>NC_132788.1:10715000-13215000 GCF_048418805.1 Vulpes vulpes
GACTCATCTCTTCAAAATCTCCTCTTTGCTGCAACCTAGGGGAGAGAAAGACTATTTTCAATTAGACTCAGCACTCCCTGTTCTCTACTGATAAGATTGGAAAATAAGTGCCGGTGTAGGAGCATTCCGAGTTAGCTAAATTCATCCCACGGGCACCTTCCACTGCCAAAACCTTCCCAAGAATCCTGGGAAGATGTTTGAAGGACAATTGTACTAGCAGCAAAAACAAAGAAATGATATTTCAATGAAAGAGAAATATTGTTCTTTTCTACTAATAAGAGCAAATACTGAACCACATAGAGCTCAACATATTGCAATCCACTCCTGGCTTTCATCTTAATGAGTCATTTATCTTCCATGAACATTCAGATAGTGGCGAGGCTGCCTTTTCTTCGCATTTTTACCCACCTCTCTGACCTCAAACCCCATTCCTAACTTGGGAGAGCAGTCATGGGCAGTTCTATGAGGATCTCCTTTACCCTGCCCAAGCCCGGTGCCAGAGCTATTTTGAAGCTCAAGTTCACTGCTAAATTGAATATAGTCTGGGTGTCTCAAGACTGAGTTCAATCCACAGCCGAAGGTTGCTTGGTTGACGCCTGTCTTACTCTGTGTTTATTTTTCATTTAGGGCATTTGATTTTGTCTCTCCCTATAAATAAACTAATATTATAAACAAGTGCATGTTTGTAATTGTACGTAACAAAGACGGAATGAACCATTTGTTTCTCAAATTTACTTAGTTCTGTATTTAATGACGCTTCAAAGCATGTGTCCGATACAATCATCTTGATATTTTTAGTGGCCCTTCTTCTCTGTTCCTCAACTCTCTGCTAAGGAGAACCTTACAATCCTTTCTACTGTTTCTGGGTGTGTTTACTTTTATATTTTCTAGAACATTTACAGTCACTGATTGGGAAGCAAATTGAACTTCCTTGCACATGGGTAGGAACCATCAGGTGCAAGTCATTTTCTTACAGTTGACACAACACGTCACATGAGTTTCAGGAGCACAGCATAGGGATTCAGCAAGTGTATACTATGCTACGCTCACAAGTGCACCTGCAAGACTTTCAAAGCAATATCTGAAGTATTCCAGAAGTCTCTCTTGTGATCTGAATGGAGACGAGTAAGCAATCTACCTCACTACCACTTCCCATTGCTTGCTTTGCTTGTCTTCACCCACATTGTCAGCTAGATTCAAGTACTACTTTGGCCTCCAGGGACTTCCCATCCACCCTGCGACCCTGCCTCCCCTTGAGGTATTACTGTTTGTGCTGATCAGTTACATCACAAATATTAATGGAGGACTTCCTGAGAGCCCAGCCCTGGGTACATATCAGAAACAAAAAGAAATTTCTTTCCCTTCTGGGTCTTACCGTTTGATGAAGGGTGCTAGAAAATATCATTTAAAACTAACACTCTTGGGATGCCTGGGTGGCTCAGTAGTTGACTATCTGCCTTCAGCTCAGGGCATAATCCTGGGGCCTTGGGATTGGTCCCACATCAGGCTCTCCATGGGGAGCCTGCTTTTCCCTCTGCCTGTTTCTTCTCTCTGTGTTTCTCATGAATAAATAAAATCTTAAAGCAAAACAAAAACAAAACAAAACAAAACAACCCTAACTCTCCTTATCACCCAAGAAATCTCTCCACAAAAATAAAAGAGAAAGAAAGCACTTTTATTATCGAGTAACTATTAAACCACAATGTGATGCCCATTGCAGGCAATCCACTAAAGTCATTACAATGACAGAAAAATAGCTCATCGTCTTATACCTTAAAGGAGATACAACCCATTATGTTCATGTTCCGAAGATAAATAAATAATAGTTGTCATGTAGGGGAATGAAAGCACCGATTGTCATATTGTTTACCCTAAATTTACTTGGTGGTTGGGATAGTCACCTGTGTTTGCTAATGGCTTTTTAAATAACCTTCTTGAGTCTCTATGACCTGAAGTAGTTTGCAAATTGGAACCAGGCACCAACTGAAGTTAAAAGCCCTACGCTCCTAGAAAACTAGTGACTAAGGGCACCATCTTCCTTGACCACTGCATTGCCAAGAGATGGCTCCCAGGCCCTTAAGGATCCCATCCCAAGTCTTAAATCAGTGGGAGGCTTATTTAGCTTTTAAAAAGACTTGCATACATTTCAAAGAGGTGGGAGGAGCTTACAAAGACAAGTGTTCTAAAGTAAATGCTTTAAAAAGAGGAAGGGGAGGTCTTAAATCAGAGAATTAAGTTTCTGATTTTTAATTTGTGTTTGCCTTGTAAAGGGAGAGAGGCCATCAGTAGATGGATTACAAAATGAATAAACTTTTATGCATCAGAAAAATTTCAAAGGAATGTGCTATTTAAAAAAATAATAATAAGTAAGTTAATGCATCCTGGAGGTACTTTAGGTGAGCATCAAGGATGCACTGTCTGAGCAAGTGACATTTGACCAGAGACCTGAAAATTCCAAGCAGAATTAAGTATCAGGACCTCAAAAGAGGAACAAGATTGAGTTGTTCAATGGACAAAACGGTTCAGGAGGAGGGGCTGGAGTGAAATATGCGGAAAGGAGGGGGAGCAAAGATAGAGAAGAAGATGGAGACAAGATCTGAAGATTTCATAGGCCTCAGCATGGTGCCAAGATTGTATTCTGGTTGTGAGGGAGTTTTGCAAGCAGAGGAATGACATGATCTAATTTATGCTTGAGAGAGATTCTTGCCTGCCCTGTGTAGCAGGTCCAGTGCTTGGAATTGGTGATGGTCATTGCATAGGCATGTTGGGGAAAGAATGGGGCCAGCAAATAGATATGAAGCTATTGTGGAATTCCAAACAAATAAAGAGTGCATGGACCAGGGCTGGGGCAGTAGAGGTGCCGAGTAGAGTTGCCAAGTAGAGTGGTAGGTTTGCAATACGATTGCAATCAGCAAACTCGATGAGTTGGATGCGCCCTGCATCATGCAGGGCATGAGGGAAAGAATGGTATTGAGCATGATTTCAAAGCTTCTGGTCTGAGAAACATGGTAGGTAATATTGCCATTTATTAAAATGGTGCACACTTCGAGGGAGCTACAACCAGCAGAGAGAACTATGAAGTGCCTATTTGGCATCGAGTGGCAATCCTGAGTGGTCGGAGAATCTGGACCTATGAGGGGGGTATGTATTTGCATTTCCCACTCCACATTTGCTATGGATTCAATATTCCCAGTGGCCGTTGCTAACTGCTGGGCACCCATGCACTCTCGGTGTCAAAGTTATAGACTACTCTGTTGCTTGTAGGTGGTGGACAAATTTCAAATTTTTGCTGTTACTTCCCTTTTACCAGGTTCAAAAGCAACATTTCATGTGACTCCTTGTACTGACAAATCTGAATTAAAACCAATAAGTCAGCGTCACTCCTCCTGCATGATTCAAGGCTTGTTTTGCCAGGCGTGCTTTCCTTCTTGGCAAATTTTTCCACATTAAGCTCCTGTAGCAGGCACTCCCTGGCTCAGCTGGATCTCTTCTCTGGGTATCACAAGGCTAAATCAAGATTTCGCAAAGTTGAGATCCTTCTGGGGATGAATATGTTTCCAAGGATTGTGACCATTCAGGTTGTTTGCAGAATTCAGTCTATGGGGTTGTAGGACTGCACTCTTGTTTCTTAGCTGGGCAGACAGCTTGAAGTCACGCTCTGCATCTAGCAGCAGCTCACGTGGCCCAGCCTGTGTTTCTGTCTTTCAGAGCAAGCCCTGACTCCTTCTCATCCTTGAAATCTCTTTGACATCTCTTTGGCTTTGGCTTTTTTCTGCTTACCTCTTCCCATACCATCTTCTGTAACCATCTAGAAATTAGTCCCTGCTTTGAAAGTCTTTTATGATTAGATTGGGTGCATCTGGATAATCCCAAATACCCTATTAAGAATCCTTATGTCAGTAACCTTAATTCCATCTGCAAACTCCCTTCAAAAGGATTAGATACATGGTTCAATGGAATAACTAAAAAATGGAAACTCCGGGGAGAAATCTTCCCCAAGCCCTGTCTATCCAGTTCCGCAGTCTTTTTGTTTGAGCTCTGACACCATCTCCAAGGGCAAACCGATTAAGAACGAAAAGCATCTCCTACACTGCCTATAACCTAAGTAAGTTGATTTGCCAACATTATTTATATTACATTACAGGTTAAAATCTGTTGACTTCTTTGAAATCGCCCACCTTACAAATAGGAGTTATTAAGAAAGGCGCCTAATAAACTTGAAAACAGACTAATTAATCTGATTTAGATGGGTTGAGTAGTTTTGTTTTGTGGCTATTATTTCTAGTGCACAAATATTAGGCATATTGGATTTATAGCAAAGAGCAGGGGGGTAATGGAAGGGAGGCACAGAAGGCAACATGGGCTTAGATCTCTGCTTTAACAATGAGTGGCTATGGGATCCCTGGGTGGCGCAGTGGTTTGGCGCTTGCCTTTGGCCCAGGGCGCGATCCTGGAGCCTCGGGATCGAATCCCACATCAGGCTCCCGCTGCATGGAGCCTGTTTCTCCCTCTGCCTGTGTCTCTGCCTCTCTCTCTGTCTCTCTGTGACTATCATAAATAAATAAAAATTTAAAAAAAAAAAAAAAAAAAAAAAAAAAACAATGAGTGGCTATGATGGCTTTGAAGCCTGAAAGGTGAGGGGCTCAGCAGAGTCCAAGGGTTCTGTGAATTCCAACTGTGCAGTCGCCTTTTGAAATGGTGAACCATTGCAAACATGGGATTAAGAAATCCCAGAGAACTTTCTTACTCCCCTACACCTCAGTCTTTCAAAAAATCTTTTTGAAATGAAGGCAAGTACCAAAGTCTGACAAACACAACTGTCAACGTGCTTGAATGCACTTTTACCCAGTCTGTACTAAAACTCAAGCACTATCTTGGAATTATCTTAAAGTCCCAGATCATTCCATGGGGTTATGGAGAAGTCTGCACTAAAAACAGGAAGACTACCTTGTGACTGACCCAGGTCTGGTTGACCACACCAACACTCTCTCTCCTTTCATGTTTCTGTGGAAGGCAGATAATCCCTCCCTAAGTGCCAACAATATTTAGGTTTGATAAGAGGCAAGAGAATTCCAAGGATGGAACTGGAGGGTATTATGTTGAGTGAAATAAGTCAATCGGAGAAGGACAAACATATGTCTCATTCATTTGGGGAATATAAATAATAGTGAAAGGGAATAAAGGGGAAAGGGGAAAAATAAGTGGGAAATATTAGAAAGGGAGACAGAACATGGAAGACTTGTAACTCTGGGAAACGAACTAGGGGTCGGGGAAGGGGAGGAGGGAGGAGTGGGGTGACTGGGTGACAGGCACTGAGGTGGGCATTTGATGGGATGAGCACTAGGTGTTATTCTGTATGTTGGCAAATTGAACACCAATAAAAAATAAATTTATTATTAAAAATTTTTTTAACTCTTACTGATATTAACAATATGATGAGCATGTTGGCTTATTGCATTTTCATTTTCAAGACACTTATTTTTTTAATGGGCAGGAGAGGGTTATGATATCCTTTGTCATAAGCATTCAATGGGTTGTGCAATTATTAGTTGGAGTTCTTCCTTTCTCCCACCTCATGGTAAAAGTTTGAGAGTCATTCATACACTACTGATTCATAATCCAGCTCAGGGAGAGCCTTGTGTTCCCACATAAAGATAAAATTCAGTCAGAATGAAACCAAAATGCTTTGTGTACTTCTATTCCTCACTGTTTTCTTTCTCTTCATGCTCCCTAAACACTTGTACTCAAGAATTTTTACAGGTTAATAAAAAGAAGCAGGTCTGGAGTGGTAAATAAATGTGACTCTGTAATATAGGCAGACACGATAAAGCCTGTCCTCTGGGGACTATGCCAAGATGAAATTATAAACAAACTCATTACCTATTTGGGAAGAGAGAAGAAGCAAGCAAAACGAGAGCAACAAAAGAAGGTTGTTAGGAGGTTTATATTATTTTATTTTAGTTTTTGGCTCCTAATACTCACTCTCGGCCCTAGAGACGATTACATGACTCTTCTTGAGAAAAACAGAAATAAGACCTAGGAACGCTCATTTCGTTTTTTCGTTTGTTTCATTTTGTTTAAAGAAAGGCAGACTGCTGTATGCAATGCCTCATCACAATATGTCTGGAGTCTCAGAAACTACGTTCTCCTACAAATGGACCTTGAGAGTTTGCTTAGAGATTCTAGCAGCGGAGCACAGCTACTCACATACCCTTGGCCAAAGAATGGTCTCCCTCTATCAGGGAAGGCCATCCTCTTTGATTGAGTGCACAGCTTCAGTGGGGACACACATGGAGCAGTGAGGGAAGAAGGGGACACCTTCCTAGCCAGCCAGATCAGCCAAATCATCCCTGGTGATTGAGAGGGTGACAGATGTCACAGTTAGATCACCCTCCCATCTGAGGACTACTCACTTTGATGCCTGCACTTGTGGTAAAATGCCTGGACACATGTTACCCATAGAGAATAGACACAGTCACCACCAGTTCTATTCACAGCAGAGGAGACTGACATTGTCTAATAACCATTTTCCCCTCCTAACCACCAACATAAAGCCTTCAGGATCTGAATCTACCGGGATCCCGGGTAACCTTGATGCTGAGGTTTATCCACTCAGGAGAAAGAGTTCCATTCCAAAGCTCAGGCAAGGAGCATTACACAAGATCATGATCTTTGCATGCAGTTCCAAATGCAAGATAATAAAAAATGACTTTTTTCAATGATCAGACTGTTGTTGGACTTGAGTCTTTACCTTGCATTTATTAACTTCCGACTCTACAGAACTTCCTGCACTTGTTCACTAAGATAAACAAAACAAAATGCCCTCCATTCTAACAGGATAACCCCTACTGGGGGAAAGACAAGTACATCATGAAGAATCTAAGATAGGATCTACAGGAGGATCTACAGGAGGCTACAGGATTGAACCTTTTCAATTATATAACTGTAGACATACTTGGTTTGAAAGATTGGAAAGAAGGTATTCTGGATTTGAAATTAGTGGCAGCCCATTTCAGATGTGCTGAAATAGCACTCTGAGTGTTAGGAAATTACATGTGTGTCTGCTGGTGTGATGGTTAATTTTATGTGCCAACCTGGCTAATTCACAATGTGCAGATTTTGGTCAAATACCATGTTGAAGTAAAGGTATATATTAGATGAGATTAGTGTTTAAATCAGTAGGCTTTGAGTATAGCAGATTACCCTTAATCATATGGGTAAGCCTCATTCAATCCATTGAAGGTCTTTAGAGAAGAGCATAGATCCCCTAAGGAAGAGGGAATTCTGCTCTCAGACTGGCCTCAGCCCAGTGGGAGCATCAGCTCTTCTCTGAGTCTCTAACTTGCCATCCTATCATGCAGATTCCAAATTTACCAGCCTCCACAATTCCATAAGCCAATTCTTTAACCACCCCCCCTCTCTCACTCCCTCTCTCTTTCTTTCTCTCTCTTCTCTCTTACTCTATATCGCTCTCTCCTTCTCCCTCTCTCTCTATTCCTTTGCCCCCTGAACTACATCTATTTCTACATCTGTTCTGCTTCTCTGGAGGACTAACACAGCTGGGAAAGTTTCAAGTGAAAACACGAAAATTGTGGAAGAAGAGCATGAGAAGTATGCTAGAGCTCTATCATCTCCTGCCTGAGATTCTAGTCTAAAGAACCTACTATTCTTTATTATTTGACATAGTAAAGCCACTCAGATTTTTAAGCAGAGGATTTTGCTTGTGAGTTAACAACATTACTATTGTAAAGGGTGATTTTGAAAGCACTGTTAACCAGAAAGAGTAGTAGTAGTTTGTTTATTACTACATAATTAGTAACAGTTTAGTTAGTTGAAGGCCCAGAAAAGGGTATTAGCAATTGAGAGGGAATGTTAGCAAAGTTTTGGATCTCCAGGAATACATATTATGTAGATCAGAGTCATTTAATGGCACAACATCAGTGGAATTTAGGGATTTGGGATGACACAGAGTGGACATACTGTGAAGTTATTACTAACTTCCATTTCCACTATTGAAGTCCCATGTTTGCCATTTGGATTCCTCCAACTCATCCAGTAGCAGGGATTCAACAAAATAAAGTGTCATCTAGATAGTTCTCACATGAACCTAGAGACTAATTAGACTAAGATACAGCTTCTACCTCACACAGTCCTTTTCTGTTTCTGTTTCTCTTATACTCAACTTCCTTACTTTCAAATTCCCACTCAAAGCCCACTTGCAGAAGCCATATACTATGGCCTAGCTTTGAAAAACTAGCATGTGTGTCAAGATACTATATCTGGATGCTCTCCACTTAGAATCCTTGGGATAGCAAAGTGATGTGAAAGCACAGGTAAGGACAAGAAAGACCTTTCCTCAGTTTATTACACCCTTTGTCTTTTGGGGATACAGGAGCAGAATTTCACAAGTCCCTCATGAAAGGCTTTGTCAGCTTCTGTTCTTACTCCTATCTGTCTTTAAGATATTCAACACGATCTTATATAGTTTCTCATGATGGAGTTTTCTTTGTTAAATTTATTCCCACTGGAGTTGGAAAGATAAATATTCTCTTTCTGTTTATCTAGTAGTCACCTTAATTTTTGAGTGACATGTTGAACCAAACATTTTTATCAGTATGTTGATCAAAATCTCACTTCTATCCTAAGAGTATAAACAAATATGCATTCAAGCATTGTTAAACAAAGACTTTTCCACTAAAGACATTTTAACATATTATAGAAAAATTTTTCTAAGGCAAATATATCCTCCAATCAAGTTGAGAAAGTTAAATAAATGTTTTTTTATGTTTTTATGATATGTAGCCATAAATCATAATAGTAATTTCTTAAAATAATAAAGTGCAAAACCATTTCCTTTTTTTTAAAGATTATATTTATTTATTCATGATAGATGTAGAAAGAGAGAGAGGCAGAGACACAGGCAGAGGAAGAAGCAGGCTCCATGCCAGGAGCGTGATGTGGGACTCAACCCCGGGACTCCAGGATCACACCCTGGGCCAACGGCAGGCCCTAAACTGCTGAGCCACCCAGGGATCCCTGAAAAATCATTTCTAAGAAATATTTACTGGGAAATGCAGGTCACAAAATGGTACATGTTATTTAATTACAAATATGCACATATATATTTGTCTTTATATATTTCATGGCAAATTAAATTCTTCCTTAAATTATAAGTAAAAAAGTTGAACTAACTGTACCAAATAAAGTAATTGTAATCTCTCTTTGGTGAAATATTCTTTTGTTTGCCTAGTTTTCAGCATGATTATATATTACTTTCATAAACAGAGAAATGTAATAAGTATAATTTTTAGGACTGGCCAAGTCAAGAGAAAATAGTGGAAGGATAGTTACTCTGATTGCCTTCATTATATCAAGATAGGAATCATTTAACCACAACATGATATATGTTTAATAATTAACACATTACTCATAAATCTGCTTTGTGGTGTCTCTACTAAGGGTTCAAGATATGCCAAGCAAGTTCAACCACCAACATGCAGTGAGAGAGGCAGTGGACCATGGTGGAGTCAGACAGGTGAGTGTTAAAACTATACCTGGTGTTGCTGATGTAGGAATCAGTTAGGGGTAGACAGGGATAGGCAGGGAAAGATAAGGGAAAGGCCCCAGAGTCAGGCTCCTACCCATCCCAAGAAAACAGAGCTAAGACAGTAAAAACAGAGAAAAATAAACCTGGCTCCCTAGATCCAAAATGTCAAGGAGTATTCCCCTTTAATGGCTAGTAGGCCCACAGAAACCCCAGATGTAGAGAAATATTATGGAGGACATATTAACCAGAGAGAAAGGAACACCTTGTTTGTGCTCATGATATTTACAAAGAAACATCTTGTTTGTTACAAGTCCACCATGTTTGTTCTAAATATAGAGATGATATTTACAAATCCATCCTGATAGTGACAAGAGATTCACCAAGGTCCCTGATCAATTTCCTATAAAAGACAAACCATACAAGCCCTCAGTGGCAACCCTGTTGGGACTCCTCTCACTTTTGAGAGCTTCCTCTGTAGCTCTATCACTTTGCTCACTCTGTTGTTTGCAAGATTTTTTTTTTCCTCGTGACATGAGAATCAGCTCTCTTTTATCATTGCCATTGACATTATTGATGAACTTGATGAGACTCTTAACCTCTCTGAATCTCAGTTTCTACATCTTTGAAATGGAGAAGTAATATCAGCCTTGTAAACATTTTGAAAAAAATAAAGATAAATTAACATATGTAAAGAAAATAGTTCATTACCTGGCACATAGTTTTAATTAATGGTGACTTTAAATGTAGTTGAGTCATTACTCCTACTATACTATAAAATCAATTTGCTATTATGATGCTATTCTGCAAGACAGGGGAAGTATAACTGCAGATAAAAATCATAATGGTCATCATCAAAGTAACAGTAATGATAGTAATATCAGTCACGGTTTGGCTAAATTCTTCTCCACATTGATATGTTGTACATACAATGCAGGAAGTCAGCCTTTTTGCTTGGCAAAAAATAATAAATAATAATAATAACAATAATAATAATTAATAAATGGAACCAGATGGTTATAACTGAAAAAAAAGCCACCTCTGATATTGATAATTACTTTGGATAAAGAATTCTGTTATATCTACCAAAAAATGAATGAAAGCTTTTAAATATTAGTAACTCAAATCTTCTGCAGTGAAGTGGAAATAAAACATACAAGCATAACCACTAACTGGAAGCTTTTTAGCAAGAATGTCCAAAGACTCTCAGTATTTATGACATTATTCTGGACACTATCATGTATAAGTGTTAGGTGATTGCCTAGTGGGCATGAGGTGTAGCTGGGCTGGAGGCACAAGAGAGAAAGTGCTCATTGCTCAATCTTTCTTTTATTTATTTATTTATTTATTTATTTATTTATTTATTTATTTATTATTTGAGAGAGAGAGCATTCACGTATGTGCATGAGTGGAAGGGGCAGGGGAGAGAGAATCTCAGGCAGACTCCACACTGAGCACAGAGCTGATTTGGGGCTCAATCTCATGACCCTGAAATCACAACCGGAGATCAAACCAAGAGTCGGGAACTTAACCAACTGTGCCACCCAGGCATCCCTGGTTGCTCAATCTTTGTGATTCTGTCTATGCGTCTATTAATGTCTAATCATTTGATAACAGACTATACTATTTCTGTTATCTCTTTTTTTCTACATAAGACTATGAAATAATTATTTTAGGGGATAACATCTGAGACCAAAAAATATGCCACTTAAAAAATGATTTTCAAAACAATTAAATAATGTTCACATAAAGGAGAGGGGAGTAGGGTGACATTTATTTGAAAACTATGTACCAGCACAAAAAACTAGACCCCGATCTCCGTTTTACAAATAGGAAATTGAGTCTCAGAGAATTAAAAGTTCTGCAGCTACTTAGTGGCAGACATAATTCTAACCCTCATTATAATGTCTGCCTGTCTACAAAGGTCTTGATTCTGTTTTTCACCACTTAAGTATAAAATGCCTGAATCCTGCTATCTGCATTGCTGATAGGTGTGGACAACACACCTCTGCATTTACAAACATGTGAGACAATGGATAAGCAGATGTATTCAACAGTTTTCTAGTCTGCTAAACCTGCCACTTGTTTGCAGAATGTTCACATGCCCTTACCTTTGATATTGGTACTTTTAAGCATCTCAAACATTAAATTGCAAGAAAGCTAAAGTATCTCCATACCCAGGAAAACAACAGCTGCTATTTCATTGCCCATACAATCTTCCTAAACTGTTCCATGCATAAAGCAAGTTCACAGAGAATATTATGAATAAAATAATTTGCAGCCTTTTGGGATTTCCTTAGAATCCAATGAATCATCCATGGCCATAGACAAGGACAATCTGTGCTTCCTTTGGGCATATCAACATTTCATGAATAGAACCAAGAGTTCTAATGATAACATCCAATTTTTTTCTGGATGATGGAAGTTATTTCATGAGAAAAATTGAAAAGAGGAGTGAATGATAGTTTTTAAAATCCAAACTGAAGCCATATTCACTTTGTTTCACTGCTAATTGTACACTTAAGCACAGTAAAGAAAATATGATTCTTCTCGATTCCCTTTGTATTGATGCTTTCCCTATTAACACGCCACCACCCCTCATCGTGCTGAAACACAAATGTGACAATATGAAGAGATTGGTTAGCTCTTTTATTTCAATAGAAAATAAAAATATAAGGGATCCCTGGGTGGCTCAGCGGTTTAGCACCTGCCTTTGGTGTGGGGTACGATCCTGGAGTTCCAGGATCGAGTCCCACGTCGGGCTCCCGGCATTGAGCCTGCTTCTCCCTCCTCCTGTGTCTCTGCCTCTCTCTCTCTCTCTATGTCTACCATAAATAAATAAACAAACAAACAAACAAACAAATAAATAAATCTTAAAAGAAAAGAAAAATATAAGCCACTAGTATTTGGGTTTTACTTACATGAAGAATAGCACAGTGGTAAGAAGCATGACTTCTGGAGTCAAATTGTCTCTGTTTGAATACTGTTCTGCAATTTACCAGCTACCAGACCTCCAGCAGGTTATTTATCTTCTTTTTTATTTAGTTTTTCTGGGCTGTGAAAAGGTAATAAAATGTTGTGAAGATCAAAAGTTAAAATTGTATATATTTAAACACTTAGACTTTGATTTTGGACTAGGCCAGCACGTTTGATCTCATATCAACACCCTTGCTGAAAGCAACTGTAAGAACTGGATCAAATTAATTTAAAAGCCATTGGAACGTGCCAGAAAGCAGTCAGGACTTGAGACACCAAGATCCCAAGGAGAAGGGAGAGGTGAAGAAGACCTCTGCACAGCTTTCAACACTCAGGGCTTTGGTGCTTCTAAGCACAGAGCACAGAAAGCAAAAAGGAAGTGTTTCCCTGTGGTGTGCAGTCTCCTCCTTGGGCTGAGTAACTGAGCATTGAATTCAGGGCCACCAACCAGGACACAAGAGGCCAGGATGACAGCAGAATGAGAACCCGCAGAGAAGTGAGCAGCTATTCTAAAATCAATTCAGCCTTGAAGACTCCTTTGAACACTCCTAAGATGTACATAAAAAGAAATGAAAAAATATAGAGAAGAAATGCTCAGAAAAGAAGCAGAAAGCTAAATAAATACCCAAGCCAAATTCTGAGTCTTATGATGCTAGGAAAATGAAAAAGTTTAGGGCTGCCAATGAGGGTGGAGGGGCTCAGGATTTTCACTGAGACTTCTAGAAGGCTGCACCCTAAGGACATGGGCAAACCAGAAATAACAAGCTTCAACCACATCATGGTTTTATGCCAGTTCTCTATTTGACTATCAGAAAAAGCATGTCAAGAACATCTATAAGTTTTCACATACAGTGTTCAAGATTAATTTTTTTAAAAATCCCAGTCATGCCAGGAAGTAGAAACAAAAAAGCTGACTATTAATAAAAAAAGATTATAGATGTAGAAACAGCATTGAAAGTGATCTACATGTTGCAAGTATCAGATGCAGACTTTCAAATATTGGTAAGTAATATTTTTAAAGATAGATGATTCTAAAAATGGATGACTCTCCTTTTAAAAATGGAGAATTTTGCCTCGAAGCTGAAAATTCCTTTTGAAAGTGGAATTCCTGTAATTAAAGGATTCAATAGCAAATGGAGAATTCATCAGATAGTTTTAATAAGAGAAGAGGAAGGACTAGAGAAAGAATGAACAGAGGAGAGAACATGGATATCTGAGTTTGCTGGGGCTGCCATAATAAAACCCCATGCCCCGGGGGAGGGGGGTGAGAGTGAACAACATTTATTTTTTCATGGTTCTAGAACTAGAAATCCACTCCAAGATGTCAGTAGGTCTTGTCTGGCCTCTCTCCTTGATTTGCAGATGGTCACCTTCTTGCTGTGTCCTCACAGATTTATTTTGTGTATATGCACACTCTGCTGGTCCCTCTTCCCGAGTCCAAATGTCCTCTTCTTACAAGGTCATGTGTCAGATGAGATGGGGGTTCATCCTATTGGTCTCATTTTAATTTGATCACTTCTTCAAAGGCCCTGTGTCCAGATACAGTCACATCTGAGGTTATAGGGGTAGGGCTTCAACATAGGGATTTTGAAGGGGCACAATTCAGCATATAACAATAGATTAATAGAAAGTATCCAGAATGAAATAAAAAGAAACCAAATAAAGTAAGATACAAGGATAAAGAAATAAAAGGAGCGTAAGAGACTCATGGTATATGAGGCTGAGACTCTTACAACAAGGTCTAAAGGAAAATGTGGGAGAGATAGGGTAGGAGCACAATCTGAAGACGTCATGGCCAGCGCAATTTCTAAAACTTATAAAAGATACTATGCTTCTGTTACACGAATTTCTGAACTATCGCAGCAACATAAATTCAAAGCAAATCATCTTAGCTATTTCCCAGGAAAACTGCTCTAAATTAAATACAGGGAGAATGTTGTAAAAGCAGCAAAGGTGCACGCACTCATATGCATATATACGCATGTGCACATATCCACACGATGCCTTCACAGAAATAACATCAAGAGTGAAAGCTCACTTCTCCACACCAACAGTATAAGCCAGAAGAAAATAATACCAAAATGTATACCAAAGTTGTTCCGAAGTGCATATTCTGTTACTAATTCCTGAAAAATGAGATAAAATACTAGTGGTTTTCTTAAGTTGAGTGCAAATATAATGGATAAATAGATAGATAGATGATAGATAGATAGATAGATAGATAGATAGATAGATAATAGATAGATGATAGATATGAGAGAGAGAGAGAGAAAGAGATGATAGATACAAAACTGATACATGCATATATACATAGAAAGTAGGATGTCACCAAGTGGTGGTATTCAATGAACAAAAGAGATCTTTAACAGGTGAAATAATATCCATTCTAATTTCACACTTGAATAAAGGGAAAATCCCATATTTGTATAAAATACATGGACAAATTATTTTAACAAAGTCAATATACACTCAAGAAATGAGCACTAAGTAGGTTGAAAATAGGAAGGACCTTTCCTGATCTCATAAAGAGCACTTTCAAAAACATACAGCAAAGGTCATATTTAGCAGGAGCAATGCCAAATTTTTTATCCTGGAAAAGGAAAGAGAAACTGGTGTCTGCTGTGGCCCCTTCGACTATCATTTATACTAGCAAGGGAAATGAATAAATGGTGTAAGCTATGGAAAGGAAGAACAAAAACTCTAACTTTTCCCAGAACCTGTGATGGATATAATAATACAGACATATGGGATCCCTGGGTGGTGCAGTGGTTTGGCGCCTGCCTTTGGCCCAGGGCGCGATCCTGGAGACTTGGGATCAAATCCGACGTCGGGCTCCCGGTGCATGGAGCCTGTTTCTCCCTCTGCCTGTGTCTCTGCCTCTCTCTCTCTCTCTCTCTATCATAAATAAATAAATAAATAAATAAATAAATAAATAAAAAATAATAATAATAATACAGACATACAAAGTAATCTACCTATTAGCCATTAGAATAAGTGAATTTAGAAAGTCACTGGTCACGGGGTCAATATACAGAAATCAAAAATGATATTACCGTAGATTGGACACATATGATTAACATTTAAAAGAGAAATTCCATTTACAATAACATTTAAGTATATCAAATAAATAGTAAGTTAATATAACGAGAGAGATGTAAGATCTTTAAGCTGGAATACATAAAACATTAGTGAATGTTTCACTTCTGATATAACCAAGTAAGTTCCTTCCAGATCAACTACCCTACATATAACAAACAAATGCTGGGGAGAACACTCTGAAATCACAGGAATGCAACAAAAACAGATTTTGAACAGGAGACATCAGGTACAAGAAGAACATGGCATGGCATCAGTTTCCCATATTTTAATGAATTTTAGCTGAGCACAGGCTGCAGTCAGCAATGTGCAGAGCAACCCAAAGCTCCAAGAGAACCAGAGGACTGAGCTTTGATGCTCCCCGCGCACTGAAGTCATCATACTACGCTCATGCTTAGGATTGCCATGGCCTGCTGAAGAATCCACCATTTTATCTTTATGAAATGCTTTTTTTCCCCCTCTGGCAATACACGTATCATGAAAAACTAGCTTGGCTTATATTATTACAGCCTTGTTTTGGGGGGTATGATGAGAAGGGTTATGAGGTGCTGTCTGGGTTGCTAGAATCTTCTGTTTCATGATCTGGGCAGTGGTCACATGGGTGTGTTCCATCTGAAAATTCATCAAGCTCTCCCCTTATAAACATGCATTTTTCTGCATGTGTTTTTATGCTTCAAGAATGTTTTTAGAATATTTCCAGTTAGACAAATAGGATTTTTTTTAAAGTTCTTAGAGTTGGAACTGGCAGCCCCATGGAATGAGATTTATCGACTTTTGAGAGCGTCCATTGCCATAGAGGATCTACGGTTCCAGAGCCTCATCTTCTGGGTAAAGAATATCAGGCCCAGAAGGAAGCAGGGCTGTGTGTATGTCAGAGCCTGGAGCCCAGGTCTCCCACCCAGGCTACGCTTCACAGTGTGTGGTTGCTGGTAGCATCGGTGCCACCCATATCTGCCAGTGACCCTGGCCCTCCTGGAGGATGTGAAGAGGAGTGGCCCATGCATCTTTTGGTTTTGGATAAAGTAGGCAATGGAGGACAAAGCTTCTCTCCATCATTTGTCCTCTGAGTTAGCATTGGCCTCAATTATGCCCTTATTCTGTTTTCAGAAGGTTTTCTGTGAAGTCACTCTCTCCCAGGCAGAATGGATTGTCATATGAAATCACTGAAAATGGGAAACGGGTTGAAGATTTTGTCCAGAAAAAAACCTTCCTTGATCCCATAAAATTCTTACTGACACTGAGAAGTAATCCCTAAAGAGTTTGCTAACTCTGGTAGTATTTGCTAGATCCTGAGTTAGAGAAGAGACGTACGAGCCTTCTTTGAAAAACATGAGATGAAATTTGAAAAGAACAACGTTGGGCTGAAAGACCAGGGTCCTGAGAGAGGAGGCAAGTTGAATGAGACTTTATAGGTAGAGCCTCACCACAGGACTTTGTGGGTTTTCAGTGGATTTGAATCATCTTTCTCAAAAGTAAAGCGTTGATGACGGATGTCTTAGTGCGTTCAGGCTGCTGTAACAAAACACTACAGACTGGGTAGATTGTAAACAACAGAAATTTATTTTTTACAGTTCTGGAGGCAAGTCCAAGATCAAGGCCTCTGATCTCTGGTGAAGACCCTCTCCCAGGTTTCAGACTGCCAGCTTCTCACGGTGGCCTTGCCAGGTGGAAGGCTCTCTGTGGCACCCCTTTTATAAGGCATGAATCCCACTCAGGAGAGCTCCACCCTCATGACTTAAGAACCTCCCAAAGGCCCCAGGTCCTAACACTACCATCTTTGGGGATTTAGACTTTCAACAAACATTCAGTCCATAGGAATGGATATTTTTATGAAAGTCAGACACTTAGCACTTAGTGTGTAATCATTATATCAGGTTGTTAGGGTAGGAAAATAATGCTGCATGAAGCATCAACCAGAACTTCTGGGCAACTATTCATTACCCAGTGGGTCAGATTGAATTTTGGCATCAACTGGGACACCAGCTGCTCCCTTTGGAGCCAGGAGGGGCAGCTACACACACACACACAGGACAACCTCAGCTCCCCTCTCCAAGCTGCAGTATTTCCGTGGGTGGCTACTATGGGGATGAGGCTAACAATCAGTGCAGTCTGGCCATCAACTTCTGCAAATGCTTTCCATTTCCAGAGCTGAGGGTGTCAGGCATTGATATTAAATACATGGGGTCTGTGCTGAACGTTCACAAAGCAGGGATCACAAGAGGTCTGGGTGAGAAAATAAAAGTTAAGTCATTGGTTAAGGAAAACAAGGTCTCAGGCCATGGCCAATATCAAAGCCAGTGGATGGATGGCAAAACTGCATCCCTAAAATTCAGTGCCAGACTTGTAATTTGAGGAAAGGTAAAGTTGGAACAGGTGAAATGCTGAGAATACAATGGAAAGCTGTTTTAACTATTAGTACCTCAATATATATATAACATATATATTTCATATATATTTTCACCTGTTCACCTATATATATTATATATAACATATATATATTTTTCATATATATTTTCACCTGTTAACCTATATATATATTATATATAACATATATATATATATATATATATATATATATATACACACACATACATATTTTTTTGTTGTTGTTAAAACAGTGGCCAGAGCTTGCCATCAGGAGGAGGCAGCAAGGGCAGCAAGGGAGCATAGGCAATTTGTCTAAAGGTCCTGCTGCTCCCATTCACCATCTGTCTTAATCCCTGGGGTTGTCACAGCAGAATATCACAAACTGGATGGCTTAAACAATAAACATTCATTCATTTATTTTCTCAGTTCTGGAGGCTGGAGTGTCCAAAAACGAGGTTCTGGCAGGGTTCTGTTCCTGGGGAAACCTCCCTTGCGAGCTTGCACAAGGCCACCTTCTTGGAGCCAGGAGGGGCACCTTCTTGTGTTTTCAATGGTGGAGAGAGAGCTCTGGTGCTTTCTCCTCTTCTTAGCAGGACACCAGTGCTATCAGATCAGGGCTCCGCCCTTAGGACCTCATTTAACCCCCATCAGCCCTTGAAAGGCCCTATATGGTGGATACAGTCCCATGGTAGGGGGCTGGGCTGCAATATTTGAATTTGGCAAAACACAATTCAATCCCTAGCGCCATCTAACTATTGAGGAGTATTTCTCTAAACCAATGCATCTAACAGTTGCATAAGCAACTTCCTGCACTGCATTTCTCTTTGCTTGAAAAAAATCTAGAGCGGATGCTTATTCTGTAGTGACACTGATGGTCATGGTGACCAAAGGGAGCTCAAATCTGGTGAAGGTTAGCAGAGTCCATAATCAGATTCTGTTTTGGCACATCTCGGGTGGAGTCTGCATATCTGTTTTGAATGTTTTGTGTTTTCCTGCAAAGTGCATCAGGAGCTTCTGATGGAGGTGGTCCGTGGATCATATTTTGAGAATAGATTCTTTAAGTATGTTGAAAATCTGAGACCTATCCACATTATAGACATTTTGGTAAGGACTGTTTGCCCACAATAAGTACAAGAAAGTAAGCCTTCTCTGCTAATTGTTCAAGGTAAGCTTTCTACATGAATCATAGTCTGAAACTGAGGGGATCTGATGGGCTTACCAGGTAACATCATGAGCTCTGTAAATGAAAGACAAGAAGTATATGTGGAACCTTTGGCTCCATCAAGTCTCTGACTTCAGGTGTGTAGAAATTCTCAAAGGCCAAGGAATAATCCTTTATTGCATTTCCCAGACTCCCTTGGTAGCTGAGTTCTGATTTGGCTTGCCAATGGGAGGTACTGGAAGGATCTTGGAAAAGGGAGAGAAGGACAAAGATGGTGGCACTTCTGGAAACACAAGAGCTGTGTGGGCTCCTGAGCTCCTGTGCAGCTGCACAGGCACCATTTCAGAGCAGTAGCAATGGCAGTGACATTGCTTCCAGAAGGCAAATGAGAGCTAGACTCCTGCTTCCAGGGGCAAGTGGCACCAGCTTCCACCGCTCTGGATGAACCTTCCCCACCCGCTCCATCTTCTAGGATCCTTTAGAGGCCTCTCTGCCCTCTTCACCCCTCCAGGCCCCACCGTTTTTTTCTTTCCCCTCCTCTCTCTCTCTCTTTCTCTATCTTTTTTAAGATTTTATTTATTTATTTATTTGAGAGAGAGACAGAGAAAGCCTGAGCAGGGGAAGAGGCAGCGGGAGAAGGGCAAGCAAACTCACCACTAAGCAGGAAGCTGGACTCAGGGCTCAATCCTAAAACCCTGAGATCATGACCTGAGCCCAAGTTAGATGTCTAACTGACTGAGCCACCCAGGAACCCTCCCCTCCCCTTTTATAAAAAAGATTTTATCCCTCCAGCCCTTCTGACACTTGAATAAGTGAGTCCCTGCATTATACCCTTCCCTCCTTGAAAGACAGTGTGGTTTCTTATTCCACTGGCTGGACACTGAGTGCTCCAGCAGGTAAATTATTAAACTACTCCAAGTTAATTTTCTCAGCAATCCACTCTATATTTTAAAGAAAAACCAGGAAAACAAAGGGGATATACGGGAGAAAATGTTACGTTCTTTCTTTTGAAAACAATAATGCCATGTAGTCATCATTTTGCTGCTTGTAAATTACTTTCCACAGATTGTTTAACTCAGTCCTCCTATTAATTCCAGGGTTCAGGTTTTTTAAAAAATCACCATTTGCTTCATAGATAATAGAGTGTAAATTATTTACCCCAGGTCATATAAAAAATAGCAGAAATACAAGGTGAACTATGATCTTTTGACTCTAACAACAGAGCCCTTAGTCTTAAAATTCTATCACTGTTTTTAAAAAATTACATTTAAAAAATTAAATTTTTAGGTTTTATGAATTTTACTGATCCACAAGAAGAAAATCTATATACCAGCACAAATGCAAATATTTCTTCTATACAAATTGTTACAGTATTTTATTGTTTGGGTATACTCAAGAGCAAATTCCTTCTCCAGGTCTTATTAGCATTTTCTTAAGGTAGCTGACTATAAATATGATTAAAAAAATAGGAAAGAGTTCTTTCTAGCCATCAAATTCTTATGCTTCCTTGACTCTAGTCAGTAATTCTTAATTGTTCGTCTCACTGATGTGTTGTTGGGGAAAATACAAAATTTTAATTATTTGGGATAATGAGAGACAGCATGTGGCCTCTACAGATAGTGTCCCAAGCTTGCAGAATTTTTTTTTTTTTTTTTTTTTTTTTACACAAGATCACACTTATGCTTTGTGACAGGTTACACCATTTCCCAAGATGATGCACCATCTGGCTGAGGGGAGAAATCAAGTACGGGCTCTGTTGTTGTTTAAATATGATGCTGTTTTCAAGCTGAGATTCAATAAATATGTACCAGGCCATCTAAAAGACTCATAGGCTTTTTATACTCCAATCTTTATTTAGATCTGTGGCAAGGCCATGGAAAGAGGTAAAGAGGTTCAGATCGCATTGTCCTGAAATTACTAAATAGTCAATTTGTTTTTAAACCATAATAGTGACGATTTACAGACTGAGGATATGAAAACATAGGGAATTTTTCTTGGTTTTGGTCAATATAACATTTTGAGATTTTTTTACACAATAATAAGACATGTAAAGAAACAATAAAATGTCCCCTCATGAATTGCCAGCACATAAATATCTCTTATAAATGCTTTAGCCAAGTTTCAGTTGCTTTTGACTAGAAACATGACTTGTGATGATTTTATATCCTGTCAGGGACAAAGTTTGATGTGTTTCAGGGAATTTCCTATTACTAAAGAGAATGAAGCAAGTGATATTCCAGTCATTTTTATAAAAATCTTGTTATTGGTGAGCAGAGCAGGGCTGCGGGGCACTGGCCGCCCACCGCCCGGATGCAGCTCTGCGCCCCTTTAAAAAAAATTTAAAAAAATAAAAATTAAAAATAAATAAAAATAAAAATCTTGTTATTTTGTATTCTTTAATTGTTCATTTTATCTTTCTAATTTCCAAAGTTGAAAATAGGTCAAGATAGATCTTGTTCAAGATAAGTCTTGAAGATTAGGAAGATTAGGCATACTTTAAACATGAAGGCACATGGGGAAAAAAAGAAAGAAAAGTCCTAAAGAAAATCATAAGACTGAGATCTTTAGTTCATTTTTTTTTCTTTAGTATCCAAACAGATCTCACCAGTCGCGTAGATAACATAGACTCATAGAACTTTACACTTGCCCCTGGTGGTGGGGAGCCCAGGGATGGTGGGGCAGCCTAGTAGTTAAGAAGTTGGGCTGAGTAGTCAGAGCATCCAACTCACTGTAATGATGCTTGCTCCTGCTTATTCTTGGAACTTATGCAAATTACTCGCCTACTCTGAACTTCCAATTTCCTGTTGATTGCCTAGATTGGAGAAACACTTTATGATATTGGCAAAGACCTGGGAGACCTACTCAAAGTAGGAGGCTGCCATTGTCATTGCTAACTGCCCAAGCTAAGTTACAAACACTACCACACCAGGAGATTGAATTCAACAGCTCTCAATTCTATTATTTCCTCCAGTATGGCTATGGTCTTATATTTAGACCATGCAAGATTAGTATACAGACTTAAAAAATATTAAAGTTTCATCATTGGCCAAATCAATGGGAGATACCCCAAGTCTACAGTGTTCACCAACTTGAAAGCTAAGTTGTCTTATTTTCAAGGACTCTGTTCTTATCCTCAAACTACTGACAGATTTGTCCTTTGATACTCCTTCGTGATGGAGCTTGCTAGAGCACAGGTTTTATTAAGCACGGGTTTTATTTGTAATAGCTTTTTAATGTTATAGTTAGCATTAATTGGAGGCTTAAGTAATTTAATGGTTCATACACAGTTTAATATTTATGGCTAACTTTATCTCACTTTACTATATCCCAAAAGTGTTCTTGGCTTCACTGAAAAATTTATGTCTTTATCTTTATTTCATTTCTGAAAATTATTCATTTGAATTATTCCTCCTTTTCTTGATAATTGAGAAAACTTAGGCACATCATTTATATTCCAAATACTTAAATCCACATGCTAATGATGACTCTTCTCTTTACAAAGCAGTTTTAAAGAATAAATATAATTGTAACTGATAATACTATGTAATCTTGTTATATTACAGCATTGTTATATTATATTGCTATTTTTCTTACACAATTTCCTACTATATGATAACGTATTTTATAACTTCCTATGTGAATTATGAAGACAATACACACTATATGTCTTCAAAGGTGAATATTTGATGACTTAGTCCAGATAATGCTCTTAGCAAACTGGCTGCACATCATTATTCAATAAATCAAAATTAATCAGTAATTAAAAGTCTTCAAGTGAAGTTTAAATGAAAAACTTATGTAAAGAAATAGATTTTCATGGTAGCTGCATACATCTTATTTTCCTCCATTTGTATTTTGGCCATTCCTGAACTCAATTTAGGGAACTCAGGTAGGATCTTGACTCAAGACTGAAATAGCAGAACAATTGGCTGTTTGGGTCATTCATCAATGTCATTCAATGTTATACAGAAGAAGAGACTAATGAGCAATGTGGAGAGACTAACCCTTGACTTTATTGAGCCTCCAATAAAGTACAATTCAATTTAGATCAGTAAGTAAATTGAGTAACAAGTATGTCCCTCCTTGCTCTACAACAACAAAAGAGAGAGCCACATTTAAGATTTTTTTTAAATTTTAGGGTTGCTTAATAATGACATTTCATAATGTTAGGTTTTTGGCTGTGCTTTCAAATACTAATATCTACTAATAACATAAATTGTGTTGCTGCTAGAAACATATTTTCCTAATAGAATTCCGAGCCCAGATGGATTAATAACTATGCTTGAAAAAAATTTAGAAAATACAGATCAACATACCTTTAAATTAATTTTGTATGGAGAAGACAGATATGCAATGAAACACATCACAAAAATACCCATAAATTTATTTACCTATGTATTAAAAAACTTTAGGACTATAGAAATTAAAAGCATAGCACAATATTGGAAATATGTCTGCCACAATTCTTAGAAGATGAATAATCAAGCAAATCATTTGGAAAAATATTGAAACTTCCATAGAAAAATACACAAATGTGAAAATAGGGTTAACAAGTAGGAAAGAATACAAATATCTAAAATAAACACAGAAGTGATGTTAAAATTCATTACTAATTAAGTAATACAGAATGAGATAGTAAGGTATTATTTTCATCTATTAAATTTTAATAAGATGAAAATTCTCAATGATGTTGAGTTCTACTCTGTGAGCCAGACCTAATGTAAGCCAAAGTTAATTCTAGAAAGAATGGCTTTATTAATGTCAACCACAGTAGATATCAGAGCAAAAAATATTATGAGGGATAAAGAAGATCCTTTTATGATGTTAAATGGTTCAGCTCATGTGAAAAACATAACAATAGTGCTTGTTTGAGAGGGTGCCTGGGGGGCTCAGTCGGTTAAGAGTCTGCCTTTGGCTCAGGTCATGATCCCAGGGTCATGGGCTTCCTGCCCAGTGGGGAACCTTCTTCTCCCTCTGACCCTCCCTCTGCCCATGTGCTCTCTCTCTCTCTCTCTCTCAAATAGATAAAGAAAATATTTAAAAAAAGAGAGAGAGAGAGAAATTAGCATAACTCTAACAACAAAACCTGACAGACACTACAGACACCACTTTCTGACACCTAACCATGACAATGTGAAAAAGTTCTAGGTGATAGAGTGCAAATGGAATATTTATTGTATAACTAGCAGAAAATTATCTTTAAAAGATCTGACTCAGCTGGACAGAGCTCCTTTTTGCCTGAAGGTTGGAGCTATTCAGACATTGTGAATCCTGAATGACCTTGCAGGTGAAATCATCATCTGATTGCGTGGAGGAGCCAAAGAGATGCCCCCAACCCTGGTGGAAATGCTATGCTGCATTCCAGTCCTGCACTGCCTTCCTGTGGATTTCTTTGACAGGAGAGACTAAACCCTCATGAGTTTAATCCATACCGCGTCTGCTATTATTCATAGCTTAATGCAATTCCTAACCTATAGACACAGCAATTTTATTTCTAGGAAATCATCATGTAAATACATTTCCGCATGTGTGAAGTGTACAAGAGTATAATTATATTACCAATTATAAATAGGCAGAGTTTTTTCAAAATGCTTAGAAATCCACCAGTAGCAGACTGCTTAAATAAATCATAATATATTCATGTAATATATTAGCAATTAAGAAGTATGATCCTGCTTTTTATGGCTGACGGAAAAATCTCTGTGAAATATTACTTAGTAAAGATGATAAAATATAAGGCTGTGTGTATAGGGACATTTTGGGTATATACATTTAAAGAGAAGCATAAATGCACAGACACACAAATGCACACACCTGCAAATATATGTATACTGCTGGCAACCCACCTACACAGACATACTGGCTAAATGTCACATACTACACATGAGCACACACACACACAAACACACACACTTTTGTGTATACTTAGAAAATTTCTGAAAGGATCCTCAAGAGACAGTCAACAATGGCAGTACGAGGGAGTTTCTTGGAAGGTTAGTTTTCATTATTATGAAACTTTTAGGGTTGATGATTGTGAAGGCTTGAAGGGAATTAAAGTCATCATAACGCCAAGGAAAAAAATCACCAGTGACTTCTTTTATAAAACCGGTACGTTCTCACCATTCCCCTTGATTAAAATAATTTGTCTTCCTGTTCATTGAATTAATAGCTTTATCAGCCTCTTGTTCATTATAAGGCAATTCCAAAATGATATGTACAAAGCAAATCAACTGAGAAGTAAAACTGAAGTCTTGTCCATGATGCGAGTTTTCCTGAATCAACACAAGTGATGGGGAAGCTGTTCAAATCGGCAGCAATGTCATGAATAATTAGTGATTTGACTCAAAACCATTGGAGCAAAGATAGTGGGCACAGGTCACACCTGTGACTGCCAACTCTCAGTGCCTAAAAGTAAAACAACTTAAATGTCAAAAGGCAAAATGTAGTCTTATATTGGCAAAACCTACTCTTGTGATGTTTTAATTAAGGAAGTAAAATGTATAGAAGATGTCCTATTATGTTTACATACAATTCCGGAAGTAAAAATTACTCAAAAGGGGCTAAAAAGAACACATGATTCATTTGAAAAACTGATACATCATTATATGCTTTGGTGAAACACAATATATAATTTGTATATACTTTTCAAACCAAGTCATAATCACCCTTTTTCCTTATGTATCATAAGACTGCTAAATAAAAGACAGTACACTCAGTTAAAATAAATAAAATAAAATAATAAAATAAAATAAAATAAATTATTTTTATGGAAACAAAAAAAATTGAGTATCTATCTGTATGCCCCATATGTATGTCTTACATAATGTTTATGTTTGAGATACCGATATTAAAAATATTGTTTGTTGTTTATCTGACATTCAAATTTAGTTGGGTGTCCTGTATTTAATCTGGGAGCCTCAATGCAATGAAATCCTGGTTCCCATTTTAATTGGATTTTGTTTATATCATTTTTCTAGTACCAATTATTTCAGGAAAATGAGAGCTTTCTAAATTGTACTTAAAGGCTGGAAGGAAATATCATTATCTTCTTTTTTTTGTTGTTTTGTTTTGTACTTTCCAGTATTTTCCAAAGTTTCTGCAAAGAAGAAGTATTACACTTGGATTCAGAAAAGTAGTACTTCAAAGCAAAATAACAAAATAACATATTAGAGTACCTAGAAGCGCCTGGAGTCTAAAAGGAATTTGTCCAATTATAAAAGCAACGTGTTTTTTAAAAAAGAAAAAAGTCAAGGATTGGAGGATGGGGCCAAAAGCAAATATATTTTTTTTCTTTCCTTTTATTGCATTTTTGCTATGGTTTTAGGGAGTGTTTTGGTCTGAACTCTCTGTAGCTTATAAAATGTGTTCGTGCTTTCATACCCTGATAAAGTGAGAAACAGAACGGAACAGATTGATAAAAAGTCACATTGTGGATGAGTCCAAACATTTCATCAAGAGTAGCATTTGTATAGGCCAGTATATTTTAAAATATATATGAAGATTAATAAAAACATAGGAAGGACAACAACTTTAAATAAAGAGTAGGGATTTGCCGGTATCTTCTGCTATCAAGTAGCGCTTGCAAATTAATTTTAATGTGAGCCATTTTGAAACAACCTATGGTTTCCCTGAGTGGCTGTAATTTTGCTTCTAACAGAAAAGGTTATCATGCAATGTTGGCTGAATCCTCGAGGAATGAATAAATGAATGGACAAATTGCATAAAAATGGTCGGGTAGCTACTCCACTGTTTAGAAACCAGTGCCAGTCAATGGCCACTCACATTTAATATGAGTTATGATCTCTCAGACCAGCACAATTAATAAAAGTGCAGCATATTTTCAGAAACAACTTGATAAGACATACACCATTATGGATGCTTCTTTCTTATATTTCCCAGATGGAATTGAATATTGAACAACAGTGCTTCAATTGCATTCATGTTAATATAATGAAATAGCTTTGGAAACTCTCCAAGCTGTTCATGTCACAATATCTACAAATCTACCTGAAAGTCTTCTTTACATCATTCTCGTGATGGTGTTCCTCCTATCACAGAATATTAGATTTACTAAGTTACTCATTTTGCAATATGGTGTGTGTCACATTAAGAATCATAGAGACAAAGAAATTCATTTTTGTCAACCTCCTTGGTTTTCATTTTCTCTGCTAGGGTAATTTTATTCTGTTATCATCATCAATAATTGTGTTGGTGCCCATGGCTGGTATAACACAGCTGGTACTGAAAAAGATTCGCAGAATCGAAGTGGAAAATACTATACTTGATGATGTGAATGCAAACTCAAGAATGTTGTTTTGTTTTTGTTTTGTGAACTCCTATTATTTTTAGCAACTTTCCACAGTGGAATTTTTCATTTATCTTACACTCTCTTCCTTTATGGCTGATTCTAGTAATTTGAGCTACAAGATCTATTTTCTTGTTATATTTTAGCAAGCGGCCATTATGTCAGAAATCAACTAGAAGAAAATGAAAATGTACCTTCCCGCCTCATAATTGGCATTTCTCCTGTTTACGTAGTGATTAATCGAGTGGAAAACGGGGAAGTCTTTGTTAATCTTTATTCGACGTTTTTAAAAATCATTTTTATATTGAATTTTGGTTTTGCTGTTAAAATGTCATAGGGAGGGAACAATCCGCAACAAAGTTCTAATAGTAACTTTTATTTTGGTTTTGCTAAATACTTCATGTA
Source organism: Vulpes vulpes (assembly GCF_048418805.1). Taxonomy (NCBI): domain Eukaryota; kingdom Metazoa; phylum Chordata; class Mammalia; order Carnivora; family Canidae; genus Vulpes; species Vulpes vulpes. The sequence continues at coordinate 10,742,856 of NC_132788.1, forward strand.
GCCCCTTAAAAATATAATAACATTTGAAGGATAGCATTTTGAAGAGATTTGTTGCTTCTAGCAGTAGTGATAAGTTTTTCTGAGTTTTAAAATTTCATCTAAGGAAAGAAACCTACAAAATCATTAATAACCTGGACTTCCTCACCCTGTTTTAATCTCAGATTTTCTATCCTAAGCATCACTGCCAGCTAATGTTTCTTCTTTGGAGACGCTCTGGGGTTTCAATCTATGCCAAACTACCCAGTAAGAGTGGTCTGTGCTACAGCACCTCATGAGTTGTAGATGTCACTCCAAGAGGATGTCTCTGATTTGATCCAAAATAAAAAAAAACATGCCCAGACAGTTCTATGCAAGAATAGGTAATTATGAAGGATGTGAACAATAACCATGCTTTCTTCTAAGTATGCATGTTGAATCCATGAAATACATGCAAAAACATAACTTTAAGGGGCGCCTGGTTGGCTCAGCCAGTTAAACGTCTGCCTTAACCTCAGGTTATGTATGATATTGGTGTCCTGTGATCTAGCCCCATGTGGGGCTCCCCACTCAGCAGGGAGTCTGTTCCTCCCTCTCCCTCTGCCCCTCCCATCTTTAGCTGCATGCTCACTCTCTCTCTGCCTCTTTTTCTGTCTCTCAAATAAATAAAATCTTTAAAAAAAAAAGTGTGTCCTGAAGAATACTGGACATAAGTCTCCAAAGTTGACCTGTTGGTTTGTAGACAGAGGAGCACGTGGTGAGGTGATTTTGGGGCTTCCATCCTCTATATTCTACATGGATTACATTTTCCTTACTGACCCAAATTTGCATGTAAGCTTAGTATTTATTTTTGACCATGCCTATTGTCTGTGATCAAGTCAGATATCATCTCAGCTCTATTTTTTTTTTTTTTCCTACGTGCATTGAACTAGTTTTGTGGTGAGATTTATCACCCTCTTGCCTGGGAATTGTTGATGTGTGAAGGACTTAATAGCCAAACAGTATCCAATCCTCCCAAGAATACTATGTTGAAATAAAAGCTGTTTTATTTTGGAAATCTGTTGTACCATGTGAAATGTCTGTGCCTAGGGTGTTTTTCTGTCACTTTAATCTATCACATAAATTAGTTTTTCAGACACTTTAAGTTAGCACAAAAATAGAGCTATCTCATCGTGAAGGCAAGCTGACTTTTAGATGACCCTAGGATGAGAAGAACTGCCAATTGAGCCCATGACGGCAGCTCTGTGAGAGTCACAATCAGAGTGGTATTTAAAGATTCAGTGAAAAGGACACCAGAAGGTACAAAATAGAAAAAATAATGGTGAGCACATGTGATATTTCTGCCAAAAAAAAATGTGATACATTTTCACAAAGTAGAAATGTGTTACTAAGTGGATAATAAATAAGTCTCACTTTTTCTGGTTGAAAATGGCAGCTATGGGTAATCTCCTGCTCCATCCTTCTTAACTTCCTATTAAACCATAAAAAAAAAAAAAAATTCAAAACCGATCAACGCTCAGAACTAGGATTGAGAGTTACTCAGTTTTCAAAATCTACAGGAAATCTATAATAATCACCAAACCTATGATCTAGAAAGTGGCACTAAACTGAGGCATGCCTTGAATGATCCCAGGAGGGATGAGCCTGGACAAGCCTCCAGACAAGGGGCAGAATTTTCTTCTAGAAAGGTGGAAAGGATCTTGTACCCTGCCTACAGATACAAAACATACCTCCTGTGCTGTTCAGGCTTTTCTATTTGAGGGACATAAAGTCGATCCCACTTTTACTTCATGACCATCATCCTCAGGGAGGCCTCACTGATGCCTTGTCACATGACATTTTCTTGGCCATCTCTTGTCCTGCTGTCTCATAAAGCTGTTCCACATATTCTCTTCTAGTTTAAATCCCCAATATCCCTCCTCTCATTCTCAGATGGTGGCCCTTTTCTTTCTTTTTTAAGATTTTATTTATCTATTCATGAGAGACACAGAGAGAGAGGCAGAGACACAGGCGGAAGGAGAATCAGGCTCCCCGCAGGGAACTCAATGTGGGAATTGATCCCAGGACCCTAGGATCACGCCCTGAGCCAAAGGCAGATGCTCAGCTCAACCACTGAGCCACCCAGGCACCCCCCTTCTTCTTTCACAGAGAAACAGCAAGAGGGAAACTTTCATGTGTTCCCACCACAAAACTCACTGATCTACCCATGAGTGTGTCCATCTTCACTTATTTCTCTTATGGTGGATGAATCACTCATCATTTTAAAGTGGGTTCCAGATTCTCTCAAAGACTTGCTTTTACAATTGGCCCTCTTCCCAGCTTACGGTCAAATTTCTCTCAACCTCATCATTCTTATCTGCATCAACACACAGGGTAAAAATGCCCTTGGTAAACACACACTCACACATAGGCCCTCATGCACACATTCCCTTGATCCTATGCTTCTTCTAGCTGGTATCACATTTTTGTGCCCCTATCTCAAGAATGAATCTTTAAATATTTCTGCTTACAATCTCTATCCCCAGATGCCCCATTCATTCCCTCTGGCCTACACTCCAGTTAGACTTTGGTTCTTACCACTCCAATGGGACTCATTTTACTAAGGTCACCAACACTTTCATGTTGCTGAAGCCCATGATCAACTCTATTAACATAACTCATGTCTCAGTCAGTATGCACATGACAAAAGAAAGCCCTCAAAATATGTTAAAGTTTACAAATATACAAATACATAAAATTAGATAGAACTAAAAGGAGAAATAGACAAATTCACACTCTTCCTGGGAGGTTTTTGCACATCTCTCTCAGGAGCTGGTGATTCAAGCAACAACAACAAAAGCAAAAAGCAGCACCAAAAAATTTGAATGTTTCCATTCATAAATGTGTCCAAATTGAAATCGTATACCATGGAATATACATTATTTTCAAGTACAGAAAGAACATTTATGAAAATCACACATATGAAGCTCAATAAAGAAAATCTTAATTTCTTAAATTTGAAAGAATTATAACAATTCAAAATATGTGCTCATACCAACTAGGAAAAAAAACAGAAGAAAATAATAATAAAAAGATATTTTAGAAACTCTAGTTCAAGCACTAAGAAATACCCACAAGACAACCTTGGACTGCAAGAAGCAATTATATAGAAGTTAGAAAATATTTAGCATTAATAATTGTAAAACAACATGCATATTAAATGTGCAGGATGTAACCAAACAATGCTTGAAGGAAAATGCCCTCAGGTGCATAATTACAATAAAATTAGGCTTAAAAATCAAGGATCTAGGTATCTATCAAGAATTTGGGAAAAGAACGTGGGAAGCCTGGATGGCTCAGTGGTTGAGCATCTGCCTTTGGCTCAGGGCATGATCCCGGGGTCCTGGGATCGAGTCCTGCATCAGGGTCCCTGCAGGGAGCCTGTTTCTCCCTTTGCCTACGTCTCTGCCTCTCTCTGTGTCTTTTGAATAAATAAATAAAATATTTTTTTAAAAAGAACTTAGAAAAAGAACAATAAATTGACCCAAAGACTGTACACAGAAGGAAACAATCAAAACTGGGGCAGAAACCAGTGAAGTGAAAAAGAAATACACAAGGGAGGAAAGCGACTGATCCAAAATATTATATTTTAGAAACACTAACAAATTTTCTAAGTCTCTGGCAAGTTTTATTCAGAAGGAGAGGAGTGAGGACAGAGAGGAAGAAGGAGAGGACAGAGGAGAAGGGGGAGGAAAGGAAGAGGGAGAGAGGTGAGGAAATGGGGAGAATTGGTTCAGATTACCAACACTGGAGATAAAAAAAAGGTGATATATCTACCTACATGTGGGTATAAGTGGTATAAAACATTTGAGTGTAATATGAACAACTACATGTCAATACATTTCATGATTTAGATAAAATATTTGAATTCCCAGAAAAAGATAGCAGCCATACTGATCTAAAATGAATACATAAAAACATGAATAAACCTTCATATATAACAGAAATTAATTAGGAAATTCAAATCATCCAATAAGAACTGAGTGAACTGAATCCAGCAATGTATAAAAAGAATAATGCATTATAACAAAGTGGGATTTAGTCATAAAATACAAAGCTGCCTTACCATTTTAAAATCTAATGCTATTCTTCACATTAAGTCAATAAAAAAGCAAAGTCTTGCAATCATCTGGAAAGGTATATAAAATGCTCTAAACTCATCAGAACAGCTCTTAACATACTAGGAATAAAAGGTAATTTTCTAATTTCATAAATAATAGCTAAGATATTTTATAGCAAAAAATCATACTTAGTAGAGAAGTATTAAAAGCTTTCTGATGATACTAAAAATATTGCATTATCATCACTTGTATTTGACATCATACCAAAGGTCCTTGCAGCAGTATGAGACCAGCAGAGGAAATAAGATACATGATGATTGGAAAGAAAGAAATAATTTAAAGATTAGTAGTTGAGTACCTAGAAAATCTAAAGACAAATCTATTAAAATTCATATATAAGTTTAGCAAAGCTGCTGAATCTATTAAAATATGTAAAATTCAGTTATATTTCTAAATAACAGAAAAAGAACCAAGAAAATACTACAAACATTACCCTCTAAATAACATAAAAAAGAAACACTGATGATCAGTGTCAAACATCTCATGAAAGAGTTCTCTTTGTCTATCATATAGATATGTCTACCATGTCCCAATTTAACAATAGGAAAAAGATAAACTGTAAAGTCATAACTCTTTTTGTTTTAAATCAACAGAGAGCTGAGGTTGCAGAGCAACAAAGTAGCATGAATTCTAGGGGGGCACAGGCTTCCTTTCAGGAAAGGGGATGTGTGACTGGCTCACCTATGGTGGGCATGGGAGGATGAGAAATGGCCATCATATAGGAAGGAAGGAAGAAGAAATCAGCTAAGCCACTACTGCTATGGAAAACTTACAAGGAAAAAAAAAATCATATACCTTGGGATGAAGGGTAGAAAAAGATTCTGGGCCCAGTGTCCTAGACAATATCATTAATGATTTCCTGCTGCTGGGGAAGGGACAAGAGAATCCCCTACATGGGAAATACCACACATAGAGATCAGCAAGAGAATCGCCTGCATAACTCACATGATGAGGGGAATCGGAGGGCTTAGGCTGCCTCACCTGCAGAGCCCAGGCACATGGGATCAACCAGAGTTTGAGGATAAAGCAGGATAGCAAAGAACAGCCACATGCTTCCCTCCACCAGCCTCGTGAGCCCTGAGGGATAAGAACATAGACACAGACTCTCTCTGAGATGTAGTCATTCAGTAAGAGGATATTACAACACTTAGGAAAACTTTCTGGCACCTCAGCCCCCAGCCTCAACACAAAATGACTTTGGAGGTATCTGAGACTCATGTATGTTGAAAGTTACCAGAGCAACAACAAAACCCAACTCAGCATGACTCTTGATGACTCAATGCCCCACACAAACAGCCTGGCAGGAGAACAGAAAAGCTCTTTTCTAAGCTTAAATACTATTTACCTCAGTCCTCCCCTTTCCAACACAGTATCTGTGATTCTGTAAAAGCTTATGACATGTAGAAAAATACTACAACAAAATCTGTCAAGATATATGACCTTCAACGAAATCAGACTTGGAGATCACCCAGATGTTGGAACTATTGCAGAGGGAATTTAAAACACCTATGATTAGTAGGTTAACCATCTGGTGGAAAAAGTGGATATTGCACATGAGCAGTTTGGGAATTTCAGCAAAGGCATAGAAATGATAAGAGTGAATGGGGAAAACAAAGTATTTCTTCAATGGCTCATCGGAAGACTTGACACAACTGAGGGAAGAATCAGGGAACTTGAAGATGTGTTAAGAGGAATTATTCAAGACACATATGCACACAAGGTACTTCACAAAGAAAAGAGCATCCAAAGGTTGTTGAACATTGATACATGGTCTAAAATACATGTAATTGGTGTCTTAGAAGCAGAAAAGAGAATAAGACAGTAGGAAATAGGTAACAGAGAAGATCAGTAGTCTCTGGGAAGAGAAACAAAGGACCAGTTTGTTGGAGGAATGTCGGGGCCAAAGCCCAGAGTGGGTCTCACCGAGCTGAAGTTCAGGGAGACCAGGCAGCTTCACTTCACAGGGCAAAACCATGGAGAGTATGGAGCAGCATGTAGAGAAAGCCTAGGAGAGCAGCAGAAGTGTGCCTTGGAGTCTGACTGATGGGCATGAATTAAGCAAAGCTGGAGGAAAAATCACGAGACATTTCCAGGATTTCTCCTGATGCTTTCTTACTGCTCTTGCTGCCCCTGAACTGTGTTCCCGAATTTCTTAGCCCATGTCTTGAGAAGTACCTGAGCTCCATTCTGCTTATTACCTAGTGAACACCCCTTAGGGGAGTCCATTTCATTGTGGATCTCTTCCCCTGATTTTCCCTCCTTTCAAGGTTAGCAATCTCTCTGGTTTCTGCCTTCCTCTGGTCACTCTCTAGTACTTTTGAAGAGTTGCTTCTCATATTTTGTCTAAAGTTTATCATTTTTGTCGATAGAAGTGTTAGTTTGACACAAGTTACCCAGCTATTATGGATTCCCTAAGTCCCTGCATTATAAAGGCTTAACACACTGACTGAATATGTTTTCCGCCATTAGACTGTCATTGCCAAGTTATTTACTGTCAAGTGATTCAATCAAGTTGGTCCCCAATGGCATATCCATTGTTGTCATTCCTTTGTTTTTAGGCAGCTTTAAATAAACAACTGGGGGAAAGTCAAGAACTGCTTCTAATTTAAAAGCCATTAGCCCACACTAGAAGCATTGTTGAGGCTCCTAGAGTTTTCCTACTGTGTAAACACTGAACTGAAATTTGACTGCATTCATTGTTGGCAAGAACTGAAGGTTTTAAGTCTTTGGGAAAACTGTGGGAAGAATTGTCTAACAAGTCAATACTTCTAACAAATATACTTCCTCTGCTCTGGAAAGTTTCTATCTGAAAAACAAAAGCTATTTACCCTACCCATTTCCATTCATACAAAAATACCTCGATTAATCTCAGAACCCGGGATCCCTGGGTGGCGCAGTGGTTTGGCGCTTGCCTTTGGCCCAGGGCGCGATCCTGGAGACCCGGGATCGAATCCCACATCGGGCTCCCGGTGCATGGAGCCTGCTTCTCCCTCTGCCTATGTCTCTGCCTCTCTCTCTCTCTCTGTGACTATCATAAATAAATAAAAATTAAAAAAAAAAAATCTCAGAACCCTTTCATACATATAAAAATAATGGGTAAAACTTGGTGAGAAATTAATCTAATTACTTTACATGCATTAAGTACCCGATCTGTCCCGGGAACCACAGTAAAACAAGGTATTGAGGTCCTTCTTGATTGAGAATGTCATTTTAGATATCAAAGATTTCAGCATTAGTAACTGGCTGTGTAGCTATCGTGAACCTTTGTATCAAATTCCTTAAAAAAAGGATCCTTTTATATATACAGAAATTCTTCACGAGATCTACAAAAATAAAATTGTTGAGGGTTGTGAAAGCCTAGATTTTCACTGAGCTAAGAATAACCACGTAATAAAATGGAGGCCAGCTTGAGAATAAAGAAGAGAGAACAGCTTGGATGAGTAATGCACCTTTCCAAAATGCCCAACGTCCTTCGACTGGCTTCATTGTGCAGGAATGTAGCTTGGCAACGAAACTGAAAAATAATGTGAACTCTTGGCATCTCCTCTGCACTGTATGCTGGTATAAAAGGCAAATAACATCAAAGTAAAGAGTCAAAAAATGAAAATGTTGAATGAGGGTAATGTCCTCAGAACATTACCATATGTTCTTAGGTCCGACCAAAAGAAACATTTCCTATCCATCACATTTTTGTAATTGCTCACTTGGAAGACTGACACTTTGTTCTAAACATAGCTTTAATGGCATAAAAAAAAAAGATAATTGGTATAATTCAGGGAAGATAGTCCACAGAGGTAAATGAGATATGCACATTACTAATAAAGATTTTAAATATTTTGGAAGGTCATTAAATTATTTTGGATATTCATCCTAATATAAATATTTCTAGTTGGATTGAAACAGTAAATGACACTAAACAAAAACTGTTTAAGTGTGGGTCCACTCAAGCTAAAATAGACAAAACAAATAAATGAAAAACTTTGTTGTTTTTATGAAACTCCTCTTATAGAATATCTTCTTGAGAGCTATTAATAAATTTTTAGAACAGGTACTAGTGTACATATTTAAGATTCTGGTAGACAGAATAGCCAAACCAGTTAAGCAATACCCTTCATCAAGTAGGGATCTCACCAGGTAGGTCTTTACTGAGGCTCACTTGTGTCTGAGGTATTTGCCACCTATAGCGTATGTAGCCTCAAGTGATCAATGGTCAATGAATAAAAAGTGCAAATGTGTGAAGATATTTTCATGACAGATCGCATAAAAAGTCTTGGAAAAATTTTTGCTCTGAAACTTTGAACTGTTTGTGATTTAATTATATTTTAATTCACACAAGAAAAGGGGAAAAAAAAAAACCTCAAACGCAGATTCCATCATAAGAGATCTCTCTAGTAGAAACACATTTATTCGTTCTTGTTAACAGACAGGTGTTGGGCACTAGTGTGACAAGCTTTGTATCATGTGCTCCAAATACCTCTGTGAACTGAACACAATCCCTGTCTTGAGTCTATAATTTACATTCCAATTGTTCTATTATTTGAACTTTTTTTTAAGATTTATTTATTTATTTATTTATTTATTTATTTATTTATTTATGATAGACATAGAGAGAGAGACAGGCAGAGACACAGAAGGAGGGAGAAGCAGGCTCCATGCCAGGAGCCCGACGCTGGACTTGATCCTGGGACTCCAGGATTGTGCCTGGGCCAAAGGCAGGTGCTAAACCACTGAGCCACCCAGGGATCCCCCTATTAATTTGAACTTTAAACTCCAACACACAGGGCATATAAAGTAACCTGCAGTCCCAAAGCTTAATGTCCTGGAGACGAGAGCGAAAAACTGGAGGTCAACACTAGTATTAGCATTTATTTTTAAAATACTTTGGGTAATTTCCTTTTAGAGATTTATTTGTTTATCCAAAAGAGAGAGAAAGAGAGGAAGGGGCAGAGAGGGAGAGAGAATCCCTAGGAGACTTCCTGCTGAGTGCAGAGATTACGTAGGGCTAGAACCCACAGCCCTGAGATCATAATCCCAGTGGAAATCAGGAGTTGGGTACTCAAACTGCTGAGCCACCCAGGTGCCCCTAAATACTTTGTGTAACTTCAAGATGAATTTGTACTTTATTCTTTGATTAATGGATCCAATATTTCTGAGCATATTTGATATGCAAATGATAACTGGCAACTTGACAAGGTTGACAGTGAGATGAGATCAGAGAAGAGAGAAAGAAGTTAATTTTTGCAGAAGAAAAACCTCAGCACAGTTTTCCCAGGATGAAAATTGAGTTGAGCCTTAAAATCTAAGGCAAGTCCAGCAAGTGAGTAAATGGAGGAGACAGAAGTGTGATCACAGCTAGAACAAAAAGCATGTGGGAAGTGGAAGGTGGGAAACTTCTGCTTGTCGGGCTGCACAGGGGTACAGGGTGTTAACTTGACTTTAGTTACAAGTAAACCACAAAAGGCAAAAAGTTCCACCCAGAGCTACCTGGTGCCAGAGAGCACATAGGCAAAAAAATCTACGATATTAACTAACAGAAACAACTGTGGACATAACACATTGTGGTTTCTTGAGTGTTGGTAGATTGAAAAAAATCAAGCAAGTAGATATATAGATACCATAATGTTGAACCCATGGGTGTGGTAGGCAGAATAATGACTTTCAAAGAGAAGACCCATGTCTGAATTTCTAGAATCTTCTAAATACATTATCTTAACTGGTAAAAGAGACTTTACAGATGTAGTTAAATTAAACCCTTTGGGATGAGGAAGTCAGCCTGAATTGTCCAGAAGGGTCCCAGGCAATCACAGGGATTCTTAAAAATGGAAGAGGGAGGTGAGAGAGTGGATCTCTGGGTAAAGCAAGTTGAGAATGCAATGACCTGCCACTGCTTCCTATGAAGGTGGAGAAAGGGGTCAGGACCCAAGGAACTCAGGAGGCCTGAGAAGCTGGAAAAGCCAAGGGAACAGATTCTGTCCTAGAGCCTTCCTAAGGATCACAGTCCTACTAATATCGTGATTTCAACCCAGTGTGACTGGCCTATTTCAGACTTCTAACCTTCAGAACTCTAAGATAAACCTGTGTCCTTGTAGGCCACTGAATTTGTGATAATTTGTTACAACAGCACTAGGAAACAAGTACACTCTATTACAGAGAAAGCTGCAAAAAACAAAGCCAAAAAATTCAGTTAAAAAGGCAATGAGAAAAAAAAAAAAAGGCAATGAGAATGATTGATACATTCATTCAATTTTGATTTTTCATGAGCATTTAAAAACATCACGTAGTTGACTTGAGTCCAGTTTTTTTATTCTTTACAATTCTCTGAAATTAAATGGTCATCTGGTCTTAGTCTCTGAAAGACAAGATTACTGACAGGAGTCTTGACTTCAATACTAGAAAGAACAAAAGACTTTGAATCTTGATTGTTGATTTTTTTTTCCTCATTCAGGTATAGTTTAAGTTTCTCCAAGCACACTGGCATTGTGAAATCACTGAAGCCAGTTTAAATGAAGTATTGAATAATGCTGTGAGGTCAGCCAGCTACACTCACTGGGCGAGGGAAGGCTACTCAACTTTGACATGCTCTTTGCAACGGTGCCAAATGAAAACACCAACCTGAAAATGCAGCTGTTGTTTCCAGTTGAAATAAGGCAAATTTGAAGTAGGACATGTTAATATAATGTTTGTCATGTAAACTCAACCTCTTCCAAACTGGAACTAACAACTGATTTTTTTTACTAAGATTCAATTGACCCATAATGGCAGCAACTGGATTTAGATAAATTCTTTACCTTTATAAAGCATCTGAGACACAAGAGGAATTGAAGCACAATTTAAAATTCAGCATAAAATGAAACAGGGAGGTGTTATTTTCATTATTTTTATTTTTTTTAAAACTGGGGACAGTCCTGATTCTCTCCCAAACAATGTTTTTTTTTTTTTTTGCTTTTTGTTTTTTTTTTTAATGAACCTCAATTTTGCATATGTGATTCAGGGGAGTGTGACCTCATCCCAGCTGTGGTGGGTAGGGGGTGGGGTTTGATTAGTTTACAACTCCAATTATTCTGTTGCTCACTATTTTTGGTGAACAACACATAATCTTCATTAGCCACTTTTATTCCACTCACTCCTATTTTTGGGGAAAGTATATCATAACAGCTTTCCACAATGCTAGCTAAAGTCATAGCATAGTTAGGAGAGGAACAAACAAACAAATGAAAACTCAAGGTCCACTCTACCCTGGATTTTTTATTATGTGTGAAAATGATGTCATAATTTAGGCCATTTTGAGTCAGGGTTTCTTTTATTTATAGGTGCAGTGGGGATGCCAACGATTGCAGATATTTATGTTTTCCTATAACATTGGCTCTCAGAGTATATTAATCTGAGTTCCTAAGAGTTATGGGAAAGACAGTCTCCGAACGTTAGTTTTGGGCAAAAATAGTCTCCTTCTCCATGCATTTCAAGAATCAAGAGCATAGCTGTGATCCTTATAAAACCAGTGCTTCTTCTTGATCCCATCTTGCCTGGTATTGTATATAAAAACAGTCATGAGCTTTCAGAGCCTTGATGACTGAGGTTTACTCAGCTTTTCTAATGGAAGGTTCTTGAAATCCTGTTTGATCATATATTCCTGTCCCTGAAATAATCCTATTCATTGCGGGTACGAATGCCTCCACCGCATTGCTCTGTGTGATTGGCTCTTCCATCTCCTTCCCCTTCACACACACACACACACACACACACACACACACACACATACACGTAGTCCATACACTCTTGGCTGACAATCACAGAGCCTTTATAGTTTGTATGGTTGTCTGGTTCATGAAAGTCAACTATCCTGGAATTTGCATTAAAAATAAAAATATACTCTTCCCTGCATCATACTTTTAAGCCTCCCTGGAGGGGAGGCTTCTGCTATTTTTGCAGCCTAGGACATTCTCTTGTGAATTGCTCCTCCTGCCTGTCCTCCTGTTGCTAATACCACTACCCTTGTGGAGACTACCCCTCTGCAGGGACCCTGAAGGTGTTGACTGCTCCTCCTGGTTGTGTCTATCATAGATCTTCCTAGAACTCCTGGAAGTGGTTAAATCAGGACTACAATTTAACCCACTGCACTTCTAAGCACTCTGTCTTCAGCAGATTGAGAAAAAGGGCTATAGGTTGGTTTCCTTATCAATGAGGGTTTTTAGCAAAAGTGGGCACATTTCCTCTCTTCAAGGTGTGTGAGATGTCAGGGACTAGATTAACTTGATATCTTGTAAGCAATTTATCATATACGAATTGTAGCCTCCTTACCTTCTTTATTCCTACCCCCGAGATCCTGCTTATTGAGAATCTTAAAAATCCGCCACACTTAATTCCCCGTGTAGTAGACAGAATAATAGACTGCCAAAGATGCCCATGCATTATATCTTGAAACCTATCAATGTCACTTTATGTGGCGAAAGGGATTTTACAGTTGTGATTAAGTCATTGAGCTTGAAATGGGAAGATTATTCTGGATTACCCTGGTAAACTCAATAGCATCACAAGGATCTTCTAAGTGAAAGGAGGCAGAAGAGTTGGGATCAGCAAAGGAGATGCAACAATGCAAGTAGAGTTCTGAGTTTTATGAGAAAGGGGACAGGAGCCAAAGAGAACAGGTGGCCTTCAAAAGATGATTAAGGCAAGGAAATGGATTCCACTCTGAAGTCTCCAGAAGGAAAGCTGATTGGACTTTGATTTTAGCCTAGAGAGACCCATTTCAGACTTCTGACCTGATAAGGTATTCAATGTGTGTTGTTTTAAGTCACTAAATTTGTGTTAAGTAGAAAACTAATACAAGTTTGAGGTCCCACTAACAGTAACTCTGTTTAGGCTTGACTAAGCTTACTAGATCAGCATCTTTTCCCCCCTATCAGTCCTGGGATTCTTCATAAAGAGCAGAAGAAATTCAAAGGGGCTTTGAGGATTTTCCTCCACCAGATTTTGACCCAAGACTGGGGAGTACACCAAGCTGCTCTCCATCATCCCCTGGTGGAGGCTGGCTCAATGACATCTCTCTTCCTGGCCTTGAGGCTAAATAAAACTAGGGATTCTTAAACAGCAGAAAGTTTTTAAAGCTTTGTTGGACCTGGGAAGCTTTTATAAATATTGATGCCCAGGTTGCACCCCATACCTACCAAATCAGCATACTTAGGGTGGAACCCAAGCATGAGTACAGTTTAATTCTCTTTGGTAATTTCAGGATGTAGCCAGGTTTGAGAATCATTGGGCCAAATAACTCATCCTCACTTGTCAATAAGTATAGGAACCTAGCTATATTTCAGCCTACTGTATAGAATGGTTTTGAAGGCCCAAAGTCTTTTTTTTCTCTCCCTGCCACAATGCACATCACATTTCTCCAATGCTTGGTAGCAAAAACCTGAATACTAAATGCAGTGTGATATCCCAGTTGGATTGGATCCTGGTACAGAAAAAAAAAAAAAAAAAACGTGATTGGTGGAAAAACTGGTGAATTTCAAACAAAGTCTGGAGTTTATTTGATATTAATATATCAATAATAGTGATGCACCATAGTTATATTAAATTAGGAGGAACTGAGAGGAGGGTATACAGAAGTCTTTGTACTATCTTTATAACCTCTCTGTAAATCTAAAATTATTCCAAAGTAAAGAGGGCAATTGAAAACAAAGCCTGAACTAATTGCCCCATAGAGGCAGCCAAAACCCATTTCAAAGCTTACCCACTGGAATACATCAAAAGCCTTGAATAAGTCTGGACATGTCTGCCACCAATTGCTATTCCACTTCATAAAAGGATTCTAATTTCTTAAGAGATTAAAAGCTCTAGATGCTGAGTTAACTAACGATTTAAATTTGCTTATTTTTAACAAGAGAATTTCATATTACTTTAGCAAAGTCACATGATGCTGCTTAAATCAAACCATCTGCTTAGAATCTTTTCACAACAAACTGTGTATGCTCACAGCACTTGTAATTCTAGAATATCTTTAGTGTTGTGGTAATCATTCAAGAACACAGAAGATTTAGGTCTAGTCCATCTTCATCTTTGCCATCATTCTGTCAACAGTCAAACTGTCCTCAGTGGGGAATTCTCTAATTTCTCAAGTACACTTCTCCAGGGGTCTCTGGCTGCACTTGGTGTCATATTAAATAAAAACAATGACCAAAAAACATAAACAGACTTATAAATACAGAGAACAAACTGGTGGTTGCCAGAGGGGAGGAGAGGTGAGGGCATAGGTGAAATAGATCAATGCGGGTTAAGAGGTACAAATTTCCCCTTAATTTCCTGTTAGAAAATAAATAAGTCATGGAGATGAAAAGTACAGCGTAGGGAATATAGTTAGTAATGTAACATTGTATGGTGATAGGCGGTGACTACGCTTCCACTGAATCTTGCATAACGTACAGAATTGTTGAATCAACATTTTGTACACCTGAAACTAAAACAACATTGTACGTCAACTGTACTTAAACAATAAAAAAGAAATAGAAAAAAATGTAAAAGAATGGGAAGAAAAGTAATCTTAACCAGAGGACTTGAAACTGTGATGATCCATTAATAAGATAGCAACAGGTTTCACCAAGCGCAGCACAACATGCCGGAGTTACCGATAATTTCTCCTTCGGCATCTCTGCCCCCAGGGTTTCTTGTACATGCATTTGTTAGTGCTCTGTCTGTCAGCATGAGAGCCCACAATCTCATGTAATGGTTTCATCCACTTTCTCTGGGAAAGGAGGTCTCACGACTATACCAGACGCATAGCCCCTTCCTATGGTTGAAAGTATTCCTGAAGGCCCCTCATGATTTTCTCAGGAATATCAACCCTACTAGAATTCTAGCTATTTCATTACATTTCCATTGATATTGGTTGGAGTATGAGATCACCTTATGATGGCAAATGTAGCACAAAGGAAGGTGTTAATAGAGACTGCTCTGGTGATATGACCCACAGAAAATATTTGATACCCTAAAGGTTACTTTCAACCAAAACAATGCTAAACCAAGTGTAATTAGATCTAACAAATAAAATAGAGGACAACAAGTTAAATTGGAATTTCAGACAAAAACAAATACCATTTTTTAGAATCAGGCAGTACTCCATTATCTCCAATGAATATAGATGCAAAAACAACATAGATTCTCAACAATATACTAGCAAACTGAATCCAATAATAATTTAAAAAAATCATTCACCATGATGAAATGGGATTTATTTCTGGCTTGCAAGCATGGTTCAATATTCACAAATTAATCAATTAAATACATCACATCAATAAAAAAAAAAAGGAAAAGAACCACATGACCATTTCAATAGACTGAGAAAGAGCATTTGACAAAGCACAACATCCACTCATGATATAAACCTTCAACAAAGTAAGTTTAGAGGAAATTTACCTCCACATAATAAAGGCCATATATGAAAAACCTATATTGACCATAATCCTTAACAGGGAAAAACAGAGCTTTCTCCTTAAGGTTGAGAACAAAATAAGGATGTCCAATCTCACTACTTTTATTCAACATAGTACTGGATGTCCTAGCTACAGAAATCAAACAAAAAGAAATAAAATGTATCCAAATTGGTAAGGAAGAAGTAAACCTTTCACTATTTGCAGATGAGATGATACTATATATAGAAAACCTGAAAGACTAGACAAAAAAAAACTGCCAGAACTGATAAATGAATTTAGTAAAGTTGCAGGATACAAAACCCATTACAGAAATCTCTTGTATTTCTATATGCCAATAATTAAGAAGCAGAAAAAGAAATCAAGGAATTGATCACATTTAAATATGCAGCAAAAATAATATAACCTAACCTAGGAATAAACCTAACCAAAGAGGTGAAAGACCTATACCCTGGAAAGCATAAAACACTGATGAAAAAAAAAAAAAAAACTGAAGAGGATACAAAGAAATGGAAAGACATTCTATGCTCATGGATTGGAAGAACAAATATTGTTAAAATGTCTATACTGCCCAAAGAAATCTATACATTTATTGCAATTCCTATCAAAATACCAACAGCATTCTTCACAGAACTAGAAAAAAACAATTCAAAAATTTGTATGGAACCCCCAAAGACCCCAATTAGGCAAAGTAATCTTGAAAAAGAAAAGCAAAGTTGGAAGCATCATAATTTTGAACTTCAGGTTGTATTACAAAGCTGTAATAATCAAAACAGTATGGTACTGGCATACACAAAAAATAGGCCCATAGGTAATAGAACATAATAGAAAAGAAAAAAAAAACAGAAATAAACCCACAACTATGTGGTCAATTCATCTTTGCCAAAGCAGGGAAGAATATCCAATGGGAAAAAGAATCTCTTCAACAAATGGTGCTGGGAAAACTGGACAGCCACATGCAAAAGAAAGAAATTGGACCACTTTCTTACACCACACACAGACATAAATTCTAAATGGATGAAAGAACTAAATTGGAGACCTAAAACCATAAAAATCCTTGAAGAGAAGAACACAGGCAGTAATTTCTTTGACATTGGCCATAGCAACTTTTTTCTCGATAGGTCTCCCAAGGCAAGAGATATAAAAATAAAAATAAACGATTGGGACTGCATCCAAATAAAAAGCTTCTGCACAGAAAAGGAAACAATCAACAAAACTAAAAGGCAACCTATTAAATGAGAGAAGATATCTGCAAGTGATTTATTCAATAAGGAGTATCCAAAATATCTTTAAAATTTATACAACTGAACACCTAAAAAACAAACAATCCAATTAAAAAAACGGGCAGAAACATGAACAGGAGAAGACATCCAGATGACCAACCAACACATGAAGATATGCTCATCATCATTTACCACCAGGGAAACGCAAACCAAACTATAATAAGATAGCATCTCATACCTGTCAGAATGGTTAAAATCAACAACACATGAAACAAGTGTTGGTGAGGATGTGGAGAAAAAGGAATACTCGTGCACTGTTGGTGGGAATGCAAACTAGGGCAGCGATTTGGAAAACAGTGTGGAGGTTCCTCAAAAAGTGAAAAATAGAACTTCCTATGATCCAGTAATCCCGCTACTAGGTATTTACCCAGAGGATACAAGAACACTACTTGAAAGGGATATATGCACCTTTATGTTTATAGCAGCATTATTTACAATAGCCAAATCATGGAAGCTACTCAAGATATACATATATGTGTGTATATATATATATACAAACACACACACATATATATATATACATATATCTCCCACCTCCTTACAATAGTGGAATATTACTCAGCCATAAAAAGAATGAAATCTTGCCACTCACACAACAATGTGGAAGGATCTAGAGAGTATAATGCTAAATGGAATAAGTTTGACAAAGACAAATACCATATGATTTCATTCTATGTGGAATTTAAGAAACAAAACAGATGAGCAAAGGGAAAAGAGAGAGAGAGTGAGACAGAAATCAAGAAACAGACCCTTAATCATAGAGAAAAAATTGATAGTTACCAGAGGGGAGGTGGGGATGGGGAGAGTGGGTTAAATAGGTGTTAGAGATTAAGGAGAGCACTTGTCGTGATAAGCATTGGGTTATGTATGGAATTATGAATCACTATGTTGTACACCTGAAACTAAATAGAATCCTGCATGTAAAAAAAAAATAATCAGGTCATACTGATACTAAAAAAATTACTGGGTATTCACCTAGAATTCCAGTTTACTGATCATCCTGTATCTTATCTGGCAATTAAAAGAGTAACTCATGTGATCCAAGGCATACCTTTCTGTGTAGGCCAGTACAAAGACTCCCCACAACTCTCAGTGGCCTGAAATGGTGTAGAAAGACATTTTTTTTTTGAGAAGTACAGAATATATAAATGACTTTCACATTGGATGTTGACATCTATGACCACGAGTAATGTGTTTTTCTTTTTCTCATACTTTCCATATGCTTTCCTATAAGCGTAATTTTTTTATGTTTATGAAAGTACTATAGATAGCAATTTTGAAAAGTAATAAAATTATATTTTGCTTTTCCCTGCAGCCAGAGGAGACTTTCCAGGAGAGAGGGAAGTACAGAATCTATCAATAGGTGATATCAAAATAGCACAATTCAACTTTTGTTTTAAAAATAGGGTGATATTATTCTCAATTCCTCCTGGGTAAAATATATGTGCTGTAGAGAAGTTTTTCTGCTGCATCTCAGAACTAAATTATTCTTAAAAAATGACCTGTATAAATAATGCTGTGAGAAAAAAAAAGTGCCATTTTTATGATCGTTATGAAAAATGACCATTGAAAAATAGGTCATTGTATCTGGCTCCAGCTGACTACTGTGTGCTTTCTTTTGACCTCGAAGATCATAATTTGAGTTTCCTGTTTTTTTTTTATGAAAATCTGAAATTAGTACTTCTAATTGGCTCATGTTTTGTAACTGGAAGTTTAAACATATCCTGCCATTTGACTTTAAATTATTTTTTCTGAAATTTTTCTAATAGATTTTAGAGAAATGAACTATTCTTTTTTATATGTTTAAGAAGCTTTATACCATTTATAACAATACAGAGGATCTTTACATTTCATTTAAAATGTACACAAATAATGATTAGGGAAAACTAAATATAAAATTAACTTGCCAAGCAATTTTCACTCTACCCACCAGATTGCATCTTTCCAGTTTTCTAATATTCTAGAACATTATGTCTAGGTGTTATTAGGCTCCTGTATCATGAATATTCATTTCACAAATTATTTCTTGGAAGTTTGTTAAAATGTATCAAAGTGTTATATTTTTCACCAGCAACCACATTCATTTCCTTTTTTTCCTTTTTACAGAGACAGTGTGAAACCCAAATTGCAAAATGTTCAAATTAAGTGGGATAAATTATCAATCTGCTTTCTCAACTCTGACCTTCGTCATCCACATTCATATTTATTCTCATGAATAATATCTACATGAAATCACCAAACATTTCTAGCTTCCTATCTTCATTTGAATCTCCAAGCAATTGTGATTCCAGCAGACCAAATCTGGGAAACCAAGTTTGAAGAATAAAAGATAGCACGATGACAAAATGGATAAACAATACTAAAAATAATCACAATAACAATTCTTTTGGATATATAAAAATTTACAGCTGCTGAACCTTTTCCATCCATGACTCCCTTGCAACCCTACAAAACAAATAGTAACCATCATTTCACTTAATACATGAAGATACAGGCTCAGGGTGGTTAATGGCTTGTGCCTGAGGTAATAACATTAGTGAGAGATGGGCAGAGTGAAGACCAGCGCTCATTAAGTTTTGAAAACCAGCCATGTTCTTTCTGGTATTTTCAGGAGAAAAAATTCTCAAGCTATAAGGAAAGGTATAGGAATAATTTAGAGAAAAAAAAAGAATAATTTTGAGGCTAGAGAGAAACCTGCTGCGATCCATCTGGATAAAAACCATGATGAGAAAATGCCCTGTTATGTAAACCTTAACAAATGGAGCCATGATATTGTAAGTGGGGCCTCAGGGTTAACCTAAGTCTAAGAATTTCCACTTTATATAACAGCAGGCACTGGCAACAATGGCCAGAGCCACCAACACAAAGTTGCGTTGGCAGGGGCACAGTATGGGATGTGTGCTTCCAACACTGGCTCCTCCAGGTTCCCGTCGGAAACAACTCTCCCTCTCCTCACAATCCCATAGCACACAGCATCCACTAAAGCACCTATTTGCTCCATTTTCTGAGTGGTTGCACCTGTGAATCACGTGTTGCCCTTTTAAAACAATACACATGTACTATATCACCTAAATCAGATTCTCAGAAAGTAGAAATAAGAGTTTTATATTTTTATAAAAATATATTTTAAAAAAGCTACACTGTGCAATGAAATAGGGAGTGTCTGTGCTTACTCTTCTCTGTATTCCACACCACATTTGAAGGAATGTTGTGGTAAATGTTGAATAAATCCTGTGAGCTATGATTTGACCTCATATGCTTTGAAATAGGATTTTAAGATTTTTCTTGAGGTTAATTTCATGTTCATAATAAGAAATATACATTTAAAAAATAAGAAACAAAGAAGTAAAGGTTTTTCTTAATCACTCTCTGATCCTGATTGTTTTTGGAGGCAAACCCTTTACTGTTAGAAATCTCATCTGTTACTTACCTCCAGGTGTCTGAATAGCCTGCTACTACTCTGCCTCCTGGATTTTTGGTTTAGACATTATCTATTTCTTTTCAATATGAATCTTCTCTTGACTTACTTACATATTCTCCTCCCATCTTTCATATGATACACAGCTTTTTGCTATCTCAACATTCAGGGTTTGTATTATGTATACTATGTAGGCATTGCTAAAAACCAAGCCACTAGTTCTAAATTAATATGAATTTTAAAAAAACTTTATAGTGGCAACCTTTGCCTTTTTAAATTACTTATCTTTATATATTTATATATATTTTGTATATATATATTTTTTGTATATGTATATATATACATACGTACATATACACACAGAATATATATACATATATACATACTCTTGCACCTGTATATATGAGTATATGGATAGATGATGATAGATAAATAGATAGCTGATGGACTCTTAACCACAAATTTAGCAGCTCAAGCCTAAAATCTCTTTTATTGTGGTTAAATCCTATAACCAACTGTAACTATGCATTTATTCTCTTTTTTGGAGATAATTTTCTATGACCCCATGATGGTCTATTTACTCTGACGCCTGCCACATGTCATCTTGCTTGTGTTGGACCTTCATATCTTTCTCTGCCTTAATTTATCCCTTATTTCAGTGAGCATTCTTCTAGTAGCTATGAGAAAGGTAGATATATTTGTATTATTCCCTATTTCTTCATATTTGATTGATCATTTAGATTGGCATAGAAGTCTAAGTTAGAAATAATTTCTTCAATTTTGAAGACATTGTTTCATCATTTTGGTTATGTTGTGGCTGTTTAGAAGTCTGATGCCATCAGATGCCCACTTTTGTGAAACTTACAGTCCTTTTTTCTCAATCTTCTCTCTGGGATTTGAATCTTGTTGGTACCAGGTGTGGCTGGGCGTTCGGTGTCCTGAGCATTTGGTAGAAAATGAATCATTTGGAGTGCTTAAATAAAAGTACTAATGTTCACATTCCCCCACCCATTCCCCTCCTGAGAGATTCTAACTTCATTTCTGAGTGAGGACTGAGCACCATTTTTCAAAAGTACCTTGAATAAATTCCATTATAGGGCCAGGATTGAGAAGCACTAGTCTAGATCAATGTTTTTCAAACTTTAATGTGCATATAAATTGCCCAGGATCTGATTGAAATGCAGGTTTTGACTCAAAAGATCTGAGGAGGGACGGGAATGGGCATCTCTAACAAATGTCCCAACAGTACCAATGCCAATGATGCGGATGCCCTGACTCAGGACCCACTTCAAGGGAACTCTATTTCCTGAGAGCCTGTGAGGAAGGAAGTATCCTGGGCTCCCAAATGACATGAATTAGTATCTGTTTTTCATTTGGATCTCTTGCTGATTTTTATGCACCTCAAATTTTGAGAACTTCTGTTCTGGAGAAAATATCTTGAAGATAAAGAATAAATGATTCAGACTAGACTGACTCCTAATATGTTAATCAAGTAACAAAATTTCAACATTATTGGGTCTGTTTTATTTTTTTTAATCTAGTAGTTGGGGAGGTGGTGTATGTGTGGAGGCAGAGGGGATATGGGAAATTTCTGTACCATCTGCTCAATTTTTCTATAAATCTAAAACTGCTTTAAAAAATAAAGTCTATTTATAAAAAAAAAAAAACAAGATCATGGATAGGGGTTATAAGCAACGCTACTTACAGTTTCTTTTTTTTTAAGATTTTATTTATTTATTCATGAGAGACAGAGAGAGAGGCAGAGACACAGGCATAGGGAGAAGCAGGCTCCATGCAGGGAGCGTGACGCGGGACTCAAAACCGGAACTCCAGGATCAGGCTCTGGGCTGAAGGTAGTGCTAAACCACTGAGTCACCCGGGCTGCCCCTACTTGCAGTTTCTTGATCATGATTTATCTGAGAGACTCATGAGGACTATGAATACATTTTCCAGAAAAAAAACCCAAAAACCAAAAAAAAAACCCACACCCATAAACATGCAAACAAGTATTACAGATGAAATTTTGCATAAAATCAGGGATTCATGAATCCCCTGATGACTATAGTACCTCCAGCTTAAGAATTCCTGGATGATAAGCTTTTTTGCATTATTTCACTCAACAAACATTGATTAAGAAACTATGATGTAGTAGGAGCACGGTTTTAGGTCATCTGTGCACAAATAAATAACTGTCTTTATGTAACACAATCTTGTGAAAAAATGCTAGGGTCTTCCTGGGCATGTTCATTATAAGGTTATTTGTCTTGGAAAAGGCATATTGAAAAAGGCAGAAAGCATACCTAGAGATAGAACTACAATAAAGTGTTAGTTAATTAGACTCAAATTTCATCCAGGAATATTGAAGGAAACGTTCTCAAAATTACTCATTTATAGAAACTTTCATCCCATCAAAAATTGACTGAGCATCACAATTCAATCCATAGCAGTTCAGACCTTTTCCCAAGGCATTTATTAAAAATGTAACTTAAAAAGAGATTACATTGTTGAGAGAAGGTGTTAGGAACAGCTAAGAAACTCAGCTGTAGGAATGTATTTTATCTGAAACTGGTAGATCTTTTATAAGAACTAGATTGTTCTTATAAAAATTGTTCTTATAAAAAATTTATCAAACACTCTGGGTGACTACTGAGACCCCAAATTACATTAAATGAGACAAGAGTCTTAAGATATTCATGGCCATAAATCTATTATTTTATCTGGTTCCTAATAATTCAAAATTATAATTATTTTCTACTTTTGAACAAAATTTTGATGAAAGTTCTTGTGTTTCCATCTTAGCAGATATTGGAGAAAACAACTGTATTTAATCACTTGTGGTTCATTATTAGCAGACCTACTTTCTTTCTCCAACAGCTATTTTTATAAATACCACCTGTTGGCATCAGATAGGAGAAAGACAAAAAAGGGAAGGGGAAGAAAGGAAGAAGACAAAGGAGGTAAAGAGGGAAAGTAAATGAGTAAAAGAGGAGGAAACAATGAGGGGAAAAGAAAATGAGAGGGTAAGAGTTAAGAGAAAAATGTAAAGTGAGCAGATGCAGGGTGATCACACAGTTTTCCTCAAAAGTTATTCAGTGACTTTACTCATTATATATCTTATTAAATCTATTGCCTGAAGGGCGCCTGGGTGGCTCAGTTGGTTAAGTGACCAAATGTGGTTTTCTGCTCAGGTTATGATCTCAGGATTTTGTGACTGAGCTCTGCACCAGGCTCTGCACAGGTCATGGAGCCTGCTTAAGATTCTCTCTCTCTCTCTGCCTCTCCCTCTGCCTCTGCCTCTTACCCATTCCCTCTTTAAAACAGCAACAACAACAACAACAACAACAACAACTATTGCCTGAGACATAGATGGACTCCACTGGAATCATGATTATTTGTACAATGCTATAGGATAAAAACAAGATATATCCTAGACTTGAATTAAGTAGCCGTCTGTGATGAAACTGGAACAATGGGATACAAGGAATGAGGTCAACTGAATGTTAAATAACTCACACTTAAGTAACAAGCAGTAAGGAAATGCCCAAGGAGCTAGATAAATATTTCTGCTCTAATTTTATTGATGTAGAAGAAAGACTGGAATATAAATAACAAGATCTTATCCCTTTTGTTTTGCTCTGCCAGAAGAAAGATGATTTTTTTTAAAGATTTTATTTATTTATTCATTCATGAGAGAGAGAGAGAGAGAGAGAGGCAGAGACACAGGCAGAGGGAGAAGCAGGCTCCATGCAGGGAGCCCGACGCGGGACTTGATCCCTGGTCTCCAGGATCACACCCTGGGCCGAAGGCAGCACTAAAGCACTGAGCCACCTGGGCTGCCCGAAAGATGATTTTTAAGAAAAGGGTGATTATCAGGTTGGAGGCTTAAAAGAGGGAGCCCCAAAATACTTCAGTAGCAGTATATTCCAAGACAAAGGATAGTCTGCAAGAAGGCCTCAATACTATGTCTGCTAGTAGACATATTGCTTTGGTGAAAATGATGTAGGGGGATATGACAGCTGGATGGTACAATTGATTAACACTCTACATTCATCTAGCATCTTCCAAATGGCAAATAACATCTCATATAAGTTAATCTCTAGAGAGAGATTATATTGACCAGTGGACTCTAGTGTTTGGTCCCATTGGGTACCATATTTTTCTGTACAAATCCCTAAATTGACTTTGTGGTTTCTGCATCAATTTACTGATATTGGTTAGAGAACCAAAATTACTCTGGATACTTGACAAAGTCAAGTATCTAAAACAACAAATATAGAAAACTTGCCTCATGTTTGGGATGAATAATAATGTATATGATCAATATACATATAGATATGCCATGTTTTGTGGTGAACCAACCACCTTTCCTAAAGACACAGCAGATCATCCTGTCTTCATCACAATGTCTAAGTTCTTTACTCCTTTCTTTGAAGTTTACCCAAAGCTTCACTTAAAAGTTTCAAAAAAGGCTAGCACATTTCTAAGTTATGAAACTACAAATAAAGTCAAATTTGCATACATAGTGTATATATGTGAATGAAAGAAGGTATGGAAGTGTTTCTGATTTGTCCTTATACAGTTATAACCAACTCAGAAAAATAAGCCATGGGGAAATAATTTTCCTTTCTCCTTAACCTCCTTTAGTTTATGTGGCTTTGGAGAGGCCCATAAAATTACAATCTCTGTTTCTAAAATCTGTTTTCCATATGTTTCTGCTGCTTATTTCCCACTTGAAGACCAAATTCTCTTGTTTCCCAATTATCCTCAGTATCCTACTCTACTGATGGCAAAGGGAGTAGTAGCAGAGAGGATATGAAACTAAAAAATGGTGATTGGGTTTTCATCAAAAGAGAGAGAAAAAAGAGAGAAAGAGGCAGAAAATACAGACAATATCACTGGAGTTTTATGGTTATCCCAAGTTTCATTTGTCTATATTGACTTCCAGATGAATTTGCTACTTATTTATTTATTTATTTATTTATTTATTTATTTATTTATTTTCTTTAAAAAAAAAATTCGGTTCAATTAGCCAACATACAGTACATCATCAGTTTCAGATGTACAGTTCAGTAATTCATCAGGTGCATTTAAACCCAGTGCTCATCACATCACATACCCTCCTTAATGTCTATCACCCAATTACCCTCTACCCCACCCCCCTCCCCTCCAGCAACCCTCAGTTTCTTTTCCATAGTTTAGAGTCTCTCATAGTTTGTCTCCCTCTCTGTTTTCTTCCCATTCAGTTTTCCCTCCCTTCACCTATGACCCTCTGTACCATTTCTTATATTTCTCATATGAGTGAAACCATATGATAATTGTCTTTCTCTGATTGACTTATTTCTCTCAGCATAGTACCCTCCAGTTCCATCCATGTAAATGGAAGTGGTAAGATTTCATCCTTTCTGATGAATAATATTCCATTGTGTATATATATATATATCTATATATATATATACACCAGACCTTCTTTATCTATTAATCTGTCAATGGACATCTCTGCTCTTTCTATAGTTTGGCTATTATGGATGTGTCTACTGTAAATATTGGGGTGCAGGTGCCTCTTTGGTTCCTTAAATTTGTATCTTTGAGATAAATATCTCGTAGTACAATTGTTGGGTTGTAGAGTATCTCTAGTTTTAACTTCTTGAGGAACCTCCACACTGTTTTCCAGAGTAGCTGTACCAGCTTGCACTCACACCAATAGTGTAAGAGGGTTCCCCTTTCTCTACATCCTTGCCAACATTTGTTGTTTCCTGATTTGTTAATTTTAGCCATTCTGACAAGTGTAAAGTGGTATCTCATAGTGCTTTTGAATTGCATTTCCCTGATGCAAAAGTGATGCTGAGCATTTTTATGTGTCTGTTGCCGTTTGTATGTCTTCTTTGGAGAAATGTCTATTAATATCTTCTGTCCATTTCTTGACTGGATTACATGTTTTCTTGGGGGGGTGTTGAGTTTGATAAGCTTTTTATAGATCTTGGACACTAGCCCTTTATCTGATACGTCATTTGCAATTTTTTCCCCATTATATAGGTTGCCCTTTAGTTTTATCAACTGCTTCCTTTGCTGTGCAGAAGCTTTTTATCTTGATAAGATCCCAATAGTTCATTTTTTCTTTTGTTTCCCTTGCCTTTGGTGACATGTCAAAAAGGAGAATTATAGACTAATATCCCTGATGAACATGGGTGTAAAAATTCTCACCAAGACACTAGCCAATAGAATCTAACAGTACTTTAAAGGGATTATTCACCATGACCAAGAGGGATTTATCCCTCAGCTGCAAGGATGGTTCAACATTCGCAAATTAATCAACATAATACACCTCATTAATAAAAGAAAGGACAAGAAGCATATGATCTTCTCATTGATGCAGAAAAAGCATTTGACAAAATACAGCATCCTTTCTTGATTAAAACTCTCCACAGTATAGGGATAGAGGGAACATACCTCAATAAAGTAAGAGCCATATACAAAAAGCCCAGAGAGACTATCATTCTCAATGAGGAAAACATGAGATCTTTCCCCCTAATTCAGGAATAGGACAGGGATATCCATTTTCAACACTGTTCAACATAGTACTAGAAATCCTAGCCTCAGCAATCAAACAAGAAAAGGAAATAAAAGGCATTCAAATCTGCAAAGAAGTCAAACTCTCACTTTCCACAGATGACATGATATTTTATGAGGAAAACCTGGAAGACCCCACCCCAAAATTGGTAGAACTCATACAGGAATTCAGCAATGTGTCAGAATATAAAATCAGTACATATAAATCAGTTGCATTTCTATATACTGACAATGAGACAGAAGAAAGAGAAATTAAGAAATCCATTCAATTTACAATTGCACCAAAAACCATAAGATACCCAGGAATAAATCTTTTTTTTTTAAATTTTTTTTTAATTTTTTTTTATTTATTTATGATAGTCACAGAGAGAGAGAGAGAGGCAGAGAGACAGGCGGAGGGAGAAGCAGGCTCCATGCACCGGGAGCCTGATGTGGGATTCGATCCCGGGTCTCCAGGATCGCGCCCTGGGCCAAAGGCAGGCGCCAAACCGCTGCGCCACCCAGGGATCCCCCCAGGAATAAATCTAACCAAAGAGGTAAAGGATTTGTACTCTAAAAACTACAGAACTCTTATAAAAGAAATTGAGGAAGACACAAAGAAATGGAAAAACAGTCTATGCTAATGATTGGAAGAATAAATATAGTGAAAATGTCTACGCTACCCAGAGCAATCTACACATTCAATGAAATCCCTATCAAAATATCATCAACATTTTTCACAGTGTTGGAAAAAATAATCTCAAAATCTGTATGGAACCTGAAAACACCCAAATAGCCAGAAGAATGTTGAAAAAGAAAACCAAGACTGGGAACATCACAATGCCAGACTTCAAGCTATATTACAAAGCTGTGATCATCAAGACAATAAGATACTGACACAAAAACAGACACATAGATCAATGGAACAGTATAGAGAACACAGAAATGGACCCTCAACTCTATGGTCAACTAACCTTTGACAAAGCAAGAAAGAATATCCACTGGAAAAAGACAGTCTCTTTAACAAATGGTTTTGGGAAAACTGGACAGCCACATGCAGAAGAATGAAACTGGACTATTTTCTTACACCATACACAGAGATAAACTCAAAATGAATGAAAGACCTAAATGTGAAACAGGAACCCATCAAAACCCCTGAGGAGAACACAGGCAGTAACCCCTTCAACCTGGGCATAGCAATTTCTTATTACACGTTTCTTTTTTAAAAGAATATTTATTTATTTGAGAAAGAGAGACAGATAGCATGAGCAGGGCAGGGATAGAGGGAGAGGGAGTGAGACAATCTCAAGAAGACCCCCACTTAGCTCAAAGCCTAACAACACAGAGCTTGACCTCATGATCCAGGGATCATGACCTGAGCTGAAATCAGGAGTCAGACACTTAACCAACTGAGCCACCCAGGTACCCCTTCTGTGTCTGTTTCTATCACGCATACGGACATCTATATATGCTTGCCATGATAAATATGAGGGGAAAGTATTTCATTTGTTTTCTAAGAGAGCTACATAAATGTGTGAAGATTGAAGATGAATCATTTGATACTGTTGGTATAAGTACAAGTGTCTGATAGATGCTTAATAACTAATAAAAATTGTAATATTAATAATAATAAGAACAACAACTAACAACAAGTTATAGCATTCTATTTAATAATAAAAATAACTTTATTTTAAAGGTGAATTAACAGGGATGCCTTGGGGGTTCAGTGGTTGAGCATCTGCCTTCCACTCAGGGCATGATCCCAGAGTACCAGGATTGAGTCCCACATCAAGCTCCCTGTATGGGGCCTGCTTCTTCAATCTCTGCCTATGTCTCTGCATCTCTCTTTGTGTGTGTCTCTCATGAATAAATGAATAAAATCTTTTTAAAAATAATAAAAAATAAAATTAAAATAAAAATAGGGGAAAAGTGAATTATGTACTCCTAATAAATCCATAAAAGAATACCAGGTGTATCAAATATTTGAATATAAAATATGAAATAATGTTATTCATAAAATATAGATGAATATCATAATTTTGGTGATAGAGATAACCCTTCAAGGAATAATATATAGCAAAACCATATGCTGAAGAAAAATAAAGGCCATATACATTTTAAAATTATTATACATCAAAAATGCCACAATTGGATGAAAAATAAATGAGGAAAATGACTTTAATGTGTGAAAGTATTAGAAAGATAATATCCTTAATTTAAAAGTAGCTCTGATAATTGAAAAAATGCTAACAGGAAAAACAAGTAAAGGCTGTTAACAAAATAAAATATAGAAAACTTAGTCACTACACATATAAAAAGTTATTTCATCTGATTAGAAATCAAAGCAATTAGAAAAAGATGTATTACTTTGTAGCTATCATAACTCAAACAATGTGCAATTATTTAGGCATTAAAAATAATTTTGTACTTCTGCACTCAACCATGTAAGAGAATATTGTGGCTGACAAATGCTTTGCCAAGAACAATTGGAAAACGAAGGCAAACACAAACAATATCTATTTGAAGCCATTGGAGAGCTGATGAAGCAACCAAAATCCAAGAGGAAAGAGAACAGAGGGAACTGACATTCTACAAGCTACCTTTCTCACCAGTGTTTTGAAGGTCCTTAGTGTACCTGCAGGAAACTGAGAAACACAATAGAAGGTTGTGACTATAGGGTGGAAAAGAGAGAGAAGCCTTTGAAAATCCTAAGAGGATCAAGAGACTAAAAGTAGTATATGAAATTCTCTATGCACTCAAACCCTAGAAAGAGAGAGACACAGGGAAGGAATTGCAATACTACGCTTTTCAGCGTAACAACATTTTCTAAATTCTTAAGTTGAGCAGGAGGAGAAATTGGGAATATAAGCAAAAAACTACTAGACATACAAATAGATTTTAAAGTGGTATGGTATAAGGAAAATAATTAAAGTTAGGACCTACCAAAATGTGTCCGTAGTGAGCATCCTAGGTCTGAGCTGTGTCGCATGGAGACCTTCACTCCTAGGAGGTAGGATGAACCAGGTTTACACTTAACCTTACAAAAGAAACCCTGCATTTCAGCTTTGAGGCAGATTCTTTATGACTATATTAAGGTGACATGCATGCTCTCAAGCTGCCTTCCAGAGAAGAGTGAACTTTTCTGGAAAAGGAGAAGGGAAAAGAAAAACAGAAAAGAAAAGAACAGAAAAGAAGAGAAGAGAAAAGAAAAGAGAGAAGAAAAGAGGAAAAGAGAAAAACAAAAAAATAGAAAATATAAATATTTCATATTTTCATATAAAATATATATGAAATTCAAATTTCATAAAACAATTACCCAGCATTTAAATAAAAACTCACAAAGTAGTCCAAGAAATAAAGCACCTTCACCCCTAAAAAACCCCAATCAGGAAACCCAGTGTTGATTTAGTTGGAATTATTGATAGTGACTTTAAAATAATGTCAATCAAAAAATAAAATAAAATAAAATAAAATAATGTCAATCATTATGTACAATTAATAGATAAAAAGATGAAGAATTTCATTATAAAACTACATTTTAAAAATAATCAGTAATTAGAAAGATGAAACATATAATAGTTGAAATTGGGAACACAGTAGGTAGACAACACAGATTGAGTTTAGCAGAGATGAAGATCAGTAAAGTGATGGAAGCTTAGTAGAAAATATCTATGTGAATAGAGAGCAAAAGTGTTTACAGAGAAAAACAAGACACTAGCTGAACCATTCAAAGATGCAGATAATAAGATTGCAAAAAGAGCTAAGAGAGAGAACAGAGAAAAAACAATACTTGAAGAGGTAATGGCTAGAATTATTCCTCAATTGAATAAACATGCACAAACATGCACACACACACGTGTAGGTGTGTCATAGTAAAACTGTTTGAAAACAGAGCAAAGAGAAAATCCTATAAACAACTGAGTTTGGGTTGAGGGTGGAAGAAGACACCTCCTCTGAGGCTCAAGGGCCTGACAAAAGTTGACCTTTCAAAAGGAATTATGGAAGCCTGAAGACAATGGGACATCTGTCATAGTAGTAATAGGGGTCATGATTAGGAAGAGACAAGGAAGCTTCTAAGTTGCTGACAATGTTCTCTACCTTAGCTTAGGTGGTGTACACGTGAATATGTGCACTTTGTAAAAATTCGTCCAACCACACACTTATGAGTTTTTCACTCTAGGTATTGTTTCAATTAAAAAAAACTACAAAAAATCTCAGAAAAAGATATGTAAATCAATATTTAGTGACATGGAATGATGTCCATACCAGCTTGTCAAGTTATATTTTCAACAACATGAAGCATATAATCTAACTTATAATTTTTTAAATTATATACATTTGTAGATTTTATAGAAATATAAATACCCCCCCAAAAAATATAAATACCCGAAGATATGTTCACCAAAATGTTGAATATTATCTCTGACTGGTAGACATAGTGGTGAAATTTTGCTTTCTTCATATTTTTTTTTCTATATAGCTTGAATTACATTTAAAAATGAGCATGGGGACTCCTGGGTGACCCCTTGAGCGTCAGCCTTTGCCTCAGGGCATGATCCCGGAGTCCCTTCCATGGAGCCTGCTTCTCCCTCTGCCTGTGTCTCTGCCTCTCTCTCATTCTGTGTCTCTCATGAATAAATAAATAAAATCTTTTAAAAAATTTAAAAAATGAGCATAACCTCCTTCTCATAATAAAATGAGGCTATTTTCATTTTGTAAAATAAAAAAAATTAACATCTCAAACCTGAAATTCTCTCCTTGTTAAATATAGAAATGTATCAGTGCCAACTATAAACAGAAGATTTTCTAGTCTTAATAGAAGCTGCAGAAAACCAGAAAAAAATCAGTCTCCTCAAACCATACATAAGAATTTTAGAATACAATTTTTTTCCTGCACTTTTAATTTTAAGCTAGTAATCTGGGGAGTTATAATAATGTCTGAGTTTTAGAATAAGATTTTTTTAATTAGTACGTACTTCTGCTGTTCAGTTCTCTTTAAGGATCCTCCTGTGAACTACAGATTATGAAAGCTAAAGATTTATTACTGCAATTAATTTCTGATAATGGAGCAGTTTTTTAATTAAACACCACATTTAAAAGAATTAAGCATATATTAGGACTCTTAAATATATAACTAATTTGTTAAAACTTTCAGACCTTATTCTAACTCTGATCTACACCTCTATCAGGTTTACAAAACTGTGAACCATGATAGTAGGAATTATACCCAGCCAGGCTTTGTATGCCTAATTGATAACACCATGCCAGGCAAACAGAAATTATCCAAAGAGACTTTTGCCTTCTTTAATTGTTTGCTTATTTTCATATGAATCAAAATAGCATATTAATATGTTTTTAAAAGAATTAAAGTTTAGGGCCTTATAATAAAAGTAATAATCTCTATTCTGCTTCTCCTCTGTTCCCCAGACACAAATATCTGGTATTATTCTTCTAATTGCCTCAAAGACTCTAAATTATTTGCTTATATAGATATTTTAAAATTTAAATGTCTTCTTGAGATGTTTCCTAGTGAATGTTTGTGCAGTAGATGAAAACTTTAAGCTCACCTACACCACAGCTTTCATTAGTATTCTCAGTTCCGCTACTGGCCGTCTCCTCCACAGCAACAAACTAAAACCTCTGTCTAATCATCCATGAGGAAATCATCTAAGGTGATACCTGTCTTCTGTGTTTTTGCTTCTACCTCTCTTCAATACCCCTGACATCCCTCTCTACCTACCATGGAAGTATTTTTATTTTACCAACAAACACATCATAGCTTATTTTTCTGTAACTTGATTTTCAACTTGAAAACAATAAATGGCATTTATTTTATTTCAAATTTCAATCTGAAGCCTAATAAAATGTGAGGAATGCATCACGTATTCCCTGAACTCAATTTGAACCCACCCAAAAGAAACTATTCATGGAGTTAATTTCAAATGGATTTACCTTTTTTTTTTTTTTTTTTTCATCTCTTATTACAAACCTAGGATTTTTGTTTGGTAATGTCCCAATATTTCTACTTATTCTCTTTATTTCCCTGAGAATTTTCTCTACTATTCAGCACAATTCCTCCCTTCAAATCCAGGTCTTCTGTAGAGACTGGAAGTCTGAAAGCTGTGTTTCCTAAGCTTCCTTTCCAGCAGTCTTGTGGTTTTGATGACACCGTGTTAGGTATTTCTGCAGGGTTGATAAGAGAAGGAAAGAAGTCTTACACTCTTAAGACATTGGCATGCAGTAATGGAATTTGAGGTTTACTGTGGCTTCTGGGCATTCTCTTGAGGACACTCGCTTCTCTGCTGTAGGCAGCTAAGATGGTGAGCAGCACATTCTTGTGGTCTCTGAAATTTCCTGATTTCCTGAAACTTAATGATAATTAGAGATATTTTTCGTTCAGACCTTCTAAAGGTTTTAGAAGCATCTATTGCCTACATTAATTTCTCTTTCACCTCAAATATCTAGGATAATTTCTGTTTTTGTAGCAGATGCCCAAGTGATATACATCCAAACTCCTGCTCTAATCTAGATAGTTTTTCCTTTTTTTTTTAAATTGAAACCTAAATTTACATTTTTAATGCATTAAGTTCCATTCACAAGTCACCTGGATTGGATCCAGTTTCTTAATCTATGTATTTGTATTTTTAATTATTTTTCTATGTTTCATCCTAAGAAAATGAACAAGGAAGTGGGTTGAATTTGGTACATGAGAAATTTGTCATGTGTTAATTGTTTAGGCTAAAAATACTTTGTTAAGCATTTAACAAAATGATAAAAGTCCTCAGCAAGGGGATCCCTGGGTGGCGCAGCGGTTTGGCGCCTGCCTTTGGCTCAGGGCGCGATCCTGGAGACCCGGGATCGAATCCCACGTCAGGCTCCCGGTGCATGGAGCCTGCTTCTCCCTCTGCCTATGTCTCTGCCTCTCTCTCTCTCTCTCTGTATGACTACATAAATTAAAAAAATAAATAAATAAATAAAAGGGACACCTAAATGCCTCCATCAAAAAAAAAAAAAAAAAGTCCTCAGCAAAATAGGTTAAGAGTGAATACATTTCAACAAAATAAAGTCCATATATGAAAAATGCACAGCAAACATCATGCTCAATGGGGAAAAACTGAGAGCTCTCTCCCTAAGATCAGGAACAAGGCAAGGATGTCCACTCTCATTGCTTTTATTCAACACAGTACTAGGAGTCTTAGCCATAGCAATCAGACAATAAAAAAAAATAAAAGGACTCTAAATCGATTAGGAAGAAATAAGACTTCCCCTATTTGCAGATGACATGATACTATATATAAAAAATCCTACAGACTCCACCCAAAAAGCTGTTAGAACTGATAAATGAATTCAGTAAAATCACAAGATACAAAATCAATATAGAGAAATCTATTACATTTTTACAAACTAATAATGAAGTAGCAGAAAGAGAAATTAAGGAAACAATTCCTTTTATAATTGTACCAAAAATAATTCACTACCTAAGAATAAACTTAATCAAGGAGTTGAAAGATCTGTACTCTGAAAATTATTAAAAAATGGTGAAAGACGTTGAAGATAACTCGAAAAATGGAGAAATATTCCATGCTCATGGATTGCAAGAAAAAAAATATTGTTCAAATGTCCATACTACTCAAACAATATGTAGAATCAATGAAATCCCTATCAAAATACCAACAGCATTCTTCACAGAACTAGAACAAATAGTCCTAAAATTTGTTTGCAATGAAAAGCCCCAAAATAGCCAAAGCAGTCTCAACAAACAAGAACAAAACTAGAGGTATCAAAATTCCAGATTAAAAAAAAAAAAGTCCAGATTTTAAGACATACTACAAAGTTGTAATATTCAAAACAGTATTGTACTGGCACAAAAATAGACGCATAGATCAATAGAACATAAATCCCAGAAATAAATCCACAATTATATGGTCAATTAATCTACAACAAAGGAGACAAAAATATTCAATGGGAATAAGGCAGTCTCTTCAACAAATGGTGCTGGGAAAACTGGACAGCTACGTTCAAAAGAATGAATCACTTTTTAACCCCATACACAAGAATAAACTCAAAACAGGTTAAGAACCTAAATGTGAGACCTGAAACCATAAAAATCCCAGAAGACAGCACAGGAAGAAACTTCTCTGACATCAGCCATAGCATGAGTTTTCTAGATATGTCTCCTGAGACAAGGGATATAAAAGCAAAAATAAACTATTGGGACTACATCAAAATAGAAAGCTTCTTCACAGCAAAGAAAACAATCAACAAAAGTAAAAGACAAACAAAAAAACAAAAATACAAAAAACAAACCTAAAAGACAACCTACTGAATTGGAGATGATATTCACCAGTGATATATCTGATAAGGGGTTAATAGCAAAAATATATGAAGAACATGTACAACTCAACACCAAAAACCAAATAATACAATTAGAAAATGGGCAGAAGACAAGGACATACATTTCTCCAAAGAAGATATACAGATGGCCAACAGACATATGAAAATATGCTCAACATCACTAATCATCAGGGAAATACAAATTAAAACCATAATAAGATACCACTTTACCCCGTCAGAATGGCTAAAATAAAAAACATAAGAAACAAGTATTGGGAAGAAAAAGAACAACCTTGTGCACTGTTGGTGGGAATGCAAACTGATACAGCCCCTGTAGAAACCAGTATAGAGGTTCCTCAAAAAATTAAAAATAAAATTACCATATGATCTAGTAATTCCACAACTGAGTATTTAACAAAAGAATACAAAAACACTAATTTTAAAAGATACATGCACTTCTATTTTTATTGCAGCACTATTTACAATAACCAAATTATGGAAGCAAACAAATGTCCATTGATAGATGAATGGATAAAGAAGATGTTGTGAATAATGGAATATTATTCAGACATTTAAAAAATGAAATCTTGCCATTTGCAACAACATGGATGGATCTAGAGGGCATAATATTAAGTGAAATAAGTCAGTCAGAGAAAGACAAATACCATATGATTTAACTTATATGTGGAGTTTAAGAAACAAAACAAATGAACAAAGATTATCCAAAAACCAGACTCTTAACTGTAGAGAACAAATTGATGGGTTACCAAAGGGGAGGTGCATGGACAGATGGGTGAAATAGGTGATGCGGATTAAGAGGACACTTATGATGAGCACCAAGTAATGTATAGAATTGCTGAATCACTATATTGTACACATGAAACTAATACAGCACTGTATGTTAATTATAATAGAATTTATAAATAACTAAACTCTTTTTAATAGGATATGCTCCATATGATTTCATTTAATCCTCACAATAGTTAGATAAATTGAAGCTGTTATATTCTCATCTTATGAATGTGACAGCTGAAACACAAAGGCATTATGAATTAAGTTTGTATATCCTATTGTTCAAAATTATGTGATTTCTACCATAAAGAAATATATCTCTAAACATAAATTTAAAAATGAAGGGATTTCCCTTCTTTTCCTTGTATCCATAAACTGGCTTATTATTCCCAAAAACTAATATCATAATAATGCCTGAAATTAAGAAGATGGATAAAAAAATGTCCAGTAGTAGATATGGGCAAGCTTACTTATAAATTGAATGCAAATTATCAAAGTTGTAATGACAGTAATAATATCCTAAGTAACTTGAAAACTCTAGTCTTCTAAATTATTCAATACTTACATATAATTTCATTTTTCTATAAAGCAACCTTTGTATGATAAAGATATAGCATATAACATTAGCAATGAAGAAAAACTATATATGCAAACCCATGACATGTAATAACGTTGTCTCCACTCAACGGAGGACAGATACCTTAAGCTCATGTATTTTCTAGTAGCACTTAAATCTTTAAAAAAAAAAAAATCACTCTGCAGACTGCCAAGATCAAATTGATCATTGCAAGCTTTATATCATCTTAAATAGTGTATGGACATAGAACCCTACAAATCATTGACTGTAGTAGAACTTTTGAACTCTCAGACTTCTGAGCTTTTACTGGAGAAAGTCAAGTGGCTTAGAGTTCCAGTCCAAAGTTTGAACCAAAGTTCAAAACCTAGTTCTTCCACTTGGTCATGTGAACTTTAGCAAGCTACACAGTATCTCTAAGCTTGTGTTTCCTTGTCAGTAAATTACTAGTACTGAACTCCTCAGACTGCACTTACAATTGAATGACATGATGTACATAAGAATCAAGCAAGATGCTGGCCATAAATATTTTTTCCCCAATGTCAGTTATTATAGGTTGCTGGTTTCATAAGATATGAGGTTGATGGGGGAGGGAACATGCATGCCGATGGCATGAATTCATGCATCATTTATTAAACAATGGTCACAGGAAGAGAGGGACATCTGGGTAGCTTGAGTGGTTGAGCATCTCCTTTGGCTCAGGGCATTATCCTGGGGTCCTGGGATGGAGTCCCGCATTGAGCTCCCTCTCCCAATGTCCCTGCCTCTCTCCCTCTGTGTCTCTCATGAATAAATAAATTTAAAAATTTTTAAAAAGGAAGAGAAATATATAACAAGAGAAATATAAATTCTACTTTTGTGTTCAGTAATAAAAATTCTATGTCCTATGATATAATTTACTAATCACTCTCACTTACTGCTTTCCCCAAAGTACAAGGAAAACAAAACGTGTGTCACACGGAATTTCAGCTTCTTCCCAACACTGCACTTCACCAGTGGCACACCCACAGAGCATATGGCCAACAGAACATTCTCTTCTGCATTCGGCACTTAAATCTTCCCTCCAGAGAGGTCCTTCCTTCTGGGGCTCATGCATTTAAGATGTAATGCAGTTTTTCAATTACCATTTAATCTGGTAGAGAAGGAAGACGCCTTCATTTGACTTTGCACTGGTAACGGAGGAAGGCAAATCTGTTCAATGTATTTTCTTTTTTTCTGTTTGATGTATTTTCACCTGATGCTATATAGTATCTTTCACAGACCTGCACAACACCTGCTGATCCACTAGAAGTCCAGTGTTTAAATCAGCCCACTTAAGTTGAAATAGTAGTGCTCAGTAAGGGAATTTTTGGAGATAAGGAAAGGTGACGACTCTCAATCATAAGCAATAATACACTCATGCTTTTTATAAAACTGGCTTACCTAGTCATGTTCCTCAAAATCAGTTCCTGCAAAGAGACTTGCATAAGTAGTGTTGATGTAACCGAGCCTGGAAGACCCAGGCAATCCCACCTTTACATACGTACCAGTATAATCAGATCTTTGGTGGACTTCATCTGGACACAGATATTTCTGCTTTAATGACACCTGCAAGGGTTTCCTAAACTTTGGTCTCTGCACAAAAAGATAATTGCTAATTGAGATAAACCAGAACAATACTTCATGTGGACTGCCTACAGCATAATCCACACCTCGCTACAACAGGTAGAAAGGCTATAAACTTTTTGCACAACAAATTTATTTTCACCAAGTGACTGCTACCATATTTTAGACATTACTAATGTTGATAAACTCTCAATCAGCTTTTAATCTTTCTTCCTACATTTACCCTTATTGTGCTGGTTGTCTTCTGAAGTGCTGGACATGGGTCAACTAGTTGTGTCTCCATTGACATAGGTCAGTTTCTCATGTTTGGATTTCCTTCAATGTCACTGCTGTTTCTCATCTATATTTTCTTGACAATTTTTCATATCTATGCTTTTAAAATCCTGGTGGAGGGAAAGTGTTTCTGTCTGACTGCTCAGAAGTACCTAGACTCTTTCCTTAATTGGCTTTATTGGTTGAACCATATGAAGTTTCCAGTTTTGGCCACTTTGGGCCAAAAAAGGTGACGACTTTTTATCCTACCTAATATTTCGACAATGTTTTGTTCATATTATACTTTCTGCTTTTCACAACCTTTACACCTGCTGTGTAGGGCTAGAGGCAGGGGTTACTTCTCTAAGATACCCAATATGGTTATATTATCAATGATATCATTGAATGTACCTTCTCTCTTGCTTATTACCATGTTGACCAAATAACCAGTACAGTCATACTGGTTAAACTGGCCTCACAGACTAACCCTGCACTGTTCTTCAGGTTGTTTTTTGTTCTGTACTAATCTTTAGGTACAATGATTTCTCTGCTTTCTGTCCTTTTCATCATCATTACAGTTTTTATTATCATTATTACAGTAGCAGAAATGTACATAACCCTTATTATGTGTCAGTGCTATGCTCAGTGTGTTACTTATATTACTCATTTAAATAAATGAAGTTATCTATTACCTCAGCTAGGTGGAGGAATGGGTGACACAGTTGAACTTATTTGAATTGCCATACAACAGAGAATATTTCCAAATAAAAATTTAATTGGATTATTTTATAAATAGATTTTGTTGTGTGTACTTTCTAGTAATTTAAAATAAAATTAATTATAATCACATTGAATGGCTATCCGGCTCCAATTCCGGTAGATAATCATGCCAATGAGGTACACAACTCCAAAGGACTCCATCACAGAAGAAAATGCAAATGGCAACCCCTAGAATACAGCCACAAAGCATGCTTCCTGGAGGTATGTAATATTTTGTCCCTTTGTTTACATATCAGTGAGATAGTATGAAATAGATTAAACTATGGGTTCCAAATACTGATTTCTTTTTAACAGAATGATTGTCAATAAGCATATGATTGCTTCATGGTGGCCAGAGTGTACTCCCCAACCTTTGACTTTGGGCATGGCCAGGTGATTGTGATCCCTTTAGCGAATGGGTTGTCAGTGGACATGATATGGGAAAGGCTTTGGAATGAGTTTGGTTAGTTGCTCTCTTGCACTCCTACCTCTTGCCCTGAGAAGCACATGCCACATGTTACCTCCAAGAAAGATGACACACTACTGAAGCTAACCTAGATAATGCAACCCACCTCTTGCAGTCAAGCCCATCTGAACCCAAATCCCAGATGACGTAAAGAAACCCAAGTGAAATATACATTCTTACTGTTTTATGATAATACACGTGCACTAGTCTGTTAAAAGTGTTGATATGACAATGGCTGACTGTTAAAACAACCTAAGGCTGAAATAGCTAAACGAGGTAACAGAGTATGTTTGGGGTCTGTCTCATATGAAGGTTGTGTTGTTGTGAGTTTCTCAAAACTTTCTATTGTATCATTACTGCCCTCATAGCCAGCATCATCTATTATTTAGATACCTTAATTGCACAAACCTTCATTTGACATCTCTAGGTTCTAGAACTCATGCAAGTTTGTGGGGATACAGAGATGATTAGGACATCATCACTGACCTCAGGGACCCTAAATGTAATTGAAAGTAATAGATCGGTAACACAGTAACAGAAAATAGTATGATAAACAAGTATACGAAAGGCCCTGCACAAAAATATCAGGCTTGTTTGTTTTACAATAAACCAGTGTAAAGCTAATCTGTGACCGTGGATCTAAGTCTTGCCTATGTGGAACCCAGTTCACATGTATGAGAACCAAAGCCATCATTCTGGCCTCTCTTAGTACCACGCTCCATGGAAATGGGTCTATGAAACTCAGTCCTCTGGCAAACCCACTTATTCAGAACATAGCTGAAATACGAGGAAGCAATTTCTAAAAATTTCCAGACAAGTAAGATAGATGTCATAAATACCATGCACTGAAATTCATATAGTGTATTCCTAATATTTACCTTGATACCCTCAAACCAGAAAGTATTCCTTTTTATCAAGCACAAATCACAGTATATCATGCAGTAGTTCATTAGCATGTTTTTGGGCAGCAGAGTGAATGTAGACACAATGTGTATGTGAAATTGGAATCTAAAAATGAAATGAAGGACCACTCTACAGACCCACTGAGATTCTGTGATTTAAGAGGGAAAAAACAGTGACCTCAATAAT
This sequence comes from Vulpes vulpes, assembly GCF_048418805.1. Classification (NCBI taxonomy): domain Eukaryota; kingdom Metazoa; phylum Chordata; class Mammalia; order Carnivora; family Canidae; genus Vulpes; species Vulpes vulpes. Next base: position 10,783,530 of record NC_132788.1, read on the forward strand.
AAGAAAAGTCTGTGTCTGAACCAAAATAGAAACAGAAGTTTCTATGGCTGGACTGAAGATGTACTTTTGGGTGGTAGGGGGAAGAAGCCCAATAATTGGTACCTGCCACTTTCCTTTCTTTTTATTTAAATTCAACTTAGTTAACATAATGGTGTATTATTTGTTTCAGGGGTAGAATTTAATGATTAATTGCATATAACATGCAGTGCTCATTACATCAAGTACCCTCCTTAATGTCCATCACCCAATTACCCCCTTCCCCCACCCACCTCCCCTTCAACAACCCTCATAGTATTTCCTAGAACTAAGAGTCTCTTGTGGTTTGCCTCCCTCTTTGTTTTTATTTTATTGTATTTTTCCTTCCCTCCCCATATGAGTGAAATCATATAGTATTTGTCTTTCTCTGACTAACTTATTTCACTTAGCATCTCTTGCTCCATCCATGTTGCTGCAAATGGCAAGATTTCATTCTTTTTGATGGCTAAGTAGTAGTTTTCCATACATTCATCTTCTTTATACATTCATCAGTCAATGGAAAAGTGGGCTCTTTCTATAATTTGGCTATTGTGGACGTTGCTGCTGTCAACTATGAAGTGCAGGTGCTCCTTTGAATCACTCTGCTTATATCCTTTGGAAAAATACCTGGTAGTGCAATTGATGGGTTGTAGGATAGTTCTATTTTTAACTTTTTGGGGAATCTCCATACTCATTTCTAGAGTGGCTGCACCAGTTTCCAGAAACATACCCTTTACTCTATGGTCAACTCATCTTCAAAAGCAGGAATGAATATCCAATGGAAAAAAGAGAGTCTCTTCAACAAATGGTGTTGGGAAAGTGGACAGCCACATGCAGAATGAAACCTGACTACTTTACATTATTTAAGTATACACTGATCACATTCTTTAAAGGACCTCTGGTGGCACCACAGATACTTCACTTGCCTCTTTTGCTATGTTTTCTCTAATATTTTGTTATCACTGTCTAACCAACACTGGTGCTCACAAAACATTGTTCTAAGAGACACCCCTTCCTCTACTCATCCTACCCTTCTCTCAATCATACATTTGAAGGTAAGCTGTGCCACATAGTTCATGTTTCTCTTTAGGAAACCACTTATTATTTCCCAGCTTACATTTCCTCATATATAGAAAGGGAATGATAAAATTTATTTTGCAGAATTATTCCAACGAGTAAAGATCTTACGTGTAAAATTCCCATCCCAGTATTTGGCATAGAGTAAGTAGACAAATAAAATAAATTTAATTTGAATAGCAAGCTTTCTAACATGAGTGATCATCTAATGGAAAAGATGAAATATAGCAAGCTTGCCAAATATAAAATTATTTCACCATAAAAATAGTAGGAATATATGCTGTTGCATACTTAATTTATCAAAGATATTCAAATAAGTAATCAATCCCTGTCTATATTAATTTAATATTCAATATTTCCAAAAATGAACACTATCTTGACTTTGTCAATACCCTCAAATCTAAATGGGGGGATTTCTAAAATAACATATTTTTCCATATGCACGAATTGAGGCAAAAGGAAATCAGCATTTGTGGTAGCTTTTCCAACTGCAACAACAGGATATTTGGTCTGATTGTTTTATTATCTCAGTCCTAATGAGGGTCATGCATATCAAAGGCCTTAATTACGGATGAAAGACATGACTCACAGTTGATAAGAAAGAAAGTCTCACTAGCAACCTGCTTTCCTGTGCAATGCTGTGGTCTGATGGAAGAAAACTGCACTGTAATTACGGCATCCTTTTCAGGATGATTGTAACTGTAAAAGACTTGTCTTCTGACCACAATCTGCCTTTTGTTCATGAGCTAAATTGCCACTTATTCAGCAACTAACATATCCTTTGTGCTTTGTCTTGATTTGCCAGATGATCAAGAACTCAAGAAAATATGCAGCTAATTGTTTCTATTTCACTTAGCAAATATTGAGAAAAGAATGAATATTTCCTCCAGTTATTTTGGAAATTGTTCCCTTGGAGAAGCTTAAAGGAGTATTAACTGTCATTCATGTGGCACGAAAGGAACAAGTTTTCATTTCAAAATAGAATATATTTGACATTAGGGGCTCATGAAAATATTAATAATGGCAAGGGAGGGCAAGTTAGAATCAAATGATCAGTTTTTCATTTTAGGGTCATTCTCACTTGAATACCAAGATTGACTGCCAATCACCTATGACCTCAATTTATAAAATTTAAACAGAAATTGCCAAGTGCAGAATGTCCATTATAATAAATTATCCAACTAATCTGCATAAGATTTTTTTCCCCTTAATGATAAAAGGGGACTTCAAATTCATACCTTAGGAGTTCTCTAGGGAATGGTTTATAGAAGTATGACATAGCAGGAGAAGTGCTATGTCCCCACAAAAATTTTCCTCCAAAATCTCAAGTCATTAATTAAACCACGCTTAATTTTGACAGATCGGTTAATTAAAATTGCATGCTCTCTCCCTGGATCTTTTCTCATTTAAAAAAGTGCTTTCTGTGAACAGTCAGCAACAAAGTCTGAGGCAATTATCTCACGACAGGAATTATTTCACTACAGGAAAATATAGGACTTGAAATAATCACTACTTTGTGGTTTTAACACACCTTTCCCTACCACTCTGCACCCCCATGTACCCACACACAGTGAGCACACCTGAATCTTTAACACCGTGGAGGTGGATGGATGTCCAAGTCACTTTTATTTAGCTTAATTCTTCTCACTGTGGTAATTAGCTTTCAGTATCCTGGCAGACTCAGGCATACTTCAGGATTTTGAGTCTATGTAACCATATAGGCTATATATAGATTTTTCCCTACAAATTTCTATTTTCACTTCCTCATTACCAATTTTAAAAATTTCTCCTTTAGGAATGAAATGTTCCTTATTAGATATCACTCCAAACGTGAAACGTTCAAATATGTTTCCAGATGACCATGGGAAAAATTTAAAAAAATTTTTTTTCCAAGTAGGTGGGAATTAGTATGTCATTTTACTTTATCTTTGTTGAAGTATAATTGACAGATAGTATTATCTTAGTTTCAGGGGTGTGACATACTATTTGATATGTGTTTACATTGCCAAGTGATCACCATAAGTCTAGTTAACAAAGTTAGCATTTCAATTATTACAGATGGTCCAATTATCAGTATTTTCTTATTAAAATCTAAAAGGTTAGACCTAATATGTAATAGTTTTTGTTTATTTAAACAATAGGTTAGAAATGGAACTTTTTAAAAATAGTTCAACAGTTACCTCGATGTACAGCTTTTTATGAGGTTGCAAGCATGCCTCCCTGTATTACCTGTTGGAGCAGGTTTAATTTTATAAATTTTAAAACAAACTCTATGAGTTTCCAGTTCATAATTGTTCTTTTTGAGGATGCACTCAGATGAACAGTATCGCATCTGTAAGAGATACGCTCTTCCACAGACCCGAATTGATTGGAATATAAATGGCAACAACCTCCATCTGTAGCATCATCCAGTACCCGTGATGGAAAGGGCAGATTGCGAGGAAACCCTTCGGAGGGGGAAAAAGTCACATTGTGTTGGAACTACAGATTAATAGAACCATAGCGTTAGTCAACCACAGCTTTTTTCTTGAACACAACATGCATAGACTGTAGTTCTTGACTGGTGACTTTAATCCATTATGAATCATCTCCTTGGACCTCTCAAAAATTGAAAGTCTTGAGCTTCCATTGAAAAAGCAATGCAGTTTTGAGAAGATCCAGGGTTCAATGTAGTCTTCGGGTTCATTCCAGCCTTCAGTGTCCAGTTATTATAAACAGCAGGTACCCAGGTGGTAGATGAGAACCTAGTGGGAGAGGAAGGAAAGAAACGACAATGAATGGGCATATTACATTGTATCATACACATACTTTATAAGTACTTTTCTTATGAGCTTCTTATTCAGGCAGAGATTATAAAAGTTTGCTGCAAGTATCTAGACCAGGATTTGTGTTTTGGAAATTATCAGTGTTCACAATACCTGCAGGGAAAACCAAAAACAATGACAAAAACTCAAATGAGAGCACTCTTTACATCTAAAAGAATATTTTTTATCATTCTTTTGTTTTGGCTCTGTCACAAATTAAAGTGCTTGGCATGTGGTAGTCTGTGGTCTCTTGAAATTGAATCAATGAGAACCTGACACTTTCACAGGATGCTGTCACTTTGGACATTCATGATAAAAATTGAAACTGAAAAAAAAATTCAGTTTTTATGAGTCAACAAATCTTCATTCATTTTATTGGATTTCTTTGTTCTTAGCTAATATGAGAGCATTTTATTTTTAATAAGAATGTTTATTTCATTTACATTTATCATGATAACTGATGTCATCATTGTAAACTTTTTTGCATGTTTTTCTATGTTCTTTGATTTATAGCTACATCTATTAAGATTGTTTTTGATATTTTCCATATTTTACCATATTGGCAGATCAGAAACATTTTGGCACAGAGTATTTTATAAGAAGGCATGATGATATACATAAAAAACTCAAGCTTTGGGGCAGCCCGGGTGGCTCTACGGCTTAGTGCTGCCTTCAGCCCAGGCATGATCCTGGAGACCAGGGATCGAGTCCCACGTCAGGCTCCCTGCATGGAGCCTGCTTCTGCCTGTGTCTCTGCCTCTCTCTTCCTCTGTGTGTGTGTGTGTCTCTCATGAATAAATAAATAAAATCTTAAAAAAAAAAATCAAGCTTTTTACTCCATTTTCCTACAATACAGCACTGTCATGTTATTCTCGTGCCTAAAGCACCGCAAGGCTTCCCAGCAAAGAAAGAATAAAACTGAGCTCCTTGCCCTCATTTACACAGCCCTGCATGGACATCTCCTACCTCATGCCCTACACATTCACCATTCTGCTCCAGACAACACTGGCCTCCTTTCTCAGTTTTAATCTCACCAACCTATTTCCTGTTGGCCTTTGCAATGTAAAATTCATACTGAGTTGGAGATTTCAACAACTGAGCCACCCAGGTGCCTGAATTCTTCTCTAACATAACATTGTCTCAGGGCCTCCAATACAGGCTTTTGTCCATATGGTTTGCCATTTTATCTTCACTTCTTTCAGTGAAGTCATTCAGTAATATTTGTTAAGTGTATGAAAAAGTAAATAACAGTTATAAGGTAGATTTCAAGGAATTGGCATCCAACCCGTCATACTGTTTGGTGTCAACTCTCCCGAGTTGCTATTGGTTTTTAAATAGGACTGGAAAAGGAGCTGGTTCTAAAAAGATTAGGGTGATAGTAAATTCATTTTTATTTGGCGAGCTCATTGATAGATTGAGGAACATACAAAATATATAACTATCTCTCTACAGTGTTATGTGTTACACCAAGACAGCAACAATAATAACAACATAACTTAGTTCTGAAGTCCTACCAGGCAAGACCTCAAGGGAATCCATGACCAAAATACAACCAGAAGAGTTTTCCCAGAATAACTGTTTTAGCCATATTGTAATGGCAAACGTACTATTGATTGTCTGCATGAACCCAGTGAAATATCCCAGAAACCCTCATATTTTGGATTTCAAAGAAAATGCTCAAATTTCCCAAGTGTGAACGTAGTTCAAATATTATTTTTCAGTCCATGAATCCAGATGTCTTTCTACAAAATATGTTAAAATAAAAGATATCTGGATTTTCACTTGGGTTACAGTTGCCAAATTCAACCAATAAAAATAGAGGATCCCCAGTTATATTTGAATGTGAATTTCAGGGAAACAACAACAAAGGTTTAGCAGAAGTTTGTTCCATGCAATATCGAGAACAGACTTACACTAAAACAATATTTGCTCTTTATTTGAAGCTCAAATTTAACTGGAAGGCCTATCTTTTTACCTGATATCCCAGGCGTCCATTGCTAAACAATATTTTCTCTAACTGGTGCACTTAGGATACCTATCCTATTAATAAAGCATAGAAAGTCAGCATCCAGTTTTTGCTGCCTGGACTTCCCAACTATAAAAAAAAAAAAAAAAAAAAAAACAGATTCACTGATTGCTTTAAATTCTGGGTCTTCATGGGTGCTTTGACCCTGAGCTCAGTGATGAATTGGGCCTGAGATGTGGAAATGTGCATTTGCATACTGCATCTCCATGTTTGTTTCCATTCACAGCAGTTTCCTTTTCTCAAAATCTTCTGAGACTCCATTAAAAATCACTTGGTTACATTATTCTTCTAAAGAACTGCTGTTTAGTTAGTTATTCAGTAGAAACTCCAAAGCGTTTTAAGGTGATAGCACTAATGGGAAATGGCTTATGATTCCCAAATAGTGTGAAGTGTACCATAAACCTTGATAGGACATAAAGCATGGCTGCACCAGGGAGTTACCTCATTTATGTACAATGTGGGGTGGAAGTTTCCAGTTAGCAGTCAGAACGTTTCATACGCTGGGGAAATATGATTGCTATATGTTGCGTTCATTTGTAATGATTGTGTTCCTGGCTTGCAAATTCAGTTCTCCTTTTCCGGTTGGAATTTACTGTGAAAAAAGAGAACATAAAATGCCAAGCTCTTAGATTTCTGCTAATAAGCATACAAATGGATCTGCACATGGACCCAGCCTACCCTCATTTCTTCTGTTTATCATAGGGAAAAATGCAGGCTTCAGCTTAGCTCCCTACCTGTCCTTTCAGGAACCTCAGGCTAATGAGTAGCACTTCTCTCCGTGGGATAGACAACTTTTTTTCAACTGGGTACTTCACATTGGTTATTAGGCATTTTCATGACATCCCATAAAATAAGTCTTTCTCGATCCCAAACCACCATAGCCACTCCACTTCCTTTCCCTCACTCAAATCCCAACTCTGCAAGCTCTTCTGGCCACACATTATTTCTTGCCTCCTACTCCACTTTTCACCTAGTGAACTATTACTTCCACCTCTAGCATTTATCCAACCTGCTCTTTCCCAGATCATCATACTCCACAGCCTGTGGATAGATACTGAAGCTCCTGGTAGGCATAGCAATTGCCGCCAAAGATGTCCACATTCTAATTCCTAGATCCTTGAACATGTTATGTTATATGGCAAAGGCAAATGAAGATACCAGATGGAATTAAGGTTGCTAATCAGGTGACTTTAAAATAGGGAGATTATCCTGGATTATCTAAGATGGACCAATGTAATCATAGCAGTGTTTAAAAAGGTTAGAGGGAGGGGTGCCTGGGTGGTTCATTTGGTTAAGCCTCCAGCTCTTGACTTTGGCTCAGGTCATGACCTCAGGGTCATGAGATGGAGCTCACCACCACTGCCTCCGCCCTCCCCTGACCCCAGTCAGGCTCCATGCTCAGCAGGGAGTCTGCTTGAGATTTTCTTTCTCTCTCCCTCCTTCTGCTCCTCTACCTTTTCTCCCTCTCCCCCCATCAAATAAATAACTTAAGAAAAATAAAAAAAAAATAAAAATGTTGGTGGGAGAAGAGACCAGAGAGATGGCATTATTAAAAGGATTTAGCTCGATGTTGCTGGTGTTGAAGATGGAGAAAGAGGCCAAGAGCCAAGGAATGCAGGCAATCTCCAATGAGCTGGAAAAGTCAAGAGAATGGACCCATCTAGAACCCTTAGGAAGGAATGCAGCTCTATCAATGCCTTGATTCTAGCTCAGCAAAATCCATGCCAGACCTCTGACTGACAGAACTAGAAGATAAAAAATTCATGATGTTTTAAACCACCTAGTTTATGTAACTTGTTAAAGCAGCAGTGGGAAATTAATACAGGTCCCTTGTTCTAACTCTCCACTAGCTTTCCTCCCACCTCTCAGGCTGTTCCAGGTTTGCAGACCCTCCTCTCCTGAGTCTTTGAATACTCATGCTCTGTCCTAGATGCACTTTCTACGTACACTGCATTGTCCCCATTCAGGGCTCTATGCACCACCTCTAAGCAGATAACTTACAAGTTTATATTCCAACTCAAGAAGTATCCGGGCCTATAAATACACCTGCTTGCCTGACAGCACTTCTCAGGTAAATCACAGTCACTTTAAAACAAATAGGATCTAAGGATGAAATTCTGACCTTCCCCCCACCTCCAATCTTGATTTTCTTTCAGCATGTTCTAGCTTAGTAAAGGGAACTATAGTCCACCTAGTTATACAAGCCAGGCACTTAGAAGTCATCTTTGATACCTCTTCCTCTCCCTCATCTCCTAAGTGAAATCCATCACTATCTCCTATCCATTTTATTTACTAAAAATTGCTAAAATCCATCTCTTTCTTTACATCTCCCCTGCCACAATTCCAGCTATATTAGTTTGCCATTGTTATGTAATAAATTAGTACAGATTTAGCAGCCTAACACAATGACCATTTATTAGGTAACAGTTCTGTAAGTCAGAAACCCACAGTGTGGCTACGGCTCTAGCCAGTGGGCTGCATTGTCATCTGGGGTGCAGCGTCCTTTCACGAGATCATTCCTGTTGGTAGAATTGATACAATTTAGCTTCTTACAATTACAGCACTGAAATCATGGATTCTTTGCTGGCTATCAGAGGCGGACTGTGCTCAGCTTTCAGTGGCCACCCACTTTCTTGATCACACAGTCCCCTCCAACTCCAAGTTAGCAATGGAGCAGTGACTTTTCTACTTCCCGTATCTCTGACTTCTTGTCCTGTAACCAACTGGAAAAAGCCCTTTACACATGGACAATGTCTCTGTCTTAAAGTCAACTGTGCGTATACCATATAATATAATCAAGGATGTGATCTCATCAAATTAATAGATACTGGAAATTAGGGTGGGATATCTTTGGGAGAACATTTTCAAAATTCTGCCTACGATGTTGGCCTGAATTATCATCATTGTTCTCTATATTATGAATTGACCTCCTCTAATTCACTCACTCAAATCCTTTCTTTCCCCCACCTTAGTCTATTCACACTACAGCCAGAGTGATCATCTCAAAACGCACACCTGATAATGTTACCCACATGCTTCCTGGTGTTCTTGACTATAGCCATAACCTAAAGCAGTGCTGCCTAACTTGTCTGCAGCCCAGTGCCTACACCGCCCCCCAACCCTGAAATTCTGGGAGATCAGCACAGAATACTCCAGCAACTACCTAGACATTCTCATAGCATTTCAGAATAATTTTATGTCTGACAAAGCTAAAAATAAATTTAGGACTTTTATTTTCATGTACTTTTTATTTTAAAATTTCATTAATTTAGTAATTTATTGTTATTTTATGCAAGTATTAGACTGTGAAAACATTTCTAAAAGTGGCCCCCAGACACTAAAAATTGGGAAAGTGCTCTACTGGGGGCTCTACACTCTCCGGCTTTGACTTCTCCAGCTCTCTTTCATGCCTGTGGCCTCTGACTCTTTGAACTCCAGCCACAATACCCACCAGGTAGTTCCTTTTGCTTTCCACATTCCTTGTGCCATGCTGACAGTCATTACTGGATCACAACTTCCCCATTATATTCCCTCACTACCCTGGAGGTCTCCAATATGTACCTATCATAATCTCAGTTTTAATAAATACTCGCATTTATTTTTTCAAATATCTGCTTTCCTCCTAATGTAAGCTTTGTGGTATCAGAAAGCTTATCTTGCATTTAATTGACACATGCACAGCTGCCTGCACAGCACCCAATACATAACAGAATGGGGGCTTAACAAATGCATATGAAATAGAGAATGAATCAATCAATCAATATAATTCATATTATTCAAATTCAAACAGTTCTTCAACCAATAATTACCTGTTTGGTTTTAATCATGATAGCTAAATTTCCTAAACTTCATTTTTACTATTGGTAAAATTGGAATACTTTTGCCAGTCTCATAGGATTGATATGAAAATTAAAGCATGTACAATGCTTTGTTTGAAAAGTACAAGATGCTTCCAAAATGCAACTGATAAATTGGTATGAATATGTCTTCTACATAACATTGGCAAAAGGGAAATGTACGACAAATCTATAAGCCTTTTAGAAATTATGTACCGAAGTTTTTTAATATATTCAATTTTTGCTTCCATAACACAGGTTCAAAAATTTCATTCTAAAATAAATTGGACAAATATACAAATATATATATATATATATATATATATATATATATATATATATATAAAGAGAGAGAGAGAGAGAGAGAGAGAGATGGTTGTTAATTCCAACATTGTTTCCATTAAAAGCATAGGAAAGACCTTAAAAATGACATCACATGTGAAAGAGGCAAACCTGGTTGGCATAATTTAAGAAAAACTTAAACATTCCCTCACTTTGTAAAAATGTTTCCTCAGTGCTGGTGGAGGGCTGACTTTGGCACATTGTACAGTTGATTTATACCCAGATACATAATGCTAAGAATGGGTTTTGGCTACAATGTCAAGAAAACATGAGTATAAACTAAAGCTGAAGACATGATTTCAAGTATGTACCAATCTTTTTTTTTTAACTGAAGTATAGTCAACATACAATGTTATATTAGTTTCAAATTGAAATATAGAGATTCAATAATTCTGAACATTATGTAATGCTCACCATGTTATCATGGGGTAGTTATCATCTGTCACCATACAATAGTACTACAATATTATTAACCATATTCCTTATTCTGTACTTTTCATCCTGGTGACTTATTTTATAACTGAAAGTCTGTACCTCTTAATCTGCTTCACCTATTTTACCCATTCCCTCACCTCTCTCCTCTCTGGCAACCGTCAGCGTATTCTCTGTATTTATGAGCCTGTTTCTGCTTGTTTTTTTTTTTTTTTTATATTCCCAATATAGATAAAATCATATACTGTTTGTATTTCTTTTTCTGTCTTATTTCACTCAGTATAATACCTTCTAGGTCCATCTATATTGTTTCAAATGGCATATTTCATTCTTTTTTATGGCTGAGCAATATCCCATTGTCTGTATACCATAATTTCTTTATCCATTCATCCAGCGATGTATACTTAGATTGCTGCCATATCTTGGCTATTTAAATAATGTTGTAATGAACATAGAGTTGCATATATCTTTTTTAGATTAATGCTTTCATCTTCTTTGGGGAAATATCCAACAGTAGAATTACTAAATCATATGATATTTCTATTTTTAATTTTCTGAGGAACCTCCTTACTGTTTTCCATAGTGGCTGCACCAATTTACATTCCCACCAACAGGACCAAAGGTTCTATTTTCTCCACTTTCTCACCAACACTTCCTGTTTCTATTCTTTCTGATATGTGCAAAGTGATATCTCACTATGGTTTTGATTTGTATTTCCCTGATGATTAGTGATGTTGAGCATCTTTTCATGTGTCTGTTGTTCAGTCATCTGTATATCTTCTTTGAAGAGTAGCCTATTTAAGTCTTTTGCTCATCTTTAAATCAAATTGTTAGATTTTTGGGTTTTGTTTTTGTTTTTGGTTTTTTTGGTTAGAGTTGTATGAGTTTTTCATATATTTTGGATATAAACCCCTTATTGAATATATCATTTACAAATATCTTCTCATATTTGGTACACAGCCTTTCATTTTGTTGATGGTTTCCTTTTCTGTGCAGTTTTTAGTTTGATGTAGTCCTAATTATTTTCTTTACTTATGTTTATTTTTATTTTTGCCTTTGTTTCCCTTGCCTGAGGAGACATATCCAGAAAAATGTAAGAATGAAGCAACCTTGATTGAATATAAAATTGAGTGAGTCGGTTGAGATCTACACTAACACCGGCGGTAGCAGGACAGGAGACAGTCCCAGTCATAAAAGTTGCATAACTACTTTCATCAGAGATGACACTTCTGCAAAGGCAGTAACCAGAGGGTCCATGAGATCTTCTCTTCTGGAAGCTGTAACACCCTCCACCAGCTCTAAAGTAAATGTTTCAGAGCCAGTTGTAGGTTTGCAACCTCATTGAAAAAGTACTTCTGAGTTCTGAAATATCCATACTAATACAAGAGAAGCAAAGGTCTCTACGGACTTAAGAAACATCCAAAATTCTTGATTAATTCTTGGGGGCCCCAAAATAAAAAAATATTGGATTGCTTATTTACCTGGACAGATAGTTGCTTGAGATAGTAATTTGAGTACAATAGAAATACAAATTATATCTTCCCTAAACTGGTAAATAGACCATTCAAACTATAGCTCAGTCTACTAAAATGTCTACTTATTATGTATTATAGAATGTCTACACTCATTTTAAGTAAGAAAGTAAGATATGCAGTTTTGTAGCTTCTCTTCCATATCCTTGTGTTGAATTAGGAAAGGATAGACTGGAAAAATACACTATTGATGAAGAACCATCTGTCTGATTCCTGAAGGTCCACATGGGAAACAGAGTCCTAATGATAAAGGTCGTTTCAAAGGAATGCTGTCTGTAACTTGCTGGAGACAACTCAAATAATGGCTTTCACCTCAAAGAACCAAGTGGTGATGGGAAAACTAGAGCCACACAGATGACCCATCATGCAGAGTGTCATCTTTTCCCACTACCATCAGAGTAAAATAAAGTGGTAGAGAGATAATGGCACATTGTATAGGCTGCAGCCAGCCTTGACACATTCATGCTCTAATTTTTATAGCTGCACATTAGGTCTTGGACTTCTTTTATATAGATTAATGTGACTAAACCTATCCGGGACATGGGTTAGAAATTGTGCTGGCTAGGAAAAGATAGTCTTTGGTTATGGCAAAGCATGAGGGATGGGGGTGATGCAGAATTTTATGAAGGTAGAAGTTATAGGATTTTTAAAATAATGAGTACTAGAAAGAATTAATAAGAAAGGGTTTGAAATATGGATATGAGATTTGTAAAAATAAGTGTATGAAATAAAAATGAATGCTTCTATAGCACTTCTGATGTGCCAGGTGCTCCTGTAAGAAGTCCTTTAGTTTCCTTATCAACAGAAGTTGACAGCCTCCTCAGATAAGCTGCTGAACCAAGTTTGAATCCCGTCATCTTGGCTTTAGACCCGTCTTTTAACTACCATGTCTTGTAGGAAGTGGAAAAAAAATTTCTTTGTATTGAGAATTTAATGACAAGCAAGAATTTTTTAATGTGACTGAATGATATCTAAGGTCCAGGGAGAAGGTGAGTGTGCAGAAAGAATGTGGGAAGGTTGCTCATAACTTCCAGTCTGGGGCTTCATATGACAGAAACGCCTTGTCTATAAGAATGGCCTCTTGAAACTTGATCTTCCTGCCCTGGGTGCCCCGGGTTTCTTTTAGCTGAAAAGACTCCATTTGTTATTTCTAGTGGAGGAAGTTTCCAGTGGCTATGGGAAATAAAGCTGCAATTACTCAATTCTTGAACAATCTGTTAGAAATCGCAACGGCTGGCCATAACCTTGAGAAACTCTAATTAACACTGTTTGTAGGTGATTTCAAAGGTAAAAAGGCACAGTTTTAATAATACTTATGCATTAAGCCCTGATACATTATTTTTTGTTAATCTTCAATTGGCTGCAGTATCTGCTACAATTATTTTATTTTGGTCCTTTTTTTATTGGAGGGAAGACACAATAACTCCTACAAAAATTTAAGATATTCTTAATCTTATTTTTTTCCTGCTCAGTGATTTTTCTGTTTAAGAATTAAAAACACCAGTGACCAAATACTATTTTTGACAAGGAAAGGAAATGAGCAAATGTTCACTATTTTAGATGACAGCATTTTAAAAAGAAATAATGGCCATGAAACCAAATCTTGATTTAATTATAATATTTTCCAACATATTGAACTGTGTTGACATAAGAAACATTGGGGAGAAGATTACATCTATATTGCATTATTATCCTTTGTTTCAAGTAAAAATGATTTATCATGCTTCAATACCAATAAATGTGTGAGGATATTTTGTTACACTTAACCACCATGTTACCAGGAGAAGAGGAAGAGGAAGAAAAAGAAGAAGAAGAAGAAGAAGAAGAAGAAGAAGAAGAAGAAGAAGAAGAAGAAGAAGAAATCAAGAAAGAAAAGAAGAGAAAGAAAGAAAGAAAGAAAATAATTAGTAAGCTTAGAGCAATGGGAATATTTATATGGAATTCTGTAATATTTCTGTTTAAATTAATAGCAAATGATTTCTATTGAATAGCAAAAAGTTAACTCACAGCTTTAAGTAATATGCATAACATTAAAATTCTTGAGAAATCATTTTTATAAAGCAAGTAATAATTTGAATGTGGATAAAGTAGTTGTTAAGCAGCATTATAAAATGCAGAATCTTGAGCAAAACTGTAGAAAGCATCAATAGGAAGTTCATTCAATTATAGAAAAGCATATAACAAGAGCTGTAATCTATAATCACATAGTCAAAATATGTAGGATAGAAATCATTTAGAGTAGATTAAAGGAGAGAGACAGGAGAGATAGAGGAGAGAAGGACACAGAGAGAGGGAATGAGAAAAAAGGGAGAGGGAGATAAGCTTGTTTCATGAAGAAATGGTATAGTAGATAGATGTAGAGGATGAGTTTGTGTAAATGAGAGGTAGGTGCTTTAAAGTTTTGTGTATCAAACCATTTTGGCATCCTAAAGTATCTATGAAATTAGGATATTGCATAGAAACTGACACACAGACTGAGAGAAAACAATCTCCTCTAAAAAACAGAAACAAAAACAAAGTTAGATGACATAGTTGAGTTGGTCAATGGATCAGTAAATCTGGAGAATTGCACACCAAAGACCAAATGTCACCTATGTTTCGTTCACAGTTTTGTCCCATCTGTAGCTTGTTAATTTAGTGGGTTAAAAATCAAAGCTTTAAGAAGGAAAAGGCAAGTCTGGTTGTTGGTGTGCTTTGTGGCTTTCCCTCATAGACTGTAAATTGTCAGTACAGTATTGCCTTGTTTGATCAAAGACTAAAACTTTTTTACTTGTGTTTATTTTTAGAAAAAACTCAACATATATTTATTTTGAGAACGGAAAGTAAAATAATGCTTTAAATTTACATAAATTTTGGACAAGGACCAAAATCTTTAGAAAGTTGAATCTGAAATGACTTTTATCTAAAGTCATAAATCCTATCTAGCATGTTCAAACACATGATTTTTGAATCAGAATGTTCCAAACTACTATTTTATAATAAGTACTCTGTGATTCTAATATTTGATAATTCAAAGTCATCATAAATTTTTGTGTGTTGAGTTAGCTTTTTATAAAAATGTAGATATAAAATATTAAAATGAAGAAAAACAATAAATTTTTTTAAAAAAGGAACTTGTCATTATTAATATTTTTCTATGCCCTTGTAAAAATTCTCCAGAAACTCTTATGAGTCATGTTTTGCTCTCCAGTATTTTAGATATACTACAAAAGAAAGTTAAATCCATATTTTAGTGAACATGATCTTCATAGGTGGAAAATTTCAGGTGTCTGGACTGCCTGAATTATTAATTGGATGTTTACTTGAATATGCTTGATGAAAAGGGAATCATATAAAAATATTCACCTGATATGTAGCAAAACACAAAACAATTTATCCAACCACATTATCTATCATGTGAAATATCATAATCACAAAAACTGTTATTCTTATGAATTTATTTCTATTACTATAGTTTTCTCAATGTAATAAACAATAAAAAGAAACAAATTATTTATTTACACCCTAACATTGATAAATTTTCAATTCATTTTGACAGAAAGACTCTAGGTCCAAAGGCCACATATTATAATTTTTCATTTATATGGCATTCTCAAAAAAGCAGCGCTACAGAGATGGAAAAGAAATTGTATTAGTCACAGTCGGTGTTGTAGGTGAGGGTTGATTGCAGGAAGAAATTTTTAAAGTGATGGCAGTTCTACAGGGTATTGTCCTTGTGGGTTCACAACTTCACGCATTTTTCCAAAACTTATGTGTACATTCTGAAGCTTCTTTGCATTTATACTAGAATTGGCCAAGTAAGTGTATTGTAGATAATAAAAGCTGGTTTGAGAAGGAAGTTGAAAAAAAGCCAAAATGAAATGTAAGAATAATCCCCGTTTGGCTGACTTGGAGTTGGAGGAATTGGTATGAGTTCTTGTTTCTATAATCATAAGGAAGATAGACTACACCGAAAACCAAAGAGGGGGCTTAGCATACCTGCTGTATCAAACATCAGCAAAACACAAAATTAAATATAATTTCTAAATAAGCATTTTATATAGTTTTAAAAAGTTACTGAGTTAAAAATCTAGTAAAAGACATACAAGAGCCTTTGGAGAATATAGTAAAAGTTTATTGAAGGCTATTTAAAAGAAACTTTATTATTTTCTATAGAAAATTTAAGCCATAAATTTGCTATGGAACAGATAAAGCAAAATTTAAAAAGAGAAGATTTAAAGACTGAAATTGTGAGTGTGCTTTGGAATATTCCCCTGTATGACATAAATGCTTATGTTTATTTGTTGTGTAAATTAATCAAAATTAATAACTAATGAATAGATCTGGAATATTATGCACAAAATAAATATTATCGGACAGAAGGTTCGGTTGAGTGAGCTGAAAGAAACTAACTCTTTCCACAAAATGTACTGATTAAACTAGAGATAATCAATTTGCCTAGATGAGTAGAAATACTATGAGTTAAGAAAACAATTTATATCAGGATGCCTGGGTGGTTCAGTTGGTTAAGTGTCTGCTTTCCAGTCAGGTCATGATCCCAGGGTCTTGGGTTGGAGCCCTGCATGGGGTTCCCTGCTCAGCGGGGAGTTGGCTTCTCCCTCTCCTTCCACCCCCTCTCTGCTCATGTGTTCTCACTCTCACATGCTGTCAAATAAATAAATAAAATCTTAAAAAAAAAGAAAGCAATTTATATCAATAAGTGATCCATATATGTACTGAATAAGAAAATGAGCTCTGGAATGAGACCGGCTAGGTCTAGGCCATCTGTGACATCAGAAAAATAATAGTACGTACCTTGTAGAATTACAAACTTTAATGAAATGACAAATATGAAGTGTGGCATGGTCCCTGGCACAAAGTAAGTGCCCAGGAAGTGGTAGCGATGTGTACTGTAAATATCACTAATTAACTTATTGAAAAGGGAGCATCCAACAAAACTATAGGGATATGAAAATCCATATAGCTTGTAGAAAGATATCACAGCCCCGCATCTGCTAGAAAGGACCTCTCATTTAATTGCCCTCCTGTCCTACAGTTTAGTTCTTAAGAGAAAGGACTTAATGAGTACCTAAGGCACTTAATTTGAAACTCTCTTGGTTTCACTTTTTACATAAGCTCAAATTATTGCTACAACACTTCCATATCCATATTCCAAAAGGATGTTAAATGCATTATTCCCCAGAGGAAGCTGACACTCTCACTTTAAATAACACATTAAGAAAGATTGGTAGAAAGTACATAGTAAATTTCCATCAAAATCCACCATTTGAAAAATATTCAAAGAAATCTAATGCTGCTTTTGCATTATGTACCATATTTAAGAAACAAAGTTTTCTTATGCACGAACTGACAATATTCACCATACTCTACTAGGAGTGTCCAAGTTTAAAATGTCAAGTGCCTTCAAATATGTCAGATTATGGCCTAGAAATATTTTAATGAGAAGGTTAAATTATGTACTTTCTATTCAAGTAGAAACATTAAACCATAATAAAATGTAAAGGTCATTACTGTTAAACAATCTGATATTAACACAGACTTTTGATTAAATACAGCAAAATTGCATATTATTTTATGTGTAGTTAAATACAAAACTATTACCTAGAATTTTATGCAGTTCATATCTATTTTTATTAGTCTAATGAAGGAAAATGGGTAAAAAAGTGAAGTAAAAGGGAACCTAGTTTTCCCTGGACTTTTGGTCTGTTTTTTTCAACTCATGCCTGTATATAGGATTTGACGAGTGTGTTTGTTCATAGCAATAAATTGATATTATCAATAATACATAAATAATGAATTAATAGTTTTAATATATACATTCTTATATAATATTCATGTGTGTATATATGTACATATATCTATACATATAGATGTATGTGGTATGAAGACTGGCACGATGAAGGAGCAAAAAGTAACATTGATTTTTTTTTTCCTCAGTCATCATTTTTATGGGAACATGACAGCTAAGAGAAATATATAACATCCAAACCCCTTTGTGATAAGGTCCGTATATTTCTCCCCTCTTTTCTTAACAAAAGCAGTAGTACCATTCAGACTTAGGTTTTCAAAATTGTGATTTTATGACCCAAGCTAATGGCTCATTTAGAAACCATCTCCATTCAAGTTTAAAACAAATTCAATGGCTTATTATAGTGAATTGATTTAAAGTTTCTCCTTGAAAAATGCATTAAGCCATTCATAATATAATGCACATGAATTACAGTCTATGAATAAATACAGCTCCTGTGACTGCCTGATACAATGTCCTGCAGAGTGCTCACAATTATGGTTTAAATTCAAAGTTTTAAATGGTGAGCATTTAATATACTTCTTGATGGTGGTATAAAATAACTCATAGATTTTGAAGTGAAAATTAAATATATTTTTGAAAGAAAAGCTGCAAAATAAATGTAAAGCATTACATTAGACCCATGACTATCTAGCGTGGTCAAGAATTGAGTAGATTAACTGTTTTATTTGCCAGTTACCATAAATGTCATATTTTTAAAAAACCTTTTAAAGGAAGTGTAATGTGGTCTGGAAAATTGCCATTTAAAATTTGACTTCATCTATTTAGATATCTTGAAAGCATTTTGATATCTTGCTCCTGACATCTCGATGTACTTTTTCATTTCCAAAAATATTCTTGAGTAATTCAACTGACTTTTCAAGAAAATAGTAAATATTGCATGATATTAACTGCATATCAGACATTATTGTATTTAACACATATTATCTCATTTAATCTTTAATACAACATTATGAGATAGGAGTTATCTTTATTGATCTTTTAGATATTTTATTTGCTAAAGTGAAAATTTACAGAGTCACATGATTAATATTGTGGGCTCTGGAATGAAAAAGTCTCCTATGGCAATGGCCCTTCCCATAGTACCCTGGTGACCTTGTAGATATCCACAGTGAGCACATAGGCAAGGCTTGACTTATAACTAACCTGAGTCTTGGCAGAGCACCTTTGCTTCCCTGAGAACATGACAGGATGGGAGATTTGTGAGGAGTTGCTTGGAGCTACTTTCTACTTTTCTTCTTAATTCCCAGGGATGCTTCAAAGAGAGTTTTTTATTGCCTCCAGGTTCTGATGAGCATGAGACTTCCTGCCCCACCTTTCAAGGTATTGCTGCAGACTATAAAGCTGCACAGTTGCTATGGAAAATTGTACAAGTGCACATTTATTATTGTGCAATATGATACACATATTGTGAAATTGTACAATACACATACATAGTGTATAATTGAGTCCTCAGCAACAAAGTGTCCCACAACTTATGTTGTATTGCCATCTGACCCCTTTTGTTTGGTGTCATTCTTTGAGGTATTATGAGATGAGGACCCGGGAGATGGCATCCATGGCTGCTTACCTCATCACTGTATAGGTGAGTAATAAAATAACAATCATTTTACCTCCACTGGACAAGCCAGTTGTCTTGCCTCGCTGAATGTGCTTGGCATGTTTCAGCTTCCAATTTCTTCTTTACCTCTTTAGACCACTTATATGTATTTTATTTTGTCCAAGGTCATACAGCTAATAAGTGACATTATAAGAATTCAATTCTCATACCCACTATTCCTGGGGAATTGCAGTCTACCACTACACACATGTAGCTGTCTCATCCCAAACCACTGGAACTTCTCTAGTCACAAATTCTCTTTGAAAAGGGTATGGTAAAAAAAAAAAAAAAAAAAAAAAAAAAAAAAAAAAAAAAAAAAAAAGTTGGTATGTTTTGTTTGAGGCATACTTGAGATAATTGTGTCAATTATATATTATTATTTAATAAATCATCCCCAAAGTTGGTGGCTTTAAAAACCAACAAATATATATATTGTCCTCACAGTTTCTGTGGATCAGGAATTCAGGAATGGATTACCTGGGCACTTTTGACTCAGGATCATATGAAGTTATAGATGTTGGCCAGGTGTGCAGTCATCTGATGGTTTGGCTGAACTGGAGAATCCATTTCCAAAGTTTTCGGTTACTCACATGGCTGTCAAGTGCATGCTGGGTATTTGTAGGAAGCCTCAGTATCCCCCTTCCCCACCCAACTAGGCTCCTTTCATTGATTACTTGGGTAATATCTCTATGACAGGGTGAATGTCTTCTTCTAAAGCAAGCAATCCAAGAGAGAGCTACATGGAAGCCATCTTTTTTATGATCTAGGCTTGAATGTTATAGAACATCATCTCTGCCATATTCCATTCAATAGAAATAAAGTCACTAACTCTGGCACACATTCAAGGAGAGAGGGTATAATTAGTTTAAACTTTTGAAGGGAAGAGTGTTAAAGAATTAGTGGGTATATTTTAAAGTTGCTACAGTAGTAAATTATCTATAATGCATACCATTAAAAAGTGTTGCCCTTTTTACATGAATATTATATTAAAGATTCACTCTATTTCTGATCATAGTGCTGGAAATGAGTTGATTTAAGGATTTGTTTGTTGATTTGTGACTCTTGATGAAAAAATATGGTTTGCTTTTTTTTTAAGATTTTATTTATTTATTCACGAGAGACAGAGAGGCGGGGGGGCAGAGACAGGCAGAGGGGAGAAGCAGGTTCCATGCAGGGAGCCTGACGTGGGACTCGATCCTGGGTCTCTAGGATCAGGCCCTGGGCCAAAAGCAGCGCCAAACCGCTGAGCCACCTAGGCTGCCCTATGGTTTGCTTTCATGAGTTGTCTTTTATTATTATAAACTTTTTCATGTTTATAATTTGTAGTATAAGGTCAACTTGTGCATATGTAAAAATGGAAACTACATAAGATTCAGGGATCATCACCCTATTGCCTCCTATTTTACACCTTTTTAAAGTTCTCTACTTAAGTCTCTGCATTTAGCTGTTCAATGGGAAAAAAGATTGCTAAGAAAGACACAACATTTTTAAGGAGAGCTGATGAAAGCGGCTTATATTACTTCCACACATATTCCTTTGGCCAGAACTCAGTTATATGGCCAACCCAACTGGCAAAGAAGGCTGGAAATGAAGAGGAACCACAGATATGAAGAACAATCCACTCTGCCAAAATAAGAACAGAAGCCATTTCTAAATATATAATCCAAAATATTCCTACAAGGTGCAAAGGTATATTTACTACAGCATTATTGGAGTAGAAGAAATTTGGAAATAACCTAATAATGCTTGAGCAAGTGAATGAGTAATTAAAATATGACATGTTTACAACATAGAATATTATGTAGAGCTAAAATGAATAAATTAGGGGCCACTAGGTAGCAGAGTCAGTTAAGCGTCCACCTCTTGGTTTCAGCTCAGGTCACTATCTCTTGGAAATAATGGTATTAAGCTCCAAGTCAGACTCTGTGCTCAGTGCAGAGGCTGCTTCCTACTCTTTCTCCCTCCCTCTCTGCCCTTCCCTGCTTACACACACTCTCTCTCAAAATAAATTGATAAAATATTTTTAAAAATGAATAAACTAAACATTTATAATATGGACATTGAAAATAAAACACAATGCAAAGCTAGATTTACTCTGACCCACTTTCTTTTTTTTTTTAAGATTTATTTATTTATTCAGAGAGAGAGAGAGAGAGAGGCAGAGACTCAGGCAGAGGGAGAAGCAGGTTCCATGCAAGGAGCCCGAAGTGGGACTCCATCCCGAGTCACCAGGATCACACCCCGGGCTGCAGGTGGAGCTAAACCACTGTGCCACCGGGTCTGCCCTCTGACCCACTTTCAATTAAATCATTTGTAAAAATTTTAAAAGAGAAAGCAATATTGCATTATGAATATTTTTTTTTAATTTTGGAATGATAAATATCAAATCAATTAAATCAAGGGCATCTGGTGAAGGAGAAGGCATTAGAAGTTGGGAAGGAATCAAAAGAGGTTACAAATGTATCTGTAATGTCTTATACCTTACATTTAAATTCCTTAGAAGGAAACACGTAAATTCAATAAAACAAAATGAATTTAATATTGTTCAGTTCATTAAAACACAAAATATGCCAAAAAGTCATATGTCCCTATAAAATATTTCAATCATTGTTTGCTTGATGAGTGGAACATTTAATTAGACTGTGATTCTACTACATTTTCCAAGTGGAATTACCATGAATTTTTTTTTAAAAAGTACTTAAATACTTTTCTTCAAAAAGTATTTAAACATTAAATTGTCAGACACCAATTATTTATGTTTTTTTCAGCTTTGCATATCATCATGTTTAATATGATAAAATGTCAAACTACTTTCTAAATACAATTTATTACTAAAAACAAATTTTAAAAAATCTGACAAGCTACAGTTATTTTCAAGAAGTTAAAGATAGAATGCATAATGTACATCAGCTGTTCCCAATAAGTAACTTTTTCTCTATGTTTGAGTCTTTACCTAAGAATTAAAGGCGTTGCTTCAGAAAATCCATTTCTCTAATCAAGTATTTATGTTCTTCTAATTAACATCTTAACCTACATTGCTTTAAAGTTTTCTAAGAAGGGAAGAAAATTAAATATGTACTTTTTACTATTCTGCAGAAGCAAACTTTCTTTTAATGTTTGATCAGCATTTAAAAAATTAAGCTAATCTAAACAATTAGTCAAGGATTTCAATTTACAGATTATGCTACCTTAAGTGTTTTCTTGAGAACATTTATGCCTCACCTCCCATTTCACTTCCTAGACGTTGAGTGCTGCACCCAAGGACTTTGGGACTGTAAGCCATATGGAGGTGGAGCCTTTCAGAAATAATTATGTATGGATGAAGTTGTGAGGGAGGAGCATCCCCCCTGATGGAGTTAGTGTCCTTAAAGAAGAGCAAGAGACTAGAGCTCCTTCTCTTCTTGGCCACGTGAGGACACAGCAAGAAGGCAGCCATTCACAAGCCAAGAAGTAGGCTCTCACCACCACCAGATCATGCTGGCACCTGCTTCCAGAGCTGTGAGAAATATATTGTTGTGTAAGCCAACCATTTATGGTATTTTGTTACACCAGCCTGAGCTAAGAAAGGGACCAAAAGTAAATGACTAGAAAAACCACATTTTTTTTTTTTTTTTTTTTTTTTGCTAACAAGCAAAACTAATATATTGTAAAACACACTGCTAAAGAAAATGCAATTTGGTGCATTGGCAGAGTCCCAAATACTGTTCTATTTTAAGCAATAACTCAGAGAACCACCTTACCTGCAGGAAAAGAAAGAGACTCGAGTAAATTTTTGTGGTAATCATAATTATATAGTATCCTGTTGTTAAAACTCAAAAAAAAAAAAAAGAGAAAAAAGAAGAAGAAATGAAGAAAAATAAGTAAACCACAAAATGCTACTATTACTGTATTCAGTCTCAGAATTTCAGCTACAGATTCAGTAGTGATAAGAGCATAACAGACAATTACTGAATAAAAGCAAATAGATTTCTTCTTAGGTTAATAGAAGTTTCAAATTAAATATAATTTTTTTGTCAAGACACATAAAAAATGTAGGAATTTTTCTTTGAGTAACCACATAAAATATATAACAAATTTTCTCCCTAGAATGAGCACTTATGTTAAGGGTAAGTGAGGGGATTATATGGGACAAAAAATAAGATAAGGCTTACGAAGAGTAGAGACTCAAAGATGAGGTGATATCAGGAAAAAAAAAAATAAGTGAGAGCCATAAATAGGTGAGTTCCTGAGATAGGACAGAGGTGAGGCTTGGGAGTAACATGGAGTTCCTGAAGGTGAAGTTCAACTGTGATATGAAATTAGGAAAGTGGGGAAAACAAAAGGAAGCAAGAAGCTCAACTAAGAAGCAGAAGTAGAGTCAGAAACACATTAATCTTTAATAATTGGTAAGGACACTGTGGTGAGTAGGCTTTGGGATGCACTAAGATAGCCCTCAGACCAGCAACCATGTCAAAATAGCTATGTCATGTATACTGCTCTTTGACTTTGCATCCTCACTTGGAGGCAGATTCTAGAATGTAATCTCACAGAGTCGGGGTAAAACAACACTGACTGTGGGTCTGTCTAAAATGGAATAGGCACAATCACTGATTACAATGAAAAATTCTGGAAAGATCACATAATGCAGAATCTGAGAATTCTGAAAAGTAGATAAAAGTACAAATATTTGGAGATTTGGGTACAGGGGGAGGAATTCAAACTTGAAGTATCACTGGTAGGATGATGAGTTTCCTGTTTGGTTTTTTTCCCATTACCTCCTGACCTAGACTCTAGAGAGACTTGAATCCCAGAACTGCATACCTGGAAAAGATAGAAAGTTCTCCAAGAAATAACCCTTATTTCTGGTCAAAGAGCCAGAAATAAACTCCCATAGAAATAAGCATGGGAGAAATACTCATTTAATTGTTTTCTCCTTTTACTCTTCTAGACCTGTCCCAAGGCAAAGCTCAGGCATGAAGGTATACTTGTGTGGTGGCAGTGAAGGCTGTTCAGCTTCTTGAAACTGTCAGATAGACTGAGTTCCAGTCTGAATCTGAAGACCTGAGAACCAAGAGAGCCAATGTTGCAATTCCAGTCCAAAGATCAGCAGGTTTGAGACACAGGAAGAGCCATGTTTCCCTAAAGGGGGGGAGGGGAGAGCTGATGCATCAGTTTGAAATTCTTTAGACAAGAAGAATTCTCTTACTTGGAGGAGGGGCAGCCTTTGTTCTATTTGGGCCTTCAGCTGATTGGATGAGGCCCACTGCCATCATGAAGGACAATCTGCTTTACTCAGTCTATTCAACTTCAATGTTAATCTCATCCAAAACCTCCCTCACAGAAAAACCCAGAATAATGTGTGACTAGATATCTGGACACATCCTGGCTCAGCCAAACTGACACATAAAATTAACCATCACAGGTGTAGACCACTGCTCCAGTCCCAGAGGAGCCTAGGAACACACAAATGAAGCAGGTGAGAACAGCACTGTTAAAGGTTTTGTGAACTAAAACGACACAGGTGTGCATAAGACCTGTAGTCTGAACTGAAGGGATTAATTGCCTACCAAAGAAGGAAAGGTTATTTTATAGAAGATTACAAAGGTGTCTGAGTTTCATCACATAATATTCACAATGTCCAACATTAAAACTTTTTAAATTAAAAGTTACTTGACATGTAAAGAACTGGGAAAATATCTCAAGGGAGTAACTGTCAAGGGAAATGGCAATCAGTAGACAGACATCAGGGCAAAATAGCCCAGATAGTGGAGTTATCCAACAAAGACTCTGAAGCAGCTGTTACACTCAAGTCCCATGAAGTAAGGGTAAAGCATTCTTCATACAAATGTAAAAATAGTAGCCCTAAAGAAAGAAATAGAAACTATAGAAAATAACAAAATGGCAATTTATAATTGGAAAAAGATACAACACTGGAAATTGAAAAATTCATTGAGGGGGATCTATGGCACAATGGAGTTAACAGAGGAAGGAGTCAGTATCCTTAAAGTATAGATCTATCTAAATCATTTAACCTGAAAGAAAAAAAGCTTGGGAACTAATGGAAGGAGACTCAAAGACTTGAAAAATAATATAAAAAAAACCCAAACATGTATGCAGGCATCAGAGTCCTAGATGAAGAGAAAGAAATTAGAATGGAAAAAAATATTTCATGAAATGACATCTAAAAACTCCCCAAATTTGGTCGAAGCCATAATCCTATGGATACAGGAGGCATACCAAACCTCAAATAGATTAAATTCAAAGAAACACCAAGATATATCATGATTAAACTACCAAAAATCAAATACAAAGAGAAATATTTAAAGCAGACCCAAAACTGACACGTTAGAGAGAGAAATGAAGATTTGGAGACTACAAATTTCTCATTAGTCATCAAGCATGCAGAAGAGAGTGAAATCATATGTTTGAAGTGCTGAAAGGAAATAACTGTCATCCCAAAATGCTATACCCAGTGAGAATATCCTTCAGGAATAAAGGCAAAATAAAGACATCCTAAAATGAAGTAATACTTTGACAATTTGTTACCAGTAAACTTGATCTGAAAGAAATGCTAATAGAAGTGTTCAAGTGGAAAAAAACTGGTGAAAGATAAAAAGTTGGAACTTCAAGAATGAAAGAAACCAAAATGATAAATATGTGGATAAATGTACTAGGCTATTTTTTTCTCTTTGTGTTCTTTAAATTAGATATAGCTATTGAAAAAATGCATTTCATTGTTTAATAAACTTTTTAATATTTTTAGATGCAGACATATAATAAGTACAACATAAGGATGATGATAAAGGACCCAGTAGTTTGGTAAGCTGCCAACATTTTTTTGAAGTGAGAAAATACCTCTCAGCACACTGAAAGAAGTTCGTTCCTAAAACACCACTACAAAATCATAGAAAAAGAGCGATAAATGTAGTCAAGTTCTTCAACACTTACTACAAATCTTGTAGTCAAGTTTTTCAACAACCTGGTTATGACAAACCCATTAACAAAACCATTCCCAAAACAATCACTCTCAAATTTATGTGAGAAGGCAAAAGAACGAGAAGAGCAAAAACAATTTTGAAAAAGAGCAAAGTTGGACTACTCACACTACTGAATTTTAGGACTTGATATAAAGTCAGAGTAATCAAAGAAGCATAGGAGTACAAAAGGGCAAATATACTGATCAATGGGGCATAATAGCATATCCAATAATTCATCCATACAACTAGAGTCCATTGACTTTTGATAAAGTTTCAAAGATGAATCAAAGGAAAAAGGATAGTCTTTGCAAGAAAAACATGCTAGCAAGAAAACATTGGACACTGACAAACCAAACCAAACCAAACCAAACAAAAATAACAACAATGAAACAAAAACCCAAATCTTTTTACCTGTATACCTCACGCCTTATATAAAAAATTAACCAAATGGATCATCAAACTAAATATAAAACATACAATGATAAAACTTTGGAAGAAAACAGGAGAAAAATCACTATCACTATCATTAGGTAAGAGTTCTCAGATGCAAAATCAAAAGCATTACTTATCAATAAAACTTTGATAAATTGGATTTTAGCATGCTCACAAACTTTTGATCTGTGCATGTCATTGTTAAGAACATGAAAAGACAAGCTACAGACTGAGAGAAATATTTTCAAATTACATTTCTGAAAAGGATATAAATCCAGAGTATGTAGAGAGCTCTTAAAACTCAACAATAAGAAAAAATTCAAACAAAATGTGAAAGTATTTTAACATACACTTCACCACAAGATATAAGTGAATGACAGATAAGTACATGAAAATATATCAGTTTTATTAGTCATTAAAAAAAAACACAGATTAAAATTAGACCCAAAAGAAAGATGAAAATTAAAAATGACAATACAAAGTGCAGACAAGGATCTTGAGCAAATGGAATTCCATTTGGCAAATTTAACGCATGATCTGTGCATATATATGATTGGGTAACCCCAGTGTTAGTTACTTACACTAAGGAAATGAAAATATGCTTATACAAAACTATATATTCAAGATCATAGCAGCATTACTTATCACCCCATTTGGAAACATCCCAAATATCCTTCAGTCGATTAATGGGTAAACAAAGCTTGGTGCATTTGTAAATGGAGGACTACTCACCAATAAAGAGAAACAAACTATTGTTCCACACAACAACACAGATGTGAAATAAGCCAGACTTAACAAGTTATATACTGTAGGATTTCATTCTGGAAAAGTAAATCTCTAATGATGAAGAGCAGATCAATGGTTTCCAGGGGGTAAGCGATGCAGGCAAAAATTTGAAGGCAAAAGACTGCATGAAACAAATTTTTTATTTGAAAGAACTATTTTGTATCTTGATTGTATTTGTGGTTACCTGACTCTATGCTTTTATTAAATTTCATAAAACTCAACATCAAAAACTCAACAGTATGTGAATTAAAAAAAAAACTTAAATAAAATGCTGGTCATTAATAATACATTTCACTAACCTCATACCAGTGCCATTTTTCACACTTGATTATATATCTGTGGGACTCTAATCTCTTTGGGTGACAATGCTGAGTGAAGAAGTTTTACACACACTAGCATCTCTCTCTACATATTAGAAAATGGAATCATTAAAAACAAAGCTCCCTTATAAGGCTCACATACCTGAGTTCGGAGGAATAAAACCTGACTCTTAAGCATGATAGCACTGTTATTTCCAATCTATTTCTAATCTACTATAATCTAGAGCATGCCAGAATGCAATGCTTATTAACATGTTGTTAAATATATTTCTTTAAAAGATTTTATTTTTTTATTCATGACACAGAGAGAGAGAGAGAGAGTGAGAGAGAGAGAGAGAGAGAGAGGCATAGACACAGGCAGAGGGAGAAGCAGGCTCCATGCAGGGAGCCCAATGAGGGACTCGATCCTGGGTCTCCAGGATCATGCCTGGGCCAAAAGCAGGTGCTAAACCGCTGAGCCACCCAGAGATCCCCCTGTTAAAATATTTAAAACTTTCCTAGCTGTTGGCAAATAGCATCTGCTCCTAACTCTGCAAGTGCCCACCATCACCCTAGTCATCTAGCCACTTCTTCAGATTCTCCTTACAATCCAGCAACTAAGAAGTTAATGTCTGGCAAGGCTCAGTCTACTTTGGTCAGCACCCAAGCCAAGCCAGGTGTTAATTATTCTCATAATGACTCCTGGCTCAGCTTCTGTTACGTGCACTTTAAATGTCCTGAAACATGATGGGTCCTTATATATTCAGCAAACTTCATCCTCTACTGGACATGGTGCAAAACAATGTTAACAGATGAAACAAGTTGAAGTCAGAATCTGCTCTAACCCTGAAAGAAACACCAACCTCCCTGTAACAGTTTGGTTATGGTGATGTCCTGAAAGGAGAGACAGGTGCCCAGGAAATTCTCAGGTTACTGCTCTATCAAATTCAATATTATGCTGAGGACGACAGCCTTATTCTTTGTCTCTAACCCACATGCCTGTCAAGTATTCAGTATTCAACCAATGCCTATTTGGATGAATTAATTGAAAAACATTGAATAGAAATATTTGTAATTTTGAAAATATAAAAATACTCTAATTGAAACATTAAAAAATAGCAGAAGCACATTGATCATTCAAAATATGCAGATATGGGATGCCTGGGTGGCTCAGTGGTTGAGTGCCTGCCTTTGGCCTGGGGTCTGATCCTGGAGTCCCGGGATGGAGTCCCACATTGGGATCCCTGCATGGAGCCTGCTTCTCTTTCTGCCTATGTCTCTGCCTCTCTCTCTCTGTGTCTCTCATGAATTAATAAATTTTAAAAATCTAAAAAGAATTAAAAATTAAAAAAACAAAATATGCAGACATATAATATTTTATTATGTTAATATTATATAAAATACCAAGAAATAAATCTATTTGTTGTGCTACTAATAAAAATTATAAAATACATTATTTTTAGTCTGTATCTTAAATCTACCTCAGTGGAACAAAAGCTGTGATATAGGAGAATTTTACAGCTATATTCTCATGTTCACATGTGGTATTTATATACAGAAAATCTATTTGTTGTTTAGGATCTTTTAACAGCTCTGTATAATTGATAGACAAAGAACTGCACATATTTAAAATGGATGACTTTGATGAATCTGGACATTTGCAGACATCTATGATACAATCATTAGAATCAAGGTAACAGACATAGCCAACATTTTCCAGAAGTTTCCTTGTATCCTTTTGTATTTTGTTTTGAATTTTATCTCTGTGTGTGGTAAGAATACTTAAGATGAGGGTCTTAGATTTTAAAGTGCACAATATTGTATTGCTAACTATAGGCACTATGTTATACAGCAGATCTTTGGAACTTATTCATCTAGCATAACTGAAACTTTATAATCATTAGGATTTTAAATGAATGCTCAATTTATTTGTTATAAATTCAAAAATTTGATTTTCCTTGAGCCTGGAGTATACTGTGCAAATAGTATTCAATTTATAAGCCTATTAAATTTGAACAGTTAATTTCAATAGTGTCCTTGCTTAATATTTATCAATTTAAGTTAAATGGGCTAAATTCCCTTAATTAATTGTTTCTACTTACAGCTAATTTACATTTCCTCCAACTTGGCTTTCCAAGCAAAATTTCTCAATATTAAAAAAAAATCACATTAAGTCTCATAAATTAAAAGTAAATCAACTCTAAAATTCCAATTCTTCCATTGTTCCAGTATCACTTACAAATTTAGTACAATTCTTATACACCTTTCAACTAAACGTCACAAACTTAAAGTCAGTCAGAGTTTACATTAGAACTGTAAACCTAATATGTTAGACATCTTGTTAGGCCCATTATCTCACCCATCTTAAATGCCAAATATATGCAAATTATTTCCAGACTTAGAGTAGAATTATTAATGCCACAGATTTTTGAGATTTTTATTAACTGGATTTATTTCTAATACTTTCCCTGGTTTGACATTCATACACCCACTAAGTGAACGTTGTTATCATTTCAAATAAATTGATGATACCATCTTAACAATTGGGAGTTATCCTCATAATTTGGCTGACTGCATGTAATAGCCATATATTTTCAGGAAAGTAGTGAGGTTAAATAAAGGGGTTTTATCCAGAGTTTCTTATGGCCCATCAATGATTGCTTCTGTAGTTGCTATGAAAACATAAGATTTAATTTAGGTTCTTCAAAGGGAGTTCTTTTTGTAAATCATCTTCTTGTTCAATTTTTGCTATAATCTGATTCTTTTATCTGACTTTTATAACCAGAAATCTGTGACCTCCCTACTCAGAGTGTTGAAAATTTCTTTCAATCATTCTCTAAACACAAAGCCAAATATGGTGTTGGCATAAAGATAGACATATAGATCAAGAAATAGAATTGAAGGGATCCCTGGGTGGCGCAGCGGTTTGGCGCCTGCCTTTGGCCCAGGGTGCGACCCTGGAGACCCCGGATCGAATCCCACGTCAGGCTCCCGGTGCATGGAGCCTGCTTCTCCCTCTGCCTGTGTCTCTGCCTCTCTCTCTCTCTCTCTCTCTCTCTCTCATTCTGTGACTATCACAAAAAAAAAAAATAGAATTGAAGGTCAAGAAATAAAGCCATACATCTATGGTCAAGAGATTTTCAACAAGGATGCCAAGACCATGCAATGGGGAAGGTGATCTTTTCAACAAACTGTGAGAAAAATTAGACAATCATATGTAAAAGAATGAAGGTAGATTCCCTAATTCACATCATATTCAAAAACTAGCTCAAATTTATCGATAACCTAAATGAAAACATAGGCATAAATCTTCCTGACCTTGGATTATGCAATAGTTTCTTTAAACAACATCAAAAGCACAAGCAACCAAAGGAAAAATAAAGTAGTTTTCATCAAAATGTAAAACTTTTGTGCCTCATGGAATACTATCAAAAAAAGTGAAAAGAAAACAGAATGGGTGACATTTGTAACATTTGTAAATCATATGCCTCATAAAGTACTTGGATCTAGAATATAGAAAGAAAACTTTACAACTCAATAATAAAAAGACAAATAACCGAACGAAAAAGTGGACAGAGAATCTGGATAGGCATTTTTATTAAAGATATACAAATGGTAATAAGTACATGAAAAGATGCTTGACATTACTAGGCATTAGGGGAATGCAAATTGAAACCACTATGAGATACCACCTTACATCCACAGCACTGGCTTTAATCAAAATGACATACATTAAGTGTTGGTAAGGATATTGAGAAATTGCTAACCTCCTGCATTGTTGATAAGAATGTAAAATTGTACAGCTACCTTGATATGGCACTTCCTCCAAAAGTTAAACATTAGGGTTACTGTAGGACCCAGTGACTCCATTTCTAAGGATCTACCCAAAGACTGAGAATGTATGTCCACACGGAAACATGTGCACATATATTCTTTGCAAAATTACTTTTAAAAGCAAAAAGAGGAGCAGCTGGGTGGCTCGGTGGTTGAGCGTATTCCTTTGGCTCAGGTCATGATCCTGGGGTCTTGGGATCAAGCCCCCATTCAGACTCCCTGTAGGGAGTCTGCTTCTCCCTCTGCCTATGTCTCTGCCTCTCTGTGTGTCTCTCATAAATAAATAAATAAATAAATAAATAAATAAATAAATAATATCTTTTTTTTTAAAGCAAAAAGGTGTAAACAACTCAAATGTCCATCAGCATATGAATGGGTAAAACAAAATGTGCTAGACCCATGAAACACAATAATACTTGGCAATAAAAAGAAGTATTGGTGCATGTTACAGCACAAGTGAACTTTGAAAACTATGCTGGTGAAAAAAAAATATACAAAAAGGTATATATTGTATGAATCCATTTATATGAAATGTCCAGAATAGGAAAATCCACAGAGACAGAAAATAGATTTGTGATTGCCAAGGATGTGGGGAGAAGGTGGGGTGTGATTCCTCATGGATACAGAGGGTCTTTTTTGGGTTATAGAATGTTTTGAAATTAGATAGTGGTGTTGGTTGTCAAACATTGTCAATATAAGGAAAAAACATTAAATTGTATACCTTAAAAGGGTGGATTTTATGGAAATGAAAAAGAAAAAGAAACTAGACTGAAGAAGTTTGAAGACAAAAGGATAAGAGAAGCCAACCCTGCTTGAGTGGATTAAGGTGACCAGCAGCAGAGCTATCCATAGCAGAAGACAACTATTATATCTTCTCTACTTCTTGGAAGTATTGAGCTTCAGTATTATGGAAATGGAAGCCTCTAGTTAAATAAGCATCCCTCTGGTTGTCTGTACAAGGAAAACTGAGGTCCAAAGCAAATCTAGGTTCAGCACACTACAGTTAGCACTGAATTTTGGCCATTTAGAATCAAACTGCTGTGACCTTAAAAATATATGGGTAGGAGTGATTTTTTTTAAAGATTTTATTTATTTATTCATGACAGACATAGACGGAGAGAAGCAGAGATAGAGACAGAGACAAGCAGGCTCCCTGCAGGGAGCCCAATGCAGGACTCCATCCCTGGACCCCAGGATCACGACCTGAGCTGAAGGCAGACGCTCAACTGCTGAGCCATCCAGGCATCCTCGAGTGATTTGGAATTATACGCAAACATATTGTCATCAAGCCAGACAAAACTATAGCACCTTATAACTTAAATGGTTAAGTTTAAGTTATATGGTAAATATTAAAATAATTGCATTTTTTTTCTGTGCACTAGTGATCTAGTAACTGTAATTGCAGGCTTTACTTATTTCTTGACATTTCAATGGCCCAAATTATAGTAACTTTTTCTTTTAGTTGTCAAAGACATGCATTAATGTCTATCTTCACTCAAATGTATTCAGACAATAAAGCATTTCTACTAGCCAAGACTTTATTTTTTTGTAACATCATGTAAATGTGGTTTATAGGCTTTTAATCAACCAGAATATTCTATCCTTGTCTTAAGTCTGGGATGTAAAACTCAGACACCTACAAGAAATAGGGATGTACTAGGAGGGTTAAAAAAAGAGAGAGAGAGAGAGAAAGAGTGACAAAGAGACTAGGCATATATTAAAGGTAGAGAAAAATGGGGTCTGTGATAGAAGGGAGACTCAGGCCCATCCAGGGGAAACTCCTTTACCCAGGTGCAGCTAAATAAAATAAATGTTGTTTAGTATAACCAGATTTCCAATTTTTTTTTAAGGAGGGAGGAGAGGAAATCTAGAATTATAGAGTTTTATATAAAAAATCTTGATTTTTTAATATTGGATATAGCTTTTGGAAATTGAGCTAAGAACCATAACTGTCACATCTCATTTTTTTTTATTTCAAAAAATATTTATTTTATTTAAAGCTCTTATCCTTTCTTGGAGAAAAACTGACATTTGTCTCTAGTGCTGCAGATTCTAGATTTCCATATTTTCAAGTTAGACTTCAAAGACCTCTGGTCACAGTACAACATTTTTCAAATCTATGTCATCTAACTCTCTGGATGACTGCTCAGTTGTTTATCAGATCAGGATCAGGCTTTCTATAGCCTGTGTGATTAAATTTATCTGAATCAGATTGTGCCAATTGGTTGTTATACTTTAAAGTGAATTCCGTTTTAATCAAAATGGCAAGGGTTTAAAATATTTAAGGGGTAAATTGTTACCATCACTTTGAATTTCCAACTGTTTATTAGTAATTTCCATCTGGATATCTATGAAGTATCCCAAAATCAAAATGTGTCAGGAGTAATTAATGTTTTCATCATCATGTTCCCCACTTTTGTTTGACTCAACACCATCCTCATAACCCCCTTTCACTTGCCTTACCCACAGTGCAACCAGTTAGGTCTCATTTAAGCAGCATGCTGAAATATCTTTCATGTCCACCAACTCTTCTCCATTGTCAGTACTATCACAATCCCAGCCTTTTTACCTTAAATGTCAACAATTATAATAACCTTCACAACCTTCTTTCCAGGCCCCTATCCAACTATTATTTTGGGAAGACTAGTGTTCCTGAATGATCACACTGATTGGTTTACTCCCCTATTCTAAAACTTTAGGGCAGCCTGGGTGGCTCAGTGCCTTCAGCCCAGGAAGTGATCCTGGAGACCCAAGATCGAGTCCGACGTCAGGCTCCTTGCAGGGAGCCTGCGTCCTCCCTCTGCCTGTGTCTCTGCCTCTCTCTCTGTGTCTTCCATGAATGAATAAATAAAATCTTTAAAAAATATATAAATAAAAAATAAAAAATAAAATAAAAATCCAAAGACTCTTCTTGCTCATAAAACATTCTAAATTCTATAGGGAGGGAAGAAATTGACATTCTGTGGGTGTGGATGATAAAATAACCTCTGGAGTCTAATAGACATGAGTTCAAATTCTGGTTTCACATTTACTAGAATGTGCCGATCGAGTTACATTCTATAATCTCAAACTCCTTAACTATAGATATACTCCACACTTACCTCATAAGAGGTTGTGGTAAGGATCAAATCATGTAACCTTTGTGAATTAATAAACATATATCAGATTCTTAGGATGGTGCCTCCAGTAAGAAATCAGATATGGAATCTTACCTTGTTCCTTGGCTCAGTAGGGATGAGAGTTGGCTTCCTGGTTCTAGAGCACAAAGGTCAGAATTATGAACAAACATCTACTGAAGACCAAGCAACAAGATTGTGGATAAAGTGGAACTCACCAGCACAACAATGTGGATGTCCCTCCTCACCGCATCTGGCAAACTTCAAGAACCACAAAGCAGTGACCTCTTGCTCTGAGCATGCTTGCAATTCATGCTCCAGAGGAGACAGTTCCTTTGTGCTTTGTGTAAGCCACTCACCTGGGAAACATACATTTTAAAAGTAGGAATTACTTCATAAGGACACTAACAGGAACAATGAAAACAATAAATATGTCAGTAGAAGATGGAGTCCTGAGATGTTGGCAAGGATTTTTGAGTTTAGCCTTTTCCCAATTTCTTAGTCTTTTATCTCTACTACACATTAAACTTACTACTTCACAACTTTTTCCTTAGTTTGCCCAACATATGGATGGAAAACTAAAATAGCAGTTTATTTTCTGCAGTTTCTATGTTGGAAACTTTCAGTAGGTGTTGGAATCTGCATTTGCATTTGCTGCACCAACAATTTAAGATTACTTTTCCACAGTTCTGTGCTGGCAAACAAATGCAACGTGGTAATAATAATGTCAAATAATGTCTTGTTGTTAATGTCCCTCGTATTATGTTTTGGTGCAAGTAGAAGTTATGTTTTGTTCTCCTGCTCTGAGAAATAGGTGAGTAGCCTGTGTGACTTTGGAGAAGATACCATGGCAGAGGAGTTTGCATCTGTCTCAGCTGTCTTATGAAAACTAGCCAAGCTTTTACAGATGTGGTTCGTGGCCATGTGACAATGATCATCAGGTCCAACATGTTGCTTGCCTCAAACTAGGTTTCCTAGAAACAGACCCTGAGACAAGAACTATGCACAAATGGATTATTGGGGGTTGCTCTTGGATGACAGCTACAAGAAAGTAAGAAAGGTAAGACTGGGTAGAGGATAAAGCTGACTTGAACTTCTGTTGCAACCCAGGCCTTAGCCAATTCTGTGGGGAGCTCTGAGGCTGAGATAGAGCCTTAGTATTGACCCAATGTCAATACTAAAAGAAAATGTGGCTGGACCTTTTATATCTTTGCACTGGCCAGTCACTACCAGCAAGCTACCTCCTGAGAGAAACTATAGCTCTGAGACAGCTCTTTATGGCTGAGGGAAACTCCCAGTTAGGGATGGAGCTGCATCAGGTGTTAATATTTCCAGAGGCTGGAGGAGGGTGGGGGGGGGGAGGGAAATGAATGTGTCATCTCTGAAGAAAAAATCTGGTAGTTACTATAAATCTCCAAAGAAATTAAACCGTACGCCATAGACTCATTAGGTCTTTTCTACTGAGCTAACCAGTCGTGATACTTGATCATATCATAGAGGGAATGAAGTTAACCAGCTTATGTTAATACTCAGAGCACCACTTAATCTAGTTAAATTATACAATTCAGTAAGAAGAGAAAAACAGGAAGAAAATGAAATTCTTAAAATTTTACGGGCATAAGGTGTTAGGAAGTAGCACCTATCTTACTTTAGATACTCTAAACACAACTTTGTTCGATAAAACAAGCAATCAACATGGTTTAATCCAGAGTGCTTAGGCCTCGTTTCAAGTGCTGAAGAGTGACTTCAATACTTTGCTCACTGGTATTGCAGTAACAACCCTAATTTGAAGCAGGTAAGTAACTAAGATTGCTCTTGAAGACATATCATTATTTCAGATGTTGGTAAGCAGTTTATTTGCATGAAAGAAGCTTCCAGATGAGTGTTCTCAGGAATAGACCGAAGGAAGCTGAATTTCTCACTAGTGGAAGTTATACTTCAGTGCCATTCTAGCAAAGGCTTCGGCTGATCCCAAGGAGAGACGAGATGGGGCTGAGACGCTATTCAGAGATTTATTGAATTTGGTCAGAGGAGTAGTCCACAGTGTGGACTGTCCTCAGGGAGAAGAGATAACTTTGGGTGAGGTAGTTCCTTTAAGCCATGGGCAATAGCTGTGAGCCATCAGCAGGCAGTGCTTCTGGCACCTGAGGGAATGAGTACCTTAGACTTGGAAGAAGAATCTGGATAAAACAGAACAGCATCTGCTATAGTCACACTTGTACCACTCAGATCTACTTGCTTCTTTCACCTCCTTAAGGATTTTTGGTTGGTTTCTTTTCCCAGAGAAACTTATAAGCATGCTAGTGATTCTGGTGCTTCAACTGATACCACTCACTCTCTCTTCTGCCCTTTTTAAGGTTCCCCTCAACTTTAGCCAGTACTTCTGGTGCTCTAGGTGGTTTAACTAAGTGAGACAATTCAAACTTTCAATGACATGAGCTCCTGCTCATAATGACTACTGTATAACATTTTACCATCAAAATTTGCTAGGGAAGTAACAAGATGTTCAAGTGGAGGACACAGGTGGAAATGGTAACATCTTTCTGTGTCACCTGATCTCTTGGGAAACAGTTCAAATAAACCAGGTGCCAAACATAGGTTGCAATTTGATGAAAGTCTTGTGATGTTCTTTGATGAAATCATTCCAGCTGTGAGAACTAGGACTACTAGACCTGCAAAGCCTAGAATTGAAAGAATAGGAAACACAAATTCCTTACTTGGCTCTCTAGCAGTAATGGTAACTGGAATATATTAGGTAATGTTCATTAGGGGATAAAATCATATAGTAATTTAAACAGAAGTAAAAATAACTCTAACTAATATAGGAGAAACAGACATAGAAAACAATCACTACCTGCAGGCATAATGCCTTTTCTAAAATACTGATGCCTGGAAACCTATCCTGAGGTCATAGGAATCTAGGGGTTATTTAAATCTTTAAATAAATATAGCATTTAATTAGTTACAATCCTCAAGGAATCAAGGTCACAGGAATCTAGAGGTTATTTAAATCTTTAAATAAATATAGCATTTAATTAGTTGCAATGTCCTCAAGACTTCGGTTAAATGATATTGCCTTCTACAGCTATTTTCCATATCTACTAAAGATAAGAATAGTAACCCACTTCATGCTACTACTTTAAAATCAGTCTTCTTATATAAGTAGCCTATACAAATCACTTGAAAGTAGAGCCATTCAAATAATACCTTGGGGCTATAGGGGAAAAAAAATACCTTAAAAAGTCTTTATGGATACTCTAGTTATTCATTGTTGCATAATAAACCATCTTAAAACTTGTTGCATTAAAATGACAATTTATTATTATGTTATGTTTCTGAGGGTTGCCTGGGCTCAGCATGGTGGTTCTCATTTGTGTCTGTCTTTCACACAGTTGTGGTCACATAGCAGATGAAGCTATGGTCAACTTAAAGGTATACTAGACTGAAGGTCCAAGACGGTGCACTCCCAGCTGTCTGCTTTTGCTGAATATCTTCTGTGAGCTTAACTGGAGTGGTTGACCAGAGATCCTACATACTGTCTCTTTATGAACTTGCATTTCTAATAATGGGGCAGATGGGTTCCTAGGGGGAAATGTTCCAAGAGGCAGGTAGCTGAAGCTGCCAGTCTTCATAAGGGCTATGTAAAAACTGCAGTGTCACTTTATTCAATTCTTTTCCTTAAAGAAATTTCAGGGTCTGCCCAGACATCACAGGAGGTAGAGAAGTAAACTCCATCTCTTAATAGGAAACAGCAAGTTCATGTCACTGAAGACCATGTGAATACAATCAGTAACAATCATTTGTAATTCAATAAAATCTGTGACGAATAATATTCAAATTTCATGATCTAATTTCATGCAAGAAGCAAATTTTATGATATTTTCAATCTGTTCGCATAGAGAAAACTCTTCTGGTATGGATTTTGACATATTTCACAAAAATCATCAAATTAATTGGCAGTTAAATGGAAGTGTTGCCATCTAAGAATTTAATGAGCTATAGTTTCCTTTAAAATAAGCTTATTTCAATTGGAGTCCCTTATTTAGATTTTCTCCCTAGGAAATGTTCTCTGAAACAAGCTAGGCCCTGAAATGACTCTGAGAGGCAAACGGCTACATAAGCTGAACAAATTGCTCAATGAATAGATGATGGAAGAGTTTTGCCATCTTAGAGAAAGCAGATAGATCATTACAAAAGCAGCACATTGTGGTTAGAGAAGCAGGCTTTGCAGTCATTCAGAATTGGGCTTGATTGTCCTAAGACAATTACCTCTTTTGAAAAATGTGTATATTACTTCAACATATCCTGGAAAGCAATAAATGACACCATTTTTCTTCTTTATAACTTTTATTTGTAGGGGAGAAAAATTCACCACTTCAAAATGTGTCTCTTTGGCATGTGGGTTATTTTAGGCTGATTATTTTTAAGAAAAAGAAGGCTGAGGAAGAACCTTTGACCTTCCGCATAATTGCCTAAAAGAATTTAGGTAGAGGATCTGCTCCAGAAAGGAAGATGTCACCACAGATTACTATAGTACATCAAGAACTAGGTGTGGTGGATGGGGAGGAACTTAGCAAAGTCTATTTGTAAAAAATGTATCTTTATGTCCCATTGCTTCTGGATGGCCCAGAAAACATTTATTTACCAAACTTTTACTCTTTTGCATCTTTCTATGAATTGCTCTCCTTTTTGAAGTCCTAGGTCCCTACTCCCTTCTCCATAGTTCCAAATAACATTTCATTTTGCCTCTCTTTGGAATCTCTCATGTTTGGATTCCCTGTACACATACAATTACATTTTATTTACTCCAGTTAATCTAATCTATCTCATCCCAATTTAATTCTTAGATTACTCAGGAGAACCTTGAACAGTCTAGGAAATTTTTTCCTCCCAGACACAGTGTAATACTTTTTTTCAAAAATTACATTATATTTTCCTCACTAAATCATCTTTAGTGAGGAAGTAGTTCATTCATACACAGAGCACCATTTTATCTATGCTCTATGCATCTTTTAAAAGCAGTTTACTTATGAAAACCATTTTCATGGTTCTATGGAGAATTTTCATGCTATATTTCTAAAGAGTTTATTTAAAAGTGGAGAGAATAACATCACTGCATTTCTCTAACTAACACTAATATAATTATGAGATAGCATGTCTTACATCCTCTTTATTTCCAACACTGCATACTTCTTTTTTTTTTTTTTTTTTGGTATTTTTTTTTCCTTTATTGGAGTTTGATCTGCCAACATAAAGTATAACAGCCAGTACTCATCCCATCAAGTGCCCCCTTCAGTGCCTGTCACCCAGTCACCCCATCTCCCTGGCCACCTCCCTTCCCCTTCCACTACCCCTTTTTCTTTTCCCAGAGTTAGGAGTCTCTCATGTTTTGTCACCCTCTCTGATTTTTCCCACTCATCTTCTCTCCTTTCCCCTATAATCCCTTTCACTATTTCTTATATTCCCCATATGAATGAAACCATTAATGTCTGTCCTTCTCTGATTGACTTACT
Organism: Vulpes vulpes; assembly: GCF_048418805.1. NCBI lineage: Eukaryota > Metazoa > Chordata > Mammalia > Carnivora > Canidae > Vulpes > Vulpes vulpes. Next base: position 10,823,939 of record NC_132788.1, read on the forward strand.
GCACTCAGGATAATACCCTCCAGTTCCATCCACGTCAAAGCAAATGGTGGGTATTCGTCGTTTCTAATGGCTGAGTAATATTCCATTGTATATATCGATAAAGAAGATGTGGTATACATACAATGGAATGTTACTCAACATTGCATACTTTTTATAGCAGTACTCACAAGTACTTGGTAGATAGTAGACATTATATAAGTATTTATTAATTTAATAATTTTTTAATATAAAACATTCATCACATCAAATTGTACACTTTAAGTGACCATTTTCTTGCTCCCAGTGAGGGACAGAATTATCCTGCTAAAAGAGTCATTACATCCAAATGATATTAATATCTTCTAATAATTCAAAGTTAATTTCATCTGTCATTAAATTACTTTAATGGTTTTCAGTCACTAATTGCCTCACCCCTGTTTGGCTGTCATTCCTCAGCATTATCAATCAGGTATCTGACCTTACACTCAGACAGAAATAGCACTTGCTAAAATTGTGAATCGCGTATCTTAGTGCTAATGAGGGTTTCATAGCCCTTTGGGGACAGCCAAATTTCAGTTCTTATTTCTGATGAAACTAATCACATGTGGTCTGACAAAGTATATTTTGGGTTGAAATAAGAATAAATGGTTTTATTTATGTAAGTTTTAGCAAAATCTCTTTCAGCGGATGGTAGACTAACGTTTAAGAAAACCCTATCCTAGGAAAACTTGGTACAAAATTAATAAGGTGAAATTCAGGTAGCAGTATATGAATAATCCTACATTCAGATTCAAAATAAATCTTATAAGACTGAATGCCAGAGATCCTTTTTAAGATCAACTTATGTGGAAAAGCTATACAAAAACTTAGTTCCAGTCAAGATGATATAGACACATTAAAAACTGAATTCTCAGGCCACATACAAAGAAATATACTCTTGCTTACCTTAAAAACTTTAGAAAGCTAATGGAACTTTATAACATTATAAAAATTTCATGAATCTATCTATCATCTATCTATCTATCTTTGTTCTCATGCAAATGAGAACAAAATGAGAATGATAAAGCCAGCAGTAGCAGGGCTTCCTTTATGTTTCTGGTTGAATAGCTGATAACTGACCTGCCATGCTGCTATAAACAACTAATATATCTAACTGTACAGTGGACCTTTGAACAACACAGGGATTATGTGTTTTGAATCCTGCAGGGTCAAAAATACACATATAACTTTGACTCCCCCAAAATGTAATTACTAATAACTTCTGTTGACCAGAAAGCTTACTGATAACCTAAAAAGTTGATCAACATATATTTTTATCTTATATGTACTACATATTATATTCTTACAGTAAAGTAAGCTAGAGAAGATAAATCATAAGGAAGAGAAAATACATGTACAGTATTATACTATATTTATTGGAAAAAAAAACTTGGAATGTGTGGGTGGCCCAGTGGTTGAGCATCTGCCTTTGGCTCAGGGCATGATCCTGGTCTGGAATTGAGTCTCACATTGGGCTCCCTGTGAGGAGTCTGTTTCTCCCTCTGCCTATATCTCTGCCTCTTTCTCTGTGTCTCTCATGAATAATTAAAAAAATTTTTTTTTAAATTTGCACTTAAGTGCACCTGTGCAGTTCATACCTATGTTGTTCAAGGGTCAGCTGTATATATTTGTGATACCATTTCATTGTTTGAAGGCACTGGACGCCAATGAACACTGAGGTCCTTGAGAGAAGAGACATACAACAAGTGATTCACATTCATTCTGGCTTTTTCCTTCAAGATATCTTTCAAAACTATGATGCAAGGAAATAGAACACAAACTAGAACACATACTGAGAATAGAAAAGTCTTTCTAGATTGAGAAAAAAAAAAAGAGATTAGAGTTTGAGTTGCCAAGGCACCTGCGGGCAGGTTACTAAAGACGGGAGACCTGCAGAAAATGAGCGCTGAATATTTTCCAAAACAGAATTTGCTTAGTTCTTTGGATCACTCCCACCTGCAAATGCACAGGAAAAGACTTCAGAGGGCTTAGTAGGGAAAAACCCCTGGGAAACTGGAGAGATGAAAACAGATTTCAGAGGTCTCAGCAGGATGGCTGGATACTGAAATTTGGATATAGCTCAATGGAGAGACTTTGGTGAACATTCTGGACTTCTAATTGAGACTCCAATGGAACAAGTAATGCCCTGCAAGTAAAGCCATCACCTAGGGGAGTAAAGTCTGTTGTGAACGCATTAGGTGGAAAGCAAAAGCTGTAATCTCGTACACTGAGCACTGAACACAGCAGCAAAGTGTCCCTGACCACAGGATCTAAGCAGGTTAGGCTGGGGTCCTTTGAAGAAATGCCTTATCATGGCTAGTGTGGTTTATAATACATTATTGGGCTTCCACAAAGGTAAAATAAGATTCAGTGCTGTCAGGCAGTCCACAGGGAACTTACAGTTTGGCAAGTATTTTGATAGAGGAAAGGTTTGAGACATAAGTGGCTAGGATTTCAGAAAAATAGTACATTACTCTATAGAGTCCATAGGATAGATTAATCAGAGACATTTTTGCAAATCTTCCCCCAAGTTGTCAGTCACCTTAGTCATTTCTTTTCTGGTGGGAAGGGGTTCTGGGGTAGGGGGGAAGAAAAACTGGAACACCTAATAAAGTTGGGGTTCATTGTCTCCTCATTGTTCTTTTGGGCTGGGGTGACAAAATCTAAGGCACTGGTGAACTTGGGGGTAGTGGAGGCCAGCCTAGAGGGTGGGCAGCGTGGCCTTTCCAAATGGACACCCATGAAGCGCAGGAGTGGATGGATGGTGTTAGATTCTGAGCATATATGCTATAGGCCTGGCTTCACAATGGAATTACACATATGGGCTTTACTCCTAGTTGTCTGTTACTGAGCTTCATGGAGACTCCATCCATAATGCATACAAATTCTGGGCACATTGAGGAGTTCATTGTAAGGACATTTCTGTGGATGGCAGTTTTACAATCTTGAGATTGCTTCATTAAAATTATAGTAGAATCATTAGCACACAAACCTGCCAGCCAGATGGGTCTGATTTGGTTACATTGGGAGGGCCATTCTCCCTGGGATATAATTTGAGGCATAATATAAGGAGGGAACAATTTATTTAAGCATCATTCCTGTTGGCATCTAATGTAGAAGGAGGTGAGCTCTGGTGCAGCTTCCACACTTGGCGGTATTGTGGCTGAGATCCTTCTAATAGAGCCAGCCAACACTGGGTGCTTAGCCATCCTGCAGTGCACTTATATACCTGGCTGAGCTCCTCCAGCACATCTCCTGGGACTGGGTTAAACCCAAGGGGTCTACTAGCAACCCTATTAGTCCAGGTTGTATATAATAACAACAGTAGTCCCAACAAAGAATAACATTTGCATTTAACTAACTTGCCAGGGCTACCTTCCGAGCAAGCAGCTGGATACTGACCAGGGGAGAAGTGTGGTTGCTTCGGAGCAAGAGGACATTTACTTCCTTGTGTAGGGATCTGGTTATGTCTACTGATGGCAACACTGGATCCTGGGGTTCCTTTATTATATAGGGGAGGAAAAGTTTTTTTCCCTCTACCCTTCTAGGCTCTTGGCTGAAACACCTTTGTAATAAAAGACAGATTAATAGAAGAAAAACAAAGTTAATAACATGCATAATTCCTGTATGCAAGGGAGATACCCAGAAAAACTGAGTAATTCCCAAAAATGGCTCAAGCCACCGCCTTAAAGACCATCTCCAGCTAGAGACCAAAGATGTTGGCGTTGGGAGCCAGTGATGGGAGGTTTCTAGGAAAACCACAGTAAATGAGGGTAAGGTTGTACAGATTTAAGTCTTTGCCTTCCCCAGTGATGATAGTTCTAAGAGTTTTAGTCAACTTCTTCTTCCTGGTACTGAGAAGATATACTTACAAATGGAGATTTCCCTCATAAATGTAAATTTCTCTTACAAAAAGGTAACTTCTCAGTTTTCAGAGCTTTTCCTGTGTCTACTATTTCTTGAAAATAATCAGCCTAAAATAATCCTTATGCCAAAGAAGCATATTTTGGGGTGGCAAACTACTTTCCTTCAGTGGATTTCATTTCCTAATGTGATTGGCATCCCTAGGCAGAGAGCTTCTTTCCCTCTCTGAGATCCACACAGTTCCATTAATGGGTCCTAGGGCTAGAATTCCAAACTCCTACAAAATTTTTGATGAATTTGGTTTAATTTACCAGTCTTTATAACCCAGATAGTGAGGCAAAGCTTGTTGTCTTAGTTGTGCAGCTGGTATTGGGCAATTGTCGGAGCCAATACAATCTGTATACTCATGATTTCTAAGTAATTTGGTAACTGTTTGTCCCCTTATAAAGGGGTCATATTGCACGAGGACACAAGTCATAAAAATCTGTTGAAATAGTTTCCTATTAATGCTATGCTAAATTACAACAAATTTAGTGACTTAAAAATACACAAATTTACTCTCTTACAATTCTGTGGGTCAGAAGTCCTAAAATCAACAGGGCTAATGTGCTGAGTAGTGAACACAGCAGCAAAAGGTCCCCGACCACGGGATCTAAGCAGGTGCAAAAGCAAAAGCAAAAGCAATGAGCAGGGCTGTGTTCCCTCTGGAATCTCTAGGAGAGAGTCTATTTTCTCACCTTTTCCCACGTTTGGAGGCTGTCTGCATTCCTTGGCTCATGATCCGTTCCTGTCAATACCAATTTCTGCTTTTACCTTGACATCTTTTACTCTGCCTCTAACTCGATTGCCTTGGTCTTTTAAGGACCCTTGTGATTATGATGGAGACACCTGTATAACCCAGGATCATCACCCTATCTCAGTATCCTGAATTTATTCACACCTGCAAAGTTCCTTTAACTTGTTCACACACCTACGGGTTCTGGAGATCAGAACATTAAACTTTTATGGTGGGGGCCGGGCATCATTCAGCCCACCACACTTCGTAAGTTGAACAGCCACAAGAGACACAAATGATAGTGTAAAATAACAATCAGCAGGTTCTGAGTGTGGCAACATGGGAGTGTGCCACTAGGGTCTCCCTTCAAGAAAGAACTTGCAAGATGGGCCCTTAGCTGGCAGGCTCTAGTTATAGGTCCTTCTGCAGCCATCATGAGTTAGGGACAAATGGGGCTAGGCAGGGCTAGGTGCGGGGGCATAATATCAAGCTCACAAAAATCCAAAAAATATGGAGATGAAAGTAAACCAGAGATAAGCAAACCAGACTATCCAGTCCCAGGTGCCAGAGGTGGCGTCTTGTTATAATAGCTACTTGTGACCCACAAAGAATTACTGGCCCTTGGGTGAGAGAACATGAAAGACTACTAATTCTGGGAAATGAACAGGGGTAGTGGAAGGGGAGGTGGGCAAGGGGATGGGGGGACTGAGTGACGGGCACTGAGGGGGATACTTGACGGGAAGAGCATTGGGTGTCATACTATATGTTGACAAATTGAACTCCAATAAAAAATATACACTCACTCACTCACTCAATAACTAAATAAATAAATAGAATTTCTGGACCCTAAAAAGGAAGTAAGCCATGGAAGGTGTTATCACTAGTCCTTACTCAATAATGGTATCGATGGATATGTTCAAAGGATTTAGGTTCCCTGATTAGGCTCTCAATACAAGACTAACCCTACAAGCCCTCAGTGGCAACCCTGTCGGAAACCCCCTCACTTCTGAGAGCTTTCTCTGTATGTTTACTTAATATACTTCTGTCCCTTTACTTACTCTCCCATGTCCACGAGATTCATTCTTCGACTCCATGAGAGGAGAACCAAGCTCTCCCGCATCAATCACAGCTTTTCAACAAATGTCGGGCTCCTCCTAGGCAACCTCCAGACAATGAGCACAGCAAGGCTCCCACAGCCTGGCCCTTTCTGCCCGATGCGAGATTCTTCTACCAGGCAATCTTTGTCCTTGATTCCCTTTTTCGCTGGCTAACAGTGCCAGATCTGCACCACAGCCCACATTTCCTTGTCCACTTCTGCTTCCTCCCTCTTTCTTTTCACAGATGTCAGATCAGCATCACAATCTGAAGGCTTTTCCTGCCCCACTTTGCTCTTTTCCTCCATTATATTTCCTAGGCACACCCCCACTCATATATGCCTCACCCCATCCAAGTGTCTTCTTGCTCAGCTGGCACAAGTCAGGATACTAGGAGCCCCCCCCCCCCCCCCCCCTGCACTTCATGTGGTTTAGAAGGAGAGTGAAGGAAGAGAAACTTCTAGAATGGAGTCACCTGGTAGATCTTCATGGAGGGACGTGTGTTTGGAGGCTGTGTAGGATTTGCATAGCAGCAGAGAGAAGATAAGGCAATTCTGGTGGAGGAGCACAAGAAAAAGTGGGGAAAACAAGATATTCTTGGAGGACAGGAGCTAGGTCCTTCCTGACAAGTTCCTTTGCTGAAAGTTAGAAGTGGACAGACTCTCCAATAACCATTTATGTGAGCATCATTGTGGGTTCATCCTAAGGTCTAAATACATTTATGTTATTTGTATTTATTGCAATTATTTATTTATTTATTTATTTATTTATTTATTTATTATTGGTGTTCAATTTGAATATTTTGTTAATTCAGAAGAGGAAGCTCATCTGTTTGTTTTCAGGCAAAAATAAGGCAACCTTTTTCTTAGCTGTTACCCTGAATGGAGTACATGATATAGTCTCCTTTGAACTCTCTCTCCTATAGAATCTTAGAGTGAGACTTCACTGTATAGATACACATATCACTCTTGTAGGGCACAGGCAAGACATTATTATTTTCCTCTCTTTATACCGAAGTAAGACCATGGTCGATCTAACCTCTAGGCTCTTTAACTGTGAGAGAGGAAAAAATGTCATTTGGCTAGGAATTCACTTCTTGGATACCCCTTTTAAATTCATGGGTTAGGTTCACAGTTGCTTTATAGATGTGGTGGAAATAGACACTTCTGCTTGAGTCTGGCCTTTCCTATTCATGGATTCTTATCAGGCTATATTTTCAAATCAGTATGTTCCCTGCAGAAAGCATGATACCCTCACTCTTCTTTTTAATTATTTTTACTTTGTATTAGTGTCAAATGTTTGTGTTCTATTGTTCCCCACAAGCACACCTGACCCCCCCCCAAGTGTAAAATTATCTTCTCACCCCAATAATTCCCATTTCTAGTGAAAAAGAGAAGGAACCCAGTGACAATCAGGAAAAGTCTTGGTGAGTTACAGATTTCATTTTAACCTTAAGAACAAGCCTGAAAATTATTCTCCGAGTGGATAAATTGAGTCCCAAAATAGTAACACACTTGTGCTGACAGATGGAGCTGCGGATAGAGGAATGTGTACAGCAATTGCTGCCTGGAGCACTTCCATCTGTCACCAGGTCTCTGCTCTGTCTGTATATTTAAAACTACTCTGTCCACTAATAGGCAATTGTACATGCCTTCTTCACTCATTCTGCTATGATGCAGACTAAATTGTTCATAAGGATCTCTGAAGCTATCATAATTAAAACAATAGCCAGACAGTTCTATCTCTATGGTACTAAAATGTTATCATTTAAAAATACCACCTCTTGTGGTTTCCCCCCAAATAACACATCTAGGGAAAAGGAAGCAGATGAGTGGAATGAGGAAGGGAAGGGGAAGGAGAGGAAAATCTCCCACTCAAGTGCCAACAAACTTGCTTTCTTTCCTAAAATATATATATATATATATTTCCCTCTTTCTCTTCCTATCTATAGAATTTCCTCTTTCTCTTCCTATGTATAGAAGAGTAGCCATGTGCATGTTAAGATTGAATTTATTGTTCTAGTTTGTAGGCAGCACAGTAAATATGAACCCAGAGTCTGCATCCAGACTTAATCTAAATCCAAGAAGCTCTCCACTACTAGCTCTGAGAACTTGAGAAAATTTCTGAACCTTCCTGTGCCTCGCTTTTCTTACCTGTAAAAATGAAGACTACCAAGAACTATTCCATTGGTTTGATGAAAATTAAGTCAACATACATGATAAGCTCTGACAAACCTAGTCTTTTGCCACTAGTGCAGAACTGACTTGGCCTATAACCTTTACTGGGATGTGATATAACCACAGCAGAGGCTTCTAGTCCCTACAATCTCAGGTAGGCTCTCCTAGACCGCAGCAGGACATCTCTACCCAGCCACTGCCTTTCTGACCATTGGCCTTAAAGTAGCCAGTTAATCAGCAGAGCTCAGTGGCTCTGCTGTAACACAAAAGTTTCATGACATTCTGGCCTTGAAAGACCTACCTCATTTCTCCCACCCTGAACTTTGTCCCCAGAGTCTAGAACCTCATTCTAGGCTCCAAAGTAAAACTGCTCCACTCAGGACTCAGGCTTTTATCACATAGTATTTATTTCCTTGTTTAGAAACTGTGAAATGTGTTAGCTCTTATTATTTGAAGATCTAGTGTAAAAAAAAAAAATTACCAGAATCAACAAAATGAAATGTAACTGGAATAGATAGGTTTGAGTTTCTCACCTAGGAAACATGAAACACAAGTAGGTGATACAGAAAACACTAAAGTATCTATGCAGTTCTCAACTTACTGAATCATATGTAAAGGAATAAACTCTATAGTAGTATTTTGTATTTAAGAAATATTTTTATAAATAAATTTTATTTATTTATAATGCGGATTGGGTTTATTTCAGGAAAATATTTTTTTTTTAAATGTATTTATTTTAGGGACAGCGTGCACAAGGGGGGAAGGGACAGGAGGAAGAGAGAATGTCAAGCAGACTCAATGCTGACTGTGGAGCCCACCATAGGCCTCAGTCTCACATCCCTGAGATCACCACCTGAGCTGAAACCAAGAGTTAGATGCTTAACTGACTATGCCACTCCAGAGCCCCAAGAAAATATTTTAAGAGAAACATTTCCACTGATTTCTTCTAATGAATATTAGTTATTTTTTATATTTGAATTTTGATCAACTGGAATTTCTTTTAATGAATGGAAAGCAATAGGAATTTTTTAATTTTATAAATGGCTAGTTATACCAATATTAATAGTTGATTAAATTCATGTTTCACCAATTATTTAACATATCAATCATTATATACAAAATTTTAATATATTCATATAATACTGAGAAGTCTTTAGTTACACTGATTTGTTTTCTGTTTCTTCTTTCCAAGTGTCTTCATTAATGTAAAATTTTAATACATTTAATATCTAACCAAACCAGGGCCTCGTGTCTATGAATCCTTATTTTTAGAGCAATCCTAGACATTATTGAATGGTTCTTTTCAAAAAATTGTCCACCTTCAGTGTTATTTCCTAAAATCTCACAAAACAAAGTAATCTGTATAGTCACATTAATTGGAATGGCTTGAATTTCTAGGCTGATGTAGGGAAAACTGCATCTATACAAAAGAGAATTTTCTATTCTATGTATTTCAGTGACTTCCATAATTCAGGTAAAAACGTCACTTAACTGAAGCCAAAGCAGGACCTCTCTACATCCAATTCTGATTTTGTTTGGAGATGAACTGAGCAACAAGAGCCTGGAAATCTACCCACAGATCCATTCTGTGACGATTAGGTTAGTCAAGGAGTTCTCTAATAATACTTTTGGCAGTAAATGATTTGCAAAATAATTTGTGAAAGTGTCTTGAGAAATATTTCAAAGACAAATTGTGGCATAGGAAGACATGCTTCTTTCATGTGTAAAGCAGTTACTCATTCCTATCCCTAAAGTACAGGGAGCTCCTTCCTTCACAGTTGATTTGAATGTCACTGAACCATCCACACTTTGTCACTTGATTCCCATTAGGAACGATAGGCTTTTGTCAAGAGGATGTTTGCAGCTTGTCTGGGCAGGCAGCTGGAGGCCATGGAACTGCTCATAACTAAATGCCCATTAAGGAATTAAGCTGATGCCCTGGCTGGCAGTAATTCTAGTCTGTAAGTAGCTAAGCCAACCAGCCATAAGTACCTTCTATACAATTTCCTTCTCTAGGTGTTTTAAAACACCTAAAATTTTCTAAAATAGGATGGGTGCTGAACTCCTTTGATCCATATTCATGTTCATTCAGAAATGCAAAGCTCAGTAGATTCCATAGGATGTAGGGAAACATTTTTTTTAAATGTCGGTCATTGGAATTTGAAAAGTAACACATGATTATTTTAATAATTTAAGCAGTAATTTGAACAATGCCTTAATAATTTGAACAATGAAGAAGCATCCGAATTAATGCAACCTTCTGAAGTAAGCATGGCTATACACTTGATTTAGATGTTTGAATTATATATATATATAATAATATATATTATATATATATATATAAAATTATGGATACATATACATATTTTCCTAGACATTATGGGATGACTGCCTGGTTTCTCATCCCTGTGCTCCTCATTTTTGCACAGAAAAAAGGCAAGCACCTTCACCCACTACAGTACAGGGCCAGCACTGCACAACACCTTCATTGTGAAATCTTCTACAGTATTTTCAGAGTACTGAAAAAAGGATGCATTCTCTTCTTTAAAAGAAATGACAAAAAAAAAAAAAAGAAATGACATAGGGCACCTATAAGGCTCAGTCCGTTGAGCATCTGCCTCTTGATTTTAGCTCAGATCATGATCTTGGGGCTTCACACTCAGCCTTGAATCTGCTTGTAGATGCTCTCCCTCTGTGCCTCCCCTTGCTCACTCTTTCTCTCAAATAAATAATATTTTTAGAAAGAAGGAAAGAAAAAGAAAGAAGAAAGAAAGAAAGAAAGAAAGAAAGAAAGAAAGAAAGAAAAGAAAAGAAAAGAAAAGAAAAGAAAAGAAAAGAAAAGAAAAGAAAAGAAAGAAAGAAAGAAAGAAAGAAAGATACAGTCAATCAACAACAGCTTTTCTTTATTGTAGAATCATACCTCCAAGTTGGGAAAATGCTGCAGAAGAGCAAAGGGGTAATCCCTGCCACTGAGAAACTGAGATTTCCCCCCTTGGTTCCTCTCTGAGGAGCCTAGAAGTCCTGATGCAGTATATCTTAAATTTGATCAGCCCCCTTCCAACCCCTCTGTGTTTCCACTCACAGGAACCCATGACATTTATTGTGTCTCCCAATCAGATCATTTGACACTTGTTGGAACTGCTTGCATTATCAATTTTGATGTTATTTACTATTCCGCATGTTTTGTCTCTTTAACTAGGATGCAAATTCCCTGAGAAAAGGGACTTTGTGTTTTTCTTCTTTATATCTGTCAAGATGCCATTATTCTCATAATAAACACTTGATAAAAAGATGCATACAGATAAGTGGTCTCAAATTTTCACACACACCCACACACACATGCACACACACACACAGAGACACACACATCTGCGTTTGAGTCCAACTTTCGCCAATTACAAAGCTGTGGAATGTCGACAATTTCATCCTTGACAATATTGGGATAAAATACCCGCTTCGCAGAACTGTTGTCAAGGCTAAATATTACCTGTAAACATTTCACTATGTATTATGTAAATGCCAGGCACAAAGATGGTTGATCAATATTTATTGAAAAAAAAAACACAGAGATCTTGTTTTGTAATCATTAATATAATAGAATGAGATTTGAAAGTGATTTTAGAGATTATCTATCCTAACCTTGTACAGATGAGAAAACACACAGAAGTGATATATTTCAAGACTACACATTAGGGTGCTACTCTACATATTTAATAAAAATTTTGTTTAATAAAACCTCATACCTTCAAGTACAAGTATTGTTAGAATAATTAATATGCTTCAAGGAAATCTTTTATTCAAAATTAACCTGTAGTTAATTTTGTAGTTAATTTTATTCAAAATTAACCTGTAGTTGATGATTGTAATCATTTTAGTAATCTCCCTGGTTAAAAAAAAAATTGTCTTTGAGCTGTTACATAAATACATTAGGCTAGGAAATGTGAAGATACCTGATGGTGAGTTGAAAAACTGTGTTCTCATAACATCTAATTTATGCAGATTTAAACATGCATATTGTGAAATCAACCATATCTGCCTGATGTTGAGGAAGAAATACACGAATAGGATTAACAATGCCCTGTAGAATACCCAGCTCCTTGTTATATAATACTTATATAACTAACTAAAATACTGAAATTAAAAAAAAACAATAAAGAAAACTAGTCCATTTCTTCTGAATCTGTAGCTGACATCCGTGGACAAGGCATGCAGGCCATGTATGGAGATGCTAAGCCCCTGAGAGGAGGGCAACTGCCCACCCATCTTGACAATTATCTTCGTTCTCTTGCTTACTCTGTATTTAAATCTGCGTGATTAAAGAGCAAGCCTGCCAATGGAAAACGGTGGGCCAGGATTTCTGACAACCCTGCATACAACCAGCCAGCACTGATCCTTTACGCCACCCATGCCTGTCAGCACTTTTGCACTTGCCAGGAGAAAGGCCAAGAAAACTGTACTTTAAATACCAAGCTCAGAAATCATTAGGCCATCAGCCCATTTTTAATAAAGAATAAACATGTTTTTTTTTTTCCAGGGAAAGACAGAAGCCTCATTTTAGGATTTGTCTTTTAAAACTCCAGTGGAATCTTTACAGGGAATCTGTATTATATACTACCTGTAATGCTGGCTTCTGAAATCAGTTGGAAAGTAGTTAATGAGAAACACACAACCATTTGAATAACCCTGCATAAACCATTTCTGTTCCCATAGCCAACCTTCCTGGACAGTTAGGCTATATTCCTTTAATTACGGGTTTCAACATTTTGAACACAAAAGGGACAAATGCAGTAAAAACCTCCAAAGGATGACCTTGGGGAAGAGCCTTCTAACTAAAATTTTACTTCCTATCCTAGCTTCCTGCTACATGGCTACCGCTTTTGGATTTTTCTTTTCTTTTCTTTTCTTTTCTTTTCTTTTCTTTTCTTTTCTTTTCTTTTCTTTTCTTTTCTTTTCTTTTTTTCTTTTCTTTGTTTTCTTTTCTTTTTTTCTTTTCTTTGTTTTCTTTTCTTTTTTTTCTTTTCTTTTCTTCTTTTCTCTTTTCTTTTCTTTTTTTTTCTTTCTTTTAAAGATTTTATCTATTTATTCATGAGAGACACATAGACAGAGGGAGAAGCAAGATCCTCACAGGGAGCCCGATGCGGGACTCAACCCCTGGGCCTGGGATCATGCCCTGAGCTGAAGGCAGATGCTCAGCCACTTAGCCACCCAGGCATCCCAGCTTTTTTTTCTTCTCACAATTCAACTTGAGTATATCTAAGTTATCTTTGGAGAAAAAAACACCCAAATGTTGAATTGAAATTGGATTAAAGGTATGAATAAATGATGTTCCATCCAACTCTCTCCCAGCCCCATTTCTGAAAGACAGTTGAGGCAGGAAAAGGGAGCATGGCATGCAGGTAATGGTTTTCCAGATGAGAGAAACAGCTTCTGAAAAGAGCTGCTGACAACCCCACGGCCTGATGTTGCATTTTCTGGCTCACTGTTTCTCTCAGACCTGTTGATAACATTTATTTTCCTCCCATAGAAAAGCCTTCTTTTCTCTGTTGAACTGAGGCTGAAATGGTCTCCAAAAAAGTGAGTAAAGGCAGCTGTACTTGGTTTCAATGCCATGACTTCACCTTCCCAGAACAGGTGGTAGTTACTAACTGCTGCCATCTCTCTTGGCCTAGCCAAAGACGAATTCTAAGTTCAACAGCCAAATTTAATTGAAAGACACAGACTTCATTCTGAATTTGACAGATTTATTACATAAGCAGATGATCTTCCCTGTTGTAGTTAGAGCCATAAATATCCAGATGCTGATATTGTGAGACTTTCAAGTAGAAGCTTAGGGGGTTATTTCGCATGGAAATAGCAGCACACTGCTTCCTTTCTGCATTTTTTCACTGTATATGAATTATTCATAAGTATAAAATACCGAGAATTATTTTTCAGCATGAACACACACAAAAAAAGAGGGAGGAGAACGTATCATAAGCCACTGAATTTACATCTTTACAAATAGCTTGAGATCTCAAAGGATTCTTAAGTGAGAAAAGCAGGACAGTTTTAACATGATTTTTTACGGAATATTTCTACAGAAACTTCTGGGCAGCTCATCGATGTAAACAGACTCACAGAGGAAATTATTTCTTTGTACCAGAAGTAAGATCAGGCAAGTGTCAGAAAGCAAGACATGGCTTTTTATGTTTGTGTGGATGAAAGAAAGAGAAAACAAAAATGCAGCCTCTAAGTCCTGTCACTCATCATTAAAGCCAAATTCTTCTTCCTCTAGTTATTTCTTAAGGTTTTGGTGCCCATGGAAATATTAATATCTGGGAGGTCACATGAAAAATTCTTCCTTACCTGCCGAAGATCCCACCTTGATACTTCTGGACCTGTGCCTGGCAATGTGTTCCACCGGGGCCTCAGATAATTTTGGGGCAATGGACCCCCGCCTGGACCAAATTCTCAACACCTCAAAAGCATAGTAAGAGCTTGAGACTTGAGTGCTGTATGCCACAATCTTTATTTTAACAAGATCTTTCTGGAGGTTAGCATAGATGGCACATTTAGGCAAAAGCCAGGATCAGCTTCAGCTAAAGTGAGGGGTGCTCAGCATCACAAAGTTCTCTGCTGGTTGCAGGGCCAGCAGTGTAACGGTGCTGGTGTGGGCTGGGGGGAAGGTGTGTCATTGATGACAGCAATTGTGAAGTGAAATGCTACTCCTTTTACCTGCCACTCCTTACCTTTACTGTAAGGCTGTCTTTTACTTGGTGCCTCTGAAGTATGAAGGTTAAGGTCGTCAAGGTCTCAAGCCTTAAAATTTTCAATATTTGACAATTCAGAAGTCAATCAGAAATGAATTAGCATATTAAACACTTGGGAAAGTTATCTTGTAAGGTAGCAGTAAGGGACAGGCAGGGCTAGGTAAGGGGGCATGTGAACAGGTTCAAAGAAATCCCCCAAAATGTGGAGGTATAAGGAAATTGGAGATAAGGGAACACTCCAGACCACCCTGCCCTGAGTGTCAGAGGGGGAAGTCTTATTTATGACAATCTCCTGTGGTCAACAGAAAATAACCAGACCCTAAAAAGAAGTAAGCCATAAATGTGTTATCACTAGTCCTTAACCAATGGTGCTACCAGGAGAGGAGTCAAAGAAATTTAAGTTCCCTGGTCAGCTCTCTATAAAAGACCAACCCTAAAAATCCAGAGTGGCAACCCTGTCAGGACCCCTCTCATTCCTGAGAGCTTTTCTGTATCCTTGCTTAATAAAATTCTATCATTTCACTCACTCTCCTTTGTCTTCGAGATTCATTGTTGGACTCTGTGAGACAAGACCTAGCTCTTCCGCTTCAGCAGGACAACTTTCCTGGAGAGAGTAAAGAGTGGAGATACACTTATTTGTAGGCTTTAAGATTCTCTTTACAGACTTCTATTTGTTGCTCAGGCAGTGAGTATACCTACGAGGAGATGATACTTCCCAATTGCTGTCATCAATGACCACACATAGTACATACCATGCTATGTGAGAACGTGGTAAGTGCTATGGGAAAAATATAGCAGTTATGGAGCCTCCATTCAATCAATAATTGCCATTTGGCATTCTCAGTCAGGTACTGTGTTAATTATAAGGGATTCAATAGACTCTTGATCCCTAAGGAATGAGGGCCCCATGCTGTGACTGTCATACTCCAGGACTGGCCAAGATGAGGACTTGTGTGTTGCCTCTCAACCTTGCTTGGCCATGGAGAGTATTGCTCATAGAACATAGCACTATTTCCCACTGGGCCCCACAATTTGTCTCAATACAATGTTCCAGGCAGTCTCCACCCATGAATCAGAGCAGGCCCTCAAGAGGAACCATGAATGGTGTAAAATTATAAATGTTACCTAACTACCCACTCAGCCCATCATGTTCCTCTTTAAAGGAAGTGAGACTGTGTTTTGAAAAATTCTTGCTAGTTCTGAAATTTAGCGTTTCTCAGGAAGCATATGAAAATATGTACCAAATGAATTGTATAGACACTAATATAGGACATCAGAATGGGGGGGGGGGGAATCCTCATTTGCAGTTTTAAAATTAGATTATCTCCTTTCACTTGTTCCAGTAATGTTTCCTAGAATACTCCTGCAAGATATTCCATGGAAAATGCCTAATTTTTGACTCTTAGAGTTCCACCCGGCACTTTAGCATATAAGTGCTCAGGAAAAAACAAAAACAAAACCCCACGCTTATTTCTTGTGCTTCAACTGGGTCTCCTGAATACAACATAGATAAGATATGATTAAGAGGAGGACATCAGGACAAACCAAAGTACAACCCAGAGGTTCTCTAAGGGCATCTGGGAATAAAGACTTAGAAAGGAGAATAACAGAGAAGATGTAATGTTTGGTCCTCTCAGTATTTTTGCCATAGTCTGTCCCTGTTAGGCTAATGTTTTGTTTTGTTTTTTCATGTTTCACTGATGAATTTTTATTAAAGTTGTACGATGTTCTCATACTAAATTTAAAAAATATTCTTTTCTTAGTATTGTATTGTTACTCTTTAAAATACATTGAAAAGCTTTCCTAGAATTATTTTGTTATGTATTAAATATTCTCCTAAAATCTCAGTCATTTCTTTCCTATCTCTCTGTCCTAGATTCTTGCCTTGCCATCACTACCACTTCTTTTGCATCTTTAATGCTTTATTCCATAGAAGCATTAAAGGAACAAAAGGTTTTCCTAGATCTACTATTTTTAAAAAAAATATTTGAAAAGGAAAAGCCACTGGCAATATTTGATATGATATTGAAGATTCTTATTAACAAGGCTTCCCTACAGAGTTACACATTTTTAGGTTAAAAAAATTAGAAAAAAATTTCAGGCCAAGATGTAATAACAGTGACTAGATTTATCCTTCTGGTTGAATGAGCTAAAATACTGGACAAAATATATAAAGCAACAGTTTCAAATATTGGTGTCGGGCAGAGTAGGACGGGGATCATGACAGGAAATGGATATGACCTATGATTGCCCCAGATTACTGTCAGGTCATAGCATGGGGCTGAAGGGCAAAGTGATCTCAGCCTAGTGGTTTCCCTGAGTTGAGCAGGGAAAGGTAGTCAAAGGAGTCCAAGGTGCTGAGAAGCTGCCAGTGAGAGTACCTGAAAGAAGAGAACTTCACACAGTGAGAGAGGTCCAGAAGTTTTCCCCTTTAGTTTTCAGCTGAGTATGACCGAGTACATGCATGTGAGTGAAACCTCCTGTGGCCAGAGAAAGAGCCACTCAAGAGGATTATGGGAAACCAGAACCAGAGGTCACATCTGGTTGGAATAGTTAGTATCCCCATCAGCCAGAGTGGGAAAACTTCACAGTTTTCAGTGCATGAGCTCAGGAAAGTTTCCACGAAACAATGGGGTGAAATTAGCTCCCAGATAAAGGCAACTCTAATGCCACTTGACAAAGCCTTTAAAGCAAAAGATTAAGTTATTTTCATGTAGCTTAATTGCAGAAGAGTTAATAAAGATTGAAGAATACTTAGAGAGGTACAGAACTATCCAGGAAACTATAAGGTAAGGTTCACAATGTCTGTGATCCAATAATAAAGATCCTAGGCATACAGAGTACGAGGAGAAAAATCAATAAAAAATGATCCAAAAATGACACAGGTGAGAGAATTTAAAAAGGACATTAAAAAATTATAATTAAGCTCTGACTTCAGCTCAGGTCATGATCTCAAGGTCCTTGGATGGTGCCCTGGTTGGGCTAACAGCTCAGTGGGGAGTCTGCTTCTCTCTCTCTCTCTCTCAAAAAAAATATTTTTAAAAAAGTTATAATAATTATATTCCATATGTTAAAGAAAATACACAAATTATGAGATATATTAAATATAGACCTAGAATATTTTTTGAATATTTTTATTTTGAGATAATCTTAAATCTACATATAGTTGTAAAATATAACACAGCAAGATCCCATGTAAACCTTACCAATTTACCCCAATGGTAACATATTGATCATAACATATTGCAAAACTATAGGAAAATACCATAACCAAGACATTGAGACTAATGCAGTAATGATACAGAACATTTCTATCACCACAGGGTTCTGCATGTTGACCTGTTACAAGCCCACCCTGTTCCCTCCCCTAAACACCTTTTTTCAACCTACTAACCTACTAACTACACATGTATTCTTCATATCTATAATCCTATCATTTCAAGAATGTTATATAAACAGAATTATATAATTTTAACCTTTTAGAATTGGCTTTTCTCACTAAGCCTAATTCTCTCAAGATTATCCAGGTTGTTGCTTATAGCATTAGTTCATTCCTATTCATCGCTGAGTTGTGTTTGATAGTATGAATGTGGGATGCCTGGGTGGCTCAGCAGTTGAGTGCCTGCCTTTGACTCAGGTAGTGATTCCGGGATCTGGGATTGAGTCCACATTGGGCTCTGCGAGGAGCCTGCTTCTCCCTCTGCCTGTGTCTCTGCCTCTCTCTCTCTCTCAGTCTGTGTCTCTCATGAATATTTAAAGAAATATTTTTTTTTTTAAAAAAGATAGTATGAATGTTAGAACAGTTTAACCACTCATCACTGAGGAGCATCTTGATTGTTTTCAATGTGAGGTTGTTATGAATAAAACTGCCACAAACATTGATATAAGAATTTTGTATGAATATAAGTTTTAATTTCTCTGAGATAGAGGCCTAGCAGTGCAGTTTCAGAGTCAGATAGCCCAGATGCCTGTTGTATGTTTAGTTATTCTACAAGCTGCCAAACTGCTTCCTGAAGGAGGCAGTGCCATGTTATATTTCTACTAGCAATAGATGAGTGATCTAGTTCTTTCACAACCTTATCAACATTTGGAATTTTCATAGGAATTATATGAAGCCTGTATATCAGTTTGGAAAGAAAATTTTTGCCATGTTGAATCTTCCAATCCATGAATATGGTATGTCTCTTCATTTATTTAGATCTTCGGTTTCTTTCATCATGATTATACAGTTTTTAAGATTCAAATCCTATACATGTTTTTTTATGTGTACACATATGTATTTCATTTTTGTGTGATTTTAAATGGCTTTTTATATTTAATCTTAGTGTCTAATTCACTACTAAAGTATAGAAAAAATGATTTTTGTACATTCATTTTGAATCCTGTAAATTTGCTGAACTTACTCAATAGTTGTTGGATTTTTTTTGAAAATTCCTTGGTATTTTCTATATAAGAAATCATGTCATCTTGAAATAGAAACAATCTTATTTCTTCCTTTCTGATTTGTTTGCCATTTCCCTCCATCCCTTTTCTTGCTTAGTACAATGTAGGTTATTCATAGATCCTTTTTATCAGTTGAGGAAGTCCTCACTATTCCAATTTTTCTAAGAATATTTATCATGAATGTGTCAAATTTTGTGAAATACCTTTCCTGCATCATTAGATATGTCATGCAGTTTTTCTTCATATGAGTGGTAAAGTGGCTGATTACACTGATTGACTTCCAAACACTGAGTTAGTCTTGCATTACTAGAATAAACCTTAGCTGGCCATGCTGTTTAATTCTTTTTATATATTATTCAGTTCTGACAGCTTAGATTTTGATAAGGATTTTTCTATATTTTATACATGAGGTATATTAGTCCATGGTTGCTTTTTTGTAACATATTTTGTTTTGGAGCTTAATACTGGTTTCATAGAATAAAGAAATATTCACTCCTATTTTCTGGAAAAGATTGTATAGAGCTGATGTTAATTATTCTTTAAAAATTAAAGAGAATTATCCAAAGAAAACTTCAAGGTTTGAGGTTTCTTTTCTAGAAGTTTATTTTTATTGTTAATTCAATTTCTTGAATATTTATACAGATGCCCAAATTATTTCATATTGAATGAGTTGTGATAATTTGTATTTTTTGAGGAATCACTTAATTTCATCTAAATTATCAAGTTTACATGTACTGAGGTGTTTGTAATACTCCCTTATACCTAGAAAATATAATAACCACAAATAATACTAGAAAGATAAAGAAACTAATAATAATACATCTTCAAAATATTTAAACAAATACTTCACCAAAGAAGATCATTGGGTGGCAAATAAACACATGAAATGATGTTCAACATTCTTAGTCATTAAGGAAATGCAAATTTAAATCACGATGAGATGGCACTTCACCTTTAGTAGGTTGACTAAAATCAGTAATACTCACTACATACAGCAAACATTAGTGAGGAGATGGTGGAGCTGAAGGGCTAGAACTCTCATTTACACCTAGTGAAAATGCAAGATGGTACAACTACTTTGGAAATTAGTTTGGAAGTTCCTTATAAATTTAAACTTTCATCTACCCAATGACCTAACCATTTTACTTCTAGTTATTAACCCATGAGAAATGAAAGGATATCTCCACACAAAACATTGCACGTAAATATTCATAGCTGCTTTGTGTGAAGCAACTCAAATATCCATCAGTAGGGGAATGGATAAACATAGTGTGATATGTATCTACACATTAGAATACTAGTCACAAAAAAATCCACTATTGGTCTATACATAAACACAAATGCATTTCAAAATAATTAAGCTGTAAAAGAAGCCAGCCTAAAAAAAAAAAGCCAGCCCCCAAAAAAGTACATACTGCATTAATATCATTTATACTGTATTCTCTAAAATGCAATTTAATGTCTAGAGATTGAAAGTATATCAATGGTAGCTTGTGGATGCTAGTAGTGGGTAGGGGAGGTTAGGGATGGAGGGATTACAGAAAGATACAAGGAATTTGGGGTGATGACAATGTTCATTAACTTGATTATAATTATTTCCTATGTGTGAAAATATGTCAAACTTTATAAAACTACACATTTTTTTAGAGGGGGAGAGGGGGAAAGGGCAGATGGAGAGGGAGAGAGAGAGAGAGAGTCCCAAGCAGGATCCATGCCCAGCACAGAACCCCACATTGGGCTCTCTATCCCAGGATCCTGAGATCATGACCTGAGCCAAAATTAAGAGTCAGACACTCAACAGACTGAACTGCACAGGCATCCCAAACTGTACACTTTCAATATGTATAATTTGTTCCATTTCAGTTATATCTCAATAAAGCTGTAAAAAAAAAAAAAAACACTAGGAAAAAAAAAGAGTACTTCAATAAGTTTACATCAATTTGCCCTAGTAGTCCCTTCATAGCCAGGTTCTTTTCTCCATAGAAAATGTGTGTGAATTTGGAACTACCAAAAGTTATTAATAAAAACAAAAGCACAAATAAAATGCAAGTACTCATCTCTAAAGATCAACACCTTAGCCATTCTAAGACATCATGTAAATGACATCTAAAAGAGAGGCTGATCATACTTTTATCTGGTATTGTGATATTTGATTTGTGAGGGTTTTTTTTCCCTTTTTTTTTTTAACTTGGGTAACAGAAAGAAACAAACATGAGGATGGATGGTCTTGAAGAAAAACTTTTCCTGAAGATGATATTTTTATAGTCTGGCATCATACTTTGACACATGCATTCTCTGTCAGCAACTTAACAAAGTTGGTAACATTCTTAACATGCGATGAGTGCCCCGTCAATCAGTGCGTTAAAGTGTAGGGAAGCCTGAAAGATTTCAGATTAGATAAAAAAGCAACTGAACTTGTGAAAGCAGCACTATCACATTTTTATTTCAAAGATCAGCCATGAGAAAAATTAGTCTTTAGCCAAAGAGTTTTTTTAACCAGGACCCGAAATGATATACATTTTTAAATATTCCATAAAACCTCTACCTTTAAAGGCTGATGAAGATTCCATCTTATATTTCTATAGAGAATATTTTTCTTTAAAAAGAAAGTTCTTTTGAGATTAGATACCATATAGTTAACTGAAAACATGAATACGTATTTTGAGTACCCATAAGGTAAATTATAGAATAAAAGCACTGTTAAATTTTCAGCATCAGGGCAGCCCCGGTGGTGCACCGGTTTAGCGCGGCCTGCAGCCCAGGATGTGATCCTGGAGACCCGGAATTGAGTCCCATGTTGGGCTCCCTGCATGGAGCCTGCTTCTCCCTCTGCCTGTGTCTCTGCCCCTCTCTTTCTCTCTGTGTCTCTCATGAATGAATAAATAAAATCTTTAAAAAATTTTTTCAGCATTATTAGCCAATCTCAATACTATTCATTTATTTGAGGATAGAGTTTAGACTAAACTTCTATGGAATCCATGTAGAATAAAGTAATTTTGGCTACTATACTGACCTCATGATCTCCCACAGTGCGTTTTATGTCTTCCCCTCAGTTATTAGCAGCTTTGTTTTCTTCCACAAACATTTACATAAGTCCCTCCATTATGGCCCTCATGTAATGGCTTATCTCACTCCATATCCTGATGGTCTCCATATTGAGCTGGAGAAACACAATCCTAGCAAATTAAATGAATCTTAGTTCTTGAAGAAATGATTTTATGCATAACAGGGCTCCCATAATCCTTTCTCAAAGTATTAGCCCTATTCGTGTATCAGTGATTCAGTGGGATTCTCAGTTTTTTAAATTTGTGTAAACAAAACAAAACAAGAGACTCCCAGCTGGTTCAGTTGATAGAACCCTTGATCTTGGGGTTGCAAGTTTGAGCCTATGTTGGGTTTAGTGATGACTTAAACAAACAAAAATAACGAAACAAAACAAAAAACCCTTCTCTGACTTTTGATAGCTCTTTGCCCTAAGGCAACATTCCTCACAGTATACTCTAATCATTTACATCAGACTTGATCATTACTAATCAAAAAATGCTAATTTCTAGGTCTACCACAAGTCTCAAAACCATTGCCTATTTTTAAAATAAGGTATAGGTGATTATAGGGCCTGTTGAAGTCTGTGGTGCTAGGAAGCTGAATTAAGTTCCTCACATTCTCATTCCCACTTCATTCTACTGATGGCCACGTTTTATTAAGAGTATCTCTCGTCAGAGAGATCACTGTGTGTTTTCAGTGCCAAGGATATTAATCCAATTGAAAAATAAAACTTGAGGGGTGCCTGGGTGGCTCAGTCAGTTAAGTGTCTGCCTTTGGCTCAGGTTGTGATTCCAGGGTCCTGGGATTGAGCCCCGCACTGGGCTCCTTGCTCAGCCGAGAGCCTGAAGAGCCTGCTTATCCCTTTCCCACTGCCTGCTGTCCCCACTCCTCGTGTTCTCTCTCTCTCTCTCTCTCTCTCTCTCTGTCAAGTAAATAAAATCTTTAAAAAAAGGAAGAAAAGAAAACTTGACAGGTGCCTAGGTGGCTCAGTCAGTTAAGCATCCAATTCTTGATCTCAGCTCAGGTCTTAATCTCAGGGTCATGAGTTCAAGTCCCACACTGGGTGCCATGCTGGGTGTGGAATCTACTTAAAAAAAAAAAATAAAACATGGCAGCGAGGAAGGGGATCTATAGTTCACAACATAATTTTGAATGAAGTAAAACAAGAACATGACTCTTTTATGTCCATAACGTTGTTGACTGTGCCTTAGGTAAGTCGGAAATGATGGTAAACCAGTGCTGGACTATGAGTTGTCTCATGTACACAGTGCATAATGTAGAAAAGAAGAGAAAATGTGATAATGAGTGGAAAGACTTTCAACATTACAAATTTTCTAAGAATGAAATTTAAAAGTGTCCTTTTGGGGCAGCCTGGGTGGTTCAGTGGTATAGGACCACCTTAGGCTCAGGGCGTGATCCTGGAGACCCAGGATCAAGTCCCACGTCAGGCTCCTGGCATGGAGCCTGCTTCTCCCTCTGCCTGTATCTCTGCCTCTCCCTATCTCTCTCTCTATCATGAATAAATAAATAAAATCTTAAAAAAAATTAAAAGGGTCCTTTTTCCTGTCTTATTCCAAAGGTTAATACTTAATCTCCATGTTTTATTAAACACAAATACTAGTTCCTTCATATGGCAGGTCTCTGCACTCAGCCACTGTAGTTAACTAAAGTTTGGACTATGGACCAAGATTATGACTCAGTCCCACCTCTTCCACTTCAAACCATATGAACTTGGGCTTTTGACTTCAATCGGTCTGGTTCTAACTTTGCACAATAGTAAAATAAGGGTGGATATTGTTTCCTAGACTCATGGTAAAGACAAAGGCAAGTTATTATATAAAAGCCAATCCCACAGCCTTTGGTGCATTGTAGACATCCATTTACTTTTAGTTCCTTGTAGAGTGACTCTGTCCTATGTTTGTGTGGCATCCTGTGATGACAATGGAGAGAACAACTTCATGACTGCTACTTTTATCTTTTATGAAAATCTGTAGTTATGAACTAGATTTCAAAAGATAAATTGAGATAATGGATTTTTTTTCTCCCAGTAATGATGTTGAATATGCTACAGATAAATGCGAAGTGACAGCAAAACTGTGCTTGACTATTGGTTGCTTCATGAGAATGACCCAGTGAATAATAGTGTCTCCTTAACTTGTGTTATCTATTCCGGGATCACAATTAGACGTGAGGCTGAATATTTTAGTTGGTGAACTGGGAGCTATTCTGGACTCTTTCTGAGATTTAGTGAGTAAAGACACATTAAGATATGTTGTGAGTTTAATTCATGCTGCTACAGAGCCTAATTTCAAACTCCACCCAGAAATGAGAGTCTATCATTTATACCATAATTCTCATACGTGCTACCTAGAAGTAAAAACTTTTTCTTCCACTGAATAGGGAGGAAAATAACTTTTATTTTAATATCTGTGGTCCAAAATCTTTAGGCTTTGACTAGACATGATAGAAGAATGTACCATCTGGAAAGTGATTATACTAATTCAATTTTGTAAGCACCTCGTAAAATCTATCCTCTGCTTGTGAGGTACATTTATTATGTTTGCAAACTGAGCAAACCCTCCCCTCCCTTAAAAAATGTAGAGGAGACAGTAGTCTCCTTTCCAGCTGGAACATGAGAAGGTGTCCTTACACCACCACTTTACAGTATTAACATAACCAGCTTAGCTTGAAAAAAATCTCAAATTCAAATGTACATCATTGGCTTTCATAATACTATCTCCATTCTTCTCAAATACTTTCCTCAAGTTTTGACAATTTCATGCCCCTTTCCTGTTAATGTTTTATTTTTCATCAGTCTTTTAAACACAAGGCCTTGCCCAAATGTCATGACCATTACCTCTTTACACTGATGCCAGCTAAAATAATGTCTAAAAAAAAATAGCAAAATGAGTATCACTCCCTAAAGTTAATATATTATTCTAGCTTTTTAAATGCTTCTCTAGTGTCTGATAGAGATTCTAAAGTTTGTCAATGTTTTGTCGTTTTTATCATACAAGTCACAATTCAGTTACTATACAAGTCACATACAGCATCAACCTGAAATCATTACAAAGTAAACTTGAACTACTTTGACCAACTAAATATGCAACATGGAAGAATCACCCTGGATAGTTTTATTATTTTCATTGTAGTCTACTCTGCAGAAAAAAGTTAAAGCAGGCCTGGGGCCGCTATCTTTAGAAGAGGCTGCTTTCAAGGTTGGCTCTTGGCTAACTCTTGGCTAGGCTTCTGGAACTTTCCCTAATTGATAGGGTTATTTTCTTATGACTGTACATACAACATGATTCATGGTTAATGTTTGCTGGGAGTCTGAAAGTTTGCTAGTTGCTAGCAGAGAATGTGACATATGTGACCTGCCTCAACCATATATATATATGAATGTGCTCTGTGTGACCACTTATAGGAAAAAGAGAGAAGGGCACCTGGGTGGCTCAGCTGGTCAGGCCTCTGCCTTTAACTCAGGTCATGATCCTGGAGTCCTAGGAATGGACCCTGCATTGGGTGCCCTGCTCAACAGCAATGGGCAGGGTGGCTGCTTCTCCCTCAGGGCCCCACTCCTCCACCCCCCCCCCCCCCAGCTCTCTCTATAAAATAAATACATAAAATCTTTAAAAAAAAAAAAAAAGGAAAGAGAGAGCATGGGAAGGTGGATAGCCAGACCACTGTATTCTTTTCCCTTGCAGATCCAGCTGTGCCTGTGTGCTGTGGTGTAATTACGACTCCATGCTGAATCTCTGAGATTTTCTAGCAAATCACTGAACATATGGGTGGTCTTGGAGGCCCCCCAAAAGAGTCACCTAATTACATAAAATACTAATTAGTATGAAATAAAGCAGGAAAAGTTGCCTCAATCCCTGAAGAAAGAACCATTAACTTCTCTTTTCTCATAGCACATATGTTACTTCCCTGCTTAAAAATCTGCCATCACTATGCACTGTACTTGAGATCCTAATTCTTCATGAACATCTACCAATTCCCTCCCTACCTCCTCTCAATTCCCTTGTTCCCTTGCTCACTGGAATTTGGCCATGTTCTCCACCCCAGAGAATCAGGCATTATATTCACTCACAAAATGGGCCTGGTTTTCTCCTCCATTCTCCTGATGCCATTACAAATCCACTGTTCTGCCCCCTAAAATTGACTTAATCTGAAGCACAATTAGAAAATGTGGGCATTGGATAATCTCCAAACCCAGTATTTTCCTCATAATTATTTATGAGCCAGAGGACGCCTAAAATTAAGTTTAGCTGGCAATTTCTTTATAGTAGTTGGTATGATGTCTGGCAAAATGTTAATATACACAATTTTTTTTATCACTTAAGGTGTGTTGACTGAAAATAAGGGTACTTTTGATTACCTATGATTAAAACCATAAGGATATTTATTATAATTTATCTCCCAAGAGCTCTGGGACTGTGGCTTCCAGGTCTGCTCAGGGCCTCTGCAGTATCAGACCACTAAGGTGACATTTCCGCATTTCTCTTAGCCTTCTCTTTTTTAGCTGCAATTTGACAGCTGCTATCACAGACATCACACAACTAACTATATTCACACAGAAATCATAGGTTAGGTGTTGTGTTAGTAATAAAATAGCTTTTTCTTCACAGGCTGGCTCTCTCCTTTATCGGGAAGCAGAATGCTTCCCGCAAGAGAACAGCTGGCTTCTCTTATAATGCATTATAGCCAGAAGTAGTTGGCATGCCATCCCCTGTATCAATCCTGGTGAAAATAAATAGCATTCACAAGACTGGCTCAGAGCAATCATAACTTGACTCTAATGACTGGAGGAAAGACTGGAACATGTGGCTACTAAATGAAGCAGGAATTACGTTAGCAGTAACTGTTGGGTAAGCCAGTGGTTCATCCAGAGTACTAATTAGAACACAGATCCAGAGGCCCAACCTCCTGTTTCTGCTTCTAGGTCTAATATGGAACCTGAAAACCCACATTTCTAATGACCTCTTTAACAAAAAAATTAAGATTTCATTTATTTACTCATGAGAGACACACAGAGAAAGAGGCAGAGACATAGGCAGAGGGAGAAGCAGGCTCCCTGCGGGGAGCCTGATACAGGACTTGATCCCAGGACCCCGGGATCATGACCTGAGCCAAAGGCAGACACTCAACAACTGAGCCACCCAGGCATCCATCTAATGACTTCTTAGGTGATACTGCTGCTCCTGTTCCGGGAAGCAAACAGCAACCTCTACCATACAACTCCATGAGTTCTAAGTGAAGTCCAGGGTTATCATGTTATTTACACACCAAGGTAAAGATTAGTGCTGATCTCATATACTGATGTGGACAAGTTTTAGTGCTGGTTTAGTACTCACCTACAAGGATACGCAAGAGTTAGTACTAGCCTCCTAATCAGAGTGGAAACATACACTGCATTGATTCCAGTTTTCAGTTTTAAAATCAGTTTTGTGATGTGCTTCATCATGTCAAACATATAAGGGAATTACCATAAAATAACACAACTTTATTTGTGCAAAACGAATCACCTCCTTAAATCAAAATGTGAGCCTGTCCAGATCACTCAAAATAATAGGAATCCTCTTATGAAATCTAAATGTAACATAGTATTGTATTTTTCTCCAAACACCTGAATGCATAAAAAATGGGAAGGATAATAATGTTTTACATTTTCTAAAAATATTACATCCTAGGAAACAGAATCTTGGCATGGATTAGTGTCAAACCAAATGGAGGGCTGGGAAATCAGCCTGGTGAATACATTTTTATTGGTAGAGTTTAAGGAAGTCGAGATCTTATGTCTAAGAGACTATAGAACATATGCAAAAAGAATGATTTGGATACATTATGTAGAATAAGATTTGTATTACGACAGGCAGATAAGAAGGGAGCAGGTCATATGCTGAAGGAATGCCTATTAGTGCTGTATGCTAGCAATATAGACTTGTTGATGATCTATGTGTTTCTAGTATGACCATGATGCCCCGTTATAAGTTTGTAGACAATATATAGAAGCAAAAAGTTTTACCCATGTGAAATATCTAAGGAATAAAGAAAGGTATAAGGAAAGAGATATTTCAATGGCCATAAGCTCAAATAGTATGATAATGAGTATCATGCCCTGAAGTAGATGGGGAAGGCTCCATAGAGGAAAGTTATGCTTCAGGTGATTTATAATTAAGGGAAAAGGAAGGAATTTTAACAGTGAGGGATAAGAATATGTTAAAAGAGAGAGAAGGAGAGAGAAAGAGAATAAGGAGGAAGTCTGGCTAATGCTAGGGCGAGAATTATAAACAATTAAGAGCATACTGGCTTTTGAGCTCATTTCCTTATCACGGTGGTGAACTACAAAGCTGAGTAAACAAGCTTATGGCAAGAGCTGATTCAACTAAACTTTTTCACAGGGTAGATTTCTGAGGTTAGGACTTCAAGATTAAAGAGCTATTGGGTGTAAAAATAAGTTCTATATAAAATAGAGAAATGCTTTGCTGTGCCATAAGGGATTATCTTATAAACACACATCACATTTTACATGTGTGAGGAGCCAAAAAGGCCCATCTGTGCTCCAGATATTATTTAACCATCTAGAAAGAACTCAGGCTCTGCCTAAGCCCTATATTTGGATAAACACTCATGATCCCTCATAACTAATTGCTCTTTTGTCATGGATACTTCCATCGTCCTCTTTCTAAACCCCATATTTTTGTTAACTTTTGCTAGCACTTCCTACACATTGCCGGTGTTCTTTACGTAAGAAATCTGCGCTAATACCATAAAATTGCTTTGAGCGTTATTTCAAAGATAAAGAATTTGGGGAGGAGTACAAGTGAGGGAAGAAAGGCTTTCTCTTTCTACTTCATGCACTTCTGTTTTGTTTGAAGATTTTAACAAGTATTTATTATTTTTGATAAATGTCTAAACTAATAACTTTTTCTTGTGGTAAAATATATATATAACATGAATTTATCAAGTAACCATTTTCAGTGTACGATTCACCGGCATTAAGTACATTCATTTTGTTGTGCAATCATCATGACTATGTACATCTAGAACTTTCTCATCATCCCAGATTGAAATCCATTAAACAATAACCCTCATCCCTTCTCTCAGCAACTAGACACCATTATTGCGTTTTCTGTCTGTATGGATTTGACCACTCTAGGTACCACATATGTGAAATCATACATTATTTGTCTTTTTCTGTCTGGTTTATTTCACTTAACGTAGTATTTTCAAGACTCATCCATGTTGGAGCATGTAACCGAGTTTCACCCTTTTTTTAAGGCTGAATGTTCCACCATATGTCTATCCCACATTTTGTTTATCCATTCATCCATCAGTGGACACTTGACTTGCTTCCACTTTTTGACTATTATGAATAACACTGCTATGAACATGGGTATACAAATAAATGTTTATGGTCTTGCTTTTTCAATTCTTTTAAGTACATATCCAGAGGTAGAATTTCCGGATCATATGATAACTCTATATTTAAGTTTTTGAGGAACCTCTATACTGTTTTCCACATCATTTGACATCCCTACCAGCTAGGCATAGAGTTCCCGTTTTTCCATGCCCTTAATAATTCTTGTTATTTTCTGGTTTTGTTTCTTTGTTTTTAATATTAACCATTCTAATGGATGTGAAGTGGTATCTCATTGTGGTTTTGATTTGTATTTCCTTAGCAATTAGTGATGTTGAGCATCTCTTTGTGTGCTCATAGAGCCATTTGTATATCTTCTTTGGAGACTTGTCTATTTAAATTCATTGCATATTTTAAAATTGGATTGTTAGTTATTTTGTTGGTTTTCATCCTTTTGTGTGTGGATATCCAGTTTTCCCAAAACTATTTGTTGGAAAGATCGCCTTTTCTCCTTGGAGTAGTCTTGGCACCCTTGTCAAAAATCATCAGACCTGTATGCAAAAGTTTATATCTGCGCTCTCTGTCCTATTCCATTGATCTATAGGTATGCCTTTATGCCATTACCACGGTTCTGATTATGATAGCTTTGTTGTAATTTAGTAGTAAAAAACAAGAAATTTGAGTTCTCTTAATTTGTCCTTTTTCAAGACAGTTTTAGAAATTATGTACTTTTGCCACTTTGCTATTTGTTTTCAATATACTCCTATAGTTTTATTGCCTCTCATTTTCTGCATTACTTTCTTCTTAGCAATTATTTGATTTTTTATAGTGAAATTTTTAAATTCCCTTCACATTTTCTTCTTACATATATTCTCTAGCTATCTTCTTTGTGGCCACAACAGGAATTACACTCCTGTTTGAATTTACACCAACTTGATTTCAACCACATACAAAAACTCCGCTTTTTCACAGCTTTGTGACTTAATCCCTTCCAATAACTAATATCATAAAATTCTACTGTTATGCTTTGTGTGTCCAAAATATGTAATAATTTTAATGCATCAGTCTCTTAAATCATGTAGAAAACAAAAAGCCAAGTTACAAAAACCAAGATTACAATAATATTAGTTGATCCTAATATTTATGCTGAGGATAAATCTGAGCATCGTTTATAAATTTTATAATTTTATCAATTTTATAATTTAGAAAATTTTTGTATGAATATTTATATTAACAAATACGAGATGGCAGCTGGAGCTTGTAGCTATTTATATATTTAGTGTTTCACTTGAAATTATACATGTAATATAAATAAAATTAAATTTTATTTAGAGTATTTCCATAGACCATATTTTTATATAAATAATGGTTGGGCAAGTCACTCTATTAAAAGAAACTGATATATTTTAGTTTTAAATCTCTTCTCAAAGGATAATTGATTTTTGTGTTTAAATTTCAAGAGCAATATTTAAAACCTGCAAAATGTTTTCAATTCTATGATAAATGTCTTCAATATGTTTTGAGGTCTTAGGAGCAAATAATAGAAAAATATATTAGATAAAAGTCATGAGGAAAATAAAAACACTGAAATACAGATATTAGAATTCAAGGTCAGAAGAAGAGTTCTGCTTCAGGTGAATATATTTCCGCCTAAAAAAAAGTTGGTGTTTTTTTTTTTAATGAAGCTCCAGTTTTAATTATTTTGCACCTGTTAAAAAGCTAAAAGCCTTGTTTCACAGTATTTTCACTGTATTTTAAAACAGGACAATATCTATAACTTAAAATGTTTTTATGAGACTTCTGGTTGGAATATATTTATTTAAGTCATTTTTATTTCAGCAAACTACGTGGTCTATGGCAAAATAGAGAACTGAATCCAAATTTTTAATTCAACCATTCCTTACATAAGTATAATTGGAAGTGGACTAGAAAATAAAATCCTAATCTAGGATGAAAAAAATTTATTTTATATAAATTTATTAATATATATTAATATATTTATTTTTATACAAATTTATTCATACTTTATATAATGAATATTTATTTTTATATATAAAATAAATAGTTTCCTGAAGGGAAGTGCAAACAGAAATGATTCTATCACTGAATCAAAATTTTAAAAGTTAAAAAGCAGCTACCAAAGTTAAATAATTTTCAGATAATATTCTATTACATTAAGATTGTTAATTTAATAGAGTCTTATATTCCAAAAAACATACAGCAAATATTAATGCACATAGAAGAGGTTATTATCCAGATCGTCATTTAAAGATAGTAGGGGTATGCCAGCCATAACCGCAACTGTTTTCCTTTCCACAGCTGAGGATTATGCGTGCAGGGAGAAATGCCTAAACATGGTTAAGGTTCTGGAACCAAATTACAATATGGGATGGGGAGGTCTCCACACACATCCAAGCAATTCTCTGCACACTAGCTGGAGAGCCTAAAATTCAACTCAATTCTAACAATATGTATTTGAAGATAATATCAGGTCCCAAAGATTAAGTGCTCAGTCCTACAGTACTGCCTGCCTGCTTCAGACACCAGTCACAAATCCAGGTTATCATCTGCACTTTTGTTTTTTTATGGAGGCTTCATTACATAGACATGATTGATTAAATGACTGGCCAATGGTGATTGATTGAAATCCAGCCCCTCTCCCCTCCTAGGAAGTCAGGAGGTGGGACTAAAAGTTTCAGCCCTCTAATCAAAAGATTGATTCTCCTGAGAACCAAAAGGTGTGTTACAAAGTCATCATATTAACATCACAATAAGCACTTTTTTTTTTCTCTCTCATCACTCAGGAAATTACAAAGATTTTAGGAGCTCTGTGCTGGAAATGGGACAAAGACCAAATATGTATTTCTTATTATAAACCACAATATTACAGTGGTACTGCATAGTACTTAAGAGCAATCACCTGGAGCCATTGCCAGGTGTAGGCCTTTCTTAGTCTAAGACCTCCATCAAATTTTGTAACAGCTATGTGCTTTAGCTTTCTTGTTTGTCAAATAAGCATAAAACTAGCACCTCAAAGGTGCTCAAAAGTGGTAAGAATTCATTAGTCAATAAATGTAACATACTTAGAAGCGTGCATAGTATACATATTAATATTTTTAAGATGTAAGTTGTACTGATGATGATGATGCCCGAGGTAGGGGAGAAACACTTAAGAATGGAAGGGTATATATTATAATAGATTGAATTGGGTCCCCTAAAAATTTATATTTTGAAGTCCTAACTCCCACATGTCAGAATGTGACCTCATTTGGAAATAGGATCATTGCAGATAAAATTAATTCATTTGATAACTCGTACTGGTAGGATTGGATCTATTCCAGTATGACTGTTATCATTTTGAGAAGGCAACACTTGGACAGACATGTATACAGGGAGAATGCCACGTAAAGATGAAGCAAGAGATTGAGTCCTATTCTGCAAGCCAAGTTAGGCCAATGATTGCTAGCAAATCACCAGAAGCTAGGAGAGAGTCATGAAACAGATTCTCTCCCATAGACCTTGGGCATCACCAACTCTGCCAACACCTTGATCTAGACTTCTAGCCTCCAAAACAGAGAACAAATTTTTGTTGTTTAAGCCATATAGTCTGTGGTACCTTATTATGGTAGTTTTAGTAAACTAATATATGGTTATGTTGTTGATAATATATAAATCCATCTATACTCTTGATTTTCTGAAGTAAAGGTACAGAGAAAAAAAGAAAAAATTTCCCTACTGTATTATCCTATGTTTCACACACCATATTGTTTTGTGAACCTCACACAAGCTAGTGAGAAGGTCTCTAAGTGAACCCCTGAGAGAGACTGTGATTTCCAATAGGAAAGGAAGATTGGCCTTTGTCTATTGGTTGAAATCTATAGGGACTGCAGAAACTCACAGGGACACAGCAGTGGTGTGAGCCCTTTTGAGAAACCAACATAATATTTTCTGGAGTTTGAGGTTGCACATGAGCTCTAGACTGGTCCTTCCTTCTGTGGAAAATCCCATGATGTTTGGCTAGTTTGACTTGTGTTTTAGAGAGGCAGTGTACCACAGAGTTTAAAGGAAGCTGGCTCTGGAGTTGGAGTCCCAGGTCAAAATTAGAGATGTTACTTTCAGCAAGATACTTAACATTATTATATACCACCTTCCACATTGTGTCTCAGTGAGGATTATAATACTGCACTTCTTTTATAAGTTTGTTAGAGAAATTAATCATAATGTAAAATGTGTATAACAGTGTCTGTGTGTAGGTAGCATTCAATAAATGTTGATTATTATTACTACTCTATAATATAATTTTCCAAACAAGTCTGTATTCAAACAAAATGTGCAAGAATCTTGCAGTCAAAACTTGGTCAAATAATTTTCATGTAGATTATTTGTGTTCAATAATATTGGATGAATAGAGATACAGTCTAATGTCAGGAAATATAAGATCTGCATAGTTTTAAAAGAGGTAAGTAAATTCTCCTAAAAACCTCCTTCTCACTTCATCACACGTTTTTTTCCTAATATGATCTGGAGTCAGATCAAGGCGTTGGGACCCAACAGTGAACAATCAGGGAAGCAGTGCTATCCTTATGGCGAATGCTAATAGGTAGAGCATAAGAGATAGTTTGTAAGGAATTTAAGTCTAAGAATCTCATACTGAGTCACAATAGGGAGGGAGGTGGAAAGAGACGCAGATTGAGGATGTTCCTTGGTATTGACAAAGCAGGGGCAAGCCCTTTTTAGATAAAAGCTATCACAATTAAAGCATACAAATCTTCCACAAATGAAGTTCAAGCCATAAGTTCACAAACATCAACAAGTACCAACAAAAACAAGCCACTGTACATGAGTGCCAACAGAAATATAAAATGATGTTCTTATTTCTTCAAGGATCATGGATATTGGAATTGCCAAGTTCAGCAATGAGTTTAAGTATTACAGAAATAAATGATTCAAAGATGAGCATGTAACAAGAAATCATCAAAAATAAATAGGAAGAGTTTTTTAAAAACAAAATCTAGTGAAACAAAACATCAAATTTTGAATTAAAGATTCAATAGATAGTACGAATATCAGCTTAGGCTTGAAACACTTAATGAATTAGAAGACATATTACTAGAAAATATATCAAAAATTACTCAGAAAGACAAATTCTGTATATTTTCTCTTATATGTGGTACCTAATCATTCTCAAAAAAAATGTTCATAAGAGAGAACAGATTAATGATTGCTAGAAGCAAGGAGTGGGATTGGGAGAAATGGTGAAGGGGGAATTAGAGGTAAAAGAAAAAAAAACTCTTAGATGAAATAGATGGAAACTTAGATACTGGGAACACACAGAAAACATTATACTTAAGGGTATAAAAGTAGATTCCCACCAAGATGGGGAAAAAATGTTTTTTATCTTCTACCTCTGCTACTATCCTAAGACTATTATAAGACTGCTAAAAGTTTTACTAAATCAATAAATTTGGTACAAAAAAAGTATAAAGATTTAAAGATTTGGTAGTTTGTGGTTTTCCAGAAATGCGTCCATTTCCTCTAGATTGCCTAATTTATTGGCATATAGCTGTTCACAATATGTTTTTAAATTTTTATTTCCTTGGTGTTGGTGGTGATCTCTCCTTTCTCATTCATGATTTTATTAATTTGAGTCTTTTCTCTCTTCTTTTTAATAAGGCTGGCTAATGGTTTATCTATCTTATTAATTCTTTCAAAGAACCAGCTCCTGGTTTTGTTAATCTGTTCCATAGCTCTTCTGGTCTCTATTTCATTGAGCTCTGCTCGAATCTTTATTAACTCTCTTCTTCTGCTAGGTGTAGGAGCCTCGGTTACCATCAAAAGATGAATGGATAAAGAAGACGTGGTATATGTATACAAAGGAATATTCCTCAGCCATTAGAAATGACAAATACCCACCATTTGCTTCGTCATGGATGGAACTGGAGGGTATTATGCTGAGTGAAATAAGTCATTTGGAGAAGGATGAACATTATATGGTCTCATTCATTTGGGGAATATAAAAAATAGTGAAAGGGAATAAAGGGGAAAGGAGAGAAAATGAGTGGGAAATAACAGAGAGGGAGACAGAACATGAGAGACTCCTAACTCTGGGAAACGAACAAGGGGTGGTGGAAAGGGAGGTGGGTGGGGGGTGGGGGTGACTGGGTGACAGGCACTGAGGGGGGCACTTGATGGGATGAGCACTGGGTGTTAGGTTATATGTTGGCAAATTGAACTCCAATAAAATAAAAAAAATATTCAACTAAAATTGAATTGAACTTCCAATCCAAATACAATTATTTGTTAACAATATCATTGTCTAGATAGAAAATGGAAGAAAGTCAAATGAGAAATTATCAGAAAGCATTAGATTCATAAGAGATTAAAAAAGACCAACAACACTACCCAGGATCCCATTCATAACTGTCACACACAAAAGTTCTAAAATGCTTAAGCATAAATTTCAAAAACTTACAAGATATAAAGAGAATTATAAAAGTTTATTGAAGAACATAAAAGAAGACCAAAAGAAATGGAAAGACATTTAGCTGCTGAATGAGCTTTATTATTGTATAAACTCCCTCAAATTAATCCATAAATTCAATTCAATCTTAATCAAAATTTTAGTTGAAATGTTTTTGGTAGAACTTGATAAATTCATTTTAAAGTTCATATGTAAGAACTATTTCTAGAATGGCAAATAAGAAACTGGTAACATCAGTTGCCTCTCAAGGGAGAACTGAATTATTGACTATATGGGAGGAAGACTTATTTAGTCACTGTTTACCCTTCTGTGTTTTTGTATATAATGTGTATTTATTTCCCAGACAACGAGCTAAAGAAAATTAAAGTATAGGCTTCATGTGGGGCAAATCTATTTTTTAAAAGGATGTTTTTGAAAAAATGTAATAATGGCAAAAGGAAAATATGTAATAAATAAATCCATAATAAAAGGGTTAATAAAAGCAAGAAATCATCCCCAAAAGTGAATATATCTGACCAGTCTCATTATTCTACATTATGACATAATAATATAAAAATATCAGTGCATTCAGGGAAAAAAGTCTTGCCTTCCCAGAAAACCTACTTAAAATGATAGAATTTTCCTAGTCATTTGTTTGACTTTCTAATTGGAGGCCACATGGGTTTTGTTTTTTGGTGTTTTTTGTTTTGTTTTGTTTTGTTTTGTCTTTCTCTTTAAAAAAAAATGTTTATTTATTTATTTAGTTATTTAGTTATTTAGTTAGTTAGTTAGTTATTTTATTGGAGTTCAATTTGCCAACATATAGCATATTACCCAGTGTTCATCCCTTCAAGTGCCCCCATCAGTGCCTGTCACCCAGTCACCCCAACCCCCTGTCCATGTGGAGAAAGGGGAACCCTCTTGCACTGTTGGTGGGAATGTGAACTGGTACAGCGACTCTGGAAAACTCTGTGGTGGTTCCTTAAAGAGTTAAAAATAGAATTGCCCTATGACCCAGCAATTGCACTGCTGGGGAGGCCACATGGTTTTAAATGGCTGTTGGTTTAGTCAAAGTGTGCCGGCTCAAGGCTGGCATTATGAAGGATAACTTGACGATATGTACATTGGGATGAAAGACAAATAGGTCAGAAAAACATGTGGTGTCTCACTGTACTGGCCAGAAACATCTGTCACTAAAATAAGATAGTGTGGTAAGATGGAGTTCCCCCAAAGTTAAAATTAAAACTTTCTATGATCTTAAACAGGAATGTGTTTGGCATGCAGTTGAAATGTCAGTCTTTTTTTTTTTTTTTGAGCAAATTTATTTAATCTATATATCATTTCTGATTCAAGTTCAGTATTAAAAACTTGGACTTCAGGGAGAGAAAGGGAACAAGAGTCTAAGTATTTATGTTTTGAAAACACTAGTTAATCCACCCTCCTTCTGTTTCTCTCATAGTTGGGATCAATCGTTTTTCCTCTGTTCTTGCTCAGAAAATCATAGAGGAGTGTCCCTTATCTACTACGTCTGGAATCATAGTTCTCCCTCTTCCAAAAAATATTTATTTTAAATCAATTAGTGAACATCTAGGGAGATATTTTACTAGGCAAATAAAATAATAAAAAATATTATTAGTCTCAAAAAAAGCACAAAATTTTGAATAGTCAACAGTAATCTTAATATAGAACAAGTTTTTTTTTTTAATATAAATTCCTAAAATTAAGATTAAATTATTGAAAGCTGGTGCTGTAAAACATATATAAAGTATATATACACATGTATCTAAATCTTATATATATATATATATATATTTAAATTTATATATATAATTTTAATCTTTTGTTAATTATTCATGTATTGGCTTATTGAGTTTTTATGTGCTTGATGCTATATTATAAGGTCATCCAGAATCTGTGCTGGAAATCTCTATGGGAAATACATAAATTTCCTAACAGTTTCTTTAAAAGTTAACAGATTACAAGCATTTATAAACTTCATAAGACAAAACACACAACCATGAAAATAGGTAGCACATTTGAGAAATTATGTATATTTAGCACCCTATAAATGATGTGTTTCTTAAAAATAAAACAACACTTAGAAGTCATCATTATTGGGATCCCTGGGTGGCACAGCGGTTTGGCGCCTGCCTTTGGCCCAGGGCGCGATCCTGGAGACCCGGGAACGAATCCCACGCTGGGCTCCCGGTGCATGGAGCCTGCTTCTCCCTCTGCCTATGTCTCTGCCTCTCTCTCTGTGTGTGACTATCATAAATAAATAAAAATTTAAAAAAAGAAGTCATCATTATTAATCCCACTTTACAGATAAATTAACCCAAGCTCAGAAAGATAGACAATTATGTTCACAGAGTTAATGAGTATAAAAATGTGGTTCAAACCAATACGGCCTTATTTCAAGGCCCATGGTATTTGCTCCAAAATTTAAAATGGTTGTCAACTTTACTCATGCTTACCCAACACCAGTCTCTGGATGACTCATTTCCAACTTTGCTCATTCTCTGTTCATTTCATTTATTTGTCCAATAAATACTTATTGAGCACTGTCTCTCTGTAGGTCACCATGTCATGGATTGAGAATAGAGAAGCAAAAATTATGGAGTTTTTAGGATTAGAGAACATTTCTGATTAATGGTTAGAAAATTGCTACAGGAGAGAGACACCTGTAAATACAATTGCTCAAAGACAAGGGACTGTGGCTGCTCAATAGATGTCAGAAGACTGGTAGCAGGTATTCTCCAGGCAGTACAATCATCTGTGAATAATGGTTGTATATAACAACAAGTAAAAACTAACTGGTAAGAGCAGAAGGATAAGGGAGTTAGAATGGTTGGGTTTGGAATCAGAGCTCTGCCATTCATGAGCTGTGCAAACTTGGACAATTCGCCAAACCTTCTCATGTTTGTTTCCTCAATTGCAAAGGAGGAAAATAATACCCAACTTCTTGCAAAAATCATAAGAAAAAATATAAAGTGCCAGATACACAGAAGATACTCGTACACAACCTTTACTACTGTCATTTTCATTGTCCGTAAATTTTCCCATCACATACACCAAATTTACGCTGATGTAGAAGAGCATCATCTACTCTACTCTAAAGCAAATTATAACATAATAAATAGCAGTTACTAATTTAGAATTTTCATTTTGGAATTTAAAAATGAATGTTTCTTGAAAATTATTTCTCTTTTACAAGCTGAAATGTACAATAAGTACATTCAAAGTTGGTTATTGTCCTTCAAAAAGTGTAAGAGCTCAAGTAAGTTGTCATCAGTCAGGTCCCATACATGGCTCACCTCCAATCTGATGTGAAGCTGAGGCCTCCCTCTTTCCTCTTGCCAGAAATCTTTGCAATCGGCTTCTCATTTAAATAATCTGCCTACGTTTAAAACCTACTGTTGTCTGGTTCCTCATTCCCAGAGATTCTAATTAAATTGTCTGAGATGAAGCCTTAATATCAGGATTCTTAAAGCTCCCCAAGCAATTTTATGTGTAGTCAGGGTTGACTGCCACCACCTTGCCCATCCCTAAATAGTTTCATGATACACCTACCAACGATTGATCAAAAATCTATGTGTAGGTTGGGGTAGAAGAGAAAATTGATGAACTGTATAATGTAATTGAGGAAATTACCAGAATGCAGCACAAAAAGAGAGAAAGAAAAATGAATCCAAGATTAATAAATATGAAGGATAAAATGACAAAATCAACATGCTCTGTTTCCAAATAAGAAGGAAAAGATAATATGTAGATATCTATATGGCTAAGAATTGTTCATTCTTGAAAGAAGAATAAAAACCCTCAGTTTGAAGAAGCACATCAAATTGGAAGCAGGAAGATCCTCCAGAGGGCAGGTTGGCATTCTGAGTACATTTATATCCAAGAGGGGTCAAGATCTAGATAATAAATGGAATGTATTTGTAATTTAGTTATAAATGCATGACATACCATTAAAATCAGTAATAAAAATGATAACGTCTGTGTCAGATGCTACATTAGGCATTTATATTTTCACATCTAATAAAAATCCTATGGTAAAGTCATTATAAATTCCCATTCACATCTGAGAACACTGAGATAAGGAACATTAAATATAGGCTATAGAGGTTAAACATGGCAGAGGCATCATTTAAGCCCAGAAATATCTGGCTCCTGCAGCAAATGAGCCAAAGAATTAACTTTGCTCTGAATCAGAGAATGGACAATGTCCTTTGGGAGACCATTGGTCACATGAAACAAAAAGAAATTTTTTTTCTCATTAAGTCACCTGTGCAACTCTTTGGAAAGCAGGCAGAGAAGCAAGGTGCTACTCTTCTTGTCTCATACATGATTGCTTTAAAGCTCTTTTACAGCAGAACACACATTAGGCAGATAATTTCAGGATAGAGTAAAATTAAGATTGCATATTTTACTCTGCTTATTTACTAGAAGGTTACAGACCATTCAGGAAACACACGTGTGTTTTATTATGACTTTTTGACAATTCTTTCAATGAAAATGGCATGAAATAAAATGTTCTCTTTTTAATATATCAAAAAGAATTGAAAGTAAAGTGTGAACAAATATTCTCAATAACAAAAAAAAAAGTAATTCAAAACATTACTAGGAGACTGGTTGTTGGGTTGTAGGAGTGGATCTGGGAATGGTTTTATTTAGTTTGAGAATCCATTGCATCTAGATTCTTTGCATTTTTGTAGTCCTGAGAACTGGATTGCATGCATAGATGTTTTTGTACATGTTGACATTTCCTGTCACTAGCAATTGCTAATAATGCATGCATCCAGAACGGACAAACAGATCAACCACAAGCAATGATAAGTATGAAAACTTTGCCCATAGTAGCCTAGCTATCTGTGAGACATTCCTCACAAAACTCTTTCTCATTTCCTTAGGTATGGAAGCAACCTGGTGCTTTCCCTGCCTCTTCATCACCTGTCCCAGGGCTGCTGCATTACACAGCTCAGTCTGGAGGAAGGAGGGGCATCATTCATAGTTGAGTTGTACTCCAGAAGTGCCATTTATATAGAAACCATAATGAGGAAGGTCCTTCCTGGGATTGTGCCACCTAAGGGCCCTGATCTGGCTACCTGCTTACCTTCCCTGCATGTTCTGGTACCACACTGGCTCTTCAAACACTTGCCGCATCGGCCTCCTTTTGTTTATCCAAACGTGCCATGCTTACTTTGCCCCACAGGCTCTGCACTTCAGCTCCCTCCCTCATTCATACAACAAACATTTTAAAAGTGATTTCATCATATTCTGTTCTGTGCTGAGCACTATACAATAACCAGACATTGATAGGGTGCAGAAAAATTATTATTCATTTCTTCCTCATTGTCACTATAGAAAAACGGAACAGTTCAAATAAAGTAAACATCAAGCATACCATAAAATGGAATGCTGTGTTCTTTATTATATTTTCATGTGTGTTCACTGAAGAAGAAAGAGTGTGATCATCACACTCTTGATCATCAGAATCTTTAGTAAGAAATCCATCTTAAACTGGGTTAGCAGAAAAATGTAGTGGTGAAATGCTCAGATAATCTTTTGGGAAATCCAAAGATTGTATCTGGGACCCAATAAGACCTAGGAATCCAAATATTGTATCTTGAATTTTCCCCTTCATAGTTCTTTCCTTTTTATTATGAATTCCTCCTTGAGTTGACTTCTCTTTTCTTGTTGTATTATTCTTTTCTGCCTCAGGCAGCCTTTTGTGTTTTGCTTTGTTTTTTGGAGATTATGATCTGCATCTCCAGAGACCGTGATCCAGAAAGAAGATAAAGCCAGTCTGTTGGCAAACGTTTATCAAATGTATGGCTAGACTGCTTGGCTCAATCACTGAATGGAGGGGGATAAGATACCATGTCTAACCATGCCCAGATCATATGTGTACATCCCTAAACTGGAGGAGCCTTAAATCTCTGATTGACAGTTCTTCCAGAATAACTAAGGTAGAAGATAAGTGGCTTCCCTTCAGAAAGTGGATGTTTTATCAACAGTAGGAAAAGGAAAATGTGTACTGGATAATGAAAACTATAGCTACCTGTCTTTATTCTGATCCCCCTCAAAATGGAACCTAAGACAAGGAACTGGATGTGAATTATACCAGGAAACACAAATCAGGAAGTGTAGAAAGTAGGAAAGTCGAGGAGAAAAGCCAGTAAAGAATAAATTAATGACCAGGTCCCTGCTAGAGTGACTGAGACTTCATCCCACTTAGAATCTCCAGAAATCAAGTATATCTGAATATATCTGAGTATATCTGAGAATTGGCCACTAGAAGAAAGTGGGGATGATTACTCACTGATGACCATTCATTCCCCTTTGGCTGAAGTTTGTGCTGGTGGGGTGTTAACTCTTCATGCTTTCACTGGAATAAGAAAGCTCTCAAGTAGAGAAACAAGAGACATACTGGCCCTGCAGTGAGCAACTATTACATACCAGGAATGGTGCAGCAGGCAGCCAAGGGGATATGGGACGAGGTATCAATAGTGCTCACTGTGCTACCACAAACCACTACAATGTATAGAAAGAAGCATCCAAAGTAAAGCAGGGTGTGTGAAATTTTTTTAATTTCTAATAAGATATAGGAAAAATAAAATGAGAACTTTTTAAATATTTTTCACTTGGTTTCTTCAGGAAAAAAAATAAATTTTCTTCTGTCCATTGTCTAAGAAAATAAGAAATAAACTAGTCTTCTCTAATATTTAATCTATGAACTAACACTGTGCCTTTACTTGGTCTCCTATGGTGAGCAAGGTCTACTGTGGGAGGAGAAAGGAATTACATGGAAATAGTTTGGCAAGCTGCCTGGTTGTTTCCTCCATGGACTGGACATTTGAAGCTATTGCAGTTTACATGCGCCCAGTTAAGAGGATTTACAGATAATATTATTAACTAAGTTGACACTCAAAAATGGAAAGTGACTTATGGAGTTTGCTTTTTTAAAAAAGCATGGATGATAATGACTATAATAATGTAACACAGAAAAACAAGGAAATGCAGAGGTGAGAATTCTCTCAAGTCAGAGAACATATGCTATAATACATATGGTTTCAATACCATGTAATTTACTTAGACATATTAAATGTGTTAGATTTTGAAATATTTTGCATGTGATTGAAAAAAAAGTGTGTATTTCATCTTTGCTCCTGGCCCTATTCTTTTTACATATATTAAATCAAATTTTCAAACCAGTTCAAATCAATTTTAACTTCCTTGTTTTTATTTTTTTTTTTTACCTTTAATTCTGTTGCCACTGAGAGAAAGCTTTTTAAAATCTCCTATTAAGTTTGTGGAAAGATGTGTGCATATGTGTGTGTGTGTATTCAGGTTTTTAGCACATGGTATAAAATATGATTTGATCCCTACCACCTTTGACATGAAACTTAATT
Source organism: Vulpes vulpes (assembly GCF_048418805.1). Lineage (NCBI taxonomy): Eukaryota > Metazoa > Chordata > Mammalia > Carnivora > Canidae > Vulpes > Vulpes vulpes. The sequence goes on from NC_132788.1 coordinate 10,867,336, forward strand.
CACCTATTTGACTTCAAACATGTTAAATATGATATGAAATACAATTATATTTATTTTTCATTTAATTCTATTTAAAATGATAGCTGGATAGTAGCTGGATACAGTGAATTCTCATAAAAAAGAATGTTTCATCTTGGAAAACAAATCTCCTATAAATAGATGTTCTGAATATATTTTTGTATATAATATAATTGTTGATTCATCAAGTCTCAGGAGCAGGTTTAAAATAATCACCTTCAACAAAATGAAAAATATCAAAGCACTTACATTAAAGAATTATTTGTGCATATTAAGCTTACAATTTGAAAAGTACATATGAATATAGCTTTTAGAAATGAAAAACACAAGTGAGAAAGAATAGGCTATAGAAAGAGGGAAAATATATTGGAGGATAGATCATTATTTTCTAATTATCCCAAAATATATTCAAAGATATTTAGCTTCAGCATAAAGAAATCAGTTTGCATTTTAAATGTGAAAATCTAGGAAAGAAAATATATTTCTCTTTTTATACAAAATATTTGATGATTCCCAAAACAGGTGTATTCATTAACTATGAGACAAGACTAAATAGGCATTTAGTGGAACTGTGATGACACAGAATTGGCACTCAATAAACATTAGTTGGGTAAATGAAGAGCTGAATTGAAAGCAATCTAATGGCTGTGGTAAATAAAAATGCTCATAGGAAAATTGTGAAGGATCTGACTGCATGTAGACAAAAGTTCAAAATTTTAAATGTTGGCCTTCTGGTTTCTTTTTTTAAAAATATTTATTTATTTATTTATTTATTTATTTATTTAGAGTAAGCACACTTATACAAGGTAGGGAGGGGCAGAGGGAGACAGAGAATCCCAAGTAGACTCTGCAGTGAGTAGGAAGCCCAAAATGGGGCTCTATTTCATATCCCTGAGATCATGACTTGAGCTGAAACCAAGAGTCAGATGCTCAACCCACTGAGCTACCCAGGAACTTCAACACTTTTGGTTTCAATGCTTTACTCCATCTTCCTCAAATCATTAACATTCTCTGAAATTATTGTATTTGGACATTGCAACTACGCCTTAGAAACTATCTTATTGTGTAATAAAAGTATTCAGATACTCCCAATATTTGTTTTTAAAAGGTTAATCACTGCTTGAATGTCAAGAACAAAATCTTAAGCCCCCTGGTAGAAATATAGATGACTATCTGTTAGATCTCAGGTGAGAAATATTTTTTTATACAGAGACACAAAAAATGTTAGCTAAATCGAAGAAAAGCAATTGCTTATGTTAAAATTAGCTTTCGTTAATCGAAAATGCTTTAAAGAAAATGAAAACACAATTTATAAACGTATACATACAACCAAGAGAGCAATACCTCCAAGAATATATAAAGAACTCCAAAACTCAATTTAAAAAGCATAAATGGGGGCACCTGGGTGCCTCAGTTGGTTAAGCATCTGCCTTTGGCTTGGGTCATTGACCCTACAGTCTAGGGATTGAGCTCCACATCAGGTTCCCTGCTCAGCAGGGAGTCTCCTTCTCCCTCTGCCCCTCCCTCTTCCCATGCTGTCTCTCTTTCTCAAATAAATACATAAAATATTTTAAGAAACAAAAAAAAAAAAATAAAAACATTGATGACCTGATAGAAAGAAAAGATTTTTAAAAAGAACGGTGTTGGGAAGATTGGACAACCACAAGCAGAAAAATGAAACTGGACTACTTTCTTGCACCATACACAAAAATACATTCAAAATGGATGAAAGATATGAATGTGAGACAAGAACCCATCAGAACCCTAGAGGAGAATACAGGCAGCAACCTCTTTGACCTTAGCCACAACTTTTTGCTAGACACATCTCCGGAGGCAAGAGAAACAAAGGCAAAACTGAACTATTGGGACTTCATCAAGATAAGAAGCTTTTGTGCAGCAAAGGAAACCACCAACAAAACTAAAAGGCAACCCATGGAATGGGAGAAGATATTCAAAAATGACATATCAAATAAAGGGCTAGTATCCAAAATCTCTGAAGAACCTATCAAACTCAATAACCACCACCCCCCCCCCAGAAAATCCAGTGGAAAAAATGAGCAGAAGAAATGAACAGACAATTCTCCGAAGAAGACACACAAATGGCCAACAGACACATGAAAAAATGCTCAGCATCACTTGGCATCAGGGAAATACAAATCAAAACCACAATGAGATACCACCTCACACCAGTCAGAATAGCTAAAATTAACAACTCAGGAAACAATAGATGTTGGTGCAGATGTGGAGAAAGGGGAATCCACTTACACTGTTGGTAGAAATGCAAACTGGGGCAGTCACTCTAGAAAGCAGTATGGAGGCTCCTCAAGAAGTTAAAGCTAGAGCTATTCTATGACCCAGCAATTACACTAGGAGGTATTTATCCAAAGAATACAAAAATTTATCCAAAGAATACAAAAATTTATCCAAAGAATACAAAAATACTGATTCAAAGGGGCACATGCACTCCAAAGTTTTTGGCAGCTATGTCCACAATAGCCAAACAATGGAAAGAAGCCTTATTATATATGTATAATATATATAAATTATATACACAATGGAAATATTGTATATGTTGTATACAATATAATATATAATATATATTATTATATATAAAAATATATAAAATATATAAATATTTATATAATAATATATTATTATATAGAGTTATATATATATATTATATATATATAATGGAATACCAGTCAGCCACCAGAAAGAATGAAATCTTGCCATTTGCAATGACTTGGAGGAACTAGAGGTACTTGGTGGAAATAAGGCAGAGAAAGACAAATACCATATGGTTTTACTGATCTGTGAAATTTAAGAAACAAAAAAATAGAGAAAGAGAAGGAAAAAAAAATAAAATACTAAAGACAGAGAGAAAAACAAACCAAAAAAGATTCTAAACTATAGGACACAAACTGGGGTTGCTGGAGGGGAAGTGTGTGGGAGCATGGGGTAAGTGGGTGATAAGCATTAAGGAGGGCACTTGATGTAATGAACATTGGGTGTTAAACTCAAATGATGAATCACTAAATTCTACCCCTGAAACTTAAAATACATCAAGTTTTAACTTAATTGAATTCAGATAAATTTTTTAAAAGGAAAAAAATAAAATAAAAAATCAATTGAAAAAAAAGTCCCATTATGCCATGAAACAAATGAACGGATGTTTAACATCATTAGTGGAAAAAACTATATAATCGCACTGACTGACTTGTAGTTATTTTACTAGATACAAGTCCATGCCATTCAACTGGCAAATTTTAAGCCTGAAAAGAAACAAAGTTTGAATTCTGTGTTTCAGAATGTACTACGCAATTCTATTAGAATGCTACCTGGTGCAAGCACTTTGGAAAACATTACAGCATCATATCTTGAAGTTGCACATCATATACCTAATGGGCTAGCAATTTCAGTTTTAGGAATATCCCAGAAGAAATTCTTACACAAGAACAAGAGTCAATACAAGAGTATTGATAATAACACTGTTCATAATGGCAAAAAAAAGAATCAGGAAACATCAAAAGTGTGCACCCTAAGATGGTGAGTGAATAAACTATTCACAAAATGGGATGCTATAGAATGGTCAAAATGAATGAACTATATAACAACATGCAACAACATGAGGAATCTAGGAAAAATAAAAGTGAGTAAAAAAATGAATCCCAGAGGATCAAAAGATTTCATACCACATATTATTTTTATAAATCAACAAGCAAAGTAATAAGGTTAGTTTTTTAAGGAGTGCATATAGATGTAATCAAACTAGACAAAAATGGAAGCAAAAGGATGATGAAAATGACACCCAAGATGATGTTTGTATCAGATGGGTGGAGGCGGGATGAACTAGAGATTACATGTAAATCACATCAAGAACTTTGCTTCTATTTGAGTGCTGGGCTTAAGGTTGCTGACTACATAAATAAAAGGGAGCCAAACAAAAAGAAGGTGTCATAACCAGGGGATATATGAGGACCCAATTCTGTGTACCTCATTCCAAAGAAGTAGGAACGAGAAACCAAAGTTATGGTCCCTGTAGGGGCAGAGAGTACTAGGTCTGTAAACAAAGAAATGGAGTAGGCCTGCCAAACTGAGGTCACCCGTACAATGCTGAGGATGGCTTTTCCAGATTCTCTGTAGTAATATGACCAGACAGCCTTTTGTTTGGAACCGGTGATGTACCAGGCACGTTGATGCACGTGTGTACACACCCTGTCTCATTTAATCCTTGTTATTAGATACATTTACCATTGGAAAGGCAAGAAAACTGTTGTTCAAAGAGTTTACTTGTCTAGGGATCCAGAACGAAATGTAGTAGCGTTGGTATTGGAGGGGCAGGCATAATAGCCTGGACATGCTTAGGCCGGCTGGGCAAGGGGTCTTAATAAAGAGATTCCTGGGGGGTGGGGGGTTGCATTAATCAGAGTCCCAGCAAGAGACAGAAGGCATTTTCAGCTAAGACTATGGCTCAAACTTAATGAATGGGATATTAGCAGAGTTATGGGCAAGGTCAAGGAAACTAACAGGGCTACTAAGTTTCTCTGGCACCAACAGGCTCTACCACTGGGGGAAGCAAGGGAAAGAAACTCTGACAAGAGCAGGAGCCTTGGAAGCGTGGGGCTGGTGTTGTAGTCAAAGAGAGACAGCTACCGCCTCAGGCACAGACCTCTCCTGACAGCATCTCCTATTAGCCGAAGCTTCCTATAATATGAAACGAGGTCCAGGGATCTGGATCCAGTAGTATAGAGAGGTCAGTCCTCTTGGGGCCCTGGTCTTGACCTCCTGGAAGTGGATCTCATGAAGAGGGTATAGCTAATGGACAGTAACAGCCCAAGCACCTTTACAAAGCTGCCAGACTGACCATGGTTAGAGATTCCTTATTTGATAACTGTTACACAAACACATAATGTTTGCCCATAAATCAGTCATTGGCCGATCAAGCTTGCTCACTCTCTTTCTCCCAGACACACACCAATAGTATGGCCGGTCTACTGCTAGAAAGTATATATACTCAGTTCGTGACACAAAGTTAAGCAATACTTATTTCCCTTTTCCTTTTAATCATGACCCTAAAGAGTTCAAAAACTTCTTAAATTCTCTACTTATCCTATACTATACAACTACACGATGATTTAATAGCATGGCCCCAGGAATGGGAAGATTAACCTTTGTCTCAACATTATTGACGTATTTTAATTTTGGCATTTATTTCTTGCTTTGGGAGGGGAGAGTAACTGATATGAAATTGGAAAATATTTTGCAACTTGTGTAGCCATTCTATTAAATAATGATCATTTACATGAAAAGACTTCCTATTTTTCCATTCACTGGGTGCAATCCTGCTCTGTTCTATCTTTCTTTTCCATCTCTTAATGATATCTTTAGCAGATCCTTAGCTTCTGGTCGCATTAAGTTATGGTCATCTTATTTTTGTGATTACACCAACTTTCAGATATACAAAGGTGCACTTATCTAAATGAAACTTTCTTTGCACATTGAGTTCAGCCAGGCAATGGGCAGAGGCAGTGAAATACTTTGAGCAAGGAAATGGGAGCAGTCTTCTCAAGATGCAGGCAGTAATAAAACCAATGAAAGGACTATCACCATCGCTAGGCAAATTTAAACAATGTCAGCAGTGAAATAGTTCTCCCCCGCAAAAAAAAAAAAAAAAAAAAAAAAAAATTTATATAATCCAACTTGTAAACAATTGCCAAGGTTACTGTTGAATTTTAATAATACAATCTCAGTTTCAAATGAGAACATTTATCCTACTCTCCCCTTAATAAATGTAGTATTCTACATAGAAGCTAATTTGGGGAATTTTCAGTTAATGGAGTTGACCCTGAACACACATAGCATCAGCCACACGTTAATTTCAAGAGTAAGTTAGCAAAGTTTTGGAATCATTTCAACTTGAGCACAGTTCATGTTACCAACCCTTACATATTCTTGGATGTAAACAGGCTGTAAGTAGCCGTAAACTTGTAAACAAGCAGGGGTAGCTGTATATAGATTTTCCTTTCTGAGTTATTATTTCTGATGTGATATTTTAGATGAGGCTAACAAATTGAGACACAAATTTGCAAAACAACCAGAATCAAACTTGAGGAATGTATAATTAATGATACACTGGGCTTTGAAACTGTTCCTTATAGAGAATGTTGTTAACTATGAAAAACTAAGAGTAAAGAAATAGAATTTATACAGTGAAAAAAAGATTGAATTTTAAGGAATACCATGAGAAATGACAAAAGATGATGGCCTTGTTATGCCAGATACCAAAAAGACGGTATTTGAATGCTTTGATCATTTTCACCAAGAACTAGACACTAAATGAATCAAGTAAGGCTATTTAGCCATTTACTCTGAGCTTTGCAGAAGAAAAAAATTTGGAAATTTCTTCCAAATATAACAGAAGTCTGTGTTGAATTTTCTGGTGAAGATATTTTAGTGGAAATGTTTCAACTGTAGAGATATTTCATTGCCACTAGAATCAACTCTGAAGAAGTAAAGATCTAAATAGTATTGCAATTTCTGGAATTTATTATGAAATGGAATTTTTATGAATTTCTGCCAAACTTAACCTTATGTTTAAGACTTTTGTTAACTATTTTTAGATCTGTTGCTACATGTGAAAGAAACATTTCACAATTAAAATGAATAAAATTGTTCATCAATCAGATATGAGCATATTCAAAGAACACCTTTAATTGTAACTGAAATATTTGGAGAAAACTGAAATTACATCATTCATGGTTGTGATAGAACAATTTATTGGTACAGGTTTTTTCTTTTAAAAATATAACAATGCAATTGAAAAGTATCAATCCATTACATTTTCCTCTTTTGTACCTTAACATTTGCTTTAATTTTTTTAATATTCACTTTATTTTCATTTTAAATTTCTTGTATTCTTTTACTGGCATGATCATATATATGAAGTTCAATTAAAATGTTCACTATCTGCATTTCTTATCTTGCCATAATGATTTTTTTTCAAGACTACTACTGAAAATAATCATATAGAGGATGGTGTTATAAAATGATTTGGCCCAAGTGTTCATATGTCAATTATATCACAGATTATAGAGTATGTCTGTTCTTTCAGGAATTATTCCTCCTTGCTGTTTCTACTTCAATCCTTCTACTTCTAGTTCCTCCAAGGAATGAGAAAGAGGACTAAAGAGAAGAACCAAACATTGCTGACTGCATACCTGTCCTGCTGTTGGAATCCATGCTTGATGTTTGATGTCCTCTGGAAAATAATGACATTTTATGGGCTCCAGAACTTGGTTTCCTTTGGAGACCCTCTGGGAGCTCTACTAGGGACAATTCCCTGATGTGGCTCATGTGATTTTATCACTATCCATCCCAGCTATCCCAGCTTGTATTTTGAAGTACATCCCACACCCTTCCAGACTGCCATCTCTTTACATTGGCAGATCACCTCCTTGGGGGAAGGGAACATCTGTATTTCATTGTGTCCACCAAACCCAAGGAAAACCCACGAATTCTTGCCATCCCAAACAGCAGGAACAAGGGCTACCTGAATAACATCTGCTCCTTTCCCACTTAGAATTCTCTAGAGCAGCAGGCACCTGTGTTGCTGTTCACGCACACCACAGCTCCAGGATGTGCCCTAAATTCCACACACAGCACTTTGCCCCATGGAAGCCCCAATGGGAAGAAGTGATTTCCGGTGGCATGAGTTTCTACATGGAGTGCAATGTTGGTCTCCCATTCTTGCTTACAATTCCAGTCTTGCTCGGTGTTTTATTGTTGTTGCTGTTGTTGTTTTTGGCTTTGGGAACTTAGCACTCAGAAGAGCAGAGAAGGGCTTTCCACAGGGACAAAAGCATCAGTGTGGACTTAGGCAGACTTGCGGGTTTTCTAGGCAGGAATGGAGAAGCCCTAGTTCCATTACTTCTGTTTTCCTCTGTGAAATAAAAAAACGAGACTGTCTATGAGAGGTGCAAGAGAAGATGGGAAGGAAAAATAAAGTAAGATGAAAGCAGAGAGGGAGGCAAATCATAAAGGATTCTTAACTTTAGGAAACAAACTGAGTGCTGCTGGAGGGGAGGAGGTAGGGGATGGGGTAACTGGGCGATGGGTGTTAAGGTGGGCACTTGATGTAATGAGAACTGGGTGTTATATGCAACTGATGAATCACTGAACTACCCCTGAAACTAATAATACAGTATATGTTAACTAAATTGAATTTAAATAGGATTTTTAAAAAAGAGAGAAAGAAGTTCTGAAAGTTTTTTTTGTAAAATGTGTAAAGACTGGGAGAACAAGCTAATATAGGAGAGCATCTAATTATATAAATTGTTGAGCACAAAATCCTACCCATTGGGGAAGGGGACACACAGGATGAATGCACTGGACGACAAAGATCAACATCAATTACCCAGCATTGTCTGTGTAGACAGGCTAATCATTCATGTAACCACTTAAGGAATTCCTGAGATTTTTCACTCAAATTATTCCCAGACACTTCATTTTTGAAATTAGAAACATAGGGGATCCCTGGGTGGCTCAGCAGTTTAGCGCCTGCTTTCGGCCCAGGGCGTGATCCTGGAGACCCAGGATTGAGTCCCGCATCGGGTTCCCAGCATGGAGCCTGCTTCTCCCTCTGCCTGTGTCTTTGTCTGTGTGTGTGTCTCTCTCATAAATAAATAAAATCTTAAAAAAAAAAGAAATTAGAAACAGAACATGCTGAGAACAATAAAATGAAGCTACGGTGCACTTTAAACAACACAACATTCTTTTTCTTTCAACAATACTATGGCTTCTTACACATCTCTATATACATATATATATGCCTATATGTCATTATATATTCACATAGGTTTATATTATACATTTCTTTCTTTCTTTTTTTAAAGATTTTATTTATTTATTCATGAGAGGCACACAGAGAGAGGCAGAGACATAGGCAGAGGGAAAAGCAGGCTCCTCACAGGGAGCCTGATGTGATATCAATCCCAGGATCCCGGGACCATGACCCGAGACAAAGGCAGGTGTTCAACCACTGAGCCATTTAGGCGCCCCCATTTATTTGTTTCTATGTGTATATATATATCCACCTATATATGTCCAACTATATATATATATATATATATATATATATATATATATATATATAGTTGTCCTACATTGCATTTAAAAAATAAAGCTTCCAGGGCGCCTGGGTGACTCAGTCAGTTAAACAACTGGCTCTTGATTTCTGCTCAGGTCATGATCTCAGGGTGGTGAGATCGAGCCTTGGGCTCTGAGCTGGGTGTGGAGCCTGCCTGAGATTCTCTCGCTCCCTCTTCCTCTGCCCTTCCCACCCTTCCTGAACCCACTTGTGGGCATGGTTTCTCTCTCTCTCTCCTCTCTGAAAAAAACTAAAAACCAAAAAATAAAAATTAAAGCCTCCAATATGTTTTAAGGAGCCTATTACATAGTTTAAAAACATTAGTTAAATGGATCTCAGGTAGATAATTGGAAGAAAAGTCTCTAGTTTTTCAATTCCAAGCGATCCATTTTCATGTAAACCTTCCATTCTACTGCCTCAGAGGTATTTACAGGACACATGGTGATCTCTTCCTAAAAGCAGCACATCGCCTCTGCTATTTTTAGTTCCCTAATTCTCTTTTCAACTGCTCAGTCCACAGCTTGACACGTCTTTGGAAATGATCCTTCGGTGGGCTTAGTATATTCTATAAAGGAGCAAAAAAGACCTCTTTTCATGCTTCATGTGTGAGCTTCCCACACCTCACTTGGGAGCAACTGCTTCGTGTGCTATAAATGCACATGATAGTCAATGTTTTCCTCATTTGCTTTTCATTAACGATCAGCACAGCATGTGTTCAAAAGGAGAGCTATCTTATTTCCACACATAAGGAAGGACACTCAGAACTTTGATGTTGCTTCCTTAAGTGACAAACGCCACTTTTAGAGAGACGTTATTTGTTCCTGGTTGACTTCTTATGGTTTGCAGGGATAATGTTCCTCTGTGAGTCATCTAAAATGCCTCACATATTACTTTCGTTTGACATCTCATGTAAAAGACTGTAATTCCCATTTTCACAGAGGAATAATTTGCAGAACAGCTTCCTAACAGTAGGTCAGCGGTTTCTGTGTAAACCTCCTGCCTATAGGTATGCTTTCTTTTACATTGGGCAGAAGCATCACTGCAATTACCTGTGGTTTCTCTTTCTAAAATTGCCTGTTATATGTGTTTCCAAACAGAAAAAGCTAAAAATGAGAACTGATCTTACTTTAAGCAATGGCCAACAAGAGTTATTCAATTGAAAGGAACAATGTAATGTGTAGCAGAATGAGGAAGTGTGGCGGGCCAGAAGTGGTGGGGAAAGGCTGAGGAACCCAGAGCAAACACATGGGCGATAGTACAAAAAGAGGTCTTGCTTCCTGGAGGCATTTAGGAGGAAAATGAGTCTTTGCACTTCCACTAGATGGCTTTGTTTTGCCACCTTCCACAAGTACACTTTGAAGCAAGGGGCTGGTCAGTGGACCACTGGACAATTTGAAAGGGGAGTACCAGAAGAGAATTATGTCAGCCTGGTTGCATTGGGTCAACTATCACCCCAACATCCATGTCTCTATGTGGTCCCCAGAACCTATCTTTCACGTATTGAGCTCTAGTCCAGGAGGGTACAGAAAAAAAAGCTCGAAGATTAAAATCGACTTCTAATATTTTAGACCTTGATTTGGGAGGTGGTTGGATAGCTGTATATATTTGTCAAAACTCTTTGAATTTTACCCTTGAAAGGAGTGTCTAATTATTTGTGTACTCAAACTCAATAAAGGTAATGTTAAAAGTTAACAAAAAACCTATTAGCTATAAAAATAATAGATTTTATGGAATATGCTTGCAATACCATGTTATTTTATGACTTTTTATTAAGATATGATTTTATGTTTAGAGTAGAAAAGAGTTGCTTGGAATAATTATGCCTGAAAACAGTGTCATTATACTACTCTAGATTCCCTCACAACACGGAGAGCATACACAAAGTGCTCAATAAATATTTGTTGACTGAATAAATCAAAGAAGTGTAAATGAGTACCAGCTATTTCCAGGCACAAAAGTAAATATATGTAGTCATCAAATAAAGACTCTATGCAAAATAATAATAATAATAATAATAATAATACATGTACTCATAATTTAAAAAGGTAATTAGTCCTCTGAAAAGAATGTCACTTGAAGAACAACAACAAAATTCATTACCATGGAGAGAAACTGGATCTTCCTGGTTCTTGGGTAGAAACATAAGCTTTAGAGGAAATATAAGAGCAATTAAGACTGAGCTGTCCAAAATGAAAATTGATTATAAAGACCAGAAGGATCATTCATTTGTTCAATACTAGAGATAAAAATCTCTCTCTCTCTCTCTCTCTCTCTCTCTCTCTCTCTCCACAAGTACACATATACAAAAAGTTGATTTTCTCTGTATCTCTGAATGACACTGAGGAACACAGACAGGAAAAAGCACTTAATCGAGAAAATATTAGTGAATTATTAATTTGAAACTTTTTGATTCCTCAGGGTCTTCAAATCTCATAGATATTGTCAATAGATTCCTTACAAATAAAACCTCTAGGAAAAGTTATCTTTCATTTCCATGAAAACACAAAGCATCTATTTCTTTCCCGAGGAAAGAAAGAAGAGGCCTTCTGGGATGGAAGGAACAATTCTCTTGTACCTAATTTGTCCCAGTGTTGGGAACCTTGGCTAAGGGAGAACTGTGGGCCTGCTGGCTGTCACTGAATTCACACTTGTTCTCCAAGTTCAGTTCAGTGGAGACGTTGAATGCAGAGAATGGCTTTCTTGAAGCCACCAGGTGAGTTTCCAGCAAGGAACTTGTGTAGATCTTGAAGCCACAGGAGAGTATTCTGGCTCACAGTAACAAATTCCAGGGGTCCATAAGCTCTTCTATTCAGTGATATTTCATAAACTTGCAAGAGTGTTACAATCACTCTAAATATTGCTATACCCAGACCAATCACTCATTATGTCCTATCTTTGGTGCAGCCAATTAGTAGACCTGACTCCTCATGCCCACTGCGGACCCCAGGGCTAAAATAACTTTTCAAAATGTTTGATGAGGTTGCTAGATCTTTTCAATCTTCCTGATTGAAGATTTGTTTTTCTCACTAAAGATAATTTACCTGGTCCCCCTATCTCTTTACTACTGAATACAATTTAGAGGAACCCTTATTTACAGCTGCCTTTAAAAGTATATAAAATTGTGTATTAAAGGTTGCATTATATCAATCAAAAAATGTTTCCACAACCAATGATAACATTTATTCATTTCTTCTGATTTCTTTCTACATACACTAAGAAATTTCCCTATTACCAGAAGATGTAGCAGTGATGTCCATGGTTAGCTGTGTTATGAGCAAAATTTTTATGTGGAGTACCAATATTTGCATGCTGATCTTCTAACAATTGAGTGCAGGGTAAAAAGTTTTATCACTGTTGGCTCAACAGACTACCATCTGTGCTGAAAGCTATTTTATATTGGTCAGCAGGTTGTGTTCCTGAGACAACCTATTTATGTCATCACAAATGTTAGGAATATCACAGACAACTATTGAAAATCTGACACTGAATGCAAGATGAGGGTATGTCATTTGGCCTAAGAATCTACCTGCCTCATGGAAATCAGTTTCCTTTGTCCTCTTGTCCTTTAGCCATAGAAGACAGTTTGATGCTCTGGTATTATTTCTTTGCCAGAAAAGAAACTAAACCTGGGATTTAACAGGTTGTTCTGTGAAGCAAACCTGCATTGTAAATTAGGGGATGAAAGTGGTTTACAAATATGCTAGAGCTGACACTGGCCTTTTTGGGTTCCTATCAGGGACACTGGGCCTTCTGTTATTCCATGGATGCATCTGTACATCTTCAGTAAACATAAAAGCCTGAGTTGAAATGTTCCTCAGTCAATGCTTAGACTAATAAGAGTTTCTCCTGGAGCACATTAGAGTGACTTCTCCAGACCTTCATTCCCAAGTAACCCTACTTTTCATAGAGATCAACTCCGGTATTTTGTAAAAATCTGGTATGATTAGTCAGAGGACATTTTATAGAGTCAAGTGTGGTGATTTATAAGCAACTATTCACTTAAAGCCTCGTATTCATTCCCCTCCTCCAACAAGAGACAAAGTGGCAAAAACAAATGCTTATTGGCCATGTGGTTATCTCTTGGGAGTACATTTAGTTTGGTTAAATGTTCAAGAAGCTAAAAATGTCACAAAATGAAATGCTTTTACAAATTAAGCTGGAAATCTTTCAAGAATAGGGTTTGGGCAAAGGCTTCTTATACTTCTAGATTTGAATGAATTAGGAAAACCTGCATGGGCTCATGAATCACATATAAGAATAGTATATTATACTCTTCCTCCCTGTGAAGTCCAGGTTTCTTTACAGTGAACCATGTGAATTTCAGAGTGGACAACACAGCCTTCTACCATGAGTGGCTGAGAATAATACTCTCACTCAGGGTTATTCTGATTTTAAAGATTTTATTTACTTATTCATGAGAGATACACAGAAAGAGAGCCAGAGACACAGGCAGAGGGAGAAGCAGGCTCTTTGCAGGGAGCCTGATGAGGGACTTGATCCCAGGATCCTGGGATCATGCTCTGAGCCAAAGACAGATGCTCAACCGCTGAGCCACCCAGGCTTCCCTCCATCTGAACACTTGAGCTGTTTAATAAATAATGTTGCATTAATTTCCCTTGAAGGGAAATCATTTAAAGTAATTTGAGGGGATGACTATTGTGATAATATTTTTGAGGGGGGAAGAGTTGAAGAATCAGCATTTTGCTGAGTGATTCTTGAGACTCTTATTGTCTCCATGGTCCTTTCTAGTCATATATGTGCTGCTGAAGTGAGCAGACCTTCTAGTCGATTCTTCCTATGTTGGATAGTCTGACAGTAACCAGACTCACCCTCTGCATCACAGGAATGCCTGTGAACTCTTTCACATCATCCTGTCACTGACCACTGAGCTGTAGAGTCCAGTGTCACAGAAACAGCATTACACATAAAGTGACTTATTTTCTTATGTCCACTGTTTCCCAGGTGCCAGAAAGCAGGTATTTCACTTAACCATGCGATATTCAGTTTTCCTCTTCATTCCTTTTTCCTTTATCTATTAAATGCATATTCATTGAGTGTCTACTCCAGGCCAGGTACAATGCTAGGTACTATTAAACAGTGACCTTAAACAGATTGTAGTTGCTGGCCACCACGTCATCAATTTCTTTCCTCCCCATATGCTCAATCCTTTTTCCTATTGTAAGGAGGAGTTGATTTCCCCTCCCCTTGAATCTAGGTAGGCTCTGTGACCAATCAAATACAATGGACTTGATATGGTGCTAGATTCCAGGCTGGCTTTGAGAGATTACAGGTTTCCACTTCTTGTCTCTTAGTATGCTAGCTTGTGGAATCCTAAGCTCACCATGCAAGAATTCCAACTATCCTGAGGCTACCATCCATGAAGAAGCCCAGAGCTAGCCATGTGGAGAAGCAATGGGAGGAGAGAAGGAGGGAAGGGAGTGCAGGCTTGGCTGGTCTCTCACTGTTTCAGCGCAAGAACCCTACTGTATAAAATCATGAAATGAGTCCAGTCTCACTTGACATTTAACTTCAACTATGTGAAGGATCCAAGGTGTCAATTTCTCAATGCAACCCATCAATTTTCCAAACTACAGAGAATAGGAAATAAATAGATCTTCTAAGAGACTAAACTTTAGGACGGTATTTACCTGACAATAGATACGGAATACATGCTCACGACCATCCTGGAGCTTAAAGTTTTGTGCAGACAGCAGAAGGCTAAGCAAATGATCACAAAATGAGTATAAAGTTACACTGTGGTGAATGTCATTGAGGGAGGATATAGGGGGCTGTGGACATATAAGAAGAGAACAGACCACATTTGGGTTCAGGGAAAGCTTCCATGGGCAGTGATGTTTGGATTGCAATCCAAAAATTAGGTACTATGTAACTAAGCAAAGAGAAGAGGATCTTATTTGTATAAGGATAGGACTCCATGCAAAGAGAGTAGTATGTGCAATGGCCCTGAATTGGGGAGGACCATGGTGCATTCAGTGGGCAGAAAGATGGCCAATGCAGCTGGGGGGGTCAGTGAGTGGCAGATGATAAAGTCAGCAAGAGAAGATGGGCGGATCATGCCACACCTTATATGGAGTTAGGAATGTTTTTACTGAAGTGGCAAGCATCTGAATTGTTTTAACTGGGAGAGTAACAAAATTAGTTTGACCTTCATCCAAAGACATACTTCCCCAACAGGGTTGCTGCTTGCCTCAAGTGTTATAATATGTGGAAGCATTTTATAAAACCAAAATATATTTATGACAAAAGAGTTTTAGTGAGCTCACAAAAAAAAGCCAGATATTAAAATCCAGAGGCAAACAGGATATTTTCAAGAAATATTCAAAATGAAGGAAAATCCCAGGATTTATCTGTATAATAGAAGATCAGTACTCTACTGGAGAATATGATTAAAATGTAATAAAGGAAAAGAAAAGCAAAACTACAAGTAAAAACAGTTTAAGAATATTTTCTGTTTGGCATGGTATGATCAAAAGCATAAGGAATTAGAAGTCAGAAATTATGATTGGTCATGTTAACAATTATCCAAGTGATCTTGTGTCAGTCCTTAAACTCTACAGACATCATTTTCCCATCTGAAATAAAGAGATTATGATAACTTATCTTTTTCCAGTTCTAGGATTCAAATTATATCTACTGTCTATAAAATTATTACATATCTAAGAATGTGTGACTATATAAAGGGAAACTCCTATATCATATTTTTTAGAATTTCTGACAAGTCTTAGGCCAAAACTGTATATTCATGACATTCTTGTACTAGTTTATCACTCATAAATTATGTTTCTTTCAAAGACTAACTATTCTTAGCAAAGTTACCAGATACTTGTTCTTTAATTTTCTAGGAAATTCCTAAGAACAATTGATCACCCTGAGTCTTAACAGAATAAAATGTTTATACTATAAAAGATTGATTTTTTCCACTGAAAGTAACTCATTGTCACATTCTGGGCTTAATTGAAAAAAAAAAAAAACTTAAAGTAATTTATTGTTTCATATCTACTATCTTCTAGTCTCATACAACCTATTTATAGTTCTTTTCCTAAAGAAATATGAAAGTTATCAAGCTACATTATGTAGCTTAACATTTTGTGTGTCTATAATATCCCCACCTGAGGTGAAATTTCAGGCTCCATCCATCATTAGAACTTACATGAAAATGTATGAATAAATAGAAATGAATTTCTGTAGCACCTTCTATGTTCAAATCTGCTAGCTAGATGAAAGTGGGATACATATGAATAATACTTGGTCTCTGTCTCAAGCAATTTGCAGTTCACTTCAAAAGCAAAATACCTATGAAAATAAGTATATGGTAAATTTGGTGGTATTAAACCATGAAAAGAATGACGTGGACTTCCCAGCAAGGTAGCATCGTAATGGTAGACTTCCGAAGACCATTTCCTATATATCATTTCTAAGAAATATCTTCAGGTTAAAACAGCTGAGATGAAATTAAAGGAAGTTATCAAAGGGTATAAAACAATATATCCAGGTGGTTTTAAAAAGCGTGTTTTGTGTTCATACACAACTAGGTTAGTTTTCCTACTTAATGTCCCTGCTGATACTAGCAGGTCATCTAAATAGTCTATGTGTCTGGCTCCACATCTATAAAATAGAATGATATATATCTTCCACACTAAGTTATTGAGAGGTAGTTTTATTGAGAAAATATCACAATGCCTGGAACATAGTTACACTACATAGATATTACCTACCAAGTTGATAATATTGGGAGAATTTCTAACTGATGAGAATTAACAGATGCTGGTGTCTGCAAGCTAGTTGCAACAGTACACATAGGTGATCACTGTTCACATATCTTAGGCAATACATAAAACACGCTGTACAAGCAAACCCGAGGATACAAAATACCTCTTGAAGCAGAGTCTCATCTGTATATTATGAAATAGTGAAGACTGTAATTCCAGATCACCACTTTATTGATTTGGTAAAAGTTTTCTTCCACTAGATGTAGAACAACTTCTCTGATACCCAGGATCCTCACAGGAGTTCTGCTTTTCTCCAACTAAAGCTTTCTCTCAGATACGAAATTGAGAAAAGGTATAAAGAATTGCCAACACATTATAGAGATATCTTCCCGCAGAGATTTCCACTGTGAAGGACCCCAAAATTCTAAATGAGAATGGTGAATCTTTTGTAGACAGCAGTCATTGAGTGAATAAAGACTTTTCCATGCTGAGAACACTGATTCTTCCCCACATACTCTGAAAATTATGACTATCTATGACTGAAGCTAACTTACTTTGAGACATTTGTTGACAACATCTAAAAAGTTAGCTGTCAATAAGGTATAAAATATGGAGACCATATAAATTAAGTGATGTATAATTAATGCATAATAATGTCTAGTTAATAAATATTCATTGATAATGCTCCTGTCATTGCAAGGTGAGTTCGTAGTTGAAGGGACATAATTATGCAAACAGTACAGGTTTCCAGGTTCTAAAACTGGTCTAAAAATAGAAATCCATGAACCTTCTGGAACTTCTGGCTTATTACATATATTTTACATAAATGCTAAGGTGAAGTCTAAAAAGCTGTACAACAAGGTGCTGTATTTCATATCTCTCTGCTTTTTAATGTGATCAGATTCTGATAAAGCTTAATTCTTTATAAAAATGAGAACTATAACCTCAAATGCCAGAGAGAAGATGTAAATGGGTGTCATGCATGCTAAGTCATTAATCTCACAGAGAAACAATATATGTGAGTGTGAGTGCACACAGAGCTGTGTGTGAAAGTACACAAATTATTTCTAACCTAATACTTGTAACAATAGAAAAAAATATCCACCACTTAACCATTCCTTAATAATTAACTGGCACTAATGTCAGCTGCTTTGTGTACCTTCCTTCTCCACTTTACAAACCACCTACTGAGGCAAATATGACCTAGAAAAGAACTGAGAATAAGAGAAATTAATAAGCCATAAAAATCATAGAGCTAATAAGTTTCCATATCTATGACTCAAATCTAGGGTCTCAGCTAGTCTGGGCTGCTATAACACACACCATCAACTGAGTGGCCTACACAACAAATGTATATCTCTCAGTTTTGGAAGCTGGGAAGTCCAAGGTCAAGACACTGGCAGATTCAGTTCCTGATGAGGACTCTCTTCCTGATTTGCAGATGGCCTCCTTCTCACTGTGTCCTCACAAGGCAGGGGAGACAATGAGAGAAAGATTGAGAACACTTTGGTACCTCTCATAAGGACACCAATCTCATTCATGAGGCTCTATGACCTAATTACCTCCCAGAGGCCCCAATTCCAAAACCCAGCACATTGGGGATTAGGGCTCCCACATATGAATTTGGGAGGAAGGGGACACATGCAGTCCATAGCACCTGGGTTTGAGTACTTCCATAGAATATCTCCTTCTCATTCTGCCCTCCCTCCTCATGATTCCCCTTTGTTAACTACCTCGATTTTAAAGGAACAATTATATGCCTTTTCATTTATAAAATATACATTTCTCATATGTTGCATTATCGTTTGATGTCTTGATGATAAGGTTTCACCTTACTGTATTTTTAAAAGATCAGGTATGATTTCCTTGTGTCTAGAAACGATGCTAATGTTGATGTTAAGGATCTGCTGCACACTCCTGGTTAACTTTCAGTCCCTTGTTTCTTATCTAATTAAAGATCAGCATGAAAGCCATTGGATGAGACTTAGCTTTGTTCAAGACAGAGAGCAAGAGCAGTAATTACATAATGTCTCCTCTCAAGTAAGACAGCAATTTCAAATATGTCATGTCAAGGTTTTAAATGTGGTTTACTAATGTGGTTTGTTTTGTAATACAATTGACATGCAACATTCTATTCATTTTAGGTATACAACATAATGATTTGATGTATGTATACATCAAAATAATTACCACCATAAGTCTAGTTAACACCTGTCACCACACGTAGTGAACGTTGTGTGTGTGTGATGAGAACTCTTAAGATTTACTATCTTAGTAACTTTCAAATATATGATATAGCATTGTTAATCAGAGTCATCATGCTGTGATTTCCTCGTGCTCATTTCAGCCCCAGAATTTATCTATCTTATAACTGTAAGTGTCTACCTTTTGCTGGTTGCTACTTCTGAGGCAAGATTGAAAGTGAGACTAAATAAAAATTGAGTGCTGACAGGTGACAGCAGTTTAGCAATGGGATTGCAGTAATGATTGTACAACAAAGCTGGTCAGGGGTAAGACAGTAGGAGTCAATCACAAAGACTCCAGGAAGAGTCCATCATGGCAGTTCAGGGCCACTGCATGACCCATGAGGAGCCATGCTCCCTGTGAACTTTGCAGCTACCTTTACCTCTGTCTGTCCGGGAGCTTGATTCTTGAGGTGCTATGCTTTCTTCATCAATCCAAGCTGATTTTCACTCTTTCAATCCAGGCTAGGCATTTATCTTTCAATATGGGTTATTCTGATTATTGAGGTTAAGGATTATTTCTATGATCCTTATGAGTTTGAAAGCATATTCCATATTTCATACAATTCCTTTTAAGATCAGAAAAAAATATAGAAAGTCCTTGTGAAGGAATAGTTGACCAGCAGTAGTGGCATAAAATCAATTTTCAATCAGCACTCATGAAAAATAACTGTGTTTGCATTTATTAGTTCACAGTAGTTGCAATTTATTAGTTCTTTGAGTCCCTTGTTTGCATTACTAAGTAATAAATTTACATTTTAGGTAATATTTGTATAAACTAAGTGATTCATATATTTTAGTCAAAGCAATTTTCTAAACTATTTTATTCAAAAAATTCAAAATGCTGATGAAAAGAGGAAAGAGTGGGAAACTCATAAGGGATAATGCCTTGCTTATTAGCACAGAGATGGTATGACTCAAGAGCCATCATGGTGTATTTTGTCAATAAGCCCAATGTGAAAGACTTCTGAATAGCCCTGCCAATTGTTACTCAAGACGGTACCTTGTGTATTTAGTGGCACTTTCCAAATCTCAGGGGCTGCAGCTACATTTGGGGGAATTCCAAGAGGAGCTATAATCCAAGTTCCTTTCTAAAGGTGTTGAAGGAAAATGGACTGAAGCAAGTCTGTTTTCTGCATTGATGAGTCATAATTGATTTTAAATTCAATTTGGTCTTTTTTAGGTCCAGCACACAGCACTGAAATGTCTAAGGTATCTGGTATGCCCATGTGCTGAGAACTGAAGATTCTGATGGCCAGGTCCTCTTGCTGTGTTTGGTGTCAGCTGCCCAAATGTGTACCATGAACTACTTGATGCCACCAACACCATCACTGTTTTAATATCAACAAAAACTAAAGATAGGACCCTGCGTGTTTTCCATCGCAGAGGAAGGCATGATTGCCCCCTTTTTCTGTGATATGCTCTCACTTTCTTTTCTTTCCATTTTCCCAGATATTTGATGTATAAAATAAATTCTGATTGCAGGGCTTTCAGGAGTTAACAAATGAAACAAATCTTGTTATCAAGACGTCCGTCTAATTGGAAATACATAAGGCCCTAGTTCTTAAACTCCAAGACTTAGGACCAAGAAATGTAATGTAAACTTATGATTTTTTTTTTACAAACTTCAAAGATGGACTCAGGCTTCTTTTTTCCTTAATATATTGTACTCCTCTTTGTATTTATATGCATACCAATAATGACTTCTTTTTTTTAATTTTTTTTTATTTATTTATGATAGTCACACACACACACAGAGAGAGAGGCAGAGACATAGGCAGAGGGAGAAGCAGGCTCCATGTACAGGGAGCCCTACATGGGATTCGATCCCGGGTCTCCAGGATCGCGCCCTGGGCCAAAGGCAGGCGCCAAACCGCTGCGCCACCCAGGGATCCCCAATAATGACTTCTTTAGTTCTATTCCATTTTCTTTTGAAAATTTGTTTGAAGAGGTTTATCATTTGGATTACTTGCCTTCCCAAACTTCGTAAGCATGTGTCATGTTTTCTAACAACTAAAGAATGTGTACAGAGGTCCCATTATTCTGAAATCTTTTTCTCACTTTGCGTGTTTAGAAACCACTTCTCTTATTAACTTTACAGAAAAAAAGTAATAACGTTTGGTGTTCTCATTCTTCCCTTTGTTGCTTCTTCACAAGATGCATAGAGTTTGAATGCATTCCAGAATATTCTAATTCACAGTTGAAAAGCACCTTCATGTATTTGCTATTTCTACTATTGGTTTTGGTCTGTTTTATGTTTTATTCACTATCTATTCTTTCTAGAGGGAGTCTTAGAGTGTTAACTGTATCCTAAGGAATTGCAATTGAGTTCAAGAAAATTTTAAATCAATTGTTTTGGCCATAGACAAGAATTTAACAGTAATTTCCCATTCCTCTCATGGATCACCTTAGACTCCTTCAGCTGTAAATAGCAAAAGGATTACTTGTGCTAAGCCAATCTTTATGCTAGTCTAAGCAACTCACATCTTTCCAATGGCACCTCATCTTCTTTCACTCTCTAGTGCCCTCACCAATAGTTTCAAAGAAAGTCAAAATCCTAAAGAAGGAAAACCTTTGAGTTTTTATAGAAGCTATCTCCTTCATTTGAAACTATCCATTGAGACCTCACCTTTTTTCTTTCAACCTAAACCAGTACCTGTTCGCTATTTTAAAAGATACTGTCCTGGTTGTTAATTGGTTGTTTTGCAGAAGGGCAATTTGTTCTCCCTTGTTTTCTTGGTTCATCTTTTCCCTTCTTAGACTAGTGCGAGGATAGTATCACCATCTCCCTTGTCCCGCCCCCATTCTGCAGAGAACTCATTTCCTGCACACCCATCCCCTTATTTGTTGCTTTCATCTTTCAATTTCTAACGTACCTGACATCCTTGAATATTCCAGGTCCCCCAAACAATTCCTTGTCTTAGCAAACGTTGTTGCCTCTAACACGTTGTTTCCATCGTCCAACCTTCCCACAATGCTATCACCTGGGAACACCCTACTTAATTCCACTTCCTCTGGGATGCTTTATTGCCTCTTTCAAGTAGAATTCATTGTTATCTTTCCCTCCTAACTCTTCCGTTTGTAAAATGGTTTGAAGCCTACCACCTTGTATTATGATGCAACTGCTTTCCTGATTTTTTCCCCCTTCAGTGGGTGAAGGGTAGTTGGGAAGACATGCATTGAAAGACCCAATACTGTACTCTTGTCCACACTGTATTAGTCAGGGTTCTCCTGAGAAACAGAACCAGTAGGATATATATATAAGGAGATTTATTTTAAGGAATTGGTTCCCATAACTGTGGAGGCTTGCAAGTCCCAAATCTTCAGGGTGGGCCAGCAGGCTGGAGACCAGAAAGAGCCAATGTTTCAGGTCCAGTCTGGAGGTGTCTTGCTAGGAGGAGGTCAATCTTTTCCTATTTAGGTTTTCCAATGATTAGAGGATGTCTACCTACATTATGGAGGGCAATATGCTTTACTCAAAATCCACTGATTTAAATGTTAGTCTCATCCCAAAATACCCTCATAAGAAACATCCAAAATGTTTGACCACAATATCTGGGTGCCATGGCCCAACCAAGCTGACACATAAAATTAACTATCACAAAGATTTTTTTTAAAGATTTTATTTATTTATTTGAGAGAGAGAGAGAGAGAGAATAGTGAAGGGGGGAACGGAGGAAGAGGGCCAAGCCTACTCCATGCTGAGCACAATTCCCAGGATCCTGAGATCACGACCTGAGCTGAACTCAAGACTCAGATGATTAACCAACCGACCTCCAAGGTGCCCCCCATCACACAGATTACTTGCTTTTGTGCATGCACACCCTTGGCATCTCTCTGTGCCCTGATATCCTCTTCATACAAGGACACCAATCAGACTGGATTAAGATACACCCTAATGACCTTTTTAGCCCTAATGAATTCTTGAACAGTCCTAGATCCTAGTCACCGTGATCCTAAAATGGATAGAAACCATCTAACATACTGAACAATGGCTTCCACATGTTCAAATCATTAAAGAACATTGTAGGTAAGGGGACTTCAAAGTCACTCCAATTTCCTCGTTTTACGTAGAATTAAATTGGAGCAGGAAGAACTTAAGGAGAGGTCACCTGAGGCTACACAGCCTTCTTTACTTACTTTTCCTGACGTGACTAAGACACATTATAAAATGTAGTAAACTTCATATTTACCATAAAATCCCCAGACTGTGCATTTAGTTTTCTGGGGAGGAAAAATAAAAAAGGAAAAAGAGAGAAAACTATGTGTAAAATCAAATATAGTTAATGGTGGTCCTCTAGAGTCCAGAACCAAAGAATTTTCTTTTTTTGCTTTGTTTTTAAAAATATTCATGAGTTCAACTATGACTGGGCTGATTAACAATTCTAAAACTTTATCAGCTCATTCTTTGTGGGAGGAGATAAAAGCAGCTAAGGGCAGAAGCTTATAGAAAAGAAATGCAGAAGAGCAGAATGATGGGAGAAAGAACCAGAACAAGAGAAGAGAAATGGAAAGACCGAATATGGTTTATTCACAATGTGCCTTAGGCTGAATGAAAAGAGTTTATGACAATGATGTACTATGCTATACACATTCATAAAGTAGTTAAACCATCAAAACCTTTTCTTTGAGCAGAAAAACAGCCACAGCTCATTCTTCAAGCAATCCCAACCTTTCTGCTGCCATTTATTATACCATTTACTATTTAATCCTAATTCGAATCAGTTGTTCCTGTTCAGGCAGGAGCTCCTACAAGGAGCTTTGAGGGGAAGAGAAATCATATACAGGTACTTGCTTTGTGGGGTTTTGAGAAAAATGAATGACAGTCAGGAAACCCACAGCCAGGGGAAAATACCAATCACAGGAACTTGAAATGTAAGTTGTAAAGAGGTAGTGGGAGGGTTTAAAGAATCCTCCTCTCTGCTCCTACTTGGAAAAAGATTATCTTTAATAATTATTATTGCAGTAGTTAGCATTCGCTAAGCCTTTAGTATATATGTCAGGCACTGTGGGAAATTCCATGCGGCATCTCACTGAATCTTCACAGAACTCCTATGAAGATGCCACAGGGAAATTAAAACCTATGTCAGGGGGTTGGCAATGGGAAACAATGTCTCTGAAAAGAAAAGAAAGAGAATAAGCTTGTTACAGCTGAAGCCATATAACCAGCTGATTTGAGAAAAAGAGCTCCATGAACATTATAAAGAAGAAAGGACATTCCATTCTCTACTAAGCAAACGTTTCACAAGCAATGAGGGTTGCAAGGCATCCTGCTATGGGTCACTAGGAAGAGACATTTCATGAAAGCCTATTATCCATATTGAGGTGGCCACTCTCAGACTTGTCATGAAATGTCACACTGTCCTGCCAACCCCAATGCACCTGTTAAAAACATATTATATATTAAGCTTATTTTTTTCTTATCCCTTTTTCATCACAGTTTCCACCTTATAAGAGCTCCTCTTTCTTCTATGTTATTAGATCAAGTTAGTTTCTGAAGTCTGGCTCATTAGTTTTTATGTCCTCAATTCTTTGGTGGTGGGAGGGTTGGAAAACATGGTTCTATAGATCATTCAAGCTTGTTTTAGTTGTTAGACTGAGAGCAGCATTTCTCTTGCAACTTTCTGCATCAGAAACAGGAACCCTTTACCCCTCTATCATATCATCTTATAGTACTTACTATAAGTACTAATATACTTACTTACTATTAGTACTTACTATAAGTACTAATATACTTACTATGTATATTAGTATTTACTAATTTTCTTTCTCTAGGTGGTGTATCATCTTTGCTATGTTTCAAATGTCTAGGAAGTGGGGTTCAGAAAATCTTTTTTTCTCTCTAGTGGAAATATTTGTATTTAAACCCTTATACTATCTTTTAATCTCCTTTTTCTCTTACATAATCTTTTACTATCCGATTTGTCCCTAATATGCTTTGACTCCCATCTATTAACTATCAAATAGTCAATGATCTTATTTTACTTCCCCCTTCAATTAACTTCTACTTCTATTTTTCACTTGCATTCATTCCGCTTCTTCAGAACATGTAAGGTTTATTTGGCTTCTCTCCACTCCTGTTGCCATGTTATTTCAGTCATAATTGTACAGCTAAATGCATTAAGTGTTTGAAATTTCTCTGGTTTATCTCTTAATAAAAAGAAACCCATCATATAGTGGAGCCCTTGAGAAAGGTCGTTGTATTTCATATTCCCTAAGTTATTGCATATTAAAACTGCTCTTCTGTGCCCTCGATATTTAACGTACAGCTTGCCTGGAAAGTACATTCTTGGCCCATGCTCTTTTTGTGTTTCTTGAGAATGCTGCTTTACTGTCCCCTTGCTCTACATTCAGTTCTTAAGAAGTCAAATGCCAGCCTAATTTTCTGACATTTGTAGTTTTTTGTTGTTGTTGTTGTTGTTTTTGGTTGTGTGTGTGTGTGTGTGTGTGTGCACGTGATTTATTGCCTGAAGACTCTGGGGTTAAAAAAAAAAAAAAAAAGGTCCTTGAGGACTAACAGTTTTGCTAAGAAAAGTCAGTTTATTGCCAAGCCAATCTTCTCAAATGAACTCTTTCTAGATCCTATTTCCAAAAATATTTTATTGGAGTATAAACTATATTAGAACATATTAGTTATGATGCTTTTTATTTGTTTGCTCACTTTTCTTCTTCAAGGACTCCAATTTCATGTGTGTTGGAATATCTTTTCCTGGCTTCCCTCATAATCACTTTGTCTCTGGTACCTTATGTTGCTCCTTTTATCTAATTTTCATTCTCATGGCTCTTTTCCTACTTTTCCTCAATATGCCTTATGAAATTTTCCTTGATAGGGCACCTGGGTGGTTCAGTGATTGAGCCACTGCCTTTGGCTCAGGTCAGGATCCTAGGGTTCTGGGATCAAGTCCCACATCAGGCTCCTCACAGGGAGCCTGCTTCTCCCTCTGCCTATGTCTCTGCCTCTCTCTGTGTGAATAAATAAATAAAATATTTAAAATAGTAATAGTAAAGTAAATAAATACATTTCTCTGGGAATTTATTTTCCTTTGAGCCTCATATATTTCTTTTTTTAAAAGATTTATTTATTTATTTATTTATTTATTTATTTATTATAGACATAGAGAGAGAGAGAGAGGGAGAGACACAGGAGGAGGGAGAAGCAAGCTCTACACTGGGAGCCTGATGTGGGACTCGATTCTGGGACTCCAGGATCACGCCCTGGGCCAAAGGCAGGCACTAAACTGCTGAGCCACCCAGGGATCCCCAAGCCTCATATATTTCTGAGATTGTTTTCTTTTTTTCTTTTTTCAAGTTCTTCCCAACTGCTGCACTAAACATACTCTGAAACAAAGGGAAATGTAGAGGAAGGTCATCAGAGTTCAAAGAGATAGAGGACTTCAAAAATTGCACTTAAAATATTTTATTTTCACAATTTTGTCAAAAATCTGCTTAAACACATTACAAAGACCTCTGCAAGGATTCATAAAGGTCTGTCAGTCTGAGAGTTTCCAAAGCCTAAGATTTACTAGCATCACAGTAATTCCACCTCTGGTGACAACTGGACACCAACTGTATACAAAGTGCTTTGCAAATGTCATTGCCTCTGATAATTTTATCTAATAACTACAGAGCAGTTCTTTAGGATAAATAGTGTTTTTAACACCCATTTGATGAAGAGGAAAATCAAGGGACAAATGAAAAATTCTGTACTAGAATACAGTCCTCCACCTCTAGAGGGTCTGTGTGTCCTCCTTCAGCCACTCATCTTTGATGCTCTCTGAATTATACACCAGGTGCTCTCGCTATATGCGCTTGCACCTCATCAGTTGTTTCTGCCTACTTTGCTTCCAACTCTACTTCCTTTCCATCAATCTCTTCTTTAAAATCTTTTCTAGACATGTGTGTTGAGCTACCTCTTTGAAGTCTCTAATCCTAGTTCATTTTCCTACCTACTCATCCTGTTGCAATTCCTTGAAACAAGAGACATATGGGCCTTTTCCTACCTGCATAGCCCTCATAGCCAAAGTAGATGTCTCCAGCACACTCACCCCAGAGCTATAAGAAATCATGGACACAGTGTTGGCACTATCAACAATTTGGCATATCCCCCTCTCCTGAACTTCCTGGCTCAATGACTACCCCCATCCGTGAATATAAAGGACAAAGAAGAGAGAGGGTGGGGCTCAGGGATGCCCATTAGGTTGTTATCTTGAATTAGCAGGCTAGTAGGTAACCATGGTATCCTTTTCTGAGAGGTAGAAGGTTGGGAGGAGGTAGCCGTTTGAGGTTTGGGAATCTTTGGTGACAGCAGCCTTCTCTTTAAAATGGAACCATCAAAAATGGAGCTAAAAGTTAAGATAGGTATCTCACAAGAATGAACACACAGCAAGATTTAATTTCATGCTTATTGGATGAAAAAAATTAAGCGTTGTATTTTAATGCCTATAATAATCCTAGCAACCTAATTTGTTTTCAACCTGGGAGAGTATGGAAAGAGTTTTAGAAATAGGACTTTTATTAATAGATTTATTTGTATATACAGATGTTTATTGGATTATTGTTTGTTTTGGTTTGTTTGTTTGCCCTTCAAACTAGGACACAATCTCCATAGGGAAATGAATCATGACTTCCTTGTTCACTGGTGTATCCCCCATACCAAGTACAATGTATTTGCACATATTGGGCACTGATAAACTCATATTGGATGAGAGACTAAAACAATAGCTTTAGCTATCAAATGCTGTAATGAATATAAAATATTATCAAAAAAATGGATTGGATTCTGGATTATTTTAATATTGATATCACTAAGCATTTTTATTACTGAAATTAACATTTAAATTAAAAAGTTCATCCCCAGCAATAAAGTTATCATTCTTTGCTATGGCTCCCTTTCCACTTACATACGAATGTGCTATGAGAGAGGCTGCTGAAAGTGCTTAGTGGCTACAGTAATTTTAAAAATTCCTGTTCATTGCACATGGCTTAGAAAGTATGGCAAGGTAACAGGACTGTAGATGTGAAGAACAACAAGACAGCAAATTGTTCTTGCTGAAACTCGATGGCGGCAGCATCTTTGGCTAACATATATCAAACCACCTCTACTCTGCTTGAGGATGTTATTCAAGAAAGAATGAGCTGCATTGAAAAGATGTCACAAATCCACAATATCTGCAGCACCATTACTGTGTTTCTATGGGAAGCACTTGTACCTGGAGGAAATGCAGCCCTTGTAGTACATTAATGCAACAGCTTATGAGTTCTCCCAGGTAACGTAGAAGCTATTGTCGGGTGCCATGTTCCCCCTTTCCAGAGCTTCGAGAAATACCTCAAATATACAAATATGTATTTTAGTTCTATTTTTAAAATTATAATAAATTCTATAGTTATAGTTTTAAGTTTATATTTATTTTTTCTATTATAATAAATTCTATGTAAATAAACTGTGGCAGAACCTATGACTATGCTGCTGCTGTGGCAAAAGGGACTTTACAGATAGGAGTTAATTAAGGACCTTGAGATGGAAAGATTATTCTGGATTATCTGGGCGGGCTCAAAATGTAATCCCTGGATTCTCATGAGACAGAGGCAAGAAGGTCAAGGGAAGGAGAAGGTGATGTGACAGCAAAAACAGACACTGGAATCACACGACCACAAACCAGGGAAAGCTGGCAACTTCTAATGTCTGGAAGAGACAGGGAATGGATTCAGATTCTCCCCCTGGATCCTTGAGAAAGACAAGCCCTGCTGACATCATGACTTTAGACTCATGAGAATCTTCATCACATTTCTGGCCTTCAAAGGCAGTGAGTCAAAGACCTAACTAATGACAGAAGTAGGGCATGGTAATGGGGAGCAAAGGCATGGAGATGCAAGAAGAATTGCCAGAAGCTTCTTATTTTGTGTCATCTTGGTCTGCTGTGGTTGTTGACCAGGCCTCTTCTCAATTTGCTGCTTCCCAGGGGCCTCCTGCTTAGTTAGTTCATCTATAGCAGGAGGACACTGAACCATACACAGGTCATGCTTCCAGGAGGTGGCAACCACTAGTCTTGGGGTAGGGGTCAGACAACTCCTCAGTTTTAGAACTAAACTGTGTGGTTACTTAGCCTGTGTGTCTGAGGAGCAGAACTCGGTCATCCTATAAAGTAGATCCATAGTCTTTTATTTATTATTTTCTTTATGTTTGCATTAAAATGTTTATTGGTCTCCTCTGATTAACAAAGTAATATCAGTTAAGGAAAATGTTTCGAATGCACAGATCAATGCACAGAATAAAATAGATTTCCTACAGTCCCACCATCCAGGAATAACTATCTTTAACATTTTAATAAAAATCAATCTAGTTCTTTTTAACTAGTTCATATTTTTTTGTCTAAAAAGTAACAAGTTTTTCTACTTGGGATGTAGCAAGCCGAAAAGATCCTCCTTTTAAGGAGTGTGACTCTAAGGACAGTAAGTTAATGTGTTCAGCTATTTACTGATAAAGTGGAAGGTGGATAGAGATGTATCTTGTTGAGTTTATCAACATCACCAATGCTTCTGCAGACAACAGGGAGGGATACTAAGAAGCTTTCAGAAAAAGTGGCCACAGTGGGGCTCTCTGGGTACTTCTTCCCATTTCTTTGCTGTTTCTGAGTTCATTACTGACCCTTGACTTCCAAACTCCTTAAGCTGCTGGATAAACCTCACATCCCACTTCTCCCTTCCATATCTATATCCTTGAAGCTAAGTAGGTCCCTTGCTTAATGCCAATATGAGCAGATATTGGTCATTTTATGCACTCTTAGGAATCCGGCAGGTCCTGCACAATACCCCTAAAATTCTATGACTACCATTGAATCTTGGATCCGAAACTTCCAAATCCTTACATTCTAGCTCCTCAGACTTGTTCCAGAAATCTGAACCAAGCCAACTGATTTCACATTAGAAGTACAGTGTCTGCCCACACCCTTAGGAGTTCAAATTCTGATGGCCACCATCCCGAACCATATGCCTAATGGCACCTCCCTCTTGCTGCTCCCATAATTGGTAGAAGCCTACATTTTGGAGAGCCATGCCACAGGTACCAGAGTTGAAAAGCCTGGCAAACCTGAGAAAACGAAAAGGAAAATTTTAGTCAAACTAATATTTTGGAGAATTCCATGCTGCCATATTCTCCATTTGCTTTTTTAAAATCTAAATTTCCCAACTGTTTTACATGATGTACAAAAAGTTTCAAATATCCCACATTAATTTATTTGAAACTTCATTGCTTCATTGTTTTGAAGGGTGCAGTGATCATTGCAATGGCAAAACACAAAAATGTTCTCTTGTGTTTTGTACATTAAGACTGAATCTCAGTAATCAAGAAATTTTTAGGGCTTTGAATGCACATAGATATTTTCCTTGTTTCTTTACAAGTACTGTACCCTAATGTGTGATGTGCACGTTATAGACTGAACCACTTCTCTGCAGCAGTGATCTTTTTCTCCTGATCCTCTAACTTTTTCTTTATTTTTAAATGGGGAATATATATCATGCCTGTCACGTATCTTGGGGAAAAAAAAAACCCTCAATGTTAATCAGTGATGGGTACAGTCAGTACAGAGAGTCATGAGGACATGAAGAAACTCACAGGAGAGTGGGAGGAGGAGAAGAAAATATTATGATGCTCACTTCTTAGATTTGGCTTTGCTTTTGTACACAACCTGAGAATGAATTGTGACATGCAAGTTTTAGACGGCCAAGTCCTACATAGGGAAGAGGGATAGCCAGCACAATGATGAAAATGTGCTACAAATTCCAGGAACAATTTCAGTAACTGTTGCTTCTGCCTGTTGGCTAAGCTCTTTCCCCTACATCTCTGCTCTTCTAGCTCTTTCTGACCTGGCATAAACTTAAATGTTCCCCTTTGAGAAATATGTTCCCCAAACATTCAGTAAAAGGTACCAAATTCATTCATACCCCAATTGCCAAAAAGCCTATGACTCTGTTACCTTACATGGTCAAAGCCAGCTGACAGATGTGATGAGGTTGAAGACTTTGAGTTGAGGAAACTTATTCTGGATTATCAGGTGGCCCAGTCTAACCATGTGAGTTCTGGAAAGTTGTTAGAATTATGGCCCAGAGAGATAGCATATAATAAGGAAGTGACCCATCAGCACTGGCTTTAAGATAGAGGGAGAGAGCCATAACCCATGAAATTTGGCAGCCTCTAGAATTGGGAACAGCCTTGAGTTTACAGCTAAAGGGAAAGGAGGCCCTTGGCCCCATGATGATAAAAAACTGAGTTCTACCAACAACCTCGATGGCCAGGAAATAGATTCTCCTCCAGAACTCCAGAACAGAATGAAGCATTCAGGGCCCTTGATTTTAGCCTGATGAGACCAATATCTAACTCCTTTTTTAAAAATTTTATTTATTTATTCATGAGAGACACAGAGAGAAAGAGAGAGGCAGAGACACAGGCAGAGGGAGAAGCGGGCTCCATGTAGGGAGCCCGACGTGGGACTTGATCCCGGGTCTTCAGGATCACGCCCTGGGCTGAAGGCGGTGCTAAACTGCTGAGCCACCCAGGCTGCCCCAATACCTAATTTCTTTCTTTCTTTCTTTCTTTTTTTTTTTTTTTTTTTTTGCTTGCTTTCCATTTATTTTTTTTAATAAATTAATTTTTATTGGTGTTCAATTTACCAACATACAGAAAAACACCCAGTGCTCATCCCGTCAAGTGTCCCCCTCAGTGCCCGTCACCCACTCCCCACCCTACCCCCCCTCCTCCCCTTCCACCACCCCTAGTTCGTTTCCCAGAGTTAGGAGTCTTTATGTTCTGTCTCCCTTCCTGATATTTCCCACACATTTCTTCTCCCTTCCCTTATATTCCCTTTCACTATTATTTATATTCCCCAAATGAATGAGAACATACACTGTTTGTCCTTCTCCGATTGACTTACTGCACTCAGCATACTACCCTCCAGTTCCATCCATGTCGAAGCAAATGGTGGGTATTTGTCGTTTCTAATGGCTGAGGAATATTCCATAAGATGAATAGATAAAGAAGATGTGGTTTATGTATACAATGGAATATTACCAATACCTAATTTCTAACTGCCAGTACTGTAAGATAATATTTTTTAGTCATTGTAAGCCACTAAATTCATAGTAATTTGTTATGGCAGCACGAAAAACTGATCACAAAAGCTAGATCAGAAAAATATAATAGAGTGAAATGCAAGTAAAATTAGAGTACTAATGTGGTGGTGCAGTGTGCACACTTGACCTCTCACTCTGCCTCTCTGATGAGTCTTGTGATCTACAGGTTTATGTTCAGTGAAGCTGATCTTATAGAGACCTGTTCCAACAAAGCAGTCCAAAATTATTTTGTTCAAGACTTACAGTAAAGTGGAAAGCCTTTAAAAGATATTCAAAAATGTTTCATTAGTTGGCAAAGTCATGATAGCACATCTCTTTTTTCCACTATGGCTGAGATGCCTTTGCACCAGTCTTTCTCCTTCCCTCCCCTCTGACCCTCCTTCTCTCCCTTTTTCTGCTTCTACTTATCCCTAAATTGCCATTGATTATGGTCACTTAGAAGGCAATCATTTTCTTTCTTTAGTGGAAACAGTAAAATCTAGAGAAAAAGCTCTAAATTTGTTTATAGGTTCTATACTAGTTACCCCATGGAATATACCAGAAGATATTTTTAAAAATTCTTTTTATTTTTTAAATTAAACTTTTTATGTAATTGTCACTTCACATGTTGCTGTAAGAAAGAAAAGAGAGGCCATATACCCTTTATCAAATTGTTCATTCATACCTTAATACCCCATGGAGCTTTTTGGGTGCAATCTGGAACCAGCCAACATATACAGAGGACAAAGAGACTAAAGAAAGTAGCAGGCCATTCCAAATTGGTAGATGACATTTTTAATAAGCAAGGAACTCACTTATGAAGTTTGTCCTGCATGGCTGCAGAAGGAGTAGATATCCAAACTCATCTCCAGAATCTTAAAAGTTTATATTGGGATGCCTGGGTGGCTCAGCAGTTGGGCATCTGCCTTCAGCACAGGGCGTGATCCTGGAGACCTGAGATCAAGTCCCTCGTCGGGCTCCCTGCAGGGAGCCTGCTTCTCCCTCTGCCTGTGTCTCTGCCTCTCTCTCTCTCTCTCTCTTTCTCTCTCTCTCTCTCTGTGTCTCTCATGAATAAATAAATAAAATCTTAAAAAAAAAAGGTTTATATTGAGGTCCTAACAGGGTTCTGCACATGTCCATCCAGATGGGCTCAACAACACATTCCAATCTCAAGGCTTGGTCCATGGGGGCACTTTCTAGCACAAGGAAGACAAAGTGCAATACATCGCAAGGGTGTGGAGAGAGTGAGGAGGCTCTTATTGCCTGGGTCCAGCTGGCAGGTCAAACAACAGCCATATGCTCTCCATGACTTCCTCCAACACCAATTTACCCCAGTAGTAACATGTTGCAAGACCTAGCGTGCGGCATCACAACCAGGATACTCACCTACGTACAGGCAAGCTACACAATATTTCCATAACCACAAGGATCTCTCATGTTGTTGTTTTATATGTACACCCATTTCCCTCCTGCTCCCAGCCCCTCCCTGACAACTCTTCTCCATTTCTTTAATTTTGTTATTTTTAAGTATGTCATATAAATACAATCATATGAAGCTATAACATTGAAATTGCTTTTTTCCACTCAGTGTAATTCTCTGGAGAGTCACCTAGGCTTTGGCCTGTATTAATAGCTTGTTCTTCTTTTTTATTTCTGAGTAACATTCCATGGTATGGATGTACCTACTTGTTTAACCATTCACGCACTGAAGGATGCCTGTGTTGTTTCAAGTTTTTTATTGTTATGAACAAACCTGCTATAAACATTCATGAAAGGATGCTGTGTGAACATAAAACTCCATCTATCTCTGAGAAAAATACTCAAAGTGAAATTGCTGGGTCATGTGTCTCTAGCATACTTAGTTTTTAAAGAAACTGCCAAACTACTTCCAGAGTGATTTTTACATTTTCCATTCCTACCAGCAATGGATAAATGATGAGCGACTCATTTTCTCTGCAGCCTCACCAGCACTCGGTCTTGTCAGTATTTTTTATTTTAGCCATTCTGATAGGTGTACAGTGAAATCTTGTTGTGCTTTTAATTTGCATTTCTCTAATGGATAATAAGGTTGAACATCTTTTCATGTGCTTGTCATCAGTAAATCCTGTTCAGTGAAATGTCTGTTTATGTCTTTTGCCCAAGTTTTAGCAGAATTTTAGTTTATTTGTTAAGATTTTATTTATTTATTCATGAGAGAGAGAGAGAGAGAGAGAGAGAGAGAGGCAAAGACATAAGGAGTGGGAGAAGCAGGCTCCATGCAGGGAGCCTGATGTGGGACCCCATCCCGGGACTCTAGAATCATGCCCTGGGCCGAAGGCAGGTGCTAAACTGCTGAGCCACCCAGAGATCCCCAAGATTTTATTTATTCATTTGAGACAGAGAGAGAGAGTGAGGGCAGAGGCAGAGGGAGAAGCAGACATTTCGCTGAGCAGGGAGCCCGCTGACACAGGGCTCCATCCCAGGACCCTGAGATCATACTTGAGCCGAAGGCAGAAGCCTAACCAACTAAGCTACCCAGGAGCCTCTGTTTGTTTGTTTTATAGTTGACTTTTGGGGGACTTTAAAAATATATTCTAGGGCAGCCCGGGTGGCTCAGCCGTTTAGCTGCCTTCAGCCCAGGGCCTGATCCTGGAGACCCGGGATCGAGTCCCACATCAGGCTCCCTGCATGGAGCCTGCTTCTCCCTCTGCCTGTGTCTCTGCCCCCTGCCCTCTTTCTCAGTGTCTCTCATGAATAAATAAATAAATTTTAAAAATATATTCTAGATACTAGTCTTTTGTCAGATATCTGTTTTGCAAATATTTTCTCCCAGTGTGTAGCTTGCTTCATTTTCTTACCAGGGTCTTTCTCAGAGCAAAACATTTTAAATTCAATGTGATTTGTCAAATTTTCTCTTTAGAGATTGTGCATTTGCCAAGTCTAAGAACTTCTCCTTAGCCCTAGATACCAAATGTTTAGTCCTATGTTTTGAACTAAAAGTGTTATGGTTTTAGTTATATTTTACATTTCAGTCTGAGATTCATTATAAGTTAATTTTTGTATATGGTGTGAGACTTGGTCAAGGTCCATTTTCTTCTTCTTTTTTTTTTTTTTAACGTTTAATTATAGGAACGTTTAAATGTTCCAGCACTATTTGTTGAAAAGACTGTCTTTCTCCCATTGAATTGCTTTTGCAGCCTTGTTAAAAATCAGTTGAACATACTCTTTCAGGTCTATTTCTGGTTTCTCTATTCTGTTCCATTGATCTATTATTCTTTCACCCATACCACAGTCTTAATTAATGTAACAACATGGTAAGTCTTGAATTCCAGTGGATTGATTTCTACTACAATTTTTTAGCCATCCTAGTTCCTTTGCCTTTCCTTGAAAAATTTTACAATAATCTTGTCTATATCTACAAAAAAAAAAAAAAAAGAAAGAAAAAAAAAAACAAAGAAAAAAACAGAAAACTTGTTGGGATTTTTACAGGAACTGTGTTAAACCTATATACAAATTTGAGGAGAACTGACATTTTTACCATGTTGAGCCTTCTAATTCAAGAGCACAGTATGTCTCTTAATTTATTTAGAGTTTCTTTGACTTCTTTCTTCAGTATTTTGAATTTTCGGCTACAAGTCCTGTGTATGTTTAGTTATATTTACAGCTCAGTGTTTCATTTCTTGAATAAATTTAAATGGCATTGTATTTTTAATTTCAATGCTCATATTCTCATAACCAGTGTATAGAAATACATTTGATTTCTACATGTTGACCTTGTATCTGCAATCTTGTAATTCCTAAGCTCTAGACTCTACATAGACAATTACATATTCTGAAGGCAGGAGCAGTTTTATTTCTTCCTTTTCACTGTGTATACTTTTTATTTCCTTTTTCTGCTGATTACAGCAGCCAGAACTTTTAGCATTTATAGTTGAATAGAGTTGACATCCTTGCCTTGTTTCTAGCCTTAGGGAGAAATAATTTAGTCTTTCACTATATATATATATATATATATATATATATATATATATATATATATATATGGAAAACTCTTAGAAAAACAGGAATAGAGGGTGGCTTCCTCAACTTGATTAAAAACATCTACCAAAACCCTATAGCTAACATATATGTATATATATATATACATATATGTTAGCTATATACACATATATATGTTAGCTATAGGGTTTTGATAGATGTTTTTAATCAAGTTGAGGAAGCCACCCTCTATTCCTGTTTTTCTAAGAGTTTTCCTTATTGTAAATGTCTGTTCAGTTTTATTTGATACATACCCTGCACTGATGATCTGATCATTGTTTATCTGTTAACATGGTAGTTTACATTGATTTTCCAATACTGAACTACACTTACATCCCTGAAATAAACTCCAGGTGGTCATGAGTATGTAATTCTTCTGTTTATATATTGCTGAGTTATGTTTATTAGCACTTTGGTAAAGATTTTTGCATCTGTATTCATGAGTAATGCTCGTACATAGTTTTATTTTGGTCTCTCTAGTTTTGTTATCAAGGAATATGGATCTTAAAAAATAAATTGGGAGACGTGTCTGGGTAACTTGGTTGATTATGCCTCCAGCTCTTGATCTCAGCTCCACTCCTAATCTCATCTCAGGTTTTGATCTCAGGGTCAAGAATTCAAGCCCCATGGTGGGTGTGGAGCCTACTTAAATGAAAGAGAGAGAGAGAGAGAGAGAGAGAAAGGAAGGAAGGAAGGAAGGAAGGAAGGAAGGAAGGAAGGAAGGAAGGAAGGAAGGAGAAAGAAAGAAAGAAAAAGAAAGGAAGAAAGAAAGAAAGAAAGAAAGAAAAAGAAAGAGAGAAAGAAAAAAAGAAAAAAAGAAAGATTGATTCACTTGTCTCCTATTTTCTGGAAGTGATTATGATGAATCAGTGTTAACGTTTTCTTTAAGTATTCACAGAATTCTCCAGTGAAACCATCTGGGCCTGGAGAGTGTTTTAGGAAAGGTTTTCTTTCATTAAAAATGTCCTTAATAATTACAGAGCTGTTCAAATGACTTACCTATTGGGTCAGTTTACATAGTGTCTTAGTTTCCTAGAACTTCCATAACAAAATATCACTAATTGGGTGGCCTTGAACAGAAATGTATCATCTTATAGTTCCGGAAACCAGCAGTCCAAAATTAAGGTGTGAAGAGTCCCTCTAAAACTTGTTAGAGAAGAATTCTTTCTCTGCTTTTTCAGTCTCTGGTAGCCCCAGGTAGGTCCTTGGTTTAGGGAAGTGTAATTCCAATCTTTGCTTCCCTCATCACACAGTTTTCTCCCTGTGTCTCTTCATATCATCATCACTCCATGTGTGTGTGTGTCCAAATTTCCCATTTTGATAAGGACATCTGTCACATTGGATTAGGGCCCACCCCAATGACCTCATCTTAACTTGCTTAAATCTGCAATGGCTCTATTTCTCCATGTATTCACATTCTGAAGTTCTGTGGGCTAGGAATTCAACACATCTTTTTTTGGAGATCCCAACTCAACCCATAACAAGTACTTTGTGTATTTCAAGGAATTGGTTCTTTTAATCTAAGGTATCAAATTTACGTGTGCAGAGTTGTTCATAGCATTCTCTTTTTTGTCTTTTGATGACTGGAGGATCTGAAGTCTATTTAATGACTAATATTGGTGATTTGTACCTTCTTGGCTTTTTGTTCATCTTGTATAAGTTTATCAATTTCATTGATCTTTTTAAATATGCATCTCTGGGGATGCCTGGGTGGCTCATTGGTTAAGAGTCTGACTTTGGCTCAGGGTGTGATCCTGGAGTCCTGGGATCTGTATCCCAGGGCTGTAATGGGCTCCGTGCATGGAGCCTCCTTCTCCCTCTGCCTATGTCTCTGCCTCTCTCTCTCTTTCTGTCTCTCTCTCTCTGTTTCTCATGAATAAATAAATAAAATCTTTAAAAAAATAAAAATAATAAATATGCATCTCTGTTTCACTCAATTTTTAATTGTTTTTCTGTTTCAATTTCATTGATTTCTGCTTCTATCTTTATTATTTACACCTTTTTTTGATCAAAGTTTATCAAAGTTTATTCAGCTCTTCTTTCTGCTAAGTGATTGAGGTGGGGCCTTAGATTATTAATCTGGGAAATTTTCACTTTTCTGATATGTACATTTAGCGTGATAAATTTCCCCGTCTGATTATGTCCCACATACTGTGATACGTTGTATTTTCATCTTCATAGAATTCATTGTGTGTTTAAAATTTTTGAGTATTCTTCTTTGACCTGTGGATTATTTATAAGTGTGTAATTAATTTTTTAGGTTTGGAATATCTTTTTTTTTTCTATTCTTGATTTCTTTTCTACTCTATTGCAGTTGGGGAACACACTGTATCTGATTTCAATTCATTTGAATTTGTTGAGTTTTGCTTTGCGCTTCAGGCTACAGTCTATCTTGTCATCTGTTCCATAGATTCTTAAAAAGTGTGTATTCTGCTATTTTTAGGTACAATATTCTATAAGTTCCATTAGATCCTATTGGTTTATGATGCCAAAGATCCTTCTATAAACTTGATGATTTTCTGTCTACTTTATCACTTGTTAAGAAAGAGTGGTTGTTGGAACACCTGGGTGGCTCAGTGGTTGAGCATCTGCCTTTGGCTCAGGTTGTGATCCCGGGGTCCCATGATCGAGTCCCGCATCAGGCTCCCTGCATGGAGCCTGCTTCTCCCTCTGCCTGTGTCTCTCTTCTCTTTCTATGTGTCTCTCGTGAATAAATAAATAAAACCTTAAAAAAAAAAAAGGGAAAGAGTGGTTGAAGGTTGCAACTATAATTGTGGATTTGCCTATTTCTCCATTCTTTTTTTTTTTTTTTAGTTTGTTGCTTCACATGTTTTGCAGCTCTGTTGTTCCATATGTATGTATTTAGTGTTGCTATGCCTTCTAGCAAGTTGACCTTTTTATCACTATATAATCTCCCTCTCTGTCTCTAGCAATTTTCTTTGCTCCGATGTCTACTGTATCTAATGTTAATATAGTCACTAACATTTTCTCTTGAATAATGCTTGCATGATATATCTTTTTTTTTGCATGATATATCTTTTTCCACATTTTTACTTTCAAACTTCTTATATAGTTATATTTTAATTCCTTGTAGACAGCATGTAATTGGCTGAGTTTTTAATGTACTCTGCCAATTTCTCTTTTAATTGTTGTGTTTAGACCATTTATAGTTAATGTTATCATCAATATACTAGGGCTTAAAATTGACATTATGGTTCTTTGTTTGTTTTATCTTTCTTTCTTCCGATTTCTTTTGCCTGCCTTCCTATGATTACTTAACATCTTATTATTCTAATTTTATTCATACATAATGTTTTGAGCATGTTTCTACAGCTTTTCTTAATGATTTCTGTATGTATTGCATGGTATATACATAATAATCATAGTCTCCTGTGTTGTCAATTTGCTAGTTTGAGTAAAATGTAGAAATCTAAGATGTCATGTGTCCCTTTATCTTCCCCCCTTTATAATATAATTGTCTGCAATGTTTTCTCTACATTTAGAAGCACATCTGATAGGCATCTGGGTGGCTCGTGGGCTAAACATCGGACTCTTGATTTTGGCTCAGGTCATGATTTCAGGGTTGTGGGATGGAACCTCAAGTGAGGAGTCTACTGGAGATTCTCTCTCTCTTTCTGTCCCTCCCCCCACTTGTGCACCCCACCTCTCTCTTACTCTCAAATAAATATAAATCCTTAAAAAAAAGAAGCACGGGATCCCTGGGTGGCGCAGCGGTTTGGCGCCTGCCTTTGGCCCAGGGCGCGATCCTGGAGACCCGGGATCGAATCCCATGTCGGGCTCCAGGTGCATGGAGCCTGCTTCTCCCTCTGCCTTTATCTCTGCCTTGTCTCTGCCTCTCTCTATATATATGACTATCATAAATAAATAATAAAAAAAAAAAAAGGAAAAAAAAAAAAAAAAAAGAAGCACATCTGAAAATGTTTATAATTTTTGCTTTAACTGTCAAATATAATTTGGAAAATTCAAGAGGAGAAAGAAATCCTTTTGTATTTATCATATTACTACTTATGGTGTTCTTCCTTCCTGGTGTTCTAAGATTCCATCCTTATAATGTCCCTGCCATTTAGAAACCCCTTTCAGCTCTTCTTTCAGGGTAGGTCTATTGGTGGTGACAAATTATCTTAGTTTTCATTCATCTGAGAATGCTCTGATTTCATCTTAATTCCTGAAGAATATTTTCACTGGATAATGGGTATTGTGTTGACAGTTCTTTTCCTCAGTATTTGAAAAATGCTGTGTCACTAACTTCTGGCCTCCATGGTTTCTGATAAGAAATTTGAATTGTTTTCCTCTGTGGGGGAAGTGATATTTCTCTATGACTGCTTTCAGTATTTTGTCTTTGTTTTTAATTTTCAGAAGTTTGAACCGTACCTTTGGGTGGATTTCTTTATGTTTATCATGTTTGGATTTTCCTCAGCTTCATGAACATACGACTTTATATCTTTTGCTAACTATAGGGATTTTTCAGCTGTTTTTCTTCATTCATTCCAGTGGCTCTGTTTTTTTTTTTTTTTAAGTCTGCTTTCTGACTTTTGTTCAAATTAGATAATTTATATTGTTTTATCTTTAGTTCACTAATCTCTCTCCTCTATGTACTTCACTGTGCTGTGAAATCATCCCATTAGTGTTTTATTTTGACTATTATATTTTTAGGTTTTAATATTTCCATTTGGTTTTTCTTTATGTATTTGCTTGCTAAGATTCTTTTTGGCTATCTATTTGCTTGCTAAGATTCTTTTTGGCTGTCTATTTTTTCATTTGTCTCAAGTGTGTTTGTAGTTGCTCACTGAAGCACTTTTATTTGGATATTTTATTTTATTTTTTTTAATTTTTATTTATTTATGATAGTCACACAGAGAGAGAGAGAGAGAGAGAGAGAGCGGCAGAGACACAGGCAGAGGGAGAAGCAGGCTCCATGCACCGGGAGCCTGACGTGGGATTCAATCCCGGGTCTCCAGGATCGCGCCCTGGGCCAAAGGCAGGCGCCAAACCTCTGCACCACCCAGGGATCCCTATTTGGATATTTTAAATTATTTGTCAGTTAATTGCAGCATCTCTGTCATCTCAGTATTGGCATCTATTGATTTTTTTTCATTCGGTTTGAAATCTTCCTGATTCTTAGTATGACGAATAATTTTCTACTAAAACCTGTGCATTTTGTTTTGCTTTGTTTTGTTTTAAAGATTTTATTTATTTATTTAAGAGACAGCACAAGCAGGGAGAGTGGCAGAGGGAGAGGCTCAGTGGGGAGCCTGATGTGGGGCTAGTCCCAGTACCCCAAGCTTATGACTTGAGCCGAAGACAGACACCCAACTGACTGAGCTACGCAGGTGCCCCCAAACCTGTGCATTTTGGATATTATGTTAGGAGACTCTGAATCCCACTTAAAGATTTGTTTTCATTAGGTTCTCTTGTTGTTGCTCTTGTAGGGCAAAGGGGGCTGGGTGGGAAGGTGGTGTGGCCTCATTTCTGCTAGACGGGGAAAGAAGTCTAGGTTCCCCTCTTGACTTTCTTTGACACCTGAGGGAGAGGGGTTTCCTCCTTGTTGGAAGGTATGGATGAGGCTTTAGGCTTCTCACAAGCCCTGACCTTCCTTCACTAGACTGCTAGAAATACCTAGTTATTGCTTCCCAAATGGCTTCATTACTTCTGTGCAGTGGCGAAACTTCTGGCTCTCCACTCTGCCTCCATTTACTCTCCCCTAGTACAGAATGGAAGGTGGTGGCCTCATCGCTGCTGTGCTGTGTGAACACACAGGCTTCACTGACACCAAGGTGGGGAGGGATGGATGTAGATGCCTGGATCCTTACTCAGCCTTCTCTAACACTGCTGGGCTGGGGGATTGGGGTGCTTCATTAGAGACTAGAAATATTAGAGTCTGGGTCTCCCGCTTGTCCTTTGACAGTGTAAGTAAGGTGGGACCACAGGACTTTTTTCTTTGGTGTTCTGCTAGAGCATAGCCATTGCTGTCTGTAAATTTTCTGTCTTGCTAGACTGTCTTTTTTTCTGGTCTTATAGTAGGAAGAGGAGGGTTTTTCTCTCTGCACCCACTGACATTTCCAGTTCACCAGTTATGCCTCACATATCCCAAGGCTGGTTTGCATCTCTTCCACCCCACCCCCCAACCCCATCCCCAGGCTGGGATATGTGAGGCATAAAGAAAACCCTGAAGTCACCACAATGTCAATCCTTGTGTCTCAAGGTCCCCCCTATCTTGTCTGCCTTCTCCTGCTTGCCTTTTTGTCTTCTTATATTTGTTTTTAATCTCCAGTTTTTAGTTGCACTTACCAGGAGAAATAGGGTAAAATACACATACTCCTCCTTCCCGTTTATGGAAGTTCTATGGTTTTCTCAAATATATATATATATTTCATGTAATGAAAAAGGGCCAGAGTCAACAGTACCCTCTTAACAGTCATTTGCTACCCCCAACGTCTTTCCTCTTAAAACAGATGTCATTTTTACTCAAAGAGATACCGAAGCAGGCCCTTGGGAATTTTCTGTGACACTTCTTCCTTCCAGGGGCTGGCCCCTGATGGATGGCCACTGTCATGGGTTTTGAGATCTCTGTGTGCACACAGCCTCTCTACCAGGCTAGGAATGAGTGAGTCACAATTAAGCAAAATGAGTTAGATGAATCGTGAGGACCAAACACAGCAAAGGGAGTCCACGGAAAAGGCGAGGAGCCGAGGGATCAAGGGGAGCACGGCACTGCTCCGAGTTCCCAGCCATTACATTGCAGAAGGTAACAAAAATAACATCAAATCTAGAGGAGCAGCCGAAGGGCTGGTGCGCGACCAGGGGGGGATGTGGCATCGCCAGCAGAGCGCGAACGTGGGAAAGTGGGGGAACAACTTGCGGGCTGAGACCTGCTGCGCCCCAGAGGTGCAGGGGAGGAGACGCGCCGGGGGCGGGGCGGGGAGAGCCCTGCGGTCCGAGTCCCCTCCGCTGCGCTCGCGGAGAGGCGGGGAGAGCGCAGAGGGAGCCTGGCCCGGGGCTTCGGTGCAGAAGGACGGAGCCGCGCCGGGGTGCAGCGCCGCCCCGGAGGGCGCGACCCGGAGGGAACCTGCCAGCGGGCGCGGGCGCGGGCGCGGCGCCTCCCGGCCGGGGCGGAGCGAGTCCCGGACCGCGGCCCCCGCCTGCGCGCCTCTGTCCCCGCGCGCGCCCGCCCGTGCGCTCCGGGCCCGGCTCCCGGCGCCTGGGACTTGGTCCTGCGCCCGCCGACGATGGATGGCAACTCCCGGCTCTCCGTGCCCAGGTGAGCGCGCGCCCCGCGCCCCACGCCGTGGCCCTAAACTCCGCCTTGGGCCTCGGTCGCCCCCTGAACGGGCCCCCGGGGAGGGCGCAGGGTGTGCGCGAGGGCGGCCCGGGTCCCCTGCCCCGCGGGGCGCGGAGCTGGGCGCGGCCTGCGCCCCCGGGGATGCTCGGGGCAGCTCGGGGCGCGGGGCCAGCTCGGGCCGCCTCCGGGGCTGGGGCTGGGGCTGGGGCTGGGGTCGGCTCCGCGCCGCGGGAGCCCGGAGCCGCACTTTCCGCGGACGCAGCCTGCACGGGGTTCGCGCCCTTTGGGGAGACCCGCTCCAAGGTAGGGGTGAGAGCCGGGGAGAGCAAGAGTAGGGCAAAGTACC
Source organism: Vulpes vulpes (assembly GCF_048418805.1). Taxonomy (NCBI): domain Eukaryota; kingdom Metazoa; phylum Chordata; class Mammalia; order Carnivora; family Canidae; genus Vulpes; species Vulpes vulpes. The sequence goes on from NC_132788.1 coordinate 10,911,239, forward strand.
CCGGTCCCCGTGCATTGCGATCCGGGCGAGCCCCCGCGGTTGCCGGGGTGACGAGTGGGTGCGCAGGTGGGGGGCAGCGTCCCTAACCCCCGACGGACGGAGGCGGCGCCCCGCCGAGGCAGGGGCCACCGGGACCCGCTCCCCTGCAGTCCCACCCGCCTCAAGCGCCCCCACATCCTGGGCCGGTCCGGGCTGGCCGAGCGCGCCCCCTGCCTGCACCCCAGCCTGGGGTCCCCGCTCGGGGAGGGTCGGGAGCCGCGTGTTGCCCCGGGTGTGCGTCTCTTCCCGTCTCCCCCTTTGCCCCTATTCCGCGCCCTTTCACACTCGAGCCCTTTGCAAATTGGAGTCACTGAGATTTTTTTAATATTTCAGCCCCCATACACCGTTAGGGGGAAATCGAGGTGGTTGTAGCGCCGGTTGTGCCCCCCCCCCCAGCTGGGCAGGTGGCTTTTGTGCGGAGCGTCCCCCCAGAGGGCCGGCGGACACCCCAGGGCGGCCCGCACATCACCCCCCCCACACACACACCCAGGCGAGGGGCTTCGTGGTGCCCCTCCTGTCGCCCTCCCTTGCCCCCAGGCCCATGTCCCCTGTCCCCAGGCACCGATCTAGGCACCTTCGCCGAGATCATCGCGCCCAGGAATAGACATTTTTCAGCTCGCGTTCTTGGAGAGCAGCGAAACCCAACATCCCGGGGCGAGGGCACACATGGAGCTGATACTATAGAGCCAAGGAGCCAGGATGGGGGTGAGAGTGGAGTGGGGGTGGCCCAGGAGGACGAAACTGCTTTTCAAGCGCGTTGAAGGCTGCCATCTAGAGACTTGAAGCATTTATATTCTGTAATGAAAGAGCTTTCCCAGCTCCACAGGCAATTTCCTCTTTAAGCATCCCTTCTCGGTGGGGGTAGCGAAAGGCTCTGAAAAGGCCTGCGGTGGTTTCAAGGCCTGGCCTGAAGCTGCTGTCAAGGGAAAAACCTTTAGCCTTGTGGCCAAACACGGTCAAACGACCACGAAGTCTTTCCATTCTGCCCTAATGCATGAAAAGGACAAGAGCCCCAGGAAGGTTTTGCTTTGTTTTGTTGTTAAACTTAAAAAAAAAAAAAAAAATTAGAAAAAAAAATATATATAGCCACTGATTTTTAGGTAAAAGTGTGAGGCACCTTGAAAGTCCCCCTAGGACTTCACTTTCCACGCCCCCATTCTACTGCCTAGAATTGAAACGGCAACTGTGACTCCAACATTCTCCTAGAGACACTTTTGATGAGAGATCTCTGGCCTTGCACACAGGGTTGCAGATCAATAGTGATGTGCCTGAATGGGGACTATATTCCTATTCAAAAGCTGGGACCTTTTCTAAAATATTAAAGTTCGTGATGCCAGTAATTCCTTAAAATTATTTCTATGGCAATACTGTAAAAATGATTTTACAAAGAGCAAACCAGTTGCGATGGTATTGTTCTGTGTCATGTAGCATCCTACAAAATATTAATATAGGTTTAATATCAGCTGCCGCAAATTAAACGTTGAATTATTCAAATATTATTGTTTATTCACCAGACATCATATCACATCTCCACGAATCGGTGTAGTAATTCAGCTATTTTGTTAGCATCTTTACTCATATAAAACATATTCAGTTCACTCTAATAGAATAGCTAACTTGATCCTCTATTTCATTGAATACAAGAAACATAATATTTAATTGGAGACCATAGGTATTGATATGCAAAAAGTAAACTAGAATTACCAAGCAGTGTCTGGAAATATTATATTAGCCATACTACTTGTCCACAAAAGTTTGAATTTAAGGAATTGATGACTGGAAGCTCTTCACAGGTTTTTTTCAAGAAAATGGCAATGATCAGGAAAAAAATCAAGTTGTTGTCAATCAGTATGTGTGCTGTTTAAATCTGAAATATTTTCGGTATCTAATATAATTAAGTGGGTGATTATAAATCACTGTTTCTCTTAAGAATTATAAAGCGATCAAAGACATTCTGTTTAGCACTTGGGTAGGAAGAACAAAATGATTTAGTAATACACTGAGGTAATCACAGAATTTTTGCATGTGTTGGCTTTTACATACAGTTTCTTAAATTTTTCAGGGAATCAAAAATACAAATTAAATTTTATTCAAGCAATGTTCTGTAACAGTCTTAAAATTGTTTTTGATTCATACACTTTAGATACTTTAAACCATGTTTTTTTTTTTAAAAAAAGAATTGTTTATGCTTTGACTTGTTATACTGTCTTTACTTCCGTGAAACCTCCAGTTAGTTGTTAATATTTTCATTTTTAAATGTACAAAAGCTATTTGGATGACGTTACAGAGTTCTTTAAATGACTGTTATTAATGTTGGAAGGTGTCTCCAGTAATGGGGCTGACCTATGGAAAGATGAAATGTTCCCATGTTAGTTGTAAATCCAGAAGCCAAGTGTGTCCCGACTAGTAGTCTAGTTCAAGAAGAGAAAATAAATAAAAAAGGGGAAAAAACTTTAGATTCTTTAGTCATCTACTTTACAAAAAAGTTTATTTGATTTGCTAAGGTACAAAACTAGATATTATGAAAATAAGAGAAAATCCAAGGACTCTCACCCAGTGTGTTCCGTGGCTGTAGTGCATTGCACTGTAATATAGAAGCTACACCTGACAGAGTGAAGATCAGTATCAATTATATTGATCACTAGTGTGTGTAAAATAAGGCTTATATTTTATGAAGTATTAACCTATACATTAACTTTTGTGATCATCACATCCCTGTGAGGTAATATTACAAATATAATTATCTCCACTTTTTAGTTAAAAGATTTGAAGGAAAAAGAGATAAAATGAGGAAAATGGTTAGATTTAGAAAACTATGCAATAGTCTATAGCAGAGCTGGGTCAACCACAGAATTCTTCTGGCTTCCGGTGAGGTTGTCTTTCCTGTATTGACGGAAAATCCATACTTTCAAATAGGGGAAGTTTGAACAAACACTGATATCATTAGGACACATGGGGGCAGCCTAAAAGCAAGATCATCTGTTAAAGCCAACCAATACTGAAAATATCATTTTTGTAGACAGAAATAATTTGTCACCTTGACCATAACTAAGGTTTGAAGTTTAAGAAAGGGGCCATCTCATTTCCTGAATCACTTGTACTTTTTATACTGTATCACTTTGTTATTTTTGTTTTGCTTACTGGATTTCTATTTCAGTAATGTTTTTATCAGGCACTTTGAATGAGAAAATTATCAAAGATGAACCCTTGGAAAAAATAGGGTATTTTGATTTAGGTTTCCTGTGAGATTATTTTAATCCAACCTAAGGTAAACCTAGCAACATTTCACTAAAACCCACCAAAATCTCAAGGTTTTTCCTCTAAAAATGCTAGTTCTAGGGGGAAAAAAAAAACACAACAGGATTTCCTTTTTTTTTTTAAAAAAAAAAAAAAAAGCAAACCAGGTAATACTGTAAACTAGACTATGATCTGTCAACAAGTTTTTATTGAAAGGTTATCTGTTTTCAAATTCATACAAAAGGAAAAATTCAAGAGTCCATTACATTTCTGTGTCCTATTTATCTGAAACTCTCAGAAAAGATTAATCTATCACTCTTAACAAATTGAGGAACAGAGACAAATAAAGACTGTCTTAAGTGTAAACTGAAGGCTGTTTTCTATCGTGACAACCATGCTCCCTTCAAGAGCAGTGCTGACATGACCATATTCTCCAACTCATAATTCACAAGGAAACACGGCCCAAGAGGTGCTGTTTCCTACTACAGAGAAAGAAACTGAGAATTAGTCAATCCTGGTGCCAGGGACCCTGAGAGCCACATTGCTGCAGGGTAACAGGATCTGGAGAAGAGATAGAAACTCTGAAGGCAATCAGATCTCTATCCATGTGGTTCCTTTAGTAAAATATGTATCTGATTCAAAATCATCAATGTTTTTAAGATTCATTGATTGACTGATTCATGAGAGACACAGAGAGAGAGGCAGAGACACAGGCAGAGGGAGAAGCAGGCTCCATCTGACCGGGAGCCGGACGTGGGACTGGATCCCAGGACCCCAGGGTCACACCCTGGGCTGAAGGCAGCGCTAAACCGCTGAGCCACCTGGGCTGCCCTAAATCATCGATTTTTAAGTGAACTATTAGAGCTTGTCTCGTTCACAAGAGGTTGCCTTTGTCTGATACTATTCATTTTCATGGTATTTTATTCTTTGCATGAGAGTAACAGCTACAGAGACTCGTAAAGAGAGAAAGAAGAAATAGTGATGTCTTTGATGGCAGGAGATCTGGTGTTTAGTCCTGTTCTGAAGTTGTTGGCTGCGACTGCCTGGGCAATGTGCTTGACCTGTGACTCCTGGGTCTTCTCCTGGATGTCATGACTTCTATCCTGAATGTTCTGCTTTTTTAAGTCCCTTTTACTTCTAACCTGTAGTGCTGCAGACTTTATTGTAGCAGTGACCCTCAGTTGGGCATGATATGCGGATGAACATCTCATTCTCCTGAAAGAGAGAGATGAAGTTAAGGCATTTAAAAGAACTGAAGTGGGCACCTGGGTGGCTCAGTAAGTTAAGTGCCTGCCTTCGGCTCAGGTCGTGATCCCAGGGTCCTGGGATCGAGCCCCACATTAGGGTCCCTGCTCAGCAGGAAGTCTCCTTCTCCCTCTGCCTCTCACCCCACTTGTGCTCTCACTCTTTCTCTCTCTCTTAAATAAATAAATAAAATCTTTTTTAAAAAGAAGAGAACTGAAGCAGCACTCGCCATCCAAAAGAAAGCCCAGCTTAGAGAATGAGTTGGCTTTTTTTTAATGTCTCCCCAGAGGGAAAGCAGCATAATACTCATAGAAGGCATAATAAAATCTTGTGGTTTTTTTTTTGTTGTTGTTGTTTGTTTGTTTTTTTGTTTTGTTTTTTAAGAACACAGCACAGTGATTAAGATCCTGGTTCTCCTACTTAGTAGTTATTGGTTATCCACATTGGGGCAAACATTATAAGAATTGAGATGGTATGTGTGAAATACAAGGATCATGAACCTTCATCTATTGCTGTTTATCATACTTAATAGACTCTTCTAAATACAACTGTTTCATGATAGATTTTTAAAAATCAATGCTGGTGAATAGCCCACATAACTCAGACACAAAGCACACTTTAGCTGACACTGGTGTGGCTGTTCCAGCTTTCTCTTGGCTTACCTTTTTCCATCCTTTTGCTCCTAACCTAAATTTTCATTTTGAAAGTTGTTTCTTACAAATGGGCTACTGCATTTTACTGTTTAAAAATCCTATCTGACAATCTCTCTTCATTGATATATTTAGGCAACTCACATTTATCATGATTCTAGATAGTTTGGATTAAAATTTACCAACTAACTAGCTATTCTTTATGCTTTATCTGTCATTTGTTCCTTTTTTCCTCTTTTCCGCCTTCTTTTGGGTTGATAGCTTTTTAATGATTCTATTTTATATTTCTTTCAAAAATGTATGATTGCTTTATGGTTTAGAATTTATAGGGGTGCTTGGGTGGCTTAGTTGGTTAAGTGTTGGACTCTTGATTTCTACTCAAGCCATGATCTCAGGGTTATGGGATTTAGCCCCACATTGGGCTATGTGCTTAGCATGAAGTCTGCTTGGACTCTCTCTTCTTCTATTCTTCCCCTCCCTATGCATGTGTGCTCTCTCTCTCTCTAAAATAAATAAATAAATCTTTTTGAAGAAGAATTTATATATATATATATCATTATTATTCAGTATTTATCTTCAAATTATAATATGCCACTTCATACCCAGTGTAAGTTTCCTTCCCCTCCCCCCTTTTTAAGATATTATTTATCTATTTGACAAAGAGAAAGAGAGCACAAGCAAGGGGGAGTGGGAGAAAGAGAAGCAGGTTCCCTGCTGAGCAGGGAGCTGGATGCAAGGCTTGATCCCAGAACCCTGGATTCATGACCTGAGCCACAGGCAACTGATTAACCAACTGAGCCATCCCAGTGCCTCCCCCTACCCCCACAATGTAAGTTTCCTGCAGGTATATATCCAAATTCTCTTATCTTTTGTGCTATTGTCATAAATTTTGTTTTTGTGTATTCTATAAACACTATTTATTGCTAATATGTTTGCTTTACAAAGTCAGGTATTTCTTAGAGCAAGAGTATTAAGAAAAAAAATAAATTTTATTTTACCCTCATATATTCCATTTCTGACACTTGATCTGTGTAGAGCTAAGCTTCTGTCTAATATTACATTCCTTCTGTCCAAAAAATTTCCTTTAACACTTCCTATAAGGAATGTCTGCTGGCAATGAATTTTCTCAGCTTTTGTTTGCCTGAGAAAGTCTATTTTTCCTTTACTTTTTGAATCATATATTTTTTTTGACTCTAGCTTTCTGGATTTGCAAGATATTTTTTCCCCATTGTTTTAAAGTCGTCACTCCATTGTCTTTTGGCTTTGAAGGTTTGTGCTAAGAAACGGGTTTCATTCTTATTTTTGCTCCTTTCTATGTTACATTTCCTTTTTCCCTGCTTATCTTCAAAATTTTCTTTTTATCTTTTATTTAGAGCAATTTAAATATGATATGCCAAGGTGTGTGTGTGTGTTGTATTTATCCTGCACGGTGTTCTCTGAGCTTCTTGGATCTGTGGTTTAGGGTCTGTTATTAATTCTGAAAAAAACTAATCCATGATCTCTTAATATGTTTCCTACTCTGTTCTCATCCTCTCTTTTCCTTCTAGAATTCCAATTGTGCCTATATCAGAATATAGCTCCTGGATACTCTCTTCTGTTTTTTTTTTTTTTTTTTTGGTTAATTATTTAGGGTTTTTTATTTTAATTTTTTTCTTTTTGTTTCAATTTAATTAATTTGTATTGGCATACTTCAAATTCATTGATTCTTTCCTCAGCTGAGTTGATGCTACTGAAGAATTTATTAGAGGCATTCTTCATTCCATTATAGTGCTTTGCATTTCTAACATTTCTGGTTTTTTCTTATAGTTTCACCTCTCTACAGAAATTACCCATGTAAGCATGCATGTAGTGTACCTTTTCCATCAGAGCCACTAAACTAATAATCATTATTTTGAATTCTTTGCCAGATAGTTTGAACATCTATGACACAATCAAGTCTGGTCCAGTTGCTTGTTTTGTCCCTTAGAAGTGTTTTTTTTTTTTTTTTCCTCCTTGCCTTTTCACATGACTTATAATTTTTTATTAAAAGCCTGATATCTTCTATAGGGTAATATAGCTTCCCTGAGTGGAAACTGGAAGTCAGTGAAATTATTTTATTCCTATTTTAAAGATGAAGAAATTTAGGCTTAGTAAGGTTAAATGACCTGCCCAAATCACTCAACTAGTAAGTAACAGAGTCAGAACTTGAACCTGCTTTTCAAATTACAATGTTTGAATGTTGTTAAAATTCATCACTGTCCTTTTCTATTTCCTAATACATGCACATTCTCACTCTTAGCCTCCAAGATATTCTTGAACTCTTCTAACAAAGTTACTGAAACATATATAATGATGAGTAAGAAATGGTTCTTTTCCTTGATGAGTTTAGTATATAATTTCAACATGCCATTTTTTTCTAAATATTTTGATTCAATCTTTCTCAAACTATGGCCTCTAAATCAGAAGCAACTATGAAGACAGATGCTGTAAGAGATTTTTGACACAACAGGAAAACAGAGGAAACCCAGCACATGGAATCAAGCACATGGAATGAAAATGTTTGTGTCTGTTCTGAAAGAGGTCTCGGAATCCAGGCACTGGAAGCTCTACTTGCATATCAAGCCACACTCGGAATGAAATAGAAGAGGTGACATATTTGGACCTATGATTTGAGAGAATTTCTCTCTAAAAAAATAATATGCAGACCAGTGTGCTTTTTATTCCTTTAATTTAAAATTAAAATTTATTCCTTTAATTTAAAATTAAAATTAAAATTACATGACCAAATTATTGAAATAGTTAACAGAACCTCTTAGAGTAGTCATGGTTTTAGAAGTGTAAGTTAGTTTTAAAAAAAACATAAGGGTATTATATTAGTTTTCTATTTTGCTATAACAAATTGCTACAAAATTAGTGACTTAGATCAACACAAATTTACTATCTTACAATCCTCTATGTTGGAAGTCCATCATGGGTCTCACTGGAATAAAATCAAGGTCTTGGCAGGTCTGTGTCCATTTCTGGAGGTTATATGGAGGAATCTGTTTCCTTACCTTTTCCAACTTCCACAGAAAGCATTTGCCTGGTGATGCCTTTCCTCCATCTTCAAAGCCAGCAATGGTGGCTTGAGTTCTTCTTACATCACATCCTTCTGACTTCTGACCTCTTTTTTTAATTTTTTTTATTTTTAAATTTTTTTCTGACCTCTTTTTATGCCTCCCTTTCGTACTTTTAAAAATTCTCGTGATTACATTGGACCCATCCAGATTATCCAGGATAATCTCCTAACATCAAGGTCAGCTGATTCCATTAGCTTAATTCCATCTTGAAATTGACTCTGCTTTGCCATATACCAACATATGCACAGGTTTGGGGATTTGAAAATGGATATCTTTGGGGACCCTTTACTCTGTCTGCCACAGGCAGTAATTTAACTAAAAAATTCATCATGTTGGCTCTGAAATGGCACTTGAGATTCTACAAGGAGTACCTTCTCTCTCTCTTTTTCTCTCTTTCTCCTTGTTCTTAAATAAAGGGGAAAATTGACAGAATGATTTGTTTCTCCACTGTGTTATGTGAGTTATTCACTGTAGCTGAGCTGACATAACGACCCAGCTCCTGAAGTTTAAGAACATAAGATTGGGGGTGTCTGGGTTGCTTAGTTGGTTTAGTGCCCAACTCTTGGGCTCAGTTCTTAATCTCAGAGTGTCAGATCAAGTCCCATGTTGGGCTCCATGCTTAGCAGGAAGTCTACTTGAGATTCGTTCTCTCTTTCTCATTCTCCATATACCCCTCCCCCTGCTCATGCTGTCTTTCTCTCTCTCTTTCAAATAAATAAATCTTAAAAAAAAAAAAAAAAGAACATAAGACCAGTTAAGAGTGGACCTGGAGACCTTACAGAATTCACTCTTTGGCACATCTATTTGTTCTAATGGGCATTAATGATATTCAGCAAATATTTCTAACTGTGTTCCTAAGGATAGGGTAGGATCGAACTCGTTCATCTCTTTGGTACAAGGTGTGGCCATATGACTTGCTTGGGCCAATGCAAAGTGTGTAGAAGGGACATTTGTCTCTTCTAAGTGGAAGTGCTAAAGAGGGCATTTATGATTTGCTTTATTTCTCCTCTTTCTTCCATAGTGAAGAACAGATTTCAAATAGTGGTTGCTCCATCAGCCTTAGTCTTAGAATAAGTACAACCTGAAGCAGAGCTCTCAGCCAGTCAATGATGGACACATGATATGAGCAGGACACAGACCTTCATGATTTTAATTCTCTGGCATTTTGGAGCTTGAAACTGCAGTAAAACCTAGCCCATTGTGCCTGATCTCACAGAATTCTCTTTTTGCTCTGAAATTTCCAAAGATCTTCATCACTAACATGCAGGGATATGAAGATGGGGTTGGAGAAAGGGAGAGACGGAACTCACCTTAACCGGTTGAAGCAGTCAGGAAGCAAGCCCTATGCACCAGCGCCAGGTAATAACAATGGATACTGTGGTCTGTAGGTGTCTCCTCCTGAGGACTGGAATGTGAACTGGGAATCGCATTCATCCTGATATAAATTCACACTTTCCCCATTTCATAGTCCCACAAAGCTGCTGCTATTTAGTGATATAATAACATGCCATAAACACATTTAACCCATACATATTCAATGTTCATTTTTCTTTTTTTATTCTTTCATTCTCCAACTCTCTTTCTCATTGTTAAAGACATGGTAAGGGATCCCTGGGTGGCGCAGCGGTTTGGCGCCTGCCTTTGGCCCAGGGCGCGATCCTGGAGACCCAGGATCGAATCCCACGTCAGGCTCCCGGTGCATGGAGCCTGCTTCTCCCTCTGCCTGTGTCTCTGCCTCTCTCTCTCTCTCTGTGACTATCATAAAATAAAAAAAAAAAAAAAAAAAAAGACATGGTAAGAGGGGATCCCTGGATGGCTCAGTGGTTTAGTGCCTGCCTTTGGCCCAAGGCGTGGTCCTGGAGTCTCAGGATTGAGTCCCACATCAGGCTCCCTGCATGGAACCTGCTTCTCTCTCTGCCTCTCTCTCTCTCTCTGTGTGTGTCTCTCATGAATAAATAAATAAAATCTTAAAAAAAAAAAACCAACATGATAAGCTTATATTTATTTTTATTACATATTATGCATTTCTATATAGTGTATACACATACACACAAATAATGTTATGAGACATTTTTTAAAAAGTCAACATGCTGTAGTTTATAAACTTCTTAAGGGATTTTCAAAGGCTATTTTGACTCCACATCATTTTCAAGATAGGCAATGACATTAGATCTCAAACTCCACATTAGATGCTTCCAGTGTTGCATACTGATTCTGGTAGCATGTCAACATAAGAAGAGGAAGATTGGAGAGTCAGATACCAAACAACAATTAGTGAGCAGACACTCACTCCTGACACCTTCAAGATTTTGGGTTAGAGTAAGACTGAGTTCCTGTCCTCCTTGCATATCACCTTGGGGGCAGGGGGCATTGCAGATGGAAGGAGACATACTAGGAAGTAGATACCCAGGACATGTTGACTGTAGTTTCTTTTCATTTCCTGAGTGACTTTTCTCAGGTTAACCAACCTGATCAGTTCTTTTATTTGATGGACATGATTGATAGATGACCCCTAACTTCTCTAAACACTTTTTAAAAACAACTTTTTGAAACAATTTCTCCCTAGTAAGAAATTTACATATAAAATATGTCTTTTGGAAGATCAAGTGTTTTCTCTCTGTGCTGGAAAAATGGGAACCCATCAAACATGGGATATTAGAGCTACAGGGAAGTTTGGTAAAAGTGATCTTGTTCAACACCCTTCCTTAACAGATAAAGAAACTGAAGTCACAAAAAGTTAAATGAATTACTCAAATAACACAAATATTTAGAGATAGGGCCAAGAATAAAACCCCGACCTCTTGATTCCTATACTTCCCATTGCATGGGATTTGTTTAGAATAATCCTGACAGTAAGCTCTAAAACATAGAAGCTCTTGGTATTTTCTGGTGCAGCAGAACTTGTCTGTTACCCACATCTAAATACTTTCTTTACTTTTCCTCTAGAAGTCTATACTTCTATCCTCTATCTCTATACTGCCCATGTCTACATTTCACTTCAGCTGCCAGAAATCTCAGAAACAAATTCGAAGTTCAATTATAACAACCATGTAGGAGTTCATTACCTGAATATCTGTGCTGTTTTTAACAATGATACTGATCTTTTGTTATAGTTTCTATTTTATTTATCCCTGAGTTTTTAACTTATGTTCTATTATTTTATTGTATATATCTGTTCTGTTAGTTGTTACAGATTCTTAGTGGAACAAGATGGAATATCCATTATTAGATGACTCACACAATCAATCATTTTCTTTATAAGTAATGCAAAAGAATAGTTTTTCTATGTATTGGAGAAATTAAATCGATCTGTGGGAAATTGGAACTCATATAAAATAATGGTCTATTTATATTTAATTAGACTTCTTTTAGTGATAGCCTGGTTGTATCTGAAAAATTAGAAGCAGTTCCTTTAAAATGACTATAACATTATTAATATTAAATTAAAGTCAACTGCTTCAGAAGCTTATAATAAAATAAAATGCTAAGGTTTTGTGAGATGTATTTTTTATTTGTTAAACATGTTATACATACATTTTAAAAATATGTGCATATGTAATGGATGTTAATTTGTATCAAGTATTAGTTTCTAAAAGTATCCTGTTTAGTTTGTAATTTTATATTTCAGCATGCTTTGTTTAGGTATTAAAATGCATTAAGTAAAAGGAGAGGAATTTTTAAATATTTAATTTTGCTTCCAAAGACACAAGGAGAATTGATAATTTCTTCTTTATACTTTAGTATTAACATAAGTTAAGTAATACACCCAAATTCTTTTTGTCCTAAAAATCTATAATTTTTAACATAATAATAAGAACATAAGAAAGCAATACACCCAATTGCTTTTTGTCCTAAAACCTATAGTTTTTACATAATAAGAACATAAGAATTCAAGAAGTAACTTTTGATAGATTATGCCTATGAATAGATTTATTCATTCATTTATAGTTTGAGTAGTCAGTACTTCCACTTAATATATGCAGAGAAATAAAGAATTTATCTCACTAATTTAAACCAAAAATAAAATTCAGGTAAAAAATAAAGGACCAGTTGAAGTCATTTTTTTCTATGTAAAATCTTGGCCTCACATAATGTGCTCCTTGCTGACTCATGCACTCATTATAACTCATTATAACCTGAAGATTTTTAATTTCTACTTTTTTTTTTCCTGAATGAATTAACAGTGCTTCAAAATAGCAATTAAAAAGGTACATACACTTCACCTGTCTAATTATCAACAGGTCAGTGATCTGACCTGGCATTCTGTTAAACCATCAGCCCTCCTTTTCTTGCAAAGGTGGAAAAAAAGGTGGTGACTTCACTGGAATCTTGTCATTTAGAAAATGAGCTATAGTTGCATCATATGAATCATTATTAAAAACAGTGTCCAAGAAGGCGATTCAGTATCCAGAGAACATGTTATCCAGAGAAGCTGTCATCCCAGACTTAATCAGACCAGCCTTTGTAGATCACCCCTACCCTTTGTGAAGGTGAAAGCATATCAACAAAATATTGATGATGGCATTTTTCTTAGTTTTCCCACTGGGTCTAAGATATTTTCCATAGGATGGACTAGGGCATATATAAACAGGGAGGCAGAAACATGAAGATCTAATCCAAGTTTTAACCTTGAAGACCATATGTGACTTGTATGGTTGTTTGGGAGAGGGGGGAAAAATAGTGGGGAGGACTTACTTGCATCCTTCAGAGGAGGGAATGAAACTCAGAATGAAACCGAGTGACTTGAATGCCATCTTCTTTCTGTGAGGATGAGAGGAACCTGGAAAAGGGAACATGAAGTAAATTCACTACAAAGAAGAATAAATGTCATTAAATAGTGCAGACAATAAATGTATTTGACTGGAAATTTATCTTTAAATGAAATTTATCTTTAAAAATTATAGAATTTTTAAAAATTAGTTCATTTTATCATTATCTTAAAAATAACATGAATTGTGTAATAAAAAATAACAGATTCGGTGTTGACTGGATTGGAGGATCATAATTTTCCCTTCAGAATTGTTAACATGGCACTTTTGGTCACAGTATCATAAACAGTGTTAGTACTATATTCGTCAGCCTCATCCATTTTGCCAATGCTCCCTTTAATTCTTTGATTCTCAAGTCAACCTCTTGTGAAAATATCTGTCACATCATCACCCTCACTGATTTTCTCTCCTTCCACTGTTAACTGATCTCACTCTGCCAGGTGCTCATTTGGAGTTGGTTTGACTTGTGATGAAGAGTTCTCCAATATCATTTTATTCTTCTTTCTGAATCCCTGCATCTTTTGCAAAATTTATTTCAATCGATTAGCATTTTATTTAGATAAAAGTCACAACCTCTGAAATCATCAACAGAAAACAACCACCAAAAGTTGTTGATGCAATGCACAGAGAAAAACACTCAAGTGGGAAGGATCTTCACTGGAGACTAATTGTTAGTTAGCAGTTGGTCCATTTGCTTTCTTATACAATCTTGAAACTGCAGGGACTGGCTAATGAATAACAAGGACACCTGATCTTTGGGGGGGATAAGTTCCAGTGACTTTAAGTTTACTAGATTTTCTCTAGGGAATGGCATTGCTGGAAACCTTTTCCATTTTCACAAACATTATCTGTAGATGAGCAAATTATCTAATGAAACCATCCAAGTGCAATTGAATATTTCAAAAACTCAATCTTCTGGAAATCTCCACTGTAGTAAAGATTAAAGAAGTCTTTCTGTTCCAAAACATCTCACAATTGTTAGTTGATTTTTAATACAGTAGTAATTTAGATCTAATGTATGAGAAAACACCAAGGAAGGTGAATAAATTAAATATACATTTTACCTGATAATCCTTGAGCTAAGTTTATCTGTGAGCACAGAGAACATAGATGCTAGTATCTCATATGCAAGACCAGAAAAGTCCACATAAAGGAAGAGCTACTGAGTCTAGGACACTAGATCCAAACATTTATTTCCTTAGAAATATGCAAAAATTTAGAATATGTAGAAAAGGTACGCTTAAAAAACATTTATTGTCCCATCAAGATATCTTTGGTATATAAAAATCTACTCTTAACCAAAAAAATGCATCAAAGCATTTACCTGAGACGATTCACATAGTTCTAACTAAAGATGATTTGAATGTCATGGTCACAGAGAAGATGGACGTGATTAATATAACATTCCACATCTCTTGCTTCTTACCCCACAGATTCCACTGACAACATCACCTCTCAGATACATTCAGAACATTAAACTAAGCTGAAATTACTCCTCTTTAATCTGTATTTTGGCTCACTTCTGTCTTCCCCAAAGTGATGAAGGTTTTATAATAAAACCCTTATCTGGCAGCTGAGGGTAGGAAATGCTGGGTTCCTCTGCTCCCTTCCCTAATGAACAAGATGCTCACAGTTTAGCTCTTATCACCCAAGATATTCCAAGTAGTAGACAACAAACAATAGATCAGTCTGGAGGGAGATTTTAAAGACACATTTTACAGAGATCGTTTCCACAGATCTATAGTGATGATGGCATTGAAGCAAAGTACATGGTTCCCTGTGGTGAGAAATGAAGATGGAGGGGAAGCCAGGGGTTAGATGAGGGAAGCACTCACAGCCCATCCACCAAAATGGATCTGACATTTCCCTCTTCCCCTCATTTTGACTAAACTTTAGAAAACATCATATTCCTGACTTCAGTTGCAGGCTTCCCATTTCTTAGAACATTTTATTTAGAAAACTTGTGCTTGTAAATGATTTCTCTGCTAAGATAGAAATCCTTTGAAAAGACTCTCTTTTTTTTTTTTTTTTAACAACCCAGGAATGTCTTTGTTAAGGACCTGGAAACATCTCTGAAATGTAAACACCATAGGAGATAGCACCCAGATCTCACAGTTTCTGTAAGAGGAAAAGAGCCTAACTTCCGTAGGCACCTTTACTCTAAGTTATAAAACTGTCTCCTGCCATGAATATATGACGTTTACTTTTCCTTTGATAAGACCAATTAACACCGCCATCACCTCTGCTCTTAAAAACATTCACTCTTTGTTGGAAGGGAGTTGAATTTAGACTGCATTCTTGCTCTCTCTGTTTCCTTTTTGCCATAGACCTGAATAGTCTTCCTTCCCTGCTTACCTTTGTCTGGTACAGTTTTTGCTTTGACATCATGTTTAGGAATGTGGACCATGTCTAAGTTGGTTAGTAGGACAGTGGTGGAGGAGCTCAAACCTAGGGGTCCCACAACCTAGACTGGAGTTCTGACTCCACCCCTCCACAAGGCAGTTAGTGGACAATTCATACAATAAATAGGAAGTTGTTTGATTGGGTGATCAACACTGAACATTAGCACTGATTAAATTCGCTAGATAAGTGCTGGGTTTTCCCTGTTTCTTGGCTTTAGTGCAAAGAAATGCACCTGTGAGCATAGTGTCCATTCTGCTGCATTATTCCTGACTTTTTGCAAGCACATCGGTTATAATTAGCTTCACTGAGCTTGGCATGCTATTTTGCCCGTGGCATTTCCACGTCAGTCTTGTGCCTTCTGAACCCGGTGAATAATTATAGATTAATAAATAACATTATTAAAACTTTGGTTCCTTGTTTTTCTTGGTAACGTTACTTTCAAGAATCATAATTATTCAACCTATACAGAACACTGCCCTTCTGTGGCCATCCGAATAATCCAAATAATCCGCGAAAATATTTCAACCTAAGGGTTTGTTTTTCAAGACTTTCCAAAGAAGGCTTTCCTAGCAATTGTAAAGCAGCCCAACTCTTCCAAATTCCAGTGGTCTCTGGGGGCTATCGCTGCCCTTAAGGACATGTACTGCTCTCTAACTTTCTTCTGTTGCCTTTCTGCCAAAATAATGCCTCCTTTACTCCCATATTAATAGGCCAAACTAATAGAAACACCTGCAAGGAGGTAAATAGACTCTGAATTCCTCTGAAAGTAATTTCTATAAAAAACAAATAGAAAAGGGGAATAACAGGTGTTCCATTGTTAATTATCCAGCTGCCTTATTCTATTCTCATAGAGTCCTGCTTTCTTTGAGCCTATGAGTAGAGAACTCTAGAATACTCAGATACATATTTAATCTTTCAGATCTTTTGGATATTTCATTTCCATGATATTCAATACACAAATCGTTGGAAAATTTTAATTTACTTTGGGTACTATGTAGACTGCAGTGTAATGGAAAAAAAAAAAATCCAAGGCATAGAATTGGAAGATGTGGGTGTAAGATGTCCTTCAATGTAATATGTGATTTTGGCCCAATTATTTAACTACCTTGAACTTGTATATTAATGCTTTTTGACCCAATTCTCATCTTGCAGAGAAAACTAAGCAACATATGTGAAAATATTCACTTCATAAGAGTAATATTCAAGTATTATTTTCCTTAATCTTTTATATATCTTACTTTTATATATTACTTTTTTGTTTCTCTCCATCAATGCAACATAAATGCCATGAAGGCAGGGTTTTTGTTTTATTCACTGCAATGTCTTGAGCACTTCCTACGGTGCTTGTGCTCAGTAGCTATTTGTTGAAGGAAATTAAAAAAAAGTGTGCATGCAGATTTCTATTTGGTTTTATGATTGCTTAGGAAGGCTTTTATTCCATTCTGCTCTTTCTGCTTACAGAGTGGCTATTAGAACTTAACACATTGTTAGAAAGAAATCCCATTTCGATTGAGCATTTCAGGATAAATTAAATGCTGTGTGTTTCTAGAAGATCTTACCTAAGAAAATGAGAAGCTCAGAGGTGAACCTGAATCACTGGCCAAAAGGTTTGGGATCTATGACTATTTATTGATGTTAGCCTTTACACTTGTAACTTTCTTTTCGGAGGGGTAAACTTCATTCCATCTACAGTGGAAAAGAGCCATTCAGGCAATCCTACAGTACACATCAAGAACACTGATAGAAGTAAAGCTTCCTTGTTGCTCTTTGTAGGTCTGTTGCAATCAAGATGTGGCTACATTTGAGACAAGCACATCAAATTCTCTGAGAAATCCTAATGTAGACACTGTGAAGGTATACATAATAGATAGTAATCTTAACTTGAAATAGGTCTTGAAGGGGAAATAAAAAGTCTTGTTCTCTTAGTTGGCATATTTTAGCTTAAATCTTTCACAAGGGAAGACCTTTCTAATGGGGATGATCTCCTATCTAGGACACATTCGTTTCCACTTTGCTGAGAAACAGTCTAATAAGCTGGATGGTCTGCTGCATTCTTTCCCTGAGCTACAATTAACAGCAGCTCCTAAACTTTGAGCCTTTGCTTTCCCTGTTTTCCAGTGCCACGCAGATATTCTATTTCTTGTTTGCAACTATAATTTGCCATTAAATATTAAATTATAGGATTTATCTCAGATATATGTTTATTGTATTTTGAACACTTTGAAAATAAGAGAGTGAGTGTTGTAAGGCACCAAGCAGCCTGGAAGTCTCTTTACATAATCTCCCTAGCTAGATTTGCTCACTGCTCTCAGTTCACTTTTCTCAGTGGCATCTAATGAGGCAACAGCATCAACCTGCTGTGACAATGGCTATATCATCCTGATAATGATGAAACACGTTCATCTGCTCAACCTCAGTAAAATTCCGTGCTCCATGTCCCCTAGAAGGGATGAAATGTGATTCCAAGAAGAAGTCAAAGTGTTTTGAATCTTGACTATTTGGGAATCTATGGAGTTATACAATCTGAAATGCTTATTTTTATTCATCTTATGGTATTTTTATTAAATGACCTTTTAGGTTGCTATGACTCATATATGACGTAAAAGTTGAGGTTCTCATTAATAATAGTTGCATATAGATTCTAACTAATCATGTGTGGTCTGATTGCTATATTCTCATGTCTACCTTTAGAAAGCAAAGAATTCTTACTCTTGTCAAATTTTATCTCAGAAATAGCTACCACTGAATGAGTGACAAGAGTGTTCATTGTTAACCTTCCAACAGAGATGCTGTTCTCAGCTCTAGGCCTTAATTTCACCTCCTGAAAGCAGAAGGTTTGGGCATAGTTAGCTTTAAGGATGAAATAAGAAACTGTTTTAAACTTTAGTAATTGAGATTCACCTGTGTGAAAAAAGACAGTTGAACAGTTTGATAATGCCTCATGGTACCTAGGAAAGACATTTGTGATTAGGAACATGATTTACACAAAAAAGGAAGAATGTTGCTATACCATTAAAAAAAAATGCTTTCTTACATGGGTTAAATAGATGGGTTTCTCTTTTCATGAGAAAACAGAAAATAGATGTTTGATTCTTTCCTCCATTTTTGCACCTCATTCTAAAACTTGATCATTTTTAAGTTGCTTTTTTAAAAGAAATTATACCAGAGTGGAATTATAGAAAAATTGATCATTCTACCTGTCTCTCTAACATATTGGATTGTGCCACTCAACTTCTATTAGGGTAAAAATGCCTTGTGGAGAAAGCAATTTCGATCTGGCAGGGAGAGGTAGCATGCATCCTATCTGAATTCCGTATGTGAATCACTTAAGCTTTTTCTGCAAAATGAAATCTATGAACACAATGACAATATATTGTTATAATGAATTTATAACACAAAAATGTTTTGATGATTATCAGTAAGCTCACATATTATGCTTTCTGTGCCTGGGCATTTTGATATATTTTGTAGAATTAAACTTACTTTATAAAGTATGCTTGCTTTCCAAGAAAAGGGATGGTGTGTTTATATATATCTGTATATAAAGACCATACTTTTCAATCTTGAAAGCAAGACTCTTATCCTGCCAAGTATGTGTTTTTGAAGTACAGTTCCGCAAATGATTTGAAATCAGGTCCTTCTTGAAAAATGTAAGTCATTTTCACTATACATTAATTTCATAAAAAATGAAGATGGTTTTATTTGATTTCTAAGGGGGTGAGATATAATAAGAAATATTGATTGCCATCGTTGTTTCTGTTTTTGCTACAGCATGCTACTACTACATGAAATGTCTGAGTGACTAGATATCTTTAGGCCACTTAATTATCTACTTCTTTCTCCATCTAACTGTTTCTATCCTCATGAAAAGGTTTTCAGGAGATGGGTCAGTTGTTTTTAACCCACACTTTTCTCATCCTTGAAATCTGTTGGTACTATTTTCCTCTTCTGTGTTACTTTCCCCACACCATCAGATAACTTTTAAAGGCCTATGAGTTTTAATTCCAGGAATATAACAAAGCTATTCATCAATCCTCTTGCTGAAAATGACTGCATTTATTTGTTTTAAAGATTTTATTTATTCATAAGAGGCACACAGAGAGAAACAGAGACGTAGGCAGAGGGAGAAACAGACTCCCTGTTAGGAGCCCTATGTGGGACTCGATTCTAGGACTCTGGGATCATGCCCTGAGCTGAAGGCAAATGCTCAACTGCTGAGCCACTCAGGTGTCCCCAAAATTATGACATTTATAATAAAACATTTTAAAATTTATGAAAAAAACTGAAGGGTTGATATGATAATAAGGAATTATTAGGTAAATATCAACAGACCATCAAAGAAAAACAAAATCTTAAGAGTGGCTGGAAAAAGATACATTACCTTTAAAAACTAACAATTGGATTGACAGCTGATGTCACAAAAACAACAGTGAGAATCCAAAGATAATGAGGTCGTATCTTCACAGTATAAAGGAAAATAATTGCCAGTTTAGAATTCTGTGCTTTGTGAAAATATCTTGCAAGAAAAAAATAAAGTTTTTTTTTTTTACAGCCCAAAACTGGGAATATTACTAAAGAAAATCATAAAAGATTTTAAAGACATCAGTGGTTACATTAAAAGTAATTGTACTAAATGCTTCAAACAAAATGCAAAGATTATCTTTTGGATTTTGTAAAATCAAAGAAAGTAAGACATATTTGAAATATAAATTACTAAAAGGCTGGAAAAAATACACAATTCAATAGCTAACTAAAGCTTTGTCTTTATCAGACAAAATGACCTTTAAAAAAAAAGCATTGCCAGAAGCTAAGTATGTCACTTTATGATGGAAAAGGGTTGAATAATCAGCAAGGCATACCTAAATTTTAAATTTGTATACACATAACAAAGTGTCCTTAAAATTAAAACAAAAAATGGACAGATATATAGAGTTTATCCAAAAATATCAGTATGAATTTAGAAGATCTGACTATCACAACCAACTTAATGTACATACCTGAACTGTGACAACCCAAACCTGCAGATTACATACAACACTGACAGAAATTGGCCACATAACTGGGTTATAAAGCAATTCTTAACAAATACCAAAGATCAGTGTTATGCACACCATGGTATGAGAAAAATGCAATTCTACTATAAGTTGAAAATGAAAAGATAAATTGAAATTTTCCATATAAATAGAAATAAAATCACCAAAATTATAATGAAAATTAGAAAATCTTTGAATTGAAGGATAATAAACATGCCACATTTCAAAACTTGTAGAATGCCAGTAAAGCTATCATAAGAGCTATCATATGACCTTAAAGGTATACATTAAAAAAAGAAAAAGTAGGGATATGTAGGTGGCTCAGTGGTTAAGTGCCTGCCTTCAGCTCAGGGTGTGATCCTGGAGTCCCAGGATCGAGTCCCACATCGGGCTCCCTGCGTGAAGCCTGTTTCTCCCTCTGCCTGTGTCTCTGCCTCTCTCTCTCTCCCTCTTTCTCTCTCTGTCGCTGTCTTTCATGAATAAATAAATAAAATCTTTAAAAAAATATATATACAATGAAAAGTAAACATATATTTAAAAGATAAATCAAAAGATTGTTCTTGGAAAAGACAAAAATCCCTGACATGTTTAACTTCAAAAGGGGATAGATGAAGCAAGAAAAAGCAATTTTAGGGATCAAAAAAAATAATTACTACAAATACTATAGACAAAATTATAGTAATAGTATAAAGCATCACATCAAAACATATATATATACATATATATATGCAACTTGTATTAAAATGGTAATTTTGAATGAAAATAGGACCTACCAAAGTAACCGTAGAAAATAAAAGGAACCATGACAAACATTAAAGATACCGACACTGTAGTCAAAAACCTGCTAACAGGAAAACTACACTACCAGACAAACTCACTGGAATAGTTCATTCCTATAGCAGTCGAACTCTTCCAGTAAGCAGAAGAAGAGAAATACCCTCAAACTCTTTTATGAAGTTGGCATGACCTTGATACCAATCTGACAAAGGAAGAAAGGAAATACAGTCAATTTCATTCATGATCATAGAGGGACAAATGCTCCCAAACAAAATATTAGCAAAGCTACGTCCCACAACATATAAAAAGGATAATACATTGTCATCAAATTGGCTTGATCTCAGGAATTCAAGCCTGATTTAATATTACAAATCAATTATAATTCATCAAATTAACAATCTAGAGGAGGAGAGCAATATAGTTATATCAATAAATGTAAAAAGACATTTGATAAAATGTAATATTCTTTTATGATTAATAGGATAAAAACACTAGAAAAATATAAATAGACAAGAACTTCCTTAATAAAAACGTACCGGAAATATAATACATAGTGGTGTAACTTTAAGGATTTTTGCATTACTCTCTTCAACATTTGACTGAAGATCTTAGCCAACGCAGAAAGACAATAACGAGAAACAAAAAGTAAAAGGTATGACAAAGAAGAAACCAAAACTCTTGGTATTTGCAGTTCATTTGACTGTGTGCACAGAAAACCCCCAAAATATGCAGATAAATTATTAGGATTAATAAATGAGTTTAGCATGTTTGCTGAATATCAATCAAAGCACACACATAAAGTACATTTTTTCATATAAGCCTCAAACAAAGTGAAATTTAAAAAGGAAATTTAGGGGTGTCTAGATACCAGTGGTTGAACGTCTGCCTTTGGCTCAGTCATGATTCCAGAGTTTTGGGACGGAGGCCTGCATTGGGTTCCCTGTAGAGAGCTTGCTTCTCCCTCTGCCTATGTCTATGCCTTTCTCTGTGTCTCTCATGAATAAATAAATAAAATCTTTAAAAAATAAAATAAAAAGTAAATTTATATGCTGTCAATAAATATGATGTTTTTAGGACTAAGTCTAAAGAAAGCAAACAAGACCTTTCCAGAGAAAATTATCACCCTTAGAGAATGGTATAGATTGGAGGTCTTCTTATATGATATTTTACTGCCTTAGTCTTCTCTGGCATCTTTAGCCACACAATAAAATTTTGTTGAATTCTAATCATGTACTGGTAACTATCAGCCATCTATCAGCCATTGAGATGCAAAGATAATTTCACTGACTCCTTACTCTCCTTTTGTTCTTACATATCTACATTTACAGATGTAGATATATTATTACTTTTTCATAGTTAGAGTGACTTTGTAGCTTTTGAGATTTGAAATAATACAATTTGATCTGAATGGAAAAAAAGGACTAGAGTGTAAGCATCACTCAAGTAAGCATCGTATAGAAACTTAATTACAGGGGATCCCTGGGTGGTGCAGCGGTTTAGCACCTGCCTTTGGCCCCGGGCGTGATCCTGGAGACCACTGAATGGATTCAACTGGATTCAATGGAGACCATTGAATCCCACGTCGGGCTCCTGGTGCATGGAGCCTGCTTCTCCCTCTGCCTGTGTCTCTGCCTCTCTCTCTCTCTCTCTCTCTGTGTGACTATCATAAATAAATAAAAATTGAAAAAATAAAGTTTAAAGTAAAATTATAAAAAAAAGAAACAATTACAAGGCATTCAATTTCCATAAACACTTTTAGCCTGCTTTTCTCTTCATATTGATCTTAATATTAAAATATTAAACTTGAGAAGCACAAAGTGCTTCTTCTCACCGTGGTTACCTATAAACTAGGTTGGATGGAACTGAAATTCTTGTCTACAAAATGGCAATTTCTTTTTGATGCATCAAAGATGTGAAGCCCAATCATAGATACACATCCAGCACATTACCTAAGACAAGGGCTATCTGAAAATATGTGTGCAATCTTTGAACTCTTTTCTGAGTTTTTTGTTTGTTTCATTTTGTGTTTAATTGTTCCAGCCTCATCATCTAGCTACTTTTGTTCTTTTTAAAGACAGCCTGCTTGAGTGTGCCTTTTTTCTTGAATGACACTAAAACTTTTGTTTTTTTCCCCCCACCCTGTTCCTCTCCTGCCTCCTCTCCAAATCTGCTGGTGTTTGTAACTCCTTTATTGTGGGTGTGGTCCTCTCCATCAGCCATGTGGGTAGTTGAACCAAAGTCACCTACCAACCTCTCTGCTGCCTTGTCCACCAGGAGACACTTCCAGGAATCCAGGTTGGTGTGTGGGGTGTGGGGTCCAGGGGATGTATGCAGCCAAGTCATAAACAGGGCCTCTTCTTTCATTCCAGCACCCCATAGGTTCCCCTGGGTTCCCAACTCTCGGATTTTGACCCTGACTTTCCAGGTTTTCTAGTTTATGACACTATTTCTGCCAAGCTCCAAACTGCTGTGCATATTACCTCTTTCTTACCATCAAATTTTACCCTTTCTATTCCCCATCCTTTTGGAGTCTTGCTACCTATTTTCATTTAAATTACTCTAAGGCATTCGTTGGGACTCCAGCATCAAGATTCAGTGGGTGGTAGAAATTTTTAATTAGACAAGGGCCTCATCCCTGAAATCACAAGAGGACATTGTTTGTCTATTCCACTTTCATGGAGGCCTGGGGCTGGCAGTGCATTTGGCTGAAGCCCCCCTCTTTCTCTCAATGGGACTAACCATCCAACCTGGTGCAGCAGTCAGAGACATCTCCTCTTTTGATCCTCACCCTTTGTCTGCAGTCCTCTTCTCTGGGGCCAAAGGTCCCCATAAAATGTGAGCATCCTAAATAAAATAGTTCTTAAGAAAGTTAGCATGTGACAAGAGCAAGTGGTACTATGTGAAGACAGCAGGGCACCTGGGAAAGAGCACAGACCAGGGATCTGGCTCACCTGGGTTTGGATCTCAAATTGTGCCTCTTAATTAGCTGTGTAACTCAGAAAATTCTAAATTTCTGAGTCTCAGTTTTATGAATATAATAGGCTAACATAACAGCACCTCCCTTATCCTGATGCCGTGAGGCTATGAAGTGACAAAGCTAAAGGTCTTGTCATAACAACTGGGTAGAGTGAATGTCAATGAAGTATACCTGTTAATATTGGCTGAGATTTTCTCCCTTCAATAGCAGCAAATCGTGAAAACTAAATAGTACTGGTTCCATTTGACAGATGAAGAAACTGAGGCTCAGGGAGGTTAAATAACTATTCTAAGGTCAAAGTAGTAAAAGTGACATTTGGGACCCAAATTCAGGTGTTCTGACTTCCACCATATAGTCATATTTTCACTATATCATATGACATAAGAAATTTCTTAGTTTTGGCATATTTATATTAACTGCTAGTCTTCTCATCTGGTATATTTAATGTGTGGACGTTGTCTCATCTTTTCATTTATTGTTGTGGTTTAAAATATTGCTATTATAATTTACATGAGTTTCATCTTAACAAAAACCACGACATTTGCCTTATGGTTTATATGGATTATTTCTAGCTATCTGATAGTTTCGCTAACATTTGTATTTCAGGAATGTAGTCTATCACAGACAAAAGCATGCAGTGAAAACTGAGAGACTCTCTTTCCTTTAATCTGACAAAGAAAAACTGCTAATATTTTTAAGTGGTGCCATTTATTGACCCTACCATATTTACTGAGCACTGACCAATTGTCAGGTGTTGTGCTAAGCTTTCTGTGAGTTCCATAGTGAATTAGATGGTCTTTTTTTGCCTCAAGAACTAGATAACAAATTTGGAAAGAAACTCTATAGCCATTTTAATTGATCCTGAGCCAGACTGTAAAACCCCTCTTCATTTGATATAAAATACAGTTTTGCCTTAAAATGGAAATTGATACATATTAACACTGATAGGCAAAGATCTCTTATTTGAATTGTGATTTCCACAGGTATTTTAACATGAAAAACCAACCCAGATCCCTGCATCAGTGGAGTTCATTGCCCTGCCCCAGTTCATGGCTGGGGGTGGGGTCGCAGGGAGGAGAGACACATAACAAATAATAAACAGTAAATGAATACATTCCGTTTTTTGTTAGATGATAACTGATACTGAGAAAAACAGAGCAGGATAGAGAGATTGGGAAGCCAGAGATAGCTCTGGGTGGCAATTGTAAACACAATGGTCAGGGGAAGTCGTATCCAGAAGAGGCCTTCAAGAAAGACCTGAAGGAGATAATAAAGTTAAGAGTGCATCTCTCCAAGAAAAGAGCATTCCGGGCTAGGGAAGACACCAAGAGAGCAGTGCAAGTGAAGACTGAGAGGGAAAGCATAGAAGACAGGAGGTCCCAGAGGTGACAGGGAGTTCAGGCATTAGGGTCTCAACAGCCCATGGCAATGACTTACAGCTTTCCTGGAAGTGAAAGGCAAAGCTACTGCAAAGTTTAAGCACAGAAATGACCCAAGAATAACATTTTGTGTTCAACTGTGTTCATTTAATGGAGCAACATTTTCCTGCACCATTTTTCTTGGGAGGGAGAAGAGACATTATCTTAATGTTTGCATACTAAACCCATCAGTGTATCTATTGATGAAGATACTACTTATTTTCAGCTTTTTCTATTAATAACATTGAGTTGAATATCTAAGTAAACACTTTATCTTGCTATCTTTGCTCTAGAATAGATTTCTATAAAGGGCATTCTTTATGGGTGTGCAGGTATGCAAGGATAGAAATCATGAAAAACATACCCAGATTGTTTTCCTTAGCAGTCATTTGAGTTTATATATTCTCAGAAGCAATATGCATTATATCACACATTGGTATTTTTTTAAAAGATTTTATTTATTTGAAAAAGAGAAAGTGGCACGGGTGAGGGCAGAGAGAGGGAGAAGCAGACTCTCCACTAAGCAGGGAGTTTAATGTGGGGCCTGATCTCAGGACTCTGAGACCATGACCTGAGTTGAAGGCAGGTGTTCAACTGACGGAGCCATCCAGATGCCCTTATATCACACATTGTTTTAATCAACAGAATAATATATCAATTTTCCTAATTTAAGGAAAATTAGTCAAAATTCAGTCACTCATTTGTCAAGAGATTCCTTAAAACCTACACTTGACACAACAATCACTAGACACATCAGAATGACACATACCTGTTCTCCATATACAGTTATATATTTTCTTATCTTTACTATATTAAGCCCCTTTACTTCATTATTCCATTTTCATACACTGACTTTTTCTTAAGATTTGTTTCTTTATTTGAGAGAGACAAAGCATTGAGAGGGACATGAAGAGGGAGAGAGAATCTCAAGTGACTCTGCACTCAGTGCAGAGCCCTACAAGGTGTCAGGATCCATCTCATTTCTGAGATCACGACCTGAGCAGAAACCTAGAGTTGGACACTCAACTGACTGTGCCACCCAGACACTCCTTAATATAACTGACTTTAAATATAAATGACCAGCATACATGGTTCGAGTCAGGATCCCATCCCTCTAGTAACAGTTAGTTGTTTAATTCAGTTTCATGATGTGATGATGTTTGTGATAACTGAAGCAGGGCTCACTCCATTGAAACCTAACTCCCAGTATCTTCAGAAGAAAGGGTTTCCCAAACAAATTAAGAGGGCAAACAGAAATACAGAGGGGAAAATATAAAATGCTAGAAAAATTGCTCTTAATGAATTTATTAAGGTAATATTTTTTCATCTAAAGTAACATTTTAGCAATACAGCTACTTTTCTCTAGAAATGTTTTCAATTCAGATTTTCACCAGTATTGGACTAGTCTTCTGTGAGCTTTTCAGCTTTGTTTCAATTATCTGGATGTTTTCCCATGTTGGTAGATATAAAACTGCCTGCACGGGTCACATCTTTGTACAGTTTTAGACTACTTGATTAAATTCTGTGTTTGTTTTTTTTTTTTTTTCTGGATTTGAAAAAACCTTAGTTATTCTTCATTTTATAATCTTGTGATAATAGTTAAAAGTCAACATAAGTATGAAAATCATTACTGTATATATTTTCAAACCCAAGTCTGAGAATAGAAAAGAGAAATGTCACTGTAAGGAGTATTTATGCATTTATACAAAAAGCCTGCAGATGTTGTATTTAATTTAATATAAAAAAGTGTATTGAGGGGTGTCTGGGTGGCACGGTTAGTTAAGCCTCCAACTCATGGTTTCAGCTCAGGTCCTAATCTCAGGATTGTGAGATTGAGCCTTGCATTGGGCTCCCTGCTCAGAGTGGAGTCTGCTTTATTTATTTATTTTTAATATTTTATTTATTTATTCATGAGAGACAGAGAGAGAGAGAGGCAGAGGGAGAGACACAGGCAGAGGGAGAAGCAGGCCCCACGCAGGGAGCCCAATGTGGGACCCGATCCCGGGACCCCAGGATCACACCCTGGGCCAAAGGCAGGCGCTAAACTCCTGAGCCACCCAGGGATCCCCTGGAGTCTGCTTTAGACTCTCTTTCCCTCTCCTTGTGCCCCTGCCTGCTGTACACAGACACACACTCTCTCTCCCTCTCTCAAATAAATAAATAAATCATTACAAAAAATATACTGGTGACAAAGCTTCTCTTGTAATCTGCATTTTATGAATGAGGAAACCAAGGCTTAGAGAGGTTTCAGTAACATGTCCAATTCTTGTTTCCTTTTTTAGAGAGGGAGGGGGGGATGTAGGAGGGGCAGAGAGAATCTTAAGCAGGCTTTCCACCCAGTGCAGAGCCTGATGCACGGCTCAGTGTCACAACCCTGAGATCATGGTCAGAACCGAAATAAAAAAATCAGACACTCAACCAACTGAGCCATCTAGGCATCCTGCCAATTCCATCTAGCTAGTAAGTGGTAGAGTGGCAGCTGGAATCTGGGTTTCTCAAATGCCAAGGCACTGGGCTTTGGCTGCGTGAAGACTCATTTGGATGTCATGGTCATAGAAGCAAAGGATTAGATGGAATATGAGAGGTCACAGAAGGAAAGAACATGATATACTGCTAAGAGAAGCCAGTGAAATCTCAGATCAGTTATTTATAAGTAAATAACTGAATTCTATTATATTAACCTCTAATCCTTGATTTCTCATCTATAAAAGGGGTATAATTAAAAGACTATGTAAAATATTTCTTAGAGCTCTAAGCACCCATTGTGCATGAAACGATAGTAATTGTTTTTAAAAGTAAAATAGGGAAGATTTTATAATAGCACTTGGACAGCTGGTTTGGTGGAAGAACAGAAATACTTGAGACCTGGGATGGTTACTGTAGCATATATTCTGAATGTATCTGAAAAGTCTAGATGCAGCAGAATCCAGTGACATATATAAAATGTTTTGATCACGGAAACAAATAAAATTTAAAACTTTTTTTTAGAAACAAAGCACTTAGGGATAAATACTTCAACAGGAAGCATCTAATAGTCTTTGCGTATAAATACATATTCATGAAACACTAACTTAGCAACAGCGATATGTACTTTTTCCCTCACATTAAAATAGTCTTTGCAAACACCATTTGCAGGATATTTGTCTTGCAAAATTTCCCTATAGCCCTCATTAACAAAAGAGAAAAAAAAAGATTCTAAGCTATCATGCTATTTTGTTTGATTCTCTTTTCTGAACAAGAAGATATAGTTTTAAAATGAGTTCTTGGGGTTTTGGTGGAGCTTGAGATTGCAAAGCAGCTTTTTAAGCTTTTTAAGGTCCAAAGCTAAAAAACTCATAGTAGTGATTTAAAATCATGAAGACATTATTTGCTATCCCCTCTTTTCTTAGAGATAATACATGGATTTGCAAAGCACAGCATTTGACACACAGGAAACTTCAGTATACTTATTTTCTGTTACACATATTTATTACCAGTAGCACTATATTGAACCGTATATGCCTTTTCCTATATAAATAAGTTCACTATCTGATTATCTTTTCCACTGTAATTTGCTTATTTTGCGCAGTATCCATATATGATGAGGTTTATTTTCACTGGATATATCTGATAGATTCAAGAGTTGCCTGAATGAAGTCTCTTTTGAGTTATTTTCAATATAATTTCTCAGGATAAAAGATTTCAAAGCAGCCCCGGTGGTGCAGTGGTTTAGTGCCGCCTGGAGCCCAGGGCGTGATTGGGAGACCTGGGATCGCGTCCCACGTCAGGCTCCCTGCATGGAGCCTGCTTCTCCCTCTGCCTGTGTCTCTGCCTCTCTCTCTGTGTCTCTATGAATAAATAAAATAAAAAATCTTAAAAAAAAAGATTTCCGCCCAACTAGTACTGAAAATAGAGAAATCGCTAGCCATTGGTGTTTACAAATTGTATCCCAAATGAATTAGCTATGCTATAATCATATGTCTTCTTTGTTTATTTTTTTTAAAGATTTTATTTATTTATTTGAGAAAGAGAGAGAGAGTGCATGCACAGGTGTGCCTGCAGGTGAGAGGGAGAGAGAGAGAGAGAGATTGAGAATGAGCAGGGGTGAGAAGCTGAGCAGGGAGTTCGACACTGGGCTTGATCCTGGAATTCTGGGATCATGACTTGAGCCAAAGGCAGATGCTTAACTGACTGAGTCACCCAGTCACCCCTGTTTATGTTTTTTTTTTTTTAATTTTTTTATTTATTCATGAGAGACACAGAGATAGGCAGAAACATAGGTGGAGGGAGAAGCAGGCTCCATTCAGGGACCCCAATGTGGGCTTTGATCCTAGGACTCCGGGATCATGCCCTGAGCCAAAGGCAGACTCTCAACCATGAGCCACCCAGGCATCCCATGTTTTTTTAAATTATGGGATTAAATCAGAGTATAGCTAATATGAAGCCACTATTTCTGCTAAGAATAAGCTACTTGATTTATGGTTAATAATGAATGAATTGTTTATATTCTACTTATTGTCTTTTGATAGTACCCAGACTTAGGTCTGCAATAAGTTTCACTGATCTGAGGACACAAATGATAGTGAAGTGTGTCAATGATCTTATTCCAAAAAGAAGTAATCTCCACTCTTAGATAATCTATCGCAGTTTTTTGTTACATTGTTAAAATGTTCTTTCTTTGAAGAATTATGGTGAAAGCAGAGGTAGGAGTTATTTTTAAATGTTTTTATTGGGAAAATAAAAGAATGGCCACTTTATAATCTTATTTCTGTTTTTATTATTATTTTACTGGTCCAGAAGATGGGAAAGTCCGGAATTCACCATTCTATAGTTACTCAGTTGTCCTTAAATATTGAAACAGGACACTTAACAGTGTTTCTAAATATTTTCAAAATTTGGATAGTTGTTTCCTCTGATTAGCATACTGAAATCTTAAGAATTAATGAGTGCCATTAGGTCTTTCAGTGACTAATGAACTGTGACATATTTCATTTGTATGAATGGCATGATATGAAAATCATGCTCTTATGTCTCCAACCTAGAAAAGAAAAACATGAGTATAGAAACAAAAAAGCAAGAAAGCAAGCAAGCAAGAAAGAAAGAAAGAAGAAAGAAAGAAAAAGAAAAAGGAACTTCATACTTAGGAGATAAAAGCAGAGAAGGAAAAAAAAAAAAAAAAGGGCAGCCCAGGTGGCTGAGTGGTTTAGCACCACCTTTAGCCTAGGGCATGATCCTGGAGACCCCGGATCCAGTCCCAAGTCAGGCTCCCAGCATGGAACCTGTTTCTCTCTCTGCCCCTGTCTCTGCCTCTCTCTCTCTCTTTCTGTCTCTCATGAATAAATAAATAAAATCTTTAAAAAAAAAAAAAAGCAGAGAAGGAGCAGAACAGTACACATTATAAACAAAAACTTTTGCACCAAACACTTGCTGAAAATGTGAGACAGATTTTATTTGAGCTACTGCAGTAGGGGAGAAAGAAATCAGTATAGAACTGAGCTCAACTCCAAATACAACAGGAACAAATGGGGATTTATAGCCAGTAGGCGGAGTGAGGGCCTGGTCAGTGTACTAAGTGGACATGACTGAAGACAGGGGATCCTTGCTAAAATGGCCTAACTGTTCTTGCTAAGGCCATCCAACATAGCTATCAAGGGTGAGGGATGAGGATAGAAGTCAGTGGTGGGGTGATTCCCACTAAATGGACTGAGCAGGATTCTTTGCTAAAAACTGGGCTCGAGGACCAAGGGTAGGGCTGCAGTTCAAGGTCAAGATCTGGTTGAAAGAATGCTTAGAGGCTAACTAAAGATTGGTTAAAGAGAGAGCCTTTGGCGCCTGCCTTTGGCCCAGGGCGCGATCCTGGAGACCCGGGATCGAATCCCACATCGGGCTCCCGGTGCATGGAGCCTGCTTCTCCCTCTGCCTATGTCTCTGCCTCTCTCTCTCTCTCTGTGACTATCATAAATAAACAATAAAAAAAAAAAAAAAAAAAAAAAAGAGAGAGCCTTTGTCAGTAGATGAAGATAAGAGAAACGAACACACCATGTGATTTTTAAAAACACATCAGTTTTTGAAAGACTGACCTAAACCCCTGAGCTTCGCATAACATGTTAGCCCTTTCAGCTGAGAGTAAAATAAGGACATTCACTTGAGTGCGGTTCCGTTTTGAACCACGTGAAGTTGTTTTTTAACTTCCTCTAAACTCTCAGTTGTGGTATGTCATTAAATTGAACTTAATGAGACCATCTCAATTCCTTCTTAAAGATCTCCTCTGATAGATGTAAGTTTTTATTTTTTTCTCCAGTGTTGAGATGCAAGGATTTAGTATAAAGCTCAAGAGTAAATATCCTTAATAGGATAGAGATAATCATAGGAATGGTAATTACTCCATTTTACTGAAAACATTCAATAAGTGGGCAGGAGATAAGAATGAATTTTACCTTTTAGAATCTGCTAAGTTTAACTTTACACTTTGTTTACTTGACATTTAAGCAACAATAGCAGCAGGATCCCATTTCATTAGAGCTATCCTGGGAAATTCTTTAAATGATCTCCTCAGATGCAGCTGATCCCACCATCTGTCACCACTGCAGAAAATTTAGCATTGATTTCAAACACTCTTTTGTGCATAATCTTTTGATGTCAACCAGGATGCTCAGAAAGACAAGAAAAAACATTAATAAGTACTAATTCAGCGTCTACCACTGCCTGGTTCTACATCCTAACAGGTCCCTGTTCTTTCAGTATTTACAACCTCAAGGGAAGATAGACAAATATTACAAAATTATTTGCCATTTGCCAAGTGCGGTAATAGGACATGATACAGGGTGCTGTTGAAACACACAGGAAGAGTGTCTGTCCCACTTCTTGCGCTAGGGTAAGATTGGGAATATGGGGAGTGGTGAGAGTGTGAGTGTGTTTGTGTGTGCATGAGGCATTGGAAATACATGGGAGATGAGACGTGGCCTCCTTGGGGGGAAGGAAGGTGCAAGAAGTGATTTATAAATGGAGACCCAGGAGGTAGAGTAGATATTATTCAGAAGGAAGGAAGGGGACTGGAATGGGTGTTCTTAAAAGAAGAAACACTATGCGCAAGGATTCAAGGGTAAATGGGAATAAGTACTTAATTTAACATGTCAGAGAAATGCTTCTCAAATTTTAATGGGCATGTGAATCCCTCAAGTTGGATGTTAAATGCAGATTCTGATTCAGTAGTTCTAGGGAGAGACTTGAATTTTTGGGCATCTAATTCTTGCACGTAAGCAATATCAATGCTGCTGGTTCACAGACCAAACTTTGAGTAGCAACATACAGACAACTTGACTTCCAGTAACTGGACACTTCTCTCTCCAGAGAAGTCACTGAATATTCCCGAAGCCATTGTCACTACTGATGGTGACCTACTTATTCACACTGTGTGAATCCTTAATGATGGCACTGTGGTGGCAACTCAGCACATCATTCACATATTACATTTTCTGCAAGGGAGCCTACTTCTCTTCCCATATTTTTAAAGTCACTACTTCAAATTCTGCTTTTGTACCTTCTTTTCCTTCTGTTCGTTTCTCTTGATCTCTTGATCTACCTCCTCATTGAAACACATTTAGCAGTTTCAGCATGAAACCAGCCTGAAAGGATGTGCTTAAGAAATATTGTCAACATTTGTCAAAATCAAAGAAAACGTCCCAGGGAAGAACTTACAGCCTTCCCCATTAGGAACAACTTAAAGGCTGTACTGTATCTTGACAGCAGTTCTTTTAATGTCAATTTGAACTCATTTTAATAAACGCACGAGTCTCATGTTACTGTCTCTGCCTCATCCCCTAAGAGCCAATGTTCTGCTTCTCCAGAGACCAGGGACAGCATCTTTGCAGATACTCCTAAAATTCCATCTCCATCCCAAAGGCATGGGAACAGATTGGGCTAGGTTAAAGTCACTTACAGGGAATTCACACCCAGGTCACATGTTTTAAAAGAGAAGCCTCTCTACATATAGTTTTGTACATTAAGCATCATCAAATTGATTTATAATGTGTTTCTGGGGACTAGAAGTGGCTTTTGCTTTGAATATTGGTGCACTAGAACTGCATCTCCCTTGTCAGGTAATGCACTGATTTTACTCCTAGTAATGTGAGTCTAATATACTGTTTAATCCTCATAATAATAAGTAAATACATATATACATACACACATATATATTCACATATATATTTAAGATCAATTTCTGTATTAGTGCTATATAGACTTAACATTAGGACAAATGGAGTGAACCTTACAGGCAAGCAACACTTTTTTTTTTTCCAAATTTTTCTTTCAAATTTTTATTTAAATTCTAGTTAGTTAATATACAGTTTAATACTGGTTTCAGGAGTAGAATTTAGTGATTCAGCATTTACATATAACACCCAGTGCCCAACCTAACAAGTGCCCTCCTTAATTCCCATCACCCATGTAGCCCCTCCCTTGACTACCTCCCCTCCATCAACCCTCAATTTATTCTCTATTTTTAATAGTCTTTTATGGTTTGCTTCCCTCTCTCTTTTTGTTTTCCTCCTTCCCACATGTTCATCTGTTTTATTTCTGAAATTCCACATATGAGTGAAATCATTTGTCTTTCTCTGGCTGACTTATTTTGCTTAGCATAATACATTCCAGCTCTATTCACACTGCTGCAAATGGCAAGATTTTATTCTTTTGATGGCTGAGTAGTAGTCCATTTCAAAATTCTTCTTCACCATCAAAACCACAATGAGATACCACCTAACACCAGTGAGAATGGGGAAAATTAACAAAGCAGGAAACCACAAATGTTGGAGAGGATGTGGAGAAAGGGGAACCCTCCTGCACTGTTGGTGGGAATGTGAACTGGTGCAGCCACTCTGGAAAACTGTGTGGAGGTTCCTCAAAGAGTTAAAAATAGACCTGCCCTACAACCCAGCAATTGCACTTCTGGGGATTTACCCCAAAGACACAGATGCAGTGAAACGCCGGACACCTGCAACCCCGATGTTTCTAGCAGCAATGTCCACAATAGCCAAACTGTGGAAGGAGCCTCGGTGTCCATCGAAAGATGAATGGATAAAGAAGGTGTGGTTTATGTATACAATGGAATATTACTCAGCCCTTAGAAATGACAAATACCCACCATTTGTTTCGACGTGGATGGAACTGGAGGGTATTTTGCTGAGTGAAATAAGTCAATCGGAGAAGGACAAACAGTGTATGGTCTCATTCATTTGGTGAATATAAAAAATAGTGAAAGGGAATAAAAGGGAAAGGAGAAAAAATGAGTGGGAAATCTCAGAAAGAGAGACAGAACATGAAAGACTCCTAACTCTGGGAAATGAACTAGGGGTGGTGGAAGGGGAGGTGGGCGGGGGATGGGGGTTACTGGGTGACGGGCACTGGGGTGGGCACTTGACGGGATGAGCATTGGGTGTTATTCTATATGTTGGCAAATTGAACACCAATAAAAAAGAAATTTATAAAAAAAATCCTTCTTCACCTTTATCTCCAACTGGGATCTCAAAATCATCTTAAAGGCCGATGGGCTTTCATACCAAAGTATATGTGGGTAGACTTGTCATTTCTTCCTTCCACTAAACCAACTTAGCAGTTCTGAAACTTTTTTTATGCATTAAAAATTACTGTAGCACCTTGTCTATTTGCAGTCATATACAGTGTGCTTTATGGGGAAATGAGGAATTTCCATAGGTGTTCTTTTACTTTTTTCTGTGTTCCTATTAACTCTTACTTTGTACCTAACTAACTCTCCCCAAACAGATGTAATTCCCCTCTAGAGCAATCAGAGATTATCGAAGCCCCTTTTCTACACTGTTTTATATCAGCTGTGTCTCAATCTTACTTCTCAACCTGCTTCCTTCTCACTCCTAAGGTTGCTAATCCTGTAAAGAGAAATGGGAGCGGTCCTAACCCTGGAAAATACAATTTCCTTGACTCATGAACCAAATTATTGCAGATCCAAGTTAGCTTGGTTTATGGTTTGGAACCTAACAACGATAAATATTTAACATTTGGGTGAAAACCCAATTCTCCTATGGCCAGGAAAGCATTCAGAGGGGCATCTGCAATTGAGTGTAAGGTACAGTTACATTTAAGTGGTAGCTAAAAAGTTGCAGGCCCCACGTTGTGAGATACCTATAAAAATAGGGCTGAAACCTCATGCTTTCCATGATACTTTATGAGTATTTCTAGAGCCAGAAAGGACCACAGACTTTACTGCCAACATTAATTTATAAATTAACTAGGCAGCAGAATAGTTAGGGATCTGGAGCCAAACCTCCTTTCCTTCTTCATTCCTCTATCTTTTCCCAGTTAAACAAAGATAACATGACTGCTCTCCTTTCATTTAAATTAAGCTCATTCTAGTCCTCAATGTGTCAATTACTCAGAAAATAATACATGCATTAAACAAAACAGATTTTACTTGAATTATTCTGTGTAATTTTTACCTGAATCTGTGATTTGTTACATACACCATTAGCCATCATTTAAAAAAAGCCATTCATAGTAATTAATAATGGAAATGCTAACAGACTACATTTATGTATTTCCATTTAATTGCAATATAATGGAAGTTGACTAATTTAGAACTTAAAACATAGAGTTATATATTAGTTAAAAAAGCATTAACTGACCTTCTATTTGCTGTTTCTTTGAAGAGATTTTGTTTAAGTGTTGGCTTGATAATTACATAAAGAATTATGAGATCACATTCCAAAAAAAATGTATTTTGAGGAGTTGTATATATTCTATGTGATCAAGAACAACAAAAATAAAATACATAGACTTCAGATACCCATACATTTTTTAAAAGATTTTATTTATTCATGAGAGACACGGGGAGAGACAGAGAGAGTCAGAGACACAGGAAGAGGGAGAAGCAGGCTCCATGCAGGGAGCCTGACATGGGACTCAATCCTGGGTCTCCGGGATCAGACCATGGGCTTAAGGTGGTGCTAAACCACTGAGCCACCCAGGCTGCCCCCATACATTTTTTTTTTTTAATTCTGAATTTTTCTTGTTTTCAGAAGAGAAATCCTTAGGAATCCATAAGATCCAGAGGACTTTTTATATTTCAATTAGGTTGAATTCAAAATCTCCCAGTTATATCATGAAAAGCAAGAGTGATAATGATTTCAATTAGACATAAGGCTTGGAAGGGAGTTAAATCTAGAATTTTGGAGACAGAGAAGTTAAGGTAATGCTTCCAGGTACAGAGATAGAAAGAGATGACATGCCTTTTCTAAAGTCTACGTTCTGTTCATGACACTGTCCTTCCTCCTGATTAAAAGTATGTTTTGTCACTTGTTTTAAGAAATAAGATGAATATTTTACATTTTTAATTCTGAGCAGAATTAATGTGGCATTCTAAAAGCATTATTTGGGTAAAGCGTTATTTGGGTTTTAAAACTGCTTGCTTAAGAAAAACTGGCAGAGCTGGAAGTCAGGCAGATGCACCGTGTCCATGTAAGCACCGTGAGAAGTCACTGGCTTGCAGTTTCCTGTTCCCAGGAGAATAGTGCATAATGACTTCACCAATTGCATGAGTGAAGCCAACAAAGACATGTCATCAGGATTTGCAGAGTTCCGTACCATCTGAAAAGAGGGTTTTGGTAAGCCACATCATGTTACTTCTGTTCTATGGAGATGACTCACTGGAATGTGTTTTCTTTTGTATTTTGGGGACAAGCAGCAATTTGGAGTCACCACTGATGTACGAGGTTTCAGCGCCACAGCAGGGCAGCGCCAGCGGCAGCTTGAGAGGCAGCCTGGGTAGCTCCATCACAGCGTGTAAGAAGGTAACCTTGCCTACCACTACTCTCTTTTCCCTGATTGAACTTGAACACTAGTGTCATTTGAGTTTCTAAGTACCTGTTCTAAAGCAGAAAAAACAAAACAGCAAAAACGAACAACGGAATGGCCCACAGTTTGCTTGCCTGGTTAACCTCTGATGCCACTAAAAATGTAATTCATGAAAATGATCAGAAAACTCAAGCAGTTCAGATCGGTATGACTTGAAAAGGATAAGCCTGAAGTGCTTTTCCATCAGCGCTTCCACTTCTTCCACTGCCTCTTTGCAAACTTGGCCGTGGGTAATAGCTTCTCGGATCTCCTTTCTTCTGTATCTAAGAAACATTCATGGCTCTTCTCCTTCTGATATTTTCTTAAAGAGGAAGGTGTGCTTGGCTTATTTTATTATGAGAAGCAGAACTGCATTTCCTAGAATGTAGACATTAGAGCTAATAAACAAATTTTGCTTTAACACGCTTGCTGAAAGGTGTCATTTGAACAGCATAAATTTATCTACTTCATTTTTCAAGCCCATCCAACTTAAGGCCCAGAAACTTAAAACAAAATGTCTGATTTCCCACCTAAAGCTTTTGTCACTATTTGCTACGGAATTCCAGAGGAGAATGTGTTTTCTTTCATCCAATCTTAGAAAATATCATACTGCATTATTTCATTAATTGTTTGAAAAAATGTTAAATTATAAAAATTACTTATAGGTGTAAATCCAGATAGATTCTATTACTAAATATATTTTTAGTATGTGTATATATAATTTATGTATACATAGTGTTTTTTATGTATGCCTATATGTATTTATTGATTGATTACTACACCCAGTAGTAATTACTACACCCAATTAAGCAGCCTTATTTATTTTCTGCTTGTGTGATATTTATATCATTTTCAAGTACTAATGAAAATGACACATACCTGTGTTAGAGAACATATATTGATTGTAGAAAAGTAGCATTAAACATAATTTTATAGTGTGCCTGGGTGGCTCAGTTGATTGAGTGTCTGCTTTTGGCTCAGGTCATGATCCTGGAGTCCCAGGATCAAGCCCTGAGTTGGGATCCCTGCTCAATGGAGAGCCTGCTTCTCCCTATCCCTCTGCCTCTCCCCCTCCTCATGCATTCTCTCAAATAAAGAAATAAAATCTTAAAAAAAGGCATAATTTTACAAAAGTATTTGCATTCATACATTCAAAATCAAACATAAAAATAAACCAGTTGGGGCAGCCCGGGTGGCTCAGAGGTTTAGCACTGCCTTCAGCCCAGGGCCTGATCCTGGAGACCCGGGATCGAGTCCCATGTCAGGCTCCCTGCGTGGAGCCTGCTTCTCCTTCTGCCTGTGTCTCTGCCTCTCTCTCTCTCTCTCTCTCTCTCTCTCTGTGTGTCTCAAGAATAAACAAATAAAACCTATAAATAAATAAATAAATAAATAAATAAACCAGTCTAATCAGTTAAAGTCTCTAATTATCATGTGTTATATGATCTATTATTCTTTCTCCTCCTCTACAATTCTTATAGAAGAGTCAGTGATATGAAGGTCTGTTTTTAATGCAGAAAACTGAGGTTCTATAATTCAAAATAATTTTGAGTTACGTATAAGAGAGGTAAAGCTGCAGATCTTCAGGTCTTGCAGTATGTTCTATTCAACTTTGAAATTCCAAATTATAGTCTTCACTAGATGCTACACATTTCACAAAGCTAAATGATTTTTCATTTATTCTAATTTTTAAATAACTCTATTTCTACTGATTAGAGTCCACATGGTACTTAAGTTAAGGATTGAAACCAGACTGCCTGAATTTGACATCCAGTTCAATCATTACTAGTTGTGTTATCTCCAGCAAATTATCTTACCTCTTCATGCCTCAATTTGCTCATCTGAAAAAAGGTGACAGGTGAGGATCAGTGAGTTAATAGACATGAAATATTTAAAAAGGTGCCTGGCATACCATAAGCACTTGAAATAAAGATTATCTACGAGTAACATTATTCTACAGAATAATTTTTCAATAAGTACATGGTGCCAGAAAATAATTCAATATATGCATTGCCATGCTGAGAGAGTTAGTACTTTATGATCTCTTGTCCCAGCTACATTTTTTTTTTTCTGGGAAAAGAAGTCATCATTTTCATTTCTTAAAAATTGTGTCTGGAAATTACTGAATAGAGTCTTTGGTGCTCATGTCTACTCAAAAAATTAAGACTCAAACTCAATCATTTATTATATGTATAAATATCTGTGTGAATATATATTAATTTAAAATTTTAAACATAATCATACTCATACTCCAACCATTTCTGAAGCTATTAGTAGGTTGAACCATATATAATGTCCTTTTCTACAGATTAGAAATTATTAATTATAGGCAATTTCATATGGTGAAAAAAAGATTTGAATGAGTTAAGAGGTTATCCAACCAAATTTAGGAAGGCCTGCTACAAATTAACACAGGAGAATTTAACACCTTTGTGTCCTGGAGTATTTTTCTAATTTTCAGAATGCATTCTTTTCCTTTTTTTTTTTTATTTTTAAGATTTTACTTATTTATTCATGAGAGACACAGAGAGGGGTGGTGGTCAGAGACACAGGCAGAGGGAGAAGCAGGCTCGATGCAGGGAGCCCGACGTGGGACTCGATCCCAGGTCTCCAGGATCACACCCTGGGCTGAAGGCGGCGCTAAACTGCTGAGCCACCTGGGCTGCCCCATTCTTTTCCTTTTAAATATTCTCTTAAACTTACATAATAATTGCATTTAAAGACAGTTTAGTAGCCATATATGCCAGAAGTTATATTCCAAGTGAGCTCTAAGTGTTTTCCTTTTCTTCAAAAGAGTAGCTCACTATTGTTTTCTTTTTTATACTTAGAACATGGGCCCTCATTAAAAAGTCACTGAATACCGAATGATTTCATGCCTTCATTTTATCATTATATATTATTGCAAACTGACTTAAGTGATTATTGATCAATTTGAAAACAAAATCTTGTTAATCACAGATAATGGACCTGGGCAAGTGAGAATCTATAAATGCACATATAATGTGTATTCAAAGAGACAAAAAAGACAAGGACAACTCTACCTTAGAAACAAAAAGACAAGGACAACTCTACCTTAGAAACATCAAGGCTGTCCAGCTGAATACTATGGCTCACAGTCAATCAAACTTCAGTGAGAGTACCATGGATAATTGAAATCTGTTGGTAATTCCCCAAACTGATTTTGTGTAATAGTCTCATCTTCTTCCTCATCAAAGCTTCTTATCAGAACTGACATATTGCTAAATTAACTGGTGGAAGAAATAAAACAAGGGTCTAGAAGATAATGCATTAGTTGGATAATCAGCCTCTGAAAAATTGTAGATTGACTGAATTTCTCTCATGTGTGTCACATCGAATCTCTAAGGGTTTCAGAAATCCTATCTACATGCAATTGCTTCAGTTCCTCTTTGCTGTTGGGGAAATACAGTCTCTAGGAGCCTCAGCTGTGAAAAAGCCATAGCATCAGGAAAAAAGATTTGAGTGGACTAAATTTGAAAGAGGAACTCCTTAAGGAACTGCCTTTCCCCAGAGCTAAGATGGCCATACCACCCAGTCGTGGTTTACATATATTATCTTCTCATTTTGTTAATAGACCTCCTTTTGCTCTCAAACATATCCCAGTATGCACAGTAATTTATATGATTGTAGAACCAGCTCAAGCTTCAGAATGATCCTTTATCTTTCCTTATCCCCTTCTTCTAAATGCTAGGAAAGTTATCAGATAAATTCTCACTGAGGTATTAGTGATTGTGTACGTTAATATTATTGTAACTTAACTACTACTACCGCTGAACTAGTTCTATCGTCCCCTCCCCTAATTGATGCTGATAATTGAGCCTAATCAACCTGGACTTGAGTTCAGAATTCTACTCATCTGGAAGCTCCAAGCAGACAGTTATCAATCCATCCAAGTCATAATATGAAATAGCCTCTATGTCACCATAATTTACTGAGCTCTGAACTCAGGGAAATTTTAATGTGTACAATGTGATACTTCAAAGTCATGCATTTAAAATGATGGAATTTCAAAATATTAAAGGGAAAAAATGGGACAGAAAGAGTAGCTGGTGGAGAGTGTATACTAGAGCCCTCCGTGGTACCTCTTGAATCTTATCTCACATAGATCTTATCTAATGTTCCCACTTCTCCTAGAACCAGTTCTTCTTATAAGACAAATACAACCACCATTATTAAACTGAATTATAGGAATTTTCCATCCAATGAGCTAAATGATTATAAATGCTATCATTTCTTATCTGTTAGACACTAACTGAAAAGCCTTTATAT
This sequence comes from Vulpes vulpes, assembly GCF_048418805.1. Lineage (NCBI taxonomy): Eukaryota > Metazoa > Chordata > Mammalia > Carnivora > Canidae > Vulpes > Vulpes vulpes. The sequence goes on from NC_132788.1 coordinate 10,953,010, forward strand.
TCTCTTCAAAATGCATCAACATTCGTTAACTCTAGGAGGCAGTAGGATGCCATGTAGCAAAGCTGGACTTGGAATCCAAAGATCTGAATTGGATTCCAGGTTTCTCTTTTACTGTGTGATCTTAGGCCAGTGACATAACATCTCTGACTCAGATATCTTAGGGTTGGTGTGATGTTTATATGCAAAAAGGTTAGTATAAGTTCTTTATTTTTTTAAAATATTTATTTATTTATTTATTTGAAAGAGTGTGTGTGTGATTGTAGGGGAGGTACAGAGGGAGAGGGAGAGGGAGACCTTTCAAGCAGACTCCCACTGGATACAGAGCCTAATGCAAGACTCGATATCTTGACCCATGCCATGAGATCATAACCTGAGCCAAAACCAAGAGTCCAATGCTTAACTGACTGAGCCACCCAGGCACCCTGCTTTGTCTAAGTTCTTAGCACACACAGCTGATGCTCAATAAATAATAGTTGATTCCAAATAAGCAATCTTTACACCGGGAGAAATTTATTTAAATAGATTTTAAAAAACTAATCTGAGGTAGCACGCACTGTCCTCTCATTATGTTGAATCTCTGTTAGATTTTCTTCTGCTTTGGAAGCATTATGCTCTGTCACATTTCCACAGTAGCTGGATGTTTCCAGGCCTTGCTTCACTTCATGGGCCTGAAGATCTGTTCTTTGGGGTAGAGTAGAATCAAGACTCTGAATAGGATTCGTATGATGAAAGAATCATGGGGGAAAAATCAACACCCCAAATATCCTTCTCTTTCTATGTCATGTTAATTAAATCTGCATTAAATCTGGATTTATCAAAGGCAGCGACTGAACAGACTTCAGTTTCCCGGAGATAGAGTTTGATCTTAATATGATATCTGATCATCTCTTTGAAGCTTCAGAGCATTCTTTGCCATGACTAGACTCCTTTAAACGAGTTAAATTTGTTGTCAACAGTGGCATAGAAACCTCTGAAGAATTGGCAGAATGGATGTCCCTGGATGCTTCATATTATTCTGTAAAATACCCTTTCATCTAAGCTCATATCATTTTGAATTGCATGTAATTAACAAAAGCAATTCAATTAATGTGTGCAGGCACAGACATATAAATTGGGAGGCTTTTTCAGGATCTGATCTATATCTCTAAAGACGTTTTTATTAGTCAGAATTGTATTGCTCTGGGCCAAACACCCTATTAGTACTTCTAGGAAGCATGTGATAGGAAATAGCTGTCATAGTCTGTGTTTATAGAAGCTGATTCCTTACAGGAAGGAAGGACTTTAAAACATGTAAATATATAAGTAAAATTAAAACAAAATAAGCATAACGGGGCATATTCACCCTTCTATAGAAGGAAAATGCTAGGCTTTCCCCCTGGAATATACAGCACTCACAGCTTTATAAACACTCTCTTCTGATGAAGCAACCTGGCTGTGGTCTTCAGACCTCGCTCCTTATAACAGAATGGCCAATCTAAATTTTGTCAAATGGCTAGATGTCCTGTTTGATTGCCATTATGCAGGAGTAATCAGAAGCATTGAAGAAATAGGGAGATTTTATTTTATTTTATTTTTTAAAAATATTTTAGCTATTCATTCATGAGAGACACAGAGAAAGAGGCAGAGACAAAGGCAGAGGGAGAAGCAGGCTCCCCATGGGGAGCCTGATGTGGGACTCAATCTCAGGACACCGGGGATCACGACCTGAGCCAGGCAGACGCTCAACCACTGAAGCTACCCAGGTGCCCCGGAATAGGGAGATTTTAAAGAAAATGGAGAATTGTCTTACTAAAAGTATTTGAAGAAAGCTAATTTAATAGTTCTAAAGAATTCCTTAAAGCAAAGGGAGACTGGAATCTGGGATGCCAAGAGGGACACACTTGATGTGGACAGGGGGGAGCAGGGAGAGGAGAGACGGAACCTGCATCTAGGCAGTGGGAGGAGAGACACACACATGTGGAAGTCAAGATCAAGACTCCCTGGCACTGAGAGTTAAACCAGGAACTCTGTCTATTTGAGCCAGAACATCCATGAGAGGTGATACCATTAAGGTCACTGGGAAGAGGAGAAAGGAGATCAAGTAGCAAAAGAAGTCCATCCATTCAGATTCAGCCAGTTGCATCCACAGAGCCAACCACAAAATTCCCTCTGGGGGTCAATTCCCTGACCACTTAAGGAAACTTCTTTATCTGCTGATCATATAAAGAGCCAAAGGGCCCCCTCCAAGGTTTGTTTAAATTTATCCGAGTTGCCCTGAGACCAGAACGCAGATAACAAGGGTGTTGGTGAGACTGATTCCCTCTGCCTTCAGCAAAGACAGATCAGAATCCTGTGCACCTCTTGGCATTCAAGCAGTCTGATCCACACTGAGATAAAGAGGTGGGGCTTCATGTACTACGTGGTGAGTTCATTCTTTGGAAAATGCCAATTCAGTCATCCTATGTGGGAGATTTTGTTTAAAACTATCAATTATGGCTTGTATTGCAGTTTGAATGTGATTTAGCCTCTTATTCCAAAACCAGTATGTTTGAAGACTTCTATTTGGGACTCCACACCACCTGTCTGCCTCTCTACAGTTCCGTTCCTTGAGCATCCTTTTTGCTATGTGTGAAGAACTCCTGGAAGGATCTTGCAGTGCCTTTTCTTTTCCTTCTTCTTTTTTTTTTTTTTTATCGAAAAAGTAGGACTCTGAAAACCCAAAATAGCTTAGAACATTTTGTGGAGTTGAGGGTGATACTGCATGATGGGAAGTAGGCAAGTGATCTTTTTGTCTGAATTCTTGCAATTTCCCCAAACCTTTATATTATGTATTAAATATCTCTATGCAAATGGGATGGGTCTAACATTTAAAAAAATATCTAATATGGCAGTGAAAATTCTTCTCCTTTCTATTTTTGAGTGTTTTTTAAATTTTTATTTATTTATTTATTTATTTATTTATTTATTTATTATTTATTTATTTTTATTTATTTATTTATAGATTTTACTTATTTATTCATGCGAGACAGAGCGGGGGCGCTGCAGAGGGAGAAGCAGGCTCCATACAGGGAGCCCAGCCTGGGACTTCATCCCAGGTCTCCCAGGATCAGGCCCTGGGCTGAAAGTGGAGCTGGGCTGCCCTATTTTTGAGTGTTTTAAAAACGACCTGACACCCCTTCTCCCTACCACTTACCTTAAGACTTGCTTGCTTTCCTTTCCACTTCCCAAATAAAGCAGCCCTCTGGACTTTGGAATCTGGAGGAGACGGTGCATTTCCTACCAGCCCTAAGAGCTTCCACTTTTCCTGTATCATGCCAGGTTTGCCTTCTGATTGAAATGCCCAGTTGTCACTTCTGCCAATGTCAGAGCAGGGAGGAAGGATAGGGCTCAGATAAATTTGAACAAACCTTGGAGGGGGCCCTTTGGCTCATGAATCCCTGAGAATGAGCCCCCTCATATGTGTGCTCACTTATAGGAGGCTCATCTCCATGTTTTGGGCATTAGATCCACCTTGAAAGATTCATTCGAGGGCTCATACCTTAAGGCTTGCTCGCTTTCCTTTCCACCTCCCAAACAAGCAGCCCTCTGGACTCTGGAGTCGGGAGTAGACAGTGCATTCCAACAAGCAAGTGTCTCCCTTAGCAAGTTATGTGTACATCTGCTTACATCTTAAAAGGTAAATGTATCCAGTAGCTTCTTCCAAACAAGAGTCAAGAAATGAGAATTGCCACTTTTTTATAATTGCCAAAGGCATGCATCAAACCTCAAATAATACTATGGCCACTAAATCCTCTGTCCCTTTGACCAATGGTACATTTTGCATTAACTACACTTGGAAACCTACAAAATAATCCTGAATCAATGGTAAGCCTTGATGCATATCATATATTTTTCGACATGTGTGTTCTTCTTGTATTTTCCTTCTCCTAACATTAAAAATCACATTCCCCTTACTGATCATATCAACATCACAGCATTATACTGCTTCTAAATAGCAATTAAGTAGCAATCAGCTGTCCTCTATTTATATGTCTAATTTTATTCTGTTTAAAACATTGCTGACCATTCATAAATTATACTATATTTGCATTTCCTGAGCATATCTGTTTCTGTAACTCTTGCATTTTATGATTGAAACTCAAACTCGGTTATCACTTTCATGCAGAAAAAAAAAAAAAAGCTCTGATCAACTTTCAAAGCATTCTTCAGCCAGCTGACATCTGTGTGATATGATAGAAGTAAACAAGTATGGCTTGATATTTCTGAATTGTCCTCTGCACTCTTATACCATTCTGTGACTCCACTGAAATACAATGTTGTTTCCAGGAAACAAATAATTGTGTGGCCCAAGAAAATCAGAGAGATAACAACAGAAACCATCACTGAAGTTGAGTCTAGTTCGTTTCTTGCCACATTAGGATACGCTCTGGCCCAAGTCATTACTGAGTCTCTAAATTACATACACAGGGTTATTAGTTTCAAAGAAGAGATGCCTTTTGCTAATGAAAAATCTCCATTTTATACTCAGGTAGGTGCATTCATTTGTCAGAGGCCCATGACATTTGTCAGAGACGGATGCTCCATGAATCAGTATGTCCTGTGTTTATTTATCAGAGGCAAGTTTAGTGAGACAGGTACTGATTGCTAAAAGTATTCCATAGATAAGGACTCTCCTGGTGTAAAAATACAGCTTATCTGGTCATTAATATGCTTATGATGAGGTATGACAATGTTGCCTTCTTTCTTATCTGGGGGGTATTCCTTCCCACCCCGGACACGGTAAAGACAGAGAATGAGGTACAGACCCTGCGCTTGCCATTTTCTTTTCAAATCTCCACCAACTAAGCCTCTGATCTGGTGCTTTCTAGGTACTCTCCTTCTCAGTAATGGAGAACTGTTTTGTTCCAGGGCCTTAAAAACTCCCTTATTTTCCAATACTTTAAAAATAATTGTTGACCAAGAAGAAGAGGCTGTCAAGCAACCAAAAGACTTATTTGGGGTCTTAAATGGAGAGTGGACTAAAGTTGAAAGTGTGCTCTGAATTGTACATGGGGAGTACAGACATATAAAGGCAAAACTCACCAAATTACATAACTTATTTTGAAGGAATTATGATTAGTGTTTACAGAGTTAAGCCAACCGACTAATACAGGATTGGCCATGTAACCACTAGGTGTTTCATTACTTTGGTCCAAAGTAGAAGGATGTATTTCAAGAGGTGGTCCGGTCACAATTGTTCATGATGTTCCCAGAATTGAAACAGGAGATGCACATTGGCCCTACTTACTCAGTGCCTTCCCTATCCTGTTTTGAAATGACACTCTGAACAATGCTTACTTCACTTCGGAATATCCTTTCACATAATCAATTACAAGATTTCCAAATTGGAGAATATGTCAATAGTAAGAGGCAAGAATGCTTCACGTCCAACCAAACAGATAATCATATTACAGAATGTGTCCAGTGAATAATCAAACATGCTTTGGATTGCAGTTTCTCCTTTTTTTTTTTTTTTTTTTTTTTTTGTCAAAGGACACTAAATAGACAAGAACTCAGGCAGGCAGCCACTAGAATCATCATTAAAAGGAAAATGTTGGGGATCCCTGGGTGGCTTGGCCATTTAACGCCTGCCTTCAGCCCAGGGCATGATCCTGGAGTCCAGGGATTGAGTCCCATGTTGGGCTCCCTGCACGGAGCCTGCTTCTCCCTCTGCCCGTGTCTTTCTCTCTCTCTCTCTCTCTCTCTCTCTCTAATAAATAAATAAATAATTCTTTAGAAAAATAAATAAATAAAAGAAAAATGTTACCTTAATATTTTTTAAGATTTTATTTACTTATTCATGAAAGACACACAAAGTGAGGCAGAGACATTGGCAGAGGGAAAAGCAGGCTCCCTAGGATCACCACTTGAGCCAAAGGCAGACACTCAAGCACTGAGCCACCCAGGTGCCCTGTTATCTCGACATTAAATTAACATAAATTCCACACATGAGTGAAATCATATGGTATTTGTCTTGGACTGACTTATAAAGTTTCCTATACCACCTATTACCCTCATTCTTAGGTACTTACCCAAGCAAAGCAAAATCTTAATTTCTAACAAAAACCTGTAGGGGTATGTTTATAGCAGCTTTATTCATATTTACCCAAAACTAGAAACAATCCAAACGTTCTTCACCTGACAAATGTCTTTTTTTTTTAAAATCAGTATACATCTATATAGTGGAACACCACTTGACAATAAAAGAAGAAAAAGTGCTAAACACACAACAATGTACATGAAAGTCAAACACATTATGCCAAGTGAAAGAAACAGGTCACAAAAGATTACATGCTAAATGATTCCACACATATGACATTCTAGAAAAGGGAACATTTTGGACATAGAAATCAAAGCCATGGTTTCCAGGGGTTAAGACTTAGGAGGCATTTGACTAAAAGGATCAGGAGGGAATTTCTTTTTTTTTTTTCTTTTTTTTTTCTTTTTGTGTGGCGGTGGGTGATGCTGAACAGTTGTTCTACATCTTGACTAGAATGGTGAATATACTATTATGTGTAGTTTTTTTAATTCATAGAACGTTACACAAAAAGGCGAATTTTATAGGATCATGATATCTCTATGAAGAGTTGCTTGCAGTAGAGATGCCATTAATGACACCATGTAGCACATAGGTGACAGCATCTATGAGTAGCTGCCTTCATCCTAATCAGATGTTTATCATCTCTCCCACTTAGTATGCAAATCTGACTGACCTGCTCACATTATGGTCTTCTTGTGTAAGAGACATTGAATTAAGTTTCTTAGAAAGTCTAGAACACCAATGGGGGCCTGGAGATTCTTCTCTGAATGATGCCCATGGCTCTTCCAGTGAGCTTCCCTTGTTCCCTTTATTTTATAGCTCTTGCTTTTTCTTTCTTTCATGAAAATTGTGTGTCACCTTGAAAGAATGATTTTTTTTGGACAGTGTTTCCAAACTTTTTTCATATTATGACTCTTTTTAAAAATAATATTTGTTTGAAACTCTTAAGTAAGCAGATGACCAGGGGTGCTCACCCTGGAATGGCAACCCCAGGCTCTGTCCAGCCTGAAGACAGCTGAAAGCATCAATGTCTAAAAATCCCAGCATACTTCACTTCTCTGAGTCTAGTTGCTTGAAGGGGCAGGTAAATCTCTGCTTTTGAAGAAAAATGAGTCCTTTTGTTCTGATGACATTATTCAGTTAATTTTAAGCAGTGTTCCATCATTAATCATAATGCATATATTAAGCAAATACAGCATTCTGTGTGTGAAATTTTCCTCTCCTAAAAGCTTTGGGGCTGCTTTACATCTTTACACTTACTATCATCAGAAAATGAAATTTGATAATGTTTTGATAGCAGAGCACTACAAAAATGCAGATCTTGCTCTAACTTAAAATTCTTTGTTACCTTTGCATAAAATCCTTGAGAGAAATAAAAGTCTTGCAGAAATGTAAAATATCATCATGTGCCCTAGATTTAACTCTTAAATTTTCTTCATATTCAATATAGCCCTCACAAGTTTTCTTTATGAAGCACAATCACTGGAAAAGAAAATTACAAATCTACATCACACCAAATACAAGGAGTTTTGGTGCCAAACAACAATCAGTTGCTTCGTACCAACTATATGTCAAGAGATAAGTGTGAAAGGTAAATTAAATAAGATACTCATACATTATATCATAATAGGAAGGAAAAGACACACATGCACATTCTAAAATTCTGAGGTAGAAATATTGTTTTCATTATAGAGATTTCACCAGGAGAGAGACACACTTGCTAGGGGGAGGGGAGCCGTGATTCAATTAGTTCATGATGGTTAGGGAAGAACATTGATGGGAAAAGTTCAGGGGGCAGATGAAAAGATATCAGGAAAACAACATGCATCATAAATATTTCTCTTTAGTAAACTGCTGGACTGTAGCAGAGTGTACGTGCAGGGAAATAATTGGACACAAAGCTTAGACAACAGTTACGTTAGGCATAGTGCAATATTTTAAACATTGAAGCTTAATAAATGTCTGTGAAATGATTAACAGGTAGGAGCTGAATTAGCATCTGTCTTGAATGCGAGGCCGTAAAATGTTGGGCTCACTGACAGAAATATTGCCCTTCTTTCCTATTTTCCAGGGCCTAACCTAGTGGCTGATAGGACTAGCTGGTAAAACTCTAGTATATACTGGCTCAATTAATCGACTACTGTGAAGGTCATGGAATAGAATTACATAACATCAGTAATTTACAGCTATTAACCTTTCTATGAATACTTAAAATAATCAGATGCTGTGTAAATTTATTATTTCTAATGTCTACTAAAAATCCTTCATTGTAAGTGGCAATGTTGACCTTATCTTGTAGATGGGAAAACCGAATCTCAAAGAGGTTAAATGACTTGCCTTAGGTTGCACAGTTAATTAATGGAAAAATTGGAATTTGTAGCCAGGTTTGTCTTGAAATACTGCACATTTATCTTTTGGTTTCATTGAGCTAGGTGGACTTGGGAAGCAAAGAGTGAGAGAGTGAGGGAGATAGAAGAGGCAGACAGTTAAAACATGAACTGTCCAGGCCCCAGCCTTACCTAAATGCCCGTCCCAAATATCATCCCTGTTCCCTTTATGCTCTGTAAATGTGCCATGTTGAATTGCTCCATACTACCCACTACAATTTGTAACACAATGTGTATTTCAGTGCTCCTTTATTTACTATTTGGCTCCCATGCTATATTTGAAGTTCCATAAATACGGAGATCAAGTCTATATTATTCACTTTTGTATCACCCAGGGATTAAACTAGTCCATGGTATGCAGTCACATGTGGAGAGAATTAAAGAAAAAAACCAAACTTTGGAGAGCAGAATATAAGGACAAGAAACAGACAAAACAGTATTCCAGATGGCACAGGCATTCCAAGCCAGGGTAGCTAGGAGAATTGTTCTGCCATCAACTGTAAACAGGGGAGTTAGGGAGGGAGTCAAGTTTCTTTTAGAGACTGAAATTAGGGAAGGAGGTAGCTTGGGCTTAGAAATCAAGAGTTCATGGTGACAGCAGGAGACCTAAGAGTAATAACTAACAGAAAAGTGAAAAGCCAAGCTCTATAGAAAGTTCCAAGCTGAAGCTGTCAACCATTGAGTCATCCCTCCAGGTGGAAATTAATGCCCCAGAAGTCAGTGAGTTCTCTGAGGAAAATGACCCAAGGAGGTGGATAGAGCAGCACCCCGAGGATAAGACAGAGGGCATATTCCCAGTTAGGGCATCAGAGGAGGAAAAACTATTTAGAAAGAGAGACATGTCCTCCCTCCTACAACTTGCCAAGATCCCCAGACCACTTGGAAGTATCTTGAAAACTGTGGTCAAGTGTAGAGTCTTCCGCCAGCCTTGCCACAGGTAAAAGCACCTACTCCTCTTGGGTAATACCCTCCCTGGACTGCCATTGATCAAAGCACCTGCCTTCTTTATCACAGTTCTATGAATGCTTCTTCTCCCCTATTATAGTTTAATTTCCAAAAGGACAGTGATCATTTTTGTTCATCTTAATATTCCAAGTGTCAAATGAACATTCATTGACCAAAAATTGACTAAAAGAGATTAGAGAAGGAGGGGGAAAACAAGAGTGGTACATCATAAATAATGAGTAATAAAAATTGTCAACTGTTGTGCAAAGATCAAGAGAATGTTCGAGAAAATCTTGTCTAAATCGCACTGCATTCTCTTGACAACAGCTATCCTGTACCACTTGCCTACTCTGAAGAGATTAGCCCTTTACAAACATTTTCTTTTCTGAGTTCACTGATTTATTTATTTTTGTTTAAAATCAGTGAGCCAACCTATAGTACATCATTGGTTTCAGATGTAGGGTTCAGTAATTCCTCAGTTGCATACAACACCCAGTGCTCATCACATCACGTGCCCTCCTTAATGCCCGTTACCCAGTTACTTCATCCCCCCACCCACTTCCTTTCCAGCCACTCTCAGTTTCTTCCCCGTAGTTCAGAGTCTCTCATGGTTCTTATTTGAACCTTAGAATGACTCTCAGAAGGGGCTGTAATTGTTCCCATGTAATAGGTGCAGAAACTAAGTCCCAAAGCAGTTAGAGGACTTGCCCAAGTTTACTCAGTAAGTGATGAGGTGACATAGAATTTCAGTTCTGCCTCTAAACCTCTGTGACTAACCAACTGTAAGGTACTGTCTTCTTCAACCTAGGTTACTTTTTGAAAAAGAAAGATTTAAGGCATTGCTTAGATGTGTCCAGGTTACTGAGAGTTTTTTTCTCCCTCCCCCTTCCATGTTGAAAGTATATTTCTGTAACTTGGATCTCTCTATGAAAAAGAGAAATCACTGTAAAATAGAACACACAGATCTTTCTTCATTGTTTAGGACATGCATTTTTTTTAAGAGAAACTGTGTCATTATTATTTCGAGTTTGTGAACACACAGCACATTCATTATTAGCTCTTCATCTGAAATAAGTAAACCTGCCACTAAAAATAGCAGATAAATAAATGAGCCATTGAGAACCTGGTGAGTTTTTCTCTTTCCCCCCTCAGACAAGTGACTCTCTCAGCAGGGTGATTATATTCATAAGGATTCAAAATCATTAAATTTTCAAGTACATATTCTTCCTTCTAGTATGCTTGTGTCTCTAATGGTTCGTCTAAACCATTAAACCAAAAGCTCTTCACAAGTTAAAATTGCCTAACATGATGCTAAGTGGTTTATTGGAGGCTGAATTTTTATTCTGTTTGCTTATTTGGCTTTTCATGTATTTGGGAGAGAAGAAAGCAGAGGGAGGGCAAGCAGGAGGAGGAGGGGGGAGAGTTACATGCTTCTCAGTGTAAAAGGAGCCTTCAGATCACATGAGTGAATTGTTTACAGAAACTGAGGCCGGAAGCTAATGGGTGACTTGACCACATAGACAGTAGACTCAGGACTGGATCCCAAACCTCTGTATCACCCAGACCAGGGCCCTGAGAGAGAGAGAGAGAGAGAGAGAGAGAGAGAGATGAATCAATGCATGGATTGGGGTTCCTTAGAACCCAAAGACAAGAAATTATGTAATTTTACCAACTTGCAACGGAGTACTGGATAATGGGGGCTTTGGGGTCAGAGAGCCCAGCTCAGATCCTAGTTCTCCACCAACTAGGCAAATTATGGACGCCTCTAAGCCTAGGAAAAGAGAATAATCATTGCTGTGATAACTTAACTGTGATAACTGTGAGAACTTGTTATGAGTTCTCTTGTTTTAAGCACATTACATATATGGGCCTTAAATTCTACCTTGTATGTCTAGAGGTTTAATTCAGATAATATATAGTAGAGCCTTAGCCCAGAGCATTCAGAGTACCTATAGTATTTTTTTGGTCAATAGTTAAAGAATATAGGTATTAATAATCTCTAAATATTAATGAAATGTAAGGGGCAACTTTTAACATAACCAGGTGAACTTTTTCTTCATTATAATGAATAAAATTGAAATTTTAAGGTTACATAGTGAATGAATACTCTATCAAAGTTCTCTTCAAAATATTTCTCCTAAGACATTGAAAGATTTAGGTTTAATTTTAAATTCCACTTCTTTTCTCTGTCATTTCTATTTCCTCTGAAACAAAGATGTATCATAGAGAAGACACTCAGTATCCCAGGGATATGGAATAGCCAAACAGGAAGTCTTTCTAGCATTTTCCACTGAGCAAGCATTTTCCACCAAAAAGCTGTTGACTTTTCTCACTGCTAGGATAGGACAAAACAAGGTCTTTGTATATTTTCAGTTATTATTTACTTTAAAAATAGGTACAAAAAATACCTCTAAAGTAGAAGACTTGACAGATTCATCATTCTGCCCTCATTTCTCTGTTGGAGAAGTTAAATGTAGGAGAATTCCAGCAAGTTAGCCAGCTCTTATCTCCATCGGCCTCATCATGGTCATGTTTTTCACAGATGTGGGCATCCGATAGTGGGAAGTGTCAGGCTGAGGCTTTGGATGCCTCTATCTCTGCCTCTCATTATTTCACCAGGAAAACATGCCAACCCAGCCACCATTTTTCAGAAACACCCAAGTGACTTGTGTCTGAACTCTGTCCTCTTCCTAAGGCTGACCTTGGACAAGAATAGTCTATATGCTCTGATAAGTGACAGTTGCTTTCTTTGATTGACATATTTGTTGCAACCATAATGCTATGTGCTTTGAATATATTAGAAAATAGAAGACATCTATTGGCTACTTTTTGAGGAGTGAGTTTTGCAATGACTAAGAAGTGATTGTAGTCAGTGTTTATTACACGCACTGTAAAGTATTATTAATCGTTAAATTCATTTGATGCCTCCATTTTAAATCTCTAATGTTCTTATGGTTCAAAATGAATGAAAGCTTTACTGATGGGGGTTCTAAATTTTAAAATCACACAGAAAGGCGAGGAGCAGAAGCACGACAATATGAGTTTCAGTGTTAATACAAATAGATATAAAATCATGCTTTCCTTTGAGAAATTGAAATACTGCCATACTTGCCAAATGGATTAATTTCATGATTATAATTTACATCACAAAATGTTTCTTCTCCTTAAAGAAAAATGTCACCTCATAATTTCATTCATGGAAAATAGCTTTAAACTGGAGGTCCTTAGGGTGCGTGGGTGGCTAAGTTGGCTGAGTGTGTGACTTGATTTCAGCTCAGGTCATGATCTTAGGGTCATGAATTGGAGCTCCATATTGCTCCGTACTGGGCATGGAGCCTGCTTAAGATTTTCTCTGTTCCTCTACCTCTGCCCCTTCTGCTCATGCTCTCTCTCTCTCTCTCTGTCTTAAAAAAAATAATAAAAATAAAAATTAAAGTCTGTAAGAAGGTATAGTTATATTAACAAAAATGAGATGCACATAATTTTTTGAGAAACATGCTCCAAATTAGAGTCATTTTGTATGGGTTATGGAAGACAGCATAATTAAATTATTTCACTTAAAGGCCTTGGTAACTCCAAAACCAAATCCTAAGTCAGTTTCTGAGCAGTTTGGGGAAGAAAGTCAAATTTTTCTGAGCCTCAAGATCTTCACCTTCAAAATAACAATTTCTGTGAAGATCCTTATCTTTAAAATAACTTCTACCTTAGAGTGTTGCAATAAAGATGAAATTAAAAGGTAAAAAAAAGAAAAGAAAAATTTAGCACATTTTCCAGCACATTCTAAGCACACAAAAAATAGTAACTGTAACTATTAATACTACAAAATGCAGAACTAAAATCACACCTCAGATTAGAATATTTGCTAAAGACAATTTGTCTTCACAGATCTGAAATGCTTTCAATTCACTAATTTCAAGTGAAGGCATCCAATTTTCCATTTCCCTTTGTAGTTCATTTCAAATAGTAACAGTGAAAAGCATGTATTAGGAGGATAACCTGCCATCTGCATGCCACAGTGTATGACACGTGTCATCTCCCTGAGTACTCAGTGATCCCACCAGTGAGCTTTATTTTCTCCATCCACAAGTGTGGAAACTGAAACTCGGAATTGAAGTCAGCTGCCCAAGGTTATTCTGCCTCTGATGACTAAGCTAGGATTTCAACTCAGACCACTGATGTCCATGCTCTTAAACTCTATTCCATGCTGGCAGTGGAAGTAATTAGCAGTAAGGAGTAGAGTGGGCCAAGAGCCTTTTTCTACTTTAAATAAAGTGAGTCTAGATGAATAGTTCAACATTGGGCATCTCCTGTAATGGGGAAAATTTTACACACTGTTTGGGTAGAGTTAAGACACATTAGAAATTGAATTGTTTGGTTATTTATGAGATTGCATCTTCAAAATGTCTTGTCTCAGAAATATAATTTTGGGGGGCTCTGGGTGGCTCAGTGGGTTAAGCATCTGACTTTGGCTCACGTCATGATCTCAGGGTCCTGGGATTGAGCCTCTGCCTCGGGCTCCCAGCTCAGAGAGGAGCCTACTTCTCCCTCTTGCCTTCCACCCCCACTCCTACAGGTGCGCATTCACTCTCACACCCTTTCTCTCTCAAATAAATAAGTAAATAAAATTTTTAAAAGTAAATAAATTTAAAAGTAAACAAATTTTCTTCCTTGGTTTAAAAACCAAGCCCAGAAGCGTGTCATTTATAAATCTTGGTTTTGTTGATTCACGTATTCAGATTTGTTCTGCTTTACTGTACTGTTTCAACATGGAAAATGTTTATCATGATGAGCTTTACTTATTCCTAATAACTTGGTATAGTACTTTAGATATTCAACAAGAATTGAACCCTATTTCACAGACATGTTAGCAAAACTGAAGCTGAAGGATCATCATTTCAGTAGCAACATCGCACCAGAGGAAAAACATCACATTTTTTAAGATTGAAAATATTCATAGAGTGAACAAGAGCCCTAGCATTAAAATGAACTTTGATCCCCATTGCCGATTGAACCACACCCCAGAATCATCATTTGAGGTTTCCACACGGACATCATGGAAGTTTCCAGATGTTAGATTTGATAACAGAAGAAACATCAGGATTAATATTAGTGTACTCCTCTAAAACCAACTCCTGGTTGAGTATTTTACACATTCAAGAGGTGTTATTATCATTTCAGTTTTTTTTTTTTTTCCAGTATTCAGATGCTCTGAGGTAAAGAAAACACCTACAGATTCTTCAGAAAAGAGCTGCTTGTTGAAATAGAAAGCCTGGCCGTGTAACACTAAGAAGGTTTTCTTGATTCCCTTCAGGTTCTTTGCAGCAACAGCCTGCTTGAGTCTACAGACTACTGGTTGCAGAATCAAAGGACACCTTGCCAGATTGGTTTTGTGGAAGACAAGTCTGAAAACTGCGCTTCTGTAAGTAAACATAACTCTCAGGATATAATCTGACAAAGCAGAGACTCCGGCATGTGTGCTCATGCTAAAGATGGAGGTTTCGTAATTCATTAAATACAAGGTTAGGAAACTATCATTTTTTTTTTTTTGGAAAGTATCATTTTGAATATGCATAACTGGTTTATATGGACCATTAACAAAATAGCATGCCGAGCTCATGTTTCTACTCTCCTTTTGCTCATTTCAGTGGGTAAATTAACCTGATCAATTCTCTGTAAAGGAAAAATGATGTTTATATTTTCAAGACTGATTGAGAAAAAGATTCAGAAATAGAACCGTATGATGAAAAAAAAAAAGAACCATATGATGAGAAATAAGAGACCATTCAAGAGCTCTCTTGTATTCTTTTCAATATATTTTATAACTGCTGCTAGTAGGTATTTTCCAACAGGAAAATTGTGTACAAATTTTCTACCATTCTTATAAGTTATAGTCATCATCTGAAAATCTTTCAACCTAAGAAATCTACAGGCATACATTTTAATATACTGGAGCTGAGCTTCACATACAAAACCTTTTTTAAGGAAGAGATGTTCTTATAAACAAAATTCTTATCTTAATATATGGATATGTATTATTGATATGAGAAAATCAACAATATGGTTTTTTTTCCTGTTGACATATGCACCATCCTGTATGTTCTACAAAGCGATATGTGTCATTTTAGTTGAAATCACCTAGCCCTTTGGGGGTCATAATTATAGAGATTGGGGAAGAGTATTTCCAAAGCGGAGAGAAATGTAATTCTCATGACTAAACTGAGAACTTCAGCTCTGAGCTATTCTTGGCAGTAAGGTGAATGCCAGCGTTTCTGTTAAAAGAAAAAAAAAATAAAACAAAAAAAGAAGGAAGCTGAAAATGGGATGAAGAAGCTTTTTATATATATATAATGGGCAGAACCAGAACTGGCAGACAGAGGATATAAAACATTTCACACTGCAGAGTCCCATCGCACAAGGAAAGCAGAGTCCATTCAACAGACTTATTTCAATTTCCTTGTTTAGGCAAATGATTTTAATCCTGCTACTTTTAGGACTTTTAATCCTTTATCCAGATAACTGATTGATGTCTAAAAATCTTTGGGAAAAACAAAAAGGATTAGGTGGCAAGTAATTTAATAGTGATACCTTTTTTCCAAATTCATTTCTGAGGTGAGTTAGAAAATGCAAGCATTTGTGGATAGATATTTCTAATCACAGAGCTATCTACTGTGAAAGGGAGAGAAATGCAGCATAAAAGCTCTCTAGCTACATTCTGGAAAAAGTTGTCATCCAAGCATCTCCTGTATTATGAAGTCTCCCACTTGGAGGGGCGCCTGGGTGTCTCAGTTGGTTAAGTGACTTTTAATTTCAGCTATGGTCATGATCTCAGGGTTTCTGGGATTGAGCCCCACATTGGGCTCTACAGTCAGCAGGGCGTCTGCTTGAGATCCTCTCCCTCTGCCCCTCCTCACCTATGCTCTGCTCTGTCTCTGTCTCTCTCTCTCTCTCTCTCAAATAAATAAATAAAACCTTAAAAAAAAGTCTTACACTTGGAGAAGGCATGAATGTTGGGGCCCTAAAAAATGTGTGGTGGAGGGCAAAGAGGTCTTCTCTAACCTTTATATTTTTGGAATCTGGATTGCAGATCTGCAATTAGAAATGCTAAATTTATAACCAGATTTAAGATTACCATTGGATTTCCCTAAGTAAAGAGAACTCTCCTCCCACTCCCCACCAATCCCAATAGACTCAAATTTGGACTTAAAACCATATGACTTCTTTCCTTAATTCTTTGTCCCTTTATAGTGTCAGATGACATCATTCAGGTTGATTCATCCTGCCTTTACAGTTCTTTCTATTCTTTCCAAAAGGGGAAAAGCTTAAATACAAATAAAAGGCATACTGGTAGATTTGTTTTCCCACACTGTTTATAAAAATTGTCCATGATTCTAAAGCTAAAGAAATTTCAAAATCCCTATGGCAAAGTATCCTTAATCTCTCAAAAATAAAACCTCTAATCCCCTTTTCTTCATGTACGAGTCCTTTCTCTCTTTCTGACTTGGCATGGATTTCTAGGGCAAGAAGAAAAAACAGAGTCCAGTGTTAGGCATTGCTGAAGGGAAGCAATTATTTAGAGGGTAAATAAAGGTGAGCCATGGAGATATCTGACCAGGACCAGGACCTTTTGATCACGTCAGCCATACATAAGGAGTGGCCAAAATAGTCAGGATAATACCTATTGTTGTTTGTTTTTTAGGGTTTTATTAATTCATGTACTTAATTGCCTTTTAAAAACAAATTCTAGGGGATCCCTGGGTGGCTCAGTAGTTTAGCACCTGCCTTTGGCCTAGGGTGTGATCCTGGAGTCCCAAAATCCAGTCCCACATCGGGCTCCCTGCATGGAGCTTGCTTCTCCCTCTGCCTGTGTCTCTGCCTCTCTCTCTCTCTCTCTCTCTCTCTCTCTGTCTCATGAATAAATAAAATATTTAAAAAATAAAAATAAAAAATAAAAACAAATAAAAACAAATTCTCCATAGCAGGATGAACATGAAAGCTGTAATTTAAAGGAAAACTTACTGCATTTTAAAATATTATCTTCATGCAAGTTTCATTTAAAAATTCAGTGGAGTAAAATCATACCAAATTAAAATCTCTTTTCACATAATCACAACAGAATCCAAGGAACCTGTAGCAATGTTGGCTTATATTTTATTGCTTTGTACTTTTTGTACTCTGTTCATAGGTCTGTGTTAATCATTGGTTCTTTAACATATTTCTTCCCAGTCAAAATTAGCAGCCAGCTTTTACAGATCCAATTTTGATTGGCTTAGTAGCCAATATACTGACTCCAAACGTCGAGACTTGCAGTTTCTTAAAACTAAGACCCTTAGAGTACCAACATTTTCTGAATTCAAGAGGTCCACTTAAAATTTTTATTGAGAAACAAACTCAGATTTGGAAAACATTCAGGGTATTGTGCACATGGGTCAGTATGACTGTTGTCAAGCATCAAGAGATGAGTTTTTCTAGTTATTATCTTAATAGAGAATTGCACTCATCTCATAGCTAATATGAAGAGCCATCATGAAGAGTAGCTTGAAGCAGTCAGATAATATGGGGCACACCAAAGAGGAACATCTTGCCAGGAAGCCTGGCTCAAGGAGCCCCCTAAAAGTCATCCTTAAAAGTTTTCCACAAGGTATCAATTATAAGCAATGTGTTTATGTTTTCTTAGAGTTCTACATAGTTTCATTTTCTTTCTGATTTGTGATTCCAAAAACAAACAAAAAAAATTCACTAACCTTAGCTTTCAGGGTGTTTTTTTTTTTTTTAACTTGATTATTTTTTTAAGATTTTATTTATTTATTTGAGAGAGAGAGAGAGCAAGAGGAGAGAGTGGGACAAGCAGACCCTGAGCGGCTTGCAGAGCTCAACCTTGATCTCATGACTTGGAAGTCATGACCTGAACCAAAATCAAGAGCTGGAAGCTAAACCAACTGAGTCACCCAGGTGCCCCTGACCTGATTATTTAAAAGAAAGAAATGTGGAAAGGGATAACGGAATTGGAAGCCAATTTTCAAACCCAACAGCTGAGGCATTATCTTAATAGAGGTCCTTAACACAAGGAATAGAAATTGGATTTTCAAGACTCTTGACTTTTTTTTAAAGATTTTTTATTTATTTATCCATGAGAAACACAGAGAGAGAGGCAGAGACAGGCAGAGGGAGAAGCAGGCTTCCTGCTGGGAGCCTGATGTGGCCCACAACCCTGGCATCAGGCCCTTAGCCGAAGGCAGATGCTCAACCACTGAGCCACCCAGGCGTCCTGACCCTTGACTTTTTTTAAAATTAAAAATTAATTTAGTTACTTTTTAATCTGCTATTACTCTTTGCTATTTACTCAAAAAAAATGTTTTTCAAAAATCCACTTTTGTTTTAATGCTTCATTAAAATTACCTTGACAATTCACATTACTTCTATTTACAGCTACTGTCAGACTCTTTTCTTACTGATCATTTTAAGACTTGGCTATCACCCTGCAAATAAATTACACCCTCTAGTATGCATCTTAATTGACAAATCATGGTATTTGAAAATGTGTTACATTTGCCTTAAACTTTTAAATAAACAAATTAAGTTCTCAGGCTTCAACATCCCACACATGACACTGCAAAACTAAGAAGAGATCTGACAGCCGTTCAGTGAGTCTCTGACGTCAATGCGATTTGGTGGCAACAATGACATGATTTTTTGTATGACGGCTCTTTATTTTATATTCTTTCTCCAAATATTTATATACCTAGTCTATTGTGAAATTTAAAAATATAAATTAAAGAAGAGAACTCTCCACTTGACATATTGATCTATGGAAAAATCTAGACTTACATGATCAAGGAAAAATACAATTATAGAACAATGAACAATGATCTAGTCCAGATATTGACCAAACTTTCAAGCAACTTTTAATGTTTTTTTTTTCCTTTAAAAATCAAGTTTGGAACTTATTTTTTAAATTCTTTAATTTTGGACTTACAGCAAAATTGCCCGAATTCCTAAAATTCCTAGATTCCCCATATACTAACTTTTTATTGCATTTGCTTATCCTTCCCTGTGTGTGTGTGTGTGTGTGTGTGCAACTGTGTGTAAATGTACATATAGGATTTTTTTCTAAAAGTTTTGAGAATGAGCTGCAGACATGATGCTCCTTTATCTCTGGATACTTCAGTGTGGGAAACAAATATTTAAAACGAGAATTGAACCCAGAGCTGAAACGAAGAGGGAATTTTTAAAGTTTATATTAATTGAAAATAGAATTCATATTCTATCACTTATGTTGTAGGTAAAATGCTGCATAATAAAAATTAAGATCCTTGACTTTCTTTATTGGCTCAAGGAATTACAGTGTACGTCTAAATATCACTCTAATAAGTGGAATGAAACTTCCAATAATTCATTATATGAAAAGGAATTAAGAGGGAAATCCAGGTGGTTATTTGTTATTTGTACTATTTAAGCTTGATGCAACTGCAGAAACCAATTTTTAAATGCTTTTGCTTCAGTGAACATTGAAACAAAATGAAAAGCCAAATAGCAACTGTGTAACTGTATATATGTATATAATAGCCTCACAGTATTCATTGCAATGCATAAAGAGTGGCCGCAATTCATTATGAAAAAGTGAAATTTCCAATAGCAAAGTTGGCAAAAGGCCAAACATAAGAAATTCATTGAAGGGGTAAATGGGTGGTTCAGTTAAGCCTCTTCCTTTGGTTCAGGTCATGATCCCAGGATTATGGGATGGAGCCCTGAGTCAGGCTCCTCCTTCTTCTTCTGCACCTCTCTCCTACTTGTACTCTCTCTCTCTCTCTCAAATAAACAAATAAAATCTTAAAGAAATTCACTGAATAATACAATTTTTAATTTAGACTTGAAAAAAATAATTAACTGCTCTGATAATCAAGGAAAATAAATTCCAACTATTACAGAATATTTCCAGTAAAGTGGTTAAGACTGTAAAAATTATGATACCCAGTGTTGGTGTAAGTAAGAAGACACCCTCAACAACTGACATTAAGGAGTAGGAATTGACAAGTTAGTATACTCTTTCTGGAGAAAAGCTTTGTAATGTGCACTGTCCAAAACATTTTAAATATCCATGACTGTCAATCCACTTCTGGAAGTATATTCTAAAGAAATGGCCAGAGTTACGAGCAGACTAATATAAAATATAGTGAATGCACAAAATAATGTACACAAGGCAACACGTGAGATTGATTTAGAACATGAACTCTGGAGTCAGGCTGCTTTAATTTGAATCCCATCTCTCCTTTCTAACTACATAGTCTTGAGAAGCTGTTTAGTCTCTATGTCTCAGATTTCTCATTTGTCAAATGGAGATGTTACAGTATTTATCTCATGGGTTGTAAAGATTAGATGCATTAACATGTCTAAGTTTTTTTTATGTCTAAGGTTTTAGAACAATGCCTGCACATAGTAAACATTATTAAACATTATTAAGTAACATTATTAAGTATTCTATGAACTTAACCGCATGTGATGGCAAAAAAGAAAGACGTTGCGTGGCCCACAATATAATACAGGCATGGTTAAATACATGTTGGACATTTATGCCATGAAGATTAATGCATTCTTTACAAACCAGGTTTGGAAAATAAAAATATTTTGACACAAGGAAATAAAGGCTCACAATATAATTATGCATAAAAATAGAGTCCAAAATTGTACATAATTTATTTTAAATAGGACAGGTTAATCAGTGGGATGAAGGAAAGAGAGAAATCAAGAATAAGTCCTATGGTTTGGGCTTAAGCTCCTAGATGCATGGAAGTTTCATTTACTGTGATGGGGAGGACAAAAGGAGAGGGAAGCAAGTTGGAGGTGGGAGGAGGAGGATGGTGTTGAATGTCTTAGTCATCCAAGTGGCAATGTCAGGTTGGCAGATGGATGTACAAATCGGAGTTGTTGGCAAGATCAAGTTGAGAGAGGAGAGAGGAGAGATTTAAGGGCCTTCACGGTGACCGTCAGAGTTGGAGAAGACCAGCCAAACCAGGGAGGGTGTGTAGGTAGAAAAGAGTGTTTGTAACTGGGCATGGGGTATTCTGATAAGTGCTCATATGTTGATCCTCATGTCTCAGGCTTGCCCCAAAAGCAAAAGTTTATTATTTAAGCATGTAAACCTGAGTTTCAAATACATAATGGAGCATCTTCTGTGTCCTGATATCTTTGCGCTTAAAGTACAATCAGAGGATTAGACCTGAGTGTACTTTTAAACCTGGGGTGTTCATACCATTTTTCAACTGTTTTTTAAAAATTCATTTTGACAGAAGAATGCATTATTAAAATAGCTCAGAATAGCTTTTAGTTTCGAATTTCATACAATTCCTGCTATTATAGCAATTTTCCTCTGAGTGGAAAGTCTATCAATCAGGAAAAACTGAAAACAATAAACAATGTTCCTCATTAAATACCTTTCAGCTTCAGGGATATTGACTACATAATTTCTACTTCCTTTTAGTAGAATTGTTTGTTTGGATCAACATGTCTTTCTTAATCATTTCTTCCAAAATCCCAAGAAAACTAGTTAGAAGTAATAGTGTGTGTATATATATATATATATATATATATATATATACATGTTTATATATATATATATACTCATTATATATATATTATATATATATATATATATTTTACAGTTTAGCATCTCAGGTTTTTAAAAAAATAAAGAAAGAAGAAAAAGAAGGAAGTTTTAAAAGTGGACCTGGCTAATTGGCTAATGACCACCATAGGATGTCTGGTTTTTAGTTCAGAGCCTCTGGAATACTATTTCTCTCTTTTATAACAATGACTACAAGCTCAACCTAGAGATTTATTAGGAAATGAGAAAATTCTAAATGAAGAATTTCTGCTCTTCCATACTTGAATATTATACTCTTATGAAGACCAGAGGCAGCCCTTACTTTACATTTCAGAGAGTACTGAGCACATTGACAGAGTACTGGTCCATAAAGTCTGTAATGTCAAGATTGAAATGGATTATCTGGAGGCATTCAGTGTACTTGCTGGAACCATCTGACGTGGAAAGTCTGAAGCCAGAAGGCATGAAGGAAAGTGTGCCCCTGCTAAATTGTGCCTTGGGTTTGTTTAATATGATCATTCAGCAGACAGCCTAAGTCAGTAGTGGCTCAAGTGGTTTTATTAGGTACCCAGGGAGGAATTCTTCTAAAGCAGGATCTATCAACCTTTGACTCTATTGTTGAATTAGGCTGGATGATTCTTTATTTTAGGGATGCTTTCCTGTGCATTGTAGGGTATTTAGCAGTATCTCTGGCCTCCACCCAGTAGACGCCAGTAGGATCTACTCTCCAGAGCAACCAAAAATGCTTCCAGATGTTGCCAATCTCTCCTGGCCGGGGGTGGTGGGTGAGGGGCAAAACCATACCCAGTTGTAATTGCTGCTCTAAAACTATAACCCCTCATCTCTCGTGAAGTATCTACTATTCATATGCTTCAGCTCAAGCTACCCCTCATGCCTGCACAGACATGGAAGGCAAGCACAGCCTCCACTTCTCCCAAGTGATCCCAGCCCACTTGCTACCTCCATCAGTGACCATACATACTGGAAGGAAGGACTGAAGATAAAAGTTCATGAGACAGTCAAAAGCAGTTCAAAATACCTACCTGTAGGTCAAGGTCAGTTAATTTATGGCCACTGCCTCTACCACACATAGAATCCAGTACCTCTGAAACATCCCAGGCAACCAATTTCTAGATTGAGATATATTACATTTATTTAAATAAATAAATTTATTTATCAAATTTCTTTTATCAAATATGATGCAGTTACATAACAGATCATTGGAAAGCAACAAGAACGAAAAACACTCTAATTCTAGTACCTAATGGATCTACTCTTTGTACTCAGGTTATTTCCTTCCACCCTTCCTCCCATAAACCAGAAAGAACAGACATGTCAACTCATCTCAATCCCAAATGGGAATATGGGCCCTGGGCTGAAGGGCTCCTCGTTTTTTAAGAAGAGTCAGAAATTTTGTTTTCTACATGAAATGTGATTTCTAAAAATTGGCCAATAATAAAATTTTCTTTCAACATTGTATAAACAAAACAGAGCACATCTATGGGATGGAATTAGCTGGTAGGACTCCCAGTTTCTGACATCTGCCCCTTCATCTTGTGCACACCTGGTGTCATTCTTGTTATCTGCCAATTTCTATTTGCATTTTGAATTCAAGACTTCTGTCACTAAACAATCCCTCAAATGCTTTATTCTGTTAGTGTAGGGCCAAGTACATTATTAGAGCCCCCTTTCTCATTACCTGAATAAGCTTGTCCAGATTTTTACTACTCTCCACAAATAGACATCATCTTCTGTGGCTTTACTCTCTGAAGATGATTTGGAAAATAGAGTCTTAACTAACCTGGAAAATAAAAGACATTGGATATAAATTATGCCAACTTCTTTTCCTTTATTCATATGGTACATATATACATGTGTGTACATATATATCCATGCATACATATAATATATAATACATATTTTATATTTTATATAATATTTTTAATAGTATCATAATGGATATATTTCTGTTGAAAGTGTTGTTCTGGTAAGTAAACAATTCACTTCACAATGAGTCAACCAAAAAAGAATGGTCCAAAAGATAAAAACTAACCCCATAGGTGTATTTGGGCTGAAGCATCCACTTCAAGACCTTCCACCATCTGTCTTGTCCATATTTGTCCGTTAATCAGCCATTACTCCTTGCTACCACTCTTTCCCCAAGTGCATTGGAATACTTGTCGTTCTTCAAACATCAGTGTGCCTTTGCTCATACTATTTCCTTGTCCCAGGCTACTCTGGAACCAGCTGGCTGCCTCAAGAATTTTTACAGACTTTTTTGGTCGAACTATGTTCATACAAAACAGTTGTTTCAACTTTTAAGCATTGCTTATTCATGACAATTCAGGAAAAAAAATATCACATTCTTTTTTTCCTATTAATTCCTGAGAAACTCACTGAAATTTCCTGCACTCCTTACTTTATTTGGAACTGATAGCTAATTTGTCAATTACTTCAATGTTGCATTCCTTCAAAATTGCTTTGTCTTAAAGAGAACATGTGGTCATCATTCTTAATAAAAGTACTATTCACAGCTGTATCCTTAAATACTTACTTACATATGCTTTTCCATTCTTAGATATTCTTATGTTACTCCACAGCTTCTTGAAAAAGCACATATCAAAACAAGTGAAAAACACTTTTCCTTGACCCTCTCTCCCTGTGAAAACATTCATCATATGTTCCTCCTTCTCTTGATTACCAAACTTAAAAACTAATAAAAAGTATGTTGTCTCTGCTGCCTGGCTACTATCTGGCTGTCTCACCATTCTGCTGAAATTGTTCTTATTAGTGTCACCAAATCCACTATGTGTTTTCACTGTTTATATTGCCTCATTCTTAGTAGAACTAACTGTACCCATACCCTCACTCAGCTTCTGAGGACTAGCTCTTTTCTCCATGGCTCCAAAAACATTATTCTTCTAATTGTTTTCCTGCCTCTGGGATCATTATTTCTTTGTCTTATTCCTGGACTTTTGCTCTCCATGATCTGGCACTTTGTGGCGGCATTTTCCAAAGGTCTATGTAAAAGCCTGGTCCCGTCTTGCTGATTGTGTTCACAGGAACATTCATCCATACCTCATGGCTTTAGCCATATGTACTTGCCAATGGCTGCCATCTCTGTACTGTAGACTTATTTCTAGGTACTTGCTGGATACACCCACCTGAACATCTCAGAAATAACCCAAATTTAATATAGCTGGTGGTAAATATGCAAAAATTTGTCTGACTTCCAAATTTTCAATTTCTGTTGATGGTTTGTAATCTACATATTTCCCTTCGCTATGCTCCTCAGGATCACACTCATTTTATCGTTCCCTTTACTTTTCATCTCTGACTGGTTACCAAAAGCTCTTTTGACTTGTCAATTCTGGCTGTGCATTTCCAGTCTCACTGTCCCTATTTTATTGCCTCATGCCCCCATATATTTCTTCTAAAGTTTTAATATACAAAAATCAAAAGCAAACATAGAGAAGGGCGGGGGGAAGCAAGAAGACCCTAAGGTCCTGTTATCTTTTTCTCCTGAAATCTTTTGCAGCAACAGATTCCTAGATTTATTTTAAGGTTCTGACGGTAGGAATAATTACATTCCCAGTCCCCACTACCACCCTCAGCATCACAGAATTCCTCCAGGGGCTGAATCAGTTCAGTGTCTAATTCAAGACCTAGCTCTAGTTTGCAATTGGACTCAATATGAATTCCAAAGGAGCTGATTCACCATGGCTATCCTAATTTTTAAAGTGCTACACTAAATGACAGGCCAGTGAAGAAACACTTTGACATTGGCACACTTTGACATTGGAAACACAATATTTATTTGCCAGAGCCTCCTGGTAACACCAAAATATAATATTAACTGGAGAACATATTTATACCACATGCTAAGCAAACAGAATGATTCTCTTTTCTGTCAAACTAAGTAGCTAAGCTTCCATTTGTGCTGTCTAAGAAGCCAAAAGCTGAAATAAAACTAAGAAGATATATTGCCCATCCCTCTCACTTTTCAGGTGAACAGAAAAAATTGCAATAAAGGGAAGGGATTGCTCAGGGCTAAGGAGTAGATTAGTAGCAAGGCCAGGTCTAAAGCTCAAACCCACCAGCTGTTAAAGCAGAGAGTATACTTTTTCAGTATTCTGGTAGGCCCTCACCTCTGTAAAATATTATGATAATTGTATCAAAATTTCATAAAAAGTACAATACCTTCATTAGAGGATTACATTTATTTGAGGCATAAGAGCTTTGTATTAGTGATCCAAGCTGAATACCCTTGGAACTATTGAAAAATTCCAAGAAGCTTTGGTTGTTTTTAGTAAATTTAAGAATGTCACATGTTCGTGGATAAATTATTGTCAGATTATATTTGGTTACATCAACTCTAGGTATAAATGGCATTAAGTTCTGATATGTCTGTACCATCAAGCCAAAACACATAGCCCTTGGTCATCTCAAGTGGCGATGCCTGTACTTACCCATCCAGCTGGCATTTATTAGGTTTTACTATGTGCAAACTACCTATCAGAACCTCTGAGGGGTATAAAATACAAAGGATCTCTGCATCTTAAGAAGCTCAGAAAAATGGGCGTTTTCAACAATAGAGCAGCTCTGAATACTGATCCCTCCTTTACTCTTCTGGGCTTGTTTGGTTGTTATTTAATTTTTTAAAATTTGGTTTTGATTAGGCTAAGTTGTTTTAGTGAAATCTATTTCCCCATTATAGTGTGAAGCCTTTGGTGTCACTCCTCAGAGATTCATAGCCTTCGGCCTGTGCACAGTCACCTCGGATGACATTAGTCTTAGCAAGTCTCTCTTTGGCTGTCTTTCTCTGATCTTTCTTTTGAGCTTCCTGCTTCATTTGATATTATACCCCTGCCTGTTTGACTTTACTATTTTACCAGCTGACTGCTCTACTGCTTTTAACAATGCCTTAGAGTAGAAGTTGCTCAGCAGTCTGATCCAATTAAATTTAAGCAGCCACAATTTTTGAGACTAGTTTTGAGTTTTATTTTGACCCCATGAGGGCTCCTCCTAGCTATTTCTCTTTCTGGTTCTCCCTAGTAAACTAGCTGGCCTACGGTTTAACTTGTTGCTCTTAATTAAGAGGAGCTACTGTTTTCAAGAATGCCCTTATCTTGAACTTCCACAGATTCCATTTCAGATAATCTCAGTTCCTTTAGGGAGAGTTTCTGAGCTCTCTTTTTCTACAGAGGACATCTCCTTCAGGGCAAACTCTCTGAGCCACTGCTCTGAATACTGGATGGGGCAGTAGCCTTTAGAGCTCTGGGTTTGCCTTCTCCACTTGGAACTTCTGCTCCTCCAGCAGGCCCTTGGCTTCTTTTTCCAGCCCCTTACTTTGTAACATGGAATTTGGTGACCCAGGCAGGATCTATAGCTCTAGAGACAGGGGCTTCATGTCTCCAGTTAAAGGTAGCTTAATGTCCTTCAGCATTCAGACTTGTTGAAGGTAGAATTGATATTGTCTTTATGAACGCTAAGGCATTTTAGTTTGTCCCTGGAGAACATCTCATTAATTTTTTAAAAAATTTTTATTATTTTGTTATTGAAGTAGAATTGACACACAATGTTACGTTAGCTTCAGGTGCACAACTTAGTAATTTGACAACTATAAACTTTATGCTGTGTTCACCACAAGTATAGCGACACCTGAGAGCATCTCATTTTTATGTAAAGTGTACAAGTGAATTCTTGTCAAGAGAGCCAAGATTTTCTTCAGGGGAAGAAAGAGGTTGGAGTTTCTTGTAATACCTGGAGTCCAACTTCAGACGATGTTTTTGTTAATTTTATTCTGAAAATACCTAACAAAAGTCACTTGAGCAGCCATTAAGGACCTGTTAAACAGCATTGGATTTTTGTTTTGTTTTTAATTTTAGGGAATATAATTTCAAAGTGAACCCACAAAATAAATGTTGCTAAAATGTCCCCCTAGATATTACATGAATTGATTTGCAATCTAGCTGTTGGCTGGAAGGTACTTAAATATTAAAGAAGATCTGGCAAATGGTGATAGATGTCAAATAGCTAAAACTTGAGTCATTCTTTTTGGTACTAACTGCATAGAAGACCCAATTGCCTACTTATGCCATTTGTTCCTATAAAATTGTGTTATCAACCTAAGAGACTTTAGTCATGTGTTCTTGAAACATACTAAAATTTTTGGGGATCCCTGAGTGGCGCAGCGGTTTGGCGCCTGCCTTTGGCCCAGGGCGCGATCCTGGAGACCCGGGATCGAATCCCACGTCAGGCTCCCGGTGCATGGAGCCTGCTTCTCCCTCTGCCTGTGTCTCTGCCTCTCTCTCTCCTTCTCTCTGTGTGTGTGACTATCCTAAATAAATAAAATTAAAAAAAAATAAATAAATAAATAAATAAATAAAATTTTTGTTTATTTTTAACCAGAAATTCATGGATAGATTTATCTGCAGCAAAGAGAATTCTCTGGTCACTGCAGTTTTTGTCTAAGAGCATTAAGTAATATGAGGTAGGTGCAGGCTTAAAAAAAAACCAAACTGATATGAAAATTAAGGGTTGCACTTCATTTATCACCACGAATTCCCAAGTGACCTGGTCGATGTGAGCTCAAAAGTTTCTTACAGTTTTAAGATTCTTTTCAAATGTTATTCATTGTTCTTGACAGGGAAGTATTGGAACAAAGTGACATTTTGCTTAATTAATGAGAGCAGCATAATGTTTCTGCCTATTTTACTTTATTTTATTTTTTTATACTGACCTTCAGCATATTTTGTTAACTCAGCAGGTTGCTGTGGCTCTGATGCTTCATCTGTGAAAACACCTTCTGTTTGAATTACCTAAGAGGCAAAATAAACAAGGGTGTATTTTTGGTTTACCTTAATAACTGCAAAGGGAATTCATCAATCAATGCCACATGCATAAAGGTATTCTTATGACAACTCAATTTTATTGACTATTTTTCTTCCTTCAGTAAGCCTGTCTGTGAAGATGTCCTTTCTCCTCTGTCCATCATAACACTTTCTTAGTCATCATCTAGGCAGAGAGCACTTTGATCTAAAGAAAAGTGATTTGAGAGAAGAAAAGCACAGAACTGGACTCATTCCCTGTTCATGTGCCTGGAAACTGAAGGAGGAATTATTTTGCTTAAGCAAAGTCCACTAGAGTTACAGTTTTTGAAAGTGCTTTTTGAAATGAATCAAGGGTGAACATTTTAGAGATTGCCTAAAACAAAGCTTCACAAGGCATTTAAGTTGCTGCAGAAATAATGGATTCTTGTGGTGCATGAAGATTTATGTCAGCTCACTTGTTTGAAAACAAAACCATACAAAAACGTGACTGATTTATAATAGACAGTATTTATGTAGGAATATATAAAAATGTGAAATGAATGACCCTAATGTTTTCTTAGTGTGTTGATAATTGTAGGGAAAATTCATGCAAGCTTTAAGCTACTTTCTTTTTTTTTTTAAAGATTTTATTTATTTATTCACGAGAGACACAGAGAGAGAGGCAGAGTCAGAGGCAGAGGGAGAAGCAGACTCCATGCAGGGAGCCCGATGTGGGACTGGAACCTGGGACTCCAGGATCATGACCTGAGCCAAAGGCAGATGCTCAACCGCTGAGCCACTCAGGGGTCCCTTTAAGCTATTTTCAAATCTATGTAGTCATTTGTTTACTTTTCCATTTATAGGGCTACTCTGTTATGAATATTATGTCTTGTTTAAGCTCTTTCTTTCTTTCTTTCTTTCTTTCTTTCTTTCTTTCTTTCTTTCTTTCTTTTTTTTTTTTTAATTTAATGCTGAGGGCACCTGGGTAGCTCCGTCAGTAAAGCGTTTGACCTTGGCTCAAATCATGGTCCTGAGGTCCTGAGATTGGCTCTCTGCTTGTGGGGAGTCTGGTTTTTTTTTTCCCTTTCCCTCTGCCCCTCCCTCCCATCTCTCTCAAATAAATAAATAAAATCTTAAAAAATTAATACTAATTAGTTAATAACACACACTGCCCTTCAAGATGAAATGGGCAGGGTTTTACCAGCCGTCCTCTGAGAGGCAGGTGAAGGAAGGTTTCCTAGCCAGTATTGCATTCTATAGGCTACATCTGGTGGGTACCATGTATTAAGGTGGCAGGACACTATGTATTGTTTTAGGGCTTAGGCATGTGTAGGAAGAATAAAAAGAAGACAATAAGCCCAAATATTATTATTTTTTTCCTTTGGAGAGATAAATATCCTATAATAATGTTAGAAATATTGAATTTGTTACCTATACTGAGTTCTGTGCAAAGTAATGAGTTTTCTAATAAA
Source organism: Vulpes vulpes (assembly GCF_048418805.1). Classification (NCBI taxonomy): domain Eukaryota; kingdom Metazoa; phylum Chordata; class Mammalia; order Carnivora; family Canidae; genus Vulpes; species Vulpes vulpes. The sequence continues at coordinate 10,983,282 of NC_132788.1, forward strand.
AGTATTCCAAAATGGGATGAACACAGAGCCACCACACAATAAAGGTGATTCAAGCATCTGGTAAATGACCTGTATGCTCTTCCATCCCAGAGTTATATGACTTTGTGAAACTTTTCAATAAAAAAGATCTGATATTTATCGAATACTTCTGGTCTGCCAGGAAGCTCTGCTGAGAACATTAGGTGGATTCATTAATTCATATAACATTTCTACAGAATAGGGAGTATTATTTTCTCCAGGCGAGGCTGACGTGGGTGGTGTCTGTGAGTCACAGAGCCGGTAACTGGTAGAGCCAGGAATAAGATACAGGCAATCTAACCAAGAGCCCGTCTTCCAGCACTTTCTGCATAGTCTCCATACTGTTTTAAGCCATTCCTAGCCCTCTCATTTCATGGCAACTGAACAATCTGTTCCATTTTATATAGAGACAGAGGGCCTCTAAAAGTGATTGTTCAGAGATTCCATAAATTTGCATCTTTTTTATTGCTACCGTTTTAGGTTCCTATCAATTTTTCTGTTCACTTATCACCTTAGTAATGAGAACTTCATAATACTTTAGTTTACAAAGTATTTCCACTAGTGATACTATTTCATTGAGTGTTTTCAGAAACCCTATGAAGTAGTTGGAATAGGTATTGTCAAAAAAGAGATGCACATAGGTGTTAAAAAGTTTAATGCTACTCCAGGATGATGGAGTTGGTGCCTGAAGTTAGTTTTTCTAATTATATTTGCCAAGGAGCTTCTCCCTGGCTGTGTCACTTGCCATTAAAGGATTAAATGGGAAAATAAAGTCCTATGACTTCCTTTTTTTTTTTTTTATTTTCTAAAGCAGCAGTTAGCAAAATATAGTCTGACTCACTTCCTGTTTTAGTAAATAAAGTTTTATGGAGACTCAGTCACACCCATGCACTTATGTATATTCTATGGCTGTTTCTCCACCACAGAAGAGTTGAGTAAATGCAACAAAGACTTTATGGCCTGTATACCTAAAATATTTACTCTGTGGCCCTTTACAGAAAAAGTTTGCCAACCTGTATGCTAGAACAAAGAGCTAACTAACACTTTGAAAGATAAATATGACTTCTCTGCATCATCAGTTTAGTATGGATAAAAACAAGACTATTTCTGTTCTATCTACAGAAACACCCAGGTCTTTTTTGCATCAGGTATTTGAAGGAATTTCTTTTCCACCATCCAGGCTTTAATTTTTTTATCTCTGCTTCCTATTACGTAAACCCATGATATGATTTGAAATCTTGATCAACATGATTTTTTCATAATTTCCCACAAACTCTTTTATTCTCGTTTCACATTAATGAAGTCTTTGTTTTGCCTCTTACTTTTTTTTTCCCTTCTCAGCTTCTTCTCACTTAACTACTCAAAGTGTCCTAAGAAATTACATGTTTCATAGCATTTTCTCCTGACTTGCATCTGAGAATTAGACAGATATACTGAGTTTTCTTTTTTCACTGAAGAGTAATTGGGCATCTTTGGAGAGAACAATATTGCTTCCTGCATAAACCTAGCCTTTGTTTTTCTCAAAGCTGTAATTACTAACAGTATTTTTAGTCTTGTAAACCCTAATTTGCCATCCCATTTTACTGTAGCCTGTTAATCACAACCTACCAAAAATTGCAAAAGCCATGCTCACAGTCATTGAAAAATCTTTGATGTGTGATTTGCAATTCAGAGAGAGGATCAAACACTGGTCAGCTCTTTAGAAAAGGAAAGTAAGTCCTTGGTAATTCAAAGGGGGTGGGGTCAGAGGATAGGTTTCCTCATTTCTGGGCCTCAGATTTCAAGAAGTTAACGGGGGCACATACACATACACCTGGGTTCTAAGTCATTATTAATTTTGAGAAACAGACACATCTTTGTATATCAAAATGCAATGTGCTAAAAAGTTACTACACACATGGCACAAGAGAAAAACATAGGTGTTATAAAAATCCTTTCAAGGATGCCTGGGTGGCTCAGTGGTTGAGTGCCTGCCTTAGGTTCAGGTCATGATCCTGGGTCCAGGAATCGAGTCCCACACCAGGCTCCCTGCAAGTCCATTTCTCTCTCTGCCTGTGTCTCTGCCTCTCTCTCTGTGTGTGTCTCTCATGAATAAATAAATAAATATAATCTTCAAAAAAACATCCTTTCATCTTTGAAACCCATTTTTGTGATCATTTTCTGTAATTTTAATTTACTTCCATAATTATGTTCTTCTGGCCTCAATAGGCATCATGCTACTTCCTGGAACTACAATGGGGATGGACATCAAATTTTGGAGCCAAAATTTTCTTGGCTTTGAAATAGGATGATCTCATATTTTCTGTGATAACATTGGTTATATTCTCATGCTGAACAGAAACTTGATTGGCAGGAATACATGTTGAGAGAGATTGCCTGAAGGGGAGGTAAAGAGAAAGAAGGAGGGAGGGGGCAGGAGAGGAAGGAAAGGAAGAAAAGAAGCCAGATGTGCTCAAAAAATAGTCATATTCTATTGGGGGAATACTTCTGAAGACTTCAGTAATTCAAGATTATTTTTCACATGGGTTTTAATGTGAAGTACACATGATGGTGGGATTATATCAGTTAACTCCCATTACAGAACAGTTTTGCATTTAAATACACTTTTTAATTACAGTATATATTTACAGTAATTTTTCAAATTGCTTATACCTCTTATCAAATTATCACAAAATACAACCTGCCTTAATGCAGACAATTGCTTGGGTTAAGGTCATAGGAACACATTATGGGAACTTTGACCTTGAGGTTAGTTTCCAGAAGTTTATCTTTGCTCACCTGCATGGCAATTTTTGCAAACTGAACATTGAAACAGCTTTGATTTTTTTTTATTTTGTCTCATATTTCAGAGTGGTTCTCCTACATTAACCATAGGGAGTCATTAACCAAGCCATGGGAATGATTCTTGGTTTTCCTCATAGCATCATAGCACTGCTAACTTCAGATTCAAAGTCCTTGCTTTTATGCTCTTTAAAATAAAAAGATTTTAAATGGTAATAGGAGTTACTACTAAAGGAACGTTGAGCAAACTTACTCACAGAGGGGCTGAGACTTGTAAAATTTCAATCTTTAATGGCCTGAGGTCAGTAGTTCTGTCTCTTAACAGAGAGAGTGGAGTGAGCAGGTGGCAGTTAGAGTTCACAGTACACCAGAAATTATGTGATTGCTGATGTGCTGATTTAATTTGGAGAGCATTGTGGTATAGCTGAAAATCTGGGCAATACATTCACATGTGAAGATCTCAGGGGGGTCAGGCTTTTGTTTCTGTCACCATGTTTTAGTTCTCTCTCTGTGTTGAACAGTAAATTAATAACACTTTTTTTTTTTCAAGACTACCCATCTACTATTTCTAGGTATGCTCCCTTGGTAGCACTACTTGTGAGACAGTTGAATCAGAATTGGAAAGATCCCTACATCCCCTTTGCCCCTATGTACCACCTACATACTCATACATATGCACACAATTAGCACTTATTTTGGACTGGCTCTGCCTAGTATATTAGAAGGCATGTGGTAACTTTTAGGAACCTCAGTGCCATTGGTCTTGCTTTATCCACCCTGAGTATCTGGAGTATCTGGAGTATCTGTTAGGAACCTCAGTGCCGTTGGTCTTGCTTTATCCACCCTGAGTATCTGGAGTATCTGGAGTATCTGTTATGAACCAACATTCAGTTAGAGAGAAGGCCTTATCCCAATTCACTAACTCATGTAGAGCATTCCCAACCAGACCAGCACCCTCCTCACATTGCAAGGAAGGAAAGACCATTGCTCTGCCACAAATGATCTCTTAGATGATGAGTTAATTATTCTACCCCTCTGTATGTAAAGTAAACTTTGACTAAATTTTCCTAAGGTTCTTTTTCATCTCTGAAAGTTCATGATTCTCCAATTATCTGTCAGTTAATATGGATGCACAATCACCCCAGTTCTTAGTAGCATAAAACAAATTTTCAAAATGCTCATAAATTTGGTTTGTCAAGAATTCAGACAGGGCACAAGAGGGTGGTTTTTTTCTGCCCTATACTGTCTGGGACTCAGCAGGAAGACTAGAAGGCTGGATCCAATGGCCATCAAATAAGTTGGCCAGAAGGCTGGAGATCAAAATCATCTAAAACCTCACTCTTTCACATGTCTCACATCTGGGCTGAAAGACTCAAATGGCTAGGATCTCAAATAGCTGGGCTTTGCTATGTTTATCTCTTTAATGAAATGTGGTTTTTAATTTCTTTGTTTGTCCAAGTGCTTTTTCCAGGATGAGGTTTTCAGAGTAGCCAGACGTGTTACATGGTGGTTCATGGTTCTCAAGGCATGTATCCCAGGAGCCAGATGGAAGCAGTAATGCCTTTTTTGGGCTATTTTCAGATATCACTAGGGTTGCTTCTACTATGAGAAGCAACAAAAAAAGCAGGAAAAAAAAAAAAAACAGGTGAGAAAAGATTTAAGAAAAAAAGGAAGAAATGACCCCACCATTCACTGGAGGAATGTTTGTATTGTGTTCGTGTAACCACCTCTGGAAAATACAGTATCATGTCATGGAAAAATATTTTTCAATATGTTTAATCTATTACAGATAGAAATAATATGCTATACTTTTCACCTTCTTGAATTCTAGTATTATGAAAACACTGATATCTAATGATATGCTGCCTACAAATGACTCATTTTAGCTTTAAGGAGATACAAAAGGCTAAGATAGAAGAGATGGAAAAAAGATATTCATAGCAAATGGTAAACAAAGGAAAGAAAAGGTAGCTATACTTAAATACTTAAAAAAAGAATTTAAGCTAAAAATGGTTACAAGAGACAAAGGAGATCATTATATAATGATAAAGTAGTTAATTCATCAAGGACATGTAACAATTTTAAATATTTGTGTATGCAGCAATAGACAGTCTAAATATATAAAGCAAATACTTATCAAATTAAAAGGAGAAATAAATGGCAATACAATAATATATGGAGATTTGATACTCCATTCTTCACAATGGATGGATCATCCAGACCGAGAATCCATATGAACAACAGATTTAAAAACCATCATCACCACACTGAGATCAAAAAGATCTACAAGATTGTCCAGGATTACCTCATCAAGGATGGCAAACTGATCAAGAGCAATGCTTCTATTGATTATATCCCTCTGACAAGAGCATCAACCTTTGTGCACTTGGTGAAATGACCAATGTCCTCATCATGCTGAAAGGCTATGTGTTGGAAACCAAGACATAAGTGCTTGCTCTCTGAAAGTCCTTTGCAGGCCCTGGAGAAGGCTGACCTTGTGTTCCTTGACACCACCTCCAAGTTTGGCCATGGCCGATTCCAGACTGTGGAGGGAAAAAAAGTATTCACAGGACAACTTAAGAAAAAATGAATTGCAAAGGAAGAAGGAGCTTCATGTCAGGAGCAAATTGTGCAGCTGGTAAAATCTTAATAAAAATTATTTTCCAGTGGAGAGAAAGAAAAAAGAAAACAACAAATTTTAGAAACAACATAGACCAAATGGGCCTAACAAACATGTACAGAACATTCCATCCGACACCAGTAGAACACACACTTCTTAAGAGCACATGCACCATTTTCTAGGATAGATCATATGTTAGGCCATAAAACAAGTTGCAGCAAGCTCAAGAAGATAGAAATTCTATCAAGTATCTTTTCTGACTATGATGGTATGAAACTAGAAATCAATAAAAACAAGAAAGCTGAAAAAAATAACAAATACATGGAAATTAAGTAATATATTCCTGAATGACTGATAGATCAAAGAAGAAATCAAGAGTGAAATTAAAATATATATATATTTGGGACAGAAAAACAACACACCAAAACATACAGCATACAGAAAAAAGAATCCTGAGATGAAAGTTTATAGTATAATAATTGCATCAAGAACAAAGAGAGATTTCAAATAAACAGCCTAACATTACATCTCAGCAACTAGAAAAAGAACCAAATAAGTCCAAAGTTAGCAGAAAGAAGTAAATAATAAAGATTAGAGCAGAAAGAAATGATAAAAATAGGAAAGCAACAGAAAATATTAACAAAACTGAGAGTTCTTTCTTTGTAAAGATAGACAAAACTGACAAACATCTAGGTAGAGGCAACCAGGAAACAAGGGAGGAGTCAAATAAAGTTAGAAGTAAAAGAGGAGACATTAAAATGATATCACAGAAATACAAAGGATCATAAGATGCTACTATGAACAACTTTATACCAAGAAATTGGGCAAACTTGAAGAAATGGATAAATTCCTAGAAACATATTACCTATGAAGAGTGAATTATGAAAAAATGGAAAACCTGAACAGACCAGTAATGAGTAAGGAAATTGAATCAGTAATCAAAAATCACCCAACATAGAAAAGCAAAGGAACAAATGGTTTCACTGGTGAATTCAACTAAGCATTTGAAGATTTAATGCCAACTCTTCTCAAACTTTACCAAAGTTTGGTAAAGTGTTCTCAGACTTTACCAAAAAATTGAAGAGGAGAGAACACTCTCATATTGAATTTATGAGGCTAGCATTCAACTGATACCAAAGCCAAATAAAGACATTACAAGAAAAGAAAACTACAGACCAATTCCCTGATGAATATGGATGCAAAAATTCTCCAAAAACACTAGAATACAAAATTCAGCTCCACACTAAAAAGATCGTACACTCTAATCAAGTGAGATTCATACCTGAGATGCAAATCAATGTTGTGATACATTACATTAATAGAATGAAAGATAAAAATCATATAATTAACTCAATAGATACAGAAAAAAGCATTTGAAAAAATTGAAATTCTTTCATGATAAAAAGTCTCAAAAAATTGGGTATAGAGAGAATGTATTTCTATGTAATTAAAGTCATTATGTGACAGGCTCACAGCTAACATCATACTCAACATTGAAAGTTTGGAAGCCTGTCTTCTAATATCAAGAACAAATCAAGGGTGCCTACTCTCACTGCTCCTCTTCAACATAGTACTAGAAGTCCTAGCCAGAGTAATCAGACAAGAAAAAGAAATTAAAGGCATTTGATTTAGGAAAAAAAAAGAACAAAATTTGTCTGTTTGCAGATGACATATTATACAAAGAAAACCCTAAAAACTTCACAAAAAAACTGTAAGCACCAATAAACAAATTCAGTAAATTTGAAGAATACAAAATCAACATACAAAAATCAGTTGCATTTCTATATACTAAGAGTGAACTATCAGAAAAATAAAACAATCCTGTTTACAGTAGCATCGAAAACAACACAGTACTTAGAAATAAATTTCATCAAGGAGGTGAAAAGTTCTATACAATGAAAACTATAAGGCATTTATGAAAGACATTGAAGAAAACAAATAAGTGCAAAGATATCCCACATTCATTGATTGGAAGAATTAATATTGTTAAAATATTCATACTACCCAAAGCTATCTATGGATTGAGTGCAATTCCTCTTAAAATCCCAATGGTTTTTTTTCACAGAAAAAGGAAGAACAGTCCTAAAATTCAAATGAAACCACAGAAGGCCCCTAATAGACTAAGCAATTGTGAAAAAGAAGAATAAAACTGGAGGCATCATACATTCTGATCTCAAAAGATACTAAAAAGCTGTAATAATAATAAAAAAGCACGGCACTGGCACAAATGCATAGACTAATGCAACAGAGTATATAGCCCATAAGTAAGCCCACACATAAGTGGTCAACTAATATTTGACCAAGAAGCCAAGAATATACAATGGGAAAAAGATAGTCTCTTCAGTAAATGGTGTTGGAAAACTGAGTATCCACGTGTAAAAGAATGAAGTTGGACCCTTATCTTACACCACTCACAAAAATTACCTCAAAATAGATGAAAAACTTAAACATAAAACCCAAAATTTAAACATAAAACCCAAAACTGGGGATCCCTGGGTGGCTCAGTGGTTTGGCGCCTGCCTTTGGCCAGAGGCACGGTCCTGGAATCCCGGGATGGAGTCCCACATCGGGCTCCCAGAATGGAGCCTGCTTGTCCCTCTGCCTGTGTCTCTGCCTCTCTCTCTCTCTCTCTCTCTCTGTATCTATCATAAATAAATAAATAAATAAATAAATAAATCTTTAAAAAACAAAACAAAACTATGTAAAACTGCTAGAAGAAAACATAGGGAAAAAGCTTCTTGATGTTGGCCTTGGAAATGATTTTTTTGGATATCACACCCAAAGCACAAGCAAAAAAAGTAAAAAAAAAAAAAAAAGTGGCACTACATCAAACAAAAAAGTGTCCTGCACAACAAAATAAATGACCAACAAATGAAAAGGCAACCTAAAAAATAAGAGAAAATATTTTCAAATTACATCTAATAAGAGGTTAATAACAAAAATATATTAGGAACTCATATAACTCAATAGCAAAAAACAAAATAATCTGGCTAAAAAATGGTCAAAGACCTAAATAGACATTTATCCAAAGAATACATACAAATGGCCATCAAATATATGAAAAGGTGCTCAATATCATTCATCATCAGTAAAAATCAAAACAGCAAAGAGAAATTAACACATACTTGTCAGAATGTCTAAAAATTGAAAAGACAAGACATTGCAAATGTTAGAATAGCAAGAAAGGGAAACTTACGTGCTCTGTTGATAGGAATGTAAATTACCAGTCATTATTGAAAACAGTATGGAGGTTCCTCAAAACTTAAATGTAGAACTACCATATGACCTAATAATCCCACTCTGAATATACATCCAAAGGAAATGAAATCAGTGCCTGGAAAAGACACTTGCACCTCATTTGGTTTTTTGTTGTTTTTGTTTTTTAAGATTTTATTTATTTATTTGAGAGAGAGAGAGCACAAAGGGAGAAGGAGAAGCAGATCCCTGCTGAGCAAGGAGCCCAATGTAGGGCTCCATCCCAGAACCCTGGGATCATGACGCAAGCCAAAGGCAGATGTTTCCCCACCTGAGCCACCCAGGTGCCCCTGAACCTCATGTTCATTGCAGCATTATTGATAATAGTTAAGACACGGAAATAATCTGTGTGTCCATCACAGATGAATGGCTAAAGAAAAAATATATCTCTATATATCCATAGCCATATACCACATATATGAATATACACATTGTATATACATACACACAATAGAATATTACTCAACCAAAAAAAAAGAAATTTTGCCATTTGCAACAAAATAAATGAAATTTGAAGGCATTATGCTGAGATAAGTCAGAGAAAGACAAAAACTGTGTGATCTCACTTATATATAGAATCAACAACAACAAATTATGGAAACAGAACACACTGATAGTTGCTAGAGGTGCGTAAGTATAGGAATTGGATTAAGGTAGTCAAAGAATACAAACTTTTAGTTATAAGATGAATAAATTCTCAGGATCTATTGTACAGCATGGAGAATATAGTTAGCAATACCGTATTATATAATTGAAAGTTGCTAATCCCTTTTGGAAACACCCTCACAAACACATCCAAAAATAATGCTTAACTAGCTATCATGGCTCAGTCAAGTTGACCATAAATTAACCATCACACTGCTGTTGAAGTTTCTTTGGCTGCTTAGCATATAAAATCCTTTCTTGTATTTAGGGAATTTATTTATGTTTTAATTATTTTAGAATCTGAAAACGACAGATAGGTGCTCACCCTCCAGCTAGCACAAACTGACTTAGCTTGACTACTCACTGCTCGACCGGGACAGGAAGTGGGGGGTCTTTCAGAACTCATTCCCTGCTGGTGGCACTCAATATCAAGTAGCAACAGTGCAAGTCACAGCTGACTAATATGACAGTGGCCTTCGCACCTAATCAATCTTCCAGTGGTCTGACCTGGAGTGGATCCAGCCGCATAGCTTCTTGTGGCTTCTATATGTTTTCCAGGCTTAAATCATTGGAACTACTTCCCTCTGTTTTGTAAGTCCCTCAATATCCATGCAGTAAATTTATCTTCTGTTTTTGTTAGCCAAAATCCATTTCAATTGCTTATATGCAAGAATTCCAATAGTTATAATAATGAAACATTAAGAAATTATTTTAAATAAATTTAATAAATGTTAATAGAACACTTTCTATATACTAGGTACAATACAAGGAGCCGGCAATTTAATGATGAATACAAATCAGAATATTCCTGCAATGGAGTGGCTTCATAAGTCCCACGTCATTTTCTCACCGAGCTCTCTCTCTCTCCTACCCAACTGCCTTTCTTGAGTAGACTCTGGGGCTCCTAGACTGGGTGGGCTTGGACAGTACAGAGCACTTAAGTAAACCTACTCACAACACAAAAATGAATTCTTCGCACTGAAAACAATTACTTTAAAACTAAAGATTTCAAGAAATTGGTTGAATGGAAGACAGTCACTATAGAGATTCAAATTTGTAGTCCAGGAGATAAAGCAAAAGAAATATCTCAAACCGCTAGTTTTAGGAAATAAAAGTATTCAATAGTGAGAAAACTGATGTAGGAAATTGAAGGAGAATGACAAGCTTCCAAAGAAGAAAAAGAAATGTTAAGGAAATGAAAGGAAAATGACAATCAAATAATTTAAAAGAAAATGTTTACCTGAACTTAAAAAAAACTTGAGTCTGCAGATTGCAATGGTTCACCAAGTTCCTGGAAAGATTAATGAAAGGCCAAATGGCAAAGTAAATGCATGGGGATTGAATTATTCCATTCAAAACACGGACTGAAAAGAAAAGGAAAACAAAACAAAATAGGGACGATCCATGAGCTTCTTCAAGAAAACAGATTCCAATTTTATGCTTCTTAGTAATAAGAAGGCACTTGTATTACACATGGATGAAGGAAAATTATGTTCTCCAGTATCGCTAATGACATATAAATTATTCCAATGTGTTTAGATAAGAAGTGAAAATATTTATTAACATTTAAATGACGTGTGTGTCCTTCAACCCAGAAATCTCACTCTTGGTATGAATCCTTTAAAGTAACTGAAAATGAGAATCTCTATATGGCAACAACAGAAATAAACAAACCAACAGACCTGGAAGTAAAGTGACTCCCTTTGATAAGAGAATGGTTGGATAAATTACACTCTGTTGGCCCAGACAATAGAATGCAGTTAATATAAAGAAGGCACTGTAGGCAGCCCTGGGGGCTCAGTGGTTTAGTGCTGCCTTCAGTCCAGGGCCTGATCCTGGAGACCCAGGATCGAGTCCCACTTCAAGCTCCCTGCATGGAGCCTGCTTCTTCCTCTGCCTGTGTCTCTGCCTTTCTCTCTCTCTCTCTCTCTCTGTGTGTGTCTCTCATGAATAAATAAATAAAACCTTTAAAAAAAATGAAGGCACTGGAGCTGTAACACTTGGAAGGATTACCAAAATACACTGATGAATGGGAGAAATCAAATATCTCTAGGTATTATATATAATCAAAATTATTATATTTGATTATATAAATCAAATATCTTTAGGTAATATATATAATGAGAATAGGATGTCATTTTTATAAAGCGATGTCCAAATCACCTGTATATATATGTACACACACAAACACATGCACATACACACAAATACATATATCAAGTTCCTACCACAAATTGGGGTGTGAAAGGAATAGGCATTTCACATGAAAAGATGGATAAAGGAGTAGAGCAGATTAAATAAAAAGGAAAAGAATAAAGACTTCCTTTTTGCTCAGTAATTCCCCCCAAATACATTCTCACATCTTGTGGATAGAAAACCAATCATGTATTATATTATGATCCCATCTCATTGAAAACTATAGTGCATGCATGTAAAATTAGAATGACTATATAATTAGATATATGGGTGTCTATGTGAAAGGCATGTTGTGACACATAGAAAATTCTATTACTAGAAAACAAAATCCTTATATCTATATGTACATACATGTATATGTCGATAGAGCTATATATCTACATAGATACAGATTGGTTTGGAGACATGTGAAAGGACATGCATTAAGCTGTTAAAATTTGTGACTGCACTGAAATAAATATTGGAGTGGGAGATAATGAGAGGGGGGTGTCTTGACTTATTTTTTGTTTCACTTATTATAATGATAGTATTATCTGTAAAAAAATAAATATAAATATTTTTACAACAAATTAAATAAAGCTAGATAAGCCACATCTACAAGTCACTCTGTGGAAATGGGGGGAAGGTTGACATCCTTTCAGCTCCACCTCAGGGTGATGTGTTAGTGGCAAAGATACTAATGAAAGGAAGTGGGATCACAGGTGATGGAAGAGTTATTTCAGGTCAGAGAAGGTGATGGGAAAAAGCTAAGCATGCAAAGTAGGTTCCAGAAGAGACATGATTATGTTTTTAAATTGTAGTGTGAAAAATAGGGGAATGTTAACTGGATGAAAAAGATAAGGAAGAGAATTCTAGGCAGGTGCAGAAACATGACCAAAGGCAAGTACATATGATTATAAACTAGGTTTAATACTTCTGTTAAAGAAAGATCCTAACGCATCTTTGAAAGAAAGGACTATAAGAGTTACATGGTTTTAAGATCAGAACTCACCACTTCAGAGCTGTTTGGTGATTAATTATCATCAAAAATGAAACTCTGTAATATTAAAATCCAAAGGAATAAAGCGTGAAGTAAATGCCTAAAGTGAGAGGAAATGTTTGAAACTCCAAATAATAACAAAGATCTTTTAAGGATCACTAAAGAACCCTGGAATGTAAGATTTTAACATGCTCAAAATATTAGTGCTGATCTACTTTAACGTGCTTTAGTTAACACTCTCAAAGTTTATTTTGTCCCAAGGACAAATACAGATTTCCATCTCCATCTATATTTAACAACTCAAGCTGAAATTTATGACCATGCATGTATACTTGTAAATAATTCATATGAAGTCATGTATGGGCCTGGCATCATGGTCTTTTTTTTTTAAAGCAGCAATAAAAAAAATTTTTTTTTCAAATGAAGTCTCACCTGTCCCCAGTATATAAACAGAAAAAAAAAAAAAAAACAGAAATGTAGAAATGGTCACATGAAGTCCTGGGGCCCTGACTGGAATCAAATTCACTCACAGCTCTGAACCAGAGGCCCCTGAAAACATGATTGAATGACAATCTGTCTCTCTGACCATTTGTCTGTCTGTCTGGTTGACTCAGCCCTCAAGAAAGCCTATCAATCACCAAGTCAAGATGATTGTACTGGAGCATTTGAAACCTCACCTTTCCCAGATTTCTAGCTCCATGTGTGTAATTCATATGTATTTTTATGCTTTGCAGATTTCTAGCTTGATATTGATCTTTTATCAATTTTATTTCATTGGGTGATTTTAAGAATAAATCATTTTTGACTGTGATTGGGAACACCCACCAGTATTTCCAACAGGTACCAACCAGTGAGTCTCTGAGATTCAAATTACTTAGCCTCAGTAATGTACAAACAAAAAAACCAAATGCTCCTGCCATTCAGTTCTTTTACTCCTATGCTGAAAGAGAGAAGCAAAATAGCCTCTTGCTTGACATCCTCACACAATGAAAAAAGCCCAGGCTGTTGAGTCTTTCAAAAAAACATTCAGTGGTTTGTGCTTTTCAACTCATATCGATGGTGCTGAATTTTCACATCAGATGAAGGACAATCTTGAATATGTTTTGCAGTAAGGAGTAAACACAATGAAGCAAGACAGATGAATAAAGAAATGAAAAGAAACCTAATAGGACAGTATGTCAAAAACACATTTACGGTCTCTAAAATATTATCCCTTTGGTTTACTGGCTTTTTTATAATGGGTGCTAAAAACAATGGGTGAATTTTAAGGGATTATCTGCTCCAGTGAGTTTGTGCTATGAGAATTTATTATGGAAGAGTGAAGCTCCTGTTGCTTCACACAACTCGACTAACTGAGAAATATGTTCCCTCTCTTGTGGACACTGAAATGATTGTGATTCGTCACCATTTGAGCAATTTGCAACCTGAAAATGTGCACTCATCCCAGCACAGGGCTCTGGCTCCACGGCCCCCATACAGAGCTGTTCTGCTCTCTGTTCTCTCCCGAAGGTGCACCCACAGATTCAAACAGCTTAACTGTAGCTTGAAAGGAGGCAGAAGGTAATTGGATAACGTTTTAAAAAAAAGGATAAATTTCAAAGAGGCACCAATTACCATTTTATCGAAAATGAATTACTTTGTGTCAGATTGAGACCCAAAGGAGAAGAGACAAGAATGGGAGGAGCAGGAAGGGTGTAGCTGTGGCTGACCATGAGGTCAGAGGTGGACCCTGGCATCACCAACCTTTGAAGTTTCTGAACACAAGCGTATTTCAACTATAGAATAGATCATGTTTTACTGGGAAATCAGTTAAAGGCAAAATCCAAGGGAAAACATGAGAAAAATGTTTGTCATTGTAATATGATTGCCATTGGCGCCTCCCTGGCTCTTATTCATTTGTCTAATTATTAGAAAAAGTTAGGCGTATTCTTTTTTTCTTTTCTTTTTCTTTTTCTTTATTTTTTTTCTCTCTTTCTGGGACTGCTACAGTTTTGTTCTTGGCCTCTGAGGGAATCTTTAAGTTCCACTGTGAAAGATGCCCTTCCAGCCTGAACTGTGGGGGGCCCAGTGGGGTAAAGGATGCCATCTGAAGTGTTACTCCACTCTTCCTTAGCCCCTCGCACGTGAATTGTACCAGCATATGCACAGTTGCACAAAGTCTGCACATATGATTCTCACTACTCCAAACCCTCTGCTCCCCACTTTGGTGGCTGAGAGCTCTTCATTGTTCATGCCTTCAGTGTGGTCAACAACTATTTCTCCCCGAAAGGTTTCTGGAAGCTTGAGGGCTGAACTGTGTCTTGTACCCCCATGGACCCTGGTACTACTGTTCCTGGAGGTTAGTTAACTCATGACAAAAACTTTGTTGAATGCAGGCAGGGAAACCATCTCTATCTACAACCTCAGGTTGGTTTGCTCAGCCTGAGGTAGCTTTGCCACAGGTCCGAAGAGCACCCCTTCTTCAGATCAACGTACTACCTCTCTCCAGAAAACTGTGATAATAACCCTACAATGCTACTGTGACTAGAAAGTAAATGCTCCCCACCCCAGAGTTATAATGGCACGCACTTGTGCAACCATAAGAAGCGGCCTTACATAGGGTGGGAACCAAAGCCTGGGGCAGAAAGGGGAAGGGAGGGAGACACAATGAAGTAAATGAATAGAATTATCTTTTGACCTCATTTCTTTCTTTACCTGTTACCCTTCTCTGTACTTTCATGTCAAAACTTTTTGACATCAGTTAGGCTTTTCTCTTCAGCCCTCAGAACTTCACTGAAATTGCTCTTGCCAAATCTGTCAAGGACTAGTTAAGGGCCTTGATCCCATCCTTATCTTTCTTGACCTGTTGGCAATGCTGATGCCTCCTTCCCTGAATATGTGTCTATCAAGGGCTGTGAAAGAGCTGAGATTTTACCCTGGGCTCAAGCTAATAATCTAGTCTGTTACTGTTGAACCAATGCTGAGAAAAGACATGACACTGCTGGGTCAGAGCAAAAGGACTTTTCTACTCAAACCCAGCAATGGTGAGGGTCAGTGTGCCTCTGTCATTTTCTCCTGCTTTCTAAGAACCACAGGGGCTGACAATGGTGGATCCCAGGTACAGGCTGTGCACACTATGAGTTTGCATCACAATCAAAGAATGATGAGCTTGGAAAAATCGTTGCTTTTATGGTAAGCCATAAATGAGCCTATTCTTTCATCAGTAAAGAGGGGAGAAGTTGCCATATCGTTTTTTTTTTAATTCCTTTTTTTGGTAAATTTGACATTACAATTTATAAATTTAAGGTATATAGTATGTTACTTTGATACACTTCTGTATTGTAATGTGATTGCCATTGAAACGATAATTATCACATCATTATAGTACAATATTATTGGCTTTATTGTACTGTGCATTAGATCCCTGTGACTTATTTACTAATTGTTATAAGTTTGTACCCTTAAATACCATTAATTAACCTTATCTACCCACTCCCATCCCCGGGTAATCACCATTTTACTGTTGTTGTTTTTTTTTTAATGGGCTTTACTTTCTTAGATTCCATACAGATTCCATACATATATACTTGTCTTTGTCTTTCTAACTTAATCTCACTTAGCATAATGTGCTCAAGGCTCATCCCTTTTTGTCACAAATGGCAAGATGTCTTCCTTTCTCATGGGTGAATAATATTCCATTATATATTGTAATTATGTTAGTTATTTGAATACTGCTGCAATAAATATGGGTGTGCATGTATCTTTTCAGCATCCTGTTTTCATTTCCTTTAGGTATGTACCAGAAGAGGAGTTGCTAAATCATATGGTAGATCTATTTTCAATTTTTTGAGGAACCTCCATCCTGTTTTCTATAGTGGTTGGACTAATTAACATTTCTACAGTGTATAATGGATCCCTTTTCAGCACATCCTTAACAGCATCCATTGTGTCTTGTTTTGATGATTATCATTCTAACAGGTGTGAGGTGATATTTCACTGTGGTTTTGATTCGCATTCCCCTGATGATTGATGATGTTGAGCATCTTTTAATGTACCTAATTTTCCTCTTTGGAAAAATGTCTATGTAGTTCTTCTGCCCATTTTTAATTGGATTGTTTGCCTTTTGGTAGGTCAGTTCATTATACATTTTGGCTATTAACCCCTTATCTATTATATGGTTTGCAAAAATTTTCTCCCATTCTGTGGGCTGCCATTTCATTTTGTCAATTGTTTCTTTGGCTCTGTAAAACCTTTTGAGTTTGACATAGTCTCATTTGTTGATTTCTACTTTGGTTGTTTGTCTTTTTGGCATTTGTCCACAAACATCATTGCCAAGAAAATACCAATGAGTTTCTTCCATTTTTTTTCCTAGGCTTTTATGGTACAAGCTCTTATGTTTAAAGTCTTTGATACATTTAGGGTTAATTTTTGTGAGTGATATGAAATAGAGGTCTGATTTTATTGTTCTGCATGTGCTTCTCCAGTTTTCCCAGGGCCATTTGCTGAAGAGACTGTCCTAACACCATTAGGTATTCTTAACTTCCTTGTTGAATAATAATTGGCTGTAAATACCAGGATTTCATAATGGGCCCTTCATTATGTTCTGTTGGTCTATGTGTCTATTTTTGTGCCAGTGCCATACTGTTTTTGTTACTATGGCCTTAGACTATAGTTTAAAATCAGGAAGTGCAGAACCACAGAGAATCTGAGTAGCCAAAGCAATCTTGACCAAAAAAATACCTCCTCCTTTAAGTTTTCTTTCTGCAAACACAAGGCTAAGAAATGGCCCTGGTGAAAAGTAGTCAGGGCCTTGTGTTTTTGGCATACCCAGCAAGAGCATACAAGGATGCACAGGGCTCATAGTGGACTGCCTCTACCAGCATTGTGTTCTCTCAGGGTTTGCAGCACCACACTTGCTTGGTTTCTTGTCTACTTCTCTGGCTACCTGTGTCCCTTGTTAGTTCTCTTACTCTGGCCCTCAGTCAGAACTTAGAAAAGAGTTCTGTTTCCTCTTTTCTTCTTCTACATTCTCTTTCCCTTCATGATATCATGCTTTAATATCTGTATTAGGAACACAAATTCGAATGCCTATGGGGCAAGGCAGGTAACATAAATGAGTGACACACAGGAATAAAGCCAGCATGTGCCAGAAATATAATTATCTGTCATTCATTTTTACTAAATGGAGACAAAAATACCTAACATAATACAAACATGATTGACACTGAAAATAGTACTGTGAAGTAAAAAAATTTAAAACTATGTATTGTAAAAATAGAAACATCCTGTTATTACAATTTTATATGGTAACTCATTAGAACTTGATCTGAAACTAAAAATCTGAAACCTTTTCTCTATACGAAATGTCGATGGTGAGTTTTATATTTCAATCTGCAGTGTGTTAAACCAAGTTCAGCCATGATTCCTCTGGCTGTGTGATATTTCCTTTTATTATACTCCATAATGGAAAGCGGCTATGCCCAAACACAGGTACTACTATGGCTGAATAGACTGGTGCTTCTTATATTTAAGGTAGCTTATCTGGGAGAGTGAGGATTATGGTATTCCAATGTTATCATTTTTAGGTGTTAGTTATGATTCTGTATTTCAGTAATCTCCATTGGTAGCTCTTCCTTCACAATTTCAATATTAAGAGACAGAAATTGAGCAATGTTAATTAATTTCACTTGAAGTTTAACATTGACTAGATAAAGCTTTTTAAATATCAACCTTCAAAACCATAGTAAGGGCAATGGGGTTCAGCTTCATTTGGGAAACTGAATTTAGCATATAAAAGTGGACAAGATTACTTCTTCCTAAATTACATCTCTAAATATATAATTTTAGGATTACTGGACCAATGAAATGATGCATTCTGATAACTATTCACTGGTTAGATGAGTTGTCCTGGAAACTGAAGTGGCCAGATCTTTAACGCAATGATGGATGCATGAATAAGTCGATGGTTTTCAACAGCTAACATCCTCTTCAGTGCTTTGTGATACTGAAAGCACCAGCACTGCGTGATATTTCATGTCCATGCATCCAGCAATCTTAGGAGTACATAGTACTCAGGCTATTGGTGTACATTAAGTTCATGGAGTTAATTTCTATGTTCATAACATTGTCCAGTTTTAACTTTTTAACCAAAACAGACAAAACCAGTTCATAATGTACCACATGAACTAAAATTCTACATTCTTGAAAAATGTTGCCATTGTGTCCATTAGCTGCATAATTCTTCCAGCTTTAACGCCAACCAGAGTAGCAACACCACCTCTCACTAATTTTGACCAGTTGACAAAAGCTACTTGACCTCTTTCAGTAAACAAGGTAAAGCACTTCTTAACATTATGCCATCAGGAGCACTAGAGTCAAAAGTTCTGGGTTAAATCAGAATTATCATCAACACCAGGAATAAATATAATGGTACTACATAGGCAGAAAGATGATAGATAGTAGATAGATGGTTAGATAAACAGAAATCAATCTGTGCTTTTAGCAGATGGCACAAATAATTTTCCATGTAAATTATATAGTAAAATTTCAGCAGTAGCTTCAACATGCCAAGGAACATTACTTCCAGCTAGAATTTTGTTTGTAAAAGCTTGTTTCTGTTCAAGCACATAATTTCTGCAGCACTCAGTAGACTTTATTTAATAAATCTGCCATCTGTAAAAAGCAATTGTCCAGGCAAGTTGTTTTCCCTAATACATAACTAATTCTGCAGAAGCATCACATATTTTACTCATATCCAAAACAAATGCTTTTAAAATTTTAATACCTTTTTACAGATCACCAATTGTTTCATCATGCATCTTTTCTTTATATCTGTAGAGTTCTTGATGACAGATAGTTTCATAATATTATTTTATGGCTGTTTCTTTTAAAAACAGATATACTTTCATATTAAACATGTGGTTCCAGTGCTCACCTCCAAAGAAATGGCTTTTCTACTATTTTCTTAAAATTCAGTCTTGGCACTTTTATTTTCCTATTTTTAATAAAGAGATGGGTACAGAGACATATTTTTGTATTATTAAAGAAATTACGATGCAAAAAACAATGACAGATGACAGTTGCCATGAGACCTCAGTGTCCAAGATGCAAGAGGAGGTGATGGAGACGGGTGAGCAGGGGAGCACACGCCACTTGAAAGGGTCTGGGGAATTACTGCCATATGGAAATGAAGGTTTATTGTCCCAGATCTTTTATAAAAAGGCTAGAAATCCAGATTTTTAAATGTGAAATTGTACAATTTTTAATTTTTTTTAATTTTTAAATTTTTGTAATTTAAATTCAATTGAGTTACCATCTAGTGTATTATTAGTTTCAGAGGTAGGATTTAGTGATTTATCAGGTGCATATAACACCCATGCTCATAACACCACGTACCCTCCTTAATGCCCATCACCCTGTTGCCCCATCCCCCCAACCCTCTCCCCTCCAGCAGCCCTCAGTTTGTTTCCTATAGTTAAGCGTCTGTTATGGTTTTCATACCCCTCTGTTTTTGTCTTATTTTGTTATTTAACATTACCTTGATTTCCCTTGAAACACTATCTGTTCCACACTGAACACATTTTCAGGCTGCAAATTGGCGACTTTTGGACTCTAACTGCCAGTTTGCAACCTCTGAAAGGATCTGGAAGGGGTTGGATGTATCATCATTCATTCATCACCATCGCATCAGGTCCAGTAAGGCTGCAGTCTAGGTTCAATCACCACTAGATCCATTCATTTTTCAAGGAATAGAAGTGTTTGTTGGTTTGGTTTGCTGTAAGTGGCCACAGCTAATGCTACTTACCAAGGAAATTCATTCCTTGGATATTCTGAGTATAAATACTTGAGCTCAAATATCATAGCTCTATCACCAAGCAACAATCCTTGTTTGAGTCTTATATTATAACCTTTTACTTGCTAGCTCATGGATAAAATTGAGAGTCCACCTAGTAGTAGTAATATAGTAACAATAAACAATAGTAATAATAATATAATAATAATCTAGTTGACTTAAGCTCTCATCCCTGATCCTGCTATCCCTAGGTATGCATACTGACAGCCCGCAGAGTCCACTCTGCCTGCTGCTTTATCCCTATTATTATGTTGCCATGGAGAAAGATTAACAATAGGAAAAAAATATCCACACTTACTATATTTGAAGCACACATATGAAAATGGAGAATTTTTCTTTTTTTATTCAAGTTTTTATTTATATTCCAGTCCATTGAAATGCAGTATAATATTAGTTTCAGGTGTAGGATTTAGTGATTCATCACTTACATATAACATCCAATACTCCAAAGATTGTCCAAGGTTGGCCCCAGTGTGATTCATGGAGCTTTTGTCACCAACTTCAGCCTGTGCTCTGCTCCTAGAGGTGAGGCCTCCACTTTCCTCTCTCGTGGGCTGCTCTTGGTAATGTCTCTCCTCATGGTCTTTTCTCAGTCACCCACCAAACTCAGAGTATCTGAGCCCTCACACCCTCTCCCTGGGGGACACTCAATCTTCCAAGTTCTGCCACCTATCTTGGCTCTCACTTTAGGGTTTTTGTGGATTTATCCAAATCACCTATTGAACCCGACATTAGATACCTTTTAGAGCAAATAATCCTCAACCATCATCATGGATTCAGCTGCAAAAATATTAAAGCCCTGAGAGCAAATATCACACAGAGTAGTGTTTAGAATAAGTCATTTTGGCAATTAAAATCATTAATTCAGCCTTTTTCCAGCCCCTGATAACAATGTCTGAAGTTCTAGTTAGGCAAGATGAATAAGTTTTAGAGATCTGTTATACAACATAGTGCCTATAGTTCACAATGCTGTTGTACACTTAAAATTGTGTTGAATATAGATCTCCTGGTAATTCTCACCACAATTAAAAAAATAAAATAAAACAAACAAAATCATTAGTTCACAGAAGTCCATCACTTATAGATCTATACAATCCTACAGTATGGTGAACATTTACTTTACACTTCACCCCACTGTATGCCCCAGAAACGCATTCTGTAGGAAGAATAATTCCAAGGAATAACCTGGAATGTGAAATAGTTTGGATAGTACAGATCCACTTCCATTGAAAGTAGATTAGAAGAAACAAATAAACATTGGAGATTGTACCACAAGTAACTATCTTTCAAGCATTGTTCCAATTCCAAATTTAATGACAAACTTGAGAAATAGTTTTAGGTCCTGTCTTTTGACCCAATTAATGTGAGAACCCCAGAATGCCTGTGAACATCTTGACATATGTGGATTAGTGCTGCTTTTTGGAAAGACAACTTCCAAGTTCTCCTTGTACTCTGAAATCATGACAACAGCTCTGGTTCTACACTAGGGTTCCCAGTGTCCAGCTCTTATTATAGCCCATAAGCTATAAATGAAGGGTTTGGAGCCTAGAGTAGAAATGGGTTGCTGATGCAAACCATAGCAAATTCCTTCAAATGTGATGATTGACCTTTGCCCCTAAGTATGAGGTCCTTATTTCAATAAGGAACACATCGTATCCAGCAAAAAAGACAAGTGGACTGGAATTTAATCTTCACTCTTATGTACAGTATTTGTCTGACTTTGCAGGATTTACTTAACCTATTTAAGTCCCAATTCTTCAGCTCGAAGACAAAAATCACAATAACTACATTTTTGGGCTTCTGGAGGAGTAGCATAGCACAGTGCCTAGTATACACTAACACAGCCAGTACGTGTTATTACAACTACTACCTTCCCTTCTAGACATTGGGTCTTTGGGTTGGTATTATTATGTCCCTTGATGACTCTTATTTTATTTTTTTCCCCTTGATGACTTTTAGCGTAGAGTTTTACAATTGCAGTTACCTTTCCTGTACCTTGGTTTCCTGGGAATAATTAGAGTAATTACTGTACAGGATTGCTATGAAGAGTAAGTAAAATAATGACACAAAGTGTTTTGAATAGTGTTTGACTCAATAAATGTTAATTATTATCTTCAGTCTCACTCAGTAATCATTTTAGAAATCAAGCTTGTTAGTTTTAATTATTTACCTATGGCAGCTTCCTCCTACTTTCATTAATCTTTCCCCTTTCATAAAATTCTAACTCCTCTGTGGTGAAGACTCATTTGCAAAGCAAAAATATAGAGAAAAATAGATTGCATATGGTTTTGGTGGTGTTTCTCTGAAAAATGATGGAGGAGGGGAGAAAGAGAATGTGAACATAGTACTGGCTCACATCTTCTGCAACTAATCAGCCCAGATAGTTAGAGAAAGCAAGTTGCCATTGCTAACTGAACATACAAAGTTCACAAAGATCACATTCAAGACATAGTTTCCTATGAGACACATATGTAGCTGCTAAATAGCTGCTTAGGGCACCCAAACTAAAAGCCATTTAGCTGTTTAGCTTTTTAGGCTGTATAGCTGAAAGTCTCATTGCCGGCTACAAGAACCACAGAGGCAGCAAGCTATGGACTGTGTGATTAACTTAAAATCATATATTTTCTTTTTTTTTTAAGATTTTATTTATTTATTCATGAGAGATACAGAGAGCGAGAGAGAGAGAGGCAGAGACACAGGCAGAGGGAGAAGCAGGCTCCAAGCAGGGAGCCTGATGTGAGTCTCGATCCTGGGTCTCCAAGGTCACACCCTGGGCTAACGGCAGCGCTAAACCACTAAGCCACCAGGGCTGCGCAGTGAAATATCAAATATATGATGAAAATCATATATTTCTTCATAACTTGGAAATTTTATTTTATTTTATTTTTTTTTTTTTAAATTTTTTTTTTATTTATTTATGATAGGCACGCAGTGAGAGAGAGAGAGAGGCAGAGACACAGGCAGAGGGAGAAGCAGGCTCCATGCACGGGGAGCCTGATGTGGGATTCGATCCCGGGTCTCCAGGATCGCGCCCTGGGCCAAAGGCAGGCGCTAAACCGCTGCGCCACCCAGGGATCCCCATAACTTGGAAATTTTAACGCGACACAGTCTGACAAGACATATGAAAAAGATGCATGTAGATCTACACACGACATCAGAGCATTTCTTACCCAACTAAAATACAGGTATCAAATGATTTTTGGAGGGAGTTTCTAAAGAAAAAAAAAAAAAAGGTGTTTTTAATGTAGTAGAAGCTTCAAGAAAAAAAAATTCTATGTGTCAAATCCGAAGAGTGAATATTTGTGTTAATATTATTGTATTCTTTTCCTCTCAACTGGTTTACTGTATCTGAAACAAATTTGTCTGTGGTCTGCTCATCTCTTGCCTGGTATGTGCAGATTTCTGCCTGCCAGAATAACACCTCTCGTTTTTCTGGTCCACTTTAAACCCGCTGAAAATTTTTATTTTTCCATTTCTAAACAATGATTCTTTCACTGCTTAGTTGATGCAATCAGGTAAAACAATTCAAGATTACTCTTTTTATTTTATTTTACGTGTTCATGGCTTAAACAACAGAAATTTAGTTTTTCACAGTTCTGGTGGCTAGAAAGCTGAGCATTAAGGTCCAACAGGGTTCCATTTCTGGTTGAGAACTCTCTCCCTGGCTCGTAGACAGCCACCTCCTTGCTGTGCCTGCACACAGTGGAAGAGATCTCTCTCTTTTTTCCTCTTTTTTTTTTTTTTTCGTATCTACTTGTATTCTTGTTTCTTCACATATATCATAGTATTGTGTGTATAATGTCTTGTTTCTTGCTTCCTACATTTAATATAATATAGATTCCCTTCAATATTGGTACATACTAAGCTACCTCATTATTTTTTACAATGCTAAAATTGCATAGCATTCCATGTGAATATAACATGATTTTGCATGTTTAAACAATGCAACAATGGAGATTTAAACAATCTCCATTTGATGGACAGTAATTTCAAATCTAATTTTTAAAATGGAATTGTGAATTATTTTAATTCCATTTTACAACTTTTTAAAATAATTTTAAAAATATTTTAGTCCAGAAATATTTTTTTCTAATACAATACTAATGGGCATTATTTCTGATTATAACAGTACCATCATTTTGTGTGTGTGTGTGTGCACATGCATGATTAGAACACTTAATACGTACCTTCTTAGGAAATTTCAAGTATATAATGTAATATTGTTAACTATATTCACATTATTGCACAGTAGATATGCAGAACGTTTTCATCTTTCATAACTGAAGTTCTTGTACCTTAATATCTCCCTCAGTTCCTTCTCGTCCTAGCCCCCCAAACCACCATTCTACAATCTGGTTCTGTGAGTTTGACTGCTTTTTATTTTTTTTTTAAAGATTTTATTTATTTATTCATGAGAGACACAGAGAGAGAGAGAGAGAGAGAGAGAGAGAGAGAGGCAGAGACACAGGCAGAGGGAGAAGCAGGCTCCATGCAGGGAGCCTGATGCAGGATTCAATCCCAGGACTCTGGGATCACACCCTGAGCCAAAGGCAGACACTCAACCCCTGAGCCACCCAGGCGCCCCTGAGTTTGACTATTTTAGATACCTCATATAACAGAGATCATGTCGTATTTGTCTTTCAGCATCTGGCTTATTTTGCTTATCACAGTGTCCTAAAAGTTAGCCCATGTTATTGAAAATGGCAGGATTCCCTTTTTTATGGCTGAATAATATTCTAATACAGGTATATATCACATTTTCTTTTTTTTTATCACATTTTCTTGATAATTCATCCATAGATGGGCATTTAGATTGTGAATAATAATGGGCATTTATTGTGAATAATAATGCAGTGAACATAGCGGTGCAGATATTCTTTGAAATCTTTTACTTCCTTTAGGCAAATTATCCAGAAGTGGGATTGCTATATCATAAGGTAGTTCTATTTTTAACTTTTGAGGAAACTCCATACTGCCTCCATAATGGTTGTACCAATTTACATTCCCACCAACAGCGTAAGGGGTTCCCTTTTCTATATCCTTGCTAATACTTATCTTTTGCTTTTTTGATAATAGCAATTCTGGCAGGTATGAGGTAGTATCTCATTGTTATTCTGATTTGCATTTCCCTGATAATCAATAAAGCTAAGCAAATGGCTGTATTTGCTTTTTCCATTTGTATGTCTTCTTTGAGACCTATTTAGGTCTTTAAATTGATTTTTATCTGTAGTCTGAGGTAACTGTCCAGTTATATCCTTCTACATGTAGATATACAGTTTTCCTAACACTATCAAAGAGACTATCCTTTCCCTATTACGTCTTCTTGGCACCCCCATCAAATATCAGTTAACTATAGATACATAGATTTATTTGGGGCTGTTTTCTTCCATTGGTCTATATGTCTGTTTTGATGCCAGTGCCATACTTTTGGATTACGGTAGCTTTGTAATATATTTTAAAAATCCAGAAATGTGATGCCACTGGCTTTGTTCTTCTTTCTCAGTATTGCTTTTCCTATTCAGGGTCTTTTATGGCTCCATATGAATTTAAGACTTTTTTTTTCTATTTATGTGAGGAATGCCATTGGGATTTTTAGTAAGAGATTGCATTGAATCTGTAGATCATTTTGCATAGTATGGACACTTTAATAATATTAATTCCTAAACCTTAAATTCACAAAAATGAGATATCTTTCTATTTACCTGTATCTTTAATTATTTTCATCAGTGTTTTATAACTTTTAGTATACAAGTTTTTCACACCTTTGGTTAAGCATATTCTTAAGTATTTTGTTATTTCTCTTACCACAGCAAATGAGAATTTTAAAAATTCCTTTCAAATACTTTTGTGATTTGTATATAGAAACATAATTGATATCCTACAACTTTATTGAATTCACTTATTAGTTATAATGGTTTTGCTGTTGAACCTTTAGGGGTGTCTCCATATATGATCATGTCATTTGCAAACCGATCATTTTACTTCTTTTACAGTTTGGTTGCCTTTTATTTCATTATCTAATTGCACTAGTAAGGACTTCCAGTACTATGCTAAATAGAAGTGGTGAGGGTGGGCACTGTTGTCTTGTACTGGATTATAAAAGGAAGATTTCTATTTTCCCCCATTGATTATGATGTCAGCTGTGGGCTTTTTGTATATGGCCTTCATTGTGTTGAGGTATGTTTCTCCTCTACCTATTTCAATATGCCAACCTGGGGAATGGGGAGAAGCAGGTAAAATGTTCCTAACAACTTTGTATGCAGTTACCCTTGGCTTTTAAGCTCCACAGGATGGCTACAGATTCTTACGTGTACTCTAGAGTTCTCTTAGAGCTATTTTCATTACTGAGCAGTTATTGAATGGTTGTTTTGTTGTAGAACAAGGGCTGGGGCCTCTTAGTCTGCCATCTTGCTGATATCACTCCTTTTAAATATCAAAGTAAATTTTATCCCTGAGCCATGATTTTAGAAGATCAGGAGTGAATTGCCAGTCTTGGTGAAATAAAGAAATGTTGTGGTGGATTCTTTCTGTTGTTTTGCTTTGTTTGACCTAATTCATGTTAAGTCACTCCTTGTTACACAGTTTTACTAGACAGAGGCCATGAATTCTGTGTTGAATAAGGGTCTAAAAAATTTATTCAGTCATTTCCACACAAATGAGAGTGCCCATATTCTTAAAAACATTTGATCTTTATAGAAATTTAGACACATCCTTTTGATACTATTTAATTTGTTCATTTAATTTTCACAATCTTTTCTCACAGGGCAGGCATGGTTCAAAGAACAAACTATAGCATCACAATTGTCTTCAGATTTCTTTTTTTAATGCCTATTAACTGTGTGACCATGGGAAATTAATTTCTCTACCCCTGGTTATCCTCATCTATAAGTAAGTATAGAGTCAGTGCCACATCTGGTTGTTATGACATAAGCTAAAGTATGTATAAGCACTTAGCGTTGACTTCAATAAATTGTGAAGATTATTACTGCTGTTACTAGAATAACCAGTATAAATAGCCCTGAGAGTAGTAAAACACAGTCACTAAAGGAAGGAGTCCTGCATTCTTTATGTGTTTATCCTGCATAACACCTAGTAGAGAACCTTAACTATAGGCTGTGCTGCCTATTAGTCTATACAGATAAGATAAATTTATCATCAAGTCTAAATAGTAGCATCTAAACAGATACTTTTTGCCGTAATTTAAGTTTTACATCACCTGGAAACTAGAACATGGAATAAGGTACCAAATATTAAAATCATGTCTTGAAATCTTTCAGGTTCTATTTTTCAGGAGGAGAAATTTCCTCTCCCTCTCCCTCTTCCTCTCTCACTCTCCTGTTAGAACAATCTTTGCAGTCACTGGCTAGACTCTTTACCCAGCACATGCAGTTTCTCCTTTCTTCTACAAGACCATGACTGCAATTCAGCCTTGCCACTTGTAGAAATCTATTTAGAAAATGGTTGTGGAGACCGTTTTTCATAAGCACATGAAAACATTACAAAAATGAATAAGCAGGGAATGAAAACTATTATAGCCACTCTGGAAAATAGTTTGGCAGCTTTGTAGAAGCTAAACATCCACTTATCACCCAACTCAGCAATTGCACTCCTAGGTATTTGCCCAAGTGGAATGAAATCTGTCAGTGGTGATGAGATAAACAGGTGAATGGACGGGAATCTGAGCGGCTCAGGAGGTTAAGTAACTGACTCTTAGTTGCAGCTCAGGTCATGATCTCAGGGTCATGAGATCGAGTCCCACATAGGGCTCCATGCTCAGCAGGGATTTACTTGAGATTCTCTCTCTCTCTCTCTCTCTCTCTCTCTCTCTCTCTCTGCGCCTGTCCCTCCCCCTATTTGTGCACTTTCTCTCTCAAAATAAATAAAATATTTTTTAAAAACCAACACGTGAGGGGATCCCTGGGTGGTGCAGCGGTTTGGCGCCTGCCTTTGGCCCAGGGCGCAATCCTGGAGACCCGGGATCGAATCCCACGTCGGGCTCCCGGTGCATGGAGCCTGCTTCTCCCTCTGCCTGTGTCTCTGCCTCTCTCTATCTCTCGCTGACTATCATAAACAAATAAAAAATAAATAAAATCTTTTAAAAAAATAAAAAAAAATAAAAACCAACATGTGAATGGACATACAAATAACAACACGCAGCAAGAAACAACAACAAACAGCTGATACACACAACATGGATAAATCTCAAATGCATTTTGTCAAGTGAAAGAACTCAGTCTTAAATGGCTACATACTATACAAATTCTACTTATATTCTACATGTAGATATACAGTAGATATGTAGATATTTTGGAGAAGACAAACTATATAGGCAGAGAACAGGTCAGGAATGCAGGGTTTAAAGGTAGGAGAGGTTTTTTGTCTATAAAGGGGCAGCAAAAGGGAGTTCTTGGGGGTGTAGAAACTGTTCTGTACCTTGTAACACTTATAGGAATCCATACATGTATCAAACCTCATAGAATTGTACACCTCCAAAACTGAGCTTTATTGTATGTAAATTTTACTATGTATAATTTTTAATGAAAATGAATAAGCAAACTTTCTTTTTTTTTGAGCAAACACTTCTAATAAGGAGTTATAAACTACTAAAAGCAGACCCTTCTACCTATTAACATGATTAGTACAGTGTTATGTAGCAGCAGTTAAGAACAAATGCATAGGGGAACACAGGACTTCAGAATCCTACAAGTGAAGGCACTGAAGAAGACAGCGTATGAGTTGAGGTCCTAATGGACGCATTGAGGATGCGGTGAGGAGCACTGCATAGACAACAGGCCCCTTCCCAGTTTCAAAATGTGAGCAGAGGTGTAGAAGCAAGAAAGCCCTGGGCATGTTCAGGGAATTCCATTGGTATCGTTTGGCTGGAGTTTAAAGAGTAGAGTTGACAAGCAGAGTGCATTAAACTGGTAATGTCTACCTTACCCCGGGGGGGCAGGGAGGATTAAATGACATTATGTGATATAATGTGTGTAAAATGGTAGAATGCACATGAGGATTCACGTATCCAAAGTGTAACATAATGCATGTCTAATGATATAATGCATGTCTGAGCACTTAGCACATGGAGTGACTCACACCCCTTGCTATGGTGTCTCTAGACATGTAAAGAAAATGGAAGCTTTTTAGGCTGGGGAGCAGCAGGACACAGAATGGGGTAGAATGGAGACAGTTGGAGTTGGGGATGTCCCTTGAAGACTTTTGCTCCTGGTCACAGAGAATGAGACCCTGGATCAGGCAGTGGCAGCAGGAACAAAGCAGATAAAGGCCTCTTTCTGCAGCTCTGTTGACGTACAAGGATCTGAGATGAAATGAGACGATTTTTTAATCTGATGTTAGAATTCCAAACGGGCAGAGTCCAGGGAAAAGACACTGCCCACATAGAGGTCTTTATAAGACAGAAACCTGAAGTTATGGATTAAATGTTTGTGTCCCTGTAGAATTCACGTGCTGAAACCTTACCCCACAGTGTGACGGTATTAGGAAGTGGCATATAGGTGGGTAATTAGAATTAGATGGAGCCATTAAAGTGGAGCCTCATGAACGCGATCAGTGCTTTTATGAGTCACGGTAGAGCTTGCTTCTCTGCTCTGCTCTCCACCACACAAGGGCAGAGTGAGAATTGGGCAATCTGCTGCTGGAACCCAACCACTCTGGCACACTTATCTCGGGCATCCAACCTCCAGAGCTGTGAGGAAGAAATATCTGTTGTTTATGATCCACCCAGTTTATGGCTTTTGTTACAGCTGCCCAAGCTGAGTAAGACACGTGATGATGTCATCCTCCCCTCATCTGGAGGGCCTTCTCTTCCCTGGTTTTCCATTGCAGTCAGCATAAAGAGAACATCTGTAAACTCCCCTCCAAAGTCTGTTATAATCTGAAACCTTCTCATCCCTCTGGCTCCAATGTCCATCTGTTAATTCCTTACCCTCCAACCATCTTCCTTTCAATTTCCTAAGTGCACTCACTGCTTATTCCTCCACCGAGAGCTCTTCCCTTCCTTGCTGCCTTTCCACCCATCCTCCATCCATGCCTCCACCTCACCTCTAACACTTCACTTTCAAACCTTCTTTCAAACTCTACCACCTCAGCAAAGCTTCCCCTCCTCCTTTATCAATTCAATGTTCTCTGGAGGCCATGGGCTCTCCCTTGTAGTGGTGATTGCACAGCTCTTATTCTCCTCTTTTCCCAAGGAATCAATGAAATAAGCCCTAAGGTTTGAACTTCAAATCAGCATGTGAAAACGGAGAATACCAGGTGAGGATATAATTCAAAAGGGATGGCCTTCCTTGGGTTTTCTCTCTGCACTTGAGAAGTTTATTGCCTACTATCTCAGTGAAAATATTGTAAGTTCAATGCTCTCATGTCAAGATATTTTGAGTTCACGACGATAGGAGTTATATGAATAAAAAGTCTATATAATATTATTTATTACATAATGCGTGATTTTTAGCATATTTTTTCAGCAGTGCGCTCTTTTAAGATATTTTAGAATACTTGTAGAAAGTGTCAGAACATCTTCTGCAACTATGGTATGTAAGATAATCATAAAGGTAACAACATAATCAAGTCAATTTTGACCTTATTTATGCCTCCTTTCTTAATTGTGCAGTGGCTTCTGAAAACACGTGCCCAAGTTGTCAAATGCCGATGCTTGATGCAACTACCTTAGTCCACTGAGCAAGTTAAGTGTGCCTCGTTGAGCACTGATGATTTGCAACTTTATTTCTTTTCTAACTATGAGGACCATCTAAACTACTCTCAGACATCCTGCCAGAGCAATCCACCTTAAAATATCCCTGAACACACACATATACAGCCAGTCAAAGGAAAAAAGCCCTTTCCCATATAAGCCACAAAAGTGTGAATGTGATTCTGCTTATTCATACATCAAAAGCTGTCTGATAATTGACTTAAAATCACATTTGTCGATACTTCATAAGCAGACTTTTAACTACTGTACTTATTCCCTGGAAAGATGGTGTCCTCTGGCTCATGCCCGTATGTAACACTTCATGAAGAGCAAAGATATTATCATTTTGCTTATTTAATTTATCTCCTTTTTCATATTTAAAATAAAAAAGGGGCAGCCCGGGTTGCTCAGTGGTTTAGCGCTGCCTTCAGTCCAGGGTGTGATTCTGGAGACCAGGGATCAAGTCCCATGTCTGGCTCCCTGCGTGGAGCCTGCTTCTCCCTCTGCCTGTGTCTCTGCCTCTCTCTCTCTCTCTCTCTCTCTCTGTGACTATCATAAATAAATAAAAAAATTTTAAAAATTAAAAAAAATAAAAAAATAAAATCTTTAAAAATAAATAAAATGAAAAAGAAACTCTTTTAAGATGCCCGCAAGTCTGAAAGAATGAGAATTGCTGACTTAGTGCCTAGAGAATATAGGCCCTGCCAGACCATGCTAAAGTTCATGACGACATTGCTTCCAATCAAATCAGGCAGGAAGCAATAGTCCAAAACAACACAGGTTGAAGCCAAAACGGGGCATTTGATATGGCCAATTCAAGATGATTATATCTTCCTCTATGACCTGGTCATTCTTCATTAATTTAGCAGCTATTTACTGAACATTTGCAGTGCCAGACACTTTGATGTATGTCAGGTACACACTGAGAGACAGCAATCCTACTCTATATGAATCTACCTTCTAATTGAGGAAAAAGACAGTAAATAATTAAAGAAATAAAGCTTATACAAACTGTGGTAACTGCCATGAAGAAATGCATGATGCCATAAGAGACTATAGCAGGATGATTTAAGAGATCACTTTAAGGAGGTAGCACCTAAAAGGAGGTCTGAAGGATGAGAAGAAATAAACACACCCCCGTCTTGTACCCCCTCCCATTCTATACTATCCTTCAAGATTGAATGTGGAGACCATGTGTGCAAAAAATAAAAATCCATTCAGTGGGCAGCACTAGAGCTATCTCATCAAACTCAAATGGACTATTTCTCACATCTGGGGGCTCCTTGGCTGTTGAAGATACTGGCAACAATGTGGCCCAAGGAACTGGAGTAGCAATTTGGAATCCTGGGGTATATAAGGACTGTGCTTAAGTCCTTAAGTACTACTGTTGGCATTTTCAAGAGACAGAGGTTTGCCATAAAGCACAGCTTTCAAGGGATTTCAGATAGCAACCTCATCTCCTTCCACTGGGAGCCCTAATGCCATCAGCTGTTACCAATGTGCATATAGCACTCCCTGAAGAAAAGTGCTGCAGCTCCTATCAGCCTCTGGGCTGGCACTCTCAACCTGAGATTCTGCTGCCACCACAGCAGAGCAATCCACCTAGGAAGTAGTAAGAGAACCAATGCCATAACAATGAACCTTCCTCAGTGGGGGAAAAAAAAAAGAAAGAAAGAAAAATCCCAGGAGTCAGCAGATGACGCTGTAAACTATTTGACATTTCACAGTCATCCTATCACTTTGTTTTCCATTCAGCTTTTCTTTGTTGTTTTCTGTTTGTTTTTGTTTCAGGTGTAGACTTTAGTGATCCATCACTCTTACATATAACACTCAGTGCTCATCACAACAGTGCCCTCTTTAATACCTTTTTAACCCATTCCCCTGCCCACCTTCCCTCCAGTAACCCTCAGTTTGTCCTCTATAGTTAAGAGTCTGTTTCTTGGTTTCCCCCAGCCATGTTCATTTGTTTTGCTTTGTAATTCCACACAAGAGTGAAACCATACGGTGTTTGTTTTTCTCTGATTGACTTATATTGCTTAGCATAATACTCTCTAGTTCTATCCACATCATTGCAAATGGCAAGATTTCATTTTTGGATGGCTGAGTAATATTCCATAATATGCATATAACACACCTTCTTTATCTATTCATCAGTCAATGGACATTTGAGTTCTTCCATAATTGGCTATTGTTGATAATGCTACTGTAAACATTGGGGTACAAGTATCCCTTCAAATCAGTATTTTCATATCCTTTTGGTAAATGCTTAGTAGTGCAATTGCTGGATATAGGGTAGTTCTATTTCCAACTTTTTGAAGAACCTTCATACTGCTTTCCAGAGTAACTGCACAAGTTTGCATTCCTACCAACAGTGTAAAAGTGTTCGCCTTTTTCTTCATCCTTGCCAACACCTGTTGTATTCTGTGTTGTTATTTTAACCATTCTGACTACTGCTAGGTGATATCTCATCATGGTTTTGATTTGTATTTCCCTGATGGTGAGTGACATTGAGCATCTTTTCATGTATCTGTTAGCGATCTGCATGTCTTCTTTGGATAAATGTTTATTCTTGTCTTCTGCCCATTTCTTAACTGGATTATTTGTTTTTTGGGTGTTGAGTTTTACAAGTTCTTTATAGATTTTGGATACTAGCCTTTTATCAGATATGTCATTTGCAAATATCTTCTTCCATGCAGTAGGTTGCCTTTTAGTTTTGTTGTTTCTTTCACTGTGCAGAAGCTTTTTATCTTTATGAAGTAAGTCCCTATAGTTAATCTTTGCTTTTGTTTCCCTTTGATTCAAGAGACATTTCTAGTAAGAAGTTACTATGAAAGGGCCTTAAAATAGAGTTGTTCATTGAAACTTTGAGTTAAGAAGAGCTAAAACTCTAAACTCCCCCTAATCCTATAGGAGACCATCATCCCATCCTTCTCAACAAGAGGTTTTGTTCATTGCACTCTTAGCACTTCACACAGTAGGTGCACATAGAATACTTAGGCTATGATTTTTCAGTAAATCAGCAGAATTGAAGATTTTTTCCATAGTGACACTAAGCCAGTCTTCAGAGAAAGATAAGGGGAAATCACAGTACTAAAAACTGAGTGTAAGTGAAAGTCCATATGCTAAGTGATAAGACACTCCTTCCAACTCTTACACCACCAATATCCCAAAATGCTAGAAGCCAGACTTTTAACTACAATGCACTAAGCAATAAATTGGAGAATTCCTCTTTGGATAAACAGATGGATTGCAAGGAAGAGAAACCTTTACATATTGATAGAAAGGATTCTTCCAAAGTTATGGCTTGGCTCCCATACAGTCAACCTACAGAGAAATCCATTCATTAACAAACACTCAGTGGCTTCCAGTGACTTTTAGTTAATCACTCCTAAATATGAATGGGCAATGAAAGATAGAGACTTGAAAAAAGCCTCTAACATAAAAGATAAAAATAAAACAGATAAGTAGGACTCAAAAGAAAGAGATAAACATATAGGGAACAAAAATAATTCCTCCACAAATAAATATCTAGAATGTTTACTGTCAGAGAAATAAGTAAAACAATGCATCCATTAAATAAGAATAGGATTTATTATTTTATTTTATTTAAGGATGCTACTTATTTATTTGAGAGAGAGAGAGAGCACAAGCAGTGGGAGGGGAAGAGGGACAGAGAGAAGGAGAGTCCCCACTGAGCAGGAAGCCCAACATGGGGCTCAATCCTAGGATGCTGAAATCATGACCTGAGCTGAAGGCAGATGCTTAACCAACTAAGCCACTCAGGCACCCCCAGTACTTACTCTTTTAAGCAATTATAAAGGGGGAGGGAGTTTTGAAATTAAAATTGTGAGAGATGAAATTTTAAAATTCCATAAATGTATTGGAATATAAAGTCAAGGGAATTTTCAGAAATATAACAAAAAAAAAATGCAAGCAAAGAGGAAATAATAAAAAGTCTAAGGAGCAATTCAAGAAATCCAATATCTAACTAATATAAATGGCAGAGTAAAAACAGAAAATGAAGGAGACAAAATTATCAAAAACACAATAAAATTTCTCAGATCTGAAAGAGTGTTTTGTTCAACAGAGCTCAGAAAATAGGCCAAAACCAATAGAGGAAAGAATCTGCAGTAAGTCTTAGCATCATGAAATTTTATAATACCAGGGATAAAGAGGATTATCACAGCTTCAAATAAGAAAAATAAGCCATTAACACAAGAAAAAGAATTAGAACAGCACATTGCTGTTTGACAGCATTGCTAGAAGCTAGAAGACATCAGAGCAATGTCTTCATATTTTTTAGTGAAAGGGCTTTCAACCTAGAATTCTATACCCAGTCAACCTATCAATCAAAAGTGAGGATTAAAATAAGACTTTTCCAAAATGAGCAATGCCTAAAGCTGTCTTCCATGCACCCTTTCTAAAAAAGCTACTTGACAGTGTGCACTTTCAAAACAAGAGAGCAAATAAAAAAAAATAAGACATTGAGTATTGAAAACAGAAAATCCAAAATAGGTGAGGCTGGAAAGTCCCAGGAGGACAGCTGTGCATGAGACCTGAAGGACAACCAGCCTAGATGAGACTAGGAGGGTAGGGGACTTGGTAAACCGTCTAAGCCCTATTGTTTTTAATGATAAGAAAAGCATTATCCTTAAACTTTTGTAAATCTATTAGAATTTTAAGGAAGTTTACTATTTGTGAAACAGAAAACTAATCAGAAAAAATAGGTGTAAGAACTGACCTTTGTTGTATAAGAATCAACAACAGTGTTTGAGGAGTATGCAAATATATACTTCACATGTGCCTTCAGGTTGTTGTGGGTTTTGCAGGCTGGGCTTCACTGGATCTAGGTATTGTTTGTGTCCTTTACACTCTGCGCCAGTGGACTAGCCTCAGAATAAGTTCAAATAAGGAAGATGATAGACACAAAGAGGACTGCCCTGTCACACAAGGACATTTCAAGTACTGGTTTGCAGTACATCCGCTAACCTCTCATTGGCCAAAGCAAGTCACATGGCCAAATTCAAAAGGAATGAGCAGAGAAGTAGATTCAGCCTATGGAGTTGGGAAAAGATGAATATCAGCTGAACAATGATTCAGTCTACCATGTAAGGCAAGAATTAGATCCAGTAAGAACAATTTTATTATAAAAGGAAAATCACAGCATACAATGTGATTCCTGCTGAACAATAATTACTTGGTTACAAGGCAAACATGAAATACTGATTTGGCAAAAAATGTGATAGAGAGATATGGAGAAGAGAGAAGGAAGGGAGAATGGAGTGGGGATAATAGCCTGAGTGTTGAAACCTCATCTATAGTGAGGAGACAATGTCTGACATTTGTGATCACTAAAAAGCAATATACTTGAAGAAATTGAAGATGGAGTTTGGGAAATGTCACTCACAATTTATAAGAGGGGCACAGAAGAAAGCAGATATTTTTCATTAGAAGACAATTAAAGCCATGTACAGGCCAGCCCGGTGACTCAGCGGTTTAGCGCCTCCTTCAGCCCAGGGTTTGATTCTGGAGACCCAGGATCTGAGTCCCACATGCGGCTCCCTGCAGGGAGCCTCCTTCTCCCTCTGCCTGTGTCTCTGCTTCTCTCTTTCTCTGTGTCTCTCATGAATAAATAAATAAAATCTTAGAAAAAAACCCTTGTATATATTTTAAAAAGTTAAATAATTCTGGGGCACCTAAGTGGCACAGTTAGGCATCTGACTTTTGGTTTTGGCCCAGGTCTAATCTCAGGGTTGTGAGATCGAGCCCTGCATCAGGCTCTGCACTTAGTATAGAGTCTGCTTGAAATTCTTTCTCCCTCTGTCCCTCCCACTCATTCTCTCTCACACAATAAATAAATACATCTTAAAAAATAAATAAAAATAAAAGGTGAAATAATTTTAGATACACATTGATAATAGCAAAGCAAAAATATTCATTAAGCATTTCCTCGGCTAGGCTTTAAAAGCCCTACATCTTAAAAAACCTGATGAGATGGATATTGTGTTCTCCTTATTTTATGGCTGAGGATACAGAGCCTTTTAAGAGATTGCTCAGGAGGGGAAGAGCTGGGATTGGAGTCCAGCTCTCACCCACCATCCTACATCCACCTCCTGGCTCGGGCTGTGTGAGGACTTCAGCAAGGAAACAGTAGTGCATGATAGAGAATTTGAGGTCTAAGAGTAATTTTTTTTTCAGATAGAAATGAAAATATCAGCTTTATTACTGATAAAATTGATGGGAAAGCAAGGCTTAGGTATGTAGCCACAAGGGTTTCCTTGGATCATTAGAATGAGGTTTGGTGCTAGTGCTAGAAAACTAAAACTAACCGTGGCTTAAATGAGGGAGAGACTCTCACCTAAAAGTCCAGAGGAGTGAGAGAGTTTCAGAGTATCTGGCACCCAGACTCCTTTCATATTTTTTTCATTAGCTATGTATGGCCTCCTTTTCTAGGGTCATTCCGGGGTCTAGGGTGGATGTCCCCGCTCCAGCTAAAGGC
The DNA here is from genome assembly GCF_048418805.1 of Vulpes vulpes. Lineage (NCBI taxonomy): Eukaryota > Metazoa > Chordata > Mammalia > Carnivora > Canidae > Vulpes > Vulpes vulpes. The sequence goes on from NC_132788.1 coordinate 11,020,814, forward strand.
ATGCATTCTAGCCAACAGGAAGAAAGTAGGGGAGGAGCTGGGTTGGAGGGAAGAGAATGAAGAGCATAGAATGATGGTAAAGGGGTAAAAATCCCCTACACACACACAATCCTTCTTCACCAAAATATTTACATCATCTACTAAAAGGGCTAGTGTGAATATTTTTTTTTTCTGTTCAAACCAAAGAAATGACTGAGTTTCACACCAGAGTTGATCTCCAGCAAGCTGGCCAACCTTGTAGGAATTTCCAGAGGATGCACCACTTTTGCACCAGTGGATTGAAGCATTAAAAGTAATTGAAGGAGATTTCAAGGGGCATCTGTCCTCAGCTGACACTCCTCATGTTCAGCTGACAATGAGGCAAAAATAAGATAGAGGTGTGATCACTTTCCTGTTACTTCCTAGTGCAGAATCCTATCAAGACAATGGAACCTTAATCTACCATTTTGCCAGCTTTGTCTTCTAGCATATCTACCTTTTCATTTTGTTGTCTAATTTGTTCAAAGCTCCATCTGGTCTTTCCAAACCTCCACATCTCAAAGCCCAATCTTCTTCCTTGTCTAGATTTCATTATCATTTTAGCTTGTACCTCTGTTGTAGCATCCATTCTTCTGTCTTCATTTACAGTGACTTGATTTCTAGTAAGTAAATACTTCAGTCCACCAGATCACAAGAAATGGAAAGATCTCTGCCCCCACCTGTTTATCATTATATGTCAGTACTTACTCCAACAAACAGAAAGGTTGCCCTTTAAATTTTCTTTAAATGAATAAATGAGCGAATAGAATGAATAAGTACATGCAGGAAGGAAGGAACTAGCTTTGGAATTTGGCATGCTTTGCTTACGTGGGATTTCGTTTTCCTACAGATGAAATGAAAGAGTTGAACCAGATAATTTTTTAAAAAGATATTATTTATTGGGATGCCTGGGTAGCTCAGCAGTTGAGCATCTGCCTTTGGCTCAGAGCATGATTCTGGGGTCCCAGGATCCAGTTCCACATCGGGCTCCCTGCATGGACCCTGCTTCTCCCTCTGCCTCTCTCTCTCTCTGTGTGTCTCTCATGAATAAATAAATTACATCTTTTTAATAAATAAAGATGTTATTTATTTATTTATTGAGAGAGAGAGAGTGAGAGAGCGAGCAGAGAGGGGCAGAGGGAGAAGGAGAGAGAGAATCCTGAGCAGACTGCACTAAGTGTGGAGTCTGATGTGGGGCTCAATCCCACGCCCATGAGATCATGACCTGAGCTATAGGACACTAAACAACTGAGCCACCCAGGTGCCCCCAGGTGATTTTTAAATGTATTTTCTGTTCTAAAGTGCTGTAGTCTGTATTGCAATAAAAACAGTGAAAACACATTCTCCTATATGTATTTGCAGTTACATTTTAGAAAGTTATTTGTTTTGATTGTTCTCTTATGACTTACTCCTACTGAAATAAAAATGTATTTGACCGAGCTATTTGAAGCATAAAAATGTTTCTTATGTATTACTCTGCTTCCCTTCAAGTGGGAAGGGAAAATGTTAGCTGGCCACAGACATGGTATGATGAGGTTTGGGCATTACAAAGGATTAAACTTCAAGGCCTCATGGCCCAAGCTGGCCTTGTCCAGACTGTACTGTCTCTCTTAGCACAGACAGAAGGGTCTTTCGGAGGCTTTCCTAAGCTACAAACATGCAATTCACAGTATTCTTCAGTTGAAAGCTGGAATTTAAGCCTCATACAGGAAACTATAATGACATTTATTTTTTAACTCTCTTTTTTTGTAAATGATGAGGTCAGATTAATGGACATTTTCATGATTGAAGTCAGAAACATTGAAACATAAAACTTAAAAAAAAAAAAGCCAGCTGCCTGCCTTATTGCTGTCCATGATTTTTGGAGTGGTTATAGAATATAAAGTGTTTGCAGAGTTTCTGAGTCACCTATTTTGAATTCTTGATTCCATAATCAGAATTGAAGTGCAAAGGTTTATTTGCCATTTTTGTTACCAGCTTCAGCTAACTTGAATTAGCTGTTTCTCCAGAAGTCATTTCCTTAAACAGATAAAGTTCAAGGAAGCACACTGGACAAAGAAGCAGAAATCAAGATATATGTCAGTTTTACCAAGACACACACACATACACACACACACACACACACACACACACACACACCAGCACACTCACAGTATTCCTCATGCAGAAAGTCTTTTGAAACATGAGTATTTTAGTAATTAATCAGAATCATCGTCAAAGGAAACAAACATGAAAGTCTAGTATTTTATCCTTTTACTATGATAGATGTCCTCTCTCATATGTTTTGTTTCTCTTTAATTATTTTATCTAATTATTTATTCATTGTGTGCAAACTGCAGTCTTCTGAATTCCAATTTTCAAAGGCTTAACTTTAATAGTCATTTAATTGAAAAGCAAGCTACTTCTGAGGACTTGCCAATCTGTTAGAATATTTTAAATTGAGTCTGTAAAGGGCCCTTGGGATCCAAGCTATGGGGCACTAATTGGGATACATTCCTTGGGCTAATGGCTTCATATATAGACCTAGAGCTGACCAAATAGACTGAGCCCAGTGAATTGGAAGTGACAGCTGCTTTCTGGTGCCATTCATCAAGTAGATAGTCAATCTAGATCTGTTCAAAAGAAGGGAAAGTACCTCTCCTCCCTTACCAGCTGGATTGGAGGACTAAATTCTCTAGAGAGTCATTCTACTTCCCTTCATCACATCATCCAGGATGTGTGTTTAGAAGTTGCTTTTGAGTTTTTGGGTTTTGCACTTTTTATCTATACTGATGGACTAAATTATTGGAAAGGCACAAACTGCTCAAGTATACCTGAGGCATCTGGAGAGGTGAAGTTTGGAGTTATTTATGGGTTTGGTTGTCAAAAATATGAGACGTGCTACTTAGATGTCTAGTTTAGATCAGTCATTTGCATTTTAAAATTAGATTCACTATCATTTATTTCTAGTAATTTTAAGCACTTCAACTGCTTTTCATCTCCTCTAAAATAATTGAGCTACTCAGACTGCAAACATGCATGTCTATACTTTTACTTTTTTTGTGTGAATGTATATGACTTTAAGAAAAGGAGAAAGGCAATTACTGGAAGTTTATTTTATTACTTTTTTAAAAAGCTTTTATTTATTTATTCATGAGAGACATACACAGAGAGAGAGGCAGAGACACAGGCAGAGGGAGAAGCAGACTCTCTGCAGGGAGCCCGATGTGGGACTCGATCCCTGATCTCCAGGATCACACCCTGGGCTGAAGGCAGCGCTAAACCGCTAAGCCACCGGGCTGCCCTATTTTATTACTTTAAAGGTGAAAATTATAAGTAACCCTTAATGAAAGCCCACTTGAAGAGTTAAAACATAAATTACTACAATATTTTGTCTGTTTCTAATTTTATTTAAATTTTAGTTAGTTAGCATATAGTGTAATATTGGTTTCTGGAGTAGAATTTAATGATACCTTGCTTATGTGCAACATGCAGTGCTTATCCCAAGAAATGCCCTCCTAATATCCATCGCCTATTTAGCCCATGCCTGTCCATCCACCTCCCTCAACCCTCAATTTGTTCTATATTGTTAAGAGTCTCTTATGGCTTGCCTCCCTCTCTTCTTTCTCCTCCCCATATGTTCATCTGTTTTATTTCTTAAATTACACATATGAGTGAAATCGTATGGCATTTGTCTTTCTCTGATTTATTTCACTTAGCATCATCTGCTCTAGCTCCATTCACATTGTTGCAAATGGAAGGATTTCATTCTTTTGGCCAGCTGAGTAATATTCCATTGTGTATATATACTACATCCCTTTATCAGTTGATGGACGTTTGGGCTCTTTTCCATAGTTTGGCTATTGTTGGTAATGCTGCTATAAATGTCAGGGTGAATGTACCTTTGGAATCTATAATTTTGTATCCTTTGGGTAAATACTTACTGGTGCAATAGCTGGGTCATTGGATAGTTCTATTTTTAACTCTTTGAGGAACCTTCATACTGTTTCCCAGAGTGGTTGCACCATTTGCCTTCCCACCAACAGTGCATGAGGGCTCCCCTTTCTCTGCACCCTCACCAACACATCACTTCCTATGTTGTTCATTTTAGCCTTTCTAACATGTGTGAGGTGGTATCTCATCATGGTTTTGATTTGTATTTCCCTGATAATGAGTGGTTGAGCATCTTTTCATGTGTCTGTTACCCATCTGTATGTCTTATTTAGAAAAATATCTGTTCATGTCTTCTGTCCATTTCTAACTGGGTTATTTGTTTTGGGGGTGTTGAGTTTTATGAGTCCTACTTTTTAAAAAAGGATTTATTTATTCATTTTAAAGAGAAAAAGAGACAAGGAGAGCACACACATGAGGAGCAAGGAGAAGGAGACAGAATCTCAAGCAGATTCTGCACTGAGCACAGAGCCAGGCATGGGGCTCAATCTCACAAGCCTGAGATCATGACCTGAGCCAAAACCAAGGGTTGAAGCTTAATTAATTGTGCCACCCAGGTGCCCCTGATAATTTCTTTATAGATTTTGGATACTAACCCTATATCAGATATCTCATTTGTAAATATCTTCTTTTCTGCTGGCTGTCTTTTAGTTTTGTTGATAGTTTCCTTCACTGTTCATAAGCTTCTTATCTTGATGAGGTCCCAGTAGTTCATTTTTGCTTTCATTTCCCTTGCCTCTGGAGATGTGTCTAGTAAGGAGTCGCTATGGCCGATGTCAAAGAGGTTACTGCCTGTGTTCTCCTCTAGGATTTTGATGGTTTCTATCTCACATCCATCCGTCTTTCATCCATTTTTAATTTATTTTATGAAAAATTCTATGCCAACAAACTGGGCAATCTGGAAGAAATGAATAAATTCCTAGAAACAAGCAAATGATAAAAACTGAAACAGGAAGAAATAGAAAATTTGAGCAGATCCATAACCAGCAAATAAATTGAATCAGTAATCAAAAATCTCCCAACAAACAAAAGCCCAGAGCCAGATGGCTACCCAGGAGATTTCTACCAGACATTTAAGGAAGAGTTAATATCTATTCTTCTCAAACTGTTCCAAAAAATGGAAATAGAAGGAAAACTCCCAAAGTCATTCTCAACATTACCCTGATTCCAAAACCCACTAAAAAAGAGAATTACAGGCCAATATCCTTGATGAACATGGTTCCAACATTCTCAACAAGATACTAGCAAATCAAGTCCAACAGTATATTAAAAGAACTATTCACCATGAGAAAATGGGATGTATTCCTGGGCTGCAGGGCTGGTTCAATATTGACAAATCAATCAACGTGATCCACCAGGTTAATACAAGAAAAGATAAGAACCATATGATCCTATCAAGTGAAGCAGAAAAAGAGAAAAAGCATTTGACAAAATACAGAATCTGGTGGGTTTTTTTAAGATTTATTTATTTATTTGAGGGCAGACCGGGTGGTTCAGCGGTTTAGCGCCGCCTTCAGCCCAGGGCCTGATCCTGGAGACCCAGGATCGAGACCCATGTCGAGCTCCCTGCGTGGAGCCTGCTTCTCCCTCTGCCTATGTCTCTGCCTCTCTCTCTCTCTGTGTATGTGTGTCTCTCATGAATAAGTAAATAAAATCTTTAAAAAAATTATTTATTTATTTGAGAGAGAGAGAAAGTGCATGTGAGCAGGGGGAGGGGCAGAGAGGGAGGAAGAGAGAATCCTCAGACTCCCTGCTGAGCAATGCCCACACTTGGCTCAGTCCCAGGACCCCAAGATCATGATATGAGCTAAAAATGAGAGTTGAATGCTCAACCAACTTATCAACCAGGCACCCATACAACATCCATTCTTAATAAAAAATCGTCAGCAAAGTAGGCATAAGTGAGACATATCTCAACATCATAAATGCAATATACAAAAGACCCACAGCTAATATCATCCTCAATGGGGAAAAACTGAAAACTTTACCCTTATAATCAGGAACAAGACAGGGATGGTCACTCTCCTTATTGTTATTTTACATCTTACTGGAAGTCTTAGCCTCAGCAATCAGAAAACAAAAAGTAATAAAAGGCATCTAAATTGTCAAGGAAGAAGTCAAATTTTCACTCTCTGTAGATGACATGATATTCTATTTAGAAAACCCAAAAAAACGCCACCAAACAATTGCTAGAACTAATACATGAAGTCAGCAAAGTCGCAGAATATAAAATCAACATATAGAAATCTGTTACATTTCTATACACCAATAATGAAGCAGCAGAAAAAAGAAGTCAAGGAATCAATCCCATTCACAACTGCACCAAAAACAGTAAGATAACTAGGAATAAACCTAACCAAAGTAGTAAAAGATCTGTACTCTGAAAACTATTAAACACTTATGAAAGAAATTGAAGGAGACACAAAGAAATGGAAAAACATTCCATGTTCATGGACTGGAAGAACAAACATTGTTAAAATGTCTATACTATTCAAAGCAATATACATATTTAATTCAATCTCTATCAAAATACCATGAGCACTTTCACAGAGCTAAAACAAGCAATCCCAAAATTTGTTTGGAACCACAAAAGACCCCAAATAGCCAAAGCAAACCTGAAAAAGCAAAACAAAGCTGGATAGCACATACAGAAGAATGAAACTGGATGACTTTCTTTCACCAAAAATTTCTACAAAATTTAAAACCATGAAATATTTGCATTCATGTCATTATATTACATTACATTTACATTTATATAAACTGATAAGCTTTCATGTACTGTATTAAGAAATTGGGGGTGCTCACATGGCTCCACAAGTTAAGCATCTATCTGCCTTTGGCTCAGGTCATGATTCCAGAGTCCTGGGATCAAGCCCCGAATTGGGCTTCCTGTTCAGGTGGGGAGCCTGCTTCTCCTTCTCCCTCTGCTCCTCCCCTGGCTCATTCTCTCTCTCTTTCTTTCTCTCTCTCTCTCTCTATCATAAATAAAATCCTTTAAAAAAAAGAAATCGGAATTATGCATTGGATCCTAGTGGTTCCTTTGTATAGATAAAAGTTGGTATTTCCTCATCCTGATTGAAGATCTTTGAATAAAAGAGACGCTGTTGTGTCTAGGTCTGTAAGTTCTCTCAAATAGCACCATTCATATTTAAGGACTTAAATGATAATGATTAGACAGTGGTTGATGTTTTTAACTTGCCTACATTTCTGCGTGAAATTTTTCTTTTTACTTCCATGTATGCACTTGGCTCCCTTCTTTATGTCCATTGGAATCATCCACTGGCTTTATGGTGTGTGATACCAGGCAGCACTCATACCCATGGTGTACATTTAGATCATTTAAGTCATTAGTTCTCTTGGGAACAAGAAGGACATCATTTCTTAATTAAATCTTTTATAGCCCTAACACTCAAGGTGTCTATCTGTATTTATATTTATCCCAAACATAAGTAATGAAGATTTAGAAAAAAATGATTTAATGTTTTTCATCAATAAATAATGTGTACATAATTAAATGGGAACAAAGATTTATACCAAGTAAATAAGATGTGGGAGTGAGAAGTGAGAAGTGAGAAGTGAGAGTAGCTACATGCAAGGACCCAAATTTTGATCGCTTTATGATCTCAGAAATAGCCGCACTTTTTAAATATTCCACCTCAAATTATTAAATTTGGCCTTGTGAAATTGACATTTTTGTGCAAACTATGAACAGCAACTTCAAATAATTCAGCCTTATGGACAATAACCCAGAAATCATAAAATGTCACCCAGTATTCTCTGATGTTCTTTACTTTATATTTCATTTAGTCTTTCTAGAAATTCTGTAAAGTATTTTACTATCTCCCCCTTAGACTAGGATCTAGCAAGCACAGAGCTGGACTTTGAAGCTCAGCTTGTGTGTAGGCAAAGCACAACCCCCTGCCTCTTCTGCCTCAAAGACGAAAAAAATGTTTCAGCCATGTAAGGTGAGCACATTCTCCCAAGGGCCAGCTAAAGAGTCGACATAGATAAGTCATTTTCCATGTCTGGAATTTTCTCCATTGCTCTTTGGTAAAACTTACAGAACTTTAACACTCTGAACAATGATGTGTCCTCTACGTGGAAACCACAGTTATTTAAAAATATTTGAAAACGAGGTGGGTTTTTGTTACATAGCCTACTTGCTTCTCCAGTTCTTGATTGTTAGTTCTTTTATCATACTTTGGGGATCTGGGTTATTCCTGGCTTCCATAATTCAGGAACAGCCCTGTTTCCTCTGTCATGCTTTCATTTGAGCATACTTATCCAGATTAAGGATAGTTAAAGGTTTGAACTGAAATCATCCAAGAGTGGTATGAGCTTATTAAAACAAACAAACAAACAAACAGTGTAAGTACAATGAATTTTGAGGGATAATATGTATAAAATCATCATATTTAACTTGATAATGGGAAATAATTTCATATTTTGGCCATGAGTGATTTAGGATCAGCAAATAGATCATCTCAACTACCATCTCCTGAGGTCTATCTCATCTATCAGAAGATATGAATTCTCTGCCTCCTCCCCCCTGCTCAATAGATGCTCTACATACCCCAGAAAAATATTTTTCCTATTAAACTTGTTAATAGATTTCCGTGGCTTACTTGCAGTAGTCAAAGTGAAGAGTTGAAAAGTCATCTTGAGTCAAAAATAAATCAAAGGTTTGATGATGAATAGAGAGCCCTTCACCATCATCCGTGACATCTGTAATGATTCATCTGCTTGATATTTGATCAACATTCGGCTTTTCTTTGCTTGTACTATTCCAGAGCATGACTCCCGAGAGCTCAGAAATTTATCTCAGCTCTTTATGTATTAGAAATCTAAATAACCTCTGTGAGAGAAAAGTAAGACAGGTGGAACCAAGTCTATCATGTACTCCTTTTCCCTTCAATTTAAAATACAAACAAGGTAAAACTACCAGATAAATTCTGTTCCAAGGGAAATTTGACTCATCTGTGTCCCCACCATCCTTGGGCACCATTTTTCCTTAAAACTACCCCTTTCAGTGGAAGAAGAGGACAAGAGAAACCTCTCATCACCGAAGAGATGAGAGATGACAAAATTATGGTCAAAAGCGTGTGTGTGTGTGTGTGTGTGCGCGTGCACAAAGATTCCAGAGGGGAGGTAAGTAGAGGATCTATGAAATAGGTGAAGGTGATTGAAAGGTACAAACTTCCAGTTATAAAATAAATAAGTGGGATCCCTGGGTGGCGCAGCGGTTTGGTGCCTGCCTTTGGCCCAGGGCGCGGTCCTGGAGACCCGGGATCAAATCCCATGTCGGGCTCCCAGTGCATGGAGCCTGCTTCTCCCTCTGCCTTTATCTCTGCCTTGTCTCTGCCTCTCTCTATATATATGACTATCATAAATAAATAATAAAAATAAATAAAATAAATAAAAAAAATAAAATAAATAAGTCACTATGTGAAAAGCACAAATAGGAAATATAGTCAAATAATATTGTAATAAGGGGGACCTGGGTGGCTCAGCAGTTCAGCTTCTGCCTTTGGCTCAGGTCATGATCCCAGGGTCCCGGGATCAAGTCCCACAGTGGGCTCCCCACAGGGGCCCTGCTTCTCCCTCATGTCTCTGCCTCTTTCTCTGTATCTCTCATGAATAAATAATATCTTTTAAAAAATAATATTGTATAAGTTGGGTGGTGACGGACAGTGACTGCACCTAGCATGCTGAGCATAGCATTGTCATGTGTAGAATTGTGGAATCAAAACATTGTAGAAAATTTTATCAGGGATCCCTGGGTGGCTCACTGGTTTAGCACCTGCTGTCGGCCCAGGGCGTGATCCTGAAGTCCTGGGATTGAGTCCCGCATTGGGCTCCCTGCTTGGAGCCTACTTCTCCCTCTGCCTCTGTCTCTGCCTCTCTCTCTCTCTGTGTGTCTCTCATGAATAAATAAGTAAAACCTTAAAAAAAATTATCATTCACCCAAAAACATATCAAATGACTGACTCTGGTTATATGAAATGTCCAAAATAGGCCAATGTGTAGAGATAGAAAGATGAGTGATTGCCTAGGGCTAGGAGGAGGATTTTGGAGGGAGAAATGGAAATTCATTGCTAATAAATGCATTTCTTTTTGTGGATGAAGAAATATCCTCAAGTTGGTTGTGATGGTTGCACAATTCTGTGAATATAATACAAACCATTAAAGTATATTTTAAATAGGTAAGTCACATGGTATGTGAATTATATCTCAGTAAAGCACATCTTTAAAATGGAAATATAAAATAAATATAGTGTGTTCTTCAACTGGTAAATGTATATCAGATATTGTATATAAGTATATCCTTTTGTTCTCAAAGAAATGTCTTTGGAAACAACAAAAATAGTGGGAAAATGAATAATTTTCTTGAGTAGCATACTTACTCTTTATCTTTTAGATTAGCAATAAAATTGGCTTTATGTATGGCTAGTTAAAATGCCTGGCATTGTTTAGGAATTCTTATATCTTTTACTGAGTCTCTCATCGCAAACTGCTTGAATAATTGCCTTCAAAACAGCAATTCAAAGATATTTTTAAAAATATTGACAGGTTAGAGGCACCTAGGTGACTTAGTGGTTGAGCGTCTGCTCGGGTCATGATCCCAGAGTCCCGGGATGGAGTCCCACATCGGGTTTCCCGAAGGGAACCTGCTTGTCCCTCTACCTGTGTCTCCGTCTCTCTCTGTGTGTCTCTCATGAATAAATAATAATCTTGTTTAAAAAGAAAATAAAATATTGACAGTTTAAAAAGCAGAAATTTGACAGTGTCCAGTGAAAGTAAAGCTCTAGATTTCATTTCGTGCGATTACCACAATCATTTTAAAGCAATAATAACTGGACACAAGTGCAGTTATCATTCCAAATGTTGTGTGTCTGACATCATTATGGCATAACAACATTGATGCATAAATTGCCATGTTAGTTATCATTGATCTAAAATACTAACAAAAGGAAATACCATATTCTTTCAGAGATAATTTTGGTCCAGGGTCCTGAATCTAGTAGGAGCCTTTTGGTTGGGGTAAGAAAAGAGGCATTTTTTTCTTCAGATTTCTCAATCAGCATTTTGATACCATCAAATTAAGAGATCCCATCCTCTCTGCATGGCCAGATGGCTGCACTGTTAGAAGCTGCCGAAGGAAGGGATGAGTTTCCTCTGAGATAAAACTTAAGTATATAATTGATCATAGTAAACATTCAGATGCTCAGATTTTAAAGGCAATTTGACATCATGTTTTTTATTAACATTTTCTAAGCAGGACCTCCATAGAGGATGATTGCCTTGCCTTCACAGGCGGTAGCTGACTTCAGGAGAGATGAGAAAGTACCCAGCAGAAGTCAGAGGCCCCACCCTCTGGACCACACGCCTGCTGACATGCCACCCCTGGCTTAGCCATTTGCCCCTCCTGGACGCATAATGCAATGGCATTTCTCAACTATCACATTAATTATCTGAAGAGTCCATAAAAAAAACAAAACTGTCCACACACAATGAGAGTTTTCCCTTGGCAGTCATCATCAGTTCTTTTTCTGTGGTTTTAATTCAAAATGTCAAACCTGAGTTTTGTATAGACATACAGTATTGTTTCTGTCTTATACGTTTTTGTCTCACCTAAATGGCTTTTGTCTGACTTCTACAATAAATACATAATAAATATTTAAAACCATTTAAGTACAATTAATGCACAAAAGGTGCTATGAATTACAATCCGTTTTAAATTATTTATTTTTTCTTGTTTTACTACATTTTCTTTTTTTTAAGATTTTATTTATTTATTCATGAGAGACACAGAGAGAGAGAAGCAGAGACACAGGCAGAGGGAGAAGAAGCAGCCTCCATGCAGGGAGCCTGATGTGGGACTCAATCCCAAGTCTCCAGGATCATGCCTGGGGCCAAAGGTGACGCTAAACCACTGAGCCACACAGGCTGCCGTTCTTTTTTTTAATTTAAATTCAATTAGCCAAAATATATTACATACCTAGTTTCCAAAGTCATATTCAGTGATTCATCAGTTATGTATAACACCCAGTACTCATCACATCAATGCTCTCCTTAATGCCTGTCACCCAGTTACCCCATTCCTCATCCCTCATCCCCCTTGGCAACCCTCAATTCGCTTCCTTTTTTAAAAGATTTTATTTATTTATTCATCAGAGACACAGAAAGAGGCAGAGACACAGGCAGAGGGAGAAAGAGGCTCCATGCAGGGAGCCTAATGCAGGACTCAATCCCAGGACTCAGGGATCACGACCTGTGCCGGAGGGCAGAGGCTCAACCACGGAGCCACCCAGGTGCCCATCAATTTTTTTCCTAGAGTTAAGAGTCTCTCATGGTTTTTCTCCCTCTCTGATGACTTCCCATTCAGTTTTTCCTCCCTTCCCCATGGATCCTCTGCACAGTTTATTATATTAAATTTTAATGTTAACCTTTTTCTCACAATTTCTTGCACCAAAATACATCTCTCTTTTTTTTAAGACTTATTTATTTATTTGAGAGAGAACGCATGGGGGTAGGGTCAGAGGGAGAAGAAGAGAATCTTAAGCAGACTGCATGCTGAATGGGGAGCCTGATGGGGCCTCGATCTCAGGACCCTGAGATCATGACCTGAGGTGAAACCTAGAGTCAGATGCCTAACCAACTGTACCACCCAGGCACTCCTACTTCAGAATATATCTTATATCACTATTTACTAAAATTCTATAGTGAAATTTAATTTTTAAACAAGCTTACATGATTCTCTATTTATGAAAAGGAACTTATATGAAATAATTGGTATTGCTTTACTAGATAACCCATAATACTAAACAGAGAAAAACAGCATTATCACCTATGAACATTAAAATGGTTAGGATGTACAAGTAACTTTGGAAGAGTATTCCGTTAGCATAAACACCAAAATCATAAAGTGACATCATGTTCTCAATTATACTTATTCTTCCAACATTTTATTTTAAAACTGTAATAATGACAGAAGAGAGGCATTTGCATTTGAAAGGTACATACAACCTCATAATTTGCTTAGTTAAGAAGGCAAGAAAAGAAGTGTCTGTGTTCTCCCGGTGATGGTTTGTGTTTCCATCTGCCTCGGCTGAGTGTGTCTGCAGTTGGTCTAAACAAGGACATGTGCAGACACAACATGAAATGTAGGTTCTGTGAAGAGAAAGAAGCTTCCATTGCAAGAAAAGTGTTAACACCTTTTACATGTGTTTATTACAAATTGTGGTTCTCAACATTTAAGGTTTTGTTTTTGTTGTTGTTGTTTTGTTTTATTTTATTTTTTTTGTGTTTTTTTTTTATTTTAGCAAATCCTTATTCACAGAACAAAGAAGCCAATCTAAGTACTTTAAATAGTACCAACTTCTGGATTAACATTAGCTTGGTTAATTCTATAACTTCTCCATCTATTCCCTTATATCCTTACTGGAAGAAAACTTTGTTTATTGACAACATCGGAATTCACGACGTAAATAAGGAAAACAATTATTACAGGGATGACACCTGTGATAACTGAGACAGTGCTTCCACTCCATGGGTGCATGTGCCTTTATCAGCATTTATTGAGCACCTACCAAGTGCCAGGCTTTGCTAAATACTAAGAATTCAGGGCTTGCCTTCATGAATAAATAATCTAGGGAAGGCTGAAGGGAAATGAACTATGTTCAAGAGATTATTAAGTAAACTCACATACTTAAAAAATATTTCCTCGGATCATTTGGTATATTTGGATTTGGACACTTGGGCATTTTACAAATCACTCCAGTGTGACATGAAGTGTCAACACAGAGAATTCACATCTTACTCCCAATTGGTTGCTATCTCTGACATACAGCCTCAACCTCCCTGACCACAGAGTGCTCTCCAGAACCTGAGGGGACCCCTTTTAACACACAGCCCATAGAACCATAGTGTGGAGTCTCCCTGGCTTTCATATTTTTGACATAGAACACTCACTCTAAACCCCTAGAAGTGTATTTTCAATTGCCATTACTAAAAGTTTCCTTATAACCTCCTGTGGTAACACAGGGAGCAGCCTCACCTGTTCAGCAGCACAAACCTCTCACCCCACACCCACCATTCCCCAGCTGTTCTGAGCACATGCTTTTTCTCATTTTTGGATTTCATCCATTCATTGTTGGTGCCATTTTAGATATGTCCTGCCTCCTCCACCTTGAATCCAGCCTTCTCTGCAATGCCATTTGTGATTGACCTCGTTCTCCCACCTTCCTTCTCCAGCACGTAGGCCTGTCACTTCTGTAATACTTAATATTGTACTTCATAGATTTAAGAAATGTGTTCTGCCTCCAGACCATAACTCCGTGAGAGTAAGAACAATACCTGGTATTGCTTGTCTTCAGAACCCAGCATCAGAACCATACGTCTCAGAAACATGGAGCTCTTTGTTCTCTCAACTTCCACAAACCTCTCACCCCACACCCACCATTCCCCAGCTGTTCTGGGCACAAGCTTTTCTCATTTTTGGACTTCAGTGTTGGTGGGTGCCTCAATCTCAATAAGATCTCAAGGTCACAAAGAGTGAACAATAAAGAGAGCGATACCATTACATGGACCATTTTAGCAGGATGTGGATTTACTGTAAAATCATCAAAGCTGAAAATTCAGGGCTCATCTGGTGCCCAGGCCACTCTCCCAGGAGCTCACATGGTTATATATATTTTTGTGAAATTTTCAAAAGGAAGCTATTTTAACTACAGTTATCTCTTTCCAATTAGATTCCCACTATATCTTATTATGTTGAGAGTCATTGGAGTGACCCACAAACATGTGTGGGGTCTGGCTTGGAAACTGAGTGTGGTTGTGTTTACATGAGATAAATTTATGTGGCTTGAGGTCACTTTAGTGTATAGTTAAAGCCATTTCTGGCCATGCCTGTGAGTAATGGCTCTCAGGAATATTTTTACCATTGACAGTGGGAACTCTGCCAGACATTGAGACATGAAGGTATCAGATCAGAAGTGGTTTCACAATATGAGGTATGTCCTACTGTTTCCAACACTAGAAATATGTAGAGAGTGGAGAGAAAACAAGATCTATGTGCCAGAAACTAGTCTGTGGAGAATTCTCCCAATCAGACATGTGAACTTATAAACACAAGACTGGGTTCTCATTGATGCCTGGTCAACAAAGAAGTTCTCTCCTGCAGGAAATTTACTTGATAGCCTTGAAAATTATAATTGCACCATATGCTTTTTAAAATTTTTAATGGGAATCAAACAAAAGAGAATTTATCCAAATTCTCACGGTTGTAGAGCACAAACTTGTAATAATATTAAGAGTGAGTATGCCTATAACAACTCATATATGAAAGAAATTTTAGAGTGGTTTCCCACTGAATTTGACAACAACTTGGAAAGTGTACAAGATATTATCAATAAAAGTTTGTGAAGCTGAAAAAATCAACTGAAAATATTAAGACTGAATTATCTTTCTGTTTTGTTTAAATAAAATATTATAAAACATCTGCCATATGAAAAGTCGATCAAAGAGTATGGAGCCAAAAGCATAGGGAAAGAGTATTGTGGAGATGTATTGAGCAGGGGATTAAATATCATTTTTCTGTAAGTTGTCACATTTGTGATATTTGTCACCCTTTTTAAATTTGAGACTTGTTGTGATTTCTTTTCTTCTCCTAAATAAATGAATATTCACCTTTACATCTAATTTAGAATTTCAGTTCAGTTTGCTTTTCCTCTTCTTAAAGAAGTTCTTCAAAAATTGTATATACATCATGTCCTAAAAACCTGGATCATCCTCTACCACCAAGATATGGAAAGATATATGTGCCAAAGTGAGCAAGTGATGGTTTATCTCTGATTTTGTTCCAGTCTTGACCTAGCTAGCAAGTGTGGAGAATTTCCTCCAAACGTAGCCAGTTTCACATCACAGCCCAGAATGAATCAAGAGAAGAAAGTTCATCTCAGAGAACAAAAGACCGTATCTGAGGACAGAGAAGTAATTACTATAGATGGCTTTTCCTTGGTCTCTGCATTATCCTCCCCTCCCCCCCCCCCCCCCCCCCCGTAATAGAAGATAAGAGCCTTGGGTGCCAGGTTAAGATAACGCTCCTTTCTTTAAGGTGAATGGAAAACTGTCTAATCAGTTAGTAAATGCAGTCCCAGCTGCACATTATTCAGAGCCCCTGAACATGAACAGATACTAAACCAGTTTCCCAAGGGCAAAGTTCCAATTATTGTATGAATATTCACAAACTGTTCTGAACCATAAACTCCTTCCAAGTACCATCTACTATCCCTGCCTCTCTTTGTGCTACCCCTGAAGGAACTCACGCCTGGTTCTTAGTTAGCCATCCTATTAAACCAATGGAGGAGAGCCTCTGAGTGAGAGTGTGGATGGCAATTCTTCCCCCAAATGCCTATCAGGTTATTCTTAACAAGCAGATACTATAACCTAGAGATATGCTGCAAGGATATGGTGAGTTCAGAAAACCGGAGAATCTTCCATTGAAGGGAATAAATCAGTAGTGAGCTTTACACTTTTGCAATATATAACTAGTGTAGTTCTTAAAGGCTCACCCCAAATCTTCCAATAATGTTCTTTGACCTCAAAAAGAGAAAGGATGGACTCTGAGAAACCATAACCCCAAACAACTGAAATTGAAAGGCCCCATATGCTTCTAAGCACTTACATAAGTCCAGACATCTGACTAAATATCCAAATAATGTTATCAGCTTTATGTGAGCAAATCAACTTGAGTAAAAAACTTGAACCACTATGTACACCTGAAACTGATGTAACATTGTGTTTCAACTGTACTCAATAAATAAGTAAATAAGATTTAAATTAAATTAAGTTAAATTATTCATTAAAGGGGAAAGGAAAATAATATATCTCACTTCTTTATGTTTTAAGTTTTCTTCTCCCTATCTCCATGCAAATGTCCATAGTAGATTTTTTTCTATGGGCTGTGTTTGAAATTTAAACTACAATTTTCTTCTTGTTGTTCTGAATTATTTTTTATATTGTTGCTCTTGGTTTCATACTCTAGCTTATTCAGACATTTATCTAAGATGGCTAAAAAGAGGGAAAGTATACAATGGGATTAAATAAATTAATGAAAACCATGAAACAAAGAGGAGCCATTTATCATGCACTGGTTCGAAAATGAGAGAAGGGAGAAATGAGAAAAAAAGAGAAATGGAGATAAATGTTTATTGCAATTAAAATCAGAGGTTTAGAGTACATAGTATCTTTTCTCCTATTTTTGAGATTGGATAACCCTTTATAAGTCTGAAGATTTTGTTGGGACTTACATTGACTTGAATACAGAGAGACTATTCTTTTTGTGGGGCCATGAACAGAAGAGGGCGTGCGGTGGGGTCAGAGGAATTGTGACTAGGGTGTGAGGGTTTTGCACAGAAGCCCAAACAGCCCAAAGGCTGTTTCTGGGCCAGACCAACTGTACGAAACTTGCAGGACTCTCAAATATTTTGCCCCAAATGGATTCCATGCTTTCTTCTAAAAGAACTGCCAGGTTTTTCACTGATTTGGCTGTTTTGGGGCTTTTTTCTAGGTTTGCTTCGTGAACCTGGATGTGAACAAGGATGCAAGCAGCACAGAGCACCTGCAGCAGGTAACCCTGGGAACACGAGCTCTCCAGGAGCTCATAACAAAGGCTTGCTGGGCCAACCAGAGAGCCGACATGACTTCATCTATAAATGGCACTCATTCAGTTGGAGACTCTTTGGTTGGGTGGCTTCACCACAACCCATTCCCTGACACCTCCCATGCAGGTTGCCTTCCTTGTATTCGTGAAATTAGCTTTCCCAAGATAACTGGGCTGCTCTCTGAACAGGTGCTTTCCCCTGCCCCCAGGCCCTGCTAGATGCTTTCTCCACCCCTACCTCCTTTGCTCTCAAACAACCTGCCTGAGATGACATTTCCAAAGTTTTTCCAAACCTGCTTGATACCAGCCAGCCCTTCTCTGTGGCTTTCAGGTCTGGTCCTCCTGCTGCTTTGATCAAACGTTTTGTCTCTAACTTTGGTTTCCTAGTCTTAAACTCAACTGGGGCTCAAACTCTTGGCATTCTGCAGCAGCTACATATTCCAACTCACAAGATTGAGAGGATCCTGATGTAAATCCTTGAGAGCATGCAAGTACTTGAAGGTCCCCTCAGTCCTTTGGAACTAGAGGCAATAGGGGGTCTGATAGGAAGAATTGGTGTGATGTGGTTATCCTTTCAATGCCCAAAGTTGAAGATGGTTTGACCTCACTATTTGGTAATGGTATTATAGTGGTGTGATAACACACCATTTGCAGCTTTGCAGTCGGAACAGTCGGCCTGTGATTACTGTTATTCCTGTAATGTTTTTTTCTTGACAATGCTGCACCTGGGTTGGAAGCTTCTCAAACCTAATTGCCCACACAGATTATCCGTAATAGATTTCCACAGAGCTTCAAATATCATTCATCTGTGTAGTACTGGAGGGATTTGGGAGGAAAAATTGTACATATGCTTTCATTTAATGGACTTATGGTGCAGACAGAGTTTGTCAAAGAGACAGCAGGAGAGACCAAAGCAAGTTGGCATCTTGGACTGTGTGTTTGAAGATTTATATGAGTGATTTGAGACAGTCTTCTGCTATGGCTAAGAGTAGAAACTTAGCACTGATTTAGCTATATGAGTGTGTGTAAACTAATCTCTGGACCTCAGACTACTTATGTGTAAAAAGGGAAGTAATAATGATACCTAATCCATATGGGGGTGTTGTGGGAATTAAGTGCACTAAGATGTAACTTGTACAGTCTTTAGCATAGCACCTAGTACATAGAGTGAAATGAATATTGGAAATTATTATTACTGATACTATGATTATTGACTCTGTTAGAATAGATGATTATAGTCAATAAGTCTCTTATTCCAACTATGAAGAGGATAAAAATCCTACTATGTATACCTGTGCTGTAATAGTAATTAAATGTCTACTTTGGAAAATTTAGAACTAAAAAGTTTTTAAAGCTTTATGGTTAAGTAATTTTCTATTCCAATCTAAACCTTTATGCATCAATTTCATACAACCTCTTCTAGTAATAATCTTAGTATATTATCTAATCTATCATTTGTATAAGTTATATATTATTTTTGCAAGTAAATAGTTTTGGGGTAGTGCTTTGGAGGTGAAAAGAAACCATCTAAACAAACTAATCTCTTCCTCCACAGAAATTGGTCAATGTTTCACCAGATCTTCCAAAACTCATCAGCTCCATGAACGTCCAACAGCCCAAAGAAAATGAAATTGTCCTTCTAAGTGGGTTAACATCTGGAAATATCCAGGCAGATTTTGAAGTTTCACAGGTAAGAGATGTAAGCTCTTGATAAGATATTCATTAGTGATAGGTTATCTATGGTCAACTCTTGGCACAAGTCGTTATGAACTTCAAATAGATGCTACATGTAAGCTCCCATAGCAAAAGACTTCAAAATCTCTTTGTAATAAAAAAGTCTTCATTTGTATTTCTTCTGAATATGCCACTCAAGAGTTTGACAGAGCTTCTTTTACCTCAACTCCTAACATTTATTATCTTCTCAAGTTCATGATGCTAACTTGCACTTAAACTAGAGCAGACACATTGGGCACAGAATGAATAGTTATCTTGGTTTTCTTCAAATCTATTAAATAATAAAAAACAGACTCATTTTATGTTTCTCAAACAATACCAAAATTCTAATTCATACCGTATGGTCCCAGAATCCTAGCATTCCTTCTTTCTTCTTATATTTATTTCTTAGGATATACCAAATGAGCCAGGCTAATAAATACAGGATAGCAACCCCATGGACAGAAAATGAGTTTCCTCGAAAGACTAAAGTGAGTTAGTGAGTGAGTCCTTAAAGAGTAAAATTCCTAGAAGAAATGAACATTACTGGGATGCCTGGGTGGCTCAGTGGTTGAGTGTCTTCCTTTGGCTCAGAGCGTCATCCCAGGGTCCCGAGATCGAGTCCCACATCATGTTCCCCACAGGGAGCCTCCCTATCTCTGAGTCTCTCATAAATAAATAAATAAAATCTTTAAAAAAAGAAATGAATGTTACTAAAAATAAAGCAGGAATTCAGATAATATTACTCTCATTCAGTGCACAGATCTTCATTGTTATTAGATGAGTCATTATTTGAAGACTAGTTTTTACAACTATAAATTGTTTAGTTGATTTGCAGAAACAAATATAAGATTTCTAAAGGCATACTATATCGAAGATTGTGGATATTCCCAAATAAGTCATGCTGATAGTGACATATAATATAGCTACAGATTAAAATGATGCACATTTGTTTTCCTTCAATTGTTCTTTCTTGGGTTCTAGTTTTTATGGAAAATTTTAAAACATTCTTTTATTTTTTAGTTCTTCCAAATGTCAAAAAACTCAGATACCTACCCACTATTTCTTGCATCTACTCCAGATGCTTTGTAAAAATTTGCACACAGCCTATTACAACTTGGTAATCAAGACCAGAAAAGGGGGGGATCCCTGGATGGCTCAGCGGTTTAGCACCTGGCTTCGGCCCAGGGTTGAAGTGGAGTGGTCCTGGAGTCCCAGGATCAAGTCCCACATCAGGCTCCCTGCATGGAGCCTGCTTCTCCCTCTGCCTATGTCTCTGCTTCTCTCTGTGTGTGTCTCTCATGAATAAATAAATAAAATCTTTAAAAAAAAAAGAAAACCAAAATCCTCATTAAAAAAAAAAAAAAAAGAAAGAAAAAGACTAGAAAAGGGGCACCCAGGTGGTGCAATCAGGCCTCTAACTCTTGGTTTCAACTCAGGCCATGATCTCTGGTGTGGTGATCTTGGTGTCATGGGATGAAGCCCCACTGTGCCCTCCCTCGGCTTCATGCTCAGTGTGGAGTCTGATTGGGATTCTCCTCCTCTCCCTCTGCCCCTCCTGCTCATTCTCTCATTCTCTCTCTCTCTCTCTCTCTCTCTCTCTCAAGTAAGTAATTTTTAAAAAGACTGGAACAAAATTTCTCCTGGTCAATCTAATAACACATTTTCTTAGTGAGATAATTCATCACCTGAAAAGAGAAAACAGAAATGGTCCTAGTGCTTTCTCTGTATACTGGGCAAAGGTATGATGACCAATAGGAGTTTTCAAATCTGAGTTTTAAAACAGTATATCTGCACCAGGCCTATTAGGATTTGTAATTAAATATGACAGAAAATTAGATTATGCATAAAAATAGTATAGCTAATAGGTAGATTGTTAGTGGGACTTGAACAGTGTCATCAGGACATGGATTTTCCCTTGTGGCCTCTTTCGGGCTTTCTCTCTCCTTACCCCACTATCAGTCTCTTCCCAGGAAAAGTCACTATCCCTTTGGGTTCAAGTTGAGCAAAAGTGAGTTGTCTCCTCCATATGGTTCCCAGCAAAAGTCGAATTGTGTTCTATTGGTTCCCATGTGCCATATGCCCATTTCTGAACCAATCACAATGACCTGAGGAATGCAGTGTTCCAACCGGCAGGCTGGGTCACCTGCTTGGATCACCTCGGAGTTTGAGGTCAATTAACTCCATGTAAATCACTTGGATTGTGAGTGAGCCAAAACATGATGCCCCACAGGGTATGAGAACCAGAAGAAGACTGAGAGATGTTTTGTTTCCCAAAATAAACACAGATGTTAATTGGGGTCAGGGAAAGTCAGATTGCCCAGGACTCATTAAATATCATCCATCAAAAACATGCTTAACATCCTGCGTGCTTTTCCTAAGAGCTATCAAGAATTGTCTGTGAGCTGTAACAGTCTTAAACATTTCATTCTTCTCTGTCCCAAGAGTCCCCACCACTTCTTACATACCCCTTCACCCTTCTGCAGTCTCCCAAAGCCCTACCTCATTTTCTAGGTACCACAATCCATGTTTTTTTTAATCCATGTGTTTTAAAAGAGCAGTAATTTTGGGGCAGTGTATCAATATTGAATCCCATGTTAGCCAGCCATACCCAGTACCTAACTGTTCACGGATAGTCTCAGTGTGGCTGTCCTGCCTCATGAGAGTTAGTTACCTGTTAATCCACAAGTTAAAATGGAGCTATTGGCCAGGGAATCTTGAGCTGGGTTCTTAGGAGAAGTCTAGATCAACCCCCAGGGCAGAGCTATTGTTCCCAGTGACCCTGTGAAGAAGGGAATCAACAAGCCACTTGGCACCTTTGTGCCAGGAAATTACAACACCAAAGATTTTCAGTAGTCCAGATGACAAGTGATCTCGCTTCTCTCAACTATAATTTCCTATTCTGTAAAATGGATATTTAAAAAATATATATTTTCTTCATTCTCAGAGACTAGTCATAGTGATTTAATAAAATAATATGAAGGCACCTTGAAAAGGACTATTCAGATGCAAAGTGGTGTGTTTTCTTTCCATGTCCAAAAAACTGAAGGAAGGTAAAGTAGAAGGAAAATGTTATTTAAAGCAAAATAAGGCATGCCTGGGTGGCTCAGTTCGTTCAGTTCTGACTCTTGATTTTGGCTCAGGCGAAGACCTCCCAGGGTCCTGGGATCAAGCCCCACATGGGGCTCTGCGCTGGGCGTGAAGCTTGCTTAAGATTCTTTCTCTCTCCCTCTCCATCTTTCCTTCCCCCCTTTCGTCCCAAATAAATAGATGATAGAGCAAAATAAGATACCAGGGTAGACTACTGGGCACACCAAGAATAAGCATCCATTTACAAACTGGCTAGGCTTATCCGGGGAAGAGAAGTACAAGGATATTGTCACAAGGATAATGTATGTAGAGAGTGCTCCTTCTGCCTCCTGATGAGTTTCATTATCTATGAACAGTTTTCTCTTTATTTATTCATGCCTTCATCTTTCCAACTCAGCAAATGACCCTACTGCTTTTTTTATATTGCTACATTATTTTGCAGTTAAATTGTACGACTCAGAAAAAATGTAAGGAAATAATCATAATGTACCTCTGTCGGTCCTGTGTAAATATTTTAAATATAGTAAACCTTTGTTGAATGAATGAATATACTATATACTATAAGTCTAGCATTTTTCTTCATGCTGAGGATACAGTAGTAAATAAGTTGGACATTTTGCTTTTAGAGAGCAACTTACTTAGTCTAGCATTCTCTTTGACCTTATTTCTTATGGATATTATTAAATATATATGAACACATGCACAGCTATCCATACATATGTATCTCAAAAGACTAATGAATAGTGGGGTGCCTAGGTGGCTCAGTTGGTTAAGTGTCCCACCCTTGATTTCAGCTCAGGTCATGTTCTCTCAGTGTTTTGAGATGGAGCCTGGTGTCTGGCTCCATTCCAAGTATGGAGCTGCTTAGGATTCACTCTCTCTCCCTCTCCTTCTATCTCTCCCCCCTCACATGCTCTCTCTCTCTATAAAAAAGAGAAACTAATGCATACATACCAGTGAACATCAAGTGAGAAGTTGGCATAACAGTTATGTTTTCCTTCTCCAAACAATTCTTAGTAGAGCCTTAGTATAATATTTTAAAATATCTTAAGAAAAATCATCATGAGGACAGCCAATGGCCAAGTAAAATACTAAGTGAAAAATACAAGTAAAATCAATTATTTTTCTTTCTTTTTTTTTTCTGTTACCAATCCCTTTTCATTTATTTATTTATTTATTTATTTATTTGATAAATTTATTTTTTATTGGTGTTCAATTTGTCAACATACAGAATAACACCCAGTGCTCATCCCGTCAAGTGCCCACCTCAATGCCCGCCACCCAGACTCCCCCACCCCCTGCCCACCTCCCCTTCCACCACCCCTAGTTCGTTTCCCAGAGTTAGGAGTCTCTCATGTTCTGTCTCCCTTTTTGATATTTCCCACTCATTTTTTCTCCTTTCCCCTTTATTCCCTTTCACTATTTTTTATTTATTATATGAATGAGACCATATAATGTTTGTCCTCCGATTGACTTATTTCACTCAGCATAATACCCTCCAGTTCCATCCACATCGAAGCAAATGGTGGGTATTTGTCATTTATAATGGCTGAGTAATATTCTATTGTGCATCAAAAGATAAATGGATAAAGAAGATGTGGTTTATGTATTCAATTATTTTTCTACAGAAGAAAATTTTTTCTGAGAGGCTTATTATGTACAATAATAAGATCTACACCTATGTCTGTCCTTTCTGTGAGAACACGTAATTTTATTGGGCATGCATGAGTTCGAGGAGGTTCAAGTGCAAACCATCCTTTTCAAATTGCACATCCTTGGTTGATATTGGAGTTTTGCTGATTAGACCAGGAAGCCATGGAGAGAATTGGAAAGGACACAGGAATTGGAGCCCAATGGGCCTGGATTTCATGGCTGGCTCTTGCATTTTATATTTGTGTAGCCTCCAAATGAGCCTTTCTGTGCCTCATTTCTCCTCTAGAAGATAGTAATGGCATCCCCAACTTCATAGAAATAATGTTTGCATTAAAGGTAATAAGATATTCAAAGCACCTAATAGACTACAATAAAAATTATATAATAATACCTACCATTATTTTACAGGCTGTATTGTTTGGCCTTCATTTACCTAAGACTCCTAGGATGCTTATTTACTTTCAAGAACATTGTTCAGAAAATATATTTTCTCTCTATGAATGCAATAACCATAGAACATTGCACATTTAACACAGTCCTTTCTCTAAGTTTATTTTGAGGTATTACTTAACTGTTCATGCTGATTTGTTAATATCTCTTTTGAATCCTGCCACAATATATAAAACCCTAGGTCATATATATTTAATCTGAATGATATGAAATGGCCAATATGCAACCATTTTTACCTATAAATATGGTGCCTTCATTATTTTTATTCATGCCTGATCCACTGGTAGTATACTGTGCCCCACCTCCCAGTCCCCACCCCCCCATCTTTTTTTTTAAAGATCTTATTTATTTATTAATGAGAGACGCAGAGAGAGAGAGGCAGAGACACAGGCAGAGGGAGAAGTAGGCTCTATGCAGGGAGCCCAATGTGGGACTCAATCCTGGGTCTCCAGGATCATGCCCTGGGCTGAAGGCAGTGCTAAACCGCTGAGCCACCTGGGCTGCCCCCACCCCCCATCTTATTCATGTTTGTACCTCCCAGCATACCTTGCATAAAATAGACACCCAGAAAGTATCTTGTAAATTTAAAGTTAGTGTATTATGTCTGAATTCAGTGGAAATAAAATTAATCAAGCCAGCTACTGTTACTCTACAGCAGTAGTTCCTCGTTATTGTGGGAGATCTCAGACCCTTTGTGCATTTCATTAAAAAGCTGTAAAATCGGGGGCAGCCCAGGTGGCTCAGCAGTTTAGCGTCCCCTTCAGCCCAGGACGTGATCCTGGGATCCCAGGATCGAGTCCCGCATCCTGCTTCCTGCATGGAGCCTACTTCTCCCTCTGCCTGTCTCTCATGAATAAATGAATAAAATCTTTATTTTAAAAAAAGCTATAAAATCAGCACTTCTCAAATATTAATTCATGGGGAATCACAAAGAGATTTTTCTTGAAAATTCAGATTCTGATTCAGTAGATCTGAGATGGATCCTGAGATTATCCATTTCTAACAAGCTGCCAGGTGGTGCCAAGGCTGCTAGTCTACAACCACACTTTGAAAAGCAGGGTTATGAACCCCCTTCCTCAAGAAACAGACCTAATTACCTAAGTATGTAGATCAATTCTGTTTCTGAGCCCCCTGGACCCCTTGGAGAATGATTGGATTTTTCATTTTATAATCACCAGTCCTGGAATTACTCTAATTATAATATTCAACTAAAAAGATTAATAAATGATATTTATGGAACAAAAAGATATACTACTTTCAGAAATACAATATGGATGTGGACATGTGTGTATTTCTGTGCGTTACATGTACCTCTTACACACACATATATTCAAACTCAAGGATTCCAAAATGTAAGTTAAGTAGGATCAGACCCAATTAACTCTAATTGCAGATAAGCATAGGATTTAAATAATCCTTTTTATAAACTAAACATTTAGACATAAACTATTCCCCCTAAACATTTCAAATTCCACTTGGATATAAATGTGTTTAGCTTTCTCCTCCCCACTAGCTCTTGTTTCCAGTCAAATAATTTTCTGTTAAAACTTACTACAAATCAGCGTATTGTTCCTTTTATAAAAATAAAGATCTCGAGATGCACAAGATATGTTTACTAGTAATAGGTGCACGAGCAATCGAAACTTTTATTGCTTTCTAATGGACAACAGTATGAATAGAGAAAATGTGTAGTGGAGAACAGGGAGATGGTCTGTAAACTCTAGAACAGAACAGAATTAATAGGTCTCACAGGGACAACATCTAACGATTTGAGCCTTTGTATCACGGCTTCCCTATATGCTGATCTTCTAGAGATAATTAGTGCTCTTCCAGTGGATTTCTTTATATATCATTGTGTCTGCTTCTTCAGATGAGCATTAGAAATTCCAACTCTAGTTAATAGAAACACTGAAATACTGGCAGAGGTTTTACTGAACATCACCAAGGCAGAAAAAGATATTGGTCTGAGAATCCCTGAGAAACCAGGGCTCTGTTTCATCAAGAAGCACGCCCCAGACAGCCTTAAGGTTCCCCTCGGCTTAACTCCACTTTAGGCTTCATTCTGACTCTAGGCACTAACTGCCCTTTCCTTAGAACATTTACTTTAGAAAACATCCTTATGAATTATTTCTCTGCCCCTTTGAGATGTAAATCACTTTAAAGGCCTCATGACAGTTTTAGAGCCTGGGAGCATCTTTTTCAAAGACCTAAGAGCCATCTCTGAAATAAGATCATCAAAGAAGAAGGTGTCCCTTCCTCTGTGGAAGGATGGGAGATCGAGATCTGCTTCTGCTTCTGGAGGAGCCAGAGCAAAACTACCTCCTGCCATGCAGATGCAAAAACATTTACTTTTCTTTTGGCTAGAACCAATTAGCAAGCACAGATGACCCACAACCCTCTGACACCAGCCCCTAAAAGCCCTAGTGCCTTCTATTTCTGTGGAGCTGTGGTCCAACTCACTTCTGGGGCCCCTCTTTCCTATTTTAAGAGCTCTGATGAAGGTCTTCCTTAACTTATTTAACTTTGCCCACTGCCACTTTTGCTTTGACAGGAGACCCCCAAAAATATGTGATACAACTGGCCTATTTTCCCCTAAGTCAGACTTTCTCCTAGGTACCCTGTGTGCCTGAATATCACTTGAATTTTTTTTCAAGCAATTCATCAATCTAAGCCCAGAAGATATTCCAAATATTTTAAATGTCCCCTACTCCTTGTAACAAGGAAGACTGGTGGAAGAAGAAAGGTCAGAAGTGATGATTTTTTTTATTCTCTATTTCAATAAATACCTTCTTTTCTCTCAACATTCAGTGTCCTTGGCTGCCAGATATCTGCTTGGTCCAGTGTGCGAGAGGGAACAGGGCAAACAGTACCAATTGCATCATCTTTGAGATCAACAAATTTTTGATTGGTCTGGAACTGGTGCAGGAGCGGCAGCTCCACCTGGAAACAAACGTCCTGAAAGTGGAGGATGACACAAACTGTTCCCTGTCTTCAATCGAGGAGGACTTTCTCACCGCCTCTGAGCACTTGGAGGAGGAAAGTGAGGTGGAAGATTTGAGGAACGGTGAGAACTGCCCCATAAAACAAATGTGCATCCTGAATTTAGTCACCCTATGAAAATGAGTGAGATTTCAGCCACGTCCGTTTGGCTGACGCATCAGAATCTTCACCTACTGAGTTTCTAGTGAGGCCACTGACTCATGCGCTTAGATTAAATGGTTGGATGGCTCCATTTTCCTAAAGATGCCTTAGGGATGCTGATGGACATCCTCCTGCCTGCCAAGAGCCTAAGACTATCGTAAGGAGGGAAGTTATCTTCCCTGAGACTACCACAAAGCCACCTCTTAGTTGAAGCCAACTTAAACTGGCCTGAATCTTAGCACTGCCTCTTTGAGACTGTGAAGCCTGAGTCAGTTCCTAGTCCTTCTGAGCCCCAGTTCCCTTATCCATTATTTGGGAGTAGAATAGTGCCTCTAGCACTGTTATATTTATTATATTCAGCTATATCTATGATATTTACCTGGTTATGGTAAAGGCAGAAGGAAATAACCCAGGAGAGTACTTAGCACTTAGCACTTATTCACAGCTTTGGTTGACTGATCCATAGAGCTCAGTGAACAATGTGTTCGTCCTCCCCACTCCTAGCCAAAGACAAAGGGATACAGCAGATGCTGTTGGCACTACCTGAGACAAGTCCTACCCAAACTTCAGAGCAAGTGTTTGCAGCAAGGCTTACTATGGAGGTGGCTTTAAACATCCTTCCTCCTTCTGTATGCTCTGGGAAGCTCTTAGATACAACTGTCTGGGTTACTTCTCCCATGGAGAAAGGTGATAGGGGCACCTGGGTGGCTCAGTTGGTTAAGCATGTGCCTTCAGCTCAGGTCATGATCTCGGGAGCCTGGGGATGGAGCCTCTGCATTGGGCTCCCTGCTCTGTGGGCAGTCTGCTCCTCCCTCTCTTTCAGCCCCTGCCCCCCTCTCGCCCATGTTCTCTCGAGCTCTCTGCTCTCTCTCTCAAATAAATAAATAAAATCTTTCAAAAAACTAAAGAAAGATGATCAGCACTCAACTCTCCAGGGTTTTCTCCTCCCACTCTAGTACTAACATCTTTATTCCACATTGAAAGCTATTTTGGAGTGGGGTTCCATAATGAAACGCAAAAGCCTTTTCAGATCCATTTGTCTCAAAGGAATGTTCTGAATGCTGGTTTTTTTGCAGGGGGAGGAGGGAAATCTGATGCTTTAAAGCATTTTTAGAAAGTAATTATTATTTTACACTCACGAGATCCTGCTATCCAAAAAGTAATAGTGGGCCCTCGTTTTGTCTTCACTAGGTTATGAAAACATAAGTGTCTCAGCTAATGTTTTGGAAAATAAAAAAACAAAGGAAGCCACTCAGGAAGAATGGAATTACAACAAGGAAAAGTTACTTTATGCTTTGGATGACAAATATATTGGCAAATATCATCCGACGTTGGTGAAAGCAGAAGGATCTCTGGAAAAAGTAGAAGACACCACTTTGCAGAGCCTTGGCACAGCAGCTGAGCCATTGGGACAGAAAGGTGAAGCTGTGTGCAATGAGAGGCCAGCCCCAAATTATTATTATTCGGAAAATGTTAAAGGTCACGTGGAAAAATCTCAGGCACCACGTACTCCTGGGGATGCTTATTTCTCCAGGATAGTTAAGAACAGTGGGCCTCCTGTATATGAGCATGACAACAGCTTACACCCAGGGGACCATGAAGATGGCACAAACCCCCTTCCTCCCAAACAAGATGGAGAAGCCACAACTGGCGAGTATGCTACAAATTTAGCAGAATCCGTGCTGCAAGATGCATTTATTCGGTTGTCCCAGTGTCAGCCTACACCTCCCCAGGAATCGGCAGTCAGTGTTTCTGTCGGAAGTGCTGTGCTACCCAGTGGCTGTTCCACAAAAGGTATGGTGGTCCCTCGGTCATGGAATGAGCTCCCCAAAATTGTCATTGTTCAGAGTCCAGATGGCAGTGACGTCGCCCCTGAGGCAGCCATCACCTCATGGTCTGACATGGAAGTCTCTGTTGAAACCTCAGGTGTCTTCTCTGGAGAGAACTCCAGCAGACACCCTCAGAGTGCTCTAGAAGTTGCCTTGGCCTGTGCGGCCACTGTAATTGGAACCATTTCCAGTCCACAGGCCACAGAAAGGCTCAAAATGGAGCAAGAATCTTTGGTTTCAACGCATCCACTGGGAGGCAGTGAACCACTGCAAACTCAAATATCCCAAGTACTCAAGGAGCCTTCCATCAGCGAATACTCCTTTCCATCTGCTTTGTGTGGCATGACTCAGGTGGCGAGTGCCATTGCTGTTTGTGGCCTGGGTGAAACAGGAGAGGCCAAGGCTCCCAGTGGCCTCTCGGGTACAGCTGAGGCCTGTGCAGTAGTTCCCACACCTTGCAGTCTGGCAACAGGGAGGAGCGTGGAGCTGGGAAATGAGGCCATTGCACAAGCATTGCTCAAGGAGGCCGCTCTGCTTTTAACAAGGCCAGAACCTTGCAGCAGTGTAGGAGACCTCATGGAATCAATGAGCGAGAGAATCATTGAGGCTGCTTCAAAGCCTCAGACCTTGTGCTCAGAAAATGTCCTCAGGAATGAAGTAGCACAGACCCTGTCCAATGTTATTCTGAAGCATTCCATTGATGAAGCTCGCCAGAAAAGCAAAATAATTGATCCCAGCGATACTAGGCATTCTCCAGAGATTCTTGACACCTTGATGGAAAGTACAAATCAACTGCTCTTCAGTGTGCTTTGCTTCACATTCAAGAAGATGAGCCATTTTGTACAGCTTGGTGAGTGCCCCACCGTCCTTGCCAATGAAACCAGCAACTGGAAGGAACCAGAATTAGGCTACTGGCCGCCTGACCAGGCTGCCAGTCAAGCATGGACCAAAGCCACTGAATATTCCAGCAGCCATCCTCTTAGCAGTCCACGCAAAACTAGTCTTGTTATCAATGATCTCGGGGATGAAGTTCATCTCAAGCCAGATAGCAAGGGCCCGGCGAAGCCAGGCCTCTTCAAGAACCCCATGCTGCAGTCTGAATCGCCCTGTAGTCCCAGAGTGCCTGACTCTTTGGCTGCTAAAACAGCCCCCAAAGAAATATACCTAAAAAGAGCAGCAGGAGAAGATCCAGGCAACCCTCATCCTGCACGAAGGCGCAGTGAGAAGGAGTACAGAAGCCCTGCAGAAGGAGAAAGGGCGCCGGCGGGGGCCCAGGGCAGCAGAGGCCCCCAGGATGCAGAGGACAGCACCGGTGCCAATGCCCAGGAGAAGTCTAACCGTGCGTCGCCCCTGAACAGTGAAGGTCAAGTGCACCTGTCTTGGTTAGGGAATGATGCGCTGCTTCCTGTCCAACCCGTGCTGCAGGCAACACGTGCAGAGCTCTACTGCATCACAGACTTTGCGGAAGAATTAGCCGAGATGATCGTCTCCATGGCAACCGAAATCGCAGCAATTTGCCTTGACAACTCAAATGGAAAACAACCCTGGTTTTGTGCATGGAAGAGAGGGAATGAGTTTCTGGTTACCCCCAACGTATCCTGCCGGTCCCTGAAGAGGAAGAAGGAAAGCCAGCCCGGCGGGGCCACCGTGAGGAAGCACAAGCCACCCCGGCTCAGCGAGATCAAGAGGAAAACGGATGAGCACCCGGAGCTTAAGGAGAAGCTGATGAACAGGGTCGTGGACGAGTCGATGAACCTCGAGGACGTCCCAGATTCTGTCAATACTTTTGCAAACGAAGTGGCCGCCAAGATCATGAACCTAACGGACTTCTCCATGGTAGACGGTGTCTGGCAAGCCCAGAGCCATCCCCGCACCCGGTTACTCAGCGGAGACAGGTGGAGCCGACTGAAGGCCTCCAGCTGTGAAAGCATCCCAGAGGAGGACTCCAGCGCCAGGGCTTATGTAAATAGCCTGGGTTTCATGAGTACCCTGAGTCAGCCAGTGAGCAGGGCCAGCTCTGTCTCCAAGCAGTCCAGCTGTGAGAGCATCACTGAGGAGTTTTCCAGGTTCATGGTGAACCAGATGGAAAATGAAGGAAGAGGGTTTGAGTTACTGCTGGATTACTATGCGGGCAAGAATGCCACCAGCATCCTGAACTCAGCCGTGCACCAGGCCTGCCATAAAAATGACCACCTCAGTGTGAGGCCGAGCTGTCCCTCGAAGCAGTCCAGCACCGAGAGCATAACCGAGGAGTTTTATAGGTACATGCTGAGGGACATTGAAAGAGAAAGCAGGGACAGCGCCTCCTCCAGACGAAGCAGCCAAGATTGGACCGTTGGCTTACTGTCACCTTCTCTGCGATCCCCATTGTGTTACAGACAGTCATCTGTGCCCGATAGCCGGTCCCTGGGTGCCAGGCTGACGGTGAACCCACCCATCAAAGCCAACTCGTTAGATGGCTTCGCTCAAAACAGCCAGCAAGATTTCCTAAGTGTACATCCAGTCAGTAGCACTTCCTCCTCGGGTCTCTGCAAATCTGACTCTTGCTTGTATCGCAGAGGCGGAACTGACCAGATCACCAACATGTTAATTCATGAGACCTGGGCAAACTCCATCAAGGCCCTCATGCAGAAGAACAAAATTCTAGTGGACGATGCCGAGGCAGCCGATGCTGAGCCCGTTTCTGGTGGCTCTCCCATGCAAGTGGAGAAATGTGCAGACAGATCGGCTTTGAGCAGAGTGCAAGGTGGGCCAGTTCTTCTTGTTCAGGAGTCTGTTGATACCCCCAGGAAAAACTCCATTACCGCCAGCAAGCATCCCCCAGTATCATCTAAGAGCAAAGCTGCTCCTCTTACAAACCACAACAGTTTAGATTCTAAGAAAGAATCTTCTTCGTGCCATGGATCTGTGCCTGTCAGCCACACCAAGCGGTCACTTTGCTCAAGGGAAGTGCCTTTAATTCAGATTGAAACAGATCAGAGGGAAGAGTGTGTTGGAGAACCTGAACATTCCCCTTCCAAAAGCAGCCCCCTAGAGGAAGCAGAGGAGCATTTGAAAGATGAAAAAGTCCCAGAGGTGGCGAGGGGTGGAGACACTGCTGAGAGTGCCTGCCAAAGTCCTAGGTGAGTGAATGACCTCTTAGACCAGATAGCGCATGGGACTGGAGTTTGCATCTTAATTAGTATTTCTAAATCCTGGGGACTTTATTGATGCCAAAATGGAAATCCTGAGACAGTAAATGACCTCCCTGGGTTAATAGGCACTTATAATAGAAAGTTGAAAGTGATTTTTTTTTAAACTCCTAAAATAAATTGAGTTCATCCTATATAAGAGAGAAAATAAAGTTTCATTTTCCCCATGAAAATTAATATCCCACGCTGTGTTACCTTTTAAAATTCAGCCATGAAAATTTTCAAGCAAAAAGGAAAATCACATCAACTTACCCATTTGAAAAAAAGCTAAATATAAATCAATTTTAATGTTGGAATCTGACATTATTTTGCTATCATTTTTCTCTATCACCTCTCCTTTCAAGTTTTTCTGTTTTGTTTTGTCCTAAAGATCTTTGCGAGGACACCATGTCCCATAAATGCTGGACCTTTAGGTACATGGTAGAATCATAGCAGTGTTGCAAAGAAAAATTAGAATTTTGGTATCTCAGTAGTTCCTTTCCAGAAAATTGCAATGTAAGTGACAATGCATTTTGAATTTGAGACAAAGGAATTATTTCTTCCCAGGTGCTTATGGAAGAGTTAATCCTCTTTTCTGTAGAAAATTCATAATATCCTTGAATATTAGACCATTGTATCATTTAAAAATTATTATTGAAGTTTAGTTGACATATCATATTAGTTTCAAGTGTACAATACAGTGATTCAACTGTTCTACTATACATTACACAGTGCTCACAAATGTAGTCACCATCTGTCACCATACAACATTATATTATTGACTATAATCCCTATGCTGTACTTTTCATCTCCATGACTTACTTATGTTATACAATTGCCTCTTTTTTAAACATTTGTCATCTCTACTTAAATAAGATAGAAAAAAAACAGAAATGAAGCTACTAGCCTTGGAAAACATAAGTTGGAGAAATAACCCGTTTTGTCTTTTCAGGGACATATGCCTATTGAACAAAGAGCCTGTTATTTTTAAGGTTTAGGTGCAATAGACAAGTTGAACACAGCCTTCATCAAATTTCAGCTGCTCTAGAAAATCCCTAATACTTTCCCACCCCATCAGGGAAGCAGGAGGGTGCTCCCTATCATTATACAGTATCGTTACAACGTGTGGATGGTGGTGGGCAAGGTGCACCTGAATATTTCCTTCTTAGCCACTTAGTGCTGAGAGCTTGCCAACTGAATTAAGTCCTGGGAGAATTCAAGGGGAAGCAAAACATGAAAACTTACAAACAAAAGAACAAAATTAAGCAAAATGAAATACAGGCCAAGCTGACCAAACAATACTTACAAAGTCTTATAGGAGTACCATACCTCACTTTAGTATGCACCACCTCCAGAAGTATGGAGAATTACAAGTTTTTAAAAGTGATCAAAGAGTTGAAGAAACAAAATAAACAAGTGTAATTCTTTAAAATTACCTTAACATGAGATATATGAAAATGGAAAAGTTTTATTTTAGATTCCAGGTGTCTGACTTAGAATCTTCTTCAATGTCATCATAAATCAGCTGTGATTTTTAGCTGAAGAAAGTTATCTAGTTAGGGAGCACTTATGAACTAGTAGTTCAACAAGATTCATGGCTGCAGCAGGTTCAAATCAAATAATGATTGCCACTGAAGTGAAATAACATTCAGTGTACAATTTTGAGTAAAATATCACTGATCTTGTGTTTAAATCCCAGGTACAACCTGGGAATTTCCCAAAACTTGGGGAAATATGCATGAATAAAGCCTCCCACTGATTTAGATTTATATTCCATATAACAACCCAAGGGCATATTCTCTCAACTCATGATATGGACTTCTGATTTGGTTTTCCAACAACCAAAGAAAAAAGAATGTAGAATCATCAGCCTTAGAAATTCAAGAGCTGAATCTGCTTCCAGAACATAAGGACTTTGAATGTATTTTTCTTTGTGGAGCAATATAAAGAATTGTTATAGAACATGAACTCCACTAACTAACCCTGAGCCAGTTCCCTAATCTCTCAATGTTAGTTTACTCACCTCAGTGCCTACCCCATTAGAAGCAACTCAATAAACATTTACTTTATGGTTGTTGTTGTTGTTGTTCAGGGTTAGGGTATATGATTGCCTTTATTCCAAGAGATTTTTTTTTTCCAAAGAGAATCCTGTTATGAACTGTGTGAAAATTTTGTTAAAATAGGATTACTAAGATTTACAAGGGGGAAATTAGTTATATTTAGGTCACATTTTCTAAGCTCAGGGTTGTTATTAGGGGATTTGATATGTCAAAATACAGAACTCAGTTCCCTGTGAAAGAATTCCTATCTACTTAACACACAGATGGAAGGAGGTAACACAGATACTCTTGATTCTGTTTGATCATGGGGAGATGTCATGTCCTGAGGATATTTTTGGGCTACTCTCTGAAGGACATTTTCATAATTCTGCTAAAAACTTCACAAAAGCCCAACATACTGAAATAAAAATCACTTTCTTACTTTTTTTTATTTGATAAAGGAGTAACAATTTCAAAATTCATTTGAAAGCCACACCCAGATGGGTAATGGATAACACCCTGAATAATCCCTCAGTTGTAAAGAAGGAAAATGATTGAGGACAGCTCAATTCTTGATTTCTGATAAAATAGTATCCTATTGGTGGGCAGCAATGTGTTCTTAACTCAGCTGCCCTCTCTGAAATTATTGAAGAGCAATTATATAACTTGTTGATAATTTGAAGTCATGAGGAATAAACACCCAGCTGAGACTTCTAAGCATTCACATGTTGCCCTCATTGGCATAATCTAGTTTTTTTAGAAATACATTTATGTTGTGTTTTTATTACTTTTTGCTTCAAGAAAACAATTATTCATCCAACAAATATTTGCATGTCCGTTCTGTGCTATAGACTGTCCTTGGGGCTAAAAACACAATAGAAAATGGAGATTTTGTACCTGCTGTCATAACTCCTACACACTCAGTGGGAGAGACAGACAATAAGCATGGAAAAACCCTTTGGGAAAAGATAATTACAGTGTGTTATGAGAGAAAAATAAAAAGAATAATATGAAGAACAACTGATTGGGGAATGTGGTTACTTAAGATAGAATGTGGGCATTTGGATGAGACATGTAAAAAATTGAAGTGGAAGATATGCATTTGCATTTAAGCAGTACTGGTGGTCTGGCTAGCCTAAAAAATCCTCCCTCCACAGACCACCTAGAAATCTCAGATTAAATATAGTAAATATTCTTTTGAATACAGGGCTGACCTTAACAGTATTAATAAATAATGATGATGAAAATCTCAGAGGCAGAAAAATGAGAGGATATAGAAACAAAAGTACTAGGCTAAAGCTAAATCTGTGCTTGCTCTTGGGGCCTTGCCAGTCTCCCTAACCTACAAGCTCATTTTCTAAAAGCTAGTGAAAACCAGGAAATAAGACTGGGTCCATGAATGGTGAAGACTTAGAAATGGCACCAATCTCCATGCCCTAAAGAATTACATCCTCAGAAAAAGTACAAACTTAGTAAAAAGTTTCACTCATCGTCAAAGGAGTTGATAAGAAAATGTATCTTTGGAGGTTAGGGCTCTAGGTAGAAGGGGGTAAGTCCCCTAAAAATTTATAACCACAGCTTCCCTAATGCATATGTGAGGGTCCAATTTACACATAGATGGTCCAGAAAACCCCAAAGCAAGATAAACAAAAAGAAAACCACACCAAGGCACATCATAATCAAATTATTAGAAACCAAAACCAAAGAAGTAATCCTAAAAGCAGCTCAGAGGGAAAAACAACTTGCATACAGAGGAACATAAATAAAAACTTCAGGTTTCTCATCAGAAAAAAAAATGAAAGCTAAAAGACAAGGAATGACCTCTTTCCTGTAGTGAAGGAAAAAATTGCCAACTTAATATTCTTCACTTAGCCAAAAAATAAAGGCTACCCATGGATAAGAAGACTCAATATTCTCAAGATGTCAGTTCTTCCTACCTTGATTTATAAATTCAGTGCAATCCCATTTAAAGCCCCAGCTTGTTATTTTGTGGATGTCAATAAAATAACCCCAAAGTTTATACAGATAGACAAAATACCCAGAATAGCCAAGACAATATTAAAGGAGAAGAACAAAGTCAAGATGCCACTACCTGCTTTAAGACTTAGTACAAAGCTACAGTAATCAAGACAGTGTAGCATTGGGAAAAGAATGAACAAATGGATCAGTGGATCAGAACAGAAATCCTAGAAATAGATCTACACAAATATATTCAACTGATATTTGGCAAAGAATCAAAGGCAATGCAGTGGAAAAATGATAGTCTTTTCAAGAAATACTGATGCAGCAACTTGATATCCACATGCCAAAAAAAATTAATCTAGAAACAAAACTTTTCAAAACAACTCAAAATAAATTTTATATCTAAATATAATATTTAATAAAACTGTAAAACATGACATACAAGAACATTCAGGTGACCATGACTTTTTAGATAGAATGTCAAAGACGTGATTCATGAGAAAAATAATGGACAAACTGGACTTCATTAAAATTAAAAACTGTTGCTCTCTGGAAGACACTTGTCAAGAAGACCAGAAGATAACCTGAAGCCTGGGATAGAATATTCCCAAAGACATATCTGATAAAGGACTGTTATCCAAAATATACAAAGAACTCTTAAAACTCAATAGTAAGAAAACAAACAGCCTGATTTTAGAAGTGGGCAAAAGGCTTCAACAGATACCTCATCGAAGAAGATATACAGAAGGCAAATAAGCATGTGAAGAGCTGCTGAATATCATGTTATTAGGAAATTTCAAATTAAAACAATGAAGAAATGCCACTACACACCTATTAGAAAGGCCAAAACCAAAAAATGGGCAACACAAAATGCTGAAGATATGGAACAACAAGAATTCATATTTATTGCTGGTAGAAAAGCAAAGATGGCACAACTGCTTTGAAATATAGTTTGGCATCTTGTTACAAAAATAAAGATACACTTGCCATATTATCCAACAGTCATTCCCCTTGGTGTTTATCAAAATGAGTTGAAAATTTATGTCTACACAAAACACCTGCACACAAGATTTTATAGCACCTTTATTCATAATTCCACAAATACTAAGCATGTGAGTAAACAGAAGACACTTTTTGTACTTTTAAAATGTCTTTAAAAGATAATTATTTAAAACAAAAAAAAATGTTTTATGACATACACAGAACTAAAATATACGTTGGTTATGATACAAAGGATGTGAGAGAGAAATGGAAGTATACTGTTGTAAAAATCTTCTATTCATTGTAGCTTTGTGTAATGTGATCTGAAGCTTTGTATAATGTATCACTTGGGTGATAAAATGGGTGCAAACGATGAACCCTGGAGTAACTACTAAAAATCTAAAACAAAGAGCTATGCTAAGAAACTAATAGTGGAGATAAAATGGAATGCTAAAAATTGTTCAGTTAATCTGGAGAAATGCAGGAAAAGAGGAGAACAGCAACAAAGACCAGATGAGATTCATAGAAAATAATTATTAAGATGATATATTTAAACACAATCCTATTGATAACTGCACTAATTCTTAATGGTCTAAATAGTTCAGTTAAAAGACAGAGATTGTCATACTATTAAAGCAAACTCCTACTGTAAAGGATCTATGAGAAATGTGCTTCAAATATAAAGATGTACATAGGTAAAAAGTAAAAGAATGGAAAAAGAAATATCAAAAGAAATATGGAGTAGCTATATTAATATCAGACTGAGTAGACTTCTTGGGGACAAGGAATTTTATCAAGGATAAAGAGGGATATTTTATGATAGAGGGCAAGATTTATCAAGAAAACAGTTATTGAAAATATGTAGTCACCTAAATAACAAAAATGTAAACTCTGTGAAATGAAATCTGCTACAGCTGGAACTGGAAGGTGAAATACACAAATCCACAATCAGAGTTGAAAATTTCACACCCTTCTATCAGTAACTGGTAAAAGTAGACAGAAAGTCAGTAAGAACATACAAGACTTGAGCAATCTTCTCAATCAAGTTCACCTGATTAACAGTTATTAAACACTCCACCAACAGTAGCAGAATATATATTTTACTTTACAAATGTACAGCATATACATTTATACATCAAATATACTTAAAATATTAACCAGGGTAGGCTATGAGGCCATAAAATAAGTGTTAATAAATTGAAAATAACAACCTAGAATATTATGGAGTATGTTCTCTGATCACAGTGAAATTAAAATCAATAACAAAAAAATCTAGGAAATCTCTCCAAATATTTGGAAATTAAAAATACACTTCTAGGGATCCCTGGGTGGCGCAGCGGTTTGGCGCCTGCCTTTGGCCCAGGGCGCGATCCTGGAGACTCGGGATCGAATCCCACGTCAGGCTCCCGGTGCATGGAGTCTGCTTCTCCCTCTGCCTATGTCTCTGCCTCTCTCTCTCTCTCACTGTGTGCCTATCATAAATAAATAAAATAAGATTTAAAAAAAAAAAAAACACTTCTAAATTATTCATCAAAGAATAAATCACAAGGGAAATTAGAATAAACCTTAAAGTGAATGGAAATGAAAACACAATATATCAAAATTTGCAGGAATTACTTTTTTTTTTAAAAAAAAAAGAAAAAGAATTTTGTCTAACAACAGTGATCTGAACTTCCACCTTAGGAAACCAAGAAAAGATGGTCAAATTAAATCCAAGGTAATATAAGGAAGGAAATAATAAAAATAAGAGCAAAGACCAACAATTAACAGAAATAGACAAAAATAGAGAAAATTCAATGAAACCAAAAGGGTTTTTTAAAAGATTGGTGAAAAAGACATTTTTATGCATTTAAAATTAAAATAAAATATTTAAAATGTGTATGTCTAACAAATATAAATTCAAAATGGATGAAACACCTAAATGTGAGACAGAAACCATCAACATCCTAGAGGGCCTGAGAACACAGGTAGAAATCTCTTTGACCTCAGCAACAGCAACTTCCTACTAGATATGTTTTCAGAGACAAGGGAAACAAAAGCAAAAATGAACCATTGGGACCTCACAAAGATAAAAACTTCTGCACAGCAAAGGAAACAATCAACAAAGCTAAAAGGCAGCCTATAGAATGGGAGAAGATATTTGCAAATGACATATCTGATAAAGTGTTAGTATATGAAATCTACAAAGAACTTATCAAACTCAACACCTCCCCCCAAAAAACAAATAATCCAGTTAAGAAATGGGCAGGAGGCAAGAATAGACACTGTTCCAAAGAAGGCATACAGATGGCTAACAGATCCATGAAAAGGTGCTCAACATCACTCATCATCAGGGAAATACAAATCAAATCCATGATGAGATATCACCTCACACCTGTCAGAATGGCTAAAATTAGTAACATAAGAAACAACAGGTGAGGATGCAGAGAAAGAGGAACCCTCTCGCACTGTTGATGGGAATGCAAACTGGTGTAGTCACTCTGGAGAATGTATGGAGGTTCTTCAAAACATTACAAATAGAACTACACTATGATCCAGCAATTGCCCCACTAGGTATTTAGCCAAAGGATACAAAAATACAGAATCAAAGGGTACATGCAACCCGACATTTATAACAACATTATCAACAATAGCCAAATGGAGAGAGTCAAAATATCCATCAACTGGTGAATGGATAAAGATGTGGTATATATGTATATATATATAATGTATATATATACATACAATGGAACATTACTCAGCCATCAGAAAGAATGAAATCTTGCCATTTGCAATGACATAAATGGAACAAGAGGGTATTATGGTAAGTGAAATAAGTTGTCAGAGAAAGACAAATACCATACAGTTTCATTCATAAGTTCAATTTAAGAAACAAAACAGGTGAATATTTGAGAACAGGGTGGGGGAAGGAGAGAGGGAAACAATAGGAGACTCTAAAAACAGAGAACAAATTGTTGATGGAGGGTGGGAAGATGGGAGATGGGCTTACATGGGTGCTCGGGATTAAAGGGGCCACTTGTTGCGATGAGCACTGAGTGTTGTATGTAAGTGGTGAATCACTGAATTCTACTCCAGAAACCAATATTGCACTGTATGTTAGCAAACTAAAATTTAAGTTTAAAGAATGTGTATGTGTGTCATTATTTCCCCTTAATGAACTTCATGTAACTAAACAACTGGATGACCCATTGCAAAGAAGGCTTTTACTGTACTTCTATATTTATTTTTATTATTGCTGTCTACCTATGGCAAATGATTTCCATTTTCCATTTACAGTGATGACTCAAAATATATTTTTAAAATAAACATTTAGGTTACCTTAACTGATTTTTACAATTTTTATTAGTGATATAATACAAGGGGAATGCAGGTGTGGCAAAAATCATGACAGCAGTCTGCTAGTAAATTAAGGTAGGGGAACATTAGGCTAGATGATTTCTGAAGTCCCTGCTAACTCAGAAATTCTACAATTGATTTGATGTCATATCAAAAATGGTCCTCTAAAGCTCTGCATGTGAACTGTGAAATCAGAAGTGGAAAAAGGCCATCTACATAAATCTGCATAACACATCTGTGCATTATTCATAAATAAATGAGCAAAGCTATACATTTATCTCAAAAGAAAATGAAAACCAGTGTTTTAGATAATCATTACTCATTTTGAGTTCCCAGTTATGTGACACAGAATCT
Source organism: Vulpes vulpes (assembly GCF_048418805.1). Classification (NCBI taxonomy): domain Eukaryota; kingdom Metazoa; phylum Chordata; class Mammalia; order Carnivora; family Canidae; genus Vulpes; species Vulpes vulpes. The sequence goes on from NC_132788.1 coordinate 11,062,143, forward strand.
GAGATTTACTGTAAATAGAGCATGAAATTAGATAAAATAAAATATGCTGACAGACTCATTTTTAACTTGAATGTTCCACGTCAATCACTGAGATTTAACTTCTGCTTTAGTGAGAAATATCCTGGAATGAATTTTTCTAGGAGTGTAAGGTCCTAATTTAGTAAAAAATTAGTCCAGGAGATTTCTTCTTCTAAAAACAAATGGTTTTAGAAGCCTCCCTTTTGTGCTCTGAACTTGGCTTATTTATCTCTTTTTTAGGGGTATGTGTATTGTTTCCAGTTATCTTCAATAAACTTTTCTTTCATTTGAATTTAACTAAATTCACCTAATGTCTTTTTGGTTGCAGCTCATTTTCTCCCTGCTCGACCTGGAAACATCTCAACATTTTAGAAAGGAAAATCAGGTTACTAAGAACCTTTCCTTCATCAAGCCTTAGTAGCACAGCATACTAGAAACAGCCACCCCTTAATACTGTACCTATCCAGAATGCTGTGGGAAGGAGTCTTACAGGCAAGGATTCCAAAGCTTTTGTGAAATTTTCTGGGTAACCAGTTCACATATCAAAGATTTGTCATCAAACCCCAAAATTTGTACATTTGAAACTCTACTTTCTGTATTAGAACTCATTTTAAATTTTTTTCAAGGATAACCATTTTTGGATAAAGGATAATGGTACTAATCCTAAGACTGAAGAGAATTACATAGACTTTTCTGCAGCCAATGTACTACTTTGAATGAAGGAGACTGAGTGCCTTGGGTGGCATCTCCGGGAACAGACTTTTAGAGGAAGAGTTTCAGGCAGATAATCTGGTAGGGAGTGCTCTCTAGACATATGTGTGCATCCATCTATAAGGAAGTAGGAAAGGCAAGATTGTATGGAGAGAAGGTGCCCCCAAGTTTGTTTGCAACTGAGGCCTCAGCAATCCTACAGGAGCCCCTGAAGAGGGAATGGACTGTCAGGTTTGGTGCCAAGTAAGACAAGAACTGGCCTTTTGTCTTTGTCTCAGCTGGTTGTTGGGATGCTCAATGAGAGAGGGTACAACCTGGGCCAGGCTATTCTCTGCCTGCTGGTAATTCCCAGTGTGCACTGGCAGCGGCCAATATTCTCTGCAGTCAGTGTGCAATGGCCAAGAAAAGCATTCTAGTATCCACTACATCAGACTATTGCATTTTTCGTTGTCACCCAAGAGATACACTCTTGCTCCTTGCTCGCAGTTATTAATGTCCTTTTCTCTTATACTATTAGTTTTTGATGACTGTTGGTAATATCAGGAGAAAGGCTGTGTGAATATGTTCACATTTCTGTACATTTGGCTTTCTGAACAGAGTATTGGCACCTGGTTCGAAGGATGATTGAATGCTAACCCTAAAGATACTTTTAGAGAGATACAGAGATTTACATTTCTGGACCTATTTGTTAACAATCCAAGTGAAGTAGAGACCATTCCCTCCCCCTGCAGAGAACATTTGGATTTGTTTTAAGTGATCTATCTCTGTCTCTCTTCCTCCCTCCCTCTCTCACTTTCTCTCTCTCTCTCTCTCTCCACCAGCCTGTCTCTCTCCTTTCTCTCTCTCCCTGGTGAAGAAAAGGGCAAATGTGTCAGCAGCAGCTCCTCCTACATGAGCTCTAAGATTCATAACTTTGAAGTTTCCCTTCTATGTTGCAAACCTCACTACATGATTCTCCAGCATTTGTTTTTGTTTTTAGATTCCGCATAAAAGTAAAATCATATGGTATTTATGTTTCTCTGTTTGACTTATTTCACTTAACGTCATACCCCTCAGTTCCACCCATGTTGTCACAAGTGGCAGGATTGCAGTGTTTTTAATGGCTGAATAATATTCCATTGTATATATTTATTATATATTCTTTATCCACTCATCTACTGATAGACATTTAGATTGTTTCCATATCTTGGCTATTGTTAATAGTGCTGCAATAAACATAGGCACACATATGTCCTTTCAAATTAGTGTGTTCGGTTTTGGGACATAAATTCCTAGAAATGGAATTTCTGGATCATATGATTGAAAGAAGAGAAGTAGCTAGGGTTCAACTATTAGGAGGCCAATACAATATAGTCCAGCCAAACAGTAATGGAGTAATGCCCACGAGTCTCAAAACTTGAGGTCTAATGTCTGGTACCAACTCTTGTTGCAACCTTGGACAAATCATTTAACCTCACTGGGCTCCTGCACCCTAATCTACAGGAAATCTAGGAGGTTCCTTCCAAATCTAAATTTGAGCAATTTAGAAAGACCTAAATTAATATAATTTCATGAGCAGAGAGACAAAAAGGTCAATGGAAATAAAAAGCACAGGAAGAGGATGGGAGGGCAATTAGAATTTGTTTAAGATATGTTGATTTCAAAATGTTAATGAGAGAGATTAAATAAATTCAGAAGACCAGCTGAAAAGAGAGCCCCAGAAGCAGGAAGAGGAACCCTGGCTGGAGTTCAGATTTAGAAGCTGTTTTCATAGGCAGGAAAGTAGATGAAATTGTTAGGGACAGACTGGAAAGGAGGGCAGTGAGCCCATCAGAGCTGGCGAGGGTGGCACTGAGACAACACAGGGAACCAGACTCTAGGCAAGGCATGACCAGAGAGTCAGAAAGTCCTGGGAGACCAGGGAGCAAAACAAAGGCTGCAAGGAGAAAAGCGTGTCAGATCAAGGGTTAAATGCTTTGGAGAGCGACTTGACCTAAAAAACACACTCATCCAGAAAGGCAGTGCTGATATAAATCAGAGGTTTCGAAGGGAGATGTAGTCTAAAAGGGTAGCCACAAATGCAAAATGTGTTCAGAGCCATTTATAGGCAATATGGCTTGGTAAACCTCCAGAACTAGGTGAGTGTTTTTCTTCCAGCATGGTCCACATGCCACTTGCATTAAAATTAACCTGGAGTGGTTGTTTAAAATGCAGGTTTCCTGGTCTCCCTGCAGAACCAATGACTCATAATCTCTGGAGAGGATGAGCTGGGTGTCTTCATTAGAAATGCTACTTCCCCTCCTTTATTCTTATGTATGCAGCCCAGGGTGCTTCAACATGGTTTTGAAATGAATGGTGGGAGTCAGTAGAAAGACAAAATGAAGATATGGGGAAACTGATGGATTAGCAATCTTGAAAGGGCAAAAATGGAGTTAGGGCACTAGGAGAAGAGGTAGCCTGAAAGAAAGATGCCACCAGCCTCCAAGGCTATCCTGTTCACTGTGGCAAAGACTTAGGTTCAACAGAGCACCTAACAAGGTCCTCCCCCCTCCCCTGCCCCATGAAAAGTTCTGCTTGGGCCTCCACTCTTGGTAATGATATCTTGCCACCTACAGTGACAATCTTGATGCCAGCGATGTACCAGGGGCTGAAGTCTCGGCGGAAGGCAGAGCCCCCGATGAGTTCCCCAACCTTTCCGGCAGCAGTGGGGAGAGCACAGACAGCTGGTCCCAGCTCGCCAATGAGGAGGACAATCCAGATGACACAAGTAGTTTTCTGCAGCTCAGTGAGCGATCCATGAGGTACCTGATCTTTCCTTGACTTTCCAGGGAAACAGGTCTCAACACAGATTCTAAAAATACTTTCTAAACGGTTCTCTGTACAGGGTCCCTAAGAGAGTAAAAAGAGCCCTCACTTCCTGCTAGGTTAAGGTGCTTGCCTGCTGTGATCTGTGCCAAGGGGTTTCTTACTATCCAGTTGTGATTTACTTACCTTGGCCAAGGTTAAGAGTCAGCTGTAGTCCTTTCTCTGTAAGCCCCAGCTAGTCTGTTCAATAACAACTGGGGATTTTTAAAGAGCTGCTGTTACACCTGGTGTGTTTGATACTTTCTCTCTGGTTCATTTGTATTTCAGATGCAACTCAGGCTGGGTTTACATGAGGCAAGTGTTTCCACATTGTGTTGTGTTGTTTGGCCTAATTGTTTCTCCCCTTTCTCTTCCCTGCCCTGTGTATTGTTGTTCTGGGAAAGCAAGAGAGGAGTTAATGAAAGATCAGATTTGGAATGACCCAAGCCCAACAAGAGACATAAACTAAACACGACCCCTCTGTGAGGTGGAAATGGAAAGTATCTCCACATTTCTAACCCAAGTCTCATTTGATGATGGGCAAAATCTGTAGACTTTCTAGAAAGGCCAGTGGGAGAATGGGATTCATATGTATCTGGTATAATAGCTCCTTGGCAGCCTTATATCTGGCAGTTCAGTCTGTTTAGACTTAGGAAAATTTCACAGTGTTAAATATTTTGTCTAAAATACCCAAACTGGTGGGAAATATTACAATATAGAGATAAAAAGCAAAGAGAATTTAAATCTCTAGACTTAGCAGAAGTTTATAGGGTTAATTGCCTTCAGTGCAATGTTCGAGTCATCAGATCTCAATCAGTGAATACATTCAGTGCCCCACAGGAAACCCAAAGCAGGAATTTGAAATTGAAGGAGTCCAGTTTGTTATTCATAGTACTCCCTAGGGAAGACTGTCCTATTGCACGACACACCAGCAATCACCCTTTGGAAATCTGACTTGGAAGAGATGTCACTGGGAAATAGTGGGAGTATGAGGAAACTCGACGGGTTTGCTGAAATTGGAGGCATTCCATCCTGCAAGTACAGACAGAGCCTAAAACTTGGCTCAAGTCTACTATGTTTCAGCAAATAAATTCCAAGCTAGTAACTAGACCATATGTTGATTGTGTAACCTATGAAAGTGATACATCAGCCCTCCTTCTCCGTGATACACAAGGTATCAGGTGCCGCTTCTCAAAGATTTTATGATGAAGGATCTGATAAAACTTTGGCACTACCAAATTTGTAAATTCTGCAGTCCTACAGGAAAATAATGTGCCAGGTGCATATTCTATGGAATGTCCCTCAGAAAAATCCCTTGAATGGCAGAGGGAGAACATGTGTCTACTGGTTTCTGTCAGAAGTCAAGAAGTAGGCAGATGAGCATATTGGTATCTCCACCAGACAGCATTCTCAGCATTTTCTTAGTTGCCGTGGGTGGGTATACCAAGGAGTCTCTTGCTGCTGACAGAAACATCCTCACTCTAGTTATAATGAGGAAGACAAAAGTCATGCTGACTGTCACCCACTAGGTATGACACCAGTGCAGAAATTCAAAAACAGTGATGATGATGATAATGATGATGATGATGATTGATGATGATTGGCTTGAGCCAAAAATGTCTTTTATTGTGTCTTCCTCTAATTTGTCCAGCAATAAATATTAATTTAGGACTCCCCCAACAATATTCTTCTGGGGACCAAAAGAAGGACCTCTTAGAAAGAATGATGGAACATCAGTGTTGGCAGTGTGGCCAGGTGGTGCGACGGGCATTAATATGTAAACTTTTGCTTTGTCAGCAATGGCAACAGTAGTGCCACTAGCAGTCTTGGCACTATGGACCTGGACATTTATCAGGAAAGCATGCCATCTTCTCCCATGATTAAGTAAGTAGCCACTGAGATGCAGTGATTGTGAGACCACTACTCTAATTCCATCTGGCAATCCATTCTGATCATTCAGATTGTGCCCAACCACCGAATCATCGTGTCTATACTGCCGTGGTTCCATGTCACTGGAGCAAGAATGAGGGCTTAGGACAATCCTACCCTACCACCACTGTTTCTGGATTTCAAATCTGCCTTCTGTGATAAAATCATGTCAGAAAGAGTTTATCCAAATAATCAGAAAAGAGAAGCAAAAATCCTTTTAAACCATACCATGCCAAACCCACAAAGATTGTTGTTGAATAGAATATAATATGAATGGCTTTTCCTTTAGTTGTAGACATTAGTAAATGTGCCTAATATCAAACGGTCCCACAATGTGGATGTGTCATTGCCACGCAGTGACTCTGCTTCCCAAAACCTCGGGACCTTCCCAAAGACCGAGGAGAAATAGCATTTAGAGGAGCACTACATGTGCAACACAAAATACGGTGCAGAAGAGGAGGGCAACATGAGGTCAGAGCTACATCCATAATTTGTGATTATTCTGGAAGAGTAAATAAACTGAAATCTAGTTTAGGCCATTATGACTCAGCTTACTGTTGGGAGTTTTCTGAAATCTCAAAAGATAAAAATGAAATATAAGACCAATGTTGCTCCCTCATCTCCTTCCTCAGCTAGTCTCTATAGCTAAGTCATTTTTGCTTCACTATGTAATCAGCTATCCTGCCTGCAAGAGTATTCCTCAGTGACTGAAGGTTGCCATGCATCCTTTGTTGTCCCATGCTGCCATTATTCACAAGTAGAGATGAACAGACACACGATCTTGGGTTTGTTCTGTTTTGCATTTTAAAAGTAGAACCAAACTACAAGCAAAAAGTTACTTTGGTGTAAATTTATTTTTCTCCTTCAGGAAACATTGGTTTATCTTCCTTTTTCCATCTTTCTCAAGGGTAGACCCTAGGACCCCACAGATTATATGCATTCTGGGAAAGCCAAAATGACCACCACCCATAGCACCGTCCAGCAGCTCCAAGATAGCAGAAGCTGCCCCTACCCTGTGTCATCTCACTTATATCACTTGCAGAGACCTAGGGGAGACTCAAGACCCTTGGGAAGCTGGCCATTCTCTGAGAAATCATTTCATATGTGTGGCAGGACAACTACGCTCCCTCTCAACATCAGCAATACAGTGGAATTTATAGCCAGTAAACTTTTGCAGTAACAGAGAATATAAGGAAGAATACTTTATATAAAAATAGACATTTTTAAGAGCTCCTGTATTCTAATTTCCAGCCCATATGAAAGTATAGGACAACCTTGGGCTTCCCAAATGGCCACCTCCTTTCAGCTGTTGGGACACGTGCTCTCATTTTGGAAGTTTTTACTGAGTCCTGCCATTGCATCAAGGCTTTCGAACAAGTACTCACCGTATGAAAACACCTCAAACATTGAACATGGCTGTATCTCATAAAATCCTTCAGTTATGTGTCTAGTTCTCTCTTCTTTTTTAAAGATTTCATTTATTCATTCAGTAGAGACACACAGAGGGAGGCAGAGACATAGAGGGAGAAGCAGGCTCCTCGCGGGGAGCATGATGCAGGACTCGATCCCAGGACCCCGGGATCATGCCCTGAGCTGAAGGCAGATGCTCAACCCCTGAGCCACCCAGGTGTCCCTCATGTCTCTACTTCTTCATCACTTCCAGCCTATTCCATCCTCCTGATAGAAAAATAAAAATTTCAATTTTAACTGAAGTATTTTGTTGTACAATTTAAGTTCTGCCGTTCATTGGTTGTTCTGTCCCTTTTTTCAGATCAAAGAACCACAAACATTAGAAAAATATTTTCCTAGACTAAAAGGCAGCTTTGTTGCTGTCATAGTAGAGGGGAAAAAAATCATTGTGTTAGGGTGGAAACATATAGTCCTTTAAATGACAAGTCAAATAGAGAAGAAGTATAAGTCCCCAGATCAGATCTAGTTGCCTACATGGTATTTCCCTGATTGTTCAAACCAGTGAAGGTTTATGGAAGAGAAGGTGAGGAGAAGAGAAAGATGCATTGCTTAGAATCTCCCACACCAGTTATCCCAACTGAAAAATTTGTAATTTATCTGGCCTTTTTTAAGGGCCAGAGCTATTTATTGCAGACTCAATAATCCAATGTAATGGCCACATTGGTATTTCCCCAGTGTTACCTCCCTCTATGAAAACAATAAATCTAGAACAAATTTCAGAAGCTTTTAGATCAATAAGACCCATTGCCTCATCATCCATTTACAACGTACTCTTCCTAAACATTACCAACCATATATTGTTGTTTTCTCCCAAAGTGAGTTGGTGGAAGAAAAGGAGATTCTTAAAGGACAGTCAGAAAACGTAGAGGGTAAGCCATGTTCCCATAAGTTTGACACACAATTTGCCTGTCATCTCCCTGTGGAAAGCGTGGTAAGTTTGGGCTGTGTCTCTGTTCAGAAGGTGCCTCTGGAGCGCCAATGGGAGTAGCCAGCTCCCAGGGGAGCCTGCTGGTGATCAACTTTGACCTGGAGCCAGAATGTCCTGATGCTGAGCTTCGAGCCACTCTGCAGTGGATAGCAGCCTCTGAACTTGGGATCCCCACCATCTACTTTAAGAAATCTCAGGAAAACAGAATCGAAAAGGTACCCCCGCCCTGTACTTGGATGTGGATGAATTGTTGTGCTTCTTATCACTGCTGGAAACTGGATAAATCCCCAGTCAAGTCATTTAAATTTGAACCCTTTGTTCTTTTCACCTTAAAATTGTGACTAGATTTTTGAAACCTTCCACCCACATATATATAATCATGATAACTGTTTCTTTGGCCTCAGTTTTCTCAGCTAGAGAAAGTGAAGTGGAGAGATGGGAACTTTTTCAGAGTCTAGTGTTTTGTTTGTTTCTGTTATGGTGTTTCTTTGCTCTGGAACCAATTTCCTCATAACACTCATTTAAATAAAAAGAAACTAAATATACAAGAAACTAAAGTGAGGCCATACTTCTGTTTAAAACACACTGTGGCATGGTGTCAACGAGAGGCATGTGTCTATTGAACAGGTTGGCGTTGGACAGACTTCCTTGTCATCACTCTCCACCTACTAGAAATATAAAGTCGGAGAATAGAGCCTTTGCCAACATCTAAATTAATAGCAACTATCACTCTAACTCCCTAGCTCTAAAGCTGCCCACTAACTGTTGTAGAATCTCAATTAAGATTAAAGCACAAATCCATCTGCCAATGTCTTCAAGCTCAATATCCCATAATTTAAAAGTATGCTCCTTCTGAAAACATTCAATTTAATAATAATGCTATAATATGAGTTTCCTATTGCTGTGTAACCAACTGCCACAAATTTCCTAGGTTAAAACAATACCTCCTAACTCTGTTGCCAGAAGTTGGGCGAACTCTACTTTGCTCTCTGCTTAGGGACTTGTAAGGCAGAAATCAAGATAGCAGCCTGGCTGGGCACTCATCAGAGACTGGGTTGGGGTGAGGAGGAAACAATCTTCCAAATTTATTCAGGTTGTTGTCCTAATTCAGTCTGTTGTGGTTGTAGGACTGATGCCCCGTTTCTTTGCTGTTCCACTTCTAGAAACTTCCAATATTCCTTGTCACACGGACCCCTTCATGTTCTCATGCAATCAGTGTCTCTTATTTCTTCTTGACACCAACCAGAGAAAACTCTGTTTTTAAAAGGTTTATGCAATTAGATCAGTTTTACCAGGTAGTCTCCATTTTGAGTAATTCAGTATTAACTAAGAATCCCTTTTGCCATGTACAATAACATAGTAAAGGCATAATTTTCTCATCCTATTCATGGTACTGAAGATCAGGACAGAAATCATGGAAACTGTTTTAGGATCCTGCCTATCACTGCCACAGTGCATTTTTTAATGTCTTATTATCACAAAGTACATCCCCATATGCATTACACTTGTTTCTCAGCAACCCTATGAGAAGAGCCAATGGCTGTTATTATCCCTTTTTAATGAGCAAGTCAGGACTCAGGCTGGCCCTTGAGAGAGTCCCCAGTTAGTGACGGCTGAGCCCAGTCCTGGAAACTTCTCAATAGTGTCTCTCTCAGGTTAAATTGCCTTGAAATTATGATCTGGATTTTTTTAAATATGTACTTGAATTTTAACTCTCATTGGCAAAATCTAGCAGCCTGAAAGATCCTTTGCCATCTTGCCCATGCACATGGTAATTAGAACAGCTTCCCCATTTCTGTGTCACCAGCCAATGGCATTAGCATCTGGAAAAAACTGAGAAGGAGACCTAATTGATACTGCCTTCTCTCACATCAGCCTCTCTCTCTCTCCAACAGGCAATTTATACTTCTCTTCATTTCTAGTATTTCCTACCATTCCATGGCATCTGAATCTAGATACTATCCTGTACTGTCATACCTTTGTTGGCAAGGTAATGAGTGGTTCACTATTTGATAAATTCTCCTTCCACCTTACCACCCAGGCTGTCTAGTGCAAAAAGTGGAGTGAAAGAGCACTCCACATTGGGTCCCTCCTTCTTCCATACACAATCCTAAAGACTCCCTGCCATGGGAGGAGAACAAGAACATTCTCAGGCAAAGTGCATCCTCAGATTCATGGAAAAGTGAAAGACAGGCTGGTTTCCAACTTTATCTCCAGAACATTACTTGGTGCATTTTTGGATGGTCTCTTAATGAAGTAGATTTTTATAAAATCCCCCATTTTGAAGAAACAACGTAGTACTCTATGAGAATATATGTCTCATAAGTCCTCATTATGTGAAAGGACAAAGAGTGTGTAACTAACCTGATTATTAACTTGATTAGGTAAATCAGGCCCTGACTTGATGTTTATTTATCCTCCCTAATTTTCAGTTCTTGGAGGGGATGACTATCTTTACTTACAGCTGTTTTTTTCTGAGAAAATAAACGCTCCACTAATGTTATCAAGAAAAACATGAAGTAGTGTTTTACTCATTCAATTTAGCATCAGGTCAAGAAGTTTATTTCTAAGTAATGTAACTTTAGGAACAAAACATCCTAATTTTTTTTTTCAGTCAATGAAGGTTCTCCGCACAGAGTGGCTTGTTCACAAATGGGCAGTATTTATTGTCTCAAAGAGAACTGGTCAGAAAAAGCAAACCCATAAGCAAAATTTCGACATCCTTTCTTTTATCAATACTGCATTTGGAAGCCTCATTCTGGTTGTTTTTAGTAATTGGTTAGTTTTTTGCAAGTAGTGTGGAAGAGAGATTGTGGTCTTCCATAAGGCTTTGTCACACAAGGGCAGCAGGGTCTCTCATGCTCCTCCTCAGTGTGGAGAGGACTAAAAGAAACATCTCTGTTAAGTTCAGAAATCCCATTTCTCATCACTCTCATCACTTAGAGTACTAAACATTACTCACAGATCTATGTGCTGAGTCTCCATTTGTATGCATTCAGAATTTTTTCAATAAATTAATGTAGTTAACAATTTTCCCACAAGGGTGTTCCCCAGTCATCGACCCCCCTGCCTTTTGACAGTACAGGCATGAGCTAAAGAGGAGAGGGTATCATGAGTAAATACTGACGCAGCTCATCTTTCCCACCATCGACCTTGGAGTTGAAGGGCACTTAATTAAAGTCACCTTATAATGCATTTCAGCCCCATTTCAACTCCAAAGGCAAATTCCAGATGTTTGGGGTGCCCAGGGTAGTGTCACTTTTTTCTGGTAAACTGACACTTTCATTTTTAAGCTTTCTCCTTCATGGCATTTTTTTTCTACTCATTAAAATACTATGCCCACTTGAAAGTCATACACTCAGAATATTCATCAAATATTTATTGAGCATGAACAATGTATCAGGCACTATTCTAGGCTCTGGGAATATAGGGAACAAAAGAGACAAAATTTCCGACCCATGGGATGTCCCATCTAATCAGGAAGGACCCAGAGTAAGGTGAATGTAAATCAGGAGAGGCTCAGATTGTAAAGCAAAATCTTGAAATATGATGGAAATTTATTTTAGAAACAGGAGATGACAAACACATTGGAAATAGGATTTCCCACACCTCAACTATGAGCCAAATGCACAGAATTACCTGGGACAGTTATTTACAATTCATATGTCTACGCACTTCCTTAGCCCCATCACATTCACTGCTGCCCAGAAAAATACATTTTTTAACAACTTCCCTCAAGCGAAGTCATTTTGATGAGTACTAAAGTTTGAGGCTCCCTCCTATAAGAAATACCCTGAAGGAGTGTCTGAATTTGAGGTGGACTTTAAGTATCCTAAATTCCAGGGCAAAGATTGCTGAGTCTTAATGCCTGATGTTCTAAAACAGTTTGTAAACATCATTCACAATGTCTGACACTCTGTGCAACTGATGAATAGCTAAATTCTACTCTTGAAACTAATAATGCAGTATATGTTAACTAAATTGAATTTAAATAAGAATTTTTTAAATTTTTAATTTAATTCAAGGAGAAAAAAATCATGAAGGTAATTGGTTTTTAAAAAATGACATAAATCAGCCAATTATTCTGCCTTTTGGATACAAAGTATCATTACCCTCTAGCTCTTTTTCTAAATATAACAAGCTTCTGTGAGCCAGAATGGCCTGATGACTAGCTTCACCGTATATCAGTGCCTTTCTCATCTTTATGCATGTGAGAATTAGTCCTTTTTCTTGGAGGCAATGCAAAGAATGCAAAGAAGGAAAAGAGAAAACAGGTGTACAGATACCTTCCCAGGAAAGTGAGAGTCAGAAGAGACATGACCTCACCTTTAATTTCTCATTCCATTCTACATGCAAAGTGATGGAAAGACAATAAGAGAAGGAAAGGAAGGAAAAATAAGGAAGAATTATATACTGCCTTAACTCAGACTCCCTTAACAAAATACCATAGAGTGGCTTATTCAGGACATTTATTGCTTACAGTTCTGGAGGCTGTGAAGTCCAGGATCGCGGTGCCAGCAGATTCCATTCCTGGTGAGGGCCCTCTCCCTCCCTCTGGCCTCCTATGGTACAAAGAGAGAGCTCTGGTGTTTCTTTTTTTTTTTTTTTTTTTTTTTAAATAAGGGCATAAATCTTACCACGGGAGCCCCATCCACATGACCTCAAGTAAACCTAATTATCACCCAAAGGCCTCACCTCCCAGTACCATCACATTGGGGTTTAGGGTTTCAATATCTGAATTTGGTGGAGAACACCAACATTAAGTGCAAAACAGATACTAAATGTGTCCGTTTATAAACCTAAGAAATTGTCTTGAATCGAACCCTTTAGTCAAGGTTCTCAAACTCCGTGTGTGCTAGAATCACCTGGGGAGATTTATAGACCCAGATGCTCTGGCCAATTAAATCAGAATCTCCTCTTGGTATGAAGCTCAGGCATTGGAGTTTTCTAAAGGTCTCTGGTGGTTCCAGGGTACAGGCAATGCTGATAATCACGGCTCTACAGGCTAGAATTGCAGGGACAATGTAAATACCAACTCACTTGAGCTTAATAAAATGGAATGCTGCCTTGGAGCAAAATAAGGTAGTTACTTTCAGAAATCCAAATTGAGTGTTTTTTAAAAAAAAAAAAATATCACAGCTTGCAACAACTCCCAGAGATCCTACCATTGGATTTTGTGAACAACTGATCTAATTTAGTAAATGTGCCTGAGAATATAAAAGTCCTCTACCAGGTAACACTCTTCTTCAAATGGGTCTGTCAATGATATACCATCACAGCATGTAAATCCTTCTAGTTTCCTAAGACAAAATATTTGCTCAAGGAAATGCCAACCATGATCTAGAGGAAGAGAACTTAATTGTTATTGATTGTAAAATGGCAGGAAGTGAAAATATTTGGGTTTTGTTTTTCAGTGCATTGGAATGAAAAACTCAGGTCCCTGCCATACTAAAGCTGATTATAAAATTACGAGAGCAAAAACATGGACAGACACAATGAAAGATCTAAGGCCAGCTGCTAAATTGAATGTGGTTTTCAAGGCTATAAAGTAACAAGCTGGGAATGTCCTTTCCTGGCTTCTTCACAATCTTAGCTGCATTTTTATTTAGAAATTTCTTTCAGTCAAGGAAGAAAAGAAAGTGTAAGACCTTCTTGCTCATCAGACCTACAGATGTTTCAAGGTCTTCATGTCTGAGATTAAGTCATCACAGCCACAGAATAGGCTATATTTAGTGGGGCCAAATCATTTTTAAAAGCTGCTTTATTGGGATATCAGACTGGATTTAGAAATCATGAGACAGATTCCAGCCTGTGACTATTCCACAAACTACTGGCACAGTGGCTAGCTGGTGGGGAATTTTGACCACGTTGGGTCAGTCAACATCATCCTGTGGTTGTCAACACAGTGGGAGACCCACCTTCAGCAAGTCTTAAATAGTTGGAAAGAAGCTTTGTAATTGAGCTTCCAAAAAGGTCTGAGGCTGAGAGCCTTCTAGGAAGGGCTTAGCAAATATTGACATCTGGCCCAGAGTTTTGATGGTCAATTAGAAAAATGACTCAGGGATAAAAGTTGAGAACAAAATGGTAGCCCAGTGAGCCAGACTTTATAGAAAGAAAAAAAGGATCTGGGGGTAATTTTATATTTCTGTATATTTTATGGTGACTGCATCTTTATAAGACATGTTGAGGGAGAAGAGACACCCTTAAGGGATGGGTCTGGCCTAAAGCCATTGGTGACACTTGAGGGAAATCTTGAAGAGAAGTCACCAATGCCTCTCACAATGAGACCTCAGAAACTTGAAGTTCAAGCTTTCTCCCCTAGTAACACCTACTTTCTAGACTTCCAGTAAGAGCTGGAAAAGTCTGATTTGTCAAATCATGCAAAGACACCCTAGCCTTTCTCTCTTTTTCTCTGATGCTTCATGTTTTTACTGTTCATCCAACAGGAAGTACACCTTGGATTCATTCATACACACCAAGATATAAGTGACAGCTCACAAAGTTATTTTTATGCATCTCCATTCATTACTAATAGCTGCTAGGAATGTTCCCCTATCTGAGGGTATTTGCATTTTAAGCAGTCTTAACCTAAAAGATTAAGCTCTCTAAAGTTTCAGGAATCTGACAGACAGGAAAATAGACAGAAGTTGCAAGGAGTCCCAAATGACAAGTAGTGTCTGAAATGTTATCACGGAGACCAAGGGAACTCAATGGAGCTAACCTTCCACTGCTGCTCTAGTGAACAGTAAATAGAGGTCCTGGCTATCCTATCCCGCAACACACATGCCATTGTCAGTCACGGGGCAATGAGACAGATGGCCCACAATGAGCTTTTACTCTGCTTCTGGCACACTCCCATTGCCCCAATCTGGGCTGTCTTCAGCCTTTGCCTAGAGCCACAGCCTGCAGCCATTTTTGTGGAGCATCCTCTCAACGGAAAAGTAGTGATTAAACAACCTCAAGATATGCATGTTTCTTTTAAAATTATATATGTGTAAATACATTACATACAACTTTAAAATGAATACTTAGATGAGGTCCCCCCCCCCAATGATTCTGGATGCCATTCCATATTTCAGCTCATCTTCTTGGTCATTTTGAATGTATTTGACTCCCATTTGGTCATTTGTTCTTCTTTCACTCAGCAAACATTTATTGGACACCTATCAAGTACAGGAAAAGGTAGTAAGATACGACTTAGATATTGTCCTTCCCTGGGGGATTATGGTCTAGAGCATAGTTGCCATTGGCCTCCTATCTGTCTCTCTTTTTTTTTTTTTTTTTTTACATCATCCTAAATATCATGATCATGGGTTCATCTCTCAAGACCTCAGTTTTCATCTGTAAATGCCTGCTTCACTGAGTTGTTGACAGAATTCGATGAGATTACCTGTGCAAATGTATTTCCTACAGGTTTTGGCTCTTAATAATTGTCCATTTTTTTAAAAAAGTATCTGCCTGAGGATGTTGAGAGGCCTTCACCCTGGGCTTCATCCCACAGTGGCATGAAGGGAATGATCTCCAATGATTTCCCACCTTCCAACACTTCAGGTCACAATTCACCTGACGCCAAAAATATTGTATCTAAGTTGTGGCCAATTGAAGCTGCTACCAATAATGGGGTGACAAATCTAGGGTGTTTCTTCAATCTTTCCCTTTCCTTTTGCAATGGAAAGCCAATGTCTCTTGAGATGTGATGGGGGGGAGGGGATTTTTCAAGATGGAGTGAGGAGCCAGTAAGTGACCATACCCAAAAGTTTAGCACTTGATTTATTTAGCATAAATGTATACATCCAATGAGAGACTATTTGGAGACAGGTAGGAGGTTCTAGGAGCTATGCTGTACAGTCCTGTCAGAGAGAGTCCAATCCAGAGAAGAGATCTAAGGAAACTCTTGAAATATCTAAAAGACAGACTCTTGAAAGAAGAATTCCATCTAGTCTCCGGCAATCAATGGATGACACTGCTCTGAAGAAGAAAATTCTAGTTCATTGAAAGAACTCTCTAATGAACTTGTCTAAAAGAAAAATAGACTGTCGCGGAAAATAGTCCCCTCTCACTAGAGATTAAAAATATAGCCTAGAGAGCTGTTGGCTTTGGAAGAATGATTGAATGAGATGACTTGAAGGCTCATCTGTGATGTGTGAGTCCTAACTCTGTGCTTTATTTTAGTTTCTAGATGTTGTGCGACTGGTTCAGCAGAAGTCCTGGAAAGTGGGAGATATTTTCCATGCGGTTGTTCAGTACTGCAAAATGCATGAGGAGCAGAAGGAGGGGACCCCAAGTCTCTTTGACTGGCTCTTGGAACTGGGATAAGGCAGCTATGTCCTTAGAGTATTCCTTTCCTTTATTCCAGCTTAGATTACAGTGGTTTGCTCTAAATACTCTCAACTTTCTCAAACATCCCATCACATTAGCAGAGCTATAAAAAAATCTGCCGTTTCAAGTCTACTGCACATGGAATAAATCTGAGGAAAAGCAAAAATAGGTCTGTACAAATCCATACAACCTATGAGTGAGTTCAAAAAAGCTTGTATTAGAATGGCTGGAAAAAGAGAAATTTTAATGGGCCCTAAACTAAAAGCTTACAACTAGGCCCAAAATTCAGGAAAGCTGCTCTTAAATATTTTTAATAATACAAAATGTTATGTAATGTCTCCAATTATGTGCATCAACTAGAAGCAAAGTCACTAGTCAAAATAATTTTGTAAACTATGACATAACCATTATTTTACTCTTTTGAGCTGATGAAGGGGCTGTCAGCCCAGGTCAATACTTAAGATATGGGCGAGAAGTTTCCAGAATTTTGATACAAAGGATTTTCACTATCAGACCAATATCAGTGGATATTAACAGAAGTACGAGTATTATTGTTGTTCTCTACGGAGGTGATTTCATTTATTCACTGTAACTCACTGATAAATACTCCGCAGCTCCCCAACAGTATCTGTGTTCCCAGCCAGCAAGAAAACTGTTGTTTTTCAGTTGATAGTGTAAAAGACTGAAGATTGTCTTGTTTCCATCTCTGTATTACTTGGGTAACATGCTCACAGACTTCTGACCATGAGAAAAAAATTTCTTACAAAAAAAAGTCTTTTGAGATAAAATCTGCTTGTGTATTAAATTATATAAAATATAAACTTTCATTTTATTTTTATTGTAAATTATGAAGAGATTATTATCTTAAATAATATATTGAGTTATCTTAGAGGTTCATAACACATGAGGGGATTGTTGTCTTAAGTTATACCTTGACACTTGAGCTCAGTGCTTTTATTATAAATGGTTTGGCACTGAGATGACAAACCTGCTCCCCGGGTGACATTTATAATGATGGATGCAGGATTTGACATAACCCACTAGGATCATACACTCTTCCTGATTCAAAGGTATTGGCATTTAATTTGGGAAGAATAAAACCTTATCACACTTAAGTATTTTAATAACAGAGATTTACTCTTCTGAAAAAAATAAAAGTATCTAACTGCTCTCCCTTTGACTAAGTGAGGTACGCTGGCTTTTATTTTCTTGACCAAAGAAGGAGTTTATTAAAGATTTCCTGAAATACCATGCTTTTACTCTATTTTTAAAAATTGCAAAGTAATTTTAAATGTGAACAAGGCCCCATGCCATCAATGCTGGCCTTATGTGTCATCCACATCTTGAAATGTCAAGAAAGCTTCTTTGTAAGCCATACCTCCCTCTTCACCACACACCAAGGAATCCTTCCCAGTACTCATTAGACATTTCTTATATTAATAGTCCAAATTTAGGATCTATGTTTAATTTGTCACATTAACAAAATGTCAAATTTTGAAATGTATCCATTATCTCAAACTGAAAGTTCTTTGTGCTACTAAATGGAAAAGGATATATTTATTTTTTAAACAATCCCAGAATATTGTGTGTAGACTCTTGTTGTGCTCGAATGAATGTTTACCTATCCTACAAAGCACAAATACTGAATTGTAACCCTGTGACAAAGTTATACGTGTTGTACCTACTGTTGCAAACTAATCAATCAATAAATTTTTGTTGCCGAATTGTTGATCCTTTTTTCTCCAAAAGTTGTAAGTGCCTCATAGAAAACAAGAGCCACAGTGTGATTGGATGAAGGTAGATTATCCTTTGGACAAGTTTTACTGTGACACTTTTGACTTTCAAATAAGCTGATATTCTTTGACTAGCTAGCATCAGTGATATTCATGTAGATTAGCATTTCTCAACCTTGGCACTATTGACATTTGGGGTAAATAATTCTTTGTTGTAAGAGGTTGTACTATGCCTTCTAGAATGTTCAGCAGCACCCATGGCTCTTATCCACTAGATGACAGTAACCACTTCCTCCTGTTATCACAATCAAAAATGTCTCCCAACCTATTGCCAAACATCCCCTGGGTGAGACATCAGTGAGGGGCTGCTGGCATAAATAATGCACTGAAGGGGCAGAGGCAGAGGCTCGACCAGGTGTTCTGGTTAAAGAAGAGGAGCCTGCAGACTCTAGTCTAGGGAATCCCAGTAGGAATCTGGGATTCCCCTCCCACTTTCCAAGGCCCATGGGCTGTGGCCTCTACAGCACGTCTGGGGGATGGGAGAAAGAAGCATGAGGAAAAAAGGCTTGGGGATAAACTGACCTAGACTCGAGTAAACTAGACATAAAGTTATCAGGCTTAGAGGTAAATGGATCAGTGCTCTTTGAATTCAGGAAATAAATTATTAGAATTTGTGCAAATAAGGCACTGAGACTTCTGAGCACTTTATATGATTCACTAATAAGAAGGCATAAATATGCTTATGCAAAGGATCGTCCAGTCAGCCAGAGGGTAATATCAAATAAAAATAAACTGGACATTGGCAAGGAGAGACTTTATTTGAAAGGCTTATAATAACAAGGAGAAAGGGGCTGTTGCAATGGGTCACAGGGGTTATGGTAACAGTGAGAGTGCTCCCAATGGGAGACCTGTCAGCATCTCAGGGCTAAGCGAAAAGGGGTTTTCTTTTACAGTGAGAGTAAACATGAAAGAGCCAGGTGTGGGTGGGATGGACCAGTGGGATGGACCAGCCACATTGGTGGAGGTGGCGTGGTGGGAAATCCCCTTGTATCCTGAGCTCAACCTGTTCTCAGGAGGGGCTTCTTTTTTTTCTTTTAAGATCTATTTATTTGAGAGAGAGAGAGAGAGAGAGAGAGAGAGAGAGAGAGAGAGATTGAGAGGGAGAGAGGGATGGAGGGAGGGGCAGAAGGAGTGAGAGTCTTTTTTTTTTAATAATAAATTTATTTTTTATTGGTGTTCAATTTGCCAACATACAGAATAACACCCAGTGCTCATCCCGTCAAGTGCCCCCCTCAGTGCCCATCACCCATTCACCCCCACCCCCCCTCCTCCCCTTCCACCACCCCTAGTTCGTTTCCCAGAGTCAGGAGTCTTTATGTTCTGTCTCCCTTCCTGATATTTCCTACCCATTTCTTCTCCCTTCCCTTCTGTTCCCTTTCACTATTATTTATATTCCCCAAATGAATGAGACCATATGTTTGTCCTTCTCCGATTGACTTATTTCACTCAGCATAATGCCCTCCAGTTCCAACCACTGTGAAGCAAATGGTGGGTATTTGTTGTTTCTAATGGCTGAGGAATATTCCATTGTATACATAAACCACATCTTCTTTATCCATTCATCTGTCGATGGACACCGAGGCTCCTTCCACAGTTTGGCTATTGTGGACATTGCTGCTAGAAACATCGGGGTGCAGGTGTCCCGGCGTTTCATTGCATCTGCATCTTTGGGGTAAATCCCCAGCAGTGCAATTGCTGGGTCGTAGGGCAGGTCTATTTTTAACTCTTTGAGGAACCTCCACACAGTTTTCCAGAGTGGCTACACCAGTTCACATTCCCACCAACAGTGCAGGAGGGTTCCCTTTTCTCCGCATCCTCTCCAACATTTGTGGTTTCCTGTTTTGTTAATTTTCCCCATTCTCACTGGTGTGAGGTGGTATCTCATTGTGGTTTCGATTTGTATTTCCCTGATGGCAAGGGATGCAGAGCATTTTCTCATGTGCTTGTTGGCCATGTCTATGTCTTCCTCTATGAGATTTCTGTTCATGTCCTTTGCCCATTTCATGATTAGCCTCAGCAATCAGACAACAGAAAGACATTAAAGGCATTCAAATTGGCAAAGAAGAAGTCAAACTCTCCCTCTTCGCCGATGACATGATACTGTACATAGAAAACCCAAAAGCCTCCACCCCAAGATTGCTAGAACTCATACAGCAATTTGGCAGTGTGGCAGGATACAAAATCAATGCCCAGAAGTCAGTGGCATTTCTATACACTAACAATGAGACTGAAGAAAGAGAAATTAAGAAGTCGATCCCATTTACAATTGCACCCAAAAGCATAAGATACCTACGAATAAACCTAACCAAAGAGGTAAAGGATCTATACCCTATAAACTATAGAACACTTCTGAAAGAAATTGAGGAAGACACAAAGAGATGGAAAAATATTCCATGCTCATGGATTGGCAGAATTAATATTGTGAAAATGTCAGTGTTACCCAGGGCAATTTACACGTTTAATGCAATCCCTATCAAAATACCATGGACTTTCTTCAGAAAGTTAGAACAAATTATTTTAAGATTTGTGTGGAATCAGAAAAGACCCCAAACAGCCAGGAGAATTTTAAAAAAAGAAAACCATATCTGGGGGCATCACAAAGCCAGATTTCAGGTTGTACTACAAAGGTGTGGTCATCAAGACAGTGTGGTACTGGCACAAAAACAGACACATAGATCAATGGAACAGAATAGAGAACCCAGAATGGACCCTGAACTTTATGGTCAACTAATATTCGATAAAGGAAGAAAGACTATCCACTGGAAGAAAGTCTCTTCAATAAATGGTGCTGGGAAAATTGGACAACCACATGCAGAGGAGTGAGAGTCTTAAGCCGACTCTGCACTAAGTGCAGAGCCTGACCCGGGGATCAATTTGAAGACCCTGAAATCATGACCCTGAAATGATGACCATGAGACAACGACTTGAGCTGAAACCCAGAGCCAGTTGCTTAACCTACTGTGCCACCCAGGTGCCCCCTCAGGAGGGGCTTCTTAAGGAGGGCTGTAGACTGGATCAGGCTGCGGATGGGTAATGTTCTGGGGCCTAGAGAAAGGACAGAAGCCTAATGGAATTCTTTTTAAAGATTTTATTTATTTATTCATAAGAGACACAGAGAGAGAGGCAGAGACACAGGCAGAGGGAGGAGGAGACTCCATGCAGGGAGCCCAGCTTAATGGAATTTGGTGAACGTCTTGCTCCAGTTGATTGCAGTGGGTACGAGCAACTCGGCTAATCTTTTATGAGGAAAGAATGAGAATTTGGAGGGTTCGGTCCTGTCTGAGGTACATAAGGGAGTACCCACGAGTCCAAGGCTCAGAGCTTAGCTCTTAGGAACTGGCCAAAGGCACACCCCAAACACAGGCCTCTTTTCAGGATCTGCAGGGTTTGAGCAAGCCAGACCTCCCTGACGCCCTCTCCTGGGCTGACACCCTTTCCTATGCCTGCTTCTAGCAAGGTAAGTGCAATCCCTGCATCTCTGTGCATCAATGACTATAAGCTCCTGGAGGGTGGTGCCACCTGTGACTCCTCCATGGCTCCCACCCTAGTCCCCCACACAAAGCCTTGTCCCCTGGGAAAGCTATAGGCCGTGGGTAACTTTGGTTTCTAATTAACCGTGTTCCACCACTCATTCCAGAAACACACAATTCTACTATAATGTTCTTCTTAGCTTATCAGAGACTACTACCTGGTATATTATGCTTCTTGAAGGGTTGTGTGTGTGTGTGTGTGTGTGTGTCTGTGTGAAATTACTTTAGGATTCAAGCAAGTGAAACTTTCTATAAAAATTTGCCTTTTATTATCATTGCCTAAGAACATTCAATCACAGAACTGAGAATGTTTTCATGTTTTTGGGATGAATTTCAGTGATATTCAGAACATTATCAGCAGGACTTGGAGCCCAAATGACTATAGACATGTTTGAATGCAGTGGACAGGGGAGAAAACATCTGAGCTGCCCTTCCATCAGCAAAAATTGTACTCGAGAAAAGCCAACAGAAAGCAATCCACCGGTATTGCTGGAAGAATCTTTGACCATCTACATTTTCCATTTCCTGTAATAATTCCCTTAAAAATGCCCCTCATTGGGTGCCTGGGTGGCTCAGAGGTTGAGTGTCTGTCTTTGGCTCAGATCATGATCCCGGGGTCCTGGGATCGAGTCTCACCTTGAGCTCCCTGCAGGGAGCCTCCCTCTCCCTCTGCCTTTGTCTCTGTCTCTTATAAATAAATAAGTAAAATATTTTTTAAATGCCCCTTGTTAAAGCCCCATATCCTGTTTCACATGCTGCTTTTCAGTTTTCACATCTCCTTCTTATTTCCTTCCTTTCTGTCCTTCGGCAATGGCCTTCCGGTAAATTCTTATCAACGATTATTTATTTGGCTCTGGAAGATTGTCACTACTTGGTTGAACTCTGTCCCATTTACTGATTCAATAGCTGCTGCACCTCCTTCCAGTGCATAATGGGGCAGGGACTACAGCTTCTACCACGAGGCACAAAGCACCACAGAATCCAGGTGCAAAGATTGTTTCCTGGCAGATTGTGTGTTCTCTGGGCTGAACACTTGACCCAAGTCTTTTTTAAAAATTTGTATTATTGAAGTATAGTTGACATACAAGGTTATAGCAGGCTCAGATGCCCCACATGGTGATTCAACAACACTATACATTACCCAATGCTCCCCACGAGGTGTGTAGCCACCATCTATCACCGCACAGTGTTACCACAATATTATTGACCATTTCCTATGCTGCAGGTCTCATCCCCATGACTTAGTTAGTTTATAACCAGAAGTTTGTACCTCTTGATTCCCTTCCCCTTTTCACCCATTCCTCCCTCTGGCAACCACTTGTTTGTTTTCTGTGTTTATGTGTCTGTTTCTGTTTGTTTTGCTTTGTTTTTTTTTTGTTTTGTTTTGTTTTGTTTTCTTTTTAGTATGGTATTTGTCTTTCTAGTCTGTCTTCTTTCACTTAGCATCGTTCCTTCCTAGTTCATCCTTGCTCCCATAAGTGGTGAGATCCCATTCTTTTTAATGGCTGAGTAATATTCCATATATATATATATATATATATATATAAGAGTTTGCATTACGAGATATATATATATATATATATATATATATATATATATATATACCACAGTCTCTTTACCCATTCATTTATCAATGGACACTTAGATTGCTTCCATATCCTGGCTATTATTATAAATAATGCTACTGTAATAAACACAGAGGTGCATATATCTTTTCAAAGTAGTGATTTCATTTTCTTTGTGTAAATGCCCAATAGAGAAATTACTGGATCATGTGGTATTTCTATTGGTAATTTTTTGAGTATTCTCCATACTGTTTTCTGTAGGGACTGCACCAATTTACATTCCCACCAACAGTGCACGAGGGTTTCATTTTCTCCACATCCTTGCCAGTACTGGTTATTTCTTGTTTTGTTTTGTTTTGTTTTTATATTTTTCTGGCCCAAATCTTCATAGACATAAAGCACATCCCTCTTTTGCCACATCACAAACAACAGCATGCAGCACAGATAAGGTAGGAGAGTTTTGCTTCTTATGGAGGAAAGCAGAATGGATCGCCATTTGTTGAAATAGAATGAAGGTAGGTAAAACCAGGACACCCTCTAGTTTTAAGTGTACTGGATTCTCCTTCACGGACACATGTGGCATGATTGAAGATTCTCTGGCCTACTCTTTCAAGCACTAAGCCAATTATTTCAAGTCTAGCATCATTTTTAGTGATAAAGGTAGTTGACCTTTTACAAAAGCCTTTAGAAATGGCTAATAACACCTTACTCAATTAGATCAGTATCTCTTTCTTCATTCATTCAATATCAAGATCTTCTTTTAAAATTTAAGTGCAAGGATATATAGAAAAAAGCAATCATTTCCAGCCCTAGCTATATGTGTCCTCCAGCACATGACTAAGTTTTTCTCTGAAGCATTTTGTTTTGTTTACCTTTTTAATGTAACAGATAAAAGTATGCAGATAATATGACATATGAAATAATTTCCAAGGTGCCTGGGTGGCTCAGTCAGTGAAGAGTCTACCTTCAGCTCAAGTCATGATCCCAGGGTCCTGGGATCGAGTTCCATGTTGGGCTCTCTGCTGAGAGGGGAATTTGGTTCTCCCTCTCTGCCCCTCTCCCTATTCTCTCTCTCTAAAATAAATAAATATTTAAAACAATAAGCTAATAGAAAAAAATCAGATTTGTGTTTACCAGAGGTAGAGGCTAGAAGGAGGGGACAATTGGAGGAAGAGGACCAAAAGGTACAAAACTCCAGTTATAAGATAAATAAGTAGTAGAGATGGAATGTCCAGCATGATGACTATAGCTAACACGACTGTAGGGTATCCAGGAAGGTTGCTGAGAAAGTAGATCCCAAGAGCTTGCATTACAAGGAAAAACACTCCCTCCCCTTTTTGTGTGTATCTTAAATGATGGATGATAACTAAATTTATGTGATAATTATTTCACAATATATGTAAGTTGAATCATTATGCTCTACACCTTTTGCTGTTGTCAACTATTACTTAATACAACCAGGGAGCAGAGATAGTTGAAACTATCAATAACAATAGTTAAGATAGTAAATTTCATATCATTTCTTTTTACCATAAAAAAAAATCCACTCAAAAACACACCAATTATAACAAAGCTGCCAGAGATACCTCTGAAGAAATAGGAAGCTGTAGGTTCTTATGCCCTTAATGATGTGTTACTGTCTGGCTAAGCATTTCTTGACAGTCCAGTAACAAATGTGTAGAAAAAAAAGCCAAGAAAAGGAATTCAGTAGGATGCCTGGTGTTCTGATAGGCATTCGTATTTAGCCTTTTCATTCCCTGAACGTTTATGTGGCACAAGCATGACAAGCGCTGTTTAAGATGACCCAAGAAAATGCTACAAGAAAGCAGACAGTGTGCTTGGCATTTTAGAATTTCCATTCTAGTGAGGGATACAGATGCTGAGCCATAACAAAAGTACAATATAGGAAATAAGTGTAATTGAGCACAGAGCAGTAGCGAACAGTGCTGGGGCAAAAAAAAAAAAAACATAATTAAAAAGCAAGGTGAGGTGAAAGAGGGCTGGGCAGTATTCATTTGGATCATATCTAACCCTAGTGGTTCCCAGGTCTTCTCTAGGTAAATTTGAAAGTTTTTAAAGAAGTCAAAAATTGTTACTTGCAATGGACCTGACCACTTGTTAGTCAATATAAACGTGTGATTTGGGGTTCGAAGCAAGAAGGCATCTGCAATGTCAGCTGCTGTCTATAAGTCCACAACTGAGAGCTTGAACTGGCTTGTTACCATGGCAACATTGACACATGCCTCCAGTGGGCAACCGCGAGAGCAGGAGTTGAAGAGTTAACTATTCCAAAGAGCAGTCTGCAGGGAGTCAATATATCCCTGTTCTTTGGCAGTATTTCCTTTCACTTCCATGTCTCTCGGGCTATATATTTTTCCACCCGCAACTAAAATCCCAAAATATTCCCTCGGGACATTTTCTAGACTATCGTCAACTCCTGATGTCCCTGCATGTGGCATTTTCTTGCCCTGCATGAGCACACAGGTTGGTGACACATGAGCACACTCTTGCCGAGGGCATGGAGTCCTGTCTTTTAGAATGTCAAGGGCAATACTGTTGTCATCATAACTCCTCTGATTGATGAACAAATAACATACAAAAATAACTGAATTTGTTCCTGGAAGAAAATGAATTCTCCCAACTCGGCATGGAGGTTTTGTCAAACCTTTGAGCTGAAAGACAGTGACATCTGCTAATGAGCGTCTGACACAAGTCCAAGCATGGCCAACTTCTAATGATCCTGGAAAATGGAAGACAGCCTTGTCAAGAAGCTCCCTGGTGTTAATTAGCCAACATTTTACTAATGATTTCTCCTTCTGTGATCCTTGTTCAGGTCCATATAGCTCATTCAAGTAGAAAAAATTATGGGCCCAATTTTGTAGGCAAGGAAATTGAGATTCAAAATGGCAAGGGGGCCTAATTAAGATATCAAGAATAAGAAAAATAACAACCACCATCACTGACATTTATTGACCTCTTGCTCTCTATATGCCAGAAACTATGTTAAGTGTTCTACACGTATTAATCTATTTAATCTCCACAACAACCATAGGAGGTAGGTATTATTGTTATGATTTCATTATTGAAGAATCTGGAACATGGCAAGAGTAAATAGATCACTTAATGTCACAGAGGTAGAAACAGGCAGAGCAGGATTTATTTTAAATTGGCATAAATTGGAGGCATGGAAAGTGAGAGAGGCCAAAGGACAGACAACACAGAGGGAAAAAGGAGCAGAATTACAAACCACAAATCATTTCTTATCAGTTCAATCATATATTTTCCCAGTTACCAACCATCAGTCTCCCAAAATAGAGAGAGAACAATAAACAAAATCCCTGTGTTCTTTTGGTGGCAAATAGGGCTCAGAAGTGGAGTTGACTATTTATAAGGCTGAGAGAACTATTTGAGAATATCTCCACGCAGGATACTTCGAGATCATTCACGATATCTGACACCAGATAAATTCTTCATGTAAATGCGAAATGTAAAGCTCCCCTCAATCTGGATGAACACTGGTTATATTTTCCAAAACTTTAAAATCACAATAACATTTTCTTCACCAAGAAAAAAAAAAATGTGTTTGGCTTCTCTCATGAAAAATGCTTTTAGAAGCATTTTTCAAATGTTGCATTATAATTAACCCTTCAAAATGTTATAGTATTAAACACTCTTAACCAATAATAAATGCTGCACCATTTCTCTATTTGAAATGAAATTTAAACAACCTGCTATAGGGCAGAGTCGTTCAATGGAAGACAGAGGAAGCACATGCCAGCCAAATATTCAGAATGGGAAGAATAAACATCTCAGACACACTGGGAGGTGAATTTTAAATTCTGTTTTTACAGCTTGACTCCAGGAGGCAGCAAGAAAAAAAAGAAAAAATTAAAAGGAGGATATTTTCAAAGTAACAAATTGCCAACATTGACTCATGATGGGTCTGGAAGGTAGAACAATGGGGAAAGGGTAGGGATGATGAAGTGACCATAGCACATAGGTCTTCTAGTCACATGTTGGAAGTCTTGTCCCTGTCTAGGCATGACTGACTCCCACTGACTACGGCTAATGGAGGAAATCCTTCCTTGGCATGGAGCAGCCCAAAGGAAATTGGCCAACACTACCCAGGGCCATGTGGGTCATTACTAAAGGTGGAAGCAGATGCTTATCGCCTAGGGTGGCCCTCATGTAGTAGAGTCTGTGGCCTCATCACAACATCCTGTGTCCCTGTCCTCCTTACCTGATTTCACGTACCTCACCTTCCTCCACCCAACCCATGTGATACAAAACCTATTCCATCTCAGGGATGAATACAGGCTAGACAAAGCCCATCGGACAGAGACCAGTCTTCTGTTATTGGAACAATGATCAGCTCAGGGGTGGACATGGACCTGAATTTGCCCAAACTGAAGGGAAGGCATTATACAGCGGGCTCTCTCCAATCCCCAACAAAAATTAACCGGGAAAGCATGTCCCAGGCTGCTTTGAGCAGTCGGCTTGCAAAAGTAAATGGTTTAATAAACAATCTGAATTGCATGAGGCAAACAAAAGCATGATACATTTTTAAATTTAACTATTAGGCCAACTGTGTTTGGTCAAATTTCTTTTTGCCACCTGATTATGCATCTGGGGCAGACCCCATAGTTTCTGATTGCTTTCATGACTCAAATCTGCAGCCAGTCTAATTCAATTTACAGTCTGGTTCTTACGTGTGATGTAAAGCTCTTGTTCCCTTTTGCTGAGCACCAGCCAGGCTGTGGCCCAAGGAACTTGAAGGGAAGAAGGACAGTGTCTGCTATTTTTGTCTTTTTTCTGCCTTTCCTGGTTCTCTCTCTCAGTGTTGGGCACTGGAGAGCAAGAAGGGAAGCAGGGCAAGTGTTTCTTTATCTAGAAGCGGAACTGCAATTCTCTATTGACCACTCTTGCTTCTCTATTGACCACATTGCTTCTACCATCTTGTTGGCAATGCCGCCTTTGAGGCAGGAGCCCAAATATCTGCTCTTCCCATGGAATATGTGTGTGAACATTTTGGAGGGCCCCATGCGATCATTCAATTTGCTGAAGAGGGAGACACAACTCCAGCTCTGCCTCTTCTTCCTGCAGCCCCATGACCCACCCTGCCACCCACGTTCCCTACCCTCCCTCTGTCTCTTCCCCTCCCCCATCCAAATCTCTTACTTCTGGTTCCCAGCACCCAATAGACAATGCTCTTGAACAGACCCCAGGCAAAATAGCTCAAGCATAGTTGCCTAACACAACACCTACAGTAAACCAAGGCAAACTCATCATATCAAACAGTGAGAACCTTATCTGCACCAACCGGTCCCTTCCCCCTTCATCTCAGCCAGTGCCTTCTCTCTGGAATTTTCTTCTCTGCTCAGATGTGCCTGAAGTAAAATAATCAAGTCTTCTGCGTAAACAGGCAGCCAATCAAAAAAGTAAACAAACCAGAATCCCTTCCTTAAGGGACGATCTTGGTGTTCCCTCTTTTGATTTCAAGAAGAGAAGGGAAAATACCCTCCATCCAAGGAGGAGAAGGAAAAAGGCAGAAGCTGATGACACATTAGTCATGCAGCTGGGATGATGGCTGAAATAGCTTAAGAAATATAGATCTGAGGCTATGTTTTCCCATTTCTAGAGGTCAGTTTTGGCCAAATAAACAATGACAACTGAGAAAGAGTTTCAAAACTGACCAAATAAGTGGGATGTGTGTGTTTCTTTCCTTTTCCTTTCCTTCTATATCAACCTGTTGGAGTTCGAAACTGAGAAAGCAGCACCAGCCACATGATTTGTTGGACTGAGGCATAAGTCCAAATGCAGCACCCCTTGTTCAAAAAAGTTTTCAGAATTTCAAGAGAGTGACAGCAGAGCAATTAATCAAGCACAAGGCCTTTCTCAGGGCAAGGCCAAGTGTGCTGGCCAGGTTACATGAGCCAGTGGATCCAGAAGGCAGAGCATCAGCCCAAAGAAGACTATTCTTGAGCCTTAGTGTCTTGAAGTTTATCTTGTTCAGTTTTGGATTTGCCTGGAACCCATCACCTTTTCCTTCTTTTTTTACCTCTTCTTTTTGGAACGAGAATGTCTATTTTATGCCTGTCCTACCATTGTATTTTGGAAGCACATAATTCCTCTGGTTTTGCAGGTTCACAGATGGAGAGGACTTTGAATCAAAATGAATCTTTCCTTGAGTTTCACCCACCTCTGATTTATATTTATATTTAGTTGAGATTTTGGACTTCAGACTTTAGAGTTGATGCTGAAATACGTTAAGAATTTGGTGGCTGGGACACCTGGGTGGCTCAGCGGTTGAGCATCTGCTTTTGGCTCAAGGCATGATCCCGAGATCTGGGATCGAGTCCCATGGGCTTCTTTGCAGGGAGCCTGCCTCTCCCTCTGCTTATGTCTCTGCCTGTCTCTGAGTGTCTCTCATGAATAAATAAATAATTTTTTTTTAAAAAAAAGAACTTGGTGGCTGTTGGCATGGAATGAATGTATTTTTGATGTGAAAGAGACATAGATTTGGGAGGGCTAGTTGCAGAATTATGTACTGATTACGTGGGTCGTCTCAAAATTCCTATGTTGTAGCCTAAATTCGCTACTGTGATGGTATTTGGAGGGAGGGTCTTTGGGAGCTAATTAAGTCATGAGGGTGGATCCTTCATGAATGGGATTAGTGCCCTTATAAGAAGAGACATGAGAAAGATTCTCTCTCCTTCTTTCTTTCTATTCTCCAACACATGAGTATATAACAAGTAGATGGCCATCTGCAAACCAGGAAGCATGACCTCAACAGACATCAAATCTGCTGGTGCCCTGATAGCAGGCTTCCCAGCCTCCAGAGCTGTAGGAAACAAGTGTTTGTTGTTTAAGTCCCTAGTCATTGTATTCTATTATATCAGCCAGAACTAAGGCAACTCCAGAGAACCTCAATGCCCCCTTCTGTCTTTCTATGATCACACACACATTCTGAGACAGAGAGATAGTACTGGTCAGGATTAAAGTTACAGTGAGAAAGCTTGAGAGGTCTACTGGAGAATAAGGACTTTGAGGTTTCACATAATCTGTGCCTTGAAGCCCAGATCAAATTTGAAAAAGCATAAGTTGAAGAGGTGTTGCAAAAATAATTAAGAGTGTAGGCAATGGGATGGATCTCAAAGCCAAGGCAATATAGGACACAGAGCATGGAAAATGGGAAGACTTATGATTCAAAAGTGGTTGGAGGGCAGCCTGGATGGCTCAGCAGTTTAGCGCTGCCTTCAGCCCAGGGCCTGATCCTGGAGACCCAGGATCAAGTTCCACGTTGGGCTCCCTGCATAGAGCCTGCTTCTCCCTCTGCCTATGTCTCTACCTGTGTCTCTGCCTCTCTTTCTCTCTCTCTCTTTCTCTTTCTCTCTCTCTCTCTCTCCCTGTCTTTCATGAATAAATGAATAAAATCTTTTTTAAAAAAGTGGTTGGAGCCAAAATGTAGAAGTCCTTGAAAGAAGATGTAGAGTATATTCAAGCAATGTGATATTTTATGCACATTTACTTTGAAAGTAAGTTACTTGTGTTTTATATTAGTCTAGTGTTTTGAATCTAGACAAGCTATTACTATCATTCCAGATGCATGGAGTAGCTTCATATACAATGTAGATTCTGTGATTTAAGTCATAGTTTAATAAGTGAGAGACTACTGGTATTATCTGTTTTACTCATGATAAGGAGACAAAGGAATGCAGAATTTGAGATAAGGGAATCTAGTCTTGTGGTTCATTTGCCACTGAACATCTGTTGTCTTCTGAGGAAATCATTAACCTTTCTGAGCTTCAGTTTGTTCATCTGTAAAATGAGCTTTTACCTTCTGTTCCAAGTTATTATAAGTATTTGGTTGGACAACATTTGCAAACATGTTTTATAAACAGCAAGACCCTATCCAAGGTATACTGCTAATGTGATTCCTGAATCCTTGACTATATTTTGGAAAGGTCACCCCAATTGATGCCTGCTTGAAAAATGACATACAAGTCTGCAGAGGTAGAGTTAGAACAGGCTAGAGTATTTATAAATCTAGTTTTCATCTAGTCAAAGCATATTTGACAGGTGATTCTCAGGGGAAGTTCTCAAGTGTCAAGTTCGTGGACCCATGAATAGAGCCTATAATTGAGGGTAGTCAACGCAGCTTGAAGAAACATTGCTAGGATCTTGGAGAACATAAGATTTTTTAAAGGAAAATTTTATGTAATACTACTGCATTCATACTCCCTGATTCTCTATATTTTCCTAGTCCTATTGTCTCAGCTCCATAAGACAATAGGTCTCTAAATTTTGAAATGAGTGCTGATAGTAAAACAATTGTGTAATCACCTCTCAGTGAGACATAATTATAGTCTAGTCCTTGTGGTTTAGTGGACACAGACTAGATGTTATTTACTCCATCCATAAGTTTCTTGTTATGACCCCACAAATGATCCATGACCTTGAAGAATTTTGTATAAGCTGTTTTCTCTTCCTGGAATATAAGTTCACCTATCATGGACACTTAATAGTGGCTCTTCCAGTATCTATTTGTCCCACCCCAATGACTCCCAAATTCCATCCTTGTATCTTAAGGTAATCATCTTTGTTTCTGCTTGATTAATGGTAAACTAATACCTTCCCAGACTCCAGAGGTTTGCACACAACCTAAGACAATCCAGTCACCACTTTCTACTTCCTTGGCCACAGTGGTTGATTTAGGGTTGGACATATGACTAAGCCTAGAGAGTGAAGCAAGGGTTTACTGACTTTTGTGGTCTAATGAAATAGATCTGTCAGGATAAATAAGCTTGTTTTTACATCTATTTTTATTTTTTCATTTTTCTAATTTGTTCATTAAGTATTTGTGGTATTATGTGTGGTTTCTTCAATAATTTAATTGAGGTTTCTCAAAACCAAAACTTATTCCTTTCTAAATATTTGAAAGATAATTCTATCATTTTAAGCAGTTTGATTAATAATGTAGTTCAGCATACAAGAAATTAATTAAATATCTTTTTAAAGATTTTTCTTGGTATCTCTTTGGAATTAAATGTACTTAAGCCTGGCATCTCTCCTCTAGAAACCAGGAGCCTGTAAGTCTATTACAATAGATGCCCAACAATACATCATAAAAATAATATCAAACAAACTTGATTAAGTTATTGCAAAAATTCATGCCTCTAAGAAGACTTGTCCTCAGCTTATATCCAGCTTTTTATAGTTTAGGTGACTTTTTTTAAAGTGGCCACAAGTTATTTGATACTCCTCCAACTGAGCAGTGTCTATGTTCCCTGCACTTGTATCTGAGTGGGTTCTGACATTTTCATACAACAATGTTTGGTAGAAGTGATGTTTTGTGATTTCTAAGGCTACATAATTAAATGCTATTCTGTTTCTGCTCTTGACTACTCACTATGTGGGAATCCAGCTACCATATAAAAAGAAAATCAGACTAGCCTGAAATTACCTTACTGGAGAGAACAAGTGTAGACATTCCTGCTGACAGTCCCAGGGAGTCTGCTTCAAGTCATCCAACCCAGGCACCACACATCATGAAGCAGAGACAAGCCATCCCGGTATTATCTAAATTCCTAACCCATAGAATTCTTTCAACATAATAAAACTGCTATGTGCCACTGAGTGGTTTTGTTATATGGCATAGTCACAGGAAAATTTAGCTTTATTCCTTCAAGGATTAACTTAAGGTTTTTCTTTAATGTGTTTTAACTAGTGTATGTCTAAGTATACCATTGTTTTTATTATATTTAGGATTTAATAAACTCCTTGAGGGGCACCTGGGTGGCTCAGTGGTTGAGCATCTGCATTTGGCTCAGGTCATGATGCTGGGGTCCTGGGATCAAGTCCCACACCAGGCTCCCTATGGGGGAGCTCTGCCTATGTCTCTGACTCTCTCTCCATGTCCCTCATGAATAAATAAATAAAAATCTTAAAAATTAAGAAAATAAAAAACTTCATAAATCCATGATTATTGTCTTAAAGAGCTCTGGAAAACTCTCGGGCATTACTGTTTCTGTACCATTCAATCTCTCCTTTCTTTCCCTATCTTCCTATCTCATTAAACATGTTAGACCTTTATACTATGTCTTATGTTTCTGGTGTCTCTTCTGGTGTCTCTTCATGCTAGATTATTTCTTCTGACATATCTTCCAGTTTAAAAATTCTCTCTTCAGCTAAGTCTTCTGTTAAACCCATTCATTGTGTTTAAATTTTACTTCCTGTTTCTGTTGTAGGAGTTCTGGGGTTTTTTAAATCTCTTATGTCACTTTTTATAATTTCCTGTTCCATACAGATATTTCCAAGTTCTTTTTTTTTTTAAGATTTTATTGATTTATTCATGAGAAACAGAGAGATAGAGAGAGAGACAGAGACAGAGACCGAGAGACAGAGACAGAGACAGAGACACAGGCAGAGGGAGAAGCAGGCTCCATGCAGGGAGCCCGATGTGGGACTTGATCCTGGGCTAAAGGCAGTGCTAAACCACTGAACCACCCAGGCTGCCCCTCCAAGTTCTATTTAAAAAACAAATATTGCCTTATATATAATAGGTATAGTTGTTTTCTGATTTGTGTCTGATGATTCCAAAATCTAATGTCACATAGGATCTATAGTTGTTGTCTATTGTTCTGCTGGATTTCACTCATGTCGTCTTGGTTCTTGTGCATCTGGTATCTTCAATAACATGACAAATATTCTATTTGAAAAGTATTTGTATAAATAATTTTAGGCCTATGATAATGAAAGCTTCTTCTGGGGAGGATTTTTGTTTTTGCTTCTGCAAGCAGATGCCTAAGATATCTTTCAGTCTACACCATCCTAAGCTCATTTTGTATTTTACCCAGTTTTTTTAGTTGTTTCATCATCGGAGGTTTGATTCAAACTGCATAGTTTACTATTACCTAAAGTATAAATTCAGGAAATAATAGACTAATGGAAATCAGAGCTTCTCAAACTTTATGATACATACACATCAGCTGGTATCTTGTTACATGGTGGGACTGTCAACAGGAATACAGATTCTTATTCAATAGGTCTAGGGTAAGGACCAGAATTCTGCATTTTTACAGGATCTCAGGTGATGGATATGCTAAACGCAGAGTAACATGTATAAAGTTGGATAGGAATATTGAGTGGGAGTTGGGAAGATGAAAATTCACAATAGATACATTCCAAGTGTAATTTCTAACCAATGTACTACTCCAAACCAAACATACTTGAACCTTTCCTTGATAATATGTTAGACATCGAGCTACTAGAGAGATTGAGGCACATCCGAGAGTACCTGATGCAGTGGTACTCTGATTTCAGCAGAGATAATTTGCAGGGAGGGAGAGGTTTATGAGTTAAACTGGGAATGATGACAGAGAATAGTATGATGTCTGCCTCCTACACTACATCCGGTGATCATGTATCTAAGCCCTGTGTGTGATGGGTCTGCAGATGAAAGCTGAAGGAATGGTTTTCTTAGGAAACTATGTAAGACATAGGAGTATAAGTAGAAGACTATTTATCATTATCAGGACTTGCAGCTTTGAAGCTCCGAAAACCAACCTGAGACCAATCCTCAGTAACTGGTGCTAAATAGGCAGATTTGTAGAGTGGGTAATCCCCCTCAAGTTCAAGGACATGTTCAAGGCAGTCCAGAGCAAAATACCTCAAGTAAACTCAACTGGCAAGAAACACTTCCAGGGTACACACACACACATACACACATTTTAGCATCTAGAGACCAATACACATTAAATATCCAAATAAGGGGTAATTCTTAATTAATGGAGGTATATAGTGCATTGAAAAGTGCAAGATTTTTAAGAAGACCTTTTAGGGCTCAAATTCACACTCTTATCATCACTGGTGGGGTCACTTTGGGTTAGTTGCTTAGCTTCTTAAATTCCAGAAAGTTTGTGAAGCTTAAAAGTGATAACTATTACAAATTACTGGCATATATTAGGTCTTTAATGATAAATATAAATATCCTTACTTTTCCTTTCCCTCCGCAACAACTTAAAAAAATACATCTAAATCCCAAGCACAGCTTTATCCACTTAGGCTTTTAATGAAATAAGAGCTGGAATATTTGGACAACAGATGCTCTAAAAAAATCAACATCATTAATGCATAAGAATCCAAAGCCATGGGGCACCTGGGTGGCTCAGTGGTTGAGCATCTGCCTTTGGCTCAGGTTGTGATCCCCAGGTCCTGGAATCAAGTCCTGCACCAGGTTCCCCCCCGCCCCGCCCTGGGAACCTGCTTCTCCCTCTGCCTATGTCTCTGCCTCTCTCTCTGTCTCTCATGAATAAATAAATAAAATCTTTAAAAAAAGAATTCAAAGCCATGGAAATGTAAGTCCTCTTCTCTTCACTTCTTTTTCAGAAAACTGATGCACCAGGCTGGGAGCCATGATTTATTTTGTCACACCATTCCAAAGTTAAAGGAAACAGACTTTGGATAATTAGCTAATAAATTTTATTCGTATTTAATAACCAAGGGAAAAAATCATTCTTCTATATCCTCAAAGTAGGCCATTCTTGGATTCTTTTAATTCAAATGTGGCAAACACAATTGATCAAAAAGTTTTATTATTTAGAGAAGACATAAATGCCAAAATATAAATATAATTTTCCCCTCTATTCTCACTCTGACCAGTTCAGACATATTTATTAATAATTACTTGTGGAAACATAATTCACAAAGCTGATCTTCCTAGAACAATAGTGCATTTACTTATCTCAGCGGTACCACATGCTGATGCTTGTCCAGCATTCTTGGAAATAATTATTCAGCATCAATATGGTAAGTTTAAAGTCACAAAGAATCTACTTTAAATACTGAAAAGTACACTTGCAAATTAACCTCCATCAAAATGTTCTCAGCAAAACTCTGAACTCAAAGAATACTTTTTTATACTGGAAATTGTTAATGAAAAAAATATATTGTATAACATACCCAGCTGGGCTTAGGAAAATACATATTTTATAACAGATATTCAATTGAGCATGCAAACATTGACTGCTCCAGCATTTCCATATAGAAAGTGCAATTTAGTAGGAAAAAAAAAATCTTAAGGCAAAAGCACACTGACATTACAGACCATTTGTGTTTAGTTAATAGGTCTTTTGGCAAAGGTGGGGGATCTTCCAGCCCCTCAAACCCCTTGTCATTCCTGGTCTGAAAATATATTTTTTAAACTTTTTGTTTAAGATTTATTTATTTATTTGAGAGAGAAAGAGTGAGACTGAACATGAGCAGGGGGAGGGGCAGAGGGAGAGCATCTCAAGCAGACTCCTGGTGAGCTCAGAGCCTCACAAGGAGCTCCATCTCTCGAGCCTGAGAGCATGACCTGAGCAGAAATCGAGAGTCAGACAATCTGCTGAGCCATCAGGCACCCCTGCAAATATATTTTCTTTCATGGAAAAGAAGAGGTGGCCCTTATGAAGAAACCTGCCCTGTAGATGTTTCTACCCTCATCAATTATTCCTGCAAAAAGGAAAAATATGTTAGAGTTGCCATTTGAGCATCCTTCTGGCAATAAATAGAATTTGTGATTGGTTTATATATGCCTCTTGGTTCAGATCTCAATATGAACACCAAGAGAAAATCTGAAGATTGTTAGGCTCAAGCAAAAGGAGTATGGAAGTGTTAACTTTCACAATCCCACATAAAATATCCTCTAAGGGCCCTGTAAGAATAGTGTAACCTTTGATGATGAACTTGGCGGCCTGATAGATTTCATTTGGACGCCACTTTTGCTGTTAAGTAAACACCTAAGCATCACTGTACTCGGGCATCCTGGGAACACCAAAGCTAAGCACAAGGTCCCCGGAGAAGCACTCTTGTTTATCAAAAACTACAATACACAAAGGCTAGACGTTCTTTGTACCTCTTTTTTTTCTCTTTTATTGTGGTTAATGATATATTTCTTTTATCATGCGCAATTTTATAATTACATGAAGTGTGTGTCTGTGTGGGTGGGTGGGTGGGTGGGTGAGTGTATATGATTTGGATATTCCCTATGAGGAAATGCTAGCTCTTGATACAAAATGGCCCCTGCAGAATTATGGCAGAAGCATAAACAATAGTCCATGGATTGATTGCTTCAAACTGGAGACTTTCATCAGAAGACCCAAGCACAAAAGAACAATCTTCTAGAGCTCTGTGATGGCTCATTGGTCAGACCAAGCTGTATCTAAAACTCCTGTTATTCATCTGTCTTCCTTATTTTAGAGCTAAAGACTTTAGCCCAGTTAAAATTACATCTTTACTATTGGTTCATCTTTTAATAATATACACAAGTGGCTGAAGATTTATCAAAAGAGATTGCTAAAGTAACTTAGGGCAGTTTCCACGTGGCAACACATTTGTCATTGTGTTTTTTGATAGAGTTAAGTATTAACATCATATTTAAAAATCAAAATCGTACATTTGTCAAACCAGATATCTAAAAAAACAAGGTGCCTCAAGCTGAAAATTTCTTTTAATTCACAATAAGCTCCTCTTTGACATAACTTCCAAATGAATTAAATAAAAAAAATAAAAAATAAAACATGAACTAGGCCAAAAAACAAAGTCAGGAGGCCCAATTTCAAATATTGCCTAGAATGCTTCATTGGTCTTGTCTTAATTTGCTTTTAGGTGGTACCATTTTAGAAATGTCAACACCAAATTTATGTAAAAAAGAGTATCAAGTTCATGCAGCAAATTGAAAGAGTTAATGAGTACTTCAATCTTCCTTTTCTTTGAGTAGATGTTAAAAAAAAAATTCTCTCAAGGTGAAACAAGTGAAGATTCAAATAAGCAGTGGATGAACTTGACAATTGTTAAACAAATATTTAAGTTTCCCTCACACAAAAGACATTGGGTGATAGGTGCAAGCCCCCAGACTACCATGGAGGCAGCTCCATGGCTCAAGACAACCTAGTCAGTCTACCCATAAAATGCAAGATTTCCAAGTCAGACAAAGGAAAAGTAAATGCTGTTAACCACCTTGGCTTTGGCCACTGCCTTGATTTGGCTACAGAATAACTGTTGCATTATAATTATAAAACTGTTGCATTATAATAATTGCATTATTCAGAGATGATAGCTTCAATACCTACACTTTCCAATGTGGTAACTGGTAGTCATTTATGGCTGTTGAGTATTTGGAATGTGGGCAGTGTGTCTTGAGAAAGTGAAGTTTTGATTTTACTTATTAATTTGATGCTAACAATACAGAGTTGTTAGCAGGATTAATGAATTTATTTAACTTGGACAAATGTAATTTTGAAACAGATGCTTTTGCCTCAAAGCCAAATCAATTCTTCCAATAAAGATAAGCCACGTCTATCAATGTGGGTGCAACTTTATAAAGGAAAATGATTACTCGGTATTCAATTTAGTTATTGAGCAACTTTTAAATGTGGTTGGGACAATTTAGATATGTGAGTCTAAACTTTTCAACTGGAAATTTTATGAGATCTAAATATGAATCAACTATTTCCAATGAAAATTTAACATCTGGATAAAGATGTGTCTGCCGCAATGCCACTCTGTTATAGAATGTTCTCATTCTCATCTGTCCTGGAGAGAGGTTCATGGGTTGTTCACCTTCTGGAAGCCTTTTAGTAAACCTCTCTGACGAGGTAGCTACATCTCACATGGAAGCCCTGGGAAATGCAGAAGCTTGAGGGTCACTGGTAAGATTCTTGAGAGGCCCTGACCATAGGGAAGCCCATCCTCTTTTATAAGAGGTTTTATAAGGTTTTATAAGGTTCATTGCAAATAGACTTTTTATTTTTTAGTATAAGTAATAAAAATTTATTAAGAATTCCGAGGATGGTGGTTCTTGCACCCAACCTGGAGAGAAGAACCAACACTGTAGGAAATCACTCACTCAGAAATCACACTGTCCCAACACCTCTGGCCAACACAGGGAGGAGCAAAATCATTCCCCCAGAATTTTGGTCAGGCTCTGTTCACCCATGAACGGTTGGGAGGACAGATGTAGAAGGGACCATCACATGATACTGGGGGTGAGATGGGGGTATACTACACCCCAAGCTGGCTCCTCAAAAATCAGGGGAGAAACAGATCCACTTCTTCTCTGGAGTGGAATTCCTGGTCACCAGGCTCATTTCTTACCCTTAATGAGGTTGTCACTGCCCCGAGTAAAACTTTCATCCTGTAGGTTCAGGACAAGGTTGTCATCAGTGAGACAGATATGGTTCTGCAATGTAGCGATTGTCTTGGAGATATTCTGGGCTGCCTGGATCTTGTGCAGTTCGATCTAGCCAGAGTTGTTGCTCAGAGCTCCTCCAAAGTGAGAAGGTTGGGGTTAAGAGTTCACACAAGGCCCAGTCTCAATCCTGGCCCCATCCTTACTCCTCTAGCCCCTCTCTGGGCTGTCAAGGCTGTGCTCAGATGGCTCATGCCTGGTCCCACTCTGGTCCCCACCTGTAGGCCCTGTGCAGGAAACTGCCAGGAACCGGAGGCAAGGCCATCAGTGCTATTGATCTGCCTTACAGTGAGAGCCAGGCCTCAGGCACCCCCCTAAACAAGTAGACTTTTTAATGGGGGACTTTCTGGAAGGCTTCTTTGCCTTTTTATTTGGTCTAAAAGAGAAAGTCTGAAGAGATGAGGGTCAGTGGGTAGTTGGGTGTCTGTGGTATCATAGGGAGCTTCTCTTTACCAATCCTGTCACTGCAGTTGGGATCACACAGGTCTCACAGTGATAGGGCTCCGTCCTTCCACTCCCAGGCACCATGAATCTGAGAAGCTTAAACCTGCAGAGCTAATGAGCTGAGAAGCATCTGCCTGGAGATTTGGAAAAGTAGATCCACTACACACACACACACACACACACACAAAATCACACACAATCTCTCTGAAAGAGAAGAAAAAGACGTATGTGAATTCCCTGAATATCTAATAAGCTCTTACTATTTGCCAGTTATCGAGCTAAATGCAGAGAGATACTAAACCAAATTAACTAGATCCTATTAATAAGCCATTCAGAGAGAATGGCTGCCCTGGACATTTGCCTAGACCGATAGCAGACTTTGCATAAGTGAGAAATAAATTTCTATTTATTAAACTCCTGAGAATTGCGAAGTTTTTTTTTTTTGTTTTGTTTTGTTTTTAATTGCAGCTTGACCTTATCTATCCCAAGATGGCTAACTAACACATGGCCCTTGCCTGTGACAGGTCCATAATCCAGGAAGGTAACTTCAAGTCTTTATTTCAGTGGCTTCAGTAAGCACTAATTCTTTAACTAAAATAACTAGTTCTAATTTATAGAGGTGTTTACTTCCAAGGGTAATGAAAATTTCATCAATATCAAAACATGTATGAAACAAGACAACTAGGAAATTCAAGTTCCTTAGAGCAGCTGTTCTTAGCTCTGGCTATGTGTTAGAATTATGTGGGAGAGTTTTTCCAAAATGCCAGTGCCAGAGCCCTAACCTCCAGAGATTTCAATTTCATTAGCCCAGATTAGGGTTCAGGCATTAGTATCTTTTATCAAGATTTCTAGTTTGAGATTCAGTGAATTTGATAGTTGTATCAAGCTCCTGGGATACAGTCTTGTAAGTTAAGTTTTAAAATTGAACATTAAATTTAACTCTAAACTTCCAGCTAAACAAAAGAAAATAGAAATCCTTTTCTCCTTCCTGAAACTTATTGTGATATATTTACGTAATTTATTTAATGTTTTTCCCTGTGATTGTCAGTTTTATGTGTCAACAGTCCCCCGTTATTCAATCAAACACTTGCTATGCAAGGTGCTGTAAAGGTAATTCGTAGAGGTGATAAAGTCCATAATCAGGGGCTCCTGGGTGGTGGCTCAGTCACTTAAGTGTCTGACTCTTGATTTCAGCTCAGGTCATGACCTCAGAGTCCTGAGAACAAGCCTGGAGTTGGGCTCCATGCTCCCATGGGGAGTCTGCTTCTCTCCTTCTCCCTCTCCCTCTACCCCTTTCCCTGCTCTCTCTCTCTAAAATAAGTAAATAAATTTTTAAAAAATAAAGTCAAAATCAGCTAACCTTAAGTAAGGAATGTGAAGTCATCTGAATGGGCCTGATCCAATGAGTTAAAACATCTTAAGAGCAGAACCGAGGTTTCTCAAGTCTACCCATGAACAGCCCCTTCAGCTTGCACCTGAGAATTTCACCGAGCTCATCCTGATGGCCTGCCCTGAGGCTTTCAGACTTTTCCTGTGAGCCCCTAAATCATCTGAGCCTTGCATTAAATCTCTTAATATAGATCTCCTACCAATTTTGTTTCCCTGACTGAATATTAATACACCCCAACCTTCAAGGCAGAGGTATCGGTGTTATTCATTACGAATCCCAGTACCTAGCAACATGCATGGTCCCTAGAAGGCACCAACAAACACTTAGCAATTGAGTAAGTGAATGAATGAACCATCTGGTTGGGGAAGTAAAGCATGCAACATAAAGAGTGGGCCATGATGGACAACAACTGCTATGGAATTCTGCATAAGGAGAAAGCACGTCCACCCATGGTGATCAGGGAAGAAGCTGAGGTGGCAGGATGGAAATTCAGGAAGCAAAAAGTATAGAGACAAGAAATGGCAGATGCAGACATATTATATAAGCTAGAGTAGACAAAGAATTTATGTGAGCAAACAGATAATGAATTGGGAAGAATCAAGCACACCCAGATTTTGCAGGACTAAATGCAGAACTCTAAAGGCACTTGGGTGGCTCAGTGGCTAAGCATCTTTTTCAGCTCAGGTCATGATCCCAAGGTCCTGGGATCAAGCACCACTTCAGGATCTCTGTTCAGCTGGGAGTCTGCTTCTCTCTCTCTCTCCCTCTGCCCCTCCCCCTGCTTATGCTTGTTCTTTCTTTCACTCTGTGTCAAATAAATAAAATATGTTTTAAAAGCACATAACTCTAATCCCTTAGCAAGCAGTGGCTCTCTGTCTCTCTCTTCAAGATTCAAAAACTGTTCTTTGCAGAGTGGCTGCACCAGTTCACATTCCCACCAACAGTGTAAGAGGGTTCCCTTTTCTCCGCATCCTCTCCAACATTTGTTGTTTCCTGCCTTGTTAATTTTCCCCATTCTCACTGGTGTGAGGTGGGATCTCATTGTGGTTTAGATTTGTATTTCCCTGATGGCAAGTGATGCAGAGCATTTTCTCATGTGCATGTTGGCCATGTCCATGTCTTCCTCTGTGAGATTTCTCTTCATGTCTTTTGCCCATTTCATGATTGGATTGTTTGTTTCTTTGGTGTTGAGTTTAATAAGTTCTTTATAGATTTTGGAAACTAGCCCTTTATCTGATATGTCATTTATAAATATCTTCTCCCATTCTGTAGGTTGTCTTTGAGTTTTGTTGACTGTATCCTTTGCTGTGCAAAAGCTTCTTATCTTGATGAAGTCCCAATAGTTCATTTTTGCTTTTGTTTCTTTTGCCTTCATGGATGTATCTTGCAAGAAGTTACTGTGGCCAAGTTCAAAAAGGGTGTTGCCTCTGTTCTCTTCTATGGAGGTTCCTCAAAGAGTTAAAAATAGACCTGCCCTACGACCCAGCAATTGCACTGTTGGGGATTTACCCCAAAGATTCAGATGCAATGAAACGTCGGGACACCTGCACCCCGATGTTTCTAGCAGCAATGGCCACAAATAGCCAAACTGTGGAAGGAGCCTCGGTGTCCATCGAAAGATGAATGGATAAAGATGTGGTTTATGTATACAATGGAATATTACTCAGCCATTAGAAATGACAAATACCCACCATTTGCTTCAACGTGGATGGAACTGGAGGGTATTATGCTGAGTGAAATAAGTCAATCGGAGAAGGACAAACAGTGTATGTTCTCATTCATTTGGGGAATATAAATAATAGTGAAAGGGAATATAAAGGAAGGGAAAAGAAATGTTGGGAAATATCAGGAAGGGAGACAGAACATAAAGACTCCTAACTCTGGGAAACGAACTAGGGGTGGTGGAAGGGGAGGAGGGCGGGTGTTGGAGGGGAATGGGTGACGGGCACTGAGGGGGACACCTGACGGGATGAGCACTGGGTGTTTTTCTGTATGTTGGTAAATTGAACACCAATAAAAATTAATTTAAAAAAATAAAAATAAAAATAAATAAAAAATAAAAATGTGTAACAAGATATTAAAAAAAAACAAAAAAACAAAAAACTGTTCTTTGAATGAATTTTATTTGCAGACTAAAATTAGGAAGAAGAAAAAGTGAAGCTCCTCTGGTGAAGAAAGATGGGAAGGACAGGGTTCTCACTCATTCATGTGGATGCCTTTAAGAAACCCCTAAAGGGGGGCACCTGGGTGACTCAGTGGTTGATCATCTGCCTTTGGCTCAGGGCATGATCCTAGGGTCCTGGGATCGAGTCCGGCACTATGCTCCACACAAGGAGCCTGCTTCTTCTTCTGCCTATGTCTCTGCCTCTCTCTGTGCCTCTCATGA
Organism: Vulpes vulpes; assembly: GCF_048418805.1. Classification (NCBI taxonomy): domain Eukaryota; kingdom Metazoa; phylum Chordata; class Mammalia; order Carnivora; family Canidae; genus Vulpes; species Vulpes vulpes. Next base: position 11,105,677 of record NC_132788.1, read on the forward strand.
ATAAATAAATAAAGTCACTTTTTAAAAAGAAACCCCTAAATAACAGCTAATATCCCATAAAGCATCTGTTGAAAATCAATGCTAAAGTAACAGGCCATATCAGCATTAGTTCACTCATCTAAGCAGCGTGTCAGTCATTCATGTTTAGAGCCCTCTATCACACCCAAGTCCTGGAGAAGCTGGGGGTGAAGAGAAGACTATGTCTGCTGGTGGTGGGCCCAGCATGAGCGGCAATGATCATGCTCTTGAGGTCCTGAGAGGCCTTCTTCTAAGAGCTTTGTTCCAAAGGCAATTCATCCCTGATAGAGGAGACAGAGTTTTGTAAAAACTGTGGATCTGTGCTTACCTGGTCTTTCTCTAACCTCACCTCTCCTGCATGGAGTTATGCCTGAGCCCTGGAGAAAGGAGGGAAAAATGAAATATTCATCGTAAAAATCTCTGAAACACTGGGAAAAGGGCATGTGGCAAACTGCAACACCAAGGCAGGGCCAAAGGGTATCCTCTTCACTCCAAGTGGAACATCTTCTAAAAATGTAAAATGAGAGAATGTCACCTGTCAGAGGAGGGAAAGGTGAGGGTCATTGTGGACAGAGGCTGGAATACTTGTCACTTCACCTGAATTCCTGTCTTAAAAGAGACAGACAGACTGGCAAACGAAAGTGGCCCAAGGACACTCTGGTCTACCTGGCTGGTTCACTTTGCAATACAGACTTTCCAAGTTTACCCCTGACCTTCTCACTTCCAAGGCCCTGGACCCTTTCTGGTTAAAGATCTCCTCATTATCCAGAAGAGCTTCTACAGGGACAGTTTTCTAAAAGACTTGTTCTGGTGGTTAGTCCTCCCATATCCTGTGTCCGTTCACTGCATGGGCCATATCTCATAGCAGATCAACAGACATGTGCTCACTGGCACTGTCGACTTTGACTTCAGTCCTTTTGTCCTGGTCTTTCTGGAAACCTCAGGCCAGAACCTCTTATAGGAGGTGCCTTCTCCACACCTTTGCTGTGCAGCTAAACACTTTGGGAGAGAATTGCATAATCCCAGTACAGATGGCTACACACCTCTGTGGTCCTGACTCTGGTGCTGCGCGTCAGCCTTTCTGATTTTCTTCAGTGATCATCAAAAAAATAATTTAAAAAAAAAAAAAAAGGCCAACATCCCTCAGTGTTTAAGGACCTCATTCTCAGCAGACCTCCCTATACAAGCCAAAGTCATCAGGCATTTATCAGCTGAGGCTTCAGGTTGCTACTGCTTTGACATCAAGATAACAAAACTACTCCATTGTAAGTCTGAACACAGCCAAGCACAAAAATGACCAAACAGCCCACTTTCCTGCTAGTAGGAGTAGTGCCTTTCCCTCACCAATTACATAAAATTTACCAATTATATAAAAGTGATAACTATACCCAATCATAGCATTACCCCCACTTCCTTACAGCATCTAATTTAGAGCAAAGAGCAAGGTCCCTAACACTCCCTCAAAGAACCTAACAGAATCCCAAGCCCTGTAATAAATCTTCTCTAGAATTCCTTTTCTGAGAGGCTCCTTGATTCCCCAGGGGGTGCATTATCCCTCCAACGAGCAATTGACCCAATCTGTTCTTTGGCAGGAAGGCACTGAAATAGGAATTACTGGTATCACGGTTGTTAGGTTTTGTGCTAAGTACTTTATACGCATTACCCATTTAATCCTTTGATAACAGTGACCATTTTGCCCACTGTGGACATAGAAGCACTAAGACTGAATGGAATGTAAAAGCTCATCCGGGTCACAGATCCAGCATGATGGATGAAGGCACTGAGGAATCTACCTCTGGAGCTCGTGCTCTTCATGATTTTAGAAATAGCAAACCACAAAATCAGCAAAACTAATTTCTGCCCCACATCACCCCCTTCCAGTCTCAGAACATGGGTTGTTTTTCTTTCAATGTCAACTTCTCCTTCCGTCTGTTATTTGACCACCTCTCCTGTCTCCTTTAATACTTGGCTCCAGCAAGTTTCAATTTCCTTCTAATCCTTCAACCATCTTTTTGCCACTAAAACAAGTTTCTCAGTCTAAAATCACGCATAAGCTTCGTTCATTCTAAAAACAAGCCTCTGTTACCTCTGATGATCCAAGGGCCCCTTCCATCTTTTTTCATCTTCAACCCCAGTCCTGGAAATCTAGTCTTTATTTTCAAGAATAATGTAATTCAAAATTATAAAATAGGCATACAAAAATGGAAGTTGGGAGAGAGACCTTTTCTACATTGGAGGGGTAAGCATGGGTGACAGGGGTCAAAGAAGAGCTCAAGGAAGAAATGATATCTGGGGTAAAGTATAAAACATGGAGCCGAGGGTGGAAGGGGGGGTTGTTTCCTAGCTAGAGATACAAGAAAAGGAGTTTTAGGGTAGTTAAGTGTCCCCCTCCCCCAAAAGTCATGTGTTGAAAACTAACCCCCAATGTGATGGTATTAGGAGGTGGCACCTTTGGGAGGTAACTAGGTCATGAAGGTGGAACCCTCATGAATGGGAGTATATGCCCTTATGAAAAAGACCCCAGAGAGCTCCCCATCCCATCACCACATGAGGGCATGGCAAGAAAATGGCCATCTATGAACAAAGAAGTAGGCTCTCGCCAGACACTGCATGTGTTGGTGCCTTGATCTTGGTTTTTCCAGCCTCTAAAGCTGTGAGAAATAAATTTCTGGTGCTTATAACTCCTACCCGCCCCCCCAGTCTATGATATTCTTTCGTAGTAGCCAAGTTGTGTAAGTAAAGTCACAGACAGAGGAAAGTCTGGCCCATATTTGAGACCTGATGAGTGGACTAGTTATCTACTGTATTAGTCAGCTCAGGCTACCAAAACAGAACACCACAAACTAGGTGGCTTAAGACACAGAAATGCATTTCTCAAAGTTCTAGAGTCTAGAATTCCAAGGTCAAGCTGTTGAGATGTTTAGTTTCTCACTGGGCTTCTCTTCTTGGCTTGGCTATCTGCTCGCTATCCCTTCACATGGTCTTTACTCTGTGCATGTGCATTCCTGTTGTCTCTTTGTGGGTACAAATTTATCCTTTGAACACTAGTCAAATTGGATTTGGAACCATCTCAAAGGCCTTAACATAATCACCTCTTAAAGATTAGGATAGAAATGTAGATTAGGACCAGCTCACAGACACCTTAGAACATGAGAATGGGAGATTTGAATGAACTATATGAATGCCTGACATGACATCACCTCATTAGACTGTTCAAAATTGAAGGTGAGACCTGCTAACATGATTCATTACTAATAAATTATCTATATAGGCTATAATGTATACTTCGCAGCAACTAACTTCCCTCAAGAGAGGCTTGTTTTCAGATATATATATATTTATATTCTTCTATTTCTATCCTCCTGTTCAAACCAAATCTGAAAGACCCTATAGATATTTATAAAATTGTCTGAAACAAAATGTTTACATTTAGCCAATGCTTAAAAAGTTTTTTTTGTGATTAATACTTGCAAGCATAAACTCAAATGCATAAGAAAGCAGCTGAGGCTATTCTAAATATAGGCCACCTGCTTTTCCCAAGGGAATCAGTAAAATCTGAGTGGCTTAGAGAAGCACATTCTGGAAGGGAGGGCTCCAGCCTTCAGAAAGGCAGAGAGGCTGCCCTTGCTCTCAACCACAAGGGCAGTTCATGCAAGATTGTCTTTCCTATCACCCCCATCGGCACTGATTCCAACTTTGCAATGGCTCCTTCTCAATGGAGCAATGCAAGGTGAAGGACACTTACTGACTGCCAGCCATACCACAGCCTTTGAGCTGATTTTTCTTCATGTGTAGTATCTCACTTCAATCTATGGCTATATTTCCATTTTATGGATAAGGAAACAAACCCAGGAAGGTTAAATGACTTATCCGGAATAGTAGAATGATGAGGTGAACACTGTCTCATCCCAAAGTGCACACTCTTTGCCACACACCATGTTAAGTGGAGGTTGTCTTCCATGATCATGTAGGTCAAGGTATCATCACCAGTTTTTGGAATCCTGCCTTCTGTCCTTTGCCCTCTGTAGGAGGAGGTCAGCAGGCTGCAGTAATGGCTTTCAGGCCACCATCAAGGATCTTTCTGAGAACAAACATGGATATAAAATCCTTCACCTTGCACATATACAGCAATATATTAGGGCGAACAATATGAAATTACTTTCTGGAGAACAAAATTTGTCAAAATTGGTAATTTCATATGACTCGACCAAATTGATTATTCATGGTAATAGCTCAAGAGTTAATAACTTTAACAGCTACTCTACTTTCCATTGGAGATTTTCTAGCTTAGAAAATAATTGTACATGCTCTTTTGCCTGAGGCACACCTAGAAAACAAGTCTTTTCCTGTCTGGGGAAAAACACCCAGCATCATCGTCCACTACAGGAATATACACTCCTCCAGGAAAACAGGGAGAAACCACATCTAAATTGAACAGAAATTCAGGCATTCCTCCTCGAATTGCTATTTCTGTAATTAAAGATGAGAATGTGTCCAAGAAATACTTGCAATTAACAAAATGTTTCAGAAGTTGAAAAATACTAACCTATGCACCACATCACAAAAGATTCCAAGGGTATTATTGCACATTTATCGTAAGCCCAAACCCAAAATGTTACTGGGAACATACTGGAAATGACAACAGGAAGCATGTCTGTGGTCACTCATATTGAAGGGGCACTGGCTTCTTTGACAGTATAAATGATGAAAATCCAAATTTGGAAAAAAAAATCCAAATTTGGGGGCTTTTGTTAACCCCTCTGATATGTATAAGTCAGTAAAATTGTAATGGGCACCTCAGAACACCCGGGGTATTCTTTAAGATAATTTTGAGAAGTATTTGATAAATTCCTTCTAATTTTCCTAATAAGAACATCTCAAGTACTGAGAGGAGGGTTTCAAGAATTTTGCAACGTCACTTAATTAATGGCATTTGCACCGTGCTTCAACAGTGATTTCCATAGCTATGCAGGCTGGACAAGGCTTTACATAGAAGTACACAGTTTTGAAATAGGGGAAAAATACAGAAAAACTGGGCTGATTCATGGACACAGCATGTTTATTAAGCTGAATTTATTCTGTTCCCTATTAATTTCCTAGAAGAAGGGAAATTGGGTTTTGTCTGTTGCAGGGATGCCTCAAACCATAATAAATTATTAAGAAAATTTACCTTAAGTCTGAAAATTCTTGTCCAATTCTTAAATACTTTATTTTTTAAAGATTTTATTTATTTAAGAGAGAGAGGAGAGAGAGAACAAGCAGGGAGGGGGCAGAGGGAGAGGGAGAAGCAGACTCCTCACTGAGCAGGGAGCCCGATGTGGGGCTCCATCCCAGGACCCTGGGATCATGATCTGAGCCGAAGGAAGACACATTACTCACTGAATCACCCAGATGCCCTCAATTCTTAAATCCTTTAAGTCTAAATCATTGAGGCAGCAACTACAAATAATATTAGCTACCCCTTAATTGAATGTCTATGTCAACCTCATTATGTATCAGTTAACTTACTTAATCCTCACAAACTCCTCCCATAGTATTATTAGTCCTATTTTATAGATGAGAAAAATGGAGCCAAGGGGTGTTTGAATTTTCAAAGTCCCACATCCAAGAAGTGGTTGAACAGGAGATTAAAACAGGCATTCTGATTCCCGAACCCATGTTTCTAATTTCCAAAATATTTTCCTTCGTGAGAAACTGTCTGTCGTGGCAACCACCTCACCAAATAAGGGATATTATGACAGTTTGATGTTAACAAAGCACTATTGCCTCCCATTTATTCCAGGAAATAGCCACCACAGGAAAAAAAAACAAAAAACAAAAAACAAAAAACCTCTTCCCACAACACTGAGCAATCCTTCTTTTGAAATGTCCTCAAGCTTTTTGTGCCCTTGCAGCCAACCAAGAACAGATATCTGAGGACCAAGACCAATTAGAAAGTCGCCTCATTTCCAAAGCACACATCTTTATAGAACACTTGTCACAGACTCAGTATTTCATCTTTTTAACTCTATGAAACTGACTTTCCTTTGCAACTTTAAACTCCTACTGGAATGGAAGTGATAGATGGCTTTCCTTGCCACAAATTCATGAATAAGAAGCCTTGGTTAATTTAGTCTTAGACCTACTTTTGTCTCTGATAACCCCACATAAATGAGTTTGACACTTTTGATTTATGGTTATTTTAAAATAACTCAAATTCAAAGTATTCACAATTCCTAAACTCTCAACCCAATGAAATCATGACAAACTTTATTAGAACATAAAAAGAATCCATGTTATACTCTGATCAGGTATTACCATTTAAAAAGACACAACTGAATGTTGGATTCTTTGCTAGATTGTGTTGTTTTAAAATAATTAAGACTGGTTTCCCACAGAGGGATCTATAGAGAAAAAAAGAACTATTTCTCATTCACCTTACTGGTCTGAGTCCTCATAGATAGAAACATGTCTCTATGCTGCATCAAGAGTAATGAAATCTGTCATTTGCCCCAGATATGCCAAGATGGTCCTAAGTTTAAACCATAGCAAAATCTGAGCATTGTTATATATCCCCACATAACCCGGATCTTTAAAGGACATAGAATTAAAAAGTTTACTCTTTATAATCTTCATTTGAAGCAACAATTCATCTGCCAAAAGATAAACACTGCCACCTGCTGAGGTAAGATAATAAAGGCATGCAAGCTTATACACTTTTAAAACAGCAACATTTTCTACTTTTCATTAGTGAGACAATTACTTCATTAAGATCTCACAGTCTTGGAGCACCTGGGTGGCTCAGCGGGTTGAGTTTCTAAGGTGGTTTTGGCTCAGGTTGTGATCTCAGAGTCATGGGATGGAGCCCACATTGGGGCCCCCACTAGGCTTGGAAGTCTGCTTGAGACTCTTTCCCTCTCCCTCTCCTTCCCCCACCGTGTACCTTCTTCCACTCTCTCTCTTTCTGTCTCAAATAAGTAAATAAAATCTTAAACAGAAAGATTTACCATCCCAAGAAAATAGTAGCAAAGCCAACTTTGTCCAAAGAGATGCATCCAACATTTCCCAAAAGGTAGAATGAATAGCAACCCTAGTCTTCATTGTACTTACAGCTTCCAGACAACTTTTCTGGGATTTCCAGCTCTTGCATTCCCATGAACTCATTTTTAACCTCCAGGTAATGCAAACTGAAATTCTGAACTCGAGAAGAAATTGAGTATAGAGAAACTGATGGTTTTGCCTTTATGTGCAGAATTCAAGGAGCCCTGTGAAATATACACACAGAAATACGCACACCCCTTTATCAGTTCTTCTCAATGTATTAAGCCGGTATCCATTCTTGAAATTTCTTATAAAAACCGGGGTCCTTCAGGGAAGGGTGAGAAAGAGGAGGACGGTAAGGAAAAGAGGTAAAAGACTCAAAGTGATACCAACTCCCTGGTGGAGTCTTCCAAAGGTCATAATAAATTGTCCTCAGAGGCCTATAAAATTCCTCTAGGTTCACCCTAGGAAAGCAGGGTATGCCTAAAAGTAGCATTCCCAAGCATAGACTAATCTCATATCACCACCCCAAAGTCAGAAAGTATCAAACCATGAATTGTTATGAGAAAACATTATAAAGGCTTCTGAGTCTTGTAATTTGAAAAGCATCAAATACCAACTGGATCCCCCCTTTCTGAGCCAGATTTTGTTATAATAAGAAAGTGTTTTTCCTGTCATGACTTCATCCTTCGGGTTTCATTTTTTAATTTCAAATTGTACTCCTTCAAAATATACTCTTAGCTCTAAAAAAAAAATAAATTTACAAACTTCCATAGCCTCCTTTCCTACCAAAAAAGCTAATCAAGTTGTTTGTAACTAGCATGGTGTCTTAGAGACAATAAGCAATTGTTAGAAGGTATCGTCCAACTCTGAATTTTTCTAAAGAATTAATACAAATATCTTTATGGTTTATATCGTTTTCCTCATGAGGTCAACGTTTGATTCCCTTTAAATAATATATCTCTAAATACAAGGAACCAAGTATATTATGCTGGGAAAACCAAGAAAACTGACCACTTACCAATTGCAAAAGATTGTGAAAACAGATTGAGCATTTGATAAGTTTTTATTGAGGTAAAATACACATAACACAAAATTAGCCATTTTAATGTGAACAATCCATTACCATTTAGTAGATTTACAGCGTTGTACAATCACCACCTCTAATTCCAAAACACGTTTATCACCCCAAAATAAAACTCTGCATCCATTGAGTGACTACTCCCCATTTCTCTTTACTCACTCAATATCTGGCAACTAGCAATATACATTGTCTCTATGGATTTACATATTCTTGGTATTTAATATAAATGGGACTACCCAATATACGACTTTCATGTCTGGGTTCTTTACATAAGCATAATGTTTTAAATTGTAGGTGTACCTACATGATAGCATATATCAGTACTTTATTCATTTTTTATGGCTGAATAATGCTCCATTGTAAAGATATATCACAGCTTGCTTATCCAAGCACCCCACTGGTAGACATTTGAGTTATTGAATAGTAAATAGTGCTACCATGAACATGAGGGTACATAGGCTTAAGTACCATTTTTCATTTTGGGGAGGACATTTACTTAGAGGTGCAATTGCTGGATCATATGGTAATTTTATATTTAACTTTTTGAGGAATATCAACATCGATTTTTAAATTTAAAAAAAAATCATAAAAGATGGAGCTTGCCAATAGCAGAGGTGAATGAATTCATGACCAACCATAATCTGACCTAGTTGGGATCCGGGATTTCACCAGAATGAGTACAGCTGTGGAGAGGACAATTTGCTGTGGTAAAATCTCTACTCCCTTTAACCAACAGGTGGACCTGTCCCATATTTAAGAATGATAAACTCATTATAATATGAGGGAGAGGAAAGAAATAAATGTGAATCATAATCTTCCACTGGGTTATTGTATAAGTAAGTCAAAAATTACTATCTAGGATATAAACTGCATTTAAAAATTAAATTCTTTGTAATAAATGACCATTAAAGAAATATCCAGAGTCAGAAATGCAGTTAAATGCATCAGAAAAAAAAACCCATGTAGTATGATCCATTAATCATCTTCATTTAATAAAACATTGATTTCATTAAACAAAATTAACCCAATTTACTTAACATAAGGAGTATGTTTTACTTTGGCTTTTGTGGTTTATTTTGCTCTGAGTTTTCTAAGCCCTTCAGTATTTTTCAAATACTTTGTGTTTTATATATATATAATTACGTTGTTACTAGATAAGATAATTTTATGTTGAGATTGGATAATTTTACTAAGCAATTAAACAAATACATGTTTTAAGAGAAGAGCAGCCCTATTTTACATGCTTGTGACCTCACCTTTGTTTTCATTGTCTTGGCACAATTTCAACAACCTGCATTTGTAAAATGGGTTCCACAATAAGAATGAGTGGGGACCTGGTCTTACTCTGGCTGTTGTTGTCCAGTGCAGAAACTTCCAAATGAAAATGAACAACTTGCTCTTACAGGTTCACACAGGCCAACCTATTACTAAGCAGACCTCCTAGGTCATTACTGCATCTACTTTTCTACTCTCCAGGTGTGAATAGTAAGAATCTGAGCACTTGCACTTTTCTAATTCCAAAAGCTTTTATTTTTAATTTTCAATTAGTATCTGTAATGTTTGGAATAGACATTTGTACTCTGTTGCAATATAATTGCTAGAAGTGGGAATTTAGGATTACCAGGCCGCAAGGAATTGGGATCCCGTCACTAAATAATTGCATGCATAATAAAGGTTCAGATTCAAACTTTTATTATTTGGAAGAAAAGCACCACCCTTCATGTTTATTTGTTAAAAGTTATTCAGGGGATTCAAAGGAAATCTAGACAATTAAAAAAAATCCATGCTAGTACATAAAACACACAGTAACTGTGTTGAAAAACTCAGGCAGCACATCATTATTTAAGGCCTCTTTAGGCTAGATGAAGAACACAGCCTTTCTACGTTTGAATTCCTGTCTGGCTACCCACTGGCTGAATGATTCTGGGGAAGCCACTCTCCCTCTCCTGGATTATGTGTTACCGACTCTAAATTCAGGCTCTATTAATTCCTTCATCATTCCTCTTTATTAAATGATCTGAGTTAGGCAAAAGTCCTGGAAACCATAAAATATGCAACTATTTGGAAAGGTTTTGTTCTTGGTTTTGTTTTTTCCTATTTACTTTAGAAATCAATCATCTGATAGAGCAAAAGGAAGCCAGGATAATTAAGCAGAAGATTGTCTGGATATCTAGTACAGAGGTAGTGAGATTATAGATTACAGATTAAAATGGCAATAAGACTGGATAGCTAGGGTTTGTTTTTTAATTTAGGAAAATGTTTATGATTTGGTGGACACAGAGAGAAAATAAAGAGTGAAAAATGAGATCATTGCTATCAGTGGTAGGGATACAACTGCTAAGATGTTAGGGTAAATGGAAATAGAAAGGGAAGTGAGAAGTTCTCTTCTGGATTTGATGAGATTAGAGAGATGACAAGATCTTAAACCAAGAAAACATGTCAGCCATCTTGCAACTTGGAAGGACACACTCAGGACAAGCCAACAAGGATGACACAGAGGAAAGCCTCCAAGCTCTGCGTCCTTGGGTCATCTTGCCCCTAAATAACCAACTTTGTGACTGACTTTATTTTAACTGTTTATTTTGCTTCTTCAGCCAAAACCATCCTACTCAAGATAAGAGTAAAGTTGAACTGAACAAAAAATAAAATAGTCTTGGTAAGATAAAAAGAGATTATAGATATTTTGAGTCAGTTTACAATTGCGTTTGAGAAGGGATTTGTCTTTAAATATCGTAATTGCTTTTTCTTTTTGCTACAAATTTCTCCCCTTTGGAGAAACAACAAGGTAAGCTGTTTGAAGAATAACAGCAGCAGTGGAAAGACAGAATGTAATCTGCTTGTGATTTAATAGATTATTGATGTGTTTTTAAATGGCAATGTAAAAGTTGCATGTCTAAAAAGCACTGTTTCATTCAAAAAGCATTTATTTTGTCTCTAAATTAGGCATTATGCTAAATCATGAGCCCCTGCAGTTTTACACACGAGTTGTTAAAAAAGATATTTCATTTTTATGAGGATGATTCACTTTCCTAAAACCCTATCCTAAATCTGAATCTATGAAGATGGATTAGACCATAATCATTTATATTGATGATAGTTTCACATCTCAGCAACTCTGTTAGAGACAAAAATCTTTTTTAAAAGGACAATGCTCCTAGGGCTCTTACATATTAATTGATAAAAATTTGAGTTAGAAAAAAAAATTTGAGTTAGATTTCTCCCCAGGATACCTATAATACGTTAAAGTGAGTTATATTTCAACTATCACTTCTGAGTAAATAATGCTATATTCCTTCCTGAGAAATATGTTCATATATCAAATACAGTTTTTTAAGATGACCATTAAGTTAATGATTATAATAATAATGGGAAATATTTTTCATGCTTGTAATGTGCCAGATAGTCCCAATCCTCAAAACAAGAATTATTAATATCACCACCTCTAGCTGAAGAAATGAAGGCAGCATGCTGGGATCACTTGCCCAACGATTAAGCGCTGGAATCAGAATATATATTCAGGTTCTCTGACTCCAGACCCCACAAGCACTTCACTTACACCCTACAATACTCCAGATGAAAATAAAGTGAGGGTATTATCACTTATTTTATGATCTTAAGTATCCAAACATTTAAAAATGTAACATTATTTTTAAAATGTAGCTTAAAAAACATTACTGGAAGAAGTATAAACTTCTAGTTATAAAAATAAGTCATAAGATGAAAAGTAGAGCATAAGGAGTATAGTAAATAATATTGTAATAATGTTGTATAGTGACAGATGGTGACGACACTTCTCATGATGAGCACTGACTAATGTATAGAATTGTTGAATCACTATGTTGTTCATCTGAAACTAATATAACATTGTGTGTCAACTATACTTCAATAATAAAAAAAAAAAGTGCTACTGGATGGTTAAGCGTCTGACTCTTGATTTCCACTCAGGTCAGGGTAGTGAGATCGAGTCCCACCTCGGGCTCCACGCTGGGAGTGGAGGCTGGTTAATATTCCTTCTCCCTCTCCCCCTGCCCTTTCCCCCAGCTCATGCACACGTGCTCTTTCTCTCTCTGTCTCTTTGTCTATCTGTCAAAAAAATGCTACTGGAAACTTTAATATTAGAGGAAAGTAGGAAAAAAATTAGAGGAACCTTTTCTGACTGAGGGGCTTCCTACAACTAAATAAGTCAGTGAAGTAGGGAATGACCTCCATGACCAAACACTGGCTCTCTCTTTTGAATGATACAACAAAATAGTCTTGCCTCCCTCCCTTAAGCCATCAAACAATCAGAGAGAAGAGACAATGTCAGCTTCTTCTTCTTGGTTTCATAAGTAGCTCAATTTTGTCCCAGGTTTCTCTAATCCAAGCTCTCCTTGGCTTCACCATCTCTGAATATTCCCCTTTCAAAATCTGCACTGAAAGTTTTCTTTTGTTTTCCCTTTATTTTTCGTCTTGGGTGTTAGGTATCCACAGATGATCTGAGGGATAATCCTCAGTCCCAACCTTCCTACTGATTCATCTGATGCTCTTCCCCCATCATTGTTTATTAAGTATGGAGGGTAATGGAGCCAGAATCACTAACATGTGATGTTGTTGATAGATTATTTCACTTCAGTGTGACTTACCTTCCTCCTTTTCAGATCAGGACTGCTGCTGCTCAGAAACAGGTGGTGGGAGGGTTGCTTGTATGGATGATCCAAGTGGAGTGACCACTGTTGTTATTATTACAAAAATGACTCCAGAAGATTCTCATCCATTCTCCTGCTCTAGGTTCAGGTATCACTGGCTTTATATTGTGCTTTATCTTTTAACAATAATTTTAATATGCATTACAGCACTTTAACATAGTAAAGCCTTTTAAAAATAGTTTTTAGTATTTCAGTAGCAATTGAGTTGGTGTTTGATGATTTTCCCTGGTACCTCAATTGTTTTCCATCCAGATTTTTTTAGTCCATTAGTCTGAGGGTCTATTTTGTTTTCTCTTCTGGAGAAAAATCTGCCCATATATTTTACACCCACTATGAATCCAGAATATATTTGCTAATAAGTGAGATCCATTTTGCTTTCCCTATATGCTACCCTCATTTTACTCAATGAAGGCCGTCAACTTTTTTTCTGGGGGAAGGAGGTATAGATATACTTTCAAATATGAGGGAAGGAAGATTAGGCTTCCAATTTTGCCTTTCTCATTCTTGGCTGCACAAAGCAAAATCACTAAAGAAGTAATACAACTTCTGGTCAAATTCCAAACTGGTGCAGCCACTATGTAGTATGGAGTTTCCTCAAAAAATTGAAAATAGAACTACCATATGATTCAGCAGTTCCACTTCTGGGTATTTCCCAAAGAAAATGAAAACACTAACTGGAAAAGATGCGTGTGCCCACATATTCATTGCAACATTATTTCCAATAGTCAAGATATGGAAACAACCTAAGTGTCCATCAACGGATGAATGGATCAAAACAATGAAGCATATAAATAGAATGGAATATTGCTCAGCTATATAAAAGAAGGAAATCTTATCATCTGCAACAACCTGGATGGGCCTTGAGGACATTATGCTAAGTCAGACAGAGAAATAACAAATACTGTATGTTCTCACTCATATGTGGAACCTAAAAAGTAAAAACAGAAAAAAAAAAAAAAAAAAAAACCTCTCTGAACTCCCAGATCAGTGGTTGCCAGAGACAGAGTGTTGGGGGATGGGCCACATGGGTGAAGTCTGTCAAAAGGTACAAACTTCCAATTAAAAAATAAACAAGCCTTGAGGATGTCATGTACAACATGGTGACTATGGCTCGTAATACTGTATTATATATTTGAAAGTTGCTAAGAGACTAGATTGTAAAAGCTCTCAAGAAAAGAGAAACATACATCATAAATTAGAGGTACAATTCACTAAAAACTACTTCCAAAAACTTTAGTCAACAGAAATTATAATAGCCTTCAAAGTGGAATCTAGGAGATTATGCTAAAATAAGTCAGACAGAGAAACACAAATACTGTATGTTCTTAAACTTAACACTGTTAAGTCACTCTGGTTTCCTTTATCCCTATCACGATGCTACTAAAAATAAAAACAAAATTGAAAGGACCAGTGACACTTGCCAAACATTATGCTCTTTCCTGTCATTTCCAACAAATAATATCAAGAAATGATATAACCTTATCAGTTTTAATGGTCATATCTGTGAAGCTAAGGACAGTGTAGAAATAGTTGATTTGTGGAAAAAGAGAAAACATGAAATATCAAAATGGTTCGCTCTCTGGCTCTCTGTAAAGCTCCAGGTCTTGACCTCCGTTGCTGGCAAATCTGCTCATCAACTGCCTTTTTCTTCGGTCAGCGCCATATCCTACATGTATTATCCTTGCTACCTAATAAAACAAATTTCACAAAGTCATTTTTTCTTTATTTCAATCACTAACTCTCCCTTTTTACTTACAAGTTGACATTTTTTCTGGATCATTGACAATCGATGATCAATATACTCAATGTGCTCAGCTGTGGAGACTGAGCCACTCTGGCATTTTGGGGGTGAGAATTTTTTTTTTTTTAATGATTCCTGTGAGTCATCAGTTGTGCAAGTGAATGTTTTACTCACAGGAGTGAGACTCATGGCATCTCAGAATTTGAGCCCTGAGAATGCAGCCGTTCCAGCCTATTCCCTCTGTCCTCCCCTCAAACAACGCGGTCAAGTGGAAAGACCCTGAATTCGAACATTTCCAGATCTGGGTGATTAACTTCTGAGGAGACAGCATATTCTGCTTCAGAACATTTCAAAATGTCAACAGATTTTTCTCATTGTTGGTAAAATGTGAAATGTGCACTCTCCCATCATCCCCACTGCTATGATAGACACTCTTCTAAAGCAGCTCTGATAGAGTGTTGCCCAAGGGCGCCATTCACATTCATTCTGCTTTTGGAAATGACCACTCCGGTATGGAGCAGTGCCGGGCACTGCTGGTTCTCTGACCTTCAGGAGTCAGACACGTAACATCAATATAATAAGTATGTTGATTAAATGGATAGGGAGAGCCTGTGAAAACTATCCATTCCACCAAAAGTCACCTTATCTTCTAAAAAATGTAATGACCATGCTGGCCGAGTTCCTTCCATTTTGTGATTCCAGCCCCAACTTTAGGCAGTCCACTAAAAATCATGCAATTAATCACTCCTGGGTCCATCAAGAAAAGGGGGGTAGATCCATTTGGACAACATGATTGCTCTGCTGATGGCAAGACAGAAGAAGTGTCACCCCCTTCTAGTAAGCTCCACCATCCAGTGGCCAGTATTTAGCACTCCGGGGCTTTGGGAGACACGAAATCAATAGTGTCATAAAGAGCTCAGCCAGCACCAAAACAAGGCACAATGTTCCTTCCCTAAAGTCTCTAGGATCTCCTGTGGCTCTGGGAAGAGGTACTATGCAACTGGTCTAATATGAGCCATGAAGACTAGAAAAGGCTGGTGTTCTGACAAAGCAATCCTAGCTTCCTTTTCCTTACTTGGCCATAGCCTCCTGCATGAGCTTCTTGTGCTCCTATCACCACCTCTCACCTCTTTTTTTTCCTCGTCATGGGAAAGGATTTGACATTTTGCTCACAATAAAATATATGGGTTATTGTGGTATTGCCTTGGGAGTACTTACATTTTAGAGACACTACCAAATCATAAACTCCAGAAAATAATCCATAATTTGAGAAATTATCCACAATTAAATAGAAAGATGAGGTTTTTAGGGCAAAAAGAGATTATTCTCAGCACCCTGAAGTTTAGATGACTAGGAAGCTCCTCAATCAGCCAATATAGAAAGCCAACCTGGCACATGTGACATTTAACTTATTAGACCAGTTAAGCAATTTGGAAATTGCTCAACACCACAATAATCACTGGGAGTTAGGCAGATTTGGTCCTGTGTGCCCCCTTAGGGCACCCCTAGCCCACGTCACTATAACACCCACTCCCTGCCAGGTCCCCCTCCGGAGGCACCGTACTAACATCACACCATATTCTCGTCACTTTCCACAATCAGAGTTAACCTTTTCTCATTCCAGTCCTTACAAAACATTTCTAATATAATTAATTCACAGTGGATTGTTCACGGTTGAAAAATGCTCAATAGATGTTCTCTTCTCCCCAAATATTAATGTGTTAGCAGGGGGCATCCAAGGAGAAAACAACATAGCTCAAAGAATAAATCTCTCAGAGCTGTAAGTCCAAGTGTACAGAACTTGGGGCCTAACCTCTGAGTTTCTAATACTGAAAACAACTGAATATTAACCATTCCTCAGACAATGCCTGGGGAAATGCGGTAAACCGGTAAGGCAGGCTACTGAATTCTTACTTTGTCAAAAGCAACTAAAATTCAAAATTCACCAGGCCTTACAGTCAAAGCTTACACGTGCAGCTCCACATGCAACTAAAATTAAACAGTGGGTGTAACAAGCACGGGCATGAGCCAGGGACCCCAGGAGTGAGGGAAGGGAGGGCAGTAAAATCCTTCTGATACTCAGCTTAGAAACTCTAAGAGCCAATTTTTTTTGGGGGGGGGGTCTAATAGCCAATTTTTTTTTTGTCTAATAACCCATTTAAAAAGAAAACCAAGTCTATGTGTTTCTCTCTCCCATACCTGTAATGATTATGTCGCCTTTATAGTTGAAAGCACATGAAAAGATTTCATCCGTGTGCCCCTCAAGAACCTGGAGGCACTGACCAGTCTGAGCATCCCAGATTCTAGCTGTTTCGTCAGCGCTGCCAGTCAGAAGACGATTCCCTTGGGGGTTGAAAGAAATCTACAAGAGGGAAAGGAAAAATGACAGGTTTGTGTAATTTGATTCTTTTTTTTTTTTTTTTTGTAATTTGATTCCTGATATATTTTTAATCTGCAAAAAAAGGGGACATTACTAAGCACTTGTCATCTTCCCAGCTTGGCATTTATTCTTACATAGAATAGTTCCTCCCTGAGGGGGGAAAGAAGTACAGGAACCAATACAGGAAAATTAAAGTCTAGCCAGAAAATTCTAATTGGCCACTGTCCCCCTCACCCCACAGTTCTAAGGATACAGACCACGGCTCCCTTCTAATTCGAATACTCCCCACCTAGCTTCTTTCCAAAGACTCAGGATGTGAGTCTCTCCCTGCAAACAGAGAGGCAGAGCCCTGGTGTGGGTGGGAACACAAGTCAGGCTCCTTCAAACCCAAGCCCCCCCTATAAGCCAACTTCCTGTAATCAAAAGCATATGGATCCTCTGTCAGTCTGTGCCACAGAATGAGTGAACAAGTCAGGGGGGACTTTCATTCTACTGCCACTCCAAATCACATTGTATAAATATGTTCTGAGCGCTTCCTATGTGCCAAGCGTTGTCAAATGGTATCTGAGCGACTGTCAAAGGAAATGGTTAGTTCACTATTCCTTTGGGCGCCATGCTTATAGCCCTCTCTAAATTATCATTAGACAATGATTTGGGTTACATCCTCTATGACTGCAGGTTTGATAAGGGCAAGACTTAAGGGTATGGCTTTTTTTTGTCCCTGTGTCCCCAGTACAATGCCTAGCACAGTAAAAGCTCTCAAAAAGCATTTGTTGAATGAGTGAATGAATGAATGAATGAATGAATGAATGAATGAATATTTTAACTTTGTATCCCATAGAAATGCCATTGCTGAATGGTATTCAATAAGTAACATATCACAGAAGCTTAAAATGCAATAACATAGTTTGGGAACTCTTTATATTCACACAGACACAAAAGTATGTGTATTTGTTGAGTGTGACACATCATGCATGTCAATGGCTACTAGACCAGTCACTCAGAAGCATGGCCTGGGCTCTCTTCCCAGACTGTCTCCCACATCCACATTTCCCTATCTTCCTCCCTTCATGCGGGTCCCCAAGGCCTCCTAGCCTATGGGGAAGATGTGCTCTGTGCAGCCTCAGAGACCAATCTTAAAGGGCAGGAGCTCCTGACCACCAGTAGCAGGTGCAGAGGAAGGGGGGAAGGAAAGCACAGCAGAGGGCAGTTCCAGGGTCCAGGGGCAGCCTTCTGAGACCAGAAGAAATCAAACTGACACTTTAAAATAAAGGAGCAAATCTGATCTCAGATGTGAGACCAGGGAACTGGGCTGAGCTGGGTAGGAGCTGAGAGTCACCAAGTCTTGGCCTCTCCAGAGTTTTCAGAGGACACAGCTAAACTTCAGATCACTGATGAGAAGGCTCTGCTCAGTGAATCAGCTTATGGGAGGAGCTTATACAAGATCCTAAAAGTTACAGCTTTGAAGTTTCAAAGTAGGTCATTTTAAACTCTGTTAAGTGTTAAATATTTCCAAGAAATACTTTCTAAATTGCATCTAACTTACAAAACATTTGATACTTGCTGCACAGCATGTTTTTTGCATAATGTATACTTGTGTGTCTGCTAGGACCAGGAAAAGCACTTCATATGTTTCTTAAATAGCTTTAATAGGTATTTTCAACTAATTCAGTCTTTTGCTGATGGCTGAGAAAAATGCTGTTTTATACTTTTTAAAAGGTTTTAGGAATCATTTATTATAATAAGTCTGACCTCACACCTGAAAATATAGTTTTTAGGTAACTGATTTCTAGAAAGGCTGAGATAATTGGACAGGCCCTAGTGTCAACAGACCTATTTACACTAAGCATGCTAGGTTTTTAAGACTAAACGAATTTCTCCCGATGAGAAAGCAACTCACCTTTGAAATTTCACCTTCATGGCCTTCTAATTTCGTAAGACACTTTCTTGTGGCTGCACTGAAAACTCTTGCTGTTCCTTTTTGAAAGAGTGGAGATACATATAAATTCATCTGAAATAGAGAACTCTGAGCCGTGTGCCCTGAATCATGTAACCTCTATCGCTCTGACATACTGGCTCTGTGCTACGGTGAGACTTGCCACCTAAAACTATAAAAGTAAGCGGGCGCCTCTATGGGGGAAGAGGGGGAACAGGGTGCTTCTTCAGCCCTGAGCTTATTAGAATAAATGATGGCTTCCAAGATAGAAAAGGTTGGGCGATGGTGGTGGAGAGGAATCCAGAAAGAAGGAGATTTTAAGGGGAAGGGGGGGGGATCAATAACAAGTCTCGAGAGGCTGGTGATGATCACACACCAAATAGGAATCTAAGATTACAGAAGATTCGGGAGGCCTTCCTGAAAACAAGCAACAGCTGCTTCTCACTGGGCAAAGAACAGGCACCTGGGAAGCCTTCTTACAGAGAAGGCTACCATCCTGGTAGGATGGTTTGTTCCCTTTTGTATCCCTGGGGCCCAGAAGTATCAAACTTTCAGTAGACACTCAGTAAATGGATACTGGCTGGCTGGATGACTGGATGGATGGGTGGACATACGGATGGATGGGTGGATGGATGGACATATGGATGAGTGGACATATGGATGGATGAATGGGTGGACAGACGGGCATATGGACGGGTGAGGGGGTAGATGGATGGATGGACATATGGATGGATGGGTGGTTGGATGGATGGATTGATCAATAGACATATGGATGGACACATAGCTGGCTGACTGGCTGGCTGGTTGGCTGGCTGGCTGGCTGAATGGACATATGGATGTACGTATGATGGATGGATGGATGGATGGATGGATGGATGGATGGATGGACGGACAGATGGACATATGGACGGGTGGGTGGGTAGATGGATGGATGGACATATGGATGGATGGGTGGTTGGATGGATGGATCGATCAATGGATATATGGATGGACATATAGCTGGCTGACTGGCTGGTTGGCTGGCTGGATGAATGGACATATGGATGGATGGATGGATGGATGGATGGATGGATGGACGGACATGGCTGGATGGGTGGATGGGTGGATGGATAATATATACACTTTCTTAGAATTAAGGGATGGAGGAGTTAAAGAAATGTATAAGGAGAAAAATAGCAGTAGTAAAATTGTTGTCAAAAAAAAGTTAAATTTTTTTCTGGCTGAGTGAAGGCTGCTCTCTTATTGCCATTACAATATTACAGAGAGGCAAAATTCACAATGATGAGGAATTTTGGGTACTTAATTTTCATTCAGAGAAAAGCAAAGTATCATCGTAAGTTTTTTTACTTGGCCTTCTGACAATGTCAACTTCAGGAAGAAGTAGATGAAAATTGCTATTTTACAATTAATATGACTAAAAATGTAAAACTTGCTAGTCGGACATTTCAAAAGCTTTAAAGTGACTAATGTGTTTTAAGAATATGTTAATAGGGCCCCTGAGTGGCTCAGTGGGTTAAGCATCTGCCTTAGGCTAAGGTCATGATCCTGGGGTCCTGGGATCAAGCCCCAAGTCAGGCTTCCTGCTCAGCAAGGACTCTGATTCTCATCCCCCACCACCCAGCTCCACCACTTATGCTTTCTGTCTATCAAATAAATAAATAAAATTCCTAGCTGTCTCTCAAATAAATAAATAAAATCTTTTTTTTAATGTGTTAATTTTGGGGCACCTGAGTGGCTCAGTCGGTTGAGCACTTGGCCCTTAGTTTCAGCTCAGGTCATGATCTCAGGGTCATGAAATTGAGCCTCATATTGGGCTCCATGCTCAGCAGAGAGTCTGCTTGGGATTATCTCCCTCTGCCCCTCCTCCCACTCACTCATTCCCTTTCTCTCTCTCTCTCTCTCAAATAAATCTTTTTTTTAAAGTGTGTTAATATAACAAAAGTGAATATCTTGCATAGAGTAGTTCTCTAAACTTCTCAAAAGCATTTTTACACTTCAAAAAACACAGAAATAATATTGCCTGAAACTATATTTTTAAGACAGAAATATGAACAAGACACCAAAAAATAATTCAGCCTTGAGAGTAATTCCAAGGAGGGAGAAAAAGGTGATAAATGTGAAGAAACAGACGTAGCTTCACAGCTTCAGCTAACCCTGTTGAATAGATCCAATTTTAAGAAGGGAATGAGAAGCAAGAACCAGAGTTCAGTAAACAAGATTTCTGTAATCTTCAAGACTTCTTAGAAGGCACAGAATGAGAAGAGGCTTACCAAACACACCAAAAGAAAAAAAAAAGTTTTTTTTTTTCTTGAAGTAATGTCTTATTGACAAGGAAAGAATGGAATACTGCTAGGGGACATAACCAATGATAGAGAAAATAAAAGAATTATTGAACTTGCAGTTAATTCTAATCCATTCCTCAGCATCCCGAACCTCAGACCCCACTGGTTTCTCCCCGCAACCCATGGTGATGACAAACTCCTAGCATTATTTATAATCTAAAATTCTCTACATGGTAAGACTCTATGTAAAACACATATATGGTATTCTTTACTTTCTCCCTCTCCACAGTACATCTCCACAAGATGTACTCTCTCTTGTCTTCATTGATGCATCCCATATTGCTAAAAACAATTCCTGTCACAAAGTAGGCTCTCTCTACTTTCTTGTTGGATTTTTTTTTGTATCAGTGAGAATGATATTTAAAATGAAAAAGGAGGGATGATTTTAAAAAGATGAGCTCTGTGAGAAGATGAAAAAGTAAGGAGTTACTCTCAAAAATAGAGTTCTCTGAATTCAGGGCTTTCTGTATCCCAAGATACAGAAAGAACTTTATGTATGATCAAAGGATCACCTTTGAAAAGTCCTAGTGAGTAAAAGAACAGCATGCAAATGTAATTTTGAAGAGGGAGATAAAGGTGGTGTAAAGACCGTGTAATTAAAATGAATCACTGGCAAAATTCTATAACTGATTAGAACACGAAGGATATGTGACTACTTAACAATATGTTAGTCACACAGAGCAAATGCAGGCAAAGAACAAGTCATATTTGAAGAAAGCATTCCACTTTTGCTAGAATTTCTTAAGTGGCTGTTAAAAAGTTTAGATGGACATGAGGTAGAGTCACACAGGGTCAGTCATTAAGGGAATTAGGTATAATGAAATATTTGTGATTATCAAATAGATGAATCAAACACGGTGTAGGCTTATGCTGCTGACATGGTGATGACATAATCATAATGACAAAGTATAGCATCATTCATGGAGAGGTGACACAGATATATTGTCATAGGTGGTCGTCATGGAGATGATGCTGACATAGTAGATCATGCGTGGTTGTCCAGGAGATGAAAACACATCATGTAGCATTATTCATGCCATCAAACAAGAGAATGGAGACATTGTGTAGTCATCTGTAGACTACAGGAAGATGGCACATACACAGTGTAGCAACAGATGGGGTCATCAACAGATGGCATGGATGTGTTGTAGCATCACATATGCCCATCATGGATATGAAACACACTGCATCATCACACATAGATGCAAAATAGTGTAGCACTCCACATAGTTATCAAGGAGATGACATAAACAGAGTATAGCATATACAGCATATATCCCTATGAGGTTGTCAAAGGCATGAATAATAGCACAGCATTATGTATTTTTTTCCAACATCCAGTAGTAATGGCATACACGTAATGACACATACGTAAGGCATGATGCAGAGGGTAGCATGACATGTTTTTGTCAAGGATATGGTGCAGACATCATGAAGCATCATTCACTCTCATCAAGGAGTTTACCATAGTACAGCATCATCCATGGCTACCAGGACCTAGGGAAGTTGCTAGGTAGCATCATATACAGTAGGTTAAGAGATGATACATAGTGTAGCATGATATGTGGTTGTCATAAAGATGATCCATAGCATAGAATCACATATGATTATCAAAGACATGGTGCACACATCATGGGATTTGCAAGGAGAGAAGTCTTCAGACAGGAGAAGCAAACATGCTGTAGTCATACATGGTGCTAGGGACCAAACTGTGTCCCCCACAAAATGCATGTGTTGAATTCCTAGCCGTGAGTACCTTAGAAGTTGACTTACTCAGAGATTGGGCCTTTAAAGAAGAAATGAGGTTAACACGAGGTCGTTAGAGTGGGCCCCCGCCCAATATATTTGGTGCAGTTACAAGAAAAATGGATGAGGACACAGACATATGCAGAGGGAAGATCATGTGAAGACACGGGGAGAAAACTGCCATTTGCAAGCCTCAGAAGAAACTAATGCTGCCAACACCTTGATCTCGAACTTGCAGCTTCCAAAATTATGAGAAAATAAATTTCTGTAGTTTAAGCCACTTAGTCTGTTGTGCTCTGTTATGATAGTTCTAGCTAATACAGTTATCCAAGAGATACTGCAGTCACAGTATAGTATCACATGTGCTTGTCACAGACAGAGTGTAGCATCATACATGGTTGATGGGATGGCATGGATAATTCACAGCATCATAAATGGTTGTCAGAAGACTACCCATAACACAGCATCATACATGATTATAAGAAAAATATGCAAACATCGTATATAGCTTCATCCATTGTCAGAGGCATGATGAGACATAGTATAGCTTCAAACATGGTTGTCAAGGAGATGACCCAGAAATAGTGTAGCATCACTTTGGTTGTCAGGGAAATGATGCAAATATGGCATGGTGTCATTTATTATCAGGGAGATGACATATAGTGTAGTGTCATGTGGTCATCAGAGTGATAACATAGACATAATTTGTGTCATATGTGAATATGGTGGACTCTTGACACAGACATATTGCAATGTCATCGGTGCTTATCAGGAATATGAGACAGATATATTCCAGCAGAAAAGATAGTTAGGAAAATAACACAGAAATAATGTGTCCTTCATTATACTGTTTTCCAAATGGTACAGACATGGTGTAGTGTCATACATGATTATAATGGGCATGATGCAGAAATACTTTAGTCATGCTCTATAGTATCTGACAAGGTTGTTAAAGGGATTAGACAGTAATAGTAGAGCATCATATATGCTTGTCTGGGATATTTCACATAACATATCATGTATTCTAGGATAATGATGCATGTATTATGTAGCATCATGCATGGTCATTGAAACTCTCATAGCATAGCATCATATATGATTTTTAAGAAGATGATGTAGATATAATACAGCTCTATATGTTGTTGTGAAAAACATGATACAGACATAGTATAACATGATACATGTTTTAAGGTGATAACACAGAAGTAGCATAGCATTGTAATTTATTGTCAGGGAGCTGATGTGGTTATCAGGATATGATACACAGTGTAGCATCATGTTCGGTTGCCAGAGAGATTATGCAAGCAGAATGTAGCATCATAAATGGAGGTTAGTGAAGTGACACACTTTAATCTCACATAAAGTCATTAATTATGGACATAGACGCCATAACATAGGAGCCTACCATGGAGATGATAAACACTACTATAGTATCACACACACAGTACTCTAGAAAAAAAGGATAGTGTGACAAACAGAGTTCAAAGACATGCTCTAGATAAAACATAGAGTCATGTAGTTTAACAAATAAAGGGATACTAACATAATAGACCTTGAAGACATATTTGTCAAGGTAAATTAAAATATAGCAGTCAAGTAGATGATATAGACACAATATGGTATCATATATGGTCATTAGAGGGATAATGTAGACTTAGCGTAGCTCCATTTATGGTCATCAGGTGGATAATATAGACATAGTAGAGCATCATATTTGATCTCCAGGGAGATGATAGTTTAGCATTATACATCGCTACCAAGGTGACGTCTCATAGAATAGCATCACATATTGTTACCAAGGAGATTGTGTAGACTTTGTATAGCACCATGCAAGCTTGACTAGATGATGCAGATAGAGTGCAGCATTCAGCGTGTTTTTTAAATAATAACAAAGTCATGGTGTAACTTAAAACATAATTATCAGTTATATGGAACAGACACAACAAAGCATCATATGTGGCTATTAGAGGGATGATGTAGATTTAGTTCAGCTCCATACTTGGTCATCAGTTGGATGACATAGGTGTCGTGTAGCATTATCTGCAGTCTTCAGGAAGATGACACATACTCCAGCATCATACTTATTATCAAGGTGATGGCTCATAGGACAGCATCATATGTGGTTGTGTGATGTCATAAGATGACATAGACTTATAGCATTACCTATGCTTGCCAAGGAGATGGTGGAGATGTAGCTTCACATTTGGTTGTCAAGGAGATGATGCAGACATTGTATCACATGTAGTTATCATGGATATGGTATAGACATAATGACAGGGTGGCCAGTGAATGATGCAGAAGTTGTGTAGCATCTTACATGCTTGTCAGGAATACATAGTCATCATGAGGATGACCTGTTATTTACTGTCATAAATTATCATCCGGACATGGTGTTTATGTAGTGTAACAATACAGAAGGTTATCAATGAGTGATACAGACATCACATAGCATTATATGGGGCTTTCAGTGAAATGTCACAGATGCATTGTGGCATCACATATATTTGTCATCAATAGGAGTTCTAGTATCACATCACACAAGGTTATCAAGGAGATGATGTTGACATAGTATACATCATATGCAGCAATCAAGGAAAGGATGTAGATAGAGTGTAATACCATACATGTTTTTTAAGAAAATTTGAGTATGGCTGTATTATCATGCATGGTCATCGGGAGGATAATGATACATAATGTAGTATCTTGCTTGGTGACACAGAGTTGGAGTCGATATAGCATGTAACATGTGTCCTAGAGGGATGAGATGGACATAATATAGTAGCATATATGGTCAACAAGGAAATGACATAAATGTATTATAGCATCATTTGTGGTCTTCAATGAATTGAGGCACATGTGGTGTACCACCAGCCCATGGTTATCAATAAGATGGTGCAGACACAGTGTAAAATCATAAGTGGTGAGCCAGAAGATGATGTATAGCACATGAAGATGTCCTACACATAGTGGAATGGCACATGTAGTATAAAGGAGATAATGAAGATTTATTATAGCTCCATGGATGGTGGTCAAGTTGGTGAAGCTGACATAATGTAACATAATGCATGATTAGTGAAATGACCAAGAATATATTATATACAGTATCAAGGGGATGTGAAGACCCAGTGTAACATCAGATGTGGTTGTCAAGGTGATACAGACACTGTAACCTGTGGTTACCAAGATGTGGTTGTCAAGGTGATGCAGACACTGTAACCTGTGGTTACCAAGAATACCATATCAACATAGTGTAGTGACCAACATCACAGAGATGAGGCAGACATAGTTTCTCTCACAGCTAGTCATCAGGTAGATGGCCTATACTGTAGAATTATATGTGTTTATCAGAAAAGCCTAAATCTCTCCAGAAGAAATTAAATGTATGAGCAGATGACCTACCATCAGCTGAAGCAGTTGCAATAAGTTTTCCAGTGTAATCAAAACAGCTGTCTAGTATTTCATCATCATGGCCTGTTAGCGTTGCCACACATTTTCCATTTGAGGCATCCCACAGCTACAATACAAAAAAAGAGGGTGACTGTGACTTCCCATCTCGAGCGCAATAATTGAAAGGAGTAGTCTTTATGACATGCTGATGGCTAGCTGAATAACTGTGCCAAGACCGTGTGCATAATTTTCACATGTTCTGTTCATTTTACCTGGATTCACAACAAGGCACACCTTGGACAAAGAGAAGACCAGAGACAGACATTTAGAATGGGTAGTGCAAATCTGCCACTACATTGGGAAAAAACTCAAAGTGCATGTTTCACTGATTGGAGTTGAAGTGTCCTCTTCTCATAAGCAGGTCATCGAATGATAAGGAGTTTGATCTAAAGCTATAATTCTAGAAAATGAAAAGTATATTAAGATTATAATATATTGGATATGTAATCAAGTAATAATTCCGGAGCATAAGCTCTTAGCAACAGAAACTTAAAGGCAGGCAGACATTGTGTTGAGCCTGCTTGAGATTCATTCTAATCAAAGTTTAACAAATGAACAGTGAGACATTAAAGAAAAATAACATGCCTTTGAAAATAAGATCTTGTAATACATTTGGTTCAATTAACATTGTTTTACTATATCATAATTCCGTTAAACTTTGGAGATCAGAAACCTAACATTCAAAAATACCATTTATTATTTATAAATTAATGTCCTAATTTTGCAGCACCTTTGAAATGTGTTAATGTTGTAATGAATACCTGACACAGTAAAAAGTGCACACAGGAGAACTGTAAAGCAAAGATATTTCTTGAGCTCACCATGCAGGTTTTGTCCATAGAGCCAGTTAATATCAGAGAGCAATCCCAATTGAATAAAGCACTGCTAATCTCAGCACAATGCCCGATTAAGGTATACACCTTCCTACAAAATAGAAAGGATTTACCCTGGTGAAAGAAGCCTTACTTCAGAATATGTGCACAAATAATGATGTCAAGCCCATTGGTATAAGATTCCAAATTTTGGTTCGTACAAAATAATATCCTTGGTGACAAAACAATGATGGCTCTAGTATAGCTCAAAAACAATCAACTAGGCTACAAATTTAATTTTAGAAAAAAATATACTTAAATTTTAAGCACTCACAAATAGCATCACTTAAGACTTGAGAAAGCCATGGGTAAAAAATAATACAGTTGGTCTGAAATTCTGGAAGTATCCTTACACCAGATCAGTGGGCCCCTTGGTAGTTCAGAAACTATCCATCAAATGTCCAAAGGGCCCCTCTTCTCCCACATTTCTTATGGTATCCAACTTGACTGCTACGCCTGGTAATCAGCCCTCCCAACAAAATACAGGCAAGCCCAAGGTGGAGCTTTACAACACAAATAGCCTAACTTAGTTAACTTCTTAGCAACTAGAACCCAAAATAATTAGGAAGGAAATTGAAGTTGTTGGACTAAATTAAATTTGGAAAATTAGCCATGATTTTATTTACTCATGATATCCATGCCTACCATAATGACAAGCCATTGAAATTTAATTACACAGTACATGGAACAAATAATAGCCATACACCCAGGCTATTGTTAACATTCTCCTTTTATGTTGCTGTGTTGTATTATTTGTTCAGAATTTCAAGAAAGCTCACATTTTTTTTGTGGGTCAGAAATATCATTAAATAATGAATTAACTTATTTTCAGTATGTCCTATTCCCATAGACTCCAAAGCACAGTTAACAGAAAGGAGATTAAACTAATGAACAGCAAAAACTGTCTTCTTAACCCTCGATCCAGACTAACAAATTCTTAAAGACAGAAAATACCTTCCAGTATCAGCTTCCCACACTGCAACTGTATGATCAAAAGATCCTGTGACGATTCTGTCTCCTGAGGTGTTAAAGGACAAAGAGATGATTTCAGCTGAATGTCCCTAGAAAGAGAGCAGATATCGCCATGCGTCACCTGCAGAAAAGCAATCCCTACAAATGCACAATGTCACAGTTTAAAAGAAAATGCTAGAAAAGGCAAGACTCTATAGAGAGAAAAGAGATTAGCAGTTGGCTCGGGGTGGGAATAGGAGAGACTGCAAATGGGCACAGGTACCTTTTTGGGGAAATATTGAAAACTAGAGTTTAGTGAAGGTTGCATAGTTCTGTAAATTTACTAAAAGTTGACTTATACACATAAATCAAGCCCATTTAACTTAGTAAAATTAAGTAAAACTGGATTTTGTTTGTTTTAATGAGCAGGATGAGGGCATGATTTGTGAAATCAGAGAACTTTTTTTTACATTGTCTTGGAAACATTTTTTAAAAGGCTGTATCCAAAAAAAAAAAAAAAAAAAAAAAAAAGCTGGAGCACCTGGGTGGTTCAGTACGTTAAGGCTAAGTGTCTGACTTTTGGTTTTGGCTCAGGTCATGATTTCAGGGTCCTAAGATCTAGCCCCATGTAGGGCTCCCCACTAAGCCAGGAGTCTGCTTGTCTCCCTCTCTCTCTGCCCTTCCCTTGACTTGATCTCTCTCTCTCCCTCTCTTTCTAAGATAAATAAATCTGCTAAAAACAAAACAAAAGGCTGTATACGTTTTGGCTTAACAATAAGTGAAAAAAAATAAGTGATAGGCAGGTTGTAAAATAAAGTTCAAAACTTTAAAAAAGGATATTCTTTTTTTTTTAAAGATTTATTTATTTATGATAGAGAGAGAGAGAGAGAGAGAGAGAGGCAGAGACACAGGAGGAGGGAGAAGCAGGCTCCATGCCGGGAGCCCAATGCAGGACTCAATCCCGGGACTCCAGGATAGCGTCCTGGGCCAAAGGCAGGTGCTAAACCGCTGAGCCACCCAGGGATCCCCTAAAAAAGGATATTCTTATGATGATTTTTAAAATATTTTATTTATTTATTTATTTAAGAGAGAGAACAAGGTGTTCTCCCACCTTGTTCTCCCCCCTGAGCAGGGACCCTGGATGCTGGGCTCAATCCCAGGACCCTGGGTTCAAGACCTGAGTTGAAGGCAGACACTTACCGACTGAGCCACCCAGGAGCCCCTTTTATGATGATTTAACATAAAATAGGCTAATAAATATCTGACCTTTGGCCTGACTTTCAGTTAGTCACAGTCTAGGGCCAATGTATCAAACATTCTGAGACAATGGGAAGAAGCCCCTCTCTGCAGGAGACTCTGCTCTGTTTCCCTAATTATTTTAGTGAATTAACATGATTGCTTTTTTTTCAAGAGTGAAAAAGTTCATTTACAACACAAATTTCTGGTTGATTTCAAACAGCAAAAATTAAATGCAGCTGAACATTAAAATTCCGAACACACAAAATGAATGTATGTCTGGTGGCAGATGTAGGTGTGCAGAGGTAGATGCATCTTTTGGAGACCGTTAGGCGTCGGTCTGAAAGAGGAGGTAGTGAAGAGGCAGTGACCCACCGTGACCCACAGAACTGATGAGAACGAAGATCGAAAGAGTCTACTTACATTAATTAAGGTTGGCACTCTGAATTAAGAAGACCCCGTGGTGTTAGTTTAAAAAAAAAAAAAAAAGAGTGCTGTTACCTCTCTTTTTCGAGTGCATTTTTTACCTTTCTTGGAAAAGCTCTCCCAGGAAAGGGGTCCTAATTTTAAATCCATTTATAATTTGAAAGGATAAGAATTGGATTTCCTATCCAGCTGTTCCCACCGACGGGCTCAGAGAATCACCTTCTGTAGGACTGTTTGGGCTGGGGTGGGGAGAAGCAGAGGGAGCAGGTGGGAGGAAGGTGCTGGGCGTGTGGTGATGGTGACAGACAGGGGTCCCTGTGGAGATACACCACCAGCTCTTGCTCTCTTGGGCAGTGCCCTTTGGCCTTTCTTCTCCTGCCACTTACTTACCCCTTGTCAAGTAATATGGGAAGCTTCTAAGATGGGGGGGCGGGGGTTGGTGGTAATGGAGGAGAAGGATGTTCATCCTTTTATGGAATCTTCTAGCAACTTTCTCCAGTTCTCCCTCTTCCTACTTGCCTTTAAGCCTCATAGATGGTGCTAGGGATTAAGCTGTATAGTTGGTATAGCTTACAGACTGAGGCTACTCAAAATAAAAAGCCCATGTGGCCTCCCCAGCTCCCCCATCAAAGTCTTTTGGAGTAACCAGCAAACCAACTGGTTTGAAGAGTGAACTTTTCTCCCTATAGTCTGGAAAACCAATAGCTCATAAATATCTTCTCACTTAGAGCTCATTTTGTAATAAGAAGATGTATAGAGACAAACTGAAAGGATAGGCTTACGCTAAGCAATGGTTAGGGAAAATGCCAAACTCTTGAAGCTGGTGACATTATGAACCGTACGTACTCTTAAAGTGAACACTTCCTCTCCACTCTGAATGTCCCACAGTTTGGCTGTTGTGTCCATGCTTCCAGTAGCCACCAGTGTGCTTTGAGGATTGAATGACAAACACACCTGAATTACGGGAAATGGAAGAGATTTTAGAAAGATAGGGTTTTAAATTGTTAATTTTGTATAGAAAAGCTTTTTATTTAATTTTGTATAGAAAAGCTTTTTAATTAATTTCTATACAAAATTAATTGTTAATTTTGTATGGAAAAGATGCCATCACCTTAGGTTGAGCCTAAGTCTCTTTAAAATCCGCAGTGAGATACCAAGGGGCTATATGGGTGGCCGGCTTCCCGCAGGTTGAATCCTGAGGCACTCTCCTCTTGAGAAGATGTGCTCTCCCATGTCACCCAGCTCAGGCTGGCAGGGGCACCGGCATGCCTTGCCACTTCCAGGCCACAGAAGAACAAGAGTAAAAGCAAACTCATCTCCTTTGCAATTCATGTTCTCTGGCTCCCATCTTCCTTGTTGTTAACTTCACAGTCCTTTCCATCCTGCCCCTTCACTCACCAAGGACTTGGGCTATTGGCTCATGGTCTCAATTCCAAGTCCTAGGTGGTCTTCATGTGAAGGCCATCATTCCAGTAGCCCAGACTTATGAACCCGGACTCCCTTTCATAATCACTCCTGTGGCCACATCTTGGACTTTAACATCACTTTTTCTCGAAAATTCACTACTGATACAACAATCTCTAGATCCAATTACTCAGTGCATCCTCTTTCTTCCTTACCAAGCCATCCCCAGGATATCCTCCACCTCATGGAGATGCCTGCCTTTTTCTGTCACCCCCATCCCCCATTCAACTGACAGCCTGGAAACATCAGTCCTGCCAGCATCCTCAGTATCTTCACTCCCAGGCTCCCCTCTCTTTCCCAGGCACCGTCTGTAAGACTCCAAACAACTGTATCAAGCTGGCATTTCACCCACTCATTGGCCCTCCCTCATCACTCAGCTGAAGGAAACTGCATAGCAGATTACAGGTGTTGCTCCTTGGAGCTTCCCATCCTCAGCTGTGTCCTTAGCACCATCCTCTCCCTACCTGAAAGTGCCTCTGGCTCAGTACACTCTCCCTTTCCCTATTCTTGCCCAAAGTCTGTCCTCATTCCTCCCCCACAGATACCCTGGCCTCCTACTACTTCCCTGAGAAAACTATCATGGGGGACCTTCCTCACCCTGCCTTCACTTGCTTTTCGTTCAGTGTCAGGTCCAGAGGGATCCCTTTGCCCTTCTGAGACCCCCTCTTGCCCACACTCCTAGGGGAGATGTGCCCACTAATTTGTCCATCCTTCTGGACAGGATGCCTCCTAGTGGCCTCCAAAGATGCTTGAGCTTTTCCCACATAACAAAAAACCCTCGCTTGCCTCTCTGTACTCCTTTTTCAACTACCTTTTTTCCTTTTCACAGCCAAATTCCTTGGGAAAATACTGCACCATGATCACTGCTTGCCCATTTCCCACTACGTCAACTCTGTTGGAACCACTCTAGTTAAATGATCCAATGGCTGTCAGTCACCTCACTTAACCTCTCTGACGCCTGCAGTGTTGACTCCTTTGTTCCCTGTATTTTCTTCCTTCCAAACACAACTTTAACAGTGTTCCGCTTTTCTTCTTTTACTGCCTATGTCTTTTTTGTATCTTTTAGAAGATTCTTCTCTTCTCCATCTGCTCAAGACACCATCACACTTTTCCCCATACTGGTCATTTTCCTTTCAGAAATTGCAATTCCCCAGTGGTTTCCATTGCCACCCCGATGCCAGTGACCCACACACCCATGTTTTCTTCCCTGACCCTGCACTCAGTTCAGCCCCAAAGGGCCTCTGTTTGGACATCACCCAGGCAGCTTTGATCAATTTAAGACATGCAAGTCATATGACCACGAGCCTGCCTTTCCTTTTATATAGAACTGGTGAATGGTACTGCCATTCCGAAGCCAGGGATTCACCCTAGGGCCCCTTTTCCCCTTCAAGCCTCAAATCTGCTTGGTAGGGCAGCCCGGGTGACTCAGCGGTTTGGCGTTGCCTTCAGCCCAGAGCCTGATCCTGGAGACCCAGGGATCGAGTCCCACGTCGGGCTCCTGCATGAAGCCTGCTTCTCCCTCTGCCTATGTTTCTGCCTCTCTCTTTGTGTCTCTCGTGAATAAATAAATAAATAAAATATTTTAAAAATCTTCCTGGCAATCCAGTCCTACCCTTCCACTCCAATCTCTCTCATATTCTCTTCACTGGCCTCATGACAGGCCCCTGTCATCTTTGTTGGAAATGCAACAAGACAGCCAGCTGGCCCCCACTTCTAATCATACTTCACATTGCCACAAGAATGATCTTCCTAAAGAGTAAACATGACGATGCTATCTTCCACCTTAAAAGTTTCAACAGTGCAGCATTAGCCACAGGATGAAGTCCGAATTCTTTAGCATAGCATATGAATCAATACTACGCCTTGCCAGCCTCCTCCACTTTGATCATGCTTACCATGTGATATGGCTTTGAATGGGTTGCAGTTGCACCAAGACATGATGCCTTTACCCCAGGCAGTGGGGGTAGCACCAGGGATCCTTGCCCAGCACCTCTGACCATGGGCCACAGGCAGCTCCCCCTCCCACAGTGTGTTGCACAGCCATATTGTCATATTTTGTGCATGTCATCACAGGGGAAGTTTGGGAAGTGTTTCTGTGGCCACATGGAGTCATCTGAGTTCAAAAGCACGCACCACTGTTGCACACCTCCCCTGGGCATTGGCCAGTGAAACTCCTGCTGCCTGGAGAACGTGCTACCTATCTGCACAGACTTTCCTTAACACCCTTCGACCAGGTGCTTCCCTCTCTGACCACACTGAACTCCCCACCCACTTCTAGCACACCTTCAACGAATCTCTGAATTTATTTATTGATGACTCTCCCCCCTCTACTGAGCTATAAAATCCCTGCAGGTAAGAACCATGTGTGATTCTATTTGGTAGGCCAAGCACACAGGCCAGGACTCAATGCATGGTTAATATTTAGTAAATATTTATTGGGTTGATGTTGTTGACTATGAAAATTATCAATCTTCCTAGGCACTATATATAAAGAGAACTTTTTCAAAATTCCAAGGGAGTGGGAAAATGAGGATTATGTCTTTCTTATGAATTTGCCAAATTGCTTACTCTATGTATTGGCACCTTCAACTGTAAAATGGGGAAAAAGCTAGCTCTTAAGGTTGCTATGAGGTGCAATGAAGCTAATATATGTGAAGGGCTTACATATTAGCACAAAGTTATTCTTTGTGCACATTGAGTACCTTAATGGTCAGTTATAATTTTGTATTGCATTTTCCCCCAGTGTTTAGGAAAAATATTAAACATAGCATGAGCCCTTATTGTATGCCTATACCAAGAATCCGAAGGATAAATATAAATAAATCTTATTCCTAAAATAAGCAGCTTGTTTATTTTTAAAAGCTATCATTTGTCCCATAGGGTGCCAATTATGTCACTAATTGTTATAAGATATAACACAGAATTGGCCAAGGGCAAGGTCTTCCCAACAGCGAAAGACACTTAGACTATCAAACTATTTATGCAAATTCGGGTTCTAATGATATCCAGAAAACAATCAGCCTACATATGTCACATGTTATTTAAAAAAAAAGTTACTTTAAAAGCCTACATATGTCACATGTTATTAAAAAAAAAGTTACTTTAAAAGCTATTTTAAGAATTTTACCAACCCTCATCAACTCAGTCCTTTAAAAGCAAGTCATTGAAAAAGAAAAGGTCAGGTTGGCCATTGTACTCAAATGTTTATCATATTGCACGTCCACTTAGTCAATGCAGGATATAGGTCTTTGACGACAACTGCAAGATATAAAAACTCAAATAGTTTGTAAATTACAGTAATGCCACCATATAAAATATATATAAACTAAAAATACTGGATATAATTGTAAAATTAATCATAAAGGTAGAACCACTATTTGTATAATGGACTAATAAAAAGAAATAGCAGTGATGTGTTGATGTAGGTCCATCAATAGTAACAAATGTACAGTTTTGATGGGAGGTGTTGATAATGGGACATGCTTAGGGTGGGGGTGCAGGACTGCGGGAGCATATGGGAAACCACTATAGCTTCCACTCAGTTTTGCTGTGAATCTAAAACTACTCTAAAAAATATAGTCTATGAAAAAGGAAAGAGGAAGAAAGAAAGAAAGAAAGAAAGAAAGAAAGAAAGAAAGAAAAAGAAAGGAGAAAGAGCAGCATAAAAGTGTAATAAAATAAAATATACTCACTATTTCTGCTGTGTGACCCCTAAAGGTATGGTAACACTTTCCCGTTTCTACACTCCACAGCTTACAAGTCTTATCGAAGGATCCAGTGGCAATTTTGTCACTAAGATTTAAAAAAAAAAAAGGGTTTTGAAGACAAATTCAAGCACGGGATATGATACACTGAATTAAGACGAGATATTAATACATGGGTCTGTCTACTCAGAAATTTACTTTGTAAAACAATAACTTTACATTTGTTTCAGTGGACAACAAAATTAAGGTCTAATTTTTCAATAGTATCAGTTTGCATGTTTAATTTTAAATATTTTACATTGAAGGCATAAATTTATGTTCGGGATTACAGTAAGTTTTTAAATTGCCACAATGAATATGGCACAAAATTTAGTTTAGGAAATTATTACCAAATGGAAACAAATAATGTATGAGTTGCAGGAACATAGAAAAATTCTATTAGTAGGTCTACTGACAAGGCTAATTTTGAATTTAAAAGAAGAAGAATGAAAAGATATAAATCCAATTAACCATATGGCTAGATAAGGTTTTGAGAACTTAGTGTCTCCTTGGGAAAATAATGCCAATATTACGCTGATTGTAAGGTCTTTGAACAAGAAGGAGGATTTAGAGAGGAAATAGGGTAAAGACCTGTCCCTTTCAAACAAGAGGTTTCCCGGGTATACTGTGGGGCAGGGTTACTGTCAACACACAACAGCTAAGAGCGGGTTGACCTGTTTAACCTGTGATCATAGAACTAAATCTTTTCCTTTACTGTTGACCCCTGTCTCTTACACCAAGTCATCAAAATGTTCACCCAACTGGGTCATCAATTACAGTTAGAGCTCATTGTTCAAAACCGTGAAGGGATTTATGACCCAAAATGCATATCCTAAGGCAATTTATATGTGCTTGGCACAGTTGCAGAATTTATATTTTGTCCAAACTAACACTGATGCCCTGTATCTCTCCTTTGTTCTCAGGCCAACCACGTTAGTGTTTCTGTGGTCTTTGAGCTAATGGGAGTGAGGTCCTTTCTGTCATGCTCCAGGGACAGTTTGTTCTGGAGAATACCCACCCACCTAGAGTTTCCTAACACTCAAAGCTGCTTATCAACCCAAGGTCTGCACTGGCTCTCCTCCATCCAGTCTAGGCATTCCTCGTCAGCTGTTGACGTCCGCTGGGCTGTGGTTAGTTTAGAACACTAAACTTCTGCTCGGATGTGCTGAGAGCCCCGTGTGCCCTTTATCAACTCTTTCCCTCCACTTTCCATCCCTCCTGCTCCTCAGACATATCGTCTCAGATTGCTGTTGTTTCTCAATCGATTCCTGTTTGATCACACACTGCTCTCTAGTTCCATAGGCCATTACATGATAAAAGATAATACCAATGACATATTTTTTAGAATTACTTTGTTGAATCAAAGCTTACTCCCGACCTAATGTATAAAACATATAAACACTAAACTGGTTGAAATTCATCTCTCTCCCCACCCCCTCCCCTTCTCCTCTCTTTTGTTCTCTTTCTTCCCCTCTCCTCTCTTTCTCTCTCTCTCTCTCTCCCTTCTCCTCCCCCCCTCCCTCACACACACACACACACACACACACATGCACATGTTCCCTCTCATTCTTTAGTGGCTATCTTGAACTCACTCTACTGAAACCCCAATGCCTCCAAATGCCATGGAAAATGCTGCTTTAATCCATACATAAATCAGCAGACTCTGTAATTGGACAAGTGAGTTTTTCATTAGGGGGTCTTGATAGAGTCCAACAGCAGAACCAAAAGAGGAAGCGTTCTTTACCTCTCTATCCCCAAAAAACTTTGTTCTCAGACATGCAGAAATATCATATCTTTTAAGTAGCCTATTATAGGACATGGTATTATATTATAGAGAATATACTTTTAAAGTCCTTTAAATAACATTGCAATTAGAGTAGGAATTATACCAGAAGTAAAACATTCTATCATACATAATTTCAATAAAATCTTCCTCTCCCACAGGTTGGTGCAATAAGGTATTATAAAAATCACATTCTCTACAGTGTATAACTGCATACATCGCAGTTAAGTTTTCGGTAATGTAATTGGAATATTTAATCATTTTAAACATACCAATTAACTTTGTGCCATCACAATTGATGTGTTTTAAAAGTGTGTAACATTTTAAAGAGATGTAATGACATTAGCAACCTACATACCAAGCTTTTAATATTCATGGGATAAAATTTCGACTCTAAGTGCATCAGATTTTTATAAAACTCCCTTTATTGCCCTTGCCACTATCCTACACTGCTTTCATCATCTCCTGAATCTATCACTTTATCTGTCTCCAAACTAATCTCCTTGCCTCCTGTTTCATCCCTTCTCACACCCTCCAGCCCCCTGTCTCTGCCAGAACAGCTCTCCCAAAATAGCACTTTCATTGAGTCCCTCCTTCATTCACAAAGCTTTCATCAGAACTCAGTCTTCCAGAACAGAGTTCAAACTACACAGAAAGCTCTGATCTCGCCCACTTTTGTTTCTTACCAGAAAATGTGCACTAGAGAGCTAGGGGTGCCAGACAAAGTCCCACCTAACCTCTGGAGCTGCAGGGTGCCCTCACCCACGATGCCCTCCCCCGCTTCCCTCCGTCTTTCACCTTCCACGCTTCTGCTTGAGCCCCATATCTTCCGCAAAGCCTCTATCAGGAGAAATCACACAAATCTTTCTCCTCTTAACTTTTAAACCATTTACTGTTGTGTTCTAGTCATCATAATACTATGGTAAAAGACATGTATTTATAGAAACAGCTTGGTGAATGGAAAAAAGTCAAAGTGAGCCATCACGAGAAAAGACGCAACGTTCAGATTTTTTTACGCAAATATGCAAGGCCATGGCCTTTTCTTTGGCCAGCCAGAGCTCATTATCTGTCTTACAGAAATTATATCCAACACCTACAACCACCCATTTTTTTCTTAAAAATGGCATGAGAACTTAAACATGCTTGCAGAATCCGAGCACAAATTTTTTCTAAATGTTTCAGTGTGTTTTCTAATTTTTACATTGCTCTCATCTACAACTTCATTTAGTAGTAATTTTTTTCAAAGATTTACCTTATCTATGTATTCACACACAAAGAAACCTCAACAGCTTTATTTTCACATTCATTATTTCATTAGTTTAAGCAATACTTAATCAAATTCCATAATTACAATTGAAAGCACAGCCAACATAAGCAGTTTTATGTAAAAACACAATTAAATCTTGGTGGGCCTACCACCTAACCTGTGGCAAGAGAAGCTGAGCATACCGGTGAGTGGGTGGCCCAGTGGGTGGCCCAGTTGGTACAAGCATTCAGGGAGCAGAAGGATAGCTAGAGGACTAACTCAATCTGCTGAATCAGTTAACTAGACATTGGTTTAAAAGGCCATTATATTTTGTACTGTTGTGTTACTGTACACATTTTTTTCTGCTAAAGACTGTAAATTAACTTCTAAACAAGGCAAACCATGTTATGTGGCTGTGTCGCATTCTCCAGAAGCCAGAGCTGTAAATATCAGTAGGACCTGCTTGTCAGAGAATTCCCAACAGAAGGGACTCAATTCTGCTTGAACCTGAACTCTTGCTCTCCTCTTTATTACCAGGTGATCCCAGGAAGGGTACTTGAACTTTATATACTTTATATGAGAACAGTAATACCTATCCCCAAACTCCTGTAAGCATGAAGAAGATAATTAAAAGGCTTTCAGAGCACACATCAGGCACTTGACAAATTTTAGTTCTCTCTTCCTTTCCTCCTCCAATAAATGGAGGGAGAGAAGAATAAACAAATTAATGGATTTATAAGGAATAAGTGAATGAGTGAGAGTCTTTTTACCCATAAGGATTGTTGAATGCTATGGCATAAACTACATTCCTGTGGCCCTCCAGGGTGTGAAGCTCCTCTCCAGATGCAGTGTCCCAGAGTTTACACGTCCGATCATAGCTTCCTGTGATAAAGCTAACACAAGGAATATAAGTCAATCATAAAGTGACAATAGCAGTGTGTTAATAAAGACCTCCTTTGTTTTAACCTGCAAGATTGTAAGCCCATTTTCATTGCTTTTTATAATGGAACTTGTGTATGTAGAACAGCTAAATTAGGAACAGTATCTAAATGTTTTGATTAGAAACTTTCCAATTTATCCCTAACTCAAAAAGGAGTCACTAAATAAAATAAAGAATATCCAATAATCTTTCTAATAATATAAATAATTAATAATTAAATAGTGGTCATCAATAACATTTTTTGAAACTCTGACGTATCTCAATAGACAGCATCATTCTTCCCATTGGTCAGACCATAAAATCTTAGCACCATCTTTGATTCCTCACTTTCCCTCACATCCCACACACAATCTATTGGTAGATTCTGTTAGCCCAATCTCAAAATACACTTCTAATGTGGCCACTTGCCACCAGGCTTCATTGCCTCTATCTCTTGCCTCAACAAATGAAACCATCTTCTAATGGGTGCTAGCTCACACATGATCTTTCTAAGTCTATTTTCCACACTGAAACTGGAGTTATATTTTTTAACCTTCCCTAGCTGGCTTCCTAGCAATCTAGAGGAAAATCCAAACTTCTGCTTCTGGCCCACAAGGCCAGCAGCATTGGCCGTCTCTGGGACCTCAATTTTGCCCAAAAGCACACCTTGAACAGCCACATTCACCTCTTTGATAGTTTCTAAAGAATTCATTTTTTTTCTTTTCTATACATGCTAATTCTTCCATCCATCTGGTTTACTGCCTTCATCCTCAGGACCTGGAACGTGACTAGCAAACTAGTAAAAGTTCAATGAGTATTTACCTAAGATTTGCAATCCTCTTACATGAATATTTGACTACAGGAATAATTAGTATGTTGGCCTCTCATATTTTAAAGTAAAATAACAGTATCTTAGTTATTCCCTAAATATTCCACTAGGAAAGATACTTCTCCAACACAGAAAAAAAAATGCATGAAATTAGAAAGCCAGTCTCTATGTCAAGTGCTAATGATAAAAGTTGAACACAAATCCTGGTATCGAAACTCAAGTAAGCGAAAGGGTTGACAAGGCAGTGTATCTTTGATTCTTCTCTAGGCATTTCCTTCTAGCTTCTTTGTGGATGTAAATTGGTACAGTCATGATGGAAGATAGGATAGTGGTTCCAAAAAAATTAAAAATAGAACTACCATATGATCCAGCAATCTTACTTCTGGGTACGTATCCAAAAAAAAAAATGAAATCAGAACCTGATAGATATATTTGCACCCTCATGTTCTTTGCAGCATTGTTCACAGTAGCCAAGATACGGAAACAACATAAATGTCCATCAAAGAATGAATGGAATATTATTCCATAAGAAGGAAGGAAATTTTGCCATTTGCAACAACATGGATGAACTTGGAAGACATTATTCTAAGTGAAATAAGCCAGACATGGAAAGACAAATATGTCTGATCTCTCTTATATGTAGAACCTTAAAAAAAAGTCAAATTCATAGAAGCAGAGAATAGAACAGTAGTCACCAGGGGCTGGGGAGTGGGAGAAATGGAGAGATGCTGGTCAAAGGGTGTAACATTGCAGATATGTGGGATGAGTAAGTCTAGAGATGTTATACACAGGTATGATGACTATAGTTAATAATATTGAATACTGGAAATATGCTGAAAGAACACATTTCAAGTGCTTTCTTTACACAAAAAAGTGGTAACTGTGAGGAGATAATACGTTAAATAACTTGACTATAACAATTACTTTATTATGTATACGTATGTCAAACCATGTTATGCACCTTAAATATATAAAGTTTATTTTTTTAAAAAGGACATTTTTATTCCTTACTTGTTAAAAATTAGACATAATAGAAATGGAAATACAGAAATACATAAGTGGAACATAGGGGATTCTCAGGGCAGAGAAACTGCTATGTGTGATGCCTTAATGGTGGATACCTGTCATTACATGTTTGTCAACCCATAGAATGTACAAAAGCAAAAGCAACCCCTACTGTAAACTATGAACTTTGAATGATAATGATGTGTTTGTCAATGTAGGTCTATCAACTGTAATAAATGCACAAGTCATTGGGGGAAGATGACAAGGAGGAAATCTGAGGGTGTGTAGGGGCCAGGTATACATGGCAAATATCTGTACCTTCCACTCAATTTTGCTATAAACTTAAAACTACTTTAAAATTATAATACATTTTTAATAATTTTTTTTCTTTTTAAAATCTTAAAATTTTAAGGGCGTCTGGATGACCCAGTTAAGAGTCTGCCTTCTGGGACCCCTGGGTGGCTCAGCGGTTGAGCACCTGTCCCTGGTTCAGGGCGTGATCCGCGGTCTCAGGATAGAATCCCACATCAGGCTCCCTGCCTGGAGCCTGCTTCTCTCTCTGTCTGTGTCTCTGCCTCTCTCTGTGTGTCTTTCATGAATAAATAAATAAAATCTTAAAAAAAAAAAAAGAGTCTGCCTTCTGCTCAGCTTATGATCTCAGGGTCCTGAGATTGGTCCCTGCATCCAGCTCCCTGCACTGAAAGAAGTCTGCTTATCCCTCAGCTTTTCCCTCTCCTTCTGCCCTTCCTCTCCCACCTCCGCTTACATGCACACTCTCTCTAACTCTCTCAAATAAATAAATTAATTTAAAAAAATTTAAAATTTAAAATAAATAAATTTAAGAGAACCTTACCAAGAGCCCGATTTATTAAGTGCAACATTAGTCAATGGCAGTATGTGTGCTCTGAGAACCTTCAATGAAAGAAAACATCATGTGTTATAGACTCAAAAAAATTAAGTTTAACTCATTAATCTTAACTTCGGACTAATCAAGACATTCAAGTTTGTCTTCGTTACACATAATAAATGAACAAAAATTCACTATCTGGACAAATGAGAAAAAATACATTGTGTCTTCTACTATTAAGACCAATAATACATTTGGTAGTTACAAATAATTACAAAAACATAATTGGATCTGTTTTCTATGAATTTACTTGTAAAATAAATTATTGCTACTAAATAAGATATCAAATAGCACTAATTTATAACACTTTCTTTTAAATATTGCACATGATAATACACCAAACATGTTTCAAATATAGATTTTAAAATCTGTTATTATTTTTGGAATCCGAAAGCTCCTCTAGGGTCAGGGTATGTCTCATTTTATGTATCTTTCAATTGCTACATCGTCAAGCATGTAATGGATGCTTAACATTTATCAAATGAACATAAATAAATTGGGTAGTCTGTTTATCGATAAAGTGATTGGCTAGGCTGGGACAGTCCCAGTTATATCTACTGCAGGAGTATAATTACTAATAGTATCCCTTTTCACTATCAAAAATGTTCCCTTTGGAGGATAAATTACAAGGTCATGTGAGTTATAGAACTCATATTTGAAGTTAAATAGTGCCACCTGCTGGAAGAAAGGTATCACAAGAATAATTTCTTTATCTTTCAATAATACATTGAAGGGATGACTACAAAAGATTGAATATTTTGTATCAAATAGAATATGTCAAGTATATAAATAATAATTACATTTTTTATTATTTTATTTAAGTCATAAGAAGAAAAACAGTGCAATATGAATCAATATCAGAATAAACTTAAATATTGTTAAATAATTAAGAAAAACTAAAAGTTGTTCCTGAATAAGTGACTATATTTGTTATACTTTTAATTTAATCAACATAATACATAATTTCTCTGTAGAGAAACATAGCTATATTTATACCACATTAATCATGTAAGTCATA
Source organism: Vulpes vulpes (assembly GCF_048418805.1). NCBI lineage: Eukaryota > Metazoa > Chordata > Mammalia > Carnivora > Canidae > Vulpes > Vulpes vulpes. The sequence goes on from NC_132788.1 coordinate 11,148,475, forward strand.
TCAAATAATTTACTGAAATATATTTAGTTCTCATGGAGCTGAAAATATTAAATATTGATATACCATGAAATACAACCTCCTGATTTACTCCAACTGAAAAAATATTTAATTATTCAGTAATTTAAAACTACCTTAACGGTTGTCCTTTAAATTTAACATTGTAAAGAACAGCCAAACTTACTACAAATCCTTATTTAACTTATCAAGAAATAAATGTTTGAATTTCATTCAGTCAGTCAATAAACAAACACTAATTGAGACTTAGTCTCGGCAAATGTATGTGAGGCACAGAGAGAAAAAGAAAATATAAACTGCATTTTGTCTCAGATTTATAGGATACCAGCTAACTCATTGAAGTTCTTCTGTTTATTTAAAAAAAAAAAAAAAACATGCATTACCTTAAAAAGATAGAATGTGTGGTTGCTGTGCTGTCTGAGTTTATCCTGTAATCTCTGAATTAAAAGCTTTACTTGCTCTGATCTTGAAGCTGTGATTAGAGGCTCTGCTTTCTGTATTTCTTCTACTAGGGCATTGACTTCAGTGCTGAAATTCACAAAAGAAAAAACTTACTTTTTTCTATGCCAAAATTTGCATACACATGCATTCCATGAAGAACTGCATTGAGTTATGAAACACATTTGTAAAATTTGTCAAAACATCATTAGCATTATTAAGAGATTTCTAAGGAAAAGATACACATGAATAAAGAAGTCGAGCCTGCACGAAAGTGGCTTGGGTTCTTCAGAATGCCTCGTCATGAGCCAAGTCTTCTGTGGAAGGTGTGCAAGGATTCTCATTTGCTCACCTGAGAAGGCCAAGTGCATATGGTTCTGGTTCTGGACATGAGCTCTTTATTTTTTTTCCTGTTTTTTTTTTTTTTTTGTCTCTTTAATGAACATGTACAGAATGTTCCTGCGATGACCGTATTTTGTACCTTACATACATTCTCTTGTTTAATCCTGTAGCAAGAGCTAATTTAAGGCTTTTATCACAATGATTTCAATGAAGAAGAAACTGAGGTTTGGAAAGGTTAAGTTTTAAATATTTTTTTTAGGGAAAGAGAAAGGACCTAACCAAAAATGGCCATTCAAAGAATGATGATGATGTTGATTACTATTTTGTATGGGCTGTAACATTGTTTTCAAAAAAGAAAAAAGCTGCTCTGAAAAGTACAGTCAAATTTCCCCCCAGTATTCAAATAATCTATAGCAATGCTGATCAATTTTGCTAGTGCAGAATAATAATTGTTCAAGACAGAATAATGTCTATAAACCACAAAACAGCTAAAATAAGGTCATTTCACAAAACATGTCACAAACATGGATCAAAAATGCACTGTCTGTCCCCTCCCTTCAAGAATGGACTCATGGCCCCGCTGGGAGGGGGCTGCTTTGCTAACTGACAGCCTCCAGCTGCAGCTTCTTCAGAATCCACCTCAGCATTGGAGCCTGGGGGCATCATGCCCTCCTCTGATGGCCCTCAGCCCAGGGCTGAACAAGTGCACAGTGCACTAGCCGTTTTTGTCCCCAGAGGGACTCTGGACCTCAAGCTTTACCCGGGAGCTCCCCTGTGGGCTGGTAGAGACTCGGCTCACATCTGCATCATCATGGTCAGTGGCTCCTCATGCGGAACTCTGCTTCACTTCCTGTCACAGATGCCACTTCTCAATAACCTGACACCCACCTACCTCTCCTATCTCTGTCTCAGCAGCTGCTTCCCAGAAATGTAAACTCTGATAAGCACACCTCTGCTCTTCGTAAATAAACAGTTCCTGAGCTCCAGACTGTGTAAGGGACTGAGGTAGAAGACAATTCACCCCACTAACATTTACTGAGTCCCTTCTACAGCTAGGCCCTGGGAGGGTCAAAGACACAGTGCCTGCTCTCAAGAAATACGATCAATTAGAATAGGAGGTGAATATTTAGAAAAGAAATGAGTCATAGACAGTTTATAATGACTTTGATAAATGCCAAGACAGCTAGTTGGCCAAGGACTCACACTTTCCTGAGAATAAAGAAGATAATAATACCTCTTGGAAGAGTTTCCAAAAAATTTTATAGGTCAAAACAGATTTCCCAGGAAGTTCTAAATTAACCAGATGTTTAATCTGACCCATCTCACCCCTGTGGTATTCTAATTGCTCTTTTCAGTACTGTAACTCTACTATGTCCCTTGTCATGTAAATGTTTCTATGCACAGAATTCTTCCAAGATTCTGGCGCAGAACCAAAAATAAGATCCATGCTTTTTTTTTTTTTTTTTACTTTGAGGCATTTATATACTCCAGAGCATGACTACAGCATCCTAAGGTTCTATACTGCTTTAAATATGAGATCTGTGTTTTCCTGAATCTCTAGCTGGAAGTTATTCTCTCATATAAACATTTATCTGTGCCACTTATATGATGTTCTGTTTGTACAGGTGTTTCTCAAACTGGACAACACATCCATTAAAGCAGGGATTAAGATTCTTTACAGCCTCCCATCAAATCTAACCTGGAGCTTTGCACATAGAAGGTGCAAATCACATCATTACCAACTAAATAAAGGAACATCTAACAAAGGAACTTTCTACATGCTGGCATAATCAGTAATATGTGCCAGTCACAAGAATAGCTGACAATCTTGACTTGATCTTAGACCTTGTCTTCCCTGAAAACTAGGTAAAACACTGATTTGTTGTGGATGAAATTTGATGCCATTATCTCTGCCACCATTTATTCTTTGATTAAAAAGTGAACGGTTGAGTACCTTCTCTGAGCAGTCATCTGGAACAAGAAGTGAACTCCACATCAAACCCATCACCGTCTGAGCCACTGCATCTCCTTACCCTCAGACAAGCTCCGGGACCTCTTGAGTAGCCACAACCATGAGGAGCCAGAAGGCTGCTAGAGAGCAGCCAGTCTACTATTTAATTGTGGTTATAAGATGGGTCCCTTTGCTGTCATTCTGTTCCTCTCCCTACTAATCATGACAAAGTAGAATGGTCACAATGGAAAATAACTTATTTCACTGGCCAACAACTCTGAAACACATACCGTGGTATTTTTGTTCTTTTTCAAAATTTTCTCCCACTCAGAATATCTTTACCTTATCTGAACCTATGGGCTTCTGCAGAATAATCACTAATCTGATTCTGTCCCTTAAAGTGGAGTTTTCCACAGTATTTCTTTTTCTTTGAGTCTTGCATAGGATTTCCTAAAGGACTGAATTCTGGGCAGTATGATCTCACAAGAGGATTTCCTCAGGGTGCCCCACAAGCTTCAGAGACAAAGACAGGGTCCTCCTAACCTGCCCCATGACAATGAGGAGGACAGAATGCAGTCAGCCCTGTGAAGTATTTTTCTACCAGGAAAGTAACAGATTCAGTAGTATTCTTAAAATTCTAATAACCAGCATTCCTCAAAAATGTTAAGGTCATCAAAAAAAGGGGGGGAAATCTGAGAGACTGTCACCACCACAAGGAGCCTGGGGAGACCTGAATGAAATGTAACATGGTATCTTGGGAGAGAAAAAGACCAGGAGGCAAAAAACAAGGACAATTGAATAAGATATGGTCTTTAGTTAGAAATAATATATATCAATACTAGTTCACTAATTATGACCAATGTACCACGTGAATCTATGATGCTAATAATAAGGGATGCAGGGCATGAGGCATGTGGGAACTCGTGTTTTCACAACTTTCTAAAACTATCCTAAATTAAAAGATTAAAAACAACAACAGGTCTATTTAAGATGAAAAAGGGGCAGACTAACTATCCTTTACCCACCTCCTCCTCACCCAGTAAGACTCTGGAGCAGAACTCACTAAAGCAAACAGGAAATAACACAGCACAGAATGTTGTTTTAGCCATGTATTGCCTGAGTTCATGCAGCTCATCTACATATCACTCTGTGTCAGCATTTTCCAATAAAAAAAAAACCCTGGATATGAAACCCAGGTTGCATTACATAGCTAGTTTACCTGGGACTGAGGTTGAGCAAATCTATGGATTTGGTCTTCAATTCTCCACTCTTTTCATATTCCAACATAATTCCTATAAAAAATAAGCAAATGTATTATAAAAACACTTATGATGACAATGAATGTCAAAAGTTAATCTATTTGCCATAATTTTTTTCATTTCTGTTTTTTAAGTTTTAGAATTACTCAGCATAAAACATATGCAGTGATGTCTGATACTAAAATAAGAATGTGTGAACTCCACTTTTTCCTAGTCCTTCCTCTAAATACAGCTAAATACCCTTGAAATTATTCAGAAGGCAATGCTAAAATAATCAAAGGTTGGTAGAGGGTAAACTGACTAGGGTCTCAGGACTTGAGCAATGACAGTGTGGTGAGTTCCTAGGGTTTCTTTTTACCTCCCATATACCCTTAAAGTGGAAAACTGAACAACTTGGAGCCTGGAACCGCCAAAAAGCTTAGACAGCAAAACCCAAGTAACAGTAAAGCTTGCTCTCTGTGGCCAAAGGACCAGGCAAAGGGAAGTCAAAGAACTAATTTGGAGCCTTAAGCCCTGCTCCACAACTGGAGCTCCTTAGGCAGTCTGATCCCCCAGGGGAAATCCCAGAGTTTTCCCAGTCCCCCTGCAAAGCTAGGCCCCAACAGAAGTCTGATGTGTCTGCAACAGCTCAGTAACAAAGCCCCAGGCTTTCTCGACACCTTCAGGTGGGGCCCCAGGGGACCACCTAATCTGTTTATGGCAGCTACAAGAAAGTCTTAGCATCACTCAGACTCCATCCTGCAACCAAGCCATTGGTGGGCAGCTTCCTCCACCTGCAAAAGTGGCAGTAGTGAAGCCCTGGGATATCCTGTATCTCACACCACGTTCACGCACTGAAGCAGTGTCTTCCAGCCTTTTAACCAGTGGTGTCACCCACCAGGCCTAGAGAGTCTTGTCCCTGTCCCTCCACTTCCCCCAAGGTCACTCAGTGAGAGCAGGCTACTGGGAAGTACCTTCCATCCTGCAGATGGCACCAGTTGGAACTGAGCAAGAGCCTTAGCAACACCAGAAAAATGAAGCAGACCAGAATCATATTGCAAGGGCTCAAAAAACTAAGCTGCCATTGGAACTAAAACCCATGAAGTAGACCAGAACCTCTATGCTAACCCTAAACATGGTGACAGTAGATTCATATAGGATCAAGGGCCTCCTAACATAGGAACCAAAATGTCCAGGACATAATAAAGAGGAAAAAAAAATCATCCATCACACCAAGAACCAGAGAAAGACAATCAACAAAAACAAATATGGAGGTGAATCAGATGCTGGAATTATCTGACAAGGATTTTAAAGGAGATGTCAAAAATACTTCAGTAACCATTTACAAATTCACTTGAAACAAATGAAAAAATTGAAAAATCTCAGAAAAATAAAAGTTTTTTAAGCAAACTGGAATGGGAATTATAGAACTGGAAAGTTTAATGGGCAAAATGAAAAACTTGATGAATAGGCTCAGTAGGAGAATGGATATGACAAAGGAAAGAATCAGTGAACTTGAAGACAGATCAATCGAATATATTCATTCTGAACAACAGAGAGATAATTTACATGGGGGAAAAAACCGAACAGAACCTCTCATCCACTTTATCGTACTACTTCTATAAATATGGGCCAGTGGATCTCAAAAGCTTTGATCTTAGGACTGCTTTATACTCTTTCAATTATTGAGGACACAAAAGAGTTTGTTTTTGTAATATTTTCTGTATTAAAACTGAGAATTTTTAAAAGTATTTATTAAACTGTCATAAAATAGCCATAATAAAGTCATAGCATGCTAATGTAAATAACATATTTTATAGAAATAACTATCATCATTTTACACTTTTGCAAATTTCTTTCATAACTGGCTTAATTAAAGACAGCCAGATTCTCCTCTCTGCTCCTGCATTCAAGCTGTTCCTACACAGTGTTTCAATAAAGTATACGGAAAAAAATCTGGGCACATGTAGATATGCAGTTGGAAAATGGAGAAATAAAATAATTGCATTTCCAGATAATCATGGATAACCTTCTTTAATACTACATCAAAACTTGACAAGCAGTAATTCATAAAGATTGGTTGCAACATAGGATCCGAAACCACATCAAATAATTCTTCATACTCTGTTACATTAAAATTCATTGGTCTATCTCAGACTTTTAAAGGATATTTTATTCATATATAGTTACACATCATGCACCAGACATCCGAAAAACATTAGTTTACTGAGTTATGCCCATCTTCTAAATGGTGACATTTGTCATCATACAATATCCCCCCCAAAATCACAATTTTTAATATCACTACTAATATCTATCATCAGAGAACTCTCTCACTGATCAGTAAGCTGCCCAGCTCATGGCAGTAGATAACAAGTTTTTTGAAATTCTAATTTTTGCTTGAAAGCTCAAATTTTATCAATGGCAAGAAATGCTGACAGTCTGGCTTGAAAGTTCCAGGCTCGCTTTGCTCAGTTTTCAAACAAAATGTCTTCCAAATATCCAAATCTGAGACCCATGTTTGTTTTTCAGTCTTTCAAGTAAAACTGGTATTCCTTGAGGAAAACAGCTGGCTCATCTCTCAGTCCACATGAATGACTGCACAAGAGTTTCCATCCAAAGAACTTTCAAAGATAACTGTGCAGCAGAAGTGCTTAATGAGAATTTTCTATTTCATCACTTGGAATGCAAATACTCTGAGGTCAGTATGTGACTACATTACTAAGTCTTACTGTTTCATGAAGGGCCTTCTTTTTTTCTTTTAATTTAAATGCAATTAGCCAATATAGAGTACATACTTAGTTTCAGATGTAGTGTGCAATGATTTATCAGTTGCATACAACATCCAGTGCTCATTGCATCACATGCCCTCTTTAATGCCCATCACCCAGTTACTCCATTCCCCTACCAACCTCCCCCTCCAGCCACTTTCAGTTTGTTTCCTAGAGTTAAGAGTCTCTCACAGTGTTTCTCCCTCTCTGATGACTTCCCATTCAGTTTTCCCTCCTTTCCCCTATGATCCTCTGCACTGTTCCCTATATTCCACATATGAGTGAAACCATATAATAATTGTCCTTCTCTGATTGACTTATCTCATTCAGGCATAATATTCCATCAAGGGCATTCCTAAGTGAAACTGAGGGGGTTTCTTTCTATCAAGAGTTTGCGTCAGTGAGGAATACAGTGATGGCTATGAACGTTTGTTGCCACTACCTCATGTGAAGTAAGTTTCCAGAGGGCTTTTGTACCAGTAGTGCAAATGTCAACACCATGAAAAAAACAGATGATATCTTGTGGTTATTATGAAAACAGATTTGACCTTGAGGCTCCACCGAAAAGGTGCAAGAACCCCCAAGGGTCCTCCTCCAATTTGAGACTCACTGCCCTATGACCACAAATTTGATATAACAGATTTAAGATCAAGAGAAAACAGGAAATTCCATCAAAAACACTGTATTTACTTTCCAAAGCACTGGACCATTGAGATAGAATGTGGCAGAGTTGAAAAGGCAGGTACTCGGCATCAAACAGATCTGGGTTGGAGTTCCAGCTCAAGTCTCTACTTATTTCATGATACTAGTAATCTCTTTTATATCTCTTTATATCTCAGTCTTCTCATTTGTAGATAATACCTTCAATTTGCTGGTTGACCTTAAATAATAAGTATATAATGCACCTGACATCTAGAAACTCATTAAGCTCATTAAATAGTGCTTATTATCTAAAGATTAATCACAGTCACCTTCTATTACTTGTGACGTATCCTACACAGTCACCTTCTATTACTTGACATCTATGCCTTCGCTCCCCAGTGAGATTGCAACATCTTTGAGAAGAAAGCCATATGCTTCTTTATGCTCTCAGGAGGACCATCCTTGGAATGAGTCGTGATGGTTTATGCACAAGTAAGCATGTGATTTGGCCAGCAACAAGTACAAACCACAAAACCACACTGTCAAATGGATTTACGCCTTCCTCCTCTCTGGCTTTCATTTCTCCCACAGTGGTGCCTGCCCCTACCTGTTGTGTTTACGATCTTTCCATTATCTTTCCCAGCCACACCTGACTCACTAGGCTGTGTACTCCTGGGTCCCTGTCTTCTCTTTATCCCTAGTGTCCACCATGCAATTTGGACTGTTCAAACAGTGCTTGTTGAATATATGAGTTAAATGACTGGATGAGTGTCCCCAGACTACTGAATGCAACTGACAGTCCTTATCTTTATGACACACAGACTTTCAGAAATAATTGACACCATGGCCAACTCCCTCCTTCTTCAAATATGATTCTCCATGGGCTTTTATGAAATCTGTCTTTTTCTCTACTTTGTTACTTTACATTCTCTTTTACCGATTCCTCCTCTTACTCCTCACCTTTAAGTACTGATTTAGGTTAGGGTTCGGGTCTAGGAATTCTTTCTTCACTTTATTTTTTTTTCTCTAAGTTCACTAGTACCCATGGCTTTAATTATCATTAATACGCCAATAATTGCCAGTTATAACTCTCCCATCTAGACCTCGGGGCTCCAGATATGTGGCTATCTTGCCTGTACCTCGAACATGTCTAGGGTCTTCCCCTTCCATCCTGTATCTCCTACAGAGCTTGTTTCCCAGTGTCACATATCGCCACACACCCCACCACACAGCTTCAATCTCAGGACAGTAGATAAACCCAAGCAGCCATTGTGTAATGAAGTATAACACTTTAGAACAGAAAAATCATTCCACACGGTTTTAATGATGAGAACACCAGGACACAGCAGGCAAACAGCCATAACTAAAAGGCTTGTTTGGTATAGTTTTATTTTGTTTCTTTGCCCCAAGAAGTGATCCTTTCATATTTAAGACTTTAGACCAGACTCTAGTCTAAGAAGCAAACTTACAAAGAAACAAAGGATCTGTGGAGAGCCAACTGCTCTAAATAGTTATTTCCTTAGAGTGTAAGTTGACTTTTTGGTTCCATGTTAACTTTTTCAATAAAATATGGATGTTACAATGTTGTAAAAATCTTTTTAAAAACCTACTTATATGTACATGTTCTAGGAAGAATTTAAGAGGACTTAGAAAAAATAAATGAAATTCAAAAAGCTAAGATTGAAGTAGGTAAGAATTAGATACATTGCTTAAAAAAAAAGGAGGAAGTGCTCTACCCACAGGAGAAGTGGTATAATTACAATAATTAATTGTAAAGAAGTGGGATAAGTAATTACAGTAATTAACTGATATATATATATATATATCTATATATATATATATATATATATATATATATATATATCTGCAAAGTCAAGGGTAGGTTGACTGACTAGGTCCCTCTCTCCCTCTGCCCTACAGCTGGTGGGCGCTGGTCATATAAAGGTATGTGAGGCCAGGTGTGTGATCCCTAGACCATAGGCCAGAAGACCAAGACCTAATGGGATTTATTGACTGGTCATAGTAAGCCAAGGACAGAACCAGGATTAGAACACATGTCTTTTGATGGAAATATGTTCAGGAAAAAGCAGTTCACATGGAGTATGATCCACTTCATTTACAAAATAAAGCAGACATCTGTAAATCTATGTATCAAAAACAGCAACAGGGAATTAAGAGGGTACAACAGGGCATGAAGATTAGGGTGACTTTATTTTTATTTTTATTTATTTTTATTTTTTTAGGGTAACTTTAATTTTCTTCCTCAGACTTGTATTATTAAGATTTTCTATAATGAATATTACTAGCACAATTTTTTAAAAAGCTTGCAGCAACCTGTTTTCAACCTCTATACTACTCAAGGAAATGTGGATATTAAAACAATGTCATGTTTTTCATCAAAAAACAAAAAAAAAGAATTAGATACATTGACAAGAGGAGATTCAAGTAAAGGAAAGATCACATTTATAATTGCATCAAACACCTACACATAAAATTAACAAGTGTCCAAGACCTAGCTATACTACTGAACAGAAAAGAAAATTGTGATAAATGGAGACACATTTCTAGATGAGAAAACATAATATTATAAACAAGTCAAATTAATCTATAAATTAAAGTAATTATAACTTTATTTTTTGGAATTTGAAAATTTACCATGTATTATAACAGACTATAGAACAATAAAATGTGATTCTGATTCAAAATTAGATCAACATAATAGAATTAACTAGGGATCCCTGGGTGTCACAGTGGTTTTGTGCCTGCCTTTGGCCCAGGGCATGATCCTGGAGCCCCGGAATCGAGTCCCTCATTGGGCTCCTGCATGGAGCCTGCTTCTTCCTCTGCCTGTGTCTCTGCCTCTCTCTCTCTCTCTGTCTCTCATGAATAAATAAATAAAATCTTTTAAAAAAATAGAATTGACCATATATGGGAGTTTAAAAATAAACCAAAAGTAATTTTTTAAACAAGTAGGGAAAGAATAAACTATACAATAAATAATGATGTAGTTGGAAAAATTCATAAAATTGGATTTCTACCATACAACATACAAAGATATATTCTAGGTTGATTAGAGATTTTAATATTAAAAACTAAATATAAAGTGGTCAAAATAACAGGAGATATTTACATCTTAGTGTAAGTAATTGGCTTTTTAAGCATGATGTGAAATTCAACACCTAAAGAAGAAAAAAATTGCTGCATTTGTCTAAAATTAATTTGAAGCTTCTACACAAGAGAAGATCCCACAAAGTTAAAGATAAATGACAATGAGCAAAAACATTTCAACGATAAATACGAAGCTTAAAGAGCTTAACATAAAGAATCTAAAAATGATTTTTAACAAGAAAATGGGCAAAAGGCATGAACAGTTAATTTGCTACCAGAGAGAGACAATGACCAATAAACAGATCACAATAAAATATTCCCAACTCCATTACAAAGAAATACAAAATACAACAAGAAATACAACTTTTAGTCATCAGAATAGCAAAGATTGCAAAGACTGATAATACCAAATATTAGCAAGGTTGAGGACATAGGCATTTTCAGACATATCAGGTGGCTCCTTCAAGAAGCCATCACACCTTAAGTGGATTGAGGATGATCTTAGCTATCCTTTTATATATTTTTCAGAATTTTATTAAAAATGAATACTACTTTTATAATAGAAAAAAGTAAGAGAAAAATTAGAACATGGAGAAAAAGGAAGAAAAATGATAGAGATTAACATTATTAGCATATCAACTCCTGAAGATCAAGATCCCAATAAGGTTATTTGAAAACTCAAATAAGATACAAAGTTTCTATCAGTTTAAGGCATCACTATCATTAAGGACTGCTTCTTTCCTATTCTGTAATTTTAAATATTTTGCATTATATATAAGAGCACTGAATATATACTATTTATTTTTGACAAAAGTAGGCATTCCATAAATAGCTGAGTAAATAAATGAGGTAAACAATAAGTAAATAATGTAATCCTAATCTGTACCTCAGAGAAAAATTGAAAAGAATTAGCACTTGAGAGCCCACATAGCATGATCTATTATCCTAAGGAAATGCCCTAAATAATTTTAGCGAATTCACAAAATTCTCCATTCTTTATTCACAGCTACTTTGTTTCTTATAAAATAAAAATTGTAAAAGTTAACTACCAAAATCTAGTTGGGTTATGATTCAAATGGATCTAAAAAACAAAGAGCAAAATCTGAAACCTGTAATTGGACTGTCCGACTGTTACAAAGCATCAAGGTTAAATGTTCATCCTTCCCATGAGCACCGAGCTGCAATATGAGCCCAAGGCTGGGTCATGTCAATGAAGAGTACAGGCACAGAACAGAAAAAGATGCTCCTAGGAGCACATATTGTTCCGCGGTGATTGTTTCCCACAGTTTCTTAATGTTTTCCATCTGCCTCTGGTTGTGAATTTTTGTGCAGCAGGTATGATTCCCAAAAACACTTAAGAAGCTGCTACCCCCAAAATTCTGCAAAACACTATAAGGCTAAGCTTAAAAAGACGCGAGTGTTCCTTACTCAGATCACATTCAACCAACAAGAGACCTTTAAAGTGCTCAGAATATTAATTAGTTTAATTAATGTTTATTTAACTCCATCTCTTGGCCCCAAAACCTTGGAGCCTACATACAAGAAGTAAAAGACAAAGATTGCCATGCCTGAGTCAGTTGAAAAACACGTATGCAACACCCACTCTTCACAAAGAGAAGAGCTTATGGATTAATGAATGAGATAAAAAGAGAATGCCCATGTTTGATTAGCCATATTACTTTTATGTGAGAGGGACAATTCCATGGATGCCAACAGTGTGGAATGCTCCTGACCTCTATGTTACTCAAAAGAAAGTAGGAGGACTGAAATCTGGGGATTAAGAAATTAAACAAAATTGCAGAAGGGACAAAGGTAACACAAGAATGATTCAGTGGTGAGCGATTTTTTTTTCCTACTTGATAATGTTATTTTAACACCTACCTGCTATTCAGTAGTATGTTGGAAACTTGCATATAATGTATGGATCACCAACCACTGGAATTCAGAAATTAAGTGTCTAACACGCTAGTGGTATGACTTCATTATAAAATAATCATTAAGGCAACAGTAGCAAGTGTAAGTCTAAAGCATTACTTGAATGTGAGATTGCCGTTGGAACCCTGGACTTTCAGAGCTGGAGCGAAACCGATAGACCACCTGTTTGACCTATTCACATTTCAGGAGGAGCTGCAGGCATTCTACTCAACACACATCATCTCATTAAACTCATTCATTTATTCAACAAATATGTGAGCACCTATTTATTGGCCAGTCTCTACTCCAAGTGCTAGAGATGTGGTAGTAAACAGATTTTACTGAGTCCAGGACCTCATGAAGCTTTTATTTGAGCCAGGGTGACTATTTGAAATAAGTAAGTAAAATTATGGCAAGATGAACTGAGAGAGGGCCAAGAAAAAAACAAAGCAGAGGAGGATGCTATGAAATATCTTGAGGAGAAGTTGGGAAATTCTAGAAAGGGTGGCTTCACTTTATTTACTTCACTTACTTTTTTTATAATTTATTTATTTATTCTTAGAGACACACATAGAGAGAGAGAGAGGCAGAGACACAGGCAGAGGGAGAAGCAGGCTCCATGCAGGGAGCCCGATGTGGGACTTGATCCCGAGTCTTCAGGATCACGCCCCGGGCCGCAGGCGGCGCTAAACCGCTGCGCCACTGGGGCTGCCCTACTTCACTTACTTTTAAGGACAGAGCCAAAAAATGTGAGAATGCTGGCTCTGTAGATGTCCAGAGAAAATTATTGCAGCCAAAAAGAGCAGCAAGTGCAGAGACCCTGAGTGGGGGCATGCCCAGCCCATCCAAAGAACCCCAAGATGATTAGTGTTGCTAGAGGGGAAGCGGGGTGAAGTCAGAGGCAAAATCAAAGAAGATCCTGTAGTGCCGTGGAGATTAATGCCTTGGAGATGATGGTGCTTTTATTTTAAGTGAAATGAATAGCCATCAGAGAGTTCAAGCATAAGAGTGACATGATCAGATTTATGTTCTAGCTATCATCCTGATGCTGTGTTGAAAATACACAGAAGTAGGGCAAGGGTGGAGACTCTAGCAATAGAAAGCATGGTAGCCATTGCTAGGAGGTGAAACTGTTGAGTCCTGTATATATTTTAAGCTTTTAAAGATTTTATTTATTTATTTGAGACAGAGAGAGAGAGAGAGACAGCACAAGCAGGGAAGAGACAGAAAAGCAGGTTCCCTGTGAGCAGGAAGCCTGATGCAGGGCTCAATCCCAGGACCTGAGCCGAAAGCAGATGCTTCACCCACTGATGCCACCCATGAACCCCTGAATCCTGTATATATTTTAACGGGGAGCTGGCAGGATTTGTTACTGGGCCAAATGTGGAGTATGCAAGATGGGAGAGAAAGATGAGTCCAAGGTTTTGGCAGGGACAAGTAGAGGAATGGCGCTGCCATTAACTGGGACAAGGGAGACCACAAGATACCCCATATGAGATGTACATTGCACATCCAAAAGAACAACCAGGTAGGCCATGAGGTACTCAGGATGACCCATTCAGGTTTTTGAACCTTGAGAATGGATGAGATCACCTGGCTGATAAGTATAGATAGAGAAGTCCAAGGACAGAGCTCTGGAGCAATCCAACATTAAGATCAGAAGGAAGAGAAGCCAACAAGATGGATGAAGAAGGAGCAACAATAAAGTACAAGTAAAAAACAATGTGTCCTGGAAGCCAAAAGACAGAGTGGCCAAAGGTATCAAATGCTACTGTCAGGTGAGGACAGGAAGGACAGAGAGGTGGCCAGGGGTTTAGTGATCTTGGAGGCCACTGAGGATCTTAAAAGAATGCAGTTTCAGTGGAGCCATGAAGGTGATAACACTGTAGGAGTGAGTCCAAGACGGAAGAGAGAAGAGAAATGGGGACACTATTCTTCCAAGGAGGTTTGCTCTGAAGGGAAAGAGATAAATGAGAGAGTAGCTGTAAAGGGTCAGTAGACCGGCAAAATGAGTATCATCATCACCATGTGACTTGATAATCGAAACACCTTGATGGATTGAAACAAATTGCTCAAGTTACAAAATCTGTATACTGTATCCGATGAGAGCCAGTTATTGTGATCCCAGAGCTCATCTTCCTAACCTACACTCTACAGCAAAGGGATGAATGAAAGCAAGTCATTCGCAAATCAGATCTATTTTGGGGAACCAGCACCAGCCTACACCAAGCACAGCCAAAGTAAAGTTGTGAATGCTTCAAGAGAACAAGCCATTTACAATTTCCGACGTGCTACCTCTCACATCTTGAGCCTTTTCATGTTATTTTAGTTGTAATCCCAAGAAGGATAAAACAAGTGTCTTTACTACAAATGTTAACTTCATATTGGAGATAGTTGCTGCAAGGCGTACCTTTACAGGGAGGCCCAAACTTCTCATCCGGCAGGAATACTTGGTCAACTACTGCTTTGTGGCAAGTTTTGCAGATTTTTAAATTTTATATCCTTATTTTTAAAGTGAGTTCGGAATTGGAACCAAAAGTTCTGCCCCTATTTCTTTATTTTTGTTAAGATTCTATTTATTTATTAATGAGAGACACACAGAAGCAGAGACATAGGCAGAGGGAGAAACAGGCTCCTGGGGACCCTTATGCGGAACTCAATCACAGGAGAGGGGGGAGGGTTCATGACCTGAGCCAAAGGCAGATGCCCAACCACTGAGCCACCCAGGCACCCCTGCCTCTATTTCTGTACCTATGAAACTGGGTGACCAGTGGGCTTCACGCATTCTTCAAAGGTGACCATACCCTCACCTGTGAAACAAGACAACCAGGCCAGTTTATCCCACTCTAAACCTAGAGGGTTCTGAGGGCATATTTTGAAATTCCTTAACTCATTGGAATCAAGGACTGTGACCTTAAAGCAGGGCACAGCACCTGGTGGCTGGTCCTCAAGAAACATGCGTCTGGGGTCAACTGATACGTGTGGCCTGGAATGCGAATATGTCTTGTTGCATGGGCATTTTCCTTTTTTTTAAATCAAAGGCTCTGATGGTGGACTCAGGAATTTGTATTTATTGTATTTATTTATTCATAAGAGACAGAGAGAGAGAGAGAGAGAGAGAGAGAGAGGCAGAGACACAGGCAGAGGGAGAAGTAGGCTCCATGCAGGGAGCATGCAGGGAGCCACCTGGGCTGCCCGCATTTTCCTTTTCATATTCAACACATCCTGACGTGGTTGGCGGGCACTGAGGGGTGCACTTGACGGGATGAGCACTGGGTGTTATTCTGTATGTTGGCAAATTGAACACCAATGAAAAATACATTTATTATTTAAAAAAAAAGAAAAAAGAAAAAAAAAGAAATAAAAGAAAATAAAATAAAAGGCAAGGATGCCTGAGTGGCTCAGCGGTTGAGCGCCTGCCTTCGGCCCAGGACGTGACCCCGGGGTCCTGGGATCGAGTCCCACGTCGGGCTCCCCGCATGGAGCCTGCTTCTCCCTTTGCCCTTGTCTCTGCCTCTCGCTCTATCTCTCATGAATAAATAAATAACATCTTTTAAATTATTTTTGTAAATAAGAATAAAAATAAAATAAAATAAATAAAATAAATAAAAAATATAAAATAAAATAGAATAAATAAAATAAAACAAAATAAAATAAATGAAATAAAATAATATAAAATAAATAAAATAAAATTAAATAAATAAATAAATAATATAAAATAAATAAAATAAAATAAAATAAATAAAATAAAACAAAACAAAACAAAATAAATAAAATAAAATAATATAAAAAAATAATAATATAATATAAAATAAAATAAAATAAATAAAATAAAATAAAATAAATAATATAAAATAAATAAAATAAAACAAAACAAAATAAATAAATAAAATAATATAAAATAAAATAAATAAAATAAAATAAATAAATAATATAAAATAAAATAAAACAAAATAAATAAATAAAATAAAATAATATAAAACAAAATAAATAAAATAAATAAATAAATAAATAAAATAATATAAAACAAAATAAATAAAATAAAATAAAATAAAATAAAATAAAATAAAATAAAATAATAGGCAATGTGGTCCTTTCAGTGTCTGCTCCTCTGGAAATCAATCTGTCGGGACATCACCCCCCTCCCTCTCCGTCTGCCACATTCCTAGCAAGTCAGAAAAGCAGAAAAGCATCATAACTCAGCAACTTCAACGTTTAAAGACTTCCTAAAAAAAAAAAAAAAAAAAAAGTCCCTTTGACTGCTCGGAGCAAGTGTCCAGCAGCGCCCCGCCTCCCGCGGCCCCGCGCCCAGGGATCCCTCACCAGGGGACCCCCCCGCCCCGGAGCCCCCCGCGGCCGGTACCTGGCGGGTAATAGCGGAGCAGGAGGCTCCTGAGCTTCATCTTCTGCTCCTCGCCGGATCCCAGGTTCGCGACGCTCTTCGTAGCCATGGAAACGGCCCAACAGCGGCGGGGCGCGGGCGCGCATGCGCGGGCTCCGGGGCGCGCAGCTCGGGCGGGGGCGGGGGCGGGGGGTCCGGGGGGGCCGCAGGCAGGTGACCTCACTAGGGGCGAGGCGCGCGCGCTTCGGCCCAAGGGATTCCAAGGCGGAGGAACGGGAGAAAAGCCCCCTCGGGGTCCCCATTCCGGGCCTTCCTCGTGGCCCTGTCCCCACGGAAGAACTAGGACCACAAGGGAAGAGGCTGCACGTGCTGCCGCTGGGCCTGACGCTGCGCTTGGCGCCCTGTACACCTGTAGCTATGGAGACTGAGGCTGCAGTGGTGCATCACTTCTTCCTGCCCCCCCCCCCCCAGAATCAGAGAAAGTGAAGAACCCCTCAAAGAAAGTGAGAACCCCCCAAAAAAGTGAGAACCCCCCAAAAAAGTGAGAACCCCCACAGCTAGCCAGTGGTGGAGGCAAGATGGGAAGGCAGGTGCATCACTGGGACCCCACACGCTACTGTGCACCCTGGGTTTAAGGCTTTCTGGGACTTTCTTTTTTTGTTTTTTAAGATTTTATTTATTTATTCATGAGAGACACACAGAGAGAGAGACAGACAGACACAGGCAGAGGGAGAAGCAGGCTCCATGCAGGGAGCCTGACGTGGGCCTCGATCCCAGGACCCCGGGATCACACCTGAGCCAAAGGCAGAAGCTCAACCACTGAGCCACCCAGGCGCCCCTGAGCTTTGGAAACGGATGCAGTCACTCTGCTTTAGTTTTCTCATTTTTCTGGCTCAGGGTAAGTACTCAACAAAAGTTAACTGTTATTAGATTGCCTTTGACATTTTGAATGAGGCCTTTGGAAAAATAGGAGCTTCACAATGGAGAAATCAGGAAGACACCATTTAACCATGGGATGGAAGTGGACATCCCCAGTGTAGGGACAAGCTGACGTTCATACCTCCTGTGACAGTGCAATGACAAGGACACAGCAGTTCTCTGGGATTCCTGCCTGCAGAGCATCACCCGTCTCTGATCATGAGGAAACATCAGGGCAACCCAAACTGAATCAGTTGTACGAAGTAACTGTCAAGGTCAAGAAAGAAAAAGACTGCAGCTCCTTCAGATCAAAGGGCACTAAGGACAATTAAATGTACCGAGTGATCCTGGGTCCTGAGCCAGGAAGAAAATTAGCTATAAAGGACATGATTGGGACAACTGGATGAGACATTACGGTTTTGATGATATCGATATTATGTCAATATTGAGTTTTCTGATTTTGATCTTTGGACCGTGGTTATGTAAGGCAATGTCTTTGTTCTTAGAAAAAAATACACTGATTTAGTTAGAGATAAAGTGTATGATATCTGCGATCGATTTCCAGATAGTCTTGAAAAATTTATATTTATGTATAGATGTGTGTGTGTGTGTGTGTGTGTGTGTGTGTGTGTGTGTTTGGATATGTGGATGGATAAGAAACAATAAAGCCACCGAGGAAAAGTGTTGAATCCAGCTAGGCAAGGATTCAAGGGCTCCTTTTCAGAAGTTCTTTGTCCCACTCTTGCAACTTCTCCATGAGTTTGACGTTATTACAAAATAGAAAGTGGCCTTTGTTTTCCACAGAACAAGCCAGGCTTCAGAATATTCCAGGATATCGATAACAACCACAGAACCATTTGGCTCCACTTTGTTAAGAGAGCCCCAAGTTCAAGCTCACTCCCTGTTTCACCCCTAAATTCTACATCCACCTTCCTCTAGTTGTGAGAGTGAGAGCCTCCATCACTCTTACCTGTCTCTTTCACTATTCCCCCCATTTTCCAGGAGTTCCTGAACTCCCTACATGGCTCTTGTGTCTTTCCGTTCCAGGTAAAGGATTTCTCCTATTCCCTTGAACCACATACTCTAACAGGTTGCCTTCTTGCTCCTTAAAAAAAAGGAATTCCAGCTCTGCAGCTTTTGACATCCTTCCACTGGGCTCAGAGAGTGTAAGCCAAATTCTTCCACCTAAGTTAGAGACCTTCCTCACCACCTCCATGTCATTTCTAGAGCCCTCTTTACCTACTCTGGGGCACAGGCCCTTGGTGTTGACGTCCTGTATTTCCGCAGCCCATTCCCACTAGGGGTTAGGAGCCCTCACCTCTGTCTTTGCTTGAGAGTCATTTATCTGGATGTCAAAGTGCCCTGACTGTCCTAAAGTTCTCTCACACTTTCTCCCTAACACCCAGATACTCTCTGCTGATGGAATGCCTCGTGTTGTGACTTGACAGCTCAGAATCCTGTGACTAGCACCCAATGTAAGTCCCCTCATCCCCATTTTTGGGAGGCAGTAGGGTTGTATGCAAACATGGTGAAGTGGTGATCCAAAGAGAAACCAGTAAAGTTCATGAATGTGGGAAGATTTCTCTTTTGGCTTTGGCTTGCGTTGAGGTTAACGCTACGCTTAATTGACTCACCATCTACTCATTCCTGGAAGGTGCTGCATGAATCTCTCAACTTGAGTAATTGTGTGTCTGTTTCATGCTAACTCACTCCCAGTGCAGAGCCGTTAGCCATGAATGATGGAAATCCACAAAAACAAAGCCCCTTACATCACCCAGGCGATGGGTGCTTATCTTAGTGTCTGGCTGACTTGCTATGACTTCCTCGAAGGGCTACTCTAGAGACCGTCCTAAAAGTTGTGTCATACTTCTCGTCAACTCCTGCCATTCTGTGTTGATCTGGCCGTTGACTCACTAGAGCAACAATTGCCATCCATACGGGTTTATACAGATAAATGTGACATTTGACTTGAGTTTCTTCCCACTGACACCTGCCTTGAGTAACGAGAAACTTAAAAAAAAAAAAAAAAACATTAGTAGCATTCACTTTGCTCCCCCCAAACTAATTTTGTCTAGTGGATTGAAGCCACAGTGGGTTTCAGTTCTCAGTGTGACTCTGGACCAGCAGCATCAGTATCACCTGGGAACTTGCTAGAAATGTAAATTCTTGCTCCACCCTACCACCTACAGGATCAGAAATGCTGGTAGTGAGTGGATGCCCGACAATCCATGTTCGAACAAGTTTTTTTATGGTGATTCTGGTGAACAGTGATGTATGGAAACCGCTCAGGTGGTATCGGATGTTAGTTACAATGGCTGGGCCAGGGCTGAGTGAACATGGGCCCTCTCCCCCCAACATCAGGCCTTTTATGTATTCTGAAGTCTTCCCTGATTGTCAGGGACAGTAAGCTACTTGCTCAGCCACATCTGAGGATGCGAGTAGAGCCCAGAAACAGTGTGGGAAGAAACCGGAATTCTCTACATAACTGGCTTCCCGAGGCTCCAATGTGCTGAGGACACCAAGGGATGGATACCAGACTGCGAAGGAAGGCTGAGGGCGGGGGAATGTCTCCAAGTGGGAGAGGGAAAGAAAGGACCAAGGGAGGGAGGCAGGAGTCAGCCTGGGGAATCTGACTCAGCCCTGAGGCGGGGTGGATGGGCGGCAATGGGGGTCCGGCCCCAGCAGGACTTGGTGGCTCCCTTTGACCTGGTCCCTCCTGGAAAGAAGCGTGGCATCAGGGAGAGGCCGTAATCCCTAGTCTCTGGGGGCAACCAGTGAAAGCAGTTACATAGAAATGAGAGGTACCGCTCCCTCCTGGAAAAGAAAGTACAAAGAATGAGATCTGAAGGTTCAGAGACTGTCAGTAGAGGTCAGCCGTGCATCCCAGGCACTTGGGACCCCAGCACAGCAACTTGAAACTTCTTCCCCTTTCTGCCTCCACATCACTGACAGACGAATGGAATACCTGATTTTATCTGGGACCAGAAAACCAGCAGCACCGGGGGCCACTAATTGAGTCAGTAAGTATATGGAGAGGACCTACTACTCCCAGGCATGTTTCAGGTACAAGGCATCTGATTCTGGAAGAAAAAAAAAAAAAAAATATATATATATATATATATAGAAAATAATATATATAATAAAATAAATATCTGTAAAAATAAAATATAAAAATATAAAATATATATATTAAAAAAATATTTCTTTTTGAGGAAGCCATTTCTAGAAAGGATCAGAGTTCAAGGAGGGTTTGAAACTTTTGTGTTTATGGAGGGGGGGCATGTCCTAGGCAGGATTGCATTTACACTCAGGAGGGACTGCTACTTGGACATGGAGGCCACATGAGCAGGGCTGGCCCACAGTAGCTCCTGCGCCTCAGAGCAGCACACCTGACCTGAGACCCGGCTCTGCCATCTGCCACCTGTGTGCTCTTGGCAAGGACCCTAACCCTTACAGCTTCAGTTTCCTCCTTGGAAAGATAAGAATGATCCCAGCATCCAACTAATGGGGCTGTTATCTGAGTCCGGCTTGTTCAGAAACACTATTGGCATCAAGGTTGGCGATGATAATGATAAGCATCTATTTTCCTAAGGTTGCTTGTTTGAGTTTGGGGAAGGGTGTGTGCATATTGCTCCCATTTATATTGATGATCTAGACCGGCAATGACTCCGACGATCCTACACATGCAATTTGGAGCCCTTTGTATGCTACTTGACAAAGGGTACACCTTTCTAGTTATGTTAGTGTAATTAGTATAAATATTAAAAACCAGTTTACATTCCTCAAGAGATAACTACTTGGGCCGTAGATCCAAAGAAATGGCCTGTGAGGATTCAGCAGGGGGAATAGGGTTCTATATCTTAACAGCTCTAGAGATTGCCCAGAGAATAAAGGGGTGTAGGGACCTGAGAATGTGGGGAACACGAATGAGGGGAGCGGGCATGGGCATCTCATCGCCTCCCATGCCTGGCACACAGTGGGCCCCCCATTACTGTTTGATGCCCAAGAACTTGGAGGATCCATTTGGAAGAGGAAGTAACTGATTATGTGCAGGTAGAGAGCAGGGTTGAGAGAGCCAGGCCCCCAGAGACAGATTTCAGCTCCATTCAGAGAACTTTGGTCCCGTGTGTCCAGTAATGGGCTGGGCTGTCTCAAAAAGTCCTGAGGCTTTCCCAGCACGGGAAGTGTTGTAGCTGAGGCGGTTTGACCAGCTGCCAGGATGACTGGAGAGAGAACACGATGTTAATGGGATGAAAGCCAAAACTTGATAATAAGTCTAATTTCCCTTTTGATGCTCCGGTCCCTTGAGTTCTGCTGTCCCTTGTGTTTTCATGAGAGAGTCAGGGCGGGCAAGTGGATGACTTGACTGGTAGTTGGAAGCTCCAGTCCTGGCCTTCCCATCAGTGACCTTTGAGCAAGTCACTCGTCCTCACCCGCAGTTACTCATCTGCACCTCGTCTACTTTCATCCCATTCCACTCCAGCATAACACAGCCAGCTGATTCACGCCCTGGGCTTTCAGTCCGTCATTCCTTCTACATGATAGTCCTCCCACCTCATCGGTTCCAAAGCCACAGCCTGCTCCGATCACTTCTCCACGTGCTCAGTTCACCTGTTCGTGGTGGGTGTGGGTTTCACATCAGGACCGAGGGGATTTTCACCTCAAGCCCCCATTCACGAGAGTGGCCCCCAGGCTACTTCTAGGTAAATTCACATGAATCCAGGGATTCCTCCGAAAGCCATTTCATTAAAACCTCATTGCACAGGGTGCCCGGGTGGCTCAGTCGGTTAGGCCTCTGCCTAGGGCTTAGGTCAGGATTCTGGAGTCCCAGATCCAGCCACACATCGGGCTCCCTACTCAGCATGGACCCTGCTTCCTCCTCTGCCTCTCTCGCCTCCCCCCAATTCATGTTCTCCCTCTTGCTTGCTCACTCTCACTCCCCCTTAAATAAGCAAAACAACAACAAAAAGAACAACCCGGGGATCCCTGGGTGGCGCAGCGGTTTGGCGCCTGCCTTTGGCCCAGGGCGCGATCCTGGAGACCCGGGATCGAATCCCACGTCGGGCTCCCGGTGCATGGAGCCTGCTTCTCCCTCTGCCTGTGTCTCTGCCTCTCTCTCTCTCACTGTGAGCCTATCATAAATAAATAAAAATTAAAAAAAAAAAAAAAAAAGAACAACCCGCATTCAGAGCTTGCATTCAGAGCTGTGATCTGTTTTGCCCTCCTCAAATGGAGTTATTCTGAACTCCTAATTGCCACTTCTCACCGGCTTGTGGAGAAAGGCCCCGAATTCTCAGTCAGGGTTACCCTGGGTCCTGCCCTCCTCCTGCTACTTGTGTTTGCAACCCCCCCTGTCACTTGCCAGGGTGCTCCCGGCCACCTTGCAGCAGCCAGTTGCTGAGATGTGACTACATCTTGCTTTGCATCCCCCTGGACGGTCTGCGTATCACATCTGCATTGTCTCCTCTAGGCCAGTGGACCCTGGAAGGCTCTCTAGCTCTTTCTTTGTTACCTCCCATGCCCCAGTCATGGGTCCTGAGAACTTTCAAATATCTAAATTCACCAGTTTGACCATGAGAAACTAGGGTGCTCTCTCTGATCCACCTTGGGCTGCATTTCCACTCAATTTCCAAAGCTTTTTTTGCCTTTCTTCTCAATTTGAAAGCTCCTTTGTGAGACTTGTTTGGATTCTAGTATCATCTAGGAGAAACATGGTATCATTCTTCTTTCTTCCTGGACCCCAAAACGCCAAAGGAGTTCTCTGTCACCCTCCCGCATCTTATCACACACTGTCTCCATCCTTCCCCCGTCCACTCAGATGAAATGATTATTTTCTAAATATGCTGGTTTCTAAATAGACTGGTGGTAGTGGTGCCAGGGAAGCCGGTAGGTTTGGAGTCAGCTCACAGGTACCCTCTGCCTGCCAGGCTTGTGAATCACCAATGGGCAGGTCACACCCAGCAGTGCTTTGTACAGGGCCACCACTAGCCCGAGCCTGGTTTTTGCAAAGGTTCTGGGTTGGAGAATTACAAATGATGCCGCTTCACCACCTTAGGACTCCGGGGCCACATGCTTAATTGGGGTACTCCTCCAGCAGGTGGACCCAGACTGGTCATGAGCAGGGTTTCTCTTCACTCTTCCTCTTCTTAAAAAAAAAAATAAATAAAATAAATAAATAAATATAAATAAAAGGCACCTAAACATCCCTGTGGGGCTCATACTCTACTGAAGTGCATTTTTCTGCAAATTGCTTTTCTTTTTTTATTTTAAAAGATTTTATTTATTTATTCATGAGAGAGACACACATACAGAGAGAGAGAGAGGCAGAGACACAGGCAGAGGGAGAAGCAGGCTCCATGCAGGGAGCCCGATGTGGGACTCGATCCTGTGACCCCAGGATCACTCCCTGGGCCAAAGGCAGGTGCTGAACCACTGAGCCACCCAGAGATCCCTAGAGTCAAACTTCTGATGCCATTAACAACTGTGTCCTCTTTAGGGAGGCACCATGGCCTAGAAAGGATGCAAAACTGAGAGGAGTTCGAAGTTGAATGCCAGTTCTGTTGCTTATAGCAGGGTCACTTTTAGAATCTCTAGTCTCCTTCATTTATAGTGGGAATAAAAATAGTATCTGCCTTGTGGGATTCTTGTGCAGATTAATGATGTAAATATATGCAGCGCTCTGTATACCTCTTTAAATATCTAGGCATCTAAAACCGTTTCTCCTTAATTATGATACTGCAATTATCTGCTTCTACAACTGAATTCTAAGTCTGCAGTGCATACATGCACAATATATCTAACCAGCTATTCAAAATAAATATCACTTGGAGGGATTTTTACAATCCCCCTTGGTTATTTAGCTGCTAAATAGCCCGTTGGCAGTAGGGGGCAGCAGCGTATACACGTTCCGTAGGAGCAGTGACACCTGTTGCCTTTCAAAGTCCAGAGCCCATGTCAAGAATTACACACCCCTTTCTCCTGGCTTCCAGAAACCGGTCCTTGAAGGCCGTTCCCTGGATATACCCAAACAGTACAGGAGACAGATTCATGTTCATCTTTTTGTAACTTTGTCATTTATTTGTTGAGGTTTTGAATTTGAATGTGTGTTTCCCTTTGCTTTGAAGGGATGTTCAGTATCGGTGAGCTAGATTTATTGTTTTCTACTGCTTTTAGCTTTTACTTATGTGTTACTGCTATATTAGCCACAATTTAATATATTTAAGAGAAACAAAAAAGGCAGTTATTGAATATATAATAAGACACCAATCATGCTACGTGACCTAGGTGTAAGAAATCAAAACATGTGGTTTGCATGGCCCTGCTAATGACATGCAAATATGCTAGCTATGGTAACAGCAATAATAATTAACATTGAGTGATTATTTTTTTGCCAGACACAGGGTTAAGTGTATTACACAAATTATGACCTGAGTCAGTCTTCACAAAACCTCTAGAAAGTGATGATCATTGTCCCCATTTTACAGATGAGAAACTGAGACTCTGAAAGGATAAGGTAGACTGAGCCTCCTTCTCCGGGTGTATGGACATTTTGTTATTTTTTAAAGATTTATTTATTTTAGTGGGGAAGGGGAGAAGGGGCAGAAAGGGAGAGAGTCTTAAGCAGACTCCCCACTGATTGGGGCTAGATCTCACAACCCTGAGATCACAGCCTGAGCCAAAACTGAGTCAGGCTTAATTAACTGAGCCACCCAGGTGCTCCTGTATATAGCCATTTTAAATAGTTCTTTTATTTAGCCATTTTTTCCTTATCTCTTTAATCTACATTTTTTATTTAAAAATAAAACTAAGGGATCCTTGGGTGGCTCAATAGTTTAGCACCTGGCTTCAGCCCAGGGTGTGAACCTGGAGTCCAGGGATCAAGTCCCACATCAGGCTCCCTGCATGGAGCCTGCCTCTCCCTCTGCCTTTGTCTCTGTCTCTCTCTCTCTCTCTCTCTCTGTCTCTGTCTCTCATGAATAAATAAATAAAATCTTTTAAAAATAAAAAGAAAGAGAGAAAAAGAAAACTAAAATTCCATTTTCTCCTGCCTTTCCTTTTTTTTTTTTCCTCTGCAACAACATTATTTTTATTTTTGCTGGTCATGTTTCTAATAATATAAACTAAAATTAAAAGAACAATTGATTTTATTTTTTCCTTTTTTTATTAACTTCTTTTCTTTAAATTCAATTAGTTAACATAGTGTATCATTAGTTTCAGAGGTTTAGATAACACCCAGCGCTCATCACATCACGTGCCCTCCTTAATGCCCATCACCCGTTACTCTATCCCCCCACCCACCTCCCCTCCAGCGACCCTCAGTTTGTTTCTACAGTTAAGAGTCTCCTATGGTCTGTATTATGCTGAGCGAAGTAAGTCCATCAGAGAAAGACAATTATCATATGGTTTCACTCATATATATGGAACTTAAGAAACAAAACAGAGGAGCATAGGGGAAAAGAGGGAAAAATAAAATAGGATGAAATCAGGGAGAGAGACAAACCATAAGAGTCCCCTGGCTTTCCTTTAAAGAATGTAGCCCTTTCCCCAGAAGGAAGCACTGTTTATACCCCTACTTCCCCGAGATGAGTCCATGCAGGTTCAGGAGCCACGGTCCCTGCAGGACTATAATGTCTTACACACTTTAAGATGACAAGTGTGGCTCTCTGCCAGCCAGGATTGTGACTTCACATGGGCCAATTACACTCAGTGCATCGTGGCTAACAGGTGATATTTCAAAATGGAAAAGAGACGGGATCCCTGGGTGGCGCAGCGGTTTGGCGCCTGCCTTTGGCCCAGGGCGCGATCCTGGAGACCCGGGATCGAATCCCACATCGGGCTCCCGGTGCATGGAGCCTGCTTCTCCCTCTGCCTATGTCTCTGCCTCTCTCTCTCTCTCTGTGACTATCATAAATAAATAAAAAAATTAAAAAAAAATGGAAAAGAGAAAAAAAAATCAAACTGCCCTCATTGTGTCTTATTTGCTGTGGGAATATATACAAAAATAGTTTCAACAATTACATACTTGAGGCCCGCGGTGTTATTGCCATTGCTGTTGTCATTCTTCTCCCCAGAGCTTAAATCCCCTGGACTGCCCCACAGCCCGGGCTAGCAATATTTGTGGGCAATGACAGGAAGGTGTAGCGGAGCCTGCCTCGCTGCTCTACCATAAGTGGGGGTCCCAATCTTTTCTCCCTCCCTTCTCTTTCTGTGACCCCACTGGCATTCCCTTCTTTTTGAAGCCTCTTTGGCTTTCTCCTGCCTTTCCGATCTATTTCACTCTCTAACACTCAATGTTTCAGGCCCACATTGCTGCCTCCAACTGGACCTATGTAACAGCATCCTTTTCCCAAATCAGCTCCCCTTCAGACACTTCCTAGGCCTCTTCTTCCTTACATCAAATCAGCTGATAAGTCTATTTCCCAAACCCTTATGTGGCCACTTCGGCAGGCCCGGCAGGAAGGCTGACCCAGCTCTGTTTCATCCCCCTGGTAGGTGGCCTCATGCCTGCTGGAGGCTGCAGAAAATCCCCGAGCTGGTTTCTACATGAGGCCTGACTTCCACCCAACAGGTGGCACCTGTGCCATCTGGAAGCGGAATCAATGTCCGCCAGCGGATCCCAGGCTGCTGCTGGCAATCTCGGTCACTCAGTGGTGGAAGCAGCATAGATTTTCCTGCAGCAGCCTTAACAGTTTTCCACATCTGGTCTCTATTTCATGGATGTTGAAAAGCAGAGTCATCCAGAATGCTCACGGTACTGTGGCCCCAATGGCCACCCTCTGCCTGCTGGTGTCCTGTTCACCTGCTTTCTGACCATGGCAGAGCTGACCACAGACTTCCTTAACCGGCTCTGTAGCGCTGTTTTGGTCAACCTAACTGTAGTCACTACTCAAAATCTGTTCTTCTAGCCCCCCAGTGACTTGGAAAACTTCTTATTCCCTGTTTTAATGACTGTTCAAAATAAAGTCCTGCCTCATCATTAATTGGTAAGAAAAGTGAGTGGAGGTGACAATCCCTCAAAGATAGGCTTCTGGGAGTAGCCATCAACCTCACTGGGTCAGTAACCATTGCCGGATGAAATATTGAGAGCATGTGGAGACTTTGGCCATCTCACGGGCCCACGAGATCTGCTGGTTCACTAGGTAATGACACCACGCTGATAATATGGGGTGAGCAAGAAGTAGCAGGATACCCTGCTCGACCCCTTGATGCAACTGGTTCAAAGATAAATTCTGTTAAATGAAAGGATCTGCCACCTAACAGATGTTTGTGGGAAACCAGTATTCTCGAGCTTGTTGGGATACAAGCTTCAAAGAGAAAAATAAGATGTTAGACGCCTGAGTGGCTCAGCCATTGGGCATCTGCCTTCGGCTCAGGGCGCGATCCCAGGATCTGGGATCAAGTCCCACATCAGGCTCCCTGTGAGGAGCCTGCTTCTCCCTCTGCCTATGTCTCTGCCTCTTTCTCTCTGTGTCTTGCATGGATAAATAACTAAATCTTTAAAAGAAAAAGAATATGTTGCACCCTGTTCCCACCCAATTAAAAGGCAAAAAGCCTGGTAGGAACAATAGGACACTTTGAGTTGAAAATCTCAACTCATTTCCTGAGTAACTTCTAAGGTTCCTAACTGAGTGGGACTGAGCAAAGGAGGGTCCTTGATGCCCCCTGGCTGCGCTGGAAACAGCTCCACTTCTTGGTTCTTAAGGGTCAAAGCATGTTCAGGATGAAGTATAGGGTCTATGGAGAGTCTTGAAGGAAAAACCACTGGGCTTCAAAGCTAACCATGTCCTCTTCTTTAAGGAAATCTTCTTTAGAAAAATGGTGTTTGGCATGTTGTGGAGCCCTCGTAGAGACTAAACCCTTGACCAAAAGACCACTTGGCCTTGTGGATGGAGGTGCCCATCCTGAACTGGATGTTGTCTGGCTCATCAGGCTATAAAGTCAGATGTAACCAGCACTTTGATATCAACAAGAAGGAACACATTTATGGGATCCAGTTGGAACAGATCCTAAAGGCATAAATCAGTGACAAAGTTTGTAACACTAGGGTGTCTATACTGCTACCCTGACACCTTTTCTTCTGTCCACACTTCCAGCCATGTAAGGAGCCCACCAGTAAACTGAGGAAGACACAAATTTAAACATAATTTAAACGTGGCTTCCTAAGTTAGAAGTGGATGGCTGCAAAGTTACAGTCCCAGTTAGAAGTTACTCACAAGGACAGTGGAGAATGAAAAACCATGCTTGGAGTGAACTTGAAACAACACATCTCAAAGTCCACTTTGCATGGAGTGGGAAAGAGCCATTGCTGTAACTTGGGACAATGTTGAAGGAATTGGAAAGAAAAAGTTGGAAATTTGGAAGTCAAGAGAAGAGGAAGGTGGAGGGGCCAGAATATGAGAATGTTTGTCATGCCCACGTGAATGCTTACCAAAGACATCACCCATCCCCAGAGTGAGAGTTCTCGATAATCAAGATTTAAATAAATAAATAAATAAATAAACCCACCCATAACTGTTGGCCAGTCTCCTTCCTACCAATTCCTCTTTTTGGCATGAGTGAAGTGGCTGTAGAGGCGAGGATGAAGGTAAGGCATGGCCCTCACAGGATTTCGTCTCATCACTGGGCTGGCCTGCCTGTCGCCACTGCTGAGTGTCCAAATCACCTGCAGCAGCAACCTACCCTGAATCCCATTCCTGTGCCATATCCCGAGGACCAGGCTGACACCATCGGAAGGTTGATTATCTTGAGACTTCTTGTCCTGGAGGGGACAGAAAATTGTCCTCAATGGAAAAGACATTTGGGCTGGATAAGCATTCTTCTCTGCCGCCCATGCTCCTGCCTGCAACATAATCTACCTTATGCATTGCTATAGACCGAATAGGTGCCTCTCCCTCCACCAAAGAATTTGCTGAAATCCTAATGCCCAATGTGTTGGTATTAGGACAGGAGGCTTCTGGGAGGTGATTAGGTCATAAGGATGGAGCCCTCATGAATGAGATTAATGCACTTACAGAAAGAGGCCCAAGAGAGAGCATCTTAACCCGTTTCCCCCATGTGAGGGCACCCCAAATGGTCCTCTGTGACCTGTCAGAGGACCCTCATCTGATCATGCTGGCACTCTGATCTCAGACTTCCAGCCTCCAAAAGTAAATAAATAAGAGAAATAAATGAGAAATTTTTACCATGTATAAGCTGCCCAGTTGTGGTATTTTGTTATATATAGTAGCCTGAACAGGCTAAGATACGATCATGATACCTCACAGTATTGCTTCTGAGCAAAAAATCATGTCCATGCACAAGAATTACAGCAGTAAAGCATTCCCTGCTCTTACCACACCCTCGGCATCTTGAAGCAAGTGGCCTGTGGGGCCCTCTGTTCCGGCGCTGGGTAGAAAGCAACACTTGGTTAGATTAAGGTATGTTGTTCCTGATGCGGTTATTTGCTCTGAACCAACAACTATATTGGTACTGATTCTCTCATAGTCATATGTAATTATTCTAGGACCCAGAAGATGGAAATCCCATCTAGAAACTCACTCAAAGCTAGGTCTCCATGGCTAAGAACTGCCCTTTGCCCCTTTTGGGTTCCTTGTGTCCCTGGATAAACACATAAAAGAAAAAGAAGATCACTGTATAGACTGAGGGGATTTGATCAGTTATCGAGGGGAAATGGAGTTCCTGTTAAATTAAGCAGACAATGGGAGAATATTCCTCAAACCAAGAAATCGTGTGGAAAGGCTCTATATCATGACTTGTCAGGAGGTAAAAGCCAATGAATGACCATAAGAACCCATATAGCAAGGACCTCCCAAAGACTCATGCCCTCCAAGAATGAAATTTCAGTTATCCCCTGAATAGAGAACCCTAACCTGCTTAGGGACTGGCTGAAGGCAAAGGGAACACAGAAGTGGCAGTGGAGGTAGGGAGATAGAAATAACAATGAAGAAAGCCGCATGTTCGGTTGCAGAAGTGAACACTGTGGCAGCTCATATGCTCCTGCTCTCCATTCCGTGTCATGTCTTCCTCTTCCCTCCCTCCTCCTACTATCTTACACAGGGCTTGGTTATAATTTTGCCAGTAGGTTATAGTAAAACAACAAAGGTTGAGATTGAACGGAAGGAGAAAAGACACTCAGAAATGATTGTTGACATTGGGTCTCCACTTTGGGGGGGAATGTTGAACATGTTATTTGCATCAGGAATGGTTTCATGGCAAAAATGAGGGTATTTTTTTTGTTGCTGTTATTGTGGTTCTAAAGTTTACATGCAGGGAAAAGGGTATTCATGGGTGTCAAGTAGCCAAAGATGTGGTCTGTGGCAAGCATGGGATATCAGCTCCCTCTAGTCCATTCCAAACCCCTTGTGTTGGATCAAACCTTACTCCAAGGTAGAAGCTGTTCTGGAAACCAAGACTCTGTCTCCCAGGCATCCTTTTAGTGCTCATTTCCCATGTGACCTCGCCACTCTAGCTCTGTCTCGAAAAGAATGGGCGAAGAGGTATTTAAACCCTGATGTGGGTTATGTTCTCAGCCACACTACAAAGCTCAGGGGTGTTAGAGGAATGGGAGCTTGAATCCCTGCTTGACTGCCCAATCCTGACCTTCCCAGAGCTGAGCCTCAGCCTCCCCCGTGTGTATAATGATAACCCCTCCACGGAAGGATTATCATGAGAGAGAAGTAAGATTATGAGTGTAAACCACCTAGTACAGTACCTGGCACACATCACCCACTGTTGGTTCCTCATCCCTTAACAATGGGCAGATCTGTTTGGCAGTTTGGCAGCTGGTCATATCTTTTCCAGAAATATAATGAGCAAAAAAATGTGCAACATGGTAGGGATGGTAAGAAAAGAATTCATGATATTATCTAACAGGGCATGGAGCCAGGAGAAATATCACAGCAATCTGATTTCTTTTTAGAGGTAGAAAGTTATCTCGGCAAAAGCCCCCTTTAGAATGCAGGGCTGATATCCCATTAAAATTTCTGAACTACATCACTGCTTCAACCAGATATGTTCATTAAGTAGTTTACAGATGGTGGAACTGTGTTCTTGTGTAGCCCCTGCCTCCTTTACCATCTTGATTTATTTCTCTCTTGGAGCCAAAAGTGTTATTTAATACATAGCAATTGCCTAGAGTGATCTTTTTTTAGTACTTTCCAAGTGAAACTTCCTAAAATATGTTGTTACGTGCTCTCCACTTTGATGTTAAAGCAGAACTATTTGAAATGCTCGTTCTCAAAATTCACTCACAGTGTTAACCTCCAGAGGTGAAAAGGATAAAAATGTAAACTCCATTTCTTCACAGTGGAAACCACCACTTTTGAAACAATAAAGTGAAGTTAGCTTTCAAGGGGGGCTGTCCTACTAATGGTATTGTTCTAGAAATGTTGGTACCTGATAAACCAGAGCAGAACAAGAACGCTATTCATTGTTGAGTAACAAAACATACAATATGTGATATATTGGTGATATAACCTGTTCAGTACTTCCCATACCCAAGGTGGAGAGAGGAAGTTTACCTTTGAGAATTAGCTTAGAAGAGAGAAGAAATCTACTTTCTCTTTTATTTAAGTACTTCATAAGCCCAGTAAAAGTTATGTGTTAAATATTAGCAGATTGTATTCATTAGATTCTTCTGATTTAACCAAAAATATAAAAAACAATGAGCAGATATTTTGATGTATGCCTATATAAGTAGTACTTAGATATTGTTTAATAGAAGTACTATATCCACCCATTTATTAGTGTGTGATAGGAAGGAGATAATGAGAAGAACAGGGGATAAAAGAGAGAGAAAAGTACCAGAGTCAGATGGTTAATGACAAGGAAAAGGGAGGCATTAAAAACAGACAAAGAAGGAGGGAAATATATAGGGCATACAAACAAAGAAGAGACAGAAAGGAAAAGAGAGAATGAGGTTGTGTAAAATATAAAGAGAAACATCGTGCTAAATAATGTGCATCCAAATTCTAGGTCCTGTGAGCAAGTGACCATGAGTGTAGGAAAGAAGCTATCCCATCTCTTTCCTCCCTACTTGCCAAGTCTGTGGGTTCCCCACCATGTCCCTCATGCCTTGCCCAAAGACAATAAACCCTTGTTCACTAATTGGATGAGGATCAGGAATCATCACAGGTCACTTGCAAAGACCTTGAAAGGTACCTCCAACTATAGGCATGGTTCAGCCTATTTTGGTTCTTTCCAAGAATAAAGAATTCACTTCTCGAGGGAGTTAGAGATAGCTTTGTTCTAGTGGGACAAATCCTCAGGCTGTATCCACCAGTGGCCCAGCCCTGGAGACCAGACTCAGTGGGTCTAGTCTATCTTCTACAAGACAGCCCACTGCAGCCAGGTCTATGTGCCCTTCCAGGTCAGCTTGAACCCCTTCTGGCTCCTCGCATCCTCTTCTTGCCTCCTCTTCCAAGTATGGCTCATTCTCTACATGTGGTTTCAACAACACAAAGGAAAGAAGCTACTACCTCTGTCATTCTAGAGACCCCAAGTCTAATGCTATACTTTCAATTCAAATGATTTTCTTTGGGAAGAGCTCACTGTGGAAGAGCAGTCTACAGTTTGCATGCCTCACTCTACAAAACTGTTTCCTTCCCCTTGTGTGGGTATGACGCTCAGGGAAATTATTCAAACAGGGTAAGGACATTTGTCTTTGTCTCAGCCTCAGCTGCCTTCATGCCCCAATTCTCCTTCCCACTAGGGATGCTCCCAAGCGTTCTTTTCCTTCCATCTCTGCCCTTTCCAAGGGTCCCCCTGGACTCCTGCTAATTGCCGAGATGTTACAATCCTCTATAATAGCTGCCCTCTTTAATGATCTTCCCCCCCAAGCCATTTCCCAGCCAAACTTCCTCCTCCTGCAGAGCATTCTGGTGAAGAGGGCAAGAGTGGAACCACATTGCATTATGACTCAACTGCATAAATCCAGGCAACAAAATTAACCCTTATACACCCTCTTGTAAAACAAGGATAATAATAGTGCCAACCTCCTGGCATCCTTGTGAGATACAGCAATATATGCAAATCCCTAGAACAGGACTGGGCACTCAGGAAGTGCTCAGAAAGCATTGGCTTCTATTACAAGGTTTATTCTGGTTCTGCCTCCTAAAAAAAGCCCACGTGATTTATAAAGCCACACTAAGGAGTAGCTGACTATTGGCTACAAGTGCCACATGTGCGATTCCTTAATACTGGGCTTGTGAGATTGTATGCAAAATTAACTGGATACAAGCATTTTCCCCCTTGTTATTCTCAACTCTGGCAGCACATTCGAATCATCTGGAAAGCTTTTAAAAACTGTTGGTGCCCAGGCTCCCTCCTGCATCAGATATTCTGATATAAGTAGTCTGGGGTAGGGTTCAGGCATTGGTCCCTAAGTAAGTATACTTATGGGCATCAGTGAGAACCAATGATGCATAGTTAGGTCCTTAACTGGAATGAGCACCAGATCATTTTGTGGTTAAAAAAAAAAAGCCATATGTCAAACATACCCCTTCTAAAAACTTTGATCCCATAGGTCTGAAGCGGGACCAAGTGCCTGAACATTTCTAAAACTGTAGAGGTGATTCTGATATGTTCTGGAGAACCACTGGCCAGTAAATTTTCATCAGATTTCCCAAGTAATAAAGAAATGTTGGCTCCCAGGGCAGCCCGAGTGGCTCAGTGGTTTAGTGCTGCCTTTGGCCCAGGGTGTGATCCTGGAGACTTGGGATCGAGTCCCACATCGGGCTCCCTACATGGAGCCTGCTTCTCCCTCTGCCTGTGTCTCTGCCTCTCTCTCTCTCTCTCTCTCTCTCTCTCTCTCTCTGTCTCTCATGAATAAATAAAAATTTAGAAAAAAAAAAGAAAAGAAAGGTTGGCTCCCAAACAGAAGTCTGAGATATGGTTTCTGTCGGGGATGAGGTTATCCCCTGTCCAGACCACTATCAGGACCCAGATGCTTGCATTCAGCTCCCTGGCCACCAGCCCTGAGTGGAAGTGGTCACCAGAAAGGGAGGGAAGCCTGGAGCCTCTGACTTTTTCTCTCCCACTTGGGAAAATCACCAAGCAGAGCTGATTTCATCACTGAGAATGAAAAATATCAGGAGAAATGGCTGGAGCCATGAAGTCCTTTCTTTATCTTTACCCAGGATATTTTAGATGGAAAGAAATAGCCTGAAGAAAGTTGTTTCTATTTCTGTCAACATATGCATCTGAGAACAGATTTTCAGCAATAACTGATAAACATTAAATTCAGGAAGAAGTAGGATATTTTCACTTCATTTCACACCACTTCAAATATAGATGTGCAAATCGACAAGCTTGTAGAAAAGAAAAATACCCTCAAATAAAGTAAAATAAACTGTTGTGTTGTTCTTTATTTTTATGTATCTACATGCTTTTATATATTCCCCCTTTTCAAAATGACATTTAGGTATCATAGCTCCACTTCCAGGAGCTTTCTTAAAATGAGTTTCCATTACCCTGAAATTATTCTTCCCATATTTATGATGTGAAAATGCCCTTTTTAAATGAAATGATGGTATTTTCACTTGTTCATTAGCCTTTAATGATTTTGCTTTGAAAAATAAAAAGTAGTAACTCTGTGTTAGTCAACACCCCCTTCACTGTGAATCTCCCACATCTTTTTAAAAATCAATTTGTGAAATCCCAGAGTCTGGGAAATGAGTGGTTTCTACAAAGTGCTCTTCAAGGTACTTAAATGCTATTCAAATATACAAAGTATATAGGATACAAATAGGTGTGGGGTGGGGCTCTTCACAAGTGTCCCAGATGTTTTTTGTATATGGAAACCTGACAACCAACTAGAGATATTGCATTTCTATTTTATTTTTTTAAGCTTTATTCACTTATTTTAGAAAGAGAGAGCGTGAGAACATGCACAAGAGGGAATGGAGGCAGAGAGAGAGAAGAGAGGGAAGAGAGGAAATCTCAAGCAGACTCCCAATGAGCACAGAGCCTGACATGGGGCTCCATCTCAGAACCCTGAGATCGTGACCTGAGCTGAAATCAAGAGTCAGACATTTAACCAACTGAGCCACCCAGGCGCCCCATGATACTGCAATTTTTAAAAGGAAATTTCTTTGCCCAAATAGATCTGTAACTAGTGACAGGGCATAATGAAAGACGGGACAAAATGATTAAATTTGGCAGGTGGAGGGGGAAACTGAGGACTAGTGAATTTGAAAAGTGCTCCTTTGGAATAATTAATGAACAAAACAGGGAAGACTGTGTTGGATAAATGAGGGATGCAGGGATGGATGATGGCTGGTTGGCTGGATGGGATTGGTGGATGAATGGATGCATAGATGCATGGATGGGATGGGTGGATGAATGATGGATGGATGGATGATGGAGAAAAAAATGGGGGCTAGAAACAGGAAGACTAGAAAGATTTTGGAAGAGGGAGACAATGAGATGAAGAGGAGGATAAAGAGGACAAGAAATATAAGAGTGTGTAGATCCGTGGAGGAAAGAACACAGAATTACTCTACAAGTGAATTAAATGATATTCACGTCCTCAGTTTCCTCATCTGAAGACAAGTGAATTAGTTCCAATTATTGCTAATATCCTCTCTGGTGTTGGCATTCTCTTTGTCGAAGGGTTAGACGAGGAAGGCAGAGAAAGAAGAAAAACAGAGGAAAAGAAGTTCAGTAGTTCCAAAATGCTAGGCTATGTATTAATTTCTGTAACAAATCACCACAACCCTAGTGACTTAAACCATAAATTTACTTTCTTACTGTTCTGGAAGCCAGTGTCCTAAAATCATGGCAGCCT
The DNA here is from genome assembly GCF_048418805.1 of Vulpes vulpes. Classification (NCBI taxonomy): domain Eukaryota; kingdom Metazoa; phylum Chordata; class Mammalia; order Carnivora; family Canidae; genus Vulpes; species Vulpes vulpes. The sequence goes on from NC_132788.1 coordinate 11,184,938, forward strand.
TCCTGTGCAGTTCTCATGCCAGCTTTGATTCAGAGACATGGGATCCTTTCATGTCTCAGCTCTGCCTTCTTCTATTTGTGCTCCCAAGACTGCCTTGGGGATACAGTTGTCAGATTTAGCAAATAAAAATACAAAATGCTTTATTCATTTTGAATATCAGATAAATAGCATATAATATTTTCCATGTAAGTTTGCTCCAAATATTGCATGGAACATAATAATGCTTAAAAAAAATATATGTTGCAATCAAAATTGACTGGTTGTCCTCTATTTTATCTGGCAACTTCCCTTGGGCGATGATATCCGTTTTAACCAGGCAGACCGGGAAATGAGCATGGATAATCATGCTCCCAGGGGAGTTTAGGGTCCAGGCCAAGATGAAAGTTTGGTCATCAATGAGCAGTTTCCCATGCTGAACCTCCAACTCAGACCAATTTCTTTCCCATCATCCTGCCAGAGGCTCTGGTCCCTTCTAACCTGCTTCTAATGTGAAGCTGAGCATATTACCACACTTTATAATCCTCACAAACTCCTCCGTGTTGCCTGGGAGTCCCTGCCCCCAACCTATTCTGCAGCCTCAGTTAGGATTTACTCCTCAATTCCCTAACTCCCACCACACTGTCTTCCTTCAGCCCCGCCTTCAGAAATCTTTGAGCCAAAATAGGGTTCATCTGCACATCCATGATCACTCAGAGAAGGGGCAATGTCACGAGCGAAATGAACTGAATGTCTTCTAAGTTAACCCCCAGGGCCAAGCCAAGAGTGGCTGCCAGTAAATCCTCTTACTATCTTGAGAATTTTCCGTTTCTTTCCAGTTCTCTATGGATTCAGAGTCCAGGGTCTTTGACTCGTTCAACTAGTTTTCATGAGCATCTCCCAAAAATTAGGAAAGAACCTGCATAAGAAAAATAGTGCAAAATATGAATTTGCTTAAGGGAGGGTGGTTTTTTCAGGCTTCCGTTTTTTTTTTTTTTTAATGGTCTGACCCAGTTTTCAACTAGGTCAAGATGTGGTAGACTGAGTTAAATCATGAAAGGTACAAATTACCCTAGAGCAGAGGAAGATTTTTGTGAGGTCACTTCCTAGCTGCTCCTTTAGCTTGAGTGGAACTTGCCTTTCCAGTTGAGGGAGTGTCATGCCCCCAGGAAAAGTGAACTCATGGTTTTCCCACTCTCCTCCCAACTGTGACAAGGATCCCCATTCCTTCCTTTTTAATGACTTGGAGTGACCCCAAAAGGTTGGTATTGGGGTGTTTTTTCATCTTTCCTCTTTTTGTAGCAAAGTGAGAAGACATCAGAAACTTAAAAACATCTAACCCTTTTCATCCTTGTTTCCATCTTTTTCTCTAGTATCATAACTCATAAATAATTTTTGACCCGTTCGCCTGATGGTTTCCCTCAGGATCTACAAATGAGTAAATTAATCGGACTTTCATGACCATTCTTGTTCGGGTTTTGTTTTGTTTTGTTTTGTTTTGTTTTGTTTACCAAAGGCTTTTCCATTACTTGGTTTTGTTGATCTTTGAAATGTGAGCCCTCCTGAGTTCCTGTAAATGTTTGTTCTTTTAAAACATAAGCCTCATTTTATTCTTGCTCCGTGAACTTTTAATTTTCTCAAGCCCGTTAGACATGTCTGATCAACTCCTCTTTTTTTCTGTTAAAACTTTGTTTCTCAATTCTCATTCATGTTGCTTTCCTCTTCCTTCAGCTGAGACGAAAATGGTCTTAACAACCCTCCTTTCCTTCATGATAGACCTTTCATATACTTTCAGTTTTTATTCTTTTCATATATTTTCCCTCCGATTTCCTTCTGACCCATTCTCTACTGTCTTTTCACCTTCGTATCTATGCCTCAGTTTTCTCTTCTAAGCCTTCCTTAGTTTCCCCCGTTTTTTCTTTCGATCTTTGTGTTCTTGGTTCATAACAGAATGCCCTCACTTTGGGATGCCTGGGTGGCTCAGTGGTTGTGCCTCTGCCTTTGGCTCAGGCCATGATCCCTCCCTCTACTTATGCCTCTGCCTTTCTCTCTCTCTCTCTCTCTCTCTCTCTCTCTCTCTCTCTCTCTCTGTGTGTGTCTTTCATGAATAAATAAATAAAAATCTTAAATTGAAAAAAAAAAAAAGAATGCCTTCCCTTCAAAAAGACCTCCGCTAAATCTCCTAAACACATGAGGGACAGGTGGCCTCTGACCTGCCTTGCCAGCAGCCCCTTTCTTATGCTCTCACACACAAACTGGAGTCCTGGCCATCACTTACTCTCGGGGAGCAGCCTTACCTCTGCCCAGAATGTTTTTCTCTTTTTTCTAAGTATCTCCTGCTGCTCTTTCAAGACAATTTCCCTGACCTTCCTGGCCTGGGTAGTCAAATGTCATCTCCGCTGCTATCACCCCACGGGTTTAACCTCCTTATCAATAAAAATTCAAGGTGGAAATATAAACTGACCTGTTTTTAAAAGTGTCAGATATAGCAACATATGAAAAGAGTACATAAAACAAATATACAGTACGTTGAAAAATTATTTTTATTTTGTTTTATTTAGAAATTTATGTATTTATTTATTTATTTGAGAGAGAGAGAGAGAGAGCAAGCAGGGGGGAGCAGCAGAGGGAGAGAGAGAAGCAGACTGAGAAGGGAGCCTGATGCAGGGCTCGATCTCAGGACCCTGGGATCATGACCTGAGCAGAGGCTTCACTGACTGAGCCACTGAGGTGCCCCTGAAAAAGTATTTTTAAAATAATAATAACAATAATAATAATAACAACTTATTTTTTAAAATTCAGGTCAGCACTCCTCAAAACTTTGTGTATCCTTTTTGTCACACACACACAGCTTCCTCCCTCCTGAAAATAATTACTATTCTTGCCCTGAATGCTCATCACTTCCTCACTCCTCCTCGTTAGAGTTTTATGGTATTTGTATGCTTCCTTCCACAACAGAAGTTAAGTTTCCCTGATTTTGAATTTTATAGAAATGGGACCTTCTCATGGAGAAAGTGTGCAGATCACTCTCTTTTGTCTTCTTTCCTGCACTCAGTGCTGTTTAAGATTCCAGGCTATGGGGATCCCTGGGTGGCGCAGTGGTTTGGCGCTTGCCTTTGGCCCAGGGCGCGATCCTGGAGACCTGGGATCGAATCCCACATCAGGCTCCCGGTGCATGGAGCCTGCTTCTCCCTCTGCCTGTGTCTCTGCCTCTCTCTCTCTCTGTGTGTGACTATCATAAATAAATAAAAATTAAAAAAAAAAAAAAAGATTCCAGGCTATGGCATTTAGATGTAGCTTGCTTATTTTCCCTTCTCTCCAGATTTCCATTACATGAGACATTCCACAATTTATTCATTCTGAAGTTGATAAACCAGTTTGGAGCTACTGTATTCATTGCTGGTGAAAACATTCTCGTACAAGAATCCTGGCACATGTGTGCATGCATTTCTCCAGGTCAGGAATGAGAAAGAATTGCTGAGTCACAGAGAATGCTTGTGTTCAGTTTTGGTAGGAAATGTCAAACTATCTTCCAAAGAGGTGGTACAATTTACATTCCGACTGACAATCAATGGAAATTCATTTTGACTCACCTTCTTTGCCCATCTGATGGGCAGGGATGAGCATTTTCATCTCTAAATGCTGAGAGCTACCCAAATGACTGGTTTATAGAATGTGTTCTCATTGTTTATTAATTCATAAAACTCCCTTATTTTATGATTCATTATAGATGTATTCTGTGTCTGAGAAATTTCCAAGGATCTACCTTAAGAGAACTTAGGTCAAGTGTGCATAGATGACACCTACTCTGAAATTTTCTTTTTTTAACATTTAACAAGGTTTGCTCCACCACACTGGGGGTATCATGGGACAAAGTTTGTATAAGCCTTTGTACTGAGCAGGGTGAAAGAGGCTGTGGTACATTCCATGCCAGTGCCTTCAGCCTTAAGATAAAAGATGGACAGATTCACTGAGTCTCCACATTCCTGAGCTCAGGAGGGGCCTTTCCATTCCAGCAGTTCTGAGATCAAGAGATCTGGGCTTTCCAGGGACTTTCTGTGGATTTCTCCTACCTCTTGAGGCAGGATGCAACCAGAATAGCTCATTTCTACCTATCTCATGGGTCCCCCCTAAAACTCACTCCTGTCAATTAATAGATGCCCACCAGTAAATCTTCTATAATTACAAGTCTTTATGTATTGATTTTTATTTTAATTAAAAGATGCAAAAGGAGATACTTCAGGCCAGACATAACACTGTCTTCATACTTCTCTGGAAATTATTTACTGGAGAAATATCAGAAGTGAGATGGAATGAAGTTTAAAAATGTAAAAGAACTGCCACTGTAAATACATGTTCAGGGATTTTTTTTTTTAATGCCAGTGAAGTATTGCTAATAAAATGTCCCCATTTAGAAAACAAACATCTTCCTTAATTTAGATGTTAATTGAATGTATGAGTTAATGCTCTATAATTTTTTAAATGACTTTTGTTTAGGGCCTCTATGAGAAGCCAGTCTAAAACTCTCATTTCCAAATCTCTCTCACTTTTAGTATTTTCTCCATTGGACAAAGAACAGTTTGAAAATGTTCTTCAAGTTGAATGTTAAGTATGTGCCAATCAAAGAAGTTATTTAAGAACTTCCTCAAAAGTTGATAGGAAAAGGGAATGCTTGTCATTAGAAAAATTTTGTGAATTATTATAACGCTCTCAGAAAATGATGTCTGAGATATGTGACGGGAAAAAAAAAGACTCTTCTCTCCAGGCTTCTACTTTTCCCATTATCAACCCCTCCACCTTCATCAAATTCCTTCCTAATGGATGAATGAATTCTTCTTGGTGAATTATAGTTATGAGTCAATGTAACAAGAAAGAGATTAAAACTTCACTCAAAATGATCACATTTGCCCTCAGTCAGCCATACTGGGTTTTTTTGTTTGTTTGTTTTTTTATTTGTTTTTTTTTTTTTTTTTTTTAAGTCAAGATTAAGCAACCTCTTACAAGAAGGGAATTCATCACTGGGGGGAAAAGCACATGATCAAGTAAGTGGCAAGGGCTTCACAGAAAAGAAAGAGCACTGGAATGGAAATCTCATAGTACACATTCTAGAATCTTTTTGGTATATACTTGGAGCCTCATCTTCTATACTTGTAAAAAGTGTTAAATTAAATACTATCTGAAATCAAATGAAGGCTTTAATTTCTGTAATGGATTGATACTGAGACCCCAGAACTAATAAAGAAAACGTTTCTGAAAATCAGAAAGATCACAATATTTTACACACTCAAAGGATAAAACCACACAACAATAACAAAATCTTCTCCACACTTATTGGAATAACTTAAAAAAATTTTATGACAACATTTAATACTGGCAAGGTTGTGGAATATGCATTTAGCTTCTAATCCAGAATTCCACCCCTACTTAATTTATTCAAGAGAAATGAAAATATATGTCCACAAAAGGACTCTTTACAAGAATATTCATAGCAGCTTTCTTTATAAGTTTCCAAACTAGAAACAGCTTAGATGTCCATCAATAGGTGAATGGATAAATACACTGTGGTAGATTTATACAGTGGAATATTACTCAGTATTAAAAAAATAAAGTATTAACATATTCTTCAATATGGATGAATCCCCAAACCTTTCTGAGTAACATAAAAGAGACTACATCTTGATGACAGTTTAAATTCTTCAAAAGTATGTATTTGTCAAAACCCACAGAATCGTACATATAGGATTTGTGCATTTTGTTTCATGTAAATTCCCTTAAAAAAGAAAAAAGCTAGAGCACTGGAAACAAATATCAAGCCATAGTTTCTGATATGCAGGTTGAAATGGTTGGGACTGGAGTGTACTAATCTCTTCAAGTTATATTAAATGCATCAAAAATATGTCAGATTAATGGGTGGAGATGGAGAAATAGGGTTAAATGTTAATCATAGTACCTGATTAGTGGGTATTTGGGCCTTCACTGTATAATTGCTTCAACTTTTCTATGTTTGAAGAACTTTCCAATAAAATGCTAGAGAAATCAATCAAAAAGAAAAAGGAAAACCAAGTACCTAATCATTTGTCAAATTGATAACAACACAGAGAAAATATTTATTTCAAGTGATTTTGAACATAGCAGTTTATATAAACTTAGTGGAATATATTCCATGTAGGCCTAAAAAGGTTTTATACTAACAAATTGCTACTATTTTCAAACTATTTCATATATACTGTAAGATAAAGCAAGTAAGTATACTGTTGTCAGAGCCAAGATGGACAGTGTGGAAAGGGAGACCATAACTAAAATCCAGGAAGTTAAGTAAAAACTCTGCGATATTAGTTGCAATGGCAAAATGCAATATTGAACTGAAAATATCAATATGAACTCATATATTTTTTAGAAATATATTCCTTATTTCTTTTTCCCTGGAAGATGTTAGAAGCAGTACACCTACTTACAATCAGTACCTTACAACAAAGATCATGGTTTCTTCTATATACCTCCCACCCTTTTTCCCCCAGACATTACTATGATTTCTGGATGAAATAGCAGATTCCAGTTCTGAGGCAGAGAAAGTACAAAATAATCCTTGGACATCTTGTTGCTGAAAGCAAGAAATGCTCAAAGATCAGTGAGTACACGTCAAACACACATAGCAGTCAGATTTTAGGATACTACGGACTTCATAAATACTAAGTGATTGTGACACATTGAATAAATAAAAATCCATACTACTGGCAGTATCTGTGATAGCAAATAGTTACTCTGAAAATTAAAGCCTTTTTGAGAAAATCATCGCCAAGTGCTAAGGAAAAGCTCTTCTTTACAGAAGAATTCCAGCCAATAATATAGAAGGAACAATAGAAGATTTACAGCCACCAAAGAAATAATTGATTCACGCAAGGATCATCCATGGACGTAAAACTACTATGCAAATTACACAGGGGTTTCAACATGACATAATGTCAAAGTATCACCCCTGATTATTTACTATTTACAAAGAGAAATACCTCTTTTACAATAGAGAGATGTCTGTCACCATGTGAGCCTAAACTAAAGAAACTAATTTGAAAGAAAAAAATAGCAAAGAATATATATGTGCGGCACAATTGGGGGGAAGTATAGTATGGATTAGGCACTGTTACAAAATGATTGTTAATTTTATTAGGTGTGATAATTGACCTACTGATTATGGAAGAGAATTTCATTGTTTTAGGAAATGCCTGCTAAAGTCTTACAATATGACTGCACAGTATCTGCAACTCACTTTGAATAATTCAGCTAAATAATTCAGAGAAAGAGACAGATATTGAAACAGAACAAGAGAACAACGTGGCACGATATTTGTAAGAGTGGAAACTAGTTATTTGATACTAGCCTTTCAACCTTTCTACATATCCGAAAATTCTTATTTTTGTCATTTAGTTATAACAAAATATAAGAATTTTGTTATTATAACAAAATATAAGAATTTTGTTATAACATTCTTTTTTTTCTTATAACATTCTTAAAGATGTCAACAAAAGGAAGGAATCTTAATGAATAAAATAATCTTTTAAACTCATGTAGAGGGATACTTGGATGGATCAGTGATTGAGGATCTGCCTTTGGCTCAGGTCGTGATCCCGGGGTCTTGGGATCGAGTTCCACATCAGGCTCCCCTCAGGGAGTCTGCTTCTCCCTCTGCCTATGTCTCTACCTCTCTCTCTGTGTCTCTCATGAATAAATAAATAAAATCTTTAAAAAATAAAAATAAAAAATGAAACTGATAGAGTATAATTTAAAATAAGATAGTATAAAATCAAATATATTTAAAATTATATTAATTGAATATACTGAACAAAACCCATGATTCCATCCACAAGAGCCTACCTGTCTTCTAGTCCTTCTCTCTTCTACCCTATCCTACTCCTTGTACCCAAAAAGATCAAATCAGACCTTCAGTGGTTCAGAGTCAAATCCCAAATTCTCATCCATGCCTCCAGACATTCTCCTGTTTATATTCTGCACAATGGTCAGACAAGTGACTTTGCTCTACATTATAGAAATCGCCTTCCTACAAGGCCATCTGTTCTCCCAGTGTGCTGGATGTCAGAGATGGGCCAACTCAGCCTCGCCTCTGCCTTCCTTCTTGTAATCAGAGGTTGGAAAGCTAAAGCCACATTTTTCAAACCTCTTTCAGCTAGGATGCTGAGTGTGACTGGATCTGCCTAATAGATGTAGGAGTTCAAGATTTGGAGTGTAGCAATAAGGCCATTTTCTGGTTTTTTACTCTCTGGCAAAGCCATGAAATCATGAGGTTTGCTCGCCTTTACTAGCATTTCGCATCCATCTCTAACTTGAAGGGTAACAAGTAATCTGTGCCTCTTGGTGAGGCTTTCTATTCCTTGGGTTGGAGCTGTAAGAGTCTATTTTTCAGTTTCTAGATAGTCGAGAGGTGGCTGAAGGGGTGCCAGCAGAGCTACTACCAGCAGTGACTGATTTTAATCGATATTCTCGATTCCCATGGTGCATCAGTTCCTTCTGGTTCTCAAATTATTTCTGGAGACTCAACTTTGAATGCCTTCTGCCAACCTTTCCAATATTTTTCTAAGACTAATTCCTCTATTAAAACATTTTTTGGTCAAAATCCCTGTAGTGGTGTCTATCGTCTGCACTCTGATAAAGTTTTGTGAATCTGAGAAACATGCATTTTAAAATAGAAGATATTTTGAAATAACAGGAATTTACATTTGGCAGGGATTCCAAAATCTGGAACATCAAAGCACCCCGGACACTTGAGAGAAAATAATAGCTTACCAGACTCCACCCAAAACCCATAGAACAATCTCTGCCTAACATGTATTTTTAAAATCTCTCCAGGTAATTATGATGCAATCTGCCAAACATGAAAATCCATGACCAGGTATGTGGGATCCTAAGGTGTAAAGGCTTAGGGATGTCATGAGGTCAACGTTCCATCTGATGCAAGAATCTCCATGCTGACATTTTGATATTTCCAAACTTTCCTCTCCTACGGATGACATTATTGTCCTCAGTAGTTTACCAACCTAGCAGGAACTCTCTGATAGGAACAGCCAGCTTTGCAGAAAGAATGAAATAGCTTCTTTCAAAACCATTCGGTAATGGAAATGCCCACGTTAAACTGCGACATAAAAATCTATATTTTTACTTTACAGAATGTGTATTAAGCTAATAATTGCATGTGATACACTACCAGCTCTTTTTTTAAGATTTTGTTTTATGAGAGACAGAGAGAAAGAGAGAGAGGCAGAGACACAGGCAGAGGCAGAATCAGGATCCCTGTGGGGATCCTTATGTGGGACTTGATCCCAGGACCCTGGAATCACGACCTGAGCCAAAGAGAGATGCTCAACCACTGAGCCACCCAGATGTCCCAATACACAACCAACTCTTAAAAAAAATATTTTTGTTAGCTTGAAGCACATTCCTGTTATTGTTAATATACCAAAACAAGATCTTAAAGTAATACATCACAGATTCACAGCATGACGAGGTATAAGATCAGAAGCAATCTGAAGGATGATTACTTTAAAACAGGGACTTAGAGTGAAAGGCACAATCTAAAACTAATGACATTTTTTAAAAGTGACCTCAGAGGCCTTTACTTTGGTCTTTTGCTCGTTACCTTAAGCAAAGAGCAATGTATTTAATTAATTCGGGTCTCTTTTCAAATAAATGACAATTTCTGTTCACCTCCCTACTTACTCATTCTTTATTCTTGCCTGGATCCTCACCTTGATATGCTCACTAACCTTACTTTTCAATGGATCCAACTCCAACCAAGTAGTTGGAGAGTTGATTAAAGATGGACAAGAAAACAGAGCAAAACAATATGACAGAAACTTAGCATACATCTGTAATTTTGAAAAAGTGACCATGGGTATATGTACAATGAACTTAAATCAGAAAGCAAAGTGGAGAGGCAAGTTTCTTCTAATGTCACCTTTGAGAGCCTGAGAAATAATTGAGAATGGAAGCCCATCTGCTTCCAGTATTCCAACTCTGCTAGTGACATGGGGGTGTTGCTTTCTACTGATGACATAGGTAGAACACAACTGTGCCCAAATTCCTTTTAATTTCTTATCCCTCTTTTGGGTATCAACTGCATTGATTTCTCTGAAAACTAAAGACTTGATGTTAAAGAAAGTCACAGGTTTATGGTGTTGTAAGGGAGCAGGCAAATTCATGATTATTTATTAACTTGGAAGGTATTTCCTGGGTGCCTAGTATGTGACAGGTATTCTGTTGAGCTCTGGAATAGAGGGGCAAAAGGATCCTGAATATGATACATGTGCCTGGAATGCTACCAACATTCCATACCTGGATGGTCTCTTTCTCCTCAGTAGCTCTAAAGGTGTGGATTTGGGGACCAAGCTGACCTTGGCTCCATTCCCATCCTCATCTCCTGCTGACCATGTAATTCTGGGTGCTTTTTCCACTTTGCTAGCTCTCTTCCTGGTCCCAGTGGTGGACATGTCCAACATAGCACCACCTTGAAGCAAGGGGTGACCTGATCCCATTGTGTAGGGAGACAAAGCTCACTCATTTATTTAGATGAAGAAGACCATCTGTTGGGAAAGAAAACAAAGTTTTTCTTCCTTTCATCAGCCTTTCCTTAAGCAACCTCCCAGTTTAGAGACCCTTTTAAGACAGGACTCTTCTAGGGGCACCCAGGTGGTACAGTCAGTTGAGCAACTGACTCTTGGTTTCAGCTCAAGTTGGGATCTCAGGGTCATGAGATCAAGGCCTCTATACTCAGCACAGAGTCTGCCTGAGATTCTCTCTCCCTCTCCCTCTGCTCCTTCTCCCTGCACAGTCTTGCTCCTAAATAAATAAATAAATAAATAAATAAATAAATAAATAAATGATAGGACTCTTCTAGGCTGATCCTAATCTCCACAGGGGATAAATAGGTCTGTTCCTTTCCTGATGAACTTTTTCCAGGAACCAAATTCACTTGACCATGAGAATCCACTGGGCCCTTATAGAAATAGATTCTTGGACCTCACTCTAGACCTAATAAATCAGAATCTCTAGAAGTTTCTGTTCTTAACAGATAAGAGATAAAATCAGGTAGCTATTTCTGTTCTAAGTAAGTCCAGATATTTCATCAAAACTTTAGATAATATTTTTTAAAGATTTTTTTCTGATTATTAAATTAATATATGTACATGGTAGAGAATTTTTCAAAAAAGAAAAATAAATGTTAAAAAAAATTACCCATTATTTCAAAGCCTGGAATTAAGAAAAATAATCAGACTTGGGTTTCTCTTTTCATTTTCCTCTGTGACTATTCTTATAGGTATTCTTATATCCTCTTATATCCTCTATATATTTTTATATCCTAAGATATCCTTATATCTTACATACCTCTTCTAGGTATTCTTATAACACATGCCCAATTAGTGTTTTACAGAAATAATTTCATTTAACTATTATTTATTGAGAATCCTATCAAAGTAGTCAGTGTTCTAGGTGTTGGGGATATAGAAGTGAGCAAGTCGAAAGAAATCTGTGAAACAATGAGCTTATATTAACATATCAGAAGATAGTCAAGAAACCAGCCAACTGTGAATAAGTGAATAAATATTTACAGTTAGTGCAAGTGGCAGAAATGATAATATTTGGGTGTCTACAAGCTGCTGAGAATGGTCCCTAAATTAAGTTAATCCTTTTAACAATCCTATAGGGCAAGTACTACAATTACCCTCACTTTATAAATGTGAAAACAGAGACACCAACTCCTTGCCAGCGCATCTAAGTATTTACAGGATGCTATGAAGTTAGTAACTAGGAAGACCAGCTTAGATCAGGTCACCAGAAAGGGGGCAACACATCATGAGGTCTGGGTTGGCCAAGCAAAGAATTGAAGCCTGCTGATTTATTGAAAGAAAAGGTAGGAATCAGGAAATCAGACAGGTACGTGAGATTAAAGCAAAGCGGATATGAGAAAATAAGATTAGGTACCAAGAAGGGAGGCAGCCAGGCTCAGGGAGGAGACAGCCCAACACTCTGTGTTGTTGGGGGGTTTCTAGTTTGGCTTTTGGGAGAAATATTTTTACCCTGCTTTGTTGTAAAGCGGAAAACACTCCTTCACCGTAAGTGACATTTCCACCTGGGCTGACTCATCAGCAGGCAGGTTTCACACCTGGAGATTGTCAGGCCGATCTGTACAGTGAAAGAGGGCGTGGGGCAGGCCAGGGCAGGGCCCAGCAGGGTGGCGTGGTGGTGACAGGAAGACACAGGTGGTGAGGGCAAACCCTGCCCGGGGAGCCCTGGGGCTGGAGACGGCAGACATGGAATACCTTCAAGCAGTGAAACACAGCTCCCGAGCCAGAGGACTCTGCACCCCCAAATCCAGGAGGCCACAGGAATGATGACAAACCACCATCTAATGAAAAAGAAAAAGGACAACATTGTGGCATGCGTCTGGCACGGCCCACATCACAACAGGAGCTTATTTCTTGAAGAAACAAACTTTTTAAGTCATTTTGATACCCCCCCCAAAACATCTAAAATGTTCTATATTGTAACACTTTGATACTTTCTAAAATAGTAGAGCACATAGAGGACTATGAAGATGGCAAGGAACCAGAAAAAGAACCAACATTGAGAAGCATAAAACACATAGGGGGCCCCGGGTGGCTCAGTCAGTTGAGCGCTGGACTCTTGATTTCCGCTCAGGTAGTGATCTCAGGGTCTTGAGTTGGAGCCCCGGGTTGGGGGCTCAAGCAAGGAGTCTGCTTGAGATTCTCTCTCACTCTCCTTCTGCTTTCTCCCACTGCTTTCTCTCCAAAGTAAATAAATGAAAGAAAGAAAGAAAGAAAGAAAGAAAGAAAGAAAGAAAGAAAGAAAAAGGAAGAGGCATCCAACACCACAGGTACTGATGTCTTCATTGACAAAGTAACACCTCTATGTCTAATGCCTGGGCACAACTGGTGTCCAACTAATTCCATCATGTCTTACAAGACTGTATTGCATTGGGTAAATTCCTGAATTCCTCTGACCCTCAGTTTCACTGTCTATGAGACGGACACAAAAATACCTACATCATGTTTAAGTGACGTAATACATCAGCACACTTAGCAGGTGATATTAGCACCAAGACTTAATAGTCTAGATCTTATTGATGACACAACTGCTACCCAAACCCAAACCCTTGCATTCATCTGTCCTTTCTCAGACTTCTTATGCTCCCACTCCAGTAACCGTCATGTGCCTCTAACTCATCTTCATGATGTCCCGCTCTGGCCTCTCCTGGCAACTCTTTCCTGTCCTTCCATCTTTCCTGAGCTCCTTCTCTCAGTTGAAGCCTGAGTCTATGGCAAGACCATCACTTCCCATATGGGAGTTTCAAGACAAGCACAGGGCCAGGAGCAGATTGAGACCAGTCCTGTGCTTCCATGATGGCACTTTTCCATTCCCACAACCCTGCCCCATCACTTCCTTTGAAGTACACGCATGTCATTAGCTCATCCACTCACCCCACTTCCCAGATGTCAGGTAAAGATCTTGATCAATTCTTTACATTCTTTGAAGACCTTGGCACAGGGCCACAGTCTCCCCTTTCATACCTGTTGCTGACATCAGGCAACTTTATGCTGATGTGTCCCAGTGTCACTTATAAAACGTCCCCCTCCTCAAGTCAAGCTTCAACTCAGCCTCTATTTGTTACTAAGAGTTAGGGAACATGCTAAATGATGGCACATGAACACAAATCAACAAAACCCAGAAGGTGAGAAATTACAGAGCACAGGACATGTGGTATAAATCACAAAGGTCAGGACAGTAAGAAACATAGATTAAAAGTAAAAAGAAACGAAGCAAACAAATGCAGTGTGTGGACCTTATCTGGATTTTCATTCAAACAAATTCAATTGCAAATATATATATATAAGCAAATAAATACAACTTTTGGGGGGAAACAAATAGGGTTTTTTTTTTCATGCAGCGATATTTAACACTGACAGGTTTATTTGGTGATTTTAGGGAATCGGTGTTGATCTTTAAATCTATGGTAAGGAAATTGTTCTTGCATTTTCATTATATATTTATAGAGTGAGTAATTTGGTATCTGAGAATTGCCGGTATCTAGGAAAAAAACTCAAGGGGGATATAATTGGGAAGATATGAGTTTGGTGTTATAGGTCTAACAAGACGGCCATTGGTTGGTTGAAGCTGTGTGAGGGAGGGCTCCTTGTAAGATTCTCTACTTTTGTTTGTTGGGATTTTTTAAAGATGTATTTATTTCTTTAGAGAGAGTGTGTGCACGCAAGTGCTCAAACAGGTGGTGGGGGGGGGGTGCAGAGAGAGAGGTAGAGAAGCAGTCTCTACCCCGAACCTGATTCGCAGTTTGATCTCACCACCCTGAGATCATGACCTGAGCCCAAACCAAGAGTCAGACACTAAACTGACTGAGCCACACAGGCGCCCCTGATTCTCTGCTTTTGTACTTTCCCTAATATACAGTGGTAAGAAACATCCACGTGGGTGGCCCATGCAACCTGATCGCCTTTCAGTTCCACATTCCACTTGAGCCACACACCACAGTCATAATCCTGGACCTTGGCTCCTGGAGCCATGCCAGCCCCTCCAGCCCCTCCACCCTCCTACTCTTTCACCATGTTGAGGCCTTTTATTTGAGGGCCTCCCCATTTTCTCCAGTCTCTCAGATACCTTCGGGCTCCATCACCTTTCCTCTGGTCCAGGGCCCACGGTTGAGCACTTCAACCACTCTCTTTCCCCTCATCATTGACTTTTGCCCTCTTGTCCTTACACTGTTTCTAGAGGCAAAGCCTAGATCTGGACCAGTCTAATTAGGTCTCTGTTCTTACACCCAAGCTACAACAGGCTGCCTGGCACACCCCAGTTAGAAGCACAGCAGATTGATTATCTCTGGCCTCTATAAACCCTAACATTGTGGAACAATCATTTGGTGTGTCTTGCGTCCTTCACTGGCTCCAAGCTTCCTCTTCCATCTCACAGCTCTCACCCTGACTCTTCACTCATCACTCTCAAAAAACAATGAATATTTCACCAAAAAAAAGCAGGATCATGAGATGCAAACTCTGTGAACTTTCTCTACCTCACATATAAACTTCTTTCCACCTACTCCCACTCTTTCCTCCATGTCTCTTGTTCCAGAGGAAGAGATACCTCCATTGACCTGTGTTCTAGAAACCACTTCTCCCACCTCCTGAGGAAAGTTAACCACCATTTATCCCCCTCTTGGCGTCTTCAACTCTTTAACATCCTCAATATCTTCTCAATCTCCCTTTCTCTTTCTGTCTGTCTTTCTTCTGGCTTTTTCAATGCTTTCCCATCTGAAGAAGAAAAATGTAAAAAGCTGTCTTCCTGGCTTCTATTTCCTCTTGGTTTCACTGCCAAACTATTTTTCACTATTCCCTCTTCAGCCCTCTATTTCTAGAATCACCAATGAACTACAGAGGTGATTGCCAGAGTCAAAAGACATTCGCCCATCCTTTACCTTATGTGACCTCTGATTGACATCTACACGCATAGGAAGCACTAGTAAGGTGGTAAAGAACTTGGAGACAACCCTGAGAATACAAACCAAATCCACAATTGCATTATCAGGCTACACAGAGACATTTGGAAAACATATGATGGAAAAACTAAAAAGCATTCAAGTGTCAGAGATTAATTCCAGGGAGAGAGGATTAAACTCTACAAATTAGTGGTGGAGATCTACGTTCTCCAGAAGACTGCACAGACAGAAAGGGCCACTCAGACCAAAATAGAGCAAAACCCATCCCCTGGTGCTACCTCTAAAGAGGCAGGGGGCTTGATGGAAGTTTAAGAAGGCCTTTGCTTCTTCTTGATCACTTGAATCAAAGAATGAGAATTAATTCATATTAAATATATAATTTAAAAGAAGTTAAAAAAACAGAAGATGCTAGTGAAAGTAGCCAAAAACATTCTGTTTGGTTCTATTTCTATGAAACCAAGCCAGTACATTCTGTGTAGTTCTATTTCTATGAAACCAAGTAAAGACAAACTGATCTATTACAAAGTAGGTCAGAACAGCTGCTATTCTGGGGCTGTACAGACACGAGGGGGCATGAGGGAGCCTGCCAGGTGCTAAAAACATTTAATATCTTGAATGTCCCAGAGTTATCACACAGGTATGTACCTATGAAAAAGCTCATCAAGCTATACGTCTTAAGATCCATGACTTTTATTGCGTGTAAATTATACCCAAATTAGAAGTTAAATAGAAGGAGATTTATTTTCTAAAGTGAAAAATAAGGAAGAAAAAGAAGAGCTGTTCATTGGGAGTGACCTCCCTAATCCAAGAACGCAGTTAGGGCAGGGAGACTAAGGAATTCCGACTGTATGGCCGGGACTCAGTTCTGTGCTGAGATCCCATGTTGAGCAATGGGGCTTTGTGATTCCTATTTGAGCTCGGGGGGGGGGGATGCACTGATCCACCCATGTGCTTATGGGCATGCACTTGACACTGGAATGTTTTCACTGTGATTAATAAGTTGACATTCTGACCTGGATAGATCAGTCTCTGGAAACTCAGCTAATAGTTATTAGTACTCCTGGTCTCAGAGGAGCCAGCGGCCCTCAGAGCACTCACAAATGTGCTACTTCTCTGGCTCTGCGAGGCTCCTCTCTTGCCCAGACCACCCAGGAGTCAGCCTGGTGCCTGGCCCCCTGACAGTGGCCTGCTTTCTCTGTGCTGTTCCAAGAGAGGGTAACAGGTGCAGGTGGATGGGTAACAGAGAGGGTGCAAGAGAAGGTAACAGGTACAGGATGATTCTTAGAAATCCCAAACTCAGCTCTCTGCACCTGTCTTTCCCCCTGCCTTTCATGGAGTCCTCGCCATTTTTCACCTTACTTACTGCTGCCCCACCCCCCTGCCACTACTACTCCTCTGTTCCTTCCCACCTCCCATGTCCCCCTGCTTGGACCTTTTCAAAGGTTCCCCAGTTCAAGTTCCCATGTTCAAGTTCAAACCACTAGACATGGTTGAGGTAACAGTTTCACTGAGCCTGCAGCTACTCCACCCCACCCCTAATCCTGGCATACTTTCCGCTTCATCCAGTTTGCCACATTCGTGAGACGGTTGACATTTTTGATGGGGCAACATTGTGGAGGACTATCCTGTGCATTCCAATTGGTTCAGCATCCCTGTTCTCCTGCCCACTAAATACCCATAGTACCCCGCCTTCAGACATTGTGAGGACTATAATATGCCCCCAGATATTTCCAAACACCTCCTACCTTTCCAACTGGGTGGCTCCTACTGGTCCCTCATACCTCAGCTTAAACCATATATAATTGCCATCCTCATGGTTCAAGAACATCGAGTATTGGCTACTTAATATGATTCAATCAAGTAGTTATTCCTTCTGGAAGCCCTCATTACAGATGCCCTACAGTACTCTGTGACTCTCTTTATCCAAGTGCTCACACCATGTGTGTAATAGCTGATTTTCTTGTCCCCTCCTTCTCACCTCCCTGCTCAGCCCTAATTACCTGGGAGCAAAGACCAAGTCCTAACTTTATCTCTTGGTATCACAAGCTTCACTTGGCTCAGTTCTTGGCACATAATAGGTACTCTCCCCATATTCGATAAATAAACAAACAGGAGATTAAGCATACTTTCCCTGATGACTTAGTGTTATTTTTTCTGGGCATAGAGATGACTTTCAGGCTACTTGGGTCATTGACAGCTCTTGGCTCTACGCCAATGACCCACCAATGCCTTGCTTTATGCGTTTGTGTCTGAGTTTTGTATCCTATCATCAGTATGCCTGCCTCCAGAGATCTTTCGTGGCCTTTGGAATCTAAGGCAGATTGTCCCCGGTGCTGTATCAAGGCATGGACTTTGCTACGTAAACACTGTGATAGTGACTCCTCTGGTTCAGGAAACTTTCATCTTATTTCTGGATTCTTGCTAGGTTTCACACACCTCAAGTCTCTCCTCTGCTTAGTGAGGCAAGCAGTTTCTAGAACCCTCTGCTTGGTCACTTTCCTTTTGGAAACTGCTTAAAGATGATGAGAAGGACTTTTGAAATAGAGAAATGTTTCTATGCCGAGATGATCATTCCTGGGTCTCTCACTGTTGACAATGAGGGACAAAGGGATTTCTCAAGGTATTTTCTAAGTGGTTATTATGTCACTGTAGTCACAAAGTATATGGGTACACTTTATTTTGAAAAGTTTTTTTTATTTTTTTCATGTTTTTTTAATAATAAATTTATTTTTTATTGGTGTTGAATTTGCCAACATACAGAATAACACCCAGTGCTCATCCCGTCAAGTGCCCCCCTCAGTGCCCATCACCCATTCACCCCCAACCCCCACCCTCCTCCCCTTCCACCACTCCCAGTTCGTTTCCCAGAGTTAGGAGTCTTTATGTTCTGTCTCCATTTCTGATATTTCCCACACATTTCTTCTCCCATCCCTTCTATTCCCTTTCACTATTATTTATATTCCCCAAATGAATGAGACCATATAATGTTTGTCCTTCTTCGATTGACTTACTTCACTCAGTATAATACCCCCAGTTCCATCCACGTTGAAGCAAATGGTGGGTATTTGTCATTTCTAATGGCTGAGGAATATTCCATTGTATACATAGACCACATCTTCTTTATCCATCATCTTTCGATGGACACCGAGGCTCCTTCCACAGTTTGGCTATTGTGGACATTGCTGCTAGAAACATTGGGGTGCAGGTGTCCCGGCGTTTCACTGCATCTGTATCTTTGGGGTAAATCCCCAGCAGTGCAATTGCTGGGTCGTAGGGCAGGTCTATTTTTACATAAATAAACACTGAGCTATGGATCTCTAATGGAGCTATGGATTTTCTAATTTTTGTTTTGTATGACTTTGACTTAAAAAACAAAACAAAAACCCTTTCCATTATAATTCATATAGAATGAGATCCAGGACCATAGGAAACAGAGATAAGGGGAACAGCCAGGCAGAGGTGAATGGGGAAATATGATTTCCCCTCTAAGTTTTATATTTACAATACCTTTAAATATTTTAAAAATCTTTTAAATACATATCTTAATAAGTGCTATATAACTTGATCAACAAGCAATTTTTATTTTATTTTATTTTCAATATTTACTTTTACCATCATTTTTCTCTTTTACAGGATAATTACAACAGTGTAGGAAACAAAGGATATAGAAGAAGAATGTTAAATTGTTTTGGACAAATAGCTCGCTGCTTATAAAAACTCCATATAACCTCATTCCTCTGAACACAATATCATACATCATACTAAACATGAATAGCTTATAGGAAATTAGTATTAAATAGAAGAAACACAAAAAAAACATATATATATATATATAAATAACATAAAATAGAGTTTGACTCTAATGTGATGCTTAACAAAGCAAACTATGATGCAATATGTATCAACTTCATTAATTGGACAAGTCCCCTGAAGCACAAGTCAAGTATGTGCTAAACTCTCAACCACCAACTCCAGCTAGATTCTTTTTGTTCATGGGTTCTGTCCAATTCCATTCCAGAGAGCATCAGCTTTTTACATCTTCTTGACTCTATGGCTGTAGAGAAAAAAAAAAGAAGGAAAAAATAAGCAAAAACAGGGCAACCAGCTGGGAGGAATGGCTTTTGTGCCTGAAGGTTGCCCCTCACTCCCTAATCTCATCTCAGGGTGGTATGGCCGTAGACGATGCCAGCAGCTCAGAGTCCAGAGGAGATAATCGAGGTTCAGAGAGGAAGGGCCTTGCCCAATGTAACTCAGCTAGCTGATGACAGAAACAGGACCAAACACTTATATCTTTAAGTTCAGTGCCTGCTGCACCTTTGTGTTAGGTGACTTCTGTTCATATTGATAAAATGTTATTCTCTATTATCATTGATGTGGTTTGACTCAAATGTCCCCCCTTAAAATTCTACAGTACTGGGGTGCCTGAATGGCTCAGTCAGTTAAATGTCTGACTCATGATTTTGGCTCAGGTCATGATCTCAGGGTTGTGAGATCGAGCCCTGCATCAGCCTCCACACTCAGCAGGGAGTCTGCTTGAGATTCTCTCAAATAAATAAATCAATCCTTAAAAACAATAAAATAAATACAATTCTATAGTGCTTAGGCATAAGGGTCCCAGCGAGCCTGTGATCCAGCATGGCCCTTGCCCCAGACATTTGAAGAGGAGCCAATGGCAAATGTCCCATACCTGAGGAGACGCACAGTCCGTTTCACCCATTTCTTCTTTGGATCTGCACACACAGCCTTTTTTTTCTTCGTGTAAAAGCTAAACAAACAAACAAACAAACAAACTCAGAAAATGTGATTCGTGCTTAAAGAGTTTCGAATGGCTATTTCATAGAGCATGCAATGGAAATTTTGTATTCCAATGGACTGCTCTACCCACTAAGAATTTTATTTCAGAGGTGAAACATCACACCAAATAAAAATTGTTTCTTATAAAGCTTGCTGCAAGAAATGAGAGGATTCTCTCTTACATTCTCTGTATAAATAGATGTGCAATGACTGGAAAATAAGTCTCAGAACTGTAATTTAATTTTGTTGCTGGTGGTTACACAAAATATGTGTATATCCAACCAATGACCGATATCATTTTAAAGTATAACATCCTATATGAATCAAGAATAGTACATTTGAAAGTATAATAACTCTGAGTTTTTACATACAGCCCCAACCATTCTCTGGTAGAAGATGCTCCTTTCAAAATTTGTCTCTCGTATTTTCCCGAGATGGCATGTTAGTAGCTAATAAGTATATCTTAAAAAGTGATTTTGCCCTCAACTCTGTTTTTTTTTTAAGAACTAAGCTTTTACCTTATTCTAGTCCTATCTAAACTTTGAAATACATATGTACTATCAAAACAAGCATATCTTTGCCACATCAATTATTTCTGAAACTCCAGAAAGGTAAACATTTTTATACTTGAAATTCTCACATATTCCTAACACAATTGAATGACAGTCAATTAATAACTTACATAACGGCATTGATGTCACAAGCTTCATTGGCCAGCTGTTGTGTGAAGCCCATGATAGATCCGGGAGGAACGATATGTTCTGTATATCGAAGACAGCAATCAAAGTTGCTTGCTGCTGAAAAGAAATTAAAAGGATTGAGTCCACATGAATGAATGTATCCTCTAATAGGTATTATGGAACTACTTGAAGTTGTGATTGTATATGGTAAAGAAGCTACTTAGAGAAACAGTTCCAATGTCTTTGAGGCCTGATTTAATGTAGTTTCCAGCTCTCTTAAAAAAAAAAAAAAGGCTTATGTGATGGGTGATTTGGGTTCAATAATATAGTTTAGAAGCCTATGACTTCTAACAAAAGGAATATCTTTAGTGAGAAACACAAACTAATAGTGTTTTATTTAAGATCATTATAACCACTCAAGAATAGGAGTATCTTCCACTTGGAGAAATACTTATAATCTTCCAAATTCAGAAAATGAATAAATATGGAGATTTCAACCTATTACTTGGCTACCAAGCATTGAGAGGAGGGGAATGATACGAAGTTACAAAGGAAAATGCACTTCATAGGAGCTGCAAAAGCACTTTGCAACTGTATTGGTGGAAATATTTTATTTTGGCCATAAAAATTCAATACGTGCATTTTCAGGAATGCACCTGTCGCTAAAAGGGATGTACTCGCATAGTCAAAAAGCAATATTCAGACACTACCCCAGGTTAAATTATAACCTACTGTAAGGTAAGGGATAAATACTATCTCTACGTTGTCCAAAAATAGCCCAAAACCATGTAAGGATGGAGAAGTCAGATTCTATAATCTGCCCCTAAAGGATGAGTTTTGAACTCTACTAAAACTATTTAGGTGGAAAGTGAAAATGTTGGAAAAGTGGGACTGCTTCCCGCATTTCAGAATGACCTCATTCACTGGTAACATTACACAACTTACATCACTCCTAGAAATAGCACTTAGGCCTTGTTTTGGACCTTGAGGGTCTCTAAGAGTCCAGCCTGCACCAAATATCTGCTGGGATTGACAGCAGAGAAAAAGCCTAATCACCAGCAATAACCATTCCCTCCTTACTCACCAATGAGCTGACAACTCCCATCACTTCCGAAGACTTTCTAGCACCCTCCCATTCCTTGGGGACACCCACGTGAGCTCAAGGCTGAGGAGAATGAAAACAGTTCCTCCACCTGTGTTAGCAGAAAGAGTGATACTTACCTTCTGACTTGCTGCAGAGGTGGAGTAGCAGCACTGACATCATCAAAGCAGCCAGGAGCAAATTCTTGCTATTACACATCATTTTCAGCTCAAAGAATAGATCTGCTCAGTGCTGGGTACCCAGTGCCCTGAGAGTGCTGCTAGGTTCTGATAGCAGCCTGGGTCTGGGATGGCCCTACTTATAGCAAATATTGGGAATGTACACAGAAGGCGTGTTCTAACATGGGTTTTCCCCCATTGATCAACCTGCCCCATCATGTCGTCACAAAGAAAAACCACAGGGAAAACTTCCTGCCTTTCCCTAATGTTGGGAAGCCGTGAAGGTCAGGGTGAGGGGGTGGTGTTTGAGAAGGGGAAAAGCCTGCTAAATCCTTTGGGTTTTCAAAGAGGGAAGAGGGAAAAGCAGCACTGCCCTGTGGCTCAGGAATGGTTTTCATGTAGTTTTAATTTAATCTTTTGTTTCTGAAAAGAGAGGACAAGGATTAACAGGGATACAAAGGTCAGCCCTACACAGAAACATTACAGGACATTCTATTGTTACATTTTTTTGCTTTCCAGAGTCAATTGGGAGCAGGAGGATGAGGTGGAATGCCAGGCATACCTGGGGATGCATTTATAATTGCATAGTTGGTGCTCAGCTGTCACCAAGACCTGGAATTTCTAGGCTACCATTCAGATTAGGTAATACGGCAATGCTATAGTAGTGTTCCTAATTTTGGTGGAAAATACCAGCCTCAAATAAGACTCAATCCTCAGCTTCATCATGTCAATTCTAAGAATATTCTACATTTGCATGACTCTAATCAATATTGCAGCCCAGAAAATAATCCCCACATGCCCTTAACTCTGCATGCTGAGGTAGTTACATAACTTAATACAAAGCCTCAGAAGGGTTGAAGAAAAAGAGACAATCAACAAAATCAATGTCAAATAATAATAATAATGATCATAATGTACTATGACTCCATAACCTATGGTGGTGTAATGAGAACTCTCCACAAAGGAGAATGAATATTAGTGTATGCTAAGGATTAGGTTTGTAGGAAGAGTTTTTGGAGGTAAGAGATTTTTTTTATACCATCACAGGCATGGGTTACACATATATACATATACTTTAAAATTCCTAGAATTGTACATCAAGAGAAAAAAATGACTTGTATTTCATGATTATTTAAAAAACACTGAAATCATTAAACAAAAACTCTCCACTACACACAAATATATTGGAAGTAAATGGATCAAAAAAGATATACCATATAAGCAATAAACAAAAGAAAACTGGAGTTTCTATGTCTATATCTGGAAAAATAGATTTTTAAAAAATGTGTTACTATAGGTAAAGAAGGAGTTCCATAATAATAAAGGATCAATCCATTGGGAAGATAAAAGAATTATGACTATACATACACCTAATAACAGCACCCAAAAATACATGAATCTAACCTGACAGACTCAAAAGGAGGAATAAAAGTTCAACAGTAAAAGTCAAATATTTCAATACTATTTTTCAATAATAAATAGGAAAACCAGACAGAAAATCCAGAAACAACACTGTAAACCAACTAGACCCAACAGACATCTGTAGAACACCCTACAACAGAGTAGATAGCCTTCTCAAGTGCACATAGAACATTCTCCAAGATAAATCCTATGCTAGGTCATAGAGCAAGTCTTAATAAGTTTAAAAGGATTGAAATCATACAAAGCATGCTTTCAAATCACAATGGAATTAAATTAGAATCAATAACAGAAGGAACTTTGGGAAATGTATAATCAGATGTGGATGTTAAATGACACCTTCCTATATAGCCAATGTGTCAGAGAAGAAATAATAAAGAAAGTAAAAAATACTTTGAAATGAATGAAAACAAAAACACAGCATACCAAAATTCACGTGCAACAGTGAAAGTACTGCTCAGAGGGAAACTTACAGCAAGGATACATGAAATAAGAAATAGCAAAACAACAGAGGAAATCAGTGGAACTAAAAGTTGGTTCTTTGAAGAGGTCAACAATATTAACAAGCATGAACTAGACTAAACAAGACAAAGCAGGTGTGGGGGTGCAGGGAGTGAGAGAACTCAAATTGCTAAACTCAGGAATGAAAGAGAGGTCATCACTACCAATTGTAAGAAATAAAAAGGACTATGAACAATTGTATCGCAACAAGTTAGATAGTAGAGATGAAAGGGACAAATTAGTAGAAAGATACAAATTCCTGAAACTAACTCACGTAAACATTAGAGTTTAAAAAGCTCCATAACAAATAAAGATATCACATCCGTAACTAAAAATATTTCCATAAAGAAAAGGCCCAGACCCATACAACTTCACTAGTAAATTCTACCAAACATTCAAAGAAAAATTAAAACCAATTCCTTCACAGGCTTTACCAGTAAGTAAAGGAAGAAGGATTAATGTCTAGCTCATTCTACAAGGACAGCATCACACTGATACCAAAGTAAGATAACAACATCACAAGAAAGTAAAACTACCAGCCAGTATTCCTTGTCATTATAGACACACACACAAATACTCAGCAAAACATTAGTATACTGTATCCAGAAACATAAAAAAGGATCACACAAGCAAGTGGGATTTATCCTAGGAAATGTAATACATAATATTAACTGAATTTTTTAAAAGTATGAAATGTATTTGACAAAACCCAATACTATATTATAATAAAAACACTCAACAAACTAGGAAGAGCATAGAACTTCCTCAACCTGATAAAGGTTATCTATGAACAATTCCACAGCTAATCTTATATTTACTGTTGAACAACTGAATGATTTCCTCCTGAGATCAAGCCCAAGACAAGGATGTCCATTCTCACCAGTTCTATTCAAAATTGTACTGGAGATTCCAGCCAGGATAACTAGACAAGAGAAGGAGAAGGCACCCAGACTGGAAAGGAAGTAGTAGCGATTTTATTTGCAGATGACATGATCTTATATAGAGAAAATCTTAAAGAATCCACTAAAAAAACTATTGGAACTGGTAGGTTCATCAAGGTTGCAAGATCTGAGATCAATATGCAAAAATCAATTGTATTTCTAGACACTCTCAATGTTCATTGATAATAATGTTCACCTGAAAATAAAATTTAAAAACAGTCACTTTTGTAATTAAAAAAGAATTTAAAAAGAATAAATTAATTCTTTTTTAATTTGAATTTAAAAAGAATAAAACATCTAGGCATAAATTTAACAAAAGATGTGGAAAATACAACTAAAACTACAAAATATTATTAAAGAAGACTTTTTTTAGATTTTTAAAAATTTATTCATTAAGAGACATATGGAGAGAGGCAGAGACATAGGCAGAGGGAGAAGCAAGTTCCCTGAGGGGAGCCCAATGTGGGACTCGATCCCAGGACACCAGGATCACGACTTGAGCCGAAGGTAGATCCTCTCAACCCCTGAGCCACCCAGGTGTACCAAGACTTCTAAATAAATGGAAAGGCTTCCCAGGTTATAAACTGGAAAAATGACATTGTTAACATGGCACTACCCCCCCCCCTCGCCCCCAATCTGCAAATTCAACACAATTCATATCAAAATTCCAGCTGGCTTATCTGCAGAAATAGAAAAGCCAATACCCAAATTCATACGGAATTACTAGAGATCCCAAATGCCCAGAACAAACCCAACACAGAAAAGGAAGAATAAAGTCAGAGGACTTACAGTTCTTGATTCCAAAACTTACTGTAAAACTACAGTAATTAAGACATGTGGTACTGGCATAAGTGTACACATGTAGATCAATGGAAAAGAATTAAGAGTCCAGATATAAATACCCTTGTTTAGTCAACTTATTTTTCTTTAATGGTGCCAAGATCCTTAAATGGAAGAAAAAAGGTCTTTTAACAATGATCACATGGTTTCCTTCATATGGGGAATATTATAAAAAAATAGTGAAAGGGATCATAGGGGAAAAGAGAGAAAATGAGTGGGAAAAAATCAGAGAGGGTGACAAAACATAAGGGACTCCTAACTCTGGGAAACGAACAAGATGCAGTGGAAGGAGAGGTGGGTGAGAAGATGGGGTGACTGGGTCATGGGCACTGAGGTGGGCACATGATGGGATGAACACTGGGTCTTACACTATATGTTGGCAAATCAAACTCCAATAAAAAATACAAAAAAAAATCTATGAAGAACTTATCAAACTCAACCCAAGAAATAAACAATCCAGTCATGAAATGGGCAGAAGACATGAACAGACATTTCTCCAAAGGAGACCTATGCATGGCCAACAAGCCTATGAGAAAGTGCTAAGCATCACTTGTCATCAGGGAAATATAAATCAAAACCACAATGAGATACCATCTCACACCAGTGAGAATGGCTAAAATTAACAAGACAGGAAACAACAAGTATTGACAAGGATGTGGAGAAAGGGGAACCCTCTTGCAATGTTTGTGGGAATGCAAGCTGGTGCAGCTACTCTAAAAACAATGTAGAGGTTCCTCAAGAAGTTAAAAATAGAGCTACCCTATCACCAGTAATAGTACTATTGGGTATTTACACTAAAGATACAGATGTAGTGAAATGATGGGACAACTGCACCCCAATATTCATAGCAGCAATATCTGCAGTGGCCAAACTGTGGAAGGAGCCACGATGTCCTTTGAGAGATGAATGGATAAAGAAGATATGATCTATATACACAATGGAATAGTACTCAGCCACCAGAAAGGATGAATACCCACCATTTACATCGATGTGGATGGAACTGGAGGGTATTACTCTGAGTGAAAGAAGTCAGTTGGGGAAAGACAATCATCATGTTGTTTTACACACATGTGGAATATAAGAAATAGTGAAAGGGGCTATAAGGGAAAAGAGAGGGACTGAGTGGGGAAAAATTAGAGAGGAAGACAAACCATGAGAGACTCCTAACTCTGGGAAACAAACAAAGGGTTGCAGAAGGGAGGTCATTGGGGGGATGGGGTAAGCTTGGTTATGGGCACTAAGGAGGGCGCTTGATGGGATGAGCACTGGGTGTTATATACTATATGCTGGCAAACTGAATTTAAATAAAATATTTTTAAAAAACAACAACAAATGGTGCTGGGACAACTGGATATCCACATGTTGAAGAATGATGTTCACCCCTTACCTCACAACATGCACAAAAATTAACACAAAATGGATCATAGACCTAAATATAGGTGCTAAAATTATGAAACTCTTAGAAGAAAACTCAGGAGTAAATCCTCATGATTTACTCCAAACTTTGAAAAATAGTTTAACAGTGCCTCAAACGGTTAATCATAGAATTACCATATGATTCTGCAATTCTACTCCTAGGTATGCACCCAAGATCAGTGATAACACATGCCCACAGGAAAACTTGTACACGAGTGTTCATGGCAGCGTTATTCATAATGACCAAAAAAGTGGAAACAATCCAAATGTCATCAACTGATGAAAAGGTAAATAAAATATGGTAACTGTGTACCATGGAATACTATTTAGCAATAAAAATGAAGTACTGATGGATACAATAAGACGAATAAGCCTTAAAAACACTGTACTAAGTGAAAAAAAAAAAACCTGAGCATAAAAGGCCGTGTATTATATGATTTCATTTGCATGAAATGTTCAAAAGTGGTAAGTGTATATAGAGTCAGGAAGTAGAATAGTGATTGTCTAGGCGTAGGGTGGAGTGTCAGGGGAAAGGGAGGGGATGGAGACAGATTGCTAAGGGGTATGTGGTTTCTTTTATAATCTAAAAATAGGTGGTAGTGAGGGTTGCATAACACTATGAGCATACTGAGACACAAATTGTGCACTTGGAAAGAGTGAATTTTATGGTATATGGATTGTATCTTAACAAGGCTCATAACAACAATAAAAAATTCTCCACCTACCTAGGTCTAACACCTGCACCAGTCCACAGATCCTCAGTCCTTCTTTATGACTGCCTGCAGTCTGTCTGCATTTTTACTTCTTCCTCCATTCCTGTTGGCTCTCTTTTTCTCTTCCCTCTCTCTCACCTCTGAATTACACTGGCTTTTTGAACAGGTTATTTGGGTACTTTTTTACATTGATTGAAATTGCATTTCCCAATGCTTACTTTGATAGATGGGTCACTTAAAAATTTTTTTAATGTGACCTTCAACTGAGGGTTGTTTTTTTTTTTGTTGTTTGTTTGTTTTTTTTTTTTTTTTTTTTGGTCAATGAACATGTTAATGAGAAATTTAACATAAAATTATTTCGAACCTAATTTATTAGAAAGCTATTTATCACACTGGAATGTACTTTCTGGCTATTCTTTCCAAATATCTCAGACATATTCCGAAGTCCTAATTCCTATATGTAGTAGAGTCTTGGTGTCTTTCTCTTCTTCCTTACCCACTGCCAAAATTGACAAGAGTCTTACGTGGCAAGTACTAAGTGGTATATACAGATGGCTAGAACATGACTAGCTTACAATAACAGAATTAAACACAACACAAGTAACTATAAAACGAGGCAATATGGTGTAAGTGTCATGTTCATATTACATAAAACATTCTCATAGAAATTGTTCACAAAATGTGATCATTTAAAAGTTACTTAAATCCCCCTCCATTTTTATGACAGATGAACATAAGACATGTCATCCTGATTAATGCGGTGCCCATCAAAAACTGGTTCCTTTATAATAGGGTTCCACGAAAACATTTTTAGAAGATAGTAGGAGTTCTTTTTAAAACAGCATTTATTGAGCACCTACTAGGTGCCAGATATTTTTAGTAGAGAATGTGCTGTGCAAGCAAAGAAGCATGAGGTTTGCTTCCAACAAGGAGGGGTGCACAAAACACCACCACCCCTGAGCTCTCTGGTTTCCCCTACAGTGGGGCCTGTCACACAGCTGAGCTCCAGTGACAAAAATGAATCTTACCATGGTGTTTGAATTGTACAAATTATAGAACTTCTAAGCTGGAGAAGCACAGAGACCTTCTAGTTCAACATCTAATTTTAAAGATGAGGACACCAAAGCCAGAGAGACGTTTGACTTCATCAGTGTGGCACCAGAAGAACCAGAGCTGGATCCAGAAATTACACCTTCTCTCTAAGTCAGTGAATTGTTCCTCATTTCCCCTTCAAAGATTTATTATCTGATTATCAGATGGATGGTATTACATATTATTATCTTTCACTTTCATTTCTTTCAGATAGTAATACAAGTTGTAGTTTCCATACAGGCTTAATCATACAGACCAAATACTAAGGTACTATAGAGATCACAAAAATAAGAATAATAAACCACAACTTCCACGGAGGATAGCAACAATAAGAATTCCCACAATGGGTACTTAAAATGAACCAAATATCTTGTTTCTTGGCATCTTAGTTTGGATTCCCTGAAAATAAAACCTCAGGTGCAGATCATTTATTTGAGTGATAGGTCCAAGAAACAAGAGTGAAGCAGGAAGGTGGAGGGAGGAAAAAGCTTTCAGGGTCATTCTCTGGGCACTGGAGAATTGTTTCCACTAGGACCCCTGAAAAACAAACAGATGCTTTGGAATTATCCCCCTGAAAGATGGCAGACAGAGGATCTGTCAGCTGGCTCACATCCCTTGTTAGTTGAGGACTGTCCCCAGGAGTATTAATCCCCCTATATATTTAAGCTTTCCTTGATAGGGGAAGAATGGGTCTAGCATTCTCCCTCAGCCCTGAGAACTTCCTAGAGCAGAAAGACAAGCAGAGTTTAAGGTAAGTTATTGTCAGTGTGATGTGATCTCACCTCATTCCACCACAGCTGAGGCTGAAATCAACAGTGGCTGAAAGGATGTGATATAGGGTTCAGAGATACCTGCTACCACTGGTTTAGTAAAGCTTTTTGAGAAACGGAAATTTTGGGTAGGTAATTGTGAAGAACTATCATCCGTGCTAAAGTCAGATGATTCCTCCATAGTCCCCAGGAACACAGCCTCGTTTTGTAAAAAGTCTTCTCCTAAACATACTGCATATCCATAGCTCTGTTTTCTTTCATCCTGAGATAAAAGTTTTGGCTTATAAATTCATTACGCTGCAAAGATGTGTAGTCATTCTAGAAATACTTATTTACTGGATTCAGGAAAACCAAGGCCTAATGGTTCTGAGATTCAGAAAAAGGCCTCAGAAGATCATCATTACCACCAAAGGGATAGTCAAGAAAAGTGTAGCCAAGGAATGTCACTTTGACCTGTAGAGATAGCCAGAGACAAAGTGCTTGGGGTCAGTGCAAACATCATGAGGCAAAACATAAAGCTAAAGAAGGGCTTCTACTTTCAGCTTCAGTTCCAACATTAAATAGGATACACTCATCAAATATAATATTTTATCAAATTCTTACAGGGGATAGATTAGATACCGGTTTTCTAAAAATATATGATGTTATTCTGTAATAGCCACCGAGAGACTCATGCATAAATTGCTTCTTTTCAAGAGCCAAAAATGATACCACTGAGAGATCGCTAAAGCATTGGTTGCAGGTCAGTTAGACCAGGAAGCCAGTTCTCTTCGGAATTCCTGCAGGGTTGTTTAAACCCAAGTAGAGAACCTCTGTAAATAGTCATATGATAAGTGGCACTATTATTTCAAGAGGGCAGCCTTGAGGGTCACCATGTAAATTTTTGAGGGAACATTTGGACACCCCCTTGAGTCAATGACCAAAGAAAGTGGTGTATGTTATGTGTGTGCAAACAGTATACTCCTTTTTTAGCCTACTGAGAGTCCATCCAGTTGAGATTTAGCTTCTCTGTAGAAAGAGGAATTAACATAAACATCAGCTCATCCCTCTCTGTATTGTTTATCCTGACTGAGAAGCTCTTCAATTGCCTCCAGCTTCCTAGATATTCAGTTTCTGTGTAGTCACAACAGAGGAGCCCCCAGTAATCACGTGTGGGAAGAAATCAACAGGGTTGTTCTAGGACTCATACATGTAACCAGCAGATGCAAACCAAGACAAAGGTTCCCATGCAGGGCCATAGAACATCACCTTTCCCAAAGCCAGCCAATCAAATAGTACAAAGATGGAGTAATGAGGCTGGTCAAAGGAGAAAATGACATTCTTTCCCTGCCTTGACATCTTCTCCAGGAGAAAAAAAGCTGCATTTGATGGTCTGGCATCCAAGCCAGTGGTGGGCTCATCCAGAAACAGAGACAGTTGGATCTGTAATCACTTCCATTCCAATACCAGTCTTCTTTCTGTCTCCTCCAGACATACCCCAAATAAGCTGGTTTTTCCACCTTGGGGTCCACCACTTTGAGTGCAGCTCTTGAATGATTTTGTTAAATGTGTTCCTTTTTTTGTCTGACTGCTCACATTTAATGGAAACGTTGCTGAAAATCCCATTTTCTCTTACCACCAAAGTCCCCATTGTGTTATCATCTTAGACTACAGAGCCTGTGGTACTTTTGAAGTTGGCATGTTGTGGGGTTCCATTTAGCAGAATATCTCCAGAGACACAACAGGGCTCCTTCTGTGCAGCAATGATGCCTCATAATGAGGATTTGCTCCCCAATAAAGGGTCCCAGGGTAACATTATGATGAGGTTTCATCACTCCATGGACATTCTTCAATAAATTCTTCTCAACAGACTAGGAAGTCACACTTCCCTTTCACTCAATAGCAGATATTAGGAGAACATAACACAGACCAAATATCCCAAAGTCTTTGGAGGGCCCAGAAGAGGACCATTTGTGCTTGTTACTGACACCGGGAAATTGAAATGTTCTTTGTAGACATCCAAAAAATTAGTTTCTCCACTGTGCTGCCATGGAATGGAATGAATCTTTCCCATAGAATTCTCATAGAACTCTGTCTTATGGGACTGCTGTCGTCATTTCTTTCCTGCTGTGGAAAATCATCTCTACTTAGTCTTGAATTAAAAAAAAAATATATATATATATATACACACACACACACACACACAAATACACACATACAGATACACACACACACAGATGCATGCACACACATATACAAAGGGCAAAATAAGAAGGAAGGGACAGAGAATGTGATCTATTATATCACTCAAAGGAAAGATCCAGAAAGGATGCCTCATTTACAAGGACCCTCTTGTGCACTGAAGAGGAAGTAGAGAAATCCATTCATTCATTCAACAAAGATTTATTGAGCATATCTAAGGAGAGTGGTTAATGTATTTACCTACCTTGCTCCACCAAGATCTGTGCCTTGGAATCCAGGTTGAAGAAGGGTTAAAAGCAAAATATCATGAGATTAAAATTCCCATAAGAAACAAGATAAATGCCATATGACCCACCCAAATTTCCAGTATTGATGCTGGGTGTGTGTTTATATGTGTGTAACAATGAGAAGACATTTAAATTTTCTAGGTGTACACTTAAAATATGGGCACCAATGACAAGTTGTGCTACAAGAAATATTCTTGATTTTCTATATTTGCAAAACGTATGTTAACTTAAATTTCATCAGGTTAATGTGAAGTTTTACTTCTTAAACATTCCAAAGCATTGATTATATTTTCCTTGAAGGACTTTTCCCTGTTGAAATGCTGTGCTTGGCTTAGTAGAGTTTTCTTATAACACTATTCAATGGAAAATGCGATAAATACTACTCAACAAGTTTTATGATTGATTTTAGTATGATAGTTCCTATGTGACAAAGAGAAGTTAGCCCTTTATAAGATGTATGAGAAGGATTCTGAGGCTGAGTGCAGGACACTGAGGTATCACGATGTAGTAGAAATAGCTGCTGTGAGCCTCAGGGATGTGGTATAAGGACTGTTCTTGTGGTGCCCGGAGTCATAGTGGCTCCTGACTTGTTTGAGTGGTTTTAATAAGATGAACATTTAGTCTTTCCTTGCAAAAAGATTTTATCACGAAGACCAAGTGTATATGCCAAGCTGAATACATAAATCTTCAAGTGCCTTTTCTTGAAAGTTGAAAAAAATCTATAAGGCATAATATAAAAAGAGCAGAGCTTTAAACATTTTCGGGCACTTTTTTAAAAATAGCACCACTGGGGCCCCTGGGTGGCTCAGTCAGTTAAGTATCTGCCTTCTGCTTGGGTCCTGATCCCAGGGTACTGGGATCGAGCCCCGAGGTGGGCTCCCTGCTCAGCAGGGAGTCTGCTTTTCCTTCTGCCTCTGCCCCTCCCCACACCCTGCTTGCATTCTCTCTCTCTCTCTCTCTCTCTCTCTCTTTCTCTAAAATAAATAAATAAAATCATTTTTAAAAATTAAAAATTAAAAAATATTACCATAATGCATACTCTATTGAAAGAAAAAAGATATTAAAGAAGTCAAAAGAGAAACACAAAGATTAATTAGAAACTCACTATCCTAGAGAATTAAGTGTTAAAAAAATTTTTGTATAACCTTCTAGACTTAGGTCTATTCATATATTTAACCTAAGTTGGAGCATAGCATACATGTGTTTAAAAGCCTATTCTTTTAAGAATACAGAGATAGTCAAATATTCATATCAAAAAATGTACTCTATGTACCATCATCTTAAATAGTAGTATGGTATATAGATAACTCATTTCATGGTTATCTGTGATTTAATCCCCTAGGTTGTTTCTAACTTTTTGTTTGTTGTAAACAGTACTATGAAGAATGTTCTATGGATGAATCTTTGTACATATTCTTAATCACTTTCTTAGAATAAGCTCAAGAAATGGAACTTTAGGGTCAAGAAACATGTGTATACTTAACGGTTTTGAGATTGCAAAGCCACTTACAAGAAATCTAAGTGGATGGACCCATCCATTCTAAATTGTGGAAACAACTAGATCTAATTCTCCATTAAATATACATCTAAATGTGGCAAATGCCTGAATGCTATCAGTTACAGTAATATGTCCCAGCCTCTGCCTCATTAACTGTGGGGACTTTTTTTTTTTTCTGGCACAAAAAGAATATGCTGTGAAATGTATATGCCATGCCCTGAAACCTTAAAGTAAATATTTTGCCAGGACATCGAAGAAACAGAAGAGAGCCAATGAAAAGGAAGAGGGCAGTCCCTATCAATCCCGTACTTTCCAAAGGAACCTCTGGGTACTGAGTGTATTTACTTAACTGATTAGAGGTTTTAAATATCTAACTGAGTTATTGCTCTGATGATGAAATCTTGGTTGCTCCCTATTGTAAACTTGAAAATTCCCCTGCATGCTTTCTCAAAGCTGACATGAAGCAGCCAGCTATAATAATCTGAGTAGGCAGAGAATAATTTGCTAAGGAATGCTGCTTAGTCAGGAAATGGATGGGGACCGGGGCCACATGTTCCTTCAGAGGACACATTTTCCTTTTGTTTTTTATTTATTTATTTATTCATTTTATTATATATTTTTTATTGGAGTTCAATTTGCCAACATATAGCATAACACCCAGTATTCATCCTGCCAAGTGCCCCCCTCAGTGCCCGTCACCCAGTCACCCCAACCCTCACTCACCTCCCCTTTCACTACCCCTTGTTCATTTCCCAGAGTTAGGAGTCTCTCATGTTTTGTCACCCTCTCTAATTTTTCCCCATTCATTTTCCCTTCTTTCTCCTATAATCTCTTTCACTATTTCTAATATTCACCATATGAGTGAAACCATATAATGATTGTCCTTCTCTGATTGACTTACTTCACTCAGCATAATACCCTCCAGTTCCAACGACATTGAAGCAAATGGTGGATATTTGTCGCTTCTAATAGCTGAGTAATATTCCATTGTGTATATAGACCACATATTCTTTATCCATTCATCTTTCCGTGAACACCAAGGCTCCTTCCACAGTTTGGCTATTTTGGGCATTGCTGCTATAAACATTGGGGTGCAGGTGTCTCGGCCTTTCACTGCGTCTGTATCTTTGGGGTAAACACCCAGTAGTGCAATTGCTGGGTCGTAGGGTAGCTCTAGTTTTAACTCTTAGAAGAACTCCACACAGGTTTCCAAAGTGGCTGCACCAGTTCACATTCCCACCAACAGTGCAGGAGGGTTCCCCTTTCTGCACATCCTCTCCAACATTTGTTGTTTCCTGTCTTGTTAATTTCCCCTATTCTCACTGGTGTGAGGTGGGATCTCATTGTGGTTTCGATTTGTATTTCCCTGATGGCAAGTGATGCTGAGCATTCTCTCATGTGCTTGTTGGCCATGTCTATGTCTTCTTTGGTGAAATTTCTGTTCATGTCATTTGCCGATTTCATGATTGGATTGTTTGCTTCTTGGATGTTGAGTTTAATAAGTTCTTTGTAGATCTTGGATACTAGCCCTTTATCTGATATGTCATTTGCAAATATCTTCTCCCATTCTATAGGTTGTCTTTTGGTTTTGTTGACTGTTTCTTTTGCTGTGCAGAAGCTTTTTATCTTGATGAAGTCCTGATAGTTCATTTTTGCTTTTGTTTACCTTGCCTTCATAGATGTATCTTGCAAGAAGTTACTGTGGCCAAGTTCAAAAAGGGTGTTGCCTGTGTTCTCCTCTAGGATTTTGATGGGTTTTTGTCTCACATTTAGATCTTTCATCCATTTTGGGTTTATTTTGTATATGGTGCAAGAGAGTGGTCTAGTTTCATTCTTCTGCATGTGGATGTCCAATTTTCCCAGCACCATTTATTGAAGAGACTGTCCTTTTTCCAGTGGATATTCTTTCCTGCTTTGTCGAATATTAGTAGTCCATGAATATAGACCAATATCCCTGATGAACATGGATGCAAAAATTCTCAACAAGATACTGACCAATAGGATCTAACAGTACATTAAGATTATTCACCATGACCAAGTGGGATTTATCCCCAGGATGCAAGGTTGGTTCAACAGTCATAAAACAATCAACATGATAGATCACATCAATAAGAGAAAAAACAAGAACCATATGATCCTCTCAATAGATTCAGAGAAAGCATTTGACAAAATACAGCATCCATTCCTGATCAAAACTCTTCAAAGTGTAGGGATAGAGGGAACATTCCTTAGCATCTTAAAAGCCATCTATGAAAAGCCCACAGCAAATATCATTCTCAATGGGGAAAAACTGAGAGCCTTTTCTTTAAGATCAGGAACATGACAGGGATGTCCACTCTCACCACTGCTATTCAACATAGTTCTAGAAGTCCTAGCCTCAGCAGACAACAAAAATAAATAAAAGGCATTCCAATTGGCAAAGAAGTCAAACTCTCCCTCTTTGCAGATGACATGATATTGTACATAGAAAACCCAAAAGACTCCACCCCAAGATTGCTAGAACTCATACAGCAATTCTGCAGTGTGGCAGGATACAAAATCAATGCCCAGAAATCAGTGGCATTTCTATACACTAACAATGAGACTGAAGAAAGAGAAATTAAGGAGTCGATCCCATTTACAATTGCACCCAAAAGCATAATACCCTAGGAATAAACCTAACCAAAGAGGTAAAAGGTCTATACCCTAAAATCTACAGAACATTTATGAAAGAAATTGAGGGAGACACAAAGAGATGGAAAAATATTCCATGCTCATGAATTGGAAGAATTAATATTGTGAAAATGTCTATGCTACGCAGGGCAATTTACACATTCAATGCAAGCCCTATCAAAATATCATGGACTTTCTTCAGAGAGATGGAACAAAAAATCTTAAGATTTGTGTGGAATCAGAAAAGACCTGGAATAGCCAGGCAAATATTGAAAAAGAAAACCAAAGCTAGGGGCATTACACTGCTGGATTTCAAGTTGTACTATAAAGCTGTGATCATCAAGACAATGTGGTACTGGCACAGAAACAGACTCATAGATCAAATGGAACATTTTCCTATTAGAGCCAGAAGTTCTCACTTGGTCCTTATAAATGACATCAGCTGGGGATCCCTGGGTGGCTCAGCGGTTTAGCGCCTGCCTTCGGCCCAGGGCATGATTCTGGAGTCCTGGGATCGAGTCCCACATCAGGCTCCCTGCATGGAGCCTTCTTCTCCCTCTAGCTGTGTCTCTGCCTCTCCCTCTCTCTCTCTCTTTCTCTCTCTCTCTCTCTCTCTCAGTCTATCATGAATAAATAAATAAAATATTTTTTTAAAAAATGACATCAGCTAAATGACCAGCATGTCAACATGTTTTGAGTTCTATGATGTTTAGATACTTCAGTATTATGTAAGTTCAGACCCTCCTGCAGAGAAAGATTCAGTGTCCATTTATTAGACATTTCTTGAGTTATTCTAGGAAAGACTGAACCTTGATCATTTATTTAAGACAATCTGTATCTACGAAGAATACGATCGTGAATGTTTGCAAAAATGACATGCAGAACTGTTGGTTGCAGCACTGTGTAGGACAGGAAAGAAAATGAAAATAGCCAAATTGCTAATAATAGAGCAGTGATTAAATTAATTATAGGATTTCCATAGGATTGAAGAACATGTTGCCATTTAAATAATTTTGAAATATTTTATGCACAGGTGGGGGGTGGGAATGCTAACGGAATAAAAATTAAAAGAGTAGTAGGAAACAAATCTGTTAATAGCACGCTAATCCATTATAGGAAATTGTGTAACTTATACTTATGAATTTAAAAAAAGAAAAAAGACTGGAAGGAAATTCACCAAATGAAAACATAAATTACCCCTACTAGTAGCAGACTCTCTCCACTTATTTTTTTTTCTGTATTTATCAATTTTTATAGTGAACACATATTGCTTTTATAATCAAAGTTTATTCTTTGATTTGATATAAAAAATTCCTCATTTCCTAGTATAATTAACTTAGAAATATGATCATAAAGAGCTATTTTATTCATAGTTTCAATATTATTAGTAAAAATTGCCACTGGAAGAGAATGGATGGTCTTATTTTTTGAAATACCTTGTATTAGCCTTTTGTGACAATAGTACAATAAGTCTTGCAAAATTTCAACTGCCCTCTTAACTTCATGGATGGGCTTAGAAGAGACATAACTATTCCAGGAGTTCACTGATAATATATTTTATGTTGGAATTTGCAGAATAAAATAGGTGAAAGATAACTAGAAATAGTTTACATGAGCTGGTAGCTGTTTCAAAATTTAGTTGTGAAGTTACTTTCTTAGGTTAGGAAAATATGTCCATAAAACAGTTTCAGAAACAAAGATTACTTTGTTGATGGGAGCTAAAGAATAGCTAACCATACCAAAAACTTGCTGTGTGATTGGGCAAGTCAGTGTATTTTCTGGGCCTTAGCATCTCTATCAGAAAATAAACAATGTGCAAATATCTGCTTTCTCAATTCTCTTTTCTAAGTGATGAACTATTCAATGTCATAAAATAATTATTGTATAGATCTTATTAATTATCAAATTTATTTCCAGTAAATAAGAGATATCTATAAAGTCTTATAGTCTTATAGCCTTATGATTTTTTTGTGGTAAGAATATTTAAGATTTAGTCTCTTGGCAACTTTGAAGTATATAATATAGTATCATTGACTATAGTCACAATCTGGGATTCATCTTCTAACTACAACTTTGTACCCTTTGACCATCATCTCCCCCAGTTCCCCTGGCCCCTAGGCCCTGGTAATCACCACTTTCTCCCTCACCACCACCCTGTTTATAAAAGTTCTGAATAACCTTATAAATTTAACTAGTTTACAGTAAGCCAGTTTAACCAGTAGGCTTATAAACACTTCTACATTTCCTTGAATTTCACCACGATTTGACCCTAAGCAAGCATCCATTTTGAATCTTGTTATATTTCTTGACTGTGTTACATTCCCCCATCTTAATCATCCATCCTTTCATAGTAGAAGTTAGACAAATCCCAAGATATCTTGTCACCTTCAACTACATACACACCATTTATGGCACATTTCCTCAGAGCTCACAGGTGCCCATTGGGAGTGAACCCAAAGATAGAATCAGATAAGCAACTGGAATGCTCCATCATGCCCTCCAGCTCAAGCTATGAGCTACTGATTTGCCTGGAGTCTATATGTCAGTTCAGGAAGATTACATGAATCATTACCTTGATTCAAAGATGTTTCGATTACTACTAGAACTAGGTGGGGTGATATAGTAGTTGGCCAGGGAGTGAAACCAGGAAGGCCAAAGCTTTGGACTCATTACTGAATGTGCTCACTGATTTGCTTCTGTCCTAAGACTTTATTCCAAGCCCACCATATGTAAGAGGGCTTGGGTGACTGATGGTAGATGGGCAAGAACAAAATATAGTCTATTTTGAAATAACAATCAGTACAGTATCTCCAAAATAAACCCCAAAAGAATTATGAAGGTCAACTAAAAGGATATACCCTAATCAATATCATAATTATTGAGCTTTAGCACCCTCTGAAATGTTTCTACCCTTTCTGAGGACTGCTGTGTTCCCTAGGTAGTGTGACTCACAAGTGAAAACCATCAGGCTTTTTAAACATCCATGTTATAAAGTTCTGTAGTAAAGAACTTTCTCCCATAGATGAGTCAAGCGCCACAGATGATTTTCACCCAAGCTGAAAGATGAGCAGGACCATGGGGAGAATAAAAAGTTGAGAACAACTACAATATGATTTTAAGAAATTGTGAATCACACTGTAAAAGTCACTGGAGACTTTTCCCCCCAAAAAAACTATTTGTTATGAATTAATAAAGATACACATTCATTTGCAGAAAGATGATTATAAAAATGGGAATGGGGAACTCAAGTCAAAGCACCATTAACCCTGGAGGGTTATGAAGGGCCTTCATACAGATCGCTGGTACACATCCCTCTTACTCTCCATTTATCTTATTTTAATATCACACCTGCTTTCTTTAGGGATTTAAGCTTATTTTCTCTCTCCTTTTCCCTCTTT
The DNA here is from genome assembly GCF_048418805.1 of Vulpes vulpes. Lineage (NCBI taxonomy): Eukaryota > Metazoa > Chordata > Mammalia > Carnivora > Canidae > Vulpes > Vulpes vulpes. The sequence goes on from NC_132788.1 coordinate 11,224,885, forward strand.
CTTTTCTGTCTCCTTGTCTTCTTTCCTCATCCTTTCCATTCTCATTCCTTTTAAAATATAAAATAAAAGACGTACTTTTGCCCTCTCTCTCTGCTTCTCTTTTCCTTTCTCACTTTCTGTGCCCAAAAATGGTATCCAGGAGTATACTTTGCTCAACCAACTCTAGAAAACATGTTGAGTCTTTTACTTATTGACAAGTCTATATATGTATTTACTCCCACCTTTGTTCCCAGTAGAAAAATATATTATCTGATGCTACCACAGACTTTGAGGAGCTTAGAGTAAATTGGTAGCATGCACACCTTCATTTTGGCCATTACAAATGAGAAAGCTTTTGTTTTAGAGTGAAGGCAACTAAGACAAGAATTCGGGCTTGATGTTCTTCTTCCTTCCAAATCCAAGGAATTTGAACCCTGTTGAATGTCCCAATAAATGCGAGAATAATTACAGGGATATAAATAATTAGTTTAAATGCCTGGAAAACTAAGTTTAATGAGAGATTTCATTGAAGGAAGAGTTGAAGGGAGAAAGAGACTGAATGTCCTGCTCTATACAATTGTTAGCAAAAAAACACATTAGAAAGATGGGAAAACCTCCTCTTTTAGGAATTTCAATCATGCCAAAACACATAAATAAGAAATCAGCACCAAATGCCAAAAGTAGCCAAATTATAGAACGTGAAAGAAGAAACATTTTAGAGACACATATAAACACACACAAGTAGGGGCGCCTGGGTGGCTCAGCTGGTTAAGCATCTGACTCTTGGCTTCAGCTGGGGTCATGATCTCTGGTCATGGGATCGAGGTGCCTGTCGAGCTCCATCCTCAGCACAGGGTCAGCTTGGGATTCTCTTTCTTCCCTCTCCCTCTGCCCCTCCCCCTGTTCTCTCTCTAAAATGAATAAATAAATCTTTAAAACACACTCACACAAGTATTGGTTGAACACGTGTGGTCAGTTTGTCTGGAGGAAGCGGCACTGGGTCAGAGTGAGAAGGACTAAGTTTTCATGTCACCTGGGTCACACCCTGTCATGTGGCCTTGACCAATCCACTGAGTTTTAACCTCAATTCTGCCTCCACAAAGTGGGATAAATGGGATAAGTATCATTGAGGGGGCTGGTGAAGCAATGCAAGTGAAAGCACTTGTACCAGGTACTCAGTCCTGGAACCGAGTCTCCTATGAGGCTCCCTGCTCCGTGGGGAGCCTGCGAGCCTGCTTCTCTCTCTCTCTCTCTCTCTCTCTCTCTCTCTCTCTCTCATAAATAAATAATTTAAAAAAAGAAAAGATGCAAAAGAGAGAGTCCTGGCAGTTGAGAAGCTTATACTTCAGTTAGACAAAACATGAATCAGTACATTTACATAGAAACTTACTGGCAGGCACTTTCATAAATATTCTATGTGTATTTATTTGCTTAATCATTGCAATAAGCTCCTAAGGTAAATACTACTATTATAGATTTGTATTATGTATAATAACAACCAATATCATTTCCATTTAACATATAAGGAAACTACAACCAAGAAACACAAAGTAACTTTCCTAGAGTCACCAGTGATGATTGGTGACTAGTCAGTGATGGAAATGAGATTTGAATCCAGGAGTAGAGGAGACACAAGGAGAGGGAGAGGAAAAGGAGAAGAAAGATAAATAGAAAGAGGAAAATGAGGTTCTCAGTTCAGTGTTTCAGATTCCATGCTACTAAAGGAGATTGATTATCTAGGCCCTATAACTCTGAGGAGCACTTTCAGGGAAGCAAAGATATCCAAGAACTCCTGTCCTTCGAGAACATGGCAAACTGTGAAGACATGAATAAGAAGGTGGTGAGATGCAAATCTGACGTGTGACCTTCCACAGAAAAGGAGAAATGAAGTTGCTCACTTTCTCCCTCACTATTATCTCAAAGGTTGTCTGAACCATTAGCCAATGCTAGCATTGCCTCAGCTAAGAGAGAAAATGGAAATGGGGAAGGGTGAGAGGGTAATGCTAAAAATTTAAAAAGTAAAACATTCTCACTCAGTGTTGGTGTGAAAGACTTTTTAGAGTTCCTCGATGTGAAGAAATTGCCTCCTGGCATCCGTAAAAATTTCTCATGTGCAGCTTCTCAGAAAATAAAAAAGAAAAGCAAGCCTCAGCTCCACTCCTATCCCGTCATTCCAAGAGCATTTGCAATCCACCCACAGTGTGCGTGACACCCTCTGACAGAATTTTCCCCAGCACGTGTGCCATTCTGCCAGAAGCTTTGGCAAAGACTCCACCAGCTTCCTCCTGGCTTCGACTCTCGCAGTGTAAAAGACTGCTGATCTTTTCACTTTTAGCCTTTCTTGTGACCTATTTACTATTTCCTGTATGCCAGGAAGAGACTTGATTTTGGAGCACAATTTCATCTGTCAGCAGCAAGTCACAGTAAATGCTTTAGAACTTGAACCGAACCCAGTTTCCCAGGAGTGAGTAAGGGCAGCTTAGCATGACCACACAGAAACTACCTGATTCCCCTTCTCCAGGCCGTGAGAATGATCCTCACAAACTTAAAAGAGAGATTAGAAAGGAGCTTCTCCGGATCACGATGCAAGAAGGGAAGTTGGTATGGTTCCAAATGAGAATTTGGACATGAAAAAGGAGGGAAGACATTGCTTCAGAAAGTAAATGCAAAATCTCTTATCAGCCTCAGGCACAGACAGAGCCGAGAGTTGGGGGAACAGGACTGATGGTGCTTCTGCAATTGTCCCACCCTTCCTGGAGCCAGGCCTTTGGGGCTCCTGGCTAGGAAGATGGTGGCCACTAGACTGGACAATATTCATCGTAAGATCTACAGGCTGGAAAAGACTCTCAGAAGGTGGGAGGGTCCTTACTTTCTGGAGCTCTGCCCACACCCCAAATGTGCAACAAAGTCCCAAGAAGTCTTTAAGAAACATAAAAATCCTTCTGGTCTTCTCTCTCACCCAATAAATTGACATATCGATTCAAAGGCCTTTCCCTGATATCTTCCCATTCCTGGAGTAATCCCTTTTCCTCCTTATCCCCCCACTGGCCCATCACTGTTGGTAGATGATCATATCCTATTTGTCTTTCACAACCTAATTCAAAGGCTACTTTTTAAGGACAGTTGTCATAATTGGATGAAATAATTCTTTACTTTGAACTCCCATGGGACTTTGCTTTCCACACTGGTAGAGTTTCAAGAATGTGTGCCAGATGAATGAACCAACTGAATTGTCTCCACTCTCATTTCCTGTGTCTATTAATCACTAATCGTTTTACACACTTGGCTTCCAACCCATTTTCTTCTCTCACTGCAGTTGCCCTGACCTGTCACCTCAGAAATCCATGTCTGAATTAATACCATAGTTTCCTAAAGCAGTCTCCTCACCCATCACAGAATTAGAGTATTGTAGTAATGGCATGGAGACACTGGTTCTCCATTGTTCCAGTTGTTGCTCCCCAGGGAGAGAAAAAGGATGGTGGACCAGCCTACCTTTCCTATAGGACTGTTTTTAAAAGCAAGCAAACAAACAAACAAAAACAAAAAAGATCATTTTATATGAGCTAGATCTTAAAAGAAGACATAAGTGAGAAAGAAGTATAATCATGGAGAGAAAATATAAAGAAAGTGAGATGAGATTTTTTTTTAGCAACAACTATGAGTGTGAAATTTTAGAGAAAGAGGAAAACCAAAATAGGTCTTTAATATTTATAATTTGGAATTATATGGGGATCCCTGGGTGGCTCAGTGGCTTAGCGCCTGCCTTCGGCCCAGGGCGTAATCCTGGAGTCCCGGGATCAAGTCCCGCATCGAGCTCCCAGCATGGAGCCTGCTTCTCCCTCTGCCTGTGTCTCTGCCTCTCTCTCTCTTTCTGTGTCTCTCATGAATAAATAAATAAATAAAATCTTTAAAAAATAATGATTTGGAATTATGTCCTTCATAGATCTGTCACTTCTTCTCAAGCTGGGATTTGAACCCAGATCAGTCCAGATCTACAGTCCATGCTGCTTCTCCATCACTTGCCTCTTTCACATTGGCCAGAGAAAGAGAAAAATGGAGATTATCACTGGATACCTTACTGTCAAGCATCATGCTAAGCCACATTTGCCCAATTTCACATACCTGGACCACAGTAGAATTGAAATTTCAACTCTGATCAACCTTATTCCAAAACCCATACTTCTCTAGCTATTCTGCTTTGATTTCCATCATAGTGACCTTTCTCTTCTCTGTTGCCCTATATCCTTTCCCAATCTCCCATGGCATCACTAGAGGTAATTCTTTTTTCATGAAGCCTTTCCTCCTATCCTCCCTTCATAATTATTTGTTACTTACTGAAGTTTGTTACAGTACTTCTAAACCTAAGGGTTATTAACCTCAATTTTGTGGATTCTTGAGACCCATGGATGGTCTTTAAGATATTTAGCAAACTCCAGAAATGGTATGTAAAATATTAGATCTAGCCAACTCAATGTTGAAGGAGAAGAACAAAGTTGGATGACTGACAGTATCAGATGCTAAGACTTACTCTAAAACTACAGTAATCAAGAGAGTATAGCATTGGTGAAAGAATAGACAAACAGATCAATAGAACAAAATAGAGAGTCCAGAAATAGATTCATGTAAATATAGTGAACTGATCTTTGACAAAGAGGAAAAGGCAATCCAATGGAACAAAGATAATCTTTTCAACAAATGGTGCTCAAGCAACTAGATATCTATATGAAAAAAAAGAAAAGAATCCAGGAAGACACCTTACACTCTTCATAAAAATTAACTCAAAACGTATCATAGACCTAAATGCAAGACTACAAAACTTCTAGAAGGTGACATAGGAGAAAATCTAGATGACTTTAGGTGTGTCAATGACTTTTAGAGACAACATCAGACAAAATCCATGAAAGAAATAATTGATGAGCTGGACTTCATTAAAATTAAAAACATCTGCTCTGTGAAAGACAAGGTCAAAAAAGTGAAAAGACAAGCCGTAGACTGGAAGAAATTATTTGCAAAAAATATATCTGATAAAAAATCCAAAACATACATAGATCTCTTAAAACTCAACAATGAGAACACAAACAATCCAACCAAAAAATGGGTCAAAGACTAATAGATACCTCACCAAAGAGGATATGCATACGGCAAATCGGCATATGAAAAGATATGTCATCAGGACAACGCAAAGTAAAACAATATTAAAATACCGCTCCACACCTACTAGAATGGCCAAAATCCAGAACACTGACAACACCAAATGTCAGAAAGGATGTGAAGCAACAAAGACTCTCATTCACTGCTGGTGGGAATCCAAAATGGTAAAGCCAGTTTGGAAGACATTTAGGGTGGTTTCTTATGAAACTAAACATACTCTTACTACATAATCCGGCAATCATACTCCTTTAACATCTATCCAAATGAGTTGAAAACTTCCACCAAACAAAAACTTGCACACAGATATGTATAGCAGCTTGATTCATAATTGCCTAAACTTGGAAGTAACCAAGATGTCCTTCAATGAACTGTGGGCTACACTCAGACAATGGACTATTATTCAGTGCTAAAAAGAAATGAGCTAACAACTCACACAGACACACAGAAGAATCTTAAATACATAGTACTAAGAGAAAGAAACCAATGGGAAAAGACTATATACTGTATTATTCCAACTATATGACTTTCTAGAAAAGATGAAACTATGGAAACAGTAAAAAAAATCAGTAGTTACCAGCGGCTGGAGGTGGTGACAAGGGCTAAATAGGTAAAGTACAGAGGATTTTCAGAGCAGTGAAATTACTCTATATGATATTATAATGGTAGATACATGTCATTATATGTTTATTCAAGCCCATAGAAAGAACAATACCAAGAATGAGTCCTAATGTAAACTATGGCCTTTGGATGGTAAAGAGTATCAATGCAGGCTCACCAGTAATAACAGACATCACTCTAGTGCCAATGTTGATGGTGGGGGAGGCTGTGCTTGTGTGAAGACAGGGAGTATGTGGAAAATTTCTGTACCTTCCTCTCAATTCTGTTATGAGTCTAAGACTGCTCTAAAAAAATTGTCTAAAAGAAAAAAAAAAAAAAAGGTTGGGCCTATATGTGTAGGTGCGTATTTCTGCGGAGGCAGACCACAGTTTCCACCAGTCTTCAAGGAATTTATAATTTGAAAAAGTTAAAGAATCACTGCCTTGGAGCATTTCTGCAAATGTTTGGATTTGCTCCAAAGAAACTCGCATGTTTATTCCCTTTTTCATTCATTTCCCTGAGCCTTGTACGCGAAGGACTTTCAACCAGCCTGAGTCTTTTCTTGGACACAAAATAGGCTCCAGATCGCTTGCTCTTATTTCCTATGGGTGGAATTCCAGGATTCCTCTTATTGGAGATGGTACTTTCCCGGCCTTGGCATTGCTGTCTTTCTTTCCTTTATCCTCTTCAGAAAATCACGTGGTGTTACTTGTGTGCTATTTGATTCCCTTCCCTTAGAAAATCTAACTGATATACTGTTCCCAGGCTCTTTATCTCAAGCTTTCCCCACTGTGCCTGGCTGAGCAGGTAGTTTCCTGGTGCTGGGACCAAAGCCAATCAGTTCTGGTGGTTTTTCTCCCTCTCTCTTATTTTTTTAATTCCCCCAAAGGAAAACTCAGACTTATTGGAAAATGTGATAAATGTGAACCAATTTTCTTTCTGTCATCTATTTTCAACAATTCAGAGCTCCAAGTCAAAATATACTCTTGATTTGGAGGGAAGAAAGGTATGTTCAAATCCACAGTAAGATTGCAGTGTTGTGCGTGAGTTTAGAATTCACTCACTCACCTCAACAAATAAGTCAGCTACACACCCAAGAGTTTTATACAAGTCTTAAAACTAGGCTATTGTGGAGTCAAGAAACTTTTTTCCAAACTATTCTGCACCACCAACTCCCAGATACACACATGGCTCTTGTCTTGCTTAAAGTACCATTTTTCAAATTCTATCTACCAAAGCTGCTTAGTCATAAAACCAGGAACATGTGGACACATTGCACTGGAGAAATTTTCCTGGCTATATGCCTAAGCTGAAGAATACAAATTAGATATGCAGACGGTGGTAGCACCCACTCTGAAAAGATTTATGAGGAAGGAAGGAAGGAAGGAAGGAAGGAAGGAAGGAAGGAAGGAAGGAAAAGAACAGAAGGGAGGAAGAGAGGAGAAGGTGGGAGGGAAGGGGGGAGGGAGAAAGGAAAGAAGGAAATAAAGATTAAAGTTGTGGGCACATCTAAACAGTGTACAAGTGAAGATTTGCAAACTGGTTTCATGATTCATAGTCTAGCAACTATTTGTGGGCTTAGAAGTAGGACCCCAGCTCCTCACTAAAGTATTAAATCTGCAAAGGCACCTGTAGCTGAAGGCTGGCAGCAGTGTCTGCTGGTTATGTGGCTCAGCAGCCCTCCAAGGCAAGGGATCTTCATTCCGCAGCTCTTTATCCTTAGTATTCTTCCACTAGGAACTGGCCCACCCCAAAAAAATTCTACCAATTCTGCCAAAACACCTCTCTCTCCCAAATACAGCTGCCCCAGGAGAGATGAAAAGGAGAAATCACTGGCTAGTTTCTCATTTTACTCATTGAGGGCCACCATGGAGTCCATGTTTGGGAAAATGCTGACATAGAGCACTCTTGTCCTTAGGTGTTGAGGATTGTACCTCCCCAGGGTCGTATAGATCTGAGCAAGTGAAATAGGAGACTGGAAGCAGGTTCAAGGAGAAAGGCTGTGACACTGGAGTCAAAGTTGAGTGGATAAAGCAAGGCCAGGGGGAGTGATGTTCTAGCAAGAAGGGTAGCATTCTTCAAGACAGCACTCAAGACGAGAATGGGTACATCAGGGATGGCTACATGGTTTGAGAATCAGACATACGCTTGATATCGACATAGCTTTTCTTTCCTGTAGGTGAGATGACCCCTTTGAAAGTATAATTAAATTTCACCTCTCAGTTAGCACAGTGAGCAGCTCTTCCAGACTATTCAGAGCTCTGGTTATCTTCCGTAGCCCCACGTCAGCAAGGTGGAACGCAAAGTGGGGCACTCCCAGCAAGTCTTGTTGTGACTAGCAGCCCCGTTTAAGTGATTTTTCCAATTTCTTCTCTAAGTCAATGGCTCATAGATCCTTACCATTTAGAAGGAAGAAGACAGAGAAACTTCTTCATTTTTTAATACTTACATAGCACTTACATGCGTTATGTATCAGGCCTTGTTCTAAGTGATTGTCAAATACTAACTTATAATATACAAAAGCTCTGTGTTAAGAGACTTCATATTAACTATTTATTCTAGTGTCTCTCAAAATGATATTTGGGAATTATTCACGCCAGAATCGGGATTCTTGCTAACAATAATGGTGTTCTAAACCAATGCCTATTATAACCATGTGAGACAGGCTCATTAGAGCTCATTTCACAGATAAGAAAAATGAGACTCAGAGTAATTTGCATCCAGTCCAAAGTCACACAGCAATGAAGTGTCAGGGCCAAGATGAAAACCTGAGCCTGCCTGACTCTAAAGCTCATACTCCTTCAGCAACAACATAGAACAGAACTAAACCCTTGGGATGAGCATTGATACCATCTCCTCACCACATTCTCCATCTCAACAAGAATCAAATAATACTGCAAACATCCTATAATCCCATCTGCTTTTTACCAGAGTCTCTCTGAAGCTCAAAGCAACCCTAGCAACCTAAAACTTGGGACAGAAACCATAAATTTATAGTGATGCCTTCTTGCAATTTTTTTGGTTTTAAACAAATGGCTTGTATGAAGTGATGCCAAATGAAGAACAACAGTGAAAATTAATCATGTCGATTGGGACTGCACATGTCAGCACATAGGAAGGAAGAAAAAAATGAACCAAAATATGTAAATGTCAACATTTTTCTTTTCATTACAAGAATAACCTTTACTGTCAGTATCACTTTTCACATCAGTTTTCAAGGTGTGGGAGAGATTTTTTTTCCACTTTCTATTAGTGGAGACAAAACACCACAACACCAAGGATAAATTTCAATATTAATGTTTCTTAGACATCAGCATTGACAGTGTCCACATGCTCTACCAAAGTACCAAAAAAGATAAAAACGTGGAACCCCTGTATAACTTCAGGAGGAAGAGAAATTAAAGATTATTAATCAATGATAAAGACAGGAGAGAGATCCAATGCCCTTTCCATGATCAGTGGAAATTCTGATAGAAAATACCAGAACTTGGATTTTAAAAATTCAGAAATGGAAAGCTATAGACTCATCATTTCCTCTCTTATGTTCTTTGTCTTTTTAAATTGACTTACATAGATTTGAAAAGTCTTTCTAAGGTCAACTTAGATGTGGAAAAATCTATGAAAACTGACCTACTTAGAGTTCAGTGATATTTTCATAGAAACTTTAGAGGTCGTCTGGCACAACCACTCATGTTTCAGATATGAAATGGAGGCTGAATCAGTTGAGTGGCTTTTCCAGAGTGAGTTATCTAGTGAGTGGAGAACCAGGAGTCCAATGTAGTTCTTCCAATACCATATTTGATGATCGATCTATCATTGACCCCTCAGCCTTTTTCCTGCTTATTTCAATTTGGGCAAAAAAGATAAAATGTTCAGATATGGAGAAAGGGTAAAGTAAGTCATAATTATGTCCAAAGAAAAAGCATTTATACTATAAGAAGGCCAAAGAAGAAACAGGAGGCAATAGTTATCTGTTTCTAAAAAGCAACTATTTATTTTGTACTATTTGGTTTAGAAAAAAAAAATGATGCTTTCAAAGCAAGATTATATTCCTGTTTGAACCAAATGTCCTCTTACCCTAGACAGTCTTCACCTTCCCCTCCATGAATATTATAGGATAACTAAGTACATAGAGAATAAGTATGCCACACCACTATCTTAATGCGAGCTTCCAGAAATACTCTCAGAGAGGAATCTGTTTTCATAAACAAAAACATCATGATAAGTGAGTAAACATATCATGTGCAAAGACAAGGACACAAAAGAGAAAGCTAAAGTGTTTGCATTAAAGATCAACAGAAACTAAAACCCCAAACCATAATATTCCTAGAAGATAACATAAGAGAAAATCTCCATGACTTTCGGTAAGGCAATGATTTTTTAGATATAACACCATCTCACAAACCGTAAAAAGAAATAACCAAAAAGCTAGACCTCATTAAAATTAAAACTGTATGCTCTACAAAAAACACTATCAAGAGAATGAGAAGGTAGGCCACAGACTGGGAGAAAATATTTTCAAAAGAGAAATGCAATAAAGGATTGCAAGAACTCTTAAACATTAGTAATGAAACACTAACAATTAGATCTAAAAAAAAAAAAAGACACCTCACTAAAGAAGATATACAGATGACAGACAAGCATATGAAAAGTGCCCCATAGCATCTGTCAACAGGGGAATGCAAATTAAAACAACATCAAGCTATCACTCCACACCTATTAGAATGGCCAAAATCTAGAACACTGACAGCACCAAGTGCTGGTAAGGATGTGGAGCAACAGAAACTCTCATTCACTGCTCATGGGAATGCAAAATGGTACAGCCACTTTGGAAGATGGATGGCTTCTTACAAAAACTAAACACACTCTTAGCATATGATCCCGCAACTGTGCTCCTTGGTATTTATCCAAAGGAGTTGAAAATTCATGTCCACACAAAATCCATATGTGCACCTGGATATTTATAGCAGCTTTATTCATAAGTGCCTATACTTGGAAGCAACCAAGATGTCCTTCAGTAGGTGAATGGGTAAATAAACTGTGGTACATCTGGGCAATGGAGTATTATTTGGCACTAAAATGAAATGAGCTATCAAACCATGCGAAGAAAATGGAGGAACCATAAATGTATGTTAGTTAGTGAAAGAAGCCAATTTGTAAAGGCTCCATTCTGGGGAGCCTGACTCAGTCGGTTAACTTATACCTTTGGCTCAGGTCATGATCTCAGGATACTGGGATGGAGCCCTGCGTTGGGCTCTGTGCCCCGCAGGGAGTCTGCTTCTCAGTCTCCCTCTGCCCCTCCCCCGCAATAAATAAATTAAATCCTTTTCTAAAAAAACTTTTTTAAAAGGAAAGAAAAGACTTTATACTGTAAGATTCCAACTCTATGGCATTCTGGAAAAGGCATAACTATGGAAACAGTAAAAGCATCAGTGGTTGCCAAGGGTTGGGGTGAGGGGGAGGGATGAAAAAGGAGAAGACAGAGAATTTACAGGGCTATGAAAATATTCCGTATGATACCATGATAACGGGTAAATTTCATTACACATTTGTCTAATCCCATAGAATGTACAACACCAACAGTGAACCCTAGTGTAAACTATGGACTCCGGGTTATAATGACATATCAATGAAGGTCTATCAATTCTAACAAATGCACCACCTGGGGAGGCTGTTCCTGTGTAGGGTCAGGGGTTATATGCACAATTTCTGCACATTCCTCTCAATTTGCTTTGAACCTAAAACTGGACTTTAAAAAAGAAAAGTCGTAATTTAAAAAATTAATAGAAATTTGGGTATGATGAGAGAATAGAGTAAGGACAATAGGGTGACCCGGATCTAGACACATCCCTTATACGTCAGAAACCTAGACATATATCATAGCATGAGATTAGTGTTCGAGCAGTGGGGTGGGCTGTGTGGTTTGCAGGGCTTGACTAGGCTAGTTGTGTGGTTGGTAGGGCTTGACGAGGCTGCTAAGAAGTATGAAGTGAACTTCGCTGATACAATAGAACCTGCCCATTTTACCACATAGGCCCAGGAGCAAATAAACAGGGCTTCCTGGGGCACCTGGGTGGCTCAGTGGGTAAAGTGTCCATCTCTTGATCTCAGCTCAGGTCTTGATCTCAGAGTCAGGAATTCAATCCACATGTTGGGCTCCATGCTGGGCATAGAACCTACTTAAAAAAAAAAAAAAAAAAAAAGAACTTCCTATAGCTTTCAAACCCTCCCTTGTTTGTTTTCTGGGTTTGTTTGCTTTGTACTTTAAGAGCTTATTCTTGTCACTCTGGGGAATCTCAAGGAGAAAAGTACCTAGAGGAGGACCTCAATAATGACCCAGAAGGCCTCTTAAGGCCTTTGTCAGAGTGGAGAAACTTGTCAGAGTAGACTTAACTTAGAAGAATCCTAGCGTGGGAGAGGAGGAAGCAGATCCACAGACAATGTAGGAAAATCCTTTTTTTCTTTCTAGTGATGACCCAATGACCACAGAAGCCAAATGGATGACCCCAAATTTGTCATCTGGTTAGAGCCAGATCTCCTGACATTCAGACTGACCCTGAGGACAACTATATTTACATCTTTTAAGACATGTCCTCTACCTCCATCAAGCATTCCACCATGTACCCTAGGATGTTCACTGTTTCTGACGTGGAGAAAATGAAATACTCCTCCAGCATCCAGATGTCTCTTTTCTTAGCTGAAGCACATTCCCTGCAGTAGCTTGTGTGAGAGCAGCTTGACACAACTCAAAGCTCAGTGACTCATGATCAGAGGGGAAAGGAGTTCCAGAAATTAGGAGGCTCTAAGGAAAACACCTATCAAACAAAGCTGGAAGGAAATTAGTGGAAGTCACCTGGACAGTGCCAACTGTAACAATATATAAAATAAAAATATAAATTATAATGAAAAGCTGCCATTTAAACAAAATGTTTCAGCAAACAAATGTTTTGTTTGCTACCTGGTTGAATTCTAAAGGAAGCATTTTCTTTGTCCAAATAACACTTCCTAAAGCTAAAACATTTGCTTTTAGCATAGCTGTGTCAGCCTCCTATTTTGCAAGTACTTTCGGACATTATGAGGATTTCCCCCAAACTAAACATGATCCTCTGAGTCACCCAGTTTGACAGATGTTGAAGGAAAAGTGTTCAGGTCGGCTGAATACTGGCCCCCAAAGGTAACCAAGTCCTTGTCCCTGTGACCTGTGAATGCCACCTTGCGAGGCAGAAAGGATTTTGCAGACTTGATTAGGCCCTTTAAAAAAAACAAAAACAAAAACAAAAACAAAAACAAACAAACTACTTATTTGAGAGAGAGAGAGAGAGAGAAAGAACATGGGGCGGGGGGAAAACAGAAGGAGAGGGAGAGAGGATCCTCAAACAGACCCCACTGAGCACAGAACCCGACGCGGGGCTCAATCTCACCACCCTGAGATCATGACCTGAGCTGAAATCAATATTCAGATGCTCAACGACTGAGCCACCCAAGTACCCTGATCAAGGTTTTTTTGATAAGAAAATTATCCTGGATTATTAAGGTGGGCCCTAAATATAATCACAAATGTGGTCAAAAGTGGGGTGCCAGGAGAGGATTTGACTACCCAATTGGCAGAAAGTGAAGTGACCTGGAAGCCGAGGGTGGGACAGATGCAGGGAAGGCCTGAGTCAAGATATGCCTGAGGCTTCCAGAATCTAGGTCTTTCCCCACCGCTCAGGGCTTCCAGAGGGAACCAGCTCTGCCCACACCTTGATTTTATCCCATCACAACTGACTTCCCATCTAGAACTTCTGGTCCCTAGAACCATATGAGAACAGATGTGTGTCATTGGGATCCACTCCACTTGTGGTTATTTAATACAGTGGCAAGAGGAAACTAATACGGGTGCAATCCCAGGTTGGTGGGCAGGTGAGTGGAAGGGGGGGTGGCTGCTTCTCCAGGATGCCTGTGGACCCCTCATGCTGCCCTGCAAGCTCTTGGCCACAGCAGCAGCCCCAGCAGACTTCCACATGGTGATCAAGGCACGTTTCTGTTAAAAGATAAAGAAGCAGAGACAGATTAATGAGGTACAACCCAACAGAGTCAATTCAAGACCTGGGGGACCCCTGCACCTCTGGTTTGGCCACGAGGCCTCATTCAGCATCTGTTTGCACACTCCCCCAAGGCACATTTTCTCACACCTCTCTTCTAGGTTCCCTGATTAGAAAGGCCTCGGGGCCTGAAGGATTTCCAAATTAATCAATGAGCCAAGACTTGAATGGTATTGACAAATGGTAAACCACAGAGGAACAATTTCAACAGCGCTCAGCAAGAGGGGTGCCTCCCAGGAACTTTAGCAGAAAAAAGAGTGTCACAAAGTTAAACTGTTCTGCATCTTTTTTTTTAATCTTTAAAATATTTGTTTATTTATTTCAGAATAAAGAGTGGGAACACATGAGCTGGTGGGGGTAGGGGAGGCAAAGAGAGAGGGAGAGAGAGAATCTCAGGTAGACTCCATGCTGAGTGCAGAGCCCATTGTGGGGCCCCATCTCATGACCCTGAGATCATAACCTGAGACAAAACCCAGAGGCAGGTGCTCGACCAACTGAGCCACCCAGACACCCCGAGACTTCCACAAATTATTAAAAGATACGATATCAAATGATACAGAGACTTTATGCCAAATCAAAAACATGTTTTGAAATACACTACAAGTTCTTATGTGACTTATATAGGTGGGATGTTACTATGAACAAAGCAGACAAAGGTAATAAGGCTCTACAACCATAAACCATGAATGTGTCTGCACCAAAAACAGCAAAGACTCCTCTCAAGAGGATTGACTCAGAAAACCAGTTCACATGAACAGCAGAGTGTCTGCTGAAAGCCAAAGGTCCCATCTCCTTTGGGACAGTGTTCCTGCCCCCCCCCCCCCCACCCAGAGCATGTGGGCCTATGGTGGAGCTCTTCTTTGCATTGAGTGTCTCCCTTGTGTACCAGGTTCCTCAGAGTCTGTCCCCATGCAGTGAGTGGTCACATAGCATTAAGGAGCCCAGCCATCACTCTTCATCACCCTCAGCATGAACCCACAAATTTCTGGGTGCCACTGTGTCCAGGTTCTGAATACACTTGGAATGTCTAACCTCTGCCATTCTTCTTTAGGTTTCATGAAGTAGAATATTCAGTCCTTCTGCTATGAGGAGATTCAGGCCAAAGCCGTGAAGGCACAGTCAAGGTGGTCCTCTCAGAAAGTGGTAAGGCCAGCTCTTATTGAGGAAGGACAGACAAGCATCTTGGCCTCTGGACTTCCTGCTGCCTCAACTGTTCTGCATCTTACGATTCCAGATCCTTCTTTTGAAAGTCTGATAGCAGAGAGATGTCCCCTGAGAGTGAGTCAGTCTTGTCCAGTTGGTCAAAGGCCACTTGAATGGGAGAGTTTATGTTTAACTGGGTGCTCACATGTAGTCCCCATCTCTGGTTTCTGCCTAGGAGCCCAGGCCTTAACACCTCCCAGGAGGAAGAGCGCTGCTTTCCTGAAACCGGGGAGGTGAGGCCCCCTGAGCGTTGGTCAATGGCCAGATAGCTCCTTCATCCCTGACCTATTTCTTTCATCTCTGTTACTTGGTAAATAGAAAGAGCTGAGAAGCCAGGCAGTGAAGACAGTTGACTATGGCTGAAGGCATCAGTCAGAGGATGACAACATTTGAACTGCTTTCCCATTTCCCCATTTAACAGGAAAATACTTGCCAGGCTCCCCCCTCCACCCCCAACCACCACATCCGAATTCAACAGAAAATAAAATCTGGTCACCGGGGGAAGGAACGTGAGGAGGGGAAACAGTTTGACAGTTCTTAACACATAAGAACGATGTGCAGCATCATTGGCCCAGCAGTCTGCATCTTGTTCTTCTCACTTGCCTCTCTTGTCTTATTATTACAAAGCATTTAAACAAATGGTTCCTACGCCACCCCCGGTGTAAGCAAATAGAGCCATTTTTCAAAACCAATGGAGAAACTGAGTCAATGAGTCAACTAGCATTCTAAAACCACAAAGCTCATTTCTAGCAAATGTGAGCTAGCTGTGTTTTACCCACACTGTTCTGCTTTGTCTTTCATTTCATATATATCTTTGGCTTTCAAGAAGGGTGTCCTGTCGGTAGAGAATCTCCACGTCTTAGTGCATCTCCCATCTAGACTCTAACCTAAGAGTCTGATTTTCCTAGCTAAATTGGTACCCACAACTTGCAAACTCTTTTTTTAAAAGATTTATTTATTCAAGATAAAGACAGAGAGAGAGAGTGAGATGAGAGGGGGTGGGGGGGGCGGGGGGGCACAGGGATAGAAGGAGAAGGAGAGAGAAATCCAAGCAGATTCTGGGCTGAGCATGGAGCAAACGCAGAGCTCCATCCCAGGACCCTGAGACCATGCATGAGCCAAAACCAAGAGTCAAATGCTTAAACCACTGCATCGCCCAGGCGCCCCACAAACTCTGTTCTCAAACATTAGTTTTGCCTCAAGAAAAGTAATGTGTTAGAGCCCATGCAAACGTTCAATGGATGAAGAGTCTATGAATCGCCATAAAGCAATTTTCTCTCTGCCCTCCAGATCCTCCTGCATATGCAAAAAAGGAATGGTTCTTAAGAAAATTGTCCTCAACCATCAGCTCGGTGATGTCAGTCAGGGGAAATGAGTTACTTTCACTCAAACGGCATGGTGGGATGTGTCTCTGCCTGGGTTGCAGCTGTGGCCAAGAGCTGCTGGACAGAGTGAGGGTTCCACAGACATCCTGGGGAAGCAGCCACCCCCGTCCACTCACCCACCCACCATCATGTGTTTGCAGCCCTATTCTTGGAACTTCAGCTCACAGCACCAACAGTGAAGAAGAATTCATGTTTTGTTGAGAATCAATCTCAAAGTCAAGTGTTGGATGGGCAACTGGTAAAGCTGCAACTCCATGAGCCTACTGGTCCCACTTCTCTGCTCCTAAGGTGGCAGCCCTGGAAAAAGAGAAGGAGGAAACCTTGAACCTACCCTCAGAACAAACTGATATCCACTTGAGGGAGAACCTTACTTCCACCAGTGGCCAACTTTATCCAATGGTTTTGTAGAAGAGAAGGCCGTCTGGGCCTTGGAATGCACTTCTTAGCTCACAGCAGCTGACTAGTCCCTCCTGTGGGGCAGGGAACCCTAAATGAACATAGTCTTGTGTGGGATTTGATGGGAATCTACCAGGAGTGCAGGGCCCTATTTCCCTAAAATGGAATTATTCTGCTCTTGGTCCCCCAGCAACATGGCAGGGACAGACACAGCATGACCTAGCCGGTCAATGGCCTGCTCTGGGGCTCTGACCCAGCAGCCACACAGATGACACCAAGCTGGGTGCAGGCTGAGGTGGGCCTCCTTGACATTTGGGGGTCACATATTTTTTTGTTGTGGAGGAGTCCTGAGCTCCACACCATGTTCAGCAGCAACCAACAGTCCCCACCCCCATAATATAAGAACCAAATATCTCCTGGAGTCCCAATCTTCCCTGATTGAAGCTCACTTCTACAGAGCTTCAGAAACAATAACAACTGTAACCATGTATTTTTCCTGGTGTCCCCAAACCGGCTCCTCCCAATTCCTCTCCATGGAGGGCCATCATGATTGCAGATCCCACCATCACACTTCACCCTTCTATCTCGCCCCACACACACACACCTCATGTCCACTCCCAAGCTCTGACCACTGTGCACCCGAAGCCATCCTTGGCCATGCTGTCCTCCCCGCCCTCCACCAGCAGCTCAGCTTCTCCCTCTGGTTGTTCTCTTGGCCTCTTGCCCTGGTCTTATCTCTCCCATCCATTTTCCTGCTTCCTTGTAACAACTGGGGAATTTGTGTCAAATGGGAAACTCACCCCGTTACTCTCGTGGTCCATTCTTCAGTGCTTTCCCATCAGCTCGAGTTCAAAGTCCCAGTCCCTAGAAGGTCCACTATGAACTTGCTCTCTGTGACCTCTCCACTTATCTCCTGACACATCCCACTGTCCTCCTGGCTCACCAGGATCATGTTCCCTGTGCAGGACGTCACAACTGTGGCCTTCCTGCCTTCACGTGAGTTGCTCCCTCTGTCTCAAACGTCTTAAGTGTCCTCCAGCCCTCTGTGTCAAATGTCTTTCTAACTTTTGCTCCAGCTCACATCTTCCTGGAACCTTCGTTGACCTCGAGGCACCGGCCTAGACACAACTCTACTGTTGCACTGTCCACACTCAACCACCAGGAGGCAGAGCAAGGCTGCGTTTAAGAGCTACCGGCCCTGGAGCCAACCTGCAGAAATCCCAGAGCTCCTTTGGCCAACTACTAGTTAAACGAGGTTAGTAGATCAACCTAATGTTTCTGTGTGCATTACCTTTACCTGTAAGTTGGAGGTAAAACAATTTATATCATGAAATCGTTGCATGGATTCTAGGAGCTAATATATGATAAGTGCCCAGAAAGTAACACCCGGTGAGAGCTAATTATTGTTGCATTGGAATTGTTGAGGTGTCCACCTCTCTAGGCACTCTGCTTACTGTTTCATGTTTCAACATGAATAGCATAAAGTCCACTTCACAGGAGTCCCTTGATTCTCTTCCAGGGGTTTTCCGTTTTCCAAAGGATTTGCAATGTTTCCTGATCATTTGTCATCCACCACCACCACCACCTCTCAATGCCCGCCCTGTGAATGGCTTGTTCAAACCCTTTGCTTCGATTGTTTCCTCATCAGAGAGGACTTTGGAGAGCTCAGATCTAATCACGCCACTCCCCTGCTTCAAAGTCCTTCTGGTTCACCACTGCCTGGAGGATAAAGTCTGGCTTTGAGCGGCTTACAAAAATCCGTAGGGGTTTCAGGATTTTACTATAGGGCATCTCCACCACCCGTGGTCACACTCTTCCCCACCCCACATGCCTTTCTCATGCTCATAACTGTTTACAAGGCAGGTTCTCTCTCTTCATGGAGCTTCTCCCCCTCATTATATCTCCCTTACCACCCCAAAATTTATTCTTCTCCATTCCATCATAGGTTATATGTATTACTCTGGTAACAACTATCACCTAGTCTCGTAATTATTGGTATCTGACTTTTATTTTATTTTATTTTATTTTATTTTATTTTAATATTTTATTTATTTACTCATGAGAGACACAACAGAGAGAGAGAGAGGCAGAGACACAGGTAGAGGGAGAAGCAGGCTCCACTCAAGAAGCCTGATGTGGGACTCAATCCCAGGTCTCCAGGATCACGCCCTGGACTGACGGAGGCTCTAATCCACTGAGCCACCGGGCTGCCCGGTATCTGACTTTTATGAATGGATTTTCACATAGTACCAGTTCATTCATTTTCCAATAAAGGCAGCTTTTCGTTTTACGTAAACGCATGTTTTTTTCTCTAATAAAATGATGATATTAAGAAGCCAGGAATAAAAAAAAAAGATTTGGTGTTAGAAGCTCAGGGAATTATGCTGAGCCACAAAGGAAGGATCTAAGCATAGACCAGCGTCATGGATTTAAGGAGGGCATGAATTCCTTTTCACTCTCCTTTCACGAAAAGAAGAAGAGGACTGACTGCTACATGCAAAGGAATGAAACTGGACCACTTTCTCACACCATACACAAAAATACACTCAAAATAGATTAAAGACCTAAATGTGAGACCTGAAACCGTGAAAATCCTAGAAGAGAACACAGGCAGTAAGTTCTCTGACATTGGTTGTAGCAATATTTTTTCTAGATGTATCTCCAGAGGCAAGGGAAATAAAAGTGAAAATAAAGCATTGGGAGTGCATCCAAATGAAAAGTGTCTGCACAGTGAAGGAAACAATCAATAAAATTAAAATGCAACATATGGGATAGGAGAAGATATTTACAAATAACATATCAGATAAAGGGTTAGTATCCAAAATATGTAAAGAATTGCTACAACCCAACATCCAAAAACAAATAATCCAATTTTTTAAATGACTAGGTGTTTTTGTATTCCTTGAGTAAATGCCCAGTAGTGAGATTACTGGATCATATGATATTTCTATTTATAATATTCTGAAGAGCTTCCAAACTGTTTTCCAGAGTGGCTGCATTAGCTCGCCGCCAGTAGTGCAGGAGGGTTCCCTTATCTCTACATCCTCCCAACATCTGTTGTTTCTTGTCGTCTTGATAACAGCCATTCTGATAGGTGTGAGGTAATAGCTCATTGTGGCTTTGATTTTCACTTCCTTGATGATTAAGGATATAATGGTTTATGAGCATCTTTTCATGTACCTTGTCCATCTATCTGTATGTCTTCTTTGGAAAAATATCTGTTCAGGTCTTCTGCCCATTTGTCAATTGGATTGTTTGTTTGTTTTTTATATATTTTGGATATCACTCCCTTATCAGTTATACAACTTGCAAATATTTGCTCTCAGTAGATTGCCTTTTTGTTTTGTTGCTAGTTTCCTTAGTGGTGGAGAAGATTTTTATTTTGATGTAGTCCCACTTGTTTATTTTTGCTTTTGTTTCTTTTGCTTTTGGTGTCTGATTCAAATAATCACCACCAAAACCTAAGTCAAGGGGCTTACTACCTATGTTTTATTCCAGAATTCTTACGGTTGCAGATCTTACATCCAAGTTTTTAATCCATCTTGAGTTTACTTCTGTATATGGCATAAGATAGTGGTCTAGTTTTCTTCTTTTGCATGTAGCTGTTCGGTTTTCCAATATCATTTATTGAAGAGGCTGTCCCTTCCCCATTGCATATTCTTGGTTCCTTTGTCTTAAGTTAATTGACCACGTATGCACATATTTATTTCTGGACTCTATATTCTGTTCCGTAGATCAACAGGTCTGATCTTTTTGCCAATATCATACTGTTGAATTACGATAGCTTTGACATTCATAACATAGTTTGAAATCAGACAGCATGATACCTTCAGCTTTGTCCTTCTTTCTCTTCTTTCTCAAGATATTTGACTAGTTGGGGGGTTTTTGTGGCTTCTTGGAAATTTTAGGATTATTTGTTCTTTCTGTGGAAAATGCCACTGATATTTTGATTTTACTGAATCTGTAGCTTGCTTTGGGTAGTACTGACATTTTAACAGCATTGGTTCTTTCAATCAATGACCACAGAATATCTTTCCATTTATTTGTGTCTTCAACTTCTATTAATAATATCTTAAGAGTTTTCAATATACAGGTCTTTCACCTCTTTTGTTAAATATATTCCTAGGCATTTTATTATTTTTGATGCAATTGTGAGTGGGATTGTTTTGCTTTATTTCTCTTTCTGATAGTTCATTTTCAGTGTATAGAAACATCAGATTTTTGTATATTGATTCTGTATGTGGCATTTTACTGAATTTATTTGTTAGTTCCAACAGTTTTTTTGGTGGAGTCTTTAGGGTGTCTATATATAATATTATGTCATCTGTAAGTTGTGATAATTTTGCTTCTTTCTTTCCAGTTTAGATGCCTTTTATTTCTTTTTATCTCTATGCTACTTTTTTTTTTTTTTAAAGTAGTGAGAGTAGGTATCCTTGTCTTGTTCCTGGTCTTAGAGTAAAGGCTTTAAATTTTTCACTATTGATTATTATGTCAGCTGTGGGATTGTCATAAATGGCCTTTATTATGTTGAGGTTCTTTCCCTCTATACCCACTTTGTTGAGAGTTTTAATCATAAATAGAAGCTAAATTTTGTTGAATGCTTTTCTTGCATCTATTAAGATGATCATATAGTTATTCTTCATTTTGTTAATGTGCTGTATCTCATTGACTGATTTGCAGATGTCAAGCCATTCTTGCATCTCTGAAATAAGTCCCATTTGATCATGGTGCATAACCCACTTTTTATATCCCATTTTTTAAATTGAAGTGTAGTTGACATAAAATCTTATATTAGTTTTAGGCGTAGTATAATCTTTTTAATGTATTGTTAAATTTGGTTTGCTAGCATTTCATTGAGGATTTTTGCATCTGTGTTCATCAGGGATATTGGCCTATAATTTTCTTGTGGTATCCATGTCTGGTTTGCGTATCAGACTAATGGTGGCATCATAAAATGAATTTGGAAGAGTTCCCTTCTCTTCCGTTTCTTCGAAGAGTTTTGAGAAGGCATTAATTCCTCTTTAAATGTGAGGTAGGATTTGCCAGTGAAGCCATGTGGTCTGGACTTTGGTGTGTTGTAAGGTTTTTGATTACAGATTCAATCTCTTTACTAGCTCAGATTTCCTTTTTCACTATGGTTCAGTCTTTTAGGTTGTATGTTTCTAGGAATTTATCCCTTGCTTCTAGATTGTCCAATTTGCTGGTATATAATTGTTCAAGGAAGCCTCTAATTATCCTTTGTGTTTCTGTGGTATCAGTTGCAATGTCTCTTTCATTTCAAATTTAAATTGTTATCAACTTAAAATAGTTTTAGATATGAATTACTGTATGTAAACTTTGTGGGAACCACAAAGCAAAAGTCTATAGTAAATACATAAAGATTAAAGAAAAAAGAATATAAGCGTATATAACTAAAGAAAAGCAACAGGGAAGCCTGGGTGGCTCAGTTGGTTGGGGTCCAACTCTTGATTTCAGCCCAGGTCATGATCTCAAGGTCATGAGATTGAGCTCCACAACAGGCTCCAGGCTGGGCATGGAACCTCCTTAGGATTCTCTCTCTCCCTCTGCCCTTCCCACCTACTCTCACATTCTTTAAAAAAAGAAAAAAGAAAAGAAAAGATATCAAATCACAAAGGAAGAGAGCAAGAGAAGAAAGGAATAGAAAGCTATAAAAATAGCCAGAAAACAAGTAACAGAATGTAAGTACATACCTATCAATAATTAGTTTAACTCAATCAAAAGGCATAAAATGGTTGAATTGATTAAAAAAAAAAATGAGACCCATCTATATGCTGCCTACAAGAGACTCATTTTAGATGTAAGGACACATACAGACTGAAAGTTAAGGGATAGAAAAAGATATTTCATGCAAATGGAAACCAAAAGAAAGCTGGAATAGCTATACTTATATCAGATAAAATAAACTTTGATACAAAAACAGTAATGAGACAAAGATGGGCACTACATAGTCATAAAGAGGTCAATCCAATGAGAGGGTATAACATTGGTAAATATTATATACCCAACATAAGAGCATCTAAATATATAAAGCAAATATTAATAGACCTAAAGGGAGAATTAGTTAGCAATACAATAGTAGGGGATTTTAATGCCTCATTAACATCACTGGGTAGATCATACAAACAGAATATTAATAAAGAAACATTGGCCTTAAAAGACACATTGGACCAGATGAATTTAATAGACGTATAAATTATGGTCTAACCAAAAGCAAGAGAATACATTCTTTTCAAGTGTACATGCAACATTCTCCAGGATAGATCATATGTTAGGCCACAAAACAAGTCTTAATAAATTTAAGAGTACTGAAATTATATCAAACATCTTTTCTGACCACAATGGTATAAAACTAGAAATGAAGAAAACAAGAAAATTCCCAAATATGTGAACATTAAACAACATGTTACTGAACAACCAATGGGTCAAAGAAGAAATCAAAAGAGACCTTAAGACAAATGGAAATGGAAATGGAATACACCAAAACTTGTGATATTCAGCAAAAGCAATTCTAAGAGGGAATTTCATGGCAATAAATGTCCACATCAAGAAACAAGAAAAATCTCAAATAAGCAATGTAACTTTGTACCTCAAGGAATGAGAAAAAGAAGAACAAACGAAGCCCAAGGTTAGTAGAAGGAAAGAGATAACAAAGATCAGGACAGAAATAAATGAAATAGAGACTAAAAAACAATAGAAGAGATCAATAAAACTAACAGCTGGTTGTTTGGAAAGATAAAGAAAATTGGCAAACCTTTAGCCAGACTCATAAAGAAAAAAGAGAGCGGCCTCAAGTAAATAAAATCAGAAATGAAAGAGGAGTTGTTATAACTAATAACATAGAAATACAAAGGATCATAAGAGTCTTTTACTATTTTTAAAAGGTAATTTATAGTAGAATCTTTATGTTCCTATGTTCAAGGATGCTCATTGCAGCCCTGTTTACAATATCAAAAAATTGGACACCAACTAAATGACCAATAATGGTGACAAAGTTTTAAAAACATATTAAAGCAAAGAAACAAACAATCCAATCATGAAATGGGCAAAAGACATGAACAGAGATCTCACAGAGGAAGACATAGACATGGCCAATAAGCACATGAGAAAATGCTCCACATCACTTGCCATCAGGGAAATACAAATCAAAACCACAATGAGATTCCACCCCACACCAGTGAGATGAGGAAAATTAACAAAACAGGAAACCACAAATGTTGGAGAGGATGTGGAGAAAGGGGAATCCTCCTGCACTGTTGGTGGGAATGTGAACTGGTGCAGCCACTCTGGAAAACTGTGTGGAGGTTCCTCAAAGAGTTAAAAATAGAACTGCCCTGGGATCCCTGGGTGGCGCAGTGGTTTAGCGCCTGCCTTTGGCCCGGGGCGCGATCCTGGAGACCCAGGATCGAATCCCACATCGGGCTCCCGGTGCATGAAGCCTGCTTCTCCCTCTGCCTGTGTCTCTGCCTCTCTCTCTCTCTGTGACTATTATAAATAAATTTTAAAAAAAAATAGAACTGCCCTATGGACCAGCAATTGCACTACTGGGGATTTACCCCAAAGATACAGATGCAGTGAAACGCTGGACACCTGCACCCCAATGTTTATAGCAGCAATGTCCACAATAGCCAAACTGTGGAAGGAGCCTCGGTGTCCATCGACAGATGAATGGGTAAAGAAGATGTGGTCTATGTATACAATGGAATATTCCTCAGCCATTAGAAATGACAAATACCCACCATTTTCTTCGAGGTGGAGGGACCTGGAGGGTATTATGCTGAGTGAAATAAGTCAATCAGAAAACGACAAACATTATATGGTCTCATTCATTTGGGAAATATAAAAATTAGTGAAAGGGAATAAAGGAAAAGGAAAGAAAATGAGTGAAAATATCAGTGAGGGTGACAAAACATGAGAGACACCTAACTCTGGGAAATGAACAAGGGGTGGTGGAAGGGGAGATGGGTGGGAGGTTGGGCTGACTGGGTGATGGGCACTGAGGGGGGCACTTGGCGGGATGAGAACTGGGTGTTATGCTATATGTTGGCAAATTGAACTCCAATAAAAATTTTTTTAATATTTAAAAAAATAAACAAAGAGAATACATGACTGAATATGGAGCTCATATATAAGTAAATACAATGCAAAAATTCAATAAAAAATAAAAAATAAAAATAAATTAAAAATAAAAACTGGGGATCCCTGCGTGGCGCAGCGGTTTGGCGCCTGCCTTTGGCCCAGGGCGCGATCCTGGAGACCCGGGATCGAATCCCATATCGGGCTCCCGGTGCATGGAGCCTGCTTCTCCCTCTGCCTATGTCTCTGCCTCTCTCTCTCTCTCTTTCTGTGACTATCATAAATAAATAAAAATTAAAAAAAAAATAAAAAATAAATAAAAAATAAAAATAAATAAAAACTGTACAGATTTACTATAATCTGTAAGATGGAAAACTTTGCAAGAATTCCTAAAAGATTTGGAGAGCAGTACTAAACAAGTGAAAAAGGGAAGGTGCATAAAAGTATGTAGAACTTAGTCTCATTTTGCCCATATTAACTATATGTTAGTATATGTGTAGAAAAAAATACTGAGTGTAGCTATCAAAAGTAAATGTGATTTTATTTAAATGATGAGATTCACAGTGGACTTTTGCTTTTTACTTTGTCCATTACTGGTCCACTTACATTCCTCCATTACCATGATTTAGTTTTGTGATATAAAATCAACATAGAGTGGTAGACAGATAGATGTGTACATTCTTTGTTAGGCAGCATTGCCCTATGGCCTGTCTTAGCAGAATCACATTATCAGGAAAAAATAAGATATGAATGTTCACTGCAACCTCTTAGCAGAGCTCAAAAGTGGGAAGCAATTTATAGAAGCCAGGTTTTTACATCCTAAACATTTTTACCCTCCTGTCTCTCCAGCACTCTCCACGTTGGAGTATGGCCAACCTCTTCATCTCCTCACTTTCTAATAATTACCTGTGAATTCCCAAAGAACTGGGGAGAAAGAAAAAGCCTTGGCTTTCTTCTTGTAGGATCCAACCTATTTTAATCTGTCCTCACGATGATTCCACTTCAGTAATGTTCTCTATACATAAGTGAGATGCAAGAGGCTGAAAAGAAAGAAAGGAAGAAAGAAAGAAAGAAAGAAAGAAAGAAAGAAAGAGAAAGAAAGATCTTCTGCAGTAGTTATCACTGTTTGATTTAAAGTGCACAAACTTAGCCAAATATCCCATGCTCTTGAAGACAAAGAACAGTAGCTATCAAACAGTGTTAAACATTTAAGATATCATTTTCCCTGCTAGGAAAACAGAGCCTGGGGAAATGGCTATCAAGGTGCATTACAACCAATTATTAAACTTTGCCCTTTTCTGAATCTGGTGCACTCTACTCTCTTGTGCTATGTGCCAAAAGTTCAGCGCAGAAATGGTGGATGATTATCTAGTGTGCCATTAACTCTTAACTCTAATTTTGCATGATTATTATTTAAACGGATTAACACTCTGTGTGCTATTTACGTAGGCAGCTTTCCTCTCTAGACCAGAACTTGTGCAGAACGTCATATAAGTGCTTCAGCCACAACTAGTAATCACAGTCACATTCCTGCAAAGGTAAACTGTTCCCAGTGAAAATATTAAATGAAACTTTGTGTGGGACTAGTCACTTTCAACTTTTAAGAAGTGACTTCTGTTATCCAATATTTCCTGAGAGCAGGTTTTGAAAAAGAAAGGGGATGCATGAGTCACTGAACACAGGTGGAAACATGAGCCCCCTGCACCACCGCCACCAACCTAAGGCACAGAATAGGGACAGGAGTGAGGACACCAACATCAACCTTGATCTTCCTCACCTGTTGCTTCAAGGCTAATCCTTCAAGACCCTCTCCTGGACTTCAGCCAACTGCCCCTCATAAATTAGCACCAGGACACACAGCATCCCTGCTCACCTGTATGCAGATGAAGGAATTGGCATCTGACGCTGCAGAAAACTTCTGGCTCTGGGATGGGCTAAGTGTCCCTCTTTGTAAAATTTAGTCTAAAAAGTGGAATGAGTGCTCAGGGAATCCCTAACATGTCAAGAAACGTTGTTCTCATCAGAGCCTTCACCAAAAAACATCCAATGAAAAGAGTTGTCTTTGAATGCAGAGTATGCAGTGACAATGTGATTGTGGAGATATACACATAATAAGCTATTTTTAAAAACTAATAAAGCTTTATTTTTCATTATCCAACAAAAGCCACCAGAAAAGTTATTTCTTTCTGGGACAAAATTAAAGAAAAAAAAGTAGTTTTCTAAACACTTTTTCTTGTATTAGTTATGTGCCACTTTATTGTCACATATATATGTATATATACATATATTTGATTTTTTTTCAAGTACAGAAATATGAATGGAAGATTAACAAGGAAAGAAAAGAAGGAGCAAAGTCAGGAGTGAGTTTCATTCAGAAAAAGGACATTGTGAAGTCTTAAGAAATCTCAAATTTGGGGGATCCCTGGGTGGCTCAGCAGTTTGGCACCTGCCTTCGGCCCAGGGCGTGATCCTGGAGTCCCAGGATCAAGTCCCATGTCAGGCTCCCTGCATGGAGCCTGCTTCTCCCTCTGCCTATGTCTCTGCCTCTCTCTCTGTGTCTATCATGAATAAATAAAGTCTTTAAAAAAAAGAGAGAGAGAAATCTCAAATTTGGGTTTGATAGCTCCAAAAGCAGTCTCAGCAAAACAGGGATGAAAAAACATTACAGAGTTGTAATTTGGCTTTTGGATACTGATCGTAGCATACGAAGACACAGAGGCAGACGGTTATGCCTCCAATCAAATAGCACAGGAGGTCATCGTTGTGTCTTGGGTGCCTTTGGTCAAACAATTTTTCTTCTCCATTTGAATGGACCCTAATCAAAAGTCTTCACTAGCAAATATGGCTTTGAGACATGGCTAAGTGGGATGAAACAAGAACAATTTAAAATATATGAAAAAAGATGCCTACATTTAAGAAGAGTAATTTGCATGGATCATTGAAAACATGGCATCTGAATCTCCACAAGGTAGGACTGTGAAAATCTACCTCTCTGGACAAGATAAAAGGCCATTTATCATGGTACTGGTGAAGTTCGTCTCTTTCAATCTTACCTGCCTCTCTTTGGCATTATGCACAATATAGTGTTTGGAGAAATTATTGAGTCTATTTTTCACTATGCATCAAAATAAAGTAGATGGAAGAAGAGCAGAAATTCGCAGAAAGAAAGGCTTTTCATAAGGTATGCATTTTTCCTATAAGGAAGATAATGGCTCAGGATGGACCAGTAGGAACCACCTAGGACCAGTAGGAACTCTGGGAAGTTCCAGCAAGGACAAGTAACTACCAACATTTTACTTGGCTGAAGTGCCAGTGGCTTTTGTTTGATTATTTTCTTGCTTGCTGATTTATACTCCACTTGATTTCACAAAGGACTTGAGAGAGCTTACAAAAAACACCCAGAATAATAAAGAGTTAAAATGTGATGGCAAGGGAGTACTGAGCTATGTGAATCACACTAAGAGGAAAGATTAATACCGAAAAACAGACATGATGCAGTCCTGCTCAACACCGGAATTAGACAGAAAAGTTGACTCTAAGCTTCTTCCCAACTAAAGTCAAGCAGAGAAAGCTGTGAGACCCATTTAACGTTTTATCCAAAGTGTGTTAAGTGCACACACGAGAAGTATTTATTTATTTATTTATTTATTTATTTATTTATTTATTTACACACACAGAGAGAGAGAGAGAGAGAGAGAGAGGCAGAGACACAGGAGGAGGGAGAAGCAGGCTCCATGCACTGGGAGCCCGACGTGGGATTTGATCCCGGGTCTCCAGGATTGCGTCCTGGGCCAAAGGCAGGCGCCAAACTGCTGCGCCACCCAGGGATCCCAAGAAGTAGTTTCAGAAGATAACTTTTGGGGATGTCTGGATGGTTTAGCAGTTGAGTGTCTGCCTTCAACTCAGGTCATGATCCCAGAGTCCGGGGGATCAAGTCCCACATTGGGCTCCCCTCAGAGGAGACTGTTTCTCCCTCTGCTTATGTCTCTGTTTCTCTCGGAATAAATAAATAAGAATCTTAAATATATATATATATATATTTTTTGAATCAATTGAAAATGTAGGAGACATTTAAGGCACCATGCTATTACTTGAGGGTCTTGCCAAGGTGTGAAGACACTCATGTTGAGAGAACCCGAATCACAGATTAAATAGAAGTCAGTAGGCTCTGTTTTAACTTCAGGCATCTTTATCAAAACAGTGCATTTAACCTCTAACAGCAAAGAGAGCCAGAAGTCAGGTCCAAAGAAAAAATTAAAATACACCAAATCTTACTTTTCCAACATTGAAAGGCAAGCTGAGTGAACCATCATGGTCTGTCTACCTGTCTATCCTTCCCAGCACACTCCCATCCTCTCACTGATGTTCACCTTCCTTATCCCCACACAGCCAAAAAACACACAATTCAGGACATTCCATATATAGGTATATACTGAAGATTCCTATGTCTTTGCTTTGGCTGCTTTGAAGTGACCAAAGGTCTTTTGAATGGTAACAGTCTAAGCTGTGATAACCTGGATCATAGGATCCACAGAGGTTAAAGTCCCAGGAGTCACAGATGACCCAAAGATCAGGAAGGAACAGACAGAAGGAGACGGCTTCTCCTTTAAGAACATAGCTTCACAAATCCCTAGATTTTACAAATTAATGAAGAAAAAAAAAATCACGTGTTGAGTCATAAAATTCAGAATTTGAGTGCATAGGCATGTGTATGTGTGTATATACGTAAGTGTGTAAATATTGTGTATAACATATGATACCTACGTAACCTGATATGTATACATAAAATATATGTATAACTTGTGACGTAACACATAGGATATAAATAAACAACATTAAATATGAGTAATATGTAAATATATAAAACATACAGGCTATGTACATGTTATAATTAGCATCTACTCATTCTAATAATATTAGCAAACTGTAATGTGTGCCAAGCCTTGTGATCCACACAAAGCATATTTTTGGTCTACAATCCGAATCCAAATAGTCTTCTTAGAAATGAATGTGAAAGATCAAGATTAGATAAGTAGACCAAAAAGACAATTTTTTCAAGTCTAGATCTTTTTAGGTTGGCAAATCAAAGAAATGTGCGACTTCACAAAATAGAATAAATGCTGAGGGAATAGAATAAATAAGGTGCCTAATAATAAGGTGCCTGGGTGGCTCAGTCATTTGAGAGTCTGACTCTTGGTTTCAGGGCATGATCTCAGGGTCATGGGATTGAGCCCTGTGACTGGCTCCATGCTGGGTGTGGGGACTGCTTGAGATTCTCTCTCCATCTACCCCCCCTCAAATAAATAGATAAATACATATTAACACTGTGAACAGGATCGAGGTGATGTATGAGAGAATTTATTGTGTGGTTGGATGGCTTTTTTTCATTGTTTTTGAGTCCCTTGACCTTGTCACCTTACAGAGTAAACAAATAACCTTAAAGGAAATGGTCAGTTCCTCACCCATTTGTTGACCATATTTAACATGAATTTCAAAACAGTCCGTCTTATTCAGTATCTCAAATCTCTCAGAAACAGGAATAGACATCCCTATGTATCCTTCCATCCGTGTATTATCCAAGGCTGCCATAACAAAAGACCATAGACCCAGTGACTTAAACAACAAAGATTTATTTCCTCACAGTTCTGGAGTCTGGGAAGTCTGAGATCAGGGTGCTGGTGTGGTTGGGCTCTGGTGAGAGCTCTATTTTGACTTGCAAATGCCCACCTTCTTGCTGTACCTTCACATGGCAGAGAGAGAGAGAACTCCGGTGTCTCTTCCTCTTCTTGTGAAGGCCCTGATCCCATCTTGAGGTCACACTCTCAGGACCTTATCTAAACCTAATGACCTCCCAAAGACAGCATCTCCAAAAAGCATCACACTGGGATCTAGGGCTTCCACACATGAAGGGGGGGAGCGGTGCATTATTCATTCCATAGCAATTGCCATTGGTGTCTTGCCTGTCTTGTGATTGCAGACATGGCCCTCGCGTGGTGGGTTTCGCATTGTGCTCTATTGCTCACAAATACTCTTGCTGCTTCCATTTGCCGTTGTATCAGGTCCTCCTTGTCTTTCCCAGGATTGCTGACATAGCTTCAGCTCTCTCCACGAGCCAGTTAACTCTGTATGTTGCAGTCAAACAGCTCCAGTCAGAAATCACCAGCCTGTAGCACTGTGGTACATCAGAGCTCCACCAGCAACATCCATGGGATTTTTTTTATAAAGATTTTGATTATTTGTTCATGAGAGACACAGAGAGAGATGCAGAAACATAGGGAGAGGGAGAAGCAGGGTCCCTGCAGAGAGCCTGATATAGGACTTGATCCCAGAACCCCAGGATCATGACTGAGCCAAAGGCAGATGCTCAACCACTGAGCCACCAAGGTGCCCCCAACCATGTGCTTTAAACAAGTTACTTGACCTCTCTTTCTGTTCAATGGGCATAATAATATGGCTTCCATCAAAGCCTGCAAGTTCTTAGAATGCCTAACTTTTAAAAGCAATGCAAATGCTAGTCCTTGCTGTCTCTATCAATTGTAGGCCTGGTCTTGTCATTGCTTCTCTCCAACCGTGCTCATAGACTCTGTACCTCAGTCACAGTCGCGGCTTGCAGGCTCCCATATATGTCTTAAACTTTCCCATCCCTCACTTTTTTGCCCTTCTTGAACTATCTGTCCCAATCATCTCCATCTGTCAAAACTTCATTAAGTCTTT
This sequence comes from Vulpes vulpes, assembly GCF_048418805.1. Classification (NCBI taxonomy): domain Eukaryota; kingdom Metazoa; phylum Chordata; class Mammalia; order Carnivora; family Canidae; genus Vulpes; species Vulpes vulpes. Next base: position 11,256,488 of record NC_132788.1, read on the forward strand.
AAAACACACCCCAAAATGTCACGTCTTTCTTGACACTCTCCCAGTCCTTTATACTCATTCCCCATCCAGCCGTGTGGACTCCCTCCTGCCACAACACACCACATCGAGACCTTTTGACGTGTTTATTTTTCTGCCTTGTGATGGTGGTTATTTGTGTATGACTAGATTGCAATCACACAAGACATAATTATTTGTGTATTGACAGCCCGAACCCGTGGAGGAACATTATGAGTGTTAGCTTAATGACGGTAGCTCTAAGAATAAAACAATAACAACTGTTCAGAGTTTATTTTTGGACTTTATTAAGAGATTTTTAGGAGAGCATCTTGAAAGTTTCTGTGGCCACAGAAAGGACAGAACGTTTATGGTAAATATGGTAAATAGAAAAAGACTTCATGTCTAGATAGAAAAAAAAATGTGAAGAAGAGAAGACACTAGAAGTCGGGATTGCTGAGCTCAGTGATCAATGTTCTCCAGCTTTTTTTCTTGGATGGCAGTGCATAAAATGTCCACATGACTATTTTTTACAATGGCAAAAGTCACCTAAACCCAGAGGATGAGAACCAAGGAGAAAGTGCCAGGAAGCCCAGGTGGCAGGGAGACAGTGGGAACAGGTAGATGGGATGGAGGGGAGCCTTAGCGAAGGCAGCAAGCGGACGGCCCAGCACACCTGCACACCATCCACCTAGGAGCAGCACTGCTTCTTGCAGCAGCACGTCTGCTGGCAGCACTTCTGCTGGCAGCAGCACTTCCCGCAGCCGCACCCACAGGAGCTGCACCCGCAGGAGCGGCGGCAGCAGCAGACCACGGGGACACTGCAGCAGCAGCCACAGCAGCCAGAACAGCAGGGGCAGCAGTTGACACGGTAGCACCTGCAGGTGGTACAGCTGCCACAGCCTCCGCAGCCCCCGCAGCCTCCGCAGCCTCCACAGCCTCCGCAGCTACTGCAGCCTCCGCAGCCTCCACAGCCACTGCTGCAGCCACCGCAGCCTCCACAGCCACAGCACCCCATGGTGTCAGTAGAGAGGACTCAGGACAGGTGAGGAGGGCAATCAGGAGGTCGAGGAAGGTCTGATGCCGCCTTCTGCTGGGGGACCCCCTTATATACTGACACCCCCCTTCTTTTTCAGCCCAATTTCCACAGAAGATTCTCACAAGACCTCTCCTCACTTCCTCCTTGGGGCCCCTTGCCATGGTAACCCTGCTATTTTTAGCAAAGCAGCACCCTTAGTGACCTCTGAGTTTTCTGCTATGAATGGAAGGGTTGTGTGTTACATCTTTAGTCCAGACATAGTAAATGATGGCCAAAGTGGAGGGAAAGGGGTTCCAGGCACCTGACAAGGATGCCTGTGTCCCAGACGGGAGCCATCGGAGACCTTCCATGGGATTCCCCTGCCCACCACGGGGCCTCTCGAGGATGCTGGGCAACCAAAATGGAAAACCAGAAGAATCCCGACAGCCTCCTGGTTGATGAGAAGTAGATCATGGGAGGGCATTCGAAGTCTCCTTCTCTAGCTTTGAAAAGGAAAGCCTATTAAAGAGGTGCCCGTGGTGAATCCAGGGACACCCACAAGCTGGGGGAAGCACAGACCTGCCAAGGCTGGGTTGTGTCCCATCCAGAAGCTGCAGCATAGGCCCCCACACAGACTGTGGTCGGTGGTGTCCCCTTGTGAGCGTTGTCTGGAGCAGCCCCACTAAGCGGGTTCTCATGATCGTCCAGCAGGAAGATGCTTCTCGGGACTCCTAATCACACCTGCAGGCTCTCGGGGGTGGGAGAGGCAGCCAGCCGGAGAGCCAGCATCTCAAGTAAACATTCCCCAGGTCTTGGTTGGCCTTAAACCTGAGAGAGGCATGAGAGACAGCCAGCCGCTCAATGAAACCTTTCTTACTTTTTTTCCCTCAATTATTTAACAAACAACAGCAGAAACTTCACTCTTGGCAGATGACATAGGAGCAGGCTGCCCAAAATTATATCCTTAGCATCTGACATTACACAACTCTTAAAAGAAATTTTATTTTTTTTAAAGGTTTATTATTTATTTATTTATTTATTTATTTATTTATTTAAAAATGTCTCTCATTAGATACACAGAGAGACAGAGAGAGGCAGAGACACAGGCAGAGGGAGAAGCAGGCTCCATGCAGGGAGCCCGCCATGGGACTCAATCCCGGGGCCTCCAGGATAGGCCCTGGGCTGAAGGCGGCAAAAACCACTGAGCTACCAGGGATGCCCCTTAAAAGAAATTTAATGGTCCGGCAATTCTCGTGAACCAAGAATCTCACTGAGCCAGGAAAAGCATATCTGAGTTTTAAGAGGAGACATGATACCTTTAGGGATGTCTACTTTTTCTCTTTTCAATCTGGTTTTCGCCTGCTCTTTCAGAAAGTTTTTTGTGACACAGAAGTGTGCCATGAATCCCAGAAGAGAGCAAAGCAATGTTCTTTTTTTTTTTTTTTTTTGAAACCCATGATGACTAAGAGGTATCTATGGCAACACAGGACTTTTACCTGCTTCTAGACTCAGATTCCCATGGTTACAATTTAAATAATAATAATAATAATAATAATAATAATAAAAGATTGTTCTTAAATACTTCAGGCATTTATGTAACTCAACAGCTATCTGTTGAATGCTTTCAAGGGCCCAGGCACTCTGGTAGGCCCCGGGGCAAAAAACAGATAAGCACTTACGTTCTCATGGGCGCACACCTCTTAGAAGTATGCTCTAACCCAGATATAGATTTAAGAGACAAGTGAAGGTTAAAATTAGCAAGGATAACTGACCACGACTTCAACAAGGAAGGGTGGAAGAGGCCTCGTGAGATCTTTACTGGGAAGACAGGTAAACAAGGCACTGGCTTGACTTGTGGTGCTGGTATATAAGGGGGTCCCCCAGCGGAAGGCGGCATCAGACCCCCCTCGACCTCTCCTGATCGCCCTCCTCACCTGTCCTGAGTCCTCTCTACTGACACCATGGGGTGCTGTGGCTGTGGAGGCTGCGGTGGCTGCAGCAGTGGCTGCGGTGGCTGCGGTAGCTGCGGAGGCTGCGGTAGCTGCGGAGGCTGCGGAGGCTGCGGGGGCTGCGGGGGCAGCTGTACCACCTGCAGGTGCTACCGGGTGGGCTGCTGCTCGTCCTGCTGCCCCTGCTGCTGCGGCTGCTGTGGGGGCTGCTGCAGTACCCCCGTGGTCTGCTGCTGCCGCCGCTCCTGCGGGTGCAGCTCCTGTGGGTGCGGCTGCGGGAAGTGCTGCCAGCAGAAGTGCTGCCAGAAGTGCTGCTGCCAGAAGCAGTGCTGCTCCTAGGCGGATGGTGTGCAGGTGTGCTGGGCCGTCCGCTTGCTGCCTTTGCTAAGGCTCCCCTCCATCCCATCTACCTGTTCCCACTGTCTCCCTGTCACCTGAGCTTCCTGGGAGTTTTTTCTCTGGTTGAGTATCTCCTACTCTGAAGTGTGGGCGAGTCTTCACTTTCTCTGAGTGAGGCCTTGTACAGGGACATCCAGTGGGGAAAGGTGGAGAACATCTGGATCCTCCATCTGTGGCTCTAGTGGCTGCTAGTGCCGTGCGGCCCACCCAGGAGGGGTAGTTGTGGGGCCCCCAGCCGGCCCCCATCTGTTGCTCCCTGGCTACTTGCTCTGCTGTGGGACATCTACCACTTTCCCTCTGTGCTGGGACCTTGTTTTTCCATCTTCTCTTTTTGCTTGGGGTGGCTCAAGACTTCACACCGCCAGAGTGTCTAAACCGAAAGGAATAATTAAACCAAAAGATGGGAGCCCTTCCAACACCTCAAGAGCAGCCTGCAGCAGCCCTGATTTCCAACCAGGAGGATCATTTGATTCTGTGTTCATCGCTGTTGCCCATCAACGTCTGCCTTTCCCATCTCTAAGTACAATGGATTCCTGATTTCTCAGTTGCTGCTTTGTATTTCTAGCTATAATACTAACAATCTCTAATAAACTATACCAGGTCATCCTTAAAATACTGTCTCACATCAGCTTCTTATTTGGTGGTTACCGTTCAGGGGGGGCAAAGGGGCATATAAGGAGTGGGACAGAAAGAGCCCCACCGCAGGGGTTGCCTACATTTGTTGTGAATGTCAACTGCTTTGGTAATGGATGGCCTCCATTAATCAACATTACATTTTTTTTTCAGTATTTTATCTGTTTTGAATCTATATTGTAACTTGAAATTTTTTTTTTCTCAAAAAGGTCTTAAGGAAGCTGATAATAATAGCTAATCACACACAGAGAGCTTGATAAAATCTACCTCAGGCATCAGAATGTCTACTGCAACCATCCACCCACTTTCCTTCCAGGCAAAATAATTTCACAAAAACATAGATTTTTGTATACAAGTTAAATTTGACCTGGGAATGGTATCTTTTTGACAAGTTAATTTCCCCAATTAAATTTAAAATTTGGTTTTAACCACAAAAGATTAATTCTCGTGGATTTTTAGCCAACTCAGGTCTGCCTACAACTTAAGTATTCCCTTATGGGAAAACCTAATACCACTCCTCAGAACTTTATTTTCACATTAAATGTACACAAATAAACTTTTGGAGCTATGAAGCTTTGAGGTGTACTCAGCCATCTCATTTGCAAAAAGGATTTTCGGGAAAGGATATCACACTCACAGGACCACCACCGTGAGTTTGTGTGAAATAAGCACAGATAGGGATAACTAGGAAGTTGGGCCTTCAAAATCTCTTGAACAGTTCTCTTTTTCCCAGTCCCCACTAGCTATTTTTAAAAAATAAATAGCAACCTGTTGGCATGGGCATGGAAAACCTGTCCCTTTTCTACAATATTGGTGAGAATGCTAAGTGGTACTATTTCTCAGGATGGCAATTTAGCAATCTGCATATTTTTTTTTTAAAAAGTACATGCCTTTCAACTCAGAGATTTCACATCTGGAGCAAAGACATATTATTGTCAAGGCTATTCATTACAGTGTAAAGAACAGGAAAAAACCTAAATGTCTGCCATTGAGGTCTCATTAAATGTTGTTACTATACATCAGAATACTGCACAGCTGTCAAAAAGAGTGAGATCCAGGAGCACCTGGGTGGCTCAGGTGGTTAAGCATCTGCCTTAGGCTCAGATCGTAATCTTCAGGTCCTGGGATCCAGACCCGCATCAGTCTCCCTGCCCAGCAAGAGTCTGCTTCTCCCTCTCCCTCTGCCTCTCCTTGCTCCTCACTCCTCACAAATGAATAAATAAAATCTAAAAAAAAAAAAAAAAGAGTGAGATCTTTATGAACTTGGGATGTTTTGAGAGCTCAGCAAGATCGTTTATGGGAACAGAAACGTACCCAGAATATAACACGCAGTCAAGGGAAAGATGTTATCACAAGATGTGCGTGAGTGGGGTGCCTGTGGGAGTACAAAAAGAATTAGGAAGATTTTAGGAAGAAAGACCTAATTTACGGAAATCCCACAGGTGTTTGTTTATTTTTTTAATTATTCAAGATGGCTTTTGCCTTTTTTTTAAGATTTTTTTTTAATTTATTTATTCCTGAGAGGCACAGAGAGAGAGAGGCAGAGACACAGGCAGAAGGAGAAGTGGACTCCCTGCAGGGAGCCAGATGTGGGACTCAATCCCGGGGCCCCAGGATCAGGCCCTGGGCCGAAGGCGGTGCTAAACCGCTGGGCCACCGGGCTGCCCCCCACAGGCTTTTAAATGGCAGAAGCACCACCAAGCATCATAGTGTTCCTGTGACATCACCCCCAAGAAGTATTATTAATGCTCCAGGAGTGTTCATACCCAAGGAGAGTGGTGCTCTGTAGTCTTCTGCTTCAGGCCACTCACTGTGTCTCTTCTACACACAACAGCCCCTGGTGTGAGGCTGAGGGAGTCCAGGCAAAATAGTGACCATGACAATGACCGTGGCTGCCTTCATTGCTCTGCAGGATGCAGATGTCTGACTTCCAATTGGCCAAAGTATTCAATGTTGTCAGGCTTTGGGCTGAAAGTAAAGCAATTTGAGAAACAATCAGGAAATTCTTATAGTCCAGTTAGGTCAATCTATGGGTTTCATTAAATAATTCACCCTAAGCTGGTTCTCTGAAGGTTTTCAAGTTCCTATAGGTCCTTTCAAAAGATGTTCTTTCATCAAGGAATTAGACCTACACTGTGCCTCAGATTTCTAAGGAAACACACCCAGATGAAAGGAACTTGTCCCCAAAAACATTCACACCAGAAGTATGGATCACTCCACTCTCCACTGGTAAAAGCCTTTGCCAAACATGTGAGGAGGTGCCACCCAGAGACATGAACTGCTGCCCTAACTTCTTCCCTGTGTCCACCCGCTGTGTGACTTCAGATCATGGAAACTGACAGGGAACATTCAGCAAGAAAAAATAGAGAAAATGGAGTAATAACTCCCTCCTTCTTTTAAAACATTGTTTCCTGAATTTAAATTAATGTAAGCTTATTATAAACAAGTTCAAAATACAGCAAATTATAAGGGTGAAAGTTAACATTGCTTATAGTAACCACTCCTACCATTCCGTTATATTTCTTTCCATTATTTTCCTACACTTCTATTTTTTCCCAATATTTTTATTTTGGGGAATCGCAAACCTATGGAAAAGTTGTGAGAATATTGCAGGAAGATCCCATATACCACTCACTACCCAATGGTGAACATTTTGCCAGAGTTTTAGTTTTCTCTCTCCTTCTCATTTGAGAATAAGTTGCAAATATGAAACTTCAGCCTTAAAAATATTAACATCTATTTCCCAAAAGGGATCTTCTCCTCCAAAACTATCACATAATTTTCACACTTAAGAAACTCAATAGTGGTCCATGCTACTGTGCAATATACAATCTTTAATTTCTCTATCCCAAGAATGCCTTGCAATTTATATTGACATTTTTAATAATTTTTCAACCTGGATCCAACCAAAGATATATTTTAAGTTGACTTTAATCTAGAATGGTCCTCCAACATTTTATTTCTGTCCTGGAAAGTTGTTGTTGCAAAATCACCCTTAAAATAAATTTGTCTGTTGTTGTTGCAAAATCGCCCTTAAAATGAATTTGTCTGTTTCTTCCCTCATGATCAAATTTAGGTTAAATAGGAATACTATACAGGTGATTTTTCCCCCCTCAAAACATGGCATTGAGAAGTATGCGATGCCAGTTTATCCCTTACTGGTTATGTTAAACTTGATCAGCTAATTAATGTAGTGCCCACCGAATTTTGTCATTGTTAATCTACTCTTTCCCTTTTAATAACAGTGGTGCTATTTTCTGTGTATTTATACAACAAAATGAAAAGTATTACAAATAAATGTCTTATTCTGATTTTTGACTTAACATTTAATTGTATATAATTGCTCTTATATTAAATATTTGCTTTTTAGAAACTGTTTTTAGAAACTGTTTTTAATGACTACATAATAGCCATTTTTGTGTGTAATTTCTATTATTACCTCATATTCACCACTAAGATACCTAGGCAGCTGTACATTTATCCAGCCATTTGGAAATACAAACTTGGATACCAACAACAACAAAACAAAAAAATGACTTCTTCCTTATTTTGAAAATTGTGTAGATTTATAGTTTTAAAAGTATTACAGAGAGGTCCCATGTATTCTTATTTTAGCTTCTGTCAATAGTGACATCATGCATAACTATAGTAAAATAAAAAGTGATTTTTTTTAAGTAAAAACCTTATACCGCACCAAATCCTCTTAAATTCCAAATGGATCTTTTAATATTTTAATATTTATATAAGGATATTTCAATACTTAAACTTTTTATTTGAAGTATAAATTAAAACCATAGGGTAGTTCAAAAACTATGGGAGAATAATTTTATATTCTTAGAATGTGGAAGGTCGTGCTTAGTACAGCACCAAGACCAAAACTCATAAGAAAAAATTAATATATAGAATTTATACATTTAAACATCTGCCAACAACTCAAGATGAACAAAGTCTCAATTTTTTTAAAAACTGGAAAAATTTTTTAAAAACTGGAAAAATTATATATGCTCATCTGACAGACAAAAGATAAATATCTTCATATGTATAGAGTTCTTACAAATCCATATGGAAAAAATATACGAAGGACAGAATCAGGCATTTGAAAAAAAAAAAAACATAAATCAGGGCTCCTTGAAAAATGAGTGATTCCTGGTTTAGGTCATCAAATGCACAAGATAAGCCCCCAAAATCTTGTTACCTTGGATAACAAGAAATCACAAAGCATAATGGAATCACATTGAGGGGACCATTTGAGCATCAGAAAGAATAACAACTGCAATGTACTGAAACACATTAGATATATTTAAATACATGTGTATATAATAATAACAGAAAAAATATAAAAAACCTCATTAGTCATCTTTGGAAGATGCCAGAAAATTAACACATTATTTTGAAATTGACTTTTAAAAATGGGGGAGCAGAGAATCAGGCATTTATCCTGCCTTTCCTAAATAAAACGTACCCCAGAGTAACCGAAGAGGTGAGGAGAGGACATCTGGCTCTGCAGATAGAGTCCTGGTATGGAAGGGGAAGGAAAATGCAGCCCTAATGAATTCATGGACATCAGTAGTGACCAGCCATGGATGCCAAGATCACACAGAGTGAGACAAACAGAATGACATGCCTCTCAATGGAAGAATTCAACGCTACCTATTAGCACCCTAATACTAGACAGGGCATGGTCGCAAGCCACTAGAGCTGATTACTGGAAATCCAGAGCGTTAAATGATTCCATGGGGGTGCAGTCTTCCAATTCCAGAACTCCGCTGTGGACAACTAACTAAGTCTACCGTAGAGACAAATTCCAAGGAGACATTGCAAGGGCTGCAGGGGAAATGCAGGTTAGAATGGACCGTAGAGTCACTTCAACCACTTGCAGGGATACACGAGTCTTCTTAGAACCCTGTTTTTAAAAATAAGATACTTGGAGAAATACGAGCATAACTAATTACTAAGAGATATTAATTAAAAATTATTCTTAGGAGCACCTGGGTGGCTCAGTCAGTTAAGTATCCAACTCTTGATTTTGGCTCAGGTCATGATCTCAGAGTCGTGAGATGGAGCCCCACAGTAGGCTCCACGTGGATCCTGCTTGGGATTCTCTCTTCTCTGTCCCACCCCCCAACCCCTCATTCTCTCTCTCTGTCTTTCTCTTTAAAAAAAAAGAAGAAAAAAGCATTCTTAATTTTTAGGCATGACAATGGCATTGGGTTATACTTTAATTTTTAGAAATTTTCTTCAAAATAATTGGCTATGAATTAATCATTGTTGAAGCTCCATGGCGTTCATGATATATGTTTAAAGTTGGGCTTTTTTTCACAGTGAACTTCACTAGTAAGAAAAACATTAATTTTTCTCATCTGCTGTATTAACAAAACATTGTTTCAATCATATCTAATGTTGGTTGCAGAATGTAAAGAAACCATCATACGCAGTGGCTGGAAATAACTGATAAACATTTTATAGAGGGCAATTTTGTGGTTTTTATCAGCAAAACATAGATAACCTTTGATCTAGTAATTCCACGTTTAAGAATTTGCTCCAAGGGGACCCCTGGGTGACTCAGTGGTTGAGCCTCTGCCTTTAGCTCAGGGCATGATCCCCAAGCTCCTGGGATGAGTCTCTCATCAGGCTCCCTACAGGGAACCTACTTTTCCTTCTGCTTATGTCTCTGCCTCTCTCTCTGTCTCTCATGAATAAATAAATAAAATCTTAAAAATAAAAAAAAGGAATTTGCTCCAAGGAAATGATCAGAAGCGAGAAAAGATGTAATATATAGCTAACATTTATTGAACTCTTATTTTGTGCCAGGCACTGATTCATTTAATCTGCATGATAACCTTTTGGATTCGGTACATTATTTTAAGATTTATTTTATTTATTTGAGAGAGAGAGAGCACGCGGAGGGGAGGACAGGAGGAGAGGGCGACAGGCAATGATGATGGCTGGATCTGCTCCAGGCTTTTGCTGGAATCCAGTCCCTCTGGTGGTCTCAGCTGCCCTAACCTGTGCACTCTCTCGCTGAGCCTGTCCTGAGAGATCCCTAGGGTTCCAGATCACACCCAGGCACAGCTGCCCTGCTCTCCCCATCCCCACCCGCATCACCAGGGAACCCCTTCACTGCCACCCACTGGCTCTCAGGGGTCCCCGATCTGCTGGACTGAGGGTGCCCAGTGGGTGTCCACGGTTCTTACAACCACTGAGTCCACTCTCCTCTTCTCCCTTCATCCCAAGTGTGGAGCAGTGTGTTCTTTTAATTCCCCACGAATTTTCAGGCCCCAGATTCGAACTATTGGTGAGTCTCCCCAGGTTCAAGGACAACAGGGAGTGGTTTAAAATCACAACCAAATATAGCCCTGCTCTTCACCCCCAGGTGTCTCTCCCCACTTCCATCCCCCCTGCTGCCTGCCCACAGCCCACCCCTGCTCTGCCTGCAGGATGCCTTCAAGCAGCTTTGCTCCCCAAGAAATCTGACACAAACCACAATTAAACTCCCTTGAAAGGATTCACCTGCCCCAGGCAGGGCTTTGCCCCACTTTCCTATTCTTAAATCTACCTCGGCTCAGGTGGTGGAAGGTGGAAATATCTGCTCCCTTCAGAGTGAATTCCATGTCAGTCCCACCCACTGCCCCCCCCCCCAATTCACAGCAGGACAATTAACCTCAGAACTCAATTAACCAACAGCCCTACTTCCTGATGCTTGGAGCATTTAATTTCAAGCATCACGTGGGATGTGGCCTAGGAATATGACGCCTCTGTTGAGAAGTGCCAAACTCTGTCCTGTTCATTTTCATGTGTCCTCCTCCACTGGGGATTAAAATTGAACTGGGAATCTTTTCTGGAGACTCAAAGCCAGTGCTCCCGACCATCTGTGAGCATTGGCTTGAAGAAGAGAACTGTCCCCCCACCCCCTAGCCCAGGCAAGCAGGCACCTGAATCCAGGCAAAGAGGAGAAACAGGTCTACCTGACACATCCCCAAATGGGCAGAGGGAAGGAAATATCTCCCAGGTTCCCATGCCCTGATGGAAGCTCTGCATCTGCCTGATGGAAGCCCTGATGGAGCCTCTGCATCTGCCTCTGCAGGAAGGAGGGCAATGCTTGTCTACCTGTGCACCCGAATCAAAGGAGGAGAAACTTGAAGGCAGCGAAGTCTGCACCCCAGACAGACACTGCCTTCAATTTCTCTTTTTTTCCAAAGAGTATATTTATTTATTTGCCAGAAAGAGAGGGTGCGCACAAACAGGAGGAGAGGGAGAGAGCAGGGAGCCCGATGTGGGACTCGATCCCAGGACCCTGAGATCATGACCTGAGCTGAAGGCAGACACTTAACCAACCGAGCCACCCTGCTCTTACCAAGGTATTGCTGGGCATAATCAGAGGAGGGAAACCAGTCGACAACTTAAGTTGTACATGTTCAAAATTGGACCCTTGATCTTCCTACCAGTATGCCTCCCCGCAAAATGCTTTTCTCACAGACACTCCCTAATCTGTTAATCCTCTTCCACAGTGACTTCATCCTCTTGTTTCCCAGCCTAGAAAGACCCTGGCACCCAGGGACATCTATCTTCCTCTTACACCCTGCCCTGGATTGATCAGCAATATATATGGGTGGCATCACTGGGACCCAACCCAGTCTCACCTGCACCCCTACCCCACAGGCCCCAGCTTTTCCCCCTCCCCACTGCGCCCAGCAAGAGCTTCCTCAGGGTGGAGCAGCAGCTCTGGCTCCCATCCTGGTCCCCCTGTAGTCAATTCTCAAGGCCCAGTTACAAGAATCCTTCTGCAGAGAAAGGCAGGCGATCTCATCTCTAATCCATGCCCTTCTCGGGTGGCCTATGACACTCACTGGCCATGATATGAACTGACACGTGAGATGCAATCCCCCCACCACTGTGCTGAACTCCCACTCCCAGGGCCCTCCTCTGCTTCCTGCCCACAGTTCTCTTGACCCCGACAGCTGGAGACTTCACTCTCCCCACTTCTGGTCTGTGCTCCAGCGTCACCTGCCTCCTCCACGAGTCCTATCTAAATCCATCAATTTAAAATTGAAATCCTACTCACCCTCCCTGCAATCCAACTCTCCGCCACAATGCTCTTTTTCTCCCCATGACATCACCTTGGTAATATATATATTTTTACGGACCTCTATGACACAGAAAACAATGAATTCTACTTAGTAATACATCATCTTCTTTATTTAATTTGCTAATTACTTTGATGATGTAATGGGACAAACCCTTGACATCCCAGTCTAAAAGGTTCCTCATCACCCCAACCCTTCTTTCTGCACCTTGACACTTAGGCTAGTCCTTACCTTAAAGCCTGTGCTCGTCATTTCTTTGCCTTTCTTTGGACATAGATTTATTACATCTATATGCATTCCTTCCTGTGAAAGCATGGAAATTCATGTGTTCATCTACTCTCTGGATGATGGGAATTTCTATTGCTTCCAGGGTTTTGCTCTTGTTGACAGTGCTGCTATGAACTTGTTTGTACAGGCCTGCTGGAGCCCGTGTACAAGGGTTCATACACACCTGACAGCGAAATTGTTGAGTCTTATGGAAATAAATGAAGACCAGAGAGAACAGAGAGAGGTCATTTATCCGGAGCCCCCTACAGCAGAGGGGTCGGCCCCCATCACTTGCATTTTGGCAGAGGCTCAAAGGCAGACAGTGGCAGAGCTCTATGGTGGAAAAGGAGAGGCTTCAGGTGTCCCCCTTTTGGGAGCCTGTGGCCCGAGGAAGGTGGAGACGAGCTAGCTAGAAGCTGGGCATCCTATGTTACTGGTTAAGGGGGGCATGGCATGTCTGGCTCTCTCCAGTTGTCCTAAATTGCAAGCAGGGACAAAAATTTGGAAACTGCCAGTTATTGATCTGGTCCTGACCATTTGGGGCCAATGGTTGCAGGAGTTATTGTTTGACTTCCTGGATTGTTTGATGGAGATAGTGATCGGACTTCTGGAAATCTGACTTGCAGGTAGTAGATTGGGTGCCGGGGCAGCTTACTTCGATAAAGGCTGGTTTCCTGGCTGGTTGCTGCAGATGATGGGCGACAGTTCTGTATTTATATATGGTTCAGCCATTGACCATTTGTATGCTCAGTCTTTAGTCTTTAACATGCTATATAACATACTCATTTTCTTTTTTTTCAATACTCATTTTCTAAGTGTGTTGTCTCACTGCCACACCTAGCATGTTAGTTCTATGAGAATGGGAATTTTTTTTAAGATTTTATTTATTTATTCATGAGAGACAGAGAGAGAGGCAGAGACATAGACAGAGGGAGAAGCAGGCTCACTGTGGGGAGCCTGATGCAGGACTTGATCCTGGGATCCGAGGATCACGACCTGAGCCAAAGGCAGATGCTCAACCACTGAGCCATCCAGGTGCCCCCCAAATGGGAATTTTTATCTGTCTTGCTCGTTGATCTACTCTTGATGCCTAGAGCAGTATCACCTTGTGGTTACTCCGTATGTATTTATAAAATCGGGAAACATAATGTATCTATAAAAATATCATGCTGCTGGTACACATGTCTTATTTCCCCGTCCTCAGAAGTAAACAACTCAGACCCAATCTCCCCACGCCCCCGCCCCACTCGTGAGTGCAAAAAGGCTCCCAGCCCTTAATTATTTTCATGTGTCCCACCCCAGAATTGGTGATCCCCCAGGTATATGCTGAAGCAAATTCATGTATTTTATGTTATTTTCTCATTCACATGTTAGTGTGATGGCTGGCAAGTAGTAACAAGTAATACCCCTCCCAGCAGGCAGTCTCACCCTCATCTTCCGGGTGCATTTGAAAACAGACTTGGGCCAGGCAAGAAGTGCTTGTTTCTGCTTGAGTCTTGTGAACCCTGGCATGGGCTCCCCAGAAGCATCCCCGACCCTGTAATTTGGTGTGTGCTTTTCCCCTTGCTCCCTGTCCCAGTGCCTCCTGCAGTTCTTTTCAGTGCAACACTCTAAAAGCACCTGCTCTCTGTGAGCGCTTCCTTGGTGGGAGAGAGAGGAGAGGACCAGAGACCCGGTGGGCTGGGTCGTGAGCCAGTGGGAGGGAACCACCTTGGCAGCCCCTGAGCAGCACCCTTCTGCCCTGGTCTCCATCCCCTGCTTTTCACAAGAAACAGATTTAGGTAGAAAAGTCTGAGGCATAGTTCATATGGAAGGCTACTGCGCTCTGAACGTGGCTTTATCAATAACATACACTGTGTGTGTTTCACCTTCAAGGGACATTGAGATGTGTGATCTGAAAACAACCCGTTGGGACATCTTAAAGCTTTTATTTATGTAGAGAAAGAGAGTGTGAGTGAGGGGAGGGGCAGAGGGCGAGGGAGAGAAAATCCTCAAGTAGATTCCCCACTAAGGGTGGAGCCTGACACTGGGCTTGATCTCACGACCCTGAGACTGTGACCTGAGCAGAAATCAAGAGTCAGATGCTTAACCAACTGAGCCACACAGGTGCCCCTTCTCATTGTGCAATTGTAATTTTTCCGTTCCTGTAATTTATTTAGATATAACAGATTATAGTCAAAGTGAAGAAAGTGTTTTGGTAACTCATAGTGTTCACTGATAGATTTATTTACCTATGACCACATTAGTGTTTTGTGACCACAACCTGACAAAGACACAGTTGACTAATGCTGGTGATGGAATAAAAATTCTCATTAATATGCAGTCGGATTTTAGGTTGTTAATAGCACCACACCTAGAAATACTAAAACCTAAGTAGGTATACATTGGTTAAGGTGTTGAATTTCCACCTGGCTATAGACACTAAGATCAAAATCTGTTAGAAAAGTTGAATCCAGAGGGGGAGAAACAGAGTCCGTTGATATAATGTTACCAGAGTCTTTTTTCTGACTCGCATAGGAGGATAACTATCCTATCCTAACTATCCTCCTTGATTAGTCACCAAATTATGACCATCATGTGAAAACCTATTAACGACAGATTATCTGTTACTTACTCCAAACCCATCTCAAACAAACACCAGGGGTCTTACTTTGACGGGTGTAATCATCCTTGGGTAAGACACAGTCGAGTCAGGACAAGAGAGATGTTGGCGAGACTTTGAATGCCAGTTTTATGCAATTTATTAGGAAAATCATTGTCTTAGATTTACAGAAACAGAAAGTAGTGGAGATTCGGGATGCAGAAGCCACAATAAGAGGGGAAAGGAGTAGAAACAAACAAAAATTTCAGCAGTGACATTTCAAGAGAGCATAGCATTAAAAATCATCACTCTATTTTGTTGGGCGCATACTTTGGCAATGGTTGGAGGAGTGTGTTGGTGTTTTCCATTTAGAGGCAGGATCTCAGGGACCAGGGGATCCGTATTAAACTCCTGAGCCCAAGAACCAGTGTCACGTCACCCTTGTGACATTCAAATCAGGAGGACTGGAAAGAAGAAATAAATTTTACCAGTAGGATATTTACCTGCTGTATCTTCCCAGAGGTCGGGGGGCCGCCTAGGAGCAGCACTGCTTCTTGCAGCAGCACTTCTGCTGGCAGCACTTCTGCTGGCAGCACTTCCCGCAGCCGCAGCCGCACGAGCTGCACCCGCACGAGCTGCACCCGCAGGAGCGGCGGCAGCAGCAGACCACGGGGGTACTGCAGCAGCAGCCACAGCAGCCGCAGCAGCAGGGGCAGCAGTTGACACGGTAGCACCTGCAGGTGGTACAGCTGCCACAGCCACCGCAGCCTCCGCAGCCTCCGCAGCTACCACAGCCTCCGCAGCTACTGCAGCCTCCGCAGCCTCCGCAGCCACTGCTGCAGCCACCGCAGCCTCCACAGCCACAGCACCCCATGGTGTCAGTAGAGAGGACTCAGGACAGGTGAGGAAGGTGATCAAGAGGTCGAGGGAGGTCTGATGCCGCCTTCTGCTGGGGGGCCCCCTTATATACCAGCTCTGGGGGCAGCATCGAGAAGACACATGACCACTTCCTTGTTGCTATTTAGTTCAGCAATCTAGGGAACATCTCATAATATATTCATCACTTCCCTTTTTGTGATGTCAGCTAGATTTATTAGGTTATTTATTTTTTTAAGTCAAATAAATGCCCTAAAAATTCCAGGAAGGGCTCCTGAGAGCCATGGAAAAGGGGATGCTGTCAACAACCATGGACACACTAAGAAGGCCCAGGCCGCACAACTAAGGGTCTGATGTTCTAACAACAATTAACATTATTAGGGGGTTATTTCCATGTGTAGCCCAGAAGTCCTCTCACCAAAGATTGGGAGTGTCAGGCTGAAATATCATTGCCAACTGCAAAGTCAGCCTTTCTCTTCTGATCAGAGATTGTTTACCAAAGAATGAAAATCTTACTCCCCACCACAGAGTCCTAAAGCAGGTCACCATGTCCCACCACACAGTATATTTTACATTGCGAGCTTGCTTAAAAAGCACAAGTAAATATTTGCAATGACTCACCTTTTTTTCTGGTACAATTCCTATTGCACTTAAAAAAAGTAATTCCTAATTAGAACAAAAAATGAATTTGAGTGCTTGGGAAGTTTTTATCAAATGACAGTTAATTGGGAACTCTACATGTAAGATGCTATGCCCCACAATGGCAGATAGATGATGAGAACTATTTTAACCATGTACATATATTTTTAAATTAATATTCAAGGCACATTTGAAAGCTATTGACATGACCCATATTGTATGTTTCCTGGGGTCTCATATGGGTGACCATACACCCAGCCTTCGTTCCTGTCCTAAAATAATGGCACAAAATGGTGCATTATGGAACCTTCCAGCACAGAACATCATACCTGTCAGGAGCTAATGCTTCTTTATTATTGAGAAAGATTTTTTTTTTTTTAGGTGAGTCTCAGGCAACTCTATCGCTTTGAAACAGTAGATGAGAAAATACTTCAGAAAATACTTTGGAAAGATCAAACAGTGGTAAGGGTTCTTAACTCTGGCACTACTGACATTCTGAGCCAGACAGCTCCTTGTTGGGGGGGGGGGTGTCCTATGCATTATAGGATATTAAGCAGCAACCCTGGCTTCTACTGATTAGTTATGACAACTTCTCTCCCAGTTATGACAACCCATATGTCTCTCAAGGGCCAAAATTGTGCACCCCCCCCCCATCCCGAGATCCAGAGCTCTACCGAAACGTAAGGGGAAATATCCCACATCATAGCACTCTAGCAAAAGATGCAAGTTTAGAAATAGTCCTTGAAGTCCACGAAAGGATTTTGTATGAAATTCTTTTTTCCCTTTTAAATCTTTGGAAAGAATCTCTAAGACAGGAAGGGGCAAAGTACATGGGGTGGCTGGTGAATGAGGCCAGGGAAGGGCTCACCTATGCTTACAGACCCTGCCACCATACTGACAAGGAGCCAGTGCTCAAAAAATGTTGGAGTAAATTGACTTCTGCTCTCATGAGTTTCTTTTGTGTCCAATACCCCAGGGAGGCATATTTACCTGCTGTAAATATGTAAGAAAGCAGTAAGAAAACCACAGGAGATACTAGTGAGGCCAACAAAACGAAATCCTAGCCCCTTTTAAAAAATGAAGTAGACAGAGCAAAGCACAAAACCAAACCAAAACAAAAAGCCACGTGAGTCTATGCTATTTGCTAGTCAGCACTGCCCAGTGTTCTATCTTTCATCCCCACAGGAGGAGAAAAAGGGAACACAGAGAACACAAGCGATGCTTGGTGAGGGAAAGGGTGCCTTGGTTGGACCAGCAGGGCCTGTCTTCTGACTCCTGGGTGCACAAACACTCCTGGGAAGACAGGAAGCCAGGCAAAGGGACCTGGGGACATAAAGTGTTTATGGACCAGTGTTCCCCAGGGAGCTCAAAATGGTTTCAAAGAGACCTACGTTGCAGGGAATAGAAAGGCAGCGCTCCAAGAAGTAGGAAAGAGGCCATAAAAACAGGCCTGGGAGAACGTCATGGACAAACCTGCCATGTTGAAACTTATCCCATGCCTTCTTCCCCCTCTCTTCCTGTTGCTTCCAGGCTGCGTAGGAAGACCCCATCTTTCCCAAGGTCTGCCAGTGCCTCTTCCTTGGTATCTGCTTAGAAGCCTATGGTGTGATACTTCTTTGGCCCAAGTTTCTTTGCCTGACCTCACATCTGTCTAGTTTGGGCTGCTCTAACAGAATACCATAGACTGGGTGGCTTATAAACACCCACAGTTTGGGAGGCTGGAAGTCCAAGATCAGGGTGCCTCCATGGTGGGTTTCGAGGAGAGCCCTCTTTGTGGTTCCATATGGTGGAAAGAGGATGTGAGAGTGCTCAGGAGTCCCTTTATATGGGCACTAATCCCATTCGTGCAGGCTCCACCCTCATGACCTGATCACCTCCCAAGGGCCCCACCTCCTAATACCATCACAATGCGGGGGTGGGGGGGGGGCGGGTAAGATTTCAGCCTAGGCATTTGGGGGGAACTTTCAGCCCATTGCAACATTCTCACTTCCCACCAGTCTGCCCCTTTCTCAGTCCACCACTATGTTCCTGACACAGGGATGAAAATATAAATAAAATATGATCCCAGACTTCAAGGAGCTCAGTCTGGCCAGGAACACAGACAATGGTGTACAATCTGGCAATTAGCACAGTCTCTCATTTCAGATGCTGAAAGGTAGGTATCTTCTAGTATCTGATGAAAAAAAAATCAACAAAGCAGCACATATTGAAGAATTTCTCATGAGATCCTTTTAAACAAAAAAGACAGTAGTGCATCTCTAGCTGTGTTTCAGTCCCTTGTAATAAATAAGTTCGTATCTTCCCTCCTGGGACTGGAACATTCTGAACTATACTATGCTGAGATAGTTTAACAAGGCCACATATGAAGGAAGGAGGATATACTCTTTTGGTTTTATATGTATTATGTACCTCTTGATTATGTAACTTTGGTTAATAAGAATATATTACTTATTAATATGTTCCCGAGATCCAGAGCCCTACCGAAACGTAAGGGGAAATAGCCCACATCATAGCACTGAAAAAGGAGGAGAAAAAGTGGCAAGGAAGGGATGCGTGATGTTTTGTGGGCAATGATGAAATAGGGACAAGATGTCTCAGTAGAGCTTTGAATAAGACCAGAAATCTCCCAAGGTGAGAAGAAGAATGGTGGTGAGGTATCTTTCTTTAATTATATTTATATATTTATATTTATATATAAAAATATATAAATAATTGTATATTTATATATAAATATATATAATTAAAGAATATATAAAATATATATATATATTTTTTAATGACCAACCACAGTATTTTTCTGATTATAAATAAACCAAGAAATTAAGCTTGGTCATGAAAGTCAAGGTCATGCACCATTTACCCAGGCTGCGCAACCTAGAGTGACATTTGCAGAGGTGATCCAAGTGGTAATGAGACACTGGAGCTCCTTCAGGAGTGATGGGTGACTGAGCAGATGTGACCCATTCCAGGCCTTTCTGCAGAGGGGTGTAACCTCAAGCAACCATTGTTCTACACAATATACATTAAATATGACAGGAACTAATTGTAATCACCAACAAGTGATGCTGAATCTCAAAGTTATCATTGAAAGGAAAAATGGAGCCTGGACGTTTCAGCAGGAGGTTCTGAGAAAACAGAGCAGATCTTACAATTGAGGGGACATGGTCATCCCTTTGTTACGCTCAGCCAGGGTGAGGCCGAGCTGAGTCGGAATCCTGGCTCAGACCCCAGATGTGACACTTTGCATGTACCTTGACCCTTTTGAACCAGAATTGCTAATGGCATTTACCTCCTAGGACTGTGCTGACAGTAATCACAGTAAAGTACCCGGAATGGACTTATCTACTACGCACTTGTGCTTACTTCTTTTCTTCTACAAAACCTAGAAATAGAAGCTCTGGTGACAAAGTAAGTCTCTTACTTTTATTGTGTACCTCAATAAGTAGTAGTCAAGATCTTATTGTGATTTTTCTAAGCCTGGCAACACAAACCCTACGCAGGACATAAATGATACACAGTTGACCCTTGAACAATGCAGAGTTGGGGCACCAAACCCCTACACAGTTTAAAATATAACTTTTGACTCCCAGAAAACTTAACTACTAATAGTCTACTGTTGACTAGAAGCCTTACTGATAGCATAAGACATCGATAACACATTTTATATGTTAGTATATAATATATATATTATATACTATGTTCTTACTTTAAGCTAGAGAAAAAATGCTATTTAGAAAATCATAAGGCACAGAAAATACATTTACACAACTATACTGTATTTATCAAAAAGAAATTCCACATATAAATGAAACCATGGATTTCATCATGGATGAAACCACTGAACTTTTCAAGGGTCAACTGCATATTTTTTCAAATCAAATGTGAATTATTTCAATTATAAGACATTCTGGAAAAGGCAAAACTGGAGACAGAGATCAGTGGGGAAAAGGGGACAAATCCGCAGAACACTGCTCTGTATGACACTATAATAGTGGTTACCTGTCATTATACATTTACCAAAACTCAAGGAATTTGTAACACCAAAAGTGAGCTTGCAGTCAACGGTGGACTTTGGGAGATAATGGCATGTTGAGTTAGGTTCCTCCATTGTGACAACTGTCCCACTCTGGGGCGGGATGTTGATGGCGGGGGAGGCCCTGTAGTGAACACAGAGTATATGGGAAATCTCAGAACTTTCAGATCAGATGTGTTGTGATCCTAAAACTAAAAACTATAGTTTACTTAAAAAAAAAATAGACATGACTTAACCTAAACTAAGGAAACTGAGGCATGGAGAGACCATGGCTTTCTCTGAGCCTTGGAGCCAACTTGGCTCCATCCACTACCCCATGAGTGCAGGATACAGGGAGACATGAGCCAGCATGGGAAGCTCATTTTGGAATACATCCTTACAAGCCCTCCAACCCCAGAGCAATCTCTCTCCAAGCAACTTTCCCATATTTTGACCCATGAGTCAAGGACACAGTGAATCTGAAACTCAATGAGAAAAGTTTTGGACTTTCTAGCTCAGCACTTTATAACGTGTGAAAAGAGGAAAATGGGGGTGCTTAGCTTCCCCAGGTGGGATTCCATCTCCTCCGGCATTCAGCAAAGATTATCTGCAAGCAGAGAAAGGTTTGCCAGTAACCAAGGGAAAGACGATCAGATCACTTGGTGCAAAGGGATCCTGATGCTCACAGACCGGGTGGGCTTCCATCATCCAACTGAGACTCCTGTGCACCCCCTCCTTGCCCTGGAAGGCTGCTAGATGCAGCCCAGATTAAGCGTTTTAGACACACGCTGTTTTATTAGAAGCACAACTTGGGGAAGAGGTAAATGCTAAAACAGGCAATTCCGTGAAGTCAAAGGAATTCAGTGAGGAAACACATTCAGGGTGTTGTGAAATTCTGCCCAGGAAGCTGGTGGAAACCACAACAGGGAAGTGGCCACGTGCCCCAGGTCAGGCCCCGTATGGAGTATATAAGGGTCCCTGAAGCAAAGGGCATCATCATACCCCCCTCGACCTCTCCTGATCGCCCTCCTCACCTGTCCTGAGTCCTCTCTACTGACACCATGGGGTGCTGTGGCTGTGGAGGCTGCGGTGGCTGCAGCAGTGGCTGCGGAGGCTGCGGTAGCTGCGGAGGCTGCGGAGGCTGCGGAGGCTGCGGGGGCTGCGGGGGCTGCGGGGGCAGCTGTACCACCTGCAGGTGCTACCGGGTGGGCTGCTGCTCGTCCTGCTGCCCCTGCTGCTGCGGCTGCTGTGGGGGCTGCTGCAGTACCCCCGTGGTCTGCTGCTGCCACCGCTCCTGCGGGTGCAGCTCGTGCGGCTGCGGCTGCGGGAAGTGCTGCCAGCAGAAGTGCTGCCAGCAGAAGTGCTGCTGCAAGAAGCAGTGCTGCTCCTAGGCGGCCCCTCAGCTCTGCCTCCAGGGCCAGAGTTGTTGGGGGGCTCCTTGCAGAGCACTGGGTAAGGCTTCCCAACATCCCGCCTGCCTGCTTGCTCTTGTTCTATGTGCTTTGATGTCTCAGAGCTGCTCACTCTGTCCTTGGGCTCTGAAGTTGCAGGGCTGGTTCTTTCCCTTCCACGTGATTTCACCAATTTCCTCTCTTTGTATTTTCCAGAAGGTAAGGTCAAGCAGGTAACTCTTCTCGGTCATCTTTGAAATCTTATCTCCGTTTGGAGGAAAGATAAACCACCACCGTACAGCGTCGGCCTTAGAGAGTGGGAAGGCGGTCACCCTGGTCTAACATCTTTTTAGATTATAAGCTTGATAAAGTACAATCATGAGGATTAATATTTCATTTTCTTAAAAAAAATTACTTATGGGGTAGCCCCGGTGGCTCAGTGGTTTAGTGCCAACTTTAGCCCAGGGTGTCATCCTGGGGTCCTGGGATGGAGTCCCATGTCAGGATCCCTGCATGGAGCCTGCTTCTCCCTCTGCCTGTGTCTCTGCCTCTCTCTCTTTCTCTCTTTCTCTCTATTTTTTAAAAATTATTTATGATGAAATCTTCTATTGTACACTCCCTAACTTCTTCCCATTTCTATGACTCTGTAAAAAAAAAAAAAAAAACAAACAAACAAAAAAGCGACTCTTTCTTAATAAAAAAAAAAAATTATTCGCATTATTCTAATGTGTCTCTTTCCATAAGATGCGTACCGTCCCATGACTGAGGCCAATGGAGCAGAAGACAAAGGGTGATATTTAAAGACTTGGGATAGTTTTCAATTAGTGGATGACTGGTCCTACACTGTCCTATAATGGGTTTTACAATAAAGAGAGAAATCTAGGGGGGGTGGGTAGAACCTGAAATTTTGGCCATCAGTGTCATTGAGGGAAATTCCTGTGCTCTCCTGCAGCTGCTTCCTGCTGTCTGTCTGCAACCGAGTTCTGGGTGTACGTGTTGGACAGCCCCACATGGCAGGGCGTGCTTCACCCCGCTGCTCTGCATACATTTTACTCATTCATTCATTCAGCACATGTGTAAGTGCTGCCGTTAGGCCAGGTATCTTGCCAGAGGTCTAAAGAAAAACAAGTCTTTGCCTTCAAGGAATTGATGTCGAGAGAGAAAGTCCATTACAAAATAGGACCCTATATCAGGTTTCTGTGGTCACACATTCTCCACCTCCTGTGTCACCGATTCAAGTAGATCTGTGTGTATATCCCTGCAGCCACTTTGTGAACACCAACATAAGAGTCCCTTAATTCATTTGCGGGGCAAAAAAACCAAGTGAGTGGTTGACACTTTCCATGGGGTTTTTCCCTGGCTCCCAGTGGCATTTGACACAACTGAGCACCCTCCCTTCATAGTAAACTTTCATCGCTCAGCTTTTCATCCTCCTCCTGGGGACCCCCTGACATCCTGTATGTGGCCTTGCCCGACATGGACACCCCAGTGCTCAGACCTTAGCCCTCTCTTCCATCATCCGGTGTCTTCATCTAATCTCTCCTCTATTTTTTTTTTAAATTTTCCAACACCTAACACTTTCTAACATACCATAAAATTCAGGAATTTATCATGTTTACCACATGGTGCGCCCCTCTGCCTCACCCCACACAAAACTGAAATGTGCATTCCACAAAGCAAAGATTTCTCATTCACTCTCTTGTTCGCTGGCAGTATCTCAAGTGCCTAGAACATAATATACACTCAATATATATATATATACACACTCAATAAATAGCTTCCTTTTTTAAGAAGGATTTATTTATTTATTTATTTATTTATTTATTTATTTATTTAAGAAAAGGGAGAGACTATGAGCAGGGGAGGGAAGCAGAGGGAGAGGGACAAGCAGACTCTCCTCTGAGCAGAGAGCTTGACATGGAGCTCGATCCCAGGACCCTGAGATCATGCTCTCAGCTGAAGCCAGATGTTTAACTGACGAGGCACCCCTGAATAGCTTCTTAATAAATAAATAATTTTGCAAACTTTTTTTTATTATGGAACATGCCAAATATAAACGGAAGTGGATAATGTAGTACAATAAATTCCTAAGAACCATCACCCAAGCCAACAATAATCAACATGGCCAATCTCTTATCATCTATAACCTCATCCATACCCCTCCCACCACTAGCTAATAATACACCACTAAATCCAGACCTCACCACCTAATCAGCAATGTATTTACATTCCTTCCAATGAATGAATTCCTCATCATCTCTCTCTGACTTAGACTATGGCCAAGAGCTATCAAAGAAACACAGACGTAAACTCAAGGTCCAAAATGAGGTCCTCTCTTGGCAAGAGGTTATGCAGGAAATTGTGACACCCTGGACCTTTAAGAAATTCTGGTGTTCTCTGGGAGGACCCGGCAGTCAATGTACAAAGGCAAAGGCACTCTTGCACAATGAGCAGGGTCCTCCCACTTTCAATGAGTAGCTTGGTAATTTCCAAATTGATTTTCTGCAAATCACAGGAAGGTGAAAATAGAAAACCCAAGCCAATGGGACAGTGATCCAAAACACAGTGGGGGAGCTTTGAATCAGTCTCAGTTCCAGTCATAGTCCTTAGAAACCAAACAGTATTTATCTTTGGGAAGGGTTTTCCATTTCTACCAACAGATAACCAAAAAAAGATTGGATTTTGGTGGGGTCTTTTTTTTCCATTTTAATCCACGAGAACTTCATAACTTCTTTTTTGTTTAAATACCTCCGCTTAACAAAAGCTATTTAATATTGGAACTATTTGTGTTGGAAAATTCTCAAAGCAACAAGAAAACCACGCCACCTCACAACCTTAAAAATAAAATAGAATGAAATGAAATGAAATGAAATGAAATGAAATGAAAATGTTATTCTATATGTTGGCAAATTGAACACCAATAAAAAATAAATTTATAAAAAAATGAAATGAAATTAAATAAAATAAAAATGAAATGAAATAAAAATGAAATGAAATAAAGTAAAACAAAATAAATAAAATAAAATAAAATAAATAAAATAAAATAAGTAAAATACATAAATAAAATAAAATAAGTACATAAATAAAATAAAATAAAATAATAAAATAAAATAAAATAAAATAAAATAAAATAAAATAAAATAAAATAAAATAAAATCACAGTGACTGTGCACATTAACTCTGGAGCCAGGATGCCCCCCAAGAAACCAGACTTCTCCATTTACTTCTGACTCACCTTCTTCAGTGCAAAATGGGCTTTTTGACTGTACCTCTCTCGCAAGTTTTTGGGAAAAGGAAATGGACTTATGGGCAAGGACATATTCATAAATAGATGCACACCGTATCCGGTCCATCCTGCTTCATCACATTGAGGTATCAGGTTATTACTTTTGGTTGCTCCTTTCGGGTGCGGTACACAGGGTACCTTCCCCGGTCGGCCCACGGACCTGGAATTGTCTCCTTGCGTTAAAGGTGCTAAAGGCTCGGGAGGCCGGTGATTAGCATATGCAAATCGGTGGGGCGGGGCCTCGGGGCCAGGTGCGCGGCTACCTTCAGCGCCGGGCTGCACCTGTTCTCCCCCGGGAGCGACCCGGCGAGCAGATACCCCCTCCTCTAGGTAAGACTAGCTGCGGGGGGCGAGGTCCGGCAGGAACACCACGACCCCTACCCCCACCCCCACCCCCACCCCCACCCCTCCTCCCGCCCTCCCCAGTCTCCGGGTTGGGCTGCGCGGGCGGGGCGCGCTCTGCGCGGCAGCGGGCGGGTCGGGACCTGCCTGGATTCCATCGCGCGCCCCGGGACGGGCGGCCTGGCTCTGCGGCCCCTGCGCTCTCCCGCCTGCCGGGGTGAGGCTCGCCCCCCTAAACTGGGGAGACTCTCGCTCTCAGCCGTCTGCAAAGTCGAGTAAATGAGACCACGACTCTGGTAAAGGACCAGCATCCCCCTTGGTGACGCCCACGTGCACAGATCACAACTGAAAAGAAGCTTGGGCCCAGGGTTCTAAATCCCAATCCAAGAAGTAAGTCCATGGGAGAAGGACAATCATCATACGGTTACACTCATACCGGGAATATAAGAAATAGTGAAAAAGATTATAAGGGAAGGGAGGGGAACTGGGTGGGGGGAAAATTAGAGAAGGAGACAAACCATGAGAGACTCCTAACTCTGGGAAACACAAAGGGTTGTGGAAGGGGAGGTGGGGGGGGGGTGTAACTTGGTGACAGCACTGAGGAGGGCACTGGGTGGGATGAGCACTGGGTGGTATATGTTGGCAAATCGAACTTCAATAAAAACAAACAAACAAACAAAAACAAGAATGGAAGGAAGAAAGGCCCCGGTGGGGAAAAAGAGAAGGGACTTTGAAGTGAAGAGGCCTGGGAGACTGAGGCCTCCCTTAATTGGGATTAAAGGAAAACACAAAAAAATAAAAATAAAAATAAATAAAAATAAAGGAAAACACAGCCGTACCTTACAGTGATATTTCTGGAGAGGAAACCTAATTCATCAAATAACACGTAGAACAGTTATTTGGCAAATCACTGCTGCTGATGTCAATGTGCAAAACATGTGAGGATGTGGAGTGCTTGAACTTTGTAAAGGGCGAAGAAAATATTTTCTACAAATACTCATACTGAGCTGTTTTGCCGCTACCAAGACTGGATGGAACACATTTGTATCTCCTAAGGCAAAAATCTGTGTTTTTATGAAAGTACATATTCTAAATAGACCCAAACATAACTAACTTTCGAATATGTTTTTCTTCATACTGCCTTAGAAGGGGCAGAAATGGTCAAAAATACGAGGTTTGCTCAGTCATTATTGGTCAGAGATCATCAGTGGTTTCTCAAAGTTGGGTAATGGTAATTGTAATTCAAAGATAAATAGTCACATGAATTTAAATGAAATTATTTACCTTGTGCTTTTTCTGAAGTGACCCTCTCTGAACTATGAGTGCCCAGCTGTATTCATTCTGGTTGAATTTACTACATGTGCTTCCAGGACACAGATGGGAAAGAAGCTTTATTGAGCAACTACTATGTGCCTAGAACCAGATTGAGCAGTTCCTGAGATAACTTTGTGAGGTGGGTACAGTTATCCACATTTTATGAGCCAAATTCAGGAGGTTAGCAACTTGCTGCAATCGGGGTAGGACTAGAAGGAATTGAAGCTTCCAACTCCAAAGTTTCATTCTTTCCACCAAGCCACACTGGACACCACACACTCAAACCTGGAGAGAGGCGGGGGTGGGGAGAGCCTAAAGCTGGGAAAGTCTGCAGTAAGATGTCAACATTTTAAATAGCATATTCCATAATTAACAACTATTGACAAGTCATTTAAGTTCAGAGGAATAAATTGGAAGCCATTTGGCTAGGCTAGAGACATGACAAATGATAACAAGTATTAAAGGATGGTTTGGGGGAAAAGATAAAGTGATGACGGACACACAGATATAAATATGATCATGTGTTAGAGGTCTTGTTAACTCATCAATGAGGAAACTGGTAAGGCCATTACAACCTGGTCAAAGGAGAACCCAAAGAATGGGTATATTTATAGATCAGGAATATTGAAATAGAGGTAAAACTGGTCTTCTGTGGGGGTGGGGGCACAGGGCTGTCCCCTCATTGGATAGAATTCCTTTGCATGTCTGTAGACAAGAATTCTTTCATATTGCCATTGGTCACTACAATTTATATAGTTGTAAAATAACTCAAACAATGCAGGTTGTTTTTTTGTTTCTGTTTTTTTGTTTTTGTTTTTGTTTTTGTTTTTTCCCCTGAAGCACAAATGTTTTCCTGCCTGAGTCCACATACCCCTTGCATCGGACTAGTTACCTACATGACATTTCTGTGGTTGGTCAGTTGACTTTCCCTATCAGCTGTCTACTGGTTTTATTCCTTGAGCCACACCTGAGGCTAGATCGATCTAATCAAAGACATACAGAGAAGAAACAGCCTAGAAAAGGTGATTAATTCATCAGCAAATGTTTCACACCAGCCAAAAAGAATGATGCCATAGATGACAAAATGGAATCTGAAGTGTTTTAAAGATCTTGTATCTACTCTTGTGGTGGTTTTGACCAAAAGGAGAACTATTCTGGCCAGCGTGTTGAATAGGTAACCTAATTCATACTTTTTGAAGTTGTGTAGAAAGCTTCATTTCAGCAAAGGTTCTCTAGTGTTTGCTTTTGTCATGGTTTTTTGTTGTTGTTGTTTGTGTTTTGTTTTTGTTTTGTTTTGTTTTTTGTGGAGAGGGGGCTTATGAGTGGTTGGTAGGTAATAGGACTACTTCCCAGTTTTCTGAGATTCTAAGTCCCTTAATACAAACTTTGAGAAAAAACTAGATTATTTTAATTCTAACATTCAGGGAAAAAAAATGTTTTTGGTATGTTTACCTCCCTGTCTGTGTTTCTTTCACAAAGATCTGTTTCTCTATTTTTTTTTTTTCTAATGAGATTCCAGAAGAGGGTGGCTGCGGAAGAGGTGTTGTAAGCCCTCAGAAGGGGGTGGGCTTTAGTGTATAAAGCCATTGCTCTTGACAGCTCAGTTCTGAAGGACTCCAGACTCCAAGGAGAGGGAGGGGTATTGTGACAGGGACTCCCAGCAGGGGACATCAGGAAGGAGCAGGAGTTGGATCTGAAGGCAGGAAACTGGACTCAGTTCTAGAGAGAAATAAACTCAGAACACGAAAGGCGCAGGTAACTCTGATTCTCTCTGTATTATTTCGAAGAATGTTACATGTGGCCAGACTTCCCAGTTTTGTTAGTTTGTCCTAGCTTTGATTTGTGGGCACAGTTTCTGTTCTAAATCTTCTAGGACAGACCCAGTTAGAGAGATGCTGTTCTGTTTTCACATCGTGCCATGTAGAATTTGGAAAACCCTTAGTGCTTCCAACAGTAAGAAAAGTCCAGGGCTGCATAGAGTCCCACACAGTGAATTGCTTTTAAGGAGTAGGGGATGGGGAGGTGGAATAGAATGGGGTTTGTTTTTGTTTTGGTTTTGCTTGAAGTAGAATTTACATAGAATATGAAGTATGGATTTTAAGTTTGAGCATTTATAAAGGTGTACACCCATGTATCTATGTCTCATCAAGATATAGGATATTCCATCATTCCAGAAAGTTCTCTCGTGCCCTACTACAGTCGGTTCCTCCCCTGTCTCCTACCCTGGGCAAATTCTTATCCAGTTTCCATCACAGCAGAGTAGTTCTGCTGGTTTTAGGACTTTACATACATTAATGGAATCACAGTTTTGTGTCTGGAGTCTTTGGCAGAGCATCACTCTTTAAATATTCACCCAAGTTTTGCAATAGTGCTTTCCTTTTTATTGCTGATAAAAATCAGTATTCATTACTTAAATATATGATATTGTTTATTCGTTCCCTTCTTATTGGACATTTCAGTTGCTTCCTGTTTTTTTTTTTTTCACCATTGTGAGTTTATGAATTTTCTTGACTAGAGTGCCAAATGGTTTTCCAAAGTGGTGTTGGTATCATTTTACTTTCCCACAAGCAGTGCGTACAAATTCTAAGTCGTTCCCAACATTTGGTTTGCTAGGTTTTTTGTGCTTAGGCATTCTAGCGGTTGTAGAGTGTTCTTGTGATTTTCCTTTTCATTTTCCTAATGGTATCTCTTGATAAGCAGATAACGGTTTTTTGATAAAATCCAATTTATTGGTTTATTTTCTTTTGAGTCCTTTTTATCAGTTCAGTGACAGGGTTTTCAATGCCTATGTTCATAGTGATCTGTTTTCTTCTAGACGATACTTTTATGGTTCGTAGAGTTGATTGTGTCAGAACAGTTTTTGTGTATAAAGTGAGGTAGAGGTCAGGGAAATGCCCTTTAAATAAGATGAGGGCTAAAATACAATAGCTCTCTAGAAATTGGTGAAACCATCCTCTGATCCTGATTTTGCAATAGAGGACTGATAATTAAGCAATTCCCTGGAATGTGCCTCCCTCCAGCATCAGCGTACCTTGACTTACGCATACTGCAGCTCCTTGCTTTACATGGATGTTTCACTCAAAGTTCTAGTCTCTTCTATGTGAGCAGTAAGTAGTTTGAGAGGCATAACTAGATGTTATACTTTGCTGTCCGTGACAAGCATATATTTCAGTTTTCAGTCATCAGACTTTGGGTTTGCTTCTGTCTGGTGAGGGGCTTGGCTCCAGCAGTGTTGAAAAACCTGAAAGGTGAGTTTTGGGAAAATGGAACAAATGCTGGCCATCACTCTGTTTTTAAAGGGGCCTTGGACCTTGGGGAGAAAACCCATTGCAAATGTTGTATCTCTTGACCAGCTCTCCAAGTCCTTTGCCATTTTGAGATGATGAGATTCATGATTATTTTAATTTACCAACCTGATGCTCTGTTATTTGAAACTGATGTTTTGACTGAAGTAAAGATTCTAGAGAATAATGTGAAAATGAGGCCAGCCCATTCTCAGATGCGGTTTGCATGGTCAGGCACCCTCTCTGAGATGACTGGAATGTTTAGTAGGGAGGATTGGACAGGAATTGGGTGGAGACTGGAGATTCCGGATAATTTTCTCCAGATTTATTAGCACCTCAATTACTTCTGGCAGTGTCTTCTAAACAAACATGGAAAAGGAGTTGATAAAAATGATTCCTTTCCACTGACTAGGTCCTGATACTCTAGGCTCTCTGGAACCTTTGGAAAACCAGGTTTGGGAATGGTCTTTGCTTTGACTACATCATCTTGTCCCCTGCATCAAGGAACCCACAGCTCTAAAGGCTTCCATTGTGGGAGGAGAATCCCATCTTCTCAGAGTGTGTGGAAGAATTTGGTCCCCAAAGGTCCCCCTAGCTAGAGAAGTCTACTCAGGTCTCAAGGAGAGAGAAGGCTCACCAACTTGTACCAGTTTCTACAGTTCTTGCTTTGTATTATTGTTTATTATTTATTATCATTGCCTATTCTGCACCAGTGTAAATATATACTTAGAAATATTTGTGACCACACTTACCAGTACATATGTATAGCCTATTGTTTAGGAAATAGGATACTGTCAGTGCTTGTGAGTTAGATAAGGTCCACATTGGCACGTGCCCAGTCTGGTTCTTCAGGGCATAGATGAGCAATGCATGAGAAAATATTTATGTGCACAAATACGGAAAAGGTTTAGTTCACACAATGAGTCTCTAAGTTAGTTAACTGAAGGAAATACAGCCAAGGGGATGGCTGTAGACTTCAGCAACCAGGAAATGTAGGTTCTAGGTTTACCTTGCAACTCAGTCCAAATGGGGATCCTGGCAACAATAAAAATAAAGTTTCCTTTTCCCTATACCATAGAATTATGATGATAAATGAATTTCTCCTGCAGCCAACATAAGAAAACTAGGCATTTCAGGGCTATTATAAATCAAAGAATACTTGTGATGATTATTAAAGCTATGCAGAATCATATGGAAAAGACATTGACCTGAAGCCAGTTGGAAAGATTTAAAGATGTAGTTAAAGAATGATAAAAATGGGAAAAAGTCAATAATATGCTAAGAATTGGAGTGAAAGAGGAGATGAAAACTTGAACTCTGATAGCAAGAGACTAGAAATGCTTAAAGAATGATAAAAATGGGGAAAAAATCAATAATATGCTAAGACTTGGAGTGAAAGAGGAGATGAAAACTTGAACTCTGATAGCAAGAGACTAGAAATGCATAATAAGAATTTGTTCCAAGGAAGATAAAAACAAAAACAATGAGAAGCCACCCCAGCCCACCCCAGTCATAGCTGAAACACAAGTAAACCTTACATTTTTTAGGAGATGGAGATGAGTCTATGAGTGTCTTAAAACAAAGTTGGTTTAGATACACTAACCAGAGAAAAGGAAGCGGCACTAAAAATATGTGGCCTTCCAGAAATAAACTGCAGGTAAGGATTGAGAGAAGCGACCAGAGACTTGCTAAAGGGTCCCTGATGAATTTTAATGAAAAATCTCCATTATTTTCTCAGCCATCAAAAAGAGAACAGAACACGTTATTTCCCAAGTAATTTAGATAGGTCACTTCCCAGTGCAAAGGTGTTTGTGTTCCCCAGAGCTTATGCAAGGTCATATGGGGAGGCCAGCAGTGCACGTGCCATTTATTACTGGGGCCATATGCGCTGCATGTGTGCAGGTGGTGTAACTGGGTCAGAAGTAGGTGCTCTCTAGACCCTGGGCAGGCCAAGCAGGGAGACTGCACCCTGCCTGGGGCCACTGTTGCCTGGGAGTGAAGCAGAAGCTAATGCCCAGCGTTCTTTTCCTCCAGCTGCTCCTGTTGGCTACAGCTCTCCCTCCAAAGAGCTCTCCTACACCACCCAGCCGACCCACTGAGGTAAGCTCTGTGGTAAATCTAGTTACTGCTCCAAGTCTCCTCCAGAAGGAGCAGCTGATTCATTCAGCTTTCTGGTTGTTTCTGGCGTTTTCACTGTAGATTTCAAGTCATGATAGCACAATAAGCTGACTTTTGTTCGGAGAACATTCTTTTATTGTATTTTCTTTTGACCAACTGCCCATATAATGTTCTTGTGCCTTTTTAAAAATGGAGCACAAGAACATGTGCTCCATGTAATGGAGCATACGAGTAATAGGTGAGAATTACTACTACAGGAGCAACTTTTTAAGAGGATTGTCTTCTTTGGAAAGCACAGAAAGGGGGGAAAGATCAACATCTAACTTTCAGAAGTGTCAAGTCAGAAAATCCATCCAATTCATGTCCTTGAGTTAGAGTCAATGAAGTGAGGGAAGGTTTAGAGTACTTTCTAGGATGAGGATAATATTACAAGGTCAAAAATAATAATAAATGGAAAAGTAGCAAAAGGACAGTCTTTTCTAGAATGGTGCTTTGCCATGAAGCCTGGAGGCCCTCCCAGACGGAACAGGTATCCTATGATGACCCTAACAGGTGTGCTTAGGAGAGACGTGAGTAAATATTCAATCCTATATCTTCCTCTGCAACTTCTTTTTTCTTTTCTTTTTTTCTTAGAGAGCTAGAAAGAGAGTGTGTGTCAATGGGGGGAGAGGGAGAGAAAGAGTCTTAAGCAGGCTCCACAGCCAGTGCAGAGGCAGATGCAGGGCTCGATCTCACAACCCTGAGATCATGACCTAAGCTGAAATCAGGATTTGGATACTTAACCGACTGAGCCATCCAGGCACCACTTTCCTCTGCAATTTCTAACTCCATGACTGTGTCCCAGAGAAAGACATAATTTACGATGTGACCATTTTTGTATATTTCTATATTGATAATCCAAACAAAGCTCAGAAAAAAACATAGCCTGATTCTGCAGTGCATTTTGATTCTTAATATATTTTATCTGCAAACAGGACATTTAAAAAAATCCTGTTTGCAACCCACTAAATTTTGTTGACACTCACAATCTGAAAAACATTATTCTAAAATAAAGGGGAATTGGATGCTTGAGGGTCTGACCAGGCACTCTCAACACAGAGGAAAGATTTCTGAACTTGGAATTGAAAAAACTGAGTTCAAATCCGGGTGAAAACCTGCACACATAATACTGCCTGTGGCCCTCAATTTCCTCATCCAAAAAATGAGGAAATACCATCTTCTCTATCTACCTACCTCACAAAACTGTCAAGGAAAAAATAATTTTCAAATGTAGAAATTATGGATTGTGTAATTTGATTATCATCGTTATAGTCATGTGACAGATAAGAGTAGCATCTCCTCAATAAGATAAAAATAAAAAGTGATGATCAATGCTTCCAAGCTTCATGACCCCATTAGCCAGAGGTTTCTCTAGTAGGGAGAGAATTATTTGGGCAGGGATTGTTGGGTTTGAAACCTAGAGGCCATGCTGACGGTGCCTATGGGATGGCTGGTGAGGAAAATGTCCAGGAGGTGGGAATGGTGCCAGAGAAGTCGGACCCATCTACTCATCCGCGTAGAGGGAAGGCATAAACCTGGCGCCAACAGACCTGACCCTGACCTCAATCTTAACCTTGCCTAGCTGAGTGCCCATGAGCTTTGAGGAGGCTCCGTTCCCATGTCTGAGAAATTGGGGACATTTTAGATACATATAAAAAATATGTAATTGCCATCGATCCTTGAACAACATAGAGATTAGTGATGCCAACCCCTGCACGGTTGAAAATCCACATTTGTCTTTTGACTCCCCCAAAACGTAACTACTAATCACCTACTGTTGACCAGAAGCCTACTGATAACAGTTAATTAACACATATTTCATATGTTATATGCATTATATACTGTATTCTTCCAATAAAATAAGCTAGAGAAGAAAATCATAAGGAAGAGAAAACAGATTTATAGTACTGTACTGTATTTATCCAGAAAAAATCCACCTATAAGGGGACCCATGCAATTCACACCTGTTGGTCAAAGGTCAACTATATGTAATATTAAATATGATAAATATATTATTATATCATATAATTATATTCATATTTATTTAATAGAACCATATTTAATAATTTTAATTATTTAAATAATAGCATCTGTATATATTCTGTAAGATATATAATTATAGGTAAATATATATAATTAGGATTGTTCTAAGGATCAGAGACAATAACGTTATACAGTAACTAATACAGTACTTGGTGTAAGGCAGGAGCCAAGCCGACAATAGCTGATAGGTTGCTCTCATTTTATCTGTGTGAGTTGGCAGGATCTTTCACAAGTAAGAAAAAAAATTACTGCCTTCAGAGAGTGGGTGAAAGGCCATGCTGAGCTGGAGAATTTCAGATACCCGTGTGCCAGTAACTAAAGAAGCCAGACCCCTGGTATTTATTCAGTGCTAGACACAGACACTCCAGGGCACCTACAGGAAAAGGTTTTCAGCTAACTGGGCCAGAATGGGTCACAGACAGGGAGTGATGTGTGCACATGAAGAGGTTAGTGGGTTGGGGCTGACGGTCTGAGACATCTACCCAAAACATCAGAGTCACCTGATGATCTTTCCATCACCTGACCTGGACTCTTCAGGGCCTAGAGAACCAGAAAAGAATTTCAGGGCTGCATGTCTACGTGTAATTTTGCAAAAGCTCCCTGGACAATTTCCATCCACTTCCCTCTCCACCCTGTTAAGATCCAAGGCCGTGGCATGGAGCCAGTTTGTCCAGAGGGTGAGAGAGGGACAAGTGGTCCTTGGGCATCATGTGTCAGAATCACACTCTGCATGAATGCAGACTTCCTGGCCCCCATACCTACTGAACCACACGTTAGGGATGGAGTCGGGGAGCCCATATTTCTCCCAGTTCCCAGGGGATCTGATACATAAGTCAAGTCCACACAGAGTAAGGAAGGATTAGGAAATGAGGCAAGTGCTAGATGCCTAGGAGACCTCGAGTCGGGGCAGGTGAAAGAACAGCCAAATATTTGCCAGTGTAGAAGTCTCCCAGCAGGCAGCGACAAGGGCTGGAGCCCTGCAGGAGGAAGAAGAGACACCAAGCAAGACATGGCCTCAGAAAGGGTCTGGTTGCTCCTGCTGTTGTCTGGACTAAAGGATTCCTGCTAATGTTGGGTTAGATGTCTTCTCTTATTTCCTCTAGCAGAAAACCTAGCTTTGGAGCATGTGTTTGTTTCTGTGGGGAGGAGGCTAGAAAAGGAGTGAGGAAAGGAAGCCCAGTATATCCTAGGATACAGGTGTGAGCCCCCCAGATATTTCCCGGTTGTTTGCAGCTAAGGCCAGACACATTCTCTCATTTTCTCCTCATTAAGCCAGAATCACTGTGGATCCTCCAACATGAAGAGAGGAAAGGGAAGAGAAGTGCCATGTGTTTGAGCAGCGGTGCTATGCCCAACATGGCACCAGGTCCTTTCCAGATATCAGTCAAGGCACTCGGTACTCACAGAAAGCCTACACAGTTAACGTCATTACCCCCTTTTACAGATGCACAACTGAACTGCAAGGCATTTGTAGAGTTAAGGGCCTCCCTGGCCTTCTCCTGATGCAGCCAGCAGTACACTCTGGAAATGCAAACAAAGCTTTACTAGCTCTCAGCGGTGAAGTTTGACCTTCATCCTCTTCCTTCTGCAAGACCTACCCACCTCCCTAGCCCCTAGCAAAGTTCGTCTTCCTGGATACCTGGAATTGCACCCAGTGACTTGCTCTGCTGGAGTGAGCATCACTTTCCCTCTCTTGGGCCCACTTTCAAACTATAATTGGCTCTATGTAGTTAGTCATAATCTTTAGGATGAATGTGTTCATGAAAATACTTTCTTCCCTCACTGCGAGGAAAGGTTGTCATTAGGGCTACCAGAATGAGGCAGAGTGGAGCAGGGAAAGGGATCCAGATGGACATCAGAGATATGTGGATTCAGATCTTGACTGGGTGGTTTGAAGCCAGTTGTAGGATACCTTGGATGTCCCATATGCTCACCTGGGAATTTGGGAAAGTGGTATATATTTTTACAGTTATTATTAGGAGTTAATAAACTAGATAATATACAGAAAAGCATCATACAGCAAGTTAGCTTCCCCATCCAAGGCTTCCAAAAATGTGGACACTTTGTAAGTAGACTGGATCCCCAATATGAAGGAATCAGAGGGGATTTTCCTGTGGCAGATTCACCATTGGACTTCTTGTCTGAAGTTTGAATTTCAAGCAATTACACTTGTGGCTTCGAAACAAAGCATGAACTATTGTTAATCAGCTCCCTGCCCCCACTGAGTGGTGTGAAGTTGCAGACCAATGGAAGAAATGGGCCCAATCTTAATGAAGAGCAGTGTAGCAACCTACAAACTGGTGCCTTTCGTTCCCAACACAGACTAAGCATGAGTCTCGAACAGAGGGGAAATAGGACAAAATGGCCAGTCGATTCTTCATCTGGCTTAATTTTTTTTTAACTGAGAAATTATAAATTCTCAGGTTAGAGACACCTAACAAAAGTATTTTGGATGCGTACTATGTGTCAAGCAACCACAAAAGTAAGGGATGGTCTAATGGGGAGATAAATGTGTAAATAAACAGGCCATTCAGTGTGTTAAAGATTTCAGGGTCACAATACAAAATACTATGGCAGATGAATTAATAGTAACTTGAGGGATGTCTGGGTGGCTCAGCGGTTGAATGTCTGCCTTCAGCTCAGGGCGTGATCCTGGAGACCAGGGATCGAGTCCCACATCAGGCTCCTACATGGAGCCTACTTCTCCCTCTGCCTGTGTCTCTGCCTGTCTCTGTGTGTCTGTCGTGAATAAATAAAATCTTAAAAGAAATAGTAACTTGAGCCACTAAATCTTGTGAAGTTGGATTTGACCTCCTAGAAGTATGTCACCTACCACATGAACACCAGTAATGCACCAGCCCGTGTTGTACTTCCTTTCAAGCATTAATTAACCCATGTTTACCATTTATCAGGAACTACTCATTACCTCATTACAGAGGATGAGAAGATTTGGATATGTTTATGCTGGAGAGCACTAAGGGGGCGTAACCTGTCCCAGCAATAATGAGTAAGAAGCCTGTTGACTAACGAGGGTTTGACCGGCGCACCTAAGGAATATGTGAAAACACTTATGAATCATTCACCTTCCCATTTCAGCTGCAGACAGAGGAAACTTTATCCTTCCACACAACATTTAGAAACACGTTTCTCGTTATGTCCAAGATTCCAAAAGTAATTAAATGTCAGCTAATTTTGACTCTGTTTCCATTTGATCAGCCATGGATTGTTTCAAAACTTTGTCAAGTCATTCCTGGATTTATCCTACTGTGATCCTGTGCTTATTTGGATTTTTCTCCATGATGAGACCCTCAGAACCCTTCCTTATCCCGTATTTATCTGGACCAGATAAAAACCTGACCAGCTCAGAGGTAAATTAATATACATCCATACATATCTTAACATGGTTTAATTTTACAGGATTTGAACAAGATGTGGGGTTAGGGCTTCATCACACTTGAGATATTAACGCACTAACCTTGGTGATCCATTTTCATAGTATTTGTCATTTAATACAATGATTCAAACTAGTCTTCCCTCCTCACACTTGTAAAAATGGGAAACCTCAGCATATTAAAGTCCAATACATATTTTAACTTTTATGGAGCTCTACCATTAGTCTTAACACAAGGTAATTTTCAGGGCTCCATCGATTCTGTTATACTAACGTAATCCTAACGTAAAATCTCTGCCAGGCACAGGGTCTAGTCCTAATAAACTTTTAGATGGCTGAGGTATAAGCAGGATCTGATAAAGAACCACATCATTTTTTTAGAACACTTACTCAGTTGTGAAAAACTGTTTACCAGCCAGTGAGACTTAACAGCTTTATCTCTCAGCTCTATCTTCCCCTGAAGGCCAAATTGTCTTAAAAGATCCACCTCCTTTTTTAATAATAAGTGCAACAAGAAAAGGCACTCACCCACCTGGAGAATTACCCTGCTCTGGTTTTATAATCTCCAGCCATAGCCACGAAGACACTACAGAGTGTGTGCCTTCACCTAGAAGGCTAAGCGATGCTAGTTAATTTGGTGATGAGGTGCTACGGACAGAAAAGCAAGCGTGTTGTGTGGTGATGTAAAATCACTTTGCGACAACTCTGTTTCCAATTTTTTTCCAGATGGAAGCCGATCACAATCGAGACAAAACAAAGGACAAATACAGGTCCTAAATCAGCCAGTGAACCGACTGGGGTCTGCTTCTGTGACCACTATAGACCAGTTTGCTTACCTATGCCCAGAGGTGCCACTCAGTCCCACTAGCCTTTGCAATCACTCTGCTGTCTACAGCAGTGGCACAGAACAGAACAAATGCAGGTGTGGTGTGACAGTGCTGCCACTGCACCCATCCTGCCCCAGAGATCAACCCCTTCGGTCCTTCCTTCCTAGGAATGATCACTGCGGTCCCTTGCATTTCTGACGATAGCCATGAGATACCCACATCAAATGAGGACAGAATTGAGTAAGCAGAGGTTAACCAGTAGAATTGGGAGGGGAAAAGCTTTGGGAGATTTGGCCAGGAAGATAATGCAATGCATGACTTGTTCCCACTTTGCAATTTTGCAAAGTTCTTTATTCTTTTCTGTCCTCACATGTGTTCATTAGACTGTGGACATTTCTGACATGGTGATGGATCAAATAAACATAAAGTTTGTTGGAGTCTTCTAACATTGTAGCCCCTTTGTCTAATGTTAAAATCTTTGAACAAAAGAGGAATGGTATTTTTTTAAGAGACTAAAAACCCCAGGAGTGTCTGTTGAATAATTTTTAACTACTTTAACTCAAATGTACATACTATTTAACTTTAAGAGAGTTCAGATTGCACATTAAGCAAATATATTCTTCTGTTGGGATGCACATAAATTTATAAATTGGTTTTATTTTGAAGAAGGGGGAGGACCTCTTTTTTCCTTGAAAATCCATTTTCTTGGGGCCCCTGGATGGCTCAGTCAGTTGAGTGTCTGCTTTCAACCCAGGTCATGATCTCAGGGTCCTGGGATCGAGTGCCGTGTTGGGCTGTCTGCTCAGCAGGGAGTATGCTTCTTCCTCTCCCTCTCCCTCTGTGTGCTGTCTCAAATAAACAAATAATCTTAAAGAAAGAAAGAAAGAAAGAAAGAAAGAAAGAAAGAAAGAAAGAAAGAAAAGAAAGAAAAAGAAAGAAAGAAAGAAAGAAAGAAAGAAAGAAAGAAAGAAAGAAAGAAAATCAGTTTTCACTTGTGCTTTTCCATAATATGAAGAATATCTTATCCAATTGGATGCAGAGTTTGATATTGGGCAAGCCACCTACACCTTAGTAATGTACTACGTAAAAAGGTATCTCTTTCACCTCCTGGTGCTTCATGGTCACATGATCCATTTTTCAACCTCACAGATCACAAACGAGATCTTACCAATTTGGACATACTCTTATCTGGTGCTGCTGCTCCCCGTGTTCATCCTCACTGACTATGTCCGCTACAAGCCAGTCATCATCCTGCAAGGGATCAGCTTCATCATCACCTGGCTGCTGCTCTTGTTTGGCCAGGGAGTGAAGACCATGCAGGTTGTAGAGTTCTTCTATGGGATGGTGACTGCCACCGAGGTGGCCTACTATGCCTACATTTACAGCGTAGTCAGCCCAGAGCACTACCAGAAAGTGAGTGGCTACTGCAGGAGCATCACACTGGTGGCCTACACAGTGGCCTCCGTGCTGGCCCAGCTCCTGGTGTCCCTGGCCAACGTATCGTACTTTTATCTCAATGTCATATCCTTGGCCTCTGTCTGTGTGGCCTTTCTTTTTTCACTTTTCCTACCAA
The DNA here is from genome assembly GCF_048418805.1 of Vulpes vulpes. Classification (NCBI taxonomy): domain Eukaryota; kingdom Metazoa; phylum Chordata; class Mammalia; order Carnivora; family Canidae; genus Vulpes; species Vulpes vulpes. The sequence continues at coordinate 11,296,548 of NC_132788.1, forward strand.
TGCCTAAGAAGAGCATGTTTTTTCATGCAAAACCCAACAAAGAGGTACAGAAGCCATCAAACAAAAATACAGAGTCAGATGAACCTTCCAAAGTTACCACACAAGATGGCGAAGAGATACCCACTTCAGAAATACCTACCATTTCAGGGAACCTGGATGGTGCTCCGGTGATTAGCCCAATGCCTAAAAATTTGATTTTGAGTGTTTTTGTGCAGTGGTTCCAAGATTTGAAGGAATGCTACTCCTCAAAGCATCTTTTTTACTGGTCCCTCTGGTGGGCCTTCTCTACAGCAGGTTTTAACCAAATTTTGAACTATGTTCAAATCCTGTGGGATTACAAGGCACCATCCCACAGTTCTTTTATCTATAATGGGGCAGTAGAAGCTATTGCAACCTTTGGAGGTAAGCAAACATTGATTTATCTTCCCTTGATGGGCTACCCCCATTATGTTTTTGTCTTTGTTGCTAAGCTCCATGGTGGTAAGCTAATTCTGTAAGAAGGCATATTAACCTTTATTTTTAATGGAAGGCACTGGAAGAAAGAAAAAGAGGACCATGACATTTGTATGTAATGTGGTAGAGTTATGGCAAGTAATTCAAGAGCTCTGGATTAAGCATCAAATGATTAAATTTTAGGCAAACTCCTAAGATTCCAATTCATCATTAGGAAAGGGGTCGGGATCCCTGGGTGGCGCAGCAGTTTAGCACCTGCCTTTGGCCCAGGGCGCGATCCTGGAGACCCGGGATCGAATCCCACGTCGGGCTCCCGGTGCATGGAGCCTGCTTCTCCATCTGCCTATGTCTCTGCCTCTCTCTCTCTCTCTCTCTCTCTCTCTGTGACTATCATAAATAAATAAAAATTTTAAAAAAAAGGAAAGGGGTTAATAATACCCCTTCTTCTTTCAGGTTGTTTTTTTATATACAAAGAAAAATACTCACCTTATACATAAGTAAGGAGTTTTCATTATTTTAGTAAAATAGATTGAACCCTCAAGCCTTCCAGATTACCACTAGAAGATTTAACTAGTGCCGACCATTAGCAATCTTAGGTTCTACACTAAAAAGTTTTAAAATGGGGGGATCCCTGGGTGGCTCAGCGGTTTAGCCCCTGCCTTCAGCCCAGGGCATGATCCTGGAGTCCTGGGATCGAGTCCCACATCAGGCTCCCTGCATGGAGCCTGCTTCTCCCTCTGCTGTGTCTCTGCCTCTCTCTCTCTCTCTCTCTCTCTCTCGAATAAATAAATAAAATCTTTTTTAAAAAAGTTCTAAAAAAAAGCTTTCTTAAGAGATTCAAGTGAGATGTGGAATGTATGCAAGAGTCAGGATTCTAATACCAGAAGGAAATCTGCCTTTGAAGTTTACTCTACAATAAATATTTATATCCTGGTAAGTGGAAACTTAAATTCAACTGAGACTTTAAAGATTTTTTCTAGGAAGTAGGAGATTTCCACACCCTCATTTACAAAAAATTCAGAAAACTCAAGTGGCGTCCATTCTCTTATTGTCTCTCTTTTGGGAGGCTTCACCTTTACTCCTGCACACCAGGACTGCTCTGGACTTGGTTCACTGAAATTATGAAATTATTTCTTCTACATTCCAAATTCTGGGAGGGTGGGGTGAAAGAATGGTATTTCCTTTGTAGCGTTGGTTCTTTCCTGGATCACACATGGAAAAGTTCATCAAACATCAGTAACTTGAAACATAAGTACCTTTTATTTTGCTAAAAAGAACTATAAATGCTAACCCTAATGACTGCCAATTATTCAGTCTCTTAAATTCTGTAAGTCAATATTGAGTTCACTGAAAACCTCAAGTAAATGGGTTAGATCTCAAAGACACTGAGATGGACACCAGAAGTTTAAGATTACTAATAAAGACTAAAATTTTCTATCCAGGGCAACATATCTGTTACCTATTGAAAAAAACTACGATAAACAACCAATGAGAAAGGCAAGTAGGGACGGGCCAGGTATACTATCAGAGCAGCCCTTTCACTCTTCTCTATTCCTGCTCCTCACATGTTGTAGCAAGTGACTGGGTTTATGGATCGTTTCTCCCCACGCTGCTGTGGTAAAGAACTTTCGGGCCTCTCCACATGGCACAGTGCATGGCATGTAATGGATATTAATTAAAAGCGTGGCAACTACCTGATTGAAAGAGGAGGAGGCAAAGAGAGAAGCCAACAGAAAACATGGTTGAGAAAAAGATAAATCCACATGCTATTTTTGTGAAATCCATACATTCATCATGTACATTTGCCTAAGACTTGACTTTTTAAAGAGAGCACGGTAAAAATAAATAAATAAATAAATAAATAAATAAATAAATAAGAGTAAATAGAGTACGGTGGCATATCCCATGTGCACAGTCAATGTGTTGGATCTCCCTTAATGTTTCTTTCTCAGGGGCCGTGACTGCCTTTGCAGTGGGCTATGTGAAAGTCAACTGGGATCTTCTGGGAGAGTTGGCTCTAGCGATCTTCTCCATCATCAGTGCAGGCTCTCTGTTTCTCATGCATTACACAACTGACATCTGGGCATGCTATGCTGGCTACCTGATATTCAAGTCCAGCTATATGCTTCTTATAACCATAGCAGTGTAAGTATTACCAATCATTTCTCTCCACTCCTAAACCCACACCATGTTCTCTCTTCTGTAGCATTTCTGTAGTTCTTTGCAGAACTTCAGAAGTATTTTAATCAATAGCAATATTAAATGTTGGCTACATATTAAATTGGGCACAATGAAGCCATGTTTTCATTTAACTATTTGCCCTCTGAATGTTGCTGAGATAAGTCATCAGAAAAAAAAAGTTCTATGGGTTCATGAACCAAAAGCAAAGATACACTGTCGGGTTGTGATTTTTATTTCAAGTTTTTTGCCATAACGAGGCAGGGTGCAATCTGCTTCTGAATGATTAAGTTTAGGTTTCATCACTAATTTCATTTAGTTGTTTGTGTAATTCCAGACATATACATTTGTGTGAAGCAAAACAGACTCAGCGGGTTATAAAAACTTGGATATTGAAAAAAGTGGATGCAACGATTACAAGAAACTAGCTCAGAAATCAGTTTTTAACAATGAAAAATGTTTTGTTTCATATAGAAGTGCAGAGAAAGCTGACTACAGGAAATGTGCTTTGATATTAATCAAAAGAGATAAGAAATATTTGAATTTCAAATCACATGAAAGAAGTAGAGCCAGAAGCTTTATTAAGTTCTGAGGTTTAATGTGTGAAAAATGTTTGATAAGGAATCGACAAACCACAGAAATATGAGCAGCTTGGGAGAAAGATCATGAAAGAGAATAAGGTTGTTTACCTTTTTTAGTGGAAATATGTCAGTTTAACAAATCAAACTCATGTCTCTTAAGTTTCTTCTTTTTAATTCAAGGACATTGTTAAGGTAGGATTACATTACTTCTTCTCATTTTAAGAATCTTCAGAACCAAAAGCCTTTTACCCTTGTTCCACAGAACAGCTCTAGATAACATACATTTGCCAGTCATTAGTTATAAGGTGTCAAAACCTGTGTAATTATTAGAATAAATTATTTATAGATTCACTCAATTATACAACCAATCATGATCTGGATCTTCCTAAAAATAAATAACTCACCCACCAAAATTTGAAACTGTTGATACAATTGACAGTAAAGAGAATAACTCTCCAAATGATTCCACGAATTGGACATTGCTTGCATTTTCATAAAAATTCACTGTGAAAGAGTATCTATAATCAGAAACCATCAAATATTCTCAGGTTATGAAGACTCAGAACATTTAGGTTCAATTTCTGGAAGCATTAAATTGAAGAGGAGAAATTGTGCCATATTTCCTTTAACTGGTGTTTTCATTCAGCCTTCAACTGTATTGTATTTTTTTAATTCCCTTTCTTTGCTCTGCCTGTTTGTCTAAACTGGAAGAGATTTAGACAAAAAGGGCTGATAGCAAGACACTGCTTTGATCTCCATTTCTTTATTTTCTGTCTTTTAAGGGTAAGGATCCCATGTGTATTTTGTTAAAGAATGTAATTCAACATTTAATGATAGATTTCAGATCGCGGTTAATCTGAGTGTGGAACGCTATGCCTTGGTGTTTGGAATGAACACCTTCATGGCCCTGGTGATCCAGACCATTATGACAGTGATCGTAGTAGATCAGAAAGGACTCAACCTGCCAATCAACATTCAGGTAAGTAGTTTCCTACTCAGGCAGTTGGGGGAATGTGGAATAACTAGGTAATCTGAAAGGTTTTTTCAACCTCACCACAAGCAGTATTTAATTTCTTGAATTGCTTAGTTGAGCAAAATTTTAAATAAGCAATTCCTTCCTTATCATATCATAACACACCAAGTAGGTTTTCAGCAATAACCATACTCAGTAACATTTGCCGGTGGCTACTAACATGTCATCAGATGCCACTCTGGCCATTGTGTCCCCTCTATGTCTGCTCTTCCTCTTGCCATCATATTCGTTCCAAGGTTTAGGAGATTTGACTAGAAGTGGTACATGACTGCAGAGCTCAACTCCTTTTCCCTACTCCACTGAGGACCTTGAAATAGCCCCATTTCACATTTTACATATGGATCTGGGAAAGGAGGGGATAGTTATGTAAGAAGTAACCTCATTATCTAAAATTAATTCCTAGCATTCACTAAATTCATTCACTATCCTGTAGACATAAACACATGGATCAGTGGAATTTAGTGTTTTTTCACTATTGTTGGTGTTAGCTGGGGTGTGAACCCAAGCAACCTTGGCTCTAGAGCCCACATTCTTAGTTACTGAATTTCTTACATTTTTATAGCTGATTCTTCTAAGATAGAAGAAGAAAGTATTGTGCATATCCTGGGTCTTAGTTATCCCATAATCCAAGCAAATAATTATCATCACTGTGTATTATCAGTGACATAGTCATATTTTATGTGTGTCTAATTACCTCTATGTGTTTTTCTCTAGTTTTTAGTTTATGGGAGTTATTTTGCAGTTATTGCTGGCATTTTTCTAATGAGAGGCATGTACATCATCTACTCAACCAAATGCCAAAAGCAAGCACAGAGACCAACTACAAGTCAGAATCCAGATGAGCCCCACCCAGAGGGGCTAAGGAATGTCATTACAGGAACAAAGCTCTAACCTTATGGCAGCCACTGCATCCGTTGGGCAAGGATCCTCCTGGTCATAAAGTTACTGAGTTCCACAAATTGGTACACTTCCTAAGTCTGGTTTTCAACAAACCTTTGCAAAACCACAACAAAATCTCAGTTTTAGACCGGCTACTATGTGTCCATCTGTATGCAGTCAACAAGGCCCATCATCTCGATCAAATAGCTTGTGTTGGGGACCCCAGTGAGTAGCAAGAACTGAGAAATTCTGGTTTTGATTACTCACTAAGACATACAAATGGCATGGAAATAAACTATGAGAAAACACCAGTCATCCTGGAGTTGAAATTCTCCATTCATAAACAGAAATACTAACTGGACCAACCCCTTTGCTAGGTTTAAATATTTGTTTTATTTTACCAAAACAGACAAGAGATGGGACATTTTTTGTCACATAGTTATTTTCCTTCTTTTATCAAGTATATTTCTATATAACTTGCAGTTTTCTGAGAGAATCTCCAGGTCTGGTCCAGTTTCTAAGGACCCCTCTTCAATCCTGATAACATGGCATTGTTCACAAACTACTATTTGATAATATCACCATTTGATTTTGTCATGATTACTTTTTACTTTGTGTTATTCTGAGTGTTGTTGAAATTCTATCTCAGGAATAGCCCCAGACATTCCTGTGTGTCCACAGAATGACATTCAAGTCAATTCCTGGTGGCCTAGGAGAGGAAGTGAGCTTTCTCCCTACCATGACTCCAGATAGGTCATGATATGTCAGTTTGATCTCTGTCTAAAACAGAAAAATGTAAGTAGAAATTTCCAGGAATTTCTTTTTTTTTTTTAATAATGAATTTATTTTTTATTGGTGTTCAATTTCCCAACACACAGAATAACACCCAGTGCTCATCCCGTCAAGTGCCCCCCTAAGTGCCCGTCACCCATTCACCCCCACCCCCCGCCCTCCACCCTTTCCAGCTGAAAATATTTGTAAATAAAAAAAATAATGATGGGGTCAGCAGCGAGGGGGACATCTAATTTTTAAGTGGCAGAGATTGTCCTACATAAAATACTGTGTGCAAAAATATTAAATTGTCTTTCTAAATTCTTGATGAATTGTGCTAAGAATCATCTGTGCTTGTATGTCCTTTGAAACTTCAATAGAAGACACATGGAATAATCTGCCATGGAAATAAAGAATGCCGGTTCAAGATTTGTATTTCACATATACTTTTCTCCAAATTCTAAAATTCGATCACTGGACTGAAAATAAAACTCAGCCCCAAAGCCAACACCTACTAAGTAGGGAAAACTAGTGACATTACTACTTATATCAAAACCAAGGTGGGATCCCTTGGTGGTGCAGCGGTTTAGCGCCTGGCTTTGGCCCAGGGTGCGATCCTGGAGACCTGGGATCGAATCCCATGTCGGGCTCCCGGTGCATAGAGACTGCTTCTCCCTCTGCCTGTGTCTCTGCCTCTCTCTCATCTCTCTCTCATCTCTCTCTGTGTGACTATCATAAATAAATAAATAAAAATAAATTTAAAAAAAACAAGGAAAAGATAATCGCTATTATTCTCCTTATTTAATTTATTGTACTAGAGGTATAAGCCAACACAATTAGACAAGGAGAGAGAGAGAGAGAGAAATTAAAAATTGTAAAAGAGGAGGCAAAACTATCATTATTCTAGAGACCACAAGTATTCACCCAGGAGACTCAACTAAAAACTAAGATTGCAGTGCAGAAAGTATATAGAAATCAGCTTTACTCATGATACAACAACCATTTAGAAGATGCATAGGAGTAAAAGATCCAATTTATGATAGGACAAAAAGAATACAAAATAATTACATGTAATCTATTTAATAAATGTGTAAGGCATCTATGACTATACCTGCAAACACTTCTGTAGATTGCAAAATAACACCTAAACATATGGAAAAGCCTATCTTGTTCTCGGGAAGAAAAAAATACATAAAGACATCATGTTTTCTAAATAAATTTATAAGTTAAATCCCATCCTAGAAGAAAAAAATACATTTTTATTCAGAACTAGTAAGGGTGATTCTAAATTTAATTTGGAAAGTAAACAAAGAAGAACCAAGAAAATGCTTTGTCCAGTTGGAAAATGAAATTAAATAATTTGCAGAGAAAAAACTCCTATTTAAACTCTCAACTACATGGGATCCCTGGGTGGCTCAGTGATTTAGCGCCTGCCTTTGACCCAGGGCATGATCCTGGAGTCCCGGGATCAAGTCCCATATTAGGCTCCCAGCGTGGAACCTGCTGCTTCTCCCTCTGCCTGTGTCTCTGCCTCTCTCTCTCTCTCTCTCTCTCTCTCTCCCTTTCTGTGTGTGTGTGTGTGTGTCTCTCATGAACAAATAAATAAAATCTTTAAATAAATAAACTCTCAACTACACGCAACACGAAGAGACAGTCCACTGGAACAGAGTAGAAAATTCTGAATTAATCCTTAGTTCCTAATGGGATTTTAGACTATGATAAAGATAGCATCTCATACAAAAGGAAGAAAAAGAACATTTAATAAATTAGAACATTTTTTTCAAAGGGAAACAAAGTTGCACCCACAAGTGATAGAATAACTTCATCTATATGTAATACAGATGTATCAATGCACAGATATAAAAAAGTGAAACCACAAAAACACTAAGAAAAATGTAAACATTATTTTATAATCTTAAAACTTTCCAAAGTAGTATAAAACCTTGAAATCATTTTAAAAAATAGCATAAAACTAAACACGTGTGGAAGAAAAACCACTGCAAACAAATGCAAAAGACACAATAAGCTGGAATAAATATTGCAACATTTCAAATCTGCTGGGCAGCCCGGGTGGCTCAGCGGTTTAGCGCCACCTTCAGCCCAGGGCGTGATCCTGGAGACCTGGGATTGAGTCCCACATCGGGCTCCCTGCATGGAGCCTGCTTCTCCCTCTGCCTGTGTCTCTGCCTCTCTCTCTCTCTCTCATGAATAAATAAATAAAATCTTTTAAAAAATTCCAAATCTGCTTTCCCTAGTTTATAAAGAACCATTACCAACTGATAAGAAAAAGATCAGTTACCTGATAGAAAAATGGGCAAAGAATGTGAACAGGAAATTCAGAGAAAGTGAAATACAAATGGCTCAGACATGTACATGATGTTTAAATGAACTCATCTGGGAAATGTTTGTCAAAGTACAATGAGATACCATTTTTCACCTGGCAGACTAGAAACTAATCCAAAAGTGCTAATCCAATATGCTTGGTTCTTTGAGAATGGTTCAACAGACTGTCTCAAAGATGGTTGGTGGGAGTATATATTAGCTTCATTGCTGTGAAGAAAAACTCTGAACTCTCACAATTAAAAATGTGAATATCTTTTCACCTATAGATTTCTGTGGTTGAAATATACATCTCTGTGTACCGCCTGACTTGGAAATGACTCACAGATATTTTTCATTTCAGCAGTGTTTCTGAGGACAAAGGATTGGAAACTATTTAAATGTTGTCACATGAATGGGGAAAATATATAATGGTGCGCCAGTATGTTCACTTGTATTAATATTAATTGGATAAAAAATGAGAAAAATCCTTATATAGTGGTAAAGGGTTCTAAAATAAATTATTAAGTGGAGAGAAGGCAAGTGCCAAAATAATGAAAGCAGTAGCTCATCATCTGTGCAAAAGTAAACTGAAAAAATACGTGTATCAACTTAATACACATGCAACTTTTCTGAAAGGACAAACAAAACAAATAACAATGACCTGCTATGGAGTAATGAAGAATGGAGGGCGGGGGAAGATGGCATCTTTCCATGGCTTTTGATGTTTGCACCACATAAATTACTCATAACAAAATTGAAAAGCTAACTTTTAAAAAGTATTTAGCCTCTTGGGATGTAAATTAGCATCACAGAAAAAGGAGCTGGAGATTTTTATTTTTTACACGTAACCATTCTGTTTTATACATTTTTGTAATATGCATGGATAATCTAAATGCACATCTATAATTAAAAGGAACAAGCACAAAAGACAGAGTATTCTGAAAAGAAATTTTCTTATTTGGTATCTCATTAAAGAGAAAGGGTTTTTTTTATATATTAAAACACAGATTTGCTTTGTAAGGTGTGGAGTTTCTTGACTGGTTAAGACACCTTATGGATAAGATAAATGCTTTCTTTTGTATGTAGAATGACTGGTGGGAACACCAGAAAAAAATTCATAAACAAATAATCAAAATAAGGGGATAGAAATAGCAAAAGAGTAACCACTTTTGAAAAGAAAAAAAGGTTATGTTTCTAGCTTGTTTGCACTTGCCCTTTGCCTATACTTAGGCCTCAATTTAGGTGAAATATTTAGATCTGGGTTTAGGAAGTTGTCACGTGAAGAGGCATGTGATGCACATTTGACAAATAAGCAGGATCACTATGTCTTTAGGGAAGAGGCACACACAGTGGTAGGTGTTGAAGTGATGGAGGGAAGTGTCTGCCATGGAAAAGTGACAGGTGGCTAGGAGGGGTGGCCCATGGCCTGCCCTGCAACCCTGACTTTGCATTGCTGCCATGCACACTTACCATTCAGGTTGGCCAAGGTGAGAAAAACCCTCGGGTACACCCTGTTGCCATAGCACAATTTAAGCAGAATCACTTAGGGTTGTTTTCCACACTTTTTATTTATTTATTTTAACCCTTTACCCCCTTCACTAATTTCTCCCACCCACCACTACCTACCAGTTCCCTGTATCTATGATCTTGTTTTCTTTTAATCCCATGTATAAGAGAGATCACATGGTATTTATCTTTCTCTGACTTATTTCATTTAGCATAATGCCCTTTTGGTCTATTCATGTTGTCACAAATGGCAGGATTTCCTTCTTTTTTTTAAGATTTAATTTATTTATGAGAGAGAGAGAGGCACAGACACAGCAGAGGGAGAAGCAGGCTCCATTTCATGCAGGGAGCCTGACGTGGGACTCGATCCCAGGTCTTCAGGACCACACCCTGGGCTGAAAGTAGCACTAAACCGCTGACCACCCAGGCTGCCCTCCTTTTTTTTTTATGGCTGAATTATACACATACACACATAAACACACACACACACACACACACACACACACACACCACAATTTCTTGATCTATTCATCCAACAGATGTTTTCTGTGTTTTATTAAGAAATTTGGGCAATAGCTACATGGTGAATGGAAACAATAGTGATAGTAAAAGAACAGAGTAATAGTAATAAAAATAGTTTGCATACTGGTGCAGAGCAAGAGAAGTACCAAGTTGGGAGACCACATGAATACCTTTCAAATAGAATACTCAGAACGGTGATCACATTGGCTGGGCTCAGTGATCTTCAGGTGTGGGTTGGGTTTACGTCTTTGTCATGTCCATTTCCTGTTTAAGAGTTTTTTTTCAAATAAAAAGCCTTGACACCATTGGGTTGAAAGAGAAGGGGATTGAGTTCATAAACCAGTGATATTGTTCAAGAAAGTAAATCCTGGTGCACCCAGGTGATAGCAAGTGGAGAGATCTGGGAGCAGTCGCACGAGCTACAGTCACAGGACAGGTGGCAGCAGCAGACCACGGGGACACTGCAGCAGCCCCCACAGAGCCACAGCAGCAGGGGCAACAGGACGAACAGCAGCCCACCCAGTAGTACCTGCAGGTGTTACAGCTGCTACAGCTGCCACAGCCACCGCAGCCACTGCTGCAGCCACCGCAACTTCCACAACCACAGCATCCCATGGTGTCAGTAGAGAGGACTCAGGACAGGTGAGCAGGGAGACTCAAGGGGTGGGAGCTCCTTATGTGGCATCTTGAAATGGTTGGTGATAGAACAACCCAAGACACATGACAAATGGTTCCTTCCTTATTATTTATTCCAACATCCAGAAAAGAATCTAGAATTCTTTCTCATTTATATTCTTACTGGGAAACATTCAGAGTTTTTACCACATGGAAGAAAGATGGTCCCTTTACTGGACAGAATTAACTTGCATGGCTTTCCATAGAATTATCTCATGTCAGGCAGCCTGGGTGGCTCAGCGGTTTAGTGCCGCCTTCAGCCCAGGGTGTGATCCTGGAGACCCGGGATCGAGTCCCATATCAGGCTCCCTGAATGGAACCTGCCTCTCCCTCTGCCTGTGTCTGTGCCCCTCTCTCTGTGTGTGTCTCTCATGAATAAATAAATAAAATCTTAAAAATAAAAAGAATTATCTCATGTTGCTTTTAGAGATCTACAATGTACATATCTGGAAAATAGCTCACCTGGCAATGAAAAGCCAGAACCAGGTAACCAGGGAAAAGGTGCTCTAGAGTCTAGACAGCATCTAGTCCTTTCCTGATGCATAGATTCTTCCTTACGTACCAAAACTTTTCATATGGAGTTTAAAAAGCAAGATGAAAACAACAGCATTCTGACCTGACCATTGGATGTCTCTTTACTCTTTCAGAGGCTAAAAAACATCACTTGTGGAGGCTGAGGGGGGAAAGGTGGTGAGAGGCTGCCCTGGGAGTCTTCCAAAAACCTGTGGATCTAGGGCTTCAAGCCACTGAGCACAACATTCTAAAGAAATTCTGAATTAAGTTCTTTCAATCAGGGACACCTGGGTGGCTCAGCAGTTGAGCATCTGCCTTCAACTCAGAGTGTGATCCTGGGGTGCTGGGATCAAGCCCCATGTCAGGCTCCCCACAAGAAGCCTGCTTCTCTCTCTGCCCATGTCTCTGCCTCTTTCTGTGTGTCTCTCATGAATAAATAAATATTTTTTAAATTCCTTTAATCATAGCCATCTGGGGAAGATATTGGCTTGGATTTCCCCCCCGTTCAGGCACCTATAATCCCCAAGAGATCAAGATCCAAAGATCAAGTCTCTGTTTGACTTTACAGAGGAATTTGGCTTTGGCAGCGTGTAGACCTCAGTGTCTGGACTCTGCCCTGACAGTTTGGCCAGGAGGGAGGTGGGTTAGAGGACTCCGAGCTGGGCAATCTCAGATACTGGCAGCAGGAGAGGCAGAGAGCAGGACTCTCATCCAGAAAGGACTAAAAACAAACCAAACTGAGAAAAAAATAGATTGTTGAATTTGCCAACCTCCTATCATCCCAACAACGGAAGAAGGAATGAGACTGTCTGATGTGGTATTTGATGGAGCTTGCAGAGGATTTGTTTTCTTCTGCTTTGTTGGTGCTGTCAACTTGTCCCGCTGAAAATATTCCTGCATGCTGCATGACTTGAGGAAGTTTCTTCATGTTTTTGTACCTGTTTTCTCATCTATAAAATGGGGACAAGAACAGTCTTACTTCATAGGATTTTTTTGAGGATTAAATGATCTAGGACATGCACGTCAAGTACCCAGGAGTACTCAGCACACAGTAAAGGCTTGGTAAGTCTTGGATGATATTACTATTAATAATCATTTTTCTAAATGTGAGATGTCCAGGCATACACAGTTTCTTGGGCTGCCTGAGTTTTTATTGAGAGACCATATTAGTAGCATCTTTCTAGGACACTCGCAATTCAAATATCTTATGGAACTGCCTAATTATAATGCAGAGCAGACGTATAAGTTTTGGAAACTACAACCATTGCTCTAATGGGAAAAAGAGAACAGACTGCATGAGGCTGAAAACTAAATTGCCCTAGTGGAAATTCCATCTAAAGTAGTAACACCTCTTATTAATAATTAATTCAGTGCTTGATGTGAACCAGGCATTGTTCTAGTTCCTGCAGTTTGCTTATTTTTAATCAAAAGTCTTCAAAAAAAAAAAAAAACCACACTACTTCATTTTCTATTTGCAGTGGAGAAATAGAAATTAAACAACTCTTCTGACTTCCTCTAGCGTCAGCTTCTGCTCCATCCGATCCTGGCCCAGATTAGAACAACATATGCTGGCTTTATCTAAATTTACCACAGTTTTCCTGCTTTAACATTAAAGAGTAAGTTACAATGTTATTGTATTTGAAGGTATGTGAAATTTAAGTGCTCATATTTCCATTTTAAGGTATCCAATTTTGATAGTCTGTAACTTTCTAGTCAGAGTTTATACTGGGGTCACTGTAGGAACTGGTGGGTTATCAAGAAGAGTGTAAAACATAGTTGCTAAAATAATTTAGGCATCTTGGGTAATGGGAAGCAAATTTTGCACATTTATTTTCACCAGTTTAGCTCTTCCAGACCTTCAAAATTAAAAAAAAAAAAAAAGTCTGGAATTAGGGGCAGAGCAATATTATGGAACTTAGCTGTGTCCACTCCACCGACCACTAGTAGAGATACCACATTTGAGTTTCTCCTCCACAGGCAAGGTGACTCAGAAAGCTGAGGGTATCTTAGAGGGTAGAGGGATCTACAGTACCCACAGCAAATTCCTATTCAGGTCCCACACTCTGTTCCCTTCTAGTAAACACAAAATGTGGGGCTCCCTGGGTGGCTCAGCGGTTTAGCGCCTGCCTTTGTCCCAGGGTGTGATCCTGGAGTCCATGAATCAAATCCCAGATCGGGGTCCCTGTGTGGAGCCTGCTTCTCCCCCTGCCTGTGTCTCTGCCTCTCTCTGTGTGTTTCTCATAAATAAATAAAATCTTTAAAAAAATTAATAAACACAAATTTTGAAAACCTTGTCATTTCTTTTTATTTCTTTTCCTATCTTTTGAAATGATTATAAGGACAATTGACCTAATCTAAGAATGTACACGAGCTTCAAGGTTATTATATAAAATCCACAGTGCTGTCGGGCTAATGAATGCCAGCCCTGTGAGCTACACCCACACAGAGGGAGAAAAATGCTGTCCGGAAGCCAGCTGCAAACGTCTGGAAGGAGGTAGCTCAAAACCAGGTGTAAGTGATATGACAGGGAAAAGGAGGCAGCACCATAACAATGGCCACAAAGGGATGCAGATGCCTCAATCTTCAACCCGAGAGACCAGGTTGCTTTGGGGATCCTAGAATGGGAGAATTTCGCAAAGGAAATGGAAGAGGGGGAGCAAAACGCATCCAGCTTTGGAGATAGGAATTAAACTAAAATGTCATGGAAATAAAAGGCAAGTGTGTGCACTCAAAAATTCAACCCGACTAGATGTTCCAGGGGAAAAAAAAATGTGACTTTGATAAACCCCAGGGAGTGAGATTAAAACAGGAAGCTAGCAAAGTAATAGCAGGAATGTGTCTGTCCGGGCTCCTGGCCACTCACAAAATGCGATGCTGAGAAAATCCAAAGACTTAGCTTCTCCAAGTAGTTGTTAATATGATAGCAGTGATTTATTTTTAACACAGGGAACGATCAATACTCTGCCGATACAAAGGTGGAGGTGTCCTCACTCTGTGCTAATGAACTCTGGTCCTTCCTGTCTGCTGAGGATTGCAGTATGCCACGGCGTGCCACGGCATGCTTCATTGTTCAATCAAGATTTTCTGCAGCTGTTACAGATCTGCCCCACAAACCAGAACTTTGAGTTCGCAGCTGATGGCGGCTGGCCTTGTGTCCCCGTGGAGCAGAGGACAGAGCACCCCGCTCACCTTGTGAATCCCGTTTCCTCCTGTGTAAAGCCTCCTCTCCTCTCACTTTTCAGACCATAAAGGTAAGCCCAGACCAGCTTTATTTATCTGCTGGAGGAAGCAGCTGATCAAAGACACCTTTCTACTTTTTTGCTTCAGACACTGGTTTCACCAAATACAGGACCACTCTCGTTTCATCTTTAGGGCCAAAGTATGGAAAATGACTCATTCCTGGAGGAGGGGAGGTTGTATCAGAACAGAGAGGGCAAGAGCAAAATAGTAATTTGGACAGCATTCTTACTTGCATTCCTTGCTATGGAGAAGATACATGAGTCAAATAATAATTACAATGTCACTGTTTCTTATAATTTGCCCAAGGCTGGAGGGGGGCTGCAACATTTAATCCAGATTGTATACTCTTAGGTGTAATAATAAAGGCAAGGCATCCTTGAAGCAACCTCCAAAGCTCTGCTAGTGGTGCCAGCAGCTGGAACGGGAAGTTCTGGAAGCAAGGACAAGAAGGGGTCTACACCTCCTCACATTCATGGGATAAAGGTGGCTTTCAGTGTGAATGCTCTTTCCCTGTGCTTCAGTTCCCCTGAACTTTCAATTCAGGAACCTTTACAGATGGGAATTAAGCACCATGTCACTGAAAGCCTGACACTGGAGATGTCACTAGCACCAAATAGTACAGGATCCCTTTCACCCAAGGAACAGCTTGTAGGGGCTTAAACTGTCCAAAGAAAACTTCTGTAAAAGTCCACTGAACTGATTTCAAGAGTGCATGCTGCATTATTCAGCCATGAAAAGAATGAAATCTTGCCATTTGTGACAACATGGATGGACCTTGATGGTATTATACTGAGGGAAATAAAACAAACACAGAAAAACAAATACTGTATGATTTCACTTATATATGCGGAATCTAAAAAACAAAATAAATAAAACAAAACAGAAACAGATCACTGATACCTAAGGGAAATAGAGGAGGAGGGGAGGGGGATGGGCAAAATAGGCAAAGGGATGAAGAGGCACAAACTTCCAGTTTTAAAATAAATAAGCCATGGAAATGTATTATACAGCATAGGAAATATAATTAATAATACTGCAATAAATTTGTATGGTGACAGATGGTAAGTACTCTTATTTTGAGGATCATTTCATGTATAAAAATATTAAATTGTTATAATGGACATCTGAAACTAATAGAATATTGGATGTCAATTATCCTTCAATAAGAAAAAGGGAATGCATGCTACATTTATTGTCAGTTGGAGTTATACATGGTATTTAATATGCTCATCATTTTTTTAAGATTTATTTATTTGTGTGAGAGAGAGAGTGTGCGGGCACAGGGGGCAGAGGGAGAAAGAGAGAATCTCAAGCAGACTCCCCACTAAGTGGGGAGCTCAACACGGAGCTCAACCTCACAACCCTGAGACCATGATTTGAGCTTAAATCAAGAGTCAAGACATGTAGCCAACTGTACCACCCATGCTCCCCAGTGTTCATCATTTTAGATGGTAACCATAAGTTCTACACCACACAATTCTGATTTGGGAAGTAGCCGGCAAAGACAGAGGAGAAAGTAAACAAGACCTGGGAACAACTCAAAAGGAATGAGAGATGGAAACAAGACTAGCATGCCCCACCCAATGGGTACAAGAAGAGTTCAAGCCTCGCATCCTTACAGAATTGGATTCTAAACGGCATGACCATGGGCCAGCCGCGTTCTCTCTCCCAGAATGTCTGCTTTCTCATCTCCAAGTGGAGATAATATCTAATTTGTGAACTTTTCAGAGGATTAAAAACAAGACATAGAAAGCATGTCATATAAATGCCTGCCCAAGCAGGTGTCAGGGTAAATGGCACCTACCAGAGGTATTATTTTTACATGCTTGTTGACAGTACGGGTTAGGAAGAATTGATTTGGTTTTGATAGAGAATTGCATGCTTGGAGTACACGCTGAGCACTCAGAACCTCAGGAAATGTGGATAGATAGGCATCGCCGGATTCAAGTAGGTCACTAGAAGTAATATTAATAGGTGGTTATCCAACCTAAAGAGGTATCACAAGAAGACAGGTGGTATTTCACTACCCAAGTCCAAGTGCTTCCAGAGGGTATGAAGGGGATGAGAGTCTTTGGTGGGCTGAAGAATTTCAGAGATCTATGTGCATATGTCTTTTAAACAGGGTAGCCCTGCCACACACCCCCTTGTGCAACGCTAAACCAGGCAGGGTGCACACCTGATACTCAAGTGGTCCCTTTTGGAGAAAGCAGTCTGAGCAGAGGTATCAGAGAAGTCCTCAGCTTGGAAGTGGGGTGCATCAGAATCCAGAGGATCCCTGAGTAACTGCTGAAAATTGCATACAGGAGATTTCAGTACCCCTTCTTTGAAGGGCGTTCCAGGAACTCCATGGAAGATGGGGAAAGCCTTACTGGAGAACTCAGCTTTTAGTCCAACAGACAAGATCAGGAATGCAAAATAACCAACTAAGAAATGTACTCTGAAGAGACCTTAGGATGAGGCTTTTTCCACAGAGAAGTGATCAAAACATGGAAAAGCAATAGAGTTTAGGGCATTGGCATGATTACTGTAGAAATTATAAAGGAGAGAAGGCTGGGATATTGGAAGCAAAACAGAGATATCCCAATGGCACAATCAAAGTTGATGACATAAGCAAGAAGAGGTCATTGTAGACAGAGCCCTTGACTGGATCCCTTTTTTAGAGGGAGAATAGGATGCGGCCATGAGAATGGGGAACTGAGGTAGAATGGGAAAAGGGATCCCTGGAAATGAGAAGACTGAGGAACTGGGAAGATGAGACACATTTCAGGTGGATATTGAAGAACTGTAAGATAATATCGGGACTTGGGATGAAGAATTGATGCCAAGGATTTGGAAGATGGAGGAAAAGAGAAGGGGCAATCAGTGTCAGCAACTAGACCATGACAAAGTGGTCAAGTTAAGTGAATTCCAAAGAAATGAACATTTTTATTTTCTGCCACAAGATTGAGAATAATTGTCTGGAGGCAGCATGGAGGATCAAGGACAGCATCAACTACCACATGTAAACACCCAAAATCACAGCTAGAAAATGATGGGGTTGACATTTGAACTCAAGAACCTGGAAAATACTAGCAGCAGCCTTGCTCTGCTTAGTTGCGGGGTATAACTTCCATCTCCTTCTCCCTCAAAATCACCCCCTCCATGTCTATATATTCTTGCCCAATCCTGGCACTTTTGCCTAGTCTACTCCTCCTCTGTCCAAGGAGGCAGTGGTCTTCTCCCACCCCCATCAAGTGGAAGATTGTGTTTCTTCTATTAGGTTTATCTCTGATTTTCTCAACCCAAAATTCAGAGGGAAGAGGAATTTCAACCTCTCCAGGACAGTAGAAATAGCTGTAAGTCTGTGAAGGTCATGAAGAAAAAAGACCAGAATTTTAGGTCCAAGTTCAGTTATGGAGTTGTGCAAACAACCCATAGTCAGGCTAGACAGAAGCATAATGAATGAAAGAAGAGAGTGGGCTTCCTGGAGCACAGAAAACAGATGACTCCCAGTCAGGCTCATTGAGGACTCCGCACATTTCATTTCATCAGCTTCTTACACAAGAAAGACCTAGAAAACCCCAGAAGCACTCCATATGGAAGAGCAAATCCTTACTGTCTGTAAAGTAAATAGAAAGCAGTTAACTACTGGCAAATATTTTTCATTGTCATCATTCCTGCTTATTCATGTAATTCAGCTTCTGGTTTTTATTGCCACCTACTCTGTTTATGTAAGAGCTTTATTGATAGAAACTTGATACGTATTTACTTTACCTCGAGGAAGAGGACAATCAATCTAATAGGTCTCCAAATAAGTCAATCTTCATGGGGACCCGTCTTGTGAAGGGACAGAGTGGTAAATAATATGACCTCATCTGGAAGGTCATCCCTCCCAAAGTTCTTCCACCAGGGAAGTCTGAGATTCTATCCAAGGTTGCTTACTCTTTTTCAGGGAGCATCATCTTCCATGGTGAACATTATCCCTAACCTCCTTTCAAAGTGAAATTACCAGAGGACTCATTGATTGTCACTAATAGTAAATGTGAATGTACTTGTGGAAATTTGTATCTCTTACTGTAGACAGCACCACTCCAGCTAAGCCAGGTGTTTAACACATGAATTCCTTAACACATCATATCTAGTGTCAGGCTTTCTTTTTTTAATAAATTTATTTTTTATTGGTGTTCAATTTGTCAACATACAGAATAACACCCAGTGCTCATCCCGTCAAGTGCCCACCTCAGTGCCCACCACCCAGTCACCCCCACCCCCCGTCCACCTCCCCTTCCACTGCCCCTAATTGGTTTCCCAGAGTTAGGAGTCTCTCATGTTCTGACTCCCTTTCTGATATTTCCCACTTATTTTTTTTCCTTTCCCCTTTATTCCCTTTCACTATCTTTTATATTCCCCCAAATGAATGAGACCATATAATGTTTGTCCTTCTCTGATTGACTCATTTCACTCAGCATAATACCCTCCAGTTCCATCCACATCGAAGCAAATGGTGGGTATTTGTCGTTTCTAATGGCTGAGGAATATTCCATTGTATACATAAACCACATCTTCTTTATCCATTCATCCTTTGATGGACACCAAGGCTCCTTCCACAGTTTGGCTATTGTGGACATTGCTGCTAGAAACATCGGGGTGCAGGTGTCCCGGCGTTTCATTGCATCTGTATCTTTGGGGTAAATCCCCAACAGCACAATTGCTGGGTCGTAGGGCAGGTCTATTTTTAACTCCTTGAGGAACCTCCACACAGTTTTCCAGAGTGGCTGCACCAGTTCACATTCCCACCAACGGTGCAAGAGGGTTCCCTTTTCTCCGCATCCTCTCCAACATTTGTGGTTTCCTGCCTTGTTAATTTTCCCCATTCTCACTGGTGTGAGGAGGTATCTCATTGTGGTTTTGATTTGTATTTCCCTGATGGCAAGGGATGTGGAGCATTTCCTCATGTGCGTGTTGGCCATGTCCATGTCTTCCTCTGTGAGATTTCTCTTCATGTCTTTTGCCCATTTCATGATTGGATTGTTTGTTTCTTTGCTGTTGAGTTGAGTAAGTTCTTTATAGATCTTGGAAACTAGCCCTTTATCTGATATGTCATTTGCAAATATCTTCTCCCATTCTGTAGGTTGTCTTTGAGTTTTGTTGACTGTATCCTTTGCTGTGCAAAAGCTTCTTATCTTGATGAAGTCCCAATAGTTCATTTTTGCTTTTGTTTCTTTTGCCTTCGTGGATGTATCTTGCAAGAAGTTACTGTGGCTGAGTTCAAAAAAGGTGTTGCCTGTGTTCTCCTCTAGGATTTTGATGGAATCTTGTCTCACATTTAGATCTTTCATCCATTTTCTTTTCAGGCTTTCTTTTATATCTAAGACTATGCATGCATGCACACACATGAGCGCGCACACACACACACACACACACACACAAGCACGCATGCACTCCCCACTGCCTTCTCCTTTTTCCTCAATGGTCCACAGGGCAGGACGGACCATGTGATTAGAGGAGAGAAGGTAAGCTCTGTGTGGCTCAGCAGGAGAGGTCTTCTCAGAGGGTGGATTTTATCTTAAGTTAGTTAATCTCCCAAATATCTGTGCTCCTCTGTCTGTTGGCAACTGCATATCACCACCAGCACCCCACCACCACCTTTCAGGGTCTCTTACTTTGTGCATCAGAGAAGCCTGAAACCATATCTACCTGACTCTGCCTCCCTGTATGGTTGCACCTCAGTCTGCACATGAGAAGCACTCCTGTGAGAATCAGAAGATGGAAAATAAAGAAGTGGCCAGTATTTTCCAAGGCAGTAACCTTAATTGCAGTAAAACCCAGTGTAGATGTCCTTCTCAGAGAGGCCTTTGAATAAATAAAAATCCCTATCACCTTAATGACATTTAAATCCAAACTTCCCAAAGCCTGTAAGAATGTTCTCTAACATACCGGGATATATACAAATAAATTACCACTAAATTTAAATGATTATTGGAAATTATCAGATATTGTACTTTTAACCCCAGAAATGCAAGTGGAAATTTGTCTGCACATTCATATAGTGCTTAGATTATCTGAGTCTTATTAGAACCATTTTAGAAAACACACTAATTTTTGGCATTTTAGCACATAACATATGTAACCTCTATTGGTCCTATTTCTCTGGAGAACTCTGATACAATAATCAATATTAGCTTATACACTTTGGTGGCACTAGGTAATGTGCCAAAAAATATTCATTTTTGAACATTTGAACAATTTGAACATTTTGAACATTTTGAAAAATGAACAAAAAATGTTCATTGCACACCTACTAAATATTAAGAATATAGTAGACACCAAGATGGCTCTGGCTCTTCTATTTCAAAGGAAACAAACGCACAAAAGCTATTAAGCATATTAATATTAGCAAGTAGTGACAAAGCAATAAGGATAGAGGAAAAAAAAAACATTTTGGACAAGGTGTCCTGAGAAGTCCTGTCTGGACAGCAGCATTGGAGCACCATCTGTATAAAGGTATGGGGTGCAGCGGGCAGGCACCCAGAGGAAGAGGAGCCCAACAGGTAGACTATGAAGACTCCAGGCCCCAAACAGGAAGCACGTTTGACTCCGTGGGCATTGTCACTGCATGCAGGCCCACACATACTTCCCATGGAAATTACATTGAGCTGCACTCAGGAGACAGGCCCTGTCACTACCCAGCAGCCATGTTATCTTCCAGTCTCTACTTCCTTCTAGAAAAATGAAACATTAGGACCAGATTGGCATTCATTTCCAAAATACTCACAGAGGCCCTGTGTTGGACATCCTCCTCACAAGGGTTTCCAATGTACAAGTAAACACTCTAAGGAAAAGTCCAGCAAAGAACTCATAGAACTATTTAATTGAATTCTTTTGAATTTATTTGGTCTCAAACTCTAGTTCTGTTACTAATAGAATTTGAGTTCCTTGAAAACACTTTAAGAAACACCAGACTCTAAGGAGCCAATTTATCTATGTACTAAAGCTGTCTGAATAATGGGATATAAAATCATATGTACCCCCTCCCCTCCATCGCTCCTGCTGTCCAGCTAGCAGGCCCTAGGATTTTTTTTTTTTAAGGGACTGGAGAGAGAGCAGCTTTTAAATTTATTTTTGGAATCTTTCTTACATATAAATTCCTATGTGAAAAAAAAAATAAAAATAAATAAGTTCCTATGTGAACTGTCAATAAACAAAGCAAATAAAAATCAGCGATTCCTAGGCTGAAGCGAGGTCTGGATTTGAGGTGACCATCTGCTCTCTGTCCCCGTGTGCTGGGATCACACCGCCCTCTAGTGTCTCATCTTCAAAGAGAGCTACAGAAATCTTTCAAACTTCGAGCCTCAGAGTTGCTCCCAATTGCTGTTTGCTAAGCTGTGACTCTCAGAGTGAGGTCCCCAGCCAATAGACAGCGTCAGCACAGGAATTTGTTAGAAATGAATATTCAGTTTCAACCCTTCCCTGCAAAGACCTGCTGAATCAGTAAGTGGGGAAGAGACTCAAGGGTCGGTGTTTAGACACTTTCTCCGAATGAGGAACAAAACCACTCAGCCCATCACCCACAGGTGGGAGTAGCACTTTTTTTTGTATCCCGTTTCTTTCAATTAAGAAAACAAAGTTGAACTTGGAACAGCCTCCTGAAAACCAAAAATTCACAGAGGAGTTTCTATACCTAGGATTTGTTCAGCAATTTCCACTCTATGCTATCCTTTCACACTCAATATGTATTACATCCATTCCAATGGTACCACTGGACCCAATTTATCTGTAGCACTGTGATGAATAACCAAAGAAAGTTCTAGAATGGACCTGGCCATCCTTTCTTTAAAAGAAAATTTCTGTAGTGATAATGCCCATCATAAAACATAGGGTTTGGGGACAACTGGGTAGCTGAGTGGTTGAGCGTCTGCCTTTGGATCAGAGTGTGATCCTGGGGTCCTGGGATCGAGTCCCACATCGGGCTTCCTGCGTGGAGCCTGCTTCTCCCTCTGCCAATGTCTCTGCCTCTCTCTCTCTCTCTCACTGTGTGTATGTGTCTCGTGAATAAATAAATAAAATCTTTACAAAAAATAGGGTTTGCATTGTGAAGTAGGGGTGAAAAGCTTGTAACTCTAGCCTATGTTTAATAGATACACAGGATGATATTCTATCATAAGTCTTTTTTCTGCCCAGCCATGCTTAATTTATGTTCTTTTCAGACCAGGCATAACAAATACGGGTGTACAAATGAATTACAGCAATTTTACTACAACTACAGGAAAACTGGCTTTCTTCCTTCCTTTCTTTCCTTCATTCCCCAGAGGCTTCCTGAGTACTTGAGGCGGATGAGGGCTCTCTTAGCTGAAAGCGCAAACTCTACCAAAGATGCCCTGAGAACATCAGCCTCCTGTACAAAAGACACCTTTATTGCTATCATGGCACACTTGTACTAAAATTTGATAACTTGATAAAGAAGAGAGACCCAGTAAAAAGGAGTGCAATCATTACAAACATCAGTATCTCAGTGGGAAAGTCAATATAAAATAAATTTATGAGTAATTGACTAAGCTCTAAGGAAATGTATAAATTTTTATTTAAAAATTGCAGTTTGCTTAGGCAGGTGACCTAAAAGGTGGGGCAGTCCTCTACCATTTCTGCAATTTATGTAATGAGAACACTTCAGTTTTTTTGAACCACCACCATATGGGGTATAACCAATGTTTATTGCTTAGCTGTAGATATTTATAGGTAGCTACCAAAACAAACTGGCAAATTTTACCCAATATATAAATAAAGACTCATTTGTCCTATTTATAGTCAAATATAATGAAAGTATGGATGTAAGGAAATCCAGGATAGAATATATTTAATGAAAGGGTTTTAATGTGTAATACATTGTACGTTGTGTCCAAATTATCAAAAATTCAAATTAGGTGTTTCAGAATCGATATCAGCTTCCTCGGGTGGCTATAACAAAGTACAACGAAACGAGGTAGGTTTAAGACATCAGAAATGTATTGCCTCTCTCATAGTTCTGGAGATTAAAAGTCTAGAACTAAGGTGTCAATATTCCTAAAAGGATTATTTCTCCCCCTGAAAGCTGTAGGGGAAGAGCTTTCTTTGCTTCTGCCAACCTATGGTGTTTACTGGCAATTCTTACTGTTACTTGGTTTGTAGATGCATCATTCCAATCTTCCTTTGTGGTCACATGGCCACCTTCTCCCTGTGGGTCTTTGTATCTGTGTCTCTCCTTATAAGCATCTCAGTCATATTAAAATAAAGGCCCAGGGATCCCTGAATGGCTCAGCGGTTTGGCGCCTGCCTTTGGCCCAGGGCGCGATCCTGGAGTCCTGGGATCGAGTCCCATGTCGGGCTCCTGGCATGGAGCCTGCTTCTCCCTCCTCCTGTGTCTCTGCCTCTCTCTCTATGTCTATCATAAATAAATAAATAAATATTTTAAAAGTAAAATAAAATAAAATAAAATAAAGGCCCACTCTACTCTAGAATGACCTCATCTTAGCTAATTACATCTGTAACAAACTTGTTTCCAAGTAAATTCCATTTTGAGGTATAAGGGGTTAGGACTTCAATATATTTTTGGGCAGGGACACAATTCAACCCATAAGAGTCCACCTTCTGGCCTCCCAAAATTCACATCCTTCCCACATGCAAAATTATATTCACCCCATTCCCAACATTCTGAAATGTCTTAACCACCCCAGTGTCCACTCTAAATCCAGACTCTCATCGAAATATCATCAATTCAGAGTCCAGAAATTTCATCCTCTGAATTGTATAAATCACTAATGGGTGAGACCTAGGGTATGATTCATCCTTTGGTAAAATTCCCCTCCATCTGTGGAACCAGAAAAGAAGGCATCTGTTTACAAAATACAATATCACAGCATAGGGTAGAAAAATCTCATTCCAAATAGGAGACATTGGAAGTCAAAAAGGGAGTAATGAGGGGCAGCCTGGGTGGCTCAGTAGTTTAGTGCCACCTTCGGTCCAGGGCGTGATCCTGGAGACCCGGGATCGAGTCCCACATTGGGCTCCCTGCATGGAGCCTGCTTCTCCTTCTACCTGTGTCTCTGCCTCTCTCTGTGTGTGTCTCTATAAATAAATAAAATCTTTTTTAAAAAGTTGGGGGGAGTAATGAGTCCCAAAGAAGTCTTAAAAACTAGCAGGGCAAGTTCCATTAGATGTCAAGACCTGAGAATAATCCCCTGTGGCTCGATGCTCTGTCCTCTGGGCCTGCAGGATGGCAGCCTCACCCTGTTGGCCTGAGGGGGCCTCACCAGCCCAAACTTCTGCACCTGTGCCTCTGCCCTCAGAATCATCTTTTTTTTTTTCTTTTCATTTCATGCTGCCTCTACCCCTGTTAGTCCAGGGTGGTAGTGATTATGCTGATATAAAATTCTCAAAGACCTGTCAGATTCCCATGCAATTCACCGAGGTCCAAATCATCAGACAAGTGGGTCTTCCACATAGCTTTCCAGGATAACCCCATCTCCATTTCTGGCTTCCACTAAGATGGTTGATTGGATCCATCAGCCACACACCTGAGTTCTTGAGCAAATGATTGTCCAGCCACACTGTTGGCGCTGTGGATCAAGTATGCTGTCTAGATGGGCTGAGAATCTTCCCAGTCATTGATTGCTGGCTCCTTTTTGCTTTGGCATTCCTTCCTTGATTTCTTTCTTTTCTCTCACATTTTTTATAAGCAGCAAGGAAAAGCCAGGCTGCATCTTCTAACACTGCTTGGAATTCTCCCCTCATAATGTCCAGATTCATTGCTTACAATTTCTACTCTCCTTCCAACAATAGAACATAATTCAAGCATGTTCTCTGTGATTTTATAACAAAAAGCACCTTTCTTCCAGGGTTGAATAACATGTTTTTCCTTCCCCTCTAGGACATCACCAGAAGCACCTTCAGCATTCATATTTCTAGCAACATTCTATTTCTGGTGATATATGTCTTCTCTAAGACAATAGACACCTTCTCTATAGCACTTCTCTCTTCTTTCTGAGCCCTCAACAGAATTGCCTTTAAAGGCAATATTTCTACCAACAATCTCTTCACGGCATTCTAAATTTTTTCTATCAAGTATCTCAAAATTCTTCCAGCCTCTACCCATCCCATTATTCAGTTCCAAAGCCACTTCCATATTTTTGCATGTTTGTTACAGCACCACATCACTTCCCAGTACCAACATTGGTATCAACAATTCATTAATCTTGTGATTTCCTGGGTGCAAGAGAAACACCCCATTGAAATGAGTCCCCAGTCATACCTGATAGCATCCAAATAGCAAGATGAGTGATGTGACCACTGAAAGTCAATAGAAAGAAAGCTATCTAATCGCCATTAAAAATGATGGAGCCATGTGGTCTGTGTGTGTATTAGCCAACACAGCTCGTTAGAATGGGAAGAGCTATGGATGCCTGGGTGGCTCAGCAGTTAAGCGTCTGCTTTCTGCTCAGGGCATGATCCTGGAGTCCTGGGATTAAGTCCCACATCGGGCTCCCTGCATGGAGTCTGCTTCTCTCTCTGCCTGTGTCTATGCCTCTCTCTCTGTGTGTCTCTCATGAATAAATAAACAGAATCTTTAAAAAAAAAAAAGAAAAAGAAAAAAAGGAAGGAAGGAAGGAAGGAAGGAAGGAAGGAAGGAAGGAAGGAAGGAAGGAAGGAAGGAAGGGCAGAGCTAGGTCCGGATGGAAAATGTTGACCTGGAAAGCTGATTTAAATCATCTAGATTTAAAAAAAAAAACAACAAAAAAAAAACAATACTTTTGGTACAGAGTAAT
Organism: Vulpes vulpes; assembly: GCF_048418805.1. NCBI lineage: Eukaryota > Metazoa > Chordata > Mammalia > Carnivora > Canidae > Vulpes > Vulpes vulpes. The sequence goes on from NC_132788.1 coordinate 11,322,998, forward strand.
GGTGAGCTGGAATATAGAGATCACTTTCTCTTAATTATTTAAAAATTATAGTAAGTTTACATAAAATCTTTACATACAGTAAGTGTTCACTAATTTAGAGAAGACTCCAAATGAATTTAGTAAAACATCTAGATGGAGAAGTATAGGTGTGGACAGCACGTATTATGAGCAGAACATAACTAAACTGATTAAGAGTTCCCTTTATGGCAGACCGTAAAGGTCTGATTAAAAGGCAAGTGAGTATGACTCATGATCTCTCCTATGTAAGTTAGTATTTATAAAGGGCTTTCAGACAATTTAATTCCTTAAAGAAACAGTTTTCCTTGCAATCTTAAACTGTGGATTGACTCTTTCAGTGTCTTCTTATTCTCTTAAATTCATTCTGAAGTCATTTCTACTTTGTGTACTGATGATCAGTGATTCTACTTAGCTGGGTCTATTATGAGCTGTTCCTGTATCAGTGATTTATTGGTGGTGTGATTTCCTGGGTCACTGGAACTAAACCAGATTCTCAAAGAAAGGCCAGGGAAAGACACTGGTGTTTACTTTGCTGGGCAGTGCCCCGAGTCCTCTCCTGTTGACCTCATTTACTCCTCACAAATACTAAAGTAGATCACTGTTACCTTCTCTTAATTAGTGAGACTCAGAGAGGCAAAGGAATTTGAGTAAGTTCAGTCATCTATGTTAAGTGCAACAGAAAAAAAAAATCCATCAGAAGGTCCACATCACAGCAATAGCTGGGATACTTATTCAATGCCCACCCACTCGTGGCAGTGCACCAGCCCCTCAAGCAGCGAGAGCCCTGACACTACAGACACCCCCCACCTGAAGCAGCTGGGATAGATCTGTGTCCTGAAACAGAAGACCCCTGCGTCAGTGCACCCAACAGCCTCAAGAAGACCAGAAGTTTGCATTTTGACATAACTAATTGCAAATCGGATCGTTTGTTTGGTAACATTTTAACTGCTTTGCAATGACCTTTGAAGCAACAGGTTAAAAATCAACTAAGAATTATCACCTGCTTGCACTATTAGCAATCATACCACTAGGGTAACTGAGATTGTAAATTCGGTATTTGTCTCTTTTTAAAGCTATCACTCCACCATTCATTCCAAAAAGGGAAAAGATGGCTTGGAATTAGAAAAAGGGGTCTAAGGAAGGAAAGTTTGCATCTTTCACACTGGGTTCTTCACTCCCTTCAATCTCAGCGGAGAGCACATATCAGGGAACAGTGTACACCCGGGGTCTTCAAAGATCTTCCTAGGGAGCCATAAGTTGTCCACAGGCCAAAAGGAATGCCAGTGGCTTCAGAGGGGCTATGCAGTCAGAGCACCCCTGAGAAAATAAACACACTGTCCTTTTGCAGTAAGTGAGGATACCAGCAGGGGGCAAACTTGGAGCCCATCCTGGCAGCCATAGTCCTGATTTCACAACCAAGAGGATTCTGTATGTTGGTAAATTGAACACCAATAAAAAATAAATTTATTATTAAAAAAAAAGAGGATTCCTTGTAGCTATTTCTCCACATGATCCCTTGTGACGTGAATCTTCCCGCTGTGGTGGTCATGGCTTCCAGACCAACCAGTCCACCCATTTTGAATTCAACCTCCTTTAACAAACTGGCTGCCAACATCTGGTGGGGAATGAGAAGTTACCCACCTGCACAGGTGAAGACAACTGAGCCCTTGGCCCATTGAGAAACTTGTCCAGGGCTCACACAACTCAAAAGGTGCATTCAAGATTTGAATTTGCTCAACTACGAAGGCCTCGTGCTTTTCACCAGGGAATCCTCGTTTCATTATTCCAAAACTATTTTCAGAGCAACCTCCAGGGGCACCTGGATAGGGCTCACTTGGTTAAATGGCTGACTCTTGGTTTCAGCTCAGGTCATGGTCTCAGGGTCCTGGGATCGAGCCCCACATCAGGCTCCGCGTTCAGCAGGGTTGGGGTGGAAGTCCTCCTTGGGATTCTCTCCCTATCCCTTCCCCCCTCCCCTTCTCTCTCTCTCTCTCTCTGTCTCTCTCAAATAAATAAATCTTTAGGGGGAAAAAAAGAGTAACCTCCATATTCTTGAGAATCAAACAGTGGCTTGCTGTTCCCACTCCACAGAACAAATTTACGTAACCAGAACACTTAGAAAATATCTCCTCGCTATTGTTTGAATTGTTCTGGTCAATTAGAAAACCCCACTGGGGTACAGTCCAATGGCTATACTTTCAACAAACATTTCCAGGAGATCTTTGATGTGCAAGGTTGTATGCCAGACTCCATGATGACAATGAATCCCTGCCCCCACGGAGCTGCCAGGCTAACGAGCCGATGTGCATGTCCATACCTTAGTGCTTTCCAAAGCCATCCATTCTACAGAATGCATAGGGTATGCTTACTGACTGGCATCGTTCTAACGTGTGCTAATGCATGTAATCTTCAAAACAACATGAGGTAGGTAGTATCATTCCCATTTTACAGATGAGAAGTCTGAGGTATCAAAAAAGTCCAGTAACTGGCCAAAGTTGACATGCTTGTAAGTAGCAGAGAAGAATTTGGACCCTATTGTCTCCAGAGCCCTGCCTCTGACTGTCACACCATACTGCCTCACCTGGGCTGTCACTGAAAGGAAGCAGAGATTAAGGCAGGAGAGAAGATGGAGAGGGTCTGGAAGCTTCAGGGAAGAAATGGTCAATGACTGAGTGACTGAGTGGCTGAGCGATTGTGGTCCTCTCAGAGCAGGGGATTGCCTTTCTAAAGGCTGCCCATGTCTTCCCTCAGTCAGCTGACGGTAAGGCTTATCCTCCCCAAAAAATCTTCTCAGGTTTCACTATTAGCAACAGGGGTGGGGAAAAATAGGAACAGAGCAAGAGCTAAATATCAACTGAGAAAAGTACTTCTGAGTAGTGTTAAATTTCATCCATGACACCATATTGTCTAGATGTCATGTAATTCCTCTGAAGAGAGGTATTAAAAACAAATGAAACCGCTTGGGAAGATGACAATTCAAATTACTAGAAGCTTCTCATGTTAAACCAAGGTTCACTCTGAGTTTGGTTCTCAGAAAGAGCAAGGGGTCTATCTGCTTTATAAATCTTCACTAACCAAAGGCTATTTTATTCACCAGTTAAAAGCACTCATTAAAATGGATTTCCAGTTCATCAACCACGACAAGGCTCATGATGGGGGGCATGAAGCAGATGTTTGCTTAGCAACTATGTTTATCAAAATTCCACCAATCTTATCTAATGCCCAAGATTTCTGCCTGAGGAGAAATTCTCTGACTTCTTTCTACTGTAAAAGATTACGGGAGGGCATGACCGACAGGCTTGCCGTACTGGGGAGTACTTTTTTCCTCAGTGACCCCGCCATTCCAGCTGGCATGAAACTTAACCTCCTTGCTTCAGTGTTTTTAAGTGACCATTACCATTCTCTTGAAACCAAGAAACCCAAAGACAAGACTCAAGTCCCTGTGTTTTGACCTGCGATATATATTTACTGTCCCCACGATTTTCCTGTTTTCATTTTTAAGACCAAAGGACAAATGGAGCATGGGGACATTTGATGAAAAGAAACCATCAATCTTCTGACTTGCTTTTTTTCTTTTTCCTCCAGCAGGTTAACCATCCATGAATTGTTGCCGGACATCACCAAGCCATTCCTGGGTTTTTCCCACAGTAAACCTCTGCTGCTTTGGATTCTTCTCAATGATGAAACCATCAGAGCCATTTGTCATACCTTATTTAGCAGGACCAGATAAAAATATAAGCCTCAGCACAGTAAGTTTAGTAACATGCTTATCTTAGATTTATATCTTGTTAGAACAACGTCTAAAGCCTTGGGTAAGAGCAAAGTATCAGCACTCCTTACAGTCTCAAATGTGAAAAATAGGCCTTAATGATTTCTGTCTATTTGTCATGTAAAAATATAAAACTTCGCCACCACAAAAATGTGGTGGCTTCAAAACAATCTGTCAGCTGTACAAAAGCAATACTCCAGGATGTCATTGCTAATTATCATGAACCTAAAATAAAGCCATGCCTACTTATAACTACAAACCTTAGAGGATAGTATAAGATCGGGGGGGGGGGGAGTTAGGAAAAAGTATATGCAAAAAATCCTCTGAAGCTTTTTTTTTTTCTCTTTATGTACCGATATTAAGCCTGTTGTTAGCTTTCAGTTAGGTCATAGGATCTAATCCTAAGGAGCCTATGAGTCAGTGGTTCTCAAAGTGGGGTCCTCAGACCAGTGCAAGAGCATCATTTGGGAACTTGTTAGAAATGTTCATATATAGGCCCTGCCCTGGAACTACTGAGTCTGAAAATTTGATTGTTTTAACACACCCTCCAGGTGAATCTGACACATGCTAACATTAAAGAACCATCGCTTTAGTCACTGAACAATAATAAGATCACACGATTCGATTTATTTAGGGGAAAAAATGTCACACCCATTTTACGGGCTGGTTATTCAGCAAACGCGGCATCACAGTTGTATCTCCCATGGCCTTCCTCTCCCAGAAACCATCCTCATGTTCCACCCAAACTAAGGAAATTCTGACCTCTAAACCAATCCACCACTTTCTCTCCCAATTAAAAAAAAAAAAAAGCACATGCCAATCTTGAATGCCAGTAGGTGCAAAGAGGTTTGGCTGGGAGATAGCTCAGGGCTGGATTTATACTCCAGAGCCAGTCACAAAAAACAGATCTGGAAGGTAGCTTTTGCTGGGTTAGTGACTACACCTAAATGTCAGGAAGATCCAGAATAAAGTTCTACCAAACTCTAAGAACATTTAGGTAAAAGGTGACCTGAAAACTCAAGGAGTAAGGGCACAGAGTAGGTCAAAATGAAGGACACTCTCAGGCTTAGTAAATTGGTGGGTTTATGTCAGTGATCTGAGACCCTGGGATTTGAGAGGGTCAGCGAGACCCTGAAAGAACAGAGATTTAAGAGGGCCCACCCCAGCCTTCTTTACATGATCTTCCATCCACTATAAATCTCGCTTACAGAAGCGAAAATAATTATGTATTATTGGTGGGCTCAGATGATTTGCTGATACCACCAGTGTTTCCTGGAAAACCATGACCAAAGCTGACTTAAACCAGAGACATACTAAGGGGTTTCTCATGGCTCCTCCAAAGCAGCCCAAGAAAAAAAAAGGCCATGAATGCAGAAGAACAGAAGACAGACTAGTGTTCCTTCTTCTGATATTCAGTCTGGAACTGGTCATTTGGCCTATGTGTTTCTGGTCACCCAGATGATCTCTAGATAGTCTGCACGTTTTACATACTGATGTGAATCAAAGGTAAATATGGTCAGGTTCCGCCAGTACTGAAACATTCTTTTTAACCTTATTGAAGAAGGGTAAACTATTTTAAAAGGACAGGCAACAGCACGCGAGCAGCCCTACACGGCCCTGGGAAAGCTGGTAAGGCTAACATATGCATTATGGCCTCTTTCCCAGCCTCAGTGGCTTATGTAGATCACATTCCATTTTAAAAAATGAAAGAATCAGGGATGCCTGGGTGGCTCAGTGGTTGAGCATCTGCCTTTGGCTCAGGATGTCATCCTGGAGTCCTGGGGTCGAGTCCTGTGGCAGGTTTCCTGCCGGGAGCCTGCTTCTCCCTCTGCCTATGTCTCTGCCTCTCTCTCTCTCTCTCTCTCTCTCTCTCTCATGAATAAATAAATTTTAAAAATATTTAAATAAAAAAATGAAAGAAGCAGATAACTAAGAATAATAACTGTTCTTTCTTTATATCTGGAGGAAGGAACCCACATGTTTTGAAGATCTATGATTTTTGCACTTTGTTTCCTTGAATTTCAGCTCCCATAGCTTTCCACCATATTGTCAGAAACTCATGTGAAGTATCAAATTGATGTGAGGCCAAACAATATGTCCTAGGATGGATACATGTCATCTGGATAATATATATCTGTGAGATCTATGGTGTGTTTCACTGCTGGTGCTTTTGTCCTCACACCCTCCCTATTTACTCTTACAGATCACAAATGAGATCTTTCCAATTTGGACATACTCTTATCTGGTGCTGCTGCTCCCTGTGTTCATCCTCACCGACTACGTTCGCTACAAACCAGTCATTATCCTGCAAGGGATCAGCTTCATCATCACCTGGTTGTTGCTTGTATTTGGTCAAGGATTAAGAGCCATGCAGGTGCTAGAGTTCTTCTATGGGATGGTCTCTGCCACCGAGGTGGCCTACTATGCCTACATTTATAGCGTGGTCAGCCCCGAGCACTACCAGAAAGTGAGTGGCTACTGCAGGAGCATCACACTGGTGGCCTACACAGCGGCCTCGGTGCTGGCCCAGCTCCTGGTGTCCCTGGCCAACGTATCGTACTTTTACCTCAATGTCATATCCTTGGCCTCTGTCTGTGTGGCCTTTCTTTTCTCACTTTTCCTACCAATGCCTAAGAAGAGCATGTTTTTTCATGCAAAACCCAGCAAAGAAGCTCCTCCAAAGCCACCAGGAAAAGATGCTTTCTTAGAGGAACCGCAAATGGATCACAAACCAGTCTACCAAGAACTATTCACCTTTTCAAGGAACCAAGATGATGGTCCGTTGAGCACTCCAAAGCCAGGAAATGTAACTTTGAGAGTTTTTGTGCAGTGGTTCCAAGATCTGAAAGGTTGTTACTCCTCAAAGCATCTTTTTTACTGGTCCCTGTGGTGGGCCTTCTCCACAGCAGGTTTTAACCAGGTTTTGAACTATGTCCAAATCCTGTGGGATTACAAGGCACCATCCCAAAGTTCTACAATCTATAATGGAGCAGTAGAAGCCCTGGCAACCTTTGGAGGTCAGTATACCAGACTATCTTTTCGATGTGCAGGAGAGATAGTCTTCCAAATCATAGTCTTAGGTCGATTGGTTGTAGTGATTTCAACACTGAATACCAAAAAAAGAGTTTTTGCCACAAAATTTAAAAGAGGGAATGAACATAAGGGAAGATTGACATAGCTATCCATGGAAGATAAAGTTTTACCAATCCACAAAAACAGGGACTGCAAATTTGTGTCCCATTGGCTGAACCTGGTTTGGCCATAAAGATTTGAATGGTTTAAGGTTAAGCTATCTCATCACTTTCCTCTCTAACTGCTCTGTAACTCTGGTCTTTAGAAAGTTGCAAACCATTAATAGAAGTGGGCAAACGATGGCTCATGCCCACTAGAGCTAAAAGTTTTTACATTTTAAGAGGTTGTAAGAGAAAAAATAATATATGACAAGGGCTTTAAAAATAACAAATCCAGGCAAGCAACCAAATAAAAACAAAGAAGGCTATGTGATCCACATGCCTAAAATATTTACTACCTAGCCCTTTATAGAGTAAAGATCTTGAAATCAATGTAGTGGATTTCTAACCAGCATTTTTTAATCAAAGAACAGAATAGGGACACCTGGGTGATTCAGTGGTTTAGCACCTGCCTTCTGCCCAAGGTGTGATCCTGGAATCCTGGGATCAAGTCCCATATCAGGCTCCCTCATGGAGCCTGCCTCTCCCTCTGCCTGTGTCTCTGCCTCTCTCTCTTTCTGTGTCATAAATAAATAAAATCTTTTTTAAAATGTGGCTTTAAAAAAAGAAGAACAGAATAGAAAATTTAGAATAGAATAGAATACATTGAAGCTTATAAGGATAAGTTCTATTTTGTGAAAATTCTGTTTACATACACATATGTATGTACTAGTGGACATATAAAATATATTCCTTTTTCAGACTGTGGCCAAAGATCTTTGAAATCTATTATTCTAGGAGCTACTTTATCATTTCAAAAGTTCCCATTGAGGCAACTTAAATAATATATTTATATCTCTCCTTAACTCTACATGTAGGGATTTGGCAAAGCTTTCTGTCTTCTGATTAAGATTATTTTCCGGACTCAGCTTCCTCATTCCCTACCATATCCAGATATTTGTTAGAATAATAGTGACTCCAGACTGGATTCTTACAATCTTCCATCCCATCTCTTCTATACAACCAGGTTATTGTATTATCTTGTATAATTTTCTCTCTGCCCTTTCCTACATTATATACTTTCATTCATTTGTCATCAGTATGAACCAGTAAGAACTGTGACCCTCCACGGTAGCCATTAACAAATAGTAATCCTTGACTATGGAGAAAATGGCTGTAAAAGACAAAGTGCAATAGGAAAGGAGAAAGGCAGGCGGGCGGCGGGGGGTGACATGGTGGGTGAGACAGGCCCTCCAAGAGGATATGTATGTTCCTGAGCATTTACTGCTTCCTCTTGAGCTGACTGGTAAGCGTCTGCTTCAACCTCATTTACCTATAGGCGGATTTCTGATATTGCATTTTGACCAAGAGGTTGAGCAGCGACACTGAGTGACCTTGAGTAGGTCTCTGGGGGAAGGAGGTTTTCTCGCTTCTGCTACAGGCTTCACCCTTCAACCTTGTCCTGGGCTTTCTACTTTCCAAAAACTTCCCTCCTGGCTGAGAAGCTATAGTGGTTTGGGGCTTCCTAGATTCTTGTCCCTGCATGCTTCGTTTCCCCCAGAACATAGTTTGTGAAGTTTGAAATCCTTTTCCAAAGAGAGTGAGGTGAAGAGGAGGGACAGTGGGCTGACACAGAGTTAATGCTCTAAAGTCCAAAGGGAGAGCCCAGAGCTAGCTTTGAAGTGAGCCCAACAATGCACATGGATTTTCCTGACATAACAAAGCTTTCACATCAAATAAGACTTTGAAGATAATATTTTTGAAGTTGGGGTGTTCCACACCCACATATTTGTTGAACATTTCAGGGTCCATTGTTGAGGTAATATTCTTCTGACTTCCCTTTCTAAAAATTCCATTTTGACTCCTAGAAACCTGTTCTAGGATTTATTTACCTTAAATCCACTTCCTCCCTAAGGACTTGCTCCTCAGGGGAGGGGAGAAAAAAAACCCTCTCTTCAGATAATGTGCCCTTACTGAGGGCATCTGTAGAAAAGGTAAAATGTTCATAAAATTAATTCTTTAAAAGATTTCTAAATGTAATATTTCTTTAGTCTCTTTGTGATAGGGAGGACCCTAATTAGTGTCAAATTTTTAGGCAGAACCAGGTGAAGAAGGACTGGTCTGCTGGCCTAAGCCTTCTTTCTTTAAGAAAGAAAGCTAAGGGTAGCAGGAAACCTGACAATTGATTGCTTCATTCACAGCACAATGTATACATTATAAAGCATGTCTACATAATGAACATTATTAAATGAATTTGTCCTGGGATATGTCTTGTGACTACATATAGGGTTCGGGTCAATTTTCTCATCCTCAGCATTATTGACATTTTGGGCGGGGAAACTCTTTGTCCTGGGGCCTGTCCTATGCATTGTAAGATGTCCCACAACATCATTGGTCTCATCCCACTAGATCCCCTTAGCATACTACGACCAACACCAACACTGCCCCTGCCAAGTCATGGCAGCCAAAGTTGTCTTCAGATAGTGCCATCTGTCCCCTGAAGGGCAAAAATTCCCTTGGGAGAACCACTAGGTTATGGTTAGTTTAAATTTGAGTTGGGGTCAGCACTTTTACAATCCTTATCACACTATTAAAACTATAAATTGATATATCCAATTTCTCCAGTAGACTATATTATTTTCAAGAGCAAGGATCCAAAGTTGACCACCATATTTTCCCACAGAGAAGCTCAAAAATGTTTGATGGGTGTGTAGGTGAAGGAATGAGTCAGCAAATAAAGAGGGGAATGATTAAACTAACAAATGAGGGGAAATTGTAAGGAAAGAATTCTTGAAGAAAGGTTTGGTATCTTTAAAGGGATTTGAGGATATTTTCAAATCGATGTTATAGAGAAGATAGAGTAAACAGAGGTAAGGACAGAAAGAGAGAATCCCTCCTTGCTAGAACATTCATAGCATGGCACAGAGAAGGACATGGTAGCAAGGACTGGCATTCAATTTGAAGAACTTGATGCCTCATTTGGTCACCAAGTATTCACAAATGACCATTCCTTACACTGTGCTTTGTCTTGACTGAACTTGAGTCAGGCTCCTCTCCTTATTACAGACGCCTCACATTTTGCTTGCCCCAACTCTGAGTAAACACAACATAGTATGGAATGTGCCCCAGCCCCCCATCAGCTTCTCCTGAAAATTGACTGACCACAGCAGGACACTTTCCTGTCCGTTTCCACTGATCATTTCCCCTTGCTTGTCCAGCTTCCTCTCCAGAGATCTTGCTTATGTCTATTTGCCCTACAGAAAAGTACCCTTACAAAAGAAAACCCTTTTTCTATTTGATTTCAAGATGCTTGCAGATTTTGGCAATCAGAGCGTTCTCCCTATTGCAAGTCTTTCTTCTGAATAAAGCCTCTTCCTATCAAAGTCTGGTTTGCTTTTTGTTTGACATCAGATTTCTGAACCCGAGTTTTATCTCCTCAAAGGGAAGAAGAAAGAAAAAAAATGGCCTCTATGGGGCCATTCCAGTCTGTGATTTATGGAAACCCAAATTCAGCTGGTCTATTTCAAACTTTAAGGGAAAAAGATACGTACACTTCACAGAACTAGATCAAATGATTTTCATTCAATCGAAGTTCACAATAAGTCAACATGTTTTACCATAGCCTGGAAATGCTTCAATGCCTATCCAATGTGAATTTTAACAAAATGGTGCCCTATTTTGTTACGTGTGGATGACAGGTTGTACTATATGTCGGTTCCTTTCTTTCCAGGGGCTCTGGCTGCCTTCACAGCAGGCTGTGTGAAAGTCAACTGGGATCTCCTGGGAGAGCTGGCCCTGGCGATATTCTCAGCTGCAGATGCAGGTTCTCTATTTCTCATGCATTACACGACTAATATTTGGGTGTGCTATGCTGGTTTTTTGATCTTCAAGTCAAGTTACATGCTTCTCATAACAATAGCGGCGTAAGTATTTATCATTTCTTGATCTAAATCTGAAGCAACGAGACAGATTTATTTATTTATTCTTCCAGTTCTTCTGAATAGCGTTTGCAATGTTATATTTAATGTTTAAAATAAGACACAACAGAACTATATTCTTATTTTAACTGACTTTCTCTTGGGACTCGATTAGGGTTATTAACCCAGTAAAAAAAATTCAAACTTCTCACAACTAATAAACAATGATATACTCTGAGGTTTTGATTTTTAATGTTTTTATACTGTACTTATTTAATGGAGTAATTTTATTAATTTTTTCTTTTGTAGTCTTTTTTTAAACACTTAGCATGAGATCTATGCCTCTTAGCAGATTTTTAAGTGGGTATTACAAGATTCTTATCTCTAGGCATGATGTTGTACTTCAGACTGCTAGAACTTATTTATGTTGCATGACTGAAAGATACATATTTATACACATTAAGTAGCAACTTAATTTTCCCCTCTACTCAGCCCCTGGAAACCACCACTCTATTATTTGCTTCTATGAATTTGATTATTTTAGGTACATCATATAAGTGGAATCATGCAACATTTGTCCTCCTATGACTGAAACATTTCATTTAGTGTTCCCAAGATTCATCCATGTTGTTGCATATGGCAGGATTTCCTTCTTTTTAAAGGCTAATAGTCAATTGCATGTATGTACTACATTTTCTTTATTAATTAATCCATCTATAGACATTTAGGTTGTTGTCACATCTTGGCTATTGTGAATAGCAGTATAACAAACATGGGGGTGCTCATATTTCTTCTAAGTTCTGGTTTCAACTGTTTTGGATAAATACTCAGAAGTGTGAATTTCTGGATTGTATGGTCATCCTATTTTTATTTTTTTTAAGATTTTATTTATTTATTCATGAGAGACACAGAGAGAGAGAGAGAGAGAGAGAGAGGCAGAGACACAGGCAGAGGGAGAAGCAGGCTCCTCGCAGGGAGACCGATGTGGGACTCGATCCTGGATCCTGGGTTCATGACCTGAGCCAAAGACAGATGCTCAACCACTGAGCTACCCAGGTGCCCTGGTCGTCTTATTTTTAATTTGTTCAGGAACATCCATACTGTTTTCCATAGCGGCTGCACCATTTTATATTCCCACCAACAGTGTACCATTGTTCCAATTTCTCTGCTTTGATTTGGTTTTATTTAATAACAAAATAAGATGTGATTGTATCTAATAGTGATTCAGGTTGTTTTGTTTTGTTTTTTTTTTTTTTTTTTTTTTTTTTTTAGTGATTCAGTTTAGTTTTCACTCCCAATTTTCCCTACCTGCTTGAAAAATCACAGCACATCTGTTTCTTCAAATAGTTTCAGGGCAGTTGTAGAAGTGAAGCTGTTCTATAAAACAACATATAAAGATAATAAATGTTAAATCATTCAGCAGTTTAAACATAGAGAATATTTTATCTCAATTAATTAAAAAAGAAAGAAAATGAGCTAAGAGAAGTGATGAATGCTTCCTAGAGAATATCTAAAAGGATTAGGTAGGTGTTACTCATCATTTCCTGTGTGGTAATATGTTTAATTTTAATTAGAAAGTGGATCATGGATAAAGCAAACATCTGAAAATATTTTTCCTCGACTTGACATTATCAGCTGCATAATTTTGGCATGCTCTTTGGACTTAAACTTTTCTTAGAAGCCTATGGAACACCATAAAATATATCAATATATGCATTATGGAGTCCCAGAAGAAGAGAACATAAACAGGAAGAAAAAACACCTGTGAAGAAGCAATGGCCAAAAAGTTCCCTAATTTGGTCAAAAGCATTAATTTAATTTACATATCCAAGAAACTCAAACATTCATTTAAAACATTAATTTACACATTAAAGAAACTCGCCTGTGAACTCCATGTAACTTACAATTGGGGTTAAGTCTACGAGTTTGTTATTTCTTTACTATTTGTCCCAACTGTTCATTTGTCTTTATCCCTCTTTTGAAGTTAAGTGAGCTTTCTTTTTGTTTGTTTGGTTTTTTTTTTTTTTTTTGAGCTTTCTTTTTAATTCCATTTTTATTTCTTCTATTTGTTTTCCTTGGCTAAGTCTTCATGTTTTTAGTAGGATTAGGTTTTTAACTCATCAGTTTTTCTTAAATTAATATTATACTACTTTGTGTATAAATACTTTACATAATTCCATTTACTCCCTGTCCCTTGTATTGTTTCATAGATTTCACTTCAGTTTCTGTTATAAATGCTACAGCACATTATTATTCTATTTGCTTTAAACAGAAAATTATATTTTTAAAAATTAAGACAAGAAAAAATAATTGCTCATAGATTTACCATTCTCAATACTTTTCTTTCTTTTTTTTTTTTATAGATCCATGTTTCCTTTTACTGTTGATTCCCTTCAGCCTGAAAACTTCCTTTAACATTTCTTGTACTGTGAACCTCCTGGTGAATAATTTCTCTCAAATTTTATTTGAAAATACATTTTATTGTCATTTAAGTATATTTTTGCTGATTGGAATTCTAAGTTAATAGTGGTGGGTTTTTTTTTTTCCATTCAGCATTTTAAAGATTTATTATTCCATTGTCTTCCAGTTTGCATTAAGGAGTTCATTGTCATTCTCATTGTTGTTCCACTAAATGTGATGATAATTTTACTTTTGGCTACTCCTAAGATTTTCTGGTTTATTTGATTTTTGGCAATTTAACTATACTTATGTTTTCTTTATGGAACAGTATGATTTTTGGTTTATCCTGTTATTTTCTTATTGTTATTTCAGTCTTTTCTGATCTTCAGCATACTAACAAGGAGATCTCTACCTTCCCCCACTTTTATGTTAGAAATTATTCAAAATGTTTTGTTTTCTCTTAGCAATCTAACTCTCGACTAGGAAAAAGAACTCAAGCCAAACCTAAATTAGTTTGTTTTACTGCTCCATGGCTACATTTAGGAAGATGGAGAACTTGAAAATTAGTAAAAATAATTTTTCAGAGTTATTTGTACTGACCACAGCTTCCACACAGTGAAAAAGTAAAAGTATATTATTCTTGAATATTTCAGAACATATTGGCTCACAGCCATCTGCATTTCTATTGCATACCATGAAGCAAGTCAATATTGTTCTTCTAAAGAACCAAATAGGAAAATCTGGAAAAAAAATAGTAAGATTAACTGTCAGAATATAGATAGTTCAGGAAAACTCAATCAACCAAAATGTTTTGGTGTGTTAAGAAATTCTCAGAATGATTTATCACAGACATGAGGAAGTAGAGGGTTAAGCCACATGAATAATAAGAATGCTGAGATTCTGGGAGGCCGTGAAGATGGAATTCATAGGCTGATGGTCAAGCTTTTCCCAGACAATATGTACAGAACATTCTACATAAAGCTCAGTGATCGTCTTTCATCTAGTTTATCAATTCAGTCACATGATTGATCTTAGTGTCAGGATATACACTCATAGTGGGGCAAAGAAAAGAACTTGACCTCATAGATCTCTCAAATTTGGTGCTAAATGAAATTCTCACTCCCATGTCCAGCTTCAGAATACTGATAGAATATCATCTGTAGGTGAATCCAGTCTCTGTAACTTAATTTACATCTTTTTACTATTCTAACTTCTAAGAAAATTTTAAAATAAATTTAGTACATGTAGGATAAATGTATTTCTAATGCAAAGCGTTAGTGTTCAGATTTGGAAGAAATTCTATGATCGACCATCCATGGTTTCAACCATCATGTGATACAAGAAGTTCATATTAAAAAAATATGATTAGTCTATAAAAGAAGATATTTTTTCTACTTCTTTTTCATGATAAAAACTGATAAATTTAAATAATATTAGTCAAAGCAGTTATCTGGGTTCAGTTACGTATTCCCTGTTGAAGTATAAGCTCTGTGAGGGGAAAAATCATGCTTATTCATTGGTATGCCCCGATGCTTGTTCTTGCTTCATGATAAACATTTGGTTAGCATTTCTTGAAAAAAAAAAAAAGCAATGAACAAATACAATAATACAACATAAAGAATAGTAACTTTGAGCTATTGATTTTTTTAATTTAACCATTCTATTTTTATATTGGCACAAAATAATGTGTTTTTTAATGCTTTATAAATTGTTCCTATTACTTTCCTTTGAGTTCTAAGGTAAATTGGTAAACACCAATCCCATAATGTCATGATATATGGAACGTAAATGATCAAATAAAATTTCAAAGTGGTTCAATCTTTAAATTACAGACTATCCCAGAGGCTCATGTGTATTGAGTGCTAAAAAATGCCTAACAGAAGAACATGAATATAATTCTCTTTCCAAGAGTGTATTAGCCCTGAGCAGTGTACTCTGCATCATAGTTTTATGACTCAGTAAGAGCTTTGAAATAAAATTTTAGACAGTAGGATTCCTTGTCATTTCAGTTACATGGAGAAATACTTTTTGGGCTTAGACTGAAAAATCTTAGGATTCAATGCCACCCTCAGCCTAATGTCAGCATTATGACTCCATCTGAACCCCCCAGATATAAAGGTCTTATCCAAAACCAAGTAATTGCTGATGCATTGTTTAAGCATCGGTACTGATTAAATCAAGATTCCAATCTGAAATAATTTGCATACTGAAAGGGAATCTGCCATTTGATGTAATCTAGGTTTCAAGAGCATCTATGTAGTGTAATATTTTTTTCCAGAGGAAAAAATTGTTAGCTGAGCAAGGAACCCCTGAAACTCTAAGGCCCATTTGGACCACATGTTATATTCACTTTGTAGAATCTAGGGTTATTTATAGGTTTTGTATGTTTAGTTGGTAATTTTTTACACTGAAATAATACATTTTCATTGAATCACATGATTTTTAAATGCTTATATTTGTCTTTTAATATGATGATTTGGGGAAGGGATATTAAAACCCATAGTTAAAACTTTCCATTTGCTTCCGTATTTTTTAAGATTTTATTTATTTAGTTATTTAGTTATTTAGTTAGTTATTTATTTACTTGAGAGAATAGGGAGAGAGAGCATGAGTAGTGTGGGAAGGCAGGGGGAGAGGGAGAAGTAGACTCCACACTGAGCAGGGGACCCCACACAGGGCTGGATCCAAGGACCCTGGGCCGAAGGCAGATGCTTCACTGACCGAGCCACCCAGGTGCCTCTGTTTTCTTATTTTTGAATAAATTAGAGTTTTAAGTATTTTAGCTGAATTAGATGGAAGAATTCAAATGTATATATGTCAGTCTTGCCTAAATTTTAAAAACCAACCAATTTAAAATGAACTAATTGCCAGATTGACTTGACTGTGAAAGAAAATAATTTGTGAGTTTTCTAGAAAAAAAATTTACCTATTAGACTCTGAAACTGCTAATGTAGACAGTCAACGATCCGGTGAACAGCCTACAAATAAGTAAAAACTCATCAGATTGACTTTTGATTTATTCATTGATATGTCTAGGTTAAAAAGTGACTCCTACATCATATCCACGTCCAATAATGTTCAGTGTTCCCTTATTGCAGAACATTTGGAATATTTGGTTTAATTTTAGAAAAGGATAATTAGTTTTAAATTCTCATAATATATCACATCTCATGGAATGTTAAAATATAACACTTCACTACGCCACTTACCCTTGTTCCTTTTTCTCTGGTAGAAGAGCTTTGTAGCAGGAGACTGCCAACAGAGGCCTGGGCTTCCTGAGGGGAGCCAAATCTTGGGAACAGCACAATTCCCTTCTCTGTATTTAAAAGCCTACCTATGAGGACTCCTGGGTGGCTCAGTGGGTTAAGCGTCTGCCTTCAGCTCGAGTCATGATCCCAGGGTCCTGGATCCTGGAATTGAGTCCTGCGTAGGGTTCCCTGGTGAGCAAGGATATGTGTCTCCCTCTCCCTCTGTCACCCCCTCCCTTGCTCATATGTTCTCTCTCTGCTTTCTCTCTCTCTCTCTCTCAAATGAATAAAGAATCTTTAAAAAAAATAAAATAAAAACCCACATATGTGTGCCTTCAAAACTCTTTCCATTTGTACACTGTTAGATTTCAGATTGCTGTTAATCTCAGCGTGGAACGCTATGCCCTGGTGTTCGGAATCAACACCTTCATTGCCCTGGTGATCCAGACTGTCATTACTGTAGCTGTGGTTGACAACCAGGGACTGGGGCTTCCGGTCAGCATACAGGTAAGTGCATACCTGGGTGCCTTCATTGACACAGAGGCATATTTTGAAAACTACACACACACACACACACACACACACACACATTTATATTATTAGACATAGTAATTGGACTTGCTGAGATATAATTTTCATACAATAAATTGACATATAAATAAATTTATATACAGTTCTATTAATTTGGGGGAAAAAAAGCTGTGTAGCCACCAACACATGAAAATCAAATACAGCGCCTTCACCCAGACAGTGCCCCTTTGCCATCAGCTGCCTTTCTCCACAGTACCCCCCCAGCAACCCACAGATTGGTTTTCTATCCCTAAAGCTTTTTCATTTTAGAAAGTCATATAAATGAAATTATAGAACCGATAGCCTTTTGTTTCTGCCTTGTTTTCATTTAGCATGGTGTCTTCAATGGAATAATTTTATAATTTTTATAAATTTATTTTTATAAATAATATATTAATTTATATATTTATATTTTTATATATTTATATAATTTATAAATTTTTAATAAAATTTTATAATTTTATATAAATATGTTTATAATTTTATATAAATATGATGTTTTATATAAATATGATGTAGATGTATCTACATTCTATTTCTTAGGAAACTTTTTCATTAAACAGGTGACCTTTTCATTAAGCAGATGAAAGAATGAAAGCACTACCTAAAATAGACCCAAAAAGTCATTCCAGCTGAAATGGCTCTCGTTACCCACAGCTCCACAGGTTTTTCTTGCCATAGCTAAAATTCAACCTTATTAATGCTTAGCTCACAAATTTCATAAGCCTACTCAATCTCATGGACAAAATGTTCAATCTTACAAGTCCCTACACATATCTAATGCAAATGTTTAGAATATTGAAATGTCTTCTTTAAAAACAAGAGAAAAAAGAAATTATTTCAGGAAACACAATTGAATGAGTAACACCAGGATATTTAAGAAATCTATTTAAATCTCGCAATAGTTCAGTAGAAGGAAAGAGATCTTCATTGAGTAAATATTAAAATTAAGATTACTATAGACTCAATTCTTTTTGAGAACATAAAGGGATCAATTGTTACTTTTTAAAATAAAATTTAAATTCCTGGTTTATTATCTAGCTTGAAATTTGCTCTCCAGCTTTTTAGAAATCACTAGGTGTATGATGTGATGTGATCAAGAGAGCACAAGCTTGAAATCCACAAAGTATGTATTTGAATCTTGATTTTTTATTAGTGATTTCTTAAGAATTTTTTTATTTGGGAACATTTCAAATATATCTTAAAAATAGAAAGAATAGTGGCATGATGTCCCAGGCATCCATCACTCAAATTTATGGCCAATCTTATTTCACTTGTACCTGCCACCCACTTGCTCATCCTTCCCCGAGAGATGTAGTTTTTTTTTTTTAATGTCTCCGTTTTCTCTTCAGTAACATGGAGAATATAATACCTACTTCATGAGGTCTTATACAGATTAGGTGCTTGCCTGTAAAATTCACCATTTCTGGCCTGTAGTGTACTCAATACATGGTGCATTTTTCTTTAGTGGGAAAATCAATACACTTTGACCTTTCTGGGCAGTTCACACAAACATCCAAAGCAGAAGGTGAAAATTAAATTTGGCAGAAAAAGTCAAGCTTCACCTTTGTTTCCCCTGATAATTCAAGATTTTCAAATTGTTTTATCTTCTCAACCAAGGCATATCTAGATTCAGGGCATTCCTCTAAAATCTTTCTTTGTCTTTCTACCTACCTTCTCTTATCGTCTCTGCCAATATCCTTAATGCTAGAACAATTTTCATTGAGATTCTTCTATGTATGTTATTTAATGCAAAATTCAGCTCCTAAATAAAGGACTAGTTTACCCAAGGGTCAGAGCAGGGTAAGCACAAAATATACAGTCCAAAGGCATAACAGAAGACAAATCCTATTTCTATAAAATATTTCCCAGATTAAAAAAGTATTACTGTAGATTTCTGGTTTTGAAAAGCAGGCTTCTTTGGATGCCTGGGTGGCTCAGAGATTGAGCATCTGCCTTCAGCTCAGGGCATGATCCCAGGATCTGGAATCAAGTCCTGCATCGGCTCCCTGCAGGAGCCTGCTTCTCCCTCTGCCTGTGACTCTGCCTCTCTCTCTGTGTGTCTCTCATGAATAAATAAATAAAATCTTTTTTTAAAAAAAAAAAGAAGAAAAGCAGCCTTCTTAAAGTTGATTTGGGGTAGGAATCTAATTAAATACACTTAAATTAAACTTCAAGAGAGCCAAGAGTATAGAGGTATATTGATTAATAATTCCCAAATCTCAACCATAAATATTCATTTATCATTGATTATGCACTTGTTCATGAGCTCTTTAATATAATTTCAAGGGCCATTTTAAAATATTGGAATCTAAGAAACATAAACTACAACCTAAGTCAGCATTTTCGTAGGACATCGAGATTAAGTGGAAAGAAATCTGCTTTGAGACATCCTGAACTAATTCGTCCATTTTCTCATTACTTCTCAACCTGTTGTCACAACACAGGTTTTTTATATATTTTTCAATTTAAAAGACCATAGAGATTTTAAAAAGAAGTTCCATATACATCTTTGAATATTACTTAAAGTCTAGGGAGAAAAGACCCATAAGGAAAGCTAAAAAAAATCTTTTTACCTCATCTAGAAAAAAAGCTAAGGAGTAATTTAGCTAGTCATATAAGAAGCAATAACTTGAAAGTGTATCTTTAGTGAAAGCAGATGAACATACTGTTGTAACTGATGATATAAAATAATTTTCTGGAGGAATTTTGTTTTTAAAAAATAGGTGAAATTCATAGTTGTAAATATGAGGGACTTTTAGAGAGAGTGGCTGAATAATCACACAATTCAAAAAAGATTATTTTTATAAAAAATAATCCTTTTGTGGGGTGCCTGGGCGGCTCAGTTGGTTAAATGTCCAACTCTTGGTTTTAGCTCAGGCCACAATCTCAGGGTCTTGAGGTCGACCCCCACATTGGACTCTGTGCTCACTGGGGAGTCTGCTGGAAATTATATCTCTCTCCCTCTCCCTCTGCTCCTCTCCCTGCATTCACTTGGGCTCTCGCTCTCTCTCATGAATTAATTAATTAATTAAATCTTTAAAAAATAATCCCTTTATTAGATAAAAAAAATGTAATAACAAGTTTCACACTAAAATGCCCAACTATTCACAAGTTGGTTACCTGTTATATCCCTCCACCCCTCTCACTGTCTGCCTGGTTCCACCCCTCAATTTGCAGAGATACCCCTTGGAAGGAGGAACACCTTGGTAACCATAGATTTCTTATTGATTGAGGGAGTTGACATTCATTCAACTCCCATTCGTGAATCTCATTACTTTCACCCACCTCCTCCCTGGAGGGTCTTGAAGCTTAAGATAGGAAAAGCAACTGTTGATACTGTCAGGGAGGAAAAATACTGTTTCCTCTCAGCCTATTTGGCTCTGAGCTGAGTCTCCGTAACAACGACAAATTAACAATAGCACACAAATGTATTTGATACAAGTTTTATGTAACACAGGAACCTTCATAAGGAAATGAAGACCTGAAGAAATAGTCAAACCTGAGTGTTTTTATGCTAGATTTGATAAAGAGTGGAAAGTTGTGGGAAAAAAAATATGATAGAACAAAAAGGAAATGAGCTAAGAATAGTAAATTGGGGAAACTTCACATGGCCTGTTCATTCAGATTCCTCTCTGCGTCCCTTTATCTTTGGAGATAAGGTTGTTCTTTCCTCCGGGTATAGACACTAGGGTCTTATGACTTGCTCCAAGGGAAGGTCTGGAAGTCCTTCCTGCACCTGCCATGTCTCAAATTCCTTTAGTTAAAAAATATTCACCATGCCAAAGTGTCATATTTGGGGGTAGATTGTCCTGAATGCCATCACCAGCAAGTCAAACAAGGACACATGAAAAAGAAAAAAGAAAGGCCATTGGTGTAAAGTGACCCCTCGATGTCATGAAAACCACAGCTGCTGCCCTGCTCTGTCTTTCATGTCCTCATTGAGAAATGCAAAATGATCCTCCCCAGCTCTCTTGGCAGGAAGCCACTGCACTCAGCCACTTTGGGACCAGATGGACCCCTGATTACACACTCCATTAGATTATCTAGCTAGGATAACTGGTACTTTCGTTTGCCTTAAATTAAATAAAAATTAGAATCATGAAAATGGATTTTTAGTTTTAACCCCAAAGGGCTTCATAAGAGAAGGGGCACTCTAAACAGAAAGATTACTTCACAAAAAGTAGAACAGTGATGCTATTATTTTAAGTGCATGAAATGGGGATTTGTTCAGATTTCAGGCAGCCTCCCATATATCAAATCTGAAATTTCTCAGATGTGTTTAAAGCGTGGACTATTTGCCAATCCAGATAGCTTAGATGAGTGTTTTCAGTTCACATTCATTAACTCAAACATGGGAGATGTGTGATCTGTTGGATTTTGGTCCTACGATTTCATCAACTATTTTGGAATCTTAAAGAATAGCTTAACGGGGGGCCAGATTTTCATTATCAAACAAAATAACTACTTATTAAGATTTTCAGTGAGTTTGGGTCCTGACCCTCAGATATTGTCTTGTTTTCTCACTTGTCTATTCTAGTGGAAATGGTCCAGAGGCAAGTACCTTCAGAGGAATGTGGTTGAGGTATTGCATTTGAAGAAGGAGAAGAAGGGCAGGTGTCCACATTCAAACCCAAGTTTTGCACTGAGGGGAGCACTTGACAGGATGAGCACTGGGTACTCTATGTTGGCAAATAGAACTCTAATAAAAAAAATATATAAAAGAAACCCCAAGATTGAAGTCAACAAGGGTTTTTAAAAATATTAAATTAAGAAAGACTTACTTCCATTAAACGTTATAGACTTTTAACAATATTAAAATAAGAAAGGCTTATTTCCATTATAGCATAAATAAACTAGGTATCAGAAAAAAATTCTTAACACTACAAAGCACCTTAAACTCCTGGATATAAATTTAATATTTTTTTAATAAGTGGCTGAATTGGTAAGAAATAAGAACACTCCTCAGAGGTCAAAGCAGGAACAGGAAACCAGATAGACAAGGAAGCACTAAATCTATCATGTGCTCGAGCATCTGCTAATTCTCCCAGTGACCTCGAATTTTGGTTTTAGTGGCAACCCCAAGGGCTACATCCTCAGTGAGCAGAAAAACAGAACAAAACATGAAGTTATTGGGGAAACTCCAACAAAGAAGATGAATCTGGGTGGTATCAGGGAATTTACCCTGGAAATTCGCTTTCATAAGCAGCACTTACATAATTCTGGGTTCCAATGTCTATAGGCTAAACATTTTTTTTCTATTTTTTTAAAGATTTTATTTATTTATTCATGACAGGCATACAGAGAGAGGCAGAGACACAGGCAGAGGGAGAAGCAGGCTCCTTACTGGGAGCCCAGTGCGGAACTTGATCCCAGGACCCCAGGATCAAACCAGAGCCAAAGCCAGATGCTCAACCACTGAACCACTCAGGTGCCCTAAATATTTTTTTCTAAAGCTGAGTATGTAGTTAAAAGAGGCTCTGGTTGGTAATGGCCCCAGGCACCTGTATGTATCAAAACAAATGGTCTCTGGAAGACTGTTCCTCAATATAGAAACCAAAAAAAAAAAAAAAAGCCTCAGATAAAATTCCACCAAATATAAGATTATGATTTTTTAAAACATCCAAAATCATGAATGGATATAAAGTACTATGAGCAAGCCAACTGAAATAATAAATAAAGAATCAAACAGCAAGGATTTGAGATGGAGGAATTATCAGCATTAGAATATAAAGTAAGATGTTTGTACACAAAGGAAAATAATAACATAAGAATGGGACAAGATATATCTTGAATGATTGTGAATATTTGGGAAAAATAGAATTCATGAGAATTAGGACCTTAAATATGTAGGAAAAATTATTGAATGTGAAGAAATCACCAAGAATGCAGCACAGAGAAAGAGAAGTGGAAAAATTAAGACATGTGGAAATGAAAGTGAGAAAATTAAACAAATATCTATTTGGAGTTCTTTGAGGAGATAATAAAGGTAGTAGAGAGAAGCTGATAAATATTCTCTGAGAATTTTCCAAAAGTAATCAATAGCATGTATTCTCAAAATTAAGAAAGAAGCCCCCAAAATCTCAAAAAAAAAAAGTAACATTATATGTTCTCATTCATTTGGGGAATATAAATAATAGTGAAAGGGAATATAAGGGAAGTGAGAAGAAATGTGTGGGAAATATCAGAAAGGGAGACAGAACATGAAGACTCCTAACTCTGGGAAACGAACTAGGGGTGGTAGAAGGGGAGGAGGTTGGGAGGTGGGGGGTGAATGGGTGACAGGCACTGAGGGGGGCACTTGACGGGATGAGCACCGGGTGTTATTCTGTATGTGGGCAAATTGAACACCAATAAAAAATAAATTTATTGTTAAAAAATGAAAGGGAATAAAGGGAAAGGAGAGAAAATGAGTGAAAATATCAGTGAGGGTGACAAAACATGAGAGACACCTAACTCTGGGAAATGAACAAGGGGTAGTGGAAGGGGAGGTGGATGGGGGTTTGGGGTGACTGGGTGATGGGCACTGAGGGGGGCACTTGGCAGGATGAGCACTGGGTGTTATGCTATATGTTGGCAAATTGAACTCCAATAAAAATTTTCTTAATTGTAAGAAAAAAAAAGAAATTCATATCTAAACACACTGTGGCAAATGCAGAAAACCAAAGAAAAATAAATCTTAAAAATAGAGAAACAGAACTTCAGCTACGGAGAAATGATAATAGACAATTGACTTGTTGGTAGCTCACAATAGAAGCCAGCAGAGCAATGGCTTTAAGTGTTGCCGAGAATACTGGCCAGCCTAGCGCTATAGACAAAGAGAAACTACGTTTTAAAAATGAGAGCAAAACATTTTCAGACAAATAGAATGAGTGCATTATCAACAAAAATCTTTACAAAAGCCATTTCTAAAGGATGCACTCGAGGAAGAAGGAAAATTATCCCAAACGGAAGGTATTCCCAAAAGAAGGAATGTGAAAAAAAGAAGTAAATGTGTGAGTAAATCTGAACAAACACTAATCATTTAAAATAGTAATAGTATGGTTTTTCAAGTCAAGAATACCACTGAGGTAATTGGTGGAAAATTGAAAAACCATTCTTAGTTCAGCCACAATGCATGCAGAATTTATCAGTTCAGGAAAACTTTAAAAGGAAGTCTGGTACACTGTTTAACTCCTGAAACAGGATATAATAAAAATAAAGATCTGCTATTTATTGAAATACAAATAAGCATGTGTTTAAAGCTAAACTTATCTAATAAAGGTCTTATATGTTTTTCTACAACAGAAAAAATATAAATAAATAAAAGAATAATAGTTAGGGGCGCCTGGGTGGCTCATTCGGTTAAGCATCCAACTCTTGATTTCACCTCCGGGTCCTGGGATCAAGCCCCCTGTTGGGGGAGTCTGCTTGAGACTCTCTCCCCTCTCTTCCCTCTGCCCCTCCCCCACCTCTAAAATCAATAAATAAAATCTTTAAAAATAGAAAATAGGGGCACCTCAGAGGGTGCTAAAATAGGGGCTCAGTGGTTGAGCGTCTGCCTTTGGCTCAGGTCATGATCCTGGAGACCGGGGATCGAGTCCCATATTGGGCTCCTTGAGAGGAGCCTGCTTCTCCTTCTACCTGTGTCTCTGCCTCTTTCTCCATGTCTCTCATGAATAAATGAATAGAATCTTTAAAAAAAATAAATAAAAATAACACTTATATTCTATATCTTGAGGAGTCTTTAAAAAGATGCCTCAAGTACCAGGCAACAATAGTATATATCAATAGAAGATGTTCAAAACTAAGGATCTTCATGCTGTTGATTATTGATTAGACTCCTAAGGTGGCACGCCAAGGAGGGTGGCAGTCCATCTGGCAGGGAGGGCGGATTTCATCACAGCATTGTTTAAATTGCTGCAGCATAACAATAATGAGATACCACAGGCTTTTAATCAGTTTTATTATAGTCTTAAAACTCTCTACATGTAGGTCTCTCTACTTACTGCCTGTGTCCAAGGCAGACAATTCCCACCACCATCACCTTTATACACCATTGCTTTGCTTATTTAAGAGTCAATATTTCAAGTGGAACCATGAAAAAAATTAGAAATAGATTATGCAATTTTTATGCAGCAGAGAGGAATAAAACATGGTATATGGAAAAATAGTTACATGAAGGAGCTCAAGAAAGGAGGAGAAAATTAAGGAACGTAAAAAATAAGGAAAATATGGTGGCAAAAAATACAAATATGTGAGTTGTCACTAAAATAACAAATTAGCTCATAGATTGAACTGCCAATTTACATGAAATAGGGGAAGCAGAACTCATTACATGACATCCAGGATTACCACCAAAAAACACCTGCATCTGGGAAATTACACTTTTTCAACAAATAACACTTTTTAAAAGATTGATAGTGTCCTGAGAAATTCAGCAATCAATCACAATGTGTGGATCTTATTTGAATCCTGATTCATACCCAGAAGCTAAAAATATTATGAGACAAGCAGAGAAACTTGAGTACTGACTAGACGATACTAAGCAATTGTTAATTTTTTAGGTGTCTTCATGATTTGTGGTTACGCTTTTGCACATCCTTCTTTTTTAAAGATACAAACTGAAATATTTATTACAATCCTGTGATACTGGATTCAAATTAATCTGTGAGGGGTAAGGGAAAGCGATTTGGGCCTTAGGGAACCAAGAGTGGCTGCTGCTGGTGATTGATGAAACCAGGTCATGGGATTAGTGGGCGTTTGGATACTGTCCTATCCACTTTTGTGAATGTTTATAATTTTCCAAAAATAAAAATTAAGCAATTCAAAGCTAAATAAACCAGGACAAAAATAAAAATAACAAAAAAATATTTTCAGGCTAGATTCTTAAAGGGTTGCAACCATAGTCTATTTACAGAAGACGCATTTAAAATTATGAAGACATGTGAAGTTTGGAGGGGGGAGGGAAAATTCATACCATGCAAATGAAAAATTTAAAAGTTACTATAAATTTTTTAAAGATAAAGCATAATCAAGACCTCTTAATATGTATGTCTAAGGAAAATCGTTAAAATGGTTGAATGTTCAACTTACTCATTAAGAACATATATGAGTTCTAATTTCCATTATTAATATCATTTCAATATTTTGGATAGAAATACTGTATCCTTTCTTTTTATTACTGTTATTTTTGGATAGAAATTCCATCAAGCATGTCAGATTCTAAGAAAAAAACTCTCAATTTCATATACTAAATGCAAATATGAAAAAAGAAAGAAAGCAAGAAGGAAGTCTATATATAGTCTATATTAATGGAGAGTTTCAAAACTACAAACACAGTTAACATTGATTGAATTCTACTATGTAGGTACTCTTCTATATACCTTATGTGTAATAACACATTTAATCCTCACAACAAATGTGTAAATATTGTTATTATCCTCATTTTACAATTGAGAAAATGAGGCTGAAAGAGAATCCGTGACCTCTTTAAGATCTCCCAGCTAGCAGTAAAGCGTGCCTACCGACCTTTATTGTTAAATGTCCATTTTAATGCCATTCATTGATTTCTTTTTCTTTTTCTTTTTCAGTTTTTAATTTATGGGAGTTATTTTTCCGTTATTGCTGGAATTTTCCTAATGAGAAGCATTTACATAATCTGTTCAGCCAAATGTGGAAAGGAACATTGTAGGTCTACTACTGGTCGGAATCCAAGCGAACGAGAAGACTCAATTTCTAATACAAACACAGTAACAACACAGTTTTAGCCTGATCTCTCCTACTTACCATGGACTCAAAGGATGGATGATTCTAAAAATATATGGTGCTACACTTCATAGCATTTTAATTGTTTGTCCTAGATTAAGATACCATAAAAGAGAAGGATTATCATTAACCTCATCAACACCACATCAAAACCTCAGCTACAGGCTGGTAAACTGAGAACAACCAAAAACCGAAGTCAACAAGTTGAGACCAGCCATCTCTATGGCCTCAATGAACAACTGGGATCCTAAATACTGTTTTAACACTTTCAAGTCCACCGCAAAACGACATGGAAATCAGACAAATGGGACCATCCAAGAACAAAAACATGAAATATCATAGAGTAAATGATATATATATTGGCTGTCTGTCCCCAACCTCATAAAAGTGTGATTTGTTTTGACTTGGGGAGTAGATAAAGAATTTTCTAGTCCAGGCCTGATGCATAGTAAATGATCAACATGTGATGACCATTATTATTAAACTCGTATTGTATACTACCAAAAAAAAGTTAGAATCTTTTAATTCCTACAAAATGAGGCCAAAAAATTAAGGAAAAAAATTATTAAATTTACGATGATCCTACACGAAAAGACTGGATAATGTAAAGATTTCAATTCTTTTCAAACTAATTTATGTTTGTTGCAATTTGTGAGTCTTCTGTATCAATGTGACTAAGCCAAGTCCCTTATTTATTCAAACAAGAACTAATCGAGGTATTGCTGTGATGTATTTTGCAGATATGATCAAAGTTCACAGTTGACTTTAAGAGCGATTACCCTTGGGATGCCTGGGTACCTCAGTGGTTGAGCATCTGCCTTTGGCTCAGGGCGTGATTCCAGAGTCCCGGGATCGAGTCCCACATCAGGCTCCCTGCATGGAGCCTGCTTCTCCCTCTGCCTATGTCTCTGCCTCTCTCTCTCTCTCTGTGTCTCTCATGAATTAAAAAAAAAAAAAAAGACAGGGAGAGAGAGATTACCGGAGATAATCTGGATGAGTACATGCCTAATAGTTCTAGCCTACCCATTCTGATAACATGCCCTATGAATTTTGGATTTGCCCGCCCCAGCCCCCACAATCAAGTAAGCCAACTCCTTGAAATGTTGTTTTTTTTTTAATATATTTCTCCACTGGTTCTGTTTCTCAGGTTGAATCTTGATTGATACAGATTTCAGTACCAAGTTAGTGGTTGTAGAGGACAGATTTATAAGAGCAAAGAAACTTTTCTGAAGTTTCTGGAACTGGTTATCTGATCTAGTTAGATTTAAAGCCACTATGAATCTGTTTCCAGTCATAAGGAAGGCACTAGTAATCATGGCATGATGTGGTTTTAGACACACAAGTATCACGATTGGACACTCTTAATCAAATACTATATTAGTTCCTTAATGTTCTTATAACAAATTACCACAAACTGAGTCACTTTAAACAACTTCTTTTTTCACAGTTCTGGAGGCTAGAAGTCTGAGATCAAGGTGTTGTGAGGGCCATAGTTTCTCTCTGAAAACTTGGTCTAGGGTAGATCCTTCCTTGCCTTTTCCTAGCTTTTAGCAGTTGCTGGCAATTCTTACCATTTGGCTTGTAGACACATCACTCCAATCTGTTCCTCTATTGTCACATGATATTCTCCTTATGTGTCTGTGTCTCTATGTCCAAAGTCCCCTCTTAGCATAAGGATATCAATCATATTGGATTTAGGGTCAACTCTAATAAAGTCATATTTATAAGTTCTAGATTAATATGAATTTAGGGAGTGGGGAGATACAATATTCAACCGAGGACGAATACCTATAGAAAGTAAGGTTCAAAATTGCTGTGTATTTGTCAACTTAGACTATTTTAGTTAAACTAAAGAGAATAATGGAATTGGCTGGTTGCTCCTGACAGCACTGAAGACAATAAGGGAGAAAAAAAGAATGACCTCAGGATTTCAAATTCCCAGCTCAAGAGCTGCATTCATGACCTGAAAGCTCTAATATCTTCCCTGAAATAAACCCTTATCTCCTACAGCCACAGAGCTGAGATTTCTGATAACCAAACCCAATGTCTCACTCTTCGATTGGCTGATTTACAAAGCAAAATGAACTCCTAACCTTGCAAGGTGTCTTCTGATAAAGTAAGGACATTCACTGGAAATGAATGGAATCCTGAAAACTGGAATGGAAGAGACATATGGTCCGATTTCAATAAAGCTGGGAACATCTAAGCCCTAGATCTGCCAAGTCTTTGCCATTAGAAGCAGCCCTTCCACCCTAGCCTAATAAGGAAGTCCTGTAATGGCATCCACTGAGGTAGCAAGGCATTGCTCAGTCTCATCAGACCCACTCCTACCACCCATCTTTGCTTCTAAACCTATAACTAGACCAAAAGATAAACTACAAAATGTGTGGAGATGCATTAAACTCCAAAAGAGCTACATGATCCTCCCAGTTTTTATAGACAGAAATCTAGATAATATGTGTGGGAGTGGAACTTAAGATTGTTGGGATCATGATAGAAGGAACATAAAGTTGGATCAAGCAAAATTTGTTGATATGGGCTGCCAGTTTGGTTGGTTAGCTGAAACACCAAGCCACAGTTGGTCTACACTAAATAACTTGAAATGCCAGAACTGCCTTGGTATGCTACAGAGGAAAGTATTCAAAAAGGGAAATTACAATGTTAGAGTAGATTTATCATGTGGATTTGTTCACTCAGCTTGGGAGGATCCAGAAGATGCATCTTTTAACATAACTGTGAGAATACATTTGTGAGAGCAGCCCAGCATTCTAGAAGAATGCTGTGGTTGCTTTGCTCTGTAGGTCAATAATTTAAGTGGGAATTGTTACCAATGAACTGAGATACTTAAACACAATGGAGATCTTGAGATCCTAGTGTGGCAGGGGCCACCAAGAGGCACTTAGTTGCTAAAGACAAGATGGGTATGGTTACCATAATGGACAATGGAGCTAAAGCAGTGGTCAGAATAGTCTAACTCACAGAGACATGTGGTGTTGGCTACTTGGTATCCCTAGAAAAGAAATAAATAAACTGTTTACTAAACTCTTACTTGATTTGTATGAGAAACGCGTTCTAATTAATTGAAGCAACTTGATATTCAGGAACAGTAGTAGTGGAACACGCTACCATTGTTTCATGATAATTTGGAGTCCAGTGTTTCCTGTAGAGTAAAGGTTGCCTGAAGTTTAATCCATCTGGAGATATCTGGAATTTAAGTCCAAAGTGAATAATAAGTTTGACGGTAGTAGAAAGAAATCCTTGGGCATATGAGGCAGCCCCATTGGGAAATCTTCAAAAACATTTTTTCAGATTAGATATCATGTCAAGACAAACTACTTCAGCTTCTATTCTGGGACTCTCTCTCTGTTGTGTGCTAAGTGAACACCTGATATCTATCTTTCAATCCACATATTCTCTCTTTGATGGTGTTTTATTTTGTTGCTTGAGTTTTTATTTCAATTTATATATATTTTTTTATTCCCAGGATTTTTATATCAAACTATTCTTATTTTGTCTTTACCTGCAGTTTCACTATAAATCCTTCTTTTTTTAATGGAAGTCATTCTCTTATTTGTTGTTTTAAGGATGCAAAAAAATATTATTTGAAAGATACTGTTAGTTCTATAAAGTCAACTTCATCTGAAGTGAATTTATGTTCCAAGTTTATTTTGCTGCCCTTTCATAACATTCGATGTTTTCAAATATGTGTTAGTTATTTAGTATTGTATAACAAATTACCCCAACCCTTGTTCCTTAAAACGCCACACATTTATTATCCCACAGTTTCTGAGTCAGAAATCTGGACACACCTTAGCTCTTACAGGCATTCAAGGTGTTGACTGGACTGTTACCATCTCAAGGAGGCAGGGCATTGACTGGGGCATGATGCATTCCCAATTTCATGTAATTGTTGGAAGGATTCAGTTCCTCATGGCTACTGAGCAGAAGGCTTCAAGTCCTTGCTAGCTGTTGATTGGAGACTGCTCTCGGTTCCTGGCCACGTGGGCCCCTCCAACGTGTCAGCTTGCTTCATCAAAGTGCACAAGCCAAGAAAACAAAAACTGGCTTAAAAATGGAAGTCACAGATTTTTGTAACCTAATCAAGAATGCGGCATCCTGTCACCTTTGTGGTATTCTCTTCATTAGTCACTAGATCTAGGGCATACTCCAGAGAAGGTGATTTCACCAGAGCGTGAGCACCAGGAGGCAGGGATTTGGGGAGCCATGTTAGAGGCTTCCTACTACAAAGAGTTTTTGAAACTTTGCTAACTTGCTTTAAGTGAGAGGTGTTTTATTTTCACATTAATTTCTCTCACTCCCTCCTCTTACCTCAGCCCTCACCTTGGCCTCTACCTGTCTAGAAGTTTTGCAGTTATGTATTCCTGCCCCACACCCATGCCCCATCCCATAGTGTAATTGGATATCATAGATCATTCTCATGCCTATAGATGGTTTAAGTCAATTTGTGATCTTGAGACTATGTGCATGTGTCTCTGGTAGGCTCCAATGTATAGGCCAGAGCTCCAGGCAAGAGAGAGTCATAGAATTTTTCAAGACAAAGGAGGCCCCATCCGGATACCAAATCTCAAAAGTGAGCCTGGCTATATCATCCCCTCTCTGCATGGAATCTCTGATCTCCGGGATCATATTCCCACTCTCCACATGCCTATAGCCCACTTCTGGACCCAGACCCCAGCAAGGCCACTGCTACCGCCTTGTATTCTGCATTTCTGTTCTGTGTTTTGGTCCACAGAGATATTTATCTTGGTTTTGAGCCCAGCTATGTGGTTAATTTATTTTATTGGAACATGTTATGTGCCATACCTTCCTCCCCCCACTTTTTGCACAAATGCATCCATGTGTAAAAATACTGAACTGTTGTGATCCCAAATCTCCTCGGCCTAAGGTCTCTACCGCTAATAAAACAGCAGAATCTCCACAGTGGGAAAAAGCTGTAGAAAATAATTAGAAAAAGAAAAAAGGAAACAAAAGGACAAGGAGGGGAGAGGAAGGGAAAGAAAAAAAAAAGAAACTGGAAAAGAAGGAATAAGGAAGGAAGAAGAAAAGAAGAGATTATCCCTTTTGTGAATAAAATTGAAGCAGCGGAAGAAACGACATCCTCCCTTAAAGAAGCATCGAAAACTGCCTTTCCCCTGGGCCTCTTCGTATTTATTACTTCTGCTGAAGGTAGTTGAGAAGACAGAGGCACTGGCAAAATTCATGGCAACCTAATGCATTTTATGTAGAAACATTTCAAATGCCTGTTATTGAACGTCACGGTGTACTGAAACAGGTGTAAGAAGAAAACTGCATACACCAAAAAACAAAAAGAGGAGAAGAAAGAGAATGAATATGTCAGCAAAGGAGACCCCATGGAAAGCCCAAAGGGTCTCAGACCCACCATTAAATTCTGTATTTTGGGTCCCGATGGGAATGTCCATGGAGAGCTTGAGGGGTTGCCGCTGAAGGGCCCTGTCCTTACATCAATACACAGGGACTGTGTCTCCCAGGGAGTCGGCACACTGGGCTGAAAGGGGGGAGGGGGCTGGGAGGAGAGTGATGTTTCACTGTGTGTGGGGGGAAGGTGGACCCCAGAGTCCTGGCCAGGCCTATTATACCACCTGGAACCCGCTGCTGCTGCTGCTGCAGCTGCAAGGATTTTTTTGAAAACTTCGTACAAAGAAAAATTCACTCTCAAGTTTCAGAACAAACCAGGATTCCACGCACTCAAACACAACAAAGACAAAAAGAACACTTTTCATGGACTTGTAGTTTTTATTTTATTAGGAAATCTAGGCAGTATTATATAATAACGAGGAAGGAAAAGGGGGAAAAAACTATGCATGATGACAAGGAAAGGTGGGAAAAGGCAGAAGTGAAGGAAAGGCAGGGGATATTTCCATCAAAGTATTCAGAATCATGATTTCATCAGTAATTGGCACAATTACCCTGGTGCTCGGCTGCATAAGTATTTTTTCCACTAGATGGTTTCTATTAGTTCAGGGAGTCTTCTGATGGAAGGACTTTGGGCAGGAGATAAAGACAGGAAAGGGGTGTTTTCCGGACCATCAGGTGGAGGAAGAGCAATGGGAAGGAGGAAGTCTTACCACCTGAATGGGCATCAGCACACCTGCACACCGGCCACCTAGGAGCAGCACTGCTTCTTGCAGCAGCACTTCTGCTGGCAGCACTTCTGCTGGCAGCACTTCCCGCAGCCGCACCCGCACGAGCTGCACCCGCACGAGCTGCACCCGCAGGAGCGGTGGCAGCAGCAGACCACGGGGGTACTGCAGCAGCAGCCACAGCAGCCAGAACAGCAGGGGCAGCAGTTGACACGGTAGCACCTGCAGGTGGTACAGCTGCCACAGCCTCCGCAGCCTCCGCAGCTACCACAGCCTCCGCAGCTACTGCAGCCTCCGCAGCCTCCGCAGCCACTGCTGCAGCCACCGCAGCCTCCACAGCCACAGCACCCCATGGTGTCAGTAGAGAGGACTCAGGACAGGTGAGGAGGGCAATCAGGAGAGGTCGAGGGGGGTCTGATGCCACCTTCCACTGGGGGACCCCTTATATACCACCTTGAGGAGGATGGTGATGGAGCGAGGGACCCAGGACACATGACCTGAGCTCTTCCTCATTGCTGCCACAGTGCACTTTCCACAATTAGCTCAGCCAGGGCTATTCCTTGTTTACAGTCTCATGGGTGATATTTAACCCAATACATTTGCTAATTTTAGCTTCCCTTCTTAAAGCCATTTTGGAGGCAAGCCAAGAGATGCTAACATTTTGGAGGGGTCTTCATTTCCCCCAGAAGCGTAGATGACCTTTGAGAGTCAGAGCTAAGAAAGCACTTGATGACCGCCGGCAACTTTTCTGCTTCTCCTCAGTGGGTTTCTGTCCATAGATTCAGCTGAAAGCACCCTGCTTCCAACAGAAACTTCTCAGAGGTAGAGTCCATAGGAATAATTGAATTGAACAAACCATTTCTTTCCAATTGTTTTCGCATCTATTACTGTCGCGTAGCTTCCACCTCTTAAATGGGCCATTTTCGTTCTTGCGAGGTTGCATGTTCACAGCTGTACTTCCAAAGAGATGTGGACTATTTTTAAACCAAATGACCCTCTTTTCCTCAACCCTGAAAGTTGTCTGTTGAAAATCTTGACCTGATTCTCCGCTCTCGCCCGCCACCCCCTCTCCCTTGGTAGCTCACATCCACACCCAGGGCTTCAGTCCTCATGTGCGTTTCCTGGATTCCTTCCTCCAGTTTAGACCCTCCTCTACACTCCAAATCCAAGACAGCCAACTCGCCCTCCATCCTCTTCCCACAGCCGTCCCAAGGCACCTGCCGTGTCCCAGGCCCCAGGCTCAGTGCATAATCTCTCCAGCCCAATCACCAACCCCACATTCCTCCACTGTGCCTTCTCCATCCAGTTGACAATCCATTAAGATGTCAGCTTTGAATCCTGTTTCTCTCAGCCTCATAGCTGATGTCCACTGAATTCTGTTGACTGTGCCTCTTTGAAACCTCTCAAACCTATTCTCTATCTCTCACTCCACTGCACCCCCAACCCCAGTCCAAGCACCCCCGGGTGGTTGAAACGTATGCTTTGGTCCAAACACCACAAAAATAGTTTGGGATCATGAATAACAATGCCAACATGCCTCCAGGGACCTTAGAGCATTTCCCCTCACTCAGATTCCTGGAGAACAACCTCGCCAGATTGGGAAAATAGGCTCTGGGCAGCAAGCCAGTTGTAAGTTGTAGTTTGGGGAATCTGTTGGCCGCCAATGATCTCCATGAAGATCAGAGGTCCCTGAGAGCCCAGAGTGCTCTTCCCACAGCTACACGTGATGAAGAGCCCACCTGTGCTCTTGTTTTGCTTGTCTTAGGTTTACATAGCCTCCTTGTTGGTCGGTCACTAGCCCTCAAATCCCACCAGGACCACAGCTGCACACCTCACCACATTTCACACTGTTTTTCTCCTGACGTGGGGCCTCTCCTTGCATCTCTGGCCTCAGCACCTGCACTTCTCGAGAATCCCACCCTGCTCTCAGGATTGCCTAGGTCAGGCTACTTAGCAAGAGGGTATCTCTCAGACATCAACCGATATTATTTACTCAAAGACAAAATTAATTCCTCATCCAAAGCAAAATATAGCAAGAATTACATCATGAAAACGAAGACTCTTATGAGGATTTATTTCTGTTTTTAAAATAGTCATTATGACCTGGAGGTGGGAAAGAACAATGGTATGCTTCACATGAAGAGGTAGGGAGTAGAACTTTCCAGCTTGGTCAACAATTGCAATGATGGCATCTGGCCTTCAAGGTGACCTTTGAACCTGTTGCCAATTTCACATCCCCAGCTCCCAGTGTTACTTCCTTTTGCATCTCTTTGAGGTCAGGGACTATACCTCAGCCTTCACTGTGCCAACCCCCTAAGAGCGCACAAATCATCTGGCCCAGGGTATAGTCTGCAAGCCGCACAGACACAGGCATCCTGGAAAGATGGATTGTCTGCCCATTCCTGTCCAAAGCCTCACTATGCTCCTGGTCCCCAGAATGATTCCCTAGAACTTTCAGTTTTTTCAAAGTTAAACTAGAATATAGGTTTTATTCAAAAAATAAACATGTGATGAAGACAAAGATATCCAAAAGGGAGGCAAATAAGAGACAATGTGATTCTCCCCCATAAATAGAGCCGAATACCAACAAGGAAATGGTCATGTGTCTTCCTGCTGCTACCACCAGAGCTGGTATATAAGGGGCCCCCAGCAGAAGGTGGCATCAGACCTCTCTCACTCCCTGAGTCTCCCTTCTCTCTACTCCTTCCTGAGTCCTCTCTACTGACACCATGGGGTGCTGTGGCTGTGGAGGCTGCGGTGGCTGCAGCAGTGGCTGCGGAGGCTGCGGTAGCTGCGGAGGCTGCGGAGGCTGCGGAGGCTGCGGAGGCTGCGGGGGCAGCTGTACCACCTGCAGGTGCTACCGGGTGGGCTGCTGCTCGTCCTGCTGCCCCTGCTGCTGCGGCTGCTGTGGGGGCTGCTGCAGTACCCCCGTGGTCTGCTGCTGCCACCGCTCCTGCGGGTGCAGCTCCTGTGGGTGCGGCTGCGGGAAGTGCTGCCAGCAGAAGTGCTGCCAGAAGTGCTGCTGCCAGAAGCAGTGCTGCTCCTAGGCAAGGGGCTTGGCCTCTGGGGAGGTGCTGCAGGTAACCATGCTGTAGGTTAATACTTCCTCCTCCCTTCCTATTTGTTCCTTTCTGACTTTAAAGTCTCAAGCATGACCTGAGCCTTGTCACCAACCCATAGCAATCCCACATTTCTGTGGTTTCCGTCATCCTGCCTGCATTGAATAAATACCAACCAAAGTAATAAATGTTCAGTCTCCTCTGTCAATTACCATTCAAACCTTGTCCTTGATAAAAGTGAATCGAGGCAGCTAATGTCTTACCTTCCTGAGTTGCCTTTAACTTTGTGTTTATTTATGTCCCATTGTTACCACTGTATTGTCATCTCTGTAAATGCAAAGCAACTGTTATCTTAATAAATTATGCTAAATCAGCCACAAAGACCCATTTCTTTTTTTTTTTTTTTAAAGTTGTGCAATTCTTTTATTAGTTTCTAATTTATAGGCCTCATCAGTGCCCCTGGTGGTACTGTTGAGACCATTTTACCTAGTTTAGAACTAAATGGAGATATTCCCATTGCAGTCACTTTCTACAGAAGTTGGTAAGACATTTCACTTAGCATTATCATAAATTACAAAGTGTCCTGTATGCGTTCTGCCACACTTCAAAGCAGCTTGAGAAACGGATTTCCCTTTCATAAAGCAGAAGTTTTAAGACCCATTTCTTTTTTTCTTGCCAGGCTCTAAACTGTCTATCCCTGGGGAACAATACATTTCAATCTCAACAGATGAAGCAGATAGTATATATGTGATGACAGCAATGAATTGAAAGCCAGATACATTGTTTACGATAGATATAGATGGATTAGCAAGCGGTTAATCCACTGTGGGTCTATCAAGAAGCAAAGAATTCAGGGGCACATCCTCAATCCTAGCAGCTAAATGTCATAAACTAAACTCTTCCCAAACCTCTCCCTTGATGGACTCTTAGCAACAGAAATCTGAGTGTGCAAATATTCATACAGGTCCTGCATAGCCACTTGACCACTTAAGGTCATGGTCACTTTTGAGGCTTATCATTTACGATGGCCACTTTTTTGTCTACTCCTAGGGTCTTTTTCTACTGCATGTTGAGCTTGACTGTCATGGCCTCATTGCTGAGAATTACTCCAAAAGGCAATGGAAGCCCTCGGTCTCTCACATCTCTTTTCCCATTAGCTCTGTAGTCCGTGAGTGTTTTCCATTCAACCCTCACCTCACGAAGCATCCATACCCTCCTCTGCAGCTCTTCCAGAAGTGCTACTGGAGTCATGGTAGACACCATGGAAGTCTGTCTGTCAGCCACTACAAACTACGTAATAGGCTTTCAAATGTAGTGTCAGAAAATGAGCATTAGATTTAAAATAATCAAACTGGGCAACCTTTTTTTTTCTGGGCAACTTTCATACCACTCCCTCAGCATTGCCCAAAGGAGTTAACTCCACACACAGGATAAAATGTGTTCCTGAACACCTCTTCTGCTAATTTCCCATAATGCTCTCTGGTCTTTTTCTGTGTAACTTCCAGATTCTTGATCCATCATAGTTGGTTTAGCAGTGAGCTGAGAGAGAAGGGAAACAGGGGCTCCCAGATGAGTCTGGTGGAAGCTGAGCCTAAGGGAAGCGAAACCCCTGGGATCTGTCTCCCAGGAGAAGGATATTCTTGCTCCAACACAAATCCACATAGGGTACTTCCTTGTCACTCTGACAAACTAGATGCTTCCATAGATTTAAGTGACCAAATGCAATAAAATCACCAAAGGAAACATGAGTTGAGTAGCCATGTCAATTAAGACCCCCAAAGGGAGCCCCTGCAAGTTGCGGAGGGGTTCTGAGATGAGCATCCTCAAAAAAGATGTGATACACACACATCTTTGTTTCTGTTTCCTTTTCCACATCCAAAAGTGCTGAGTCTCTAGTGTCCTCTGGCTACCCAGAACCCCTTAATTATTCTCAGCTTCTAGGATGGTCTCCAATCTCTGACTCACACTTCTCTTGCCAGGCTTCACATTTAGAACCACTTCCTATTACATAGCTATTCTCAGCAGGGGAGAGTCCCATCCTTCTATCTTACCCAACTTTTCCTCACTAAGGACTCCCTGAGGCAGGTTTTCCACAAGACAAGGTTGACAGGTAGAATTCTGGGATGCCTGGCCTTCCTAGCATCAAAAATGTAACACTTCTTAGGCTCCTGATCTCTCCATCCCACTCAGTAGAAATGTGAGTGTGTTTTCAGGCAGTGTAGGTGGAAGATGGAGGCTGTCAGTATTGGCTGAGTTGTTGTTACTCAGTATTGACATCAATTTGTGAAAGAAGGACCCAGGCAACAGTGTGAAACAGTGACAGTTACTGAATGTTTATTTGCTAAACATTGTGCTGGGTCCTATGAGGGACAGTGAGACACGATTCCTTTGTTAGGTGACAATTTGATATAGAAAAGAAGGTAAGACAAATGTTGGAGAGGATGTGGAGAAAGGGGAACCCTCTTGCACTGTTGGCGGGAATGTGAACTGGTGCAGCCACTCTGGAAAACTGTGGGGAGGTTCCTCAAAGAGTTAAAAATAGACCTGCCCTATGACCCAGCAATTGCACTGCTGGGGATTTACCCCAAAGATACAGATGCAAGATGCAATGAAATGCTGGGACACCTACACCCCGATGCAGCAATGGCCACAATAGCCAAACTGTGGAAGGAGCCTCGGTGTCCATCGAAAGATGAATGGATAAAGAAGATGTGGTTTATGTATACAGTGGAATATTCCTCAGCCATTAGAAATGACAAATACCCACCATTTGCTTCGACGTGGATGGACCTGGAGGGTATTATGCTGAGTGAAATAAATCAATCGGAGAAGGACAGACATTATATGGTCTCATTCATTTGGGGAATATAAAAATTAGTGAAAGGGAATAAAGGGAAAGGAGAGAAAATGAGTGAAAATATCACTGAAGGTGACAAAACATGAGAGAGACCTAACTCTGGGAAATGAACAAGGGGTAGTGGAAGGGGAAGTGGGCGGGGGGTTGGGGTGACTGGGTGATGGGCAATGAGGAGGGCAATTGGTGGGATGAGCCCTGGGTGTTATGCTATATGTTGGCAAATTGAACTTCAATAAAAAAAAATTTTTAAATAAATAAACTGATGAAATACTTGAAAAAAAAAAAAAGAAAAGAAGGTAAGTATAAATCAGTTATGGCTACTGTCCAAAAAAAAAAAAAAAAAAGCAAAGACTATATTATATTAAACATAGGTCACTAGCAAACCACATAAATGAAAGACAAAGCATAAGACTTCTCTATGTTTTGTTACCCTTTTATTATGGACTGAATTGCATCTCCCCAAAATCCAGATGTTCAAGTCTTAACTCCCAGTACCTCAAAATGTGACTGTATTTGGAGATAGGATCTTTAAAGAGGTAATTAAGTTAAAGGTCCTTAAGTTGGGTCCTAAACAAATAGGACTGGTCTTCGTATAAAAAGAGAAAATTACGACACAGACGTATAGAGAGGGAAGACCAGGTGAAGACAGAGCAAGACGGCGGTCAGTCATCTGCAAGCCAAAGAGAAAGGCTGCAAACCAAACCTGTTGCCACTTTCATCTTGGACTTTAAGCCAAGGAACTTGGACCTAATCTTGGACTTGGCAGGCTCCAGAATTGTGAGAAAATAAGTTCCCGTTGGTTAATCCACCCAGTCTATGGTACTTCGTTATGGCAGCCCTGGCAAATGAATACACTCTTTGGGGCATACCCGATGAGCGTCAACAATACACGTGTTTATGAGGATCCTGAGCCACAGCCTAAAGGGTTGCTGTGTCTTAGGTGAATCTGTGTGACGAGTCATCCCTGATGCTTAAATGAAAGAAACGTGCTGCTGTTGTATCCACGATGTGGCACATGCATGCAATGTGGTTCCTGGTTTTCCTTGACACACTCAGCTCTCTCTTCTTCCTCCTGAGCATGGCCCACTCTAATATCCACTGCATGAAGCTATCACAAAGTTCACAAGGAAAGAGGACAGGATCCACGCATGAGGGCTTGGTACCAGGGACTGGAAAGCATGGGAAGAGCACTCTGCATGCACACATTCTGCATCTTATCTCAGTTCTTGAATGTTCCCCTCTGTATTCTGAGTGTCAATATGGGTCTTCATCTAGGTTATCTGGATAATTGGGAAATATATAGGCGGGGCCTATCAGGATTTGAAAACAGTGAGAAAAATATCAGATTGAGAAATGAAAATATTTCCTGAGCCCAACCGAACTACAGAAATCTTTTCTTTAAAGTGTGACCCATCTTGTTGTTTTCAGTACTTCGTCCATCTGAGAAACATGTGCCTTGTGGCAAAAGATGAGGGAAGTTAATACAAAGACAATAATTGCCGAGCTTC
Organism: Vulpes vulpes; assembly: GCF_048418805.1. Taxonomy (NCBI): domain Eukaryota; kingdom Metazoa; phylum Chordata; class Mammalia; order Carnivora; family Canidae; genus Vulpes; species Vulpes vulpes. The sequence goes on from NC_132788.1 coordinate 11,363,383, forward strand.
CCATTGCAGTGACAATAACCTCTGCAACCCTCTGGCTCTGGTTCAAAATAGACTAAACGTGACAATGTACACTGAGGAGTCCACAGGGAACAAGAAGCCGTAAGATTCAGTGGCTATTACGGATCTTTTCAAGAACTACCTCCCCACCTCTGATGGAAACCCCTGCAGCAAGTGTCATACTTGGCCTTGGATTATAATTCTTTGTCCATGACCCGCCCCGCCCAAAGACTCTCCAAGGCAAAACCTACTCCCATCTTTGAACTGGCTTCAGCACTTTAGACCTGTCTTTATATCTAGAGGTTTCTCAGGGAACATTTGTCAACAGAAAATAGACTCTTCTGGAATATTAAAATCTTTATAAATACTACGCATGATCTGAATCATAAAATATCATTTGTATTTCCATTTGTATCTTCCAAGTGAATGATGGCTATCAAGGATTAACTGAATTCTAGTTTCCTCTAGATGCCAAAGAAACATATCTTGCTCACAAAACTGTTTTCCTATCAAGAACAGACTACCACAGTCTAGCAAACGGACACAGATTAGATGACCACTCAGGGCCCCCTCTAAGCTCACGAGTCTAAAAAACTGGAAATAAAATTGAAAACCATACATCACAGTTCAAGTTATTAAGGAAGATTTGAGGGGCATGTGGGTGGTTCAGTTGGTTAAGCATCCGACTGTTGATTGGGCTCAGGTCATGATCCCAGGGTTGTGAGATGGAGCCCCATGTGGAATCTGCTTGAGATTCTCTCTCTCTTTCTCTTGCCCTGACCCTCCCTGCCTTAAAAAAAAAAAATCTGAAGTGAAATCAAAAGAAAGCTTGAGCTTCAACAATACCTCTACTGAGGTCAAATTAATATAGAGAGAAGAGAATGAAGATGGACCCCATGCCCACCAATGCCAACCCACTTAGCACAACCTGATTGCATTGCTTTCTGTAGTTAGGGAGATAGAAAGCTAAACTAATAATACCAAAAGTCTAAATGTACACTTCTGGCTGAGTTTATAGGGGAAAAAATGAAAGAGCTTGCACTGCAGGGGTGGAACTCTGCCCCCGATGCAAAGAGTAATTGGCCTCGATAGATGGGAATCTAAAGCAAACGTTAGCCATCCATATTTTGGTAGCAGATGTATTTCTGAAAATTTGTTTGAATTGGCTCTTTGTGAATAAGACAGAATTTTTAATGAATTAGGGACACTTGTTTCTCTGTAACTGAAACTGTCATTTCAAAATAGAATTCAAGTTGTAGATAAAGCATTCTTTCAAGTGTCCCAGTGGTGTTGGGAGCTGGAGCACATGGACAGCAGTGGCAGGAAAGCTCTATTCTCATGGTCCTTGCCTTGTTCTGCTCTCACTGCCCATCTTCCAAGGGATGTTTAAGTGAGATTAAGATGTTCCAGGAGGTGGGATATGATAAAAATCAAAATAAAGGCAAAGAGAGACTTTTAATGATAAATGTTTTTATTTTAGTAGAAAATTTAGAAAAGAGCTATGGACAAATAGGACTACAAGATGAAAAAGGAGCAGACATAAAAGCACGTACATGGGAAGGATATAATCACACATATCAAAAGAATAATAATTGTGATCCTATCTGATAGAGCTTTGTGATGTCAGGTCTTCTTTGAGAACGAGGTGGTATTCATGGCTTTATTTTTGCTGTTTCCTATTTGATTGGAAAGTTTTCAGATACTAAAATTGAGAACACCCAAAGCAGAAAAAAAGAGGAGCCTAAACCAGGAGCCAAGTCGGCCCAAGAGGCTAAGTCTCAGAATACCAGAGGATGACAGGTAGGGCAGGTGAATGGAGTAGAGGAAATTCCCAGTATCTCCTGTGCAGGGACAGAGGACAGGTGGCCCACCTAGGAGCAGCACTGCTTCTTGCAGCAGCACTTCTGCTGGCAGCACTTCTGCTGGCAGCAGCACTTCCCGCAGCCGCACCCACAGGAGCTGCACCCGCAGGAGCGGCGGCAGCAGCAGACCACGGGGGTACTGCAGCAGCCCCCACAGCAGCCGCAGCAGCAGGGGCAGCAGGACGAGCAGCAGCCCACCCGGTAGCACCTGCAGGTGGTACAGCTGCCCCCGCAGCCCCCGCAGCCTCCGCAGCCTCCGCAGCTACCGCAGCCTCCGCAGCTACCGCAGCCACCGCAGCCACTGCTGCAGCCACCGCAGCCTCCACAGCCACAGCACCCCATGGTGTCAGTAGAGAGGACTCAGGACAGGTGAGGAGGGTGATCAGGAGAGGTCGAGGGGAGTCTGATGCCACCTTCTGCTGGGGGACCCCCTTATATACCAACTCTAGGGAAGAGTATTAACCCAGGACTCAAGGCCACTTCCCTGTTGTTGTTAATGCAAATATCCACAGTTGAATCTCACATGGCCTTTTGTGCACTTCCTTAATGGGTCCTTCTGACTTGTAAACTTAGCTAAATTTATCTTTTACTTGTCTTTTAAGGCCATTTTAAAAATAGGACAGGAAGTAACTATGAAATCCCAATTTTTTGTTTGTTTTCTGTGGGTTTTTTTTTTTTTTTTTGGAGAGTTTTTTGATAACTTTTTTTTCAGTAGATGTCTGAATGGGTCAAAATTCCACTTGGATACTTTTACATTCTTGGTCATATCATCCCAGGACTATATTTTTTCATTCCTACTCCATTTATATCCTTTTACTAAGTGGTGAGGCATCCTTTTAGACAGAAGGGAATATTTGGAGAATTAACAGGAAACGTGATCTCAGGTCATACTGTTTCATCATCCCAAGGCAGAGTTCCTTGGGTGTTTCTTCATCCTGGAACATCAGTTAGGAGGAGACTCTGATTCAGAGGAGAAGGGATCTAGTGTTATCAGGGGTTATTACAAGATGATAGAAGCATATCCTGAGCACAACATTCCCAAGCCATGTGCCAAACTCAAGGAGGCTTCTGCTCTCATCAGCCCATTTAAAAAGAAAGACAAACCTAGGGTGCCTGGGTGGCTTAGCCAGTTAAGCATCTGCCTTCAGCTCAGGTCATGATCCCAGAGTCCTGGGATGGAGCCCCACCATCGGGCTCCCTGCTTAGCAGGGAGTCTGCTTCTCCCTCTCCCTTCACTCCTCCCCTGCATTTGTGCTCTTGCTCTTGCTCTCTCTCCCAAATAAATAAATAAAATATTTTTTAAAAACAAAGAAAGACAAACCTAAAGGCATATTTTCAACAGTTGCTCGGTCCCTAGTGATCATGGATCAGTCTGCCATGGAATGCTGATTTGAAATGGTTGCTTCTAATTGGCCAATCTTGTTCCGATCACTCTTTCCTGTTAAGGGTAAATAGTAAAGGCAATCAGTGCAGGCCGCTGGTCAGATTCTGTTGGCTGTTGTGGAATATGAAAGTGCTTTTATCAGCCATCCTAGGACAGTTCAAGTGGCATACAAATGAGTCAAGCTTGGGTGTCCTCTCAGACCCTTGCATGACCCTGAGTTGAAGGAGTCTGGAATAATGTTATGGCCCAGGTCTTTAACACAGGGCTCTCTTCTGGTTACTTTTCAGTTATTGTTAAAGAAGTCTTAAAATGTAACCAAAGAAGTAAAGACCTGTACTCTGAACACTATAAAACTAGTGAAAGAAACTGAAGATGATACAAGCAAATGGAAAGATATTTCATGTTCGTGAGTTGGAAGGGCCAACACTGTTAAGATGTCCATCCTACCCAAAGCAGTCAACAGATTCGATGCAATCCCTATCAAAATTCCAACAGTATTTTTTACAGAACTAGAAGAAAAAATCTTAAAATTTCTACAGAACCAAAAAAGACACTAAGTGGACAAACCAATCTTGAAAAAAAAGGGAGCAAAACTTGATGTATCACAATCCTAGATTTCAAGATATACTACAAAGCTATAGTAATCAAAACAGTATGGTCCTGGCACAAAACAAACCTATAGATCAGTAGAACAGAATAGACTCCAGGAAAAAATGAACACTTTTATGGCCAGTTAGTCTATAACAAAAGAGACAAGAATATACAATTGAAAAAAACAGTCTCTTCAACAAATAGTGTTGGGAAAACTGGACATTTACATGCAAAAGAATGAAATTGGACCACTTCCTACACCATATACAACAGAAAATTCAAAATGAATTAAAGACCTAAATGTGAGACATGAAACCATAAAAGTCCTAGAAAAAAAAAATAGGCTGAAATCTCTTTGATGTCAGCCATAGGAGTATTTTTCCAGGTATGTCTCTTTTCACAAAGGAAACAAAAACAAAATTAAGCTATCAGGACTACAGTAAGATAAAAAGCTTCTGCACAGAGAAAGAAACTATCCATAAAACAAAAGAACAACCTGCTGAATGGAAGAAGATATTTGCAAATGATGTATCCAATACGAGGTTAATATTTAAAATATATAAAGAACTTACACAACTCAATCCCCCAAAAAGCAAATAATCCAGTTTTTTAAAAAATGGGCAGATAATATGAATAGACAATTTTCCAAAGAAGACTTACAGACACAGGCAAAGATGCTCAACATCACCCATCATCAGGGAAGTGCAAATCAAAACTACAATGAGATACCACCTGTCAGAATGGCTAAAGTCAAGAACACAAGAAATAATAAGTGTTGACAAGGATGTGGAGAAAAAGGAACCTTTGTGCACTGTTGGTGGGGATGCACTGATGCAGCCACTGTGGACAATAGTATGAACATTCCTTAAAAAATTGAAAATAGGATTACCATATGACAGTAATTCCACTACTGAGTATTTACCCAAATAGTTACAAAAACACTAATTTAAAAAAAATAGGTGCACCCCCTATGCTTATTGCAGCATTTTTTAATAGTAGCCAAGATATGAAAGCAACCCGAGTGTCCATCGACAGAATGGATAAGGAAGATGTGGTATATACATGCAATGGAATATTACTCAGCCATAAAAAATGAACTCTTGCCATTTGCAACAACATGGTTGGATCTAGAGTGTATAGCGCTAAGTGAAATAAGTCAGAAGAAAACAAATACCATATGATTTCACTCATATGTGGAATTTAAGAAACAAAGCAAACAAATAAAAAAAGAGACAAGCCAAAAAACCTACTCCCAACTTTAGAGAACAAACTGATGGTTACTGGGGGGAAGGGAGTAGGGGGGTGGGGGAAATAGGTGAAGAGGATCAAGAGGACATTTATTATGATGAGCACTGAGTAATGAATCAGTATATTATACACCTGAAATTAACATAACACTGTACATTAATTATAGTTGGATTTTAAAAAGTCTTAAAGATGAGTTCTTTACGAATGCAACTATGTCCTACTTTTCAGAGCAGAAAGATAATGGAGGGGGATCTGTGTGGCTCAGTTAGGTACCTGCCTTCAGCTCAGGTCATGATCCCAGAGTCCCAGGATCGAGTTCCGCATTGGGCTACCTGCTTAGTGGGGGTGTCTGCTTCTCCCTCTCCTTCTGCTCCTCCCCTGATCATTCTCTCTCTTTCTTTCTCTCTCTCTCTCTCTCTTTTTCTCTCTTGCTCACTTACTCTCAAATAAAATTGAAAGAAAGAAAGAATGAAAGAAAGAAAGAAAGAAAGAAAGAGAATGAAGAAAAGAGAAAGAAGAAAGAAAGAAAGAAAGAAAGAAAGAAAAAAGAAAGAAAGAAGAAAGAAGAAAGAAAGAAAGAAAGAAAGAAAGAAAGAAGAAAGAAAGAAAGAAAGAAAGAAAGAAAGAGAATGAAGAAAAGAGAAAGAAGAAAGAAAGAAAGAAAGAAAGAAAGAAAGAAAGAAAGAAAAAAGAAAGAAAGAAGAAAGAAGAAAGAAAGAAAGAAAGAAAGAAAGAAAGAAAGAAAGAAAGAAAGAAAGAAAGAAATAGAAAATGGAGTGGTGTGGCACCGTGCCTCAGTTGTACAAACTTCTAAATCATTCCTGCATCTATCACTCCAGTTCTAGGAAAAACTCTGTATAAAATAGCCTATTCAGGGTCACCTGGGTGGCTCAGCGGTTGAGTGTCTGTCTTTGGCTCAGAGCGTGACCCCAGGGTCCTGGGATTGAGTCCCGCCTCGGGCTCCCCACAAGAAGCCTGCTTCTCTCTCTGCCTATGTCTCTGCCTCTCTGTGTGCCTCTCATGAATAAATAAAAATCTTTTTAAAAAAATAAATAAAATAGCCTATTCACTTCCGGTTGATACTTTATTTTGGAACGTATTCATGTCCTGTAAATTTTTGGTAGCTTTTCTTTCTTGTGCCAGAGTGAAGATAGAACAATAAAAGTGCTTAAATAACTGTCCTGGGAAATATATAAGAGCAAGCATTTCCTCCGTGCCTTCAGCTCATACACATTTCTCCCCAATTCTCTAACCTCCAAAATCCACCTGTTGTTGTTTAAAAGGGTTCATGAACTCCTGCTTTAAAGCACATTAATATTTTCCATCCAATAAACTTGGGGGGAGCAGCATATGCAATTTAACAAATGGTGGTTGAATGATCCTTGTCTTAGGCAGTAACTCTGAGGACATCACAAGACCAACCCACAGGCTCTCAGTCTGGTGAGAAATGCATGCAAAGAATTCGAAGACGCAGTGTAAGAACCAGAATAACTTTTATCAGTCGATTTCCTTAGAGGTATGAGAATAAAAAAAGTTGATTCGGAGTTAATGTGGGAGAAGGAGAATTGGGAAAACTGAGAGGGACCATCTATCACAGGAAAGGCTTCTCTCCCATCTAAGGGCTTGGGTAAGGACTGGAGACGGCAACATGTGAGGGCCAATCCAGGCAGCACCCCCTCTAGGCCCACAGCTGGGGGACCCAGGGGAAGCAGGGACAGCTGAGAACTGAGTGCCCAGCCTGGGAGCAGAGTTGAGGGCAGAAATCCTTGGGCACAGGTATCCCAGCTTTTTGTACATTCATGTTAAGCTTTGCTTTTACAAAGACCTGTGTTAGTACCTGGTTTTGCTAATGGAAGGAAATCTGAAGAGGGTTTTCACTTCCTGAGCATGGGGAGCCACCCTGTCCATTCCTTCTCTGGGAGCCACCCTCAGCATCCCAGCATCAGGCCGCCAGAGCTTTGAGCAGCGTCCGTGGGCATCTGTGCCTTATCTCCACTGACTTTGTGCACCTGTTAGCAAGATGTGGCCTCAGGTTGCAGAAAAACCTAAGAAAGGTGCTTTGGGGGTCTAGGAACCCTCAAAAATTTTTCCATGTAAATTAGTGGTAATTGCTTCTTGAGCTTTGTGCCACTTTGGTTTTTGAAAGCGTTCATAGGAACGCTCTGCTTCCAGCCAGATTGCAAGGGAAACCTGGTGCAGAAGCCCTGGAGGTGTGGAGTCAGCCAGCGGGACCTGGGATTCACTTTTCTGGAAGGTGACTGACCACAGAACCAAGACTTGGGAAGCTGAGACCACAAGTAGAGACCAGTGAAAAGGCTTTTGCAACAGTCTTGGACAGATAGCCTCGGTGGGCTAGAGAGAGGGACAGAGAGGCAAGGAACAACCAGTACGAACAGCATAGAATATTCCCCAGGGGACCACCGTCACGGTAGAGAAAACGGCATCACACTAAGAGTAACAAATTGTGTTTTACTAGATCGGCTACTTAATCCCTTAGCAAGTGGTCAGTAAATATTGTTGAATGTTTCGATCAATTAACTGATTGACTGAATTTCGCTCATCATTGTGTGCCATGTAGGAGGACTTCAGAGTCCTCCTGCCCCAACACCACAATCCTGGGGTTCCCCATGACATGGCAGTGTGCTCAGGGATGTAGCACACTCAGTAGCCCTGTGGAGTGCTCCTTTCTCCCCTGGCCAGCCCCCCAGGGCCAGGAGTGGCACATCTCTGAGGACTTACAAGCATGAAGAACCATGAAGGCAATAGTGGATGCCCCACCACTACAGGTACTGCCTAAGGGTGAATGTCCTAAGCCAAAGCCATACCGTAATGGAACCTACACTGTCACCAGCCACCACCCTGTGCTGTAGCTGCTATCAGTGCTAACCTTCCTGGCCTCATCCCGCTAACCACCCTGGCCTCACCCCCCGGCCTACGAACATCCCCCTGCCTGGATGCCACTCTGTTGCAATGGAAAGAACGTCCTCCCCTACCTGGTACCATGCCCTGGACTCTCCATGTCTCCCAGGGAATGTTTCTCATTGCCTTCTTCTCACATGCCTCAGGCCCAAGTCCATAGTGAGATCCAGTTGCTCTAGGTCCATGACATGGACCACTCAAAAGACTCTAGTCACTCATCTGTCATAGAACTGAACACCATTGCATGACTCTTTTCCCTTACAATGACTCCACTTGCTTTCGGATTTGTTAAGAGGCCCCTCAGCCTTCAGCCCAAGAGACCCCTGGCAAGCCCATGTCACCATTTCTGGAGCCCTAACCAGACACATCAGAATCCCAAGACCAGTAGAGTTGAGATTCAGATGGGCCAGTCACAGCGTAAGTGTACGTGACATCTCAGAAGCAGAACTGATAAATATCTGTGGTCATCCATATGGCTTCCCAACTACTTTGTTCCAGCTGCATAAGCTGGTCAACGTTATCCCTTCTCTTTACCTACTTGCTATTGCCCCCTGTTTTTGAACCAATCTTCCTTACATTTAGGTTAAAATGTAAATTCCCGCATATAGTACATGTGTTCAAAGTGTATTTGTGGAATGTCAAGGTGAAAAAGTATAGAGAAATTCTTCATTGGTGCCTCCTGTTCTTCAAGCTATCCTCCAAACCAGATCTTCAAATAATGTGTAAGAGAGTAACAGGATCATGGTAGAGTTGAAATCGTCATTCAGAGGCTCTGCTGAATTGAACTGATATGGAATGGATTAGCAACAGATAAAGTACTTCTTGTCTATAAAGGAAATTGAATTATTTGTTTTGATCTTGAATATTTAACTGTGTTTCCCTTATTTTTTTTGTTAGTGAAAGGATGGGAGAACCCTTACATATTTTTCTTTCTTTTTGTTTTTTTAGAAGGGGATTTGGGAGGAGGGACAGAGAGAGAGAGAGGAAGAGAGAGAATCCCAAGCAGGCTCCATGCCCAGGGTGGAGTCTGACTCGGGGCTTGATCTTACCACCCTGAGGTCATGATCTGAGCCAAAATCAAGAGTCAAAAATTTACCTGACTGAGCCACCCAGGCACCCCAAGAACACTTACATTTTTTTTTTGAACACTTACATTTTTAAAAAAATAGTCTGAACCTCTTTCCTTCTTAAAGGACAGAAAGGTTCTGCACACTACCATAGAGGGAAAAATAGATGTCAATGATGTGGCAAAAGGATGTCTTAGAAATACTTCACAGAGCCAAAGAGATGATAGAAACAATGGGTTAAACTGAGAAAAGAGAGTCAGGGACTGAAGAAATAAGGACTCAGAGCACTCCAAGATTATCTATAGATCCTAAACCATAATATTTAATCTTAACAATAACACCTTCCATTGAAAACAGTGCAGAAATCCCTACAATTACCCAAAGATGAAACTAGACTCCTACACACATACCATCTAATGAGTTCTTCACTTCTCTTGAAATTTTACCAAAACCTGAAAAAGTAACATTGGACAATGATCAGATTTCATTCAAAGAGTGACTGCATTCAGATTATGCCACATATGGGACTGTCAGCTCTGTTCCATCCTGTTGGGATAGACAACAATCCCAACTCCCAACCTGTACAACTAGGTCATTGGAGGTCATAGAGCATTCAAATATGTGGCCCATGAGTCAGTAGCACAAATTCCTACCTAAAGCACGGGTCAAATGCATAAGCATGCCAGTTAAAAATAACCAGGTGTGGCTGTTCTAAATAGAGGATACTCTTCAGGGCACCTATCAATTAACTTCCTGCTTATCGTTCTACTTGGAATGATAAACACTTGAGCAAAGGCAAACCAAATTAATCAATATTTTTGAACCCATTTCACATGCCAGACTACATGGGTGATGCAAAGAAATGTACTTCTAAGTAACTCCAACTGAACAGAGATATGAGAAGAAATAATTGGGTAAATTGAGGAGAAAAAAAGCTTTAGATTTAGTCAAATAAAATAAGAGTTGACTCCAAGTATGGGCTGCTTAAGTTCCAAGTGAATATTAAGATTTGCAAGAGTTCCAAGGAGGGGATAATTAATTCCGATTACATAGTGATAGGAATGTTTTATGAAGCAGGCAGAGCTCAAGCTGGGTCTTGAATGGGAAACCAGATGGAAACAGGTAGAGAGGAGGAAGGAGCAGGGGTGGGTGCAGTCTGGGATCATCCTGCATGAGCTGCTTCCTTCCTCCACCCCCAGGGGTGTGATCTGATCCGTCTTCACCTCCATTTTGTGATGAAAATAATAATACCTATAGCAGAGGGTTGTTGTGGAATGTGAGTGTGATGACACCTATAGACACCTAAAATAGAGTTCGGGACCTACTCAGTAAAAGCTATTGTTAGTATTTCAAGGGAGGCTACATGTTGTAAGGGAAAATACAGGACTTAAGACAGGAAAGAAAGCACATGTGCATATAGTAGAAAGTTTTTTCAAGGGAATTAGTAGGTATTGAGGCCAGGAATAAAAGTTGGGATTAATTCTGAACCTTAGGTCATGGAGACTTTGACGTTTCTTTTGCAAGTGAATTAAACAGCACATAGAAATGGAAATATTTTAGGAGCACATACCTGGCAGCAGCTTGTAGGGTGAGTTAAAGATGAAAACCTAGAGAGAGACCAGTGAGAGGACAACAGGTAGGAAATTCATTCCCTGTTAGATAACTATAGGTAGGAAACTCCATCCCTGTTAAAAATTTGAGGTTTTCAAATGCAAACCTCTTATTAAAATTTGTGTTCACCATAACACATTCACTAATGAATACAGTGGAGGTATTTCTTAGAAGCCACTAGAGTTCAGTAGAAATACAAGCGGGATGTATCCCGTTATTCCCAGCTGACAGACAACCGAACTGGGTTGCATCCTCTTTGCCATACATTGTGCTGGACACTGGGCTCGGGTGGGAGTGACAGGGTCATCCTCCAAGGTGAGTGAGACAGCATTCCTGTCCTGTGCTTTGATCATCTCAGAATCTAAGGGGAGGCTAAGCAGATGCTCTTGGTCCGATGTCAAAGGACATGGTTAAAGATCTGAGAAGGGGTCGTGGGTTCCAGGAAAGAGCAGTCACAGGACGCCCTCTCCGTGGGGAGGGGAGATCTGACTCAAACCCTGAGGAATGAGGAGAGAGTCCACTCCCTGAAGAGGTTCAGCATCCCCTGAGTCCCACCAAGATCAGAGTCTACCATCACATTCAAGCACAAAGAATGTGTCTTTTTCCCTGATTGGGAAAGTCAAATCTGTGTTACAAGTACTTCCTCCATAACGCTTAACTCTTTTCTGGTTCTCTGCATCAATATTTTTTCTCTCTAATGTTCCAAGAATAATTCATATTATTTCACATGCATTATTTGACTTAATTCTTGCAATAGCCTTCCAAGGATATACTGTTCGTGCTCTCATTTTACAGATGAAGAAAAAAGTAAGATACCGGAGCATTAATTGTCTAAGGTCACAAAAACATCGGAGTCTGGAAACAGGCATAGGCAGGCTGATCTGAGAGTCACCCCTCTTAACCACTAGACAACGTTGTGCATCCTGTCTTCAAAGTCCAACGGCTAGATCAGGGGAAGGCCTGTGTTTGGCCTGCCACCTATTTTTGTAAATAAGGTTTTATTGGAACAAGGCCACTCACACATTTAAGTGCTGTCTCTGGTTGTGTCAAGTTACAATGGTTGAATTGAGCAATTGCAACAGCAATCATGTGACATTTATCTGGTCCTTTACAGAAAAATTTGCCGAACATTGGTCTGAATAATGCAGAGCGTTTAGTCAAAAAGGAATCTTGAGTGCAGGCAAACTGTCTCTGACCTGATATTCTGTGATGGGCTGCAATGGGATGCGAACGTGGCTGCTTGCTCTCTCCACTTCAAATAAGCCACATGCTTCTCTGAGCTTTTGCAGTTGACTTTCCTCATGAGTGGAATCTGTTCTGTTCCCATAACCAGTATTAGGATGGCTTTCCTATTTACAAGTCCTCAGGATCACTGATGCCTAGTAACAGTCTGAGAGTAACAATTTGTATATGAATATTCTTATTCCAGGTAGAAAACTATGTTTATATCTGCATAGAAGTAACAGGGGTGGGATAGGTGGGGAATATTTGGATCCACACAATGCTTCTTCTCAGGGCTGGACCTAATGTAGGGTAAATGGAGCACTCACCTGAGGTGAAAATTTAAAGCGGCTCCAAAAACCTCAAGTCATCAACAGAATTTTAATTCAATATTTTTAAAAACCAAATTGGTGCAAAAAGTCCACAATGGCAAATTGATATTCCTCAGCCATTAGAAACGACAAATACCCACCATTTGCTTCAACGTGGATGGAACTGGAGGGTATTCTGCTGAGTGACATAAGTCAATCGGAGAAGGACAAACATTATATAGTCTCATTCATTTGGGGAATATAAAAAATAGTGAAAGGGAATAAAGGGGAAAGGAGAAAAAATAAGTGGGAAATATCAGAAAGGGAGACAGAACATGAAAGACTCTTAACTCTGGGAAACGAACTAGGGGTAGTGGAAGGGGAGGTGGGCGGGGGTTGGGGGTGACTGGGTGGCGAGCACTGAGGTGGGCACTTGACGGGATGAGCACTGGGTGTTTTTCTGTATGTTGGCGAATTGAACACCAATAAAAAATAAATAAATAAATAAATAAATAAATAAATAAATCTTAAAAATGTAATGAATGAATGAATGAATGAATGAATAAATAAATAAATAAATAAATAAATAAATAAATAAATTTTTTAAATGTAAAAAATAAAAAAGTCCACAATGAAAACAACATCAACATTTTACCAAAAGTCAGAGCTTGGACGTTATACTTGCCCGACTCAGCCTCCCCTAGTCCCAACACTGTTTCTTACTTTACAAGCATTTGACCCAGTTTAGTATTGCCTAGGTATTTAAATGGTCCACAAGTCTACAAACACAACCATGGCTCTGCCTTTCGCCTGTTAAAGACTGTGGCAGGAGGGAGGACACATGTAGTTAGCATGAATGCAGAGTACCTAAGATCCCCTTTCCCAGGGAGCAGATTTTCAATTACAGTCATGGCAAGAGGGACGCCTCCACCATGAATCATGTGACAGTTTCTGAAAGGCCACAAAGATGAGCAAAGCTCACTCCCACTTCCACTTCTCTATAGCACCATCTGGGAGCTGAGAAAGCTAGCTTGGTGTCCAGCAGGCTGGATTTGATCTGGGCTCCACCATGCAGAGACTGAGAGACTTCCCCTCACGACCTCAATTTCCTAAAGTAAACAGCAGGGTTGATTTTCATACCTTCCTCTTTGACTATTGTGAGGTCTAAACAGGGGGTGACTTGTACCATCGGCTGCCACCACCAATATCTTGACTCAGTGGGTGACCTCACGATCCATTCCCCCGGCTCTCCCACCTGACCCAGTTAGTTTACCCACCATCTATCATCCACCTGCTTGTCCAAGCTGGACCCCTCAGTCTTAAATTCTCCTGGAGACCATTTGCTTCTTCCCTTGATATTTAAATGTTTCTCAAACGTCCCGATTGCACAGCAGTTCAAGGCCCCATCATCAGTGCCCAGACCAGTACACCAGTTTGTTTTTCTGCCTCTGCACTCATCTCCCTCCACCCATTCTCCCTATGCTGCCAGGCTGGTACTTTCCCCAAAGTATGTCCCTCCTGACTAAAATCCTTCAAAGAATCTTTCACAAGGTAGAACACGATGTCCACAGGCTTGCGTGAGGTCTTTCCTGGTCTGGACTCTGCTCACCTTTCTGACTCCATCTGCTCGCATGACACCCTCACCCGAAACTCTGCAGCCACACCCAACTCACCCAAGTCGGGCTGTCCCCACTCCTCATGGCTGCCTCTCACCTCTGACCTTTGCACACATAATTGCATCTGCCTGAAATCGACCCCATCGCTGCCATGTCCCCTGACACACCCTCTTCCCAGCGGTTGCCTTAACTCTTCTTGACTTGGTCTAAGTGTTACGTCCCCCATGAGCTTTCTATGACCCTGGCACAGACACCAGCCCCCCCTAAGCAAAACCTGGGGTTGGGTCTTCCTGCATTTCCATAATACCTCAGGTTGCTCTCAGCCACAGCACTTAGCACATTACATAGTATTTCTCATTTACTTTTCTCCCTCATCAGACTCCAGGGCCAGGAGCCATTGCTGAGCACCTTTCAGCCCCGGCATCCAGCACTGTGCGAGGCACAGTGAGTGAGTGTCATCCTGGAGCCTGAATAGACAGACAGATGTATCAGTGGGACAGAACAGGAAAAAAATGATACCTAGAGACAGATTCATTAAAAATTACATATATAATTGTAAAAATTATATATAATTTTATGAAGAAGAGAGTCCCTACCTCTCTAGCATCATCTCTTGTTTAGAAGTAACAATAGCAAGATACAGAATATTATATATTATCTGATACTAAAGAAACAAAGAAGCATTATAGAAGAAGCATTGTTTCTCAGAGAGAAATAAGTTCCTAGCCTAGAGGTGACGGAGGTTTAGTGGGGAAGATGGGATTGAAGCTGAACCCATGCCACCTCCAAATGATCTTAGGTGGGTTCAAGAGGCAAAGGAAATAGGACCTAAAAAAATAGCTAAAGTCCTCCAGGCCCAGACCCTTATCTCCTAGGTATGGATGCTAAATGTATACCTCCCACAGCAGCAGAACAAACACAGCAACTTCAAGACTGCTTCTAGAGACTAGAAGACCCCTCTTTCCTCCCAGTGGTAAGTGTTGGCAGACAGTTACCTCCCACCAGGAATGAGTTAAGTAGCTGTCACCTGGATAAGCAGAGAATATGCCCTTGTGCGGCCCAGAAAGTCCTCTGGGTGCTGAGAAGGAACTTGCTGGAACGTAGTTCTCACCCAAGAAGCAGGGTTAGGGGACCGCCTGGCAGTGTGAGGAGCATACAGACGACAGCACACGTGTGCATGAGCTTGGGAAGACAAAAAAGGGGGGAGTAAATGAACAAGGAAACTGGTCTAAAGTCTGAGAATCAACTTAGTACAGGAAAAGGATTGTTGGGTTTGGCGTCAGAAAAACCTGGGATTAAATCAGGCTTTGTTAGCTGCATTTCTTTCAGTGAATTTCTTAACTGCCTCAACCTCAGTCATTCGATCAATGAAATGGGTCTAATACAGCTCACCTAGAAAGGTCGTCATGAGATATAGAAGTAGCCAAGTGTGTAGAGGGGGGACCACCCATCCTTTCGTTTCTGAATGGACACGGGAGCAGCAAGCAGGTGGAAGAAGAGGACCCCTCCTCTGCCTGCCGCTGGATGGGCTGGCAGCCAGGGTTGGCCCTGACGTCCTAGAGCGGCTCCCCTCTTGCTGCTGAGCGGAGTCATCCCATGCACTCGGCAGCTGGGTAGCAAGAGGTCTCCCCCCACCCCCAGCCCAGGGACCTACCCTGTGAGTTTGCTGCACAAAATCGGCAGAAGCGGAGAGAAAATACATCGTTGTCAGAGGCACGGCCCAGGATGCCAGCAGGAACCAGAGCCTCAGAGAACCTTCCACGGAGCTCACGCTCCGAGCTGGGGCCCATGCTTCTCAGTCTCCCCAGAGACTGCCCAGCACCGCAGGGGCCACCCGCCTTCTTCCTCCCATTGGGGCCCCATTTTTGATTTCTTAAATAAGTTTCAAGAAATGAAATCCCATCAAGTCAGTTTTTTTTTTTTTTTTTAAGATTTTATTTATTTATTCATGAGAGACAGAGAGAGAGAGACGGGGGGGGGGGGGGGGGGGGAGACAAGTAGAGGGAAAAGCAGGCTTCACACAGGGAGCCCGATGTGGGACTTGATCCCAGGACTCTGGGATCACGGCCTGAGCAGAAAGTAGACACTCAGCTGCTGAGCCACCCAGACGCCCCTCGAGTCAGCTTATTAGGAAATTTAGAACAGCAGGTGTAGACAGAGAAACAAAAGACTGCACACAGACAGAAAATTCCCAAATGGCCTAAAAGCAGGCCTGAATAGATAGAAAAGATAGAACATCCCAAACAAATAAACTCCTCGGCTTCCCCGTAAACCTTGGCTTTGCCCAGCTGTCTGCCCAGTGGCTCTTTGGTGGCAGCTTTGTTTGACGCTGTCGACTGGGGCAAATGTGTGCCAAGTGTGGGCAGAGGGAGATCAAGGAGGACACAGCCTGAGGCCCAGGAAGCGTGGGGGGTGGAGGGGGGACCTGGTGACAGAGAGGCCACGGGAAAGGAGTAGGTGGGTGAGGTGAAGCAGTCTTACCGGCAGGACAGAGTGGCCTCCCCGGGCTGGATCCTGGGGGCGGGGGGCGGGGGGCGGGGGAGGCCGGCCACCTAGGAGCAGCACTGCTTCTTGCAGCAGCACTTCTGGCAGCACTTCTGCTGGCAGCACTTCCCGCAGCCGCACCCGCACGAGCTGCACCCGCAGGAGCGGTGGCAGCAGCAGACCACGGGGGTACTGCAGCAGCCCCCACAGCAGCCGCAGCAGCAGGGGCAGCAGGACGAGCAGCAGCCCACCCGGTAGCACCTGCAGGTGGTACAGCTGCCCCCGCAGCCCCCGCAGCCTCCGCAGCCTCCGCAGCCTCCGCAGCTACCGCAGCCTCCGCAGCTACCGCAGCCTCCGCAGCCACTGCTGCAGCCACCGCAGCCTCCACAGCCACAGCACCCCATGGTGTCAGTAGAGAGGACTCAGGACAGGTGAGGAGGGCGATCAGGAGAGGTCGAGGGGGGTCTGATGCCGCCTTCTGCTGGGGGACCCCCTTATATACCAGCTCCGGGGGTTGCAGCGGGAAGACACATGACCACTTCCCTGTTGTGGATTTCAGCTCCTACAGGAAAACTTCAGGCTCTTCTTGTTTATTTCCTGGCACCCTCAGCCTCACTAAGCGGCCGATTTTCAGCTTAGCCAAATTGATCTCTGTTTCACCCAATGGGACTATTTAGCAAAAGAACCTCCCCCCACTTTCAAATACAGCGGGTCTTGGAATCCTGAGCTGGGGAGACTCATCTGCCCACTGATACTTCCCCTGCTCACCAGCATTTTCCCAGGGGGGATTATTATTTCCTTGCAACCTCTTTTAGGAAAATTTTTTAGAGATCCTTCCAGTAGGGGAAGGAGAACATAGAACCTTAACTATAGGAGATGAGTTGTAACAGGTACCAGGGTTTCTACCACTGGTGGGCACATCACAGATCAAGGAGGCCACAACCTCTGGACCAGCAGACACGTGTATTTCTCCTTCCCCGGCTCCATGCCCTCCCTGCAAATGGTGAACTCACTCAGCAAATTATAAAAATCATCCTCACTGGAGAAGCCCACTGTCTCCAGATCCACCTCCAGGACCTTCACACTCTCGAATGTTGCCCTTGTCATTAGTTCTCCTCGCGTTGAGTCACACGCGTAGCTTCAGTCTTAGTCACAGAGGAAGCAACAGGGTGGCCAGAGGTGAGTTTTCAGAGGCTCTGGGAAGCTCCACTGTCCCCAGACCCTCCCTCATCTGCTGGCTGCCTGCCCAGCGTTAGCATTAATTTATAAATAACACTATAAGCCCATTATTTGCTCATATAAATAGCATTTTGGGGGGGGAAAAGAGCTACATTTCCCCCAAAAAACTTAGTGAACATGGTGACACTGTTTTGGTTGACGCGCACAAAGAAAACCCAGTCTCACACTGACACACAGTTGGAAAAAAGATGGTCTTACCAGTCTCAGGGCCCCCGTGGGTCTTTGAACCACACACTGAGGACTACCAGAAGAGAGATTTGGAAAATTTGAGTCCCAAAGGAGAGAAACTATTTAAAAATGTACCCAACTATTGACTTCAGCCTATCGGGTATAATAAATCTCTCCACAGGGTTGGTGTGTGGTATAATGATGGCTCAATGCTATTTAACGAAATTTTAGTGCTTCTATGTTAAAAAAACAAAAACAAAAACTCTACTTTATGCTGCTATATTTTCCAGTACTGCACATTTTGTTCCTACTCAACAATCCTCAGCTGGTTGCCTTTGTCTCTAAACTGAGAGTCCAGACTCACCAGTAACAATCTGGCTTCAATTTGCCTTGCAGTTGAATCATCTGTCTGGGGCTCTAGGGTAACCCAAGGCTGCATGAGAAGGGAGAGCCTGGTAATTCACACCAGTACTACTCATAGTTAATCTTCATGGTACAGGTACTCTGCGCTGCACAGTGTATGAAGCACTTAGAAATAACAGAGACATTAACAGTGAAACAGGCAAGATTGAGCACAGAAGGCACCGGTGTCCACAGAGCAAAAGGTCCTGTGGGATGAAGGTGATGACACAGGGCAAGGAAAACAGGCAGAAATGGTGTTGAGTAGGAGGACAATGGTGAGTAGCCCCATCCTCACTGGTGCCCAGGGAACTAGCTGGACCCTCTGCCCTGTCCTCCTCCACACTCACCTCTCTTCTCTCGTCAGCTTGGCTCCCCTTCCTCCAGGAATGACCACTTCCAATCTCATCCCCTTTCTTCAGGTGCTCCACCAGTCCCTTCACTCTGAGAAGATACTTCCTACCGCAGAATCTATAAACCCATCCTAATCTGTGTGCTCCCTCTCTCTCTCTCACTTTCTTGCCTTGAGTTACAACCAAGGAGGTGCACCCCCCCACTCCTCCAATCACGGGCCAGCCCCCTCCATCTGTGCTCTGAAGACCACCTCTCTGGCCTTTTAAGTCTCCTTTCTCATGCACTTTCCACCTCCACAGGCATTTATTGAGCACTTACTAAGTGCCCACCCTATGAGAGACACCACAGACACAGCAATGACCTCCCTCTGCTTTCTGGACCCTTCTCAGCAGCATCAAGACCTCAGGATGGCATTTCTCCAACCTTCAAACAAGAAAGCACATCTATTAGACCCAGTCTGCCTCCTGCTACTGTCTCTTGTCTCTCCTGCCCTTGACAGCCATGCTTGCAGAAAGCAATGTCCCCAAACTAGCTCCCTCTAGATGACAGGCAGGAGTGACATTTGAAAACAGGTATTGGGGATGCCTGGGTGGCTCAGTGGTTGAGCGTCTGCCTTCTGCCCAGGGCATGATCCTGGAGTCCCAGGATTGAGTCCCGCATCAGGATCCCTGCATGGAGCCCTCTTCTCCCTCTGCCTGTGTCTCTGCCTCTCTCTCTCTCTCTGAGTCTCTCATGAATAAATAAAAACAAAATATTTTTTAAAAAATGAAAACAGGTATTGACCTTTCACATCATATACCTAAATGAAATCGTCATGTAGTAAACTTAGATATCTTACACTTTTATTTGTCAATTTTTCCTCCGTAAACATGGGGAAAAATAAAATAAAATAAGGATTCAGCCAGGATCAAGAATGTGAGAAAGGACAGCCAGCAAAATATGCATAATTATATATAATAAAATGCATTGGCAATCTTTTAACATACCGTTAAATATGTAGAAACAAAATATTACACAAAATTTCACTATTTAAACATAATTACTGATAACCTAATAGCACACAAATGTATATTTAATACAATTTTTTCTTTTCCTGATCAAGAAAGCTATATATATGTTCATCGTAGAAAATTTGAAAGATGCACAGAAATACAAAGAAAATAAATATTACCTACAATCACACCTTACTGAAATAATTACTGTTCACTATAATTTTCTCCCAGAATTCTGTGTATATATATATATATATATATATATATATATGCATTATTCAAAAACATAATTGGGATGATAGTGTGTATCCTGGTGTTATTTTTGTGTTTACTATAATAAATAAAAAATCTTCAAGAGCTCCAGAACTTTGCCACTCCTCCCTAAACAAACACTTCACTGGATCTGCTCTAGTTCAAGTCTTAGATGGCCTCCATGTGGTTAAATCCAAAGTATGCTCTTCAGGCAATTTACAAAATCATTTCTCAGCACTAGCAAATCTCTATCTCTTGACACACTCTTATCTCTTGGCTTTGATGAGACAAGATCCTGTTTCTCTCCTACTGATTTTGCCATTCTTCCTCAGTCTACTTTGCAAAATAAATAAATAAATAAATAAAAAGACCATTTGGGAGGCTCAAGATTTGGCGTATATTCTTGCTTTGTGTTGCCTCTTTAAGAAAAGTTCACTTCCTTTATAGCTTATTGACTCCTTTGTTGAATACTCTAGATTTTATTATGTAGATCAACCTTCTTTCAAAATCTGATTTTTCTGAAGATGACTTTCAATCTGCAATATTTTCAATAAGATTTGCACAAATATGGGATCATCTTTTTCTCATTTTCATGGGAATGCAGGGGGCATATCACCAGGTCTTCTGATAATGATCTGGATAATTAGCCATAACTCCTCATCCGCTGAAGTCTAGACCAATACTGACCAATAGAACTTTTGGCAATGAAGGAAATATTCTACTCTGAGCTGACCAATATGGTAGCCACTTACCACATGGGGCTACTGAGTGTTTAAAAAATGACTAATGAGGCTAAAGAACAAAAAATTCTTTACTCATTTAATTTTGATTAATCTAAATTTCAACAGCTATACATGGTGAGCAGCTACTATATTGGAGAGCACAGCTCTAGACTGATGACACCTCAAAAGAAAGGACGTCATCCTCCTTTGAATCAGTTCACCAGAAGTTCAGTAATTGTCTCCTAGATTCCAGACACTGTGTAACAATTAGAGGAGTAAGGTGAGTGAGAGATGAAACCGGCCCTAAAAGAACATATATAGTCCATCAAAAAGAGACAGAAGTAAACCATAATAGTGTAATATGGAAAGTTCTATAACAGAAGGCCAAGTGAAAAACATGCAGAAGATCAGTTAATTAAATTCCCAACACCTAGCATAATTCCTGATATATAATACAGCCAGCTCTGCTATAACACTTGTTTCAAAAATGCAAATTTGTTCCAAGGAGGACATTATGCTAAGTGAAACAAGCCAGACATAGAAAGACAAATACTGCATGTTCTTACTTAAGTACAGAAACTAAAAAAGTCAAACTCATAGAAGCAGGGAATATAAAGGTGGAAGGGGCTGGTGGGCACGGGGCGGGGGGGCTTTGGGAAGATGTTGGTCAAAGGTATAAATTTTCGGTTAGATGAGTAAGTTTGGGGAATCTAATGTCAACATGGCGACTATAGTTCATATACTGTATTTTATCCTAAAATTTGCTTAAAAGAGTTAGTCCTTTTTTTCAATTTTTAAAATATTTTATTTATTTGAAAGCAGGAGGGAGCGGTAGAGGAAGTAAGGAGAAGCAGACTCCCCACTGAGCAGGGAGCTCAATGAGGAGCTGGATCCCAGGACTCTGAGATTGTGACCTGAGCCAAAGGCAGATGCTTAACCTACTGAACCACCCAGGGACCCTAAAGGAGTTAGTCTTAAATGTTCTCATCACAAAAAGAAAAAAAAAATAGTACCTAAGTGAGGCAATGGATGTGTTAATTAACTTGTTTTATGATAATCATTTTACAATGTGTACATATATCAAATCATCACATTGTACACCTTAAATATATATGTAATTTTGATTTGTCATTTATACTTTAATCAGGCTGTAATCCTTCTCAGACCCACTTCCATAAACACACTTCACATATTTTTCAAGGTAGGGTGCCACATTTCTTAGAAAATATACTTTTAACCATATGAGTAAAGATGTTTTCTTCTCTTTCACATGTTTTGTCTTTAATTAATGTATTCCTTTTATATTTTAGGAAATACTTTACTAATTTGAAGTCATAGAGCTCATTTTCCACATCTCCCTAAAATGTCATATTTTGCTTTTCACTTTTTGATCTTAGAAATCATCTGGAACTTATTTTAATGCATAGTATGAAGAAAGACCCTCATATTATTTGTATCGATATAGATAGCCTGTTATTTCAGTACCAATACTGAAGGGCCAGGATCTTCTCCTGATTTGTAATGTTTCTGCCCTATCCGATACCAAATTCCAAAGTTTGTATGACTTCCTCTCTGTGCTGTCAATTCTCATCCCCTAGTTCCTGTCTCTCTCAGCAACAGAATAGCACACTATTTAAATGATCATAGCTTTAGAATAAGTTCCAACATACGACAGGTGAACTTTTCTCCTCATTCTTCTCTTAAAATGTCTTTGGGTGCTTGGGTGGCTCAGTCGGTTAAGTGGATGGTTTTTGATTTTGGCTCAGGTCATGATCTCAGGATCCTGGGATGGAGCTGCCTCAAGCTTTGTGCTCATCAGGGAGTCTGCTCAAGGATTCTTTCCCTCTCCCTCTGCCCCTCTCCTGGTTCACATGTGCTTGTGAGTGCTCTCTCTCAAACTCATAAATAAATAAACAACTAAATAACTAAATAAATAAATCTTTTTTTTTTTAATGTCATTGACGGGGGATCCCTGGGTGGCGCAGCGGTTTGGCGCCTGCCTTTGGCCCGGGGCGTGATCCTGGAGACCCGGGATCGAATCCCACGTCGGGCTCCCGGTGCATGGAGCCTGCTTCTCCCTCTGCCTATGTCTCTGCTTCTCTCTCTCTCACTGTGTGCCTATCATAAATAAATAAAATTAAAAAATAAATAAATAAATAAATAAATAAATAAATAAATAAATAAATGTCATTGACGGGCAGCCCATGTGGCTCAGTGGTTTAGTGCTGAGTTGTGATCCTGGGGGCCCGGATCGGGTCCCACGTCAAGCTCCCTGCATGGGGCCTGCTTCTCCCTCTGCCTGCATCTCTGCCTCTCTCTCTCTCTCTCGCTCTGTGTCTCTCATGAATGAATAAATAAAATCTTTAAAAATAAATAAATAAAACAAAATGTCATTGACATTCTTGGCCTTTTGTTTTGTCAAACATATTTTAGGGGAAGCTGTCCAGTTTTTTTCAAAAGTGAACAATGAAACAATGAAAAGAGACCAATATTAAAAATCTCTAAGGATTTTTAATACAACTGCAATGAATTTATTCATTACTTTGGGAAAGATGGACATTTTCATTAATCAGTGTTCTCCAGAGAAACAGAGTCAATAGGATATATAGCTATAGATACAGACATATAGATTTACTACAGGGATTGGCCCACCTGACAGGGAGGCAGAGAAGTGTTATGACCTACCATCTGCAAGCTGGAGAATCAGGAGGGTCAGTGATGAACTTTAGTCCAAATCTGAAGACCTGAGAACCAGGAGCTCTGATATCTGCAGGCAAGAGAAGTTGGATGTTCCAGCTCAAGCAAAGAGAGCAAATTGGCACTTCCTCCACCTTTTTGTTCTATTCAGACCCGCAGGCACTGGATGATGCCTACACACACTGATGAGGGTGAGGGCCGTCTTCTTTACCCAGTCTTCCGATTCAATCGCTAATCTCTCCCAGACAGACACACATGGAAAAAAATGTCTTGCCAGATATCTGGGCGTGCCTCAGCCCAGGCAAGGGGATGCATGAAACTGACCATCACAACATCGTTTCAGTATTGAGAATTCCCATCTATAAACCCAGTACATTTTCCCATGTATTTCCTCTTTTAGGTCTTTCAACAAAATTTAATAATTTTCTTTCCAAAGATCTTGCATATTATTAAATGTATGCACTATTACAATTTTGTTGCTGTTTTGAATGTTTTTTAATGACATTTTTCAATTTGATGTGTAAGAAATTTCTTTATTGCTGAAAATAGATTTTTTTCCCCTTTTTTATTTTCCCCTCCAGGTTTTTTTATTTCCTTTGCTATGTTAGTGCCAACTTCCCAAATGGAGACACACTATACAGCACTCCCTGGGCTTATTCAATTATAAATTCCATTTGAATGGAGACTATATATCGAATTCATTGCCTTTTTTAGAACAATTAGATGAGATAATGTCCATAAAGTGCATAGAATTAGAGTCAGATGAAAGATAAGATAAAATGCCAATCAGGCTCTCTCCTCTGGGAGGCAAAGTTCTGCAGGAGAAGAGGGAAAGCCGGATCTCCACAGTTTATTTATTTATTTATTTTTTCCTCCACAGTTTCGATCATCTAATATCAATCAAAAGAATTGCACTCGTGGGCAGATGTATGGGGTGGGGAGGCACTGAGTTATTAACTATTTCAGTCAGTTCTGATTCCACTTTTGAGATAAAATTTTGAGAGATAAATTCAGTGAATTTATCTGAAATTGAAAGAAAATTAGGCCATGTGTACTCATGAAGAAGTAACAGGAAATAAGCACCCATCTCACAAATGGGTCAAAACGAGCAGGGGGTGAGTGCACACCTTGTGTGAAACCCCCAGATCCAGTATTTAAGGGCCCCTCGCAGAGGCAGTTATCAGACCTCCCTCGCCCACCCCCACCCCCCCCGCCTCCTGCTCACCTCCACAGAGTCCTGTCTACTGCCATCCTGGGTGCTGCACCTGCTGAGGTTGCAGTGGCTGTGGCCCCTGTGGCTGTGGCGGTGGGGGCAGTGCCAGAAGCAATGGCCTGCTGGCGGGCAGCTGGCCTCTCCCGGAGTGTGCCCAGATGGCACTTGCCTGTCGGTGCGACTCTCCTCCAACCTTCCCCGTTTGTCTTCCCACGACCTGGCAGTCAGTCCTGGACCCTCAAGGGCTGGAAGCGGATACTCTCCTCTGTGTCACATCACAAATCGGGTAAATTCCAAAAAAGAGCCTGCTATTGACGGGAGCAACAAGACCGATGAAAACAAGACACAGTCCAGCTCCTGGAGTCAATGCACAGGCTGCATGAACCGAACACGGAATCATAGTTACGAATTTATTTTTGTTTTTCTGAAATCCTTTCCCGCAACCCCGATGCCTGCACATCCTGTGCCATTTCTCGCTCATGATACGATACTCATATAGACCCAGCAGTTCTGTAAACCAAATGTGCAAACAGAATAATGTACCGTAGGTTGATGGCTAAGATCTCTTTTTTTAATCTTTATTTGTTATCTTGCTATGAAAGGACCATTTCTGTTCCATAAATCCATGCAAGCTAAATAAAGAAATCATTGAGGCAATGTGGGTGGCTCAGTGGTTGAGCATCTGCCTTTGGCTGGGGTTGTGATCCCGGGGTCCTGGGATCGAGTCCCACATCGGGCTCCCTGCAGGGAGCCTGCTTCTCCCTCTGCTTGTGTCTCTGCCTCTTGCTCTGTGTGTCTCATGAATAGATAAATAAAATCTTAAAAAAAAAAAAAAAAGAAAAGAAAAGAAACCCTGTTGGGGAGAACATCCCCTAGTGTAGGAGTTGGGTCCTTTACGATCACAGGGCACTGGTCTGCATCACAGGCCGACACCCAGGGCTGCTCAAGCTCCAGAGGGATGAATAAGCCAGACCCTAGAGAAAGGATGTGCTAACCACAAGTCTTGCCTTAAGACCTATTTTCCAAAGAAAGGAATTGATGCATCTTGCTCTATCATGTTTTGATGAACATGCCAATTCCCATGTATAGACCCTCAAAAGAATTGGATTTGCATGCCAGCCTCCACTCCAGGCAAGCAGCCCCATCCCTGGGCATTGGTGAGCCCCTCTCATGGATGAATTTTAATTTTCATCTTTAATCCCTGCCACGGACTGCGTAGATATTGCTCTATTAATCTTTAGTCTGAATGCTTTCCTGCCTCCTAGGGGCACTCAGGATTGGGACTGGCTCCATTTCTGGTCATTGAACCTTGGCTTTCAGCTACCTGGCACCTGCTTGGGGGTTACCTGTGACCCAGAGGGCAAGGGGTCTGGGCTGTAGTTTGAAAGCCCTCGGGAAGAGGCACTGCTCACCACACACTAGTTACTCTGTACCTGACAGAGCAGGACCTTTCCTCTACTTTGAGAATCGGAGGTGAAGAGATAGACCACAGCCATGCCCAGGGTTGTGCAGTAAAGACTTTTCCCTCTTCCTGCTGAGGTCACTTGGAATGGGAATTCCATCAGGAAGCCCAGAACTGGATATCTGCCTTTTCAGAAAAAGTCTTCCATTTTGCTTTGAGGTTTGGTGTCCTTCGTGTTACCCTAAAGCCAGGGCAATGTGTCAAGATGCACAGTGAGGTATCAAGGTAACTCTGAAATAAAAATCCCTATGGGATATTCCTGAACATAAACTTTTTCTCTTTTTTTCTTTATTAAAAGAGAAAAATCCATGAAGCCATTCCTTTCTCCAGTAAGAATCTTTCTCTCCCTGTTCACAGTCACAAACAGGTCTAGAGCAGCCTTATTTACACAACTTCAATGTCACCTCTCACCATCTGGGACACTCAGTTCTTTGAAATCAATGGGATTTTATTATCCTTCCCTAAAAGGTCTACAACTTGCCTTGGGTTGAAGGAGCGTGATCCCAATTTGTGCTGTTATTGCTCTAGTAGAACAGCAGGTGTTTTACCCCAAATCAGCCTAATTCACCCCTGAAAAGGACATCTTAGGACAAATGTAATATACCTACCAATCTTCTTTAAGTCTTTCCATTTCAAATACCAATTGGAAGTATGTGGCCTTTGATGCAAAACGCTTATCACAGAGAATGATTTGTGGAAGAGTTCATGACCCGGTCTTGCAAGCGCAGGCATTTAGCTCTTACATAGAATGGCTCTGTGCTGGGATGGGTTGAGAGGCACTGAGAGCAGGATTGCATACAACTGCTGTCAAAGTTCACTGATGCCACATTAGGCCCGTACCTGAAAATTTCAGTCCCAGTTTGTTTGTTCTTACTCTGGCATTTGTCTTAGAAATGGTGAAAATACGTTAATTTTGCATTTTTCAGCTTCTGAGAGCGATTCTTCACCCCATTTTCATGAGAACAAACAAAGTAAGCGTGCAAAGTAGACCTAAGATGTTGGCCAAGGATCTCCCCACCCTCCCCAATAATGTTTCTGTGCATTCATCAGCGAGAAGATGAAGACTTTTGAAATCTCTGTGTGACATGGAGATGAGGACCCCAATGACTCTAGCACGAATATACCTACCATGAGTGCCTGATTATTAAGACCCAGAAAGATTCTCCTCCTGTGTAACTAGGAGACTACAAGTCAAGCATAAAGAGAAAACAGTTATACAGTTGAAGAATTTAATTACTACACCTAGTAGATTTAAAAATTGGAAAGAATTAATCTACACCAACTTTGCGGCATGTCCTGTATTTTGAGAGACTCAGTCATTTACCCTTAGATGAAGAACTTCCAAGTAATTCAGGCAAAAAATGTCCTGGGGCCTATTTTCTTTAGAAGGACTCAAGGTATAGAAAACCCGTGCTCTCCTTTGTTGGTCCCAATGCACTATCACACCAGTACTTAATGTCTTCTATATCTACAACTGAAATCCACTCTACTTTACTATTTCTCCTTGTCACCTGGAGACCCAAGAGTAACATCCAGAAATCTGCTCCTCTAAAGTTTTTATAGACCTGAGGACAGCCTTCAATCTTTTCCTTGTCGAATCTAACCACCCCAATATTTTAGCCTTGGGTGGAGTGAAGAATAAACTATATTCCATCTCAGACAGGGTCCCTGGCACCAGCAGCCTCAGCATCATAAGGGAACTTGTTAGAAATGCACATTTCAGAGAGTCTGGGGGTGGGCCCTGGAATCTGTGTTCTAACAAGTCCTCCTGGTTATTCTGAGGCATGTTCCAATTTGAGACTTTTTGACTGTGTCAATCTAGAGGAAGAAGCTAGTTTCCTTTTGGAGTTGGAGTGTCATGCCATCATAATAGAGACCTCATTTACTATTTGAATCCCATCTTTCTGGAGAAGATGTTTTAAAAGTAGAGAAGATTAAAAAATTTTTTGAATTTAAAAAAAATAGAGAAGATAACTTTTTACTAATTTGCATCATCTGCTCACCTTTCATATGCTTACTTTGCCTTGAGGATTTTCTTTCCATATCTTTTCTTAGACCCATGAGTCGATGAAGTCTATGATTTTGAAAGCAGCATCTTTTCTTACTATGGTTGCATCATCTGCTAAATTTGCACAAATATAACCCAAAATGCAGGATTCCCTAATAATCACTTGGTGCGTCCAGGCTCCCATCTCAATATATGTATTTCAACATATATACACTTTTTATATCAACAAATAATAACTTGGGACTCATTTAGTCAACTCTAATGCCCAGTTTGGGGTTGGGAAGTGTGATCTCCCTAACAACACCAAGTGTTGAACATTTTTTTCATGATGTTGGTCAAATATACAAGTCAAATATACAATATGAAATAGGATAGCTGTCCTTGGATCACAGCTGCCAGTCAGACTAAGCCAGGTGTGTTTACCCTTTTCTGTGACCAGTGCTGCCAACCTTTGAGTTACATATCTTGATATTAGTTCTTAGACTAGTAAGTGAATAAAATAGAAGCATGTTATTACTGCAGGTACATTCGGTACTTTCCGACAAAATATAAAACACAAAGAGAGTGAAGTAAATATAGCTTGTATGAACGTTCTCTCAGGCCACCTGCCTAATTCTAAATAGAGCCAAAGAGCAAAAAACAGCAAACACAAAGAGCAGAATGATCGCCTGAACAACAGAATCCCTTTCCCTGGAAACCGTGCTCCCCTCTTCTCTGACACACACAGAATCGCAGTGAATTCCAACTAAACATCACAAGCTTCCATGGAGGTAGAGGTGGTTTAATTCTTACCCAGATGAAGATTCAAGAAAATCAGGATTGAAATCGTGTTTGGGAAACTGCAATTCCAGGATGCATGATTCTCTTAGAGATTTATATTTGCTAAAAGGTGCAATCTTTTACCTGAGAACAGATGGCGGGGTGGGAAGAGGGGGAAGTAGAGCAAAAAATAAGCTACATGCTAACAACAACCAACAAAATACCTGTGGAAACAGATTTAAAACAATACCATGTAAAATCACTCCAGAGAAAATGACACTTAGATATAAATCTAGCAAAACATGCCACAGAATCTACATTCTTAGAGCAAGTTACGTAATGCAGATGGAAGAAATCATAGTCGACCTAAATAAATGGAGAGATACATCAACTTTGTGGCATTTGAAGACTCAACATAGTGAGGATGCCAATCTCCCCCACCTCTAAACTGGTCTGTAGCTTTGATTCCAAAATCCCATCTAGATGATTTTTTAGAAATAGACAAGCTTATTCGAAAGTTTGTATAGAAAGGCACAGGACCTGTAAGAGCTAAAACAATTCTGAAAAAGGACAGTAAAGTGAAAGGAATCACTTTATCTGACCCCCAGGATTATTATACAGACACAGAAATTAAGACAGTGTGGAACAGGAAGAGAAACAGACTTACAGATCCACAGAACAAGACTTAGGGATCCAGAAGAGGACCAATACCGACATGCCCAGTTGATTTTTGATGAAGGAGCAAAAGCAATTCAGAATAGTCTTTTCAACAGATGCCCGCTGGACCACTTGGACATCCATAACCAAAAGAAAAAAAGAATCTCAACCTGAACTTCATACCTTATACAAAAATTAACTCAAAATCAATCATGAGTTTAAAGGTAAAATATAGGGATGCCTGGGGGGCTCAGTGGTTGAGTGTCTGCCTTCGGTTCAGGTTGTGATCCCAGGGTCCTCGGATTGAGTCCCCTCATGAAACCTGCTTCTCCCTCTGCCTGTGTCTCTGCCTCTCTGTGTGTTTCTCACGAATAAACAAACAAAATCTTTAAAAATAATGAAATAAAGGTAAAACATAAAGCTATAAATTTTTTAGGAAAAAAAAAAAAGGACATTTTTAGGAACTAGAGCAAGGTGGGGGGTTCTTTGGCTTAACACAAACCATAAAAGGAAAATTGATTAGTCAGGCCTTGGCCAAATTAAAGTATTTGCTCTGCAAAAGGCCTGCTTGACAGGATGAGAAGACAAGTGATGCACTGAGAGAAAACAGGTGCAAGCCCCGTATTCAGCAAGGGACTTGTTTCAGAATATGTAAAGAACACTCAACGGTAAAAGAAAACAACCAATTAGAAAACGAACAGGAGACGTGAACATACTTTTCACCGAAGAGGATTACAGATGGCAAGTGAACACATGGAAAGGGGCTCAACAGTAAGTTTTGAAGTTCCTAAAACTGAAAGTCATCCTCAAAAAAACCCTTTTTACTTATAGCTCCTTCCTCTTAAAAAAAATATATTTTATCAATATGTAAAACATCTAACATCAATAGATATATTAAAATATAAGTTTGATATGTAACTTTAAAATTTACTCCTTATCACATATTTCAAAATTTATGTTTATGAAAATAGACTAATTACCATTATTATTTGGCTTTATGCATTGAAGTAGTCATGATTTTGAACTAATAAAAACTATTCATCTTAATAACATGCCATATGTTATGGACTGAATTATATTCACTCAAAATTGATATGCTGATGACCTAACCCCCAAAGTGACTGTATTTGGAGACAGGGCCTTTAAGGAGATAAAATTAAATGAGATTATAAAAGTTGGGACTTTGAAAAAAAAAAAAAAGGAAAGGGGCTCAACAACCACAGCCCATTGGGGAAATGCAAATTAAAACCACAGGGAGCTACCACTACCTACCTGCCAGAATGGCTAAAATACAAAATAGCGCTAACACCAAAAGCTGGTGAAGATGCTGAGAAACTGGATCACTCACACTTTGTTAGCGCGAATGTCAAATGGCATAGCCGTTCTGGGGAACTTGGGCAGTTTCTCACAAAGCTAAGGTGTAGTCAAAGCACTCAGCACGGGCACTCTGGGGCAGCTAGCTCTCCCAGAGAAACGAAAACTCATGTTCACAAATGTTCATAGCCTCTTCATTCATAGGAGCCCCAAACTGAAAAAGGTTTCAGCTTGTCATTCAACAGGTGAACAGCTAAACGATGGCACGTGCCTCGCCCTGGAACATGCGAAACGTTGGATGATCTCACCAGAATCATGCTAAGGGAAGAAAGCCTGTCTCAAAAGGGTCCCTACTGGATAATTCCATTTATATAACACTCTTGAGATGACAGGAGTCCAGGGTCAGAGCACAGGGGAAGGGTTAGTAGGGGTTAAGCCAGGGGAAGCGGCTGGATGCGATGCCTCGTGATGGAAGTGATCTGGGTCTTCGCTGTGCTGTGGCCCCACGAGTCTCCACGCGTGACAACACTGCTCAGGTGTTCACAGGTGCAGACGAGCGCGTGCGGAACTGGTGAAAGCTGCCCACAGCCCCCCTACTGTGTCTCAGCTGTGGGATCCAACCGGAGTTGTGCAGGGTGTGACTACTGGGGAAACTGGGGTGGGGTGGAGGGGGTGCCCGACTCTCTCCGGCATTCCTTACACGTGCCCACGAACAGACAACCATCTCCCAATAACATTAAAAAAAAAAAAAACCTGCTAGAAACACTTTGGATTAATATGGCATCAGGGCACAAAAATAAAAAAATTAAATTAAATAAAAATAATATATAGCATCAGGAGGAATGGGATTCCCCAGCTCCCCTGTGTTCAGCTCCTCCCTGGTCACTGGTCGGCTGCTCCCAGCCCGGACCCGCCGCCCTGTCTCCCGGGCCTCCCTTCCCCTTGCACGCTCGCATCCTCTTGCTCTTCTGCAAACGTGCATCTCTTCCTCCAGCACCGCCAGCCCCCGGGACCAGGCACCGGGTCCCTTTTCTGAGCTTCCCGGGTAATCCCCCCGCACTGTGGCTCCTGCATCACTCTTCCCCCGGCTGCACCCCATCTTCCGCACAGCAGCCAGGGTCTGGACCACAGGACCTGCCTGCCGACCCCCCACCCAGGGGGCTCCCTTTACCCTCGGGGTTTGTCGGAACCCCTTAGCCCAGCTCAGCAGGTGCCGCGGGGCCCGCCTCTGGCCCCTTCATCGGCCTCGCCACCTCCCCGCCGCTCTTGCTTTCTTCCCGAATCTCAAATACAGGCAGCCTGCCTCCGCCTTAATACCTCTGCCCTCACTCTTTCTTCTGCCTGGGATTTTTTTTTCCCCCAAATCTTTGCACAACAGACTGCTGCCTAATCTCCAGTTCTGAACTTCAACTTCACGGCCTCAAAGTCATCTGCACGGGTCCTGCAGCTCCTAGGTTAGTTATGTTGTCGGTGAACCCCCAAGTTTTGCTGGCTAGTCGGCCCTTATTCATCTCTCTCTCTCTCTCTCTCTCTCTCTCTGTCCCCATGAGAGTTGAACCCCGTCTGCTCATCTACACCCTCGGGGCTGCGATCCCGCTGCTCATGGCAGTGCCAGGCACATGACTCGGCAAATGCGCGCTGAATACATAAAAGGAAGCTCTGTGAGCCTCTCTCTGCCCATCTCTCCTCTCCCCAGGTCACAGTCGTCACTCCCTCACCCAGGGGGGCACCTGCTTCTTACGCGATCTTACTGGTGCATCGATGCAGACATGCACAAGCCTGTTTACAAGACCTTGAAGTTTCTGAGGTCGGGAACCGTGTGTTCCGGGCTGAATTCCAGGCTCCCTCACCATACAAGGCATCCATTAATATTTGATGAATGAATGACCTCATCATCCTCTTTGCAGGGGTTGACACCAGGTGGTCACATCACCAACAATCCACTTAAAGCCGTTTACAAGACCGGTGGTGATGGATATTGACTGTGCCTTCTGTGGGGCGAGCGGGTCAGGCACGGAAGACCTGACGCTTCCCTCCTCCTTGAAGTCCACGACTGTGCCACCTCACTAAGCTTCTGGCCAAAGACCTGTTTCACAGAAAACACACACACAAAAGGAGCAAAGCCGCCAACCTAAAGCACAGTTGTATCATCTAGAAATATTTTGAACGGAAACACTTTTCCAGAAGGCACATCACCTAAAGCAGCAGAGAAGGGAAAGCCCCATAATAACAATACACCAAATTTCATCCAAATTCAAATCAGTGGTTTGCATAAGGGGTGTTCAAGTGGCCTCTGGGAGGTAACCAAAGTGGAGGATGGAACCTTGGAGGATAAAGTCATCCTAAAAGCAGACATGGCTTTTTAAAAATCCACGCTATTATAAGATGACGCTAATCATCTTTTAAAGACACATTTAAACGATCCCCCAATTCATCTAGAGCTTTATTGTCATTGTGGCTCTTATGGTTTGTTATAAAAATGTATAATTAGATACAAGCAAAACTGAGCTACCCACCCCCCCCCTCAATACAAGCCAAATAAAACCTTTGGGGTGAAGTACCTAAAATGTCTGATCTTTGTGGATGTTGCATAATACCCTCGATCCACGTGTCTCAACTAGTTTTCAACAGGCTGGAACCTCAACCCCCAGAGAGAGGCCTTGCTCCCCGGCTGCCTCCCACCCAGTCCACACCTGCAGGCCACGCTGCCCCCAGCCACTAGCCCCGGGGCTCGGTGCCTTTGTTCAATTCACCCACCAGCCTCTTGATCCCGGGGTACAAAGTTTTGCCAGCAGGAGCAAGACAAGAACCGAGTGACACACCTAATTCCCTGGGACCCAACGTCTTCAAAAACGGCTTTTAACTATTTTTCAAGGAGGATGTTAGTGAATATTCTTTCCCCTTTGAGTTATTCTGACACAGAACAGAATAAAGAATTAGAAACTAAGAGCCATTGAAGGGAACATAAAACAGGTGTCTGGGAAACATTGCTAACCCACCAGGAGCCAGCAGGGAAGACCAAAATCTCATCAAACGCTTCTCGGTGAGAGCCATAGGATATGGGGCTGAGTATTTTTACCCAGAAATAAGCAGCTCTGTAACTGTTCGTAGGAATGCAGGGTGGGAGGCTATGGTTACCACTGGCAGCTCCATGAAACTTTTCGAACTGGAGGTCACAAAAGAGCCTGGGTGTTGGAAGGTTGGTGAACCAGAATGAGTCAAGAGGGCGTGAGAGATGGAAGACGTTGGGGCTGGAGAGCTCAAACCGGGAATGGCAGAGACAACATAGAGAGAAAACCCCAGGGGCAAGTGGCCACAGTCACTCTTTGTCTTTTCCTTAACATGGGAATTGATGCCTTGGAACAAGCATCGAGGGGGAGCGGGGGGACAGTGTGATCTGGTTTTGTCCATACCACTGGCCAGCCCTCTGCCTATCCATGAGTCGCTGAACCTCTCTGAACAGCCTTTCTTCCCTGTAAACAGTGGCTCAGACACCCCCCACCCCCGTGGGTCCCGTGAGCGCTGACATTCTTTAGTGATGATTCAGAATGGTCCGTTTTAACTAGACAAGTCTTTCCCAGATACGTGCTTCTTTAGGGAAATACTCATTTGTCTAAAGAGTGTGAAAGGAGTTATTTTCATTGGATCTGAATTAAAGTTCTCATTCTTATTTGATGTGTACAATTAATGCGTGGATTTATTTCAATTAAATTTCTTTTCATGATGAGAGGCTAAGGAGGTAATGCTAGAATTGTAATTTAAATTAATATAAGCATATAGACCCCCAATTTTCTTTCCTTTTTTTTTTTCTTTTTTAGATTTTATTTATTCAAAAGAGACACAGAGAGAGGCAGAGACATAGGCAGAGGGAGAAGCAGGTTCATTGCGCGGAGCCCAATGAGGGACTCGATCCCAGGACCCCGGGATCACGACCTGAGCCAAAGGCATATGCCTAGCCACTGAGCCATCCAGGTGCCCCCAAATTTTATTCTTACAAATTAGGTCAGACCGAAATTTTAGACCCTGAACAAGTAAAAACTTGAAACTAGAGCAGTGATGATCACAATGAGGATAATAAGAGCTAACACCTATGGGGCACACACATACATCAATCTAAGTTAATTCTGATGATAGTCCTGAAAGATCAATATCACGATCCACATTTTACAAATGGAGAAACATTCAAGGAAATTAAATAAGCTACCAAAGGGGCAGGGCTTTCTAAGGAGGGGAGCCGGAAATAGAATCCAGATGTGAGGAATTCTACAGCTCATGTTCTTGGTTACCTTGCTGCGAACCCCAGCAGTCTCGGGAACGGTGGGTTGCAGAACAAGGACAAACGACACTGGGGTTGACTAGATGTTTTTATGTATTTTAGCAGTGACTACTGGCCTTGTTCATTCTCTCTGGATAAAGAAGACCGATATATCAAGGTCTATTTGAAGGACAACTAAATTTTTTCTTGACTTGAGCAATGTCAGCGCCCCATCATGTTAAAAGTAGCACAGAAAAGTAACTATCAGGCTCTTTCTAAACTGGAGATGGGGCCATTTTCCATTTGCACCCAGGCTGGTCCATCCCTTCTCTCACTGCCACTTGTACTTTCTCTCCCTCCTCCCATGGCGTCTCAACCCATACCTGACATGGTGATCATCGGATGCTTTCACTGCAGAAACATCCCATCCAGTTTCTTCATCCATGCTGTCCTGGTGTCCTATGTGAAATCTTAGAATGATCATTAACAAATGATCCCATTAGGAGTAGGCCACTCATAGCATATCACTTGAGCAAATGGATAATATTTGGTAAGTGGCTGATGGCTTCCCTCCAGGGGAAGCTGTAGAATCACCAGCAGGGAAAGCAGCCACATCCCTGGGAAATGAGTCATAGGGACCCAGTTTTATCACCCCTGGGAAATGAGTCAAAGGAATTCAATTTAGGATAACGTATGTATTTAGTTCACTTGTCTAATTGCTCAAAGGAGAAAAAAATGAGTGCCTCGGAGGCACTGATCTGGTGCTGTGGATTCAGATGAAGTCCTCTAGTCCATTAAGGGAGGTTGCTTATTTGTATAACTTATCCATACACAGCTTTTGCTTTTTTCAATTTTTAATTGAGATATAATTCACCTACCATACAATCTACCTTTTAAAGTATACAATGGTTTTTAGTTTATCCATAAAATTCACTATTTAAGGTCAGAACATTTTTATCACCCTGAAAAAGAAACTCTACACCCATTAGTGGTCATTTCCCGTTCCCATTCCTCCCTCTTCCTAGTCCCGGTAACCCTACTCTACTCTTCATCTCTGTGGATTTGCCCAAACACTTCATCTAAATGAATCATAAATAGGTGGCCTTTCGCGTCTCAATTAGTTCACTTAGCATAATGTTGCCAAGGTCCACCCATGTTACAGCACTAATCAGTCCTTCATTTCTTCCTATGGCTGAAAATGATCCCATTGTCTGGTTAGTCCACATTTTATTCATCCATTTATCAGTTGAGACATTTGGGGCGGTGTCTGCTTTTTGGCTATTATGAATAATGCTGTGATGAACATCTGTGTACACATTTTTGTGGAGACATGTCTTGCATCATTTTAAATTTCCACCAGAAGTAGATGAGGGTGTTTCTTCCCATCCTCGCCAACACTTACCATTCTTTCTTTCTTTTTTTTTTTTTTTTTTTAAATCACAGCCAAACCGGTAAGTGTGAAGTGGCATCTCATTTTGGGTTTGATTTGTATATATATATATATATATATATCCCTGATGACTGACGATGTTGCACATTTTTCCCATATGCTTATTGGCCATTTGTATATATTCACTGGAGATATGTCTGCTCTGCTCAGATCTTTTGCTCATGGTTTAGCTGGGTTGTCTTCCTTTTTCTCAAATTTTAAGAGTTGCTCCAGTTTAAAATACAGAAAGGAATGCTGTACACTTTATCTTAAACAGACTTTAGAATACAGGTTTGGAACTCACATATAAGCATATTTTTGTTCTTTCAAGTTCAGAAATTTTTTTTACAAATTGACATTTAGTAAATTCAGTTCTAGCCACAGTTATCATCAAAAGGTAAAACATGCTAAAAACTCTACCAACTCTTAAATAGATCGTAACAAAAAAAAAGTACCAATAAACTTAGATTTTATCGTAGGAAAATAATTTCTCAACTGCCATGATAGCCAGTCACCTGCTAAGCTCTTCACTTGTAAACTGTCCACATGACTTTTTCCAATGATAAGCAATTAGAGAAAATTCTGTTATAGCTGCCTGAACTAAGATTATACACATACATTGAACCACAGGTCATTAAATATTGGGAAAACAAGATCTTAAATACCTAAATTGTGTTCTATAACACAGATATCCAATAATTTACTAAACATCCCAGCTTGCATTAGTATTTTAATAAATATCCTTATACACAAATCGGTGTGTACATATAGTGTTACCTTTTGAAAGATTTCCAGGAATAGGCTTACTGGGATTGATCTCCTCAAGATTCTTACTTCATATTACCAAAGTCCCTTCCAAGAGATTTTTTTAAAAGATTTTATTTATTTATTCATGAAAGACACAGAGGGAGAGAGGCAGAGAGACAGGCAGAGGGAGAAGCAGGCTCCATGCAGGAAGCCCAAGGAGGGACTAGATCTCGGGACTCCAGGACCACACCCTGGGCTGAAGGCGGCGCTAAACCGCTGAGCCATCCAGGAATCCCCCCCACCCCACTTCCAAGAGATTTTGCCAAGTTTGCACTTTTACATCAGGATGTGAATGGTCATCTTGCTTGATCTTTACTGATGGGGAATTTTTAAGTAGTCTTTAGTATTGCTATAAGCAGAAGATGGTATCTCACTGTCTAAATTTTATTCAAACTGCTAGAGAAGCTATTATTCCAAGTCCTATTTGCTGGTTCTAGTTCCTTTGGGGTGGGGGGTCAAGGGGACTTGTCTATTCACATCCTTAGTCTGTTTCTTAATTATTTAGTAAAGGAACATTTTTTCCTATTTGGAATATATTCATTGTTCAAGATCTATTCCAGAGATTGGTTTATGGGACTGCAGTTGAGCAAAGATGCTGAAAGTTGGTTCATGACAGGAACAGCCTAAAGGTCCCCCAGGGCGGTGGGCCAACTGTAGCCTCCTGGCCTGGCTCTGTAAGTCGTGTCACTAGCACACAGCCCAGCTCCCCCATTTATACAGGGCTGCTTTGGCTCTGCTGAGAGTGTGCCCAGCAGGTGGGGACGGGAGACCATTCGGCCTACAAAGTCTAAATATGTACTATCTGGTCATTCAAGAGAAGTGTGCAGACCCCTCACCTACAGAACTAGTAAAGAAATTTATGGTCTGACTAAAGGAGACAGTTATTTCCATCATTAAAAATGACTTTATATACCACTAATGATGGGGAAGGAGAATTTTCAATTATTAAAATGTAAAAGTAGATACACTATTTACATAAATTGTATACCAAAAAAAAAAAAAAAAAAACCCCAACCAAACAAAACCCCACCCCCATTATAATTCTACCCCGAATGCGGATACTGGTGATCTCAGGGTGATGAAGTTATTCTTCGGAGGGCGAGGGGTTCTTTTCAAGTTGTCTTCAGTGAGCAGATTTTACTTTTGTGAAAATGCAAACAATTCATCTATGAAGTAACTGCTTTTAACTTTTCAAAGGTAAAAAAAAATTTTTTTTCAAAGGTAAATGGTTAGGGTACATGAAAAAAATGGTTAAATCATTTCTTGAAGACCATCGTAGGAACCACTGCCCCTCTTTGGGCAGCAGAGGAGGTGCCACGCACAGGATCCCCATCCTTTCCACCAGTGTTCTTCTGGGCTAACTGCTCCAACGTGGACTGGCATGGTTCAGCGGTCTCCACCAAGAAACACCTCCGGTGTCCTTAGGTGCTTCTGTTCTGTCATCTGCAGAGCCTTCTTCCCTTTCCAGTGACCGGCTTCGGTGACAGTGAAAACGGTGTCCTTCAAATTCCCCTCAACCACAATACCCGCCGAAGAGAATGGCTTGCCTCTTACACACACGCCTTTGAGGGCATCGCCTGCTGCCTTTGTGTTTTGAGGTCAACACTGGTACATGACTTTACCAATTCTTTTTTCAGTAGATAAAATACCCTCTGCCCCGACTCCTAATTCTGAGAAACAATGAAAACGGAGTATGTTTGAACGGGAACTGAATCCAAATGTGCTTTTACATAATTTTTGGTGAGTTTTTCTTAATCTCCCTTCTTAAAATTCTCTAGGGCAATTTTAGCATAACCAATTTATACAGATTTAAAAAGCTAGATGCAAAAATTATTTCTCTTAACATAGATAGGACCTAAATCAGAGCACCTCGATCTCTTCAACGTGTACAAATGTTACAATGCAGATCCTGACCTAATAGCGGGGGATGAGATTCTGCAAGGCTGACAAGTTCCCAGGCAACATGAAGGCTATGGCCCCCAGGCCACACTCAGAGTAGGAAATGACCATGATCGTCTGTAACACAATAGGTCCAATACAGATGTGGTAGAGAAGTCCAAATTACTACTACTTTGCAAAGGGAAGTATTTGCAACAAGTGTTTCTACACAGACACACACACCCACACACCATCTTTCAGTCTAATGCTCTAATGCCCTGGGGACAAACTGGCCCAAGTGTCCCTAACAGCTGCTTTTCTAGCAGTATGAAATACCCACAACCCAACCTCCTCTTCCTCCTGCTTCCTTTTGCTTCTTCTCAACCTTACCCCAGTCTTAAATCCTATTCTTTCAAAGGCTACCACTCCTTCACTGTCTACATTACGCGGGGTTGAAATCTTTTCCTACTCTCCGGAGCCCCTTTCCCTGTCCTTATTTGTACCGATGCACCCATCAGACCTCCCATGGACCCCTCCTTGGCACCCCCAACCCCCATCTAGATGGTCAGTTCCTTCAGGGGATTGTAAAGTGGTTCTGAGCACCTGCTGCGAGTCAGAGCTGGGTTCAAAGCTCAGTTCTGCTACTCACTGTACCTGAGCAAGAAAACCACCAACTCTAAGCCTGTTTTGTCTTGTAAAATACGACCTTTATATAAAGTTGTGAGGATTACAGAAAATAATGTTTAAAAATCATTCAGCAATGTGGCACCAAAATAGCATTAAATGGGAGCTACCATGACAAGGACATAAAGTATTCAGTGTATTTTACATGGGTATTTCTCACACATCACTTAAAAAGTCAAAATTGTTATGCATTTTAAAGACATTATTTCTAAATAGGAGAAACTCAAAATACTGGAAGTTTCTGAATGGCCCAGGATTGGCAAGTTCCTCTATTCTGAAATTCCGATAGTTGACTTGGGATGTTGGATATCTTATCTGGAAGATGTGGCAATTCCTCACTTCTCTGAGAGCTACCCAAACATGTTTAGTAACTGAAAATAAGGCTTGAAAGGAACTGTACTGTTCTAAAATCATAACTAATGTATTCTATAAATACACAATATCCTTCTGTGATAATTTCACGGAAACTTAGTCTGAAATTTTATTTATAACTGTAAAGACTTTAATGTTTAAAATTCTAGGATTACACAGAAATTATTTAGTTCTTTCAAAACCTTAAAAATTACTGTACAAGAAGCATACAGCAGAGATAACATTTAAAGACAGAATGATCAAGAAACTTCCAGAACTGGTAAAAACAGCAACCCAGACTCGAGGCCCATCAAATTCCAGGCACAAAATAAACACTTATATCCAGACACACCACAGCAAAACTAATACATCCCACAAAATAGCCATTTCTGCATGTAGCAAAAGCAGGTAAGGGAGAAAAGAGCTTGTGAGCCAGTTCCACTAGAGGATCTGAATAAGTAATCCTCTTCTGATCTAAAAAAAACCCAAACATTATGGAATTAGAAGGAATTTTAGCAATTTTGTAGACTTGAAATCCCATTACAAATGAGGTTATTCATTCTAAATGACATCATTAGCACTAGAAAGGTTCTCCTTCGTGTCTCTGTAATCCCCCAACACAGAATGTGATGAATAAAAATATAAATTTAGGTGACCTAATTAATATTTTTAAATTAACTTTTAAAACAATCCATATGTGAGAAAATGCAACTAGGAAATCCTGGGGAAAATCAACTTCACCAGGAATCAAAGAAAGGAAAATAAGATGAGGCATTATTTCATATTCCTTAAATTAGCAACCATTAAAAAGAATTCCCTCTGGCAACTGGATACTGAAGTGAAAATGGGCCACATGCCTTTCTGGTATTTATAAAAATTAAATCAATCCCTTTAAATAGCAATTTAGTTGAGAGGATAAAACGTTAATTCTTATAAGCCATTTGTGTGATTTTGTAAGAATTTATTCCAAGACATAACACAAATGAAGTTATACACAGCAAGGTATTCAGTTTACATTGAATTATGAAAAATGATAAATGACCCAGATACATACAATTGCTCACTCAACAACTCCATTTCTAAGAAAACATGGTGCCCTAAGTGTGTAAAAGTGTATGTAAAATTTCCAGTGTTGGAAAATTAGAAGCAACCTCAATGTTCAGCATTGGGATGCAAACCCCAAATAATGAAACATCATTGGCAGATAATGTAGATCTGTTTGAAAGAAACCCATGTTATACTGAGGAAAAGATTACAAAATAGTGAGCATAGCATGATTCCACTGAGGAAGAGGTCTTTATATTTACTTATACATGGTACAGAATCCAGAAGTACTTAATGTATCTACACAGAGTATAGTTTAAAAAAATAATTTTCCATATTTTCAGATTCTTTACAATAAGCCTATTACTTTTACAAGCAGGAAAAAAATAGTAAATGTATTTCCAGTTTGGAAGAACATAGTTATGTGGGGAAAGTATCTTAAAAATTAACTGGCTAGGACTACAATGCAAGATCTGCTATGGGCAAGGAGCAAATTTGGACGGGAAAAATAAAAATCCAAAACTAGATGACCTAGGATAAGAAGACTTTTTTTTTCACTTTCATTAATGTTTGTGAAATAGGTTGTTTCTTTAAAAATTCACTTATTAAAATTGCTGGAACCAGAAGCTTCAAAGCATGAATATAGGAGAGGATGAATTTTTAAGTCAGAGAGAATTCTACTGCTGCCACTTTCTAGATAACCATCATCTTGGCCAAACACCACTTAAATATCAACTTTTCTATCACCAATACTGCCTGGAAAGTTGTTGTGACTGTTAAATTATAGCAATTACAGGAGATGCAGGTCACAAAATTGCTAATTAACGGACAGTGGCCAAAAAACTAAACTGTATAATGTTGACACCTGGTATTTTTGATCTGTAAAAACACCCAATTTTGAGCTATTATTCTGAAACATTTAATTTCAATTGCCAAGGCTAATTGCTCTCTAATTTAAACATGTGTTCCAATGACAGGGGAATCTTACTTCATCATTTGGAAGAGGTCTCATTTTAAAGTTGAGAAACCGGAAGAATCTAAATTAGAGGCCTGAATGCCAGTTAATGGCAGAACTTAAGATTTGAATGCGGGAAATTTGACTCTAGGTTCTTTTACCAGAGCCCCAATCAAGTTCAGTAAAAACTGTCAGCATACCATTTAAGCGGAAGAAAAAGGGGGGAATAAGAAGTAATCTTTGCTCATTAAATGAGACTAAAATAAACATTAGTTTTCCCGTGGGAGAAGAGGAAGTAATTCTGGTGGTCAGGGTGGAAATAAGGATTCTAAGGAGAGTAAATTTTCTTCTGGGTTCTGGTGATAGTTATTAACAAAAATTATTTAAACAGAAATGTATAGGATAATCAGGATGGATACAGATAATAGTGATGGCTACCACAAAGACTGGCGTGTAAAAAACTGGGTGGTAGTTTACCATTTACCGGTTAGATGTTCTATAGGTCATGGAGTAAAACCCAATTACAGTAAATCTGTCTCAAGAAAAAACATCTTTAAGGGGCAAAAAAAAAAGAAAGAAAAAAGTATTGGAAACTCAGTAAAAACACATCCTTTAAAATAAGTTTCATAATGTAAAAAGTAGACAAAGAAAGTGAAAAATGTTACTAATGTATAATTAATGGAATAGAAAAGATGAATATGGAATCAGATGCATGAGCTGTTTTACAGAAAATAATGTTATGTGACAATTAAAGAGGCTATTCTCAGATGGTACACAAATTGAGGTCTTTATTTTGAAAAAATTTTTCCAACAATATTTTACAAAGAACAAAAACTCAATAACCATATTTACCTACTATACTAAAAGGTTTCAGAGATGAATACTGAAATCAGCCTGTTACTTTTTTGTCCAACACCTAAACCCACCTCCTGCTTTAAGACTGGTCTTCATAAATGTTGGCATATCAAATACATCTTCCAAGGCATATTAAATTTGCCTTCCTGGCTAAAAGGATCTTTCTTTCTTTTTCTTTCAGACTTCTCCATAAGTCCTCTCCCTCTCTATGCTTAGCCTGAAGGTGCTGCAGTACCTTCCCTATCAGCTGGGAGAGCTGATATGGGCCCTCATAAACAATTTCAGGAAGCACATCCTATCTTGACTAATGGTAAATGCATGTTAAGAAATCCTCTGGGCTCTAGTCTTTTGAGGAATAAGAATCAGAACTTGAAGTTATTACCCAAATCTTTTCTAAGGCAAAGGGAACTAATTTTGAAGAATAAAGTACACGGTTGTGCCAAAACAGTTTGCCATAGTTAATCTATACCTTTTCTTCTTAAATATAAGGTATATTTCTAAGCTAATGTCGATAAGGAAAGGTGCAACACCAACAAGCAGTAACAGGAAATGGCCGCAAAGCGCACTTTTAAAAAATTCCAGAGTCATGGGTAGGGACAACAGAAAAATTAAAGTGCAAAATGGGTATGAACTTGCAAAACCTTTCAATGAGCTGACTGAAAACCTTCGAAGTTCAATTAAAAAGCACAGGATTTTTCAGCTATCTTAAGATAGTCAATTTGAAGGATCCCCCCCCCCCCCCCCCCCCGCACACACACACCTTAACTGGAAGAATTTCCCTAAATAGAAGCATAAGATAATAAACAGCTGGTGAGCCTCAAAATTGGATGAGGTCTGTTTTATTGAGTTTCCAGTCAGGCAGAGTCAAGACTTATTCTTCATATATGCACAAGGATGTTCTCAATTTAATTGTTTTTAGTAGAAAAATCTATACAAATACTCTTCAAAAGGAACATCCATATAATGAAATCCTGCAGCCATTAAAATAATGAGTTAGAGTTGGATGTGCTAATATGTAAAGATAACCAAGTTAAATAAAAAGAACCAAGTTACAAAATTGTACATTTAAAATAAGGGACGACAGCAAGAGGAGTATATATGTATACAGAGGCATATAAAACAAATGATAACATTTCTGAAAGACTGTACAAGAATACAAGAAACTATATTCCCCTGGGGCGTGGGAAAGAAGTCACAGGAAGGAGACAAGACATAATTTTTCACTTTACACCTTTTATATATTGCATAATTTTTAAAAATTGTAAGTACGTATTATTTTATAACATATAAAAAAAGTTAAAGTCTTTAAAAAACCTGATTGTACCCACAGCATTCTATGAAACACTGACTGTATAACATCAGTTTACAATCCTTTGCTTCCTTTTATTTAATGGTCAATGAGTCAAAATTAGAAGGCTCCTTGGGTGTGTGCTTCCTCTCTCTCTCTCTCTCTCTCTCAAGATTATGGGAAAATTTAGAGTTGAGTTTAAATCTTAACTCTCATTGATTAAACTGTAGCTTGGATGACACCTAATGAAGATTCCAGAGAACCAACGACAAAATTAACCAACGAACATTTTAATCACTAATTAAAATTTCTTATCCAAGATCACTTTTCCTTTTACAAGAGCCTGAGTCACAACATTTCTCTTTTCATTACTCCACAGTCCTTTGAGTTGGACAAGCACAGATTTCAAAAATACATTTAAACACATGTTGAATTCTAATCTAAGGCCATAAAATCGGCAGAATACATAGATGCTACAAGTTTGAAAAGGAACACATTCTTAGCAAAAGTCTTCATTTAAAAGTAATACCATAAATTCAAATCCTACAGGATTCCAAAATCAGAACAATGAGGTGGCATAAGAGCCCTCTTACCTAGAAACGG
This sequence comes from Vulpes vulpes, assembly GCF_048418805.1. Taxonomy (NCBI): domain Eukaryota; kingdom Metazoa; phylum Chordata; class Mammalia; order Carnivora; family Canidae; genus Vulpes; species Vulpes vulpes. The sequence continues at coordinate 11,408,079 of NC_132788.1, forward strand.
GATTTGCCAATCGGAAGATCTTAAAATACATCTGAATGTTTGAGGTTAAGAAAATTGGGATTGGTAGATTAGTGGCCACCTTATGAGTGCATGCTTTAGCGCTATTCAAAATCCAAGTTTTTAAAACACTGTGCTGGTCAAACAAAACAAAACTACAGACAGAATTCAAAGTATCTGTCATGGTAGTGTGTTGCAAGCCCTACCATTAGCACAATAACTGGACTTTTTAATAGCAGGGTTTACAATCCTTGAGTCTTTCTCACCTCAGTGCTCTGCCCACTTCTAAAAGTGATTTAGTGTCCAAATACTTGCAGAATTAATATAAAACAAAAAGCTCTTCAAATATTGGATACAATCACCAATAAATTTAAATGAACAAGTTGTGGAATTTTGAGCACTGTGCTGGACCTGGCATGCAAAGGCTTGGGAGCCAGGTGCACATCTCTTTCTAACTCCAAGTTAAATGACATCAGATTGATAGGTGACATCAGCCTTAGTGAGAGTCTTTATACCACAAATATCAGTTAATAGTACAAAGCAGGGCACTTTTTCATGAGAGAAGAAGAGTCTCATTAGCACAACACTAAGAATTACATCTTGGTCATATATTCACTTATCCAAATATACAATGCAAAATTTTAATGATATTATAATGTTTTAAAATATACAAAGAAAAATTTAACTAATGAGGACAAATTCCATACAATAGGCTAATTTAACCCAAGTTTTAATGATGGCCTCCTTTAGAAAGTAACCTTTAAAACTGCCTAGGGCATAAACGGTATCAATCAAAGTTGGAATGTTTCACAAAACAGGAATCATTATGATACTTCAGATGCCGCTTTAGTTTAAAACAAGCTCCCCTAATTACCCCATTAATTAATTTGTAAAGTTTAAATAAAAACCTAGTGAATAAACTGTACTGATTTCATCAAAATATGAATGGAACTCAAATAACTAAGTTTTATTAGGGACAGGAGAAATTTTAAGACTTTTTTAAAAGGTTACTTACACATAAATGTGACAGCTGTTCAATCCAACAGTGAAATATGTGCTCCCCAGAGCAAAAGCTGTCATTAGCTTAACCTCCCTATGCTTCCTCGCCTTCTTTCATCCTTCAAGTATGCGTCTACTTTAAGGACTGTATTATACATGAAAAGCACTTAGCAAGCTTCTCATACATTTAAAGGGCTTAATCAACCATACCCCATAATACCACCACATTACTCTGAAGTCATTACTTTTTAAAAAACATATCTTCACAATGGTCTCCTAGAGATTAATTTTCTGATAGAAGTCTGAGACTGCCGGTGGAGGCCAAAGATGAGAGGAGTCTCTCTGAACACAAGTTCAGTGAAGGAGCACAAACAGATGGACGAAGGCCCAAGAAGCAAGGCAGAAGGTCTGCCTGGGGATGGAACAGTATTACCTCAAAAAAGCATATTTTACAGTATGCCAATAAGAGGGGCAAAGAAGCCAGTTTGTGGTAACTATTGTAAACTATCTTTTAAAGTCACTTCCAAAGAATTTTGAAACATTTTGTTTAAATGAGAAGCAACAGTTTCTCCTTAAAAATGAACACTGTATAAAAAGACACTGGTGGGAAAACCAGAGCAAACCTCTTTCTGAAGAAGTAAACACATTCCTTTAATTGTAATAGCAGATTTTCTGAAAGGTAGGGATTTTTGTTAGAAGAATCCACTTTTCATTTAAAAAATTCAACTACAGCTAAAATTATTACCTATAAATATCAGAGATAAGAAACTATTCATTTTGAACTTTTCTTCTGCAAAATATTTTTTTTCACTTTTAAAATAGCTATTTGATAGCTATTAAACAATGACACAATTTCAAAGTGGTTGGAATAGTAAACGATTCCAAAATAAACATCAATAACCATGCATCAGGTCCTGATACCCTTGAAGGACTATTCACTAATGTCATCATTATTAAAATAATTTCAAATAAAAATAGAAGATCCCCAAAACAGTATTAAAAATGTCTGCAGTTTCAACTCAACTTTCCATTTTTCCCACCAAGCAAAGAAAACTACTTGGAAGTTCAAGGAGCAGCAGGTTTACCCTAACCACACACTATTATTTTGGAAAATAGAAATTTAAAGTGTAGTGCAGTGGTTTTCAAAGTGTGGTCAGAGGACCTCAGAGAGTCTCCAAAAGCCAAGTGTCAAAACTATTTTCATAATACTACTAAGATGTCAATGGTCGGTCTCCCTCATGTGTTCACAAGTATGCAGTAGAGTTTCCCAGTGCCCACATGACATGTAATAGAAAATAACTGCAATGCCCAAGCAGCAGGAGAGTCTCCCTGCTTCTCAAGCCGGTGCTACAGGGATGTGCAAAACATAAAACAATTTTCTTCTTAATTAGTTGTTTTTGGAAAACAACTAGTTTTTATTAAAAAATTGCATTTACGTTAACATGCAATGGGTTTATTACTGTTATATTTAAATGAATAAACACGTTTTTTAAGTATCTCAGTATTAATTTCTAATACAGTTATTACTGAGAGATATAAGCTACATAAACAAAAGCTCTTTGGGCATCTTCAATAATTTAAAAGTTATGGTCCTGAGACCAAAATGTTTTGAGAACTGTTAGTGCTGTCATACAAAAGCAGCCAGTTATTCTTCTCTCCATTTCCCCAACTTCCAGGAACTGTACCAAAGAAGGTGTGTGCTGGGAGCTAGGGCAAAGCACTGAGGCGCTTCTTCAAATTTATACAAGGAGTTATTTTAAGGAAGAAGGTGATTGCCTAATCTCTACTGTCACAAAAATGAGAATAAAATATGCCTTTAAACTGTATCAACGATGTTTGCCGCTCTAAAAGAAATTTCTTTTGAGAGCAAAGACAGGAGAGAAGATCCCATTCAACCAGTAAGCAAGAAAACTTGAAGGTCTTCAAGCCCTATCACTTTTAAGGATCTCCTCCTGTTAGGTACTCAACACACTTCTGATGGGTCTATACAGAACCAAAAGCAAATCTGAATATAAAAGTCTAACAGAAGTGGATTTAAATCCACATTAAAGCTGGATCACTTTTTCAATTTTATAAACACTCATTTAAATCAGTAAGAGTTCTCATTTAATTATAAACTTCAAGATTTACCCAGAAAAAAAATAGTCTTTAAAATTATTTTAATAACAGCTGTTTAATTTACTTATTTCTTAGATGGAAAGCCTGGTACGTTATTTGGGTAATGGCCTACAGTTATATAGCATAACTTTGTACACATGAATTGATTGGGACCCAATATAATCTAAAACACAGAAATTCAGAGACATCTCTTAAGTATTCCCTCCGTGAAAAAGGGGCAAGAGGGAGACCCCCAAACTGTACTTCAAGTATATACACACACCCCTAAACTTTTGTAGCATTCATTCAATTTTAAGAGAAGAAGCATGATGTTCAAAAAGGGGCAGAGATTTCCCTGTCTTCTTGCTCATCAAAATAGTTAAAATAAACCACACACTGAGCTGGAGATGCAATGGACAGCAATGCTTTAACAAGTCTGGGAAGCTACACAGACTTTAAGACTGTGTAACAACTCATGTAGTCACCACTGGAAAAGGTATTCAACACAAATAAAATGTTTGAAGAAACTGATGTTCATTTTTTTTAATAACAAAGCTTTTAAAAAATGTTTAATCATTGTAAAGATAAAACTTTTCAAACATGTATTACATATTTGTATATGTAATTTTACCTTTTCTTGATGACACAGAGTCATAGTACCAGACTATTATCAGAACATGATGTAATACTGATGTCTTCTAGGCTGGCCTGGCTGTCCTTATACTAAATGGTCGACGGTTTTTCATGCTTTTTCTATCTCCTTCCAAACCATCACATCTGAACTGCTAGGGCTGACAAATCAAATAATCAAAATTTCACATAAAAACAAACATATAGAGACTTTGTGACTTATGTGGGCTGCTCAAAGACATTTAAAAACTATTCCAAGTTTCTCACTTGTGTTCTGTTTTAAGGAGACTGCTAGATCACGTCTTGATGAATGAGGCATTACTGTACATAAATACTTAAACAAGTTCATCTGACTATTAACAAAAAGATATAACTAAACATTAGTATCACTGTCTTTTTAAACAAAGTATTCTATAACTTTAAGGTAACACTGGGTTCCAGTTTGTTTCCCCCCAGAAATGAACATAAATAAAAGTCCTATTTCAATAATATGTTTGTCCAAACAAAGGAAAAAAAAAAAAAAACTGAGGTGCAATCATGTCACAGTTAATGCATGTCTGCTTCCAATACATTCAAAGACAATATTTTTGTTTAAAAATCAATAGTTAAAATAGGACTTCTGCAGTCTGAGAGTTCAAGATACTTAAAAAAATTTGTAAATACACATACATGCAAATTCTTATATATACAAATTTTCACAAAATTAAGAAGTTGCAAAGAAATTAGAAGGATTATGGTGACTCTGACAAGCTACATTTAAATGCTTTACCACTGACATATTCCTGAATATAGCAGTCATGGTAGTTTTAATAAATTTTCTACATGGCCTTTTTATAAAATTTTCTCTTTTAGACATAAAAGTCACTAGAAGTCTTCTGAAATTCTAATTTAAGAATTCAAGATGTTCTCAATTCACTACTCGTATTTTAAGGCCACTTTGGTAAAGGCATTGCAGCAAGAACACAAAAACAATAGCATATTTTCTAATATTTATTTTTTTCACCTGCAAACTGTAGCAAAACATGATCAGCTGTATTATGCAGACAGGTATCCCTCTACATTTTTAAAGAATTTAGGTATGTATAAATAGAAGAGCTCTTTAGAAAGGAAAAATTCAAGAATGAATAAAACCTTCCAATTTTGACTTTGTAACTTTCCAGTAGCAATGGTTAAAATGATTTTAGGTCATTCATTCCCAGATATATGACAGCACCTTAAAAGTGGCTGATCTATTTCCCCAGTAACATTTCTCACATAACAGTGTGTTAAAGTTACAAATACTGATATGCACAAATAGCTAATTTCTAAGAAAAATATGTACAGTACTGCAGCATAATGAATGTGGTATCTGCAATAACTTAATATTAGCCAATTTTTAATATACATGATACCGCTACCTTTTTCTGCCAATTCACAGGTTAAAAGTTGTTACTGGAGCCCTCTGTTTTGCACATATTACCTGGTGTTTAATAAACAATGCAGGCTTTTTAAAGACTTCTCTTGTGTTTAAAGCTAAGATCAGTGAAACAAGACAACAGTGCAAGAGGCGGAGAGATGTAATGTGACCACGTCAAAGTTCGTTCCAGTAAAGTGTCTATATAAGGCTATAAGAAAGGATTGGTTGATGAGCTTCCTGTTGGAAATTGTCCTGTTGGTGCACCGGTCTAAAGGAAAACATAAGACAAAATAAATAAACAGACAAGTAAAAGTGATATATGTGGGAAATTTTGAAAATATCAAACTTTCATTAAATTTTATTTAAACAATATTTAGATTAGAAATCATTTTATAATGATTGGCAATCATTTATTCATTGTGTTATTAGCAACATAATATGATAAAATTATTAGGTGTCAGGAACTGTTTTGTGGCCTTTAATATCTATTATTTCATATAATTCTGGAAAAAGAATCTAAGAAAGGACTTAGCCCTTAAGAAAATCATTTATGATTCAAACCAAATCTCTAACTCCAAGCTCTTTTCACACATTCACTAAATCTATAGCCTCTAACTCCAAGCTCTTTTCACACATTCACTAAATCTTTAGCCTCACTAAAACATTATTTGGACAAGAGAGCAGACAAGTTTCACGCTATACAAAAGCTTATTTATTGTCAGTGCTTTGATTTGTAACTGATTAACGTGCGTGTGCATTGTCTTTATACATGAAAAACAGATTGTACATAATGGCTGCCTCAATCTGTAAAATCTTACACTGTCTCATCAGAAGAGCAAAGAGCATCTAGGAAAGTCATATCTTGCTTTCCCCAATTTGAAAATAACACACAACAGCTTGTAAAGTGCTTAAAATTGCATCTCACTTACCATAAAAGGATTACTAGATACTCCAGCAGCTGCAACTTGACCAAAAGGGGTCACCACTGGCTTTGTTTGCCCAAATGCCGCAAAACTCGCACCTTGTTAAAACAGAACCACCAATTATAACCCATACCTTTCAGAAACAATCTGATGCTTGTAGAGCCTCATAAGGAGTTTCAGAGAAATTCCTACCAGAGCGACAATAAAATATCGATGTTAAATTGTTGAGTCTCATGCTTTCTCAAATACCAGAGACAAACTTTCCTGTGGCATATGTAAAGGGGCTTTCATATAGCTTTCTCAGAAATGGTTAATTCTGATTTGTTTCAGCTATGTAAGCTGCTGACATTCAAAGGATGGAATTAATGATGAGCGTGTGACTATTTGAAAGGGGCTGAGAACAAAACACAAAGGCTTCATGTGAACATCACAAATTCCTTAGGAAATATTATATCATTATGGCTCTGACATGGGCCTTATTTCCAAATTTTTTAATCTAACCACAGACATTAAAAAATAGATATGCAACTGTAATTTAAGAATAATCTCCAAATCTATGGAGGATTTGCAACATCCACAATAGTTTTCTGATGCAAAACAAAAAATACTCAAGATCTACAAGGTTTCTTTTTAAAATCAAGAGGCATATTAGAACATGCAAGAGAAATTAATAAGAAAAACACTTGAGGAGGGCCTGGGTGGCTCAGTCAGTTAAGCATCCAACTCTTGGTCTCGGGTCAGGTCATGATCTCATGAGTTGTGATTTCATGGTTGGTGAGACTGAGTACCTCCTCTGGTTCCACTCTTAACAGGCATCCGTTTGAAGATTCTCTCCCTCTGCTCCGCCCCCAACTCATTACACAAGCTCTGTCTCTTTCTAATAAATAAATAAATCTTTAAAAAACAGAAAAAAAGATAAGAAAAGACACACATTCTAAGAAAGGGCACTCTTTAGAGAGTATCGGATTCCTCCTAAGTCTATAACCTGGTCACAAAAACTTAACCAAATCATTCAGTTTTCTAAGGCCCAAATCACAAAAGGTATCTGTTTTGGGGTAGTAAACGTTTAGCAGATAACGCCACAGCATTCTCTGAACAAGCCTTTCAGTCCAAACATAAAACATTATGATACATAAAGGATATATGAAGTGGACAAACAGCTAAGCCAAGTGTCAGATCTTACCATTGGGCTGTTGAGAAAAAGCTGTCTGTTGAGGGAAAGCTGCTTGGGCTGGGAAGGCAGGCTGCTGGAAGCTGCCACTGAAGCTGGTGGGAAGACTATAGGGAGCAGGAGTCCCGAAGCCTGCGGGCATGCTCATGGAGGCGGTGCCAAAGGTTGCAGCTGACAGGAGAAAGCAAGAGCTGATCACTGACACAGGAACAAGCATTGGCTTTGCTCCTCATACCACATACTACTGAATGATTTCACTTGAAAAACATTACATTGTACTCTAAAGGCACTTTAATTTCCAAAACACTAAGTTAATAGAAAGTTTTAGCACTATGCAGTTTAACACAATCTATAAAATGTTCTCCTAAAACCCAATGTCCAGAATGACACTAATAAAGCTATCATTTGAAATAATAAAACTTCTCGGGACACCTGGGTGGCTCAGCAGTTGAGCGTCTGCCTTTGTCTCGGGGTGTGATCCCAGAGTCCTGTCCCGCATCAGGCTCTCTGCATGGAGCCTGCTTCTCCTCCCTCTTCCTATGTCTCTGCCTTCTCTGTGCCTCTCATGAATAAATAAATCAAAAAAAAAAAAAAAAGAAAGAAAGAAGAAAAGAAAAGAAAAAAAAGAAAAAAGGAAAAGAAAAGAAAAGAAAAGAAAAGAAAAGAAAAGAAAGGAAGGAAGGAAGGAAGGAAGGAAGGAAGGAAGGAAGGAAGGAAGAAAGAAAGAAAGAAAGAAAGAAAGAAAGAAAGAAAGAAAGAAAGAACTTCTCAAAGTAATTTAAAAATCTAAACAGCAACCTTTTAAATCCCATCATCAACCAAGTCATATGTATACTAATATACATTGCTTTAAATTTTGTTTTGCTATATACAGTATAAGAGCTAAAAATGGAATTTTATCCACTAAGTTATGTATGTTATGTATAAGTTAAGTATGTTCCTAACAAAAAAGTTTCAAAACCTCTAAAAAATAGTTCACTGAAAATAACAAGACTTGTAGGAGAAATAGGGTTATAGAAGCGGGTCTCCCAAAACCTATGCAGCTTCGTAACCAATGCAGCTTTGTAACCAGCGCCCAAAGGGGGGCCAGGGTGGGAGAGGACTTTCCCTAATAAAACTACTAACATAATTAAAAGAACATGTGAGGTTCCTAATACATCAATTCGAAAAGAAATATATGGACCACCAAACCTTGTTTGACAAACAGATAGACTGCTTTGGATAAGGGGTTTAAGATTAGGACTGCTGAATTATAGAGATTAGGGCAAAATGCATAAAGATTGAAAAGGTAGTGAAATAAGCATTCTTAGGAAAAATAGATGCAGGGTAAATGAGCAGTGTGATCAATACTGCACTGAAATCAGTGTGTGAACAACCACTACACATGTGGTACACTGCCATCATTCCCCCACTTATGAATTAATTATAAACTAATTTGCATTATAGAAACATGTTGTAGGGGTGCCTGGGTGGCTCAGTCACTTAGGTGTCCAACTCCTGATTTCTGCTCAGGTCATGATCTCAGGGTTTTGAACTGAGTCCCACATTGTGCTCTGTGCTCTGTGCAAGACCTGCTTAATATTCTCTCTGCCACTCCCCTACCCCTCTGTCTTAAACAAAAAAGAATGTAGTAGCAAAACAGTATTACTTATTGCTAGTAAGTATTAAAAACAGAACCATCTGAATATATGTTCTAGAAAAAGTCCCAGTAAATTAAGAGCCAATAATGGTGCTTTTAACTCAGAATACCAGCAATTATAATAGTGAAATATTGTTGGCATGATGCTATCAAAAACATAATTCACTGAATTTCTTAATTTTTTTTTTAATTTATCAACAATCTCTGATTCAAGGCACAGGAATTAACACTGAAAATGTTACACAAATTATATTTTACTTAAAAAAAAACAAACAAACAACTGAAAGTCATGTTATAGATACTACCCAAAGTATGATCAGAGGAAAAAAGAGTAGTAATCCTCATAATCCTATTGTTTATAATCTACAGTGCATTTTTTCTCAAAGAACCTAATTAGAATGCTAAATTTTTTGAAATTACAATTGGTGAGAAAACAAGAGAAACAAGCCACTAGGAAGCAAGTCAATTAAAGAATAAGAAGCACACTGCAAGGGTAACAGAAGGGTTTCATAACAGACAACAATGCACTGACAGACTTTGACAAATCACTTTTTAAGAAAGCACTAAGAAGCGAAACTCGTATACAGTTAAGCAAAACCAAACTCCATGGAATAATGTGGTAAAATGGTTTGGTATATCGAAAAAGTGTCAAAGTACTATGAATTCAAACTCAAGAAAAATAATCAAAAAAGCTATTAACATTCTAATGTGACCATGGAGGTAAGCGATAATGCTTTTCAGCATTAAAGCACAAATCACCACAATCTTCACGTAACTTTAAATAGAATGTAATACCGATGCCACACATCCATGCCCACTCCATTGTTAAACATGGAAAAAACTTAATTCCACATGCAGGGATCCAGAACACTAGCAGAAGCTTCCACAAGCAGCTAGACAAATTGCCACACAAATCTAGATACAGTTGTGGCCACCTACCAAAATGAGCGTGAGGAAACACTTGAGAATGCATTGCTCCAGAAAGGCCTTATGGAAAGCCATAAAGAGACCAATGTCAATTAACTTACGGATAACTATTGTCAGAATAAAAGTAAATTTGTTTTGTTAAAAAGTCCTAAAATTAGAACATAGTGTTATAAGGTGGGTAGCATAGGAATACATAATAAAAACACATCCACAAAGTCTTTTAATTTCAATGATATTCATGACACTAATATTTAACCTGTTTGAAATAAAGGGGAAATTAGAATAATAAATACCAGTGAAATAAACACCAAATGAAAAAACCCTTTATGAAGCCCATTTTTAAATAAACACTAACATCTTTTTCATGTCAAAATACAACTATGTCCATAAAAAGATTCTGTAGGCCTCATGAGTTACATTCAAAAATGCTGTTCATAGGATTATCTAAAATGACCTAGAATCCACCTTTTGCATCTAAAGAGTCAAATCTTGACAGAGAGAACCTTAATGATGTCTTATTAAATGTTGTTTAAAAAGTCAAATCTTGACAGAGAGAACCTTAATGATGTCTTATTAAATGTTGTTTAAAATGTCTTAAAAATGTTGTTTTATTTACAACTCTGTACACTAACTAGAAATAGAGAACTCAAGTGAACTAATTAAGTATGATCAGAGGAAAATTATTCAGTGTAGATCATTAGAAAGGTGAGTGCAACTTTCAGTTTACAATGTAATGGCTGAAAAGAGTAAAGAAAAATGCATCTTGTGCAAATCTTACCTGGCATAACTGAGGTCAGAGAGGTGTTACATACAAATACATGTAATGAACAGAAAACAAATTTAGGTTTTTAATTACTAGAAACTTTTTGTTTTAACCACCCGGAGTGGAAAGGTTTCTAAAATATATGTCCATGTATTTTAAATTAGAATACTTAACCAATTAAATGTGGGAAAACAGCGATTGAGAGCTAAGAGTGGTTGGTTACGAGTCTTGGTTCTGTCATCTTCTAACTACAGGTTATTTAACAACCACAAGCTTCCGTTTCCTCATCTACAAACAGGGGGCAGAGAGCAGGGATAAGAGTACCTATTTGACAAAGCTGCCACAAAGGTAAATTTAACAATAATTTTTTAAAAAGTGCTCTAAGTTGTTTGCTAACAACTTTAAAAGATGTGTACTTAAAAGATACATCAGTACTGTGTTCTGAATCCAACAAAAGGGTAACTGAGTGAGAAGGGTTCTATAATAAATTAGGTCACTGTATATTTATCTCTTTTCTTAAAACTTCTAAGTCTCTTGAAAAGTCCTGCACTAATAATAAAGGTTAAACTCTTTATAGCAGTGTTTCTCATATACATTTGGGCATAGAACCCTTTTCCATGGAGTATTTGATACCATCTTAAGAGATATGCTCTACAAAATATACTTTGGTAAAAACTAACCTTTAGTCAAGAGTGACAGTGAATCAGTATTAACTACTATAATGATAATGATGACAATGATGCCCTCTCAAGCTCTAGTCCTGGATTGCTATAAAAATTTTTTTAGGCCTTTTAAACAGCTTTTTTAGATATAACCCACATTTCACACTATCTGTTCACTTAACGTATAGAACTCAAGGACTTCTATCATATTCCCAGAGTTGTAGGAATCATCACAATCAAACTGCAGAACCTTTTCATCCCTGCCCAGGAAAATTCCATACCTCTCAACTGTCATCTCCCTCTCACCTCCCCTCCCTTCCATCTCTACAGATGTGATCATTCTGGACAGCCACCTTACAAATGGAATCACAGGTTCTATGTTATACTGTGACTAGCTTCCTTTAGTTAGCTTAGTGTCTTCAAAGGTCATCCATGTTGTAGCATGCATCAGGACTTCATTACTTTTTATTACCAAACAAATTCCATTGTATGATTATAACACATTTAATTTATCCATTCATCAGTTGATGAACATATTGGGTTGTTTCCACTTTTTTGGCTATTATGAATAATGTTGCTATAAACATTGTTATCAGTTTTTACATAGATGCACATTTTCATTCCTCTTAGGTGTATATTCCTACTGAGTACAATAAGTGGAACCAGGGGGAACAGTGCTGGTTTAAAAGAGTTCTGGGTGCAAATATTAAATTAGTCATTAATTAATTTTGAAAGTTTAAGACAAACCCATCAAATTGGTCTCCACCTGGGTAATACAACAAGGATACTGGCCTAGATGCTACTAGGAATTTTTCATCTCTACATTTCTATTAACTTTATCTTCTTGGGGTTAAAAAAAAAATCTTTAAAATCATTCATTCATTCAAATGAAGTTAGGGAAATAAAGACTATTCATTCCATAGCAAAGGAGAGATTTAAGAATTATTAGAGAATTTCATAATAATTGAAAATTGTTATTAACTCTGTTAGATTTAAAATCTCAAAAACTCTGTGAAAAAGAATGCTATTATAGAATCCTAAAATAAAAAAGGTCTTAGGCCATACTGGCTAATATCCTAATGAAGGTTTCTATGTAACATGGTAAAAAACAAACAAACAAAAAAAGCCCCAAAGCTTTATAAATGCATAAGAAAAATTATTATTAAAGTATGTATTTAGGAAAGAAATGTAGCAGTAAAATGTAGTAAATTTTGCATAGAACTATTATGAAATGCCCTCTTTCAAAAGCTACCTCAAATGGAATAAAATATCTAAAAGCAACAAAAAGTATTTCCTAAAGAATATTAATTTTGACATTGGAAATTCCTAAGCATAGTATGTTTATCAAAATACTGTTCATATTTCAATATTAATAGAAACAGATGTAGTTAACATTTACTTTTAATCATTTCTATTACAACTTAAATGAAGGTGATCAATGTGATAAATCAAAGTAGTTTATCATGGAAAACATTTTTTACCTTGAAATAAAAATTTATGAACACAGATTTACCTTTCAATAAATTCTGTTTAGCCTAATATTAAAGATTACTTTGTAACACCTGAACATACATCATACCTTCTATATGCATGTACATCCTATGTAGAACCTTAACTTTAAAGACTTGGATACTCTACATAAAATAAGCAAAAAAAAAGCCCTTAAATCTATATGACAAAACCAACTTGTGGAGGTACAGTCATGAAAGGAAAGTAAGAGGAAAGACTTGGCAACTATGTAGAATAATGCAAAGACCATGCACACTGATTTGTATCATCTAAATTCTCACAAAGACCCTGCCAGTAAAATATTGTTCACATTCTATAGAAAGGCTGACAATAAGGCTCAGACAAGTTAGATCAATACAAGCTTAGGCAAGGTACAATCTGAGTTTCCATCCTTCAATTGTCAGGTAGGGTTATAACAGCTATGAAAACTGTATAACTATCTTGGCAAACAAGTTTTTAAACACTCAACAAATGTTAGTACATCCTCCAATTAACATATAAAAAGATACCTTAGGTTTACTTCCCATGTAAATACTAAATCACAATTTGAACACAAGTCTGGCGGTACCCAAAACATATTAACTTAACTTTTCTGAGCCTCACTTTCCTCAGCTGTCAACATGTATTTGATGAGTTAAGAGGACTAAATGAGACAATGTACAGAACCCTATGTGCTCAGAGACATTTTACATATTCATTCCACCAAGTCAAAATAACTGCTAAGAAATAGAAAGGCTATATATATTGTTAACTGATGAATATTTCTATTGAAACACAACAGAAATTAATACAATCACTGATCAGGCACACTTGAACTAAAACAAACTATTTTTAAAAAATTATGTGTGAAATTAAAATACTTATTAAACACTATTATGCAAGATACAAATTATGACTGAAGACATTTATATAGGAGGAAAGTTATAGTTTCAAACTTCTACTAACCACAGTTTCTAATCTTGCCAATGACACAGATTTACTAATAATTACCAATTCTTAAGGCAATCATTATGTTACAAGCACCTTACTCTTTCAAGATTTCACATCAATATATGCTCTATGCTTAAAGCTTTAGTTCTAAAATTATTTGGACACGTACACAAAAACAAAGCTGGCCAACTTTAAACCTAATGGGTATCAGGCCATACCACATACACTTGGTGACACCCCAAGGTACTGGCCAACAGTTCTGGTGTTCAGGGTGATAGAAAAAGGAGAGGATTAAAAAATTATCAAGAGAAAAGACTCAAATATTATACCCCAAATCAAATGAGGTTTGCACAATTTAAAACATGTGAACACCCAGAAGAGAGAAGCACTAGAAAGGACAGGATTGCTAAGACCTCCTGTAATGAAGCTCATTTGTTCCTCACCATCTCATGAAGAGGAAAACACAAAACAAAACAGAAAAAAAACCTTCTCATAAATTTTTCCTATTAAGCTTGAATGAGTAATAACCAGTAATTCCAAAACCAGACCACCAAATGAGTCAGAATTACTGTGTTCAAAAGTCCTGTTTCAGTCACAAAGTGGCTGCACGGCTCTAAGGAAGTCTCGCCTCCATGCTTGGGCTTCCTCACCTGAAGAATGAAAGCTGTGACTGAGCAGTGGGGGCCGCTAGACAACTTCTAGGGTCCCTCTCAAATACGAAAGTCCAGGATTTTATAAACTTTCAGCTAGTGTACGTCTTTATGGACAAACTCTTCCATCCACTTCCCATTCACTACAGTAAGAAAGAAAAACTTTATTTTCTGATATTCTTCCTGTAGTATCTTTGCAATAAACACCTTTCCCAAAGTTTTCTGTTCTATAATCTCTATTTCTTACCTGTCGCTCCTCTGGCATTGGTCTGAAATGGATTTGTAGAAGATGCCACAGAAGGACCAGCAGCAGCAACAAATGGATTTGTGGAAGGAGTAGCTTTAAAAAATTACAAAATACACTATAAAATCCTAATATATTTGTATTCAATTATTAAAAATATTTGTTCATACATTTATGAAGATAGAAAATTGGAGCTTAAAAAAAAAAAGAAAATTAGAGCTTTATGATAATAAACTGTTGCTTTGATAGCCTTCCAGTACTTCTAAGAAAATGCAATACAATATACACAGGCTCTTTATAAAAACCTGCATTTACACCAGAAACACATACCTCCAAATGGAGCAGGCACACTTGAAGACGCAGGCTGTGTCTGTGCAGAAGCACCCACTGGCACTGTTCCAAAAACATTGCTGAAAACAAATATAGAAAGAGGTCTTTTCAGTTTTTTTTTTTTTTAAAGCAAGGGTAATTTATCTATAGGGTGGCCATAAAATGTGGAAATAGGTAATACTGAATATACCATATATCCTAGCAGTTCTTAAACTTTATGTCTCAGGATTCATTTACATTTTGAAAAGTTACTTAGAACTACCCCCAAAGAGTCTTTGTGTAAATATACTGTATACTAACACTATGTATAGTACAGAAATTAAAAACAGAAGTTTTTAAAAATTTCATTCTTTTAAAATTAACCATAAAGCCATTACATGCTAACGTTAAGTAGCATTTTTATGAAAAAGAACTATACTTCCTAAAACCAAAGGAACTTAAGAGTCACCATATTTTTGCAAATCCCTTCAATGGCTGCCTTAATAGAAGATCAGTCTGTTGTGGTATGTTGTTTAGGTTAAAGCACAAGAAGAAAAACTGCTCTCATAGACACTTAGCTGAAAAAACTAGGAGACTGAATAGTTTTTTCAGGTTAATTGTGAGTACTTCCCTTGATATCATAATACTCAAAATCACAGTGATAAGTTCACTAAAGGTTAGCTGCAAAATGGAATCTGAAATCGTATCAATGAACTCCTTTGCGCTCTATTGAAGTAACATCTACTAATCTATCTAGCACTTTAAATGAATCTTTTACTCATTTTATAGCATTTGGAAAATATCTGATGCAAATCTTCCAAAGGTCAACAATTTCCTAATGCAAAACTAAAAAATTTATATTCATAATATCACCACTCATCAGAAACATAATGTGAAGCTGTCATGCTCATGGTGGAGTCAATAAATTTTCTAAAGTTCTAGTATTTGCTCAGAAGTGTCAATTTTATCAGTTATTTTCCTTAAAGTGACAGACTTAAATATTTCATTTTTGAGAAAATGTCTACCAAATATCCAAATTTAATAACCATGGAATATCAGTCTTACTTTTAAGGCAAACCAATGTTCCATAAGACCAGCGGCTGGTGCACTCTATGACTCAACCACACAAGCTGACTTTCCTCAAGCCAGCCACCCTACTTAAATATGCAACAGAAACTACTTGATACATGCCTTATTTGAACACATATAAAGAAGACATTATTTAAGGGTCAAGATCGAATAAAATTAAGTTTTTTAAAAAAGATTTATTTTAGAGAGAGAACGGGGGGGGGGGGGGGGGGGAGATAATCTCTCTCTGCCAAGCTCAGTGCCAAACACGAACTGGATCCCACACCCCTGAGGATCATGACCCAAGCTGAAAACAAGAGTTGGACACTTAACGGACTCAGCCACCCAGGTGCCCCAATAAAATTAATTTTCTTTACTGTTTCATTAAAAATATTTGTAAGAATATGTAAATAAGTCATGGGGAAGTAATGTACAGCATGGCGTCATGAAGTAGTCATATGTAGTCAATAATATTGTAGTGCATACTCGAAGTTATAAAGAGTAAATCCTAAAACTGAGTTCTGTATGGGGACAGACAATAACTACATTGACGTGATCATTTCACAACGTACACAAACATCAAATCATTATGTTGTACACCAGAAATTGATGTTATATACCAATTACACCTCAATAAAAAAATTAAAAAGAATATTCCTAAGAAAAACTAAATCAAGACTATCACAAGTAAAACTGAACGTATGGTGGTTAAGAAATATAACGACTATTAGATGACTACTAGTACGGTTTAGTGTCGTGGCCTTAATTTGTGACAAAGTACTGGGAGGTTTGTACTAGCTACTGTTTCTGTGCTATCAATACAAATGTCAAATACTGAAAACACAAATAACCTATCAGAATTATTATGACCACAGTTTTAACTTTAAAGACTCCCTGAAAGCGTCTCAGGTATCCCAAATGTTCCAAGGACCACACTGTGTGGACCGCTAATATACTGTAATATAATTTCAACAAACCATTTGTTATATATACCTACGTTTCCAGATTCTATGGTCACCTTGCTATAGCTCACTATTATGTAAGTCTAACACAATCTTAATGAAACAAAATATACATTAATACTCTAAACTTTATTCTTTGGATTCAACTTTTCCTATTTGGCACACAGAAAATCAATTACTGGATAATCCAAGTAGTTGATGTTACAATCCTCCCATTTCTCCCTAGAAAAGGTGCTGAAGGGAAACAAAAACCTAGTCAGATAACAAAAGAAGAGACAATCTGCAGGATGGAAAACAAAACGATGGACAAAGCACTCTATAAGTCACCTGTACTTCTAGATCTGTTTCCTTCAGAAATGTAGAAGTTACAACTATAAGAGTTTTTAAAGATCTATTGCTCTTAAAATGTGTTAAGACTTCCTGCTGCTAAGAATTCCCTCACACCAGTTATATCTGAACACACTTCACAGATATGTCTATGTGTTAATACCAGCAGGACACTGACGAGATACAGAACTGGATCTTGGGTTCTCTTGCAAACATTCCTAAAAATGTTTATTTACAACTAAAACTACAACATGTTACTTTCAGTGTTTAGTCTTCATAACTAAAAACTGTACCTTAAAAGTATATAATTTGCTAAATGGATTCTCTGGTTCAGTATAATTAAAACTGTGTATAACTCCCCATTCTGAGATGTGTACATACTCAATTACACTTCAGTGTTCAAGGAAGAGAAATAACAAGACCTTTGATTAAATAAAAAGATAAAATGGCAATTACTCAAGAATTATATTTTAATTAGCAAATTAAACTCAGATTCTGCAACTATAAAAAAATTTGAGAATTTAAAAAATATGTCTCCTGTCATTATTTAACATTATTATTCAGAGTCGAAGAAAAAGATCAAACACAAAGCCAAGAACAGTGACTGAGACAAGGTACCTGCTAGCATTACTTGTGGAAGTATATGCATTACTGGAAGTGGCTGCAGAGCTGAAAACGCTGTCTAGTTCTGCCAAAGCTGCGTATTTGTCTGAGGATGTACTCGACTGACCGGGAACTGAAACCACAGAACCAACAGGAGCTTTACCTGTGGCCCCAAAGCCACTCCCTTGATCACCGCCTATAAACACACAAAAACAAATTACACTGAAAACTTAGTTATATTTTCAATTTATCAATTTAGTTATGCTATCAATTTATTCTTTCAAATTTATCAACTTGTTTAAATTTTACACCTTTTTCATTTACCATGAAAAAGGCGTAAATTTAAAACTGATTTAAAGCTAAGCAAATAAATGGACAGAACTCTAGTCTTACTTAATAAACTACCTAGAAACTATCAGACAAGATTAGTTATTACACATACTACTGTGGTAAAGACAAAATGCTCTTTCTGTAACAAAAACTAAGACTCTCTACCAATAACATGTCTAGATTATGCATAAAGAACAAATTCTCAAAGTGCTACATTAACATCTCCAAAACCGGTGCATCTCATTCAAGTGAACATACAAATTTATAAAATGCCAAACCTAATGTGAACCCATTAATAATACCGTTTCCCCAGGGCTGATCATGAAAAAATTAGAGACAGTAATAAGAGGAAACATTTACACAGCACTTTATGTGCCAGGCACTGTTCTACATGATGGGGATGCAATAAAACATACACATCCAATCTATTACTACTATCTTCCTTCTGGAGATGACAAAGCATGGTCAAGAGATCAGGATGCAGACTCTAGTCTAAAAGCAGACCTCTGCCGTTCTCCAGCACACTATGCAATTTGCGAGACAAAATACTGGCCTTAAGAGCAAAACCAGGTATAAAAATATACTGTAAAAATGATGGGTTTGGTTTTTTAAATACCAAAATATTAATAATAAATATAGTTCAAAATAACTATATTACAAAAACCACAATATAACCGGGAGGCTGTCAGCGCTATTAATAGGATTTGTTGGCCCTCTATGGCCTTCCAATAGTGAAACATGCTAAGACAAAATTAAATTTTGTCAATTATTTTCTTTTAAAATTAGAAGTTTACAAATAGTTTCTAGGCCTTCCAAAAGGCCCATTATTGAATTATTTCACATCCAAAATGTCCCACAAAGTCATGACCATTTAGTACAAAATTTCTTTACAAGTAAAGTACAACGACCTTAAAATGTAATAAACACAACCAAATTTAGAGGACTATTTAATAAACAAATTTGTATTTATTTTGTTTAAAGCTTAATACCTTGCCCAGCACTGAAGATATTGTCTAAATTAGCAAGTGCTGCATATTTGTCTGTAGACTGTAGACTAGCTTTGTTCGTTGAAACTTTACTAACAGCTGATGCTGTTTGATGACTCTGGGAAGTACTGAAGGTTCCAAAATCAGCACTGGAGGATTTGGGGAAGTTATCAAAATGAGCAAAATTAGCATTTACTGATCCAGCACTTCCACCTGTAACAGAATAAACAAAACACTTGAAATTTCTATACTTCTCCTAAAATCCTTTGATAGATTATATGATTTCTTCCTTAATTAAGTGTTCTATAAGTAATCCTACTGGCCAATGGCATTTAACTTTAATCATCTACATATGATTTTTTATAATTTGGGAAACTATATTTTCAAAGGCCCTGGCAACATGTAGGGTAACAAGTTTCTTTGTGTAATTATCTACCCTGAGATGAAGAATATAATTCACAGAGGAGTAACTAAAAAACTACCAGGTTTGAGACTCAGTTACTTTATAGAATATTCAGCTATCTATACACTACCATCTTTTACCAGTTCTCCTTAAATGGACTCCATAAGCAAGATGTAAAGTTATCTTATACTATAAACTCTTGTAGTTCCAATAAAGACTGGGTTTAAACTAATCCCAAAATAGAGATTTAAAATGTTTAGGAAGGGGCACCTGGGTGACTCAATGTTGAGTGTCTGCCTTTGGCTCAGGTCGTGATTCCAGGGACCTGGGATTAAGTCCCCCAGCAGGCTCCCCAGAGGGAGCCTGCTTCTCCCTCTGCCTATGTCTCTGCCTCTCTCTGTCTCTCATGAATAAATTAAAAAAAAAATCTTTAAATAAATAAATACAATGTTTAAGATGTACTATTTTGATCCACAATTTCTTTTTTTTGAACCACAATTTCTTAAAAAGTGGTCTTTGAGCTTTAGACTTATTTTAAGAGTCCATATTTAATTCCACATAATAATTTAATGTACATATAATGTCATGTGGTCCTCAGTAAAATCATGCCCTATTATATACAGTTCAAGGAATAAAAATTATAGTACACAATGTATAGTCTAAATATCATACCAATTTTTAGATTTATAGATCACAATTCACCTAATAATGGTCACTACTGTATATATACTGCTAAGATTTTAAAGACTGTTCTGTACTCTGGAGACTTCCCTAAAGTCCTACCAAAAGACTAAAGCCAGACTATTTCATTCTATGCTTTTGATGCTACAAAAATAGTATATCATATAATTATATATTAAGTGATAATAAAACACAATTACAGGTATTTTAAAAAGCAGAAAGATTCAGTCCTGTTTTAAAAAAGAGAACACAAACACTTTCCCATCAATTAGTATTATAGACATTCTAAAATATATACTGATAAAAATCTTTTTAGGAATTAAACTCCAGTCCTTTTAAATTAAAACTAAGTAATGTGTGTTGGTATTTAAGATTGTGATCTGTTACAAGTAGCTGGTAAACAAAGTACATAATAATACTAAGCTTTCAACATTTGTAAGATGAAGTTTGTTTCAAATTATTAAAAACTAAACTATTAAATAAACTTTTTGTATACTATTGTGTTCTCTGAGTTTAGTTAACAGTGGAGAGAATAAAAGTGAGAATTTCAGAATGATTACCATTAGAAGATGAATAACATTCTATAATTGAAAAATCCATGAAACAACATAAAACATACAAATTAGTAAAAGATGCCTACTTGACAACAGAACTTACTGTTGGAAGCCTGGAGAGGAAAAGCGGAAGTAAATTCACCAAAACTGCAGCTAGATGAAAGCATTCTAAATGCTGGACAGCCAGAAATTATGTGAATGATGGAATTTAAAGAAGAAAAAAAAAGAAAATTGAAAGAAAAGGCTTTAAGACAACACACAGAGTTAAAAGTTGAAAGAAAAATAATCAGCCAAAGATCTAAACAAGGATTCAGTGAGATTCTGAAAACAATACAGTTTATGGGAGAGCACTCATGTTTAATGACCAATTCCTGCACTGAAAACTGTTTTCAGTCCAATCAAAGTGTTCCATGATCTCCTTTTGAGTACTAGTATTTATCTTCTCAAGCTTCCTGCCTTGAAAATTACTTATATTTTTATTTCTATGGAAGCGAGTCATCAGCTTCCTTTATTCAGAGCCTAAATCAATGTGCTCTGTCAACCTAACACATTTTTAGCACTGTAATGCTCCTGTGCATAAGAAATTTAGGAAAGATTCATATGCAGGAAATGGAAAACCCTTTGGATTAGACAACACATCAAAGAGTTTAAAAAAACACAGATGAACACAGACAAAAATAAAGATTTCAGGTTTCCCCAGAGCTTTATAAGATAGAACTATTTGAAAATCAAATAATTATAGAATTTAAATTAATAGAATAATTTTTCAAACTACATCTAGAGAGTGTTTTGTGTTTTAAAGTAAACATTGAAGCATAATGCCAGAGAAGCTCTACCTGTAGTTTGGGGCTGAAAAGGAGAGTGACTCGCTGTGGGGAAACCTCCAAAATTACTCGAACCACTAGACTGTCCAAATGCATCAAAGTTTGCAAAATCTGCATTTGCAGAATTCTGAGCTGTAAATGGTAAGGAACAACATATGTTAATGAATATGAAAATTATAAATGAAAAATATGACAAATGAATTTAAGAAGTTTATGAAAAGTGTCTGTCTCACAACTCACTTTGAAGAGAATTCATTTAGAAATCAAATTTTAAATCATACCAATGTTTATTTAACCCAGTTTCAAGCAATTCATTAAAAAGTATCCAAAAATTTCCCCAAACACTTTTACAATGATAAATGTGTACACAATACCCTTTGAATAACCTCCAGAATAGTACTTTACAAGTGACTCTATTAAAGGAAACACTAAGAGCATTAAGTGAGCTACAGTAAAGCAAACAGGGTTGTAGGATATAGATTATATTCTGGAAAATTCAGATTTAAGATGGTAGTAAGTGATTCATCAACTATGCAAATCCAAAATAATGATACAAAGAAGGTTAAATTCCATTAATATTCTCTTGGGTTTTTTTCCTACGTTTACAGCTATTTTACACCATGGCATATAAAAATGAAAAAAAAAAAAGTAGTGTACAAGGACATGATTGCCAAACAGATCAAAGATATTCACATTGTTTTAGAAGCCGCCATTTTTCATACATACTAAAATTTGAGAAATGATGAAAACAGTAACATTTAAAACATTAGTGTACTTCAGACTCCTTGAAAACGACCAACTGGTATTCTCTCACTGATCATCAACATAAGAGCAAATTTTTAGACTTCTCTAAACTTAAACTATGTATCTAAATAAAACAATTCAAAAGATTTTTTTTAAAAAGGCGAAAATGGATGCTATCTTTTTATTAGAGAGACTATGATGGCAAGTGGCTGGTATGCAGCAAAGGGAATGCTAAGTGGGAAGAATGAAAAGCATGCCCAAAAGATAAAGGTCAAATGCCATCAACATAGTTAAGTCAGCCGCTTTAAATCCTTGCAGGGAATTCTACTTCAAGGAAATTCTGTAAAGAAATAATCTTGTAGGGGCGCCTGAGTGGCTCAGTAGGTTAAGCGTCTGCCTTTGGCTCAGATGGTGATTTCAGGGTCCTGGGATCAAGCCCCAAATCAGGCTCCCTGCTCAACAGGGAGTCTGCTTCTCCCTCTTCTTCTGCGCCACCCCCCCAAAACTCCCACCTGACCCCGTTCATGTGTGCATGCCCTCTCTCTCTCTCTCTTAATAAAACCTTAAAAAAAAGAAATAATCTTGTAAATGAGTATTATATCCAACAGCTAAATAACTTGTGTCTTATAATAATGAAAAAAATTTAAAACTCAAATGGCCAATGAGGGATCACTAGGAAACATCATACAAAGAAATATAAGGCAGTCATTTAAAAAAAATCACGTAAAATATGTAGTCCATTCAAAAATGCTTATGACAAATAAAATAAACAGGTTAATAAATTCCAAATACATTTTAATCTGCCAATTTTGTTAGCATGGTATCATGTGCATAGAAAATCTGCATTTTCATTAACTCAAAGCAGTGAGTTTTCAGATTAGTATCATTTTCTTCATTGCCTGAGTTTACTAAGCTTTTGCAATAAATATGTATTAACTATATACAAACCAAAAAATGTTACTAAATAAGGAATTTTTCAACTAACAAAGTAAAACATTATTCTAGGAAGATAATCAGGAAAATTTACAACATTTTACGTAATCACTGTTTTGTGTATAGCTGAAAGAGCATGACTGTAGCGGGGGGTGGGGGGAACACACCTATAAAGCAGACCTCCTTTTACTAGACTCCTGTGACACTTCTTTTCCTACATCCCCACATCTAGCACTTCTGACAGATGGGAAGTGTTATCCTATGTATACATATCACTGCTCACGCTTTGTTCTTGAAAACCTTTTTTAAACACGGTTGTCTTAGCTCTCAAACATTACACGGAGGTATCTAAATTAAAAGGCTGCTTATTGCTTAACAAAAGAAATTCTGTATTTTTTCTGGATACTCTGAAATCTTTTGTTACTGTTTTTACCTAACATAATAAGATTCAATTTCTTTATAAGCTGAGATTTTTTTACCTTCCCCCAAAATAAACACAATGAAAGATATACTAATAAATAATAAAAGATCAATATATTGAAAAATATTTTGGAAGAAATATTGACACAAGTATAAATAATAAAAATAAGTTTAAAAACACAGTTACCATTTAGTAATAATCAAGTAAGTTTAGTGAAAAGAGAATCCAAAATAATCAGAGAATTCCATCCTAACATAAACACCATACACAGCCTTGGACAAGTCCCTCAATTGTTTTGGCATCATCAGTTTTTTCACTAGAGAAGAAGAAGAAAGAAGAAAGAAGAAAGAAGAAAGAAGAAAGAGGCCTATACTTGCAAATCCAGCAGTATGACTCTACAATTTATAAGGCAACAGGAATAAATATTTAAGAACTTCAGACTCCTCGGCCCAAAAGAGGAAAATTCCACTAAAAGACAAAATAAGTTTATATAGTCAAATATTTACTGGAAAACAAAAGAATAAGAGAATATGGTACAAGAAGTCGTCAAATTTAGAGTGGGTTATATTTCAAAAGACAAGTTCTCAGTTTTTTGAACAATTTAGTTTTACATTTGAGAATAAATGAAATGCATCTATCCCTTGGAGAAAAAGAGATTAGGTCCCTAAACTGGTTTATTACTTACAACCTCAAATATATGTGAATATGTACTCTATAATAATAAATATTCTACATTTAACTTACATTTAGACCATTTTGGGAAAATATACACTTAACATGTTTCAAGCACCATCAGGAAATAAATCAGTTCAATGTAACCCATTTAGTTAGTCAAGTCTATTTTATCACATTTATAAACACTGGTGTTTTCCAACCAGAGCACCAAACACATTAATCAAATATCTATTCATTACAGCAAAACAACTTTGTAATATTTCTTTCAGTTTTTATATGGAGACATTGAATCTACTCAGTGTCTTCAACAATTGGTTATAGTGACTTTTAAAATTGGTAAGTAATGTAGAATGAAATTTTAGAAACCACAATTTTGGAAATTAAACACTAATAAATTCAATAATACAGAAATTACTATCTAGAACCTCAAGCAATCTCTATAAAAAGAAATATAAACTAAACAGAATGTAACAAAACCTTAGTAAGGATGCTTTTTAAATAATCTTATTTCAAAAAGTACAAGAAATCTCAATTTAAGAATTTAAGGCACCAAATTAATGAGCCTGAATCTTGCTGAGAATTGTCTTTCATCTCCAGGGAGATACAGGTACACATGAAAAAGGAAGATTAAACATAGAGACCAGAGACAGAAACTGCCTTCATCAAATTCGGCTGACAAATACACCTTGTTTCACCTACAGATTTAAATTCTTTTCCATCAATCCCAACATTTAAAGAGAACATTTCACACTAAATAAAAAAGCCTTCTTGCTTCTCTTTAAAAGAAAATCAGTGTGTCTGGTAATCTCGAACCCATATGTCCATGTGGCAACAGGGGGTTAGAACATCCCCCTTTGCATGTAGTTCCCTCCACAATGCATTATACTACTCACTTATGTTAACTGGGTGGCAAGACAATAAAGTTTAACATCCCTAGTACAAGGCGTAACAAAAATCAATGACAGTTTATAGTTATAAGTTTGTGGTAAGCTTATTACCAAGCAAAATAACTATGAAATTCTGTAAGGTAATTATGTTTCTAAATGCATAAGTACTTCTGTAGACGATGACTTTTCCTTAACACAGTAATAATCCCACCACTGATACACATCCTTACACACCATCTCAGCCAGGATGTTTGGGTGAAGGGTGAAGACATCTGGCTTTTAAGTCACTAAACTATCTGCAAAATACAACAGGTTTCCCTATAAAATAATGCTAAGTAGACTGGCATATCTATATAATCATCATTTGCTATTAAAAGTTCCATCTGTCATATCAATTTGTATAGGAGAAAATTTTCACCTTAAAAAGTTTTTCTTAATTAGGGGGTGCCTGGGTGACTCAATTAGTTGAGTGTCCAACTCTTAGGTTTTGGCTCAGTCATGATCTCTTGAGGGAGTCTGCTGGAAGATGCTCTCCCTCTGTCCCTCCTTCCACTTACTGTACTCACGCACACAGTTGCTTGCTCTCTCTCAAATAAATTTAGAAAAAATAAAAATAAAAAAAAAACATGAAAATTTCAGGGTAACAACTTAGCTATCAATGACTTTATATTTATGAACCATATATGGAAAAATAAAGATTCAGGGTTCCTGTAAAGGCTGGCAAAAAATATATAGAATGGAAAAAGAGAAAATAAATAATTTTACAAGCTTCTTCTTGTAGCATGGGTATATATTTTTTTCACCTGGAATCAAATCATGTTTGAAAAAAGCAAAAAATAAAAATAAAAATAAAAAAAAATAAAAGGTGACTTGAGTTTGCATTTGTAAACAATAACTTTAGGCTAAAAAACTACTCCTCTTAGGCAAACTGGCCTAACTGACGTGGTTATTAAACTCTATCCTCACAGACTTATCTTTCCTACTATTTCCACCACATGTGGAAAAGAGACAAAAAAGTTAAGATCTCTATCAATCTGATAAAAATTACAGGTTTCTTTTCTTTCTTTTAAAAAAAAAATCTACAATTAAATAAGGGCTACTATTCTCAAAGAGCATTTTAAAGGAGTCATTGATACTATGAGTGGGATCATGGTACAAAGCAACTTGCGGAGCTGCAATGACCTATATGTATAATGATGTCTGCTAACGACACTACAGGGAAGAACACGGCACTAATTCCTTGAATAATGAATACTCACAAATTGTATTAAAAGACAAAAACACAAGAGAAACATGAAGTAAATTAAAAATTTATAAAAGATCTTGGTAGTTATTTATCAGTCATTTCAAATTCTGTTTCAGTAAGTGTAAAACTGAGATAAATGTAAACTATTCATGTATTACAGAAGGTTCACTCTACATTCTTGGATTCTTCAACTCCTTTTGCTAGCATTCAAAAGCAACAGATGGGAAAAAAAAGAGTTGGGGTACCTGTCTGGTCACAGGAGACTAGCTGCCCACCTGAAGGGTGAAGGGGAAGAAGTCTCCCTAGGTTTCCTGGACTTTTCCCTGTTCGGCTAACACAGGAGAAAGGAAACTTACCACAGCCCCAACATCTTAAGCTTCCTGATTTCTTACTCTTCTCAGTATAATCTCTGCTGAGAAAGAGATCCTCTTTATCACAGGATCTCTTTTTAAAGCAAACACACATACACACTAATTACACCATAATCTGCTTCTGTGGCATGCCCTTAGAAAATACTTTAATATTTATTTTCTCACTAATATTTAAAACAAAAAGTTCCTTTAATGCTTGCTAGAAAGAAATGTGGCTGAAGCACAGCTTTCCCATAATTTTTCAAACCATCTTAAACAGTACATTTTGGAATTTTGGATGTGTACATTTATATATGTTATACTTTATACCATTATTATCCAACTATAAGCCAGGTCTTCAAATTGAAAGAAAAAGGAGGAGTAACATCACAATCTTACAGGTGAGAAAAGAAGTTAAATAAGTTCTAAAATACAAATAGGAAATCAATTCTCTAAGTGCTAGTTTCTGTTATACTCATAAACCAGTGAAATACAAGTTTTAGAAAGACAGTCTTGAATTTTTCTTGATTATATAATTAAAATTTTAAAAACCTGTAACAAATCAATTAAAAAACATTAGCTAACTAATACCTCATACATACATGCAAAAATATAAAGCAAAGTTTCAAATGATCAAATGAAACAGCTACGAAATGACTAAATCTATTCTGAGTTTTAGTGCTCTACGTTTGGTTTGATGCTTATTCAACCATTCACAAATGCAGACAGATAAACTTTCTATGACATACATGACATACACATCAAAGCTTACTGGCATCCAAAAGATTATTTCCCATTGTATAAATACGATGTAGTCGTTTAGATCGTTTACATCATACCTTATTTAAAAAGTAGAAGGAGGCATCAAGAAACAACTCTAAAGATTCATTCTGATTGCAAAGCCTATTTCTTTTCACTACATTATGCCATTTCACTGTCCATTACAGTTATTTACTACTATAATTAGAAAGATACAAATGATTACATCTGTACTTTAATAATCAATTTTTAAATCAATTATCTAGATAACTGCAAGGTTTATATATTCATTTTCAAAACAAAACTCTGCAACTTCTAATTTTTGGTGAAGTGCATTAAACTCTTTGTAACAAACATGTTAAATCTGGAAATAAAAAAGAAGTTGTATCTTCTAGAGCCAACCTGAAGATGCTTGCTACTCTAAAGATGGGATAATCTGAACATAAATAAAGATAATGATGACAACAGATTTGAGATATAACAAATGTTAAATCTATGAATCCATAATGATATGAAACAAAAAACAGATCATCATTAAAATATGGTGGGGATTCAACTCATTCTGATATGTGATTGGTTAGAATCAGTCATGTATTAACTTTCCTCTAATTATACCACTGGATATCAAAAAATTTTTAAAGAAATATTTCAGCTCATAAATAAAGGAATGATAAATTTAGAGTATCAACATTCTGTATCCAGGCACAAAGCATCAACAGCTCACATTACAAATCAGAAACAATTGGTATTATGTGCCTCTTAAGTGGGTAAGTAGCAGGTTGCCCCCCTCCAAAGAATGAACCTGTAATGGATCACGAATCTAGATCCAACCATCAATTTACAGAGAATAAAGAGGAGAGGGGAACCTGTTAAGGGACGTCAGAGTGGTGCAATCAACAAATTCAGATTAAAATCAAGTAAAAAACTCTACAGGACAAATAACCTGATTTATTCAACAAAAGAATAACAAAGGAGAAAAATGAAATGGAGGAAGAACCCACAGACTAAGTAATATATCTCACAACTACAGTGTGTACACCTTATCTGAATAAACTGTGTGTGTGTGTGTCTGTCTGAACTGGAATGGAAAATCCAAATTGAAAAAAAAATAAAAAAATAAAAAAGAAAAGAAAAGAAAATCCAAATTGTGACTAATGAATAATAATAAATATTATTACTATTATTTACGGAGTGATAACACTACTGTAGTTAGGTTTAACAAAGTTCTTGTTTTATAGATATATGTAAAATCTTAAGAATAAACTAGAATGTCTAAAATTGCTTCAAAATAATGTAAGAGGAGGAAAAGAGTAGAATAACAAATGAAACCAGATTAGTCATAAGCAATGAGTACACATGGGTTATATTAACTGGTCACTTCTGAGTATGTGCAATTTTCCATTATTAAAAGAGTAAAAAAAAAATATTAAAAAGTCTTTTCCCATTTTTCTTTGGAAAGAGGTCATGTCAGTATCTGACATTAAGTATAATCTCTTCTGTGATTAGAAAAGCACTACATGGCTACATATTACAACTCAACAGCTATGAGGG
This sequence comes from Vulpes vulpes, assembly GCF_048418805.1. Classification (NCBI taxonomy): domain Eukaryota; kingdom Metazoa; phylum Chordata; class Mammalia; order Carnivora; family Canidae; genus Vulpes; species Vulpes vulpes. Next base: position 11,437,229 of record NC_132788.1, read on the forward strand.
CCCACGCCCTCAACAACACATTTACTGATACTTAAGTTTTAAAAGAGAATGGATGTTTCTTGGTGCTATATATACATGTCGTCCAAAAAAGCTGTTGGAGAAAACACTTACCTGCATGACTGTTGAAATGTGCAAAATTAGCAAAATTGGCTGTAGCTGTTGACTGAGGTGCTGGAGCAGCAAAGATGTCTGAGCCAAGATCACTTAAAAGGTCAAACTGCTTCTTTTCCTGCTGCTGCGCTTGAGAGCGACCTACAACCGGGGACTATAAACCACATATTAACTATAAAGAGTTTCCAGTCAGACCTGCTACATTTTTATAACATTATTTTCAATTCACCAAGCTTAAAACACAGTTTAAAGATTAGATCACATAATCTTTTATTTGTAGTTTTGAATACTTTGATATTTTTTAAAAAGCACAAATTTTCAACATCTATTCCCAAATTATCTCTCAATTCTAAGTACAAAGCCAAAAGCAAAGAAATAACTGTATTACAACAGTTGTTATACCTTAAACACAAGATAGACTTACTGCTAACAGAGCAATGATAAGACTTGCAGAAAACACATGCTGTTTATGATGTGAAAGAGTACAATATACTGACTTAGCCTTTCATTTTTCACTCAAAACTCTTGTGAAAACTAAGTAATTTTATTCAGATGCCCTAGTGTGTATTATTAAAAAGGGTAGGTTTTAATTCAAATAGTACTATGCCTCAGAAGCATTCTTGTGTAGGACAGACATTGCAATGCCAGAGAAGAACAAATGTGTCACAGGTCAATCAACTGTAATAAAGCACAGAAACACACACTTTTACGCCAACTTATGAAAAGACTTCCATCTGTTTAATTTTTTTTAAAATAAGGTATGTAAGTCACCTGTGTTTCAATGATAAACATGCTTCACAATCAGGCAAGGAGAAAATTTTACTGCTAAGAAATCCTTTCTTATAAAAGTCCATCACAGAGACTATACTGCTCTAACTGAGGAGTTAAAGTCATGTTTTACTAAATGTATGTTATACGATAGCTAACTATTAACAACCTTCCTGTAGACCTTTACAAACCTATGGCGCACATTCAAGGAAACTCTAATTTACAATAGCAAAAAAAGAACAAAAACATGCACATCTTAACCAAGATTCTTTAATATATTATAAACCATTAGGATAGAATGCTATTGACATTTAAACTTATGCTATGGTCTTAAAGAATTCCCAATTTCATGATACTCACTATCCTTCTTAAGTAGAAGCCTCTACGAAGACTTGAGACTACTCACCTGACTAGGTGTGCCCTTATTTAAGTGCAGAGCTGGTGCTGAATCTCCTAAGAGAGACTTCAGTGGTTTGACCTCAGGTGTGCTGCTTGTGCTACTGGCAGAGGACCCTGAAATAGATGCATGAACTGATGCCACCACTTTGGCTTGTTCTGGAGGGACATACCTAAAACATATGAAAAATTAAGCAGACAGTTACCTAAGAAAAATGTAGCAAATACTATGCTTAAAAATGATAAACTTAATTCTCATTTTTTACAAGATTATTTCAACATTAATCTTATTTCAAAACCCTCTTAGAGCTGATTGCATAAGACTGCACTTAACTGAAATACGCATTTAGCAAGGGTAATAAAGACTAACCACAAAACTTGTTTCAATTATAATTTTTCTTAGAAATAAATAAAATATAGTAACTGCCTTTTTTTTTTTAACAACAGAGGACCTATAGTTATTCATTACTATGAGCAGTTAAAACTCTAATTTTCATAAACTAAAGTATCATAAGATCATAAATAACATTTGGGAAGAGAGAAGAAAGGAAAAACATTTATTACATTACAGTTAATAGTCTAAAATATAAAGGTCTATTACAAATCTAGGAGAATAAGATCAACAACTCAATTTTTAAATAAGCAGAAACAGTTCACAAATGAAGACACAGAAATGAAAACATTTGTAACCTTAGAAAAATGCAAATTAAAATATTCACATCTGCTCTGAGCATAAATTTTAAAAATTTTGTTACTAAAATATATATATAATTAAATATATAAAATATATAAAAAGGTCTGTTGTGTGTCCCAGAAGTACAACTTCCAGAAACTTCTCTTTAGGGATTAATTGAATAATTAACACAGATACATGTACATGCATGTTTTCATAGCTAATTTCAAAAAACTGGCCCCATATCAAACATTTATCAAGAAAAATATACTCAAAGGGGAATACTACAGAGCTACTCTTGTTCTGACATGGAAAGATGTCCCAAAGACTTTACAGGTCTTTCAGGTTTGATCTCTATCATGTAAGTACAAGATTTGTAAGAGGAAGAGAGTAAAGAAAGGGAAGAGAGACAGGAAGAACACAATCTCAAACATCACCAATGCTAATCTCTAGGGCTGGGATCATGTAAGAGCCTTCGTTCTATTTCTAGGTTTTGTCCCACCCTACCCTACTCCCCACTCTCCACCTCCATATCACTTGGAGGACTTAGGAGAGAGAACAGTGGTTGAGAGCATCTATGTGTTCTAGAGACAGAGTTCAAATCACAGCTCTACCACTCAACAGCTACAAAACCCAGGGCAAACTACTTTAACCCTTTGTGCCTCTGACTATTCATCTATAAAATGGAGATACAGCTATGAAGTATGACCAAGTTAACACTTGTAAAGTACTTAAAACAGTTCCCAGTACAGGTGTATTAGCTACATAAGTGTTAGCTATTATCAAACTATATAATAATAACAATACAACTGCTTTCCCAATTAATGGGACAGATGCAATATGAAAATGAAAACAGGAAGTTATGTTTTCCCATAATCTTGTGTATTCACTGATGATATCCATTTTTGAGTAAAGTCAAGTCTTATGAAAGGATAAAACCAGATAAAACTATATAATTCAAACATTCATCTGACTAAAAGTAAAAAAGCTAGGCTTGTATAGCACAGGAAGTGAGTATGAAAACTGGTCAATTTCAAAACCCCTTCAGATCTAAGACCATAGCCTCAAGGTTTTAAGTACAGTGAGGATCTTTAGGGAGCATATACTTGCACAGTGCTTATGTCATCTTAAAAACCCACCACACACTGCTCTCTCATTACAGATATGCAGCAGCCTGAGTTCAAAATGCACAGGGTCCGGCCCGCCTGAATGTGGGTCACTCTGTCTAGGTGCCCTCTGTTCGAGTGTGTATTTGTATCATTCTTATCATTACTACATTGTTTTTCTCAGGACAGAAAAAGTAAAATGAGTTATAATTATTTGAGGTTTACAGTTTTTTGGGTTATGGTCTGAATTAATAATTTTATTATTATTACCATCATAAATGCAAGGAGGGAATCTACGGTTTTAAATCTATCAACTCTTATGCACACCTTTCTTTCACTAGCGGAAGATAAACTATCTGAAACCCTAGCTAAATTCAATTCAAACTAACTTTCTGAGTTAGTAAAGCTGTCGAAAAAATAAAAAATTAGGTGTTGGCTATCCAAGGAGAAAGGTCTAACTACAGGATACAAGGTCTTGGAAATTAAGACCTGAAACAATAGAAGGATAATTATACACTTCATTTTAAGAGAATCATTTATGCCACCACGTTTTTACTATTACCCTACCCTCAAAGATTTTCTTCTTTCTTGAACTAGAATTTTAACTAATGTGCTTTTTTATCTGCATTCATACCTAACGTATCTAGTGCCACTGAATGTAGCCCTAGCTCTGGCTAATCCTGCCTTGCAGAAAGTAGTCTCCTCTAGAGAACAATAAGAATCCAAGGTTCGTAGAGCACATAAATCAAAGCTGCTTCTTTCTAATGTGTTCACTGAATGAGGGTAGAGATATCTCACCCATGAACCACAGCAAGTACTCCCTAAGGATTCCCTGGGTTAAAATACAGCTCCTCAGGGAAACAAACAGCCATTATTTCCTCCTCATCTAGTCCCCCCTATTTGTGACTCCTAAATTTTCTGAAGCCCCTGAGAAGGAAATAATACACCAGTGAATAATGAGTCTTAGTAAACTGAATTGTGTTCATATAGCTAAAAATGATGATTCCAAAGTAGCTGAACACTAGCTTTAGACATATTTCCTGCTCTGCTTTTTAAGAGGCTTTACTAGCTGTAAGTCCAACCTGTTTTAACTTCTTTTTAAAAATTAACATCTGATGGATTTAGTCAGGGGAGCATAAATGCTCCCGTCTTAACCAGGTAGTAAAATGACTTCTTGGGTGAGAAGTGAGGATATTTTGAGCAAAGACTTACTGCAAAATGCAATTAAGTGGATGGATTACTCCACAAGAGCTTTAGCACAGTGCATACTATATAAAAGATGCTAAATTCTTGCTAAATGAATGAATATTTTAAGAAAGAGGCTGAATAAATCTAGAATGTCTTGAGAAGCTTATAGGGCTACAGAAGGATTTGAAAGGAGGATCCCTCTAGCTTTCCAAAAATGGGTAGGAAACCTGGGAATAAGGAAAAAGGAAGGTACTGTTAGGCACAGGTGACTCAAATAGAAGTCAAGACTTTTAGAAACCAAATGCACAAAAATGCCAGGATATAATGAGTCTCTATCTACCTACATACCTAGCTCCTTATTTCCTATTTACCTAATTTTAATCCTTCCTTCTTTATGTCAGATTAATCTTACCCATAATTAATATGAATTTGGGAGTCTTTGCTCTAAATACAAACTATTCACTCACCATCTTTTCTTTTCATACTTTTCTTGTAGGAACTCTTTCACTTTTTGTGGATCCCTGAAGTCTGGAATTGCTGAAGATCTATCATCAAATAATCCTAGCCAAATCTGTTTACAGACCTTTGGAAAGAATTAAAAAAAAAAAAAAAGTGTTAAATTCAACATCTTAACTTAATGAAATTTTAAGGGAAAATTAGAATTCTTTCAAAAAGCTAACCTACTTAATACCACAGCTTTCAATGAGAATATTTACCACAAAGAACCACCAAATGAATAAATTTATTTTAATATATTCCAGTATGCAATAAAATCTTAGCAAAAGTATCATAAAAAATAACACTTCATAGGGGAACAACTAGTGAAATGGGATTTAAGAGGATCTGGGACTTGCTGGTCTTGAAGTGATCACACTGGAAACCCTGAGCAAAGTCATGTACCTTTATAAACCTCAGAGTTCCTTCACCCCATAAAACAGAGGAATTAGACCAGCAGCATTTTCATGGATCTCTGACAGATTTTAAAAATCAATCAAAAAGAGGTGCCTGGTTGGTTCAGTCAGTAGAATACATGACTCTTTTTTTTTTCCTTTTTGGATTTATTTATTTATTTAGGAGTGAGAGTGAGCACGCATGCATACATGCACACAAATGGGGGCAAGGGAGAGCAGAGGGAGAGTGAAAGAGTCTTAAGCAGACTCCAGTTGAACACTGAGCATGATGTGGGACTCAATTCAACCATCCTGAGACCATGACCTGAGCCAAAACCAAGAGTCAGATGCTTAACCAACTGAGCGACCCAAGTACTCCTAGAGCATGTGACTCTTGATCTCAGGGTCATGAGTTCAAGTCCCATGTTGGATGTAGAGATTACTCAAAAAAGAGAGAGAGAGAATATAAATCAACACCCGAATGAAAACTACTAGAATCATAAATGACGTGAGCTTAAAGTAAAATAACAATAACAAAAATACAAGGCAGATACAACTCTAGCTTTATAATTACCTCCTATGCTTTTCCCCTAACAGATAAAAAGTACCTTTTTAGAAAAATTACAGGCATGAAATGATGCAGAACTCAAATAGAACACAAAGAGCAGAGAATCATAAAGAAAACTGATAAGGTGGATTTCAAAATTTTAAACCATTGCTCTTCAAAAAACTTAAAAAGTAAAAAGGCAAGCCACCAATTGATAAAAAGTATTTGCAAAATGTGTTAAGAACCTAAAAGAATGTGAATCCAAAGTACATTTAAAAATTATTAAAATTCAATTATAAAAAGCTTGTCAGAATAGTCAAGAGAAACTGAACACACACTTCACAAAAGATACACACACTGCAAATATGCATCCCCAAATCCCTAGTCAAGCAGAAAATTAAAATGACACCAAGACTCCACTACACAGACACTCACAGATACCACTAAATGGCTAAAAATAAAGATTAACCATATCATGTATTGGTAACAATACAGAACTGGAACTCTCAAGAATGTTAAAAAGGTACAACTACCTTGGAATGACTGTTGACAGTTTCTTAAAAGTTAAATATATACCTACCGTATGATCAAGTCATCCCCATTCTAAGTTTTACCCAACAAAAATAAAAACACCTATCCAGAGGATCCCTGGGTGGCTCAGTGGTTTCGCACCTGCCTTTGGCCCAGGGTGCGATCCTGGAGGTCCGGGATTGAGTCCTGCAGTTGGGCTCCCAGCGTGGAGCCTGCTTCTCCCTCTGCCTGTGTCTCTGCCCCTCCCTCTCTCTCTCTCTCTCTCTCTCTCTCTCTCTCTGTCTATCATAAATAAATAAAAATAAATCTAAAAAAACAAAACAAAACAAAACAAAAAACACCTATCCATACTCAGGTTTGTGCACATATGTTCACAGCAGCTTTACAGATAACTCCAAAATGGAAACAGCGCAAATGTTCATCAACAGGTTAAATGGATCAACTTTGGAATATCCAAGTAGGATACTATTCAGCAATTAAGAGGAATAAACTATTGACTGAATAAACCTCAAAGTAATTATGCTGACTGAGAAGCCAGTCTGTATGATTCCATTCATTTATATTTTAGAAAATATAAACTTATCTATAGTGATAGAAAGCAGATCAGCGCACACATTACAAATGGGCACCAAAAAACTCTTCAGGTTGAGGAAAATGCATGTTGTCTTGTCACTATAGTGATGACTTCACATACATCAAAATTCACCAAAATATGCACAAGTTATTGCAATTGATTATTTCTCAATAAAGCTATCAGAAACTAGTCTATAAGTTTCCAAAATCATATTATCTTTAAAAATATTTATGACACTGTGAAAAGAACACAGTATCCCGTTTCAAAAAGTCAAATAAATATTTGAGGAATCAGAGAATGAAAGGCAGCAGCATACCTATCAATCTTACCTGCTCACTGAAGTGGGTAAGTAAAAAAGAAGGACTTTTTCTTCTATCTGTACCTCAAGCATGTTTCAAGACAACTTTTCTTATACTTCCCTCCTACTCCAAGCTCAGTACAGATACTATACATACCATCACTGAGGCAGTGTAGCTTACACACCTAAATCCTAGGCTAAGGCACAACCTTGGGCAAAGCCCAAGAAGTACAGACTCCCAGAAAGGGTGACGCAACTTATGGCCAGAAATACTATCAACCCCGTAGAGGGCCAGTTTCTCCAAAAACTATTTAGCAACTTAAAAAGAACCACACAGGACTCTCCTCAGTCAGAAACCTGACCAGTGATTCTCCAAAAATGTAATTTTGAAGGAATCTGTGGCTTTACAATTACATGTATAAAGGGATGACTGGACGTTTCTAATTCTTTTATCTTAAAAATTCCCAAATGAGAAAACAAGAGACATGATAATCATTTGTCCAAATCAAAGAATTATTAACTGTAACTGACACAATCAGTTCAGGACACTTTACAACATTTAAGTCTTTGCATTCCAAGAATCTCCATTAACTACCATATGCAAATTTTAAATTATCAACAGGTAGTGAAAAAATAACAAATAGACAAATAAATAAAAAGGAGATGGGCTGAAGAGAGATCATTAAGTTACTGTCTTGGCATTCATCATGGTAATACAAAGCAAAGATGAAGTGCTTGATGGTAAACTTTATAGACAGCTGACAATTAGCACCCTGTAGGCCCTGCCACTCAAAATTCTGTAAAACTGCTACAGTTCTGCTCCTACTCTCTGACTGGAAAAATCAGCTGCTTTAGAGACATCTGGGGTGGCTGTTGAGAGTCTGCCTTCAGCTCAGGGTGTAGCCCCTGAGTCCTGGGATCCAGTCCCAAACTGGGCTCCCCTCAAGGAGCCTGCTCTTCTCCCTCTACGTCTCTGCCTCTCGCTGTGTCTCTCTCATGAATAAATAAATAAAATCTTAAAAAACAAAACAAACAAAAAAACCTAGCTGTTTTGGTCCGCTACAAATTCATGCTCTCTCACTATCAAAGTCACTTGACATTAGTCAGTTCTTACTTCTATGTTAACCCACAGTAACTATTTTCTATATTGCTCAAAATCCTAACTATAAGGGCTACTCTTGGCAGTTGAATTTGTACCTTCATACCTAAATGAAGTGGCTCTCAAAATGCATTCCCCAGGGGCACGTGGGTGGCTCAGTCAGTCAAGCATCCTACTCTTGGTTTCAGCTCAGGTCATGATCCCAGGAACTGAGGATAGAGTCCCAAGTCAGGCTCTATGCTCAGCAGATTGATTTTCTCTCTCCCTCTTACTCTGCCCCTCCCCCAGCACATGCGGTCTCTAAAAGTAAGTAAATAAATCTTACAAAAAAAAATGAAACATATTCCCCAATTCCCTGGACCAGCAACATCAGTGTTACCTAAGAACTTGTAAATAAATGTAAACTTTCAGGACCCATCTAAGACCTAAGAAATCAGAATCTCAAGAGACAGCTGCCCAGCCATGTGTCTCAGGAAGTCCTTTGAGTGACTGGGAAATAGGTCAGTCTGAAAACCAATGCTTTAGTAAAATCTAGGCCAGAAGATGGAAACTTCCTTTCCATTTATATACAAACACTACATATAGTTTTCAGCATTTCTCAAAATTTTGTAGTCACTAATCCTATCATTAGGCAACATTTATTTAAGAGAAACAGTGTTCCCGGGAAACATCTGAGAAAATGTCACAGTCTCTGTCTCGTTGAGACCCATTCGCCTTTTAGTTCTTGAAATACTGGCTTCTGTTATTATTCTACTAAATAGTAACTGCACGTTCAGGCTTATAGATTTCTTGATAGGAAAGTATAAAATTCTCTTTTTTTGCTTGCTTTGTTAGTAAACTGAAAAGGGACTGTTTCTCCAAGTTAAAGGAGAATGGGAGAGTAAATTACTAATACAGCAAGCAGTATGGAAGCCTATGGTCATTAAGTATTAAAGTGAAACCAGTCATAGTAGTTGTAGGTTTCCCTCCAGCTCCCTCTGGCTATTTTAGGTACAAAGCAGTCAAGTGCTGGCTTTAATCAAGGTAAAATACAAACAGAGGTTAAAAAGAAGCGGTTATAACAGACCATGGATCTAAGGTGAGAAAAACGCAGATAAGATGATGGAAAACAAAGAAGTTTAGCCTCCAGTTATACCACAATTGTTGAGAGTCAGAAATTAGAGGGAATGCGCTGGGAAGAGAGAAGTGGAGGTGCTCAGAGAACAGGATACCTGAACTTGACCTCTGAGGGGGTGATACTGTTATTGATAAAAAGTCCAAAACAAAATGAAGAATTATTGGAGGTTAAGAGGTCAAGGAATTCAGAAGGCCAAATTATCTAATATTATGATAATCATGTGGATTATCCATGTGGATATTGAGATTGGCAGAAATGATTAACACTAGTAGAAAAAAGACATTATGAAAGGAGCTAAAATCTTTAATGAATGAGGGATCTGACAGGTATGACTGCAATCAGAAGCCACAGCAGTTGATAAAATCTACTGGCACAAGAAACCCCACTGAGGAGCAAGAATGATACTTAAAAGCCACCATCTGGAAGAGCTGCACTCTTGATGGAATTAGTTTTGATAATCTCTTTGAGAGTGGTGGATAATCAGTTCTAATTATAGAATAAATGTGATGGATGGGGGGAGTTCAGAGCCTAGACTAGGGAACCAGACAGACTGAATATAAATTCCAACTCTATTTATTTTTTTAAGATTTTATTTATTCATTCATGAGAGACAGAGAAAGACTGAGAGACAGACAGGCAGAGGGAGAAGCAGGCTCCATGCAGGGAGCCTGATGTGGGATTCGATCCCAGAACCCCAGGATCATGCATGCCCTGAGCCAAAGGCAGACACTCAACTGCAGAGCCACCCAGGCATCCCTCCAACTCCGCTTAGTCATAGAACCTGCTTCACAGGGATGGTGGAAGGGTTCAATGAGTTAATAGGTGTTTTCCACTCTGGAATAGGCATGCATATATAGTGAACTTTAACTCGTATTAGTTAATATTACTTTCGAGAGGTGGATTATGGAATAATGAGGTGAGCAAGGGCTGGAAAGTAGAGGTCTCCTCAGGAACACAGGAAACTATGAGTCCTTCTTTTCTGCTGCAGACAGAATCAGAGTTGTCTTGATAAAATAATCTCCCTCCTCCAAACTTCTGTAGCACTTTGTACCTCTCACATGAGACTCATTACTAACTGCCTCATATTCAAATTACTGCACATGTCTCATGTACTTTTGAATTCCCTACAATGCTTAAAACAAGGGGTGGGGCCATACTGTGTGTTCAGTAAACGTATCGTTAATGCTCAAACCACACATCATTTATTTACTTTAAGGTAAAATTACACATCAGCCAACAGAATAAACTCATGAAATTGTCAGGATATTTTTTTTCCTTATTCTAGTGCTAATCCACTTTAGAAGAACGGAAAATATTTTAAAGCATACTTATGAGTCAGGGTTGCCACAGAAAACAGTGGTATACTCAATTTGGCAAATCTGAAATAAGTTTGACTATTTACAAAGCACAGGGAGGCTGTAAGGAAATCATATGAGAGTATAGTTCCCCACATTAGTAATGGCAGGGCCCAACCCCATCCACTTGCAGTGAAAGAAGGCCAGGGAGAGGTCAGCAACCTTAAAAGGAAGAGGGCTACTTGATGGGAGTTTGACCTTTAATGGAAGGATGCAGAAAGTAATACAAGAAATCCCACAGGGAAGAAGAAAATAAATATTTTAATCTCTTCCTCCTTCCCCTCCTTGATCAGCTGACCATACTCCCCATCAGCTAAACCCAAGTGGAAGCCAGGAGTCAAGAAAACCAGTTTGTGTATCCAGATAAAGCAGCTACCTGGAGCCAGATCAGGGTAAAGACCAGAGCTAGAAGGGCAGATGGAAGCTATCCAGCACAGCACCCAAACCATGGTAATAAATACACGCAGTGGAAGGAATTTAACAAACTCAATTATGGACACCAGAGATAGGAAACATCCATACTAATTCTCAATTACTCATATAAAAAAAAGGAAGGGTAAGAAAACAGTCCTCTACCAGGCTTGAGAAGGAAAATAGATATGGGTAGAGATTATAGCTTTATAATCCCCTCATGGACAGCAAAATAGAATAGAAATTTGTGTGAGTGGGAAGATTACTGACTCCATGTATGATATAATTATGGCATTTGATAATATTACCCTTAAAATAGAGAAACAATAGGAGACTTAAAGAATTGAAACTTTCATGAACAAGTAACTAATATCCACTCTTTGAAAGCACAAAGAAAAACTGAACAGAAATAAAATATTAACAGGTAGAAGTCTCAAGAGAGATACTATGTATCATCAATACATTATTTTGCCCTAAAAAGAAAGTTTTTTGGCTTAATTTGCCCTAAAAATCCCATATCAGAAAAATATCTCCAATACATGTTATGACTCAAGTTAACTACTAGAAAAATAAGTTATTAACATCTCCTATACCCATCCAGCCTACATTAGCATGACTATGCTAATATTTCTTGGCCAGTGGGTATTTCTCCATTATAGCCTATCTAAAGGATATATATTAATTAATAATGCTTAGAGAAACAAACACTATCCATAGGACTTATGCAAGAGAAACCAAGAAGTCTCCGTGTATATATCAATGCAGGACTGTACTGTATGGTTTATTCAATCTTAAAATTTGGTTTTAAAAAACGCGCACAAATTAGAACATATGCAACTGATAAGCTTGAAGAGGCACTCTCAAACCTTATGTGCAGATCACAGAGACCAGAGCCTTGGAGAACCAGACACATAAATGGATATGTGAGGGAATATGATTTATATCAAATCCAATTCATTTAATCTTAGGCTGTTGTTTTTAATTTAAGCACAAACTAACTTATAATGGCTTCCTTAACATAAAAATCAAATTCTTCACAATTTTGGCTCCAAAGGAGCCTTGATAACTCTGCAGATTCATCTTCTATCATCACTCTTTCCAGCCACATAGACCTATGAAAGCCTTCCCTGAACATCCAATCCAAAGAGGGCAATATCCCCCACACCAAATTTCATACATTCATTACTACAATATGGTGTTTCTTTTCACCCCCTTTATTTCATAGCTTCTAAATGTAAACTTCATGACGCAGGAATCTTCTGAATCACCACTACTTTCTTCTCTCAATGCCTGACACACAGCAGACACTAAATAAATAACCTAGCTCATGAGTGAAAGCAACTTCCTATCAAGTGTTGAAATACATGAACTGCAGAAATTATATTTTCCCTTTGCTCCATCTAAAATATACATGCTGACCTAGAACATTTGGCTTACCCACTTACTCATGCAGAAGTAATAAATTCACTGATCCAAATTCTCACATTCTATACAGACCAGAGGTTAGCAAATTACACCTCACAGACTAAATCTGGCCTACGGTCTGTGCTGGCAGCTACAGTTTCACTGGATGACAGCCACGTGCACTTGTTTATCTACTGTCTATTCGGCTTTGTTGTGTATCTACAACAGAGACCATGGTCCACAAAACCTAATATGTACTGTCTGACCCTTAACAAAAAGTCTGCCAACCCCTGATTTACCTGAAACTATGGACTTACTATAATACCATCCCAGCATCCAAAAATAATAACAATTTAAATAGGATAATAAATAAAAGCTTGTTTTAGAAGCAAGCATCCTACTCTGCGTGAAGAATAACAGAGATGAAACTAAAAATGAAAGAAGCCTTTCCCTGGAGGAAGAACTTTCCAAGAATGAGGAGTATCTAAGGGCCAATTTATTATATAGACTCATTAGAGACTACATTAGAGACTACAGGAGAAAAAGTACCAGAGTAAGTTTCATGTAAGGATTAACAGGTATTTAACACTTGTTTTCTAAGTGACTGATAAGTACAAAGAAATAGAAAAGATAAAAGCAGCAAATACTTAGAACTCTAGAGAGTAATTAAATGCAATGGAAATAGCAGTAAAACTTACCTGAAAATATCTACAGTCTGTAAAGGAGACCAGGAGCTTTAATTCAGAAACCTACTGTGGCCACTTAGTAAAAGGCAGTATACACAATACACAGCACATTCCCATACATGATTTCAATTTAGACTGTGTTCCAGGTAGGTTTCAAAGAACAAAAACCCAGCTATAACAGTTCAGATAAAACAAGTTTACACAGGAAGCATATAGCAACACTTCAAGAAAACAAAAAGTTTATGGGAACCTGGGCTGCAAAAAGAAAACCATCTGGGACCTAGACTATCTATCTGTTGCCAAAGCTCCTCTCCACACTTGTCCCACCAAACACAGTTTATCACCTCTGATTCTCACAGTATGTCTACAAAGTCACTGCTCTTATCTTAGTACACGATTTTTTTTTTCCCCTGTTTGTTAAGACTGCACATGGCCCAAACATATACTGTCTTTTTGGTTTAAGTGACTCACCATTTGAATCCAGCCTCTGTGAATCTTAATTCAATTTCTTAAAAGAGGAAGGATCTGATTAGTCACCGGCCCCCAAGATTAGCTGTCCATTCCTGGTCCAGTAAGCTGTGTGTTTTATATCTTTATTTTGTGTTTTTTTCCAAGACAGGGAGGGAGTCTCTCCCCTTTCTTCCATCAGCAAGGACCATGAGCTACATGGTAAGCACTCCCAGCCTGAAACACACCTTTATTCATGAATGTGCTTTGCAAATTATAAAAAGCTTTATAAATGTAAAATTTTCAGTGAAGTCACATTAGTTTCGAGAAAGGTTATCAATTGCCCTAATTTCGTGAACTAAGATGACATATGTAAAATTTATGTAAACAATTGTTCTTTTAATTTTGTATGCTATGTCTTTAAAAAGCTTCCCAGTATTAGTTAAATATATCAATATCTGATTTTCCACTGCTTTTAGTATTTAAAGTCCTTATACATTTAAATGTTAAACAGATAGCTATATTTTCTATTAATTTTTATGGTATTCTCTTGTGGCTTTTTTATTGTCTATTCCCAAGTATATACATCTTTAAACACTACAATTTAGTCTGTTTCTAAGCCACAAAATAATTTGTTTTACAGAAAAGTTGCAAGTGTAGTAAAAAAGAACTCCCACATACCCTTCACCCAAAGTCTCCAATGTTAACATTTACTTTACCATTCTCTCTTGAGACAAAATCTTTTCTGAACCATTTAGATTTGAACCTTCTCTTCCTAAGTGTGTATCTCCTTAAAATAGTGGCATTCTTTTATATAATCATAAGCAAAATTATCAAAATCAGGAAATAAACATTTTGTTTTATTATTATCTAATCCACAGACCAGCCAATTATCTTAATTATGTCCTTTATAGCAAAAGGAAAAAGTTCACCCGGTACAGAATCCATAACCATCTTGTTGCCTTTAATCTGGAACACTTCCTTTATGAACCATCCCTTCATGTGTCTTTGCTTTCATGACCTTGACATCTTTGAAGAGTACAGGCCAGGTATTCTGTAGTATGTTCCTTTTTCTTTTTTTTTTTTAAGATTTTATTATTTATTTATTAATGAGCGACACAGAGCGAGAAAGAGAGGCAGAGACACAGGCAGAGGGAGAAACAGGCTCCATGCAGGGAGCCTGATGTGGGACTCGATCTCAGGTCTCCAGGATCACAACCCGGGCCAAAGGCGGCGCTAAACCGCTGAGCCACCTGGCCTGCCCAGTATGTTCCCTTTTTTAGGTTTTCTCATGACCATGACCAAAATTTATGTCACGCACATAGGTCATGTTGTCTTTCTCAGTGCATTATATCAGGAGACACATGATGTCATTTAGTCCCTCCTGGGTGATGTTAAGTGACATATGCCAGATTTCTCCACACTGAAGTCATGATTTTTCCCTTTGGGATTAATAAGTATCTTGTAGGGAGATACTCTGAGACATTTTCCATATTTTTATTGTTTTTGCACTTTTAAATTTTAACTTTAAAATATTTCTGAAATTTATTTTAGTATATTACGTTAGTTAACACTCTACCTGACTTGCCCTTTACTGAATAACCAATCCCTTCCATACTGTACTGCTGAAATTCATGTATTTTATAATAACTTGACACACTTGATATATACTAAGATTACAGCATATCTCGGGATCTAGTCTATAGATCTGTGCCTATTCTAGTTTAAGACTATTGTTATTACTGCATTTATATTGCAAATTATTGCCTATAAGCACAGATATATTTAGTAAGTAGAGCCAATCCTATTTACTCTTTGGTTTACAAATTCTTCTCAGTTACTTACTTCTTTGCTTTTTTTGAATGAACTTTAGAATCACCATCTAAAAAGAAAAAATTCACACCACTGTTTTGGTTTCAATCATTTACACTTAACTTGTGAACCTCTTAAAGCACAGCATTCTCAGTCCCAAAGATAGTTATGAATCTTATATGCAAGACTGCCAAGAAGGAAAGATTAAACCAAAGGTTTTCATTTCTCTCCAAAGAGAAAGTTTTCAACTTCTGTATTTTCCAGAATGTAACCAGAACAAGATACTCAGCAAAGAAGCAGAATGGGCAAGTTAGCCTAAACACATTTCCTTTAGAACTGAATATGAAGAACAATTTTATGATATGATATGAAATAAGAACTATTTGTGGATTATCAATGGTTTGAGGGTAGATAGCATCAATACCAGTAAACCACCTCCAACAAGAACACTACTCCAATGTTTAACTCAATCTATGGTTCAATGATAATAATGGATTTGTACTGACACTTGTATTGTCTGGTTGTCCTGGTGACTGAAGGCATGCATTTGCCAGGCAGCTGACTGAGACTGGGGATGTAGACTCGGGCTAAGGAATAGAGAGACTAAGGGGCCCAAATGCAAAACAAGCCTCTGAAGTAAACCTGATCTGAACCACATTCTGTAAAAATTAATGATCAGAAGAAGAAACATTTAGCTGTCTTTGAACATTTGCAAATACAAGGATGGCTCACAGGTTAATAAAAAAGGAAACAAAAAGGAAAAGGAATATTCAAGCAAAGCTCTTCTAAGCAGAAATGAGGTTTGAAGAAGAGTTGAGGTTTTTAAATAAGGTTTCCAAAACAGATTATCTTAATGTCCAAAGGGGACAATTTGAGCATCAATAAGAATAACTACAACAGAGAAACACATCAAATAACTAATTTCATAATGGTATCGAAAAACACACACAGCTAGTTGGTCACTGTTGGAAGATGCTAGGGAACTAACTCATTTTGAAAACAAATAGTGAGAAAAATAGCTTTATCTGCACTATGTAGTTTTAATGTGCTTTAAAAAGAATAATAAAAGTATTAATGTAAATGACATTTATGAAAATTGCTACATTTTCTAAAACCAAAAATATTAGTGAAAAAAAGTGGGACTGTTCTACATCTTTGCAGATTTCATTAATACCGGATTAAACATTAGAGAGTGGATTTCTCATCTATTTCTGGATCTTTACATTATATAGCTTCTGGAAAAGTCTCCTGTTTACTCAGGAGAATGAAAGTAAAAATAGCAAATCAAGTCTTTAAATTATTATTAAAAATTTCTGATATTACAGAATCCCTGAGAAGGTCTCAAGGATCCCCAACAGGTTCCCAGATTGTAACTAGAAGACCAGTTAGCAATCACCACTTTACAACCCCAAATTAATGGATGTAGGAATAAAGAACTGCAGCAACAGCTGCTAACCACCCCCACCCCAATACAATGTCTACCCGTGAACGAATACATCACCCAATCTATGAAACACTGGATCTTACCCATTCTTCAAATTAAATATGAATCTATGAAGCTACTAGATCCAACTATCAATTTACAGGTAACTACAATGACAGAGGACTACTGACACATGTGATACATGGACAGAATCAGCAAAATCCAGACACTGGAAACTACTAAGCAAAAAACTGGGTTGGGAGAAGGGAGGAGCAAGAGAGAGGAGAAGGAGAGGTCAGGGGGAAGAAGGAAAAGAGGGAAAGAGAATAGGAGTAAATAAATGGAAGGGAAACTTACAAAAAAAATAATTTAAAAAGGCAAGCAAAGCAGGTTCCACTTCCAGTCATGTCATAATAGCTCATATTAACACCCAACTCTCCAACAGATGACACCTATAAACTCTGCACACACAGTGCAAACTATCAGAAGACACTAAAGAGCGACCACAGCAAACAGAAACTGGAGAGGAAAACTAGAGATTTGCTGGGTTTTTTTTTAAAGATCATCACTAGAAGGCAGGACCCAGTCAGTGTGAAGCAGAGCTTGTAAAACTCAAACAGAAATCCACAAATCTTAAAAAGGAGATTGCTGCAACCAGAGCAACTGAAAAGTGAGAGGCAAATCCAGGAGGGAGAGAGTAAGAGAATAGGAGGCACAAAACTTGCAGGACAACTCTGCCCAGATCTGCCCAGATCTCTGGCTCACCCTTGACCTAAGCATGTGTGGGGCTGACTCCAAGCAATTAGAGACTAAAAGAACAGAGATTTTAACTGGTATCCTCCATGAGAAGCAGAATTTGCTGAAGTAAAAAGTGAGAAAAAGAATAAACAAAACCAATACCTTTTGAAGGAACAAAACGGATTCCAGAGGCTCTACAACCTATCTTTTCCAATATTCTTGATATAATCCAAAATCACTAGATTTATACAAAGAAACAGCAAAGTGTGGCCTACAATCAAAGAAGCAATCAGCAGAGACAGGTATGATATGATATGATATGATATGATATGATATGATATGATATGATGAAGACTTTGGAATTAGCAGACAATGATTTAAAGTAGCTCATATCCCCATATGTAAGAGCTTAAAATGAGTAAGACTATGAAATCTTAGAAGAGAAATAAAAACTATTAAAAAGAACCAAATGTAGAGTCCACAACTGAAAAATACAAATTAACTCCAAATAAAAAACTGGAGTATGGAGATAACAGAAGAGTCAGATAGAGATAAATAGAAATTATCTACATCTGATGACTGGAGACTGAGCTGAAAAAAAGTAGTTAAATAAATATGAACACATAAATAGAAATCTGAAGAATGAAAGATTGAGAAAAAAAATTAACAGAGCTTCAGGGACCTGTAGGACCATATTAGAATGTATAACATATGCAGGTGAAGTCTCAAGTGGAGAACTGAGGGAGAATAAGGCAGAAAAAAGTATCTGGGAAAAAAAGGTCAAAATTTTTCCCAATTTTAAAATAACTTTGGGTGCACCTGAGTGACTCAGATGGTTAAGCGTCTGCCCTCGGCTGGGACATCATCTCCAGGTCCTGGGATCACGCCCCAAATTGGGCTCTATGCTCAATGCTCAGCAGGAGTCTGCTTCTCCCTCTCCCTCTCCGTCCGCCCCCTCCCCCCGCCCCCTTCATGCTCTCTCAAACGAATAAGATCTTTAAAAATAAATAAACAAACAAAATAATTTTGAGGACAAACTAACAGATTCACAAAGCTCAGCAAGCACCAAAAAGTATAAACCCCCCCACACACATACTTGTAAAGCATACATAGGTACATCATAGTCGTACTTTAGAAAACAAAGATAAAGAGCTTCAAAATGGCCACACTATAGAGCAACACAATATAAATATCAGATAATACACTCTTTTCAAAGAAGGCAACAGCATTACCAAAGGTAAAGAGAGACATTGTGTAATGACAGAAAGACACTTTTATCAAGAGGACATAGTAATAATAAATATGTTGGCCCGAACAAGTTTCAAATAAATGAAACAATAGGGAAAAATAAACAAATCCACAATCATTAGTTAATTGCTCTATCAGTAACTAATAAACTATCTAGACAAAATCAGTAAGGCAGACCCTACAAGAGGTGAACAGCACTATCAGTCACAAACTTATTATTGACGTTTATAGAACACTATACCCAGCAACTTCAGAAACACATTCTTTTCAAAAGCACATAATATGCTCACCAAGACAGACTATGTTATGTGCTGGACCATAAAACAAGTCTCCAAGAATAAGAAAGGGTTGAGAGAACATACAGAGAATGTTCACTGACAAAAACAGAAATAAATCAGTTAAGAGACATAGAAAAACACCAAAGATGAGGAAATTAAACAATCACCTCTATATAATCCACGGACCAAAGAAGAAATCACAGGGGAAACTAGAAAACATTTTGAACTGACTGATAAAATATAACATATCAAAATTTGTGCAAAGCAGGTAAAGCAGAGGATAAAGAGAAATGTATTGCTTTAAAATACTAGAAAAGCTGTCGAAACAATTTGATTCTGCCTTAAGCAAAGAACAAGCAAATAACACAAAGCAAACAGAATAAATGAAGTAATTAAAGAGAAAAACTGTTATAGAATCTATACACATTTAAAAGAGGAGCTCTCAAGTTTACGTCAATAAATACGACAATTTAGATGAAAGACACAAATTTTCTGAAAAATCCAAATCATCAAAACTGATACAAGAAACAGAGCATCTGAATAACCACAGTGGTCACTTTCATTTTCTGCCCCAGGGACACTCAGATCCCAGCATTCCCTTCTGTCCTCAAGAGCCTGTGCATCTCAATTTGAGCAGCTGGCCAAAGATGACGGAGTCATGCACTGCCATGTTAAGATTCCAATACTTGGTACAGAAGATGCCAACAGAGGAAGGAGGAAAAGGGACAGAAGGGAGGCAGCCCAGGCTTGGTCCTCATGCCAAACAACAGTAGATCTCTAACTGGGACATATAAAAACAGGCAATACACCAAATTTGAGCGGGGGTGTGGGGAGCACAGTTTGCCAACTCCTAATTTAGCCATGCAGAGGAATCTTCAAAGGAAGGGAAACCGGAGGACTTGCGCTACCTGACCTCAAGATTGACTGGTGTGGTACTGGTGTAAGGACCAATGAATAAATGAATGAAACTGAACAAAGAGCCCCGAAACATACTCATACTTACATGGTCATTTCATGTTTGACGAAGGTTTCAAAGCAATCTATTGAGGAAAGTGTTTTTAACAAATGGAGCTGGAACAATTGTATATATTCTAAGAAAAATAGAAACCTCAACCTCTAATATACCATATATTAAAATTAATCTGAGATTAATCATAGATATAAATGTAAAACGTAAAGATTTCAATGCTTCCAAGATAAAATGAGGTTATTACGATTTGGGAGTAGGTAGAGATTTCTTAAGACAGCTGAGAAAGCTGTTAACTATAAAACTAAAAATTGATAAAATTCATCAAAAAGACAAACTTCTGCTTGTCAAAAGACATCAATAAGAAAATAAATGAGAAAGCCACAGACTGAAGGAAAATACCCACTAATCATAGAGAAGAATAAACAAATTCTGA
The DNA here is from genome assembly GCF_048418805.1 of Vulpes vulpes. NCBI lineage: Eukaryota > Metazoa > Chordata > Mammalia > Carnivora > Canidae > Vulpes > Vulpes vulpes. The sequence continues at coordinate 11,457,732 of NC_132788.1, forward strand.
TCTTCAGATCATCTATTCATATAATAGAAAAGTATTAGGTAATAAAAAAGGAACATGTGTTCACATGCACAACTCTCAAAAAGAACTTTTACACAAAGAAGCACACTTAATTTATATTTATGAATACAAATAAAAACCAAAACAGTGGTTGCTTCTGGATGAGGCAGAGACTAAATAAGATGGAATGGCAAGGAACTTTTTGAGAAGACAGTCAGGTTCTGTATCTCTGCAGGGGTCTAGGTTTTCAAATTGGATGCATTTATCAAAACTCTTCCCAAGGTAAGATCTTTACATTTCAGTCTATGTGAATTATACCTCAAACAATTTTTAACAAATACTGAATTCCAACTAATGATATCCTAAGATTTAAGTGTTGATATGAACTAATGTTTGCAGCTTATTTTGAATTTATTTATTTATTTATTTATTTATTTATTTATTTATTTATTTATTTATTTATTTTGGCGCTTTACTTTGAAATGTAAGAAAAATATAAGATGGATGAACAGCCCCGGTGGCTCAGCTGTTCAGCATTGCCTTCAGCCCAGGGCATGCTCCTGGAGACCTGGGATCGAGTCCCACATCAAGCTCCCTGCATGGAGCCTGCTTCTCCCTGTGTCTTTCCCTCTCTCTCTCTCTCTCTCTCTCTCTCTCTCTGTGTCTCTCATGAATAAATAAAATCTTTAAAAATATATATATAAGACGGACTAATAGACTCACAGATATGTGCTAAAGCAAACATAGCACAATATTTACTGTACCTGCATAAATTTCCCACTTTTATGCATATTTGAATTTTTTATAATGAAATGTTACAAGGTGGAAGGGGCAGAAGGTAGGCAAATGTGGCCATTATGCTGTGGCTTTGAGCAGCCTCTGCCCAAGATAAGATCTTGGGATTCTGAAGACAATACAGCATGTAGCTCAACCTGGCAAGCAGAGCCACTACTGCACCACCACACTCACACTTCTAGAGACCCCCCCCTCACCTGCAGTAAGACCTACAGCACCATGCTATGACAAGTTCTGCAATGGAAGATGACTGCTCACAACCACCTTATCCTTGCAAAGATCCTTGAGTCACAGGCCAATAGGAGACTCAAGAATTGGTGGAGCTCATGGTCCAGTAGAAGACTGAAAAGATATCATCTAAAACTCTAAGCAGTTCTTGCTGGGCATGGCCTTTGCTTACTCCTACCCAAAGTTGATCTTGCCTGTGCAGGATGGCTTGCATTTCATGAAAAAGAACAAAGAAATCTTCAATATCATTCCTCAGAAATACCAATACCAATTCCTCAAAAGTCTATGCTATGGCCCCAGAACCTGTTTCAACATTCTTCTTACCAATTCATAAAGTACCATATAACCAGATGGCATCCTCTGCTGCCAAGATGAATGCTAGTGGCTATACTGGAAACCAAACAGTTTTCCTGCTCTGTAGTAAGAACTAAACATCAATTGTTAGAAGGCTATATATAGCAGCTGATGCTGGGGCAGTGGAGGAGACATAGGTGAAGGACTATACCTCTGACGTGTACCACTTGGACACTTGTGCTGCAGGTCTGACTGTGAGGCCTAAAGTCATCTGAGCTCTTCTGTTTCCCAAAGAATTAAGATGGCAGGGCCCCCAGGCTACAGGGTATCCAGCCCCATTGGTCTGAGGCCCCCACAACCCTGATGCAAAACTGGCTCTATCCCACAGACCAAGTGATACAGGCTCCAAACCATAATCATCTAGTCTCTGATCTCTTATCAGCAGTACAGTTTCAAAACCCATATTAACCACTCACTGCATGTGGACCTTGTATCTTGATTTATACAAACTCTTAAGAGAACGAAAAAACTGAAATTTATGAAGTAAAAGAAATCTGAATAGTGTCTAGATAACTAGATTATTGTTAATTTTTATGGATGTGAAAACTATGTATTGTGAGAATATATTTTTTAAAGTTCTTATTTTTTTTTTAGAGATAACATAAGTTGATGAGTTTAAGATGAACTCATAGGTCTCAAATTTGCTTCAAAATAATAAAAAAGGGGACAAGACCACAGTTGGTGGAAGTCTGTTATATTATTCTATTTACTTGTGCAGATATATGAGTATCTCCATAACAAAAAGTTTTAAAAGAAACAAAAAAGACTAACAATTTCTATCTTTTAATTAGATCCAAGGAAGTTTTTAAAAAGATAACACGATGATAACAAGAAAGAAGTAAACAAAAAAGCGGAGATAATAAAAAAAAAGCGGAGATAAGAGGAAGCTAGAATGACTGAGACAATTAAGCTAGAAGGAAATAATGTGATCTGGGATACCAGTGCAAAAACAAAGTTAAATAAATGCTCAGAACAGTAGTTACAAACTAACATCTACCTCCTTCTACAATACTATGGGTTTTCAGTCACCAATCAAAAAGACCATGTTACAATACGTACAAAACAAAGGTACAAAACAAGCACTTCTCACAGATTACAAAGGAAAACAAAGCTGAGGGAAAAGTAGTTTGCCCAAATGACAGGATTCATCTTATTAGTGGTGGTGAAATCAGACCAAAGATTATTCTGAGTCCTAATCTGGAGGCTTTAGTTGCTAGAGTGGTTTTCTCAAATGATAGTCTACAGCCTTCAGCTTAGAATCACAGTGCAGTTCTGGCCAAAAATGCAAACAGACAGTCCTTTGCTACACTCCACATCCAGGGTTAGTATCTCTGGGGAGTAAAGCCCATGATTTTTCACACCTACCTACCTACCTACCTACCTACGCTACTACAAGTAAATCCAATGAAACCTACATGGATCTAAAGTTTCCAACTCCCTTGGGTATATACTCTTGTACATTCTCACTGTTTTAAGTGTAATGAAAAGGTATATAAGATTATGCCACAAAAATGTCTATACTGTTTTAAGGGTAGTATAGCCAATACAGAAGAAACTACAAGAGCAACAAAAATAAAATTTGTGTAGGGGTGCCTGGGTAGCTCAGTAAACTAAGCAAGCAACCAATTCTTAATTTCCACTCAGGTCACGACTTCAGGGTCTTGGGATAAAATCTTGTATCAGGCTCCCTGCTTAGCAGGAAGTCAGCCTGAGGTTCTCTCCTTCTCCTTGTCCCTCTGCCCCTCCCTCACACTCACTCATGCACACACACTCTCTCTCAAATACATAAATAAATCTTTAAAGAAAAATTTGTGTGGTATCTTATAGGGAATGTGTGTGCATATATAAATTTTTAAAGTATGAGTGAGGGTTTTATAGTCCCTGTCAGCCACAATACTCCTGGAAGACTTGATAGGAGAGTAAAAATTTTATAGGGCTTTAAAAAAGATTCACAATAAATAAAACAACATGAGCAAAATGGAAAGAAAACTGAAATAGAGAGCATATCTGGAAAACAAAACAGAGATCACTATAGTTAAAACATTTCTGCTAGGAATGAAGCAAGAAAAAGATTAATAACTAAGAAGGTTATAAAAGGATTCATACTGAGAACTGAAAACTTCGGAATGCCATAGACCAGCAGTCTTCAGCCAACTACCTACAGATCAAATTGTGCCACTGGCCTGCTCCTGCACTGCCCCTTGACCTAACAACAGTTTTTAAATGTTTAAAGGATTATTTAAAACAGTTTTTTTTTTTTCCAAACAAGGATATGAAACAGACTGTATCGAGTGTATGGAGGTGGCCCACAAAGCCTACAATATTTACTGGTCCTTTATAGAAACAGTCTGCCAACCTCTGCTAACAACAACACAGTAATTGTAGATTCTGAAGTAATGAGTTTGTAACTTAGCTCTGCACTCAATAATGACATTTAATAGGTTGTTACTAAAATAATAGCCAATTTTTGCTATTATTATAATTTAAGCTCAGCATAAAAGTTAAAATATTCCAAGAGTTTAAATACATAAAACAAGTATTAACATAAATGATACTTTTGTATTCTATGAAAACTAAAAAATTCCTCCAATAAAACCATTCTGTGCAGGGAGTAAAAATATTGATAATCCTACCCATATAACTTCTATTATCTTAGATTTCGATTCAATAAACATCTGCATATCTACATTATTCAACAAGAATTACACTAGGAACTTTCATAGGTTGTCTGACCTCAAAGTATTTTATAATACAAAGCTATTATTGTCACTACTTTATAGTTAGTAGAAATGGAGTCTCAGAGGCATCTTGTCCAATGTTCTCAGCCTGCCCAGTCCAAATCCTACCCTTTCTGCACAAGACCACTGCACCTCAAGAAGTATCTAATAAGCTATCAACTTCCCTACAGAGTTACAGATTGGGTAAGACTGTCTATCTCTTAATAAAAACTACATAAAGAAATGAATACAATACTTTGAAACTACATGATATTTCCATACACTGATTCACAATACAAAGGTTCACTGTCTTTGCTGATAATGTCCCAAACACTTTCTGATGTTGGCTTTCTACTTTTCAGAGTGCACGATTCTATATGGAGAACCAACATCACATACTATAGTTTACTATAGTTTACAGGACAGGATCATTTAGGAAATAAACCACTAGTGTTCTGTTTAACCTCATAATAGGTTAGGTACATATAACATATCATAAAATGATACCTGCATAATCCAGCAAAACTGTCAGAGAATGTCAATCTGGAATTTTAAATTTTTTCAGAAACAAAACTTTTTTTGTGTGTGATAGTGCTTGCTTCTGGTTATAAATAGCTCCAATCTCTCCCAAAGATGCAATTTAATTGACCCAAAGCTCTGAATAGGTTGTCTTATAAGATAAGGCCTATTTAATCATAACTTCCTAAAAAATACTATGTCTCCCATACTCTCAAAGTATCTACAACTCCCAACTGAAGCCCTTTCTTACTCTTAAACCAAAATGGAATTGACAAAATGGTTTTTATTGTCTCTCTCCCTCACTAACCACTAAGCTTTACCTAAGGGCAAGATCATGTCTGCTTTTACTTCTGACATTATCTCTAGCATCCAAAGGACAGTCCCTGGTACATAGTAGGTGATTAAGAAGTCTCTGCTTCAAAAATGAAAAGTCAATCCATCTTAAATGTTAATAGAGGGAAGCCTGGGTGGCTCAGCAGTTGAGCATCTGCTTTCAGCTCAGGGCATGATCCTGGAATCAAGTCCCACACAGGACTCTCTGCATGGGGCCTGCTTCTTCCTCTGCCTAGGTCTCTGCCTCTCTCTCTCTCTCTCTCATGAATAAAGAAATAAAATCTTTTAAAAGAAATGTTAACAGAGAAAAGAGTACCTTACTTTATGGGTTTAAAAAAGTTTTCTTTTAAGCAGTAGTTTCTTGGGTTATTTTGAAAATCTAACATAAAGATAATTAAATACTGTCAATCAGTGCATGGTTTTATTTCTACATGTAGACTGTATGCCTGCACAGCATCAGTAGTAACTCTTTTATTCTCAGCCCTAGAGCATAATTAAGAAGAGTTAATTTGCTACCAGAAAAGAAAAACTGATGCTGCAAAATAAAATTACCAATAAATTTTCTTTTTACTTAATTATCTATAGCACTGATCACCAGCCCTCCTTCCATTAACTTTGATAATCAAAAGTTAACCCGGTAGTGAAATTCTTTCAAACTGAGGACCATAAATTACCCACAATATCTAAAGATTTTTTTCAAGTTAACATCACAATGTGAAAGAAAGTATTACAAGATATGTGGAAATTTTTTATAAAATATTTTACTTTTTTAAAAAAGTCAAAATAATTTCCTCAAATAATAAATACAAAGTGTTTTACTGCAAAATATTTTACAATATCTGCTATGCCATGTTCTACAATGTACTAATGTACATATCTGCTCCACCAAACATACTAGAGTCTGAGAATACGAAAGTAATATTCAAGTATTTTGTAAACCACATCTGTAGAAACTAATGATATACTATTATAAATATCGAGGATATCCTTGATATATACTTATAAATAGTAGTAATTTTATTTGCTTACCACAGCTTACAGACCAATTCAGACGTACTTTAATAAGTCAAATACCGTAAGTGGCAATGCTCTCAGTTTTGTGATTTTCCAAAACCACTGAACAATTCTTAATATAGTTCTGAATGAAAAAATGAAATCTTCCCTAGATATATACATGTACTAGCTAGGCTGCTGCACTGATGGTGAATTAAATGGTTTCCCTGTATCTGTGTCCTTTACCCTGCAACTTGGCAGTCCTCTCCTACTCTTTATTCTGAATTTGGCAGCATGATTTTCTTTGGCAAATTGTTCACAACTTAATGCAAGCATTAAAACAGATTTAAGTTATACATACAGATGACTGTAAACAGGTTTTCCCACATATAAATGTCTGGAGGAACATTCAAAGCATGTGGAATGTAGGTTAATCCCATTCAACACACTGTGAGTCATCCAACAACCACTGCACTTACCTGCTTAAGCCCACAATACCCCAATCATGACAACCAAATATGCCCCTCAGAACACTAAGCCCTCCAGAGGAAGAAGATCCCAGACAGCTGTCAATTTACTCTTTTAACTGGTGAAACACTCATCTTCTACATGACCCATTCATGCACAAGATGTATGACAGCAGTGCCTTTTAAACCCAAAATACACACGACTGAGTATGGTCCTTCCCAAACTACTGAAAAATGACACACAGTAAGAAGATGGCAACATGTTTTCAAATGAAACATTAAGATTTGTATACTTTTCTCCATGCATGTTATACTAAGATTTAAATGTTTAAGTAAGATAAACTAATAATAAAGCACCTGCACTTGAAGTCTATGAAGTTTTTAGGTTGTGCTAACCATCCTGCACTTCATAATATCAATCCTCATCTTCCATGCATCTCTCAAGTTTTTAAAAACACAGATACCATTAATATTGTTAAGAATTAAATATATCGGGGGATTCCCTGGGTGGCTCAGCGGTTTAGCACCTGCCTTCGGCCCAGGGTGTGATCCTGGAGTCCGGGGATCGAGTCCCGCATTGGGCTCCCTGCATGGAGCCTGCTTCTCCCTCTGCCTATGTCTGTGTCTTTCTCTGTGTCTCTCATGGATAAATAAATAAATTCTTAAAAAAAAAAAAAAAAAAAAAGAATTAAATATATCTAGCCCAATGCTTAGGTTCTAAGATATTCTTAGTGATGAAAGAAACTATGTGCATCTGCCTTAACAAATATATACAAGGTTGGTGTATTGTCTAACAGTATGAACTACGATAATTTCCCCTTTTCTTTGTGTACTGTATTTGCTCTGCCTTTAATATCTTTTCCTGCCACAGGGTACCTGGTTGGCTCAGTCACAAGAGCATGTGACTCTTGATCTCAGGGTCATGAGTTCAAGTCCCACATTGGGTATAGAGATTACTTATAAACAAACTTAAAAACAAATGAACCAATATCTTCGTGCTAGCTTAGGTTCTAACTATTTTACCTCTATGAGATCTTCCCAATACTCTCCGTTTCACCAATAAAAGTCTCTCCTTGCATATTACTTCTGAAACTAATTTTTAGCATTAATTAACATGCTATCACTGTTACAGATATCTATAACCCTAAGCAGACTGTAAGCCTTGTGTCAGCTAAATCCATGAGAAACGTCTGTAACTAAATCTGCAGTACCTAGCACAATAACTGCCCTGTGAGTGTTTAAGTGACCTATCAATTTCCATGACTCCTTTTAGGATTTGAAATTCAAAAAAAAAAAAAAAAAAAAAAGGATTTGAAATTCATGAACCTATTCCAGTCATCTCTAAATTTAATTTTTTTCTACTTTTTGATATGAGTTGCCTAAAATCAAGTATTTTCTTGTATGTACACTAAATTTATTTTGATGTCAGTCTTAGTGACTGCCATATTTAACAAAATGGTTGAACCTTGAAAAGACTATGCTAAGTGAAATAAAATAAGCCAGTCACAGCAGGACAAATACTGCATGATTCCACTTACACAAGGTATCCAGAACAGTCAAACTCACAGAAGCAGAAAGTAGAATAGCAGTTACCAGGGGCTGGGAAGGAAGAGTGGGCAGTTGCTATTCAATGGGTGTAAAGATCACTTATGCAAGATGAGTAATCGAGACCTAATGTACAATTCTATCCTTCTATATAAGAATACTACATTGACACTTAACTTTTTTAAGAGAGGAAACCTTACGTTAAATGCTTTTAACACAACTGAAAGTTCCTTCAATCTTAGTATTTGGAGACCAATCTTCACCTAACCTTAGCTACTTCCTGACAGATACAGATGTTTTTACTTACTTCTCCAATGGACTGTTATCTTTTTAGTTATACTACTCTGACTTTATCTACTATCAATAGACAATTAATCTAAGCACAGAAAAATATTTATTTATGACTTCATATTCTGATGTCCAAAATTTTGCATACTAGGCCAACACTCTAAGAGTGGAATTAAAAGTTTGCTTTGCTGATCTAATCCCAAACTTCATAAAAACAGTCCAAATTGTACTTCAATCAGTAAATATATTATTCTATATGTACAGCCATTACAAATCTTCTGCCCTTTCCCCTAGGCTTTAGATTTTCCCACATCAGTATGGAACTTGATTATGCAAAATAATTTCTTATCAGCAAAATAGTGTGCTCTGTGCTCACTTCTCTAAACCACATATTTAAAAATATTTCATAATTTTGAATGTATACTTCTTCATTGTTTTAGAGCCAAAAAACACACGTGCATAACAAGAAGGCAAGCAAGTTTAAGATATTACTATAAAAATGTTAGAGAGGGAGACGTCGGGGTGGCTCAGCGGTTTAGCGCCTGCCTTTGGCTCAGGGCGTGATCCTGGAGTCCCAGGATGGAGTTCCCACATCAGGCTCCCTGCAAGGAGCCTTGCTTCTCCCTCTGCTTATGTCTCTGCCCCGGTGTCTCTCTGTATCTCTCATGAATAAATAAATAAAATCTTAAAAAATAATTTTAAAAAAATGTTAGGCAAAATGCAAAATGTTAACATACATCTTCTCAGGGTGAAAAAGACTACACTAACAAAATCTTAAAACAACTTTTTTTTTTCTTATATCAAAAATACACAAGCAATAGTATAAATAATTATTTCCTCCCTATGAAACAATGAAATAATGGTTATTAATTAGAATGCATGGCTCATTCTTATCCCCAAATGCCCATTTTTCTGGTCAATTTTACAGCTTTCTTTCAAATATTAGATCACCACTTTTACCAACAGCGTGGTAAAAACATAGAACTAAAAACAAGAAAGCATACAGAATGAAACTACTGGAAACCTATTAAAGCAGTCAGAAGGAAAAAGCTCCTCTTCAAATTCTTATTGAGTTGTCCTTAAGGCTGGGCTGTCCCCAACACTGCCAGCCTCCTCCACCCTACCCAGCCTCCTCCCCACCCAGCACTGCCAGCCTCCTCCTCCCTACCCAACCTCCTCAGCATCCAGCACTGCCAGCCTCCTCCTCCCTACCCAGCCTCCTCCCCACCCAGCACTGCCAGCCTTCTCCTCCCCACCCAGCACTGCCAGTCTCCTTCTCCCTACCCAGCCTCCTCTGCATCCAGCACTGCCAGCCTCCTCCCCACCCAGCACTGCCAGCCTCCTCCTCCCCACCCAGCACTGCCAGCCTCCCCCTCCCCACCCAGCTCTGCCAGCCTCCACCTCCCCACCCAGCACGGGCTCAACATGAAGTTCAGCATATAATAAAAAGGCAGGAGGGGAACTCAGGTAAAAGCTGATCATACAACGGCCTAACAGAAGTTTACCACAGTACCACAAAGTTAATTCTCTTTCTCCTCTCTCTTTTGGTCTTTTAAAGCAAGCACTAGCAGTTATTCCAATACTAGATGTCCTCCAAAAATGCCTTTTACATTCAACATTGATGAATTTTAGATATATGTTTCACCTCATGATAAAGGTACTTAATTAGATATTTAGTAGATATTAATTCTAAGTACATTATCACATAGTACATTCTAAAATACCTAAATATAGAATACAAAGATAACTTTTTAGACAGTGAAATTCACCATTATAAACAACTTATTAAATCTTATTAAAATGCCAAAAAGTTAAAAATTGTAAAAAACACTTACTTCATTTCCATGTTTTTGCAGGAATTCAATTTCCTGTTGTGTGAATGTTGTCATGGAGATAGATTTCACCCTGTGTGGTGGATTTAACCCTCTCCTAAAAAATAAAATATTTTACAAATTTACTATTATGTATCTTAAAAATTTCACATCAATGTACAACGTTTTTAACTAGCACATTTAAACGTGGAACACTGTTCACTTCATAAACTAAAAGTATTTACAATTTAATTTGAACTATTAATCCTCACAATAGATATTGTCCAAGTAAGTTAGACTCACTAATGATACATTTAAATATAAATTCAGATAACTATCTAGTTAGGAACACATCGCACCTGTAACACCTGAGCTTCTAGGAAATACAAATACTGCTTTAGTGGGTTTCTAATGGAAGGAGAAGATTATGTAACATCTCTAACTATTCTCATTCTGTAAAGAATTCAAATAGTAACCAATTAAATATTTTTACATTTCCTAAGCAAATAACAATGATTTGTTAAGTTTAGAGCTATACAAATATTCCAATCAAACAGCTATTACCTTTAAGCTTAAGGCCGATTTGAAAACTGAAAACTAACCCAAGAAAACTGGAAATTATTAACCCTTAAGAATGAAGTCTCACCTCTCCTTCAATTCAGATAAAAAATTATAATAAAGGACATTTTCATCACCTCAGGAGGCATATAAGTGCTCATGAGGATACTGAAGGGACATGAGGGAATTCGAGAAATACTGGACACCTGATTAAATGTTCTTTTACAACTTTGAAGCCTTTTCTGTATAGATGGCCTTAAGAGAACTCTATCTCTAAATTTACTGATGATCTTTACAATGCACGTAAAAAACTGAATACAAATGCACTCAGAGAAGAGTAAAAAAAACTACATTTTGTCCAACTATCAGAGTAGCCTACTCTACTACCCACAAAGTAAGAGTTAAATAATCTATGCAAAGTAACAAGTAATCTATGCAAAGTTTCATAAAATTATGTTTGAGTCATGTCCTCTGCTAAAGGCCTCATTTGGAATCCAAGTTCTAGAATAGATTATTAATATTTTTACATAATATGTCATACTCCTCTTGCAGTCATCCATGCTAATTGATTTAACAAGGATGCAAAATAGTAAGTGAATGAAAGGTCTTTCAAAAATAACCTGGAAACATTTTTGAATAATTAAGTATGGTGTGTAATAGTCCTAGAAATTCATAAAATTTTAAGTCAACAATAAGGGAAATTCAGAATTAACAGAAGGGTCCTCAATTATCATATCCCACTCCTCCTCTCTGTCAGATGGTACATCTTTCAGATCATGCTTTGGATTATGACAAAGCATATTATCTGTTTCATATTTTGAAAAGGGAAAATGTTAAGTTGGGTTTCGTTGCTGTCTTATTTTTTTTTAAGATTTTATTTATTTACTCATGAGAGACAGAGAGGCAGAGACACAGGCAGAGGTATAAGCAAGCTCCATGCAGGGAGTCCGATGTGGAACTTGATCCTGTGACTCCTGGATCATGCCCTGAGCCAAAGGCAGACACCCAACCACTGAGCCACCCAGGCATCCCTGTTGTTTTAAATTTTAAACTAATTCATTTACTTTTAGTTCTTGGGTTAAGTCATAAGATACAGAAATAAAGACTGCACAGTAGAAAAAAATGAACACAGCAATTTCATCTTCATAAAACTTTCAAACTTATCTATCAAGAAACAACTACAGAACAAATTATTTTCAAGTATTTTTGCAATCACAAATTAACTTTAAAAGTCTCTTGTAGGGTCACCTGGGTGGCTCAGTTGCTTGAGCATCTGACTCTTGGTTTCGGCTCAGGTCATAATTCAGGGTTGTGAGATCAAGCCCCATCCCCAGCTCTGCACTCAGTGAGGAGTCTACTTGAGATTCTCTCTCTCCCTCTATCCCTCCCTCCACCCACTCGCATGCTCTCTCTAAAATAAAATAGATAAAATTTTTAAAAATAATAAAAAATAAAAACTTCTAAATTTCCAAAAGGGAAAATTTAGGAAAGCCATTATTCATTTAAAGCAGTACACTTTGGGACACCTGGATGGCTCAGTGGTTAAGCATCTGCCTTCAGCTCAGGGCGTGATCCTGGAGTCCTGGGATCGAGTCCCCCATCGGGCTCCCTGCACGGAGCTTGCTTCTCCCTCTGCCTGTGTCTCTGCCTCTAGCTGGTTGTCTCTCATGAATAAATAAAATCTTAAAAAAAAATAAAGCAGTACACTTTGTTTTCCAAATCATCTGTATCATGACAACAAGACTAGATTCACCATTTTCAGGGAAACTTATTTATGATTTGTATTTACATCCTACCTTGTTCCAAAATAACTTAAGAAGGAATTAACTTACTGTTCTCTTAAATTCCACTACTCCCTCCCTCTCACTTAGCAACTTACTCTCTCCTTAAATTATCTCCTTTCTTGTTCCAGCCAACCATTTACCTTTCTACCTCCCTTACAGTATCCTTTTTAAAAAAGGAAAAGGCAAAGCAATAATTTTCTAAATAAGGAAACATCAAACACTATTACAACGGTATATGTTTTGGATAAGAAATTTTGGAGCTAAGAATTATACCCCTATCATTAAAAGAGGAAACCCCAGATTCTTTTTTAGTTATATTATACAAATGTAATCTATATACACTGCTATATACACTCATGAGAGCAGTGCAATGTATAGCTTATTTACTCACAGATCTCAAAAGGCCCTCTGGTATCATGGGGTCCAATTTACACATAAAGGCATTCATATTACTTAAATAAGTGACAAAATTTTGAACTTATGAAACAAATACAACCAGAATGAACTCATAACCAAACTATGAAACTTTTTCCCACTTAACAAGAACACTTACTACAGGAATTCTTTGAGTGAGCAGACTCAGTGCATTTAAAATAGGACTCGATTTACACAACTGGAAGACACAATTTTGCCAGGCCACAATAATTATATAAATTACATAATGTGAAGGAAATTTTACATTAGTTCATTTGCTTTCTCTAATTGCACTTTTACATTTCATTTACTCAGGCCAATTAACTATATTCTCAATGCAAGGATATACAAGGATTCTTCTCCATTTAGCTTCCAAAACCTTTATATAGACATTACATGTTTATAAAATAGTTCTGTTAAAAAAAAAAAGTGGTAAGTCCAAGTGAAAATTAATAGCTTCATATACTATAAAATAGGATAAATTCACCAATTTGTATCAAGTCAAGAACCTCATTCACACCTTTTGACCTAGTAGTTACCTTTAACAATCTGTTCTAAAGAAGGAATCTGAAACATAGCTAACTAATTACATACAAGATGTTCATCAAACACTATTCATAACAGGAAAACATCAGAAACACCTCAATATCAAAGGGGAAGTGATTAAATAAATGTAAACATTATGCATACTTATGGTTATGTTTTAATTTTTTAAGATGAATATTATATTCTCAGAACTACATAAAAAATATCTGCAAAGAAAAGAAACTAAATACCCCCAAAATGTTAATAGTCCTTGCATATAAATGATATGATAGGATTTTTTTCTATTTATAATTTTCTATTCTCTACAAGTTTTCCACGATGAATATGCATTATTCTATAATAGGACAAACAAACAGCAAGAAATAACAGAGTCCAACTGACTAGTGGCAGTAGTCAAAAATTTTGGACTTTCGGTCCTGGCTATATGGATGTGAATGTCTGTGCTGAAGAATTAAAGAAAGAAAATACGGGAAGGAGAGAACAATTTTCCTTTCTAAGGCTTTCTTTCAATTTTTCTAAAAAACCTGGAAAGCCTTTCCTCCCAAATATACCTACCAGCATCAACACCTTATCTCTACGTCTCTAAATAAGGGTTTTCTCGACTTTGGCACTATTGACATTTAGGGTCAGGTTAACAGTTTATTGTGAGGGGGCTGTTCCATGCATTGTAGGATGTAGAGAAGTTTCCCTCCCAAACCTCCACCTACTAAATAAATACCAATATCATCCTCAAACCAGTAGGGACAGTGAAAAATCTTTCCAGATGTTGTCAAATCTCCCCTGGGAAGCAAAATCCCTCTGGATGAGAATCACATCTCTAAATATGTCATATGTTAATTACTAAGCAGAAGAAATTACTGGAATTCCTTTGGATCTTCAGTGAATATAAATCCTACTTAGGTTCAATCTTCTACAAAATACCCATTCACCCCACAAATAACTAGAAAGTAAATTTTCCCATAAAGACATTATTTTCAGAAGAATAAAAAACAGAAATGAGTATTTTCTATGAAATGATAAATAACAAAATAAGTATACAAGTTTAAAATTTTTAGTACATATTAAATTTAAAAAGACTATGAAAAGTGTCCACAAAAAATAATAAAAAATGGAACTCTATTGCGTCAAGCATGCTTAATACAAATACGCGGGCAAAATATAAGTTAATAAGGCAGAACAAAATTAATATTTATAAAATAGCTACACTGCACATTTAATCTCATCCAATTTCTACCTTGAGTCTTACAGCAGACTGGATATTCTGAAAAGTCTCCTCTGCTAAAATAGGATAGCTACTCCTTAAGTTACAAAACAAAAAAATCCTGTTAACATATTGTTGAACTTACTAGAAAGTAAAAAAAAAAAAAAAAAAAAAAAAAACCTCTAAGGATTCCCCTGTCAAAAGGAAAAAGAAACAAAAACTGAGCTGAAACCAGAAAAGTGACATGTTATATACACAAAATTTAGTACTGCTCAGAAGGCAAATGCCAATCAACAATACCTAAGACAAGATGACAGAGCTAAACCTGAGACAGACCTATTAAACCTAAGACCCTGGGTGAGAAATAAAGCTGCTTCAGGCTGTAGTATCCCAGGGTCCCAGCAGAAGAATATGCAAGTTGTTGGAAGGAATGCACTTCCAATTAATGTTATCAAAATTTGGAAAACTTAAGTGCAATAAAAATCACTACACAACAACAAAACATGACACTGAGCTTGTCAGTAGAAACAACATCTTCAGATATACCTCTCCCAAAGACTTTAGACACTAAAGTGATCAAATATACAAAATAGAAAATATAGTATATAGGAAACATTAAAATAAATAAAAGATGGTATAAAAATAAAAAAGACGTATAGTTACCAGAATAACTATTCAACTTTAAAAGTCAGAACTTTTAGAAATGAAACATTCTAAATGTGGAAATTAAAATTCAACAAAGCAGGTAAAGAGCAGTGTTGTGTTTTTTGTTAAACACAATAAAAGGAAAAATTATTGAATTAGAAGATAGGAAAAAAAACAACCCAGAGAGCAGCACAGACTAAGGAGAGAGAAAAGACAAAGGAAAAAAAAAGGATACGAGAATATCTAACATATCTAATCAACATTCTTTAAAGATTTATTATTTTGAGATGAAGAAAGCAAGGTGCACAGCGGGGGCAGGGGGGAGGGCAAAGGGGGAGGGAGAATCTCCAGCAGACTCTCCGACTAAGTACAGAGCCCAATAAGGGGCCAGTCTAATCACCCTGAGATCATGACCTGAACAGAAACCAAGACTCAGACACTCAACCAACTGAGCCACCCAGGCACCCTAAAATCAACACTCTTACTTTTTTTTTTTTTTTTAAGATTTTATTTATTTATTCTTCAGAGATACACAGAGAGAGAGGTAGAGACACAGGCAGAGGGAGAAGCAGGCTCCATGCACCGGGAGCCCGACGTGGGATTCGATCCCGGGTCTCCAGGATCGCGCCCTGGGCCAAAGGCAGGCGCTAAACCGCTGCGCCACCCAGGGATCCCAACACTCTTACTTTTGAGAGCACAAATGAAAACATGAAAAGAAATGATATTTGAAAAGATCATGGCTGAGATTTTTTGGATCCAATGAAAGGCATGCCTCTACAAATAGAAATTATAGTTTATCAAAAACAAGATAAATAAAATCCACACTTAGAAACATTTTGTTGCAACCTCAAAAACATGATCTTAAAAGCAGTCAGAAAAGAAAGACCAAGAAAACAAAATTTGACTAAAAGTAGACTTTTCAATGGAAACCAAAAGATAACACATTATCTTTAAGTAGTAAGAAAAAAATAACTGTGAACCCAGCAAAACGATCTCTGAAGTATAAAATCAAAATAATATTTTCAGATAGACAAAAACCAAGAGTTTATCCCAGGAGGTCCTCGCTAAAATAATACAGAGTGTAGAAGAAGAATGACCCCAGGAAGACTGAAATGCAAAGAGGTAAGGAAAGAAACTGGTAAACACCCTCAGATAAATCTAAACAAGCAACATCTGATTTTAAAGTGTTCAATTTATGAGGAAGAACAGACAAATTTAATGTTTCACCAACAATAGCCCTTAAGTGAGGGTACTTTGTATTTTTAAAGACCTTGTATTATGAGGGGAAGGTTAAAATACCAATTAACTCTAGAATGTCAGTATGGAGAATTTTTTTTAATTTAATATTTTATTTATTTATTCATGAGAGAACAGAGACAGAGGCAGAGACACATAAGCAGAGGGAAAAGCAGGTTCCCTTCAGGGAGCCCAATGTGGGACTTGATCCCAGGACCCTAGGATCACAACCTGAGCCAAAGGCAAAAGCTCAACAAATGAGCCAACGAGGCACCCCTGAAGAATAAAATTTCAATGATGACCATAAAAGTACATGGAATTTACAACTTCCAAACCAGTATAAAAGGAAAATCAAAACAAAAAACTGCCATTTTTTAAAATAAAATTAAGCATACACTTTCCATATGACCTAGCAATCCCACTCTTATTTACTCAAGTGAAATGAAAACTTAAGTTCACCAAACAAATCCGTATATAAGTATTTGTAGCATCTCTATTGATGTAGGTTAACCTAAGAAACAAAATACTAGAGTCTTGATTCTGTTATTATTCACAGTAAAATCACAATTTTTACAATAATGAAAATAAGTTTTTTTTCATCAGTGGAGCTACGTTCTCCACCTACCAAGTTTGACCATTTAATTGAATGAAATATAATCAAAACTGAATTATTTACCTAGTTATTTTCAAGGTGTATTCATGGAAGCTGGCGCCACTTCCCTTTTTCTTTTTTGCTTAAGTCTAGTCTAGCCATCATGTGAATTCAATGTTTATAAAACATTTTACTGTAATGACATTAGTCATAACTATTGGATGAAAGTGTTGGACAAGTAAGCCACATCATTTTTATAGTGCCAATATTGAAGTACCACCCATTCCAGATCCTAAAATACACATTTTAAGTCTCCAATTTAGTGCAAAAAAAAAAAAAAAAATTAAATAATGACTCATTTAATAACAGCAGTATTGATTTTTGAAAGCCTGTTTGCCAGTTAATTGGTTTCAAGAAGTTCCAAAGTCACCTACTGGTAGAGCCCAATATGCTTTCGCAGTATAATTAAGTCATATGCAGATCCCCAGGAGCTTTTATTTTAACGACCACCACCCAGGTATGACTGTAACCAGATGGTGTGACTCATTCCGTATGTCCACCAGTATGCTACTTTTAACTATGCTTTAAACAATCTTGCAAATAGCTATTTCCTCAACTCAAACAGCAATGTATGTTAGATGAATAAGAAAGCCTGTTTAGTTTTATTAATTGTTTTTCTCCTGCTGGGAGAGAAACTGGTTAAAATATTTTAATAGACTGTGGAAATTTATGTGGTTGCTGATCTTGACATAAAGTAATAAAGTTAACTTGACATTTAGATCTATCCCAATCCTAATTATTTAGTAAAATATATTAGATATAATGTTTAATTCAGAAAAATCATACATTTAAAATCTACAAACAGATGGAAGATGCCTTTAACAGGATATCAAGATTCTTTTTTTTTTTTTATTTTTTTATAAATTTTTATTTATTATAGTCACAGAGAGAGAGAGAGAGAGGCAGAGACACAGGCAGAGGGAGAGAAGCAGGCTCCATGCACCGGGAGCCCGACGTGGGATTCGATCCCGGGTCTCCAGGATCGCGCCCTGGGCCAAAGGCAGGCGCCAAACCGCTGCGCCACCCAGGGATCCCGGATATCAAGATTCTACAAACTGGTGATGCCAAGGCCCTAGATGTACTGGATAGTCCAAAATATTAGTCTATCTAGAATGCAACTTTAAAATACTGAAAACACACATACGATGTAAACCACATCTGCTATTTTGGGTCTCTTTATTTTTTTGAAAGTCAAATACTACAATGTAAGGTCCTTGTAACGGGAAACATCTAAAAAATAATACTCGAGTAACAATTTAAACCCAATTAAGGTGTCCCAGTTAAATGTGGACAACACCACACACACACACACAAAAGAGGGAGTGCCTGGGTAGCTCAGTCAGTTAAGCTTTTGATTTTGGTGCAGGTCATGATCTCAGGGTGGTGAGATCAAGGCGTCCCTGAGCTCCAGGCTCTGTGCTCGGCAGGGGGCCTGCTTACGATACTCTCTCCCTCTTTCTTTCTCTCTGCCCCTTCCTCCCCACCCTGCCCATGTGCTCGCTAGCTCTCTCTCTAGAAAAAAAAAAAAAAAAAAAGTGGACAAAACCCAAGAATGTCTTCACAAACCTCTCCAAACTTCACTGAAATGAAAGCAAAGGAATAAAAAGGCATTAACCCACAGAAACAGCAGGACACAGAATAATGGAGGAGACCAAAAGCAAACTCTAGTTCTCTACTAACAAAATTTGGAAGATTTAAAAAGTGAACATACCAGCAGTAACTGACTCTGCAACGTAAAGAAAAGCAAAACAGTAGCTTCTTAGGAGAGAAGCCAACTGGAGGCGGATTCCCATTACAGAACCCCTACAAGATTCACAAAAGGAATTAAGGCAGGTTGGGGGGGATTTACACAGGGTCAAAAATAAACTCCCAGTCTCGCTACAGCCACAAGACTAACCTTACCAGGCCCTAGGCAGAAGTCTGAATGAACATTTAATCTGTAGCAATTATTCAAATAGATTCTAGGCTCAGGCACAGCTAAGGACTGTTATTAGGTACCCTGCTAAAAACCGGGGGATTAACTGAGACCCCACATACTGAGTGATAGATTATGTGCCCCTAGTCTCCTAACTTGGATCCTAGAAAAATGGCAGCCAGGCTTTTTTAATCATCAACAAGAAAGAATACTGGAGAAAACATCTCTGAACTAAAAAAAAGCATAACTTACAAATCAATGAGTCCAAAAGAATGGCTACAATATTTAACCAAAGACCTAACCAAAATACCTCAATGTACAGTTCAGAAGAGCAGCAATAAAGATCACATATACTCCCACAGTGGGAGGAGGAAAATGGGGCACAAAGAATCAGTAATAAGAATAGCATCAAGAGGTGCCTGGGTGGGCTCAGTCAGTTAAGCGCCTGACTCTTGGTTTCAGCTCAGGTCATGATCCCAGGGTCCTGGATGGAGCCCCATCTTGGGCTCTGAGCTCAACGCAGAGTCTGCTTGAGATTCTCTCCCTTTGCCCCTCCTCCCCACACTTGTGCATTCTCTCTCTCAAATAAATAAATCCTTTGGGGGAAAAAAAAAGAATAGCATCAGACTTCCCAACATCAATACTGAGGATGTGATGATGAGTAAGCACTGCCTTAAAACTTTAAGGATAAAGTATTTCCACCTTATGAATGGGGACAAACTATCAATTTAAAATGAGGGCAGAATAAGACATTTACAGCCATATACCTCTCAAAACGATATCTCACTGACCTTTAATCAGGAGGTTAATGGAGATGTGGGGATCCTGGAAAGAGGGCCCAACACAGGTTAGACATGAAAAGAATTCCCAGAATGAAGGCAGAAGAAAAGTCCCAGGATGACCACTGCATAGCAGGTCTAGAGAGCAGGATTTCCAGACTAGAAGATGACAAAGTACCCAGAAAAGACTGATCAACCACAAAAACAAAACAAAACAAAAAGGCACCTAATGTGTCTGATCATATAGAAAGAAGTATTACGCCTCAGTCAAGAGACTATCTGGGGATGTATTAATGATATGCACAGGAAAAACAAAGCAAATGAAGAGAACTATACAAGTACAAACTTCATGGGGTGAAAGGTTGTACAATTAAGAAAATAGGAGTAATATACTGTATGACTCAGGTGAGAACAATATGTATACTTGCAATAAGGCAAATACTAAATAATGATTTAACCAACGACTGTAATTAACGTTATAAGGAAGAGGCAGAAACAGTAGGTGGAAAAGGAGAAAGCATTAAGAGGACCAAATCCTTATCTTCCTCCTTGTACAGTAAAAAAGTCAATATATAAAGCCAAAACTGAAAACTTTTTAAAAATTGCTCTAAGTATGTTAGCTAGAAATACTAAGGTAAATATAGAAGGAGAGCATAGACAAGAGTTCATGGTCACTGTCTGGGGCAATCAGAAATGGATGGAGGTAACAGGTGACTACTGCTGTTCATTATAAGCCTTTTGCCTCTTTAAATTATATGCATGTACCCTTTTGATAAAAATTAAAACTAAATTAAAATTAAAAAAGAATGGGTATAAACAGTTCTTGCTCTTCAAAACTAAATTTAACTGACAAACACAGGTTGTTTGTTATCTTTGATGAAAGATACCTATTGATGTTCAATAGGTACTTTTTGCTGAATTATCTACTGAACACAACTGTTCAAAGTTAGAACCAAGATTCACTAAGAGATAAAACTTTGAAGACAGAAATGAGCTTCCACATCTTCCCACATTATTAGTCCCACTGATTTTAATACCCTCCTCATCAAAGAGCTTGCACAGTCTATTAAGAAACGGGGGGGAAAACAAGATTTTTAAGAATCTGACAATAAGAAAAATTCCTCTCTTCCTTTTGTAAATATGCATGTTTCTCTGTAACTTCCATACACTTGTCTCCTACCTACCTCTCCCTCGAGAATAAATCATAATATTACCTCTTCCACATACAGGCCTTAAAATTACCCAAAGCTAGTGACATATGTACAGCTCCCCACACCCACTAGTCTTTTCTTCTTGAAGCTAACAACATTTCTAGCTCCTGAACTGTTTTGATACACAGTTTTAAATCTCCTTAACATCCTGATAAAACTCTTTAGAGCATGCTACAGTTAATGTAACTCTTCCAAGAAGCAACCAGAATAAAAGCAAGACGTAATTATGACTCCCCTCCCTCTAAAACAGTATAGTACCAATCAAAAAGAGACTACTACATCTTACTCAGGAGTCTTTGGGAAAAAAAATGTGTTCTAACTTAAAAGAAAAAAAAAAAACTATCATTCCTCATATTTTGAACAATTCAAACAAGTTTCCCATCCTTATTGTAACATTAAGTTAATGAATTTCATTCTTACCACACCGAATCAGCTGTCTTTAGGGCAAGAGCTCTCACGTGTGGACCTGTAAAGGATGTCACAAGGAACATGCTACTAATCAAAGTACCTGAAGTTATGAATGATTTCTCTTTTTTATATATATTAACGGAATCCGTGATGGGTATTCCTCACCAATTATCACTGTGACTATATGAAGTTGGAAATGCATTAATGAGTCAAGAGGAAAATGGGAAGGGTAACAGCACCAAGTCCTGAATATCTCCATAGGAGTTTCTCAAAAATATGAGCATTATGCATATTTTAGAGAAAAAAGTGAAAATATGATGCCACCATACTACATATGCTTAAGAGTTTTCCCAGGACAGAAGATGCACTACAGAAGAATCTCTCTTAATCAATTTGCTGGATGAATCCATGTTTCTCCTCCCTGCTGAAAAACCTACAGGAAATGCCTACGGCACAACAAACACACACAGCTAGGTGTCTCTCCGCTGCTCCTTCCAACTGAGTTTTATGTTTATCAAGAGCTGTATAATATTATAACTTGGTAATACAGTTGGCAGAGTATCTGGTGTCTAAATACAATATTGTGTATTTTGGTGTCTAAATACACATCTAAATACATAGTTGAATGGACTATTTTGTAAAATACTGACACGAGTGAGAATATTTTTTTCATAAAAACGATTTAGGGACTTAACAAAATTCAGTTACTATGAAAAGGTATTATTTACCTGTAGACAAGAACTGTAAAAGATTGAAAAAAGATCTAAAACAATACAGCACTCGACTTGCTTTAAAAAGTAGCTTACAATTCTAAGAACTATAAACATAATGTGAGTCTGGGTTGTATCAAATGGACAAAGAATCTAATCTGTGGAACCACATTCAAAGAAAAGTACTAAGTGTTACATTAAAAACTTTGGCAAATTAAAAATTACATGTTAAAATAAAAAACCTAAGTATATAAAAATACACACACACACACACACACACACAAGTAATTGACTTCTTAAATAAATCTAATCACTATCAATCCTACACGCACAGGGTAAGAGGTTTTAATTACAATTCAGATATAGAAAATAGCAAGAGAATTCATTCATGGCAGTATAGATGGAACAAATTCAAAACAGTAAGCACCAAATTCCCATTACACTCACAATACACAACAGCAGTTTCTGAATAGAATTCAAAGTTACGAAAACAGAAAGTTAAGAAAAACTAAGTTCCTTTATTTTAAAAGAGTTGGGGATTCCTGGGTGGCTCAGCGGTTTGGCTCCTGCCTTCGGCCCAGGGTGTGATCCTGGAGTCTGGGATCAAGTCCCACATCGGGCTCCCTGCATGGAGCCTGCTTCTCCCTCTGCCTGTGTCTCTGCCTCTCTCTGTGTGTCTCTCATGAATAAAAAAAAAAAAAAAAATCTTTTAAAAATAATTTCTTTTAAAAAGTATAGCTATAAAACAAAAATGAATGTACATCCATAATCTGCCCTGCTTTTAAACTCCAATGAAGTTAAAATCTACCATCTGAGTTCCCAAAATACAGAATTCAAAACAATTTACAAAAATTCACAGGAAATCTTTACACATTTTTTAATGGTAGAATCAGCATTTGTTCTGGATCCCAACATCAACCAGGGTATCACAACAAAGCATTAAGAACGTGCACTAATTTTACAATTAAAGCTGGGGGGGGGGGGGAGTAATAACAGTACTTTCCTCATAAGATTTTTACTAAAATCACACCTGACACACAGCTAGCACTCAATAAATGTGATTAGTAGTTATTATTTTTTTCTATTTCAACAAATATTTTGTTATATCCCCGACACATGTCCTAATGCCAGGAACTTCATATTCGCTTAAAAAAAATTCTATCCTTTATAATGAAGAAGTAGCAAATAATTTTCCCACTTAACAGTAAATTGAAATGGTACTACATTTTCAAAATACCTTATCAAATATACCTACTTTAGAGTGCTTTAAAAATTTTTTAAAAGGAATTAAAGATATAAATCACTGCTACTGTAACCTCATGAGGTCCTGAATATTATAACGGAGCTCCAAAAGAGTATTTGATTCCAATCCATTCTAATGCTAGTAACTGTATAAAAACAAATTCAATGCCTTTTCATCTTTCAAGTTAAAGTTCCCACAATATTCACCATAAAAGTCAAAATGTACACAAAATTAATAAAGTGCAAGTGTATAAACTTTAAACCCCCATTTTAAATACCCTGTCCACATAAAATAGCTAGTATTGAGGCAAAGTGTTTCTTAAATTTTATTTATTTTATATAAACCCTCTCTAAAAAACTTGTGACTCATTTTTAAAGATGAACAATTCTTATTCACTGATTATACTGATGTTAACTAATATGGTCTAAAACTGGTCTTTAAATCAACTAAAAGTTCTTTAACCTGAAGGCAATGTTTTGTTGTTGGCTATCCATTCAAAATTTTAAGCATTTCTGTAGCTAGAACCAGAAAGAAAGTGACAAATTAATCTTACGATACCCCATTCTAGCTCAGTAATAGATAGTATAACTGCACCTACACTTAAAGTTTCACTATCTGAATTTAGTTATACACTCCGGATGAGCACCACACAAGCGCATGACAGCGATTGGGAAAAAGATTTTCTGAGTCTAGTAATATAAACAATAAGATGCCTGTTCAATTTGCTTAAACAAAGATACTGCTAAATTAATGATAAAAGGTATGTGACTAAAAAAAAAAAAAAAAAAAAAAAAAAAGGTATGTGACTAATCTCTCCAATTTAGAATTCGTGAGAGTAAACACTACTTACTGTATAGGAGCATTTTCTAAACAATCAAGTTTTCCCAATGGTAGCTAGAGGCCTTATACTCTGTAAATCCACTGCTTAGCCTCACCGTCTCATATAGTATATGCTCAATAACCACTCAAATTGTACCATCTAATCCTCATATCAACCTTAAGCTATGCATTATCTTCTTACCACAAAAGACACTGAGGCTGAAGAGATGGATCCAGGTCAATGGGCTCATGGTGGCCTGGATTAATAAGTCCTAAGTCACAAAGCTAGTGGCAGTGTCAGGATCGGATTTCAAACTTATATTCTTCCAAGCTACTATATTATCTGAATAGCAAATATATAATAGTCATTAAACTCAGTAGTTATTTCATTCTTCTCAAATTATTTTCCTTTATTACTGCTTTTCAAGGACAGAAATCCATGGGCACCTGGATGCTACTGGTAGCTCAATAGGTTAAACCGCGTTAGGCATCTGCCTTCAGCTCAGGTCTTGATGATCTCAGGGTCCTGGGATCAAGTCCCACAGCAGGCTCCCTGCTCAGTGGGGGGTCTGTTTCTCCCTCTCACTCTCCCTTTGCACTCTTCATGCCCCCCCACCCCACCCAGCTCTTTCTTTCATATAAATAAAATCTTTTAAAAAAACAAACAAGGACAGAAATCTTTAGGAGCAACTGTCCCTTCAATATTTCTGCAGTAGACATTTGATCCAGCACCTATTCCTTCCTTCCCAAGAATCCCAGATTTCTGATTCGAGAACTGTATTTGGCGATCTTTGTTGTTCCAATGAAGTCATTGCAGAATATGAGTCCAATCAGGGCACTGGTTCAAGGTAGCAGCTATATGACCTGAGCAAACTTTCTGCAGAACTTCCAGAAAAGTTGGGACACTGATGTAAATTAAGGCAATATGCACCCCAGCAACTGGAAGCAGTCATCTCTGGATGAGAGAAATCTAGGCAATGTCGTTAAGCCATCGGAAAAAGCCTTACGTAAAACAAATATGTTTTGGGTTACATCTGAAAAATCCAACCTAACCAATTTTTTAAGGGTGCTTTCTCATTTCAATGTCTTTCACACTACTGTTCCCTACTCACGGAATATCCTTTCCTCCTTGTTAATATCTCCTATCTACTGGGCAGCTATTTCATAGTAGGCATCAAGATGTTGTGAGATGTTGAACACATGTTATCACTAATACTGAAAATTAATCTATACCTAAAAAATCCACAAAGTAAATTTCATCCTCACTATTCATGGATGAGAAAATTCAAACTCAAGCTTGCAGACTGAGCTGTTCAATAGCACACAGCTTAAGAAGCAGAGCCAGGATTCAAGACCAGGTTTATCTAGCTCACAAGTACTTGTTCTTTCAACTTGAAGCAGCCAGCCACATGGATCTTGTCTTTAAAGGAAGGTCTTTGCTCAGACATCAAATCTTCTGTGAAGCTTTCTCTATTTACATACTTCAGAGATAGCTCATTTAGAGAAAAATATTACAATGTATCATCACTGTTTACATAGTCAGAAGGCAAGCTCTTTAAAGATAGTAGGATCCAAGGAACGAACACCAGCGCCTCCCACAATGTATGACATAGGCCAAGCAAGCAATAAACATTTGTAAAATCACCAGTGAATGAAGATATTAAGTCCTGTCTATTACAGATTAAATTCCTTAAAAGAAACAATTGTCATTATACTAAGATATCCTTTTACATAGAATGTTTCAGAAATGTGGGTTTTAGGAAGAAATTTGTAAATGTTTCTTAATCTTATACATTTGCTGTATAGGCTAAATGTCACCCTGAAGAATCACAGAGAAATGTCAGAAATTCAAAACAGTAGCTACGTACATTTTTTTTCAAACCAAGTATTTCATATGTACCAAAAGACCTTGTTTTTAGGATACATTTATTATGCATATAATAAAAATCAAATACACTTAAAACAGTGGTCTGTTGGTTTCATTTTAGAACCAAAGTTGCCTAATCCGTGCCACTTAACTTCATACGTAAGTGTAAAGCAGGAACCAGAAAATCTCCTAGATCCGACTCATTTCTACGATTCTGTTGTGACTCAGTAATAACACTAACTGTCAGCTTCTCAGAGTGCTTCCCTAACTAGGATCTAAGAGTAACCTCCCAACAAGGGCTCTCCCGCCGCACTATCTTAGCTCATACTTACCCGGACATGTTTCTCATGCACTTATGTGTTATCATCTCCCCTAGCACAACGCAAGCACCAAAGGAGCAGAGATTCACTGTACTCATCAGCACGCCCCAAGGCTTCCCACCGAAGGCACCCAGGACATGTGTGCTGAGGAAGCAACGTGCGCCAAAGACTAGTGACGCCTTGTTGCCCAACATGAAGAGAAAAAAACAAACATAAATAAGCAGATCATGCACTGCTGGGCACGTCCTGCCTTCTCCAAAATGGGGGTTTTCTAACACATTATGTACTCTGCCTCAGGATTAATCTGACAACGGATTATTTTTTTTAAAGGGCGGGGGAGGATACAATGGCTAAATTACTTTATTTGAAAGGAATCATCACAGAGGAAAGAGCCCAAGTCGCTGTTTTGGTCTAACACACGCTTCAGGGATATTTAGCGAACCGCTTCGAATACAGGAGAAGCGGTACGGAAAAGCGACTTCTCCGTCCCCAGACCATCTGCAAAACCTCCCGGGGCCGGGGGGTAACTCACGGTCGCGCTGTTGACACAAGCCCCTTAGCGGAGTGTGCGCGCAGCAAAGGCGGGTACAGGCCACCCCGGGCCCGCGAGGCCGGTCGCCGCGCACGGGGGGGGGGCGGCGACCCCGACGGAGGGGTCTCGGCGGCCATCGCCACCCCCGTGCGGACAATGACACAGCTTCTGGCCAACCTCTCCTTCCCACTGAAACTTTCCCCGAAACTCAAAGGACGTCTCCGTGGACCCTAAGAGCTAAAACCCCGCAGGGCCTCGACATCGGCTCCTCGGCCTCCCCGGGCCGCCAGGAAGCCTCCTCCCAACTTTCCACCCCCCACCCCCGCCCCCACCCCCGCCCCCGCCCCGGGATTCAAACCGCGGCCACCAAGACGCTTCAGTCCCGCTAGTCCCCCGAAGTGCACGCGCTCCCCGGTGACCTAGGTGCTGCCGGCCCGAGGAAGGAGGGGGATGGGAGTTTAAAAAAAAAAAAAAAGAAAAAACAAAAAAAAAAAGCCCCGGCGGCTACGCGTCCCTGTTCCTCCCCCCTCCAGCTCCGCCGTCCCCCGGGCGCCCGGCAGGTGCCTCGCTGGGGGGACCCTCCCCCCGCGGCCCAGCCGCGCCCCAGCCGCGCCCCGCGCCCTCCGCGCCAGCCCCGCCGGAGAGGAGCCGAGGCCCGGGGGAGGCGGCGCCGGGGCCCCGCGGGGACCAGCGATGCTCGCCGCGCCACCGCCGCCCACGCCCCGCCCGCGCCGGGCCCCGCACCCCCGGCCCGCCGGCCTCCGCCGGCCTCCGCCGCCCCTGCCCGCGAGCCCGCGCCCCAACGGCCGCCGCGGCCCGAGCGCGCGCCCCCGCCCCCCGGCCCCGGGAGGGCCCCCGCCCCCGCCCCCGCCGCCGCCGCCGCCGCCCGCCGCCCCCCGCCCCGCACTCACAGGCTGCCCGAGCAGGACGTGCACACGAACGAGCCGACCGTCATGTTCACGTAGGTGGGGCCGCGCTGGTCGCAGTCGAAGCACTTTCGGTTGTGCGGGAGGCCGGTCATGTCCCGCAGCATCTTCAGGTGCTTCTCCTCCTGCTTCCGCTTGGCGCTGGCCGCCATGGCCGCGGCGCCCGGGGCCGGGAGGCCGGCGGGGCCGGGAGCGGGAGCCGCAGCCGCAGCCGCAGCCGGAGCCGGAGCCGGAGCCGGGCGGCGCTGCGCCGGGGGCCCGCGCTCCCACGGGCCGCCCTGGCCGCGGCCGCCGCCCTCCGTCAGCGCGCGCCGCCCGCGCCGGGACCCCCCCCGCCGCCGCCTCGGCTCCACTCGGCTGCGCTGGGCGCGGCGCGGACGCTGCGGGGCGCGGGCGGACGGGCCGCACCAACCGGCCGGGCCGGGACAACCGCCGCCGCCGCCGCCACCTTCCCGACTCCTCCGGAGGGGGACAGAGGAGGAAGGGGCACGGCAAGAGGAGGCCCGCCCCGGGCGGCCCGAGGCCAAGTGGCGGCCGGCGCCCCCTGCCGGCCAGGAGGAGCGCGCTCCAGCGGCCGCGCCGAGGCCCGGCCTGGGGCGGGGGCGGGGGCGGGGGCGAAGGAGCGAGGATGCGAAGGCGCGGGATGCGGGCGGGCGGAGGCGCCGCGGCGTTAGCTGTGTTATCGGAGGGCTCGCGCATCACCCGACCGAGGTCCCCACCCACCGCGCCCTAAAAGGGGCCCTCTCTCCGGGGCCCGGCCTGCCTCTCTCACCATCCTGGTGTCTCCCACCCAGGCCTTCCCTGGCACCTGCACACTCCCCCCCCATCCCCACCCCACCTACCCCCCACACACACACAAGCTCCCTTCTGACCTTCTGACCCGGGCCCCTTGCCCTGCTGTTCTCTCTCTCTCTCTCTCTCTCTCTGAAGGTTTCTAGACCCTGCCACTATCCACATTTTGGACTTGATTGTTTTGGGGGTTTTCTTTATTTTTCTTCTTATTCCTTTTTTTTTTTTTTTCTTTTTTTTCTTTTTTCTTTTCTTTTCTTTTTTTTTCTTTTTTTTTTTTTTTTGGTGTGGGGATATAGCATTGAGGGATTGTTGCACACAATCCCTAGCCTTTAGCCACCAGATGCCAGAACGATTGCCCCCTCCTCAAAGCACCCCCCTCCCACCCAGCCCGTGTGGCAACCAGAAATCCCCACAGGTTGCCACATGTGGAGACATGATAGATGGATATGCAGTCAATACATTCGGGCACGTATGGCAGGCAACCTTCCTTCAGGCCAACCAACGTATTTAAAGAGTTGCCATCCACCTTGCTGAAAGCAGCCCTCCATGAAATCGCTGCGTTGGGTTTTCTTTGTAGTTCTAGTTGTTCGAAATCCTCCTTCTTATGTAGGGTTGTCTGAGTGTTGTCTGGGATCCACCCCTACCCCCCCCACTGGACTCCAAACAGCTCAGCCCCAGCATGTTCTTTACCATTCCACCCTCTGCCCCTCCCAGGGCTGGAAGCGAGGTGCTCAGTGTTCATGGGGTGGAGGCGTTCAGTGTCTCATTTAATCTCCGCAAGATCCCTTTGGGGTAAGCATTAGTATTCTTTCCATTCTCGTAAGTCTGGAAGCTGAAGCCCTGTGGGGGGGGGGTAAGTAAATCCCCCCCCCCAGGGGGAAATTTAAATTTAGTAAATTGACTTTACTATGAAAGTAAATTTCATACATACTGGAAAACTGAGATTCCAACCCAGACAGACCATAGAACCCGAATCTCTTCATCACTCTAAGCAAACACAGCCAGCAGGATGTTAGAAAGCATCCCTGCCCCTCATGTCCCAAAGGAGTACAGGGAGACCCGGAGAGCTGAAGTCCCAAGATCGCTCAGCTGGGGAGTGGGAAGGCAAGATTCGAACCCACATTTCCTAATCGCCAAGGCCAAGCCTTAGACCTCCCATGAAAGTGAAGGGATGAATCGCCCAAGAGGGACTTCATGTTAGTATTATACCATCAACAATAGCTAAATATTACAAGAAAGTGATCAACAGGTTTTGGATTGGTCAATGGATTTATTTTTTAATTTTCTTTTAAGGAATATATTGAACTCCCATGAGACCATGGCCCACCTTCAATAATTATCAGCTAATGGCTAATGTGCTTCCTACCCTCCCCAGCCTCCCATCCCTCCTTCTATTATTGTGAAGCAGATTGCAGATAGCATACCATTCACCTGCACACATGTTACTTTGCGTTGCTAAAAAAAATAATTTTAACTGAACCATGATACCATTAGCACAACTAAAAAATTAATAATTCCTTAAAATCGTGAAATATCCCATCAAGAGTTGAAGTTTCTCGCTGATGTTTAAAAAAGATTTTTACAGCTTATTTTAATCCATACATTGTCGTTGGGTAATATATGGGTTATAAAGTCTATGCATTTCCCCTCTATCTCCTTTTCCTCTTGTAATTCTGTTTTTTTTTTATTTATTTTTTTTATTTTTTATTTTTTTTAGGAACTGGGCCCTTTGCCATGTTGCTTCTCACTGATTATGTTATTTAACACCTTTACCTTTTCTAAAAATTTGTGGTTGGGTCTAGTTCACTTGTTTCCAGTTCAATATTTTCTTGTTCTTGGCAAAATATGATTTTTTTGTGTGCTTCCATCGGCGGCATGTGAGGGTAGGAGTGCGAGGGGGGTCCTTTCTCTCTTTTTATGATATTAGCAGCCATTGATGATTAATGTCTAGATTCCTTGATTTATTAAGGGTTACACAGAGGTGATAATCTAGCTCTGTCATTCCTTCCCCATTTGTCAGTTCCAATGTTTCCATAAAGATGAACTGCATCTCAGCTACTATCTGGCACAGTTTATGTCAGAAAGACAGGGTATATGTTAGATTCTTTTCCTTTATTCCAAAATTTTCCAGAGAACACATTGGTTTCCTATCACCTTGCAGTGGTGATCAATATTTTTGTCAATGTCATTACAGACTCAAGAAATTAAATACAGTTGACATATTTTGTCTCCTCGGTGCTCACATTGTTTTCTCACTGGCCTTTGGGAGCCTCTTAAAGTTGGCTCTTGAGTCTTTTGGACAAGACCCTTGACCTAAGGTCATCTGGAGTGCCATGACAGCAGGGCCCTGTGCTGTTTAGATGACAGCCCTGGAATGTCCAAACCTGGACTGATCAAAACAGAGGCTTACTTACCAGCCCCTGTCCTGATAAATATAAGACACCCAGCAGACTCTTACTCATCACCCACAAACGTGCTTAACCCACAGCCAATGGCTTGTTTCTATGTTTGTGATGCTCCCTTGTCATTTGTATGTTTTCTGGCTGCTCATCTTTCCATGGTTTGTCATCTGATAAATGCCAAAATCAGAAGGCGTGGCTGCAGCACCTTGTACAAACAGTTTAATACGCGGTTGTTTCATTATCGTGTTGTTTAGAGAAGCAGGAGAAGGTATTTCCAGAGTATCCATCTGGAGGAAGGAGGAGTTCAGGTGATGTCCAAAATATTTCCTACATATAAAGCTGAAAGTCCATATGGCGGGCTGAATTTTGGCCTTTTCGCACTCTGTGTAATATAAAAGCAAGTTTCTACTTTTAAAAATCCCAAGGGAGGTTTGCAGTATGTCAGGCCAGACTATTTATTTACTGAAATTTCCTTATCCCTCACATGAACACGCAAGGAGGTATCATTATCCTCACTTTATATAGGAGGAAATTGAGAGTCTGAAAAGCTGGCTTGCCCAAGGCCACGCTGGAAATGAAGCAATAGGTTGGGATTCAAACTCACATCGGGCTGCACCTCACCGGGCTGCACCTCACCAGCTTCTACTTCCAGTAACTGAATCCTGGCCCTGCTTATGAAGCAGAAATTACCTTCAGAGATGTTAGTACTGCAGCCAAAGTGATCTTTCAAAATGCTAATGTGACTCAGACATCCCCAGTCTCCTCCCTGCCCCCCCCCTTACAGCCTTTCAGTGACTTCCCACTGCTCTGAGGCTGAAAGAAAAGCCCTTTGAAAGTGGCCTCCTTCTTGCAGACCATGCTAGGCCTCCCCATCCCGCCCCAGCTCCAATGTGCCCCAGGCATGACCCTAAATCTCCACCACCCTGCTCCAGCCCTACTTCCTTCTCAGGGTTTCATATTCCCTTCTGTCCCACCTCAGGGCCTTTGCACATGTATTGTTGCTTCCAAAAAGAGTCTCCCTCTCTTTTCCTTCTCATCCCTTAGATCCAGCTCAATATCTGGTTTTCAGAGATCCTTCTCTGTCCCTCCTAGTTAAGTCAAACCCCATAGTAGGTGCTCAGTAGCATGTACCTCTCCTTTAGAGCGCATGCTGCTGTGGCTATTTACAGTGCTTTGTGATTTCCAGTTAGGGTCCCTAGCCCCCCACTACATAGTGGACTTCACTCAGGAGGGGCTTAGGTCTGCGTTTGCTCACCATTACTCCTCCAGTACTTAGCATGGAGCCTGGCTCTTAGAAGGGACTCAGTAAATATTGGTTGAATGAATAAATTAATACAGCAGCGGGGAGCCAGAGAATAAAGCGTCCTTCAGTCTTATGCAGTGGGTTCTGCACTCTGTTTATCACTGTCACTGCTGTTTTGGCTCCCAGAATGATTACAGCTCTGTCCAAGCTACTATAGTTTTGTTAAAGAACTTGCAAATTCTGAAATCAAACCTCTTGACGGTAAGAATCTAAAACCTGACTTGCTTAGAGGCTCCTGCCGGTCTTATCACCAAGGGTGACTCAGAAAATGTCCTGAACAAACCCTGGCTTTGGAGAGGCCCCAAGGAGCCAGCAACGGAGCTGCCAACTCATCCTAGGCTACCCCACCCTCGGCGCCTGGAGGCGAGGCCCAGAAAGGAGGCCCTTCGGTGTCTTACCAGACAGCAAAGCAGGACAAGCAATAACAAGTATCATAGGATAACTAGAAGTGGCTTCGTTGCCCAGAGCATCGGAGTGGGAAGGGGAGGGCTCCCCATTCAAGAAGAACTCAAATTTAGACTTAACAATAATCTCTAACTGAGCTACCCACAGGGTCAAGGAGAACCACCAACATAATAGAAGATCCTGGCAGGCACGCATGCATGTCCCATGTGATCCTTGCCACCTGCATGCAGCAGGCCCTAAAATCATACCTTTTTTTTTCAGATTTTTATTTAAATTCTAGTTAGTTAACATATGGTGTAATATTGGTTTCAGGAGTAGAATACAGTGATTCATCACTTACAACACCCAGTGCTCATCATAACAAGTGCCCTCCTTAATCCCTAGCACCCATCTAGCTCTATTCATACTTTTAACAAGTCCTGGATTTACTTTGTGGATAACACCATTCTCTTGTTTTCTTGGGTTGCTTGGGTATTAAAAGGTCTGATTTGTTAAGTATAATTATTTTTAAGCATATCACAGTTTTTGTGGCCCCATTTAGACATCTTTTCGTGTTCTAATATACTGGGAGCCTTGAAAACACTGAAGTGGCATAAGCCCTCTCTGAGATGACTGCCACGTCCTCCCCACTCCCCACCTCCCTGCCCAGCCCCAGCTTGAAGCTCTGACCTTTCAGAAGCTCCAGCTCCTCCCCCAGACACCCAGTTTCGGGCTGGTGAGCCTGGTCTGTTGGAGAACCTCGATCCTACATTCTTAGGGTCCTCATATCTTCCGTTCCTTTAGAACCCCCTGATGCGCCAAGGCGATTTCGATTAGCAGAGGAGCTACTGGACAACAGTGAGCATTTACAATCTAGGAAAACTGGGCCTGGGGGTTTTCCCTTTTCATTGACAACTTCCCTCCTTTCCAGGTTCCGGCCCTAAAACCAATGCTACTTTTTATGGCCCATTTACACAGTGTAAAAGGCCAAGTGATGGTGGCCTCATTAATTCCCGTAGGCCCCCGGGTTTCATAGAATGAATAATCATAGGGCCTATGTATGAAGCACCGTGGAACAATATTCAACTCAATTTTTTCCCCATTCTTCTGTTGATAGCGCCTTCCTTTAGCTGTGGTTTGATTATTTTTAACCTCGCTTGCTGATGCGCTTTTTAATTTGCAAGAAGCAGTGAGATAGAAAAGGAAGAGGGGAAAAAACCTACAGAAGACAGGCAGTCAGTGCACACTTCCTGGAAACATCAGTGTGGTTTCTGGGTAGTCTCTGCAGAGAGCGCCAAGAAACTAGACACCTGAAGGACCCATGTCCCTCAGCACCAGGCAGTCGCCTGGCTTCCTTCTCCCTAAAGGCAGCCAGGATAAACAAAGAGGCTGCTGAAGCTGCCCCCACAGCATCCGAGCTGCTGAAGACCTTCTCTTCTGCTGGGATTCCTTTCACTGTGTCCTTCATGGGCTTTGTCTCACCAGCCAAACTCTGCTCAGAGAGCAGGGATCCAGTCACAACCTGTGTCTCGAGTTTGCCAGGCCATGGAAGGAACATGCCAGTTGGTTGACTGATCCAATCCCAGGCCATTCTAGAAGCCCAGAATAATTGCAACTAGACTTCAGTTATCCATTTATCAGAAAGGCATTTTCTGGACTTTGGAGGGAAACCAAAAAGACTTTTCAGCCTTCATTCATTCATTCATGCATGCATGCATGCATTCACTAGATATCCAGTGGGCACCTACCATCTGCCAGTCACTGTGCTAGACCCTCGGGGATTCTGCAACAAACAGGTCAGAGTCCCGACCCTCCTGGAGCCCATGCCCCCACAAGAGGGAGAGCAAACAATAAATACATTAGTAGAAATGGACCAGGTGGTGCCAAGTGCTCTAATGGAAAACGAAGCAGAGTAAGGGAGGGCATGTGAAAGGAGGTGGTCAGGGCAGGCCCAGAGGCAGGTGACACGGAACAATTCTGGGACTTGGGCATGTCAGAAATCATAGGCCAAATGGCCTGTTACAGACGCTCTGCAACTGCGCGGCTTCCCTTCCTCAGATTGTGCCAGGATCAGAAATCCTGAGCTGCCCTGCGCCGGTGGCCTCTGGAGACCTGGAATCATCTTCTTCAGAAGCCAAGGGAGAGAGAAAAGGTCCCTGCGTCTGCAGCAGCAAGAGACTCAGGGTAAGAAATGCTCCATTCACGTCGTCAATGGAACGTTGTTCTTGCCCATTACTGAGGACAGAAAGGGGACCTTCCCTTCTGGTTCAGGGGAAAGAAAGAGGCCCCTGTGGGGAGAGAAACCTGCTCTAGTTATCAGAAAAGAAACACCAGCGGGGCCTCTGGGACTTAGAGCCCTCCGTTTTGAAGGGGTCAGATGGAGACATTTCAAAAGTGGGTCTCTAAAAAGACTCCTCTTCCTTTGCTATTTCTCACCTGAGGCTGGCAGATGGGTAATAGCTCCTTGTACACCAGGGGGTGAACTGAACACAAAGGAACTCTCTGGAGCCCGGCTGAATGATGTCACCATCACACCTCACCTCCAGAAGGGAAGCGATTGCACAGAATTCCACTGGTGATATCTCAGTAATGATGACTAACATTTCCTGGCCCCAAGCAGTAAGCCCTACGCAGAGCACGTGCTGCAGAGTAACCGCAGGAATCCTCACACACAGCCTTTGGCAGGTACCTTTCATTGTCATGCCCATTTTACAGATGAAGAAACTAAGGACCCACCCCCCGAGTTAAGGACCTTGCCGAGTTAAGGACCTTGCCAACGGCATACAGCTGGGAAGTGATGCAGCTGGGATTTGCAGGTTGGCCATTTAACTCCAGAGCCCATGACTCAGCCTCCAGGGTCAGCACCACATCATCTTGCGGGATGCTTTTGTCCATCAAACCCGATCCTACAGGAGAGCAGGAAAAGCCAGGAGGTATGTACGCTTTCCTGCTCTGGATCTGGCCCCTGAGGGTGCAAACAGCCTGACCGTCGTCACTAGGCTGCTTTAGCCTGTGGTTTCTGCCCTATGGGGAGGTTGCCTTCCCCCCGCCCCCCACCCCCCAGAGCTTCAGGCTGTGCACTTGAAGGACCTGTCTTCGCTCAAGAAGTTATTTAGGTGAGGGAAATTACCCAAAAAGCCACACACACCCAGCTCCCACAGTAAAAACGTCCTGAATGTTCATTTAGGTCATGGTTGCCAGACAGATTTGTCCTCACTGAGTATGCGTGGCGCCAGAGAGCAGAGTCCACTGTGGAGGCTGTGGGAGCCCCTGGAGCAAGTTTACTTAGCCGTTTTTATCATAGGATAACCTACCACTTTATTATTAGTCATCATCCCAGCCCTGGGGCTACTGATGATTCAGAAGGTTGAAGTGAAGACTGAATGAGGTGCTCTACCCAGCACAGCACCTGGCATTTCTCTAAACCCTACTGTCCTTCTTCTTCTTATCTTGAATATGCCTACTAATTCCCTTTCCTTCATTCGGTGTGTGTTGCTTGTAAGGTACCAAGTCAACCACAGCTGCAGCTTAGCAGCAATTTGCTAGAAGCTGCTCTAAGTGAGCCCCCCCATCCCCCCAGATATGTGGCTACTCTTCAACCCGTACCACGTCACACTCTGGTTGGTGGAAATCACGTGTGGTCTGTAGGGCAGTCGGTGATGTGCATGAACAACGGCGTCTTGCTCAGCCCACACTGGCGCTTCATCTGTTCTGAGTAAGTGGCCATATCTGGTCAAATAGATTCTGCAGATGACATGTTCCAAGCACATCTAACCATAGAAGCTACGCGCTCATTCATTGCTGTTCTATTTGGAGGGGAGAGAGAGCATGCCTGTCTGTGTGTGTTTAGGAAGTGGTGAGAAGTTTCTTGAAGCAGGCCTACATCTCCTCTGTGTGCCTTACACAGGACGGCAGGGCAGTTATGAGCACGGTTTCTGGGTCAGACTGTCTGGATCCCAATCCCAGGTTTCCCCTGGAAGCTTGAGCAAGTAACTTCACCTTTCTGTGCCTCTGTTTTCTCACCTGTAAAATGGGAATGATAGTATCACCTACTTTATAAGATTGCTATAAGGATTAAGTGATTTAATATGTAAAAGCACTTGAAACAGTGTCTGGCAGATAGCAAGCACTCTACAGGGGTTAGGTATCATTATTACGTTCCCTTCTCCTCCCATCAATCACCTCACCTACAATTCAGCCAACGTAAGCAAGCAAAAGTGTGTGTGTGTGTGTGTGTGTGTGTGTGTGTACACATATGTACTGGCTTCCTAGAACATTCTTTTTTGTGATTGTTTCATTTGTTTTTTTAATATCCTAAGTACTATAGGAGTACAATCTCTCTCTCTCTTTCTTTTTTTTTTTTAAACTTCAAACAATGCTTGTGTGGTGAGTTAAGTCGTGTCCTCCATTCACCTGGAACCTCAGGATGTGATCTTATTTAGAAATAGGGTCTATCAGGACACCTGAGTGGTTCAGCAGTTGCGCGTCTGCCTTTGATTCAGGGCATAATCCTGGCCCAGGGATCAAATCCCACATCGGAGCCTGCTTCTCCCTCTGCCTGTGTCTCTGCCTCTCTCTGTGTATCTCTCATGAATGAAAGGATAGAATCTTAAAAAGCAACAAAAAAAAAAGAAAAAAGAAATGGGGTCTATGAAGATGTTGAGGACCTCAAGATGAAATCATCCTAATTTAGAGTGGGCCCTAAATCCAATGACTGGTGCCCGTATAAGAAGACAAGAGAAGGGGTGCCTGGATGGCTCAGTTATCTAAGCCTCTGACTCTGGATTTCAGCTCAGGTCATGCTCTCAAGGTCATGAGATTGAGCCCCACATCGAGCTCCATGCTCAGCATGGAGTCTGCTTCTCTCCTCTCTCTCTCCCTCTACCACTCCCCCAGCTCACTTGCTCTCTCTCACTCTCTCTCTCTCTCTCTAATATAAATAAATCTTGAAGAATAAGAAGGAGGAGGAAGAGGAGGAGAGAGGAGAGAGGACACACAGGGAAGAAGGCCATGTGACAATGGAGGCAGAGATGGGGGGGGGGATGCTGTCATGAGCCAGGGAACACCTGGGACCACCAGAAACTGGAAGATGCAAGGGAAGATTCTTCCGTAGAGCCTTTGGAGGGAACATGGCCCTGCTGACACCTTGATTTTTGAGCTCCTAGCCTCCAGATCTGTGAAAGGATAAATTCCAGTTGTTTTCAGCCACGTAGCTTGTGAAACTAGCAGCCCTAAGAATGAATACAGTCAGTAAAACCAAAGTTCCCCTGGACCACAGCCAGGACAAGGTCTGCCGCCACTGCCTGTTCCTGGGTGCCTCAGGGACCGTGTCCTGTCTCCCAAGAACACTGCCTCTGATTCGTGACCTTAAAAGACAAGGAGATCCTCTAGAACGATGTCTCCTCTTTTCATAACTCAAGGCTTTCAGGGTAATTTTAACAATGCTACTTCCTCTTTCTCCCACAGGTTATGTTTTTGGTCTATCTCAGTCATTTTCTACAAAGTTGATTAATATAGGTCCTTTAATATTAAGATGGGTCTGTTCTCTGTAAGAACTGAAAGTTGCCCTTTGAGGAGTGTTTTGTCCCATCTTGCAGCTGTGAGCATGAGACACAGTGATCAATACAGAGGGAGGGATCTTTGATGCAACATTTCAAATGGAGAGAATATTAGATATCACCTCTGCCTGTGACTCTTACCAGCGTGGGGGTTACAGCTCCTTTTGATATAAGATGCCAACTCTCCATCCCTTAACTATGCACTGAACATGTAAAATATGATCTCAGTCCTGCCCTTGTGCCTCGGTTAAAATCCCTCTTGTTTTACAGTTGAGGATCATCAGCCTCTGAAAGATAAAGAAGAAAAAAAAAGGCCTCAAAGTAATCTGTGGCAGATCCAGGAAAAGAGCACAGGTTCTCCATGACCCACCATCTCATCTTTCTGTCTCTCAGTCTGAAGACCTCAGTTTGCCACCAAAGGTGACAAACATGGTGAAGAGGCCGCCGAGGGAGAAGAAGCCCTGAACTGATGGAGTCAATGGCCAGAGCAAGGGGAGAGTCCAAGGTCTACAACCAGGTGGTGGCCAGGACACCACAATGGGTTCCCAGGACCTGGCATCCTCCACTCTCCACGGAGGCCAAGACAAAAGAAAAGAACTTTACATTAAAGTAACAAAGCCTTGGATAATGCAAGGAGAATTTATTTTACATAACAAATCTTTGCATTTCTGAAAGAAGTTTATATAATGTCCTCTGCAAACCTCTTAAAAATAGAATAGCACCTCATCTTTCTAAGATGAGTTAAATGTAGACAAATACGAAGGCAAGAGGACAGGCTGGTCAGGAATGAGAGCTACGTGGTCCGTGGGCACCACTTGGTACCACGTCTATACCAATACCAGATGTGGCTTCAGAATCCTTCACCTCAGCTCTCCAGAAGTTACTCCCAGTCGGCAATGAGGTCTGCAACCTATTTGCCATCCTCTGGCTAAATGATCTTCCGACGTTGTTTCTAGTCTCCTGTGAGTAGATATTTCCTTCTACTCCCATTTAAACTTTCTGATGGCTTTACTTGGTTCAGCAGAGACCTAGAGCCCTCCCTTTTTAGGACAGGGATCTCTCTTAGGATTTCTTCTAATAGCTGTGCTCCTACATTCTCAGTCATGTGAAAGAATGGAAAAGGCCCTAAAAATTCTTTTTTTTTTTCAAGATTTTATTTATTTATTCATGACAGACAGAGAGAGAGAGAGACAGAGACATAGGCAGAGGGAGACGCAGGCTCCATGCAGGGAGCCTGATGTGGGACTCGATCCCGGTATTCCGGGATCACACCCTGAGCCAAAGGCAGATGCTCAACCGCTGAGCCACCCAGGAGTCCTGGGCCCTAAGAATTCTTGCTGACTTTCCCATGTTTGCCTGGGCTACAAACACAATTCCTTAGAAGTATCAAATTCACCCTTAACTATGGCCCTGAAGTCTTGAGTCTTGGTTTTTGATACTCTCTTTTGTAGCAGCAATCTCTCTCTCTCTTAAAAAACAAGAATGAAGAAGATAAGCTCCATGTATCCACTGGACATGGAGTTCAGATACATCGACTCTAAGAGCCCAGTGGTGGCTCCCTTTCTTGACACTGTTATTGGCTTGCATCACTAAGCATTCCAGAACTACTTCTGCAACTTCCAACCCTGCGTTTGCCCCAGTGCCCCCTTTGACTTGATGATTTGTCTTCTGTGATATAACCATACAGGGAACTACCGAGTCAACTTAAATGTTCCACCCAAGTGGGAGAAGCCACGTGCTAGGAACGTTGCAGCCAGGGTTGGGAGAATGGCTGAGTTTTCCCTTCAAGACATGGAGCGCGCGAGAGAGGGGCTGGACAGGATGTGGTGCTGTGTTTTGGGTCTTCTAACTCAAAGTCTTGATTAAAACAGTGTGAACCAAAGAGGTTTGCATACTTTCTGATAGGATTCCTGTTTAAGAAGTCATTTGGTTTTTTTCCATTTCCACGCTCACCTTCCTCCACTGTCCATTTTCAACCCAGTGCTAGAGGGGTCTCTTTAAACTTCCAGATCATATCCAGTTGCCAGTCAAAATCCTATATTGCCCATTCCCCATCCCCACCTCTATTCCCCTGTCTGCAGGGCTCCTCCTCTTCCTCTTTTTGCCCCAGCCCCTCTGACCTTGCCCACATCAGAAAGACACCAGGCTCCCACCTGGGGCCCTTACTCTTGCCTTTGCTTCTGCATTAAACCGAATATTGCTTGGCCAACTCCCTCACTTCTCTTCCTCCCAGTTTCTCCACAGAACCTGCCTGTTTGACCTGCCTGCACATATGCACACCCTGGCCTGCCATCCCCATGAGCCCACTCTCCTTTTTGTCTTTGTTTTTATTTCCCAGAGCACTTCTGAACTTCCTAGGTACTCTATCATTCTTACTTATTATGTTTACTGTTTATTATCTATCTCCCATGAGAATATAAGCTCCAAGAGGACAGGAAGCTCTTTCACCAATTTTCTTTTTCACTTATATATTCCAAGGGCCATGAATTGTGCTAGGCACTTAAGAGGTTCTCAGTGAATATTTGATGCATAAATGGTTGAATGATTAAACCCATGAGTGAATAAAGCCCTAGTTCTGGGATGTATACTGGTTAGTAACAAAAACATCCCCTCCAAAAGGTTTCTAAAGAAGTGGAGGGAAAAATCAACATTGTAAAAAGGCTGAACACAAATAATAGCATTTACTCTTCTCCTTGATATATTACTCACTGGTGGTATCTACCTATCTTTATAGGAACAAAACTGACAAAATTTCCAGTGGGTAGTTTGTACAGTTTTTTTGTTTTTTGTTTGTTTTTTTTTTTTTAACTGAAGAAGTTCCCACCAGATCTTTGGGTCTTTGGGGCAAACACCAAACTGTTGCCTAGATTGCTCTAACAGAACGTTAGGTTTCTCTTCATTGGATGGGAAGCAGAAATGTGCGTACAAGGAAGTGACTTAAAAGTCATAAATATTTTGCCCAAAGAAAGATGCTTTTGTGATTGAATGATGGAATAATTTATGCTAACTACCTTTCAGTGACTCTAATTTTGTATGCAGAGGTGAGCTCATGTAATGAGGAGCCAAAAAGCCTTAGCAAGACACACTCTCTGGACTGTTAATGAAATGCCAGGCCCAAGGGTAACTCTAAGGCGGTGTAATGTATTATCATGTATTATCATGGAATAACCATCATCCCGTCCAATTAACTTTTGCAGATGAAGCAACCTTGAATCTAAATGCCAGCAATATTGGGCTATATAAAGACATCATGATTCTCTTTGATACAAAGTCTGATGCCTGAGGCCCGGTGAAACTGTAAAACTCTGAATCTGAGACAGGAGAGGAAATCTCACACAAAATGACAGTACAGACTCGATGTACTCAGAGGCCTTATGCTCCTTAAGGAAAATGTACGTTTGTGTACCAGTTTGTGTTTTAACAACTAACCACTGTTTCTTGTTCCCTTCACTGTACTTTGCCGAAGTTCTTTACACAATCTAGATGCCGATGTGATTGATTAGACACGAACACCATGGCATTCTACTGTGCAGGCATAACAACCCTGTAAGTCTAATCTGTCTAACCTTTTAAAAAGCTATACGTAATTGCTAAGACTTGATGAGAGGGTACACTGGAGGAGAGCTTTCCAGATGAATCTCTGGTGAAAGTCCAAGGTCAACAGCATTTTATGGACATAGCAGGGGTTAGCCTTGGATTCTTAGACTGGGTACCCTCCTAAGAAAACCCAGGCCCTATGTTGAAATCTGGCCGGGATTTGCAAAGACTGGGACTCTCCTTCTTGCTGCCTCCAGAGTCAACAGGCTCCATGCCAGGCCATTCTCTGTGACCTCTCTGTGGCCACTGTGCCAAGCCTGGGCCCTCTGGCCCTTGCATCCTGAAGCTTCTCCATCACACACCATTTCTTTCTGACTGTCCCTCATTCTCCTCTTTACATGGCTGCTTCTCAGGAGAGGAAGATTCTGAGATTTTCTGTTCAACAACTCTGCTCCTGTACTGCTTGCTCTGTCCTTACTCCCCCTTCCCTCTTACCTCCCACCTGCCCCCTGGCCTGGCGCGTGCCAAGATTAGGAGCCGAATAAAGCTCAGGCACCTGGCCACTCAGGTGGTTAATGCTCTGCCCCCAACCATGTGTGGGACTTTGGGTTAGCCACCTCACTTCTCCATGCCCCGATTTCCTTGTTTGCAAAGTGGATGACAACTTTTATCCATGTTTTGGTGAGTCTTCAATGAGGTGGTCCATGTAAAGTGCTCTGAACAATGCAAGGCACATATTACCCATTGCTACTGTTATCTGCAAATTCAGAAACCT
Organism: Vulpes vulpes; assembly: GCF_048418805.1. Lineage (NCBI taxonomy): Eukaryota > Metazoa > Chordata > Mammalia > Carnivora > Canidae > Vulpes > Vulpes vulpes. The sequence continues at coordinate 11,500,296 of NC_132788.1, forward strand.
ATGTATCCTTCAATCCTCTGGCCAGATTGCAATCTTATATGAAGCCTTGCCAGATTTTTTCAACCAGAAATAATGGTTCTTGGTTCTTGTTTATTAATTTGAAGCCTCGAATACTAGCCTGGCCTTTTTCTTACCCCCCTTGGAGCGGTAGCATTACTGAGCAACAAGATGTGTCGAGCCTAGGGCTCAATAATTCATATGTATCATCTTATTTGGTTTTGAGAAGTAGATATTACTACTTTCATTTTCAGTCAGGGAAACCAACATCCACAAAAGTGAGATTCACAAAGCAAACATGACTAAACTCACATGTCTTCTCAACTTCATTTCTGGATTAACTGCCCTCCAATGGCAAGGTCAGCATCTCTTACTCACTTTCTCTGTCCCTCATGGAGAAGTATTTAAACATCAAGTACTGTTGATTTGAAATGAATGTATGGTTCGGATACTGGACAGTCTAGTGGTATAAGAATTGGCATTTATCTTACATTGAAAAACATTCTGATGCATGTTCACGTGTGTTATTAAAATCTTGCAACAATTTTAGAAGATATGTATTATTGTTGCCTTGACTTCTCAAATACGCAACTGGAGAAAGAGAGGTTAATTGGCTTTCCCCAGACCAAATTGCCAATAGTGGCAGAGCCAGGATGCCAATCCAGGTGTCCTTCCATGTGCTGCCCACTAGAACACCATTGCCTTTTCCCCAATACCATCTGAGATCCAACCGATGGCACAACCTTGGAGACAGAATAAATGTTACATGAATTTCAAGTACTGCAAAAGTGGCCATGACCACAAATTGGCAGAAAACATGAAACAGTTTTGCCAGAGTTCAGCTCTTTAAAGGAGGAAGACGGAGTAACCCCATACCAAACCAAGTTAAAGAAATCTCATTCTCATTCTGTGGGAAGAAATATTCAGCTTAAATAGTTCCTTTAATCCAATTATCAATTTATAGAAAGCAACAAGTCAATGGATTTAGGCACTCTACCTGTCGTACTTCCTAAGCCAAAGAATTCATTTCTAGAACATTCTTTCTCATCTTTCAGGAAGGTCAGGCATGGTATCATTTCAACATCTCTCCTGCCATGGCACCGCTACAAACAGACTGGACTAGGTGACGTAATTGTTTCTATATTTCTAAATATGAATGAGCAGGTTGGTGTGTTATACAACAGAGAAAGAGAAAGAGCGGCTGTGTCTTTAGCAACATGCCCCATTTCAAGAAGCAGACCATGTTTACTAGGAAGTTTGTTCATCACAGATCTGTAGAAAGAAGGGTAGCAAAAATGCTGATGCATGTTTGCAAAGGGAACAATTGCAACATGAGTCCGGGGAGTTGAACTAAAACTGATATTTGCCTTTCTTCACCTGATGGGGTTGGAGGGGAGCTTGACCCCATTATCTTGACCTCCAGGCTGATTTAATTAGGGTAGAACAGATTTCAACATGGATAGGGTACCTACAGGGCCATATACTGCACAAGTTATATACTAAATGCAGTGCCCTCGGCCACATGGTAAGAGAAATAGAGCAAGGAATCAGAGATAGAGCCTTCGCTGGAAGGATTTTGTGTATAATAGGAAAGGAAATGTAAATGACCTCAAAATGAGACAGAAAGTGAAGTGTCACCAGAATGGTGAGATAATATGAGAAGGCAGCTCAAAGAAAGGTGCAATTGTCCTGGTCTCAAAAGGATGAGGGATAGGAAAGTTCATGGAGGAGGTGGCAGTGGAGATGGACCGGCTTTCGAAGGCACTTGGCCCTGGAAAGAAACACCATCCCAGACAAGGGAAACAACCAAGACTAATGTTGAGTGGGAAAATCCGAGAGGCAGACAGAGAATACAGAATTTCATTTGTTTGTAGAATAGGATGCTGGAGATGGGCAAGGTTTGGAGGGCACTCAGCCCTGGGAAGGAAGACCATCCCCGTCAAGGGAAACAACCAAGACTAGTGTTAGAGTGGGAAAATCCAAGAGGCAGACAGATAATAGAGAATTTTATTTTTTGTAGACTTTTTAATAGTAAATTCTATTAATGAGGTTTAGTAAACATGGATGGGGTGTTTTTCAAGAAAGGGAACCTCTTCTCAATTAGCCAGTCCCTTGTATGACCCTTTCTTACCTCTCCTAGCAGGAGAAGACATTTTAAGATGCATCAAGCTACAAGGCTGGTGCAGCCAGTCGGCCACCAACTAGGAAGCATTTCATGGAATAATGTTTAGCCTTGACAACTGAAGACCTGCCTGTGGTTCATATAATATAAAAAGTTCTGCAAGCTACAGAGAAGACAGCAAAATCCATGCTCCCTTCTTCACAGAGCTTGCTAAGGCAACTACTTGATTTTCAATGTTCAATTGCACATCAGCGGTACGTAATACTTGTACTGACACATCCATGCCTCGTACTTGATTTTACAATCCAGATGTGTTGAACCAACTTTTCTTATATCTGTGAACACCATCATGGAAAAAAGGGGTGGGGGGAGAAAAGAAGAAAGAGAAAAACTGGTCCCGTGTCTCAATTTCTGCATTTCATAATTCAGCAGAATCGAGGAGGCATAGTGTGATCTCTCTCCCAAAAAGGAAAGAAGGTGTTTTACTGCCAAATTGAATATCTAGATTTGGCTGTGATTTTTAAGCCACCTGGTTGCATATTTCAAGATTTTTCCTTTTGCGACTGTATCTTAGCTCCATCTATATACGAATATGTGCCGGCCCTCACTACCATAAAAAGGCCAACTTTTACTTCGCCTCGAATCTCTAACGTTTTCTGCCTTATGAAAAATGGACACTGCAATGTTGTGTTTGGCCCAGGCTACTAAAAAAAAAAAGAAAAAAGAAAGAAAGAGAGAAAGGAAGAAAGAAAGAAAGAAAGAAAAGAAAGAAAGAAAGAAAGAAAGAAAGAAAGAAAGAAAGAAAGAAAGAGAAAGAAAGAAGGAAAAGAAAAGAAAAGAAAAGAAAAGAAAAGAAATCTTTCTTCAGGAGAATTTGACCCTGTTCCCACTGTTTTCTCAGCATGTTTTCAGCATCAGCACATTGATTATGCTGTCATTAGCCAGAATCCTGAGACAGGAAAAGATCTATTAGGTCATCAAAGCCCAGTCCTAAAGCAGGCTGATGTCCCCTGGGAGAGGCTGTGACACGCCGTCTTAGGCAAATGACCAAGGAACATGAGGAGGCATGTGCAATTTTACCCTGCTACAGTTTTTAATTTTTTTTCAAGTTTCTGAAATAACTCCCGAGACTGTCCAAAAAACAGTTACACTGCTCTATTTAGGTTAGAGGTTCTCAACGGAGAGCGATTCTGCACCCCCCCCACCCCACCCCCAGGAGACGTTTGGCAATATTTGGAGACATTTTTGGTTGTCGGGGCTTGGGGGGAGGAAAGGCTGCTACCGGCCTCTACTGGGTAGAGGCCAAGCGATGCTGCTGAACATCCCACATTGCCTGAGGCAGCCCCCCCTCCACCACCACAAAGAATTATCAGGCCCCAAATGTCATTACTGCCAAGGTTGAGAAACTGGTCAAGGTCTTTTCCTATGCTTTTTTTTTTTTTTCTTTTTTCCTGCTGTCTAGCTGTTCACTCAGCCCCAAGCAAAGCAGATTCCTTGGCTTCATGGCTTCAAGGAGTACACACTATTGTGAAGTAAACCATTTTAAACTACTAATCCTGGCTCTTAGTCCCAGCTTAAGCAAGTGTTTAAAATCATACAGAGAAACAAAAGCATCTTCTCTAGTTGTTTCAAGAGTCGGATGATTGAATTTCATAAGACTTCAAGTCAGGTAATTGGCTCTCAAGAGCCTCAAGGAAAAAGAAACCGTCACACATGCCTAAATTATCAGAGCTGTACCGTTCATCAGAAGCTTGTATTTTTGTTTCTACATATTCTTCGAGTGTATGCTGTGATAGGCAGAGTAGATCTTTAAAGTCAAAACCTTAAATGAAACCCTCTATTGGTAGCAAGCAAGTATCTCAGGAGTATCCAAGAGATAACCCTATCGCCTGCCCTTACCCCAAATCATATCCAACATTCATTCTCCTTTAGGAAGTAAAGAAAGGAAAAGAGACTATAAGCTAGGATGGAGCAGGAGCATAAGGACAAGGTAAGGAAAGGAAAGACGAAATAGAAACGAGAGACATAACTGGAAGTTTTGTGTGTGCAGGTTTGGAAGGGCCTTGGCAGCCCAAAGGTTCCTGGTTAGCTCTTCAACCTCCAGTAATGGAGATTCCAATCCTACAGGTCAGGAGAGGTTATAAAGAAAAAAAAAATGGATAAACCAATTTACTTAGGAACTGTTACCAGAATACTAGCATCAAAAAAGTAAGCACTATTATGAATACATTGGCTTAAGGTTATCATTTGTCATAATATTTTTGCTTGCTTCGAGTTTCTGGTTTGGGAAATCTAATTTGAGTTTATATTTTCAAAGACCAAAGAGTTCTTACAAATTCCACGTTAGCTCAGATGTTTTGGAAGTATGAGGAGCAAGCCAGATCCCCTGCAAATCCTTATGAAACTCTTTGGGCTCCGAAGCAGAATAAGCAGTGCCCACGTGAAACATTAAAGCCCCTCCCTCTGTAACCCATTAAGGAGTCACTCTTTCCTTGAAATTATGCCTTGATTATGACAGCCTTCCCCCTCCCCCACCCCAAACAGAATCAAGGTTGGACTTTTCTGCACTATTGGGCTAACTTGAATTAAAATCTGTCGCTTGCATTCAGTTACAACTCTGTTAACATTTCCTAATGAACTGTGTCTGATCTTCGGGCATTTTCTGGGGTATTTGTGACAATAGTGCAGCTAAGGCTTAGTGGAGACTCCTTGGTGATGTTTACTAATTTATTTTTTGATTCTGTTTTGTTTAAATTAAGTCAATTAACATACAGCGTTATAATTCATTTTAGAGGTAGCGTTCAGGGGTTCATCAGTTGCATATAGTACCCCGAGCTCATCGCATCACATGCCCTCCTTGATGCCTGTCACCCAGTTCACCCATCCCCCCATGTCCCCTCCAGCGCCCCTCAGTTTGTTTCCTACAGTTAGAGGAGTCTCTTATGGTGATATTGAATACATGAGACATCTTCATAAAGGATAGAGTCTAGAATCTTAGTCCTTTATTGTTATTAAAAATCAGTTGCCTGCAATGCTCCTCTACTGAATGAGGCTGCCCAGGATAATTCAAACCCGAATTCTTCACAGGGAAGACAATAGCAGGGATCATAAGGGAACCAAGAATCAAAAAATCCAGCCCCAACTTTCTCCATAAACTCACTTAATAAACACTTAAGTACACTTAATAAACTCTTTTCTTTCTGTTTTACTTAATTTCTATGAATTGCAATAGTCATTTAAGCTCATGGTGAATGGAAAAACGCCTACCTCACAGAGTGGTAGCGAAAGCAAAATTTCCTTTCCCTACCTGCCCAACCTCCAGCCTCATTGCTCAGAAACGGGCACTATTAATAGTTTCTCATGTGTTCTCCTAGAAATTTTCAGAGAGGAGAAGAGAGAAAAAAATGATTTTTTCTGTGCCCCAATTCCTTGTCTCTCTCTCTCTCTCTCTCTCTTTTTTTTTTTTTTTTGTTTTGTTTTATTTTCAGAGCTCACAGTACTTTCTATCACCATTAAATCTTTACCAGGCCAGTCCCATAAACGTCTGAAGCTATTCCAAATACATGAGAGAGATAATTAGAGAAAATAATCTCTTAATATTAGTGGCAGACTTTAAATAACATTGTCCCTAGCCTTCGATGGGTTCTCTATTTATCTGCTTTTTTTTAAAATTTTTATTTATTTATGATAGTCACAGAGAGAGAGAGGCAGAGACACAGGCGGAGGGAGAAGCAGGCTCCACGCACCGGGAGCCCGACGTGGGATTCAATCCCGGGTCTCCAGGATCACGCCCTGGGCCAAAGGCAGGCGCCAAACCGCTGCACCACCCAGGGATCCCTCTATTTATCTGCTTTTAATCCAAGTTCCCAAGTTCATTTGGAAGTTTGTAGCTGTTTTTCCTTAATTACAAAAAGGGCTTCACTTAGTGAAATGCAGTGGAGCTTTAAACTAACAAACGTTGATCCTGCAAATCCGAGGGGAGCGCGTGGAACTAGGATGTTCATTAACAGCCACACAGACCTTGAATGTGTTGTTGCTTCAAGACGCAGGACCCTAACCATCCTCTTTAAAATCCTAAAACAGGAATGCATCATTCTCTCAGCTATCTTCCTGGCTGGCTTCCCGTTCTCCCTGAACACACCTTTCGCCTTTAACCTTTGTGCTTTTAAACACATACCAGAAAGGCACCGCTTTCTCTGGGCCTGCCCCTGAGGCTCTTTGTGGAGTCTTTCTGGCCTCTAGTCTGCTCTTAGGGAAACTCACCAGCTTGACCCAAGCCTCAAAGGGACTGCCACAGGGTGACCAACCCCTGGCCTCCTGTCACCTGCCACACATTCTCTGGCTTTCTATCCCCTTGGAATCAGAGCCCCACCCGAGTCATCTCTCCCCCAGCCTGGGCATCTCTCCCTGTGATGTTAAGGAGTAACAAGCCCCATCTGGCCCTAACCTGGGGCCTTTTAGCATATAGCATCACGAGCAGAAAACATGTGGAAGAAAGTTCCTTTCTTCTCTTAAATTCAAATCCGCCCAGAATTTCAAAGTCCTGGTACCACCTCATTAACAGAAATAAAACTGAGTAAATTTGCAGAAAGAGAAAGGCAGAAATAAATAGCCCCTGAATGAAGGGTTGATAGGGAGAGAGCTTCCATCATCCCACCTGAACCGCAGATTTCCCCCTGGCATGGGTGGGGGTGGGGAGGGGGGAACTGGTTGGTGTGTTCAGAAACCCATCCCTGTTGTCAGCAGCTGGTTTGGCCATGCCCAGTGAGCAGGCCAGCTGAGCAGAGAGCTGTCCTCAAGTCTCCCCTGTCGGAGGAGAAGACAAGGTCTTTCCTTTCTCCCTCCAGACACTGTCACCAAGGATACCAAGCCCAGGACTTCTCAACGTTTGCCTCCAAATGAAGTCAGCCCACAAGGGTGACAGAGCAAGGGAATCTAGAACTAGGGCTGTAGACCCGGCCACCCAGACCACACCACTCCGACTCTCCAGGCCTGTGAGCCAAGGCAGCGGCTCACTGTTTAAGCCGAGGTTAAATTCAAGGTCTGCTGCTTGACACCCAAGGCATTCGGAATGATACTAAGAGAGAGAAGCCAGCATCAAAGGAACAAACACAGACTTTTCACTCCGCAAACCATATTTTGTCCTCTTGGGTGAAGTAACTGCTTTGAAGGAAAAAAAAAAAAAAGCATACTGTGAGTATGGTATATGTGCTGCAATACCTTATGGTTTCTTTGAATTTCTGTACAATTTCTATTATGTTTGTTTAGGCCTGTTTGTTTTGTTTTCTTTATGGAATGAAGACTCAATCTGTGTGGGGTTTTTTTTTTTTTTCTTTCCTTTTCATTGAGAAGCCCTAGAACACAGCTAAATGTATAATATTGACAGTATCAATAAGAATAACAATTGTATTCAAGACACTGAGCTCAATCCAGGGGTCCGAGAGGAGGTGTAAAGAAAGATAAATAGACTGTGCTAGATGTAAGATGCTCCCATTCTGACTCTATCCCCACAGAGTCATGGAGAAAGAGCAATTAATATAATTCTAACTGACAGTAGTCTTGACTGCAGGTGACACTTGACCTGAGTCTTAACACGCTCTTTATTTTTTTCAAATAAAGGAACTTCCAACATAAAAAATATGGAAAATTACATAATCCGCACTCATGCACTATTTTTATAAATACTAAAATGTTGCCATTTTTGCTTCAGATCCACTTTTCTAATTAAACTTTTTATTTGGAGATTATTGTAGATTCCCATGCAGTTATAAGAAATAATACGAGGCTCCCCTGTAACCTTTACCCAGTTTCACCCCATAACATCTTACAAAACTATACTATAATATCACAAGTAAGTCACTGACACTGATACAGTCAAGACCCAGAACATTTCCATCACCCCAAGGATCCCTGATGGTGCCCCGTTATAACCACACTAAATATCTTTCCCACTATGACCTCTCCTTAACACCTGAAAACCACTCATCTGTTCTCTGTTTCCATACTTTCATCACGTAGCCATTGTCTTGTAAATGGAACTATATAATCTGTGACCTTTGGGGACTTGCTTTTTCACTCAGTTTAACTTTCTGGGGATTCATCCAAGCTGTTCTGTGTGCTAGTAATTCTTTTTCTGTTGTTGTTGAACAGTCTTCCAGGGTACACAGCTTGTGTAGCCCTTCATCCGTTGAAGGGAATCTGGATTGTTTCTGGTTTGGGGCTATTATTGATAAGCATTATTATCATTGCTACAAACACTCATATACAGGGTTTTTTTGTGAACTTAAGTCTCTCTTTCTTTGGGATGAAGGCCCAGGAGGGCAGTCACTGGGTTGTAGTAGTTGCATGTTTAATTTTTTTTTTTTTTTTTAGGATTTTCTTCATTTATTTATTAGGAGAGAGAACAGGAGCTGGGAGAGGGGTAAGAGAGAACAAGAGAGAGAATCTCAAGAAGCTGAGCACTGAGCACAGAGCCTAATGGAGGGCTTGATCCCAGGACCCTGAGATCATGACCTGAGACAAAATTGAGTTGGATACTTAATCTACTGAGGCACCCAGGAGCCCCTGCATGTTTAATTTCTTATGAAACTGCCGAACTCTTTCCCAGAAAGGCTGTACCATTTGAGATTTCCATCAGTAGTTTGATGAGTGCTCAAGTTACTCTGCATCCTTGCTTAGCATCTTGTGTTGTCACTATTTTTTAGTTTAGCTCTTCTGGTCATTATTTACTGGTATCTCCTTGTGGTTTTGATTTGCCTTTTACCAATGACTAATGGTGTCAAATATCTTTTTATATGCTTCTTTGCCATTTTGAAAAAGATTTTATTTATTTATTCATGAAAGACACAGAGAGAGGGGGGCAGAGATACAGGCAGAGGGAAAAGCAGGCCTCCTGCGGGGGGGCCTGATATGGAACTTGATCCCAGGACCCTGGGATCACAACCTGAGTCGAAGGCAGATGCTCAACCACTGAGCCACCCAGGTACCCTGCTTATTTGCCATTTGTTTATCCTCTTCTGTGAAATGTCCCTTCCTGTCATTTGCTCATTCTTCCACTGGATTGTTGTTTGTTTTCCTGTTGAGTTATGAGAGCTCTTTGTATATTCTACATACTAGTTCTTTGTCAGGTATGTGGTTTGCAAAGGTTTTCTCCCACTCTACAGCTTTTCTTTTTTATCCTCTCAACAGGGTCTTTGTCAGAGAAAGAATTTTTAATTTTATGAAGTCTAATTTATAAAGTTTTTTTCTTTCAGAGATTGTGCTTTTCTTGTCAAGTGTAAGTACTCTTTGCCTAGCTCTAGATCCTGAAGACTTTCTCCTCTGTTTTCTTCAAAAAGTTTTATAGCTTTCCATTTTACTAGGTCCATGATCTGCTCTGGGTTTTTTATAAGGTACTTTTTTTTAAAAAATAAGGTTTGAGACTTAGGTTGGGGTTCATATTTTTGCCTGTGGATGTCCTAGTGTTCCAGCACCATTAAGGTGACATTTCCTCCTCCATTAGATTGCTTTGCACTCTTGTCAAACATTCATTGGCCATATTTGTGTGGGCCTATTTCTGGGTTCTTTGTTCCATCCCACTGATCTGAGGGTACTCTTCCACCAATACTATGTAATCTTGATTCCTGCAGCTATATAATATGTCTTAAAATCACGTTGGCTACTTCCTCCTTCCTTATTCTTCTTTTAAAAAATTGTTTTATCTATTCTGGTGCCTTTCCCTTTCCATATACATCTTAAGATAATCTTGCCTAAATCTATAAAAATTCCTGCTGGGATTTTGATAAGAATTATGTTAAAACTGTATATAAATTTGGGGATAATCGACATGATCATGATGTTGAGTCCTCAAGCCATACACACAGTGTGTCTCTCAAAGAAGTAGATATTCTTTGACTTCTTTCATCAGCATTGTGTAACTTTCCACACACAAGTCCTATGCATGTTTTGTTAGATTTATACCTAAGTCATTTACTTTTCTAAAGCAATTGTGACTGGTATCATATTTGTAATGTCTGTCCACACATTCATTGTTAGTATATAGAAATAAGATTGATTGTTATAAGTTTATCTTGTATCCTGTGACTCTGCTACACATACATATTAGTTCTAGGAGATTGATTGATTGATTGGTTTTTCCCTTGGGATTTTCCACAATAGAAAATCATATAATTTTCATGGGGACAAATTTCCTTATGTGGCATTATTTCTATTTTTATTAATGCCAGTGTAACTTTTTATTTCCTTTGAGACAACCTCTTTGGATCATCTTGCAGTGTGTTGTTTAGTTTCTAAGAGTTTAGAGATTTTCGTGTTATCTTTCCATGTTTGATTTCTAGTTGGATTCCACTGTGGTTGGAAAATACACTGTATGATTTCAATTATTTTAAATGTTTTGAGCTCTTTTTTGTGGCCCAGGGTATAACCTATTTTGATATATTTTCCACTGGTACTTGGAAAGAATGTGTATTCTGATGTTATCAGGTGGAGGGTTCTATAAATATCAATGAGGTCCTATTAGTTATTGATGTTGGATTCTATACTGTTGCTGATTTTCTATTTAGCTGTTCTACCAATTGTTGAGCAGAGTGGTGAAGTCCCCAAATATAATTGTGAATTTCTCTAGAATATGTATGAGACAGAAAAAAAAAACCCCAGAGAACTTGGCACCATGTCCTTATTAGAGACCTGAGGGCCCTAGCCAGTCTGCCTTCTTCTCTCCACCTTTTAGAATCTTACATTTGTTTTATATATAGTGTCCAGGATTTATAGTTGTACTCAGGCTATGTAAAATTGCATGTACCCATAACTTCAAGATTCATTATTTTTATGGAAATAAAATGTTATGGTTCATATTGAACACTTCTTTGTAAATTCCACCCAATTCCATGGTTTTTTCTCCTACCCCATGTATTTTTCCCATATATTTTATGTTTATCCAGAGGTGCTTATGTGGTTCAAATTTTATGTTACATCTTATGCAAAAAGAAATCCAAAATGGATCATAGATCTAAAAGTAACATAAAGCTATAAAATTTTTGGAGGACAATATAGGTTAGTCAAAGTGTTCTTTGGTGTGATGCAAATAGTAACAAACTGTAGAAGAAAAAATGATTAATTAGACTTCATCAATGTCAAAAGGTTTTGCTCTGCAGAAGATACCTTTAAAATAATGGAAAGAGAAGAGGAAAAGAGAAAGTATTTGCAAATTGCATATGTGACAAAGGATTTTTACATAGACTATATAAAGAATTCTCAAAATTCAACAATAAGAAAACAAACAATCCAGTTTTTTTAAAAGAGTTTATGTATTTATTTGAAAGAGAGAGAGACTGAACATGAGCATGGAGGGAGAGACAGAGAGAGAAACAGATTCCTTGCTGAGCAGAGAGCCCAATGACTCAGGGCTCAATCCCAGGACCCTGGGATCATGACCTGAGCCGAAGGCAGATGCTTAGCCAACTGACTGAGCCACCCACGCACCCCCAGTTGGTTGTTGTTTTTTTTTAATGAGCAAAACATTTGAGCAAATACTTCTACACTAGATAGATATACTAATGACAAATAATCACTTTCAGAGATGTTCAAATTGATAGTAATTAGAAAAAAATCGAAGTAAGCCACAATGAAATATATACCTATAGCTATTAAAATGACTAAAAACTAAAAAGCCTGGCAATGCCATGTGCTAGAAAGGATGTGGCAAAACTGGAACTCCCATTCAGAAAAACTGCTTGGCAGTTTCTTATAAAGTTAAATATGTACTTACTCAACTGCCCAGCAATCCTATTTCTGTGTTGTTGCTAAGCGAAATGAAAATCTATGTTCACACAAAAACTTGTGTGTGAGTGTTTAACAGCAGCTTTACTGATAAGTGTCAAAGGCTGTCAAGAAACCTAAATGTCTCTCAACTTAGGAATGGGTAAATAAAACAGGGTCTATCCATGAGGTGGGATAGTACCTAATAATGAATAAAATAACTTGATATAAGCAACAACTTGGAGCATATCAAGGGCATTATGTTGAGTGAAGAAAGCCAATCTCAAAAGGTTACACTATGGTTCCATTGATAGAATGTTCTGGAGAAGAAGGCTGTAATGACAACTTAGAGATCAGTGGTTGTAAGAGCATGGGGGGATTTGGGGGAGTGGGGTGAGGTTTGACTAAGAGGTAGCAGAGGCAAATTTAGGGATGTGTGTCATGAAACTGTGCTGTATCTTGATTGTGGCAATAGCAACGTGACTGTCTGAATTTGTCAAAACTCATAGAACTGTACAGCAGGAAAAGTACATTTTATTGTATGTAACTAAAAAGTAGAGAAGTTACACGAGTGATGTTATATACTATACTCCTTCTGCAACTTTCTTATTTATTCAACATTTTAAAATTTTCACATCTATCCATGTCTTGGAAAATGTTTAATAGGTAGAAAGAATTTCAAATGGAGGGACTATTGAGTACAAAGATTCAGAAATAATATGACCGGGAGGGTCATCCGTGCACTTGATTCTAAAATGGAAAATTCCTTTTAAGTGGAGCAGGTTCCAGATGACCCCCTGGGGATCGCTGCTTGGACATGAAGGTTGACAGAGTTTATCTGTCACAGCCACTGATTCTGACTTCAAGGCTGTTGTTCTCAAAAGGTGAATTTTTCCAGGGACTTCAGCTATATCAACATTAAGTAAAGAACATGGGGAGAAAAGTCTCTACATTCTTTCTAGTTTGTTTTTGGCCAGTCCTGTAAGAATCAAATTTATGTATGCGTATCGCATTGGAAAGAGCACCAGATGAGTTCTAGTCCTATTTTATCATCTAAATACTTGGTGACGTTGGCAAGTCATTTAAATACGTGGAGTTGCTTTCCTCTTCCATAAAACGTGGGGTTGTGCTGAATTATTTTAAGTTTCTTTCTACCTATGAAATGTAAGGTGATATTAATCAAACCTCTGAAGCATTCAGTTGTCCATTCAACTGCCTGACATGTCTCAGGAACTTATCTAGGTGTCCTAGATACAAGTAAGAATTAGAGTCCTCGGTTGAGTGGGGGGCTAAACACAGTCATAGGACAATGGATGGGTTGGTTAAGGCCTGGAGAAGCACCAACGAGAGAGCAGTTCATAGCCAATGTGGGAGTCAGGGGAGGACATGAAGGCCAAGAATGCCGAATAAGCATCCAGGCACACCCCCCCCTTCCCCCCCACCCCCCAGTTCACCGCTGCTTCTCTGGCTCTCCACATCTGATTTTGTTTGAGAAAGAAAATGTTCTTCTTCCTCCACCAATCTGTCAGTGGACTTAAATGAACAGGGAGCTCCAGCCCCTTGGCCATGCTTAATGCTCAGACGTGTCTTCTCTCAAGTCGTCATTTCTTATTTAACAAAACATAAAAGGAAGACTATCTGAAACTGGAGGGCCCAGCGCTTCTGTAGATGTAAAGCTGTGAAAGCTTTCCCAGCAATGAGTAAGCATTTAGAATCTGGTCGTGTTGTGTTTTTTTTTTTTTTTTTAAAGTGGTAACAGCCTAGCTTTGAGAAATATGTGTAGCACATTTTCCCACACTTCTAAAGAAACAACAAAATAAATAAATATTCTAGAAGATGATTTTAGAGAATGAACATAATTCCTGCCCATTAATTACCACATGATTTGATGCCGGGAATGTTCATTTAAAAACATTAAAAACCATCCAGGAGGTTAAATGACAAGAGAAATTATGGTGGCAAAAATCTAATGGTCCACGAATACAGTCCCACGTATATGTGAGAAAGCATAAAACTCTAAGTGTGAAATGACTACTGTGTATTAGAAATACATGTGTCAAAGACAGAACAGAGTTTCTGCATATACTAGAGCATCTTGATTAACTGAAAGTGTTTATTCAAGTTTGAATAGGAAATGGGAAGGTTTTTTTTTAGCACTTTAACATCTACTGTTGAAACTCTCACTAAAATATATGACCTTTTCTGACTTTCTAACCACAAAGAATCATCATGATTGAATTAACCCTTGAAGACTGAGGTATCAAAACACCCATGCTAATGGCCAGCTGCGGTAGATCCCAGGGTTCAAGACCAGTCCTCTCAGAACCTCAGGTAGACCCTAGAATATCCTTTTGGAGAGATAAATTCCAGATGCCAGCTTTACTTTTTTAAATTTAAATTCAATTATCCAGCATAAAGCCCATCATTAGTTTCAGATGTAGAGTTCAACAATTTATCAGTTGCCCATAACCCCCAGTGCTGCTCACATCACATGATGCCAGTTTTAAAACATTGTTTAAATCCTCTCTTCTCCCCAGGTCGTAGGGAGCAACCAACAGTCCAGCAAAGAACAACTTCCATTTTATTGACTCTGGTCAGTTGAGATTTGACTGCTTTTGGAGAAGAATGCTCATGAGTATAGTTGCTGAATCATATGGTGCACCTCAAGGAATATTCCTCCCAAATCCTTTTTAATTATTATGGGCAAAGCAGTTACTTTACAGTGGAAAAATGTGGCAGACACCACCTTAAACAAATGACCAAAGGCAACCACCTTGTTGACCCAAGTCAACAGCACGTGTCTCCTGCTGGGCCACTCTGAGAACCCGGCATCACTCCTGTGGTATCCCTGCCCAAAGTGCATACTCTGAATCTAGTCATGAGGAAACATCAAACAATCTGAGTGGAGGGAGAGTCTGCCAAATAACTGACCTGTACGCTTCAAAAATACCAATGTCATGAGAAAGAAAGGCTCGGGGAAATGTCCCGGATCACAGGAGACTGAAGAGACAAGATATGTGAATTCAACATTTGGATCGTTTTGCTATAAAATGAGACATCGCGGGGACAACTGACAAAGCCTTAATAAGGTCAATAGGTAAGATAATAACTTTGTTTCAGTGTTCATTTCCTGATTTTGATCCTTGTCCCACGGTCACACAGGAAAACTCCTATATAATATAAACAAGTATTTAGGAAATAGAAGATCATCACGTCTGCAACTTATTCTTAAATGGACGTGAGAGAACCTATTGGTTGATGAAAATATTTCATCTCTTGACTGTCGTGGTGGTTACAAAGGTCACACAAAGGTATGTATTTGTCAAAGGTCATCAAACTTTATTTAGTGCATGAATGTTACGGTTTGTAACCATACTGCAAAGAATAAAGCTGATTTTTTAAATGTTGTTCATTTTGATATTGTATGATATTTTTTGTGACTTATTGTGACTCGTGTGATAAGCCATATGAACTACCTTTCTAGCTTTTACGTGTATAGTTTGATATTGATTGATTGATCGATTACCTAACCCGACACATGAAATTCAATAGTCCCTGAATGGTTACAAGCTCACTCTTTCCGTTATGTCTTTTATCTCATCTGTTTTAAGTAGTTTGCAAATAGGCATAAGGCTCTCATTCAAATTTGCCTGCTTCTTAAACACTGCAAATATTTTGTCTAAAAAATCTTTTTTTTTTTTTTTTGCCCATAAAAGATCTCTCCAACATAAAACAATCCGTATAGTTTGTATTACATAAAAAAGAAAAAAGAGGAAAAGCATGTTGGCTCCTTCAAAGGAAATGAGAAACTAGGACTAGGGCCATTTCTGATCACTAAATAATAGGATTTCAGTTGGTCCGTATCCCACAGGAGCTTAGCTATTAACTCAGCCTAGGAAAGGAATTGCAAAATGGACTATCTCCTGTTGAGAAGCCATTCAGATGCCTTTACATTGCACCACCAAAGGCTTGAAGAAAGGTGAGCCTCCAGGGTCAGCAGGTACCATAAAAATTGGCTCTCAAACCTCAGGAGTGAAAGGCTGTTAGTAAAGTAGAAGCATTTCCGACCAACACGTGGATTTGGACCTGACCCACATGAGCAAGGCAGCATGAGGCTGCAGGCTGCATCCAGGGACCAGAGCTTAACAGAGAAGTGAGCTGGCAATGTGGCAGCTCTCCTTCCTCCTGGACCTACGAAATCAACCGGGTGTCCAAGCACACCTCCTGCTCTGTGGCTCAGTTTCCTTATCTGCAAGATGAAAGGCCGCACCGAGTAATCTTTACAACTGTCTAACATCCCATGATTCAGAATCTCAGCATCTCTGGTATGGAGCACAGAGGCGTTTCTACTCCCCAATTTTTGTCATTTCTCTCCCTCTCACATCCCAAACTGGCAGTATTTATTTTCTGCCATACTACAGGAGACATTCTCTGGATAAGAGGAAACATTTAAATTGTTTCCATTGTAGTTTTTGTTTACTAGGGGATAGAACATATTCCTTTTTCTCTGCCTCCCCAGCCCCCACCCCACTAATTCCTGGGAGGAGCCATAAAACTCTCCACAGGGTGTACAGTAACAGGGTACAGATTCAGCTATTAGATAGAAATACTTTATGTTCGCTTTAAGTACCTAGGGATGCCTAAGTAATTGAGTAACTTTATCTCATAAGTAGCAATAACATCTGTGTGAACGAACCTGTAGATTCTGTTATCATCACCTACAAATGAACAGATTAGATTCTGGATTGTACGTTCCTAACAATGCAAGAGGCCAGTTTAAGCATCAGTTTAGAACCTCACCCAGTTTTGCCTTATGGTGCAAATGGCTGGTTTAAAGTTGGCCTACGTTTGGAAACGGGAACATGCTGGAAGGCACTAGGATCTAACACCCCAGAACATTGCCTCTTTGGCATATGGATGATTTTGAGAACCAGCTGGAGAAGGAAAAGCTTTAAAAACAGGGTACAGGTTTCCTTTTGTAAAGGAAATTTACATCACTAGAGACATCTTCCCCTCCTGTGCTGGGAAGAGGAGGACTCTGGAAGAGGCACCACGATAAATGTCACTAAACAGTCTTTGTTTAGCATACTTTTTCCTCATTGCCTTACCACAACTTGTCTCCCCTCCCAGGAGCCAAGACCCCTCTTCCTTTGTCTAACCTACGATGGTATATAAACCCGAGTTCCAACGTCCGCGTTAGGTTACTCGGTGCCTAGTGCTCCCATGTTTACACACAAAGCACAAAATTAGGTTCTGTTTGCTTTCTCTTGTTAATCTTTGACCAGCCTAATTTATAGAACCCCAGCAGGAGAACCTAAGATGGATAGAGGAAGAGATTTTTTTTTCCCCTTTACCCAAGTGCTCTACCTGGACTAAAATATTAGAATATACATTCTTACCTTATAGAAGAGAAATGTGCCCAGACTTACAAAAGAAGCTATTTTTCATTCGTTTGAGGTTACCCTGGGGAACTGTATGTCAGAGTGTCTTCCTGAGAACGGTAGTCATGAGAGAGAGATGTGCATGAAAAAAGAGATTCTGAGGTCAAGTACATAGAGAAATGGTACATGTTCTACCCCTCATGGGAGAGTCACAGTCTACACTGGCCCATTCAAAGCTCTAAGATGTTCTGCAGCATTAAAATACATTTAACTTTATGATTAACTTTGTTTAACTTGTAGCATTCCAAATTTAAGTGACTCAGAACCCTTTTCCCATATAAACTCTTCTTATTCTGCAAAACACACTTTGGGAAGCCTAGTACCAGGGTTCATTTTCCTGGCAAAGAGTCCACGATAATTTCTGGGCCAGTCTTTTCAACACTCCCAAGCTTCCCTGGCAGGACAGAAGTCTATCTCAGGGTATAGGACACAGGGTAGCAATCACCCTGGCGGCACCATGCAAGAGTGGCAGAGGAAAGGGTTTGAGCAATGTTTGGGTCCGTGTAGTAGGAAATGGTTGTGGGTAGTGAAGGAAGAGAAAAAAAGGATCCTCATTCTTTCTTAGGACCAGCAATCCCAGATTGCTAAACCTGGAAATCTGATCTGAAAAGAAAAGAAAATACAGAAAAGACAGTCTGTACTTTCATGATGAAGAGCTCGGACTCCAATCTTGGTCCAAATTTGGCTCAGCCCCTTGCTGGTCATGTAACCCTTGGCATTAAGCATATTTGATGTCTTTATTTCTTTGTTGTAAAATAGTAATTAATATAGTACCTATTTCTTTAGCTTGTTGTGGGGATTAAATAAAATATTACAATGAAGAGACTTAGCCTCGTATCTGGCATAAACCAAGTGCTTGAAATAAAGTTCGATACTGTCTTTGTCAATGGTAAAGATAGTTACAAAAGAAGTTCAGAAATGCTGGCTACCAGTTCTATTAAAAAGTCAGCCAATGGAGAGCTATAGAACGTAAGTAGCAGGGGGACCTTCTGTATCGATGACGATCTTTGACTAGGACCCAAGCTCTTTGGCCCTAAAAGTGAAGTTAGGAAAGAAAGCTACAACTTTGTTTAACAGTGCTTAGATAGGTAGATGTAGGTTATATATATATATATATATATATATATATATATATATATATATATATATATACTTTGTGTTTGTAAATCTCAGACCACATTATATCTCAGAGCCTGTTTCTAGATTTTTAATTTTATTTTTAAAAGTCCAGTCTGTTGTTTAATGGGTATAGAGTTTCAGTCTTGCAAGAGGAAAAGTTCAGGAGGTCTATTGCACGACACTGTCAACATACCTAACATTAGTGAACAATACACTTGAAGTGGTTAAGAAGGTAGGGGCGCCTGGGTGGCTCAGTCAGTCGGATGGCCGACTCTTGATTTCAGCTCAAGTCATGATCTCAGGAGTGAAATGTAGTAAAATAATTAGAGAGTGGTGACTTATGATGAGAATTTATTACATTTGTATTTAATATAATTTATTTTATTGTCAATATATATCATTTAGTTTTTAGTAATAACTACGTATACATACAATGGGATCACCTCCTGGCTCTGGAATATCACCCCTTGAAGGTCATGTGAGCTCCCCACTTCCCTCATGCCAGCTACACCAGTTTTCACAGCTTATACTTCCCTCCCCTGAACCTCTGTTAACATCTGTTCTCTTCCTTAGTGTTACTGTTTTAGCTCTGGACATCTTCATCTTGTGACCAGACTATTATAATTTCTTAAACTGTATCTTGACTTCCAAACGCTTTGCTCCAATCCTTCCTCTAGACAAAGCTTCTTAAACTATAAGGTGCATGTGAATCATCTGGGATTCTTATTAAAATGAAGATTTCCATTTAGTAGGTCTGGGAGGGTCTTGGGATTCGGCATCTCTAACAAGCTCTTGGATGATGCTGGTACTGTCGATCCTCAACCACACTTTAAGCAGCAAAACTGGGCTTTGTTAAACTCTTGATAAAGTGTGACTCTGACCTTTCTACGCCCTGTTTCCCAAATACCTCAGGCTGTTTCACATCTTTGTGCTTTATTAATATTGCGCCCACTGCTTGAAATCACTCTGCTCCCTCTTGCCTCTGCCTAGGAGATGCCTTCTCTTTCAAAGCACTGCTGTGTGGCAGTGTCTCCTGTGACGCCTCTTCTGACAACCCCAGTTAGGAAGGGGCCCCCTCCCATCGAGTCCCCCATTGCCAGCACATCCATCTTATGACACTGCTGCATTAATTTGTTTGTGTGACTTTCTTCATCATTAAATTCTGACAACAAAAATTCCCCAGGCCGTGTTCTGACCTCAACTCAAATGTCATTTCCTCACAGAGTTCCTCTGACCCCCTGAGAAGCCTCCCATCCTTGCCTGGTCCCTCTCTGTTCTACTCTGCCTGATTTTTTTGTTTGTTTGTTTGTTTGGGTTTGGGGGTTTGTTTGTTTGTTTTTTGTTTTTTTTGTGAGCACTATTCACACTCTACAATGATCTTGTTTTAGTTTTTAGCAAAAGCAGTCTTAATGCATTTGAGACTAGTAGTTGGTAGGCTGATTACACAAAAATTGGGGAATCATAGAAAAGTGATTATGTCTATGTTAAATATTTCGGTGAAAATATAAATAAATGCACATTCATTTGCCTCGGTTTCAACCGAGAAACAAGGTCATCATACTGAATAGGAGTTTGTTGATTCAGGTTCCGCATCGTTTTTCTTGCATAAACTACAGCCATAGAGCATCGTCTATAATTTCTGGTTTCGGTTGCTTCAAAGTGAAGCATGAGCATAAAGGGACTTGGAAAGCAAGATTGAAACGTTTTTTCTTATCTTTTACAATTAGGCCTTGCCCACGTCTAATTTAAAGGCATTGTTCGAAAGCAACCCACAATTACCAAATCTCCCGAAGCATGCAATTTAGCTTTTTTTTTTTTTTACAACAAACATTTTATTTTGGAGTAATTTTAGATTTACAAATAAGTTGCAAAGCTAGTACGGGGGTTCCTAAATACTCCTCACTCCACTTCTCCCAGTCATTAACATCTACATTTGTCAAAACTAAGAAACCGACAATGACATATTGACTAATAATTAACTCCATGCTTTATCTGGATTTTACTCCCTTGTCCATTGCCTCTTTCTGTCCCATTATCAAAGCCCCAGTGCCACATTGCACTTGGTTGTCCCATCTCCCCAGATTCCTCTGGTCTTTGACAGTCTCTCTGTCTTTTCTTGCTTTTCATAACCTTGACTATCTTGAGAAGTACTGGCCAGGTATCTGTAGAATGTCTCCCAATATCTAATGTTTTTTTCATGAGACTGGAGATGTGGATTTTTGGAAAGGATACACAGAGATGAGATGCCCTTCAGGCACATAATATCTATCCACTTGCATCACTGTTGATAATAACCTTCACATAATTTGCTTTTTGTAAAAAGGATGCTCATCCTTTGAGCACTTACATTTTGTTGAGTTATATACTATTTCGTTGAATAAGGTGATCAGAAACAGAAATAGAAGAGGCACCCACTGGATCAGGAGCAAAAACACAATGGATCTGGATCGGTGTGGGTGTCGCCTGGTGGGAACAGAGGGGTTAGGAACACAGCCATCAACCTGACAGGGTTTGTTTCCCTCCTCCCCCGTGAGTGCAAGGAGCTTGCCTGACATATTCGTCATTGAACCCCCAGCATTTCGTACAGTGCCTGGCACACAGTGGGAAACTCATTACCTGCTTGTTGAATGAATACAAGCACAGGGCGAACTCCAGGTGTGTGTCACCTGTGTGTCAGTCAGGGTCCAGTGAGAAGATATTTGAACAGAGAGAACTTGACTGATAACCTAGTGCAAAGTTGTTAACTAGATCACAGAAATGGCAGAAAGATAGCAATAAATTATCATGGAAGCAGCAACTATGGGAAGCAGCCATCACCTCTAGGGCTTGGAAACAAAGACATGAGGCTGAAACCATTGAATCTTGGGTGCTTGGAGGAATTGTCACTCCCCCCACCCCACCCCCCCAAGGTTGAAAACTAGAGCAGGAGCAAAGATGGTTCCTGAGGGAGTGTGAGGAGACCAGCTCTGTGAGCGTTGGAAATACTGCACACTGGATTAGGTGGCTGTCATGGACAGAACCACTGCTCCAGGGTGAGGGAGTGTTGCCAGCATGCTGCTCACAGGAGCCGGAAGTGGTCAGGGAAGGAGCATGTCCTTCTTCTTCCTCCAGCCTTTCAGTTCCCCTCCAGCATCTTCTAGGCACACACCAAAAATGTGGTTGGCTGCGCCTCAGTGGCAGATCCCAGAGCAGGCTGTGGAAGGCTGGGTTTGGAGCAGAGAGAAGCTAGCTCGGTGGCTGCCCAGGTATAAATTAAGTCACAATAATTGTTAATGCAACTTCCCCTTCCCACCCACACCCACACCACTGCAAGGGCTCAGACGCCATGTCTTGGCTCCTTCCCTTCGGGTATCTTGTGGGGTCCCTAGAAGTGTCTCAGCAACAGTAGGAATGCCTTTGATGTGCAGATTTCAACACGGCCCTTGTCTCCAGCTCAGTGACCAGGGCTGTGATGATCCAGGCTGGTGATCTCATCTCACCCTTTTCACTAGGAAGCAATTCTTCTTCTGGGTTCTATTCTCTGAAATGTGCCCACCCCCAGAGTTACTTGGACCCAAGATGTAACATGTAACATTGTGGACATTAAGTCAACAATTCTTTTAATTTTATAAAAAATCCTTTTTTTCCCCAGGTCACTGACACACCTCCATTTTTCTGGCTGGGTCAGGTGTGGGTTCAAGAGCAGGTGACTCCAGATTTAAGACCTGCTTGCTTTCTGAATAATTGTCACACATGGAGGAGGCTGAAGTCAAGCCTTTCCTATCTACCCCAATTCTAGAAGCCTAGTCAAACCATTGAATCTATAGACATTTATTTTGATGATAAAATAAAGGTTGATGCAGTTATAAACAGTTAAGGATATGGATCCAAACATTTAATATAAAAGCTGTTTTGCACATGTCTCATCAGGAAGATTTTTTTTCTCCATTGAGGTTTCCAAAAATATAAGTCCAGTAGAGTTTGGACTGAAGAAGCCTTCCTTTTCTGGTAAATCTGCTCAGCAAATATAGCCATTCCTTGTCGCAATAAGGAATTTCAAATCAAATTTAGGATTATCTTTCTTGAACAAATAAGTGGTAGGGCGCCTGGGTGGCTCAGTTGGTTAAGCATCGCCTTTGACTCAGGTCATGATCCCAGAGTCCTGGAATCGAGCCCCACATCAGGCTCCCTGCTCAGCGAGGAGTCTCATTCTCCCTCTGGCCCTCACCCCACTCATTCTCTCTCTCTCTCTCTCTCAAATAAAAAAAAAAATAGAACCCTTTAAAAAGCAACAACAACAAATAAGTAGTATTGTCAGTGTGTTGAGCACCAAGGCTTCCCAGTACTTTGAATTGCAAATATGAGAGGAGGGACAAAAAGGGAATAGTGCTTTCTCCCTGGCTTCACTAATGTCTTGCTGCTGTTTCGTCAGAGTTACCTGCCTAATGCCAGTCAATCATTTTAACTCATTTCCCATGTTCCTACAGAAGAACCTGCAGCTTCCCCCAGACTCCCATCTGCAGCTGAGTCTTTTCCTACATTTGATCAAATCATCCTCCCCTTGGGCTACAGATATTTCCTCTTCTTAAGCATTTCAGAATTTCAGAAATAACATCAACAGGGAGAGAATTTTTGAGGGCAGTGAAGTTACTCTGTATGACACCATAATGGTGAATCCGTGTCATCATACATTTATCAAGAGCCATAGAATGTACAACACCAAGGGCCAACCCTAATGTGAACTGCAGACTGTGGGTGACAACGACATGTATCCATGGAGGTTCATCGACTGCAGCAAGTGAACTCCTCTGGTGTGGGGGCGTTGTGATAGTGGTGTGTTGGTGGAAGATATGGGAAATCGCTTCTGCTCAATTTTGCTGTGAATATAAAAGTGCTCTGAAAAATAAAGTCTATTAAGAAAAAAGAAAGTATAATAATGCCTTTGTTGAAATCGTTATTTAGTTTAAAGGCAAGCCACCGTGACGATGACTTTTTCTCTTAAGGAACCTCAGTCGTTTCTTTCAATTCGGTGTCTATCATCCACTTCCACCCTCCCAAGCCCAATTCACCACTCCTGGGGGCATGGGGGAGGGAGAAGAGCTATGTATGTCAGGGTTGTGGTCACCAGACATACTCGAGCCTCAGTTCTGGATAATCCAAGAACCCATGTCACTGTAGGTCTTTCTTTTTCTCCTCCCCACCCCCTCACTTTTTAAAAGATTTTATTTATTTATTTGAGAGAGAAAGAGAGAGTAGGGGGGAGGGGCAGTGGGGGAAAGCAGGCTCCCCACTGAGCAGGAAACCCGACTCAGGGCTCCATCCTGGGACCCTGGGATCATGACCTGAGCCGAGGCAGACGTTGAACCAACTGAGCCACCCAGGCACCCTCCCTAGGTCGCCATAAGCCTTTCAATGGCAGGGACCAAGTCTGATTTCTCTGGGCTTCCCCAGCACCTAACCCAATGCCTGGAACACACCATTGGCTTAATAAATATTTACTGAGTGAATGAATAACGAACAAAGAAGAAAAACAAATGGAGATTCAGGAGTTGGGTAGAGGCGTTTCATGGAGAAAAGGTTTGAAGAGAAAAGAAGAGAAGGATGACAAAGCTTATATTTTTAGTATCCCTTCTTCTGTTCCTTGGCAACTCCCATGTAAAAAGCGGCAGAGACTGAGTCAGGAAGCCTCACTCCAGGTTTAGAAAACATTGTCAGGGTGACAGAAGAAGCTAGTCCCATCCTTCCTGCTGGCCTCACTCAGCCTGACTCCTTGCTTGGGAACACACAGTTCAGAAACTGAGATTTCCAACAGCAGTGGCTTAGAGATCCCCACCAACCTCAGTACCCTGAAATACAGGGAAGAGAGAAATTGGTCAGTCACGGGACTGGGTGGGTCAGATGCAGCCACAACAATATGCACGCGCAGGCCCTCGCTGAAGCAAGGTTTTGAAATTCGTGAAGATGAACACATGTGACTTCAGGCCCACTTTGACCTTCGATTTTGCCATACGGGCTGACCCTGGCAGGACTCATAACCCCGGGGGCCCAGGTTGGATCCCGTCCACGGACAAAAAAAATACCTGGCATAGGTGTTTATTTTGTTTTTTTTTTTTTGTTTTTTGGTTTTTAATTCTAGTTCATTGCCAAGATTTAGAAATTGAGAAATTTCAGATCAAATCTGGATTTCCGGCTTCTGGTGAAAAAGCAGATCTGGGAACAGCTGGCCTGTGTTTCCTCAAGGCCACAATGTGCTGGCAGGGGAGGGGCAGCTTCCTTCACCTGACTGGTCTCTCCCTTTAACCCACCCGGCTGGCCCTGTGGGGGCTGGCAGGTCCACCCCTTGCTTCTCTGAACACCACCCAGAAAGGGCCTTCATGGGAATGAAGCTGATGGTGAGGGCAGACTTGTGTGATATATTCCTAAAAGGAGATTATTCCACTCATGAGCCATTCCGTTTAGCAGGAATCGAAGCTTCCTGGAGCCTCTCAAGTACAAGCCCCAGTAGAGAACATCACAGTACTGTAATTGTATGGGGTGATTTAAAGATCCAAGGATCAAGGCTTTGTCAATAGGACCAATTGTTCCTCTCTTTGCTCTGGTCCATTTGGCCCATTTCAAATGGCAGGGGAATGTCTTCATTTTTATATCACATGTATATCTGGGCCAAATGTCCAAATGAAGGTATATTTTTTCCACATTAACATTTCACCATAACTCAAATTAAGGGAAGACTGCTGCGAGAAATAGTCTAAAAAAATTGGCTGAATTATGAAATTTGCACTTATTTGAAATACCATTTCCTACTGACATTTCCCTTCCGGCTGCCTTGGCATTAATGTAAGAATTATTTATGACTCAGCATTTCCCCACAACAGCTGCCCACAGGACAGAGCACGAACCCGAGGAAAAGAAAAGAACCACGCTGACTTCATTCTTTCAGCGACTTTCCTCCCAGCTGGGAAGAGGCAGCAGCTCCAGGAGGCAGGGCACGGGCTTCACGGGGGCCAAGCTGGGTTCAAACCTCGGCTCTGGAATGTACCAGCTATGTGACCCTGAAGCTATTGTCTGCAACAGGGGTCAGCAAACAATTTTTATAAAGGGGCAGCTCGCAAATATCTTCCGCTTTGCTCCCCATAGTGTCCCCGTCACAATTTCCCAATTGTTAGCAACTATTGTAGCACAAACCCAGCTGAACACAGTGTATTCGTCTACAGGGCTGCCATCACCAAGCACCACGGCCTGGCTGTGCTTAAGCACCAGAAATTAATTTTCTGACAGCTAGAAGTCCAAGATCGAGGTGTGGGCAGGGTTGGTTTCTTCTGAGGCCTCCCTGTCTGGCTTGGAGATGGCCGTCTTCTTGCTGTGTCTTCACAGGGTGATTCATCTCTGACCGAGTTATCTGTGTCCTAATCTCGTCTTTCTCTAGGGACATCATTCCTATTGGATTAGGACCCACCCTACTCGGTCCATTCTCACTTAATCACCTCCTTAAAGGCCCCCATCTCCAAATGTAGTCATATACTCAGGTACTGGGAGTTAGGACTTCAACGTATGGATTTGGTGCGGTAGGGGACACAATTCAGCCCATGACACCTTGTAAATGAGTAGTCTGGCTGTGTTCCGGTGAAATTTTGCAAAACCAGGCCTGTGGCCGCATGTAGCTTGTGGACCCAGCTTCGCAGACAGCTGGTCTCTACTGTCCCCTCCCTCGGCCCCCTCCCACCGTAGCCTCCCTCACAAGCTTCCACCTAAAAGGCCTCCCCCTAGGGTCATCAGTGGTCTCTCTTGCCCCTCACAGAGTCAGCTCCACCAAGGTGACCTCCTAGAGAGCCTCTCTCCCCTGGATTCTAGTGAAGGAATCCCCTTCTTGGATATCCTATTCTACTGCCCCCACCCTTCCCTGATTCTTTGCTGGCACCTCCTCTTCCCAACCACTAAATGGTTCTAGGAGGGGTTCTCCTCCCCTCTTGCAGTATAATCTCTTCCAAGCTGATCTCAGCAACACAATGTCAGCTACCCTCTAGAAGCTGAGGACTTCCAAATATACAGCTCCAGCCCATACATCTAACTCCCTCCCCCAGATTTCCTCTTGTCAGTGTTTCTGTGATTTTGTGTGGTGCATCCTGGCTATTTACTGTTTGCTCTTAACTACTATAATCTCCAGGGTAAATTTAGTTCTGTCCTAAAACTGTTTCCAGGGCTCATCGTCCCTGACCTAACTTCCTGCCCCACTGTCAAGATCAGAACCCTCTTTTACCTGTTCCCCAAGCACGCCATGTATTTCTTCATTCTTCACAGTTTATAATCACAAATGTACATGATTGACTGATGTCTGTCCACGTTGGAGGACAGTGAACCCAAGAGAAGCGAGGATCCTGTCTTTTATTCTCTTAGCATGGAGCCTGGCACACTCTGGGGCTCAATCAATGCACATGGGACGATTAAAGAGCTTTAAGTAAAATAATTAAGTTCTCTGAGATACTGAGAATTATTTGATTTCGGTTCAGAATATTTTTATGTTAGGTTCTGCTTGCTTAGTTTAAGTTTTGACCCTCAGGAAGGTTCTCTCTGTGTATTTCCATTCCTTCTATATCCCTCAATTCTACTTGTGTGGGGAAATGGAGGCCACTGGGAGAATGAACATGCTGGACTCTACGTATTTCTTCAGTTTTGTGCATAAAAGGAGGGATAGAACCCCGGAGGCAGACGATCTAGGTTCATCTTTTTTTTTTTTTTTTAAGATTTTATTTATTTATTCATGAGAGATACACAGAGTGAGGAAGAGACACAGGCAGAAGGAGAAGCAGGCTCTCCTGTAAGGAGCCTGATGTGGGACTCGATCCCAGGACCCCAGGATCATGACCTGAGCCAAAGGCAGACGCTCAACCACTGAGCCACCCAGCGGCCCCTCTTGGTTCAGGTTCCAAGTCCACTCCTTCCTAACTGCGTGACCCTGAGTAACTTGCTTAACTTCATTCCTCCTCAGTTTCCTCACCTGTAAAATGATGATGCTCACACTTGTGTTAAATGTACGGGGTCTGGACAGGGCCTGACGCAGTGCTGACATTAGTAAAGTTTCCTTATTTGTTTAACAGGTATTTTTTTATGTGCCCATAAGTGGAACAGGTACTATTTCAGGCTTTGGGGATACAGTGGTAAGTGAGTCAGCCCAATCCTACGCTTGGGGGTTCACATCCTGGTTGGAGAGACAGGTAGTAAAGACAAAGCCAGGCGAGGGTATAGAGATTGATGGTGAGGGGGGCAGGAGAGGAGCATCTGAGCTGTGGGGATCAGAGAAAGCCTTCCTGGTGAAAGGAAGTAGATAAGAAGTAGACACCTGAATGGAAGTAGATAAGAAGTAGACACCTGAATGAAACAGGGACCCATAAATGTCCATTTTTCACCCATTTTGCTCCCCTGGAGGAAGAACTCCCACTCCACCTGTCACTGGGCGGATGCCTCACCCATACTCATTTCTGTCCAGGTGACAGCAGTGCCAGCAGAAGTAGGAGGTGGGGTTCAGGGGGCTCTGGGCTCTTACAGGCACAGATCATTCCACTCAGCTGGGGCTCAAATGTCAAAGTCTTGGGCTTGGTTTCTAAACTCCGTAACAGGAGGTATGCAAACTAGATTAGGCACAGGGAAAGGCTTCTGTGCAATGGAGCTTCTTCTCCTTGGGGAATCTAGGGAAACATAACAGGGCAAGGAATCCCAGGTCTCTTTCAGTTGGGCCTGAGGTAGGAGTTGGCAGGCTTATTTTGTATTTTGCCTTTGGTCACCTGTGAACAGAAACCAAATGAGTCAAAAACACAGCCAGAATGAAATAACTCAAACCATAAGAGCCTTAAGACTGCCTCAAGGGTTCCTGGGGCCCCCAGGATAGTTCGGCTAGACCCTGGTGTGGCTGCCTGTCTTTCCACATGGCGTCTACTCCCAGAAGAGCAAGGGTGGCTTGGTTGAGTTACTGACCTGACATGTTGGACCTGAATAAAATTTGAAAGACTCGGAAATTTCTCCCCCGGAGACCTTACCTGGTCGAAGTGAGAGAATGAGGAGCAAAGAACCGTGACTCTCACGAAGAACTCAGATCTGTTTGGTAGCATGAATAAACCCAAATAAGGGGCGCCTGGGTGGCACAGCGGTTGAGCGTCTGCCTTCAGCTCAGGTCATTATCCTGGGGTCCTGGGGTAAGGCCCCACATCAGGCTCCTCACAGGGAGCCTGCTTCTCCCTCTGCCTATGTCTCTGCCTCTCTCTGTATGTCTCTCATGAGTAAATACATAAAAATCTTAAAGAAAAATAAAGGACTTCCCCCACCCCCACCTCATCTCCAGAATCCCTCTTCAGTCATATGGTTTGGAGCAATGAGGAGGTGGGGTCCTGACTACGTGAAAGGGAAATTTGGCTGCCAGGGGGTACCAAGAATTGTCAACCTGTAAAGAGAACGTTTCAGCGAGATAAACGGTTGAACCTCAGGAGCAGTTGAGAGATTAGAGAGGGTATCGATACATTAAGATTTAAGAAGCTGAGAATTTTTAGAAGCATTTGATGGGTCACCAAGTCGCAAATGCATTCCAAGCTCCAACGTAGCCGTAGCCGCAGCTGGGGAGCATACGCAGGAACCACCCCTCTAAGGGCTGAGGAGGGGAATTTGAAAGTTGGTATGCATCTAATTCCTGAGGCAAATTCCTTAGCAAGGAAGTCAGACACTTCTCTCACACATCTGGAAGTATCAAATAGAAACAGTTGAGTGTCCAGGTACCTTGGAGTTCAGATCAAAGTGATGAACTTTAATTCAAAAATGATACATCAATAAAATAAGGGTATAGACTACAGAAGAAGTGTGGTGGTGGGACACCTGGGTGGCTCAGTGGTTGAGCACCTGTCTTTGGCTCAGATCATGACCCGGGGGTTCTGGGATCGAGTCCCGTGTCGGGCTCCCAGCAGGGAGCCTGCTTCTCCCTCTGCCTGTGTCCCTGCCTCTCTCTCTGTATCTCTCATGAATAAATAAATAAATAATTTTTTTAAAAAGTGTGGTTGTTCCCATTTTCTCCTCTCAGCCAGCATTTATGGGGGTCTACTTGGTACAGGGCGTTCTTCCAGATGCTATAGAAGAAAAAGATGAAGTTGACCCCCTCTTGGACCTGGAGAGCTTTCCCTTGGGGGTTGTATGATGTGGAGCAGAGCATAGAAAAAGAGATGAGCGACTGATTTCTTGTGTCCTCGGTTAAAACCTGGAGAGAGCCAGGTCTGGTTGGTCTGGCTGGGCCTGGCCTGTTAACGTGGGATCGTCCACTTGACCAGCTGCTGTGGCTCCATTCAACTCTAAGCTTTGGGAGCATCACAGGTGTGTCCTCTCAGACCCAGCCAATTCCCTGCCACCCAATATGCTCCCAGTGACCAAGTGTCCCCTCTCAGAGTGTGGCCATTTGGATTCCAACTGGCTTTTTCCCGATTTTAGTAACAAAAGGTCTCATCTTAAGAACTCCATTCCTTCATTGTCAAAGTGCGAAGCTCTTCTCTTCATTTCAAGGGGAAATGACTAATAACCCTAAGGAAGGAAGGATGAACTGGATATTAAGGCACAAGAACACGCCTTAGATGTTTCCAGAGTCCCTAAGATGCTTCCAGACTGATTTACAAGTTCAGTCACATCTCCATTAGGGCAATGTAACAAAAACCAAACAAGGGACGTCCGGGTGGCTCAGCGGTTGAGCATCTGCCTTCGGCCCAGGGCGTGATCCTTGGGTCCCGGGATCGAGTCCCCCATCGGGCTCCCTGCATGGAGCCTGCTTCTCCCTCTGCCTGTGTCTCTGCCTCTCTCTCTGTGTGTGTCTCTTGTGAATAAATAAATAAAATCTAAGAAAAAAAATGATGTAGTCTAGCATCGAAGCTTTAATTGGCCAACCATTTCAGTGCATTCAGGATACTTGGACGTATATTTAATATACGGCTGTCAGAATTCATCCGAATTGAGAAATTAGAAAAAGCTGTTCTCCAAAGACAAATGAATATCTTTGCTAATTTATACAGAGACTTTGTTCAGGAAGACGCCAGACCTAGTCCCCAGGGCTGTCTCTGTAGGGAGGAACCAAGCGTCTGGGAAGTGGGGGGGCCGGGCGGGCATGTGGAGCTTTCTCCTCTGTCCTCACCTTTGAACTTTCTGCCTTTTTTACCATGTGGACGTGTTACCTACTCAAAATCAAGTAATTTTTAAATTATACATTAAGTAATTTTCTTATTACATACGAAGAAAGAGCTGTAATGCTTATTTCATTTTCGCCATGAGGTCACTCCCTCTGACACGTTCCCTCTCAAGTAAGAAATTCTCTCAGGGCCTGAGGAGAATGATGAATCGAACTCTTTCTGACAGGCAAGAGGAGGCCTGAACATTATGCCTGACGGCTAGAATGAAGAATCCTGGCAGGAGCCGCGGTGCTGACAGATGAAGACATGCGCGTCTGACAGGATCTGGACTTTTCACCAGAACTGAGACAGAACAAGAAGTGAAATGTGCTTAGGACCACATCCTCCCTCCGTATTGTCAGTTTATTCAACTAATCAACGCACTTTCTAGTCACCGCATCCGCTGCCCAGCCTCGTCCAACTAACTGAGGGGCCTTTTTCTGTCCTCTGAACCGACGCAGAAGTCCCAAGGCCCACGTGGGGCTGGGCCACCTGCGGCCGGCCGGGGCCGTCTTCTCAGCCCGGGGGCCCCCGTGCCCCAGCAGTGACCCGCGAACGCCTCTGTGCCAGGAAACTGCGAGATGGTGCAGTTATAGGAATTATAGGAAATTATAGGAATTTAGGAATTATAGGAAACCGGAATTATAGGAAAGGATTAGCGGCAGGACAGCCCGTTTGACACACGGGGGCGGATGGAGGGGGAAGTGTGTTTCCATCAGGCTCTTTGACAGAAGTATGAGGTCATGGCCCGAAAGCTCTTTCTGTGCTGCCCTTTGAGCTTCTTTGGAAGGCGAACCACACGCTACTGACGATAGGCCCCGACTTGGACATGCTGCTCCGATTCAAAGGGGCTGGATGCAGAGTTGGTCATTCACTGTAGGATTAGAAACAACAACAACAACAACAGAACCAGGAGTCTCTTCTGGGGAGGGTTCAAGAGTGTTGTCACCTATCGGGAGATATGTGGTGTGTGTGTGGTGGGGGGAGCTGGGCAATAGTTTATGTAACAGATACAGCCCTTCTGTCCCTTATTTCCTCAGATCCTGATTTCTAAAATAGCTAATGGCACAGCAGCCTCTGGAAGACTGAAAAGGCTGGCCCTGAGCTAAAACGTGGCGCTCCGGGCAGGGATCTGAGGTAGCCACCGTCTCCCACCAAAGTGCCACGTCAGATGGCTTGAGTTGGCTTCCGGCTAAAGAGATTAGGGAAGGTTCCACGAAGAGAGGCACGCCTTGTTCACTTTGGTGACTAAAACCCCCAAATCAGTGAAGTACAAGCAGGCCAAGAGACAAATCATCTCTAGGGCCAAGACCACACACATTTCCCACATCCCCTTTCACTTGGTAGAAGGTTGTTGCAATCACCACTTTCCACTAGGCAGTCAGAGCCACTGGAACCAGATGGCATCTCTAAAAACGTGGCCTGCAGCCATGATTGGAGAGTCAAATGTGTGACTTGCCTTCTCTCTCAGAGTAAGAATAGATAATGTAGGATAGCGCTGGCGGGGCCTGGCTCAGGGAGAAAAGAAGCTAATAGGTGGAAATACGTGCCCGAGCTTGTTGGGTTTTGTGCTTATTCATTCATCCTGCCCTCCCGTTAGAGAGTGAGCTTCGGGAGGGCAGGCACTTGGGCCTCCTGACGCAGGGCCACATCCGAGCCCCTCGACTCCCGTCTGGCATGGAGCAAACTCACGGTACATTTTCCTCGAATGACTGAGGGGCTTCCCCAGAATAAAGTGTTTGTGATCAGTGATCAGCACAGCTGCTGATGCTCTGCAGTCGTGAAGTCTGTCTTTTCTGAACGTCCCACCAGAGGACAAGTCTTGATCAGAGTCATCCTTAGACTGAATTGTGGCCCCAGACTGTCCTGAACCCAAGGACAAGAATTCTTGAGCTCCTAATAGGCTGCCTACAGAGTCTGACTTTACATCCAGCCTCTTTGATTAGGCTTCAGGGCCAGTCTTACCCCCCACCCCCACCCCCCACTCCAAACATATTTTATTAATCCCTCTTAGCTCTGGGAGATAAGCCAAAAATTCCAGGAGGAGGTTGAGTCCTTTCCCCCTGGCCCAGGCTGACGTTTGAGCACACACCGCCCTCTTGTGTCTACCACACATTTGACAACACCATTTTCAACATCTGCTGGAGCCCGGCAAAATGCAGTCTTCTGCAGCTCTCAGGCACAAGGATCCCAGCATTCGTGGGGAGGGAGAACAAACACGTTAGCTTACCCAGAATAGTCCAGAATGCTGTGAGGATGGTACTAACTACTCAACCCAGAGCTTTGCAAATTAAAAAAAAAAAAATCAACTCAAATCAGCCTTGCCAGAATCCAAATTCAAGAGCTCATAAATAGAAGATTCTACTTCGTAATGAAGTTTGGGCATTTTACATAAACTGAAACTCAGACTATGAAGTAGAAACATGAGGATGTACCACCAGTTTTTTCATGTTCAAGGCACCGCCTTTTGAGTTACCTTTCATATCCTTTTTTGGGGTTGTTCATACACACGCACACACGCACACACACGCACACATGCAGAAATAAACCCATGTGTTGGGTTGCACTCTCAACCTCAGCATAAGATGGCTTGTCTTGTTCAAAGGCCATCCCATGGAGGGAGAAAGACCGTGGGTTTCTAACCCTGACACATCCCCTCCTCTCCATCCCATTAAGCAGGTGCAACTCGGGTTTCTGGCACAGCCTGACAAGCACCTGGATCTAAAATCCTCATATTCTCTGGCCCAAGCATGACCTGGATGAGACTGGTGGGCAGAAACCTCTGTTCTATTGGTTTTTTAAGACTAGAACAAAGACTCTTTCACCATCAACATTATGAGAATCATCTTCTGAACACTCAAGCAAGTGTTGTCCTGGGTTACATGCTACAGATAAAGACACACTTTGCACTGAAGGAACGTGCTTTTTTGCAGGTACACCTCATACAGGTGCAAAAATTGTAGAAAACTGTAATAGGACCTCTGCAGGGGGCCCTGGGCACTATATAAACGACACCTCTGGAGGTGCGCCGTGCACAACCTGAACGTCCTTTTGGAGCAGCCCCATTGACCAAAGAGCATGAGTGCTCCGACTATGCCTTTAAAACCCCGTTTTGGTCATTAGCAAATTCGAGAAAGTCAGTCAGGCTTGGCTTTCCTATGTCCCCTTTGGAGTTCCCATTCCACCAGTACTCTCCCTCTTCCTTACCCCCGTTTATGCCTCTCCCACCTTTGTGCTCTGAGGTGCACCTTGTTTTTAATGGTGCATAATCCCTTACCTAGAGGAACAAAGCTCCACCTGCAAACCCGCAGGCCGGGTTAGAGACCAGCCGATAAGGGAGATGGTGGGTTGATATGATAACCCTTTAAGCACACTTCCTATGTCTGTCTTTGTTATCTCTGTGACAAGAGGCCTCTCTCACTTGTTTTCTCTTTGTATTTCTTATCCCAAAGGACACTGGCCCCGGCAGCCCTGTAAATCCCATCTTCGCCTCCAGGGCCTCCAGTCAGCACCACTGATCCCATCTCTGTAACTGGGATAAGGAGGACCAGGACTCCCTCTGGGCTAAATTCTTCTGGTACATTTTTTTTTGTCTGATTTCTCTTTAAGGTAAACTGAAGCTAAGGGTAAAGGGCAGGGCCCTCGGGGTCACAGTTTTCTCCAGTAAAAGAGGTGAGATTAAAAACATAACAACAGCTCAGTCACCACCACCACCACCCCCACTACCCCCACCCACCCACCCCGGCCAGTTTTTAAGGTGTAGGATGCCCAGCTGGATAGGCTGATCAGCATTTCAAAGTGATTCCTGATGACATTTTCCTTTCCCTGAGGCGGGAGAGGGGTCTCTTCTTGGGTGGAGAATCAAAGAGGAGTCTAAACTCAACTGCCATCCCTCCAGCTGCTCCTTCAGCCTGTTCTAATCAAGCCCATTGCACCATCCAGAAGGTTCACTCCAGGTGCCATGTTGCGGAATCCAGGGCACCACGTCCGGCCCTCCTGATCCTCGAGCTCCTTGCAGGATCTGCCTTCTCTGAATTGCCCACTGTCTCCAGGAACATTCTCTTTCCTTGGCACCCTTCTTGGCGTTCTCTCCTTCCGGGGCCCCCGTGGGGTTCCCCGCTATCTCAGCCACATCCTTCCCATAGTCTACTTGGCATCTCCATGACCTTTTCACAGGTAGTTCCAGTCCTTCATGGGTGACCCCCAATCTTGTGTTCACCCCAAACAACCCAGCAGCAGCCCCCCCACCACCACACACACACCAGGTCACTCAGAACCTGGAGCGATTCCTGATCTGACCCCTCCCTCAACAACTTCTAAGTCCCTTCTAAGGGACTAATGAACAGCCCAGTGACTCCTTCCCATGGGCCATTGCCACACCCACATCCTGTGGTCCTTCCGGCTCCCTCCCTGCCTGTCACAGCAGCTCCCTCATTGTCTCCCCATCTCCATCTTCATCCTTTTCCAAGCCATTCTCCACCCTGCGGCCAGTGGGCTCCCCCTGCCCTGCGGAGAGCATGTCCCCTGCTCTCAGGAGAGAGTCCAGAATTCCCCGGGTCCTGAAGTGTTCTCCCCAATGCAAGCCATTCCCCCTTCCTTCGGCCACAACCCACATGCTCTAGCTTTCTTTCAGTTCCTCAAAGTCTAGAACCTTCCTGCCTCAGGCTCTCCAACCCTGTTCTGGCTTCCCCTGGAATGATCTTGTTCCCCCCACATTCGTGGCCAGCTCCTGGTCAGACATCAGCCCCTCACTGTTTTCTCCAGGGACCCCTTCCTGACCCACGAGCTACAAGGTAAGATCCCTCTGCTATCCCTCTGCCTCTCCTTCACAGCACCCCTCACCATTGTAACCAGAATATGTCATTAGCTCATTGTAACTACCACTGCCTCCAAGGAAGGTGGAACCCATGAGATCAAAGGACCTCGTGCCTGTTGAACACCTTAAGGAATCTGCCTGTCAACGTTCATGGGGGAGATAGAACATTCTGCCAAATGCAGTGGTAGGAGGTAACAGCAACAGCTGGATTTCTCTGGGCGATCCCAGAAACACGAGCAACAGTGGGCACTGAGAGGGTGCTGTGGGCCCACATGGGGTGACTGGAAAAGCCTTCGGGAAGAACAGAGTTAGCATTGACACTAACACCTGGTGCTTACCCAGGACGCTCTGAACAGATGTACCTGGCTACGTAAAACGCTGCTCCTTGGATAACTCCACTCCCATTGAGCATGAGTTCATGACAAATTTCTCTTTGAAACAAGGACACATATGGCAAGAGAACCGTCTGGGGGGCGGACAGGATGCAGATAGAACCTGGCATGGGGGATGGACACCGCACCCGCACCCCCACCGCTCACATTCCAGGAGGACGCAGGGGCTGCTGCAGGGGCTGCTGCAGGTGCAGTGCGGGGGGTGGGGGGGACAGGCAGGTGGCCTCCTTCCGGTCCTCTTTTCTCAGAATAAGTTGGCCCTGGGCTGAGTAGAAAAGCCAGAATCATTACCTCGGAAATTCCCCAAGATCAACTGTTAGCTGGTAATCCACGTGATGTTTCCAAAGAGGTGCCACTAAGGCCCACTGGGAGCTAATCTATGTCTCCCCAGTCCCCCGGGGGGGGTGGGTGGGAGTAATCCTCGGACAGGGTAGAGACGAGCAGAGTCCACACCTCCGCCGTGAGGCCCAGTCGGGGCATCGGTACATCCAGGGCTGCGGCTTCCCCACCGGCCTGCGTACTCTTGTTTTTATCAGTTTTTGGAAATTTTCCCAGAATAATAGTATTTTCTTAATTAAGAAAAAAAAAGTTTCATTCTAATCAATGAAGTAAAAGAAGTCAAAAGGAAGTCATGCCTTTGAACAGGGTCACCAACTTCTCCCGTAAAGGGTCAGGCGCTAGATCAGCCCAGGTTTCCTGGCCACCTACTGTCCCTGCCACATATGTTTTTTTTTTTCTTTTAAAATTTTAATACATTAAAATTAGGGGCACCTGGGTGTCTTGGTCAGCGGAGCTTCTGATTCTTGGTTTCAGCCCAGGTCATGATCATCAGGTCGTGAGATCAAACCTGGCGTCAGGTTCCACACTCAGGGCAGAGTCTGCCCGAGATTCTCTCCCCCTCTCCCTTTGCCCCTCCTCCCTCTCTCTCTCTCTCTCTCTCTTAAATGAATAAATATGTCAAAATTAAACACAATTGATGGAAGCCAAGTATGATCAAGAATTTCTTTTTTGGGGGGATCCCTGGGTGGCGCAGCGGTTTGGCTCCTGCCTTTGGCCCAGGGCGTGATCCTGGAGACCCGGGATCAAATCCCACGTCGGGCTCCCGGTGCATGGAGCCTGCTTCTCCCTCTGCCTGTGTCTCTGCCTCTCTGTCTCTCTGTGTGTGTGACTATCATAAATAAAAATAATAATAATTTATTTTTTTTTAACTTTTTCCTTCTTATTTTTACATTTCACAGTGGAAAAACCATTTTGAGCTTGGGGACGGTACAAAACCAGGCCAACAACAGACTTGACCACGAGCTGTCATTTGCTCACCCCTGCGTTAGATAGGGACACATAGCAGCAAGTAGTGCTAGGTCACGCTCTCCGAGCACTGGGTTATGTGCCTTGGGAGGAGGCATCAGACAGAGGGGCTGAGGTCAGGGCAAGCCCCATAAACAAGAAATGCAGCCCGGAGCTTCAAATGGGGCCACCTGACTCCAGAGCCAGGTTCTTCATCTCCGAGCCAGCCAGAGCTTTACAAGGCCCCTCTCTCTGTGGGATGCACGCTGGCCAACCTTAAAGGGCGGTCCTATGGGATGCTCACAGCCACAGAAGCACCTGCAGCAGGTTCACGTGTGAGCAACCATCCAAAGGACTCCTGAGAACCAAGACAGAAGGACTCAAAATCTTCGCTCTTCTCACAGTGGGTCCATGGTGCTTTCCCCCTATTTGTAGAGTCACTCATAACTATTTTTATCGCCTCTAGAATCCAGAGAAAACTCTCCTTCTAGATTTGGCTGGGAGTAAAGGAGTGGGTGGGAGAGACACAATGTTTATTCTGCTTCTCCTGTGTACCAGGCACTGTTGTGTGTACAG
Organism: Vulpes vulpes; assembly: GCF_048418805.1. Taxonomy (NCBI): domain Eukaryota; kingdom Metazoa; phylum Chordata; class Mammalia; order Carnivora; family Canidae; genus Vulpes; species Vulpes vulpes. Next base: position 11,537,963 of record NC_132788.1, read on the forward strand.
CAGGGTCTCCCCTGTGTGTATGGGGTCTCCAGCTCTGAGTGCAGAGTCTATACTGAGTGCAGGGTCTACGCTGTGAGTGTAGAGTCTACATGTGGGTGCAGGGTCGACCCTGTTGATGAGGGAGCAGAAGGCAAGCTGGGGACATAGCACAAGCTGACGCATTGCTCAGGCACTCCTGGCTGCCCTAAAAATTAAGGGAAGGGAGAGACAAATGGTTAACTTCCAGAGATCACCATCCTGCTGGACATGAGTCTCCATCAGTTCACAAACGCCTTAGTGATTGACAAGAAAAACGCATTCTTGTGGGTCTCTGGGAGTTAGGTTCTTGAGAGACCTGTAGACTCAACTTCCTGGAGCCCTAACATCACCCACCCATCCATAGTGAGGTGGGAAACAAAGGGAGAAGGAAATGCAGATCAAATTAAATGTCCTTGGGGTCCCTGGGTGGCTCAGTGGTTGAGCGTCTGCCGTTGACTCAGGTCGTGATCCTGGGGTCCTGGGATTGAGCCTCGCATCAGGTTCCCTGTGGGGAGCCTGCTTCTCCCTCTGCCTATATCTCTGCCTCTCTTTGTGTCTCATGAATAAATAAATAAAATCTTTTAAAAAATGTAAATGTCCTTATAATCTGCAGCCCATTGACCAATACCTGAGGCAGGCAGAGTGTAACATTCCTCCAGGAAGCTCCCAACTGTCTTAATGTTAATGCCTCACTAGAAGGAGACCAACCTTAGCTTGACAATAGCCTGGTCCCCAGTATCCTGAGTCTTCCTTAGCATTTCAGAGTCTGTTGGGACACCTCCCTTTTTTCCTTACCTCCCCCAACTCCCAAGTATATAGTCAGCCACCCCTCACAGGCCGCACCCTCCCTCCCACCCCCCAACCCCGACAGCTCTTTCTGCCCACAGGTCCTGTCTCTGGGCTTGAATGAAATCACCTTTTTTGCACCAAAGACATCTTGAGAATTCTTTCTGGGCCAGACCTCACGGACATTCCAAAACTACATCCCTGGAGGTTAGGGTGTCCAGCTCCAAGGGTAGAGTCTAACTTAGTGCAAGGTCTGCGACGTCAGGGCAGAGTCTACAGCGAGAGATGTTGGCTATCACCACAGCTGTGTTACCGCAGAGGACGAGAGACCATAGACAAGTAAATAAATAGCACATGTCAGGTGCTAATAAGTGCCAGGAGAAGGAAGGTCACGGGAGCGAGAGTGTCCCATTAGGGGGTGGTTAGGATCCCAGGAGAGAGCGGATCTTGATGAGGACAGAGGGCCTCTGGAAGAAGGAGGCCTGGAGGGTTGCTCTGTCTGTTGGTCCTTTCCATCCCATCCACACGGGGGCTGGCCTCTGGGAACCGTGTTCTGCACCCAGATGAGGCCACTCTTCTTCCTCTCACTGCAGCTCAATGTGTGGGCCCGGCCAGATGAGAGCTTCAGCCTTACATGTGCCCCTGCACACCTGGCGGTTGTGTGGTTTCTGGACACACTCCACCCACCCCCATTCTCTGGTGCTTGGCTACGGCTACGAAGCTACAAGTAACTGTCCCCTTCCAGTCTCTGAATCAAGTCTTCGCCCTATCAAACAATTGCTGATTCAGTTCCAGCCAATACACACCATGGACGCAAAGTCCTGAGGTGGGAACGTGGTTGTTGGAGAGAGTCTGGCGGTGCCAGGGCAGGTGAGCATGGGGGGGGGGGGGGGGAGTCAGAGGTGGTCCACACCCAAACCAGGAAGGTATGCCTCATAAGGTATGCCAACGAGTCTGGATTTATTCTGGAAGCTCTGGGAGAGCACTGGGAGTTTTAAGGAGCAGAAGGGAATCGAACAGGAAAGAGGAGAAATGGGCAGGATCAGACTGAAGAAACAGAACTAAGGAAATAGAAATAAGTAAAACTTAGAATAACATGTTCTGGCTAAAAGGTAATTTGGTAACTTAGTTAACACCTGAAGGGCTCTTTGATTTCTTATCTTTGCCAGATGTTTCCCACCTCTTCTGTGGATGGAGGAAGACCGGTTTCAAGCTGCAGGAGAGTTCAGTTTACATGGAGAACAAAATCCTTGACTACAGAGAAAGGTTGAATAACCTCCTTTCTTGAGAATCTACAAGGATAAGACACACAGCTAATGATATTTGGGTAGGTGAAATCTGGCTTAAGGCAGTGTTTGAGGGGCACCTGGGAGGCTCAGTCAGGCGCCTGGCTCTTGATTTGGGCTGAGGTCATGGTATCAGGGTCACGGTCTCAGGGGAGTGGGATGGAGCACTCAGCGGGGAGTCTGCTTCTCACCTTCTCCCTCTGCCCCTTCCTCTGCTCATGCTCTCTCTTCTCTCTAAAATAAATAATTTTAAAAAATAGAGTTTGAGTGTCCCTAGCAATTGGAAACACGTGACGATTGGTTATTTGGTCTCATGTGTACACCCGGTCCATGAAAATTGGCACTTGATCCTGATGCCACGTGTTGCTTACCCTCCATGTGTTCAGAAAGTCTAGGCTCCTGGGAGGGAGACACAGCCGGCACATTAAAGAAACAGATAATCTGGAAATAACATACCTAATAACGTCGTCATGAGTACAAGTTATGTCAACAAGGATAAGAAATGACCAGTCATTGCGTCTTTATAAATTATTTACTGAACATGTGATAGGACTGTGGCAGCAGCCCAGGTAATGGACCCATGAGCAGGGAATGATAAAGGGAACGGGGCTGCCACAGGAGGATTCCGTGACTCAACCCTCCACTGACCCAGGCACCCTGCTGGCAAGCTAATCACGATGACATCAGGGAACAGGATATGAGACATGACCTCCAACACCCCTCATCTGAGAGCTCTGGGATCAGGGGAGGACTGGGCCCTTCAGATCAGGCCACCAGGCCATGGGTCTGTCACCTGGAGCTTTGCCGGGTGGTGCCTAAGACAGCTGCAGAGAGTTTCTGCCCCAAAGGGGAAGCCAGGACAGCAACCCTAAAACTGGATCCCCCTTTCCTGAGGCCAAATATTTCAGGAGGCCCCAGATAGCAGAGGCAGGGCTGAGAAACAAGCAGGGGGAGCAGACAAAAGGAGGGTAGGCCTGAGGAGGACCTCAGGTACAGGCCAGGCCCTCCTGGCTTCTCAAGCTGAGTGGTCAGAGCCTGCTGCCTGTGGCCACGGAGACCGGACACCAGGCTCAGAACCCCAGCTCCCCCCTCAGCCCCTGGGGGGCCGTGGGCTAAGAACTTGACCCCTGTGGGTCTCAATATCTCACCTCTGAAATTGGAATACCAACGTCTTCGTTATCCGGGAGTAATTAGCACAGGGGCAGATAACTTGAAGTCAATCTATATAAATAGGAACTGAGGTGTCACAACAAAAAATTTGGTAACAAGTGTGATTACAACCTTATCTTTAAAAAATGCAACTAAAAACAAAGGAGAAACAAGCAAAGCAAAAGAGAGACAAACCAAGAAACAGACTCTTAACTATAGAGCAGAAACTGGTGGTTACCAGAGGGGAGGTGGGTGCGGGGGGTGGTGGGGGAAATATCGTGGGAGCACCGAGAACCGTACAGAATTGTTGAATCACTGTACTGTACACCTCAAACCCATGTAACACTGCATATTAATTGTACTGGAATTTTTTTTTAATTTCAGAAGTAAAGTAATTACTGTTAGGTTAAAAAAAGAACCCAAATATCATGCATATAAAACTTTTGTTTTAGAGTTAATGAAACATAGGTCATGATTCCAACTCTGTGCTCATTTCTAGAATAGCGACGGACTCACGTGGGATGGCAGGGAGTGTTTGGCGTGTTTTTCCTGACCACATTCTCCAGGCTGGAGGTCTCTGCCCGTTTTCCTGAGGTTTTTTTTTTTTTTTTTAAAGATTTTATTTATTTATTCATGAGACACAGAGAGAGAGAGAGAGAGAGAGAGAGAGAGGCAGGGACACATGCAGAGGGAGAAGCAGGCCCTATGCAGGCCTGATGTGGGACTCGATCCCGGGTCTCCAGGATCACGCCCTGGGCTGAAGGCAGACCCTAAACCACTGAGCCACCCAGGGATCCCCCTGAGGGTTTCTCTTAACATTTTTCGAGGCAAAGAATTCTTCCCCCGTGTTGTGGCATCCAGCTGTCGATACAGCCCTCTCAAGAACAGATACGGAATGAACAAATCCAACTCTTGGTCTTCACTTCAGTGTCAGCTTTATAGACCTTTCTAACAAATTCTACAGATCACTGCCATTTCCAGCAGTATGGTAGACCAGATACCCCGAAGTCTTCCCTCTCCGCAAAATATTTAGAATGTGGGAAGAAGAGGAAGAGGACACCAACTCAGTGGGTGGGGGTGGGGGGCTGGAGCAGGGCCCCCCATGGGAGGTGCGAACCCTCAAAGGGTCACTCTCAATGAGATTAGGGTTTGGAAAAACCCCGCCTGGGACGAAGTGACATATCTAGCGTGTCTGCTGCAGTCTGCATGGTGGGGAGATGGGAGGCTTGCAGAAGCATGTTTTGGTGCCTTTTCAGTTGTTTTGGGACACACACCCCCCTACATCACATACTTTTCTAAATGAGCTCATAGTGTCCTGTAACTTGCTTTTTTCCTCTTAATTTGTCTTCGTGATTTTTCAATGTGCACTCTGTGTATTTATCTCATTTTCAAAAAGCTGCATGAGGGGCACCTGGGTCGCTCAGTTAGTTAAACATGTGACTCTTGGTTTCAACTCAGGTCGTGATCTCAGGGTCATGAGATCCAGACCCTCACTGGGCTCCCGAGCATGGAGCCTGCTTGAGAGTCTTCCCCCCCGCCCACCTCTCTGCCCTGCCCCACCTGCTCACACGCACACTCTCTCTTTCAAAAAAAAAAAAAAAAAAAAAAAAAAGGATACAAAGCTGCATGACACTCAGGGTATAGATATGATTTAATTTGAAAGTACAAAATCACCCCCCACTTCTAATTTTTCTTACTTTGCTTTCTTTTTCTATGGCACTTACACTTTCTAATGTACTCGATACTGATGCATTATATTTATGGTTTGTTTCTTCCCATGAGTGTGGAAACTTCGTGGCTCTGGGATCTGTGTTGGATTTTTTTCACTGGTTTATTCCATCTGCTTAGACCAGAGCCTACACAGTAGGTTCTCAGTAAGTATTTGCTGAAGGAATTAATCAATGAGCTGTCCTTCAACCAACACTTCAGTGACTGATAAGTTTTCATGACTCTAAACAATCGTCATACGCGCGTCTATGTGCACAAAACTGCAAGATCAAATACTTTATGTCTAAAAGATCATGGTCACTGGATTAGAAACTGTATGGAAGAAACTACCTCCAGGGGCAAGTCCACCCACTATCATCTCGCTCAGGAGTACTTATTGCTGATACATAATGAATGACTCTATTAGAACTGCTACTCAAAATCATTCCTGGAGGCTTTTATTATTGCTCTGCCATAGAGGAGATGCAAGACTTCAAAATAATCACAGGTTTGTTCCCAACTACCCCTTCACCCTAATCCATGCCCCTCCCTCAATACTCCTCTTTCCCCTGGGTAAGAAGGTGGCAAGAGCAAGCTCTTGTTTTATCGCTCCAAGTTGAGCCTAGGGGCAGAGCTGAGCATTTTAGGAAGATGGATGTTGATGGTGGACAAAACCTGGGATCCCATTAAGTTAATAATGTTTATTTTCTGTGAGTAACGTTCTCCATGTGATATAGGATCAGGGGAATGACCACACAATGGCAACATTAGACAGAAAGAAACTATTTGTGAGGACATCACATGATGCTAGAGGAACCTGCACAAGCCAAACACCTAGAAGGGGGCTGCCTCCCACCCCCAGTGCATTTTCCTAATACATCGTGGCCCCCTCCAAATTTCACATCCAGCGACACTCACTCCAAAGGTACTTAATCCTAAAGCATCCCCTGAACAATAGAATGAATGACCAGATATTCTATTCTATTCTATTTTATTTTATTTTATTTTATTATTTTATTTTATTTTATTTTATTTTATTTTATTTTATTTTATTTTATTTATTACCAGATATTCCATTTTAAAGAATGTGCTGTCTTTTTTCTCACGGTTTTTGTTTGTTTGTTTATTTGTTTTTGTTGTTTTTTACCCTCAGGTAATTTTGGGAAAAACAACATTTTTGGGAAAAACAACAGCCAGCCCCTATTTTTCTAAAAGAGGGTAACTCCAGGGATGCCTGGGTAGTTCAGCAGTTGAGCATCTCTGCCTTTGGCTCAGGGCATGATCCCGGGGTCCCGCACTGGGCTCTTGGCAAGGAGACTGCTTCTCCTCCCTCTTCCTATATCTCTGCCTCTCTCTCTGTCACATGAATAAATGAATAAAATCTTTAAAAAAATAAATAAAAGAGGGTAACTTCATATGAAAGCAAGACTTGAAATGGACCTATTCAAGCCCTGCCTCCCATCCTTTTACCGAAGAGGAATAAATAGTGTCTTGGGTTTTCCCTCCCAGAAGACATGTTTCTGAGCATCATAACTGCCCGCCCAGTGGGAAGAACAATTCACCTGTTCCCTGGACTACTGGGACTTCCTCCTCCCATGCCTAACAATCACCCACAGGATGAATGCAAAGGCTCGAGGGTGATTTTCAAGCCTTTCTGGAGTGTGGCCCCTGCATTCCCAACTGATCTCCAGCCAGCTCCTCCGGGCCCCCTATGTTCCAAGCACACTCCACCATCGCTCTGGGCTGGCGGGTGCCCTCCACTTTTGTTTGCACGCACTCCCAGCCCCAACATTTGCAGGGCCAAGATTTGAACACGAATGAAAGCATGCAGACTGCATGTCTCAGCATCAAAAAGTGATAAATCACACTAGCAGATTGTTAAAATATGCTCTATCCTTCTGCCTTGTCAAATATACCTTTATAACAACCGAATGAAAAAAATCTGTGTAAATCTGTGGATTTTTGGCAAGATGTCCAAGTCAGCTGAATTTAATTATTGTTGCACTATGGCTGGGTATTGTGTTGATGGGTCAGGCTGTTTGAGTAGTAAAATAGAGATACACATAATTCATAAATTATTATATCTTTATTGCAGAACATTTTCCCTTACCTTCATTCAACAAATTAAGTATTTATGATCACAGTGGTTTAAAAAATACCTTGTGATAAAAAAAAATACCTTGTGATCTATTAATGGGACTGGTCTAAAGGATTAAAAATGAAATGCAATAGTATTTAAACTATACAAAATGGGAATATATTTCATCAAAAGAACAAAAGATAGGATTGTAAAAGTAAAACAATTTTGAACTAGTTTTCACATATTTAAAAATTAACTTTCTTGAAAAAAAAAGAAACCTGCGGGATTACTTACAAAATTAAAAGATCAACTTATAATTAATGGAGATCCACATTTTAATAAAAATTAAATAAAGCTGAAAATGTTTTAAGGTAATTAAGTTTTAGCAAATAGGTGAAGAGGGTAAAAGTATTCCCAGGTCTAGTGTTCGATGTCCATTCCTTGCCCAAAGTAAAGCATCGGATAGGCTCTTTCAGGCCCATTATTCTAGAATGACATGTAAGCAAATCTAAGAGGAATATGAATTGGGTAATCTTGTCAACATTGCTCAGCTACTTCCTGCCACTGTTGCAAACACCATCCTGACACGTGAGCCCCCCTGGAATGACTAATTTAGAGCCCAAGGAGAAGTTTGACAGTGGATGCTTGCCCCTCCTGACCGGAAGTGAGACTTGATTATACGAGAATAGTCTGTATTGGTGCTGAGAGAGATTTACCAAGTAAATCTGTCGTTTCCCTTGCCTGTGTTTCCGCCACACAAACCCTGAAGCAATTGGCCCTCGCACCTCCGTGACAGAGGCAGCGAGCTCGGGGGCAGGGACACAGGGCAGGGGCTGAGGACACCCCACCTCCCTGCGGCCTGAGCGGGTCGGGCATCTCACCGGGCAGATGCTGGCCTCTCGCAGGCTCAGCTCCGGCCTCGCAGTGGCAGAGGGACCCTCGTGTGCTTCAGGGGATTGAGTTTGTGTGCTGGTGGCACAGGGACCCTAACGTGCAGGGCCCAGAGACCCTCCTGCCCTGATCGAGGGGTGCCCCTGGTACATGGAAGACTGGGGTGATGATCGAGGAGGCCCCCCCACCCGGCCCAGACCTCCTGTGTGAGGGGAGATCCTGTCCCTGGGACTTGCCTTCCCAACTGGCCTCATTACGTGGCGCTGAAATGACTTGTTTGTCCCTGTGCTCCCACTCGGCTGCTTACAAACAAGCTTTCCTTGTACTTCGCTCTGTTGTGTCTTGAAGGTAATACGTGTGTCATCCGCCAAGGGGGACCTGATTTCGGGCACAGTCTCCCAACTCTTCCCGCCGTCGTGTTTCCCAGCCACCATGCTCAGGGCTCCCACTTGTGGGCTGCAGAGGCCCAGCGGCCAGGGCCGCAGCCTGCGGGGCCAGGTTCTGGGGTGCACACAGCTTGAGGTGACCCAGCCCCCCCAAAGCTCGACTCCAGGGCCCAGGGCCTTGCAATGCCGAGACTCTTCTTCCTGCTAACTTGTTTTTACTAATAAGTTGGAGCGACTCTCATCATATCTCAGTTTATTTGGAGAAGCTGAGCACCAACCCAGGACAGCGGGAGGCACGGAGGATGGGGAGGCCCCACAGGCGCTTCTCCTTGAGGTGGGGGCACCGGGAGGCTGGGAAACGGCCAAGGGTCTGACACCTCCGGTCGGCAGGGACGTCGGCCTCGGAAGGCTGTACTCTGTTCCGGGTCTTGGGTCCCCCAGGACGCTGAGTAAAACGTGGAAAGGTCAGCCGTCGTGCTTCCAATCCGTGCTCACAGGCCAAGACTTCACAGTCAGCCTGGCACTGGTGGCGCGGAAACTAAGGGTGACAGTAAAATACTTCTGGGGGTCCCCGGGTGGCTCGGTGGTTTGGCATCTGCCTTGGGCACAGGGCCTGATCCCGGAGACCCGGGATCGAATCCCACATGGGCCTCCCTGCATGGGGCCTGCTTCTCCCTCTGCCTGTGTCTCTGCCTCTCTCTCTCTGTGTCTCAGGAATAAATAAATAAATAAATAAATAAATAAATAAATAAATAAAATAAAATAAAATAAAATAAAATAAAATAAAATAAAATAAAATAAAATACTTCAGGCCCTCCCAGTCTTATTGTAAATATGTCTGGAATGCATGAATTCAGAACTCAAATGGCCTATTTTGGGAGGCCAACATTTCTTAAGGAAGTAAACCAGAGGAATTGCAAAAATGTGCCCGGGGAAACTGAAATAAACAACAACAAGGAACTACTCAAGTGCTTGGGTCCGGCCCCAGCCAAAGTTGGTATATAAGGGGGTCCCCCAGCAGAAGGCGGCATCAGACCCCCCTCGACCTCTCCTGATCGCCCTCCTCACCTGTCCTGAGTCCTCTCTACTGACACCATGGGGTGCTGTGGCTGTGGAGGCTGCGGAGGCTGCAGCAGTGGCTGTGGAGGCTGCAGCAGTGGCTGTGGTAGCTGCGGAGGCTGCGGAGGCTGCGGGGGCTGCGGGGGCAGCTGTACCACCTGCAGGTGCTACCGGGTGGGCTGCTGCTCGTCCTGCTGCCCCTGCTGCTGCGGCTGCTGTGGGGGCTGCTGCAGTACCCCCGTGGTCTGCTGCTGCCGCCGCTCCTGCGGGTGCAGCTCCTGTGGGTGCGGCTGCGGGAAGTGCTGCCAGCAGAAGTGCTGCTGCAAGAAGCAGTGCTGCTCCTAGGCAAGGGGCTTGGCCTCTGGGGAGGTTGGGGACAGGCTCACCGCTGCGCTTAGATGTTTCGACTTTCTGAACTTTTGTCTCTTCTCGGTCACCTAAATATCAAGCTTGTAATTTAATAGAGAGACAGGTGATTAGAAGTCAGAAGGCCCAAATTCAAGTTCATGGTCCGCCAGCGCAACCTGACCACGAAGAAGTTTCCTTAGCCGCCTTGAGTCTTACTATCTTCCTTACTCATCTATAGAATAGTAAGATTGAACTAAGAATTTCTGACGACTTTTACGGCTTTAGCAGCATATGAATCTATTAGATTCTCAAAATTAAATTCACAGTTTCCCCACCTCACAGATTCCTGTATTTACTTTGGCTATTAAAATTTGTTTATACATATGTGTGTGCACATACACACACACATATATATCAATATACAAATATGAAATTAATTCTCAATCCTATATGAGCTACCAATCAAAATCCACACTGAGAAAAAAAAAGGCCAAAGCTCACTCCTGAGGGTGTAAAAATTAACATAAATGTACTCAGTGGGATAAAAATGATGTTTCTTCATATATTTCATTCTTTTGAAATATTTAGTGTTTGTGGAACTTCTGCACTTATATTCCCACTTATATCAGTTATTTACCATACATTACTTTTAAGTTCTAGTGTTCTCAAATTTCCCTAAATATAGATATGCTTTTAATAAAACAGCAGAAGTCGGGATGCTTGTGTGGCTCAGTGTTTGAGTGTCTGCCATCGGCTCACGGAGTGATCCTGGGGTCCTGGGATCGAGTCTCGCATCAGGCTCCCTGCAGAGAGCCTGCTTCTCCCTCTGCCTATGTCTCTGCCTCTCTGTGTGTCTCTCATTGATAAATTAATAAAATCTTAAAAAAAAAAAACCAGCAGAAGTCAAATTCGGTGATTCAAGATCCAGCCACTAGCCTTGAGGTGGCTGGATGTTGTGGAGGGTCAGTGGCAGCAACAGTGGCCGTGGCTTCCTGGACCATAGCTCTAGTAGTATATGCTTGAATTCAATTATTCCAGAAGGTGCTTCTTGATTTCTCTCCCTTCTGACTACCTCAGGTGCAAGAGCTTCCCACCAGTCCATTCAGCCATCACGTCCCGGGAGGCATTTCTTCAAGTCAGGCTAGAACCTGCCCCTCCAAGCCTCCTAATAATTTCATACACAAAATTTCCCAACTGTATCTCTAAGTTTTGGTTTTCTGCAACTGACACTGGTACACGGAATGCCCCCGACCATTTTTTTTGTGTCAAATTCTAGCCATCCTCCAAAGCTGAGAGGAATCCTAGTTCCCTTGCCCATGTTAATGGAATCCTTCCTTTTTTCCAAACTCTTATTGCTCCACATGGCATGTGAGAAATTACTTCTGTTCTTTCCTATCTTTGGTTTTTATAACATTCAGTTTTAGCCTTTTTTGGGGGGGGGTTGTAAAAAGTAGAAAAACATTTAAAATAGTGTAAAGGGGGCATGTGATGATAATATAGAGGAGTCTTTGTAGTATAATAATTATTTTGGTCTTGTAAACCCATCTGACAGAACCTACAATCAGTCTTCATGTGGTAGGAATCAAGAAGAAAGCCTTTGAGAAGCCAGGCTTTCTCTGTGTTCCTGGTAGAGGCTGCTACCTGCCCTCCTAGTACCATCTGCCTCCTACCTTCCCAGCCCATTTGGCACAAATCACTGGAAATAATATTATTTAATCCTCAGATTCTCCTGCAGCTAAATGTTGTCACATGGCTATATTCTAGCCAATGAGATGGCTCTTTAAAAGGACAAAAGTGGACCTTTTCTCTTCCTTTATCCTTCTGAGTGGAGAACAAATATGATGCTTAGTGCTATGGCCACCATATTTCGAGCACGAGAATGAAGGGATCAAAGAGATGGTGGATCCATAAGCTGGAAGGATCTCTGAGGAAGTGGAGCTATTATTCTGGCTCTTGAGTACCTATCCCCAGACTTCTTGTGAAGAACTAATTTCTCTCTTACTTAAGCCATTGTTCTTTTGAAGTTCTTTTTATATGCAACTAATATGTAATCCTAATTAATAAGCATGCCCTTCCAAATACCTAAGAGAAAAACTAGTAACTTTTTCAATTCTAAACTCCTGGGAGAGATGGGAAGAGCTAAGCTTCTATATCTACTGGTATCCCAATTAGCAATGACCAGGGGAGCAAAGTGCCGTAGTACAAATGAGAATACAGGAGGTCTACTCATGTAAGCTGTGGGGGTTGTTCTTACAGAAGGAGGCATATGGGTCAGAAAAGAATCTTAAAAGTTGTCTGCTATGCTCCTTCTCTTCATTTGTAAGCAACTTGCTCTTTCTACTTTATTCCTAAACATCTCCCCCTTCATAATGCAGACTGTATTTCTACATTTTTACACTTTTTCAGATACCTACTTCTAGCCACAACTATAAAGAGTACCACACCCAAGTGGAAGTACGTTTTGTTATGGCCACAAGCAGAGCATGCTACTTAGTTTTGGTCTTAGAGTCTAGAAGTCGGGTAGAGTCTGACGAGTTCAGGTCCCTATGAATAAACTAGTCCTAAACAGTTCTTTAATTCAGCTCCTTATGAAGACTGGAGAGGATTTGAAATTGCAAAGTCCACACCCAAAATTAAGTAACTATCTCTTCCCATGCAGTCATCTCAGTGATAAACATATAATTTACTTATATGTTATTATAATTCCATAATAATTCCAGAGTCATATAATTTGTGTAATTCGACAGGATGGTAGTGATTTTTGTTTGTTTTAAGAAGGCTCCACGCATGATGTGGAGCCCAGTATGGGACTTGTCCTCATGACCCTGAGATCAAGACCTGACCTGATATCAAGAGTCTAACGTTTAACCAATTGAGCCACCCAGGTGCCCCCCGGATGGTAGTTTTTCATTGTTAATTTTTATAAAATAAATATGAAATTATTCTAGATGCCTCAACCATGCAGAAGTATACAAATCATATGATAGAAATATTCCCTTTCTCTCATTGCCACTTTAGTGTGGTCTTCTGTACTGGTGCTCCTTCCATCATTATCAGTGGTGTGCTGTGGCAATGAGTGAGGTATTCTTTTTTTTTAGTTTAAGTTTATTTATTTATTTATTTATTTATTTTTTATTGGAGTTCAATTTGCCAACATATAGTATTAAACCCAGTGATCATCCCTTCAAATGCCCCCCTCAATGCCCATCACCCAGTCACCCCATCCCCCTGCCCACCTCCCCTTCCACTACCCCTTGTTCGTTTCCCAGAGTTAGGAGTCTCTCTTGTTTTGTCAGCCTCTCTGATTTTTCCCACTCATTTTCTTTCCTTTCCCCTTTATTCCCTTTCACTATTTTTTATATTCCCTGAATGAATGAAACCATATAATGTTTGTCCTTCTCCGATTGACTTACTTCACTCAGCATGGTACTCTCCAGTTCGATCCACATTGAAGTAAATGGTGGGTGTTTGTTGTTTCTAATGGCTGAGTGATATTCCATTGTATTCACAGACCACATCTTCTTTATCCATTATCTTTCGATGGACACCGAGGCTCCTTCCACAGTTTGTCTATTGTGGACATTGCTGCTAGAAACATCGGGGTGCAGGTGTCCTGCTGTTTCACTGCATCTGTATCTTTGGGGTAAATCCCCAGTAGTGCAATTGCTGGGTCGTAGGGTAGCTCTATTTTTAACTCTTTGAGGAACCTCCACCCAGTTTTCCAGAGTTTACCAGTTCACATTCCCACCAACAGTGCAAGACGGTTCCCTTTTCTCCACATCCTCTCCAACATTTGTTGTTTCCTGTCTTGTATTTTTATTTTTGATGGATGGGGTATTCCTAATCTGTTTGGTACAAAGAGTCATTTTCTGCTTGGACTCCAAACTGGAACTAATGTTTCAGGGTCACGCAGTGGAACATGTGCAACGTGCTCTCCTGCTTCCGTAGGTTGGTGTGCTCCTCTCCAAGACCATGACCCCTGAGCTTATGGATGGTAGTGACTCCACTTCTGCATTCACTCATCCATTCATTCATCACTCCCAACAGGGTCTGCTGAATCTGCGCTCTGGGCTAGAAAGGGGATTACTCAGAGCAGAAGGAAGGCATGGTCGCATTAGAGCGGCCTAATGTTTGACTCTCCTCTGGACATACATTGGTTATTGGTTTGTATTTCTCACTCACTTGAACTCAAGCAAAACTGAGTGACCACTGGGCCAAGAAAATGTGAAAAGGAGTGATGTGGATCTTCTCTAGATAAAAAATGTTAGGACCCAGTATTTGGCTCACCACATCTTTTTACTTTGTCTCCACAATTATGAAATCTGGGAGGGAAATGGTTTGTGTTCCCTGAATCTTTCAGTAACTGTCATAAGCAGAGCCCTCCTGGTGATCTATGATGGCCAATTAGCATGAGTGAGAACTTCTGTATTTAAAAGCCTATCCCAACTGTGAAAACTTTTCTTGAGGCACTCACAAACTAGTAGGGAGACATCATGAAACCACAGGCCAGAAATGTACTGTGCATAATCAAATAAGTGCTCAAGGTTCAAAGGAAATAAATCGTGATAATGTCCCTCTCCATCTTTGCCCTATTCCGTTTTCATTCTGGTTTCCATACTTGAAAACCGTCAGTCTTTAAGTATTAACAGAAACTCCTTCTAGCCTTAGGTGGGTCACCTTGAAATGGATTCATCTATAAGACTGGAATAATATGACATCAAAAAAATTGTGAATTTTGTGTGAGCATACAGCCTGAAACCAAACCCTAACATTTTGACTAATCAAAAACATCTGCAGCATAGAAAAATATTTTCTCTGTTTTGTGTAAGTTCATTTTCTTATTGGACATTTTCAAAATAAGGAACTTCCATGGAGGGTAATAATATCAATACAACAGGAAAATATACTTTATATAAAGTAGTTATTCTTGTTTTTACTTGTATACTAGTAAAATGTATTAAGGAGACATCCTTTTTTTTTCTTTTCTCTTTTCTTTTTAATTTTCACCTCTTTATTTTCTTGCAAAAATGTATCTAACAGAAAGTACAGATATTTTTCCCACCCTTCCTTCCCCCATGGAGCCATACAGAGTGACCTTTATCTGCATTATTACGAGGCTCACAAGGGCAAGTTTTACCATGGGTTCCCGAACTTTCAGTTCCCACCTGATGGGAAATTGAGATAAGCCAACAACAGCAATTACATAAATGATGACATGATTAGGCCCATGTACATAAAAGTGTGATGGAGATACAGAGGAGAATAATTGATGGCAGCGGAATAACCAGAGAGGATAGGGTAGGCTGGCGGGACTTTGAAATTGTCATTGGAGATGAACACGTTTCTTTAATAACATCAAAAATTGGTTCTCTTATTGATGTCAATCAATCCAAGGATCCAGGAGGCTTACGGATATTTTATTATCTTGCCCTGGACCTGAAGTGTTTTGTCTTCAGTCTTACTGGATTACACTTCAGGATTAAGTCAGTGTAGATTGAACATTGGGGTGGACATAAGGGGGGTGGGTGGGAGCAGCTGTTTTTAATAACCATTGTCAGGAAATTTTTGTGTATATCATGGCAATATTGCTTTATAAACTATAAATGGCTCATAAAAACGTATATATATGTATATATATTGAACTACAAAAAAAAAATCCCTTTACTTCCTGTAACAGTTCTCTAATAATGCCCTGCCCTACTGGACTCTGAACTACTTCTCGCAATTATTTTTCATAAGTTCTAAACTTTAACTAGAAGGCTCAGGATAAAAGGCAAGACGGCACCACACAAACAGCTACTTTGAGTTTCTAACTGAATCAGGGGGTGACCATGACCTGCTGTGAAGGATGGACATCCTGCAATGGATTCAGCTTGCTGGTTCTACTTCTATTCGGAATAGTTCTCAATGCAATCCCTCTCATTGTCAACTTTGTGGATGAAGGCCAATTTTTTCACAACCCCATCTCTTGCTTTGAGTGGTGGTTCCCAGGAATTATAGGAGCAGGTCTAATGGTGAGTAACATTTATTTGGCTTGGAGAAGGACCTGTTTTACCAAATTCCTAAACACTATCTTTCAGCTTTACGGTGGGCTATATCTTGGCTCAGGGTACTGTCAGGGGCAGTGGAGTGGTATTAATTCATGCTGGCATCAGTGAAGAATGACAATTTAAATAAACTGTGGTACAGACTAGGGAGCTTGGGCAAAAAAATTAATAATCTGATAAAAGTTGGTTGGATTGTTACCTATCATATTTCTTCACATGTTACACTGCTCTTTTAAGCTTTCTAGTTAGTGTTCAAGATGTTTTGAATCCATTCCTTCAGCTTTCCTTTGCCAATACTAGTTTCTAAGTATGCACAGATAAATGGGAATGGGAAGTGCTACCTACAGGAGTCTTAATGTCAGAAAAGGAGCTTTTGTTTGGATGTGTGTATGTATGTGTTTCGGTGATGACGAGTTACCACCACTGGTCTTATCTCAGACTTCTATGAAAACACTCTTGGGTCTATTATATATTAAACTTCAGATAAAAATTGGCCCTTCAGCTGGCACACTGGATTTGAGAGCACTCTGACACCAAAAAGCCATTTTAGGAAGCATTTTCCAGAAGTTGATGGTTTCTTTCCCTTTAACATCGTGCGTGAGCAATCTATTCACCTTGCTTCAGGTAGAGGGCTATTTCTTCAAGCAACCCTGAGAGTTCTCTTCCAGGCTGAGAGAAAGTGACTAACGGTACCCAATCATGATGCAATTGCCAATCTTTGTGTCTGCTTTCTACCCTTCTAGAAGCTTCTCTCTTCTATCTACTTAAATAGCATGAGCTTCCTTGAATTTGCTTAGAACCAGAAGCCAGGAACAGCTGTCCAAGTCTAACCAACAATGGCAATTGCCATGAAGCCCCTAAAAGTTCCTTAGTTAAAACAATCCTTTTAGGATAACTCGTGTCACTTTAAATATAAATTGGCACTACTACAAACCCCATCTCAATTAAAAACAGTTTCTTAAACCACATCTTCTTTATCCTTCTAATTACTCAGCCATTAGAAACACCCACCACTTGCTTCGATGTGGATGGAACTGGAGGGTATTATGCTGAGTGAAATAAGTCAATCGGAGAAGGACAAACATTATATGGTCTCATTCATTTGGGGAATATAAAAAATAGTGAAAGGGAATAAAGGGGAAAGGAGAAAAAATAAGTGGGAAATATCAGAAAGGGAGACAGAACATGAGAGACTCCTAACTCTGGGAAATGAACTAGGGGTGGTGGAAGGGGAGGTGGGTGGGGGGTGGGGGTGACTGGGTGAGGGCACTGAGGTGGGCACTTGATGGGATGAGCACTGGGTGTTATTCTATATGTTGACAAATTGAACACCAGTGAAAAATAAATTTATTAAAAAAATAAAAATAAATAAAAACAGTTTCTTGCTAGCATTAACAGGGCCAGAGGTGGTGATGGCACACACCTACATTCTTTTATGTTGGTGGGGGGAGAGAAGAGGAGGGAGTGAAGACACAGAGAAGGGTACACAGAGAGTACTCTTAAGTGTCAGCTACTGGGTTCATACTTTACACATCTCGTTTCATCTAATAATCTAAGCAGATAATCATTGGCATTTTAGCAGATCAGCAAACAGAAGGTTAAGAATGTTAACAAGGCACACAATGGGTGTGAAACTCAATTCCAGATTTATCTGATCCCAAAGCTCTGTTTTCCACCAGCTTTAGCACCATAATCCTGAAGACCTGTCCCCAGTTGACAAAGGGGAAAGATGAAATCCATAACCTAATCCATAAATTTAAGTGACTAGGAAACTGAAGTATATAAAGGTGATATAAATCTGTGAAAAGTTTCAGACAATCTGGACTTCCTGTCCTATGACTACATTTACTTTATCATCCTCAATAAATATTAATGCAAGACCAGAATCACGTGAAGGACCTCTATTACACAGTACTGTGGAGCATTATCAAGGCAGCAAACAATTCCTTGAAAATTTCAATGGGCATTTTATAGACTGAGTTTCAAACTCTAGACTAGGCTCACAAGCAAACTGGTAGGTGATAAAAGGTGATAAAAGGGCTCAAAGTACAGATACATCTTCATGATCCTCGGCTATATATAGAATGTAGAAGAATATTATTTTCAAAGGGAATCATTCAAAATACTGACCTCTTCATGTACTTGTAAACACACAGAAAATTTAATTAGGAAGCATTCACTGCCTGTGATAGAACTCTTGTCATAGTTCTTGAAATCTTTCTAAAATTGCTATGGTATTTTAAATTTTCTTCAAAAATAGGAGATTTTGCAGGAAGCAGCTATTAATA
Source organism: Vulpes vulpes (assembly GCF_048418805.1). Classification (NCBI taxonomy): domain Eukaryota; kingdom Metazoa; phylum Chordata; class Mammalia; order Carnivora; family Canidae; genus Vulpes; species Vulpes vulpes. The sequence goes on from NC_132788.1 coordinate 11,556,008, forward strand.
TCTATGGAATTAATTATTGATTACATCATAAAATACACATTCGCTTTGTGGTTTTATGATTTAGTGAAAAGAGACGTGAACCTTTTTATCTTTTGAAACCATGACTAAGAGTAGATGTTACGTAATTATTTTCAATCATTGTCTGCTAAGTGGTAAAATCAATACGTGTTATTTTTTTTTTCAGATACTAAGAAACAAGACTTGAAATGTTTTCTCTAAAAAACATAAAGGCCATTTTATTTTTATAAAGAGATTAGCTGGAAGTCTGAGCTTAATCATGCTTATTCATTGGGTACACTTATTACATAATGATAATTTATCAATTCTTAAGGTCTTAACGGGGAACAAATTGTTGAAGAAATTAGAAGGTATTATGTATAACAAGAATTTTCAAAATATAGTTTTTACATTTATGATGAGCTATGACTTTGTGTGTTATTCTCATGTTCAAGTACTTAGAAAAATCCCCAAAGTTTGCATTCTGCCAGAGCTTTAATGATTTAAAAGCTTTCTTGTACTTCATTTGTAAAATTGTATTTTATAATTTTTTTAAATTTTTGTAAAATACAACATATTTTACAATCTTACTTCTAAAGCTGGATAAAAGTACAGGTTTCTATAAGAAAAAGTGAACAATACTACTTTTATATGAAAACAAAAGTCTACTAAGATATTTAATTTCACAAAGACTCATACATTCAAATGTGCTTAGGAATTGAAGAGAAAGAGTATTCTCCTAATTACTCACTTTCACAGGAGATTATCTGGATGATTTATTGTAATTCAGTCGCACATACACACACACACACACACACTTTCAATTTTATTGCCCAGGGGCGCTTGACTATCTCAGTCAGTGGAACTTTGACTCTTGATCTTGGGGTTGAGAGTTTGAGTCCCACACTGGGTGTAGAGATTATTTAGAAAATAAATAAAATCACATTTTACTGTCCATCTTATAAAGAGCCCCTCCAACTTCCAAAACCTTGAATGGGCAAAATGGTTGAAATAGAGTGATTATCAAGTTACCCATAATGATGTAACAAAGATGTGTTAGGATGTAATGAAGTCGGGGCACCTGGGTGGCTCAGTCAGTTAAGCATCTGCCTTTTTCTCAGGTCATGATCTGATCCCAGAGTCCTGGGATTGAGCCCTCTGTCAGGCTCCCTGCTTAGTGGCGAGTCTGCTTATCCTTCTCATTCCACACCTCCTCCCCAGCTCATTCTCTCTCTCTCCCTCTCTCTCAAATAAACAAATAAAATCTTAAATAAAAAGATGTCATAAAGTCAACTGGGTGAAGTTTCATATACTATAAGCCACTGCTACCTTATAAAACACCTTTGCAAGGGAAAAGAACTACAAAAGTAAATGTCCAGCACCTCTGAAATCCACCTAAACTCTGAAAGAGTTTAGTTTATATAAATAAGGAAAATGGAATGACTTATCCATTTGAGTTGTAACTTAATGTTCCAACTTTAACAGATTCATTAAGTTTCTAAATCAGGGATTGGGAAATTTTTTTTTATAAAGAGCCAGATAGTATTTTAAGCTTTGTGAGCCAGGCACTCTCTCACAACTATTTAACCACACCATGGATGTGTCAAAGCAGCCATGCACACTATGTAAGTGAAGGGGCACGGCTACATTCTGATAAAACTTTATGTGTTAAAAAAGAGATGGCAAGCCAATTTCTGTTCTAAATTATTTGTTCCTTAGGTTCAGAACACAATATAGCTTCTGGGTACAACAAAAGAAGCTTAGTCCATGAGTGTGGACACCTATTCAAGAAGTAAAATTTCTCTTCCCTTTTCTTCTGGGCTCTCAGGTATGACCCGGATGGCCTGGGCCGTCTTACATACCTGTGTCTCCTGAATTATGAGTGTTGGTGTTCAAGGCTATATTTAAGCAAAGCTTGATCACAAGACCGTGTTCTCCAAAAATGACATGGAGTCAGCATATGGTCAGAGTGGGGAGAAGTTTGTCAGGAAATCTGCCTTGTAAGATGTAAATCTTAGACCTGTTCTAAAAGAACAAAGGTGGGTATGAGCTTGAAAAGAAGCATCAGGGAAAGAATAGTTAGAGGATGATGAGATGAGCCACGTGGTGGTGGTGGCGGGGTGGCAAGGATGAGAATGGATAGATCTATGGAGGAAGAGAGGAGAGCTGTTGGAACTGGCCAGTATGGAATCATGGTTGAGAGTCTGGGCTTTGGAACCCACATAACTGGCTTTGGATCTCAACTCATTCACTTTCTTAGGCCAGTGACTCAAACTTGCTGTGTCTCAGTGTTTTCAGTGGTAAATTGGGAATAATAACTAGCGCCTACCTTCTGAGATTACGAGGCTGGGATGAACTGAAACATGGTGGACACCAACAACAGTACCTGGCCTGTGGTTAGAAGTCAATAAAGCTTTAGAAAACAAGAGTGGAAGGAAAAAGAGAGAACTTTTTTCAGAGCAGCTGTGCTGAGAGAGCAGAAAAACCTCACAGCTAAACTTTCTACACTGGAAGGAAATGATTTATATGTCACTCTTCGATGATACAAAGCTTTTTCCAGTAAGAATTCCTAGTCATAGCTGCTGACTAGATACTACCGAAAATGTAGACCTAATCCTGACAATGCGGCATCATTTCTTATAGTTTTCCTCAGCAATGTGCATCTCCTTCGACATAGAATGCACTGTATGCAGCATTCCTGAACATCAGTGTAAAGTGAGGTCATGACTTGTCATGGGTACATCAGCAGAAAGGAGAATGTGGAACCCAAAGTCATTCTCTAGTCACTACCTTGGTAGCTAGCTGGCAAGATGACCCTGGGGGTAAGAGGGAGGTTGGGAACTGGGAGAGGGTGGTGACAGAATTTTTAGTTTCCAGCTACCAGCCAAACAATTTCCTTTGTGGATGCTTGCCAGGTTAATTTATACAATTTTTGGGAAATTGGAGAAGTGGTCATAGATTATAGTAACTTAAAAAAAAAGAAGAGGAAGAACGAGAAAAAGGTTAAAAAAGGGGGGGGGGATTTTGGATGATGCAAGCAATCCTTCCAGAAATATTCCTTCCAAAATAATGAATAAATAAATCATTCTAATCCATTTAAAATCCAGGTCTCTCTAAAGATGAGAGTAAAGTAAGAATGAAGATGGAAGAGTTAGAAATCGTTATCCTGAAATCCCCCAGCACTCCCCTCTCTTTAATCTTTGTGGTTGAAATGGGGATCCCAAAGTACCCAAGATCAAGGGATATTGCCCTATTTCCCACAACTGGTGGGACGTGGAGATGACTGCTTTCTCATCTGATGAGAAGTAATAATATCCATCTTTCCTGTTAATGTGATTTCCAGGTCATTCCAGCAGCAACAATGTCCTTGGCAGCAAGAAAAAGAGCGTGTTGCAACAACAGAACTGGAGTGAGTATGTGCCGTGGGCCTGGAGCCAAGGCACAGGAACGGTTAATCACTGATGTGTCAGCAAAGCTTCTCGAGTCATCAGTATTTGCCCCGCCAGTGGCAGGCCACAGTCTTAGGAACATGCAATCTACAATGATTATGTGATAATGTGGAAAGTGTGAAGTCTGTCTGTCCTTTTCTTTCTTTCTTTCTTTCTTTCTTTCTTTCTTTCTTTCTTTCTTTCTTTCTTTCTTTCTTTCTTTCTTTCTTTTCTTTCTTTCTTTCTTTCTTTCTTTCTTTCTTTCTTTCTTTCTTTCTTTCTTTCTTTCTTTCTTTCTTTCTTCTCTCTCTTTCTTTCCTTTCTTCCTTTCTATAAAAACTTAGCTTTGGAATCAGTCTTCACATCTTTCCTCAATCCTCAGTTCCACTAACTGAAAGGTTTTCAAAGAAAGGAGATTTGTAAGTCACATCCAGGGTTGTAAACAATTTCTTAATTCTCAAATACTTGTTATTTTTGTGGTGCATTTATATAAACGACTTCAGAAAGTGTGTCTTCAGGTCTATGAGATTGGTTTGCTAGGATCAGAATAATTGTCCTTATCCAGTGAAAGGAGCAATGGTTATTTTTTTCAAACATTTACTATGTGCCCATTATGTATGAAATTGTAACTAAAAGTAAAGGAAGTGAATATTTACTAACCTTCTGTTACTATGCTCAGAACACTTCCAGCAATACAATCCTATTTCTCTCAAACCACTAAGTGGGAAATATTATGCTCTCTGTTTCATTGACTGAGAAATTGATCCTCAGAGAACATAAATAATTTACCATGGTAGCATAGCTAGTAAGTAGGTGAATTTTTATCCAACTCCATTGGACTCCAAAATTCACAATCTTTACAGTATTTTTGCCATAACCATTGTTATTAAGTAATGCTGAGGACTTTCCATATTCTCTAAAGAAGGGGGTAGATTAATAAACAAGCAGTCATAGTAAATGTTCTGGCTGAGCTTAAGGTTTTAAAGCAGTGGTGCTTAGCCTTATGAGAACATCAGAATCATCCAGAATGATCTTAAAAACATCAATGCCTGGTGGCCCCCAGAGACTCGGCATTTTTCAAAAGCACCCTAGATGATTCTAATGAGAACCAGTGTTTAAAAGCGTACATATTTATATCTGTATTACATATTTATATTTTTAAAAATTACCATTTTCTGACATTTGATATTTATCTAGGATTATAATTACTTTGCTAATTGTTTATAGTCCATCTTTGTTTCTGATACACCATAGATATTCAGTAAATGTTAGTTTTGTTTCTCCCCTCTGGCACTTTTCTTTTTAAATTATAATTTGTAGTTTGGCTTTGTATTACCTCTGTATTGTACTTACATTCTTGAGAAAGATATCTTGAGATGTGTCTAAGTCCCTGAACTCTGAAATATCAGAACACTTCTATAGATTTTTGTCTCAAATCAAATTTCCATTAAGAATCTTTTCCCCCTACATATCCATTAAATGATGTCATCTTTTTAATGATTGCTTACATTTTTTTGTCTTTGGAGGACAGTAAGTAGAGAAAAACCAAAATACTTTTTCATGCAGGTGTTGGGCTTAACTCAGCAGGTTTTACCCCCCTACCAACCTTGAAAATCATTGGAATTCATGCTTCAGCAACATTACAGATTATTACGTGCCAAGGAGCGACAGGAACTCTGGAGTGGCAGGGTCGCTATATAATAATGCTCATGCTATATTAATAATAATGGTGCTGGCTATTTAATTACAATTTCCAGTTTATATTGATTAGATGCAATAAAGTGTCCGTAGGCACTTTTCTCACTTTGTGACAGTCATGGGAAGACTGGTATTTAAGTCATACCATGTATCTTCCAAGTCTAGAAAAGACCAAAGCATCATAAAGGTGACAAAGGCTGATAAAGTAAAGGGGTGGGAGATGGGGTCACCAATGCTTTTCTCCTGTATTAACTGTTCCAACTATTTCCCACACTTTAACTGTTCCTTGCTCCTTCCCTTTGTCCAATTCTTGATTTTTGTTTCCAAATGCTTTGGTTTTGCTGAATCATTTACATGAACCCCCACTCAGGGGAATTCAGATCCCCAGAATCACATCCTGCAGCCAGGCCATCCTGTGGTGATAAGATGTTAGAAACAATAAATGACCAAAAAATAAATAGTGCACTTCTTGACGAGCAAATTAAGTAACTTGCACAGACCACAAGTATTGTGGAAGAATGTGGATTTGAATTCAACTCCAAATCCATCATTCTGTGCTTTTAGCTGGAAGTATTCTGCTGTAGTGATTAAAACCTGAGCACTAGCATTTCCAGGCTGTGAGATTTGGACACATTTGCCAGCCTTCCTGAATTATATTTTTCTCATACATAAAATCGGAATCATAGTATCTATCTCTTGGGGCTATCGAAAAAGGTAAGGTAATATATGTAAAGCCCAATATTCTACAACATATAAAAGGTATAGGAGGTAGCCATTCATTTTGCCTATTTATTAAAGGTGGGTCTCCTAAACCCTCCGGGAGTGGCAGTATTAGCGTATTAAGGGAAAAGTATTCCTTCATTTTGGCATAATTTTAATTCTTAATTATCACTGACGAACAACTTCACTGAAACAACATAGAGCTTTTTTGGAAAGCATACACGTATACCAGCTTTCATTTGGGCCATAACGTTTCCTATTAGCATATTCTATGCTTTTTTCTTTTTCTGACTCTCATTCATGAAATGAAAAGATGCTTAAAGGTTTACAATCTTTCTCCCTAACACAATATGGTTCTCCACTGGAGGCAAGTCCTGCTCTCTAGAGGGACATTTAGGCAGTGTCCAGGACACTTTTGGTTATCAACAATTTGGAAGGGTGGACAGACTGCTACTGGTATCTAGTGGGTAGAGACCAGGGATGCTACCAAACAACCCAGAATATACGGAAAGGCCCCCCAAACAAAATGCCCTATGTCAGCAGTGCTGAGGTAGAGAAACTCTGTGCTTAACACACCATTGATTGATCCCTGCAGAATGTGGACCACTGGCCACTCACAGCATCAGGGCCAAATCTGGATGAAAGACTTGGGGAGTCAGGAGACCAGACACCAAAATATGGGGAGTTAAGATCTAATCCAGGTTCTGTTTAGTAGGAAGTACACAGAATGGGGAGGAGATACCAGATGTCAGTGGTCCCTTGAAAAGGACAAGGCTCAGATATATAAAGGTGTAGATTTTCCGGAGACAGTGGCAAGCCCAACAATCTTTGAGAGAGCCTAATCAAATGGCAGAGACTCTGCCTTCCTTGTTCTTTGATAATTCAGACTTGATCAAACAGAGATCTTAAGACTTAGGACTGCAGGGCCTGGAGACCAGCAGCAGTTGATCAGGAGCCTTTCATGTGCTGCTGACTCTCGAAACAGACCAGGGACACGTAAGAACATGTGCCAATGCTCCTCCTTTACTTTCCAGATGCTTCTGTCATCACTTCTGAATGTAATCACGATCATCGGTGCCGTGTATTGCATATTGGTGTCTACCCACGCTCTCATAGAAGGTCCCCTCATTTGTAACTCTCAAGGGAACAGCACTTCCAATTGTGAATTTTCATTCAGTAACTTAAGGTGAGTATCCTGATTTTCAGATTGTCTCATGCGCTGCAGCTAGTTTGATGAAAATAGTGTGGTGCTAACCTGGTGCCATGTTGTTCTTTGATGGAATGACTGGAACACAGATTACTAGGGATTTAAGCATGTTCACCCCAATTGGACAATCTCATGGAAATGGAGGAACCACTACATTCAGAATGGTTTGGGGTGGGGGTGGAGCCTTGTCTAAAAGAAGTAGTTGACTCAGCTGCCTTATCCTTGTCTTTAAAAAATCTGTGGCTGCATGGGTGTATGTGTCTAAAAAAATTTCTAGAAATATACAGCAGAGACTTAACTTTCATCCTTGGAGAATGGCAGTGGAGGATGTCCTGGGGAAGTGAAGGGAGCACTGGCTTTCTACACTTCTGAACTAACCCAATCTCTAAGTCCTAAGCAAATGTTATCTTTATAATTTAAAAAATTGAATAAAGACACAATACATAAAATATAGGGCCTTACCTATAAGTCCTAAAAGAAACAAACACAGTCAATGGATTCATGTAGATGTACTATAAATATACTGTGGGCATAGGAATGAATCCAGTTTAACTTGTATAGTGACAATACTGAGGAGTTACTTGTAAATGGCTTATTTTGGTCTTGTAAGATGGTTCTGTGCTGGAATTCCAGGCACTATCTGTAAAAATGGAAGAAAAGAACAATCTAATTCTCAGTTATCTATATAATTGCACAGTTTGGAAAATAACCAGAATTCACTTTTGTAATTACAGGAAAAAAAAAAAATCCCTTTCTTTTATCTTGCTATCTTAAAAAAGAAAAATCTCTCAAAATTTGCATACTGTAGTTGCTGTGAATCAAAAAAATTTTTTTTTAAAATTCCCTTTCCCAGTAGATTTGAAGTTTAAAATAAGAGATTTCAAGCACAGATGCTACACACAGTCAGCCCTTAGGAGAGAATAACTCACCAGGCACCAGGCTAAGCTCTGGAGGTAAGAGCCACTCTAGTTGGGGAGACACAGTCACAGAAACAGTTACAAGACTGATCCTATGTTTGCTGAAAACTGCAAAAAGCATACTCCTATTCCATGTGCTGAAAATACTGTTGTCTTCCCAGGATAAATGTCAGTTGTGGGTATCCAGAAATGCAAACTCTCTAAGAACACTTAGCCTTACTCTGTAGTAAACTGAGAAAAAAAAAAAAAAATCATCTTAGGATAGATCGTGTTAGAGCTAGAAGTCTCTGGTTTTCCATACCTTGTTATAATGGGTACAAATCCCTTTAACCAGACATTTTTAGCATGACTTTTGCCAGTAAAAGTTGTATAGCTGGTTTACAGATGCAACACTGCGGTTTTGTACTAAGAATTGAGCCCTGTGAAGGGGGAGGGGCTCCTTAATGCTCATGTCTTTAGCAAAGTAGAACTCCTGCATAATTAGAGTCATAGGAGATTAATAATATTCAGCCATTTCTGACATAGAAAACTTTATATAGCTCAACCTAAGAGTAGGAACTACAGAAATGCTGGTTGAATGATAGGAGATATACTCGTTTCATAACTATCAGAGTCCATGGACACATGATCTGAAATCCTGATCTTAGCCATCGTTTCTGGGCCCAGTATTTTGAAGCACTTGCTGTTTTATTATACTTGCCCTTTTCTGGGCATGATGATGCATTCTTTTCATGGTAAGTGATATTCCTGAAAATCTATCATTTCTTTCATTTCAGTGACACTCATCCAGAGTTCTTCAATCTTCAGTGGTTCTACAAGGAGTCTTGCATAGCTCCTACTGATTACACTAATCTCACCGTGAACAGCATCATGCCCAGTGGCTGGAGAGAACACAGCTTACACTTCAATTCTAAAGAAAACAAACACCGGACGATCCATTTAACAGTGTTTTTAGGCCTACTACTTGTCGGGATTCTTGAGCTCCTGGTTGGGCTCAGTCAGATCGTCATTGGTTTCCTTGGCTGTTTCTGTGGAGTCACTAAGAGGAGAAATAGAATTGTATAATTTAATGGTAATAAAATGGAAATATGACTCAAATATTTGAGTCATTTGAGAAATGCACTTAAAAGACACTCCTTTAGAAATTCAAAAATGGAAAACAGTCTAGAAAACTGTAGGAGTCATTTAGGCCAAGTTACTTTTACTTTTATGTATAAAGTAAAAACAATCATCCATGGTTGACTTTGAGGAAAGGTGGAGGGAAGTTTTCAATTTGTTTTATATCTTTCCGTACTTCTGTCCTAGTCACATTTTTAAATTCTATTTTCTTGTGTGTGGAAGGAGAAGGGGGGGTGGGTGAAGGAAAAGGAAGATGGGGAGGGATGGTGGGAGGACAGAAAGGAACAGAAGATATCCTGGAAGTGAAAATATGGGACTTTTTTTTTTTTACTGTATTTCTTTACACTTAAAAAAAAAAAAAAGACAAACAGATGACCTGAATGTTTTTAGACCTGATTTCCAGCTTACAGGCAATCCAGGGAAGAGGATTTACTCAGACATATCCAAACTGTAGGGTGGTAGATAGACAATAGCCCTATTTTCAGCAAGAAAATATATAGGAAAAATAGAAAGTGGGATGGGCTGTGGGAACTATAAATAAAGAGACCAGGTTCAATGAAATGTGTGTTCCGTAGACTGCTGGGGATAACTGGGGAGACCTGTACAAGGAGTGCTTTATGGGGACACCTGTCTGGCTTAGTCAGTGGAGCATGTGACTCTTGATCTTGGGGTCATGAATTCAAGCCCCATGTTGGGCATAAAGCCTGCTTAAAATAGATTTTAAAAAAAGGGATTGGTTTAGGTGATGTCAATTATTGCTAGCATTTTTAGTCCTGACAATAATTTCATGGTTATGCAGGAAAATGTTAATTTGAAAGAAATGTGTATATGTTTAGGGGGAAATGTCATGTTTTTAAAATACTTTAGCCAAAAATATGAAGCAATGGAAAAATATTGTTAAATTTAGGTGACAGGTACATGGCAATCCACTACACTCTTCTAAGTTTTCCCGTTTGCATTCCTTCACAATTAAAAAAAGATAAATGCTTAGAAAAACAAGTCTTTCAAAAGCTGCTTTCTATATATGCAATCTTTAAAAGATAACAAAACCGTGCATTTACCATATTAAAATGTTATAAAACAGACAAGACTGAAAATCCAATTTTCTGAATGTGACCATTCCCATATTTTATTTTGATTATTTATGTTTACTGGGCTTAAGGTTCTAGAAATAATTTTCAATACTTATATTATAGTTGCCCCCCCAAATTAGTAACATCAAGAACACGCAGGAATTTTTTTTTTTTTTCTGAATCTACTTGCTGTATAAAGACCTACTCCCTATACTCCTTTATAGGCCTGTTTATCCTTGAGGTCTTGCTTAAGGTCTAGCTTAACGGTCTCCTACTTGAGAAAGCCTCCCCAGGGTGCAGGATTCCAACAAACTAGTTTAGCACTTACCAAAACCACTGTTATCACACCTGTCACAATATAACATAAATGTTTGTGTGTCCACTACCATGGGAAAATGTAAGAGAACAAGAACTATGTCCTTCTCATCCATTTATTCATTAACCTTTTTTTAGCTTTTACTTAAATTCTAGTTAACAAAAAGTGTATTAGTTTCAGACGTAGAATTTAGTGATCAATTGCGTATAACACCCAGTACTCATCACATCAAGTTCCCTCCTTAATGCCCATCACCCAGTTACCCCATCCCCCCACCCACCTCCCCTCCAGCAACCCTGTTTGTTCCCTATAATTAAGAATCTCTTATAGTTTGCATCCCTGTTTTTATCTTTTTTCCCTTCCCTTCTCCTATGTTCATGTTTTGTTTCTTAAATTCCATGAGCAAAATCCTATGGCATTTGTCTTTCTCTGACTTACTTCATTTAGCGTAATATGCTCTGGTTCCATCCACACTGTTGCAAATGGCAAGATTTCCGCCTTTTTGATATCTAATATTCCATTGGATATATATCCCACATCTTTATCCATCATCAGTTGATGGACATTTGGGCTCTTTCTATGCCTTGACTATTGTAGATAATGCTGCAATAAACATCGGGGTGCATCTGCCCCCTTTGAATCAGCATTTTAATTCCCTTTGAGTGAATATCTAGTACCGCAATTGCTGGGTTGTAGGCCAGCTCTATTTTTAACTTTGTGGGGAGTTTCATACAGTTTTCCAGAGGGGCTGCACCAGTTTGCACTGCCACCAACAGTGTAAGAGAGTTCCCTTCTCCTCATCCTTGCCAACAACTGTTATTTTTTGAGTTGCTAATTTTAGCCATTCTGACCAGTGTAAGGTGGCATCTCATTGTGGTTTTGATTTGTATTTCCCTGACAATGAGCGATCTTGAGCATTTTTTCATGTGTCTGTTGTCCATTTGTATGTCGTCTTTGGAGAAACGTCTATGTCTTCTGTCCATTTCTTAACTGAATTTTTTATTTTTTGGATGTTAGGTTTGGTAAGTTCTTTATAGATTCTGGATACTAGACCGTTAGCCAATGTCATTTGCAAATATCTTCTCCCATTCTGTCGGTTGCCATTTAGTCTTGTTGACGGTTTCCTTTGCTGTGCAGAAACTTTTTATCCCGATGAAGTCCCAATAGTTCATTTTTGCCTTTGTTTCTCCTGCATCTGGAGATGTTGAGTAAGAAATTGCTGTGCCTGAGGTCAAAGAGGTTGCTGCCTGTGTCCTCCTCTAGGGTTTTTGATGGATTTCTGCCTCACATTTAGGTCTTTTATCTGTTTTGAGTTTGTGTATGCTATAAGAAAGTAGTCCAGTTTTATTCTCTTGCATGTTGCTGCCCAATTTTCCCAAAATCATTTCTTAAAGAGACTTTTTTCCATTGGATATTCTTTCTTGCTTTGTCGAAGATGAGTTGACCATGGAGTTGAGGGTCCATTTCTGGTTTCTCTGTTCTGTTCCATTTATCTGTGTGCTGTTTTTGTGCCAGTACCACACTGTCTTGATGATCACAGTTTTGTGATACATCTTTGAAGTCTGGAATTGTGATGCCTCCAGCTTTGGTTTTCTTTTTCAACATTACTGTGGCTGTTTGGTTCCATAAAATTTTAGGTTTGTTCTAGTTCTATGAAAAATGCTGGTGTTATTTTGATAGGGATTGCATTGAATGTGTAGATTGCTTTGGGTAGTATAGATATTTAATATTATTTTTCTTCCAATCCCTGAGTACATAATGTTCTTCCATTTTTTTGTGTCTTCCTCAATTTTTTTCGTATGTGTTCTCTAGTTTTCAGAGTACAGACTAGTATTCCATCGTACCTGTCTTTATATATACACATCTTCTTCATCCATTCATCATTCGATGGACAACTGGGGTCTTACCATATTCTGGCTATTGTGGACATTGCTACTATACACACTGGGGTCCAGGTGCTCCCTCAAATCATTATTTTGTATCCTTTGGATAAATACCTAGTAGTGCAATTGCTGGGTCATAAGGTAGCTCTATATTTAACTTTTTGAGGAACTTCTTTGCTGCTTCCGGTCCTTAGCAAGGTCTCTCCTCTGCCCAGTCCCCAGCCCCCACTCATCTACCCTCTGGCGAAGTCCTCTTCATCCTTCAGCACAAACATCAGGTTTTTCTGAGGGGCCTTCCCTAGCCACCTAATGAAGATTTCCCTTTACTCTCTCCTTTAGCATTCAGCCATTGATAGCACTCATCACAATGGGTAGTAATCATCACAATGGCAACAAGCACTTTTATTTGTGCTTGTTTCTTAAATTTCACTCTCCTTCCATAAGACCATAAGCTCCATGCATCCAGGCATGTTTTTTTTTATTCACTCCCAGTATATTCGGTGCCAAGTACAGTGCCTGATACAAAGCAGGGCAACTATAAATATTGTGTTGAATGAATCAACAAATCTCGTCGTTTGTACTCAGATTTTAGTGAGAGTCAGTGCTTACTGAATGAATGCCAAACTGCTAATAGTCATAAAATTAAAACGCAAATGAAACGAACATGACGGCTCACCGGACTTGACTGAACAATACAAGGGTTGGTGGTGGACACAGCAAAAAAATGAAAGTATAAAGATTCCAAAATGCGATTGCACATGGGGATGGAAGTGAAAAAAGATCAGTGAGCTTTATAAATGACTAAATGTGGACTGTGTGTATGTGTACATACATGCATTTGTAAGGTTAAGTACCAGAGCAGAGATGGCATTACCCCAAAAGATACTTAACCATGGGTGGCCCATAGGCTTTCAGCATTTGATCCTTGGCAATAGTTTCCACAAGACTACAACAGCAAAGAAATCACTTCCCAGCCATTTCAGATGATTGTGCTACTACCAACCATCCTCTCTTTTGCCCTCTGAAATGAGAGGCATAGATCTCTGTCTCTTCATGACTCTGTGGAGAACTGGGGTCATCTTACCCACCACCTGAAACCCTCTCCTGTCCTTACCCTTCAGCCTATATCTCACAATAAAATCATTTTTATAATCCTCTAATTCTTTAATAAACCTCCCCTCCCCCACCACCATGAACCTGTCGGTTCCTAACGGTCAGGGCTTGTGGCCGACCTGCTATATAACCACTACAGAAGTCAGTGCAGTGTGCACACGAGTTTCTACTTACTGATACAACAACATATTGTTTAAGTAAACAGCAGTTATGGTAAATTACATCTTTCTCAGCCTGATTTCAGTGTCAAACATAATTAAGACACCAGAAAACAGAAATTCATACAAGGAAGGAAGGAAAGCTCTCGCAAATGTATTTTCATGAAATTATCCCTCAAACTGTAAATAACCTATGTTTCAGTATTTTCAGAAGTAGGAAAAAAAATATCTTTAAGTAGAATTCTGTACTAACTTGTATGATACTGGCCTGTTAGGTTGAGCACTGTATTCCTCTTTACTGGCCCTCACTGCAAACTCTTCTGCCGTTCCCTGCCCCAGGAATCTTTTCATTTTCTGATTTTTGAAATCACACACATACACACACACACACACACATATACATATATGCACATGTATTTCAAGGTTCAGCTCAAATATCTACAAGTATTTCCTGACCATCCTGAGCAGGAATGAATTTGTTCCTCTCAAGTCCAAAACTACTTTGTTACAGTGATGAATAATTTCCAGGCGAGGGAGGCTGGCATAACAGAGCTTGGCTTTGGATTGAGAGACTCAAGCTTTTCTATTTTTTAGGTCCGTGACAAGGCAAAGACATGTTTCTCTATTATCCCCTTTTGGGTGGTACGTTGATTTCCTGTCCACCTGTTCACTGAGGGAAAAGTCTTGAGGTCCCAGCTTCACAAAGGAATCTCCTGTCAGAGTTCCTGCCTTGCCTAAGACATGAGGCTGTATGCTCCCGCCCCCTGCACAGCCACTGAGGGAGAAAGCTCTCCAGGGTTTGGTAAAAATTAACAGGGAGAAAGACAGCTTTTGTATTTGCTTATCTCCTAGAATGTCTGCTTTCATTTCATTTTTGGCCCTAGCAGAATCTTTTTCATGCCTGCCCAGAAGTAGTACTAATTTTATCCATCGTTTGTATCATTTTTGTGGATTCAATTGGATCACTCAGAAATTATCCTGATATATATATATGTATATATGTGTGTGTATATATATATATATATATATCCTGTATATAGCTAGATTTAATATAATCATATCATTGGGCTGTTATAAAAGCCAGAAGATTTTCATGGGCAAAAAATAATTAATTATCATCAAACTCATCATAAACTCTAGGAAGCAAAGAGAAGAATCCCTTCTCCAAGTATTTTATTTTGGAAGGCTAGGGGAGAAGCAAGAACAGAAACATTAAATCTACTCTATCTGAGGAATTCTCAACTGCGTTTCTTGAAACTGACAGCTTCGGGAGAAAGATATCGAAGATGTGTGGCAAATACTATATCTAACTAAAAATTCTATCTGTTTCTGATAGAGTGGAATATTCTGAGAGCTAAAGCCTCCCAGGAATTGGTTCATGGGTGCACTTAAAGCTCATGAGATTTAGTATCTCAGCTAAATACTAAAATGCAAAAAGCACACACAATTCAAGTTTTCACCTGAACCACTTGATAGATACTAGGACTCAGAAAACCACCTGCAATGCCACCAGCGCCTCCTGCTGCCAGGATGGAGATCGGAAAGGAAACACAGCAGGTTCTTGCTACCAGCCAAGTCATTAATTGCGTTACCTCCTCCAGAGCCAGGAAGACTAGGGTCCATTAATGGTAATATGATATGGAATATAGCTCACAGCACAATATGAGGAAATAAAATTTTTCGACAAACATTGCTTTAGTTGACAGTTTATTAAATACACTACATTTGTACCTTATTCTGTAGTTTTTTTAAATCATTCACACAGGGACTTAGTAAAAACGTACTTTATAGAAAACCATCTGCAAAACTAAAATAAAAATAAGAACGCACATTTTACACACATATTAGATAAACTGCTGGAAATCTTAGGAATTATTTTAACGAAGGTGATTGTAAAACATGAAGTGCCTCGACTTTATCAAATCTGACACCAGACCATGACTTCAGAAGTGTTAATGTTGAAACGTGGATGCAAAAGTGTCTATTAACAAAACTGTTCGATCTAACAGTGCTTGAGAAACAGGACAAAATAAAGTATTATTTTTCTTCTACAGATACTTTTCTAAATCCATTTGCTAAGCACTCTCCCTCCCATTCAGAGAATTAATTGTGCGGGCTGATGAGGCAATGAAAAAACAAACTAGAGCCTATTTACAAAACATGCAAAGGGAGAATTTTAAGTAGGTGTTTGTTACTGCAGAACTGCTTAAAAGTGACTACAGCTGAGTGAGAGTTATCAGTCCTCCCCCCTCCTTTCTGGAAGAAATACATGTTCAGGGCATGGACTATAAAACGGCATACAATGCAAAGACAGAAACAAAGAAGTTTGCAAATTCTTTATATTTCCAGCTGTTGAGACAATATTTTTGAGAGCTGAGGTTACCTCTAGCGGCGAAACCAGAGCCAGCTATTAAGCAGCCAGAATGCTACAGTAATTGAATACATGACCATTTCTCTTTTAGCACGCTCTTTGTTCTCCTCTTCTAGAAGCTGTAGACGTCTATTTAGTTTGATTATCTAAGTGAAAAACAACAACAAAAGACGAACTTTAATGCAAGGAACAATTAGGTTCTTATAAAGCAGCAGGATTTTTTCAGAAAAATTCTCATAAACATGGAAAGTTTCATTTGGGACAAAATAAACTACATGTAGAAAAAGTATTACCCATGATAGTTTAAATTCACTGAAATCATCTTCTCCTTTTTCTTTCTCCAAATTTCTGAGTCAGATAAAATGCATTTTCCTTCCTTGATTAAATGTGAGGTAAGGAAACTATTGCATACTGCATGCTATTCAGACAGAGAAGACCAAGTACACATTCAGGCAGGCCTAGCAGAGCAGAAAGGACAAGGAGGGCTCCTGCTCCTTTCTATAAGCTTATTTGGTCCCATGGGATACAGGGTTCTTACACTAAACAATCCATTTTACTGCCAATGAAAAACATTGGCATTGATTTTGCATCATTAAAATATTTTTATCTGGGCTTATCTGAAAAGCATCAACACCAACTTTTGAATATTTCACTCTGAGAGTGGGTTACATTTTGTCTTGAAGCCAGGTGGCCCATGAGTTCCTCACGCTTAGACTAGACAAACGGACTGCAGGTTGCTGAGTATCTACCTTGGCAACGGAGCAAAGACAGCTGCAGAAGCAGTGGCTTGCAACGCTGCCAGGGTCACAAATGGGAATTCTGTAGAATCTTCTCAGGACTCCGTTTTCGTTACTGGTCTCAGAAACTCATAGTTTCCCAGCTGGCTTTCTACTATTTTTAAATTCTCACAGAATGTGTATGACTTGTTTATAATGACTGTATCTTTGTCCTCTACTCATTTACCCTCTAAGCTAAGGACTGAATGGATGTTGTTAAAACTTGGAAGCTCTTAATACACTCTCAAAAAGGCAAGGTTGTTGGTGTACTGGTGAATTCAACGACAAATGCCAAAGAAACTCCTCTTCTTCAAAGGCAAGGTGCAAATAAATATATGAAAATACCTAAGAACTTATAGCATCCATTTGTTTTAATAAGTGTGACTCCATATACAAAAGTAATATTTCGGGCAGCCCACGTGGCTCAGTGGTTTAGCGCCACCTTCAGTCTAGGGTGTGATCCTGGAGACCTGGGATCAAGTCCCATGTCAGGCTCCCTGCATGGAGCCTGCTCTTCTGTCTGTGTCTCTGCCTCTCTCTCTCTGTGTCTCTCATGAATAAATAAATAAATAAAAATAAAAATTTTTAAAAAGTAGTATTTCCAGGGCACCTGGGTGGCTCAGCTGGTTAAGCACCTGCCTTCCACTCAAGTCATGATCCCAAGTTCCCTGCTCAGCAGGGAGTCTGCTTCTCCCTCTGCCTCTTGGTTTCAGCTTAGGTCATGATCTTAGGATTGTGAGATCAAGCCCTATGTCAGGCTCCAAGCTCAGAGAGCAATCTGCTAAAGTTTCTCTCTCCCCTTACCCTTCCCTGTGTTTGCTCATGCTCACTTGCTCTCTAAATAAAATAAATAAATCTTTTTTTAAAAAATGGAAAAGTCTATTATGGTGCATTAAACAGCTTGACAAAATATTTCAACTCATGGCTTCCACAGGAGAGAAAAATGATAGAATGTTACAAATCATCATTTAAAATACTGTCTGAATAGAATTTAGGATCACATCCTGTTTGTTACATTAAATACCTGTCGTCTTAATGAAGCTGCATCTACAACAGTCATGTCATCTGAAGTTCCTTCAATTGTTGTATCTATATGCGAAATGCCATGCCTAGCAGATAAGAAATAAAAATACAATTTAATATTAGAATAGAACTAAGTATCTGGCAAGTCATGTCACGTGTTGGGCAACGCTCAAAGAACTGTTCAAAAGGCTGATTATTTCACAATGTGAGTAACTAAAATATTTTACCATCTGAACTGGCACTAACAAAGGAAAGCAGAAGAAAAAGCAAAAGTATTTTGAGCAATAAGAGCTGCCACTCCAGGATATAACAATGCATAACTTTTCTACACACTTAACGTGTGCATGTAGTTCCACAGGAGTCCCTGCTGAGACCCACTGGCAGGGAACACAAAGGAAACTAATTCTAGCTAAAAAAACAAGACAGACCTTTTTATTTCTCTGGTCTTCTTACTGCCTCTTCTCTTGCCACATCTACTCTTTCCTTATTTCTAATTACCTATCTTTACTGTGTCTCCCACAGAAGCAATGATAAAATCACTTGAGGACATCTTGTCACTACATTCAGATCCAGAACTGGCTCAATGATAATCACTAAGAGGCTGTGTATAAAATAATACTGGAAATCCACTTACAACAACTCCAGAGAAGGCACAGTCACAATTACTTTTGCATTGACAGTTACTGCTGAAAGAGCACTGATTTTTAAGCGCATGATCAAAAACCTCTGAGAAACAAATACACACAAATGATGTTCTTCCCCTGTGCCTGGATTTCCACTTCTTAAGCTTATTTTAATTAACGGCTTAACTGAGATATAATTTACATGCCATATGATTCACCTCACATGTTTATATCCTCATTATTTTAATCCTGTACGGTTATTTCAGTACTATGGCATGGTAACTTTCCTGAATGAGCAGAATATAAATAAATTGAATTAAAAAGTAACTCTTTTGTGATCCACAGAGAGTTGACACATGGATCATATATTCTGATCTTTCAAGCAAGTCCCCATTACAAAATGCACATTACCACACAAAGGGGTATGAAGAGAATTATAGCTTTCATCCAGAGATGTTAAGGACAAGTCTATGCAGAAAATCCTTTTGTTTCATATGCTGTTGAAAATTTAATAAAATATGTAGAACAGAATTTCCTATTTCATAATCTTCCAATGTGTTCCCAGCCAGGGTCATCATTCTAAACACCGAGGATAACAACTTGTGTTGCAGTTTCAAGGACTGACAGTGTGCGTGGACTCTAGATAATCTAGAACAATCTCTAAATGTTCCTTTTATGGCAAAATGAACTTACTTTCTCATTTAACCGCCCTTTCTTCACCATAAGAGTAAATATCCTCTAATACTGAGGACTGCATCAGTGAGGTAAATTAAGTGAGCAGATGCTGGGATTATGGGTTTATACCTTTCTGAGTTACTTATTCGTTTACACATTAAGACAGAATTATTAAAAATTGAGGAGAAAATAAGGGTTGAAGATTCCTTTTCTCTATATTTGATCTTCAAAATAAAACTTTTCTACTTCCCCAAGATTACCAGTGAGAGATAAAACTGGGCGGGGTGGGGGCAGGACAGGAAGCAGTGGCTTCAAAGGTAAAGGGATCTCAGCCAAACAGAGAAGGAAGTGTAAGTGACAGGGATTGCTCAGTTTAAGTCTTGAATTAAGTAAGGTGTTAAATATCTGTAAAGGAAATCTTTGTCAGCAAAGAAATCTAAGGATATGGCGATAGGCTTTACCTATAACTCAATTTACAACAGAAAACATCATTACTTTAAGGTGTGTTTTAAACTAAAAGCTGTATTTATCAGAACTAAAAAAATGTTAGAAATGCTAAGTCAGATCAAGGACTGAGTGTTCTTTCACAGAAAGAGAAAAGGATCATAAACTTAAGTTCCACCTTTGGGGAACTATGCAAGGGTAAACTTATAATGGACTGAATTAATACTGTGAAAGAAACCAGTCGGCCAGGGTAAGGTGCCACTAAGGACACACGTTTCAGTTCCTCTAACCTGAATTCAGTGTTAAGAAACTGATGTTTCCTTCTTCTCTTGCCTAAAAATCAATATGCCATAATCTTCTCATCATAGAAATAATGCAGTTTTAAACCTCCTGCAACAGATCGTACATTTCTGCTTAAGATAAAATCAGCTCTGAAAAGAATGACAGTAATGGTATCTGTGAATACCAAACAATTTTCTTTTCCCCAGAAGAAGGAAAATGGGGATTTTGGCACCTTAGAACCTTAAGTATTCCTATGTGCCATTCTATCTGTCCTTGCCCATGACGGGAAGAAATAATTATTCAGGCTGAGAAGCATGTCTGAAAGAGCTAAGGGTAAAAATAAAAGAGGGAAAAGCTTAAATCAACAGGTGACAAAAACCCTTCAAACTAAATTCCTTTTCTAAACGTTGAACTTTCTAGATTGTGAATCCTAATTTCCCCCAATTTAAGGCGATGCTTTACACACAGGTTTCTCTACACACAAGTGACACTACAGACAATTAACAACTAAAAAGGAAATGGTAGACCCCCGAGCAACAATTAAAATGATGCACATAAAAGACAGAAAATGACTTTTTGTGTTTCAGTGTGATTCTCTATAAGTCACTAAAACTATATTTAAATAAAATATCTCAGATGTTCTACGATACCATAACTGTCAAGCATTTTTCTTCAGATTGTAGTAGACAGATGTCATGACTGATCTAACTCACTGTTCTCAGAGAAAAAAGCAGGATGTACTCAGGAAAACTGCGGAAGTTCCCGCCATAATATAAAGGCATGGCTACTACATGCATTTTATCCTGCAAAATACAAATTCAGTCAACTATTTACCCTGGTAATTACAAAGTCTCAAAATTTACCTGACGTTGTCATGATGAGGATTAGAAGTGGCGGCAGCAGACCCACCACGCAACACAGGTCTAAGGCAGGTTTTTGCGGAAGAAGGCACAAGACAGAATCAGGAAACAGAGAAGTAATAAAATAAAAGCAAAAACAAGACAAAAGAAAGGTCAAATAGGATTATATTGTATGTTTCAATACAATATAATAGCTTTCAAATACTTTAAAAATCTTTGTTATCACATGGCCTCTATTTTGATTTTCATAAATTTAAGGTTTCACCATAGGTTAAAAAAAACAAAAGGAATCTCTCTTGTGTGACAAGATAGCACAGACATAAAAAAATTTTCTTTGGTACCTGTATTTTAATTTATGAAATTCAAGATAGAGGACAGCCCAGTTTAAAAAGTTTAATTTCTCTTTTCTAGCTGGAAAAAGAAAATCACCAGCAACTTTAGAAGCATGTCAACGACCGGTCAGTAGCACCTGCATGATCATGGTTGCTCATCTGATAACAGCAGCTCTGTCTTGGAAACTAAACATTTCAAAGTAACTCCCATTTCCCCCAATTCCTTCCCACCCACCTCATTCATTTCATTCATGCCTGAGCTCTTAATGGAGCTGTGCCTCATTCAAACCTCAGCTCTCAAGAGCAAACTGCAAGCGTAGGTTCTGGAGCTGAGGTGATCGGAGGACAAGCTTTGGGGGATATGCTATGGCACATTATAGGACAATCAAATATATGAGTCTCCTCTCGAGACAACCAGGAGTGACATACAGGGCTGCTGGGAATGAAGACTAACGTACACTGGAAAACTTTGTGGGGATTTTCATGTTTCAGTGCATACTTTGCTTCTAGAGGATAGTTCTCTAACTAGGTGGCAATAACCTTTTCAATTAACTTCATTTTTTTAACAATCAGAAAACAAAAGCTCTCTGTGGTTGCTGGTCAATTCCCCAAAAAGTAGTCAGCAATATTTACCAGAGAAAGGAGGCTGAGTGATAGAGTCCGTATAAGGATTTTAAGAATTATTATGTTCTATTTTAAATGTCTCATTCTCTAAGTACTGATGAGGTTTTGCCTGAACTTAATTAAGTATTAAGGCAATACTTAATTATAGTAAACATTTAATACCAAACAAATTCGTTTTTTCTCTAAGTTGGTACAGCTGTAGAATTTTGGCTACAATACAAATCACTATTTTGTCTAGTTTATTTATACAAGAAAATTTTAATGTTTAGCTTGTACATTTCCTAAAGGCATTATTGGTGCTTAAATTTCTGGAGCCCAGAGGATAAGAGATTCAGAGACTTTTGGGGAAGACATGTTAGACTTCTATCGTGATGACTAAAGAACAGTGAGAAATCACATATGTTTGAAACAGGCTTTTAAATTGTCCCATCCTACTCATATACTTACTCTGTGGCCTTAGGAAAATATACTTCACTACAATCTTACATTATACTAAAACAAAAATGGTGGTGAACTAAATGAAGCCCCTGCCGTGTGCTACCCAAAACTCTTACTAAAAAACTCATACTGGTATGTTCAAAAGTATCTGCCATACTCAAAATATTCCACCACAGAGATTTCCCTTTTATAATGCAGAGCCAGAAAATAATACAGTTACCTTTCACAACGTATTTCATTTTGTCTTCTCACACTGGCAATTGACACATATAATATAAAAGTAAATTAGACAGGTATTTGGCAAAGTCAGAAACTTCAAGTACCACTTTCTACCATAAGTATGATTTAATACATTAAAAAAATCTTTTTAAAATTTGATAATATGTTTGACAATAATGTTTTGTACTTAAAGCAGCAAAAGGGAAAGAGATTCAAGGGTTTCAACGTTCTAGCATTAACTTGTATATTGACATTTTTGAGTAAATAAGTGCTCTGACTTAATAAAGTATGGGCTTTTTCACTGAAAAAATGGACACTGCTATGGTAAATAAACAGTAATATATTTATATGCATACTTGCAAAAATATTATTCATACAATGGTTTCATATTCTACTCACTCAAAGCCAATATAATCTGCTCAAGAAAAACTGTATAAAAATAATCAAGCCCCTTCTAAAAATAAAGCTTAAGCATGCTAAGCATGACTAATCTGTTGATATTTAAATAATGTTCTTACATGAGAATTAAGTTTCTTTTTTTAATGTTAATATTTTGCGTTGGAGAATAAGATATGGAGCTCCAGCAGATGTCAGGAGACATGGGCATATCCTGACCAGCCAAGGACTAAATCATAACAGCGTAACAGCATTTAAATTTTTGATACATCACAATTTTCCAAATGCACAGCACTGACCTGTGTAAATAAACTTTTCTAAGGTGTACCAAGGATTTAGCTTTGTCTCCGTATGGAGCTTGGTTTTAGATTAATAAGATCTCAGTAGATGAGAAAACCAAAATATAGTACATAAACCTTTCCACAGTGTTCCTTAAAGTGTCAACTAAAAATTGTTCTTCCGTGAAGCACTGTGAATCTGCAGTTTTTAATGATAATAAGGCAGGCAGGAAGATTTTTTTTCTTTCTTTCTTTCTGCCAGATAGTTCTAGCTTAATTTAACTGTACCCTAAAGTGAGGGCAGAAGACCTAAGATAGGATATCGCATTAGCATAAATGCCAAGAGTAATAAAAGAAAAAATGTTGTACAGAGCAAGGAACATAAAAGCACTTAAAACTTTAGAAGCAGTATTATTTTAATAATCATGCAAGTAGAACATTATCCAAATTTCACATTCCTAATTCTTATATCTGCAAAGTCATGCCAGACAGCTCTCTGATAGAAATAAAACTGATTTGTTACTTGGAATTCTGATTAAGTCTTGTTCAACATTTAGATAAAGCATTTAAATATAATCACAAAAAAAAAAAAAAAAAAAGGAACCCTTTCAATAATGAAAGCATCCAGTAAGACAAGTAACCCTCTAGGCTCCAAAGGTAACAATTGTGTGTGTCCAAGAGCAAAGAAATATTAATACAATTACTTTATGAATTTTAAAAATCTCACTTAAGTGAACAAAAGATAATTCCTTTTCAGAAAATGAATTTTAAAGCTATCAATTCATGATAATTAAAAAATAAATAAATAAGACTTTATTTAGGGCTCAAAACAGTTTTTCATAATAAAAGAATACAGAGTAAATTTGACATTAGTAAGATTTCTGATTTTGTATTTTTGAACTTGAAGCAAAATCTCTTATGGAGAAGGACAGCTTTGTCAAGCTGCAATTATTTAATCCATATACAATTTATAAGTATCTTTCTTATTCAGATATTTTCACTGTAATAGCATTTGATATGACATAATTTGACCTAATAATCTGGTCTCCTGTAATGGGCCTAATTAAAAAGTGAAAGGGGACACCTGGTGAAGAATAAATTTATCTTAAGGAGGGAGGAGAAAATAGGCCTTTGGGAATACTAGTTTTTAAATGCAAGGTACTTTAAATTCAATATATGTTGAAGCATCTGCCATAACACTATATAAGGAATTTGATGGAGGCCATTATTACCTATATCTTAAATAAAAATGACAGTGGAAGGGAACAGTCTTCACAAGAACTAGAAAACTAGGCAATACTATTATTACCCCCCACCTCTTTTTTTATAGATGAAGAAAATGAGGCCTAGAGAAGCTAAGCAATTTGTCCAAGGCCATCATGCAGCTAGCTATTGAGTGGGGTCATGACTAATCTTTCTGGCCCCTGAATCCATGTCTTCTGAACCATGGTGCTTCTTACAGGATGCAAATACTGTACGACAGTCGTCTAAATCCTTAGGGAGGGGCATGCATATGTATAAGTATACACACATGCATACATATACATGAATACACAAATACATAGATGTATATATAATTTTTCTGTGCTATAAGCTTTCTATTTTAAGCTCTTTCTGGTGCAGCTTTAAGTTCTAGAGTTCAAATGGATATACCACTACATTAAGCCTGGGCAGGTTAGAAACACCAGTCCATGGTATGGACAAGTACTCATGAAGTACAGTAAAACCTCTGAGGCTTATATGAGGATCAAAAGCACTCAACAAAAAAGTTTGTTCAGAGTGAGCCACAAGACATTTCAATTTCTAAGGTAATAATCAAGGTTTATTGGAAAGGCCGGCTTAATTTACTGGGAATTCTTCAAAAGTTAACAGTCTACTAAAATGACCAAGGAAATTCAAACACTGACTCACAGAGTCACTAGATAAAATGTTTGGAGTTGAAATGAGAATGCCCATACCTTTCCCACATTATGCCCAAATTTTATCTTTTAAAAATACTATGTAGTAAAGAAGCAAGGGCAAAAAAATATCTGAAATAATGGCAAAAAAAGAATTTGTATGAGCAAGTCTAAGTGAACTACTATTGATTTTACGTGAGGATGTTCTAAAGTGAGATAAGTTACCAATACTGAAAAATATCAGTATTATCAAAAAGATAACAGCAGTTGGGGTTTTTAGTACAGGCCTAGAAATCCATACCTAAAGGGAAAGTAAAAAAACGTCCTTGGCAGCTTGACTGATACTGTCTTCTCAGATTTGCTTCATTAACCCAACCATATTAGTATCATCAACGATTAAATCAAAAGACTTACTAAAGAAAATCAGTATGCTTCAGTCCAACATCCTACACTCAAACCAAAAGC
This sequence comes from Vulpes vulpes, assembly GCF_048418805.1. Classification (NCBI taxonomy): domain Eukaryota; kingdom Metazoa; phylum Chordata; class Mammalia; order Carnivora; family Canidae; genus Vulpes; species Vulpes vulpes. The sequence continues at coordinate 11,581,341 of NC_132788.1, forward strand.
ATGCCTCCTCATATTCCAATGGAGTCAAGTACTTAGAACAGGTCAACAAAGCCCTGGAAAAAAATCATTATTCATCCTGTATATAGTTATTAATTGAATACTCTCCCTGACTGAAGAGAAGCTAACAGAATCTTGTGAAATGTGAATTTTGGACAATAATTTCAAATTAAAAGAAAGCAAAGCAATTTGTTTTAAACCACTGCATCTTGGAAAGAGACAAAGGTGCAAACACAAAAGGAAGACACCACAGTCCACTAACAAGGAGCCAAAAAAATATGCATTACAGCTAGCAAGAATCACCGATGGCCAATCACCTGCGATTTTCATCCAGCACATCCAAGATCTGCTGGTAAGCCCTACGAGTGGAAGACTGGATAAGCGACAAAATGCCTCGAGCAGAGGAAAGATTAGCTCCATCTTCAGGTAACATTTGGGGAGGACAGACCCGAACCTGTTGTGGCGACGGTGTCACACTGTTTACATAAGCACAGCAAATGAAGAGAAAAACACTCAAGTCAGATTTTCATAAAACTTCAGCTGAGCAGTTTCCCCACTTAGTATTTTAAGAATTATCTTAGTTTTCTTGTCCCTTTACCCACCCTTCACCCTCCCCTAAGAAAACAGTCAAACCAAACAAGTTAATAAACACATTAAGTCGTTTTAAAAAACCAACAACAATGCAACATCTGTGACTGTGTAGCCTCACACATCAAATTAAACAAACTGAATATGAAAAAACAACTTTGGAGCAGGAAGAGGACTACAGCAAGCAGTGGGTTCAACCCCAAGCTTTGGAGAAGCGGCATTCCTTACTCCATGTATGTATTCCAATCCAGTAAATCAAACGTCTAATGACCAACACTGCACTGTGACTTAAGGGTGGTGGTGAGAAGGTTAAGACGGAGAGTTCTGGCTTATAGGTGTCAGAGTTCAAACGCATGAATCAAAATAAGTCCATGAAAAATGCCATTTCAAATATTTCACAAAGACAATAGCAAGCTGAGTTTATGATGCAGAAATTAAATAAAAATGAATTAAAGCTTCAGAAAGCCATAACAAAAGCATGTTGGTAGCTTAATTATATTAAAGCATATGTTCTCTAGCTAAATGACTAAAACATAAAGCTACTCTTAATTCTGTGCAGAGAGTGAACAGAGGCAAGACAGTTCTTAAATTATCCAGATGAATGGTAAACAACCATATCTGGGCTTCTTGGGGACAGTAATCTTAATCATTCTTAATGCGTAAGCCAAGAGTCACAATTTCTTTGGCTCCACTGCCAATGCTTCGTAAAAGCTGAACATATTTGAATGAAGCAATTTTACAGTTCTAACAAACTTTTGAGCTTGGTGTATTTTCAGAGAGCAGTTTAATGTTAGGGCTTGATCCGTTAGTTGTGTGAGGTATTTAAGTGATACCAGGACTTGGCCACCTGGTTTGTTACATTAACAGGTTTTGTTGTAACAAAAGGACTATAACCCTGGGATGTGAGCAAAACACTTTTTTTCTCAGCAACAGGGCAAAATCTCTTAGGCTAAACCTCATCCTTGTGTATTTCATCCAAAAGAATGAAAGTGGAGCAGACAGTGAACAACTGAAAAGAGAAAAATATTTTATTTTGACTTATGTAATCTTTCTTACTTAAAATGCATTTTGTTTGGAAACCACAACGTAAGGGGGATAATTTCTTAAAGGGCAGCTGACATCTAATATTATTATTCCCAGAGTCCCCAGAACATTAAAAACAAAATCCACAATTTTGTGAATAACTTTGAATGTCTTGATGATCCAAAGTGAGAAGTATTATAAATAAGAAAGCCATTTTTTTCCAAAGACTATTTAGAAGAGAAAGACCTAAGCCATATTCGGCATATTGAGAAACTAGTTTATCAGGGCTGATTCACCAAGGAATCTGGTCTAATGCTACCAAGATAAATGCAGATTTTCAGTTAGGCTCATGGATGATAACCTGGATGTCTGTCCAGAGATTCTGGAATATATACAAGCCACCTTATCATGATACTTGGCCAAAACTATACTGAGCATCCAAGAGGAGAAAAAAAAAATCATTATTCTCTAGAATACAAACTCTAGGTACTAGCTTTGTCCTCGGCCTTCTCTTTAGGGAGTATAGGGAAAACTTGGAGTTCTTGCTCTTTGTGAGAAAGCAGATTGAATTCATGTTAGAAAAGTATCACCAGGGGGATCCCTGGGTGGCTCAGAGGTTTAGTGCCTGCCTTTGGCCCGGGGCGCGATCCTGAAGTCCCGGGATCGAGTCCCACGTCAGGCTCCCTGCATGGAGCCTGCTTCTCCCTCTGCCTGTGTCTCTGCCTCTCTCTCTCTCTCTGTCTATCATGAATAAATAAATAAAATCTTAAAAAAAAAAAAAAGTATCACCAGAAGCAGGAATGAGAAGGCCAGTTCTACATCACTATAAACAAACAATCCAACTTAGACTCTCTGGATAGAGCTGCCAACAAACTTGGCTAAATATACTTAGGTTGTAAAAGCCTAGTACAATATTTTGATACGATTAAAATTTTTGTCTTTCCATTTTGGGGCTTACACTGAACACTTTGCATATCATTCGACATCAGTAAATACATTAGCTACACACTAATATATTAAAGTCTGTAATAATATTAGAATTCTAATCTTAGAGCAACAATGTCAGTAAACTAAACACAAATTCACGACAAAAGTTTCATGGATTTTGTCCACTAAAAATTACAAAAGGGTTATTACTTCATCTGAGAGAAATAATTTTGTCAGAAACAAGTAATAGGAACTAGTTATTTAAAGTTCTAAAAGTACGGGATGCCTGAGTGGCTCAGTGGATGAGCGTCTGACTTTGGCTCAGGGCATGATCCCAGAGCCCACATCGGGCTCCCTACAGGGAGCCTGCTTCTTCCTCTGCCTATGTCTCTGCCTCTCTCTCTCCCTCTCTCTCTCTCTCTCATAGGTAAATAAATAAAATTTAAAAAAAAAAAGTTCAAAACGTACAAGTACTTCCTGTTTATACACAGGAAATTAGGTGGTCATTTATAAAGTAGTCAAGCATAAACTAATCTCAGAATAACTGCAAAGAATTCTTAGGAGAGAATGCACAGAAGGTTGAATGTGAAAACAGTCTATAAGATCTCTGCTGATTCTAAGACTCTAATGCATCATCATGAAAATTGGAATATGATAAATGAAAAAAAATTACATGATCCTCAACTGTAACTTAAACAAAAAATATTTATGTAGAAAGATAAAAGATAAAATTAAGTCTTTATCAATACTAGTAAAAATAAAAAAAAATAAAATAAAAACTAGTAAAAATATTTATTCCATCAAAGACCAACATCAAGAGCATATTTGGATTTCTGGTTGTTTCTCAAAAGAAATTAAAATTCCAAAGATTAGTAAGAAATTTAACTTCAGTATTTATATGGTAATATGAGCACCAAAAACAGAATAGGAACTATTTTTAAACTGTTGACCATTTTGGGCAGTATATGTACAGATTAAACACCCTTCATTTTTAATGTTATTTCCATCCACAGTTGAACCAAATGATTAAACTGTAAGTGACCAAAATTACCCTAAATAGAAAAAATAAATATTTCAGCAAATTTCTTCTTTTTTAAAGTTTCAAGTGGTCTTGCAAGCTTTTTTTTTTTTTTTAACACAAATAAACAAATTTAAGAACAAAAAATAGTAAGCCCATTTTAACAATCAGCCTGATGCTAGCTGGAATGTCCACCATGGGCATCAGCTATGGAGGGAAACAGTGCTTTTAGGATTTCCATCTCTGTCCACTCATCCAGCCAACCAAGGTGTACTGACTTTCTTTTGACAAGTGAACTATTATGAAAAGCAAGAAAGTAAACATATTGCCAAGGCACTTGGATTATTTAAGCAAACGCTGTATTAGTAATTTAATAGAAATGTACTTTGATAATAAATACATCACAGTATATAAAACAGCAAAGTCTCAACTTTTTCTTTTACAAAAGATTAGGAATTTTGAAGAAAGCACTAATGTTTACGTATCATTTCATCAGTAATGGATTTATTTCATGCCTATATGAAATCTTACTGCACGAATGTTAAGTAAACAACACTAGCCAATGTCAGAACTAAAATTTAAATGAAAATTTGGCATAACTCATTATTAAAAGAGCAGTCCAAAGTAAAGTACCTCTTTCCCCATGAGTTTTCCCAGGAACAATGTTTCTCAAACTGTGAGGGTATAATCTCTTTGGTGAGGCTCCAACCTCTTCCAAAAAACAGTAAAAGTGAAATTGTGAAAAGGGGGAGAAAAATTTAATGGAAACACAAATTTTGCACCACTTCTCTTGAAATTTTAAAAAGAGAGAAAAATTTAACTTGTTGCCACTGTCTAAGGCAAGATTCCTGGTTCCCAGAAGCATAATAAAAGAACTAGAATAAGAGAAAAACCATCAGCTATCACAGTAACTTCTGTGGCTTAAGAACCGCATTGGCTATTGAATTCCTATACTGCACACTAAAATATTCCCACGAGACGAAGGTCACTCCCCCACCTTCTGTCACATTTACAGAAAGAGTGGGTTTAAATGATCTCAAAACATTCTTCTAAGCATTATTTTAATCTATGGAAAAAAAAAAACTTTAAATGACAAATCACACTTTGACCCCATTCTCCTTCTGTATAAAAACAGGGCAAGCAAAGACAGTGTACTAAAATAAAAGAAGGACTGGGATCACCAAACCTGGTTAAGTTGAATCTACAGAGAACTTAAATATGCCAACCAAAGCAAAATAAAATAAGAAAAGATGCTTGGGGTTTTTTTTTGTGCAAATTATTCCATTTTACTTTCACCGTTACACTCCAAATCATACATCATTTCCTTAATTGGCCCAGTTGTCTTTTTTTTTTTTTTTTATTCTCAACAAAGTGCATGACGACAATTTGAGAAGTCCTAAAACCCAGGTACTGAAAAGCCAAACAGTAAGAGCACTAGGGTATTATATGATGATAATTACTTGGTGAAATATTAGTAGAACAAAAGCCTATAAAATTTAAACAACTCCTAGTTGTGAAAAGCAGAGCAGATAAAATCTTACGTGTACTCCGGTGCAGAAAACGATGCCTGGAACCTTGAAATTTTATTTCTTGGGGCAGAATCTGATCTGTGCCACCTTAAATAATAATTATGCTTCTTTTACATATTCAGCTTTTATAACAGAAAGAAAAAGCTAGATACAAGTCTACTGATCAGAAGTCATTTTTGTGTCAATAGCTGGCAATAATCAATCCTACTATCTCTTGAAAATAATTAAGAAAACAAAGGCCAGTGTTCCTGCTCTTATGTCTATATGTACTTTTACTCCTAAAGCCAAGGAAGAAAATGGAGGCAGGCAAGTGTTCATGCACAATGACACATAATTCTACATTACAAAGAAGAGACTAAAATAGGTAAAGACAGCAAAAGCTTAATAATTACTTTAGTAGAAGTTAAATATAGTTATTTTATCTTCCTTACTACATTACCAACACTAAATATCTAATAATGTTCATTCTATAAGATTCCTAAAGTTAATATAGGTAGAGTCTTACAGATGAATCCAATTATACATTTTAAAATTAATAACGGTAGAGGAAGAAAAAGCAAGGTTACATTATTAATGAAAAGATGGTTAAGTATCTTACCATGACACAGTAAGATACATTAACTACCATAACAAAAAATATGATTAATGTAAGAATGATAATATAAGAATTGTACTGTGAAATGTATAGTTAAATAAGCATTTTATTTTTACCACCTAAAATTAAAACATGAGATTTTCAGGTTTATTAAACATCTAGAAAGTGCCAGTAAGGCAACTTAAACAGAAAGAGAAAGCAAACATTAGTTAACTCTGTTAATCTTCTCTGTTATAAGGAGCTTAAGTTATTGGTAACTGCAAAATGCCTATGAACTAATCATCTACTCTAAATCATACCTCCCTAGGCTGGTTTTCAAACCTAGTAAAGCTGTTTCCTTTCTCTCCAACTAAATTCAGCTATCAATAGTTACTTACTTTGTGAGAAAAAGAATAAGAATGATGCTATACTAAAACAGTCCTGTTTATCTCCCTATTGTGAAATTTCAAATTTCAAAGAGACCTAAATATTAAGCAACACCTTCATTTAACAGAAAAGCATATTAGAAACCTTTGCTGCCTTGAAAAATATTACAAACGGAAAATAGCAAAAATCCTTAGGTGTTTTATGCTTAATCACTCTTAATCACTTCTGATACTAAATATCAAGGAGCTACCTTAGCCATCAACTGTGTAATCTTTTTACCGTTTGTATAATGTATCTGAAAATATCCTAGAAAAATGAATTTCACAGACCAGCTGACATCATCACTGCCAACAAGGTATCTTCAGGGAAACATAATTACCATAAAAAATTTCATTTTAATAGTTGAACTTTTCAAGTATTTCCTGAAGGAGGTATATATTCATTTTCACTAACTATCTTCCTATATACCCCTTCAGAATAACTGTAACTACTTTAGGAAACTTTTCAAGATTTTCCAAGAAATCAGAGCAGTTACAGTCCTCTGCATCTACCAAAAGAGACAGCCTAATCCTATCAAAGCCCCACCTGTATCCCTATATTCTTCAGTCTGGTCCAAACTAGAACTTGATATGGTTTAACACAGATGGTACATTGTACTGTGTTCTATTTATTTGTATATACATGTAAGTGTTTTGCTTTTATCTAGATTTTCAAACTCAGAGAGTTGTGGTTTCCAGAGAAGCTAACATGATGCTTGGCATCAAATATGGTTCATGATGTATGATTCATGAAGAGTGACCAAAAATGTAATGAGGAAGATATACTATTTTACATAAACAATCCAAATCATCTATTTAAAAAAAGCCACAATCACCAATGGATTTGAGACTTAAAATTCTGAACAGATTTAAAAGGGATATTTTATCTGTAAAAACCCATTAGTTTAAAAAAAAAAAAAACCCAAAAAACACCGGCCTGATCTAAAACTTCTTATAGTGGGGTAGCTCTAAGATCAGAGTATGAGAATATACCCAAATTTAAAAGAAAAGTTTACACAAACAGCCCTTTAAACAACATACTTATATTTTTGGCAAATGAATGGATCTAATAATGACTCAGTAGGCAGAGAGCTAAACAATAATCCAAGAAAGTAAAACAATTCCACTCGCCTATGTTACATTGTTTACCATGGTTCATTAGAAGCGGAGCTGGAAGGGCTAGTTCACAATTTTATGACAAAATGAGTAACTTTAAAATAAAGACATTTGCTTAAAATGTTTTCCTTTTCTTTTTCTTTCTTTTTTTTTTTTTTTTTGTTTTCCTTTTCAACCTACATGCTAAGATAAACATTTCTGAAGGCTGCACAGGACTGAGCACTTATATTTATCAAACTCTCTTAAGTATACTTGATAAGTAATTCCCAAAATAAGGAAATCATACTCCTAGAATCCTGTCATATACATACGAGAGGATAATGCTACTGGAAAGTTCTCACAACATATTTTAAGGCTATAAAAATAACTACAAAAATGTAAAATTGATGTAAATGTAAAACAGACTTCAAACAAAAGCAAATTATTTACTTTTTTGTCTGGTTGTTAGGCACAAAACACATACTCCTTTTTTTTTTAATATTTGGGAGTTAAAAAAAAAAGAATATAATTACTTAGAAAAAGATGGGAGAATATATGGAGAAAACTTATGAAGGAGATACATTGCTCAGTGGTTCTACTCACATGGAGTCAGCTCTGACCAGCTGTCCGTTTTGGCGAACAGCATTTTCACTCATAGAGCGCTCTCTTTTTAGCCTGCCAACTGCACGGATCTGTGAGGCACAAAGAAAGGGAGAGGAATAGAAAATATTCTTAGTAGCCTAGTAGCTACTTAGTATCAAAAAAACCTTAATACAAGGCTATTCAGAAAATTTACAAAGAACATAACCAAGAATTGCTGCCAGGCATGAGTATTAAAGACAGGTTAAAAAAAAACCTACTTATTATGATGCACATAAATTTACAAAAGCTTCTTTACCTTGTTAAAAGAATTATTTCTGGTTTCTATTTAAATATCAATCTTACTTGGTACAATTATATTTTTATTTATTGAAACTTATATAATACATTTATATTAGCTAAGAACAATTTACCACACTTTTTTAAGGTATGTATATCATGGGAAATGGGATGTATTTATATTATAAACAAATGTTCCAGGCTTCTGGGGTTAAAACAAATTCATATTCGGTTGGATATTTGAAAACTAGACCAAAAAAGACTTGGTACTGGCTTAAAGGTTTTGGCATTCCAGAAATAGCCACAATCTCCCATCTCACATGCTCTTACAGAATGTGTCACTGACCTTCTCCATTAAAAGATAGGATTTATGTTCTCTTCTTTTGAAATTGGGTGGGCTGGTGACTGCTGTAGAGATGATGCAATGTGACTTCTGAGACTAGGTCATAAACAACAATAAGCCTTCTGCCTCTCTTCCCTAAACTGTTCATGTTTGGAACAACGGCATCATGATGTGAAGATGCCCACGAGTCACATGGAAAGGTCATGTGTAGGTGCACCTACCAACAACCAACCATAGCTGAGGTCCCCAGACAACAGCCAGCATCACAGACATGTGAGGAAGCTGTCAGATGATTGTAGACTCAAGCTGTAGAGTCATCCCTACCTTAGACCCAGATACTGTAAAACAAAAAAAAAAGCTTTCCCCATTATGCCTGCTGCAAAGCCTTTACACACAGAATCCATGTCCATGATCAAAATGAAATGTTAGTTTTTTCTTTTTAAGACACTTAAGGTGGTTTATTACAGAGCAATAGAACAATGGTAATCACTAACTTTCCTGTTTGTTTAGGTGGTTTCTGTTTTTTTGCTTTTAACTAGAAACAGCCATGGCAACTTCATGGTTTCAAGACAAAAAAAGTAAACATTACTGTAAAGGACAATTGGTATGTTAACCAAGGGACTTGAAATTTAAAGATTTAAAAAAAAAAACACTTGGTGGGATGAGCGCTGGGTGTTGTGCTATATGTTGGCAAATTGAACTACAATAACAAAATTTTTAAAAATTAAAAAAACAACGGTATTTAGTGATGATTTTTTAAAAAACTTGAGTAGATCATCGAGTTACAAGCACCTTCAGTGGAGAATAAATCCGGACTTCATGACAACAAAATTTAAAACCACATTATGCAGCATATAATTTCAGAGTATGGTTTAGATTTGGTTATGGGTTATGAACAAAAGAAAATAACATTTCTAAAAACAGAAAAGGAGTCACTTTGGAGCCCACTGCAAGAACTCTTTACAGTTAAACCAAAAATAAAAATGACCTTAAAGCTATATATATATATATATATATATATATATATATATACACACACACACACACACACACACAAATACACATATACACACGTGTATTAAGTTACAGATAATTTAATATAGTTATATATGCATACATATTATACATCTATAAGTGATATATGCATATATAACTATTCATATTGTTAAGTTGTATGTAGCTTAACACCTCTACAATCCAGTACACTTGATTCAGAGAATACTGGGTTGATTTGTGAGAATCCCACTGATACCTGCCTTCCTACCTACCACACAGTTGTGCTTACTTTCCCTAGAGAACAGTTCTTCCATGTTGCAAGGATCAAGGTGAATTTTCTACGAAATCAGAACCATTCCTGCTGGTGTGTTGTGAGAACTAAGATTAAGCAGGACAGAAGTGACAGGAAAAGGCAGATTCTGTCTATGAATTCAACACAGCCTGGAAACTAGAGGATCTGAAGTCTGTTATCTCACCATTTGAAATCTGATTCAAGGATAACTTACCAGGAACACTAAACTTAATATTGCTGCCATACTAGGAGGGAAAAGTAATTTCAGACAAAAGCATACATCTATCATGCCTTCTAATATGACCAACTTGCATCCTGTAATGCTGAAGTGCATGGACACTGCCTGAAGTGATAAGGACACTCTTTTAAAAATTTTTACCCTTTAGTTCAGTCATGGTGGTGGTTTTCTCAATTGAATGTTGTTTTTTTTTAATTTTTAAAAATTACTTTTTTACCCAGCTTTACTGAAATCTAGTTGACAATTCAAGATTTTTAAGTCATTGCAAACCAATCAGCACTGATTACCCATTTAAAAATTCAGTCCTGAAGTTGAGAAAGTATCCCAGCTTCAGGTAACTTCCTGCAGGTTACGTCACAGGGGCTTCTGTGTCTGACAATTGGCTTAAAATTCCTCCCTCCTCATTTATACTGCCTAATCAATGCAAAGAACCCTAAGAACTGTCATGATTTGGTGATTTTGTGGTTTCCTACACAGATCAGTTTATTGCTCCATTGCTTTATTAGTTTCTTGCAGGTAAAATCATCAAAGCAATGTCCTAGAGCTGCCTCCCAAGTACAGATTAGGTATGCTGAAAGGGCTCATGACTTCCTCTCTAGCAGCTAACCCTCCAGATTTTATAAACCCTGTCTTGCAAGGGGATTATCCATTTCATGCTTTAAGCCCTCTACCAAGGGTTTCCTTGGATTCTTCAAGCCAGCTGAGGAATTCAAGAGTAGTTATCTTCTGTAAACTTATTCCTTGTAACAGACAACATTTTAGACAACAATTTCTATAGACTTCTTCATAAGCCACCTTCCTGTAGTCTCCTTTCTTGTCATAGGCCAGGGGTTTTCAACTGGGGTGATTTTGCCCTCAAGGGGACATCTGGCAATGACTGCAGAGAATTTTTCCTTTCTTTTTATTGTGACCAGCTACACATACCATAAAATTCACCTTTTAAACTATTATACAATGCAGTGTATTTAATGCATTCATAACGTTTAACTAATACCACTACCTAGTTCCACGTAGGAACTAGGTACCCCAAAAGGAAATCCTATAATGATTAAGCAGCCATTCCCACTTCCCCTTTTCCTCAATCCACTGGCAACCACCAATCTGCTCTCTGTGTCTGAGGATTTGCCTGTTCTGGACATTTCATGTAGGTGGAATCATTATATATATATATATAATGATTATGTATATATATAATCATTATATATAATCATATATATGTATATATGTATACATATATATATATATATATATATATATATATAGCCTTTTCTGTCTGGCTTCTTTGATGTAGCATAAAGTTTTCAAGGTTCATCCGTGTTGTACGATGTGTAAGTACTTCATTCCTTATTATGGCTGACTAATATTCCAGTATGGACATGCCACATTAGGTGTATCTATTCTTCAGTTGGTGGACACGGGGGTTGCTTCTACCTTTTTTAGCTATTAGAGACATTTTTGATTTTCATGATTTGGAGGATTCCACTGGCATCTAGTACACAAGGATCAAGAATGCTGTTAAACATTCTATAGTGTAAAAGGACAGCCTTCACCACAACAAAGAATTATCCAGTCCAAAACATCAACAGTGCCAAGGCTGAGAAACTGTGGCATATGCTATAAAATGACTACTACAGAGTCAATGATTCAGAGACTCTCACTTGATAGGTTCTGACTAGCATTTGAATGAATCGATACAGCACTCAGAGCCTTACTGCTCTCCTCTTTCAAGCCATCTTCTAAAAGCTACTAGAACTCTGGTTCTTTTTCCTTTCTCCTCTAGTCAAGAGGTCCTGAGGGCTGACCCCCTCCATGGACTTGAACCACAGATCATCACCTTTGCTTTCCTTTCAATAGGCAGCTGGTACTAATCTTTGAAACCCCACCCTTGCGACTCAGGATTTGGCTTCCTCTATAGAATCTTAACTTTTATAACAATAGTATGTAAACATACAAGCTTTTAATATAAATTAGAACATGTGCTGAACACACTACATGCATTATTATAGTTAGTTCTCACAATAATCTTGAGCACTTGGCATTATTCTTACCTTTCTTTTAGAGATGAGCCCTGAAATTGTCCAGTAAGTTACCCAAGGTTATGTTGTTAGTAAGTAGCAAAGTAGGCCTTCAAAATTAGGTCTCATTCTCAGCCTAAGTTTTTCACTCTAGTGCTATATACTTTGGGAATTTTGACATTTGACTAAATGTACTCCAACTACTGCAGGAGTAAACCCCATAGGTCCACTAAGGCTAATCCTGGTAAGCTTTTTTCCTTAAAAGTAATGACTCAGTAAAGTGCCTGACTTGTTTTCAACCAGTTATTCTCACCAAGTAGGCAGTAAGTATCTAAAATAGTGGGAGCAGAAAGATCAAAAGAAAAACAAAACTCAAAGAATATTAGAGGGAGGATTTCTCTCCTGGTGGAATCCTCACTATAAGATGTTATCATCCACAGCAGCAACTTCCACTGGGAACTTCTGGAGGGCCAGGAAACAGGACCTTTAACTGAAAGCATGCTGTGATACCTTTCATCTCACATAATGGTACTCCTACCTTTCATTATTCTTTGCAATTAAGAACTTCGTATCTTTAAAAAAAAAAAAAAGAACTTCGTATCTTTTATGTGTGCGGGCGTTTCTCCCACGCTCATGCCACCATGCAGGAACTCTATCTCACCATACAAGGTCTTACACAAAAGCTCAAAGAATGTTTGTTAAATAAATACAGTCCCATAAGCACCTCAGTGCTTTTCACCAGGTGAACACTCACATTTAGTGCTTTTCACCAAGAGAATATCTAGAATGTCTCAGTTACGTCAGCAGAAACTTCCAACCAAGAAAAGGCTAAACCCAGTACTAGAAAACTGCACTCCCTTGGATTATATGGACACTTCACCCTCGTTTGAAAGGACCAGCATGAACAAGGACACACCAGCAGTTCCACTATCAATAAAAACGCATGTCTGCACACTGTCTTACACTAGCTTCATAACAACACAGAAGTTCAGAAGCTACAGTGTAAAAGCTGCAACTTTAAGTATCATCACAGAAGAATTTTACAAGATTGGCCCTGCTTGGGAGAGGCAAGATCTGAACTTTGTTACGAATACTTATTAGTTCGTATTGTCATTTCGAGGTCAGGGCTATTAATGTTATAAAGTATATTAACTTAGCAGAGACTTCTTAGCAAGCAAGGAGAATAGGTAGCATCGAGGAAAAAAAGTGCTTTCTTTGTCTTATCTGCCAGATTTTTTTGTAATAAAGTGCTGCATTCATTTTCCAACTTTTTCAGTATTGCTTAAGGTATAACCCCTAGCCATAAAAGCTCTTCCTTCTAGATCACATGAATGTTAATGATTTCCCCAAAATTTCCATTTTCTGAAACATAACATTTAGATTTTAAAAAACAGCATAATATCTTATTTGGAGTATCTACATCTCAGAATTTATAGTAACCAATGGTCCATGCGGAAGGCTTTCATAACATACTAATGACAGGATTTACAGCCTTCAATCCTCTGTACTTCTTGTTTTTGTCCTTATTATTTCAAATTCAGTTGATGTTAAAACTCTACTTACGGGCAGCCCGGGTGGCTCAGCAGTTTAGTGCCGCCTTCGGCCCAGGGTGTGATCCTGGAGACCCAGGATCAAGTCCCACATCAGGCCCTCCCTGCATGGAGCCTCTGTCTCTGCCTCTCTATCTCTCTGTGTGTCTCACATGAATAAATAAAATCTTAAAAAAACAAACAAACAAAAAAACTCTACTTACTTCTTCATTTTGAGGGGTTGGAGGAGGTCTTTCTAAATCCAGAAAATCTAGTGGTCTTTCACTTAATGTAAGTACACGAGGTGGTGTTTTTAGTGCCAGAGGTTTAAAGGGAGTTGACTGAATAAGGTCAAGATCTGCAGGTCTTGAAAATGGAATGTCTTCATTATTTCCTAGGAGTATAAAAAGGAAAGGAGGGAAGTTTTAAAAAGATAGCAGTTTTATGAAAATGTATCTGCCACTACACACCCTCTAGGATGACTAAAATTAAAGACTGACAATACAAAGTGTTGGCAAGGATGTGGAGCAGTGGAAACTCCCATACATCACAGATGGGAACAAAGAGGGTACAATCAATCTCAAAAACAGCTTGACAGTTTTTCATAAAGTTAAACACAATTTACAGTATAACCTAACAATTCTATTCCTAGAAACAGGAAAACACACGTCCTTACAAAAGCTTGTACATGAATATTCAGAGTAGCTTTATTCCTAACAGCCCCAAACAGGAAACAACCCGGATCTCCATCAGTGGGTAAGTGGATACACAAATTGTGGTATATTCACAGGGTGGAATACAACTCAGCAATAAAATGGAGTGAACTGATACAAGAATATGAAAGAATTTCAAAAACATTACTCTAAGCAAAAGCCAGGCCCAAGACTAAATACTGTATCAACCCATTTGTATGAAACTCTAGAAAAGACGAATCTAGTCTCTGGTTACACAAAGGAGATAATGGTTATGTGGAATTGGGGGGGGGGGGAAGGAACTAAATGAGATGGGGCACAAGGGAACTTCCCTTGCAGGGTGATGAAAATGTTCTGTATTGAGACTGTGGTGGAAGGTCACAGGAGTATATACATTTGTCAAATCTCATCACACTTAAAAATTACACATATCTTATGTATGTAAGTTATGTCTCCATTAGTTGAATTATTAAAAAATACTGTTTGAAATTTCAGACCTTATAATAAAAATTCTGAAAAAAATGCGAAGTTGTAGTTACCATCCCCTTTTCTAAACAATATTGTGAAAAACCGGAAGTTTTCATAAAATCATATAAAACAAAGATCTTGATAAATAAATGTAAAATACCTGCTACAACAATCCTCTCTGGCACCTGCATAATGACACTAGCATTTGGAACTCCTTCTTGGAATCCTTGTTCCAGGTCAGCATTTGGTGGTGCTACCTTTAATTTCTCCGGGACCCTCATCTGCTGACTAATACCTTCGGTGTATTCCATTTCATACTGAATTCGACTAATTTCCGCCATCTCAGCAGCAGTGGGAGAAGGAAATGCTGCCCCACTCACTCTGTGGGCAAAAATTTAAAGACAGGGATGACTAAGTTAAAATGTCAGTCTTCTTTACAGAGTGAAGTTAGACACTACCTTGTAGGAAGAGCAAGAGGAGACTTCTCATTTGTGAGTACTGAATACGTACGAAGGAAAAGTAAAAAAAACTGAAGAAAATGTTTTCCTTAACATAAGCCTTCTCACTTATCAGTTGAAATCGCACCCTGAGGACACTGGTTAGGAGCAAATCTTAAAATTATTGTATCACCACAAAACAAATGTGCACACTCTCTCTCTGCATAGATATGCATGCTGCTTATAACTAAAAATATGCCTAAAATAAAACTTAAATTAAAATTTTCTAGTCAATAATTTGAGGGAAAAGCTGCTAGGATTTTATAAAAATGAAATTAGGAATTGCTGTCATGCATGAAGAAAATAAAGCCTTTTAATGATGAAAATCAGATTCAAAAAGTAAATAAGGCTAATTCTAAATTTATTTTAAAAAAAATGTAGTCCCCAGAAAAATCACAAGATACAAGTTAAAACTTCTCTAATGGAATGTATACCTGGTGACTGAGATACAATGAATACCAAATATAGAATAATATGCAGTAATAAATCCTTCATTTATGTATTCCTTTTGTGGGATTAAAAGCTTCCCATTAATTTATATTTAATATCATCTTTACATGTCTATTTTTAAAAAGCATGACATGCCTTTAAGGGGAAATAGTACAAATGCACTGAATAACCTCCTAAATTAGAGGATTCATGCTTCAGGAAAATGTAGAAGAAAGTTACCCCCAAATACAAAATGCTGATTGAAGTGTGAAAGAGCATTGTCAGCCTAATGGTGCCACTCTCTCTCAAGCCTACAATACCAGCTCAACTGAATAAAATGTCACTGACCTTCCTAGTGGTGTGTCACTGCTTGTTCTTTCACTCATTTTTAATACAGTAAATACACGTCTAGAATAACTATTAAAATACTGCTACCCTGTAGTTCAGTTTACTTTATACAACAATTCCCCTACAAATCTGAACTTTTTTGGAGGTATACATAACAACACGGACACTGCTTTTCCAGCTGTAAAAAAGAAAGAATAAAAAAAAAAATCAGTATTTCAACAATTCATTTTATTTAAAAAACCATGAATTATAGTAAACATCTACTTAAAATTATTTACTAAGACTTGATCTACAAAACCAACTTTCAAATTTCTCCTAAACAGTTATTCTATACCTCAAAAATCATAAAGATGATTTTATGCACAGTCACTATTTTATGATTCTGCAAAAAGGATAAAGCTAATCAAAGGTATATAAAAATGTGAAATCAGATTTTAAAAAACATTTTGCCATAGACTCCTTTAATCATTGTATTTTGAAAGAAAGTTCTCTCCTTTTTAAGGCTTAAGCAAAATACAGATGAAGAAATCATGAGGAGAATGTCAAGGGCAGAAGTAAATGCATCTGATGTAGCCTAAAAAACTGATATACAAGTAATGGTTTCCTTAAAAGGAAATGACTTCAAAAGCCAAATTACACTGAATTTTCAGCAAAAGATATTATACATAAATCAAGGGCAATAAAAATTAAAGAGGACATAAAGGTGAGTCATACGAGGGATAATTCCTAAACTCCATGTCAGACATGTATTATGACACTTGAACTACCTCAATAAGATGCTTAGGAGAGTTTTCGGAGGTTGCTCAGAGTGCTAAGCCCTGACAACTGGTTAATTATGACTGCTAAATTGCTTCCTTTATTCTTTACCAAAATGTGTGAATTTTAGGGATCTGGCATGCAGATGGTTTAAAGACTAAGAAAATAGAGCCAAAAGACAAATTTTTACTCACAAATGTGTACCAGCTACTGCGGGCTATTTGGCACTATCTGCTTCTGTGCTTCATATTAAATCCTTTAACTCGCTTCAATGTGCCTGTGCTGGATTTAGAGCCACTTTTGTCCCTAGGGGAGAAAACAGGAGCTAACTGAGAACCCACATGACACCAACGTTGGGTATGCATTGCTGGAAATCCTCGAAATGATAAGTCACCTTACATTAGGAAATCAGTACAATACAGAAAGAAAAAAATTAACAAGCTTACCACCAATTTTAATCCCACATTCATTAGTTTCGTTAATGCAAGATAAAGAATTGTCACCATCTCTGATTTGAATTTAGAAAGATGTGACAGACGAAAAATATTTAAGTTTGAAAGAATCTTAATAGTTATGTGTATACACGTATATCCAGGAAGAACAAGTACATTTTGGCTAAATTTTCATTCAGCTATTTTCATTCAATGCTTGATTTAATTTCATATGTATTTCATTCATAACTTCATTCAGTACTTGAATTTGAACCAGTAATATATGCACATGTACAAAGCACACAAGAAGATACAGAGAAAACACAGTGTCTGACCAGACCCAGCCTACAACCACCTAGGTCCCCACAGGCAATCTCTTATTTTGTGTCTCTTTCTAGAGGAGAAACTCTTTCAATACTTGTGTGTATTGAATAAAGCCCAATAAAATCTTACATTTGGATATAATACTGAAAAGAGGTATCTCAAAAGAATTATAGTTAGCCTTGAGGCGTTACAAATTGAAGTTTTATAATAATAAGCAAGGGACACAAATAACCAGATCATCTCCCTCAAATGTGCTATTGTCCCCCACTCCATTTACCGCTTTTCAGTCTTCTTATGGACTTTCCACCAGTACATCACATGAGTGCCAAAATTCCATTCTATTGCAATATTTTGTCTTATGAAAATCTGTTTGTAAAATATCACAGATTTAGGTCATACGGATGCTGAAAAGACAACTTCAAGAAAAAGGCAAATTCTCCTAGCCTGAGCTACTTAAATTTTCAAAAGTAAATAGAACTTTTCTAAGACAGAACACTGTACTATCCTAATTAGATTGGAATTTTTTTTTCCCTCCCTCATTAGACTGTAGCATTTCTGGTATCATCTTTTGGCAATACATAAAATAAACTTCTCATTTGGAGTTAAGATATTAATTCCAGAGGTTCTGTTATTAGACTCTATTAGGCAACCAGTACACAATTCTCCATCATATAATTAAGGAGACAAAATTGCTCTCAGAATCACAGATGATCCTACTTGTTCCCAAACGCCAGTAATTTACCAATTTTATAGTTCTTTCCACATTCACAGAGTATGCTTACTCTTACCTACACTTAATTTTTTAACTCAACTTCTAAAAATGTTAAATTAATGCATTTTAAAAGGAAACTTTACATCATCACCTTATGCCATACATATATAAATACATGTAACAAAATCATAACTTTAAGAAAAAACCCTCATCCATATACTATCTATAATCAAGTCAAATCCCACTCGTGGAAAGGATCCCTAATTTGGGACTCAATGATTCAAGCCTGACTTTGTTTTCTATATTAGAACACTGAAACCCAGAGAAATGGCCTAGGAAGTCACAGAAACAGTTTGGGTCAAAAGATTTTTATAATTCCCCAATTATTAAAACGAAACAAAACTCCACTTATTCCATGAACCTAGTTCAAGGTTTTTATATAGGTCACCCTGTTTCCATTCTCTTTTCAAGTAACTATACTTCAAAAAAAAAAAAAAAAAGTTTGATGAATTAGCAAATCAGGGGATAGCAATCCAGGAATTAACTGTACTTTTGAAAAGTCACCAAAACCTTGAAAGACAAAAAAAAAAAAAAAAATTAATGAACTTTAAAATAAGGTCATGAATCCACAGAAAACAAGTTTCAACCAGAAGGGAGAAAAGCCCAAGTGCTAAACTTTGTGATAATCCTCCAAAGGGGCAGCCCTATCGCGCAGGAAGGGATGGGACGTACAAGTTCCTTTCGGAAAGAGCAGCAAGACCAATGAATTCGCAAGTGTTAGAGACCCCACAAGGCAGCGGGTCCTACACAGAACTCAATTCCGTGGGGGAGAAGGCTTCTTCTACTAAAGCACAACCAGGCCGTTGTAATTCCTTTCCAAATCTATTTTCACGAGGGCTTTTCCTCTGGGATCTCCTGCGCCTGCGAAATGGGACACACAAGGGAGAGAGAACATCTGCGGTCCTCCAGGGCCCAGCCTCCCGGGGGGTCCGAGGCCTGAGCACGACCGAGGGCTCAGGGTGAGCCTTTCCGATGTGCTGCAATTGAAAAAAGGTGCCTACGGAGCGCCCCTTGCTGCAAGCGCCCTAGGGCGCCGCGGCCCGGGGTGTCCTTGCACCACCCGAGGAGCCCCGTCCTGCAGGCGAAGGTCAGGAGCTCCTCCGCACGCGCACCCGAGCTCCCCCCGCCTCCCAGCTCCTGGAAGGACACCCCAGGAGCCACGGACTCCAGCATCCACACCTGGGAGCAGGTGCGCCTGCAAACCCACCCGACCTGGGGCGCTGGGGGGGGGGGGGGGGGCGGCCGACCGGCCTCCAGCAAGGCCTTCCCGGTCCAGCGCGTCTGTTGCACAAAGTGAGAACAACAAACGGCTCGTCCCGTCGGCAGGTGTCGGGGGCAAGGTCATTCCGAAGGGGGGGGAGGGGGCTCAGCCGGGAAGGAGGGAAGGCCCCCCGCAGAGCTCCGCGCTCCGGCCCCAGGTCGCCCCCTGGGTTTCCCAGCCCCCCCCCCGCCCGCCCCGCAGCCCAAACTATTTTCTAGACAGGAAATCCACATTTATGCTCAAAATGAGACCCCGAACTAGGAGGAGGGAGAGGCCGGCCCCAAAACTAGCTCCCCAGGAGCGTGTGCCGCTCTCCCTTGCTCTCCTCGGGGGCCGAGGCGGCGGCAAAGGTCCTGAAGAGGAGAAGAGGCCGGAGCCCGGGGTCGGGGCCCGCGGGGGCAGCAAGGTCGGCCCGGGGCCCCCGCGGGTCCCTCCGTCCGCCCGGGGGCACGGCCGCCGCGCTAGGCCCCGGAGGCCGGCTCGGGCCGCGGGTCGCGGGCCGCGGGCCGGGAAGGCATCAGCACTCACCGCTGGGCCCGCTGGAGGGTCCCCGACGACGGCCGCCGCCCGCCGGCTCCCGGGCGTTCGGGTGGGCGCTCCCGGAGGCCGTTGGCCGAGCGCACCGAGGCGCCCGGGGAAAGCACCGGCCGGAGCGGCCCGCAGCGGGCCGGGAGAGACGCGAGAACGGCCGGGGCTGGGCCTCGCCGGGAGCCGTAGCGGAGGCAAGTTCGCGGTCATGTGATACAGGGAAGGGCGGACGTGAGGCTCACGCACGGGAGCGGGGGCCGCGCGACGGCGCTACGGGGCCATCTTTGTTGAGGGCGAGCTGCGCAGATGGCGGTCCGCGATGCTTCTACGGTACGAGTTCAGTTCACGCTTCAATTTAGGAAGAGTGCGTGATCTGTAAGACCCACGTGTTTGCAAGGTCAACCTTCGATTGCCGGTTAAAATAACTATTCTTCAGGACTATCTGCATGGAAGCCCCAGTGGCCTGAGCCCTCTGAATATCTCACCACCCCTTGCAGGTGATGCACCTGCATCCACCAATTTGGATTGCTCGCGGAGCCCTGGTTATTAAGAGGGCTTGCGTGACAGCGGCCCCTGCCCTGGTGGCTCCGCTGATCCCTCGCGAGGAGGGTGGTGGCAAAGAGCGAGGTTTTTCGGCAGTGAGCAGCCTTGTTGAGCTTCGGGAGCGCCCTCTCTGCATCGCACCACCCAGATGCTCGCTTCCCCGGGAAGCTCCGTGCCTGGCTCGCCCGCCGGACCCCGGGCCGAGCCCTAATCGCCGGGTATTTTGCGTGCCTGGAATTTAGCAAACGGCCGAGCAAGGGCATGCCCAGGAGGAGGTATTTGGCCAGAATCTAAAGTCGGTCCAGAAGTTGCTTTGGAGAAGTTACCATTCTCCAAAATAATTTTGGGAAGAAGCACCTTGAGAAGTACTGCTCCAGAGCCCCCTCTATTTAATAGGGACAAATCATCCGCCTGTAAGAATAGGTTGGTTTTAGGAATGAGGAGTCATTCCTGACCAACCTTTCCGGGGAAGACAGAGAAACCAAGCAGGGTAAGCCATGCATTGGCCAGAACTTGTAGAAGTAAGAGCCCTGCTGCTTCCACCAGCACCCTTCCACTTTTTTTTTTTTTTTTTTTAGATTTTTTAAAATTATTTATTTATTTTAGATTTTATTTCTTTATTATCATTCATGAGAGACACAGAATGAGAGAGAGAGAGGCAGAGGGAGAAGCAGGCTCCATGCAGGGAGCCCGACGTGGGACTCCATCCCGGGTCTCCAGGATAAGGCCCTGGGCCGAAGCCGGCGCTAAACCCCTGAGCCACCCGGGCTGCCCAATTCTCATCACTCTTAATCTTTCTGGATCATTTGGTTCTGTGAAAGGAGGCAGTGTGGTAGTTGAAATCACCAGACACTGGTAGTAGACTTTCAAGAAGAAAAAAAAAAAAAAAAGCCTTTTTCTCTCCCTTACCTAGAAACACTGCCCCCTTGTTTTTTGTGATAAAGCATCATGCTGGGCCTTCTTCCCTCATTAATGTGGACATTCCTGTTTATGATTCAATCCATCGTTGACTATCTTTGCACCCATAATTGCCCCAAATCTTTTTTATGGGGGGGGGGGGGGAACGGTGGCATATAAATCTAAATAATTGAACACATCCATTGAGTCTCATCTTGTTGCACTCTTCTAGTCAATTCTTCATAAGCGTTCCTTTGAGGTTTTGACCCCAACAGGGCTTCAAACTCAAATTTTCTCCCTTTTCCCAGTCCAGATACCTTTTTCTGATTTTTGTTTTAAAGTAATGGCAAGGGGATCCCTGGGTGGCTCAGCGGTTTAGCGCCTGCCTTTGGCCCAGGGCATGATCCTGGAGTCCTGGGATCGAGTCCCACGTTGGGCTCCCTGCATGGAGGCTGCTTCTCCCTCTGCCTGTGTCTCGGCCTCTCTCTCTGTGTGTCTCTTGTGAATAAATAACTAAAATCTTAAAAAATAAGGTAATGACAAGATTATTTTTCTAGTCACCAACTTTCAAAATTCTGAAGTCCTCTTTCACTGTCTCCCAAGCCCCCCATCTCTTAGATTCCCTCACCTCAATGTCAACTCTCCACTTTGTTCCATTCCCACTGCTTGTTTAGCTTTAGATGATCATTACCCATCATCTGGGCTGATAACCTTTTAACTGGCCATTCCAGCTCCAATCACTTTTCTCCTCTAATTCTTAATTCTTAATTAATTCTTTGTGGTTGGATCCACAAAGAACCTAGTTTTACAGGTTGTGACATCCCAAATTTGAAGCCCCAGGTTTAAAAGAAATCGATAATTTATAGTTCTCTACAATTCAAAAGTCCATAACAGCAATCCAGTAATTTTTATTTTTTTAAAGGCTTCATTTATTTATTCATGAGAGACACACAGAGAGGCAGAGACACAGGCAGAGGGAGAAGCAGGCTTCCTGCGGGGGGGGGGCCGATATGGGACTCGATCCCAGAATTCCAGGATCATGCCCTGAGCCAAAGGCAGACGCTCAGGAGAAGCTCAGCTGCTGAGTCACCCAGGTGTCTCCAAATCCAGTAATTTTTAAAGTCATTTGAAATTATGAAATAGCCTGGCAAGAGCAGTATATAAAATACTGGACCTTCTAGGTTACCATTTATATGATCATTCTACTCTTGTCGGAATCTTCACTGGCTTTAATACCAGCCAATGAAATACAAGTTCAACTTGGTATTTGAAACTCTACCTAACATGGCCCTAACTCATACAATGCCACTTTATTTACTGCTGTGTTTGTGTATGTGTGCATATGTGATGTTTACATACACAGAGAATACATATGTTCTTGTGTATTCCATATGTGTTCTTCTTTTCTGTATATTCTTGACCACTCACTAATTATTCTCTGAGATTGCTTCATGCTTTCCTAACTACTTACCCTTATCCATACTATTCCTGCCACCTGGAGTGCCATCCTGCCTCTAGCCACCTTCTGTTTCTTGAAATCCTAACTGCCCTTAAAGAACCACCTACGATATTCCTTCTTTTCATAATTATTTCCTGAGACCTCCACCTTTTGAATCACTATTTGTTGTCTGTCAAAGCACTTACCACATTCTATCCAATATTATAATTAATTTATGTATTTGCCTTATTTTCTGCTGCCAGATTAAGTTCTGTGTTTGAGACTAACGTCTGTGTCTCATCTGGATGTCTTCTGTGGAGCCAAATACCTTGAGCATGCTGTAGGTCTGCGTTACAAAGTGATGAGAGGAGACCTCTTTCCTGGTTTGGCTGATAAACCGTAATTGAAGACCATTCCAAAGCAATAGTTCTAAAAAGGTTTTGAGCAATGTCAGTATTTTTAGAAAAACCACAGTCTACAAACAACTTGAGAGGGTCATATTTATCTGGATGTTTAGATTTAGCGTGGTCATTCCAAATCAATTAATTTTTTTCTCCTGTGTTTGGTTGTTGCTCAGTTTCCAGTAGGCAGAGCTGGGAATAGGGTGAACTAAACTGGCACAGTTAGTGTTCTCTGCAAGTGCCCCATCAGTAGCAGTAGGCTGCTGAGAATCCATTAGAGATTGACCACAATTTTCTTTAGAAACAGGCTTGTAAGTAGAGAGAAAAACAACTATAAATACCACATTCATTCCTCTACTTGCTGGCAGTAAAAGTAAGCCCTTTTGAAGATTTTATTTATTTGACACAGAGAGAGGGAGAGCACAAGCAGGGGGAGGGTCAGACAGAGGGCAAAGGAGAATCAGGCTCCAATTGAGCAAGGAGCCAGATGCGGGGCTCAATCCCAGGACCCCAGAATTGTGCCCTGAGCTGAAGGCAGACACCTAACCTACTGAGCCACCTAGATGCCCTGAAAATATTTCTAAAACATTTATATGAGCAACATTTTCTTTGTCTTCTTAGAACTATTACCCAGGATCACTGTTCAGTTTCTTCCTTTGACTATCTTTTTTTTTTCCTTTGACTATCTTGATTGCCATTCCACCCAGCCTGAAAGTTTCTTACTTACAAAATTTAATATTTTGTATATTAAAAGTATTTCTCTTCACCATTTCTCTACATTTAAAATTCTATGAATATTTTTCCTTGAATGAGTATTTGTATTATAAATGGGAAACATCAAAATGTACGACCCATAATTTCTGTAATTCATACATTTTCTTGATTTGTAAAAATTTCTTAAACACTGTAATAGAAAATGAACAAAGATGTGATTAGGTCCTTTATAGGAAAACAAAAACAAGCCCTAAGAAAAAATACTAATAAAAACAAATACTAATTAAAAGTGACAAATATGTAGCATCACAAATATGTAGTGATCAGAATGTAAATTAAAATAGGATAGGCAAAATTGTAAAAGAACAGCTGTATCCATGGGATGCCCAGGTGGCTCAGCAGTTGAGCGTCTGCCTTTGGCTCAGGGCATTATCCCGTGATCCAGGGGGTCCTGGTATCACGTCCTGCATCAGGCTCTCTTTGAGGAGCCTGGGACTGAGTCCCACATTGGGCTCCCTGCATGGAGCCTGCTTCTCCTTCTGCCTATGTCTGCCTCTCTCTGTGTCTCTCAAGAAAAATACATAAAATCTTAAAAAAAAAAAAAAAAGAACAGCTGTATCCAGAATTGGTAAAAGCATAAAGAGATGGGTGTTTTCATTGTTGATACAGCTGGAAATTCTAACAACCTTCTGTATTTTTGTATGTATATCAAAGACCTAATATCATGTGGGTCCTCTGATTCTATAATGTTCCTTCTAGAGATTGATCTTGAGGAAATAACTGGAAAATGTGAAATGAAACGTGTATAATACATCCATAATAAAACTAAAGTGTCCATCAATTGGGGATTCACTGACTTAACATAGTAAATCCATGCAGTGGACTATGGTATAAATAATGATTAGTTCTTGTCTATTGATGTGAAAAAATATCCATAGAGTATTAAGTTAAAAAAAATCTGATTACAAAACAGCATGTTTTTATTCCATTTTTGTTTAAAAACATATTTACACAGGAAAACTATGGAAGAGCATATACGTTAAATATCTTGGGTGAGGGTGACAGATCATGGCAATTTTTATATTCTTCAAAACTTTTGTATTGTCTGTTGTTTTTACAGTAAACACATATTATTTTTACAATTCAAAAAAATATATTTCCATTTTGAAAAAAAAAATAAGACCAGATATATTTTTTAAAATTTTATTTTTAGACAATACAATAAAATAACTTTTAGCTATAATTACAGAAATATTAGTACATTACAATATTGTAATGTTGTCAGGATATAATAATATAAAATATTCAATATATTTTTAAATATATTTCATTTGGTTATAGAGTAAACATTAAATTAAGTTTAGTTGCAGTAAGTTACATTTGCTGCATAGAAAAATCTTTGTAAGTTAAATTAGCAATAAAATTCAAATTTAGCATTATTGTAATACTTTTATAAATAAGTTACTTAGTAATGTTTACCTTGCAAAAAGAGAGACCGCTGAGAAATCCATTATTTTAGCACACTGTGAAATTCCAAAGTCGAAGCCCCAATTTGAAAAGAAACAAGTTATTTACATTTTATCTACAAAGTTAAATCTTCATAATATAAGCTCTTCATAGGAATCTGGAAAGAAATGCGTGGGAGCTATGTTTTGAGGTTCAGTCTTAGAGGTATGACTGACCAACTGTTAATATGGCTTCACTGGAATGTAAGGCTTCAGCATCACCTGTCTTTCTCATCACTGCTAACAGGGCAAGAGAACACAGAGGCTTGGGTAAGCAGAGGCCAGTAAGTAATTTGGCATTAGCACCACTCTAGGGCTTTTACGTTTTAGTTAAATTAGATGACCGTAGGGTGGTTTGTGACTTTGGACTTTAAAGAGAGGCACAGATGGAGCAATTAAAGCCAGCTGTACCTGGTAAGTGCCTGTAGAATCGGTTCTTGGCTGTTTGCCTACAGCAGTTCCTAATTTTGAGTGTGTTGGAAACCACCTGGAGGGCTTGTGAAAATGCAGATTTCTGGGCCTTACCCCTAGTTTCTGATTCTGTAAGTGTGAGGTGGGCCCTAAAATTTGCATTTGTAGCAAGTTCCCAGAGGCTGTTGATGCCACTGGTCCAGGGACCACACTTTGTAAATTACTGTCCTATCGAGGGTTTGTGGCCATCCGTTAGCCCCTATATGTCATTATTATACAACTGGGACAGTAGGATATTCTTAGAGCAAAAAAGTCTTTATATTAGGTGAGTCTAAGTAAATAATCTAAGTAAAATGCACTTTATAATGTTTAAATGTAAAAATGGCTTGACAGCAGTCACCTGAGCAATGAAGGATGTGAACTATGGTCACAGTCTGTGCTAGCCTTTGGGGTTACACCTTCACCTACAGAGCCACAGAGACAAAAGCAATAACCTGAATTTAAATATCAGCACCACCAACACCACCTGGGTGGATCAAGAAACATCTTCAGAGCTTTGCCTCAGGATACCTGACCTCTGAGATCCACCAAATAGCGCTACCATCAAGTTCAAGTGGTTCTTAGTGTCTTGCAGATTTTTGTTTTCTTAATTTTGTTCCTACCTTGGCTTCTGTGATGCCTAAGAGAAACTAGATGTCCTGGCTTTCCCTGGCAGAAGTCTTGTTTGTAAACCTTTATTGAGGCCTGCTGAATAATGATGATGGAGTGTAAGAACAGTGACAAAGGATGAAAAGGGGAGAAAAAGCCAGCTCACATATGTGGGAGTCTTAACGGCAACAGCTAAGTTAGTTTTCTGGGATATCAGATCAGAAACATTAGTCTCTTTTTCTCCCCTTTGCTGTCTGTAATTTTGCACCGTGCCTGGGGCATGGCTTGGTGCTGAACAAAATGCTTGTTTAGTTGAATTAAGTAACCTTGGGAATGTATCAACACACTGAAAAGCAAGTCTTAAGACCTATATCTGCAAAGCTATACAATTTGTACATTAAGATTTTTACACGATTCTTTCAACATGGTTGGTGAGAACATGTAATATAAAACACATTTTTTTTACAAAGAGTTAGAGAAATAGGGACTAAATCTGGAAATACCTAGGTTACATGGAGTATGAATGTGTCACAGCAAAAGAAAAATAGTTTGAGCCTGATTAGTCAGCAAATGTCTTAAGTGTTCTCAACATTTATAGGGATGGGGATAAAGTGCACATCAAGTAAGTAGTGTCCTTATTATTTGGGTGGGTGAACTGGTAAAAAAAAAAAAGAAGTTAGATACATTTTAGAGTATGTGTGTAACAGCATCCTATTAAAACTAATTCACCAAGGGCAAAAATTTGAATGCAAGCAGGTTACATTGCCGCGGTGAAAGGAATTCAGTGGACAAACAAAAAATCTTTTAAAAAATATGAACAAAGCCATTCAGGGAAACCCCCTTTTGGCCTTAGTCTTGGGTACATTTGAAAAAGCGCTAGAATATCCATGAACCTCAGTTCAGTTCCGGCTTCCTCAGGCCTTAGGTTACTGAACAGGTCTGAAAGTTCAGTCTGGTTCATGAGGAGCCATTACTCTACCTGCCCCAACATCTCCTTCCAGTCCCAGGGACTAAAGGGCGTGGTGGCACCATCCTAAACCAATTTAGCCTCCCTGAGTCTCAAAGACTGGAATAGAAGGGGGCAAAATCTTGGGAATCCAGTGGACCAAACAGCTCTTAACTTGTAGCATCAAACTTTACACAATCGCCATTGAGATCATGCAACTGGATACAAGTGGAATATGATTTCAGTGGTGTTTTTTGAAAAGTCTGCTGCCTTACCATGGGAAACTCCGCAAGAGCACAAGATTTAGATACCAGGATCACAGAACTGACTTAAAACAAATGCTTTGTTGTGTGGGGAAACAAATAGAAACTTTGTACTAAGTCATCACAGAACCATATTGTATGGTTAAAGGAAATCCCTAAATAAATGCATATTCTGCATCATTACTTGCTTATTTAGGACAAAAAAAGAACAGTTCTGTTTTATTTCTTCATTGTCTTCTCTTCATGCACACCCGACAGCGACTTATTATCTTTTCTAACTCCCCAGCTTTCGTAGTTGATGGAATAGGTTTTCTGAAACAAAAGCAAAAGACACAAACAAAAGATGTCATCAATGTATAGATAAAGAGGAACTACTTGGCTGGGTTTGAGCTTTATTAATAAATATCGTAGCTCACCTAAACCTTATTGTAGGAGGTATATTTCTGTAAAGGTATGTACATCGATATTTTATGATTTAGTTGTATTTCAGCAGCAGTAAGGAAAACATAGGCTGTAATCCAAACTCACAGATCCTGTCATCAAAACCACCCTTACCCTTTAAATAGTCTGTCCTCCAGGACAGTCAGTTAAAAGCAGCAGATCATTTAGTGGTTTTATTCAGTAGTTTGCTATAAGCTTATAGACAAATGATAAATATATTTGGTGGTGACAAAAATCACATTTTTGGGTCTTCACTGGTGCAGTAGTACAAAACCATAGCTACTTGTTGACTGTAGAGCACTTATCAGGTGGGGGTGCCAAGCTAAACAGGATTTTGTTGGTGCAGGGAGATCTTTTAAAGGTGAGTTCATCGACACACAGGTAAGGAAAATGTAACATAGCAATCTCTGAATAGTTATGCATTTGGGTCATCAGATTAAAATTGACTTTGAATAGTTACCTGAACATTCTTTGGGGGTTTAACGAAGCCAACCAGAAACTGTAGGAATTTGAATAGTAGTTGCACGTGCCTCTTCCGTGACATTCTATAAACGGACTGGCTCGGAACTCTTCCAGACAGGAGCCGGGGGAGGCCAGTGCTTGCCCAGCACCCTCAGAACCTGCACTTGTGAACTTTCACATTAAAAATATCTGGATAAGAATTCTGTGCATGGTGTTCAAATTTTCAGTGCTCTTTTTTTTTTTGTAGTAAAAATTTATTTTTCTTTTTTTCAGTAAAAAAAAAATCATGTGAATTAAACTTTTATACTTCTTTACCCAGATTTGCTAATACTTGAGGTACCTTCCAAGTTGAGGATTAGTCATCAAAAAGAAAGCAAAAGCTATTCCTTCTGCCTAAATGCTCCTTTTCCTTATTCAGCTAGCTTGTTTTCATAGTCCAGGAATCTGCTTAAATATAACCTCTAGGAGGCTTTCCTGGACCTCTCTTCTCTTGAACAATCTCTCTCCTTATTTTCTTCAGAGTACTGATCACCACCTGAACCCATTACTATTACGGTTATTTTGCCTTCTTGCTGACTGTCTACCTTCACCACTAAGATAGAAGTTCTATGACCAGCAGGAACTTTGGTTCATTGTTGTATTCTTTTTAGTGCTTTAAACAATCCTGGCACATGGTAGATGTTCAATAAATACTTGTTGAATTAATAGCTAAATGAATCGATGTCTGCGAGTAAATAAGGGGGAATAATGTATCATATGTGATGCTGTACAAAAAAAAAATGAATAACCACCAACCGCATATGTGCGGCTATCAGAATCACTGATGGTCCAGAGATCTCTTCATTTAGCACTTAACATCTGGGGAATCTTTCTTTAAAAGGCTTTTTCTCTTAGTCCCCATCTTCATATGAATGTCAAAGGGGCACAGGGTAAGGCAAAAAAGATTTTAGAGCAGATAGACTCAGGTTCAAATCCTAGTTTTACCACTGACTAGTTGTGAGACTTTGGGGTCTTCATATTTATTTATAAAACTGTAGAAGACAAAACTACCTCCAGGGTTTCCATAAGGATTATGGGCAATCTATATAAAACAGCTGCCACATTTTAAAGCAGGCATTCTATTACTAATATAGTATTACTTTTCACCTAAATGTCTTATTTAGAATTTATGGGTAAAGTCATTTTTTAAAATGCTCCATTATTTACAAAAAAAAAACAACCTACTTTAAAAAAAGTGTATTTCCAGATTTTCGAGCAAATGTTCATGGAATCCCGTGCGCACTAATGTCAGGCGGCATCAGTCTTGGGGGCCACATTTCACCCAGTTCAATGTAAGGTTCTAAGGGTATTCTTTACTATGAATTTGCTGTTCCTTTCCTCCTTACCATGATAAACGAAAATCCTTTCCAGAGAGAAATCCAGCCATTGGGACATGAGGGAATGTCAGTGGTTTGGCTGTGAATGGCTATGGCAATCGTAGGACCTTCACAGACAGTGCATCTGTAATGTGAAATAAAGAATATGGCAGCTGGGGCGCCTGGGGGGCTGAGTTGGTTAAGTGTCTTGCTCTTGGTTTTGGCTCATATCATGATCTCAGAGTCATGAGATTGAGCCCCACATGGGGCTCTGAGCTCAGCATGGAGTCTGCTTGAGATTCTCTATCTCTGCCTCTCTGCCCATCCCCCCACTAGCACACTTTCTCTGTTTCTCTCTAAAATAAATAAATAAAATCTTAAAAAGAGAGATTATGGCAGCATCAGCACTTTCTGCCCTATATGTGCTGCCTTACGTTCCATTACAAATGAAATGATTCATCTGATCCCATCACAGAGCTAAGGGATTAGATTTTTACCTGCTAATATAAGGCTCCAGGGCCCTGCCAGTAATTGGAGCCATGTCCATTGGCATCAGAGCTGGTGTTGACAGCCAGTATGAGTAGTCATTTCGAGATGCAAAATTACAGACATTGTTGATGTTACAGAACAAGAATGGCATTGTGGTAAATCGCTGCAGGCAGCTGCCGAGAGTTCCTAATGAAACATCAGACTGAGTATCACTTTCAGTACATTAAAATTATATTGAGTAACATTACTAGGTAGAGGCTAATTAAAACAACCTATGGCAGAAATGAGACAGACAACCCCAAAAAAGTTATTTGCAGAATGTGTTATTAAAAAGTTGTGGGGATCCCTGGGTGGCTCAGTGGTTTAGCACCTGCCTTTGGCCCAGGGCATGATCCTAGAGACCCGGGATCGGGTCCCACATCGGGCTCCCTGCATGGAGCCTGCTTCTCCTTCTGCCTGTGTCTCTGCCTCTCTCTCTCTCTCTGTGTCTCTCATGAATAAATAAATAAAATCTTAAAAAAAATTAAAAAGTTGTAACAATGAGAGAAATCAAAGATCCAAGAAGTAAACAGATTCTCCTTCTCCCCCAACCCTCTTAATACTTCCGGTGACTGTTTCTCATCAGTCTGGCACTTGAGGAGTGGTCGAGGTCAGTGGGGAAAATCTTTGCTTCAAAGTATTTCCAGTTATTTAAATATATGCAATAGCTAATAACTAGATAAAGCTTTAGAAAAGCTGCTACTTTTCAGATTAAAAAGCAAACATGACTTAAGGGAAAATTGTTTGCATTGAACAGGACGAGCTAGACTAACACTCATGAGGTAGGCTCCTTCCAGAGCTGTGCATTCCAGAACGAAAACCTGACATTAGGCCCTTGTTGTTTTTTTATTTAACTCTCTTTAAAAAGTGCTTCAAGGTACTCAGGCTTGTTTGCACATCACTGCAGAGAGAAGTACCCCCTGCTACAAAAATTGACAATCCGGGTATGGAACAAAATGACTGAAAACGAGGATGGGGACATTACCCAAGTCTTGTCCATGGGCTTGTTCATTTCCTTGTATGAAAAGAAGAGAAAAGCCACTATAGAGTGGTGCTGTCCCTTCTGGACAGGAAGGAATCACTGTGGTCTGACTATGCCTGGTGAAGATAAAGCCCCTCTTCATGGTCCCAGTTGCAGGTGGTCCAGGGTCTCCAGGTTTCCCCTTCAAGCCTGGCAGTCCATCTAATCCAGGTGGTCCTTTAAAAAATACGTTATACATGTTGTGATACAAACAAAACCTCAAACTCATTTTCTCAAAGTACTAATTTCAATGCTTATGTATATCTGTTAAGCTCCTCCTTAAGGGGTCCTACAGAAGAATGGTTTACAAAATGGCCAAACATTATTAAATGTTGGCTAGTTTGTCAAACAGTACTTCTTCGTCTTATAGATGTTTGTGTATATCGAATGGTGAGTTTTTGAGATGAGGGCTTCTTTGTCTTCCGTGATGCCTCACACAGTGGCCAGCACATTTTATGTACATCTTTTGTGTGCCAATGAATGTACCTTATTTACAAAGTGGGTAAATAAGTCAAATATCTACAATTTGAAAGTCTATTCAAGTGGATAATAAAAAATGACATGTGCTTTTGATAAAGTCAGCAAACATGGAAAACAACTGAAAGTTCTTTTAAAGGTATAAACTTAGAGAAAGTTTTTAATCAATTAATAAGGCATATAAGAACAGAAAAGGTTTTTTTACTGTGATAAGAGTTAGTTTCTTTTATCTATATGAGTTTAATGCCAAATAAGTAGTTTTTATACTTTTTTTCCCCTCTGCCCTAGAGTAAGTTAACACACATTTGTCACTTTCTAAATAATATAGACAGAAGGATAGCTGTCCATTGTCCTGTTCTTTCTTCTTCTTTTCATCATCAGCTAGCTATTATTTATGATTTTGGCACTGGCTTCCATCCCATGTTAGCCCCTGATCCATTTCCACTGCCTCTACACCCCAAGCGCCACCCAACCCACCTTGGGTCCTCAAGAAATGCAAGAGGGTAGGTAGAGACTTGGATTTTGGGCCCGTGAGTCAAAAGAGGTATTATTGTTTCCCACAAACGGCCATGCCCTAGAGTCCGGCAATGCCCCAGTGTAGTCACGACTCAGGAGTCAATCAGGGCTCTTCCCCACAATTTGTTAAAGCCCCAAGATTTTTTTTTTCAGTCTACCCTCTATTCCTGTCTTCCAGGGGTCTTGGCTTATTCTTTGAAATTAAAAATAGACCTATTATTAATATCTAAATTCATCAAAGTCTCATTTCTTACTTGAGTTGTCCAAAATTGTATGTTTTTAATATATCAGATAGAGGAAGATACACATTCTTCACTTTTCCCAACATCTACCCTCATTCCCAGAAAGTGTAATTGGACACAAGCTAAGGATGCCTCCAGCTGTCTGGACAGGAATTGCGATTAGATGAGCATGACAAGGACTGGAAGTGAGCTTCCATGCAAGTATGCATCATAAGGATAGTCTGCATTTCTGAGAGAGAGAGGCCAGGGCTCTCAGTTTATACCTGTTGCTATTAACTCTTAGATCCTTTTATCATTCTTACAAGGCCCTATGGCATTAGGACTCATTATATCTACTTGCTAATGATTCCCAACATGATTTGTAGGGTAGGACCCTCACTCTTGCTATGGCCCAATTCTGAAACTTGGTCAGTAAAGTTTTCAGTTAATAAAATTAATTGATAGAATTATGAATTAAGAGTTTTACATTTTGCCACTTTGGAAAACACATTTTAAGGAAAGTTGAATGATTACGTGTGTTCATGACATTTCTAAATCATGAGTGATTATGCACGATGTCATAATATTATATATTTGTATGTATAATTCTATTGAATTTTTTAACATTCAAGTCTCTAGTCTTTACAGTTTTATTATAGTAGACCTGGTCATAGGTCAACAAATGGGGAAATAAAAACATGTTTTTTCTTACTTTAACAAAATCAGCAATTCTAAAAAGAAGATTTTGTTATCTAGGAATTTTCTAGAAAGTCCTTTTGAAACTTTCGCAGAAGGTAGGTTTTGATCCAAGTATATCAAATTGACATAATAGCTTATGTTCAGACTAAAAAAAATATTTTTTAACAAGAGAACAAATCCACATTTTATTTTATTTATTTTTCAGTAAGTTTAAATCCCGGGGGGCGGGGGGTACAGCAACACACAGATTCCGTAGCCAGTGGCTTTAGCAGGAAGGTTGCTTTGGAATTTGGCATGAGTAGGAGCATGCGTGACTTACTTTCCCTCCGATGACTCAGGTTTGCCCCCAGGAGTCACTGTAGTGTTCTTTACTTGGTACACATAAGCACATCTGTTGCCTAGATAAAATTTAGCTTCATCTCCAGCATAAACACCTTCAAGCTCCAGAAGAGCTATGTGCTTCCTCTGGTTCCGGAGACCCTGCTTACAGCCAGCAAAAATGGCCTTGGACCACAGCCTTCCAGACATATTTGTCATTTTAGAAATCCTGTTCCCAGCAGGTCCCACTTACTTCCCCTCAAAGTTCAGGGACCTTATCCCCACCCAGACTAAAATATTTAAGAGGGCCTTTTTCAGGATAACACATGAGTTGTTCAGTCACTCAGGATTCAAGCATGGGATGCATGGCAGAGTGGAAAGATGGCTTTCCTCAATAAAGACACTAAGCTGCTCTTCTCTTCATATCAAGATGTTCTTTTGAACTGTGTACTTAAATGCCACTACTATAAGTACTTGTTATTAGCTAAGGACTCCTATAAATAATTAAAAACAGTACTGGTCTTCCCAAAAATAGAATTGGTGCTTTATTAGGTCTGTCTGTCCTAAGGCTAAAAATTTGGAGTACATTTATTTGCCCAGTTAAGAGATAGGAAGAATGGTGTATTCCAAAAACTCTTCGTTTTTCGCCTTCTTCCAAATGAACGTTTTGTTCCTGGCTTTTAATGTGAACAAACTGAAAAGCAAGATGACTCTTACAGTCACATATCCGAACGAGACTTCTCTGTATATTGAAACAGTATTCCTTCAGCGAAGAGAACGAGCCAGCTCCTTATTTACCTTGCTCGCCTTTACAACCTTTGTTGCCTTTTTCTCCAATTGGCCCAGGAGTTCCTGGTATTCCATCCATGCCTGGTTTACCTCTTGGCCCACAGGGTCCTAGGCAAAAAACCCAACACTCTGTTGAATGGTTCATACAGGATAAAACGTAGGGTGCCCAACCACCCCAGTTTACCTGGGACTTCCCCAGTGTCAGCAATGAAAGTCCTACAACACTTACAGACAAGCTCGGACAGTTGGTCATCCAACCTGTTACACCCGAAACAAAAAGCACACCCCCCCCTACTCAAACAGAACTAGGAACATCTGAAATAACAGCAGTTTAAAATTGTGCTGCCATTTTGATTTACACTGTTCCAGAATTGGCTGTTCCCTTGTACTGACCAAAGTAGTATCTCTTTTATATCCCAGGTAATTCAGGTAAACATAGAATATAACACTTCTGTTCAGAAGCCTATGAAAATGTGCCAACCCTACACAGAGGGGTTAGTTCGGTTTCCGTACACCAATACTTTGAAAAGATTTCATAAGATTAAACATACATTTGCGTTGACTACTCTTCCAAATGCTGTACAAAGTTTTTAGAAAAGTATATGCATACAGAACTCAAGTTTATTCAGGCAATCATTTAGAAATTAGAGCTCTAAAAAAAAATAAAAAAAAAAAAAAAAAAAAGAAATTAGAGCTCTAAGGCTGGGAGTTGTCAGAGAAGATAGACATAATACTTGAACCTAATAAAAAAACACACATACGCACCCTAACATGTATTTGCTCAAGCTTACTGTATGCACGACAGTTTTCAGTAGATTCAAAAGGTCTTTTATTTGCTGGTCAAGAGTAAAACAAGCTCACCCCTAAGACTGTAAAAAAAACACTGTAATGTGTAACATTTTCTGCAAAGTTGTATCGCTCGCTTGCAAAGCACTTTCTAGAGATTTTAGTTCAACCCTTTCCTAGTAACCCGTCAGTGCTGCCAATGCCATACCTAGGATTCCTGGTGGCCCTGGTGGCCCTGGTTCTCCTGGCATCCCTGGTCCTCCAGCACGGCCAGGTGGCCCTGGGCTTCCTGGAAGGGAGATGATCTTAACCGTGCCAGGGTCTCCACGGACACCTATGGATATAAGCAGAAGAGAATTATGGCTTCACTGATGAGTTCCCCTTTCTTCATGAGAAGCAACACAAAGGAAATAAAACTTACCAGGTGGTCCTTTTGGCCCAATTTGCCCTGGAGGTCCAGCTGGTCCCGGAAATCCTGGGTTACCCTTCTCTCCTTAAAAAAAAAGAAAAAAAAAGATGATTTGATTCCACTTAGAACACTGGGTTCCCTATCTCTTCAGGTTTATGGTCAACTGGAAAGATAGACC
Organism: Vulpes vulpes; assembly: GCF_048418805.1. NCBI lineage: Eukaryota > Metazoa > Chordata > Mammalia > Carnivora > Canidae > Vulpes > Vulpes vulpes. The sequence goes on from NC_132788.1 coordinate 11,617,281, forward strand.
TCAGATTTAGAACCAGAGGAGCTGTGACAATGACTACAACTTTTGACATTTTATTTGAACCCAATCAGTCATGTTTAACGTCTTTTTAAAAATATATTCAAGAAATAGGCATTAAGATTTTGTAGTTTAGTACTGAAAGGGAAGAATTCCTAAGAGTTCACTTTTTAAGTCCAGAAACCAATTCAATTGAATATTTAATTTAAAGTATGAAGTAACAATAAAACCTATTTTAGTGCTTATATCGACTGTCACAGTCATGTACTTTCTTGGCTTGTTATTCTAGCTTCACTAAGAGCCCGTTATGTTGGGAACTCTCATGGACGCATCTAGAATATCTGCTTTCATGTAAACTATCAAAATGGTATGATTTCTCTTCCAAATAGTCTTTGACATGAGTAAAAGTTTACCAAGAATCATTGATTTGGAGAAATACTCCTTTAAAAAATCCTGAAATATTATAAATACTATATATGATCACTTAGAAATACTTTAATACTGAATATGGTATTCATAGAAGAGGTACAAGGGTGGCTCAGTTGGTTAAGCATCTTAATTAGCTTCAATTCATGATCCTGGGTCCTGGAATGGAGCCATGCATCAGGCTATTCACTCGGTAGGGAGTCTGCTTCTCCCTCTCCCTCTTGCTTTGCCCCCCGCCCCCGCTTGTGCATGCTCTCTTTCTCTCTCAAATAAAAGCTTTTAAAAAAACAGAGAAATAGGGGATCCCTGGGTGGCTCAGTGGTTTAGCGCCTGCCTTCAGCCCAGGGCGTGATCTGGAGTCCCGGGATAGTGTCCCATGTTGGGCTCCCTGCATGGAGCCTGCTTCTCCCTCTGCCTGTGTCTCTGCCTCTTTGTCTCTCTGTCTCTCTCACGAATAAATAAATAGAATCTTTAAAAAAAAAACCCAGAAGAAATAAAATAATCATAGTACTAAAAGTTAACTGGAAACTATAAATTATCCACTTGGTATCAGAACTTGAGGAAGATGTCCATATTTGTTTATATACATCAGAAGAAGCCTAAGCATTTTTCCTTTTGGGGATTAAAAGTCCAAGTAAGGAAGTGCAAACTTGTCAGTAGTGCCAGCTGATAGATGGTGTTATTCTGAAATTTAAGAGGAATGTGTTTCATGGAACATATTTCAAAAGAACTGATTTTATGAATCTCCCATCTAAATACCTCTAAATATTTTACCAGAACTTTTTTATTTAGTGGCACCTTTATATAACTTCTTTTTAAAAGATTTTATTTATTCATTTGAGACAGGGCAGAGGGAGAGGGAGCAGCAGGCTCCCTGCAGACCTCCTTGCTCTCTCCCAGAAGCAGAGCTTGAGGCAGGTCTGGATCCCAGGACCCAGAGATCCTAACCTGAGCCAAAGTCAGACACTTAACCAACTGAGTCACCCAAGCGGCCTGAGCCTTTATAGAATTTTTTTACAATCTCACATATTCTTGTTCTGAGAGGTGGGGTGTAACAGGTGGGATGCGCTTCCCAGGCTACCTGCCAGTGTTCACCCTCCCCCACAATGTCTAGTGGGAATCCTCAGAATCATTTGCTCTGATTTATTCTTAACTAACTTGTTCCTGAATAGTCAGTGATTTAGGAAGGATCCTGAAAGCATTGAGAAAGGCTCTCTTTCAACTCTACATTGTTCTGTCTTGCACCTGGAAAAGGTTTTCCTTTGTGAAAATGTGGCTTTGTTCCCTTTGGCTACACAAGCACTATTTAGCACCTGTGTAGTCTATAGTAATAGATTCCTTGCTGACAAAAGCAATGGAGAAGATTTAATCAGTGAAGACAACAAATACAGTATTCAAAACCTTATTTAAGGTTCATAGCTTCCTTATGGGAGATGTGAAAATTATTTTCTGAAACCTGAAGTTTACATTTATGTGGACGAAAATTTTAAACTTAAAACCCCCCAAATTATAGTTCTCTTCTGATTAAAACACAATACATGTGCCCAAACAACAAATACCTAAATCCACATATAAAAATTTACTTACCCTCCCCCATTCATAGTTTGGTAAATACTCATTTAGATTTTCAGCTTTTTAAAATTATAACACATATGCAAGTTAAAACAAGCAAATTCAAAGAAATACTATTGATATTGATGTAGTTGCCCATTCCTAACACAAAATACATCAGTATTCTCAAAGGTAACCACTTTAAAATGTTTTATTTATTTTATTTGTTTTACTTATTTATTTTTATTTATTCTATCCTTAACGTATGGATTTAATTTTTAAGATCTCTGAGTTTGGGTGCTGGTGGTCTTCCTTCTTCACTCATAATAACCAAGGTCCTATTTGCACCCCAACTGTCCATGGTGACCAGAGTTTTTCAGTAATCATTTGCATGCCCTAAAATATAAATCACAGTCATTGTCTTTGCATCCAAAGAGTGGACAAAAACAGTACCTTTAACACCTGGAAATCCGTAGAATCCAGGATCGCCTCTGAGCCCTGGCAGACCTGGGCTCCCTGGTGCTCCCTGCATTTCAAATAAAAGGGAGCAGAACCGAAAACAAATTTCAAAAATCACAACAGTCGCTGCAGTTTTTTCTTTTTTTTTTTTTTTCTTTTTTCAAGCAGACAGTATATAATAGTACATTGGGTCAGAATGAGCTGAAGTGGACAAACATCACTTTTACCTTCCCATCCATCCAATCCCCCTTTAGCTCCTCTGCCACCTAGACCTCTCCTTAGGATTACTGCTGTCAATAAAACAGAAGCCAAACCTGCCCTTAGGCTCAAGAGCAAACACAGCTTCTGGACATTAATGTCTATTGTATGAGTACTAAACACAACTGAATGTTCTGTATCCTAAATGGAACTGCCCAGTATTTGGAGATCTTTCAGGAAGAGTAGGCACTGGACTGTCAGAATGAAAATTATAATTTTTTATTTGTAATTTTTGCAAAGACAATAGGGCCAATATTGAATTGTGCCACTCATCATCCTAACTAAGCTGGCAGAGTTATAAATTACTCCGGGTCAGAGGGGTAGGCATGTAAAGTGTCTAGGGATTGGGAGCATGAAGGGGTTGCCAGGGGAGCTCTGGTATGCACTTTTGGCAAGGATGTAGTGGTAAGACCAGGAGGAGATGCCCCCTCCTTATGAAGCCCACACTAATTGCCCTTGTAGCCATGGAGTGCTCAAGCAAGGTCACAGGAAAAGGAGAAGAGGGCAGAGCTTTAGGAAGGAGCTACATATCAGAAAGTAAGTTAAATCTACCATTACACTGTCCATATGAATTGAGACAGAATCCTATTACTTGAAAATAATGAACTGAAAGTCATTCAAAATGACAAGAATAGCAAAACTGGCCTCTGGGCCAATTGTCTTTGGAGCAAGAAGAGGAAAGAAGGAATAGTCCTACTGCTTGAATAAGCTCTTGTGAGGTCAAAGAAAAAGGGAGAGAAAACAGAACCACCTGGTCAAGAACTCTCAGGCTCCTGAGGTCTGGCTTGTTCTCCAGAGGCAGAAGCAACCAGGGAGGAGTCACTGGTACCAGGCTAAGCCCCTGGGTAAGGAGGGCTCCATGCAAGGAAAGGACTGTTCAGGGCACAGAACCAGTTTAGACATCCATCGAGAAGAATTATCTTTGAGGTGCAAATGTAGAAGCTCAGACTTGCTCTTGGAAACACCAAAGGACTTAAGGGAGATCACATTTCCAAACAACACTTTCCACAGTCCAGTGCCCTTGGAAGGACATTCCCTGTGATTACAGAATCAGTGTTGGCCACTTTCAAAGATTCATGGAGAACATGAGAGATATTGAAGACTGGGCAAATAGTGCGTTTAAAAAAAAAGTTTTAAAAAGGTAGATTCTGGAAACCGAATACCAAGAGAACTTAAGAGAACATAACATGATTCCTGAAACACCACCAGGAGCACCTCATTGCCCATCAGTGATGAAAACACAGAACACTGAAGATATAACTGACTCTTTCATCAATCTCCCAGAATTTGATGTAAACAGGGGGAACGGGTTTTTCAAATATGCTGTGAAGGAGAAATGAGGTAAGATGGCCCAGGTGTCCAGTGAGAGACTTAATTCAGAGAACTTCATAGGCTGGGAGCATGAGCCTAACTAAACACAATGACATCTATACAAAAATAAATGTGAAAGTTCTGCACTTAGGTCACAAACAAACAGGCAAGAACTAAAAGTAATGGAGAAAATTTGGAAGACATTCATGAGGAAAAGGTAGGCGTGTGTGCGCATGCGTGCCACAGGCTCTGGTTGACCAGAAGCTCACTGTGCAGTGACAATGAGCTGACATGGCAGCCTAACAGCCCAAGCAGAATTTTTGGTTGGATTATATGATGGTGATTTTCAAGTTGGTGAGAGTCTTCGCTTCCTTAGCCACTCCGTGGGGATATTGAGTTCTCACTTGCAGGGGGTATTTGTCCCAGGGGCTACATTTTTAAGGAAGATACTGACCAACTAGGATATATTCAAAATAGATGCAGGGTTGATCAAGTGTTAAACTGAATTTGAAAAATACAGGGGAGAAAATACTCGAAGCAAGTGGGAGCTATTTATAAGCACTAGAGGGTACATCAGGGGAAAAAAGGAAATAGACATTCAGGGTATAGCACAGATACATTTTTAAAGATTTTATTTATTTGTTCATGAGGTACACAGAGATAGAGGCAGAGACATAGGCAGAGAGAGAAGCAGGTTCTCTGTGGGAAGCCTGATGAAGGACTCAATCCCAGGACCTCAGGATCATGACCTGAGCCTAAAGCAAACCCTCAACCACTGAGCCAACCCAGGTGCCCCTAGCACAGGTAACTCTGAAAGCATTATTACTAGAGGAAAATTATGTTGTCCTCTAGAGTGATCCCAAACTCTTTAAGTGTAATATATATTATTAATATATTATTAATATATTAATATATATTAATAATATACATATATTATAATATGTATTATAATATATTAATAATATACATATATTATTAATATATATATTACACTTAAAGAGTTTGGGATTGCTCTAGAGGACTATATATATATATATATATATATATATATATATATATATATTCCATTGCTAGAATTGCTTAGAGTCTCAACAAGAAAAACTCAGGAATAACATGGAAAAGGGTCCCCTACAAATCAAACTACTAGAGGCCAAATCTGTCCAACTCTGAAGATTCTCTCAACCTTCCAGACTCTTCCCTTGGGTGCACAGAAACATCACAGACGGGATTTTTTTTTTTTTTTTTTTTTTTTTTTTGCCTCTGGGTACATCTGATCCTGGCAATTGATTTAGAAGAATATAAGAATTCAAGATAGTTTTCCACACTTACCGGTTGACCCGGTGGCCCCTTGTCTCCCACAGTTCCAGGCAGACCTCTGGGGCCAGGCTCACCCATGAGTCCCTTGTCTCCTTTTATGCCTTTCACGTGGCTCCCTGGAGGGCCTGGAGGACCAGGCTCACCTGAATTTACAAAGGGCCTGTCAGTATTGCCAGTCAGAGAGGTTGGCCAGTTCTGTCGGTGATGTTTTCAGAGAATGGATAAACCCTGCACCTATTGTTACCCTGCATGTTCTTTGTGTTGTGTGATGGGTTTGTGGCAAAGAGAGAATGAGATAAAGCAGGGAAGCACCTGGCCCAAGGCAGGAACCGTGTCTCCCTCCTAAAGGTCTATTAGAGCAGGATCTTTGCAGAGCACAGTACTCAATACTAGCAACTCAATAAATCTTCATGATGGGATGCATCTCTCTCCTTCAGGCTTATCAATTTGTCATTGACTAATTTTCCACTAGCCTCAACAGCACCAACAGCTTTGATGAGCATCGAGTGTCGTATGGAACAACTGAATCAATACTGTACACCTGAAACTAGCATTACACTGTATGTGAACTAACGCATTTAAATCAAAACTTAACAACAGGATCACCACCACCACCACTTTGCTGCCCTCTATGTGTGAGCCAATGGGCTGGAGAAGGTGAAGACCAGAGGTCAAAAGGAGCAATGAGGTCATACCAGCAGAAGGCCAAAAGCTTCTATTAATAGTCCAACACTCTTCATTCTTTTATCTTATTAAAAGTAGACCCTCTACCTGGGTTTCCTCTGAAGCCTGGTGGACCTCGATTTCCTTTCTGGCCAGGGATGACTGCACCAGGAAAACCTGGTGGCCCTGGGAGTCCCGTCATGCCAGTGGGTCCCCGTGGCCCGGCATCTCCCATTGCCCCTTTCCTGCCCGGGGGCCCTGGTAGGCCTGGGGCGCCCCTGTCTCCTTTGGCTCCTATAAAGAAAAAAGTCTGGTAAGATTCATAATGCCTTGTACTTGGGGTTACAGCATAGGGGTATCTCTGGTAATGCAGACACTGTGTTTAAAGAGTCATGAAAAAATAAAAATAAAAAAAATAAAAGAGTCACGAAATATTTTTTAATAGAGGCCTACTAGGAACTGAGTTGAGCCTTATTTCTGCCTTCCTTTAGTTGTTTCATTTTGGCAAAGTGACCTCACTGTTGTATGTGTCAGTTTTCCTATTTTAAAAATGACAGTTAAAACCTAATATAGTTCAGTCTTTAAAGATCAAGTGAAATAATACACAGATGGAAGAGGGTAGTATAAGCTCTAAAGTGTTCTCTATCTACATGTCGCCAGTATTATTATTATCTGATGAACTTTAATTACAATAACATTATTTAATCAGAGCCAAACTTCCTGGCACTGATGTGCACATTTGAAGAGTCACCCAGCTATACCCAGACAAAGCAGCAACAAAGTCGAGGTCACTATTCTATCCTCTGGTTGCCTCTCCCCCTGGATGCAAACAACTACCCTGGAAGGGATGAATGTGGCCAGAGGTTTGTCTTTACCAAAGAGGATGCCCAAGAGGTCACCGCTTAATTACTAATATTTTTCATCTTGGAGAACCTTCAAGGAATTTGTGCTTTGACATTCATGAATGTGTAATGTTGTGTGAATTAAAAATAACCACTCCCTTCTCTTTTCTATCTCTGCATTATTCTCGAAATAGTAAATGGGACACAGGTAGGAGACAGACAGGAAGGAGAAGAAGGGAAAGCCTGGATGAGCAGCTATCGCAGGGAAAGGCTTGGGAAGTTATTATGTAGGAAGACGGTGATGATGAAATGGATGAATATTGAAATATTGAATGTCTAGCCTTTGTGTCTGATGTTCTCCAGCTTTTTTATGAAGATGTTGGGTAGATGATTTCAGCTCACTCAAGCTCTGAAATGCTGTATTTGTATGACAGGGTCTGGCAATGGTCAGAGGCACCGTGATGCAGTCTTAGGTTACATAGTTCATGCCCACAAAGATGCTTCCTTGTTTACAGTATGATTCCTTCTTAGCACTTGGGAGAATTAAAACTAATTAAAAGGATTCATACCTTCCAAGCCTCAATGAACTCATGTCTATATTTTAGTTATTCTAGAGGGAGGCACATAATAATTTACTTACATAATTAGGCTAGTTATTATCTTTTTAAGGCTTTTTTACTTAAGATGATCATTTTATGTCAGATTTTATTTCCAAATAGATGCCAAAGTGTTCTCACCCAAATGGTTAAACTGTGAGCTTTCTCCAGGAAAATAGGACAAGCAGTTTCTTTTTGACCATAGTTCTAAAACTGATCTGTGATCTGAGGGAGAAGCCTTTGTGCACGTTGGGGTAGGGTAGGTGGGGTCTGGGAGGTATGAGAACGTTGAGCCCAACCAAAGAGACTATGATATAATCAAGAAACAAATGAAAAAGGACAGCTCTTGTAAACTTTGCACAGTTGAGCTGGTAGGTCAAGAGGGAGTTCCCGCCCTTCTGAGCTTCCTGCCCCAGTACCTGGCTACTCCTTGTTGGTTCTTGCAAGCATCAATATCCTGAGGTTTTCATTCACATGAGCCCTTTTTGCTAATAAAATACTCCTATCCACAGGGCCCATATCTAAGAAAGGTCAATAGAAGGTGCAATCTAATATTTCTTCTGGCAGATTTCTCTACAACATGGAAAAAGATTGAAGAAGCTGCTTATCTTGTAAAACACTGGCATGAGAAATCCAGACTCACAGTCTGCCCAACTAAAAACTTGCATATGCTTTGAATGACTTTCTTTCTTTTTTTTTTTTTTTTGAGGTGTTGAGAGAGTTACTGGTAGCCCTAAATAAAAAGTAGCATGAACCACAAGCTACAAAATGAAGGTAACAAGGCGAGAAAGAACTTGTGTTATTACTACACACTATTGCTACCCCCACCCCCCCACTCAGAATAGCAGGGAGGGATGCTCCTGGAGAAGCCAGTAATTCCACCCCCACCATTTTAGGAGGCGATACCTCTAAACCATGCCAACGACCACAACAAAGGAACACATAGCAAGTCTTTTGATTTTTAAAGACTTTTGATAGAAGGAAATTCCAAAATTGGATCACAGGTTCTAATTCATTCACTTCGTTATGATGGTAATACATTTGTTTGATGTATCAATCATTTCAATTAGTTTCTGTCCTCAAAGCTGTCACCAGGGTCAGGGAGGCAGCACTGCTCACCTGGAGGACCAGGGCTTCCTCCTGGGCCCGGATGTGCCCCCAGCAAACCTGAAAGAGATCATTTTGGTGAGTTAATATCTTATTTGTGGTTAATCTCATTTATGCCAGGCAGCCCAGGTGGCTCAGCAGTTTAGCGCTGCCTTCAGCCCAGGGCCTGATCCTGGAGTCCCAGGATCGAGTCCCATGTCGGGCTCCCTGCAAGGAGCCTGCTTCTCCCTCTGCCTGTGTCTCTGCCTCTCTCTCTCTCTCTGTGTCTCTCACAAATAGATAAATAAAATATTTTAAAATTTTTTCATTTATGCCACTTGGTCAGCTTCACTTTGGCAACAGAAGGTAATTTAATTACCGCATATCCAGAGCACTGTGGGAGAACAATCTCTGGAGCAGTGAAGGATTACAATGCCCCTAGCCATTCATGCAAAATAAAACTGGGGTGCTCCTGAGCTAATGAGCAAGTTGTACCTGTTTCTCCCTTTTCTCCTGGGGGACCAGGGATTCCATCACGGCCCTGGTTGCCTCTCATGCCCATAGGTCCAGGAGATCCTAGGAATCCCGGAGGTCCTAAGAAAAGAAATGCTACATGTAAAATACTGTGAAAGAATTTTCCCACTTGAGAATGTGTGGGTTGGCAGATCTTTGAGTTAGGTAGGTAGGTGTAAACACCTAACTTCACAGGTTTTGCATTTTTGTCTGGCTACCTGGGAGCTACCTTCCAAGGAGCAGCAGATAGGTAGGTACACAGAGATTCCGACCCCGGGAGAAAATGTGCCTCCCTCATGATGGGGAAATAGACAAAGTACAAAAATGGAACCTGGAGGTCCTTTGACTCCTGGGGACCCAGGGAAGCCTTTGATGCCTTTTAACCCCAAATCTCCATCAGGGCCTGGCTTTCCTATAAAAGAAGAGAAAAGAGAAGGAAAGAACAGCAGGAGATGGGATGGTTACATCGATGGCTGAAGCGGTCAGTTCCTGAAGTTACCTATTGTCACCCTGGCCTTCAGGCCTTTGTCCTGACTGCTGTTTCCCCAGAGAAACACGGCAGAGATGTGTCACATCACCTTCAAAGGTATGTGTGCACCAACCACACGGACCACTCAGCATCTGATGTTATTTCTTTAATTGGGAGTTAACAGCAAATCCCCTGAATCTTTCGGTACTTGAAAAGATCTTTTAAATAGTAACTTCAAGTAAGCTGCAACCCAGTAGCCTGGCAGTTGTTTTTAATAAAACAAAACAGAAACTTAAACTCAAATGATAACTAAGAAAGTAAGCCAACACTCGACCTGGAAACATGCCAGAAAAAAAAGAAACTGCAACACTCTTATGGATTGAATTGTGTTGCCCTCAAATTCATAGTTTGAAGTCCTAACCCCACTGCCTCAGAATATCACTGTATTTGGAGATAGGGTCTTTAAAAAAGCAATTACATTAGAATGAGGTCATTAGGGTGGGCCCTGATCCCATATGACTGGTGTCCTTACAAGGAGAATTGATGAGGGCACAGACACAGAGAAGGAAGATCATGTGAAGACACAGCAAGAAGATACCCAACCACAAGCCCAGGAGAGAGGCCTCGGAAGAGACCAACCCTGCTGACTCCCTGATCTCAGACTCCCAGCCTCCAGAACCGTGAGAACATAAATTTCTGTTTTTTAAGCCACCCAGTCTGTGTGTTGTTATGGAAGCCCTAGAAAACTAATACAAGCATCATGAGATTGGACAATAGAACAACAGTTTGTGTTTTTAGGTTGAATTCTTTGAAGCAGCATTTAAGCTTTGTTCAGAGGATCAGGGTTTTTTGGTTGTTGTTTTTGTTTGTTTAAGTAGGCTCCAAGCCCAACATGGGGCTTGAATCACCACCCTGCAATCAAGAGTTAGATGCTCTACTAATTGAGCCAGCCAAGCACATCTTCCACAGGATCAGGATTTTTAGATGTCAGTCCACCAAACTGGCTGATCAGTAAAATTAGGCTCCCCCTGATTATTGTTCCTTAGTATCTAAGGCTTTGAAAACCAATGTTGAATAAAAGCAATTGTTGTACGAAAACCTAAATAGTTTCCTGTTTATGGAGCTGATTCTAGGAGGTAAGGGCTATGCTAAGTGTCATGCTTCTGGCTTTCAGAGTTATAAAGCCAATGCTCACCTGGGTGGCCAGGACTTCCGGGATGTCCAGGGGCTCCCTCAGTTCCAGCAGGCCCCGAATGGCCAGGGATGCCAGGTAGCCCTCTTTCTCCTTTCCTTCCCATGGCACCTGGTAATCCTGGATCTCCCTTAAAGTCAGTCAAACACCTTTAAAATCCTCATATAGGCAGGATATGTGATCAGAACTGACTATGAACTCTGCTTGCTTGCATCTAGTTAGTTACTTCGTTAGCAATGCATCTTAAATGTCTGCTATGTGCCAGCACCGCGACAGGTGCCAGGAACAGGATGGCTATGGTATTTGTGGGAACCAGTGCAAAATGCAAAGCCAGCATACTTAAATTGCAGGGAGAGTAATGACCAACTCCTCGGGGATCGAAACCTGAGGGATAAACTCATAAACTGATAGCTAGCTGTATGAGAAGCGTTCTGAGTTGTGGAAAGAGGATAAAAGACCCAAATAATTGCCTGAAAACGCAGCAGTATTTTCAATGTTCTTTGCCCACACTGAATCCAGACACTTGCTGGTACTTAGAGACTCACTCCACCACCGAAGTGTAACTACTTTAGTGGCCAGTATACCTTTAGTCCCGGTGGTCCTGGCCTTGTACCTGCTGAATAACCTGGCTCTCCCTTGTCTCCTCGGAGACCGTGAACACCTGGGAGGCCTGGTCTTCCAGTGACACCTGGTAGTCCCAAAGGTCCCCTGTGTCCTTTAGGACCTGAAAGTAGGAAAGAGGTCAGGTAAAATAGGTAAACATAGGGATCTTGAAGCATTCTACTCCTAACTTTTGCACAAATAACCCTTCTCCCAAGAAGCTGGCTTTTCAGAATCAGTAATGCATCAGGTAGTTATAATGGATGATTTTTACACAATATGAATATTTGTTTTGTTCTCACTTGTGTTCTAATTGCACACAGTACATTTCATCTCAAAGTAGTCTAGTTTTATACCAACTTTCTATTAAGTGGGAAACCAAAATAACAAACAATACAGAAGACTTAGAATTGGGAGGCAGCATGAGCTTTAGGCTCATAAAAGGATCTTAGACCTTACCTGGCATCCCCATGTTCCCCATGTTTCCTGGACTTCCACGTGGTCCTGCTTCTCCAGGATTCCCAAAGCTGCCTGGATCTCCTCGGGAGCCTTGGGAACAAATAAGTAGAGTCACATGTCCTGCACAGTCCCTGGACATAGTAGATGTTCAATAAATATTTGTTGCTTGCATGAATGAATGAGTTCTGAGCAGCCAGACCAGCTGGTTTAAGTGCTTATGTAGCTGCCTTTTTGCCGTCAGACGAGGAGGGGACTGAGGACCCAGAAGATGTAAAATCAGAGAAAGTTAGATTCTTGTCGACAGTCCTGGATTTCAAACATCAAAATCATCCTAGGGCAATGCCCACAGAAGAGAAGGGGCTCTTGCCACTACATGGCAATAGAGTTCCAAATGCAATCCTGAAATGCTATCGCCATGTAACATATTTTGTCATTGATGGGGTCATAGAGAATATGGGGCTACTTTAATTCAGTTTAAAGATCTTCTTTGCAAAATCAACAGCTTGCTTTAAAAAAGGAAGAGGCAAATCTGAAAACCTCTAAATCATTATCTGATTTCCTTCTATGATATGTGATCTTGCGATACACTACAGTATGTATATTTTATAATATATGCCAGCAATGCCAAAATAACCTTTGTAATACAAAGATGGAAGTTTGTGCAAGCTAATATTTTTTCGTTAGTACAGGCTGACTATAAGCAGCTTCGTTTTGATTTAATTTCGAAGCAAATACCTGTTGGAGCACTATGGGAGCAAAATTCATATTCAACCCCATAGGTCATGAAACACATTTTTGTTATATTTAGATCTGGGAACACTTAAAGCCTAATATTTCTATAAGAGGATCAACTCTACCTGGTGGGCCTGGTGGTCCAGGTGGCCCTTCGAATCCTTTCAAACCTGGTAACCCTGGAATGCCTCTGTTTCCTTTCTCACCCGGCTTTCCTGCAAACCCTAAAGTTAAAAACCATGTATTAGAAACACAGGTTAGAATTTTTTAAAGATTTATTTATTTATTCATGAGAGACACAGAGAGAGAGAGAGAGAGAGAGAGAGAGGCAGAGACACAGGCAGAGGGAGAACCAGGCTCCTCGCAGGGAGCCCCATGTGGGACTTGATCCTGGATCCCAGGATCATGCCCTGGGCCGAAGGCAGATGCTCAACTGCTGAGCCACCCAGGCATCCCCACTGGTTAGAATTTTGATCTGAATCTTCTACATCCTGATTATACTTGATGAAATATTACTGTAATACAGCATAACATTCATTAAGAGTGTGGCAAATGTAGGCTTTTCTCAAAATGAGGATTAAGTGAGATAATACATGTCAAGCATTAGCACAGTGCTTGGTACAAGTTAGTTCTTAACTAACACTAATGATTATAATATTTATACTTTAAACATACATTTTAAGAATTAGTGGCCTAAATATAGTCTCTTGTAAAACTTTTTTTTTCTTTTGGTAACAACAGAGGACCATTTGCTACGCTATTCTGATCCAGACTGTCCTGTTCTCAAGTCCATTTATTACAATTATCATTTCTTAAGTAATTAGACCATGAAAAACATCATTTTCTTTTATTTATCTTATTGAATCTGCAGCCAATGTCAGTCTGTCCTTGAGCCTTTCCAAACTGGGTGTAAAGAGGACAAAACTGGACTCTGTGAACTCAATGGACTAATCTAGAGTCATCATCAATCGGTGGTAATGCCAGGATGTGAATCTAGCTCTGCGGGCTGGAAAGCTCATAAACTTCCCAAAACACCATCCTACTTTCCATAAAACATGATTTTGATCACAGTAGTCTCTGGCTTAAAAATATTCCTTGAATCTGTAATATCTACAAGGCAAATTGCAAACTCCCTCCACTGGCATTTGAAGCAAGCATTTACCAATCTGTCTATGGCCTGGCTTTGTGCCTTTTCTCAAGCAGATTCCTTTCTTTGGGCTGTGCTCCTGCTTACATCCTTATTCATTCACCTAAGGACCGGGTATCTAATGAATAGACAGGCCTTGTGCTGAGTACGGGAAACATAAATTACGTTCCCTTTCTCCAAGTTTTTAGTGTTTAATTGGAGAATCAGCCAAGTAAATAAACAATTACCACTCAGTGTGATAAGTTCTGTAATAGAGTTGGGCACAATATGCTACAGGGAAGAATTCTGCAAGAAGGGACTGTGTGTGTATGTCTTAAAGACTGAATAGGAGCTATCTGAGTGGAAAAAGCATGAACAGGACCAGATGCCCAGACAAGAAAATAGCATGTACAAAGGAATGGTGAAGAGCAGGTGGTTAGATCATTTTCTTTTGTAACATTTGTTTTTCCTACTTATGTCATTTATCACAATCTAAAAAAAAAAAAAACACAAAACGATGATATTTAGCACATTCATTTGCTTTGGGTTTGTAAGAGTTGCCACGACAAATCTGGTTTGGTGGTGTAGGGCTGGAGGGCTAAAACTGGTTTTTATATTTTTACTTTTTTGAAAGATTTTATTTATTTATTCATGAGAGACACAGAGAGAGGCAGAGGTATATGCAGAGGGAGAAGCTGGCTCTCCATGGGAGCCCGATGAGGGACTGGATTCCAGGACTCCAGGATCATGCCCTGAGCCAAAGACAGATGCTCAACTGCTAAGCCACACAGGCATCCCGGTTTTCATATTTTTTAAAGGTTGCAAATAGGCAAACACTGAAAAAGAGTAAGCAATAGGGACCACATGCAGTCCAAAAAAACCCAGATACTTACTTCCTGGCCCAATACATAAAATGTCTGCAGATCCATTAATGTCTCTTTCCCCCACTGAACTGTATGTTTCCCCATGACCAGAGTATTACAAGTCCTTGGTTCACTTCTATGTCTTCAGCACATACTAGAATACCACTTGATAGGTACTAACAAGTATAATTGTTGAATGAATATCTGTCACGTAGCTGGTGAGGCAGGCAAAGGGCAAGTGATAAAGAAACTTTGTATGCCAGTCTAAGTTTACTTTTACCATATTTGGCAAAAAGGTGGTTTTGAGGCTTATAATTTAAAATGGACTAGTGACAATTTATTTTATTTTATTCATTTATTTTTAAACATTTTACTTATTTATTTGAAAGAGAGAGAGGGAGAAAGTGCACACTCCAGAAAATAAGCAGGGGGAAGGGCAGCGGAAGAGGGAGAAGCGGACACCTGCTGAGCAGGGAGATGGACATGGGGCTGGATCCCAGGGCCCTAAGATCATGACCTGAGCTGAAAGCTGATGCTTAACTGACTGAGACACCCAGGTGATCCAACTAGTGGCAATTTAAATACAGCAGACCCAAATGCAGAATTAATGTAGAAATAAAAAGTCATGCATTAAGGAGGCAACATATTATTGTTCAAGGCATAGAAAACCCTGTTCTAATCCAGGCTTGGGCTACCAACTGGCTTTGTGATTATGGGCAGGGCATTAAACACCAACTCTCAGTGTCCTCCTTTGTCAACTACAGGGATTTTCTTTGAAAATTCTTAGTCTCAGAACCAGCTCTGACGTTCTGATTCCAAACAAAAGAAAGGGCTTACCTTTGAGGCCTGGTTCTCCTTTGTCCCCCACTGAGCTGGTTATTCGACAAGGCCCCATAGGTCCTTTCTCTCCTTCTTCCCCCTTGGCTCCTGGGGGCCCTTTCTCACCCTTTGCACCTGGAATTCCAAAGCTACCTAAAAATAGAAGTAGCAACATCAGTTCCTTAATTCTTGAAGTAGTTCATAAGGGTCCAAAAGCTAATGGTGATCCCATAAAATAAAACAAAATAAGACAGATATAACAGCCAGCCACATGAAGATAGTGGCATAAGATGGCAGGGAAAAAATTTATTTCCATTCAAATGGAAAAAGGAATACAGAATACAGAAAAATCAGATACACAGTTCTTTCAGGGAAATTACTTTTCCCTCAAGGGATAAAATATATTTATTCTGCTGCTAAATAAGTGAACATCGCTCATGCCTCCTGATCCTAGGAAATGGTGCCTCACTTACCCCTCTGTCCTGGGGTGCCTGGGATCCCGGGAGGCCCAGGAGGGCCAGTGTTTCCTGGATAGCCCATCATCCCCATCATTCCTTTTTCACCTGTAGAAACAAGTTAACACAGAGTAGGTCAGGTTGTACAGAATGAGAGAAGTGAAATATTCCATAAAATAAAATATGTTATACTTCTAAGGAGGGTTGAAGGTATGGCTTCTATAAGTACAAAAATAACCATATTTGTCTGGGAGATAGGTTAGTTCACAGTCTTTATTATCCTATGTATGTGGAGGTCACTGATAGCAAGTCACATTTGCAGATAGAAGCAGAACATGTTGAGGTTCTGGAGCATTCCCTCCTCCCAATCCTTGACCAATGGCTTTCTTTTATAGTCCTTTATTTTATTTTCCTCAAGCAGTCAATCATTGAAGTTGGCTTTTAAATGCATTTGTTATTGTCTCCCCCACTGTCAGAGGTAGTCTTGCCTGCTGATGTGTCTCTAGGGCCTAGAACAGTGCTGACATGTGGAAGAAGTTTAATTATAAGAATTATTTGCAGATTAAGTTGTTCTTCTCTGGAGGAGAGAGATCAGTGAAGTCCTTATGCCATGAGGAGATTAGAATATTGTTCCCAAACATCTCAACTATAAAAATAGTGATAGAAGTAAAAAGAATGATAAGGGAATATTATGAACAACTATAGGCCAGATTATCAGATGACTTAGTCAAAATGCACAGATTCCTAGAGTGGCACAGATTATCAAAACTGACTCGAGGAGAAATAGAAAATCTGAGTAGTCCTATAACACAAAATTGAATTAATGATGTAAAGATTTCCCACAAGGAAAAGCCCAGACTCAGATGACTTCACTGGTGAATTCAACCAAATGCTTAAAGAATATCAATTCTTCACTAACTCTTCTAGAAAATACAAAAGAAGGAAATATTTTCTATTTTGTTCTATAAAGCCAACATTACCTTGATTCCAAAACCAGACAAAGATATCACAAGAAAAGGACAGACTAGTATCCTTTACAAATGTAGATGCAAAAATTCTCAAGAAAATACCAGCAAATATCCTTTAGTACTAACATATAGAAAGAATAGCATAGCCAAAGTTGCCATACCTGGGTAATTGTGAAATGTGATCATCCCACCACCACCACTGCCCTGCTCCCTGACTCCCTGCAAATAATTCAGTAGGAAACACTTATACTAACTGAAAGAGGAATGTAGAGTCAAAATTCTAGGCCTAATTTCAATTTAAAGAGTCACCTTAAAAGAAAATGTGGAAGAAAATGGAAGAAGAAAAATAAAAGCACAAAAAACGATACCTGGTGGTCCTAAAAATCCCGGATTTCCTGGATATCCTTTTTGGCCAGGTGGTCCTATCTCACCTCGATGACCTGGCACTCCTGGTGGTCCAGGTTCTCCAGGAAAGCCTGATCTATCCAAGCCTGGAATACCTGGGTCTCCTTTTGGCCCTGTTTCACCTCTTCTGCCTATATATGAATAAATGAACAAGTGAATGAATGAACACATAACTGCCTTCCCCATCAACTCCAGAAATATATTTTTTATGGTTATAAATATTTAGTTGTGTGATTATGGGCAAACCACACACTTATCTGATTGATGGACTGATTTATTTACGTCCCCTTCTGTACAATTTCTAAGACTCCTTCTGACTTTAATATTCTATTTCAGTGATTCATGTGGTAATGAAAGTGTAGAATTTATATCTATTTTCTAGTCCTGCAGACACATCCTGGGACTTTATGACTGTAGCTCAGTCTTTAACCTGCAGAATATGTATATAGCCACTCAGGTGGGGAGGCAAGCCATCAGATACTTTTGGAAACAATAATAGCACTACTACAACCATTAATGTCTTCGCCAGAAATTGGTTTGTGAACATAAAAGCAATGTGATACTCCATAGGCATTAGCTGAGTTCTAAAAAATTTTTCTCAGTTCACAGATCTGACTGAGAAGATCCAAGAAAATAGAGTAAATTTTACATAATCTGGACCACCTAGCCTGCATAATTTAGAGTTATTTCACACCCTTATTTTATGTTGCTTGGGAAGCAATTAACTACATATCTATTTACCACTTTGTATACTTATGGAGGTAAAGATAAAACTTTTTCTGATCTCTTACTCTATGGGTGGTACTCACTGCAACAAATCCATGACTAGGTTTAGATTGCTAAAATAACATTTCCTATTGAACAGTGATCAGGACTTGTTGTTGGACAGTTCTCATGTTAAGCAGCAAAGCACAGAGCAGGAGTCTCATGTCACCTGCCCACTTAATGGCTGGTTTCGAGGCCCTCCTCTTACCTGGTTGCCCTTCCAATCCATTTAAACCTGGAAGTCCGTGGGCTCCTCTGGGACCCTCTGTGCAACTTCCTGGGGGTCCTTTTTCTCCAGGTAGTCCAGGCTTCCCTGGATCCCCTGTAAAATAGAGTCCAGTAATATATTCAGGTACCAAAACCCAAGGTCATCATAAAGCTGTCACAATCATTCTCCTGTAATTCCCCCAGATTGAACCTATATTTAATACCACTGATAATGCCTTTTATAAAGGACACTCATAAGGACAGAAGGAAGGAAGGAGAAAGGAAAGAGAAAACAAAGGTAGGGCAGCAATGGAAAAATAATTAGGCTCTTCATATTCTATTTGGTAAACTAGAAGTCTTGCTGCATTTTAGCAGAGCTCACCGTGGAGAACAGTAATCACACTTGCTATTGTACCTGGTGGTCCATCAAGCCCTCCAGTTCCTGGAATTCCAGGAAGACCTGGAAGTCCAGGGAGTCCAATTTCTCCATTTTCCCCAGAATTGCCTCTTTCTCCTGGAAAACCTGGTATTCCTGGTTCTCCAGGCATGGCTAGTCCTGGTTCTCCCTGTTGCACAGAAATCATGTTAGTTGCACTATATGACACTTCCAAATCTTTTTTGGCTATTAATTGGCCTTTAGGGCTATTAAGTAGAAAATAATCCCTTTTGCACAGTTACCACCATTAAACCATCCTTTCCTTTTTCAACTCTAGTTGCTGAGTTTCCTATAAAATTATCCTTGACTAGTCTTGAGGCTATGTAAATTCCACTTTTTAAGAAAACTGAAATTGTTCTAAACAGTCTAGATGTTTCTACTTTTGACAGCTTTTCTTATAGTTATCCACATGTTTTTAGAGCCCTTCCATTTTAAATACTCTGAATGTTTCTGAAGATTAAGGAGGAAACAGGGAAGCAAACTTGTCTTCTAATACCTTCTCTTTTCCTTTCTAAAAGGTAGGGATGGTTCAGAGAAATGTTAAGAAGTATTTAATGTCTTTATCATCTGCCAATATATAGATAACTTTTACACCCAGAGTCTCCTAACAGGCTTACTGTGATTGCCACCCTCCTTCCACCCCCTTTATCCCCACACATCCATCTAAGTTTTAATTCTTGAAGACCTTGGCTCCTGGGAGACCTGGTTCTCCAGGTGACCCGGGCTTCCCCATTTCTCCTGGACAACCCGGTGCTCCTTTTGCTCCTGGAAAACCTTGGTCTCCTACAGAGAAAACACAACAATAATTGCAGAAGTAGGCTTAGTAAAACATTTAGAGCAGTATCTCTGTTATTTTATCTAATGTTTTTATGAGACAAGTTGCTAGAGATGTTTTTATGAAAGTCTGAATTATGAAAAAGCCAACTGCTACATTAGCAATTAAAAAAAATTCCATTCCAAATCAGATCCTCAATTTAAAAAATGTCTTTCTCCATTTTATTGTTTAGCATGGCTACAATTTTGATGTGGCAATTCTTTAAAGCACTGATCCTGGTTGACCATTTGGCTGACTTCCTCTTTTGGAGTATATTTTACATTACAGTGTACAGCCAAATAAATTCTTGAATGTGCATAAATCCATCCAAGCATGACCCAGATGAGGATATAAAGCATGTCTGGTGCCCTAGGCTTAGGTAGCCTTTCTCAACATGGGTTGCTCAACAGAATTACTTCCTAATGCCATTGAACATAATGAATTAACTTCTTTCTTATATATTTGTAATAAGAGAATTGGGAGAGGAGTCACACATATCATTTGTTCTGTTCCGTGGTTCACAAGAGGAAACCCTGGTGGAGCAGGGCTTCATTCAGAGAGTTCTTTTGTGCTGCTAATTTGACAAATTTTTAATTCACCATTAGTTGATGGGATTATTAGGTTCAACCGGGAAATCTCAGTCTATGTTTTTCAAGCATTTCTTAAGCTACTTCTGGTCCGCATAGTTTACAGTCTCTTTCCAGAAGGTGAATCCATAGGGTTACAAGCAAGGACGCAATTCTTAATAAGTCCAAGAAGGAGTAGGCAAAAATATGGGCCAGGCTGCATTACTTCAGAGATCATTGGGAAGACATCTGAGAAATTGGAGTCTAAGACATTCTTGAGATGATTACATTTTCCATTTCAAATATTCATAAGCTGAGATCAATATTCCTGTATTTGTGCAGAACTAATGCATGATAAGCCCTGATGACATATTAACCTAGGAGATCAAATGCCAAAAAATGGATTATCTTTTGACAGATACTTTAAATAATATTGAAACTAACATAAAAGGATTATAAAATCTGAAAATCTATGCAACAAGCCAGGGACTGAAATGGCTCATATGTCATCCTGAACAAGACTTTGATGTATTGGTTAGGTTATTGTTTGAGTTCTCAGCATCTGGATTTCTTGGAGTGTCTTCCCTTTGATGGGAAATAGCATTTGTTCCCAAAAGAAAATAACTTCTGTAATTTATAAGGGAGAGTATGGGAAAACCAGTTACTTGTGATTCCATAGTTCTTTTTTAATTACTTAAGAAATGTATAAAGTGAAAAAAAAAGCATAAATGTAAAAATGTGCATTTATCAAGAAGTAAAGAAAATTCCACACTTAAAAAGAATCACTGCTACCATTTTGATGAATTTCTTTCCAGGTTTTTTCTATGTATTTTAAAAAATTTGATTGAGATGAGATGTGTAAATCTATGTGAGTTCTACCTTTTTGCCTAACATCATTGTAAGACTTTTCTTTTCCCATTTAAGATGGGTGAAAAACATTATTTTAGATGTCACATTATGGATCTTTTCTGTTATTCATGACATGTATTTGTATTTTCTTAATATCCATAATAAATGTTATATTTTAAATTTTGTAAATTTACCCTTAGGTCCAGGGGGCCCAGGGAAGCCAATTCCTGGAATTCCTGGTTCACCATCAGGCCCAGGAAGACCCGGATCACCACATTTTCCTATGGGTCCAGGGATACCTTAAAACATACAAACATTCGCATAAGAAACTTCCCTTCATCTTGCCCTGAAACACAAAAAGTCTTTCTGTGTCATTCTAGTCCTTTTTGGAAATTAGGAAATAATTTCACATAACCTCAACTGCAACTCTTCCTCTCTATTCTTTTCCATTGCTTTAATCATTAGGAGCTGCAAATAATGTTTAAGATAGAATTTAATTCCTAAAAAGAAATATTCTAGACAATGTGAACTACATAAGTCTCCCTCTATGCATGCAAAAATAAGTTTCAGATCATACTGGCCAAGAAATTACATCATCAAATGAAGAAGCAGCAGGAACTATCCTGATGAACCACCAGCAAACATCACTTACTCTCCACCACCCAACTCCCCCACAAAATCCACAGAGATTTTCCTGCTCTCAACTTCCTTTTCTGTAATTATATTGATTCTTTTTTCTTTTTTGGAATCAGAAGGCACCAATGGGAATAATTTGGATAATCTCAAAGATCAATGACAAGTCCCCCGCCTGTGGACTCGTTATCTGACAAAACTTGAGCCTTTACTCTCTTTTGGAACCAATAAATATTTTCTTTCCTTACAAAGGGGATGACATTTTTCAAGGACAGTAGGCTATCATTTGATGCCATGCACCAGACTTGGCAGAGTGGATACTCACCAGGTGGACCTCGGGGGCCAGCATGACCAGGGGGCCCTGGAGGTCCTGGGGGCCCTGGGACTGGTGTTGAAATGCCGAATTCTCCCTTAGGACCTTAAGAAAGTTTGTGATCATAAGATTGGTGTGCATATTAAAGATTTTTTTTGGCTCAGAGGAACAAATGTGATTATAAGGGGTTTATAAATATATCCCAAGGAATAGAAAAAATAGTCTCTGCTTCCATAGTCTTCAAAACTGGCTTAAAAGATGACCAACCCACTGAAACTTTCTTATTCAATTGAAGAATATTTATAAGCATTGTCTATTGCCTAAGCTTAGTTTTAATTAATAGCCCAACTCAATGCTCGTCTATTGAAAGAGAGCCTATTCTAAAAAAAAAAAAAAAAAAAGAATCGATAATACGGAATTCAGCTTAAAACTCGGTGAATATCTATTTGGTAGGATATATATTTATTGGGCTACTAGTTTGTATGGGAAGGAAGCATGGTATGCTGAACAAAACATGAAATGTGGCCTGGGCATATATCTAAACCTCTCTGATAAGTTCTTCATGTGTCACTGGGGGAGTAATGCCTACAGAGCCCATAAAGATTCAAAATAAGGTGGCTTACATTAAACACATGTTAGTGATTTGTGTTATCCATATATTTATAGAAAAATAAGCTTACAGTAGTGTGATGGAAAAAGCTTGATGATAATATATTTTACGACAACAGAGTCCTTCACATGTAGAAAGAACAGAAGAGGATTTGAAGATGGGTTAAAAGAACGTTTTCTGCAAAGGGCCAGATAGTAAATAATCTGGGCTTTCCAGTCCAGATGGTCTCTATGCCACTACTCAACGCTGCCATCGTAGCGTGGGAACAGCCAGAAACAATATGTAAATGAATGAGTGTGGCTGTGTGCCAGTTAAACGTATTTATGGACACTGAAACTTGAATTTCATATAATTTTCACATGCCATAAAGGATTATTCAAAAGGTTTTTTTTTATCCACCAATCATTTAAAAATTTTAAAAATCATTTTTAGCTTGTAGGTCACGCATAAATATGTGGTAGGCTAGATTTAGACTATGGGCTGCCATGGTTTGCCAATCCCTGGATTAGAAGAGCAGCCTCAAAAGCAAGATGCAAAAGAGAATAAACCATAAATATATATATGTATGTATATATATAATCACAAAAGAAGCTTTATGTACACGTGTGGGCAGAAACGCATGAATACAATTTAAAATATATATAAATACCTGAGGGAGGTACCTACCAATTTTTTACTGATGAGGGATACTATAAAAGGGTTTGGAGGCTGTTAGTTTATTGGGTCTAACCCTTTAAAGTGATGTTAGAAGCAAACAATGATATGGTGGCATTATTTGTGGAAAACTGTCAACAATATGCAATTCTCACCCACAGATAAACACTGACGATCCGATCCCTCCTGGATCTACCAACCATGTTCAGTAC
This sequence comes from Vulpes vulpes, assembly GCF_048418805.1. Lineage (NCBI taxonomy): Eukaryota > Metazoa > Chordata > Mammalia > Carnivora > Canidae > Vulpes > Vulpes vulpes. Next base: position 11,640,444 of record NC_132788.1, read on the forward strand.
ATGTGGATCCCAAAAGTTGCTGGGACTTTAGAACTATTTATCACAAAACTTTTCTTCATTTATCTTAGCTATTTTGAAGTTTTATTTACAAACCATCTATTGAATTATGGGTCAGAAAGAACACATTTGCAATAACATCAGTGGGCCCTTGAGACTTAGAAGAGGCTTCTCAGTATCAGTTTCATGGGTTTCTATCACCCCTTTGTTTATCACAATGGAAATCCACTCATTATTCTATATATTTCTCTTTTTTTTTAGTTTTTTTTTTTTTTTTAAGGAATCTCTACACCCCACATGGGGCCCAAACTCATAATCCCGAGATCAAGAGTCGCAGGTTCCACCTATGTAGGAAGCCAGCCAGGTACTCCTCATCCCATACATTTCTATTAGTAAATGGAGACTGACTATTTCTTAGGAAATTTCAGCTGGAACTGCTCAGTAAAGGGAAAATAAATGTTCTCTAACATATCCTACATATTCTCTCCCAGTGTCTATGAGCTAACATATTCTACTTATTGGAAGCAGATAGATATACATTCATTCGTCTTGGGGAGCTTCACTTGCTCTAGGAACCATGACCCCACTCCACAGGAAAACAGGACTGGAAAGAAAACTAACCAACCGGCTTCTCCAGGTGGTCCAGGGGCTCCAGGAACTCCTTGGGTGCCCTTTGGACCAGGCTCTCCCTGTGGTCCATAGTTTGGTGGTCCAGGTGGTCCTGCAGGTCCTGGGGACCCTGGGATCCCAGGATCCCCTGGAGGACCCTGGTCCCCCTTCTCACCACTCAGGGCCTGTGACAATAGGAATATGTTTGGATAGTGCTTCATTCCAATATCCCCTTACACGGGTTAATCTTACCATAAATAGGACTGCCAGATAAGCAGCCAATGAGAAAGTCTTGAATTACAAAGCAGTTGGCATTTGAAGGGAATTATTACTAAAATCAGAGCACTGTCTGGTTTCTGCTGTTTTGTGGCCTTCGGAGTTCAACAACATTTCATTAACTTGGAAGTCCCTTGGGTCCCGCTGGAGGTGTCCTCCAGCGGGATGTCACACATAGAGAATAGCTCCTAAAACTTTGTTCACATTGGCCAACAGTTCAAATAGCTTCAGAGCTGGCAGTCTTGGCAATAGCACATTTCTAAAATAAAACCAGCACAGCAAACCTTTGATCTTTACTGGGTATTTTCGTTACAAAGGAGATACAGATAGACTGCATTCTTTTTTTTTTTTTCTTATAAAATATCTTTTTGTAATTGCATAGGCTGTAACTTTGGAAATAGCTTGTCTATTTTAAATGAGTCAAATGAGACAGATAATAGAGCTCCCCTTCTTCCCACATACGGCCCCAAATAATAAATTTGACTGGATTTTTCATTGTTCAGTATCATTGAGTAACCAAGTGTTGGATGTTTTCCCCCTTCTTCTATAATGACAAGGCATAAGACTCAACATATCACCTCCTTGATTTTTTTCTTTGCTTTACTTTTACTGAAACTTATAAGCAAATTAGTGAGATGCAAAAGGAAGCATCATGTGAACTGTCTTAATACTAGACCAAAGAACTTTAGAATCTGTCCCTCTATAAGCATCACTGCCACCCCAGGGACAGCCTGGCCATTTGTCAAGGGAGAGTCTGAGAAACACCAAACCTGCCAGCTGCTTTCAGCCAGAAGGTGTTTTGTCATCAAGAAGGCATCGGGAAGACTGTATACCAAGTCTACATCTTTGGGAGCCACACTTTATATTCTGATACTAAAGCGTCTGTAAACAAATCTTTAAATTTATTTGCCAAGTTTTCCTGTTCAAGGTGGGATCCTCTTAATTTGATAACACTGATAAACCCTAGAAGAAGCTGGTATTTCCTGGAACAGCTGGGCAGCATGGCTGGCAAATTTCTCACAAATACACAGAGGTGCTTAGCTTCTGACCCCAAGACATTTTTAAAGAGATAAGGAGATCCCAGTAGGAATCTCCCAAGTGAACATGTGAGATATTCTATTCCTATCCTAGGAAAAGACAGAAATGATGGAAGCCTAAATATTTTAAATGACGAAACATTTGATCTGTGTATCTGATGACCCTACTCCTAAATATTCTGTTCTTGAAGCATTTATGTTTGCTTAAAAGAATGAACGCAGTCCTCAAAACCTTGACTAAGACTTTCCACCATTAATGATTTTCTGAATGTGTCTATAACCTCACTGGATACAAATGTGGAACTTGTGTAAGAGACAAGGTCATTCTCCACTCAGGATTTTATTTGGGCTAAAAGCACTACTGAGTGCTACCTATGTGTCAAGATATGATACATGTTTGCTGGGGTCCTTGCTACACCTCTGAAGGCACCCCATTGTGCAGCTGGAGGGGTCCACCAGGATGAGCGGCCAACCACTTTCTGATCACAAACCACCCAGTGTTGTCACTTTGGAGCATCCTAATGGCAGGGAAGGTAATTTGAAAAAAGTACTGGATACCAACCGGTTCACCTTTGGGTCCTGGTGGTCCTTTGATTCCAGGAGTTCCAGGAATTCCATCCAAGCCCTTTCTTCCAGGATGGCCTCTGAGCCCGGGGTCCCCTGGAGCACCCACCTGTCCCTCAGGCTCAGATGTTTCTCCTTTTTCTCCTTTAAGTCCTGGAGCACCCGGAGCACCCGGGAATCCCTAGGGTGGTACAGAAACAAGGCTGCACTGCATTTGGGTGCAGCTGTTCTTGTGCTAATCTTAAAAAAAAATGTCAACCAGAATTTTTCAATTTTAATGAACGTGGATTTTTTTCTTTAGGCACTTCCTTTGGCCTACGAGTCCGATTTCAAGCTTTTTGGTTTTCTTTTCTATTTGCTGCCAAAACTGGAAAAGAATATAGCTAGATAATACAATTCAAAGCAACACATGCAATAGTATTATGATTCAATAATACAAATGATGCAATTATGATAATATACACATCATCACAAGATTACGTTAGGATGTTGGTAAATTTTAACATGCATCTATGAATAATTTGATATAAATGTGTTTATTTTTATATAACTTTCTGAGTCACTGTGATAACATTTTAATTTCTAAAAGTCTTTGAGCCTAATTTACATATCCTAAGATGTATCTTTATATGAATACAATTCAATGATTTTTAGTAAATTTGTTTTTTTTTTATTTTAAGTAAATTTGTACATTTGTGACATTATCACCACAATCTGGTGTTAAAAACATTTCCATCCCTCCCCTAAATTCCTTTAAATCCATTTGCAGTCAATCTCTGTTTCCAACTCTAGTCCCAGGAAACCACAGGCCCACCTTCTATCTCTGATACCATTTTAAACGATTATACATTCATTGCTTCATTCACTTATTCATTCACGCATCATTCATTTATTCATTTGATCAAGTATCTATTAAGTGCTCTAATGTTAAGTACTCTTTGCAGGGCACCAAATTGACAACCTATGTGTGGTGCCAACTGTATTTCCAGAGTGTGCTACTTCCCAAATTGCCACTAAAGCTTCCAAACCATGAAATCTTACTGGAAATCCTGGAAGACCCGCACTTCCTGGGGACCCTGGGCTTCCTTTAATGCCAGCTGCCCCTTGTCCTCCTGCAAAGCAGTGAATTATTAAATATCCATTGAATGCCAACTCTGAGTAGTCAGGGTAATGCAGTATATGAAGGAAATAGGGTGTTTTCTTCTGAGGAAAGAAAGACAATTTCTATCTTAAAACACAGAGTACAGGGAGGGAACGGGAGTACATAAGTAGAATAGAGATGATGTAAAGGAAAACAAAACAATTAGAATTTAAAAAAATTTTACCTTCCTAAAATTCTTGTCTTTATAGTTTTAAGGAGATACATTTATTTGTATTAATCATAAAAGTAATATCTGCTCATTGTAAAAAAATAGATTCAGAAAGAAGAGAATAAAAAATCACCCATAAATCTACCACCAGAGGACAATATTCGCTAACATTTTCATGTATGTTACTCATAAAATTGTATATCCATAATGCACTGGACATATACATGATATTTTTGAATCATATGTCAATAAATATACATATGTCAATAAATACAGTTATATCTTCACTTAAGTGGTTGCATTGTAACCTTTTGTGTGGATCAACCAACATTTATTCAGCTAACTGCTGTTTTCAGAATTTAGAACATTCTTCCACTTAGCTGTAGTAAATGATGCCATGATAAATATCTCTAGATATTTAGTGCTTCAAACTTATCCAATAATTTAAATAAATTTCTGAAAGTGTAGCGCGAGACCGAATGGACGCAAACTTTTCCAAGGCTTTGGATATCTGTTGCTAAATTGCATTTTACTGTACAATTTTACACTTCCTATATGTATTTAAATATCTCTGTTAAAGATGATCCCTTTAGAGAGTCTTTTGGATGGATCTCAAGCCCATGTGTCAACAAATGCATATTCAGATTTTATATTTTGCAAGATTTGAATCAGGATACATTTTTTGATAGTCATCCAAATGGTTTTCCCGTTTATATATCTTCTTTGAGCTATACCTATAGTATGCCAAATGTAGAGAAACCAAGGAAAATACAACACTGCTAGTTGCTCGGTAACAGTGGCCTGCCCACTTGCATTCTACCCTTGGGCTAGAGGTCACTCAAGGGGAATGTAGGACTATAACGATTGCTTTCCTTCTATTCTTTCCCTCCCTCCCTCTCTCTCTCTCTCCCCAACTCCTTCCGTTCCTTTTAGTTTTTGTTTTCATAGAAAATTTCACCCAGAGTCTTAGCACTGAATAGGAGCTGCATGAGGAATAATCTGCCTCCCACCCCAGCTCTTTGCCCCCTCACCCCTTGTCATCCTTCCCTCTCAGGCCTGTCTCAGAGATGACAGAGTAACTAAGGCATTTGTAAATGGAGTAGGAAGGCTTCGTGGGTGACAAAGGACTCTGGCTGAATGCATGTCCTTTATCAGCTGGCCACGGTATCACATTTAGCATTTCTCCTTTGGACTGACACCCAGCCCCCTTGAAGACCCCACGCCAATGCCAATGCCAACGCCAATGTCTACCAGGTGGTGGTAACATACAAATATCCCCTTATCTGTGTTGCCAGGTAGACCTCTGGATTAACTTGCCTCAAAGGGAAGCTCCTGGCACCACAATTAAAGGATGCCAGTGTAGACAGCAAGAGTGGGGCTCTGGAGGAGGGGGTCTGGATTTGAGTCCAGGCTTGACCACTTACGAGCTCTGCCACCATATGTATATGCTTCCCATCTGTCAAATGGGGTTACTGATAGCACCGACCTCTAGGACTGATGTTAGGAATAAGGCACAGAGATACATACGACATCCAGAACAGTGCTGAGCACACAAGTGCTCTGTGACTTGAGCTCTTGTTGCTTAGTGATAGACAATTTGATGACAATGTGGGCAGATCATGGTGGTCATGGCAAAGCCACGACTGCATGTGACATAGCATGAGAGGCCCTGAGTAGCCAGGGCAGTGGCACGAGGGACAGAGGAATCCAACTAATGAGACTTCCTCTACCTCAAGGTTTTGCCCAGGATCAGTTCTGTGGCTGAGGAAGGGGGTGCCAGGGCAGCAGAGACAGTGGCAGCTTGGAGCAATCATATGGGGTGGAGGGTCTGGTCTGGCAGAGGGGTTGACAAAAGAAATGACACAGGCTCTAGTCGGCTCTCAGAATTTTGGCCTCTGAGATGGTTTTTACCTTCAAAAATAGAGTTAGTAGCTAATACTGAAAAATGTATGATTTCAGATAAAAATCTTCCTTTCTTTTCATGAAAAATGGAAAGATTTATCAATGCAGGGCTTAAAATGCCGCAAAGTAACAACAGATCTGAGCTGGTGTGGGATGGTCCCCTCCGTTGTGCCTTCCAGCTCACCACAGTCCTCACCACTCTATTGCCCCCACTGGTGTGCGGATTTATTGCATTTGTATCTTTCTAAAGAATGACATAGCGCATATGCCTTTGGCTGTACCGAAAGTGGAGGCCTTAAAGAAAAAGACTGAGGAGAGTTGTGTCTTTTAAGAAAAAAAAAATGAGAGAGAGCTATTTCCCCATGGAAGAAAAAATGTGTATGTGGGATGCCTGCCTCACTTCTCCTAGCTCCTACCCCCATAGAAACCCCAGTCTACAATTCATGGATAACCCAATGGTTTGCTAGAATTCAGCAACTAAAATGGAACAAGAAGACATGCCAGTTTTTGTGTTTTGGCTTACTTTATGTTAACAGAGTATGTTTTTGAAAATCTCCCTCTAAGTTCTTACAAACCACATCATGACATCCAGACGTCTGGTACCTTTTTTTCACCACCCAGTGAGCTCACCCTTTTGTACTCGCAAATACCCTTGCCCGCAAAATGTCTGTACCTGGGATTCCTTTTATGCCATCCAACCCAGGCAGTCCTGGGAGACCTGGACGCCCTGGGATATAAGCACACTGTACGCACAAGAGGCCTGGTTCCCCTGCAATCAGAGCATGCTTACGTTACTCATAAACCCACATCGAGTCTGCAGAAAGTACAGATGATTTCCAAACCACACAATCATTTACTACATTAAAAATTTTGGGGAGGTTAATGAAAATCATCAAGGATATTGTGCATATTAGTAAAAAAATCACTTATCTAGGGGCGCCTGGGTGGCTCAGTTGGTTAAGTGTCTGCCTTTGGCTCAGGTCATGATCCCAGGGTCCTGGGATTGAGTCCTGCATCGAGCTCCCTGCTCAGAGGGAAGCCTGCTTCTCCCAGTCCCTCTGCCCCTCCCCCTTGCTCATGCTCTCGCTCTCTCAAAATAAATAAATAAATAAAATCTTTAAAAAATTATTCACGTGTTGCATCAGTTTACTTTATCTATTCGACCTTTTTAATATTCTTAGAGGAAATCTGAATCAAGAATAAAATATTTATTTTTTTCAGTACCTCTCTCCTTTGGTGCAGGATAAAACTCATATTCTAGGCATATCCAACAGTTTATTGCCTGGGTGCTAAATACATGATTGCTTCACAGATAAATGAATACTTTTAGGTAATTCTTTTGGAAAGCAAGCCATCTGTGGCTGTCCATAGATTGGGATCATTGTTGTTTTGAAGGGGAAAAATCAGTGATAGTAATGATGATGAGAATGATTTGCTCATAGAGCAACACCAATGATTGAACCAACCTTTGGGCCCCTCGACTCCTGGGATGCCTGGAAACCCAACATGGCCGGGGAGTCCACCACCCCCAGGTGGACCTTTGCGAAACACGATGTCACCTGCAAAACGACAACACCGAAGCTATTTTTAAATTTTTTATGTGTTTTTTTATTCAATTACCAAGTAGTTTCAGTAAGATGTATTATTTTATATGCATTTCCCCCATGTTTGTTTTGGAAGCTGAGTCTTTTGATGGTGGCCTGCAATTGAAGGCTGAAGCATGTTGACCAGCTTTTCCTTTCTCATTTACGCACATGTGATATTTTTTGACAGTGGTGCAGTGATTCTTTAAAGGTTTGCTATCTGGTTAGTTCTTATCACAAAATCAACCCATGTTATTTTATTCAGTTATTTCCAATTCTTCCAAGACTACCCTTTTAGCATTTTTAGGGAAAGGATCAAATCTCATTCCTCTGTGTATCTTGGGTATATTGAATCTCCCTGATATATTGTAGATGCTTAATACCTACTGAGGGAGAAAGTTCTGATGGAGTGTTAATCTGTTTTCTCTGCATCGCTTGTTCACATCAATGGAATTTGTCATTCTTAAAGGAGTCTTTAAGAAAGCTCTCCCCAGCCTTCCACATATATTTGCTACTATATAATGTTTCAATGAACAGTTAATGCTCTAGGGCTCTTGAGTTCTAAGACCAAATTTTTGGTCTTGCCATTGCATATCTGGGTAGAAGGCAATGCTGAGGAAACTAAATATTTGAAAATAATACCTATAGCTGCCCCAGATTTCAGAGCAACATGGTATCAGTGGAAACATTTAATTGAGATGGAACGGGGTGTGGATAACATTTGCTTGACTCTGAAAGGAATGCTCATTTTGTGATCCAGTTTTCTGTGTCTTTAAGATGACTGGATAATTATCTTTAAACAGTAAAACCTAATGGCAGTTTTATACTTGATGTAGGCCTATATGTATACTTACACATTTATAGATTTGTATTTACTTGCATATTTTCATACTCATTTCATGCTTAATTCAACAAATATTTGACTACCTACAATGTTCCAGCGCCTGTGCTACATGCCGAGCTTTAAACAGCAACAAGACACAGTCTCTGACCTCAAAAAGCTTTGAGTCTTCGTAGGGGAAACTGACCAAGACAGGCCATGGGAAAAGCTCTACTATTGGGATAAGCATGAGTGTTATAGGATGTGGGCTTGGTGAAAACTTCCTGCAGGATATGAGCTTGAACTTGCAACTGGATGGACAGACAGGTGATGCTAAGAGAAGCTAGGAAACCAGGGCGATCTCTGAGGGGAGAGGATGCACAGTTTCCTGGAGAGGGAGGTGTGTTACTGCTGGCACCCAGGGTCCAGAGCCCGACGACAGCACTTATTACCTACAAGAGCTGTGCACACCAGGCTCCTTGTCAATAAAATGAGCATACTAAGCCTACATCTTGAAAAAGACTCAGAGCACTAGAATTTGTTAAAATCCCTGACACAGGGCAGCCTGGGTGGCTCAGTGGTTTAGTGCCACCTTCAGCCCAGGGCATGATCCTGGGGACCCAGGATCGAGTCCCACGTCAGGCTCCCTGCATGGAGCCTGCTTCTCCCTCTGCCTGTGTCTCTGCCTCTGTGTATGTGTGTGTGCGTGTGTGTGTGTGTGTGTGTGTGTGTGTCTCATGAATAAATAAATTTTTAAAAAACCTTTAAAAAAATCCCTGACACTGAAAATTTTCAGTTTAATTTAGTTTTGCTTTGTTTTTCACATAGGTTCACACCATAGCTTGGCAGCTTTTGTCCTCGGACATTTTATTGTTTTATTAATGGGATAATTTCTCAAGCAGCTGTTGGCCTAAAGGGAAACTTTTATTTTTTTCCCCAAATATTGCTCAAATAGCCAGAAATTTAACTGAATTATCTTATTAACAGGAAGAGTTTTCCAGATTATTCTTTCAGATTTTCCAGGTTTATAATCACACTGTCTATAAATAATAAATCCTTCCTTTCTTTAAAACAAAATCTCAGACACACAGCACATTTTTAAGGTTGTTAGGAGGACTGAGTATAAAACACAAGACCTCCTGGGCACTTTCCAGAAGAGCCATTTAAGATCCAAAGAGTGTCCCATATGGTCTGAGGTTCTGTGTACCTATCAGCCAACAGAAAATGTTAAGTGGCTCTGTGGGAGGCTGGAGAGGATAGGACAGCCCCAGACACCACTTCACATCCTCTAGGCTGCAGCTCTGTGGTCTCTGACCTACTTTTTCTGGGAGCATCTTGCCTCATGCCCATGCTGTGCACCTCAAGCCCACACACCCTTGCTCTGGGTTTGCCTGCTGATGCCAGGTCATGGGATGCCCCGGGAGTCATGCTAACACAGCCAGGAAGAGTGTGTGTGTGTGTGTGTGTGTGTAGGGAGGCTGGTCTGGCCCTGTGGGATATATCTTTGACCCATGACCAATAGGAACTGGTGGATAAATTCTTCCCTCTTTTTTCTCTGGGACAGATTGTCCTGCAATAAAGTTATAGCTTCTTGGAGATATTCTCTAGGGATGGAACAAGCAGTTGCAAACTTGGCCTAGGCCGACCTGATAACTGTCATCCTTCTCTGCTTCACTGTCCCTGTGACTGACTTCCACTGTGACCTCTCATGGGAGCTCAGGCTAAAGCTTTGCTGTACCAGCAAAGTCATCTTTCCACCAGAGATGCTTTCACAAAGAGTTTATAAAGTGAAACAGCAGCAGAAAGATTGCTCTTAAGATCCACACAGATTGAAGGCCCCATCACGTAGCTACCTGGTGGTCCTGGATATCCTGGCAGCCCTATGGGGCCTGGTGAACCAGGACAACCTGGGGACCCAGGAGGCCCCACTGCATTCTTTCCCGGGGGCCCTTGTTCCCCTTTACGTCCTTTCATGCCTGGAGATCCAGGAGCTCCTCTGAGGCCAGGCTTTGATAACCCTTGGAGAAAAGAACATGTTAGCACATTTTAAGTATTTTCCTGATTAATATGTGTTATTTTTTCAATTGCAAAAAGTGATATATTCTTATTAACCAAAGTTACATAATCAAGAGGTACATAAAGCATATAAAACCCAAAGGGGATATCTTCCTTCCTTCATATGTGGCCTTGTTAAACTATCACAGCAAAGTATAGCTCAGAATGTTCCAGTCCCAGGAGGTAAGATACGAACTTATTTATTACAAGGGAAACACAGAGATGCACTACTGTCTTTTTTGTTTAAAAGGATCTCATGAGAAATTCTTCAATATGTGCTGCTTTGTTGATTTTTTTCATCAGATACTAGAAGATACCTACCTTTCAGCATCTGAAATGAGAGACTGTCCTAATTGGACTTAATTCCTGCCAATCATCTTCATTATAAAAGGGTGTGGTGGGGGAGGCAGGCATCTCCTGGGAGAGAAGCCAGGCCAGGTGGTACAAAGCCATTTCACCTGTCTCTCTTAAGGTGACAGAGGGCCAGTCACGAATTCCTGCCTTACAAACAGCTTAACTATAAAGAAGAAAGACCTCACCACCAAAGGGCTGAGAATCAGCAGGGGTAATATCTGATTATTTCTGACTATTGAGCATAAGGATTTTGCCATAAAAGCAAATCCCTCTGATTGATGTCTGTTTTAGAGTTTTGTAATTTTTACTTACTCATTTCCTAAGGGAGCCTATTCATTACTTGGGGCAGGGGGGTGCTGGTGGGGAGAAAAAAAACTCTTCCCTAATCTTTGGCCAGACCTCTAAAATATCCTTTGGTATTCCAACTTCAGGAGATACCCATTGTTAACAGTTTGGTGTATATTTTTCCATGCACATGCAAGTACACAGAATATTTATCCATTTATCAATATTTTTACAACGGGATGATAGGATACATATACTTCTGCAATCTGCTTAATTTCAATTCATTTTCAAAATTATGAAATAGTTTAAATATACAACAAGGTATAGAGAAAAATGTAATCAGGGGCAGGGCTTATCAAACCTTAGCTATTTTTTCCCCAAGGTTTCGTTTCCTCTACAAAATGACACATGACAGCATTACAGTTATAATTAAAGCCACTGAGGTTAATCCTTGATGAAATGTCCTTGATTCTACCCTTCCTCTCTCAAGAGACAACCCTTCCAGTGACTCGTGGGTGTTTTTATACTTTACAGAATTGTATATGTATTCATAAGTAATGTACCGTGAAATTTAAAACTACATAAAAGTGTAATCTATGGAGCACATGGGTGGCTCAGTTGGTTAAGCAACCGACTCTTGGTTTTGGCTCAGGTCATGATCTCAGAGTTGGGGGATCGAGTCCCACAACAAGTTCCCTGCTTAGCACGGAGTTTCTTGAGATTCTTTTCTTCTGCGCCCTTCCCTCCACCTCACCACCCTTGCTTGCCTGCACACACTGTCTCTCAAACAAATCTGAAAAAAAAATGCAACCTATGTACAACCTATGTACACATGTGATACACTATGAAAACTACCATTTTTAACCAACTTAATTACTGTAAATTATTGTTTTCTATCTGTGCCTCCTCTGAGCTTCAAGGCTTCCGCCCCTACACCAGTTACTGTCACTTGGTTTAAACTACTGGGACGTAAAAAAGCATTTCTAAGTCGCTTTGTGTCAGCTTTCCCTCCCGTTCCCGCTATAAGTCACAAAGTTAACAATGAAGAAGCTGGAAACACTTTTAGATCAATTAATGAAGCCTGTGTGTTATGTAAGTGATGCAAAGGTGATTTTCCTTTCAATAGCATTTCTATTGGTGGCTCAAGAAACATGTACATACCAGCACTTCCAAGAACTCCAGGAGGACCGCTGGGACCTACAAATCCGTAACAACAATTAATTGCTTATAAGGATATAAATACTTCCCTCTCCCCATTTTTGAAATCTTGGGCGACAATATTATACTAATTAAAAGGAAATATCTTCATACTTTTTCTCCACTCTCACGAAGGTAAAATATTAGAAAACTTCATTTATTTAAGACAAACTGCAGAGAAGAAACTAGTCTGAGATGCCTAACACTCAGAAGTGAGTCACGCCATCCTAACACCTTCAAACAATTCAGCAGACATGTACTAAGAGCCTGCTCTGTGCTTGACACTTTGCTGGGATGGTGCGATGCAAGAACAGCAAACAGCTGGAACTGTCAAGGTCCTGTCGTTTGGCTTGGCTTCCCATCTCAGATCGTTTCTAGCTATGATATTGCAGGTGAGGTTCTAATTCTTTGATACATCTGTGTGACTAGTGAACATTGCAGATTAAAAAAAAAATCTATGTCTTTGTCTATACTTATCTGTCCATTTAAGAACAATGGGAATTTTTACTCTTTTAAGTGAAATTCTCCTTCGAAATCTTATTTGTATCAATAATTGGCCTTAGATCGGTGGTTCTCAATCCCGCCTGCACACTAGAATAATCTGGGGAACTTTTACAATCTACCAGCGCCCAGGCCCCCTCCCCCATGCAGACAGTTGCAGCAAAATCCCAGTGCCTGGACCTGGGCATATTATTGTTTAGAACTTCCCAGGAATTCTGATGTGTAGCCACAGAGGAGAGCCCTTGACCTACACCTTTTCAATCTATCTGAAGGGATAGAATCTGAGTAAATGTGAGACTATTTCATGGGGCAGGAGTCAGGAAATCTGGGTTTCAGTCCCCTCTTGTCACTATTGTGTGGATTTGCTCAAATTGCAGTTTTTTGGGGTCTCCATTTTTTCTTTTGTAACCCACTATGGTTGAGGATCTTCACATTCCCTCCTCCTGCCCTCTGGTTAGTGTTTTCTTGTCAGACTGAACTTGATGCTTTTACACACAGAGAGGATTTAACTACTTTCTATGGTATGGCACCTATGGAATACTCATATAAAAGTATGAAAATTAGGACACACCAATACTACCACCCATGAAAACTGGGAGACCTCCCTTTTGCCTCCGGCAAATTCTAGGTCATAAGCATGTGTTTTACATTGCCTGGAAGGAAACACATGGAAATGTCAGTAAATGCTTTAGGAAGAAATTCATTCTCACCCTGGGGTCCACGAGCTCCTTTGGGGCCTGGTGGGCCTGGAATTCCTTCATCACCCTTTTCCTGGTATGCATCATAATATTCTGTCTTAAAGGAAAAGGAAACGAATAAAGAGAAAGGATAGCTATTTATGGTGAGCTCACCAAATGCAATACTTCAATGTATTGTATCCTTTTTTTCTCTTTTTGCCCAAAGGATCTTTTCCTTATTTTCCTGAATTCATAAGTTTATGTATTAGCAAGAATACAGTCATATGTACATGATGGATAAATTTAAAGATCAAAGTTGATGTTTCTGATATCATGTATTTCATGGGCTTTCAATTAGAAATACATTTTATGATGCAAGCCAGCTCACACACTCATTTCCATAAGTGAACTGTGGATCTGGAACATCCAGATCCAGATATGTGGGAATCTGTATACCGAAGTTAAAGTTTCAAAAGCAGTGACTTACCATTTTGACATATGATCAATTCTGATTTTTTTTATTATATGCTATTTCACTTTTTAAAAATGCTTGCCCTCATGCACTAACTTTATTTCATAGTATGTTGGGACCCACAATACTCCGTTGATTGTCTCTTTACATTTCAGCATACCATTGACTTGCAATATAATATTGAAGGTTATTGTTTCTAATATGCTTGGTGGACCTACTGCTGTTCTTCTTAAACATCTACTTCCTAAGTAGAACTTCCAAGGAAGTTACTAGGTGCTGCAGAGTTACATAGAATTGAAATACACACAGCAAGCTAGGAACGCTAAGAATTTCTCTCAAGCACAACTGACAAGTAGATTTCTCATAGAATTCAGTACATTTATCTTGAAGGAAAGAAGATGGAAATAAAAAAAAATTGGTTTCGTTTTGTTTCCTCATATGCTGCATAAGGCCAATTACTTTGTTGGCTTAAGGAAGAGTTAACAAAAGTATTGTGGTTAAGCAGTTATGTACAAAATAACAAAAACAATTCATAATAGTAACAGTAATGATAATGTAATAATGTCCATCATAAATTCCATAATGACATATGTGCACCTGCCAAGTTTTGGCTACGTGTTTTCACAAAATGGCTCATTTCTTCTTTCTGGCAACTCCATAAAAGTATTTTGGGACTACTTGCCTCTGAATCATTTGCTTGTTAGGTGAAATGTGAATTTCCAGGACACTCCCCCTGGTACTGAGTAGATTACTTAGCCTGAGGGATCTGAGAACTGTATTAGTAGCAGAACCGTCTCACCCCTACCCCATGACTCTTTTACCATCATGGAGCTTTCCATAGAACTGGCAAAGTCATGAATGGCAGTTCTGCTCAGCACATTGAATGTGAGAACTACTACCTTCTTTCATATTTTAAAGTTTATTTACTTATTGGTGGGGGGGGCAGAGAGAGAGTGAAAAAGTGTCTTAAGCAGACACCGAGCTCAGCACGTGACTAATGTGGGGCTCGATATCACAACCTGAGCCAAAACCAAGAGTCCCACTGACTGTACTACTCAGGCATCTGAGAACTACTGTCTTTTAAATGCAGGAGAGAAAGAGATACCAGAATTCAGATCCTGAGTCCCTTTTACTCATCTGCTTAAGCTTTAGAGTCACAAAATAGAGAATGTGGCCCCTTTGCAGTCAGGAGTTGCATGCTGCATCAGATCCATGTCCATGCTGGAGAGAGGAGACTGCCTACTAAAATGGAGTTTGGGCTGGGGGTCACTGGTTTTTGCTGGCTCTGGTTGAGCTCTTCTGTTGAGCTCTGGAAATGCCTGTTGTCATACCTGGGCCCAGCTGCAGTGAATGGAGCAGGCTCCCTCCCCCCGCTGCCCCCGTTGGCCTCCACTGCACTCCTACTACTCTGCTCAAGGGCACAGGTCACCTTGGCCCATGTCTGATTGGACAAAGAATTTCTCCATTCTCATGCCCAACGTGGGCATTTCTAGTGCCTTCCGGAGACCAAATAAGACCAAAGAGAAATATTTATCCATTGTCAATTAGACAAATAATGACAAAGGCGATTTTCTTCCCTGGCTTGATAAAAAAGTAAATACCATAATCTCTATCTTAACAGTTAATGAGAGACACTGATTCAAAATTTCCTTGATACTTTGAAGGACTTGATCAAATATGACACTGATATTGTCTTTAGTTACACTTACTGGACCACGAAATCCTGGCGGGCCAACGTCCCCTTTCCACCCCTGTATTGAAAGACAGTTATAAATTATAAGTACATTAATCCAAGGTACTTACATATTTGCTTTACTTATAAAGCAAAATACATAGTTAAACAATAAGTCAATGATAAAAGTAATGTTATTTCTGTGTACTGTACAAACCAAGTTAAAATGAAGGGGATGTCAACTTTGGGTTACTTCTCTGGAGGGTCATATCTGGGACAAGAATCTTGTCAACAAGGTCCTAGGAAGTGGTTGTTGCTCTGATGGTTTACATGTTTCTTCCATGCCAATATCTTTGGAGGGTGTTCCTACGCATCACACATCCCCATGTTCTCATCCAGAATACAAGCACAGCAAAACCAGGCTGTGGATTGTATGAGATTCCCAGGGTCCCAACTAACCTGTAACCAAACCCCTTCCTTACCTACTCAGGAGGGCACTTTCAGAATTCTACCAGAAGTGATATTATGATAGGATAAATCTTAAATCTGCACATAACCCTACCTATGACAATTATTTGAAAACATCTGTAACATGTTGCCAGAAACAAATGAACAAACGAACAACTCATAATTCGGTGTGTCATGACCTAGATTGAGACTCATGGGGCTCAGCCTACCCTTGACCTCCAATGACCAGAAACCTTCCCTTGTAAGACTTTCCCAACACCTTCCTCATAAGGAAACTAAATCTCACTGATCACTATGTTGGCCAGCTTCCACTACACAGAGCAAGTTTTATATCTTCCCCACAAAACTGTGTTTCAAGTGTCTAAGTAAACTTGTCACATCTCTCATTTCCTTTTACTTAACAAATATAACTAAGGTATTTTAATGAATTCCGATTGCAATCCCTTGCACCCATTTTCAGGGCATGGTTGAGAAAGGATGTGCAAAACCTAACCAGTTAAAAAGTCTAAAGACAAGTTGCTAGAGAAGGGATTACCTTAATGCCGTCTTCACCCCGTAACCCAGGGAAGCCTCTGTTGCCTTTGGGCCCCTATGGGAAAGGACAGACAATGGGTCAGAAGACACACAAGTCAGTTTCTTAAATGGAAAGCAGAAGAAGTTGGAACTCCTTTTTTTTTTTTTTTTTTTTTAAGATTTATTTATTTATTTTAGGGAGAGCTCATGTATATGAATGGGGGGGAAGGGCAAAGGGAAAGAATCTTCAAGCAGGCTTCCGGCTGAATGTGGAGCCCAATTCGGGGCTCAATTCCATGACCGACAAGATCATGACCTGAGCCAAAATCAAGAGTTGGACGCCTAACTGACTGAACCACTCAGGCACTTCTGGAACTCTTTTTTGAAAAGAAAAAAAAAGGATGTGCTCAGATTATCTATCTTCGTAGTGAGGGTGTAACACTATGATTCTCAAATATACGTTGAAAAGGCTGTATGCTTTTGTTAGCTTAATAACTACTAGTGACTCCTTCAAATTCTTCTTCATCAAATGGGACTGACATTTCAACAACATCAGTGGACCACACATGTCTTTACCTCAGTGCCAGGGAAACCAGGGGCACCATCTTTGCCAGGTTTTCCCTAAAACAAAAAACACGTAATTTAATAGATATGGAATAGCTTTAATAAATATGCAAAATGTAAATGATATGATGATGTCCTCTGGACCTTGGGCAAGAGAGCCTAAACTGAGACTCCTCTCCCATTTATTAGAAGGAAAAACTATTAATTACAGAACATATTTATAGAGATGTTTTGTAGTGTTCCAAACAGACAGGGCTTTTGGATGAACTATTATGGTGTCTACCCTCCGTAACAGAATTAAAAATCATATTGACCAAATACTTTTTCTTAGAAAAAACATACACTTTTCTCAATGTATAATTTTTATTTATTTAAAAGATTTTATTTATTTATTCATGAGAGACACAGAGAAAGAGGCAGAGACAGAGGCAGAGGGAGAAGGAGGGTCCCTGTGAGGAGCTTGATGTGGGACGTGATCCCAGGGTCCTGGGATCACGCCCTGAGCCAAAGACGGACGCTCAACTGCTGAACCACCAAGGTGTCCTCAATGTATAATTTTTAGTTTTAAAGCAATATATGTGTTTAAGTCTTTCCAAAACAGAGCTGGGTGGGTAAGTGGAGCTCAGTTGTTTCTGTCTCCTTGTACCCACGTCCCAGTGTGCCCCATCTTCTTTGGGGAGCTGCCTTTCCTTCCCTCTGTGTGGTCCTCATGGGGCCATCAACCTTAATAGTGCCTGCTCTGCTGGCCTGGCCAATCCTAGAAACTATTTCTCCTGGCCACAGTCACCTCTCCAGGGTGAGACACAGGACCAGGCTGGGCCAACTAGAGCAATTCTCTGGGGTGTTATTAGTAGACACAGGGAGACACACTGTCTTCTTGGATGCCATTAACCTGAAGTTGTCTGCTGCTACTTCTTGCTTTTTCTCCCTGTTGCCACCTACCTGGGAGAAAATCATCCACACAGAGAAGGAGAAATGATAAGGAGAGTCCTGCCCATCTTGTTTGAGGCTCTGAAATCCTTGAAGCCTGTTTTAGCCTTGGACTTCTCAGGTACTTGAACAAATAAGTTTCATTTCTTAAATCTCTAAAAAACGTACATAAACCTAAACTAGTTTGAATTGGGCATCTTACACTTGCCTCCTAAAGAGACCTGAGTATTGACAGTATGATACAGATGCACATGACACTCTATATCCAGATTCACCTGTGGGCCAGGTTCTCCAGGAGCACCTTTTTCAGATCCATAGGATTCTCCAGGCGGTCCCTGTATTAATGAGAGTTACGTCAAATTTGATGAATTATTGATTTTTAGACTCACCTTGATTGTCATTAAGTTTTTCCTTCTGATTATTCTGTTACATTTTTAAATGTTTGAATGATGGGTCATCTCACGTATAAGCATTCTTTTAAAAACAGATGCTAACATACCAGATACTGAAGATAAATCAGAAGATAGGAGACAGTGGGTACATGTACAAGACAGCAGGGATTTCAGCTTGAAGTGACTGTAAAATAATTCTAGTATATGCACCTCTGCGGTGAAATACTACCATGCCTTAGCTAATATTAAGATTTAAAAGGTGATCATACATCAAAATATGCACTAAGGCTCTACTTCATGTTTGAGGGAACAGCATGACTCTAAATGACCTACCGAGGGCCCAGGAGGTCCAGGCTTCCCCATGGCTCCCTTGTCTCCCTTCTCCCCCTTGAGGTCCTGCCACAAAATCAATTTAAAGTCATTACACATAGATCAAGATTTTACTGCTTTTATTTGAAAAATTTCTCTATCCAATGAACTGGATCTACAAACTACTTAGGTACCTGCTGCTAACTTGACACACTTTCACATTTCAAATTTTATACTTGTGAACACACTGAAACCATACATAAGCTTTTATTTTTTTTTAAAGATAGTATCTTTTGGATCAAACTATGTTAAACTAATTTAATTCCTGAGTCAGTTTTCAATAAGCACATTCAAATCATTTCCAATGTACCTGATTTTTGTTATTAATATCCAGAAATTATTCTCATGGGGATCAATTAGTTTCTGAGTCTATGTTATGATGAGGATTTGATGGTATTAGGTCTATTTATGTTCTTATCATATTCACTGACTGTATTTTCCTCAGTGTGAGTCTTCTCTTGAAGCATCATTTTTTTTAAACTCAAAACTTTTTCCCTGGGTCAAATCTTCCAGATCTAGATTTTTATCAAGAAAAGCCTTTTTTTTGTTCCTGTCAATTTCCAGTCAATAAAATTTTATGCTTCATTAATTTTTTGTTGATTAACCTCTGAAAAGTTTAGTTATTTTCTTTAGTTTAATTTTTCCAGTCTTCAATGAGAGTTATTATTTTGGTCATATCAAATTTCACCATCTTTTGCTTTTAACGCTTCTCAGTTTTGTTTTGATGATTTCTACCATTAAAAATTAATTGTATTGGAAAATAGTGACTAAAGGGTTTATTTTTTAGGTGACAAAAATATTCTAAAATTGCATGTGGTAACAGGTATACAACCCCACGAATGCACTTTTTAGTGCATTGGATATTTAGTGTATTATGAATTGTGCACTAGATAAGTGAGCTTCATGGTATATAAATTATATCTGAATAATGTCATTAAAATTAATTATAACTAAATCCCATGAATTTTATTCTTTAAAATAGTGAATTGTATGGTAAGTGAATTATGTTTCAATCAAGCTATTATTAAAAACAATCAGAAGTTTAAAAAAGGAGGATTTATGTCTATTTTTTGGTTAATCCACAAGAAACTTGCTAGTTAACTCCTCACTGTCCCCCACCCCAACCCTGTCCCGACATTCCAAGATCAACCTAGTATCTAGGTTTGGGGTATTATATTATGATTCACTTTTTCTGAGCATTCAATCCAGTTCTAATATCCTGGCCCTTCTAGCTAACCTACAATAGAAACAAAAACCAATGTTCATGTCGAAAAACAGGGTCACAGTGCCCTTGGAGAGGAATGTAGGCCACATTGCCCTTGGGGGATATAATGGCAGGTAAAAATGTCCCATTAGATTATCACACTATTCCACTGATATCTTGAGGTCATTACTATCCAGTTGGATCAGAGCCATACACCTATCATTTATACAAAAATACTCACTGAATATCCATCTGAGTTAGGAACAATGAGACAGGATGAGGATAAAAGGTGAACAAAATTAGATCCAAGCCCTCCCTTCTAGAATCTTGGAAGTTGCTTGCCTCTGATCTTGCCTCAGCTCCTTGTCTCATGTTTTTTGATTCTCAAGTAAAAGATGGGGAAAAGATCAAATCCAGAGGCTCAGGCTGGCTGAGAGAGCTCGGATGGCAACACTTATAAAAGAGGTAAGAGGACCTGGCCCCAGAAGTAAGAATGCACAACCCGAGTAATAAATGGAAGCGTTACCTACCGTTCTGTTATCAGGGCCGGTTAGCGTCACAATAACTGTTCCTGGTGGTCCAGGAGGTCCTGTTAATCCTTTCACACCCTAAAGACAAAGACACTCAGGAAGGCAAAACCAAACAACATCTCCTTTGCTTCTGGGAGAGACAGATTTTTCCCTTTGGCTCTTAGGTAAGAAGACAGAGCAAATGACAAAGCAAATGCATTTGTTTCAGTGTCACTTACAAAGATATACAGGATGATTGTAATGAAACTGAAAACGTCTTCCCCACAAATAAACCACAATATTTTAATTACCCGCTCTCCTTTTTGTCCTATCACTTTATCGCCCATTTGACCCTGTAAGAAAAGACAACACTAAGTTATTTTTTAAAAATGAATGTGAAAAGTCTAAACCCACTGACATTCCAAGGTTTGTAACAGAATGTTTATGTTTTAATTGTAATGTTACTGTTATAAAAATTACTTTAGCTATTCCTTGGAGGAGAATGGCACTATGTCTCTCTCAAAAGTGGAGATCATAAAGTGCAGAAAGCTTAAGGGATTGACTTAATATGGCAAATGATGACATCACATGGGATGGGATGTGGAAGGCAAACCAGATCAGAGGACATTTTTCTGGCTCGGCCACTAGCTGGTTACCTAACTTTCTGATGCCCCAGTTTTCTCATCTTATAAACAAGAGGGAAGGGTGGCTGAATTTTAGAAATCTGAAATTCTTTTTTTTTTAAAGATTTTATTTATTTATTTATTCATGAGAGACACAAAGAGGCAGAGACACAGGCAGAGGGAGAAGCAGGCTCCCTGCAGGGAGCCCAATGTAGGCTCCATCCTGGGACTCCAGGATAACTCTCTGAGCCAAAAGCAGATGCTCAACCACTGAGCCACCCACGCATCCCAAAGATTCTGAAATTCAAAAGTTAATAGGCTAAGTAAACATTTCAGGCTACCTGACTAGTAATGTAGTGAAATGAGCTAAGTCTAATGTGAACAGTCTGTTACACTGACAATGGCTGATCTAGCATTTCAACCAATGCCTTCTTGCTTTTTTTTTTTTAAATCATTTACTTAAATTTTGTTAGTGAGAGGCACCTGCATGGCTTACTGGTTGAATGCCTGTCTTCAGCTCAGGGTGTGATCCCAGGGTCCTGGTATCGAGTCCCACATTGGGTTCCCCACAGGAAGCCTGCTTCTCCCTCTGCCTGTGTCTCTGCCTCTCTCTCTGTTTGTCTCTCATGAATAAATAGATAAAACCATTTAAAAAAAAATCTTGTTAGTGAACATCCAGTGCAATATTGGTTTCTGGAGTAGAAATCAATGATTCATCACTTACACAACAAGTGCCTCCTTGCTTTTTTGCTCTTGAGTGTATAGATTTCTGTCCCCCCCCCCCCCCATTAGCCCACAAGCTATAGGAAAAAACCTCAAGATGAGGAATTGAAAGACTTTCAATCTCATCTCTATCATTTACTGTGTATTTGACAACTCACTTAAATAATGAGATAATAATTGTGAAAGCATCTTGGCAAGTTCCTACACACAAAGGTTATCTGGTCCTAAGTAAGAAATACAGTGTTAGTAGCTGGTGGGTCTCACTCAACAATTTCCTACCTAGTTTAATGGAGGAAGTCAGAATAAGTACCCCCCCCCCCCGCCCAAATATATACCACTTTGGCATAAGAATTATTTTGAGCTCAAGACAATTGAGTAACAGCAAATGCAGAAATTCTCTACTCTCTTCCATGTGCCTAAGGCCATGGCATAAAGACATCTTCCCTTGGTGAAGGTGTCACTGGCTCTTTTCCTGTACCAGGAAGAGGAGACAACTCTTATCTCTGGAGTCAGCACAACTGAAATTTGCATAAACAAACTTCACTGAAATAACACTTGTCTTCCATTAGTTTCCTCCATATGTTTACCTTCCCACGATTTACTGCCCCTATAAGCTCAAAACCCTCTCCCTTTGTCTTGTGTCACTCCTCTGCAAATTTATCACCCTTTGTTAAAATGATACACAAGCCTCTGGGCCTGACTGCCTCCCTGGGGTTTTTATTTCATTTCTGTGAGGCCCCATATGGATTTGAAATAAACCTCCTTCTGTTAATCTTTTTTTTTTTTTCATTTCCATTTGCATGTCCCCAGTTAAGAACCTAAAAGGGTAGAGAAAAAGGTTTTCCTCCCCAACAGGAGCAGTTGGTCTTTTTACTACAAAGCTACGCAGGACCCTGCTTAATGAATATGTGAATATTCATCCTTTATTTACTGGCACCAAGATTAGGTTGGTGTTGGGAAGCAGCCCACTACAAAATTTTATAGGCTAATGTGTTGGGTGATCAGTAGGATTATGGGAAATGGGAAATCTATGGACTTGCCTTTTCCTGACAGGGAGCTCCTTATAACATAAATATTAGGCATCACATTAGTAAGTGCAGGGAGAAGAGAGTGAGTGAGGGGTACAGAGCTGCCCGTCCTGTTCCCTTCTCTGCTGAGAATCCTGTGGCTTCCAGAGAGCGGTTAGGCAGTGACCACATGTTCAATAAGATCATGTTTGGCTTTTAGTTTGCTTAGGGTGTTCTGGCTGTTGTGACATATGAACTGTAATCTACCTTTGGTCCTGGAGGTCCCATGGCTCCTGGAAAGCCCTAGAAAAATCCATAAGTTAAAATCACAGCAGGAAATGTGCCAAGCCAAAAACTCTATGTGAAGTTTTTAGCTATAATGAATTTATTAGGTTACAGTGTCTACAGCAGTGATGACTTCATACTCACTAAGAATCCCGGAGGGCCAGGTGGACCAGCAGGTCCCGGAAAGCCTGGAAGGCCTGGTAAACCCTGTAAATTACAAGAAGAATAGAGTAAGTTTGAACTTACTTCTCACCTAAGAACAATGTCCAGTAATTAAACCCATCAAAATATTTTAATGAAATCTGAGGAGCATGATGCCTCTCATTTATGGCTGCAGTTAATTACAAAAAAAGAAAATAAAATGCCTAAAAGCAGTTGCCATGTATGACAGGCTGCCAGAAATATCCTGAAGGCAACCCTTCCAGGAGAATGAGCAGAGCAGTTTGCTTTATTTTAGAGGAATTTAAATTTTTTTTTTTTTAATTTTGCTTTTCTATCTCTCTGTCTGCCTGTCTCTCTCAGCCAAGCATGCTCTTTGGTAGAGCCTTCCACTTGCTCACCTTCTGCCCAGAATCCTCTTTCCTTAGACATCTTTATGACTCATTTCCTCTCCCTTTTCTTATTTTCACTCAAATGTCATCCTTTCCCTGTCCACCCAATCTAAAGTCACAGCCCTCTTTCCAACCTGATACAGGATCCTACCCCCTGCCCTTGCATTATTTTCCTCCTTGGCATTCACTGCTATTTAATACACCAGGCACTAACTAATTTATACCTTTTCTGTTTTCCCCTACTAAATGTAAGCTCCATATGGGCAAGAATTTTTTTTTTTTTTTACTCTCTTTTGGCTAATTTGTGGACCCTGGTATCTCTAGAGCCCAGAACAGCTGCTGACACATAACTGGGATGTAATAAATCTTTCTTGGATAGATGAATGTGCCATTGTTATATCTCCATCAGCAGCACACTGCAGTACCTAGCCAACATTCAATGCACATTTGAGAGACACATCAACGTCCCAGATTGCTATCTCTTCTTATTGGATCACTTCCTTCAGCATCAGGCCCGGTAAATGTTTCCTAAGCAAGAAAATGAAGAACCATCATGTTCTGCATCTTCCCTCAAAGGTCAGTAAAGGCTCCTAACTGCATTGTTGTGCTGTTTTGTGGCTCACCATCAGTCAGCATGGCTCACTCTGGGAGTTCGACAACCGAAACTCAAAACTTTGTCTCACTTAGTCAAATTTCCAGAACTTTCCACATATACTTCTGAACTAAGTTAAAGTACTTCTGGTTAATTAACCTGGAAGTTAGTTCCTGTGCCTTAGGTCTACCAAAAGATCCTTCTGAATCACAAAGTAAAGCACACGTAGTCTCCCAAATAGCTGTGTCTCTGAATCCATTTGGGATCATACTCAGATTTACACACATATAGTTCAGAAAGTAAACCACTCAACAGGAGAAAGATGCATTTAAATAAAACCCAGTTACTTACTGTCATGCAAAATTTGAAATAGGGTTGTTATTTA
Source organism: Vulpes vulpes (assembly GCF_048418805.1). Classification (NCBI taxonomy): domain Eukaryota; kingdom Metazoa; phylum Chordata; class Mammalia; order Carnivora; family Canidae; genus Vulpes; species Vulpes vulpes. Next base: position 11,664,870 of record NC_132788.1, read on the forward strand.
ACATGATAGTTTTAGATGATATTCAATGTATGGTACAAACCTATCCTTGATTTCAACCAATACAGAATAAGTGGAGCATAACTATTCCTTGAAGATTCCTCCTTAGGTTTAGGAAAACCTGGGTAATTGAGATTTAAGAAGAGATTAAAAGACTTGTGCAGAAAATCATCCTTTTATGTTAGTTTCATGGAGTTTCTTACGAGGTGAATGTTTTAGAATGAAATGAAATCGATATGTAAACAAGAGAAATATGAATGTCTACTACAAACATTTTTTTGTGATTGTCAGAGGTGGGAGTGGATGGTGGGTGAAATGGATGAGGGGGGTCAAAAGGTAGAAAGATCCAGCTATAAATAAATCAGTCTCGGGGACATAAGGTACAACATAGTGACTATAGCTAAGAACACCATACTCCAGACTTGAAATTTGCTAAGAGAGTAAAGTTCTCATCACAAGATAAAAAGAATATTTGTCCCTATGGTGATGGATGTCAACTAGACTTACCATGGAGATCATTTCACAATATGTACAAATATCTAATCATTACCTTATCCACCTGAAACTAATAGAATGTCATATGTCAATAATTCCTCAATAAAAAAAAGAAAGTGAAACAAAAAGAGAAAGCAGAAAACAAATCATACAAATGTTCCCAAGAGAGTTTAGAGATTTAGGGGAAAATAGAGAGAGGAGAGACAAAGATAAGAGTTTCAGAGACATACAGAGAGGAGAAAAGGGAGAGAGACAGACAGGCAGAGCCAGAGAGCCAGAGCAAGAGCCAGAGGACTGAGGCTAACAGGACCTTTTCCAACGTGCCATACCTGGAATCCTGGAGCTCCTGGCAACCCAGGGTCACCTCTTCCATCAAGTTCTATACCTTCTGTGGCAGGAGCACCCTGGAAAATGAAAAACTTCATTAAACATGATTAATGTTACATTTTCCAAACTCCTTTTAAATGCTGATTCATGGTCCTACTGCTTCAAGGATAAAAATGCTTTTCAGGACCTATACTTGGAGAATGATTTAAGTTTGTGTAGTCACTCCATTTTGAAGTAATCAGAGATTTTCCTATATCCTAAAATTGACACTTTACTGTGGAAGGAAGAAAGACGCAGGGATGGTAAACCATATCTCAAGATCCCAACATTAGTGGCAACTTCTGAGGCCAGTTCTCTTCTCCTAGACTCTATTCCCTTAAAAGATTTTATAAACATTGTATTCCTTAAGATACATGTTTGACAAGAGCTAAAAGAAGTTGTTGAATAGGAATAAATATCATGTCCTGATTATTACGAGGTTTCTGAATTAGTTATGAAACCTGATTTGTAATTACTTACATCTCATTATGTAATAAAAGTCCTTTCATATGTACAATTAGAGATTTTCAATAATAATGTCACACATGACTTACCTTTTCTCCTTTCAAGCCAACAGCACCCTAATAAAGGGAAACCAAATACACAACATCACTGCTTTGTCCTTGCTACTCTTGTGCCCCTCTCCTGCTGTTTCCCATTGTTTTTTTTAATTTTTAAAATTTAAATTCAATTAATTAGTGTATAATGTGTTATAAGTTTCAGAAATAGGGTTCAGTGATTCCTCAGTCTTATATAATATCTAGTGCTCATCACATCATGTGCCCTCCTTAATGCCCATTCCCCAGTTACTCCATCCCCGCCACCCCCCTCCCTTCCAGCAACCCTCAGTTTGTTTCCTATGGTTAAGAGTCTCTTATGGTTTGTCTCTCTCTGATTTCGTCTTATTTTATTTTTCCCTCCCTTCCCCTAGGATCCTCTGTTTTGTTTCTTAAATTCCACATATGAGTAAAATCATATGATAACTGTCTTTCTCTGAATGACTTATTTTGCTTAACATAATACCCTCTAGTTCCATCCACGTTGTTGCAAGTGGCAAGATTTCATTTTTTTTGATGGCTGACTCATATTCCATCTTGTGTATATTCCCACTGGTTTTAAAACATGCTCAAATTTCTTTCATTGAAACAAACAAAATCTCCCCATAGTCTCCCCCTACCAGTGCTACCCTGTCTCTCCTTCATGTCATCGGCGGCCTTTCCATTCTGTTCACTCCTCAATCCCACACCTGCCTCCTGCCTCCATGCACACTGGAGATATATCCCTTGCTAAGGCCTGCAATGGCAATGACATTGCTAGAGTCAATGACAAGATGTCAGACTTAATTGGACTTTTCAGTAACTTTAGGCAGCTGTCAGTCACTCCCCTCCACTGAAATACATCTTTCCTGGGCTTTCATAATATAGCCCTCTTGGTTTTCTTTCTTCCATCGGGACTGTTCCTCTTTACAGGCTTCTTCTCCTCCACCCAGACATCCCATGCTGGGGATCCTAAGTCTTTTCTGAGGTTCTTTTCACCTTATTCTCTCGCTCCTTGTGTCACCACCATCGGGGTCTCTCCTCTGAGCAAATCCAGCAGCCTTTCACTCATCTCTGCTTGGATGTCTCACAAGCAACATAAAGCCTCAAAGTGCAAACCTGAACTCGTAGATATTTATTCATGCATTCCCACCCATGAGTTGAATGTCCACTACTGGCCGCCCCTGACTTCTGCAAAGTCATGGTGGATTTTGGTACACAGCCATTCTGGAGTAAATGACCTGTACTGATACTTTATATAGACTTAGAAATGGACACCTACCGGGATCCCTGGGTAGCCTGGTGTCCCTGGAAGGCCTGGAAACCCTTGCTCACCCTGGAAGGCATACAAAGCTTGTTATTCTTTTCCGTTGTTCTAGAACAGCCTATTGAGATATTTTCTCTGTTCCTCTCTTCCAGCCCTGCAGTGGTAAATCTAGACTAAGTAACCCAAATTCCTTATGGATACTGGGTCATGAGGCTGAAGGCCAGAAAACCATTATCTTAACTGAAAACAGAATTAGAATCTACTGTTTCTCAAATTGTGCATAAACGGCAAAAGTCTAATTGTGCCAAGAACTTTTTAATTGCTGTTTCCTTGAAACTTGAGTAATTGGTTCTTTCATGGCCACCATTCTGGGGGAAAGGAGGGTGGCGTTGGGAGACAAAGGACATGAGTGAAAGCTGGAAAGCCCCGTCACTCTTTTCCAAAGACAGATTTCGCATTCCCAGCTTTTAGTTCTGACTTGCATACACTCACAGCCTCAGGTGAAAGTAACCAGGTGAGCCCCCAGTTGTCCTGTAGGAGAACATGAGAGAACCTCCTCAAAAGACAATCAGAAACCAAGCCATAAGAAATAAGAAAGCCATCATGTTTCTGTCCTGAAGACACATACCCATGGTTCTGGCTAAAAGAATCTCTCAAGCAAAGCCTGCTGTGCCTTCTTTCTCCTCCTTCACCTTGATTGATCCATTCTGCAAAATGTTTTCCTAACCATTTCCTGTGTGAGAAGTACATACCTTAGAACCATTGCATCCTGGTACACCTGGAGGCCCATAAGGCCCAGGATGGCCTGGGGTGCCCTGAAAACAGAAAGGTGACATCAGCACCAGCCCCCAGGGGACAAGTGGCAGTAGTGAGAGAAGAGATGGGCTAGTTTAGTTATTTAAATACAAATGGCTATTAAATGGTTAAGTAATATATTTAGCTATCTTAGATAATTTAAATAAAACTTACAGCAAATAAAATGGGCTAATCGAAACCAAAAATTATCAAGTGAGATAACCAATATTTTAGTTAAAACAAAAGACCTTTCTATATAAAATGAAGTCGCTTAACATGCTGTTTTCAGTGGGAAGAAAGTAAAGGAAAATAAGAGGGATGTGTACACAAGGTAACCATCATTTTGTTATTCTACACTATTAATCTATTAATAATCTATTAGCAGTTAATCTATTCTATTCATTCTATTCTATTCTATTCTATTCTATTCTATTTCTTCATTTTATTCCTTTCTACTCCACTCCATTTGATTCTATTCCATCTATCCTATCTTGTCCTGTCCTGTCATATCCTATCCCAACGAATCTAGTCCATCCCATCCCATCCCATCCCATCCCATCCCATCCCATCCCATCCCATCCCGTCTCATACTGTCAAGTTCCATCCTTTCCCATTCCATTCTATTCCATTTTTGTTCTGCTTGATTTCAGGAAATCCAATTGGACTTGCATGTGCTAAAAATATACACTCTAATATATTATGTGATTCTCCTGTGACATCTTCATCATGTAGCACACGTCTCAGTGCCTATTTACTTGTGCTATTGTTTTAATCTCTTTATTAAAGTGAACTTTCTTTTTATTTTTTCAAATTCACACATTTTCCCCATTACTTACTGGAAGTCCAGGAGGACCTGAAAATCCCGGCAAGCCAGTTATTCCCTAGGGACGTAGAAAAGGGGAAGGTGGCAAGAAAAACACTTTAAATGTGTTTCAACCTGTAGTCATAAAATTATTTACCATTCTAATAACCCCATCCTGCAACTGTAATTAGGAATGGCTAAAAACGCTCTGAAAAGCAAAACAAAAATAAAAGGTTTGACAAACTTTTCAAAATCTTACATTTCTAAAAATTCTTTTTAAAAAATTTTTATTTAAATTTTAAGTAGTTAAATTTTAGTTAGCATTATTTTAAAAAGAGATGATTAAGGTTGTTTTTGCCTTTTTTGGATAGATTTTGAGGGTATAACTTGCATACCGTAGAGTGCTTCAAGCTTCTGCAAACAGTTTGAGAAATGTTTACCTATGTGTGTGTGTACATATGGGTATCACCGCCATCCCATCCAGACGGGGAACATCGCCACCCACCGCTCCCCCAAGATGATTGTCTCACACCCTTTCCCAGTCCATTAATACCCACCCCCAACATATTAACCACTGTTTTCCACCATTACAGATTACTTTTACCTGTTCTTGAACTTCACCTACAGAGCATAGCATACAGAATGTGCTCCTTTGTGGCATGTGTATAACTTTTACAGTGCAGAGCTCTTATTTTTTAAAGAAGAAGAGTTTTCATCAATCAGGATGGACCAGTTGGACTACTAACCCTTACACCTTTGGGACCAGTGAGTCCTGGAAGTCCTGGTGAGCCCTAGACCCAGAAAAAAACAAACAAACAAAAAAAGGCACTGGAAATTACTTGGCACTAAGAAACCATAAATTAAAAGTCCTCATTTTATTCACATGCCACACTGTTTTGCTCTTGTGATTATTCTGGTGTTAACACAGTAAAATTGCTTGCTTGTTTAACTGAAGCTAAATATTTAGCAGAAAGGACAAAAAAAATTCATTCAAACCCCTGCTACTCCATGTGGGGTGTGGTATTGGTATCACCTGGGAGCTTGTTGGCAATGCAGCCTTTCCGGTCTTCCCCACCTCTCAGATGGATTGATTCGGAATTTATGTTTTCACCAGATTAGCAGATGACTCTTATTCACGTGAATGTCTGAGAAGAGCTGCTGTAAAAGCCTCACCTTAGCCAGACAGCTGCTGAGGTCTCATAAGGATGGTGATATACAATTACAACAGGGGATGGGAAGGGTGGCCAGTATTTCTGGGCACGAGGAATATTTTATAAACCAAATGGGCCTGGCAGACACAAATAAATAAATAGCCCGGCAATAAACTGTCAGCACCAGAGATAAACTTGCTTCAGGCATATAATGAATACAATTGAGGGGCAATGTTTCTCAGAGAATAACCTTAAATGGAGACTTTTTTAAACTAGGTCCCTTGGTGTGAAAGTTCCATTGTCCAAAAGCTGTTTTTATCATTCCTGGGAGTTTCAGTACGTTTTTGGTCTTTTATTTATTTATTTATTTATTTATTTATTTATTTATTTATTTATAGAAAAGGGTTGTTACAGAGTCTGCTGAGATTCACGGTCAAGGCCACAGTTGGCCTTCACTGACTGAGGGGGAATTCCTGGGTGCTTGCCTGGGTGCCCCTCCTCTGTAGGATGCTATCTGTGGTATGCACGGGGCCAAACATTGTAATTTTTTTCATGCATAAAATATTGTAAATTAGGAGAGGACATTCTTAAACCTGAAAAAAGCTTTTTGGTCAAGTTTAATATGTTCTAATTGCTTTTCTTTTTTGAAGATTTTATCTATTTATGTATGTGTGAGATAGATAGAGAGAGCACTAGATAGAGTAAGCAGGAGGGTGGGGGGCAGAGGAAGAGGGAGAAGCAGACTCCCTGCTAAGCAGCGAGCCTGATGCAGAACTTGATCCCAGGACCCCGAGATCACAAGCTGAGCCGAAGGCAGACGCTTAACCAACTGAGCCACCCAGGTGCCCCTCTAATTGTCTGCTTTTGATCAAATTATCTTTTGTGGCTACATCCATAAAGTACACTGTCATGTATGAACTCCATGACAACATGGCACCCAGATTTTCTCGATTAACTTTATGGAATCGTGTTTACCCATCGTAAACCCCATATGTTTAAAATTATTATTTTAATTGATTGTTGGCTTCTCTAAAGGAATGCCGATATAACAAGGGAGTGGGGGCAGAGAACAAAACAGAAAGGAAAGAGTTGGCATGAGGCTGATCCCAGTCCAGAGTTGAAGTAGCCAATTCATTTTGTTAGTGAAATAGAGGAACATCCTAGGCCACACCCTGGAGGAAGGCAGTGGGGATGGTCAGACACTGAATGGGTCTAATTCAGACACTAAATATCTAGAATCTGATTTTTTTTTTTCAAAATTAGGGTCAGAAGAAAGAGAAATGGGAAACAATGCACAAAATGAATCAGAAAGACACAAAATGGTAGAATTTCTGGAAAACCACAACATTTTGCTTGTTTACTTAGAAACTGTAGGCGTGGGCTTAGTTTCTTTAGTTATGGGAGTTTGATTCTGGCATCCTATAAAACCAGACTTGAACTCCGATTTTGCCACCTTTAACCGAAGCACTCTGAGTGTTGGTTTCCTCATCCCTACAATAAAGAGACTGAGTCACCATAGTCATGATTTCTGGGATCAATGCGAAGAGTAGATGGCATAGAGTCAGGAGTAAATGTCCCAATACCTGGCACAGAATAAATTTGCAGTAAATGTTGCCTTTGATGACTACGTAAGTATTCCACGCATTTATGAAATTTAAAAGGACTCTGTGGGGATCAATTACAATGATCTTTCATAGCTTATTAGTTAGTTCATGGCTTGCTGGAGGCCAGCAGTCAGGGGAACAACCACGTGAGTGCATGAGAGCCCAGGCTTAAGTCTAGCTAACGTCCACAGCAGGAAAGAGCCATCAGCAGATCTAGCGGTTATGCAGTTCTTTAGCAAATCCTCTAGGCTATTTGTTTAAACAAAGCCCTTTGTTTTATCACAGACTTTAGGATAAAAATGTGTGATGAGTTGAGAAAGAGGAACCCATGAAAGAAGAGAAGGGGGTGACAAAAGAGGGGAATCCAAGGAAGGAGGATCCCAGACACAAAGAAAGACAAGTTTTTCAAGGAGCAGAGAGTCATCCACAGGGTTGGAAACAAGGCAGAAGGGTCCAGGTCAGATAAGGACACAAAAGTCATGGGTGGTTTCTGCAGGAGTGTTTTCAGGGACCAAAGGCAAATTATGGCTGGCTGAGGAGTGAATAGGAGATGAACTATGGTTAGCCTGGTTGGTTCCTTTGTTTGTTTTTTAAATCTTGACAGAGAAAGAGAAGACAGGGAAAGGATGGCAATTCTTTGCTTATAGGACCCAAAATATCTAGAGGACATTTTCTATTAGTATGGGGGACATCTGGATGCTTGAGGGCTGACACAGAAAAGCTAATCAAAAAGAAAGGAATGATCAAGAGGTATGGTTCTAGTGGGAATCCCAGGGACCAGGGACAAGTGGAGGAATGGACAGGTCCTGAATGGAAGGCCAAGAGAATTCATCCTTTCATGCAAGATGAAAGAGGAGAAGGGACAGATGCAGATGCAGGTATAGAAACTGTGTGGATCGAGGAGGAGGAGGAGGACGTTGAGTAGGGAACTTCAAGATGATGAGCACTTGAGTCATCTTGAGATAAAATGCACTTCTGAGGACCTGGCTAAGACTGGAGAGCAGGAATTTGCATGGCGCCTACCAACTGGCTGAGATGCAGAATTCTCTCCAGGATCCTGGCAGCCCAACGGTAGGCATAAGGAAGGTTAGGTGAATTGGGGATGTTCCAAAGCTTATAAACCGACATACCTTGGGTCCCTGTGGTCCAGGCAAGCCTTCGGGACCTGGGAATCCCTTCTGGCCAGGAAAACCAGCAGGTCCAGGAAAGCCTCTTTCCCCCTGTTGAACACCAACACAGGATAAAAAACACAGAGAATAGCACTGTCCAGCCCTGTCCACAACCATTGCTTTCTTTTCTTTACAACTTAATAGTGACACTTGACATTTTTTTTCCCCCTCAGATCAACAAAATCGGCACTCAACAGTAAGGATAACAGTAAACGGAAAGCTACCAGCTGTCAGTGTTTGTCTATGGGCTTGAAAGTTTGACCAAAGTTTGCCTTTGGTCTTGTAGGAACTACTCCCCCCCCCCCCCCCCCCCCCAGTGGTGGAGCTACACAGAGCAGAGATTAAGAGAGAGAAGGAATCCAGGACTGAGGTGGAGGGCGGGTGGGGGAAGCCCAGTTAGAAAGTTGAGATGAGTGCCCTGTGTTTGCTTGGGGATGGAGAGAGAGTGAGGCCAAGGCCCAGGAATGTGTTTGGGGAGTGTGCAGAATTGCTATGCAGCTTGAAAAGAACAACATGCAGGCTATCAGTGTTAGCCCTTTCTTGATTATACAGGAATTAGTAATCCAATCTGTTATTTGTGTAGGAGATGCAGGAGATATCAAGAGCAGCATAACCAAAAGGGCGGGCTAAATCGGTTTTTAGAAAGAGTTAGGTGATATTTCGAGAAAGCCCCTAGTAACGAGCGCGAGAAAATAATTTAGGCCCAATGAGTGACACGCTTCTGCCAACAAAAAATTCTCCGGTGAACGTGGATCCTGGGATTACTCTTAATAGTAAAGGTCGCTGGTTGATTCCGTCGATTTAATTGCACAATCAGCAAATTAAAGTTTTAAACAGAGAAAGAGATCAAGTCGTGATTTCCTAATGCTGTGTGCACACACCTTCCATAAAAAAGAGAAACCAAAAAAAGAAAAAAGAGAAAGCAAAGAATTTGCTACGGTGCTCTCAATACTCAGTTACTCTCACATCACCTAGAGCAGCATCGTGCACATAGTAGGGACTCGAATTCTTTTTATTTTATTTTTTTAGGGACTCGAACTCTTGAGCACAAAAACGAATTCCAGCTTTCCCAACACGGATCTGAATAGACTACATCCAGGGCTTTAGGGAAAAATCCTAAATCAAAGTATGCATTAGTTACCGGATAATTTAAACTAAATAGAACAATCGTTACGGTTAGTATATAAGTTATATGGAATTTATTCTATCTGAAGAGCTAAAAATACCTTTTCCAAAAATATTTTTCGTCGCCCTCCAGTACTGTTGAGCAATTCATTAGTGTCCCTGACAAAAGGCTCTGACAAAGGGAAAAACTTTAGTTCGGCCTCCGTCTTAATTATCACAAATTGCAAGTTAATGGAGCGAATTAATGAGATTTCGCGGCTTTCTTTTCTTTCTGGGGTTCTGCAATGGAGCTACGGGCTGGCCCCGCTCTCCGGAAGGCCCCGGCTTCCTACGAAACTTCCCCACCCGGGCAGGGCCGAGGCGAGGAGCGCCCACCGCTCCGCTTTCACACGACACCTGCATTCGCGGGGCGACGGCCCCTTTCACCGGCGCCCGATCCTCCGCGGGTTTCTCTCGGGGACCGGGGCCGGCGCCCGCGGGGCCCGGGGCTCCCGGCGGGGCGGCGCAGAGCGAGCCTGCGCAAAGCGGGGGAGCCCTGCGCGCCTGCGGAAAGCGGGGGAGCCCTGCGCGGCCCGGGGCTGCCGGCGGCCTCGCCAGGCGCGCTCGCCGGATGCCGCCGCCAGGGGGCGCGCCGGAGCCGCAGGCCTGCAAGCCCGCGGGGCTCAACGGGTCCAGCAGCTCCCTCGTGTTTAACCAACATTCATCCTATAGAGGCATTCTTTTTTTTTTTTTTTTTGAGATTTTATTTGAGACTTTATTTATTTATTTTATTTATATGAGAGACACAGGCAGAGGGAGAAGCAGGCTCCACGCAGGGAGCCCCGTGCGGGACTCGATCCTCAGACCCCAGGATCACGCCCTGGGCCTAAGGCAGATGCTCAACAGCTGAGCCACCCAGGGATCCCGTATAGAGGCATTCTTACAGGCTCCTTTTCTTTCTTTCTTTCTTTTTTTTTTTTTTCTTTCTTTCTTTTTTTCCTTTTTCCTTTCTTTCCTTTTTTTCTTTCTTTCTTTCCTTTTTTCTTTTCTTTTTCATTTGTTCTTTCTTTTCTTTTTTCTTTCTCTTTCCCTTCTTTCTTTTCTTTTCTTTTTTCTTTCTTTCTTTCCTTTTTTCTTTTCTTTTTTCTTTCTTTTTCATTCGTTCTTTCTTTTCTTTTTTCTTTCTTTCTTTCCCTTCTTTCTTTTCTTCTTTCTTTCTTTCCTTTCTTTTTCCTTTCTTTCTTTCCTTTCCTTTCTTTTCTTTCTTTCTTTTTTTGCTAACTCATTCCTTTTTATTTGCAAACCCAAAGAGCTACATTTTTTTTATTTTTTATTTTTTAAAAAAATTTTTTATTGGAGTTCAATTTGCCAACATATAGCATAACACCCAGTGAAGAGCTACATTTTAATGGACAATATTTACACAAGTTGTCTGAAAGGTTCCAGAAGGCTTTCTTTAAATTTATTTATTTTTCTATCTATCTATCTATCTATCTATCTATCTATCTATCATCTATCTATCTTACCCCCTCCCCTTTTCTCTGGTTAAGGTTTATGTACAGTTTCTTTAAAATTGGATTTGGGGAATAGAATAACACACTGTGGGGCTTTCCAATACGAAGGAAAGAAGAGCAAAGTCCTGGATGAGCTCTACAGAGGGGAAAACTGCAAGGATAGGGGTTGGGGCTTACCTTCTCCCCTTCCAGCCCGTCACAGAAGCACTGGCCTTTGTCTTTACAGACACAGCCCTAGGAAAAGGGAAAAAAAAGAAAGAGTTTTGTTTAAAAAACAGCTTCACAGATCTTGGCTGACGGGGCAAAAGCAAATGCACTTTTCTGTTCTTTGAGCATTAAGCACCATTCATAGGAGCCAGGCTAGGCTGGGGCGATATAGCGAGAGAAATGGAGCCAAGAAATGAGAAGACGCATATAGAGCTGTCGGGTGAGTGTATGTCATTTTTATTATATTTGGGAATTTTAAGTCATTTATGGAAACGATGAAGCCAACTTTCCTTTTTCTCAGAATAATGTAGAGCTGTGCCAGATGAAAGCGCCGTAACTGGTGAATGGAAAGTGGTCTGATGTTGGCACATTTCTTACATTTAACATAATACATATATATATATTATATATATATTATACACACACACATATGTGTGTATTAACTGGTCAGATCCTCTATAGGTGATTCGTAGGTTTTCTTTTCCTGCAATGATGTTCAAGATCGAGAAAAGATGATCAATAACCCACTATGTGTCTCTAAGGAGAACAAATTAATTCACTGACGTATCAAAATGTTCTTAGTATAAAGCAAAACCAAAACAAAACAAAAATGTAGTTGTGAGCTGGGGAACTCTTATCCCATCTAAGCAGTTACTTGATACATTCTAGAACCTATGCTTAGGTCAACTCCAAAACAGGCTGATTTTTAAAAATGTCTCTGCCAGCAGAGGAACAAAAAAATAGTTTAAAATACTGAATTGAAAATGTGTTTTGACACACGTTCTGTGTTTATGTATCCATCTTTTTAATTTTTTTCTTCAGGTTAATATTAACGGAGAATGAGTTTGCTTTCCACAGGAAAAGACTATTAATTGACAGCAAAGGCAGGGCAAGTCTAGGACCTGTGCTGGCTGGTTGGTAGGAAAAATAAAAGAAGAAATTGCCTCAGATATTTCCAAAGTGGTGGGCTCTATTTATTTGTTCAATTGAAATGAAATACTCAAGCAAAATCATCTTTCGTTAAATATATTTCCTGAGCCTGGAGCAGTAGGCTATGCTGCCCTTCAAGGAAGGGAAGTGTAGAGTAATTTTCAGACACCACATTTACATACACCTCACAATTTATAGCAATGGAAAGTGACTGACTGAAAAGGAAAATCTCTGTTATCCCCAAGGGTTGGATATTTGGTATTTTTTAGAAGACTAAATTTTTCTGATGTTCCTCCCAGATGTTTGGGATCATTAAGTCACACCTTGACATAATGATTTAACTTTGTCTTTCTAAATTTTTAAACTCTTATGTTCATTTCAATCACATATTTACATAAACTCTACAAAAGCAATAGTTGTCAAAGTGGGGGTCCCCGGACCAGGAGCATCTGCAACACCTGTAAACTTGTCAGAAATGCAAATTATCGGTCCCACCCCAGATCCCCTGAATCAGAAATCCTGGGGCGGGGGTTGTCTCAGTATTCTGTTTTAATAGGCCTTCTGGGTGATTCTGATTCCACTGCTCTAAACTAGCACCTAAAGTCTGGGTCTGCAAGATAGAGCTAATTCTCTAAATGTTTCTGAACACTAGATCATTTGACACACTAATTTGCACATCTGTTTTTTGTTTGCCATGTCTTTTTTCCCGTCATTCCAAACAAGTAGCCAGGCTTTTGTGCCCTTCACTTTAGGGATGCTTTTGTCACTGAGCTGAAACAAAAGCGGTCTGAAGACAAGAGCCCTGGCTTTTGTTTCTGGTTTAAGCACCTGCTGATGGTTGGTCCCAAGAGTTGGAGGGGCAAGCATGCCTCTCCCACACAGCATTTGGAGGGGGTAACAGAGCCTCAGAAAGGAGTCTGAGTCCTACACCCAAGGCACCGGATATTGGGCAAGGAAGTGCCACCTGCGCCAGGACCCAATGTTTGAGTTCACGTGGTCGTGGTGGGCTCAAGTGGACAAGGGGCATCTCTGACTCTTTTGTGTCCCGGATACAACACAGCACTTTCTGAGAATTCTCTGGACCACAGAGAAGAGAAGGCAAATTACCAATCCTTTAACCTCTGAGAAGGTACATGGAGATCATGAGACAGGCCTTATTTTATTTCTTGCAGTAGAAGCTATACGTTACTAGAAATCTTTCAATGTTAGCTTGAACAAGTTGTGTTTGCCCCCAGATGAGATGAGGTCCTCCTTTTTTTTTAAAATTTTTTTAAAAATTTTTATTTATTATTTATGTATTATAGTCACAGAGAGAGAGAGAGCGGCAGAGACACAGGCAGAGGGAGAAGCAGGCTCCATGCACCGGGAGCCCGACGTGGGATTCGATCCCGGGTCTCCAGGATGGCGCCCTGGGCCAAAGGCAGGCACCAAACCGCTGCGCCACCCAGGGATCCCGAGGTCCTCCTTCTTATTTGCTCCCATGGACCACTTGTAGTTACACAAGTGCATTTGTATTTAACCAATTTGCTATTTAATGATTAATGTATATTTTCCCTGGGTGCCCGTAAGGCCTAGGAGGGAAGGAATTCACATCAGTTACCCTGATGTAGAAGATATCCTGGACAAATGCTTGTGGATTGATTAAATGGATCCATGGGTAGGTGGAAAACTGGTAATTTGTTAACATCCAATTTGGACCTGGAATTTCAAGATATATGAATTATATGACTACTGTTGCGCTGCCGTGACTGAGATATTTTCTCTAGACATGAATTATGCACAACTGTGGTTGAAGAGGCAAAAAAAAAAAAGGAAACTAGAAGCCTTGGCTATTAATTATTAACTTAAATAATTAATATACAAATAATATATAAATATAAAATTATTAATGTAAATATATTAACATATTTAACACATGTTAATATATGTTAAAATAACACAAGGCTAATTACTTGTTAGTTGCTTGGAATGAAAAATATTTTTTGGAAAGTTTTAAGCCCTCTGAGTTGAAAAACAGTGCAATGAACCCTTATATCTTCTCATCTAGGTATGCCACCTGTTACTGTCTGTCTGTCTGTCTGTCTCTCTCTCTCTTTCCCTCCCTCTAACACAAATACACACACATGTGTTTTTGCCAAACCTTTGAAAAGTAGACTGTTGACACCATGATACTTCACCGCTAATGCCTGTGGGTGCATCTCCCCAAAACAAGGGGATGTTCTTATCCATTTGAAACATCATTCCTGAACCTAAAAAGTCAACATTGATGCAGTCACTTAGGTTACTAGTTTTAAAGTTAGATCTGCAGTTTTATACAAGATTCTTGATGACCATTAGTGAATGGAAACCTGTTTAATTTCCAGCAAATCTTTCATTTCAGACCCGGACTTGGTCTCAATCAATGCTTTTACCTGTAACCAATACATGAAGTTTGATCTCAACCAGTTGCTCTCATGGTTCCAAGAAAGAATCCTTAGGACTCCCATGGGTGGCATTCAGGGCTTGGATGTGGGGCTTTCTGTGTGTGACCATATTGTTCCCTTGAGTTCCCTGTTGCCCTAGGGTTTGGCTTCCCATCATCACCCACAGTGACCTTGCTCCCCCTTTTTGGTCATCAGAACTATGGTTCCTGATTTTTTATATTACTGTCCTTCAGTTTGGGTCTTGGAACCTTAGGGGTAACATGCTGAGCTTTTGTTATTTGGCTTCATCGTCTTTACATTAAGATAAAAGCTGTATTTGATGGTTCAAAACCAGCTGTTGGTTAACTGAAAAAAGTTAGTTAAAGCAAGTAATCAAAAACAAATGAACACACAGAGAGATGAATGTTTTAGACATTTTATAACTTAAAATGTATACATGTATGCCACTTCTTCAATCTTACAAAATAGGGTCTTTTCTTTGGGAACGTCTGCTCTTGGAACTCTGTGACATCATTCTTGCTAAGTAAGATCATTGACCATTGTGCGCCATTGACAATTTCAACTTCTGGTTTCTTTGAAACGGGCCAAATGCTGAAAGATGCTTATGGAACAATCCGAGTACATAGTCCTTCTTGATATTCAACCACGTTTTTCTCTAACTTCTTAAATGTTTTCTCACCCATACTTAATTGAATAGCAGTTTTTCTATCAATTTTTTTTATCAAACCTTCCAACCAAGTTGTCACAGAAACACAAATCTTATGCATTTGTATTTAACCAATTTGTTATTAGTGATTAATGAAATCACTTTGTTACTATAATAAGTACAACTGGCAGAAACAACTAACTCCTGGCAATCGTAAAACTCCATCAGTGGAGTAGGCATATGCCAGTGTACTAAGAAGAAGCCCGTGGGTCTCAGGTGGGCAGTGTCAGTGGGCATTGACCGATCTTTTATATAGCAAGTATGGAGAGTGCCAGTCAGTCCAGTAGTCACTCAAAAGGAGAGTCATTGAGAGAGGAACTACTGTCTATCTATTCATCCACAATGTCACCCACATGCAGGTGGTCAGCATTATTGACAAGACTCCAGAGCCAGGTCCACAGCTGATTCTATGCTTGGGTTAACAGAAATACTCCAAAACTGTTCCAGCTTTAACTTACAGTTAAAATGACAAGGCTTCTCCTGCCTATATATTTGCAAACTTGGACTGGCTAGGACTTCAGAGTATGTGATAATTTTACTAACATGTGGATGCTCTACTTGATTGAATAAACTCAAAATTATATCAGAGCCACTCTCTGGCTTTTGTTCAACTGCTGCTTTAGAAGCAAGTGCTCCCATGTGATACATCTGAGAGCTCTTCACAAGGCCATGGAAATTAGGCACTTCACTTCTTTGGATGGTAATGGCAATAGCCTCAGACTCAAGATATTCATTTCTCTTAATTAAGCTGTTTTTCCTGAATTAATTTTAAAATTTGCAAATGTGTATGAATAATTCGAATAGATTATTTGGCTAAAAGATACAGTGGCTATGTTTTCATTATCATTGAGCTTGATCCACTTTTTGCACCCACTTTTGAACCACCAGGGAATGTTATTCCATGGTAGACTAGAACACAACCCATCACTTTCTATTCAAATGCTAAATCACTTAAAAACCAGTTTGGCCAAATGCTTCTAACCATTAAGAAAGCATAACTGATAGATATTTCTTAAGCAACCATTTTATGACTTTTCCTCTTCCAATAATAAAGCACCTCTTAGTTTCCATATTTTTTAGTGAAGTAAGAAATCATTTGTCATGAGCAGAAAGCTCTTAATAATGATTTTATGGGTTTTCTCACCCTGCCAACCATTAGTACAACAGGATGTGATCCAAGATTAAATGTTGTTTTAGCACTTTTGCATATTAAATACTTGTGAGAATGCTTCCTTTAAAAGTCACACACATTTCTTTGCACAACCCACTTAAAATGCAAAATAAACTGTGATAGTAAAAAATCTTAATGGGTGTAGAAGTCCAGAAATAATAGTTCTTAGGCCAGATCTACATAGGATCTGTTCCCAAATGTGCTAGCTGTGAACTGGAGCTTTGGACAATTTACTTAATCCTTGCAAGTTACCCCTTCCATAAAGGAGGATATTAAGCTCTATCCTGCAGTGTTTCTGTGAAGAGGATTTGAGATGCTGCCAATAAGAAGCTTGCAGAGTGCCCTGCATTCAGTAAAAAACTCAGTCAACGGGGGTCGCCTTTCTCCCTTTTCTTGCTATAATATCCTAGGCTGAAGGACACACACGCTACTATTTGATCCTTCCTAGCATCAGTCCCGTCTGGCCACCACCTTCCCAGACATTGCTTCCTGAAGTCGTTTGTCCAATGCCAAACCAATGGTCCTGATCCTAACAGCAACAGTAAGAGATTGAAAAGCATTTTTGTTAAACTACAAATGAATTAAATAGTATTTGTTAATAGTATTCTTAGAGTATACTGAGCATGTTAGTTGATATTATTCATACATGAACATGGATATAATTTGTTTTACTTGTTTAATACAATATTGGTTGGAAACCCCAATGGTCCTTGATACTTGGAAGGTGTGAAATCAAGTGTATTTTACAAAGGCGACAAGCACTTCCTGGGAGGTCTGATCAGCTGCCTCTCACACTCATCTCTTTATCTCAGCTCCCATTCTGCCCTTGGATCACCCATAAATCGCCCACACATTGCCTTCTCTTCCCAGCAATGTGGCATAAGGGTTAAGGATCTTGGTTCCGGGGCAGACTTCCTGAGTCTACATCCACCTCTGCCAAGTCATGTGTATAACTTTAGGTGCTTTCTAGTGCCTCATTTTCCATATCTGTAAAATGGGTCAAGTGAGTTAATACTGGTAAAGCACTTAGATGAGTACATAGCATGCTTACTGAGGGTTGTGAAGGAAACCAGAATATGGGGATTCCTGGGTGGCGCAGCAGTTTGGCGCCTGCCTTTGGCCCAGGGCACGATCCTGGAGACCCGGGATCGAATCCCACGTCGGGCTCCCGGTGCATGGAGCCTGCTTCTCCCTCTGCCTGTGTCTCTGCCTCTCTTTCTCTGTGACTATCATAAATAAATAAAAATTTAAAAAAAAATAAAAAAAAGGAAACCAGAATATGTCACCCCAAATATGCCTCTCTGAGATAAAAATTATTTTGAATTGGAAGCAATGAAGAAGCAGTAAATGCAGAAAAGGCTCCCCCTTTCTGTGTAAAGGCAAGATTCTCATTAGTCCAGAGATGACATCAGAGAACTCTGAATAAACCTTATCCTCTTCATCACCTCTTCACCATTTGCTATCTCTAGCCCAAACCCCGTGTCTTGTTAATTCTTCACAAATTTATTGCTTCTGGGACGCCTGGGTGGCTCAGCAGTTGAGCGGCTGCCTTCAGCTCAGGGCCTGATCCCGGAGTCCAGGGATCGTGTCCCACATCGGGCTCCCTGCATGGAGCCTGCTTCTCCTCCCTCTGCCTGTGTCCCTGCCTCTCTCTCTATGTCTCTCATGAATAAATAAATAAAATCTTTAAAAAAACAAAACCAAATGTATTGCTTCTTCATCTAAAAGGTATAAAGCTTCCTGCTCTGGTCACCTTTGGATCTTCATTCTTTTGTGAAGGCTCTTATGTGCATGTAAAACTTTAATTAAATTTGCATTCTTTTCTCCTGTTAATCTGTCTTTGTCAGTTTAATTTTTCCACCTAGTCAGGGACCCTGAGAGGTCAAGGAGAACTTTTTCCTCCCCTACAGTTGTTCCTGTGGGCTATCAACAGTGTGGGCACTTACTAATGTATTAGCTTAATATTGTTACTTAAATGCCCATGAATTGAAGGCTTACTACGTTTTCTGGACTGCAAATAGAAACAATGTCTCACAGTTCCTCCCTGCACTGGCAGGCAGCACACATTTATCTTTTTACTCTTAAATCAAGAATCTGATTGTGCACATACATTCTTCTTGGTCATTAACAGGCCAGGAAATAATTTCCAAATAATCTTGGACGTCTCCTCTTCCTACCCTCAGAGCCCCGCACGGCCATCACACGTGCATTCTGGTGGAACAGAAGTGGCCTTCCCTGTCTGCCCCCCAGCCCCCCCTCCCCCATGCCCAGCCCAGCCTGGTTTAGTGTAAGGGGAAGTTGGCAGCGTCCAAAGCTGGTTAACACTCTACTGAGCAGGTCTGTTGATTCTGCATTATGATTATTGATCCTTTGCCCAGCCAATAGCCTGAGGCGAAAGTTTTTGTGTGTGAAAAGAGCTGACCGAGTGTGGCTTACTGAGCCAGACAGACTCCATGAGCTGCTCTTCACAGGGCCCCTCCATCCTGCGTCGGCCTTAAGCAACTGACCATGAGCCTTGGCAGCAGGCCCTCCAGTAAAGGAGAAGGACACCCGTGCGCTGCTCTCGCGGTGGCCCCTTCTTCCCCGCCCAAGAGCCGCTGTCATCACACTTGGATATCACAGAAATCTCACTGGAGCTGCCACTTCCTATCTTTCAACCCCTGTCCAGAGAGACATTACTAGTCTAGACATCTAAATCAGCCACCCGTTTTTGTTTTTCTGGACGGCAGCAAGCATGCAGATTACTGGCTCTGACAAAGAAGGTGGCAATCAGAGGTCTCTGGTACATTTGGGAATAAATCCGGTAAGAAAGTTTCATCCATCTCCTGTAAGGCAGTGCCTGGGATTTAGATCTGTAATCATTAACTCCAGGTGTGTTTGGTTTTTTCTGGCCCTAAAAGGTTTCGAGTCCAGTAGGACCCAGAGGTCTTCGCCATCCACCTAAGATTAATGGACTCTCAAGGATGCCATGATAAGGAGGCAGTAGAGGAAATGAACTTCTCTCAGTCCTATGATGATTTCAGTAGTTAACATTTTTTGAGCAGCGACAACAAATGGCATTGCTCAGACTCTCTGCCTTGTGTGCTACCTCCTTTGCACCTGATAAACAATTCTGTGAGGTAGGTACCAGTATCAGCCCTATCTTATAGCTTAGAAACTGGATATCAAGGGCTAGAGGTAGTTACAAATGGAGCTGGGGGATATGAAGCCAGGTGGTTTGACCCAGAGCCATATTCTCAACCACTATGCTCTATTTAATTATTGGCTGGCTTGGTAGGCTACTGAAGCATGGGGGGGGGGGGGCGGAAATCCACTCAGATGGATCTCTTCCCCTCACTCTGTCACTGTGCCCCCAACAATGGGATGTAAAATCCCAGTGATAAACATGACATGGTAGTTCATGAAATCTGCAGCATAAATCAAGAGTTGGTGTACCGCAGCTCACAGGCCAAGTCCAGTCTCCTGTCTGTTTTTATACTGCTTTTGAGCTAGGAATGGTTTTTATATTTTCAAATAGTTGGAAAAAATAAAAAGAAAAATAATATTTTGTAACGTGAAAATTATATGAACTCCAAATGTCAGTGTCTATAAATAAAGTTTTATATTTTGCTAACAAAAACACCTGTATGTGTTTCCTCCCTTGCTCTGTAGGCATCGGCACGATATCATTGATGTTGCCTCCTAGCCCACAGAACCTGAAATATTTCCTCTCAGACCCTTTACAGAAAAAGCTTGTTGAACCCTGATGTAATTTATCTTAATCATATTTTTTTTCTGTGGCAATATAAAAGTTACATTAAAAAATTAAGATAGAGGGGCACCTGGGTGGCTCAGTTGGTTAAGAATCTGATTCTTGATTTCTGCCCAGGTCATGATCTCAGGGTTGTGAAGTCAAGCCCCATACAGGGCTCTGCGCTCAGCCTCTGCCCCTCCTCGTCCACTCATGCTCTTTCTCTTTCTCTCTCTCTCTCTAAATAAAGAAAAGTTAAAACAATTAAAATAGAAATGGGAGAAGAGATCAGTTCAGAGCTCCTGCAAGAGATGCTCTGCTTCAGAATGGCACACAGAAATCTCTCCCTTCTCCCTCCCTTATATTCCTCTCCTTCCTCCCACCGTCCTTCACTCAAAGCATTGTTGGTGGGGAGGGTGCAGGTAATGCAAATTGTAGGTTGGAAGAATGCAGAAGATTGTCTAATTTAAAAGTTACTTATGTTTCAGACTTCACAGGGCAGCAAAATTTAAAAAATTAATGGAGACTAACATTGGATTGTTTTATTTATATTTTGATATGTCAAGGCAATGACTATCTTTAAACACAAGCAAATCTATCCTCCTACTCCTGAGCCCACAGCAAATTTATCATCTACTCTTATCATTCCATAAGAAATAGCAAGTTAATTTTTTTAAAGACTTTTCTATTTGAGAGAGAAAGTGCAAACTTTTGTCCACAAAGGGAGAATCAGAGAGAGTCTTAGCTCACTCCACACTGAGCGTGCAGCCTGACTCAGGGCTCGATCTCATAACCCCAATTACAACCCTGATCATGACCCCAGCTGAAACCAAGAGTCGAGCACTTACCTGACTCAGCCACCCAGATGCCCCAAGGAAAAAACAATTTAAAAGACTATAAAGGAAGCAAGTGAATGCTCACAGTCTACAGGATGCTCCTTTAAAGTGCATCTTACTTCATAAGTAGTATCTACACTGTTTTTACTTTTCTCATTTCCCTTGGTCAGTGGAAGTCTATATTGCCCAACATAGGTGTGACTTTGGGAAGCACTGAACTAGTTATAACTGTCTCCTCTTTTCCACTCACATCCCTTCTGGTCAGCCACTATCTGCTTAGTGACCTACTGCTGCACAATTTTCTCTCTGAGCGGTGTCAGCAAGCTAATCTCATATAGCGTAGTCCACACTAGTGAATTAATTTTTAAAAATACACCCTGTAACTGACACAATTTTTACCAATGAATGCCTTTTAGCACACGCACACACACACACACACACACACACACACACACTTCTTCCATAAATGTCACAAGTGGTAGAAAATTTGAACTCCAGGCTGACAGATAAGACACATATTGGGGCAGAAGGGGCCACTTTACTTGCCTGCCTGGTTTGCCTATGCATGATGAGGTCTTTCAGAAAATATCTTTGATACCATTACTTGTTTAAAAAAGTAGCTTGTATATAAAACTCATCTATTCCTTTTTCATTTCACAACTAGTGAAGAAGCACAGTCAAACCAGGCATGTCAGAGTTCTCATTGATCTCTCCAGGGATGCCACTTCAGACGGAGAAAGTCTGGAGAAGGAACCCTTAGCTCTTGTCCACATGGGAGATGATCCCAGGCCTTTCACCACTTCCAGGAGCTGTTACTTGGCTAATTATGCCAATCGTCAAGAGCAAATCTAAAAAGCGAATATAAGAATTTTACATTTTTCAGCTTTGGGTTCTGGGAGAGTTGCTAGAAGTTTCCAGAAACCTCACACTGTATCACAAAAATATGAGACATCTCAAGGAAAAATCCATTTTCTATCTATGAGCCTAAAAGTCATCCAAAAGGAACACAAGAAGTTGAAGGTCACCCATAAGACCAGGCCAGTTTTCCAAAAACCTTCTTTGGGTTTTTGGGAAGACTCTGATCTGATACTATTTGAAAATCTGGACACTACTTGCGTAACAATATTATTCTTAATAATAAGGAGAAAAAAAAACAGGTTCACTTATGTATGTGAAAGTTCATCCAGAAAGAGGGTTATTTAAATACTTTTCAATGTCTCCTCTTTGTGTGTGTGTGTGTGTGTGTGTGTGTGTGTGTGTATGAAAACCAGAATAAGATGATAAATAAAGAATACAAAATAATACCAACGCATTAGACAAGAAAAACAGGTAAACGGACAAAAACAGATGAAAATTGTCAATTGTTGGAAGCTGAATGGCCAGCTTTATGCCAACTGGACAGGTACATTTATAAATACTTTGACACATACCTCTGTTCCAGTAAAAGATAAGACACAAAACCAGAAAATAAAAAAGATAAACTCAAAGATAAAAGTTAGATAAGACAAACATTCCTGGTGAGCAAAATGCAATGACAACACAAAGCAGTGGGAGGGACTGAGGCATCACATAGCTGGATTGAGTCTAGAAGCCAACTGTGGTGCTTTAGAATTTGGCTCCTGTGCATGATGGGAGGGTGAGCCAAGAAAGACCATTTTCACATTATTTGGATTGGGATCATGAAGTACACCCAATAGAGGCCATTCCAAAAGGGTCGGTACACACAGAGGAGAAAGAAAAAAGAAAAACAATAAAAATTAGAATACAGAGCTGTGGTAGCTAGCCTCCATCATGGCCCCCAGTGATCCCTCCTCTTGGCAGCCATGCTCTTTTGTAGTCTCATCCCATATTTTTTTTTAAAGATTTTATTTATTCATGAGAGACACACACACAGAGAGAGAGAGGCAGAGACATAGGCAGAGGGAGAAGCAGGCTCCCTGTGGGAAGCTCGACATGGGACTCAATCCCGGGTGTCCAGGATCAGGGCCTGGGCTGAAGGTGGCGCTAACCCGCTGAGCCACCTGGGCTGCCCTCTCATCCCATATTGAACCAGGGTTAGTCTGTTTGACCAATAGGACAAATATGATGCCATACACTTCTGAGAGTCATAAAATAGCATTGCAATATCTGCACTGTCTTGGGTTATTGCTTTGAGGAAGCAATTGCCAGGTCAAGTCAGGGAGCCTTATGAAGAGGTATGTGTATTAAGGAACTGAGGCCTCTGGTAACAAATCTGTGAATGAGCTATCTTGCAGGCTAGTGTTTCACCTCTGTCAAGACTTAGATGCCTATTGCCCCAGCCTACAGCTTTGAACCCCATGAGGGACCTGGAGACAGTACCACCCAACTTAGCTGCTCCCAGACTCCTTAGCCTCCAAAAAATGTATGAGATGATCAATGTTTGCCATTTTAAACTGAAAGATTTGGGGATGATCAATTAGGTAGTAATAAATAATACAGGGGTCCAACTAAAATGAAACATTTGATGGAAATGATAAAAAGAGAAATTCAGAAATCTCAGAAAATAGGGCAAAAGGAAAAGAGGTGTACAATGAGGGAAAAAAAGCTCAGAAGTTTTGAGGATCAATCCAGAATGTCCAGTATCTGACCAAATGGAGTTTCAAAAAGGTCAACAAGAGAAAATTAGAGGAAATGATCAAAGAAATCACATAAGAAATGATTTTTTTCAGTGAAGAAAATGAATATTTGGATCGATAGGGCCCACTGAATGTCCCTCTCTTACAAACACACACATCTGAGGCACATTGTCAAAGCATTCCAGAACACTGGGGACAACAGAGAAGATTCTAGAGGGAAACAACAAGAATAAACAGTTACATACAAAGATCTTGGAATCAAAACAGCATTGGATATGTCAACAGTAATACCATGAGGGAGATATGGCATGAGGCCTTCAGAATTCTGGGGGAAATGGATTTTCAATGTAGACTTTTATACTCACCAAACGATACATTAAATTTGAGGAGACACAGATTATTTTCAGGTACATAATGAAGCAAAAATATTACCATCCTGGCATACTTTTGTGGTTAAGTACTAGAGGATGTGCTCCACTGAAAAAAAAATTAATAAAAAAATAAAAAAGGAACTAGGTCAAGAAACAGGAAGACCTAGCATCTAAGAGCGAGGATCTAACTCGAAATGATTATCTCAGGATGATCAGAGTATAAATAACTCAGACTGGAGCCAGGGGGTGGCAGCCCCTGGTAGGGAGGACACCAAGAAAACTGTCTGACAAGTGTGACAGTAGAAAAATTTAAAAGTTCAGGAAAAACAAAAGTTTGTCCAAGAAAGTTTACGAACCTGAAAAGCAGTGGCTTAGCAATGAACACAATTTCCAAAATCATATACTGCTAATTTCACCTGAAGTTTTGATCTAAGCATATTGGGAAAATTTGAGGAAAAGGAAGGTTGTAGGTCACAGAAGTGTCCTCACCACCTGTGCTACAAGTCAATAGACAGTTTTAAAATAACTCTATACGTCTGTTCTTTAGAATGTGACAGTAAATAAGTAGAAGAAATAGTTGGAAGACTTAATAGTGGTTGCCTCCTCGGAGGGGACTGTGGGGGAGGTTCAGCTGGGGGGGGGACTTTGTTTTTGTTCCAAGTCTTTAATATTACAAGTATTTTGCTATTATTAATTATTATGTTACTATCCGTATTTTTTTTTACTTTGTTAAAAATTCACAATGAAAAAGAAAGTTCATCTCAAAACCAGAAAATTTCCTGTTAACTTTACATTTGAAGTCTAGTAATTTATTGTTTTCTCAATCTAAAAAACATTCTAAGTTCATTGTCACTGATGTTTTTCTCCCATTTGGAAAATCACCAATCTAGCTTTGACTTCCCAGTAGGAAAAAAAAAATGCAGTAAGAATAAACAAGGGAAAATTTTAAAGAAAAATGATTGAATCGTTTGATGAAGAAACCTTTGGCTGATTCTCTGCCAGAGAAGGTCAATCCTAGAGGTTGCCTGACCTACCACTTGCTAGTGGTAAGGGACCAACAGGCTCTGCTGTTCTAAATCATAGGATTTTAAGACTGCAAGAGGCCTCCAGGGTTCATCTGCCCAGATTTTATCTAGAGCTCAGAATCTCTCCTTTTCTCTTGTGCAAAGATGCCAACTACATTTTAGGGAGACCAGCAAACTTACAAGTATACGTGCCATCATACATGCTAGTTCCCCTGCCCACTGCCCTGGAGGATTGGAGAGGTGGGGCTCACAAACCTGTGGGCTTTGTCTCACCTGTGCCCACATCAGGGAGAATAACTCTTTATGGCTGAATTGGGCTGGGGCTCTATTCCTGAAATTATCTTCTCCCTAAAGTGAAGGACAGTAAAAGCTGTCTAATTAACGCTTTGATTGGGGCGGGACATAAGCCAACAAATCACAAACATAAAATCTCTCTAAAGGATAAGGAGAGAATCTGATATCCTGAGTTTGCTTTTTAAAATAAACCATAGAAATGTTTGGAATGTTTTTGTTGCATTTGTTACCATGAAGGTACTTCTTCGATAGCACCAGTTCAAATCAAATTGTGATTAAGAAAAATCTATTTAGTTTCACAATATCCCAACTGAAAGTTAGGATAGTGGTTCTCAACTGTGAGTATACAAAGATTATCTGGAGCCGTTAGAAGTCTTAATTTTTCTAGGATCCCAGGCCTAGAGTATAGTTCTGAGTGCCTGGAATCCGCATTTGCAACAAAGAGCCCAGGACATAGGGCCACAGGAGTTCCCCAGACCACACTTTGAGAATCAGCTTTACCTATTCAGCATTAAACAGAAACTGAGACTCCTCTGGAAAACTATTACACTTATGCCTGTGGTATTTATGAAATAAGAAAACAGTATTTCTTTTTAGGATTAATTTTCAACCATAAATAAATTTCCCAAATTGTATTATGTCACTTCCCTGATTAAAATTGTTTGTTCATTCCTTAGGGCTGGCAGTGTCAAGTCTAAACTCATCAGCATGACGTACAAGGCTCTTTGTATTCTGGTCTCCCCTATTTCCCCAGCCTCGGAGGCCACTGGTCACCCCGAGCTCTCTCTTGCATTCCTGGGATTTTCCACATGGTCCTTCTGTGGCCTGAATGCCCACTTCTCAATACCCCTGACTCTGCTTGGCTAAGTTGTGCTCATTCTGGAACAGTTCAAAGGTTACCTCTTTCCAGAAGACTACCTTCCTAAATCCTCTAGGTAGTTACTTGCTCTCTCATCTATTTTGTGCATAACTGCTCTTATAACACCCATCTAATTGCATTGTAATTATTTGTTTCTCCATCATCTAACAAAGCTTCTCATAGGAAGTCACATTTTACTCATCTCTCTGTTCCTAGGGGAGGACAGTTCACAGGGCAGGGGAGGAAGGGAGCAATTCTTCCCTGGGCGGTGGCGGGGGAAATTTTCCTTAGCTGTGTCCCATGACACCTGGGCTTGTTGGATTATAAAACAAAGCCCTCAAGATGTACCTGAGTGGTGGGGGGTGAGGGCCCCTATATATGGAAAGGTATAAAGGGAAATGTAACAAATTCTCCCACCCCGCCTCCAGCAGAAGAAACAGCACATTATAAATATGATTGAAGTCCTCTTGTCTCTGAATCTTCAATAAAATTTGTTCTGTAAAACTGCTTGATCCTGGGAAAAGTGGGCAAGCAGCACGCTGTCCTGCTCTGGTTCATGAGTGGAAGAATAATTGTGGAAATTGAGATGTGGGTGAGATTCAGTCTTCAGCAAGTCCAGGAAATCAGAAGGGGACTCTATCAAGAGAATGCAGGCCCCAGGGAATTTGCAGAAATCTTGGGCAGAATTTGGATTTCCCATGGATTTGAGATGGTATTCAAAGAATTTCAAGTAGTTTGAAATCTCAAAGGACAGGATACTCCTACATAGCAGTGGGGCTGCAGTCGCAAATAGTAGATGTTCAATAAATATTGACCATATGAAATGATTGATTACAGCGAACTAGGTACATAAGGTTGGTAGGCACAATTTACCTAACTACGTGAGATGTGTAACTACCATTAAAGCAACAAAAGGAGGTTAAAAATGAAACTGGGCACACGTCAGGAATAATACAATGCTTCATGGCACTGAAAACAGACTATGGGGAGATAAGCATATAAATGTGATGCTGACAGCTGGAGTGAGACACCACACAAAAATAAATAAGAAAGTGTAAGCTATGTCTCTGGAAAAACAAACATTTGGATATTTTAGACATTTTGATGATTGACTGAATTTTTCTTCTCATTCAGATGGCTAATGCCAAGTAAATAAAAATCATAGGAGCAGGTGGACAAGAAAGCCACAGGAGAATTACTCAGAGTCCTTAGGATTGGCACTGGGAAAACACAATGCTGTAGCTGGCACAGTGTAGTGTTACAGATATAAGGGCCTACGAGAAGGTAAAGGCAGGAGCCCTAAAGCACAGTGAGCTGAAAAGGCAAAGATAAGGTGGAAATAATGGGTCAGAGGACAGACTTCATTCCGTACTCTTATTTTAGATCGGAAGAAGGGAGACTTTGCACAATGGTGGTATCTGTTTTGGAAGAATGCAAAAGAATACGAAAAATGGAGTTTTTTTTTATGAATTAGGAAATTAAGTTTTAGAATTAAAGGAAAAGTAGGCAAAAATAACAATTTAGAATTCAAAGCAATTGGGGTCCGGTCACTAAATTTCTAAATGTTAAACATCAGAAATCTTCTGGGGCTCTCTGAAGATGAATGTGTTTTCACACTTCCCTAGTATTTGCTTTGCTCCGCTCTTAATATTAAAGATATTGTTTGTTGTTGCTAAACTAGAGTTTGATTCTCCAACTTGGATCAACAGAGCAAGCATCTAGATAGCTTGCCTCATTGTTAGTTTTGGAAAGAAGACTACAGAAAGAACAACAAAAGCATATTTAAATTAGTTTTCTTAAGACAGAGATGTAATCAGTATCATATCCTGGTAAGAAATGCAGTGCTTTGGCTTTTACATGACATCTTTTCAAATGTGCAGTCGTATTTAGAAAACCCTAAAAAAAAAAAAAAAGGTTTAGCCATTCTGGCAAACTCAAAGGAATTATACACACACAGACACACACGCGTCCACACACATCTACACAATTTCGCAGCTGTCCTTTGATAAGGTGTTGGTAGCTAGGGTTCATGGCTGCAGCAGGGACGTGTGCTGTGTGTAGTCTTTCTACAGTGTTGATATTCAGTCACATTCAGGTATGGCAAAAGTCATTAACTCTGGGAGTCTGAATGTGTATTTTAATGGATTTTGGAATGTGTATTTTAATGGATGAATATGAAAATCACAGCAGTGCTGACAGTATCATCTGGCCTCCTGCAAGCACCGTCTTGTTTGCAGAAACATTCTGCACCAGGGAACAAGCAAAGCCAGTAATGTCCCAAATAATGTTTAACTTTCAGGCCTTCAAAATTTTAATACTTTTTCTCCAAAGAAAAATAGGTCCCATCAGAGACTACAGCAACCAAGGATTCTGCGTGGGCACATTTCTTCTCGAGTCTTTATCTCTACTATTTTTAAAAAATTTTTTTATCTCTACAATTGAATAAAGTTGCTAAAATCACAAATTTTATTTCTGAATCTTCATGTGGTAAATAAACTCATAGATGCCATCTAGATGATTTTCACAATTTGCAACATCTCTAGAAAGAGAGGAAGACCTCTAAATTAACTACCATGTAGTGATGGTAAAACCAACATTATGTTTTCTGTCCTGTGTCAGCTTTTTCTATAGCCCAAACGTATGAACTGTGGCTATTGGCACAAATACCCAAATAAAATAGAGCTATAGTCAAGAAAACACGGTGGTTAAAATCAAGTTATTGCAAATGTTTAAAACCAGCAAATATGCCGTCAGAATGTGCACACCTGTTGCTTGGTGAATAACATGCTTAACAAATGGCTTGTTTACAAGGTTGAAATCAGCATAAATAAAGACACTAATCAATATATGATCATTAAATGAGGGTCTCATTTGGATGCAGGGCTGTTGGGGAGCATGAAACATTCTAAGAAATACAGTTTCTAGATAACTGAAGCTTACCCCTAAAAGTACCCAATCTTTGATCAACTGTCATTGCATTACATGGTCTTTTATCTTTGTAAATAGACTGTAAGTGACATAATCCTCCCTTTCTAGACACTATTGCTGTCACTGTCAACACTTTTGTGACCCAGTGGATTCTTGGCACTCAACTGATGATGAAGAAATATTTGTTGAGTGATGCTATTGCATGTATTGAGATATTTGCATCTATATCATTTGATTGCAGGATGGTATGTGGCTTCAATAGTTAAATATGCTTTTTTTTTTTTTCCTTCGGATGGAGGCTCTTTTCATGGGATCAGACATTTTGCCTTTCCTTCCTTCTACTGTTGACTTCCTGCCTGTATCTGTTTGCACCTCTTCCCACATTTCTGATTCAGACATTTTGCTAATTAAGAAATCAGGTAACTAAAGTTTGGTAGGATTGCTTATAAACTCAGAATAAAGAGACTCTCGGTAAGCTTGGAGGGCCTCAATGATACATGAAGTTCAGGAGCTTTATAGCATTGTTCTGGCTTTTTATTATCTTCTAGATAACTGAAATCCCTGGGTAACGATGTGTTTATATAACGAATAAGTTAAAAGTTACAATAAAATGTATAAAGGCATATTTAAATATCCTCTCATTTAAAAAAAAACTTTTTTGTGGTATATAACATTTATCATCTTAACCATTTTTAAGTGTGCAGTTGAATAATAGTAAGTACATCTGCATTGTTGTGCAACCAATCCCCAGAACTCTTTTCATTTTGCAAAACTGAAATTCTGTTCCCATTAAACAATTCCCCATCTTCTCCTCTTCCCCAGCCCACAACAACCATTCATTCTTTCTCTATGAATTTGACTACTCTAGGTGCCCAATCTAAGTGGAGACATGCATTATCTGTCTTTTGGCATATTTTAATTAGCATAATGTCTTCAAGGTTCATCCAGGCTGCAGCATGCAAATACCCTCTTATTTGTTTTATCATAATATCTTTTTAAAAAAGATTTTATTTATTTATTTGAGGGAGAGAGTGACCATGAGCTGGAGGTGGGGTGCAGAGAAAGAGGGAGAGAGACAAGAAGACTGTCTCCTGAGTGTGGAGCCCTATCTGGGGCTTAGTCCCAGGACTCTGGGATCATGATTTGAGGTAAAGTCAGACAGTTAGCTGACTGAGCCACCCAGGCACCCCACAATTACATTTTTAATATCTAAAACATCTGTCACTGAAAGCCAAGGTCATGAGATGCATACCTGCACATGGGATGCTAGGAGAAGCTGAGGCAGTGTAAATGTGCCCATAAGACAGACAAGATTTCCTGAGGACTCAGTTGTGTACATTATAGCATAGCAATACAGTGGAATATTATGGAGACATACAAAAAGATGAAGCAGATCCAGATGCATTACCTTGGAGACAAGATATGACACCAAGTGAAGAAAATATACAGCTAAACAGTATGATCATATTTTTGTATGATACACATATGTCTGAAAATATATACATAGAATAGTTAAAAATGGTTATCTCTGGGTGCCTGGGTGGGCTCAGTCAGTTAAGCATCTGATTTCGGCTCAGGTTGTGACCTCAGGGCCCTGGGATCAAGCCCCATATCATGTTTTGTACTCAGTGGGGAGTCTGCTTGAAGATTTCCCTCCCTCTGTCCCTATCCCCACTTGAGTTCTCACTCTCTGTCTCTCAAATAAATAAGATCTTTTTAAAAAAATGGTTTTCTCTGGTGGTGGAATTAAGGTGTCTTACAAATTTGACTTCTTACTTCCTTGGACTGTTTTATAACTTTGGCATCTATATTATTTCACAATCAGGAAGAAGAAACAATAATAACATTCTCATTTAAAAAGAAAAAAGGAAATGATAATAATGATGAGGGAATGGTAGACTGGTGACCTATCCACAAAAATGAAAAACAAAAATACTTTGCTGAGGAAAATCTATTTTAGGTTTAGTTTATGTTATTTTCTAATTTCAATCCTACATTCTAAGCCAATTAAACAAACAAAAAAACAATGAAAGTTTCAGACATTCAAGAATGAGTCAGTCTGAAAAATATTTTCAGGTACACTTTTCATTTTTGTGGAGTTGGTAAACAGCGCCCTTTGTAGGTAATGGTGTGATAAGAAAGTTCTTAAAGCAGACACCCAGACTATAGAGCCCTACGAGTTTACAAAAAGCCTCTTCAGAATAGGAATAAATGGGAAGGAAGTGAACATACCCAGCAACCATAGTTCAAAGGATTTGGCAGTGAGTCTCAAGTTCTCCACACACAAATCTTTGAAATGTTTTTTACTTTACACAGCCAGTGCCTATAATAATGAACAGGTATTTGAAGAATGGAAAGCCAGTTGTAGGCCTAGAGATAGGATTGTAGAGTGTTTTTATAGATTGCAACTTAAGGAATAAAAAATGAAAAAAGACATGGCCCTGGACATACTCTATAGGAATCTAGATTTACAGCAAGACACAGAGAAAAGTTTCGGATCCTAAGCTGTCATGAAAACACATCTTCTGGGATGCCTGGGTGGCTCAGCGGTTTAGAGCCTGCCTTCGCCCCAGGGCATGGTCCTGGAGTCCCAGGATCGAGTCCCACATCGGGCTCCCTGCATGGAGCCTGCTTCTCCCTCTGCCTGTGTCTCTGCCTCTCTCTCTCTCTCTCTCTGTCTCTCATGAATAAATAAATAAAAAATCTTAAAAGAAAAAAAGAAAATGCATCTTCCTTTAAAATGTGTGAGAGACAAACAATATTTGTCTCAGCCAGAGAAACTACAAAGAACAAAATCCCCATCAAAGAAGACTTCTCTAGTAGAACAGTAGAAATGCTATTGGCATGTCCATATGCCTGTAGTTGTAATATACTTGAGTTGAAGAAACTATAAGAATTACTCAATACAACCTTCTAATCTTTAAATGGAGGAAAAGTATGATATATATTAATAGCCCTGTTTTCCATTGTGTATATTTAAGAGATTTTAATACACATGCATGGATTTTTACCAGATGACCAAGAAATCTCACATCAGTTTCCATTCCTAATTTTGTGGTTTGGTATCAAAGAGTCCCGGAGGTGTACAGACTTCTCAATGTGTGCAAGATAAAATGAACCAGATTCCAACTGACTTAAGCCATCTTCAGAATGGATGCTCATATACATATGGTACAGACCTAAGTTTCTGTCTGGAAACAGAGTTTCACCTGTGCTTGCTTCTAACACACAATCAGAATCTTTGTTATATCCGGGTCTTTGACTTTGTTTTCATGTGCTCCTTATCACCAAAAGGGCAGAAACAAAAGTTTACAGCTCTTAGGTATGGGTTAGAGCAGGGGTGGAAATACTGCCTGTAGGGCACATCTGGTCCACTGTCTGTTTTTGTCTGGACCTTAAGCTAAGAATGGTCTTATATTTTTAGATGTAGAAACACTATTACCCTTTCCAGGAGAACAGTTGCTCCAAATGTTGAGGACATTGCCTCTTGGCCCACAAGACTAAATATTTACTATCTGACTCTCCAGAAAAAGTTTGCTGATCCTTGATCTAGAGTAGAAAGATTTGGAACTGGATAGTAGGCAAACATACTTGAGTTATTTCTCAGACTGTATGGCTCTAGGCTGGTTGAAGACCCTCTCTGGGTCTCCACATTCTCACACACATGGTCTCTTTGTCATTTAATTCTAGTTTTTGTTTCAAGCTACACTGTAGCTATTTAAGAAATCCTAACAAACCTAATTTAATTTGCACAGCACACAGAGAATAGCACTGTGACCTTGATTTGCTTTGGAAGAAGCCAATCTGGGTCAGGATGAAGGGAAGTCATTATGATGTTTACAATTTTCCAAATATGAAACCCAAAAGTTTAACCAAAACAGGTTTGTTTATGAATGGCCGTGGCTATTCTAATTGAGTCGAGGACCATCTTTAGGGCAAGGGTCTTGGGTTTTACTTTAAACAAGTTTAGAATCCCTAAGCAGACCACAAGGGCAATGTTGTGTCTTGACTCTGAAGCCTCTCAACTACTTTTACCAGAACCTTACAAATCATGGATGTTCACGCATGCTGTTGCCTAACATCTGAGGCCCCACAGTGAGAACTACTGAGAATGTTCTTTTAGCATAAAGGCAGTGGTAATATGCATTGCGATGACTAAGAGCCACACAAAGTTGAAACACCATTCTAAACATAAATGGAAGTGCAGTGGACCCATAATAGCCAAAATATATCTGAAGGGAGGAAGTATGCTACTTGAGATTTCAAGACTTATTATACAAAGCTCTAAGGATGGAGACACTGTGGTGTTGGGTAGAGAAGGAACAACATAAAGAACCAAGAAATAGACCTGCTATCTATAATATTTATATTTATATTTATATTATATTTATATTTATATTTATATTTATATTTATATTTATATGTGGAATTTTTAAAAAAGATTTATGGATTTATTTAAGAGAGAAAGAGAGATCGTATACAAGAGGAGGGGGAGAGAAGGCAAGGGAGAGTCAGAAGCTCAAGGAGACTCCCATTGAGCCTGCGGTTTGATCACACAACTTGAGATCATGACCCTAAGATCATGACTTGAGCTAAAACCAAGAGTCAGATGCTCAGCTGGCTGAGCCACCCAGGCACCCTGGGACCTGCCATATATTGAAATCTTACATATGACTAAGCCAGCAAAGCACATCCCTGGGGAAAGGATAGGTGTACAATTAATAGTGCTGAGTCAATTGGTCATCCATCTAGAAAACAATGCAGTTTCTCCAGTTTGTACTTTACAAAGAGCTAATGGTAAATGGGCTAAGGACTGAAATGAAAACAAGATTTTTAAGCTTTTTGAAGAACATTTAAGAGTATTTCTTTATGATGTCAGGATAGGGAAAGGTATCTTAAACATGATTCAAAAGCACAGAGTGTGAATGAAAAGCCTGATGCATTCTATCATATTAAAGTAAAAAAACCTTTGTTTTCCAAAAGATTACATCAAGAGAATGAAGAGAGAAGTCATAAACTGGGACAGGGTATGTGCAGCATATATCACCAACAAAGAATTAATATCTTTGGAATCGATAAGAAAAAGACAAAACCATGGACAACAGATACGACCAGTCATTCCATAGAAGGGAGGAATACAAAAAGACCATAAACGTGTACAAACATGCTCAGCACCTTAAGTTATCAGAAAAATAGCAAGTTTGATGCAAAGTCAGGTATGACTTCATGCACACCATTTTTGCAAAAAATTAAAAGTGGGTCGCAGAATGCCAAAAATTAAGTGCCACAGCACCAACTATCGGTAAAGATCAAGAGAAACTGAAACTCATACCCTGCAGGAGACGCTGTAAGCTGTTTCCCAACATGAACATAGCATTTCCTGATCAAGATAAATATGTGTATACTGTATCCCACAGGCTTCTAGTATATTCTCTAGAGAAACCCTGACACAAGTGCACCAGGAGAGATATACAAACATAGTTTGTATATCAATATACAAACTATGTATAACAATAGTTCAGTGCACTATTGTTTGTGACAGTGAAAATAGAAAAGCTCCACATACACTTCAAGGTAGAATGGAGAAAGAAATACATATATATATTTATATATTTGCTTAGGAATGTGTGTGTGTGTGTATATATATATAATATATATATATGATATATATATATCATATATATATATATAAACTATAAAGAAAAATTAAAAAAATAACATGAAATTCCAGATGGCATTTGGTGGCCAGGAGATTGTGGGAAGTGAATACAGTTGCGGACGATCATGCTGGTATTTCAAAGTCACTGGTACTATCCTATATCTTAAAGTGTGTACACACCAGGGAGTTTATTTTGTGTTCTTTACACTGAGTTAGGAGTCTAGTGTTTGAATCCCCGCTCCACTACTTTTTAGGTGAGTGAAGTACCAAAATTTCCTGAGCTTTTCATTTCTTCATTTGGAAAAATGGAGGAGTGATAAAGAACCCTTCCTTATGGGTTCACGGGAAGCTTAGTGGAGATGATAACCTATAATGTTGGACACCAGTGTGTCAGCGGTTGTCATCAATAGTATTACCCCGTGATCTAGCTTGACCTCAGTGTGCATACAAATCAACCTGAAGGGCTTGTTGAAATGCAGATTCTGAATCAGTGAGTCTGGGGTGGGGCCTGAGAGTTTGCATTTCTGTCAAGTTCCCAGGTGACACTCTGTGGTGTGAGTAGAAGGATCCAGGCAATTCCTCTACTCCTATTGTTCCCACGTTGACTCCCTCCTTTTGCTACCTTCCTGGTCCTCTTTCTTCTGCTGTCTCCTCTTCTCTTAGTCTTCCTGTGCTCCACCTATTCTCCTGTCTCCATCCCAATCTATCAAAATCCTACTCACTCTTAAGACCCAAAATTGAATTGGTTGTACATTAAAATTGCCTGAGGAGCTCTTAAAATCTTGTGAAGTCCCAGGCTACACTTCAGACCAACTGAATCAGAATTTCTGGAGGCTGAACTCAGTCCTCATCTTTTTTAAAGCTGTCCAGGGTGAGAACTCCTGCCCTACAGCCTCAACTGAGTAGCTCCTGATCTCCCCAGATATGATGGGGTAACTCACCAAGACAATTCTCTTGTGACATCTGGCATCTTGCTGTTTTATTTAGTTACACAGGTCCTTGTCCTACTCTGCTTCATCAAATGAAAGTTCCTTAAGAGCGGAGATGTGTCTTAGTAACATTTAAAGCTTGTGAAACTCATAAGGGAGCATTTTGAATGATATTTCAAAAACATTTCTTGTATTGGGTTGTGTACTAGTATGAGTTTCAAGCATGAGATGGAACATAGTAATATACTGATAAATATTTAAAAAGTAATTTTCTTGCTTCCATGTTATTTTTAATTTCAGTTGATAGTAATTTCCAGTATAAACTAATATTTTCAAAAGTATACACATCTCTGCGATTATTTACAACCATAAAAATAATTTCCAATATAAGATATCAATTCTGCAATTATGGAGTATAATGAAAACATTGTAGGTCCTGAGGCACTGAAAATAAATGCTCTGTTTTAAGGAATGTCCTAATGTTTGTGCTATTGCAGAGATTGCCAGTCTAGAAAAACAGGATTTTATTGTTGAATATTAGCTTCAATAGGTGGATTATATTGTTTAAAATTGTGAAATAAAATATATCAGACCTTTAAATTTAAAGATAACACATGAAGTTTTATACAATTTTCATCAAGTAACCAAATCTATGTTTCTGCCTAAAGAAACTTTGTTTCTTATTTGGAATCTAATTTAATCTTTCCATAATTTTCATTTACACATTTTAAAGGTGAACCAAAAGGACACATGAATCCAGTTTTTCATCACTGCTGCTGCACAGGTACACACTCCATGCACTGTGTGCCTGCCCATGCATACAACCAGTCATTAGTCAAGCATACTGGAAATACTAAAAAATGGTTCTGATTTTTAAGATTTGTGTTTGTATGTGCACACACATTCACAAACACGCTTGACATTACACATTTTTTCCTGAGGATCCAGACACAGTGCGGGAATGTCATAGGTTCCTTGATTAAACAGGGAAGCTACATATAAACAACTTAAGAGACAAAGTGTGGTTGAGGCCAGTCTGGGGATAAAATTGGAAAATCCCTGGATTCTTGGTCCTGTGTCCAGCTGGGCAATTGTTGGGTAACAGGAGGATTAAGCTAAGAAAGAGGCATTCATAAGGAAAGCACAAATGAGAAATTCTGTTAGCTTATCTCTAGAAACTACAAAATTCTGTATTTTGAGCCATCATTTGCCTGTGTCCCTTCACGTATAGTGGATCAAATAATGTTTGTGAGAGTCTCTAGCAGCAGTAAAGGAGGGGGAAGCAGAGAAGAAGAAAAAAAAAGTGAGGTAGGAGGAAAGATGGAGAGAGAAATAGAAGTGAGAGAAGAAGAGAGAGCAATAAGCAAAGCACCAGGGCATCCAAAAATAACACCTTAGATTTATCAAACACTTGAGTGCCCAATCATTGCTCTAAGTACGCTATTTCTATAAATTCATTTAATCCGTACCACATATTACACATAAAAGAAAACCAAGGCACTGAGAGACTAAGTGACTTTCCCTAGGTCGCCCAGCTAGTAAATAATAGAAACTGGATTTGAATCCAGGTAGTTTAGATCTACCACATGCTATCAAGATGACACTCGATGATATTCATGCTGTAAATCGCTGTTCTCATGGAGAAGGCAAGCTCCATACTGCCAAAGATCTTAGCATTTTTTTCAGTACTGAATCTCTAGCTTCCATTTAAAAGTGAATATGAGCTAGTGAATATTTATTAAGTCCTTACTATGTGCCTGACACTGGTCTAAGTGCTGGAGATCCAGCAGGGAACATCCCACATCCACTCAAGAAGCTTATATTCTAGGGGAATGTACTTGAGATGTAGAAAATACATGCGGAGAATTATTGCTGAAAATAAAATAGGAGATAAAAATGGACTTTCCTCCTGTCATATAGGGCTCTTTTTTTTTTTCTTTTAATACTAGTAAACTAACACTATCAGTCTAATACAGACAGGAAACTTCAGATACCAAGGAAAGACAGCCATGGTTAAGGAAGTTAGGTCTTCAAGAAATACAGATAGCAAAAATTGTAACATTTGACAGGAAGGACAATGAAACATGAAAAAAACACTGGACTAGCCACAGAGAAAATGCATGTATAAATTACACAGGTGTCTGAATACAGGTGAACTACACAGCTCGGGCATTCTAGAACTTGTGAATGCCCTGCTATTGGCACCCTACAATGTTACACTGCCTTCGAAACACCAAGTTCCAATGAACCTTTATTTAATAGTACATGGTAATACAATAATTCTGGAAAGGAATTCCGCACCTGGATTTTGGCTGCTAACCAATCTTGAAATCAAACTGCCAAATAGGGCTTAGCGTACTGGCAAATCTTGAAGTCCTTTTTCACCAGTGCTCAGGTTAATGGTTAAGGGTTGGTATTTAAAGTATACCACAGTTTTTAGTTAATCATACATTGTCCCATGTGGTCTGAAGGATCTGCCAAAACAAGTAATGGCCAACTAGAGCAATGTCTCATTTGGGGTTACATGGTGCTCTGGACAAAATGAGCCTGGTTATCTGTTTCCAACAGACAGGAGTCGTTCATTTCAGTTGGAGAACTATATCCAACTGGAATGCTTGCATCTCATTAATGGTTTTAAATCTCTTGTTCCATTTAGAATCCTTTCTATCTTACAGTTGTTTCTCACTGGTGCCTGTAGTAACATCAGGTATTTCTCAGTTTTGAGAATGAACTATTTGTTTCTTTAAACACAGGACCCCACACCTTGGATTTCACAGCCTATTGAAATCAAGGTCAACTGGAAACTAATACTCTGCTTCCATTCTTCTTTTTGTGCCTTCAGATTTCAACTGAAACCACTGAGAGGACAGCCCCAACTACAATGTGAGTCTGGGATGTGACTATTTGCTTTTCAACCTAAAATATGTTGGGTTTTCTTCCTTCCTTCCTTTCTCTTTCTTTTCTTTCCTTTTCTTTACTTCTTTCTTTTATCTTATTTTTGATTCTGCTTTCCGATCCTACTCAACTATGTTGCTCCTATTATACTACTGTTAACATTTTACCAACAAGGAAATTTTTTTTTATTCCTTCTCAGTGGAAATGTTTCATGTCTTAAAACTATTCATGACCTTGTAAATAGGAAGATTTTTTTTCCACAGAAAATATTCCCTTGGTCTTTACACAGATACTAAGTCAAATTTATTCAACTTTTATTCTCTCACTTCCTTCTTCTATTTTCTTAAGATTTATTTATTTTAGAGATAGAGAGAGTGTATGAGCAGGGGGAGGGGCAGAGGGAGAGGATGAATCTCAAGCAGACTCCCTGGTGAGCATGGAGCCCAATGCAGGACATAATCCCAAAAGAAAGAACCAAGAGAGGGGTACCTGGGTGACTCAGTTGGGCTATTGAGCTCTAGAATACAGATTTATCAAGATAACATCTCAAATCAACTTTAAAAAATGCGTTTGTTCAAGCAACACCATTTTGAAAAACAAGTAAGACGTTTCATGATTTTGACATTACAATTAAATGTGAAACATACAATTCCTAACCTAAGTTTAAGTAAATGTAAGGGGAAAATTCTTTACATTTCCTGCAAGGTTGAAAATTTCCTATAATAGAATTTTAGAAAAAAAATGCAAAAAAAAAAAAACCCCTCAGGTGAAAAATAAGCTGACATGCTACTTTTGCAGTAGGAAACTGAAGCCATAGCCATGATTGTGAATGGACATCATGCAGCTGATGATAGAGACAAGTTTACAAGTGCAACACACGGAGAAATAAGATGTTCTTTCAGTTTTCTTAGAGAATCCTGCTTTTGGGGTGTGCACAGGTTTCTAGAACTAACAATCTAGACCATATGACATTTTAGCTCTATTTGTGTTGCTGAAAGAGATCAGAAGATGCCATTTCCAAATAACCCACTTTGGTAGAAGGGTTATTTTGAGGTGAAGGCAACTGAGAACAAAAGAGATAGAGGGTATAGGATGTGCTCTCTGCCCTCCCTTGATCTGCCTCAAAGCAACCTATTTATTTCCCTTATAAAGGTCTTCTCCCCAACTCCATACCATGAAGAGGAGAACCCTTAACCACCAGCGACAGAGACAGTATTGAGGTGAGTCTGCATAAATAACCCTTAATGAGTAACTCTTGCCTACCATTAACTTCCCGCACGTATTTACCACGCCTAGAAGCCTAACCCCTTTTCCCCGTCAGTAACTTTTCTATAATTTATTGCCTTTTTAAAAAATTGATTATTTATTTATTTATTTATTTATTCATGAGAACACACAGAGAGAGGCAGAGACATAGGCAGAGGGAAAAGCAGGCTCCCTCTGGGGAGCCTGATGTGGGACTCGGTCCCAGGATCCCGAGATCACACCTTGGGCTGAAGGCAGATGCTCATCTGCTGAGCCACCCAGGCATCCCAATTTATTGCCTTTTGTTAAAATAGTATGTAAGCCCCAAGTCTAAACATTTCCTTGGATTTTTCACTTCTGTGGGGTCCCTGTGCATGTAAAAATATTACCATCATATAAAAGTTGTATGCTATTTTTCTGTTAATTTATCTTTTGTCAGTTTAAATCACAAGCCTCGGGCATGAAACCTAAGGGGCTAGGGGAAAAGACTTTCCTCCTCTCCCCCACCAAAGGTCCCGCTATCAGTGGTTTTGTGAGTGTGGGGAGTTTTGTTAAGTCCTAGCACCTGTGTATATTAGAAACATCCACCATCATCTTTCTTATTTTCTGAAAATGGGTGACTATTAAATCTACATGCATTCTTTAAGCACCTATGGTGTGCCATGGCTGTGTTTGGAACCATGAAAAAAATCCCACTGGGGACCAGCCTCTAAGGAGCCACAGATGTAAAATGGAAGAGATGAGAATCAAGGAGAGAACAATCACCGGTTGCAACCCTATGTGGAACTGGTGCTGAGACAATGGAGGAAGGGAAGGTGCCTGGGACTGCTGGCACCCAGGGGAGACTTTGTAAATGCTTGAATCCCATATCCTAATGGAAAGTAGCTTTACATTTTTTTACATTTACATTACAAAAGACAAGAAAAAAAAACAGCTCCTGCTTAAAATTACACATGCATATATACACTAGGTAAAGATAGAAAATTGTGTCTGCTCTTCCTCTTCCCATGACTATCCAAATCACAAAAAGAAATGTCTTAAGATGGTAGGGTGAGAGGACTGAGCTCACAGTCGGGCTCTGCCAGCATTTATCCATGTGCTTCTGGAAAAGGCTTCACTCCTTTTGATCTTCAGCCTCCTTACACTGGTCTAAGCCACCTCAACTAGCACCTTCTACTTCCAGCATTCTATGACAAGGTCAAACTCTGCTATGCCTATAAAGTAGGGTGCCTTGAAGGCTGTGCATAAAGATGCAATGTAATTAATTAATTAATATGTAAGATGTAAGATAAGCACTCACTTCGGGGTGCCTGGGTGGCTCAGTTGGTTAAGCAGCTGTCTTCAGCTCAGGTCATGATCCCAGAGTCCTTGGATCCAGCCTCGCATCAGGTTCCCTGCTCAGCAGGAAGTCTGCTTCTCCCTCTCCTTCTGCTCCTCCCTGCCCCACTCACCTATGCTCTCTCTCTCAAATAAATAAATAAAATCTTTTTTATTTTATTTTTATTTTTATTTTTTTATTGGAGTTCAATTTGCCAACATATAGCATAACACCCAGTGCTCATCCCATCAAGTGCCCCCCCTCAGTGCCCGTCACCCAGTCACCCCCAACCCCCACCCAAATAAATAAAATCTTAAAAAAAACCCCAAAAATGGAAGTACGTGTTTCAATTTATCTATTCTAAAAATCATTGAGGGCATGACCCATATTTCATACTAGATTTTTTTTTTTTTTACATTTTTATGTGCATAAGAAATACCCAGGGAACAAGGCAAAAGTACAAAGCCTTCTGAACTTCTGCTCCCTACAGCTAGTCCTCATTCTGATTCAGTGAATCTGGGCTGGGCCCAGGAATTTGCATATTTAAGTTCCCCCAGGTGATTCTGATGCCAGGGATTGTTTTCCTGGGTTGTGGGCAACAATTCAGGAACACTGAAGCGGAGGATTAAGCCTGACCCTGAGCCATTTCTCCAGCTGAGTACTTTCAGAGACTTTAGGGAAGTTTCAAATCAATCTCTTTGGAATGCTTCAGATTAGACATAAATCCTTTAGATCTGTTTTGATCCAGTCATAGTTGTAGGCTGAACCAAAATGAAATACAACAGGGCATTGATTATCTGGTTATATTTAAATCTCTAAAATACTTGATTTTTTTTCCTCAACTGATGGTGTGCCAGGGGTAGAAATTTCCACAGGCAAAAATTTCCAACTTCTATCAGTGATCGAAACAACACAATGGAGGTGGTGGTGGGCGAGATAGACAAGGAAATTAGTAACTAACCTAATTATAAAAATATTGAGTTTGCAATTACCAAGGTAAGTCCTCCAGAGGAACATGGAATTTTTCTTATGATAAACATCTCAAGATGTTTATTTTGAGATGCCCCATTGCCATGCTGACTGGTCTTCACTCACTGGTAATGTGCTTCTCTGTGCTGAGCCTGAATTCTTATTCCTTGACTCATTTTTCTCCACTTTGTTCTTAGCTAAGAGTAAAAACAACTGAGTAAGAGTAAAAACAACTCCAGTGACGAATAGAGAAAAAACTTTTATATACAAGGAAAATATTAAAATAGCCCCTCAGTTTAGTTATCTTATTTTTTAATAAGATTTTTATTTATTTATTCGTGAGAGCACAGAGAGGGAGGCAGAGACACAAGCAGAGGGAGAAGCAGGTTCCCTGTGGGGAGCCCAATGCGGGACCCATCCCAGGACCCCAGGATCACACCCTGAGCCAAAGGCAGACACTCACCCACTGAGCCACCCAGGTGCCCTTAGTCATTTTATTTTCAAGCGTGGTGAGCACTATTTTGGATCTTCTGTGAACATGCCTCAATTTTCAGAGAGCCATTTGGACAAAGTCATTTGTCCAAAGTCATAGCCCCCTGGTGGGCCAGCCTGCAAGCAATGAAGGGATGATAGGACGACTGGGGTACTAAGTCCCAGGCCCTTGTTTTGATTCCTTGGATGCAGTAGGATCACCCCAATTCCTATGATTTTCAGTCAATTTTCCTTCCAGCCACCCTTCATACTGTCTCTAGAATGTAAATCTATGTTGATTCCCTGCTAAAACCCCTACATTGTCTTCAATATAAAATTGAAATGCTTCTAACATGGAAAACAAAAGAGGAGGGGGACTCTCATAAATATGAAATTTCTCTCCTCTTCCTTCTCCACACATCTCTTTCTCTCTCTCCCTCTTCCTCCCAGTAAGAACCTGACCTCAGTTAGGATTCCAGAGCTCTTCTCTCCTAACTTTTCATGTGTACCTCACTATAGCAGTTTTGGAAGTAGTTTGGAAAATTTTCTAATCTATCATTGTGATAGGAATTTTTTTTTTTTTTTTGGATGGGAATTTCTTGAGCCCACTCCTCTTCTATCCCCAGCACTAGCACATGGCCTGGAGTTTTTGTTAAGTGAATACATTTTTGACAGAAGCAAAAGAAACAACAAGGAAGAAAGAGAAAGAAAGAAAGAAAGAAAGAAAGAAAGAAAGAAAGAAAGAAAGAAAGAAAGAAAGAAAGAAAAAGAAAGAAAGGAAGAGGAAGGAAGGAAAAAGGAAAGAAAGAAGAAAAAATTATTCGTCTAAAAAAATGATGCCTATGTTTCATGTGCTTCATTTAAATAACAAATAATGTGAAAAAAAACAAATAATGTGTAACAATATTCAATTCTCCTTAGCTCATTTGAAACAGTACTTAGCTGACATAACAGTTCATGTTCTTCATAAATGATACATTATATATATATTTCTGTTTTTATAGACTATTTTCCATTTATTTCTTTAAAAAATCTTTAATTGTAGTTGGCATGTAATATATTACTTTCAGGTGTACAGCATAGTGATTCAACAATTACATCCATTATGAAATGCTCACTGTGATAAGTCTAGTTACCATCTTCACCTTACAAAGGTATTAGGATATTACGGACTGTATTTCTGATACTGTACTTTTCTTTCCTATGATTTATTTTATAACTGGAAATTTTTACCTTTTTATCCCTTTCACCTGTTTCACGCATCCTGCCACCTGCCCTCCTCATTGGCAATAACCAATTCTCTGTATTTATGTCTGTTTCTGTTTGTTTTGTTTTTAAATTCCACTCATAAGTGAAATCATATGGTATTTGCCTTTCTCTGTTTGACTTATTTCACTTAGCATAATCCCCTGTAGGTCCAATGATACACTATAGTTAAATTTTTAGACAAGCATAATTTGTGATAATTTTTAAAAAAACAACGTTTGAGGTTAAATACCTACTTCTAATCAGACTGATGGCCATTCACAAATCCAAGTTTGCTTGATTAAACCTTGATTCAGGAAACAAACATCTCAGTTCCAGACTTTGGTTTCAATGCCATCAGGGGTTATAAAATAAAGATAGCTGCCCCCACTATCACTTACAGAAGATGACCCACATAGATAGCTAAGAACTGAATCAAATCTATTCTGACCAAGAGAAAAATGCAAAAATCTTTAGAAAGACAAGCCAACAAGCTGGGTCTCAGTAACACACAGGTAAGAGGGAAACAGGTGCTATTCTTTCTTTCTTTCTTTCTTTCTTTCTTTCTTTCTTTCTTTCTTTCTTCTTTCTTTCTTTCTTTTTCTTTCTTCTTTCTTTCTTTTCTTTCTCTTTATGTTTTTCTTTCTTTCTTTTGAAAAAGGAGCTATTTCCAAGATATTTGACATTTTGACAGTTCTTCACCTGGGCATAAAAATTACTTCCTATTTACAAAGTACATGGAGAAGACAATATATTGGAGTGGTCACACCCAGGGTTCTAGAGCCAGAATGCCGGGCTAACAGGCCAGCTTTACCATTCACCACTCTCAAGACTTCACCTGTCTCTGTCATTTCCTCATTAGTAAAATAGAATAATTGTAACCTCCGTCATGGGAGTATAGGGACATTCTATGAACACATATGGAATGCTTACCGCCATGCCTGGCATACAGTAGGTAGGCGTAATACGTGTTAGCTATTATGATGATCCACTTATATCTACTCTTCCAGGTTGTGTGTGTGTGTGTGTGTGTGTGTGTGTGTGTGTGTGTGTATGAGAGAGAGAGAGAAATGAAGAAGTGACTGGAAGTTTTTCAAATGCTTCCTAGTACCTATAGGGAAAAGTTGTTTTTCTTTTTTGACCTATAAGCATGGTCAATTTATTTTTCTCTAAAGGCTTTATTTATTTTTTTATTTGAGAGAGAGAGCATGAGCAGGGAAGAGAGACAAGCACACTCCCTGCTGAGCAGGGAGCCCGTTGTGGGACTCGATCCCAGGACCCCTGATC
The DNA here is from genome assembly GCF_048418805.1 of Vulpes vulpes. NCBI lineage: Eukaryota > Metazoa > Chordata > Mammalia > Carnivora > Canidae > Vulpes > Vulpes vulpes. The sequence continues at coordinate 11,709,765 of NC_132788.1, forward strand.
ATGACCTGGGCTGAAGGCAGACACTTAACCAATTGAGCCACCTGGGTGCCCCTAAACATAGTCAATCTACAAAGAAAAGTATTAAATAACTTTTCATTTCTGTAATGATAGGACTTGTTCTTGGCGTTTTATTATTTTTTAAATACACTGTACTGTTTTTATTTTATTACTTCATTTTATTTTGCCAATGTTTTATTCAGGATATTTTCATCAGGGCACTTACAGGATTAATACTCCTGTTATTTTTTTCTGTGATATCTTGCTCAAGTTTTGAATTGATTCATGGTGATTTGTAAAACAACAAAAATGGAAACAAGAAGTTAGGACACCGGTTTTGCTTTCTGTCCTGGAACCATTTAATAGCAAAGCTTAACTATTTCTTGAAATGGAGAAAAATTACACTTGTGACAACTTTGAGGTAAGAGTTTCCTTAGAGGATAATTATTAGAGAAACTTATTATTTCTTCCAAGATTATTGGCTTATTCTATTAACTCTCTTAATCATTCTTTTAATAATTCTAATAACTCTCATAAAATTCTCTTAATTTTGATAATATATATTCAAATTGAAAAATCACTCCAGACATCTATGTTTCAAATCAGCATAGAACATTCAAACTATTTTTACTTTCACTTGTGTGTGTCATTATTTCCACATTCTCATTTTGTATATCAATAATTTTTCTGTTTTTTTATTAGATGAGCTCACATTTTTCTACTTCAACATTTGCCCAAGACCTATCTACTGTATTTATGAATTTACAGTTTTTTTCTATTTTCATTGACACTTTTATGTTTTTAGCTGTTTTTTCCCCCCTTCTGACTTAATTCTGCATATTTGCATTTTTAAAGAAACTTCTTGAGTTGATGGCTTACTACATTTGTCTTCTTTATTTTGTTAAGAATGTGATTTACAGCTCTGGTCTGTAACTCCTGGACCTCCTTCCAGCCTGCTCCCTGTCCTGGGAGGCTGACTATGAGGTCTACAGCCCAGGTTCCACCAGAAGGGGTTCCTGAGATGTCGGGTGTTGGGACAGAGATGGAGGGAGGGGGAGGTGGATGAGGTCAGGGTCTTCATTGTCCTGGCTCCCTTACTGCCGGGTTGCCTTGAGCTCCTGGGTCAGTAACTGTATTTCCTGCACCCCTCCATTTAGTGGCCAGCTTAGTACCACTGTATTCCTGAGTTCCAGGAAAGGAAGCAGAGGTGGAAATAGTTTGGCTGCATACTATCTCTGATAGTTTTCCTGGACCTCACTTTTGTAAACAGTCTATCCATTAATAAACTCTGCTCAAATTATCTGGTTTTGAATGTGCCGCATGTATCTTGTTGGGATACCGACTGACACAAATAGCTATTCATTGTCCTCAGAGGACATTTGGATACATCCTATAGGATTTTTTTCCTCATCTTATTATCGAAATTTATTTAACTGTCGTGCCATTATGATCTTGACTTCCTTTTTAAGCTAAGAGTCATTTAGAAGAAAGATTCAAAATATACAAGTAGGCTTTTTGTTGATGTTTGTTTATAATTTCATTGCATGGTGAGCAGGTTTTGATTATTTGTAGAGTTTGTGGGATTCCATCAGCTTTTCTTTGTCGTAAATTATGGTCTATTTTTATAATTTTTTTATGAGAACTGGAAAAGATGTATTTTTGTATTCAGGAGATAGTTTGCATATCAGGTTAATAATTAATTGCATTATTCAGGCCCTCTAAACCAGTGTAATTTAAAACATGGGTCAAAGCAGTTTCTTAACCTGCTCATAAATAAATAAATACAGAACTTGACAGTAATGATTTAGAAAGTTTGGAGTAATTTGACCGAGCTAAATATGCCGGTTGAATCTAAAACAAAATGTTTGGGCTTATATTTAATATCTTTCCTATTCTACTTTCTTATAATTCATTTTCATCATATTTTATAATAGCAGTGGTCCAAGATAAGATGGAAAGTAAACCACAAAACAAAACTGTTCTTATAGTTTTAGCTATATAAATAGCTAAAAAGGTTATCGGAAGGTTAAGCAACATTGCTCTAAACTCTTCCTTATTGTGGTCAACTTGATTTATCAAAGATCCTTTACTCACTCTTCACTCTCACCCACAGAGAGGACACATCTGCCTCCTCTTCTTCCAGGCCACTTCAATCCCTGACCCTTCCATACACACACACACACAGAGCTAAGTCCCAGAAAAAGGGACACTTTCAGAGATTGAGGGTTTGGGTTACAGAAGAGGACCGTCACGCAGTCTCTCTCCAGTGACAACTACTGCTAGTTTTGAAAGCTTCACAATTCTGATATCCACCCCAAGACAAGAGGGGTACATTCATATCTGCTACATCATTTCATCCCCACAATAAGCTGAGATATATGTAGCAAGAAGGGATGAAAAAAATTCAAATCCGGTGTTGGTGTTTATCCTTACTCCCTTGTTAGGTCCCGGAGAAAATGAAATGAGCAAGTCAAATGTGACTAAATCATCAACCTTTCAGAACAGTACACACACACATGAAGATAGTCAACAAAATGATAGAGGACAAGATTACAATCAGACACAAACTTAGCCTTCTTTATAATCCCATAACTAGGTTTTGACAAGCTCTTCAGGAGGACTTAGGTTGTCAGGACCTGAAATAATGGGAGTCAACATATTTTGCATCTGAATCGTATAATCTAAGTTAGTATTTATACTCTTATGTCTTGCTTTTTATCCTATCACCAAAGAAATTAAAATCAGTACTTGAATTTAGAGCAAACTAATTCTTCTAAATGGTGTGTTTCAGTGAATGAAGAAATGATACATAGAAAACTTAAGCAAATAAAAATTTCCTTCAATGATTTTTTTTAACTCTTCATGACTCTCATTACCTATTTTTTAAAAAAAGATTTTATTTATTTATTCACAAGAGACACACACAGAGAGAGGCAGAGATATAGGCAGAAAGAAGCAGGCCCCATGCATGGAGCCTGATGTGGGACTTGATTCTGGGACCCTATGATCACACCCTGGGCCAAAGGCAGACGCTCAACCACTGAGCCACCCAGGCATCCCTCATTACCCAGTTTTTGATAAGGGCACTGCCCTAGAAGAAATGATCAAACTTATTCCAATGTCTTTGTGCCTTGGTAGGAGCATTAGCATTATTCTAGGTTCTTACTATTCCTAGTATTTCAGAAATGAATTATGAAAAAATCTTTATTTTTAGCCTTTCCAATTACCAAAATAAGAAAGTGGTTTCCATTGAAAGTTATGTGAGATTTCACAGTCAATTTCTATTAGGATTACACAGAAATTTCTTGAAGTTGAAGCCAAGGGTGTAAAATTTTAGCCACATCTGTCTCCAAGATGAGTTATTAGGCCGACTTTGAAATCTGATAACTGTGTTTTGCTGAGTCACTGCAATCTATTGCAGCCCCTTGGCACACTTTGCTTTTGAATCCTTGATATGGGCCTGGCCACCAGGGTGCTCCATAAATGCTTCTTGGATAGAACCATTCAACACTTATTATAGTGCTGATGCAGAGTGATTTTGTGGACTGTTTTTCAAAACACTTTCATAAAACTGATTGTATCTCCTGCTTTCTCACTTTTTTTTTCCATAACAAAGTCAAAAAATGGGTCTTTTGTATATATCATGAATCTTAAACATTCACATCCCTTGACATAGCATTTCCACTTCTAGGAACTTATACAGAAGCAGAATCGTAAATCAGAAGCAGAATCGTAAATCAGAAGCAGAATGCCATATACAAATATGATTATAGCAGCATCATTTACAGTAATAAAAAATGTGAGTGAAATGTCCTGAGTGTCCACTAAGAAAGAAGCAGCCAAGGAAGACTGAACGTTAAAACATATTCTCAAGACCACATACTATTATTTAAAGAGTCTATTTTTATAAGAAAAAAAGACCACAGAATCATATACACAATATCTTTACATATATTTTTAAAATGTCCTACATATAATGAAAATGCTAGTGGAAAATAGTAAAAACATTAATGATATTGTCTTAAAGCAGAGAAACTATGATTGACTTTTTCCTTTCAAATTTTCAGAATTTAGCACATTTTCTTTCATTAAGCACACATTACTTTTTTAATTGAAAATCATCACACTTTTTATTTTTAATTAACCAGGGAGGATGGGAGAGAAGAATTTTTTAGTAGAGAGAACAGTCCATGCTGGACGGAGGGCCAGAAAGAGGGCCAATGTGCCTGGATGTGGAGAGATAGAGGAAGAGGAAGGAGAACGGAGTTAAGGAGGTGGATAGGGCAGCAGCAAGGGAGAAGAAGCATTGAGTATGCTTTTAGCTTTACAGGGACTTGCATGCATCTTGTAGTAAAAGATGAAAATTTATTCCAAAATATCCTGGTTTGGTGAATACTTCAACTCATTTACAACAGTGAACATCAGTTAAGATGCAAAGAAAAATTTACTGAATGTAATGGATACTTGGTTTCTTTCTGCTCTTCTTGTCATTCCTTCCTGGTTGGCTTTTCTTCACCTTCCAGGTCTCAGTATGGATATCACTTTCTTGGGGAGGCCTTCTTTGTGCTTCTCTATGTGCCTCTCTGGCAAGTGTTCTCTACCACCGCCTTACCTATTGTATGACACTGCAACTCCCAGCTCTTACTAGACTGGAAGCTCTGAGAAGCCAGGCCCACCTTCCTCACTCTCAGGCCCCCACCTGTCACACAGCCCCTGGCCCACAATAAAAGTTCTCTAAATACTTGTTGAATAAATTAATTAGAAAAATATTCATATAGTAAACCCAATGCATCATACCATATGTATACATATCGATGCAAAAAACTATATTGCGCATACACATATATGTATCTAATCCTGAAAGTTGTTATTATTTTTTTGGTATTGTAGCACACTAAGTGAAAAAGGTTCCGGTTTGAAAGAAGTTATAAACATTTCATTTGGGTTTTCATTTCATGAATTGCAGAACCTGTGCCAATTTTCTAAGCAAACTGGTGTAACTCTGTTACGTGAGATGGTGTGGGGGAGAGGGCTTTAAAAATAGCCGACCGGATATCCCTCTTGGTGGCTTGGGTTATGTAAAAGTATTTTGTGTTAAGCCAATGTCTCACAATGGATCGCTGAGCTTTGAAAAGGCTATTTGGGATCCTTTTTTTCTGAGTTAAATATCTGCTTATGAACAGAATTGGACTGAAAATCTCCTAGAGAAAGGGTACCATGTCCAAAGAGTTATCACTTTTTAACTCCAGGTACTAAAAAAATTCCCATGTTAGTCCTGACAGTGATTTAAGAAAAATAAATAAAGTCCTTTAACCACTCAGTGAGAAAGGAGCCAGGATTCCTATAAAGAAAAGTTGCTAGATTTGGGCTTAAAATACTTCTCTATTAGAGCAGAACAATCAGATAACCTCTGGCTTTGTTAAATATTTACTTTAGTTTTTAAAAAGAAGTAATTTGGGGACACTGTTCTCATTAAGACCCCATGAAAGTAAAATGATAGGGATTGTTGTTTGAGAGTTTACTATGGACTGAATCCTTGGGCACAGCTGAGTCTATTGTCCTGTGCTATGCCCTGACCCCAAAGCTAGGCAAAGATGGTATGATTAGCTGGACCATTAAGATTCTCTCTGGAGTGGGGAATTGGGTGCTTGGTAGTGGGAGGGGAACCCAGACCAACAGAGAGAAGACAGAGGGGAGCCACCCTGGTAGAAGGTGTGAATGACAGAAACCATGAGAGAGGACACACACAAGGTAGAGGAGGAGGTGGTTGGTTAGCTGGGGCAGGAATGACAGAAACAGAAATGGGCTATGGAGTTGCTATAATTCCTGCTGTTGAAGGGACAATGAGATAACTTGGTCACTAAACTTGCATATTCCTACTGTAACTTCAACTTTCTATGAGACCTGCCTCAAGGTTTAGATTCCTATTTCTCTTATTGATAGGTGTGTATACCTACAAAAAAACTTGTTTCTTGAGACATCAGGAGAATCTCTGTTCCCTGGGGCACATGGGTGGCTCTGTGGTTGAACATCTGCCTTCGGTTCAGGTCATGATCCCGGGGTCCTGGGATGGAGTCCCGCATATGGGCGCCCTGCAGGGAGCTGTTATACACAGCAGTTCCCTGCTGCCATATTTTCTCCTTGGCATGGCCACACCATTCAAAGCCCATTTCTGATGGAACTGGAGGGTATTATGCTGAGTGAAGTAAGTCAATCGGAGAAGGACAAACATTATATGTTCTCATTCATTTGGGGAATATAAATAATAGTGAAAGGGAATATAAGGGAAGGGAGAAGAAATGTGTGGGAAATATCAGAAAGGGAGACTTTTTATTAGAACATGAAGACTCCTAACTCTGGGAAACGAACTAGGGGTGGTGGAAGGGGAGGAGGGCGGGGGGTGGGCGTGAAAGGGTGACGGGCACTGAGGGGGGCACTTGACGGGATGAGCACTGGGTGTTATTCTGTATGTTGGTAAATTGAACACCAATAAAAAATAAATTTATTATAAAAAAAAAAAACAAAGCCCATTTCTGCAAAAGCGCTGCCAGATTCACCAGTCTCATCCCAGTTACGTGGTGTGATTGCCATCATTCCCCCAAATTCTCTCCCATTCTTCCTCCAATTTTCTCAGTTTACATAAAAACCCATTTGGCAACTTGCAAACTCAATATCTGAATGGTTGCTGGGATCCCTAGTTCATGAAGAAGATGGAGAATTACTGTTATCCTGAGTAAGGCATTCTGAACTTTTAAAGACATTAAGGCATCTTGATTACAAGATAAAAGAAATGCATTGCCAGGTACCTACAGTTTGGCCATGCATACTGCAAATATCTGGGTAATATCTAATAAGTGAGAAGATCTTCAATGAGAGGAGTTGTTACAAGGAGATTCTAACTTAGTTGCTCCAGGTGGAATTTTCTGTCCTATTAACAAGCACCTAAAAGTATGATATCGTCAAGAACTGAATTTTCACATTTTGGCTCTAGATTGCTGGTATTGATGTATTATTTAATTTTCCTGCCAAGTGTGTTAAAGATACAGTCCATACTAAATATAGGTCTGATTTGTAAATGCTTATTTCTTGATGCATTCAAAATTCCTTTGAAGATAGAAGTTAATTTGACAATACAGTTGGATTTTTGAATATATGATTTCCTGGAGCCTTTCCTAAAATGTATCTGTTTTATTTAGGAATGACACTGATGACCAAACACTAGCTTTTGTTTCCAATTAAATTAATTGTATTTTTCTTGGCCCTTCACACAATAGAGTAATTGTTATACAACGTGTAACATAGATGCGTATCTATTTCACATTGTCTAAAACACAACCAAATAATTAACATAAATTTGTGGCAAAGTGAATCTGTAAGGTAAATTTTAATACAATTCTCAAAGCTGACTTGTGAAAAAGAATTAGGAAGAGAACCTTTCATATTCTTCACTTGTGTCCTCAAACAAGGACATTTCAAATTATAGAATATCTCTCAAAAATGGATGGTCTCCATTCCTCCCATGGGATACCAATCATATTAAAATCTACCAAAAGGGGAGCCTGCTTGCTCCCTTAATAAAACTCAATTCAAGATCATCCTACGTCGGTAGAGAGGAAGAAGAAGAAGTGGCTTGACTCTGTAGTTTGTTTTGGGGTCAAAGTCAAATTCTCCTTGGGAGGTCTCTCACTGTGAGCTGCCACTGTGCTAGCAAGGAGAATAGAAGCATTGATACCAACCTAAACAACCAGCCTTGAGGGAGAGGGGTTGATACCATATTCTGCCCTTAATATCTAGTAGGGCTGGAGAGACCATGGTGTCATCACAGTCATCACCGTTGGACAATCATCATCAACCAACTTCACCATGGAAAGAGCCAATATTGTTTGACTTATTACTATGTCATATGCCTGATTGCAGTCAATCCTAACAACAGCAGGATTATGGAGATACAGAAGAAGCTTGAACATATGGCAAAAATCATACCAAATATTTCCTTCTCTCTCCTCCCCAAATCTTTACCACAGGAGTAACAAACAGGCAACTAGCCACAGTGATTTACAATGTACAGTCCACTCCTATTTTACTGGAGCCCTCCCTGCCCAATGTGGAGCAGACCCTCTGCAGGAGAGGCTGACTTGTTTAACTCAGCTTTCAGGGGCTCACAGGTCTGGGCTCCAGGCCCCCAGAGGCTGAGGCCCAGAGAGAGGCAGGCATCCCCTCTCTCCCATCAGTCTGAGGCAGTGTTTCTACAAGAGAGCTTGAAGGACCTCTTGTACCAGAATCATCTGTGGTGTGATGAGTAGATTCCCAGGCCACACCATGAGGATTGTGTCAGGAACTCTGCATTTAAAAATAAGCTCTACGAAGGTCTGTTACACAGTCTAAAGCTTGAGAACTGGTCTAAGGCTTTTCCTCCAACTTGCACTTCTCTTTTTACTTCTTCCCTGTCCACTGATGGAATATTCACCCTTTCTGTGAGGACCCATGGAGCAGGGCCTCACCCTCTGGTCTCAAAAGGGTTAAATATGTATAAAAGATGGAAACATAATATGATGGTGGGGACAGGGGCAACCTGGTGCACTGTGTGACACAGCAAATGAAATTTATCTCTTTAATATTTGAAGATGAACACGAAATCTTTTTTTCTTTTTTTGAACACGAAATCTTAAACTTACATTTATATTGCTCTTCCAGTAGTAATGACTGATTTGCCATATATACGAAAGCAAAGACAACTTTGTAGGACTGTTCCTTCTCTCAGACAGCTAGAAGTCAACCAGTCCACATGGAGATTTTATGTGATCTTTGTATACTAACAGCACCATGTACTACCTGGGGGGAATCACTGAAAGCCTTGTGGCAAATCACCTCAAGCTACCCATTCTTCATTTCATCAATAATCAACTAAACCTTGCACTTGGCCAGCAGCGCTTTATTTTTTACAATTTGGTTGACTGGATCCACTTCTAAAAAACAAAGTCAACCTAATGTCAAAAGTTCAGTGAGGCAGCTTTGCAAAGTAAGGGTCAGGAATGTGTACACCAGTTTATAGAGAATTTTTCCAAAATGTGAACAGTGGAAAAAAAAAACAGGATTTTTTTAAAAAACATATACTTAAAATGCTTTATGTGGTTTGTTTGGTTCTGTGATGGACTTTAAATGTGTTCAAGTTAAATCATTTAGAGCAGCTAAAAAAAACCCCACAATATTGCTGGTGAAGAAAAGGCAGGCCTCCCCATGTGAAAAGACATATTTCATGACAACAGACTTAGAAATGAATGTTGAAATGAAAAGATAGAGTGCAGCAAACATTTCGACTAGATCCTTACTGGTACAAAAGGCAAGGACTGTAAATTCTCTGGAGGCCCAGAATAGCAATCAGAGGGCTGCAACCAAGCTTGCAAACGAGGTGACCTCGATGAAGGTGTAAGTCAAGTAGTTAATCCAAGTCCTATGTTTTGGGAAGAGATATTTTTCCATAGTTGCCATTTCTGTTTTTTTTTTTTTTAAAGATTTTGTTTATTCATGACATAGAGAGAGAAGCAGAGACTTAGGCAGAGGGAGAAGCAGTCTCCATGCAGGGAGCCGAATGTGGGACTCGATCCCAGGACCCCAGGATCACGAGTTGAGCCAAAGGCAGATGCTCAACCACTGAGCCACCCAGGTACCCCCACAGTTACCATTTCTATTATAGATTGATGGATATTGATTTTACCTGGGCTGGCACTCATATGAGAGACTTTCACGGCAGAAAGTGCCTCATAATTTGGTGAGAGGCAATGATTAACCAGCACGTCAGTTCTCACATTCCCCTCGTCCATCTTGGGTAACTGCCAGCTGGGTTTCCTAGCAGGAGTTCACCCATGTGCACCTGCCGGCCCGAATCCGCTGCTCCTGAGGGTAACTCTCTCCTCACATGTTAACATAAGAGGCTTCTTGGCTAGAGGAGAAGGGTGCTGACCCACCAATTCTGCTGGCCAGACTGTTGTCTGGATTCCTGAATCCTTGCCAGGGTTCTTTGGTGGCAAGCAACAGAAATTATTTAGGCTAACTCAATGATAAAAGAGGAATTTGTTGGAATGACATGAGGCCGTACACAGAAGTTGAAGACAAGTTAAATAAACAGGCCTCAGAAAAGACCAGCCTCAGGGCCGTTGTGAGGATCAAGGTATAAAAACTAACGGAAAGTTTTTCAGGGCCCTGCTGTCAGGATGAATAAGCTCCTTGCATTTTCAGCTGAAGATCCAAATTCCTGGGGGAGGGCATGTACTGGCTCAGCTTCGGTCATGTGCCCACGCCCTGGGCAATGAAGAGATGCTAGTTCCCTCAAGTAAAATCAACACACTGCCACCAGAGGGGGACAGGAGAGAGGTCAGGGAGAAAGAGCAGATGTCCACTGCACTGTTTTCTGGTGTGACCTGTCTCCATCTACCCGTCTATCGACCTTGGACAGACTGTCTCCTCTGTGTTTAGGTTCTCCTGGCCAAGTCTGATAACCACCAAGTTGGAGTCAATCTTCTACCTGGCCCCATCAAAAGTCTGAAGTCAATGGATTCCAACGAGCCTTCTGAGTTGGGTTTCTCCTCTTCCCACATACTACTCTGCTCAGTCTCTGCTTGGAACATTTCAGAGGTTCCTGGGCCATTAGTTTCTCAGAAATCTCCCAGATTCACCCCGTTTTTATGCTGGTCACTGTTATTCTGAGCCCTCCAGCCCCAAATGCTTATTTTAAGCAGAACAATTCAAGCTGTTTATATATGTACATGCAAATCTTTTAAAAATGGCAAAGCAAGCAAGCAAACAAACAGAACCACTCTACTTCCTTTGGAAACACAGAACCCTTGAGAATCTATTTACACAGAAATGACTTCACATAGGTTCAAAAGTCGAATCTTTCAAAAATCCAGTGTCAAGAAAAAAAAAAATCCAGTGTCAGTGAATACAGTGCCATTAGGAACCATTCTAATTTGTGTTTATTCCTGTTGGTAAACTGAAATAAAAAGTTACGACAAATCTTTGTGATATCATCAGCATCCCATGTTTAAAAATGAATAGCCCAACTGATCTCCCAGTTGATTAACAAGAGCCTAGAAAGTAAACTGAAAGACTTTTGGCTGCTGGGTTCTAGTAGATAAAAACCTGGATGATGGTTTGCTCAAATACTGCCAAATATCAACCATCAGCAATACTTAACTGAGCTCCTAACATGCCAGGTACAGTGCTAGACATTTATAGATATTATCGTATTTCATCATTATCATCTAGATGAACCTACAGGTTCCTATTATTATCCCCTTCTTACAAATAAGGAAAACAAAGCTCAACAAGTTAGCTAGGGCCACTCAGCGAGTTCTTAGGTGGAGGGAGTTATATAAGGGTGGACTTTCTAACTACCTGCTCAAATAAGTTTGTCTCTGTAAAAAAGTTTTGCACATGGAGAAGGGTTCTGATAGTAAAAATGGTGAGAGATGATGGATTCAGGAGTTCAGGGGAAAAATATTATTGGAATTAAGAATCCTTTAGTTTTATTCTAATGTACAACTTTCTTCAATTGTATGTCTCCAGAAGACCCCAGATGCAGACCCCTGGAGACCACCTGTTGGTTGTGGCTCATTGTGGTGGTTCCGATGGACACCGTCACCTTCAATGTGCCTACAGAATTAGGAACTGCCACTCCAGTGTTAGAAACACAAAGCACTGCTCTTCTTCACAGTGAATAAACAGGAAAATTCTAGGCCAAGAAAAGCTTATAATAACAACAACAAAGAGCCCACTCTATTTAGACCAAGTCAGTGATTTATCCAAATGAAAAAGCACAGCAGTTTCACATGTGAAAACAAGTCTGGCTTTTGTGAGGTTTTTCTGACTGCTACTTTCTGAAGGTGAACTTCATTGAAATAGATTCCCAAGTAAATCATTTACAGTGTGTTACTGGGTAGATGTTAAGAGAAATTGCTATCAGTCTTCTGTTTTTACAACAGAAAATACTGAACACATTGGATTTGTGCTAACCTGATTAAGTGAAAAAAGTTCATGAGTGATATGTGTGATGAGGTTCCAGAGGGGTCCAGGTGGTATTTTGTTTCAATAGGTGTAGGTCAAAATTTCCAACATTTTCTTCCTTTACCCCCTTTATGGATATTAAGGTCTTTTCTTTATTTCAATTCAGTTTTTTTTTCCTGCAACTATTTTTGCCTCTGATATTATAATGCAGCTATTACACAATCTACTGAGACTGTATGATAATGCTTATTAAGTTACTGCTCAACTTGACATAAGGAAATCAACTGGATTGTGATGCATGATTTAACCAGATTGGCCTTTAAAAAACCTAGAAAAAAGTCTAAGAGATTCTAGGCCCAAATGTCACCTGCTGGGAGGTCATAAAAATGGGTGAGAAGCAAGAAGAGATGGGATAGATGGAGTGTGGTTGGGAGAGAAGAAAAAATTGCTCTTAGGCACATTGATTGTAATGGCCCATGGTCTCCAAATGTCTACAATGATCTAAAACCAATGGGATGGCCTACAGTGATAACTAGTGGGGGTCTTTGAGCCTACGGCCTTCCAAATGTAGAGTTAAGAGTGAGGGATGAAGGGGCACTGAGAAATGGTGAATTGATTGAGGCCGGACTCTTTAAATCTGTCTAATACTACGCTGACTCTAGGTCCATAACAAAGAAAATGACTGGTAACCCCATATTTTATTTGTGGGCATTAGCCATGCATCTCATCATCAGCTCTGTGTTCTAAGAAAACCCTGGCTTTGTTCAAGATATTCTTTTGGTTGATTTTTGAGCAGAGATGAGATCATTAGAAGTCAGTGGCGGAACGGGTAGATTATTATAAAACTAATGTCGGGAAAATTGACTAGTTTGGTAAATTTTAAAAATTTAGATCCTTGGCTCACATCACACACCAAATCATATTTTGGATTAAGTAAAAAAAAAAAAAAAGATAATAGAATATATATCAAAATATTATCTCCAGTTATATTTACGTGATAGAATTTGACCTGATTTGGTTTTCTTGTTTTGCTTACCAGTATTAAACCTGTGTCTATCATTGGACCAGTAAAATTTGTGGTATAAAAAAAGAAAAAAAAACCTATAGCAGTCGATCTAATTAATACTTTTACCATATAAGTCTATTACAAAAGTTGCATGGGCAAGAATTCATCATAGCTTTGTTTATAATATCAAAAATTTAGGTTAAATAAACCTAAAGATTGTATATAAACATGATGGAATAGTATGCAATCATTTTTATTTAATTTTTTTAAAAGATTGTATTTATTTATTGATGAAACACACAGAGAGAGAGAGAGGCAGAGACACAGGCAGAAGGAGGAGCAGGCTCCATGCAGGGAGCCCAACGTGGGACTCGACCCTGGGTCTCCAGGATCAGGCCCTGGGCCAAAGGCGGCGTTAAACCACTGAGCCACCCGGGCTGCCCATGTAATCATTTTTAAATGATGTTTAATGAGGTCCAAAAATAATATAATGTCAAGAAAGCAGGATAAAAATACCTTACAACGTATGATCTCATTTTTATACAAATATAACAAAAGATTGACACTGGCTACTGCTGGGTTCTTTGACTAGGAGTGCTTTTAAAAATGTACTTATCTATATATCTTGAATCTTCACAAACAGGCATATATTACTTTTATTGTTAGGAAAAAAAAAGATCGGCATAGAAAGAAACATTTTTGCTTAGTCTGATAACTAGTTCTAACGGCTTCATTATCAAACTTCCCAAGGAGCCATCCTTTAAAAGATATTCCGAGACTTTCCTCAGCATTGTGCACTGTACTTGAGGTGTTCAATAAATGAGCACCAAGTGAATTTACACTTTCAACCCTGTGGCTGCCGATTACACATTAATGGAATCTGAGGGAGGCTGTGAGCCAAAGCAGGTTGCATGGTGTCTCTCTTAAACCCATGCCAAAAAGTCTATATTTGAAAGATAAGAAAGGACCAGAGTATTACTACTAAATGTTCCCCAGAATTATCTCTGTAATTAACAGGTATTTTAGGTGAGGTATTTGGAAAGTCACCATTAAAGTGATGAAATCACTGGATGAGTTTTAGCATCAGTATTTACATGGGGTGGTGTAAGGTAAACACAATCTTCATTTTGTAATGGGGACCGTGCTCAGGGAGGATGCCATTTCTGCTGATGTTTCCAAATAATGTTATTAGAAAATACCAGCAGCAAAGAATGCACTGAATAATATTTTTGAAAATAAGAAACTCCTTAATACATTCCAGGAAGTTGATACTGAGTCACAAAATAACAGGAGAATTAAATGAGTATAAGAAACATTTGGACTATTGCTTTTCTGATATTGAAACTCATTCCTGTCTCAATACTACTTGGCATTTGTAGAATGCAAAATGTGTTCAATTATAGGACTTCTGGGGAGATAGGAGGGAAAGGTTTCTCTACCACATTATATGATTGAGGCAATGGAAAGTCTTGGAATTCAAGTGACTTGCCCCAAATTGTCTCGATTGTGATTTTCTGCTGACACAGGATGAGGGGGGCTTACTGTTGCCCTGCGAGATCTCTCGTGGATGGCAGGACGCCTCAGATGTGTTTGCCTCCCTTACTGCTCTCTTGGGGTCTGGGGATGCTACTCTTTTGGGTCACGTGGGCTCTGAATGCTCAATCTCTGAAAGGCCTGAGTAGGTCACAGCTAATAGAATCCCTGAAGGTTCCATGGGCCCAGCCACAGGAACATGCAGTACTTGATCAATCCACCATGTGGTCTTCTCCAGAGGATGTGGACATGAGAGAATGTTGGCATTTGTAGTCTGGCTTCCAATCCATAGGATCCTCCTCATCTCATGAGATTTCAGATACAGAACTGTTCTTCATTTGGTTTTGGTTTTTTGTTTTCTACTCTTTGGAAGGGATTGCAGGATTGCTTTTGCCTAACATGGCAAAATAAGGAGAACCTCGTCCATGTGTGTAAACTCTGGGGCACTGCTTACCAAATGCTGATAAGAGCTCCAGCGGGGGTGGAGGCTGGAAGCAGGGAGAAGACCGCCAGTAACTCTACATGCTGCTTTCTGCAATCGTTCCAGCATTTCCAAGTAGTTTCCTTTGAAGATAAGCTGTTTTCAAGCCATTGAAATCTCACTGCTTTCTGGCTCCATTGTTGTCACACAATTTATTGCTATTACACAATAAAGCCCACATGTTCGCTGTTCTGTACATTTAGCCAATCTTTATACTCCTTCTCAATTCCACTCAAATTTTGCTTTTCTGCATTTTTCCTGTGATAGCATATCTAATTTTATTGTTATTGTCTGTGTACTTATCAAAAGTCCACATTTGGGGGCATTCTCCATAAAGGTGGGAGGGACCATGTTGGGTTTTATCTACCTTTGTTCTCAGCATCTAGCTGAATTAATGAGTGAATCACTCAACATTTCACCTGAAAAATAACATTTCATTTTTATTCTTGTGCCACAGGATTCAAGAATCTCCTAATCCTTTACTGCCTTTTTAGTTTTAGTGTTTAGAATAAAATGTTGGTCCAATTCCATGAACATTCATTGAGGACCACTAATCCCAAGTGTCCTGCCAAGAGCTGGAACCAAAAAGAGGAATAAGATGGAACACCTGTGTTCCAGGAGATCAGCAGGGGAAGCAACAGGGAAATGGGTTAAACTCTTTTGAGATTGCAGAGAGAAATACTACTTCAGTAAATAAAAGTATTGCATTGACGTTTTGATTGTAAAAGGATAATAGTTTTAGAAATCATTCTTTCTGAATAGCCAAAGCATTTTAAAAATAATCTTATCTCCAATAGTTATTTAAATAATAACAGTGATATCTGATATTCCTTTTTTATCATCTGGGACATTTTGGTAAGAAAGAGTCCTACTCAAAAGCCCAAATAACCAGAACTCTCAATTCTAAATCTACTTCCTCCACTAATTTGATGAGTTTTCTTGGTTCAGACACATAACTGTTAATCAAGAATGATGCTACCTTGCCATCTTATTCAGAAGTGCACAAAACCAGACATTTGATAAGAAAGTATCTACATACATAATGACTTAAAATATGACTTTAGGAAGTGTTCATCTTCAAGGCGTTCCATTGTAGCTGTATGTCTAAACAAGTGGAAATACCCCCCAAATTCAACCGAAGTATATTACCTAAATAAGTTATGGTACCAACCTGCAATGAAATGCTCTGTATATATTTAGAGATACTTGTAATAATTAATAACTCAGAACATTTTCACCAGTCCATCATTAGGCAAAAAGAGTAGAATAAAAAAAAAATCTGGCAGAGAATAGACTAAAATGTTAACAATAATCACCTATGCGTAATTTGACTATGGGTAATTTCTAGTTTTATGTTTCTTTTGGTACTTTTGAAATTTTTCCAAATTTTGTCCAATACATGAAGCTTTTTTTAAGCCAGTATGTGAACGCTTCAGCATTCCCATTATACATAAATAAATAAACAGAATAAAATTATCCTATCATCTAGTTAAACAAAGAAAGTGAATGTTAACCTTGTTGTTTTGGGTCTCTCCAGACCTACTTTGACATATGATTCAAGGACAAATATTGCAGATTTCTGAACTTTCCATTCGTAGAACTTTTTCCTTGAGAAATTCATGTAGCAACAAATATCCTGGTGGGAAAAAAAATCCAGTGACCTGACTGTTTTGTCTACATAATGACAAACTCCCAAGGTATTTAGAAACCTTGAACTCCTTTTTAAACACTGGGATCACTTCTCTAAGAAACGAATTTGGAAATACAATTTAGTTAACAAACATCAATCTTAAAGATTGAAATTGGAAAATTCCTAACTTACCCCAAAACTACTGTCAGAAAAAGAAAAGATTTTACACTTATGTTTTAAATAGCTTCAAGAATTACATTGTTTTAAAAACAATGATCTCATGCCAATAATACCGAAATACAAGAATATCAAATACTCATTAAATGTATATTTACACATACATGTGCACATCCACACATATACCACCTACAACGATACATGGAGATATTTTTTGATAGCCTGGTAGTGTATGTACAGGGCATCAGACTGGATTTTTAACTTTCCTCTCATCACATAAGTGATTATCAAATTAATTGCACAGAACCTATTAACAAGGACAGATTGAGCAACTGCTATGTTGATCTAGACAGGTTCTCTTCCATTCCTCTCTTTCTGACTGCCAAGGCAACAGAATCCAAGAAAAAGTACCAACAAGACTTCCTTTCTGCATTGTCACCTCTCCTTTACACAGGCTGGGTTTCCAAGAACAGTCAACCTTCTCCATGTGCCAGTAATACAAATCTTTGGAATAGAGATAACATTACAGTTCTTTAGGAATGCTCCAGTGCCATCCCACTGCACCTTGGGGCCCTTCAGAGTCTTTACCAAGGCTGGCATGCTTCTCAGACAACAATGTACCAGGGAAGGAATTTCTTGTGGTGCTGATCAGTATGCAGATTTCTATTGGGGTGGTTGGGAAGGGGCCCGACATGGGGAAGGCCCCTCCTGCCAAGAGGGGAAGCTGGTACTGTGAGTCCTAATGAGTGAGGAGCTCTTCACCTCCTTTCATTCTTCCCTGGCTTGGAGCCCTCTCTGGCCCGGGACCTATATCAGCTGGGACAAGCGCTCCTTGGCCCAGTCTTACCTTCTTGCCCTGGGCCTCACAGACACATTTGGCAAATTCAAACCTGTCCCAGTGAGGTTGAGGAGAGGATGACAGAGACACGTCAACAAGAATGAAAGAAGAACATTTTCATCACATCACTTGACATGTGGGCCCATTACCAAGTTACAGTGTGAACTCATTACTCATCCATTATTAATGCAACAACTGTCTCGTGAATAGCATAAATACACTACATTGTCTCCTTTTTGTTAAAATGTTAATTTGTTAACTGCAAACATTAAAATTATAGGATGATCATCCACATACAGTCCTGTGGACTTATTCCACCTTACCCAGGGAGCAATTTACCATCCCTAATTAACACCACCACCATGGGGCACCCTGCCTCCCTGCTTCCCATCCCTTGCCCCACCTCTAGCAAAATACTCAGTCTCTGTATTCCATCATGGTGAGTAAATAAACTTAGCATTTTCTTTCTCTTTTTCTAAAACTTCTGTTGGTCTTGGTTTTATTCTTTAACAACCCAGAAGCCATAAAATTAAAAGCACCTTACCTCTCTCCACTCTTGAGAGGCCTTGGCCTGGACCACATTCCTTAGTCTCCATGTAAGGCTATAACTTATGAGCTGTTTCTCAGAAAAGTTTTCCCCAACGACCTCTAGCTAAGGTAAATATTATCCTTCCCCATCACCACATCCTTTTCTCTCCTAGCAGGTACCACAATCTATGCTTATACATTTGTTTACTGAGATGTGTTTCTCTCCCCTATTCCCCTAGACCCCCAACTCCACCTAACTCCATCATGCAGACTGTTTGTCAATGAATCTCCAGTACCTAGGCCACATGTCTATGTCTCTGTCCTATGATCTGCTTCCTGATTTTAATGAAAATAATAAAATAATTGTAGCTAGACTATAAGAGCTGTGAATTGTGTTGAGTACTTTGTGTAGATATGCTACCATCATTTTTAGGTAAGAAAAACAGATTGTTTCAGAAGTAACTTGCTTAAAGGAACACTAAACCTCTTCTCTGGCTCAGTTGTAGTGATAACTTAGTTTATATTTTAAAATGAAAGACATGTTGGTTTCCAATATAGTTCTCCTTACCTTTTGCCAAAAGTTCACTTTTTAAAATTTTTTTCCAACATTTCATGTACACAACTTATTCATATATTGATAATGAGGCAATAGAACTAAAAATGTACAAAGTAATTTGTGCAGCTTTAAGCATTGTAGCCAAGGTCAACTATCTTAACTTTCTCGAGAAAAAGTTGCACAGATCTTTAGGCAAAATCCATGCTGAATTATTTTCTTTAATTCAAGTTTGTCATTTTGACAACATGTTTATTTCCTATGGCAAATCAGCAAACAAAATGTGTTTCATTCAGAGATATGACCTTATGGACTGTATCTCCCTCTCATATCTGGATTGCATGTATGTGGGTGGGTCTGTGCTATCGAAGACGGTGGCCATATATGGCTACAGACACTTGAAATGTAGATACTTTGAATAAAGATGTTCTAGAAAGGCAAAATAGACACCAGATTTTGAAAACTTAAAATGAAAAAGAGATTGTAAAATATCTACTAGTGTTTTTAATAGTGATTACATGTTGAAATGATAAAATTACGGATACATTGGGATAAGTGAAATATATTCAAGTTGATTTCACCTGTTTCTTTTTATTTTTTAATGTGGCTAAGAAACTTAAAATTACATATGTGGCTCATCATTATGGCTCACATATTTCTATTGCATGATGTGGACACCAATGTTTATTTATCTGAACTTATGAAAGCGTGTAAAGTAGAAAATAATAGAGCGAGTATAATTTCATTCCAGGGTTGGCCAGAAAATATCTGAAGCCAGAGGCCTTAGCTGGCAGTTGTAAGGAATCCCAAGAGGGCTGTAAAGACTGGCATGGGTGCATCCAGAAGACAAGAGCCAGTGATGATACCTTGTAAGATAAACACTGAACTCAGAGTGAGAAGCTTTCTTATCTGATTTTTAGAGATGAAGACATCTCACAGGTATTAGGTGACTGGTCAAGGACATGGTGGTAGGGCTGATGGGGAAAATGTCTATTCTGTCAATAAGGTGATAGAATCTCAGGTTCCTTATTTTCTGAAACTGAAAACAGAGGTGAAATAACCTACACTGAAAGTCTGTTATGGCTAAAAAGCCTAGGTGGGGGCCTAGACTTATAAACCTTGTAGAACAAAATTGCTCCGAGCACCACATGTTTTCACTGATCTTGGAAAATCTTTTACTCCGTGGTGGATGGACGCTTGTTGGCTGAAGGCCACAGCATGAGTATGGTCAGATGCACACGGGTGAAGGACCACAGGGCATTTGCAAACCAGACAGCCTTGCTGTTGGAATCGTACACTAACAGGTCTGAGGGTTTTCATCAATTGCAATATTTAACAAAATTATCCTTACTCATAGTTAACACTAGACTGTTATTACTATGCTTTCTATAACAGGGCAAAAATTATAAGGGAAATGCAAAGGTAGATTTCTTTTAATTCAGTTTTGCCAAGGATCATGCTTGAAAGCAAACTAGCTAATATAAGCTCAGAGAAATGCTCAAGGAGGAAGACCCACCTCAGAGAGGGAGAGGCCTCTGAGAGAGGGAGCTAGCCAGCTCTGCTCTTGTTGGCCTTGACCCCCACCTCATTGAATGCAAGTCAGAATGTCTGGAGGAAACGGACAGAGGGAGGGCCTGGCAGAGGGTGGCCCTGAGAACACGAAAGGAAACATGTTTGGTGCCCCCATCCTCCCAAATCATTACTACATTAGTCTATTCTAATGGAAAAAAAATTCTCCTGGGAGCCACAAGACTACTTTGTTCTTTTTTCTCCTCCCAGGGCAGAACAGCTCCAATCTGTGAGCAATGAGGTGAAATGAAGGGGGTGGGGCAGGCTGAGTGATGACAGAGGAGGCTTTTATCTTCCCCAAACTTCTCATTCACATGGTCTCCCCATGGATGATAATAGACAGAAGACACAGGACAGATCCAGACCTTGAAATCATAGAAAAAGAATCAAAGTGATTGAGTATAAAATGAGAATGTGTAAAATGATTAAAGGCATAAAATAGGAGGGAATCTACAAAAAAAAAAAGGACCCCCCCCAAAAAAAACAGAAAGACTTAGACTCCAAAAAGGACTTTTAGAATAAACATTGAAATTAAAATTTAATCAATAAAAGTAATGATATTTAATATTTTTTGAATGATTACTATGTGACCAGCATGGCAAAGTATGTGTTATATGTATTAAATCACTGAATCCTCATAAAATCCTGAGGTGAGACTCTTATGTCCATTTTAAGATAAAGAAACAGAGACAAAAAGTTAAAAAGTTGGTAATGAATGGATCTGGAGTTATTAACCGTGTCAAACGCTTCCATCCAGAGTTCTTTGTCATTATTGAAAATTACAATAGGTTGGAAAAAATCTATTGAAACTTACAAACAGCAGAAGAGGAAATTAAAAATTGAAAGATTGATTTGAGGAGGGTTCACAGGGTGTGACATGGGAGGGAGAAGGAGCACCTGAGACAGAAAGAAGCTGGATATTCAGGCTACAACTTGGTCTCAAGTCCAGCTGATGACTGGTCTTGTGAGAGTCTGGGTCAACCTCTGCACTTCTAACCACAGTTCTGCCAAGAGAAGAGAATTTATGCCGTGGCTCCCATTGCCCACAGGTCAAAGATTTGCCCCATAGGCGTTAATACCCTGCACCCCTAAAGGACGACAGGGATCCCAGAGTAGAGTCTAGAGGAACCATAGGCTGTT
This sequence comes from Vulpes vulpes, assembly GCF_048418805.1. Classification (NCBI taxonomy): domain Eukaryota; kingdom Metazoa; phylum Chordata; class Mammalia; order Carnivora; family Canidae; genus Vulpes; species Vulpes vulpes. The sequence goes on from NC_132788.1 coordinate 11,731,220, forward strand.
CCAAGTACAAAGTTGGCATCTGGGATAAGTCAGTGCCCATAGCCCAGGAGCAAGGTAGGGCCCAGAGGATCTGAGTGGCATATGAAAGGTGTCTGTTAGAAGAAGTTAGGAGAACTGGAGAAGGAGATGAGAAGGTCCGCCCAGGCTGTATCCTAAGAATACCAGGAATAGAGACAGTAGGGAAGGAGAAGTATATATAAAAAAAAAGAATGTCTAAGAATTTTGAAGATTAGATGAAAAATATAGATTCTCAGATTAAGTATCCGTTGAGTAGAACGCATAAAAACACATGCATATACTATTTCAATAACATGATTAAAAACTCTTGACCTAATTGAGATATATATATATATATATATACACACACACACACACACACATATATATTTGAAGTCAGACTATCATCTCTATCATAATTTCATAAAAAATATTTGCTAGAAAATATCCCTATGTTTGGAAATTAAGAATTAAGTATCTAAACAACCCATAGGATGAAGAAATCAATTACAAAAGGTGCTGAGCTTAATTATGCTAAAATAGTGTTTATTAAATTGTGTGTGATGTAGTTAAATCACTATCTGGGGGAAGGTTTTTAGGTTTAAATGGACTTGAACTATTCAAAGTTGCTCGATTAAAGTCAAAATACAAAATTCAACCAGTTTGCTATATCTTTGATAGTTAGGCTATTAAATTTTGAAAAAAAAAAACCTACTTATAATAGGACTAAAAATATCAAATACTGAGAAATTAAAAACCAGAAAACTCTATAACATAGTGAGAAGTGAAAGCCCCAAATAAATAGACCCCAAAACGAATACAAACAGGCCCATGTATGAATGAGTGCTTGGTACACATGTTTTCAGATATAACATTGCAAAACAGTGAGGGAAAGAATGGACTGTTCAGTAAATAATGTTGGGACAATTTGTCATCTACATGGAAAAAGATAAAATCATATCCCTTAAGTAGAAAAACGTAATCCCAGGATTAAGAGCCCTAAATGTAAAAAGTTAAACTGTAAATTTTTTTTAACATAAGAGAACATTATTATAATCTCCAGGAAGCAAAGAATTACTTCAACAAGAAGCAAAACACAAAATAAATCAATAAAAAAATGGATACGTTTGAGAGTATAGTGAAAAGAAAAAAAAAAAAAAGCTATATGTTAAAGCACCAGTAATTAAATGAAAAGATTAACCAGAGAGTAGAATAAATCTTCGCTGCACATTTAAATGGCAAGAGTTTGGCCTCCAAATACATAAATAATTCCTAATTATTAGCAATGGAAAGGGCAAGACCACAAGAGATCAACAGGCAAAGAGAATTGTCCACGCAATTCACTCAGAGGTAAATATAAACCGCCAATTAAAACATGAAAAGATCCACAAACTCACTAGTCAAAACGAGATCCCATTTCGTACCCCTTAACATCTAAACACACCAAGTTTTGCTAAGGGTGTAGGGAAACAGGTACTCTGACACACTGTTGGTGCAACTCTTTTGGGGTCCATTTGACAATTCCTGATACAATTTAATATATGCTTTCTCTCATAGCCCTCTTTGACTTCTACTAGGAATTCCAAATCTAGTTGTCACAATGGTACCTAGACAAAGATGTTACATTCCAACCTGGTGAAACAAGACCATGGAAACCAATTTCCTGTGTTTAGGGGGATGGAAAAATAAACTGTGCTTTATTTACATAACTGGATGCTATGCAGCAGCTATCACATCCATATGTATATGCATGAATCACATCTATATGTGTCAACATGGATGAAATCCAAAACCATAATATTGAGTGATGCAAGCAAGCTCCAAAAGGTACCTATTAATGTGAAACCATTCATTGCATTTGAGGAACCACAAAACAATAATATTTATTTTTCATAGTGACTAACACACACACACACACACACACACACACACACACACACACAGAATGTGTAGATACAAATCCATGCACGGAAGAGGGGGCAAAGAACATTTGTGTGACTTTTTTCCCTAAAGGGAGAGGCATTACTCTTACATTACTTAACGCTACTGTTATGGGACTTCTTGTTTGTGTGGAACGTTTCCCAATTCAACTTTCCTTTTACAATTTAAAAATGCAATAAAAAAATGCAATCAGTCGGGGAAGCATCCTTCCTAAATGCAGCTGTTATCCAGCTCCTGATATTTGGCTTGTGGCATTTCTGCTCTGTCTGGAATTTGATGGCAGAAAGAAGAAGAACAAGCCTTATCTCAAACCATGAACCTCACCTGCTGCCCATACCAGAGAAGGAGCTCTCTCTAGCCCATCTGCCAGGTCAATGGCCTGAGGCAACAGCAATGTGCCTCCCAGTTTCAAACTGATGGGCTGGGCCTGGGAAGGGCGACAAGCCCCAGGATGCCCTGGACTGCCAGGCCTGGAACTGGATGTGTCATCGCGGAGCCACAGAGGGATTTCATGCAGGCCACTTTAGGACAAATTGTGTGGGTGGACAGTTCCACTCTGCACTCACAATGTGGGGGCATCACCACTACTATCCCCCTGTTTTGAGAAGCTGCTAAAGTAAAATTGCAGAAATTTAGAGCAAAATATGTCTTAACTCATGCAGCCCCAAGATGATAAGTATGATGGACCAAAGGCTAAATTTAGCTGGCACTAGTACACTAGTAGGCTCTGTGTTTGTTCAGCCCTTTACCAAAAACACTGTGCGTTTTGTAAAGTTTTGACTTATTGGCTAACGTCTAGAGTTTGAGAGATTGAAACTCCCCCCCCCCCCCACTTCTCTCCTGAAGAAAGCAGGAATTCTGTCGTTACTGAGTTGAATTCTAGAATGCCAGTAAATGGTTGGCCCTGAAGACTGGCCTCTACCCCGTGGCCTGACTCATTATCTCTCCTGCTGGGCTCCCAGGGCTTTCAACTCCCTCATTTTACAGATGAGAAATCTGAGGCTCAGAGAGGTCTAGTGCGCTGCCCAATGCCAGAGTTGCCCTGTGGAGGAAGCCATGCTGGCACCATGTCCACCGGTGACCAGTTAATTTAGGATTCGTTTTCTCTACACACACTTCATGGTTTCTAATGACACTTTTTATATAATTCAGCAGGTGCAATGGAAATGCTAGTTCTTACTTCAAGCCATGATAAAAATAATACAAACGGATTAATTGTATTATCAGCAAGAACTCATCAAGATTTGGCCAAACACAAGACAAAAAATTTTTACATTTAAAGAGTAATAAGGGAATATGATGATATAATTAAAATTTGGTATAATTAGAGATTGCATGATCACAGAGCATCACTTTTTCAGGCTGATCTCTCCATACCCCCTCTTTGTCCACCCTTCTCCTGTCTCTCCTCTTCTTTGGAGTCTAGAAGGATGTATAAACCCTGCTTGGGACCTCTGCCCCAGGCCCTCCCACAACATACACTTTCTTCAGGTTTTTTGCTTGTTGTATTTATTTGCTCCTGGATTAAAGATAGCAGACAATCTACACGGACTTGGATGAGTTTACTTTACCATGCCCAGAAGTATTGGGTTGGGCATTCCTAGCCTATGCAAAGTGCATTTTTGTTAGAACCGGCTACATGAAGAGATATAATGGGTTACAAAATCTCTTAGAATGTAAAACACTCAATATAAATGTGAATTGACAGGGGGATGGCTCAATTAACTTTGGCATATTCATATACTGTGGAAAACCATGCAACAGGACAAAAAGAAAAAGAGGCGAATTTATCTTACATACTAACAGGGACAGATCTGTAGGTTGCAAAGGGATGCATATAGCATGATATCACTTATGTTTAAAAACACCAACAAAATCCCATGTTGTTTGTGGGCCTATATGTGTGTACATATATGTGCATAGAAAATGTCCAGAAAGAAACATGAAGTGGTGAGTGGAGGACCTTTGTTTAGATGGGGAGAGGGAGAGGTACGAAGATGCTCAAAGAGGGTTTTAGCTTCATCTTCCATGTTTTAATTTAAAAGAAAAAGTACTTAGATTGCATGTGCCCATAGATTCTAAAGCACTTTACTTGTAATACATATTTATATGACTATTGACTTGTCATAACCTCCATCAGGAAGTTATAAAACTGCTCATCCTTGGAAATGAAACTTGTGCTGCATTATCACCCAAATTAACTTTTTAAGTGTAAAAATCGCAGAAGGCATCTGACAAGTTAAATTCGACTCTCACAAGTTCAAATCAATAAGTCAACTAGGACTCATAATAGTTTGGAGTACACCCAACTTCTCTTTGATGGCAAGAATAAGAAATACGGAGTGCATTTAAATGAATCTGGGATCTCTCAAATGGTGAATCAAAATCAAAGTGACGGATTGCTTAATTCATCCAAACAGGAGTTTTATTGCTAAGGCGCCAACAAGTTTTTGGCGATGGCATTAAGCTTTTCACAACAATAGCGACAGGACACTGGAGTGCGAGTTTTGACAAGGGGGAAACCGAGCCGCAGAGAGCTCAGAGTTCGGTGTGAGGTGACATTTAGGAAATGTCAAAGCTGGGACTCCCCAGCCTTCTGTGCTTTCTGCCAGGCCATGCTGCCTGCTCTGATTCCACCAATGTGCCACACTGCGTGTCTCTGTAGCTAGTGTTCTCATCCCTAGCCATTATCTACCTATCTGTCCATCCATCTATCTATCCATCTACCCATCCATCTATCCATCCATCCATCCATCCATCTATCCATCCATCCATCCATCCATCTATCCATCCATCCATCTATCTATCCATCCATCTGTCCATCCATCCATCCATCCATCCATCCGTCTATCTATCTATCTATCTATCTATCTATCTATCTATGTATCCATCTACCATCTACCCATCCATCCATCTATCCATCCATCCATCTGTCCATCCATCTATCTGTCTATCTATCTATCTATCTATCCATCTATCCATCCATCTACCATCCACCCATCCACCCATCCACCCATCCATCCATCCACCCATCCATCCATCTATCCATCCATCCATCCATCCATCCATCCATCCATCCACCCATCCATCCATCCATCTATCCATCCATCCATCCATCCATCTATCCATCCATCCATCCATCCATCCATCCATCCATCCATCTATCCATCTATCCATCCATCCACCCATCCACCTCTGGAGGCCCTCCCCCAGCATCGCTGACCCCTGGGGAACCAGCCAAGCCTGCTCCTCTCCGCTTCCACCAGCCCTTCTCCGGCGCCCTCCACCTGTCCCGGACTTGCCGGCTTGCTCGCACCGGCGCCCGCGAGGAGCCCGTTGGCTCGCTCGGCCCCGGCAGGGACTGCGCCCCGGGGTGGGGGTGAGGGTGGGGGTGGGGGTGGGGGCCCGGCGCGTGCCCCGGGCGCGGGGCTGGGTGTCGCGGCGCCCGGCACTCACCTTGCCCGTGGTGGGCGCCGCCGCCAGGAGCACCAGCACGAGCGGCAGCAGCAGCGCGGGCGGCCGGGGCGCCGTCCCGGGGCGCATGGTGGGCGCCCGCCGACCGCGCCGCCGTGCCCAGTGACCCGCGGGCTGGCGCGACGCGGGCCGGGGAGCCTGGCTGTGAAGCTCGCTGGCCGGCCCGCCCGGGGCGGGTTTTGTAGGGCTCCGCGGCGCCGCGCGTCCCTGCCCACCGGGGGCTCCCGCGGCGGCTCCGGGGGAGGGCGGACGCGGCCCGGGTCCCGCCCATCCCCTCTCCAGGCCGTGTCCGGCGCCCCGGGCAGCGTGCCCAGGGGCGAGGAGGCTGCGCGGGCCGGGGGCGCGGGTCGGGGTGGGGAGCCCGGGGGTGCGCGGGGGAGTGGCCAGCGCCGTGCCCAGATTAAGCGGGCGGCGCGCGGGGCGGCGGCACTCGGGCGGCCCAGCCCGCTCCCGGCTCCGGCTCCGGCTCCCGCTCCGGCTCCGGCTCCGGCTCCGGGTCCCCGCTCCCCGCTCCCCGCTCCCCGCTCCCGGCTCCCCGCTCCCCGCTCCCGCCCTGGGCGCTGAGCGCGCGCGCACCGGCCTCGCAGCCGCGCGTGGATCTGGACCCGGCGGAGCGGGACGCGCGGGCTGCGACCTGCGAGCGGCGGGGGTCCCCAGAGGTAAGCGGCTCCCCCCTCCACCACCCCGGGGCTGGGCAATCGCGGCCCCTGCCCCCCCCCCCCTTCCCCGGGACGCGGCAGGTGGCACCTGCCTGGGGTAGGGCACGGGGCGGTGGCAGCTGAGGGTGGGGCGCGCGGGGTGGGGAGCTGGGGTCCCGGGGTCACCAGAGGAGAGCTTGCCTGGCTCCCGGGCTTGTGTGCCCGGGCTTGAACTGGGCGCTGCGTTTTGATTAATTTGGAGGCTCGAATTACCAGCCTGGCAGTCCGGGCGCTCCGGGATGCCAAGAGCAAGAGGCAGCTCAGGGGAAAGAGAAAGCGCATCCTATTCTCTGCTGCGCTGAGCTGGCCTTTCAGGGTGAAGCTTATCTGCGGAAGTGAAGAGGAAACCCAGAGCCAGCTCTGTCCAGTGCGGGGCGGGGGGGGGGTCCCCCCTCGCGGAGGCGGGGGCGGGGGCGGGCGTGCAGGATCTGGCTTGTCAGGGCCCTACCTCCTGCCCTTGCTTGGGCCGCTCTCACTCACCACGTTGGTTCTGGGGAAGCGTTTTGACCCCTCTTCAGAATCGTGTCATTAAATACACAAAATACCATTACATCGGAATCGGTTTTACCTGGAATAGTCATCAGAGAGTTAAAGTCATGATAGGGCGACGGGTGTGCAACATTGTTATCGCCCGAAATACCCACATCTAGCAACAGATGGATCACACACCTGTAATCTCAAAGTCGTGGTGGCAGCAAAACTAAAACGGGACAGGGAAACAGCAGTGGGTGCACTCTCAGGATCTGCCAGTGCAGGAAACGCTGCGCTTCCAGGCAAGGTTAGCCAAAAGACACGTTGACTTTTTTTTGTTACCAGACAGGTTCACAGACCACCTGAGTTGCCTCTCCACGTTAGGAACCCCCTGCTTTGGAGCAGCATTTGCTGACATCTACAGCAGTTATCATCAAACACCATGTGCCAAGTGTGTGGTTTGGTCACTGATTGTGGAGAACCACTTACTTGCAATCAGAATAGGGTCTATTATTATTTGAGACCTATGTTGCCATGTAGGTAGACAAAACCCTGACAGTGAATGAAGATGTCTCTCTCCCCATTTGGGGGGCTGGAGAGTGAATTTTACTGTCTTCTCTCTGTTTTTCATGCCAGCGATTTGCCAACTGTGGCTGTGCACCAGGATCCCCTAAGGAGCCTCTAAAAATCCTGACACCCAATTCATCCCAAGCCAATCACATCAGACTTTCCAGTGATAGGACTCAGGTGTGTCGTGAAGCTCCCTGGAGATGCCCATGGGCAACCAAGTTTGAGAACTACTGTTTTACATGCATATTTCAGTTAGCTGAATTGACTTAAGGTCTCCTCTTTGTAGAAAAAAATCAAAAGGATACATATTAAACACTCTGTGAAGACTTACTTGTGCCCAGGCTACAAATGTTGAAGTGTGGTACATAGTAGCTTCTCCCTATTGACAGAGAAGGCTCTTGTGGAAACTTCTCCTGTCACTCTTGTTAGATAGGACATCAGGTGATCGGTTGATGAAATAAAAATGTCCAAGAATTCCAAGTATGATAATATTGCATGCACTGACATTTTCCCTAGAGAGGGAAAAAAAAAAAACCCACAAAAAACCCTCGAAGCTAGTGCTAACTACTCTTTCTTTTTGCTGAATTCCAGAAGATTTCTCAATTTTGGTTTTTAATTGCTTGTTCCCGAAGCCAGGTCATTTTGACAGAAGATCAGACTTGGCTTCATTCATTTTGGGAGGCTGCAGTCCACTGAGGGACACTTCTGATGCTGCCACAGAGCAGGAAAGACCCCTGTGATATAAATACGGTAAGGAGGAAGCAGTGGCCAAGAGCTTGGTCTCTGGGGTAGTTTCTGGATTCTGAATCCTTCCACACGTACTAGTATGAGCTAACCTTTCCGGTCTGGGGTTTTCTCTATTGTAAAATGGGCATAATCATAGTAGTCACCTCAAGGAGTTGTAGGAATCCAGTGCAGTAATGCATGAGAAGCCCTTTTGTCCAGGGTCTTCACAAAACAATCATATATTGGGATCTGACTCTTCAGCTGCAGAAAAGGAAAATAGGGTGAACCTGATGAGAAATGATGGCACCAGGTAAAGATGCTCTTCTCAGTTCAGTAAGAAAGGGGCAATGGCCAAGCACACCCCACTCACTCCCCTGAGGTCAACCAACTGCTAAGGCATCTGGAACCTCGCTACTAGGAGCTCTGGCATTCTGGAGAGCTGGTTAGAAATGCAGAGTTTCAGGTAAGACCCCAGATGCGTTGAATCAGAGCCTGCATACACCAAGGTCTCCAGCTGATTCTTCCTCACATTAAGCTTTGAGAAGTGGCTTGTCTAAAAGCCAGATTTCACCTCCTGTTCCTCACCTCCCCACCACACACATGTATTCCCCTCTGGTACCGCACTGTATACCTGAAACTAATGTAATATTCTAGGTCAACTATACTCCAATTTAAAAAAAAAAAAAAAAAAAAAAGGAAAGCCGTACACTCAAAAAAAAAAAAAAAAAGTTTGGTACACTCACTAGGTGGTGTCAGTAAACCAGGATTCCGTTTTTTAAAAAATAGTCTTGGGGTCAAGAGAGTTGATTTTTCAACTGTTGGTTCTTTAAATGTGATAAAGCAAAAGGAAGACAGGGATGGTTCTTTTTGTATGTGTCAAGCACACCGAGATCTCTACTTTTTAGACTGATGGCAGATGAGGGTTTTGAACAAAGTTAAGTAACCACTGCCTCTAACAAGCCCAATGTTATTATTTTGGCCCTGTTTCATAATCACGATATGTCTATTTTCTACGCAGGGCTTAAAGGGGTGATGTTTGCTTCCCTACATGTGAGTGGAAGCCCCACGAGGGCAGGGGTCTTTTTGGTGTTCTTTACTGTTGTTAAAAAAGTTGAATGACGTAACCAATTTCCTCAGGATTCACACCACCTAGTGCTACGCTCATCATCTATGGATGAAGGCAGCCTTCTAGCTAATCCTCTGAAACCATCTTCTAAAACACTGTCAGAGTTCCACTTAAAATTGCACATTGTGTGGGAAAAGACGGATTGCTTTTGGAGCACTTAAAAGCGATCTCTTAATTTCAGAGGCTTATGGGAACAAGATTTCTTCTCCCCATTTGCATTACATATTCATCACAGTGTGTGTGTGTGTGTGTGTGTGTGTGTAGGGGGGTGGTAAGAAAGGGGAGGATGCCCTGCTTATCCTAGCCACTCAGGAACCTACTAGAAATTTCCATCCAACATGTTCTCTGATCTTCTCAGAAGGAAAAGAGAATGTGCCAACTCAGAAGCTGTGCTAAAAGTTTCCACCTGGAGGTGACACATACACACTCACATTTCATTGGCTACACTTCATTTTGTGAGTGATGGGGAATTAAAGTCTACCTCTTGCCTAGAGAGAGAGCTGGAAATATTTGGTGAATGTTAGTGATGCCCAGCATATACATCATACCACTTGCTTATTTTAAAGCTTCCGGAAACCCTTCTTCGTCTACTTACAGCTAATTTCACACTTCTTAGAACAGCATGGTCCAAACTTTTTTGGTACCGCATGTTACTTTTCTGGAGTACGAAAGCCTTTCGAGGGCAGGTACAGAGAGTGATTCTTTTCAGACATAAGTGCAGCTCGAAAAATTAATTTACTGCCCTGGCATTTTTGTACAAAGAGCAGTACCTATTTAAGGTACACAGTTCAAGGTGCAATCATCCTGTGAAAACCAACAACACGATCATGATACAGAGCTTTTCTCTCATTTCCTGCCCCTGTCCATGTCTCTCTACTCCCGTGCCCAGGCAAACATTGATCTGCTTTCTGTCACTCTAGATTGCTTGGCATTTTCTAGAATTTTACATAAATGGAGTCAAACAGTATGTGCCCTTTTGTGTCTGGCTTCTTTGACTCAGCAGAATGATGTTGAGATCCATCCATGTCGTGTGTAACAGCAGTTTGTTTCTGTGGCTGAGTCGGATTCCATTGTATGGATATCAGCTTTTAAAATGCCACTTACCAGCGGTTGGATATTTGATTTGTTTCCAGTTTGGGGGCTATTACAAATAGAGCTCCCATGAGTGTTTTTGTATGGGACGCGTATTTCCAGTTCTCTTGAATTTATACCCAAAAGCGAAATGGCTTGATGTATGTTTAAATATAAAAGAAACCGTTTTCCAAAGAAGTTGTATCGTTCTACATTCTCACTGGGAATGTATGAGAATTTCAGTTCCTCCATATATTTGTGGTGCATTATTTTAAATCTTATTCTTTTTTTTTTAAAGATTTTATTTATTTATTCATGAGACACACACACACACACACACACACAGAGGCAGAGACACAGGCAGAGGGAGAAGCAGGCTCCATGCAGGGAGCCCGACATGGGACTTGATCCCAGGACTCCAGGCTCATGTCCTGGGCCAAAGGCAGGTCCTAAACCGCTGAGCCATCCAGGGATCCCCTTAAATCTTATTCTGATGGTTATACAATGGTATGTTAATGTGCTTTTCATTTGCCTGATGACTAATGATGTTGAACGTCTTTTCTTGTACTTGTAAACAATTCATAGTACGTCTTCTGCGAGGTGTCTGTTCAAATCTATTCTTCATTTTATTTATTTATTTTTTAAAGATTTTCTTTATTTATTTGAGAGAGAGTGATAGTGAGAGAGAGAGAGAGAGAGAGAGATCATGGAGGGAGAGGGAGAAGGAGACAGACTCCCCACTAAGCAGGGAGCCTGACATGGGGCTCTATCCCAGGACCCTGAGATCATGACCTGAGCCAAAGGCAGATGCTTTAACCAACTGAGCCACCCAGGCACCCCTAATCTTCATTTTAAAAACATTGATTATTTCTCTTCTTACTGTTGATTTATAACAATTATTTATGTATTCGGGATACAATATCCCTGCCAGATATATTTACTGTGAATATTTTCTCCCATTCTGTGGCTTGTCTTTTCATTTCCTTAGTGATATCTTTTGAAAAGCAAATATCTTTCTTTTAATGAAGCCCAATTTATCAACTTTTTCTTTTTTTGGTTTATACTTTTCTTGTTACTCCATAATCTTCACTTAAGCTTACAAAGATTTCACCTGTTTTCTTCTTTTGTAATATTTTTATGATTTAAGTCAATGATCCTAAGTTAATTTAGCGGTATGGTATGAAGCAAGGATCTATTTTAAATTTTCCTTTCTGTGTGGATATCCAGTTGTTCCGGCACCATTTACTGAAAAGACTACTCTTTCTCCGCTAAATTGTTTTAACATCTCCATAGAAAATAAATTAATCTTCTATATTTGGGTCTTTTGTTTGTTTCCCTGATGTACCTGTCTCTCCTTTCACCAATACCACATTTCCTTTTTACTATAGCTTTAGAGCAAGTCTTGAAATCAAGGTATATAGAAGTTCTCCAACTTTGTCGTTGTTGTTTTAGAAGCTAGATTATGCTCTTCTAGATAATTTGACCTTCTGTATATGTGGATTTGAGGAGAGTTGTGTCTATGTTCATGAGGGATATCGATCTGTAGTTTTCTTGTAATATCCTTGTCTGTTTGGCATCTGAGTAATACTAGCCTCATAAAATGAGTTGTCCAGCATTTCTCTCTTCTATTTTCTGTAAAAGTATATGAAGAATTGTCATCATTTCTTCCTTAACTATTGATAGCATTCACTGGTGAATCCAGCTGAAGGTTCTGAATGACTCAACTAATCAATCATGAATTTAATTGATCTAGGGCTATTCAGATTTTCTATTGCTTCTTGTGTCAGTTTTGATAATTTTCATCTTTCATGAAATGTGTTCATTTTTATACATTGTCAAATTTATTGGTTTATGATTTTTCAGAAGATTCTGTAATGATCTTTTTAATACCTGTAGATCTGTAATGTTTTCCTCTTTGTCTTTTCTGACATTGGTAATTTCTCAAGTAGATCAATTTTATTTTATTTTATTTTTCTTTTCAAAAAAACTGAAGAACCAACTTAGAATTTCTTTCATTTTGCTCTATTGCTTGGGTGCTTCCTCTCTTATTGAGTTCTTTTTCTACCTTTATTTTTTCTTAGCCTTTACTTCAGGATTAATTTTTTTCTTCTTTTCATAGTTTTCTAAATAGAGACTTAGATCATTGATTTTACACTTTTCTTCTTTCCTAATATGAACATTTATAGTTATATTTTCTTTCTCTGGGCTGGGTAAGTTATATCACACATTTTGATGTGCTGTTTTCATTATCATTCAGTTCAAAATATTGCCTTTCACCCATGGGTTATTTGGAGTGTGTCAATTTCCAAATATTTGGAAATTTCCTGGATGGTTTATAGTTGAATTGTAATACAATGATCCACAAGATCTTAGTCCTTTGAAATCTTTCGAGACTAGTTTTATACTTCGGGATATGGTCTATCTTGATGAACACACCACATCCATTTAGAAAAATACATATTCTGCAGTTGTTGGGTGTGGCGTTTTATATATAAATTAGAGCAGGATGCTTGATGCTGTTGTTCAGGTCTTCTGTGTCTTGACTGATACTTTCTACCTTGTTCTGTCAATTACCAAGAGAAGTGTTAGTCTCTAACTATGTTTGAGAATTTAGCTATATCTTCTTTTAGTTTTGCTCTAGGTATTTTGAAATTCTGCTATGAAGCTCATATTTATAATACTTAGAGCTTTCTGGTACCTTAACTTTTTTATCATCACTGTGTATTCAAATCTATTTTATGTGCTGTTGGCATAGCCAGTCTTTCTTATGTGTTGTGTGGATATCTTTTTCTAGCCTTTGCTTTCAATCTATTTGTATCTTTTTTTTTAGTGTATCTTACAGCATATAGTTGGCTTTTTTCTCTTTTTCAAATTCAGCATGACAATCTTTGGCTTTTAATAGGAATTTCTAGTCTGTATCAACAAGTAGTTGATATGGCTATATTTAGGTCTGCCATTTCTCCATTTCTTTTAGATCTGTCTCATCTATTTTTTGTCCCTTTCCTTCTCTTTGGTGTTCTTCTGTGTTTTTCATTTTTTTGGTATCCCATTTTAATTTTTCATTGGCTTGCAGTTACATCTTTCAGCATTATTTTTAGTGATTACTTTAGTGATTATAATATACATCTTTAACGTTTTCCAATCCACTTCAAAGTAGTATTGAATTCCTTCAAGTAAATCTAATTCATTTTAGTATCTACAGTGCCTAGTGTGGTATTTGATACCAAATGGGAGATTGATAAATATTTCTTAAATGAACAAAATCATAGGTACTTATTTATGTTGTACAAAAAATACTTATGGAGTTTATTCCAAAAAAAAAAATAATAATAACAAAACACTTTGGTTAATGCCAGGGAAGTCAACTGAAAACCACTCCAGATTTAAACATTGTTACACTTTTAGTGGATTTGAATTTACAGATCTTGTAATTTTCGTATATAGTCAAGATTCTACATATTATTTTATTTTTTCCACATGCTTTTGTTTTAAAAACCTCATGTAGACCTCTTCCTATCCTTAATTTGTTAAGTTTCAAAAAAAAATCTCACTTTCAAATTTTAAAACAGAGAGAGGCAGTCTTACTTTAACTTTGGAATTCCATATGGTTTTGTGAAACTTCCAGCTGTTAATTGCCTTGGCCACTCTGCCCACATGTCATCCTCCTCCAATACTCAGCACATTGGCTTGGCTTTGCACTATTATTTATTAATGTATAATGTCCACATTGAAACACTGAATGTATTCTTATGGTCTGTAAAAGAGTATGGGATGGCCTAGCTCTGAAGCTCAGGTTTGAGGGATGCCCTTGAGATGTTTATTAGGTTCCAGAGTGGCAGAAGCATTCCTAGAGGAGTCTAGTTCCAGAACTTGCCCAAAGGGAGAGACTCAATAGGAGATTCTGATTTTCTAGGAGCCAGCTCCTACCAGGAGCAAGACAGATGGACACTGGACAGAAGACAAGAATGTAGTTACAGGAAAGGGAGGTAGTTAAGCTCTCTTCAGAAAAGGCCTACGAGTTTAGTGAATACTGTGCTCCTTTCCACCAAGACAAAGCTTTCCTCCTACCTTGGCGCCAATTGCTTGCTCACTCCAGTATTTCTGTTTAACTTGCAAATTCATTTGGGCAATTTTGTGAAATATTTTTTTCAAGATTTTATTTATTTATTCATGAAAGACACAGAGAGAGGGGCAGAGACATAGGCAGAGGAGAAGCAGGCTTCCTATGGAGAGCCCGATGTGGGACTCGATCCTGCGACTCCAGGATCACGACCTGGGCCAAAGGTAGGCGCTTAACCACTGAGCCAGACAGGTATATCCCCTTCTTCTTCTTCTTCTTCTTCTTCTTCTTCTTCTTCTTCTTCTTCTTCTTCTTCTTCTTTTTTTCTTTTTGCCTATATACCTGCATTAAATGCTCGAATATTTGTTTTTTGTTTTTTGTTTTGTATATTTTTTTATTGGAGTTCGATTTGCCCACATATAGTATAACACCCAGTGCTCATCCCATCAAGTGCCCCCTTCAGTCCCCATCACCCAGTCACCCCAACCCCCTGCCCACCTCACCTTCCACTACCCCTTGTTCGTTTCCCAGAGTTAGGAGTCCCTTATGTTTTGTCACTGTCTCTGGTATTTCCCACTCCTTTTCTCTCCTTTCCCCTTGAATATTTGACTTCTCTATATTCTAGTTAGAAATGGTGCCTTTGAGATCTTCAACTGTCCTCTAGGAGTTTCCAGATTTGAATTCCAAATATAAAGACCTTCCTACAAGAATTCAAGTTTTCTGGGATTCAAAGGAAACAAATATCTCTGTATCATAGTGCACCATTGCATTCAGAATCAACTGCCTCTGCTGCTGCTGCTCTATTGGAGGCTAGAGTTGTTCTTCCGAGACACGAATCCCTGAAGCTCACCCAGGAATTTTCACGAATTTTGGAGCTATAAGGTCAGTAGATCTGTAAAGCCCAGGAAAGCTTTGCAGTTTGAATCCTGGGTGTGTCACTTACTGCCTGTGTGACTTACTTATAAAAAGAAGTAATCATATTACTTACCTGCTAGGGGGATTGTGAAGATTGCAGATCTGTGTTAAGCCCTCAGTGCTTAGCATCTAGGTGGCCCTCTAGAAATGCTGCTCACTATACTTTCTTATGTTGGGGATGGTGGTGACAGTGATGATGGTGGTGATGATGGAGAAGAGGAGGAAGGAAAAGAAGGCAGAAGAAGAGAAGTCTAAGATAAGTGTGTGTCAGTGTGTGAGTAGTGGGGTTGGGGTGGAGGTGGGGAAGAGCAGTAGCTGCTGTGACAACAGAAGGAGCTGGCTTTCTAGTTGATAAGACCAAATGCCAACCTCTTCCTTGTGTCTTCTCAGAGTCAACTTGCATTAACTCTGTGTTGTCTGCTAACTAGAGATTCATCCCCCTCCGTAATTTCTCTCTCCTCATATTTAAAAGATACTTTAGGGGGATCCCTGGGTGGCTCAGTAGTTTGGCACCTGCCTTTGGCCCTGGGGCGCGGTCCTGGAGTCCCGGGATCGAGTCCCGCATCGGGCTCCTGGCATGGAGCCTGCTTCTCCCTCTGCCTGTGTCTCTGCCTCTCTTTCTCTCTCTCTCTCTATGTCTATCATGAATAAATAAATAAAATCTTAAAAAAAATAAAAATAAAAGATACTTTAGCAGGAACTGTCATGGCTTATTCCTCTTTTCATTTCCCCAGGTCTCTCTGTCCCCCCTCATATCAAGCTTGCCCTCTTTCTGAGTTCTGCCCAGGCTTGCTCCAGCTCCTGATTTCCTAACCTTTTTCTTTTCTTTCAAATATTTTATTCATGAGAGACACACACACACACACACAGAGAGAGAGAGAGAGAGGCAGAGACACAGGCAGAGGGAGAAGCAGGCTCCATGCAGGGAGCCCGATGTGGGACTCAATCCCGGGTCTCCAGGATCACACCCTGGGCTGACGGTGGCGCTAAACCACTAAGGCACCGGGGCTGCCCTCCTAACCCTTTTCTAATATATTATATATGGGAACTCTTTTCTCCTACAAGGAATTTGGTAAGAAGGAGACAAATTTCTTGAGCCACTACCACATGCCAGGCACCATGCTAGGTGCTAATTTAGACTCATATAATTCTCTCTGGGATTAATTTCACATGTTGAGAAGTCAGAGGAGTTATGTACCTGGTCAGTTATACTGCTAAGTGTTCAAGACCTGAACACAAGTCTTTCTAACTCCAGAGCCTGCTTTTATCCTGAACCATGAGAGCACATGGTACCAGGGGAAGAAGGCAGAGCAAATCTATGCAGGGAGGGAGAAGTCCCTGAAGGCAAACATCAGCCTTACAGTATGGGTGGGCCCTGCCTGCTGGGGTCATGGGGTGTTACTTCCAGAGTTCAACACAAAGGCAGTTCCCAGAGGTCTGAAAGTTCCAGAGAATTCATATAGAGTCACTCCAGTCCTACCCAAGGGGAAAATCACAGACCAAAGCAACCTGGGCGATTAGTATTTTTGGCAAGAGATAAACCATTCTGAGTCAAGAATGTCATTCTTAACCTGGAGGTAAAGGGCCCATCTGGTTTGAAAATCAATTGTATATTTTTGGAACATATATCACCTCCATGTGATTTCCAAGTGGTGACATTATTATGGTTATTGTCAACTTTTCTGTTGATATTGAGAGGAGTTCTCAAGGAGAAAATGATAATAAAAGCCTATGTTGGCAGATAGTAAGTTTGCTGAGATATGGTCCAGTTGGCTCTGGACTGAACTCTAAGGTCAACTGAGGACTCTGTAGTACTCTCAAACAATCCAGCTGAACCTGGAGGGAGGGCAAGGTGGAGGCGGGCTTGGTCATATTCCAGCAGCATTCTGGTCAAGTTGGACCTGAGTCATTCTCAAGAATTTACTTGAGTAATTCTCAGTTTTTCCATGTCACTTCTCAGAGAATGTGGAGCTCCAACCACATTCCAGTGGTCCATGGACCACCCAGATTCATCACCTGCTTCCAAAGCCTTGTGATATTTATTGAGATTGACTGCTTTTTCTAAAAAACTCAAACCAACGTGAACTCTTTGAAAGTCTGCAGGTAGAGTCAACCCAAGAATATGGAGTGTTCAAAAGACTGAAACCAAATAACCTGCTTTAGTGTTGGGGAAAGGACAGGTCATCTCTTCTAGGGAAAGTGGAAGCCTCAAAAGGAGATGTCCAGCCACCCAGGTGGACAGAGCATGTCAGTCTTTTTCCAGGAGCACTATCCTTCTATCTGTTGAGGCCCTTTGCTTATTTCTTTGTGAAGATGAGCCTTTAGGAACTCTATTTTGGAAAGATAAAGGTATGCAAATAGGTGTTAAGACTACACAAAAAAATTTTTGCCTTGAAAAGAGAATCTTTAGATAGCTCAAGTATCAGAAGGTCAAAGGGAAGAACATGTAGACATTAATAGGAAGTTATTTCACTGAAAGAACAAAAATATTATTAAATAGAGCTCAAAGACTTAATGTTCCTTGGGAAAAGAAAAGACATTATACTTATACGACCTTTTTGTTACTGAAAGGTTCTAATACTCAGTCTCCTGTTATCTGGTCCTCTAATCTTGGCCCTTGCCCGCCCCCATCCCCCAATCGATGAGAACCCAAGCAGGGTGTATTTCTTTTCAAGATTGGGTTGCAGAGAAAACAAATTCCTCATAGTAGAAATAATGATTTGGAAGATCTCAGATCTTGTTCCCAGACATAGTATTTGGAAAACATCGAGCAGAGGCTCCTAAGAAGTCCTAGGGGAATTGGAGTCCAGGAACTTTCATAAAGAAGTGAAGGGAAAAAAATCGGCCCAGGGAGTTGGAGGAAGAGAGCTAGTGACGTTTGCTGAATACACAAGCTAGAAATGACTGAAAGAAATACAGGCTGGGAAAGAGCCTGGGGACCTTACTTGGATTGTTGAATGAGGCTGGTGTAGAAGGTCCAGGGTTCTTAAGTTCAACTTCTGGGGAACCTCGAAGAGATCCTTCAGTTGGGGTGTCACAGCCTGGGGACCAGCTGTAGAGATGGGTCATTGCTTTTCATCAGACTTGGCTGGATAGGTCAGTTTGCTCAGGTCAAGGGAACAGACTGTATAAAAATCTACATCAGAAACTGGGCAGCTCTCGGGAATGAGCTAGTTTTTCATTCTCCTGTTACAGATCATCCTTCTTTCTCTTTTTGCATTTTCCTCCCTCTTTTTATGATTACTGAGGATAACTATTTTCTCCAAATTCAGACTTGTCTTTCACCTTGATCTGTCCCAGCCTTCGAACATATGACTGTGTCTCAGGGCTCTTCCTGAGGCATCCTTCCTCCTTCATCCCCCGTTCTTCCCTATCCTAATTTCAGCTCTCCAAGAGGACTGGCCCAGGTCATCTTTTTGCACCATCCTTCCCAGCCCTGAGTCCGAGTTCTAGGTCAAGCACTGGGTTGGGCTACTTTTGGGTCAGGTGGTTCTCCTCCCCAACCCTGTGGCTGGGTGATGAGAATGTGGGTGCCTCCTTGCTCAGCTGGGCTGAAGGTGGGGCCTGAGTGGGGCCCGATGGCAGCAGCTTATGGAGAATGCTCCCTTCCTGAGAATAATAGTTGGCCAAATAAAGCGTGTCCTTTGAAAGGTGCAGAACTTTGGCAGAAGTTTCCTGGGTAGGCAATCTCCCAAAGCTGCTGTTTGCATACGGTTTAGTGGCACAGCACTTTGGGTCATTAAAGCTTTTTTTCCCCTGTACTAATGATAGACTCCGTTGGAAATTCACTGCCTCCGCCAATCCCATGTGATCAGAGCCACGTATTTGTGAGTAGGTCGGTTAGAAGGACAGTGTTCTGAGTGAGAATAGTTTCGTTTGTTGTTTGGTGCAATCAAAAGCTTGGTTGAGTCAATGAATTAACTTCTAGATTCTCAACTGCTATAGATGTTACTTTTTAGAATTGTCCTATTGGAAGATGGGCCTTTGGCTGAGGTTCTCACCGGCCCCTTCACAATTTTCCTTCTGCTACTTTTCACCAGAGAGGCATAACCCCACCTCCAGCCATCCAAGCTGTTACCACCCTGCTTTGCCCCAGAGGGCAAGAACTGTCTATGGGCCAGATGCTGGGCAATGTAAACGCAGGTGTAGAGAGCAGTCTACCTGTCAGGCTCCACATCCCTGGGCCAGGTAGTGTCCAACTTTTTGTTTTCATCACCATTGAGGGAAAACCTATCAGATGGTAGGTCACTCCAAATGATTCTTGCTGATGATGAATTCTATATTGCTTTTGGTAAACAACTCAGGAGAAATTCAAAGCATTGGGTGACAAACATAGAACAAATTCCTTCTATTCGCAAATTCTTTTTTCTGTGAATAGGTTTATTACAATTTATAGTTTTAAGAAACTAACATGGAAGCAGGACTGTTGCTCGACCTGCCGCATCTCTTGACCAGATGTCCTGATTGATCTGGGCTAAATGGACTATTTGAGAAACCAAAAGCCCAATTCATTCATTGCCAACTACATTTCTGATAAAATTTCATTTGTAATATGTTTAATAATTGTTCATCAAAATTTAAATTTATTTGGATTATATACTACTTCTCATCATAATGGTAAACAAATTCAGGTGAAAAAATGTAAGACTTAGATATTTGTGATCATAGGAAATAAAAAGTATGTAATTTATATATATATATTTTTTTGTTGGAGAGAAGTATGGTAGGGTGATCAGTATAAGATTTTCAAGTATAAAAACATTGCACTAAGATATATGTGGGGGAATGGAATGGAAATACAAATTCAAGAAGAAAAATGATGTAAAATTTCTAGCAGTCAAAAAACTTGTGTGTTGATGGTGGTGAGAACCATCCTTGTGATGCTTATGATGATCCATTGACTGCATTTAAAATAGTGCCGCGGGGCGCCTGGGGGGCTCAGTCAGTTGAACATCCAACTCTTGATTTCAGCTCAGGTCATGATCTCAGGGTCGTATGATTGAATCCTGTGTCAGCTTCCATGCTCAGTGGGATTCTGCTTGAGATTTTCTTTCTTTTTCCTGCTGACCCTTCCCCGTTCATTCTCTCTCTCTCTCTCTCTGAAATAAATAAATAAATCTTTTTAAAAAATTTAAAAAATAGTGCTGCAACCATTCTTATTTTATAGGTCTCCAAGTACAATATTCCAATTATACTTTGCAACTACTTAAAGATAAAATGAAGGTTTTTTTGATGTTACCATGTGAAAAAAGAAGGGATCTACATAATTTAAAAACCCATCTTAGAGGAAGATGAGAGCAGACATCTGCAGGCTGCCATGCTTAGGTGTCAACTGGGAGTAAAAAAAACCCAGCTCTACCATTTATTAGCTCTGTAACTTTGCACCAATTACTTAAAATGACTTAATTTGGCTTTCCTTTACAACAGAACTAATACTTTCCTTACTAAATTGTGGTGAAGTAAGTGACTTGATGGACTCAGTACTCTTAGCAGGGGGTCCCTGGCATAATCAACGTCACTGTCTCTCCACTTCCCCCAAGGCTGTATGATCCCTCTTTCTGTCTCCCCCTTTCTCCTTTCCTCTATCACCTCTTCTGTATTCAAAGTTGGCCTTATCTCACATCCTCTAGTAAATGTATTTGATTCACGTTCTGAAGGTCCCAAAATATCTTCTGTAAATTCATTCATCTAATGGATATATATATATATTAAGCACTAACTATAGTCCAGGCACTATTATGGCACTGGGGATAACTGTGAGTGAAAAAAAGATAAAATCCCTGTTGTCACAGGACTTACTAAGTACATGGTGATGAGGATGCATTGGCTACTCCCAATCAGCAATGTACTTTCACTCATGACAGACCAGTTAGATTTCTGTGGATTGGTCCATCTGTCCATCCACCCATCCATCCAGCCAGCCATCCATTCAATTACAAAATGTTTTGAGAAACTCCTAAATGTTAGGACTATGATCAGGCATTCTTGTTCTGAAAGTGACCATGACAACACTCTATTTTTTTTTTAAAGATTTTATTTATTTATTCATGAGAGAGAAGAAGAGAGAGGCAGAGACATAGAGGGAGAAGCAGGCTCCCTGCAGGGAGCCCGATGCGGGACTTGATCCCAGGACCCCAGGATCATGACCTGAGCCAAAGGCAGACACTTAACCACTGAGCCACCCAGGTGCCCGACAACACTCTATTTTAATAAAATTCCTTTTTGTACACCCTTTATCATAATATGTGTAGGGATTAAATGCATCATGTATCTCTTTGGGGGTTAAATGCAAATGTCCCTGGTTTTCTTTAATTTTTTTTTTTACTGTTTCCCATTTGTTTAAAATATCTAGTAGCTTTTGAATGATTCAAGCCAATTTGTGTATTTCTTCCAAAGCAATAATTTGTTTTATTGACACTTGCTCCCCGAATGCAGCTTTAAGAAGTATTTAAAATGATGGATTTGGGGATGGGAAATGATCTGGGCACTCAGAGTGATTCCGCTTCTACTTGATTTTCAAACTGTATCATGGAATGTCGTCCGGCCACCTACTTGGAGAACTAGTCTCCCATAAATATGGCATTGAGTTTATCTAGATTTTATCCAGAAATTTAAAAATAGCCCCAACAATACCAGTTTTCTTCTCTTTCCCCAATTCTCATTGATACAGGTCTTCAGAGAAGCCAGAATTTTAAAGATGAGACGTTTCAGTTTCGAGATACTTCCATTCAAGACATTCCTTTAAGCCAGAGATATTTTATCAAAGATAGAGTGCTTTGAGTGAAAATATTTTTTCTTTTTTTATTGAGATAAAGTTCACAAAATAGAATTCACAATTTGAACTCTTTTAAAGTTTATAATTCAGTGTTTTTAGTATATTCATAATGTTGTGCAACTGTCACCACTAATTCCAGAACATCCCATTACCTCAAGAAGAAACCCTGTACCTCCCAACTCTCCTCTTCCAACCCTTGACAATTGCTACTCTATTTTATGTCTCCATGGATTTGCCTATTCTGGGTTTTTCATATACATGAGATCATGCAATCATATACATGATTTAATGCAAGTCATATAATATATGACTTCTTTGACTTAACATAATGTTTTCTTCAAGGTTCATCTATGCATCAGTACTTCATTCTTTTTATGGCCGAATTCATTGTGTGGATGTAGCACATTTTGCTTACCCATTCATCAGTTGATGGACATTTCGGTTGTTTGCACTTTTTGGCTACTATGAATATTTATGTACAAGTTTATGCATGAAGATAATGTCATTTATCATGGTATATACCTAGGAATGGAACTGCTAGATTGTATGGTAATTCTGTGTTTACTTTTTTGAGGAACTGTCAAAGTGATTTCCACAGTAGCTGTACCATTTTGCATAAAAATATTTTTTTTACATATTGGCTGTATTTGTGCAAAGTATTTCTATACTAAAGGGTTCCTTTCCTAGTTTCAAAAAGTGAAAAAAAAACATGCACTTAAGTGAATTTTAACTTGGATTTTCAAGGGCAGATGTTACATAGAAGAATATGCCATTTAACACAATGAAGCAATATTTTATACTTGCATTATATACACCTATTTTTCATTTCTCAAAAATATATTTGACATAAATAACTGGAAATTATTTTTTAATTTCTAAGTATAAAATTGATATTTATTCAGTTTAATTATCAGTAAGATCGTTTCATCAAAAACAATTGAATTCCCCCTTTAAAAAATATTTCCATTACTATGAATAATGAAAGTAATTATTTTCAACATTGATGCATATTGTGTTTTAAGAGATGTATTTATATTTAACATATACAAACTTTAAACCCAGGGCATAGAACCTCACTTATAAGTGAGAGTCTTCTGGAAGAGAAGAGAAACCTGACAATCTTTTTTAAGTCCCAAGACTTGACTGTGAGGTAATCCATGCACATGGCATCAGTAAGGTGTTCATTCAGGTGGATCAAGCCCTTGGCCAGAGATCCCTGGTGAGTGTCCTTAGTGCGATCACTTGCTTTTATTCAATAATTTCTTCTAAATGTTGGTTTTGCATAGTTATGAATTGTCTCAACATTTCATGTGTCAAAAAGCCACATTGTTCCAGAAACCTGTGCATTATGCTACTTTTTTGTGATTCATTTTTATTAATTACCAATTCGCTCTACTCTCCCTGAATTGCACCCACATCATCCCCAATGGGAAAGACACTCATCTAAAGGCTGCAGATTCTTGCTTTCTTACTAGGTTTGAATAGCAAAAACCTTCCTAATCTCCAGGGCACAGCAGGGGCCCTGCAACTAGCTGAGTTAGGACAGGGCACTTCATGAGTATGATTCTCAGAATAACAGCCCCTGAGAAGGTCCACATCCTAATCCCTGGATCCTGAGAATATGTTCTGTTATATGGCAATGGGGAATTATGCTTGTGGATGACACTAAGGTGGCTAATCAGCTGACCTTGGGGAGAATTACTCTGGATTATCTGGGTGGACCTGGGGTCCCAGGCACAGTAAGAAACCCAATAAAGGACTGTGAGTACTTGACTGATTAGCAAGAAGGAAGATGACAGCCAGAGAGGATAACATTAAGATTGTCACTGATGACAGCAGCCTATTAGAAATAAAAAGAAGCTTTCTGGGATTTATTTCTTTGTTCTCTCTCTTTTTAGTTTGTTGTGCATGAAAATGAACAGTTTAAATTAATCTACATTTTTGCTGTTTCATAGGTCACTTATATTTATCCTCTTTTCTGTACAACATGCGTATGGGGTAAGTACATTCATTAGCTCTGCATGCATTACTCCCATTATAACTCTTTTTGCTTCAAACAAGCCACTCGGTAGGACTCAGTTTTCTCATCTGCAAAATGAAACGTTGGACTAGGTGAACTCTGAGGTTTCTTTCCTATTTTACAGTAAATACTTCTTATCAAATTACTCAGGTATTGGAGATTTTTTAATTTTATAACATAAAATTAAAAAAAATTGGAGATGGACAGGAAGCAGCTGAGGCACTTCAAGATTAAATCAAGAAATATAAGATTAAATGTGAATATTTTAATTCTGGAGACAGATAAGCCTAGAATATTCTGTAATAAGATCTCTTTCTTCCTGCTTCCTTACTGAGGAATCTGAGTTATTAAACTCAACCCCGCATGGTTCTGGGAAATCATACTGTGGAGTGCCTCTAACTCAGGTAGACTTTGAGACAACTGAACTGGTTAAGTCCTTTTTTTTTTTTTTATTTATTTTTTTTTTTAAATTTATTTATGATAGTCACAGAGAGAGAGATAGAGAGGCAGAGACATAGGCAGAGGGAGAAAGAAGCAGGCTCCATGCACCGGGAGCCCGACGTGGGATTTGATCCTGGGTCTCCAGGATCGCGCCCCGGGCCAAAGGCAGGCGCCAAACTACTGCGCCACCCAGGGATCCCTGGTTAAGTCCTTTTATTCAGCACATCGCCATCTGTCTATCCTCTCTAGTTTGGACAATTTCTGTGATTTAAGTTAACATAGGTCTTTTCAAAGCAAATCAAAATAGAAAGGTGCCTTCTGTTCCCCTTTTCCTACCAGTCAGGAAGAGAAAGCACACATGTCAGGGAATGAGAAGCTCTCCCCAAGTAGGGATAATAAGACTTGCTTCATTTAGTTCACACACATTTGAGACCATCATCTGAAATAATGGATGGAACTACATTGAAATATATATGGATTTTTTTTACCTGATTTCTTCAGGGTTTTTTTTTTTTGTATTATGTATTTTTTTCTCTAATTATAAGAGTCAACAGAGTTTTAAATTTCACTTCCTTTGTTCCTCATGTCCCATATGAGTGAATAAAATTCTTGAAACAGAGGTTTTAGAGATTTCACACAAAAAATAGCTCATACTATAGTTGGGTTTTAAAGATAGTGATATAAATCAATGCAGTATGTATGGAAGGCGACTTGGCATTCTCCACCCGAATTGCAAATGCATAATCCTGTTGACACAGGGGTTTCCCTTTTTGGAATTTATCATATGTATTTATACTAACTTGGGTGTAAAGAAAATGCACAAGAATATTGATTGCAGGGGAGCATTCAGAAACAAAAGAAGGGAGATAGCTAAGAAGGATTGATTAATCAAGCTATAGAGCCATTCTATTAACTTGGAATGATTTTGAAGATGTCTGATTAAGAGAAAACAGAAAGTTATGGAGATATATGCCATTTTGGTAAAAAGAAAACAAGATCCAAATCACGTAAACTGTGAGTTTGTGTGTGTGTACTTGTGCGCATGTGTATGTGTGTGTACATGTGTATGCATGTACCTGTGCATGCGCATATGTCTACATGTGCACGTGTGTACATGTGCACATGCACATGTGCATGCGTGTGTGTGCACACATCTGTGATCATGGTGTGAGCATGTTCAAAACTACCCAGACTCTGACTGAGGACAGTGCATGTGTCTCGGTGAGGGTATGGGGAGTCTGGGTTGGAAAAGAACATTTCTTCTCCTATTAGACTCTTTTGCTCTGTTTGAATTTTTAATCATATGCAAATGTTTTTCCAAAAAACAATAAAGGCACAAATGTAGGACTGGTTATTAGTCTAGAAATTAATAACTTATTTCTCAAACATTTTATTCCACATACATCTGTTTAAAAAAATCTGAGATAAAACAGATAGGAACTTCTTTTTTCTTCGAGGAATAACATTAATTTTTGAGAATGCTGGTGTGTTCCTGGTGAATATGGCTTGCACTTCGAATGTTGCCTTGTCTGAGATATGTCTTTATTTTTTTCAAATGGGTTTATATGATCCGTTTTTGAGGTGCAGCTTTGTCCTCTACAAGCACCTCCCACTTTTAAGGTGGCATTTATTAGATATTTATAATGTAGAAGAAATTCATAGAGACTAAAATTACCTCTTTTTTCTTTCATCAGTACCAAAGCTTTATAGGGAACTATTTCTGTTCCTTTATTAGACTCTGCTGATTTATTTTAAACTGATTCTTTCCTGAAATGTAATTTTGCTACAAACATCTCTGTGATGCTTGGCACAATTAAGTAAAAACAAACAAACAAACAATGAAAGAACAAACTTGCCTTTATTATCAAGCCAGCTAATCAACTGACCTTCTTTTCTGGTTGTTTTGATATCTCACTGAACACAAGTAATGAATCCCAACCTTAAATGAACCCAAGTGTTCAGACTAGTTATTTTAAGTGTTTTCATACTGTCCTGGACCTGGGCATTTCTTTTCTTTTCTTTTTTTTTCCACCTTATCAGAGTTTTGAACTTGATGTTTCTGTATTCACAGATAACAATGTGACTCAAAACTCGAGAGGCATATATTTCTGAAACTTCAAATACATTTTTTAACTTAATTCTTGTCAAGGTTCACATTCCTGTATGCTTTCAATGACCCTAAAGAGTTTTGTTTATATTAATGTCTTTTTATTTTGTTAATGCTTAATTTAAAGATTTTTGGTTTGGATCTGAGCATATTTTTCCAGAAAAAAAGAGGTCTGAATTGCGTGATTGAAAAAAAAAATACATTCTGGATAGACTCTTTTCCCTCCCATACACATATTCATATACAAGTATGTATTTATATGTGTGTGTATTCATATTTACACTATTCAGATGTATTTACATATACGACTTATGCACATAGGTGTGTATGGCTGGAGGTCTTCCATCAGAATATAAATACTGGTTCAAATGTTTTATGTTCCCCATCATACTTTGGCATAAAGGCCTACATTTATAGCCTTGAGTGTGAAAGATCTATTAGTCATAGAGATGTGTGGTTAATACATAAGCGTTGCAGTGAGGGCTGGACCAGGCAAGATCATGAACTAGGCCAAGTTTATCCCCAGTGCCTTTCCAATATTCCTATCTGCACTCTCAGCTCCCAGCACCTAGAGCTGCTTTTGCCACCACTCCCTCCCAACCCGCAGCCCCAGGCTCTGAAGGAATGCTCAGTGTTCATTGTCAGCGCAGGTGCATCATGGTGGCTGTTTTGTCGTTAAGGGATCTACTTATGGAAACAGTTACTCTGGGATTATGCGCTTGTATTGAAGTGACAGATGACTCTGGATACAGACAATGAGGATTTGTGAGAACAAGGGGCTGATTCTTCCCAAAGGGCGTGTGTGTGTGTGTGTGTGTGTGTGTGTGTGTGTGTGTGTCTGGAGGAAGCATGAACGTTAAGAAAATATGAGAGTGTGGAGTACCCCTTTAAAAAGAATGTTGGAGAGAAGTTAGGAAAGAGAAGTGGAGAAAGAGCCCAGATTATTCAAGTTCAGGAGCTTTCTGGTTGGGAGACACATTAGAAGAACCATCTTGGAGTTTCAGCAATTTGCAGGAAACAGCTGACATGTGAAGTCCAAGGCTGAGCTGTGAGCAGTGACTAGGAAGGACTCGATGGTCTTGGAGGGGAAGCCAGAGGGTCCTGTAAAGCAGCCAAATTTACAATTTCAGTGAGGCACCATGGTGCACTTACAGTTTTCCTCACCATATGTTTTATACTCTAAGATCATCCACAACTTAGTAAATGTCTTGCCAGGAGAGAGACCTTGCAGGATTCTGGCCAAAGAAAAGTGGCTATAGAAGGTTTTTTTTTTTTTTCTTTTTTTCTTTTTAGTGCTAGCTCACAGGAACTTTTATTTTGCTGACATAATCATCAGCCCTCTCACCAGGCCACAGTCTAAGCTCTTTACCTCTTGATACATCAACATTAATCCTTTCTTCTCACAGATTCAGAGGTAAAAGTATACTGTGGGATTCTCGTGGGTTAGGTAAACCGAGGTGCTCGTTGTCATGTACACATCATGTACCCAGCTCTGTGTGCAATACCGGTTTACTAAACCAGATGCTTCACTTTCCAGAGTGGAAAGAAGTTTGTCGGCCCCTGTGGAGGAAGAGATTGCTCGGTGTGCCATTGCTTTCCTGAAAAAGGGTCTCGGGTAAGTGATGGAAAAATCAGCACAGATGGTGGGACAGAGAGACAGTGGGAGGGAGAGATGCAGAGCTACTAGCCAAAGTTTCTGGGGTGCAAGATGCACGAGCCCTAGAGATCTGCTGTACAACATCTAACAGCAGTCAACAACAATGCAATGTTCACTTAAAAAATTTGTTGAGACGACTGATGTCATATGAAGTGTCCTTACCACAATCAAATGTTTGAAAAAGATCCACATGGATGGCATACTGAAATTTGAGCCATTGTGAGTGCTTGGCTTGAGGAGTTGCAGATTCTCAGAATGTTCTGGTAATGGTCACTGTTTCTATGTTTCACCATTAATGTTCTGTATATTCTGATAAGAGATCCCAATGCTATTACACTATGTGTCACACTTAGAATTGCAAGCCGTGATTCCCCCAGTGTCTTATGCAACCCTGGTCTTGGGAGCTGCCTTCTGCAAAAAGGGTCCTCGTGTCAAATGGCACATACTGTGTCACCACCATCTTAAAACTCAGGTTGCATATCAGCATTTTAAAGGCCCTGAGAAGTATGAGATGCAGTGAGGGAGGCGGGAAAGAGGCTTGTTTAACCTTATATACAGTAGTATATGTGGACATGGGACTGCAAGACTCTTTAGGATAATGCCCATTGAAATCACACAGAATCGTGTTCTAGAATTCAAATGATAGCTGCATTTATTGTGTGCTTCTTATGTGCCAGGCACTGCTCTGCATACTCAAAATGCTTTCGCTCTCCGACTCCTCACAACAGCTCTCTTGCCATCTTATCGTGTTGACTTTGCAGGACAGAAGATCAAAGCTCAGAGAGGTGTAGTGTCTTGCTCAAGTCCACACAGGACGGCGCTCCGGGTGACTACACTGGCTTCTCTGTCCTGCCGTGCACAAGAGCCCTCTAGGCCACTGTGTATCGGGTCACTTGAACATTTCTGGGCCCTCCCTTGTATTCTGACAGCAGTAGTTGGCAGCCCACTAACTCATTAGTGCTGGAGCATTAGATCAAACATACTCCCAGAACCTTGCAAGAAAAGAGCATGCTTCAGAAACTTCGGAGAGTTTCTGAGTCCACTCAGTGATTCTGTTGAAACATGTCCACGTCAGTCCTATAGGGCCTGATGCTCAAAAACCACAATTCAGTAAAGATCAGTCTACGGGGATGCAAAACATCTCCTGAGAGAAGGGACCATATATTTTTCCCGTAGCTTGGCTTTATCTGCACATGAGACGTGTGCGACACGTAAGGGGCTCCTGTGTTCAGCTCTCCTCCTGAAAGCAGCTACCTTATTGAACTGATGCGACGGCAAGTCCCCTTCTGCTTAAACTGCTTTGTCTCTTTAGTACTTCAAAAACCTGGGTGCTCAGAATTTATCTTGAGCTCTTTCAAGCTCCCTTGGTGATAGAACTTAAAAACCAAAGGTACAAACTTCCAGTTACAAAATAAATAAGTCCTGGGAGTCTTTTGTACAACATAGTGACTTTAGTTCATATTGCTTTGTATATTTGAGAGTTGCTGAGAGTAGATCTTAAAAGTTATCCCAAGGAGGAAAAAAAAAAACAAAACCAAACAAACCCAGTAGCTGTGTGATGATGATAATAAAACTTACTCTGGTGATATTTTTGCAATATATACATGTATCAGATTAGTATGTGTATACCTGAAACTAACATAATGTTATGTAGATTAATCATGTCTCAGAAATTCTCCTGAAACTTAAGGATGCTAAAGGCTAGCAATCTAAGAAGTGCTTTCGCCTTTTCCATATAAACGGACACATTATTTGGGAGTGGCGGGGGGAAGCCTGGCTTTTGTGTGAGATTTTTAAAAAAATATAAACATACCAAGATCGTATAAATAAGAAGTAAAAGAGGGGCACCTGAGTGGCTCAGTGGTTGAGCATTGGCCTTTGCTAAGGTCGTGATCCCGGGGTCCTGAGATCGAATCCGCATCGGGCTCCTTGCAGGGAGCCTGATTCTCCCTCTGCCTGTGTCTCTGCCTCTCCCTCTCTGTCTCTCATGAATAAATAAATAAAATTTTTAAAAAAAGAATAAGGAAAAGAAACCAGTGCATCTACATTTTAAGGCCCTTTGAGCTTGAGACTCAAGAATAACGGATCATGAGAGGAAGGGGGTGAGGGCACCACAAAATAAAGAGGAACAGTTGCTTGGGGGAATGCTCTGATTGATTGATCGATTGATTGATTATTTTTTAAAGATTTTATTTATTCATGAGAGACACACAGAGAGAGAGAGAGAGAGAGAGAGAGAGAGAGGCAGAGACACAGGCAGAGAGAGAAGCAGGCTCCATGCAGGGAGCCTGACATGGGACTTGATCCTGGGTCTCCAGGATCAGGCCCTGGGCAGAAGGTGACACTAAACTGCTGGGCCACCCGGACTGCTGGAAAGCTCTGATTTAAATGAGGCTGAGAGCTGTTTATAGTGGGGACATGTGGCGATGTCTAGAGACATCTTGTGGTTGGCCCAACTGGATGGCGGGGACACCACTGGTGTCTAGTGGGTATAGGCTGGGGATGGTGCTTGGCACCTGCAATGCCCAGGACAGCCCCCACACCAAAACCTGCCCTGTCTCCACGTGCCAACCGGGCTGAGGGCGAGCAACCTTGCTCTCATCCCACAGCAGCTCTGGGAGGCCGCTGTGACTAATATTTTCAGCTTTCTGTCCAAGAAACCTGAATTTCCAATTGCTGGTATATGGGAGGGACAGGAGCCACCCCCTGGTATGTGACCTCAATTTCAGCATTTGCCCCACGATCACGAGAAGACGACTACACTCAGACTCAAACTCCAGACTTTTGTCATAACTTTGCCAACTGGGGTGGGCACTTGGAGCTGCCCGAGCCTTGGCTTCCTTGTATTTACACCATTAGCCCTTTCTCTTCTGTTGCGTCGGGTGTTTGGCCATCAGAGGCAATGCACCTTGCGTCCCGTAACACAGCGTCCGGTGCCAGGGGTTACGGGGGCTCACGGGACGGGCTGCAGGCAGGGTCTCTGTCCCTGTTCCTGGGTGGCCAGGGAGAGCAGAATGCAGAGCAGCAGTCCACCTCTGCCCTTCCCGAGACAGACGGCTCCCACGTGGGGGCTGCAAGTTGCTGGCAGAGGTTTCCAGCTGGGAGTTTGGGAGCTTGGCTTGTGCGTAACTGGGAGGTGGTGTGGGAGGTGGGTGCTCCCCAGTGCCCAGCAGCCGGCCAACTCACATACTGTCTCTGGGGCTGCAGTGACAGCTCCAGGGGGACTGGAGAAATGGGAATAACCTGAATTCCGGAGGGTTGAGGATCCGCCCCAGGCGGCGCAGCCCATTAGTGGCACAGCCAGGCATTCCTAAGAAGGAAATTATTCCCCTTTTAGGGATGAATGCCTGAGTGAGTAGTTTAAGCCTCAAATCAAAACTGCTGTGTCTGGAGCAACTGCTGGGAAGCCAGGCTGGCCCCGCGCAGTGGACAGACTGGAGGTAGGGTTTGAACTGGGGACCCACGCTGCAGTTTGAGGTGGAGCTGGGGTGTAGCAAAGGCAGGGACCCAAGGATGGGTTCCTTCAGTTCTGGCAGAGGGAAGCTCAGCTTCATCGGTGGACCCTGGAGACCCCCAGTCTAGCTTCAACATGTGTTTCCACCAGTGATCATGTGTGTTTCCCTGTGGCCTCCCTCCAGCTGCATCAGTTGGGCCACTCACTCTCCCATGAGCATAATCTGAACCTTCCCACTTGCCTACCATTTTCTGGAATCTCTTCCTACTGGCACTTTGCCTCTGTCTTTCCTGCTCTCCCCAAGGGAGTTCAGTGGAGACCCCAGGTCTCCAAGGCATCCCCTCCAATACCTCCCAGCTATGCTGATGCCCCTGGTGGGGACCCAGTTCCCTTTTCTGGTATTGCTCCTACCCTGGCCTGTAGCTCTGTTTGGGTGTGAATGTGGATGCACCTGACCCTCTTGCTGAGATGACAAGCATGCACTCCTTCAAGGTGGTCATATGGACACAGGTAGAATGTTTATGCTGGGTCCTGGCCTTCAGTGGACACTCTAGAATGTAAGTTGCTGACTTCTGTTTCGCCCCTTAAGAACTGGGGCATCAATTTCTTGTATTGCTTTGAGATGATCACAGTAGATAGCTCATAAAAGGCAGTTTGTACCCATAAATCAATACATTAAAACACAGACTCCAGCCTGGCGAGGACTGGGAGCCTGGGTGGGTGGCCATGCTGGCCTGTAGCATGCCTGCAGGGACACCTGCCATATCCAAGAGAAGGGGGAACAGATTTAGCAGGGAGTCCCTTGGTCCTCCCCACCCACGCACACACACATCATTCAAACCTGTTATGAAATGCATTATCTCATGTAAATTCAAATTCCTTTGTGATTTCAGGTAGTTGCCAGAAATAAGTAGTTTGGGCAGTGGCAGCAAACAGGACCTTTTAAGGGTTCAGGAAAGAGCTCCCGGTGGAGGGTGGGAGATTGGAATGCCTGTGGCTTCTTTTGGGTTCAGAGTCTTACCTGGGAAATAAGGGTTTGTGCTATGGGGCTGGTCCGGTCCCTGTGGGCCTTAACAGCCTTAGGTCCTACGATGTGGGCATGGCCTTTTACATACAACAGCGATATAATTGGCTTCCAAAATATTTTGCAGTCACGCCCTGACATTTCCCCTAACCTCATGATAGTTTCTCTTTAAGGATATAAATGAGGTGGCACTGGGCAAGATTTGAAGGTTTTCTTTACTAATTTCAGTGGAGGAATCTTCATGTTTTTGGTGGCTACCCCCATGCAGGGAGAATTATGTGTCTTTATAGACTAGGATGGGACCTTTTACAAGTTCCACTTCAGTTAGCATGATGGTAAGGACGCTTTCTGTAGCTTTTCCCAGAATGAAGTGTAAAATATATCCATGTTCTTTTTCATTCAAGGAAGTCTAGCATCTGTCAAACTGTAAACTGTTCCATTAAGAACTTTGTAATTTGGTGATTTTTACACAAGGGATTAAATGGCTTAAAATTCAAGACCTGTCTTAGTTTTTGTGATTTGAAAGCTTAAAATCACACATTATCAAAGCAGTGTTTCCTGTGGAAATTTTAAATCACTAAAAAAATGTACAAGTATTTTGCCCCACAATCTCATTCTTTTCTCCCTCACACTCCTAAGACCCTGCATTCCACGATAAAAATGGAATTTGCTTGAGGGATTTTAATTATTAACATTTTTCGTCGTTAAATTATTTGCACACAAAGTTCTAGAACTCTATCTCTTTATCCCTCACACAGCTGTATTCTAGTACACTCTATAACTACAGCCTGATAAATGGCACAGAGCAATTATTCTAAGGTCCCAAAGTTCACAAAAGTCAATTATGTTATATTTTGGTGTAAGCAGATTCTAATGACAACTGACAAATTTGATCGGTCACCACCCCTTTAGATTTTTGGTTTCTGCTTTCTTCTTTTCCTTCCACATCTTTCTCCTCCAAGAACACACTCCCTAGCTCATTTTGTCCCTTTTGGAGAATTCTCTGAGAAATGAAACCCTGCCTAGGTAAGTCTCAGGTGTTTTCAGAAAACAGCAGGTAGCGAGAGTAAGGAACCCAGGGAAGGGACGTTGGCCTTGGGGACTGTGGGGAGCTGGACAGTGTGTTTGTCCTGTAAAGGCCTCAGAACCCCAAAGTGGAGAAAACCTAGTGCCCAACAAACCCAGTTTAGCTCACCAGCTGTTTACAACTTTGGCTGTGCTTGTTAAAGTGATCCCCGTCAGGAATATTAACCTTGATTTCTGAAGAATGAAAAACTTGCAAAAGTGAAAAGGATGGATCTGCAGGTGTAGGTGCTGGAGGAAGTATCTCTGTACAGGGCGTGGGAAACCAAGAGGGACACAGGCCTATCGTTTAATACTCTTTTGGCCCGTTAATAATCACAGTGGGAGAGGTGGCTTGTATCCGTATGGGAGAATGACTCCAACACTAACTAACCCACTTTCACTGTGCTGGTCGATCCCTCTCTTTTAAATCTAGCACTCATGCTGGAGAAGGAAGGAGAGAAAACAGCCATATATTTGCCTGCTATGTTGTAGAGAACATGCTGTTTTTCCAAACAGGCCAGGTATGCAGAACCTCACGGGGAATCCCAGCAGCAGTGTGGGTCGGAAGGTAGGTTTTGGTCTATCTGCCCTGGTCAGTCACCTCATTAAACTGCCAGTGATTTGCAGCAGAGCCTCTGGCCTCCTCATGTGGAGTTCA
Source organism: Vulpes vulpes (assembly GCF_048418805.1). Classification (NCBI taxonomy): domain Eukaryota; kingdom Metazoa; phylum Chordata; class Mammalia; order Carnivora; family Canidae; genus Vulpes; species Vulpes vulpes. The sequence goes on from NC_132788.1 coordinate 11,765,470, forward strand.
GTTCCATAGCAACGAAGACTGCTGAGCTCTGCGACCCAGCGTGAACTGAGGCCAGGCGGCCGCAGAGCTCAGCAAATGCGAGACTACGCTGCACTTGAGAGGATCAAGGTCATTACCAAAGGGGAGACAGCCTTGTTGGTGGTGAGACATTAGGGCTGGCAACGCAGGTGCTTCCCAAACCAGGGCATTTTCCCCCAGAGGAAAATGCGAAGCAGCATTTGTAGCTCTGGAAAACCTCTCCAGGGTGAGGGTCACATCTGACTAAATTAATTAAAATGCTGAATTATAAAGAAGGTAAAAGTAGATTTCTTCTTGCAGACACCATTTTATAAGTTGCCAAGAAATCCACAGGGAAACAGCTATGTCTCAAAGGCGCTGATTTTTTCACTCCTCTTGTCATATGAGCTTATCTGCAATTCATTCAGCAAATGACCATTCATTCATCCCATTCTTTCGGCAGATAGACCTTGAACTTTGCCTTGTGCCTGGCATCGTGAGGCTTTGATGATAAAGAAAAAGGTCCTTGTGGCCTGGAGCTCAGAGTCCAGCAGAAGGGACAGAGATTCAGCCTTTGGCCATTATTTCTGGGTACCTGAGGGGTGCCAGGCACTGTTAGGAACTCGGGGTGCCTCCGGGTAAGAATGGACAGAGACCCTGGCTCTCTCCCTGGAATAACGTGATACCCTGATTTTTTTTTAAAGATTTATTTACTTATTTATCCATGATAGACACACACACACACACACACACACACACAGATAGAGAGAGAGAGAGAGAGAGAGAGAGAGAGAGGCAGAGACACAAGAGGAGGGAGAAGCAGGCTCCACGGCGGGAGCCCGACGCGGGACTCGATCCCGGGACTCCAGGACTCCAAGCAGGCGTCAAACCGCTGAACCACCCAGGGATCCCCTGATTTGGTTTTATATGGGAGCCTGTGTGGGGGCTGGGGCAAGGGCAGGGCTGAGACAGCAGTGGAATCAGAGGCCACCTAGTGATGGCCTGGAAGCATGTCCTGTTGGTTCCTCGAGCTGCCTCAACTGCCATATGCTTGGTGGCTTAAAACCACAGAAGCTTATTTTCTCGCAAGTTCTAGAGCCAGACGTGCATAAGCAAGGTGTCGCCATTGCCACACTCCTCCATAGGCAAGAGAGGAGGCTTCGTTCACTGCATCTTCCAGCTTCTGGTGGCTTCCAGCATCCAATGGCTTGTGTCCATGTCACTCCAGTCTCTGCCTGTCTTCACACCACCTTCTCCTCTGTGTGTCTGTGACACATCTTCCTCTGTGCCCCTCTTAGAAGGGTCCATGTAATGGCATTTAGGACACATAGGATACTCCAAGACATACTCCTCTCAAAGTCCTTCACTTTATTTATTTTTATTTTATTTTTTAAAGATCTTATTTATTTATGAGAGACACACAGAGAGAGGCAGAGACATAGGCAGAGGCAGTAGCAGGCTTCCTGCAGGGACCCTGATATGGGACTTGATTCCAGGACTCTGGGATCATGACCTGAACCAAAGGCAGATGCTCAACCACTGAGCCACCCAGGTGCCCCAAGGTCCTTTACTTTAGCACCTATATTGCAATCTAAGGCAAAATCCACAAATTCCAGGAGCTTAGGGTGTGAACATATCTTTTTGTGGCCACCATTCAACCCACTGCTAGTATCTGGGCCTGGAGAACGGCCTCTATTGGGGTCCTGAAGTGAGAAGGAGATGGGCTGGCATGTTTGAGGGGCCAAAAGGTGCCCAGAAAGGTTTGGTTGACATAGGTGAGGGAGCAAGGGACATGACGTGCAGTTGGAAAATCGGGTGTAGATTCTCCTGTCTGTCATAAGGCTCTGAAGGATTTTTTTTTAAAGATTTTATTTATTTATTCATGAGAGATGGAGAGAGAGAGAGAGAGAGAGAGAGAGAGAGAGAGAGAGAGAGAAAGAGAGAGGCAGAGACACAGGCAGAGGGAGAAGCAGGCTCCATGCAGGGAGCCTGATGCGGGACTCGATCCCAGGTCTCCAAGATCAGTCCCTGGCTGCAGGCAGCGCTAAACCACTAAGCCACCCCAGGCTGCCTTCTGAAGGATTTTAAGAAAGGGAAAGGCAGGTTGGATTTATGTTATAAAAAGATCATTCTGGCTGCTGTTTGGGGCATATAGTGAGTGTATATGGGGGACGATGTTAGGGAAAACCTGTCAGGGGCTTCTACAGTTGCCCAGGTGGGAGGAGAGATTGCTTAGCAAGGGGGTACGTGCGATATTGGAGGAAGCAGGTGAGTGTCAGGAATATTTGGGAGGCAGGATTGATAGGAACGAGGTGGGCAGTGGAGGTACGGTGAGAGGTAAACAGCCGTCTAGGAAGTGGTGTATGGCCAAGGAGGACACTGGGGGCATGATCATGGGTCTTCGAGTCCTGTATTGGATTTGTAGAGCTGGAGGTCAGTTGAATGTGGACGGGGCTCCATGAAGAAGTCTGGGCTAGGAAGTGGAGGGAGGAGTTGGTTGTTCAGCATTGGATGCCATTGACTCCATGGAATAGGTCAAGTTTGCCTAAGAGAAAGTGAGAAGAGGCCAAGGCAGCCCCGCGGAACTCCCGGAGGATTCCCCCCAGCAGGAGGAAGGGGGGCAGGCACAGAAGACACAGGAGAAAAGCACAGAGATGACCAGGGGCAGGGACACCAGAACAGAGTGAGGGTCAACTGGTTTGAGCTCCTCAGGGAGCCTCACGAGCTCTCCACACTGCCTCATGCAGTTCCCATAGCAGATATATGTTTTTTTTTTTTAAATTAAAAATATTTTATTTATTTATTCATGAGAGACACAGAGAGAGAAGCAGAGACACAGGCAGAGGGAGAAGCAGGCTCCATGCAGGGAGCTGAATGCAGGACTCGATCCCAGGACCTCAGGATCACGACCTGAGCCGAAGGCAGACGCTCAACCACTGAGCCACCCAGGTGCCCTTCCACAGCAGATGTATGATGATGGGCTGCCCTTCCACCATTTTTAAAAATGGGAAAGCCACTCTTCAATAACCAGGTTCAAGAGGTGACTTTATCTATTGCTCAGCGGCACAGCCCTACCTTCTGGTCCTCGGAGCACTGCTCTTCCCAGGGCACCACCGGGCCTCTCAAGCAGCTGGATATCCTGGGTCAGCGCTACTCTGGGCTAAGTGGACCACTTTATCCTCTCATTTACAAGTGAGGGGATCTTAAGGAACAAGAAAATGCTCTGCCACCACAGTCCAGTCCCCTTGGACTGTCTATTCCTTGAATAACACCCTTTTGTTACTTATTTTTATAACCCTTCATGATATCCAGCAGTTTTTCCCATCACAGGGGAAGACCCAGGAGGCACTTAATTAAAGGTCATGCTACGCATGGAGCCCTGTCCGCGGCTCTAAGTGATGTTATAGTGTCACCTAGTGGATCAATCTTTGAATTACAGTCAAGCATGAAAAAGGCAGGAGAGGTGCCCCTGAATTGTTCATTATAAGGTCTTGATCCGTTCAAGTATTCCATGAGTTTGTGTTTAGAATGTGTCTCGTGCAAGGCAGTGGCCATGGTTCTGGGGTGTTCATAAAATGTACACGGATCCTGACCCCAGGGCCCCAGAAGACATCACTGCAAGCAGATACTAATGAGAGTAACATGCATGAAAGAAGAATGAAACATAGGTGATGAGTCTATCTAGGTGTTATTGTAGGGGGGAGGTCATTTAGGAGAGTTTGTATGAGAGTGAGATTGATCAGGACTGGGGTAAAAAGAGAAGGAGCGACTGAAGTCCGAGGACGTGAGTTCGAATCTCTGCTTCCCCAGGTGACAGTCGAATGGCCTCTGGTCACTCGCTTCATCTCTCTGTGCTTCAGCTTCCTCATTTGGGAAATAGAAAAGGTGATACAGGGTGGCTTTCTGCTTTATGGATGTAATGATTCCACGCAAAGAACGTGCACTGCTGTGTCAGCAACTAGAACAAGTGCTCGGTGAATGGTAGCGGTTGCCATTGCTGCTACCACCACCACCGCCACTACCACCACCAAAGTTTTGGTTGGAGAAAGGTAGAATTTGAGCTACAGTTGGAGAAAGGCTACCATTGCTTCAGGCAAGCAGGATGCACATGTGTGCTTGGAGCAGAAGGTGTAGGTGTGGAAATGACAGGGAGTAGGGTTGGCTGGGGTGGAGAAGGGTAGACCGTCCCCATTCCAGGAGGTGATGGAAGCAGTGATACAGTCAAGAGAAGACTGAGGAGAAGTTGACAGTCATGTGTAGACGTGGAGAGAAGCCCAAGGGGAAGGAACGGAGGGAGGCTGGGGCTTGGGTAACCCACTCGAGATGACAAGGCCAGGGCAGGGAGCCTCTACAGGGAGACAACAGTAAGGCAGACACGTGAGATTTAAGTCAGGGAAGGTCTGGTAGCCTTGGCCATGGGGTAGGCTTGGAGAGCTGGGGACAGCTGACAGCTGGGAAGGAAAAAGTTGCCATCTGCTGGGTCTGGGAAGAAGAGGGCAGGGAAACTCGTTTGGGAGTGATGGTCTAGCTTCTCCTGTGATGAGTGTGAATTAATGGAAGGGTCAAGAAGGTGTCTAGGAAACAGTTGGACACAGAGGATAGGATTAGAAAATCAGATGTGAGAACGACAAAAATAGAGTTCTTTAATTACTTTGATGACTCTGCTGTTTCCTAAGGAAACTTGACAAAAGGACATGGAGTACCTTAAGAAAGTTTTAAGTTTACAAATAAGACAAGGCTGGAGGCCGTGGACGTGTCCATGCAGGCGTGGTGTGGTGGAAGAACCAACCAGGGTGCCAGGCCGAGGTAGTAGGAGGGGGCGGGGTTTGGGAGAGCAGCTGGCTCATGAGGGTATGAGTGCAAACTTACGAGAGTCTGAGTAAGTTATGCCCCTCAGTAGACTTTTTTGTCTCTATGGGGATAATAATTCACACTTCTTCAGTGTTGGTGGTCGGACTAAATGATGCAAGGTCTGGAGACTGGTAGCCACACACAACCAGACTCAATAAACAAATTCCTTCTCTTTCCTGGACACTTTGATGATCACTGTGTTAGTGATCTTAGAGACCAAGGACGATTTGGAAATGTGTGTGTAACTGGTATCATGAAAGCATCTTTCGGGCAGCTGGGTGGCTCAGTCAGTTAAGTGTCTGCCTTCAGCTCAGGTCACGATCTCCAAGTCCTGGGATCGAGTCCCACATAAGGCTTCCTGCTCAGTGGGGAGCCTGGTTCTCCTTCTCCCTCTGCTTGTGTGCTCTGTCCCTCTCTCAAATAAATAGATAAAGTCTTTAAAAATTAAATAAAAGCATTTTTCATACTCATTTGTTCATTCATTAATGAATGAACGAAGGAACAAACATATAGTTCTTTGTACTGATTCAGCTCCTAGTTGGGAAGGAGCAGGGAGCTGTCGCAGGCAAAGTGTGAGTGTGTATATATCTGTAGTTGTGTCTCTGTACTTATTTCTCCCAGACCTCATACTGCTGAAATGGCAAAGGTTTTCTTAAGTTTTTGTCATTCACCAAAGGGTTTGGTCCCGAGGAGCAAGCACATCAGTGGCAACCCAAAAGGCTGAGCTGAAGATCTTGGTTTTAAAAATGTACATATTCTCCTGTCTGTTGGTGTGTTGTACCAAGTTGTGAAATCAGAATGATTTGATCTTAGCCCTGCTCAAGAGCCGTGCCTGATACAGATGATTAACAAGCGACAGAATAAAGGAATGCCCTGGTCCCAGAGGGCTGGGCGACATGTCCACTCCCATCACCTTCATCCTCTATTTGTACAGCTGGTCCGGGAGCCTACTGCTTTTGCAGCCTCGGTAGGGAGGCCCGTATAGCAGGTCCGATGACATGGTGTCAGCTTGGGCTCTGAGGAGGACGAAGGGGATGACGTGTGGCATCACAGGGCATGTCACAGGTTCCTCAGCCGGCAAGACGACTGTTGTTTCTGAATTCAGGGAATCTTTTCTGATTTTGCTACCTTTCACTGAAAGTCATAAACCTCAGAGGCAGTTCTAAGTACACAGTAGGAAAGAAAAAAAAGAGAAGAAAAGAAAGAAAGAAGAAAGAAAGAAAGAAAGAAAGAAAGAAGAAAGAAAGAAAGAAAGAAAGAAAGAAAGAAGAAAGGAAAAAAGAGGAGAGAAAAAAGAAAGAGAAGAAAGAACGAAAGAAAGAAAGAAAGAAAGAAAGAGAAAGAAAGAGAAGAGGAAAGAAAGAAGGAAAGATCAATAGATAGATCAGAAAAATTACATCTGAAAGTCAATCATTCTTTCCACTTGGCATTTTTTTTTCTCTTTTTGCTAGCCTGAATCCAGGGAACAATCCACTGTACATCATATTATTGTTCATAGATGGAGGATGCATAGTTAGGAGCAAAATATTTCTTTAAAATTCTTTTTTTAAAGATGCAAAATTCTTTTGATTATTTAATGATTCTCTAGTTATAGAAACATCTCCTGTGGGCTTGTTATTTATGTCTGTTCATCCTAAAGTTAATTCCATTATAGCCTTATAAATAAGTAAGCTCAGGTATTTACTTGTAAACAGTTTTTTTTTAACTGATCCCCCTTTTTTCATATGAAATAGTTTAAGGAGATTGGAATTTTTCTCTACATTGCTGTGGATAAATTATTTACTCAAATTGGATGAACTAGCAAGGACTATCTTAAAGACTGGCGTTTGGAAAAATTTCATGAGCAGCTTTCTGGCAGATTTAATATTGTGATACAAGGTTTAGTGTATTTCTTTAAAAAATTTATCCTATAATAAATTACCTGTTAATACAAAAAAAAAAAAGCACTAAGTATAAAACAAACCACAGTCTTCCCCAGCAGCTATAAATAAGTAGGCATTTAATATTTTATGCTAGTTTTTCTACTTGTAGAGTAGGGGTTATATTTGCCATTTAATATGGTTGAAATAAAGGTATGACAATGCCCGTGTTCTAGCTCAACAAGAAGTTACGAACATTGCTGCATTTAGGGTCATTGCTCATGTATGGGGTTATACTCTGCTCACCTCAGTGTGGAATCTGTTTCACTGTTCATATTATTTTATTAAGTATTTGTTAATCATGGTCTTGGGCGCATAGACTGTACCCTCCAGGAGCTCATGGTCTAGAGGGTGTGGGATTGGGGGATAAAGAGGTGGTCACTGTAACAGATGAGGGTGTTATTAAAGAAGCATCTTGGAGAGGTATCTAGTTCTGAAGGGTGTGTGGGGGGAGGGCTGGAGGTTGGGGAGTCTTCATAGGAGCACTAAGAAATGACCTTGAGAGTGGGAGGGACAATCCTGGGACAGGACACTGAGTCTGTGGATGAGCAGAGCTTATTCAGAAATGGCAAGGAAGGGATCCCTGGGTGGCGCAGCGGTTTGGCGCCTGCCTTTGGCCCAGGGCGCGGTCCTGGAGACCCGGGATCGAATCCCACATCAGGCTCCTGGTGCATGGAGCCTGCTTCTCCCTCTGCCTATGTCTCTGCCTCTCTCTCTCTCTGTGACTATCATAAAAAAAAAATATATATATATATATATTAAAAAAAAAAAAAAGAAATGGCAAGGAAGGCGGCTTAACAGATGAGGGCGATGGAGGAGGAACGGCATAGGGTCCAGAACTGAATAATGAAAATTACCATTTCTTGTTTTGCTTTATTTTAAAAGCATTTTTGATGGCACCTTCTCAAACCAAGACCCATTTCTATACTGAATGGCATTTTATCATTCTTACCACCGAGTGAAACATTTCCACTCCTTTTTTTTCTACCCAAAGTTCCATTAGCTCACTGGATCCGGCCTTGTGTGTCCAAAATGAAATACATTAAAGAGATTTATAGGCGGTTAATTGGCTGTCTTTTTCTCAATTACTATTTTATGTTTAAAGATAGGTTTTGTTGTTTCTAAATGTTACATTATTGTAAAGTGTGACATTCACAAAAGATCATTTAGGAAGGGTTTTTTTTTGGTAAATTACCTATAAGATGAAAAGATAATTCCCAGAATTGATGAAAGAGTAGTTAATTTCCAGAGTCTTATATTCAAGAAATCTTACCAAGTAAGAGTAACTAACATAGGTCAAAAAAAAAAAAAAAAAAAAAAAAGGAGCTGAAGTCATTATTTATTCTTTCAGATTGTTGTTTACAATTTGTGTAATATTTAAATTGATATGCCCTCAAAATGCCCCCAAATGTTTTGTGTCTGTATAATTACATTTCATGTTTTATCGTTGTCTGTTTTGTAATACATACTTCTACATGTAAGCTTCCTTGAAAATTCTAAGCTTTAAAAAAAAAAAAAGAAAATTCTAAGCCTTTAGTATTTTTTTGCGTACTCAATAAACAGTAGCTGTTACGATGATGATGAAAAAGCATGAAAAGAAGGGAAAGTTCAAATGATCTACGATTTTGAATTTTGAAGTTTAGGCAGGTGTTAAAGGCTGTTGATAATGTTTGTTGAGTCGGCGACTTCATGGTGAAGGAGAAATGTTAATTAGTCTTTATTATAAAGGTCACATTTGCTGTTGGTGAAGAATGTAACATTGTCCGGGCTTGCGTTTTCCCTCCTGAGGCATGACAAAATGCTATTTCTTGCATAGCCTTCAAGCAATGTTCCTTTATAAATATGTATTTAGAGTAAATATCTGTCCATTTGCTTCCCTACACGTGGGATCATATGACAGGCAGGTTGTTTTGCCCTTTTGAACAATGAACTATTTGTAGTAACAATAACAATAGTTAGCATCGTTGTGCCAGGCATAAGCATTTGCCATACGTTATTCTTTTTATTGACAGAGAAAGAAGCTGAGGAACAGAGAGGATAAGAAATGTGCCCGAGGTCCCACAGCTAGTGTGGGCCTGGCCTTCAAACGCAGGGGGCTGACCGGACAGCCTGGATGGTCAGTCACTGTCTTTTTCATGAGCATCATGAGGGTGATCCATGTCAGCTCAGAAAGCCCTGCTTGCTTGCTCCCTTTAATGTCCAGGCCTTCCACGTGTCCCTCCAGCCTGTAACTTCTCTGCTCCACCCTGGGGGTCTCCAGCTGCCAGTCTCTGCATCTCTCTGTGGGCTCTGTAAGGGCCCCAGTTGTGGGCTTGGCAGCAGGCACTCCCCACCCACCACTGTGGTCCTCCAGCGAGGAGGTAAACACTGCAGCTCCCTGGCTCTTGGGTGGGATCACTTTCCTTTTTTTTTTTTTTTTTTAAGATTTTATTTATTTGTTCACTAGAGACACACAGAGAGAGGCAGAGACACAGGCAGAGGGAGAAGCAGGCTCCCTGCAGGGAGCCCGATGCGGGACTCGATCCCAGGACCCCAGGATCATGAACTGAGCTGAAGGCAGATGCCCAACCACTGAGCCACCCAGGCGTCCCACCCTATCTCCTTTGAATCTCCAACAAATGGTTTGCATCAACTCCTTGTCCTGTGCTTTGCACTGGGGCACCCAGGCTAAGACAGGCTGTGTGTGTTCCATTGTATGAAGGTACCATAATCTATTCTATTAATTTCATTTGGGCAGAATTTTAAAGGATTTCCAGTTTTTCTTGCTATTACAAATAATGTTGTGAATATTCTGGCATTACTGTCTTTATTTTATTTTTATTTTTATTTATTTATGATTGTCACAGAGAGAGAGACAGAGAGAGAGAGAGGCAGAGACATAGGCAGAGGGAGAAGCAGGCTCCCACCGGGAGCCCGACGTGGGATTCGATCCTGGGTCTTCAGGATTGCGCCCTGGGCCAAAGGCAGGCGCTAAACTGCTGCGCCACCCGGGATCCCCTGCATTACTGTCTTTAGATGAGGGTACATAGGGCTCATGTCCCCGGGCCCCAAGCCCCAGGCGGGGCCCCACCCATCTGTCCTGCGTCTGGACCTGGCCAAGGTCAGCAGCACTGTCCAGGGTGACTCATCACATGTGGACTGGGACTGGCCGGGCCCCAGATCTGTGTCTTCCCTTCAAAGTTGTTAAAAATGATTGAATGATACACACTTTATTTAACACTTCCTGAATTCTCAAGGAACCAGGGAACTGCAAAATGGGGCAGAAGTCAGGAAGCTTTTATGGAATGAAGCATAGAGAACAGGTGAATAAGGAGCAGGGAAAGAAGTAAAGACCCCAGAGTTGGCTTGGTATTGAGGGTGGGGATTGGCTGACTGGAAATACCATGTGTCCAATCAACCCAAGCATGTATAGGGACCCAAAAGTTATCTAAGTTTTGGTTTTCTCATGTGGAACCTGGGCTCCATCTTGGGCCTAAATATTTCTTTCAACAGGATGCTCTTAGATCCTTCATCCTATGTAGGGTTCACCTCATGGGGTTCAGCTCAGGGGTTTATGCTTATGGGCTGGTCTGGAACCCCATGGCTGGGCCCTGGTTTCTGGAAGGTGGCCGCCTAACAGAACACTCCCACTTGCTGGCTTGTGGAATTTCATTCATGGGATCATAGGAGATTAAGTCACTAGAATAGTCCTGACACACTGATTTCAGGTGACTCAAATTTTTATATAGATGAGGCTCTCCAAAAAATATTTCCCCCTCGTCCATGCACACCACAGGGGCAACCCTATATTCTTGGAATTGAGCCTCAATAATTCAGAATCGCCCAGAAGTTTGACATCTGATCTGATCAGGTATCTTGTAAAATCCATTCAGCTTTTTCTCTCTCTGAAACTCACTTGCTCATTGAATGCACGAGCAGGTTGTTTGGTGGGACAAAGGGATACAACGTGATTTCTCTTAAGTTTTCGGAAAGATTTTAAGAAGCAAAAAAATTTGCAGGTGGGGACATCCTGACTTCAAATGAATACTAAGAGTGCTTTCAAACTAATAAAATATAGCATGGGCTCCGAAATGTGTTAGACAACACAGCTGAACACCTTAGACGCCACAGTGCATGGTGATGGGCAGCCAACTCACCTTGCATCGGTGAAATCCTTCTCGTAAACTTCTCATTACAAAGTTTCTTTTTACCTGATGTAAGGGTGTTGTCTTCAGATTACAAAGTGTGTTATTTAAAAAACCATACGACTCTAATATACTCCCTGCCCTCATCAGATTATAGACAGAAATTGAATGCTGAGGCTAGATGTATCATTTAGAAACTCTGATTTTAGATTCTTAAGTTCATTCAAATAGACTCATTGGTCCCAGACATTAATTATTTTATAAAAAAGTAAATTATTTATTTATTTATTTTGGAATTCTCACATACTTTATTTACAAAAAATTCAGATACAAAGTTGGTGTTGTAGCAGAGAACCAATCTTGGATGCACATACCTGATAATCGAAGGCTATCACTAAGCAAAGTGTCTTAATATAGCAAGTTAGCAAGTTCCAGGTGTTTGGGCCGAGTCCCCAGAATATTTGCAGTTTGGCCCAGTTCAGACATTCATGGTTCTCCTACCAGCGAGGATGTACATGAGGCCCATCTCCTGACTGGCCTCCTGTTCCATTTTTTTAATTAATTAATTAATTAATTAATTAATTAATTTTTAATATATATTCTTGTTTATTTTTTATTGAAATTCAATTATGCTATATGCTGGCAAATTGAACTCCAATAAAAAATAAATAAACAAAAATATATATTAAAAGTAAATAAAAGTAAATAAGTTTAAATGTATAATAACATTTTATATGTCATAAAGATAAGAGTTAAAAAAAACAAAACAAAGAAAAAGATAAGAGTTGATAAAACTGCTTTTTTTCTAAGTTCGGAAACCACTTTCCTAACCATACAGGGCCCAGGTAGAGAGTATCCAAAGTGACTGGGTGGTCAGACTGGACCACAAGCCTGGGAGCATACTCACTGCCAGTCCACCTATCCTGTATTCATTCAGAAGAGATATCCTGAACCAAAATCTGGGGTAGATGGTAGATGGAAGACTTAACTGGTGAGCAAATATCCTTGCCCTCATAGCACTAATATCTAACTGGAGAGGCAAACAATAGACTGATGAGCAAATAATTGAAAATTAGGAAACGCTAAGATGCCAATAATGAAATGGAGGGGCTGCCATTTCAGCCCTCAGTGAGGGTGGCAGTGGATTGGAGATCCTATTTCATGGGGGTCAGGGAAGAGGCCAGGGGTCAAGGAAGGCAACTAAGCAGGTGTTAGTGTAGGGGATCTAGGTCATGTGGAAATCTAGAGCAGGAGCAGTCCAGTGGGAAAGCCAAACCAAGGAAGAGCTGCCAGGGTTGGCCTGGAAGTAGTTAGTATGGGGTGCAAGAGAATCCAGGGCCACACCCTAGAAGGTCTAGGGGGGAACTTGGGGTTTACTTTGCATGCAGTGGGAAGGTAAGAGAGGGTTTTAAAAAGTGGGAAAATACCACGATCTGATTTCAACCTCCCTTGGGCTGTTCGGTGGAGAGAGGCCTGGGGGAGGAGAAAATAAAGCTAGAGAGCAATTTAGAAGCCAAAATCCATAGTCTTTTGATATTGGCCTTCACCAGGGTGGCAGCAGGGGGCACCAGGAAGGGATGAGCTCCACATCTGTTTCGGAAATGAAATGGTAGCAATTGATCATAGACCTGGTGTAGGCGTAGCAGAAAGAAGAATGTCAAGATGACTCTGGGATTCTGGCTGGATCAAATGGGTAGTTCAGGAAGGTTGGCAGAGGATTAAATTTCGGAGGAAAATCAAGAATTCCATTTTGGATCTCTTTTTTAAGTTGGAGGTACCATTCTATCCAAGAAGATGTCAAGGAGGCAGCTGGATATGCTGAGCCATCTGGAAGTTAGAGAGGTCTGTGCTGAAACTGAAACATAGCAGTGGTGCTGTTTGAACCCACGATACTTAAGGTTTCAGTCCTAGAGGGAACCATAAGTGTGCAGGCTGGAAAGAGAGAAGGAAGCCTGGGACAGAGAAGGGAGCAATATTGTGGGGGGCCCAAGAAGCGTGGTCCTCTGAGGCCAGTCTTTCCTACTCCAGAATAGAGAGAGCTGAGAGACTCAAAGCTGCTTCTAGGGGGCAAGGATTCAATGTCCATTTGATGCATCAGCCCATCAAAATGCAACAGAAGACAGGCAGCAAGGGAGCAGAGAATTTCTCATCTTTGTACTGGAAACATACCCACTGTGGGTTCAGGAGAACTGAGCTCATGAAACATCTGCACATAAGAGGTGACCCTTTCATTCCTGGAAAGTCAGATTGGATAAGTATAAATTGATGTGGAGAGTCTACTTCCAAATTAAGTAGATATTATTAGGTAAAAGCAGCTGAAAAGAAATGTTTTCCACTAAAAGGGCAGAAAAACCATTAGCCATATGAAATTTTAAAGAAGATCTGGGCAAGCAGGTTTCTCCACTCTTGATTTGTGTCACTAACATGATGGTAGTGACAGTTTGATGTTTTTTTTTTCCTTGCTTTGTTTTGCAAGTTCCTTGCTTTGCTAAATAGTCAAGAGTTATAAATGTTATTTATGGAACAAAAATAGTAAGAGAACCATAATTGGTTCATGTGTGTGTGTGTGTGTGTGTGTGTGTGTGTGTGTATACACGTGGAGTAATTCAAATTTATTGTATGGCTTAAATTCAGATTGAAAAAGGCAATATTGATGTTTCTTATTTTTGTAATTAATTTGTCATTTGTGCTTCTATTATTAGAATTTGCTCACATCTAATTTTCCGGTCTTCTGTAAGCCCAAGTGAGCATGTTTGTGTTAGAAGAGAGCACTTAAGACTCAACCACCCCTCTGCCTTTTTAATCTTCCTTTTTAGGGTCAACCAGGACCGCCGGGGCCACAGGGTCCCATTGGACCCCTGGGACTGCCAGGACCCACAGGAATTCCAGGAGAGAAAGGGATGAGAGGTGACAGTGGCCCTCCTGGAGCAGCAGGTGACAAAGGTGACAAGGTAAGACTCTTCTTAAGTGGTTCTTACTAACAACCCACCAGCACTACTATGCCAGATTTTTAAAATAATCACAAGTAGTATAGTACCTACTAGTATCCCCCTCAAAAAAGTTAAGTCTAAACTCCTCTTTATCAGCTCTCATTTCCTAACTCTTTTCCAGAGGAGCATGCCCTTCTAGACTTTTCTGTGCACTGAAATACATGAGTATACCCAGTGAAGGGTTATAGTCTTTCATGGCTTTCTAAAAACCTAAATGATATATTTATCATGCTGAGCTTTTCTTTTTTTACTCAGCCAGATGGCTTAGAGATCATTCCATATCAATTTATGTAGATTAAACTTACTCTCTTAAAAATACTGCACAATATGCCATAATATAGATAAAACTATAGTTTATTCCATGTTGATGTAAATTTGAGATCCTGTCCCAACTTTGTGTTGTGCCAGGGCGCAACAACAATCCTGTAAATTACCTGTGTTTACACTTAAAAGTTTATTTCTCTTGGATACCCAGATGCTAAAAAGTCAAATTTCACAAGGTATCAGATGTTTTTTTTTTTTAAATTGATGTCGCCAAATTGGCTTCCTAAGTACAAAAAGAAAAGTACAAAGTTTTTTTTTTTCCCAAAGGTTTTTTTAAATTTTAGCATTTCAGTTCATTAATGTAAAAAAGGAGCACCTGGGTGGCTCAGTGGGCTAAGCATCAGACTCTTGATTTTGACTCAGGTCACCATCTCAGGGTCATGAGATTGAGTTCCACATCAGGCTCTGCACTCAGCGGGGAGTCTGCTTGAGATTCTCTCTTTCCCTCTCCTTTGCTCTCCCTCCACCATTCTCTCTCTCAAATAAATAAATCTTTTTTAAAAAGTTCATTAATATAAAAATAAGTAACAGTGACTGCTAAGAGATTTTTTTTAAAAATGGCTCATTATTTATGTTTTCAAGTAAATCAATCTGTTAATCTAATACTTTAATAACTTTTATATCTTTGTCTTGTTTTCTGGGATGTTAGGGTCCAACTGGTGTTCCTGGATTTCCAGGGTTGGATGGCATACCTGTAAGTCTTTTTTAATTTTCTCCATTTATTTTAAAAAAGGGAAAAGCTCATCAGGCTCCCCACTCAGTGGGGAGTCTGCTTCTCCTTCTCCCTCCCCCTACTGTGCTTGCTCTAATAAATAATAAAATCTTAAAAAATAATAATAATAACTGCCAACATATTCATATAAGGTGTATACAGCATTTAAGCCAATAAAAGAGCACACAACTGGAAAAAAGAAAAAAAGGGAAAAGCCCTCATCAAAGTCCTTAAATCACATATTCTCTCTCTCTCTATATATATATTTATTTGGCAGACTCTTCTTTATTTTCTCCTGGTAGTGCATGGAAGGGCATTTGCATTTCAATTTTGCATAATAACTTTGAGACCAAAACACTTTACTTGAAAAGAAAGGTTTTCAAACAGATTAGAGAAAAACATTCTAAAATATAAGCTACATTTACTTTCCATGTTCTAGAAATAAATGTGTACTCATAGTGAAAGATTTTACTTGCTGGTTAGTTTTAACAGTGGAAGGGGTCTCAAAACTTTCATTCATAATATGTAAACCAAATGAAAGAAGGAAGAGGTGTTTCAGGGGCTCTATAATCCATTAGAGTCTTTCTAAGGATTTTAAGGAAGATGCTCTCCCAAATCTCTTGGAATATTCCAAACTAGTTTCAATTGGGCTATATTAAAATTTATCTCTACATCTTTACTAT
The DNA here is from genome assembly GCF_048418805.1 of Vulpes vulpes. Taxonomy (NCBI): domain Eukaryota; kingdom Metazoa; phylum Chordata; class Mammalia; order Carnivora; family Canidae; genus Vulpes; species Vulpes vulpes. Next base: position 11,781,070 of record NC_132788.1, read on the forward strand.
GCTACATAGTACTTGTGGGTGGGAAGGAAGTTTCACAAATTAAATAGCACGTGAGTCACAATTGCCATAACTTGGGTACCCATATTATGTAAACTTTGTGTTATAGCATTCTTGCAAAAACACCTCACTTATAAGCTTGTTTCTTACAGGGCCACCCGGGGCCTCCTGGATCCAGAGGCAAGCCTGGCATGCATGGCTACAATGGTTCACGAGGTGATCCAGGGTTTCCAGGAGAAAGAGGAGTTCCTGGCCCAGGAGGCCTCCCAGTAAGATCCCCACAGCTCATCCTAAAGGGAATCTTATGTGAAGGCCTCTCCAATGGGCACGAGCTTCATGTGGCCAAGAAACAGATTTAGTGCAGGTGTACTGGGAGCATGGTGAATGAATGAGGGTGTCTGGAGGATGAGGACTGAGAAGTATGCAGGACCTAGAGCTCTTGGGCCTTGCAGACTGTGGGAGGAGGCTGGATTTTCTCTTGCATGCCAAAGGGGAAGGCAGTGAAGGGCTACAAGCAAGGAAGCAATTGTATGATCTGATGGATGTTCCATTAAGGTACTCTAGGCTGCTGTACAGAGAATAGAGAGTAAGAGGAGGAGCAGAGAGGCCAGAAAGCAAAATGTAGATTATTTATCATTCAGGGTCCACTGTGGGACTATGATTTCAAGGGGTCACACTTAGCTGAGATCCAGCAAACAGGAGGCAGCTTCTGCACATAACCACTGCTTCCATCCCCCATATCCAGACACTAGCAAACCACAGAAGGTTGCATTTACAAGAATTTATCATCCAAATATTAACAGTAATGGCAGCATTTGTCTCGATATTCTAAGATCACAGTGGCCTCCTGCTTTAACTATTTCTAAAGTTCTTTTATCCATTTGTTCACTGCTATGTGATCCAAACCCAGATGACCCCCTAGTGCCAGAGATTGCACGGATCTATAAAACAGACAGAGATAAGTACAACAGAATATCTCGGGAATGGACTCAGAAGTATGCCATGTGATGCTACCTTAAAGTCAGAATAACCTGCATTATAGCTGGAATAAACTTTAAATTACTGTTAAAAAAAACAAAACAAAACTCAGGTTTCTGATCTTCCCTGCTTGGCTATAACGACAGGACCAGGGAGAGGATGTCTTACTCACTTCTAGTACATCTCCTAGGTGGACCCTAAGTCACAAAGGGGTCCGGGAAATGTAGTTTTAGCTTTCTCATCCCCATAAGGCAATAGAAAAATAGAAGGTATTTGGAATGGATGTTCAGAAACAGTTGACAATATCCAGCACTTCAGAAAACTTTATTGCTTTCAGGTATTTTGTTTAAAATTGTCTCCAATCTTTATATGAGGAAAAAGAAAACAGAGAGAAAGGGAATATCAGGGATAGAGGAAAGAATAGTTTTTGCTAAAGTCATATTCATATTCTGAACATTCAGAAGAGGAGGAGCTCTCGATTTTAGCTTCCCCACAGCATGTCGTGGTGACCAAACTGACGTTTGTCATAATGATGCCTTTGCAAGGCAGCTTTCTCCCCCTTGACCCACCTCACTTATAGTCAGTCCTCACTTGCCCCGTAGTATGAGGCATTAAGAATGACCATGCAAGCTGACACCACACAAAGCAACCTTAACAGCGAATGGGAAAAATGACTATTGTTCCATGACCTTTATTATGTTTTGTTAAAATATTTAAAATTTAATGTTAGTTGTCCCTACCTAGGGAAAAAATTTTTTAAACTAACATTGATTTAGTACTTTGTCATTTAAAACAGACTCATTGAGAATGGAAGTGTTTCACGTCTTTGTAGAAACTGCCCAAGAGTGTTTTGAAGATGCCTTCTTCTGGCCATGTAACTTCCAGACCTGAAGTGAAGACATTTTTCTGTGCTATGGTGAATTGCCATACTCTTTTCTGAGTTCAGATCAGCATCTGGTGCTGTGAGCTATCTCTAAGAGTCCCTTTACAATGAGGGTCTTATGCTGGTGCCATGTCCTCTGGCACCTTTTTTTTTTTGGTCCCAGCCACTTCCCTTTTTTGGGTTGGGCACTTTGTCTTCATGGAGGACTCCTTCTGACTCAGAGTCTCAACATTCCAAGATCGCTTAGTTATTTTTTCTCTAATTCCACTTACCCTGGGCCTGAATTTCACTGCCAGCCTTATCATTTTTCATTCCCTGACTTACTTCCGTCATTGATGGACAATTGCTTCTTGGAATGGGGTCTGATTTTCATGAAATGTCATTTACGTTTATCACTGGGAGATAAGGAAGGAACATAACTACACATTTGGCTGGTGTGTGTGTGTGTGTGTGTGCATATGCACCTGCTGACTCACAGATGTGCAGTGACCAATTGTTACTAGACGGAAAGGAGTGATGGGACTAGTAATCATGATTCGCATCTGTTACTTATATATACCAATGAGCTAGCAGTGAAGTCACTCAGCTAATATAAGGTAGTAACTGAAGTTTGAACCATTTTGTAGGAGGACTGGTGCTATTTCACTTAACTGTGAAACTAAAATTCATGCATATTGAAACTGTGTGAAGAAAAGACTGCCTGCGTAGATGCATCCGATTTCTCAAGGAAAACAGTTGCTGTGACTTACCATAAAAGCCTTAAATATCTCCCATTGGAAGCACAGTCAGGACTTTTCCAGGAAGGATTAACTTTGAAATCTGCCTGTCCTTTGCAGGAACTTGATACATGAAGATAGAATTGTTATGTGGCAACCAAGATATGTTAAGATATGTTAAGATATTCAGTAGGAAAACTTTGGAGGAAAAAAAGAATACATTGAATTATTTCATTCACTTTGTAAAAATACTCTTAAGTAAGCTTGCAGCTACTTACAAAAACCTTCCAAAAAGAAGATACATTTTTAAAAGTCTTACGAAGGATGCAGAGGCTCTATTTTGAACACAAATGAAATGAATAAAATCAGTTTTTAAAAAATGATTTCTAGGGCATAAATTATTAACTGAAAATTGCAAAATTGTTTACCTGTGAGAATAATACATGTGAATTTGTATGTTTGAGGAAAAATGCAATTTTCCTGATGAATAATTAGTAAATAGCTACGCATTTTATTATATAATGTATCACTTGCATATATTATATATGTATAACATCTATGGATAATATAAATATATTAATAGATACCCTGTCTTTAGAGATTCATTAATAGGGCTTAACTGAATATTGAATAGATATGTATGAGAACCTTAGGATGATAGCAATAATGAAGAGAATAAAGAAATCTCCACTAGCGAAACATGACTATAATGGTATTTTACCAGTAATAATATTTCATGAAAAAAGGAAACACTGAAACAATCATATGCTTTCTTCCCCCTCTTAAGTGAATATTTTATTTTCAGGGCCTTCCTGGTGAAAGGGGAGAAAAAGGAAATTCAGTGTTCATTTTAGGTGCCATTAAAGGTATTCAGGTAAGCTTTATGATCATAGTGGGTTTAAAAAAATTATTTTTCCACCTAGGTAAACCCATCTCGGGAATATATATATATATCTTTTGAAATGTCCAGGAGCGCACCGTTTTTTATCATTACCCAGACTCTCTGGATGACACCATACTTCTGTGTGAAGACACTTGGCTTTAATTGCTCTGCCTGTAAAATTCCAGTATCTCCTAACTGTTCTTGCAAAGCGTGAAAGATACATTTATTTCAGGGTTTCTCAATCTTGGTACTATTGGCATCTGGGGCCTCATAATCATTTGTTGTGGGAGCTGACCCTGTGCATTGTAGGATGAAGAGAATCTCTGACCTTTACCCGTTAGATGCCGGCAGCATCCCCCCACCTAAATAATATCTCCAGGTATTACCAAATATGTCCCGGGAAGAAATATCACCCCGGCTGAGAAGCACGGGTTTATTTGTAGATAGACTGCTGTAATGCTAATACTTGCCATCTGGTATAAGAGGAATCAGCACTATTGAACTTGAAAACTGTGGAAACCTTATAGCACTATCCCGGGTAAATTAAATGCTTTTGTGTTTTTATGTACAATGACATACAAACATTGATAAATAAACTCTTAAATGACCACCTATACCTCTAGTATGAGTAGCATGAATAAGCAGAAGATCAGTAGATATAAATCAAGAGGAAAAATATGGTACATTTGCAAAACATGGTCATTTCTCTTGAGGAATAATATTCTGTAACAGTTAGATAAAACTTAAATTTCTTCTATTAGACCCTAATTTTTGTGCCACCATGGATGGACACACCTAAGTAGTGATTCCTGTAGTGAGCTCACAGTATATACAGAGCCTATACACACTTGTTAAACAGCAGGAACTATGTTTTTGTTAAAGGCTTAAATGATATGTTAACAAACTTAGCATCAAAACCAAGGTCATTCTAGGAAGCAGGATGGTGTATTGGGAGGAGTAAATTGACCCTTACCTTCTGCTGTGACTTTGAGCAACCCCCTCAAACTCTCTGAGCCTCATTTTCCTTATTTGTGAAAGAAAATGAAAATAATATCTAGCCTACCTTCCTCTCAGTGCTGGTGATCCACTGTAATAATTTATATTGAAGCACATTGTCAACTCTAATGCACTGTACAGTAGTAGTCATGGTAGGTTTTTTAAAATTTAAATTCAATTTAGTTAACAAAGTATTTTTTTAGTTTCCGAAGTAGAATTTAGTGATTCATCAGTTGCCTATAACACCCAGTGCTCATTACATCAAGTGCCCTCCTTAATGCCCATTACCCAGTTACGCCTTCCCCCTACTCACCTCCCCTCCAGCAACCCTCAGTTTGTTTCCTAGAGTTAAGATTCTCTTATGGTTTGCCTCCCTCTCTGTTTTTTCCTTATTTTATTTTTCTTCCCTTTCCCTAGGTTCATCAGTTTTGTTTCTTAAAGTCCACATATGAGTGAAATAATGTATTTGTCTTTCTCTGATTGACTTGTTTTGCTTAGCATGGTACCCTCTAGTTCCATCCACATTGTTGCAAATTTTATGTTTTTGGTGGCTGAGTAATATTCCACTGTGTGTGTGTGTGTGTGTGTGTGTGTGTGTGTATAATTATACATATGTATACACATCTTTATCCATTCATCTGCTGATGGACATCTGAGCTCTTTCCACAGTTTGGCTGTTGTGGACTTTGCTGCTCTAAACATTGGGGTGCAGGTATCCCTTTAGATCACTATGTTTGTATCCTTTGGATAAATGACTAGTAGTGCAATTGTTGGGTCATAGAGTAGTTCTATTTTTAACTTTCTGAGGAACATCCATATTGTCTTCCAGAGTGGCTACACCAGTTTGCATTCCCATCAGCTGTGTAAGAGAGTTCCCCTTTCTCTGCATCCTCACCAACATGTTGTTTCCTGAGCTGTTAATTTTAGCCATTCTGACCATATTAGTCATGCTGAATACTTTTTTGCAATAGTGCAAGAAAGAGTAAGTGGGATAGAAGGAGAAATGAATATAGAGAATTCCTCATCTTTTTTTTTAAAGATTTTATTTATTTATTCATGAGAGACACAGAGACAGAGAGAGAGGCAAAAACACAGGCAGAGGGACAAGCAGGCTCCATGCAAGGAGGCTGGTGTGGGACTCGATCCTGGGTCTCTAGGATCATGCCCTGGGCTGAAAGCAGTGCTAAACCGCTGAGCCACCTGGGCTGCCTGAGAATTCCTCATCTTAAAGAGAAACAGAAGATCCCTAATAAAAATGGCCTGCAAGGGGGCACCTGGGTGGCTCAGTTGGTTAGGTGTCTGACTCAATTTTGGCTCATGTTATGATCTCAGAGTTGTGAGATTGAATCTTACTTAAAGTTCTTTCTCCTGCTCTCTCTGCCTCTCCTCTAAAAAAAAAGTCTACAGATCAATAACTTTAAAGAAACAATACTTTTAAAAGTCCATATGCACTTCACAGCCATTTGGATTATTTTAAAAAATCAGAAAATTGTATGTGTTGGTGATTATGGGGAGAAATCTGAGCTCTTCTGCATTGCTGGTGGGAATGTAAAATGGTGCAGCTACTCTGGATGATGGTATCATGGCTCCTCAAAAAAATTAAATGTAGAAGCACTTTATGACCCAGCAATTCCATTTCCAGGTATATACCTGAAAGAAATGAAGGCAGGGTCTCAAACAGATATTTGTACCGCCAGGTTCCTAGTAGCATTATTCATGATAGACAAAAGGTGGAAGCAACCCAAGTGTCTATTGTTGGGTGAATGGATAAACAGAATGTGATCTATACATATAACACAGTATTATTCAGCCCTAAAAAGGACAGGAATTCTTTTTTTTCCCTTTGAAAGATAAGTGTTTTATTTTTTGAAAAAAAAAAAAAAAACAGTCATTCGGTGGTGGAGCCCTGCTAAGGACAGGAATTCTGACACCTGCTACAACACGGATGAAGCCTGAGGTCATTATGCTAAGTGACATAAGCCAGCTACAAAGGACAGATAAGATATGATTTCACTTATATGAGGTTCTTACAGTAGTGAGATCCACAGAGACCAAGAGTGGAATGGTGCTTGCTAGGAGCCAGAGGGAGGGGAAATGTATTTAATGGCTACAGTTGACACTGGGGAAGATGAAAACGTTCTGGAGATGGAAGATGGTGATGGTTGCCCAACAGTGTGGACATACTACATGCCACAGAACTGTACATTTAAAAATGGCTAAAATGCTGTTATCTTATGTATACTTTATATTTTACATTAAAAAATAAGCTATGTTCAAGAGAATATACACTCTTTGATTCATTAAGGCATGTAGTCTCAGGGCAGAACCACTGAGCTAGCTATAGGTGCACGTAGAGGCAGGCATGAGAGAATTTCTGCAAGAATTTCCTTTATATCTACTCTAGGGTGATAAAAAAAAAAAAAGGAGCAAAGTATCTGTTGAGGGAGGCAAGTTCTGGCAGTTAGACCAGAGACAGTTAAGCTGTTATGCAATGGGAGGACCTATGGATTGAGAATTTAGATTGTAAATGGAAAGATGAAAATCTCATCTCGACGCCATGTCATCAGGACTCAAGCAATCTTTGTCTGGTTTTGGCTGAGTAGAAGCAGGATTCCATGGTTAGGAATGGACACAGAAAGTCCTCTCCACACAGCCTTCCACAGTTGTCAACACTAAAAAACTGAACAGCCTGCCCAGACAGTCCAAATAATTCCTATGTGTATTCCTCTTTTACATCATGTGTGTTTTAGGGAAGTGGTGTTGCTCTTCTAAAGCAATGCATCATCGTTCCTCTTGCAGGGTGACAGGGGGGACCCAGGACCTCCTGGCTTGCCGGTAAGTCTCCTGATCAGGCTCTGTGCTTGTCTTTGCTCCTCCATCAGCCTGTGGTTCACACTGTCTGTGTCTTAGCAGATCGGACTGCATCATTTGCAGAACCCATCCAGTGCAAAGTGGAAGTGTAGATCCCTTGTTCAAAAATCATTAAGAATTCCAAGGTGGTGACAGCAGAGGGTTAAATCAGGCATGAGCCCCTATGTGGCCACACAGGTCCCAGCAGACTTCTGCTTACCTTCCTCTTCTGTCTTTTAATGATCATTTGGCATTACCTGGGTACATATAGTCACTTAATATTTGGGATGATAAGTCTCCCTCAAGTCTACCTAAATAATACATATCGAGTGGAAATGATACTGCTTTATACCATTCTGACTGCTGAATCAGTGTGTACTGCATTTAATTTTTTGCCTCTTCTTTTTTGCCCTGAAATTTGTAATGCAATGATTATATTAGTCTTTGAAATTAATCAATCGATGTTCACAAGATTAAAATTGAAAGCAGTTTTGCCTCCAAATTGATTAACCTATAATTTTGCTTGGTAACTTCTGGCTGTAGACAGGATGACTCTCCCACATTACTTTCCTCACTACCCCTGAAGCTCCGTTCGATATAATCAATGAGATACTTTCATGTTGCCATTAAAATAAGTACCAATTCATCCTCCTTGGGAGAGTAATTTCTTGCACACTCACAAATCATTTGATGTGGGCAGGTTGGCGGGAGAGCAGAGAGCCTCTCTTTAAGCTTCTAGGAATGTATAGCTGTAACCCCTCTTGGTGAATTTGTGTGGAATTATGCTACAACATACACGTCATAGAAAATTGTGGCAAAAAATAAATAAATAAAAAGAAAGAAAATTGTGGCTACATCACCTTAATCTTGAAGTGGGGGCATTTCTATTCACATTAACCTGATAGGACATGTTTTAAAAATATGATAAATAGTATAAATACATTCATAGTTTAATGTTAATTATTAATTAATATGAATTTTTTAAAAGCATCCTGATGTATATCAAAGTCATAACATCTATGCAATGTAGGGATAGCTGGTCACAAGCTTTCTTTGTTCTCTACTTTTGCTATTACAAGATTTATTTGTGAACAAGTGCATTGATTAATGTACTGAGAAGTCTTAATTCAATCTTAATATAGGAGTTGGTCACACCTGCCAGAGTGCTGCTGTCATATAGCTTTGGACCCTTATGGTACACAGCTCTGGGTACAGGGCAGATGTTTCTGGGACTGTGATTTCTTTGGAGGTTTTTGTCCACTAAAGGTTACATGTAGGTCTTGCTGTGAGTGATGATTCTGAGTTTTCGGAACTGATGTACTGGTGGTTCTCATGTTTAGGGACCGAAGGGGGCACGAGGACCGGCAGGCCCAAGGGGACAGCCAGGAGAGCCTGGGTTAACAGTAAGTATAGCCCTGCTCATTCCAATCCTCTCAAAACCCGGCCTGGATGTTTAAATTAAGAAAAAAAAGAGAGGGAGAGAGAGAGAGAGGGAGAGAGAGAGAGAGAGAGAGAGAGAGAGAGAGAGAGAAACGAAGGAAAGAAAAAAGGCAATTGCAGCCTTGTGTAGAGGGGACGGGTAGGTTGTTTGAGAGGTTATCACTGATGAATTCACGTACACCTCCCATTACCAGTGTGAGTTTATCTTGAAGCACAGGCCTGGGGAAACAAGGAGCCCAGCCATGAGAGGAAGCCCAGCATGCACGTTTTAAAATTCAGGGTTTTGTAAAGAGGAACCCAGGGCAACTTGCTCTGACACATTGTGATTCCTGTAGCTGACACTTGACTTGTGTATTTTTGCCATTGATGTAGGGTGCTCCGGGCCATCCTGGGAGACCAGGCTTGAAGGTGGGTGGTCATGAGTAACATACACCAAATCGAGACTGTCCGTGTGCAATGACATGAGTGACCACCGAGATCTGTCTGATTTATGTCTTTCCCTTATTAAACTTCCCAAAATACTCAATAAACTTCAATTAATTGCTTAACCAGAAGTCCTACTTGCTTGTAATTACCTTTTTAGTATTTAAAAGCATTACCTTTTTTTTCCCTTTTCTTTCCCAGGGTAATCCTGGTGTGGGAGTAAAGGGGCAAATGGGAGACCCGGTAAGAATCCCCTTTTGCACGGAGGAGCAGATGTTAAAATGTGTGTGCTGCCCGGGTGGCAGAGGCTGTTCTGATTATCACTTAAATTGTGTTCATTATCCAGTCACTGCCCAATTTTATGGCTGAGGATTTTTTTTCCTGAATTATTATGGCACCATTACCCTTGACTGTAAAATGACAGTTCTGACAAAATTTAGCACTAAATCCAAGTGAATGTATAGGACACATTTTACCCCAGCAAAAAGAGATCGAACATTTCTGATAATTTAGTATATCCAGAGTGACGGTTTGTTTAATTACTGATTTTCTTGGCTTAATTACACAAATTTCCTCAGAAACCTAAACTCCACATGTAAATAAAAGTGTAAATTCCTGGAACCAAAAGCATTTAGCAACACCATCTCTCACTCCCTCCCCCTCTCACACTCATCCTCACTGTCCTTCCCTGCTCTCCCTCACTCCCATAGTCCTTTCTGCTGAGGCAGGAAACTTAGCAAAGATAAGCTTTAAAAAGGTATTTTAAGATGCCAACTCATCTGCAAACAATCTGAATGGCTAACAGTTGGTAAGTGGCTCATGCAAACAACTGTGGGTAAGTAGATCCTGAATGTCTACACTGTGCCAGGCTAGGATTGGTGCTGGATGTGGGGATGTAGAAAGATAGACCTGATCCCCATTCTCGTGGAGTTCCAGTGTGTTTGGGTCAGTTATGGCACAGCCATTAAACAAAATGACTCGATTGCCCAAAATATATTGGAAGACTTCATGATGTGTAGACATACCCATGATAGTGTTTTGATCAGAAAGCACAGGTTACAAAAGTATAAGCTCAAATTTGTAAAAAAACAACACGAGACATTAAAATATACACTTAGAGCAGAATTTTGCAACCTCAATACTATTTCCTTGTTGTGAGGGCTGTCTTGGGCATTGTAGGATGGTTAGGTGCATCCCTGGTTTCTACCCACTAGATACCAGTAACAGTACTCCCCTCTCAGTTGTGACAAACTAAAATGTGTTAGGATCTTGCCAGATGTCTCTGGGGGTGGGGAGTAGTAGTATGTACAATGGCTTACACTCTTTCCATAAAAACCACTAACTTAGAAAAACGGGTGAAAGGGAATATACTAAAACACGGTTTTTCAAACTTGGGAAGTCATGGACTTCCAGAGAATGTGCTTGTCAAAGCCCCAGAAGCTCATGCACCCCAGCTCAAGAAACACTACCTTGTGGAATGAGACCGACATTGCTAGTTTAGGGACCTCAGCACCAGTGCAATCAGATGCAGTTGCAAACTTAGGCCATAGAATCATGTGGAAATGTTTGGCTATGAGATAGCCATTCAGATTATCCAAAATATGGTTATTCTAATTCTTTTGGATTGTCTGCTAAATCAAAACATCATTGTGAAATTTTGACACAGAGCTCTTGGGTGTTCAAGAACATGTTTGCCCACATAACACTACCCCAAATGGTTGTTTCTAATTTGTCTTAGATGATATGATCATGGACCATTTACATTTTGTTCTTTGTGATTCGTGTTCTTTGTACTTTTTACTAAAATGAATATATGGTACTTTTTTCAATGTGAGAAAATAGCGGCATGACCAACATTTTGAAGAAACTCCCTTGCTTGTCAGCTTTTATGGGTTTTGCTCAGGCTTATTACAGTTGCAAGAATAAGCATGGTTGTATTTACCAATACATGTTACTCACTTGCTTGTGTATAGTATTATTCTGCCCCAAATCCCACTTACCAAAAACATTAATGACTTAATAATGATAAATTTGAGAATCATCTTTGTTCCACTTAAGGTAGTAAGTACTAAGCATTTTATGGGCATTATCTAGTTAATCAAATAATACTTTGAAGTAGGCAGCTTATAATGCCCATTTCATGGAGAAGGAAAGTGAGATTCAGAGGAATCAAGGAAACAAAGGCTAGGAAAGATTTTAAGGAACTTGTCCAAAATGGCGGTCAGTAAGGTCCTGGTTTGCAAATATAGGTGACCTGCTCTGTCACCTGCTCTTAACTGTGTCTAAGTGCAGAAGATTAGAAATAGTGAGAAAAGTAAAAAAAAACAAAAACAAACAAACAACAATTATCTGCTAATTAAGGGTGAGAATTTATGCTTATATTATGGCAAACCCAATTCACGGGGCATTTTACTCCCAAGAGAATAACATTGCTATTAACATAAATGACAACTTTTGGCTAATTATTTTATAGAGAGAGTTTAAACATATTGTTGAATACAAATTAGAAGTGACCTAAATCAGGGGTGCCTGGGTGACTCAGTCAATTAAGCATCTGACTCTTGATTTTGGCTCAGATCATGATCTCAGGGTGGTGAGATCAAGCCCTCTGTCAAGCTCCTCCCTCACTCAGCAGGGAGTGTAGTAGAGATTCTCGCTCTCCCTCTCCTTCTGCTTTTCCCCCCTGCACCTGCTTGTGCAAGTGCGTGCACACCCAGTCTCTCTCTGTAAAATAAATAAATAAATAAATAAATAAATAAATAAATAAATCTATCTTTAAAAAAGAACCTAAATCTAACCAGAGTGGAATGGCTTAATAAATGATAGCATATTCTTATGATAGATTATTGCAAGGGCACTAAAAATCAGGTTTTTGAAAAATTTCTAGTATGATTGGAAAATGCACAAAAATTTGTACTATAAAAGACAAAATTATTTAAAAACTTTAACAAAATATAAAAATATAAGCCATACTCAGTATTTTAAATTGTTTACATATCTTATATAATATTCTGCTTATATTTTAAATTGTATTTCGTACATCATTTGATCACATACACATATGGGTACACATGTACATGTATGTATATGCACACAAGCACACACAGCACGAAGAACCATGCCAAAGTTTTGATAGAGATCTCTGACGGTAGGATTATGAATCACTTTTTTGGTTTTGAAATTTATTTTTAATGATAAGTATATGAAAAACAATACATGATATGTTTGCCGTGATTTATATTTTAAATCCATGCCACGCAGGATTGTATGCATTGTATAACAATACGTGGGTGAAAATCTTTGTTTCAAATTTTATTTCAAAATAAAGTTAATATGAAATTCCTACTATCTTAATTTTTTTTTTGAAAGGGTGAGGTTGGCCAGCAGGGTTCTCCTGGGCCCACCTTACTGGTACAGCCACCTGATTCCTGTCTGTATAAAGGAGAAAAGGTAATTATCAGTCTATATGTTGCCTTGATAAAGTAGTAGTAGCCAACATTTGCCGAACATGTAGCTGTGCCAGCAAAGTGCAGGGCACCTAGAGATATCCCTGCATTAATCCCAAAGCAATCTCAGCAGACTGCTACTGTTATTAGCCTCATTGTACAGACTTGAAAAATGAGGCTTAGGAAAATTACCCATGTACTCAGGTTTATTCAGTTGCTGAGTCACAGACCTATTGTGGGCTGCTAAATTGTGACATGTCCTCCAGAATATAGTGCCCTATTGATACCGTCTTTGATAAATGGGCTGAAAGGACCACAGGAAGTCCCGTTGTCTTTAAGGTATTGCATATGGGGTTTGATGTTTTGATAACTGAAAAGGTAGCAGGTGCATAGTACTGGGCAGACTCTTGGCGAATTGACCACTTCCTCTGTCAGCCTGTAGTGTGGATGTTACTGATGCCACATGCAGATTCTGTTGTCAATTTTCAATTACCGAATTAAATTTCACTCATTTGCTCAAAATGAACCACTCTTCTCAATGACTGCATTCCCAGCTTGGATCTGCTGCCCTGATTCTGTGGTGGTCACGCCCCCTACACCTCATGACACACACCTCTCACACAGAGCTGGCCTGAATAGTGTCAGGTTTTACAAGTGCACCTGCGCCTTAGTCGCAAACCAGCGACAATTGAAGAGTAATCCTTTATTTTTAAAATTAGTAAAATGCTTCTTGAAGAGATAATGTCTGAAAGATGTAGAATTCAGTATGTTAAATAATAAGAATAAACCAGATTATATTCATTATGATTTTTAGGGCGTAAAAGGAATGCCTGGTATGATTGGACCTCCAGGACCACCGGGACCCAAGGTAGTTTACTGAAATACCTTTTTTTTTTAATCTATAGGATAAGATATCTTAGTTTAAAAAAATTATTTTTGCATGGTCTTTATCATTGATTTAATGCTAATATATATTCCTAGAAGTTTTCACTATTTTATCATAATTCCATAGGGCATCTATTCTAAGGTAGTTGTTTTCTTTAAGGTGCTGGCAATAATTTTTATTTCGTCTTGTTTTTGCATTCCATGTCGCTGAAATATTGTTGCTTGAATGCCTCTAAATGTTGTCATCTCTTTAAGGGAGAACCTGGAATTGGACCAAAAGGAGAGAAGGGTATTCCTGGGTTCTCAGGACCTCGGGTAAGGATCACTCATGCCATTCATGCTATCGCTGACATCAGTGAATTGGAGGTTGTCCTCTCTCACATTTTTATAAAACTAGATCAGTATTGGGGCACTTGGGTGGCTCAGCAGTTGAGTGTCTGCCTTTGGCTCAGGTCATGATCCCGGGGTCCAGGGAATGAGTCTCACAGTGGGCTTCCCTCAAGGAGCTTGCTTCTCCCTCTGCCTATGTCTCTGCCTCTCTCATGAATAAATAAATAATATCTTTAAAAAATAGATCAGTATTTCTAACAACTTAAAAGTAGAGACTTTCTCAAATAAGAACGGTATTCTTTGGACAAAAATTATGTAAGAGCTACATGTCCCAACAAAACATCCCTTCCGGTGACATTATTTAAGTAAAATGGGCAAGCAGAAGATAGAATTGGTGGGAAGTAACAGGATTGTGGCATTTCCTGCCACAGTGACCCACTGTCACTGTGATAGCAGCTTGGAATTAGTCATTTAAGCCTCATTGATAAAAGAGGGTACTGATCTCAGGGCAGTAGCTACAAAAAAATATAGCATCAGGACTCAGACGTCACCACACATGCCACTAATGGGGTCACCATTGATAGAGTCACTCTAGAGGCCAGAACCCCTGTGGTCAAGGGCACTGAGTTTATATGGCTCCAGATTCAGTAGCTAATGGGTGACATTGGCTTCCATGATAATTATTTTTTTGCTAACAATGCACAGAATACCTATTAATCTCTAGACAAATTATAATGAAATGATTCAAAAAATATTTAACCCAGTGCAAGCATCAGGCTAAATAAGTTAAAACCCAAGAGCAACAACAACAAAAATATGTTCTTAATTTGAAACAGTGGCAAGGACATGAATTTTTAAAATAAAAGTGAAGGTCAGTTAAAATAGCAAATGTTATAAAGAGACTGAATCTACTTTATATGTATTTCCTTTTACTCAGCTACCTTTGCAGATGAGATGAAAGAGCCATAAAGCAGTTTCATAAGATGAAAAATAATGCATTGAACTGGTTTCAAGCACTTTGATTTCATTCTCCTTGTGTTGATGTTTTGTGATTTTATTAGGGTGATCCGGGTTCCTATGGCTCTCCAGGTTTTCCAGGATTAAAGGTAAATATACACAGTTAAAGAGATGATAAGTACATATTTATTCATAAATGCAATTCAGTGTCATTCAAAAGTAGTGGCAGGGCATGAAAGTATGCATTAATTGGAAAAGGAGACACATTTATTTTACAGATTGCAGGATCTAGCTGTAGATACAAAAACTAACACCAAAATTCTCTGATACGACCCAACTGAGATTTTGCACAGAATCTCAGTGAGCACGTGTCATTCAAATGAAACAAGAATGGGATAATTTGTCACCCAGTCAGTTTTTTTTTTTAAGTCATGTTTGTGGTTATTTATAGGGGGAACCAGGACTGTTTGGAGATCCTGGATCATTTGGATTTGTTGGCCCAAAGGTAAAAAAGCAGGTGTATTTGAGTACAGCCTAAATAAAATTCTCTGTCCCTCATGTTACCTAATTCATTTTAAAAAACACTTGAAAGAATCATTAAAAAAACTTAGCTTTTGGAAGAGACAGAGTTAATTTTGCATATTTTATGTCAATGCATGTCATAACGATTATGTTCTACATTTGAGAAAGAATTCAACCTTTTGAAGGTGAATAATAACGAAAGTTTCAGAAATTCTGTGGGGATCACCTCGTATCATGACTAAAATCAGAGAGAGCAGGGGAGTGCTCCCTGCTTTCGCTACTGTGTTTTTTTCTTCCCTTTGTACCTCTGTACCCTCACATCCAGCATTTGCTCGGGACAAGCCATGGTGGCAGTAAGGGAACACAGTTGAGAAGGACAATATTTGCTGTTAAAATAAGATGTAGATTCAGATTCTGTAAGTGAATAGACAACTTGTCCTAGATGCTAAGTTTGACATCCATGCTCAGAGCACATCTAAGAAACTTCATGGTTTCAGAGGTATCTAATCTATGGGCATGAAATAGGTTTTTTTGGGGGGGGGGTAATTTTTTTCTTTTGTGAGAGTTTTGCCAGGTGGTCATTTACTTCTGCTGGTAGGTTGGGGTGGCTGCAGGGGTGTCGGATGCCTTTGTCATTCCCAGAACTCCATGAACCATTCCTTTTTCTACTCATCCTGTAATCTTCATTTCTTATATGAATACACTCTTGGGCCATCTGATGGTTACACGCCACATGACAAACAATGTTTCTAAGAAAAGTGTATGAATGAATGATTTCAGGGGGATCCTGGAGACCGTGGGTACCCAGGACCACCGGGTGTTCTGGTAACTCCATCTGTTCCACTCAAAGGTTTGTGTTCAGTTTGCTTCCTCCATAAATTATTAGGAGATGGGACTTGGGTGGCCCTGCCAGGAGAGTCTGGCCCAGTATATGGGCAGGTTGCATACTTGGTATGCTAAATATATTAATTTTAGAAAGGATATATAATTTATAAGTGCAGGTAGACAGGTGCATCTGAATCATCTCTATTGGCAGAAGACTCTCAATGTTATTTTAGTATGCAGAAATGTGTATTATGTCACCTTTCTAAAAGCGTTTTTTTTTTTAATTGCTAAACCATTTGACTAAGACCTACCAAGATGCTGCCCTCCAGAAAAAAGTGACCCATATCACTGAGAAAGACAGTGCTGCTCCAAGTTCATGGGTCTGCAGAGCAGGGGCAGCCGAAGGGGTTCTAATCTAAGATACTGCATTTTTAAATGTGGTGAGAAATTGCAAGAATGGTCCCCTAGTGGTGCTCCACCAAGCCTCACAAGAAGTAATTGTGTGTGAATTTTAAAATGTATGTATGCATTTATCACACTGACATGTGCTGTTGTTTTGGGCAGGCCCTCCAGGGGATCCCGGGCGCCCTGGCCGCTATGGAGAAATGGGGTCCGTTGGACCACCTGGTCCCCCTGGTCCCCCAGGTCCACCAGGGGAAGTCTGTGCAGGTAGGACACTCCACTGGCTTCTGTGTGCGAGGTTTCTGACAGCCTCACCCTCACCTCTAGCTGATACTAGATCAACCAGGAGTGTTTCAGAAAAACTAATGGCCATCCCACCCCTTAGACCAGGAATGTTGGGCTTTCTGGGACGTGGACCTAGGCGTCTGCTATTATAAAAGCACCCCCCGCCTTTTCTTTTTTTCTAATGGACAGCGGAGCTTCAGAACCACTGAACTCAAACCAATTCATGGCTTCCTTTGAAGAAATCCAGGTTCCTTGGCTGCACCTTAGAAATATTCAGTCAGCATCTCGGGGGGGCGGTGGGGTATATGTGTTATCTCCGGGGCATCCTACAAGATTGTCACAGTCAGTGAAGATTTGGAAATCAGTGCCAGGGGTAGAGTGTTTTTTCAGGTGTTACAACCCTCTTGGAAGACTCTCCCTGTCAACTTTTGTTCATTAAAATTGAGTTCCTCTTCTACGTAAAAGGTGGAAATACAAATCATGAATTTAAAAATGTTATTACTTAAAAAAATTAAACAAATAAAATGGGACTCAGCCTTAGTTAAAAAACCAAAACCAAAACAACAGTCCTCATTCCCCACCCCCCCAAAAAAATCTGTATCCCTTCCAAAAACCAACCAGCCAACCAACCAAAAACACCTTAGAGCCATGGTAAGAGTTGAGGAAGAACCTGGGAAAGAATCCTATCGATAGAGGACTTTAAACTCCTTCAAGTGCTGTGCTGGTTAATAGGACCAAGTAAGCTTAGGAATAGACATGTAGAGGGTATTTGCATTCCGTGAACTCAGGAGAACTGATTTAACATGAAGGGAGAGAGTCTTGAAAAGATGCCATTTTATCCAGTCTGTGTCTCTTGTTCTATTTACTGAGAAGGAGTAAGAAGTTTCCTGAGATTCATCTGTTAACTACAAAATTCTTTTTTTTTTTTTTTTTAATTTTAAAATTTTTTTTTAATTTTTTATTTATTTATGATAGTCACAGAGAGAGAGAGAGAGAGGCAGAGACACAGGCGGAGGGAGAAGCAGGCTCCATGCACCGGGAGCCCGATGTGGGATTCGATCCCGGGTCTCCAGGATCGCGCCCTGGGCCAAAGGCAGGCGCCAAACCGCTGCGCCACCCAGGGATCCCACAAAATTCTTTAATATTTCACAAATCTTGCCTTTCACTTTGTGGGATCTGATAACCCACCACAAAGGTGGCAAAGCTTTGTTTCATTTGGTTGATTTAATCTATAGATACCGTAGCCTTGGCTTACCTGACCCAGGACTATATAAGTCATGTCGAGAGTCCTCAGCTGCTCCGGAGTCATTAGCCCCTGGTCTTAGATTTCTCCTTTTGAAGCTTGTTCATAATAAAATAGTGGCTCTAGCAGATTGAAATAAAAACTCAGTGTGAGCAAGCAACACATATTTCTAGCAGATTGAAAATATAACAAATATAACAGAAACAACAAATATAACAAATATAGCAAATATAACAGATTCTTCATTCCACAAGATTTTTAAAAAGAATTAACCCAGTTGCTTTCTTTTTTTTTAAGATTTATTTATTTGTTTGTTTGTTTATTTAATTATTCATTCATTCATTCATTCATTCATTCACAGAGAGAGAGAGAGAAAGAGAGAGGGAGAAGGAGAGAGGCAGAGGGATAAGCAGGCTCCATGCAGGGAGCCCAACGTGGGACTCAATCCTGGGTCTCCAGGATCAGGCCCTGGGCTAAGGCAGCACTAAACCTTTGAGCTACCCAGCTGCCCAACCCAGTGGCTTTCAAATCTTGACTACAATCCATTATAAAATATATATTTTATATTATATTGCATTTGCATTGCATTGAACACACGTGTGTATCCACATATACATATGATTGAAACACATATTTCAAAAACAGAAAGAAAAGGAACATGAATTTCACAAAATAATGCCTTTTTGTGTATGATGTACTCTGTTTTCTTTTTTTTTATTTATCTTTTTTTTTTGTACCCTGTTTTCTATGCTACTTTTTTCTTTTGAAAAAAAAAGTTTAATGCTGGCCACAACTTAATTGATTTCGTGGGTGGTCAGGGCTGCTATATGCCATACACTACAACCCATTTTCCCCGTTGGAAGGTGGTTGAGGATTTTCCATGGCACGGGGACAAGACACCAGGTGGTATTGAGGTCCATCCAATGACTGTAGAGGTTTGGAAACAGGTCTTAGGAATGGCATGAGGACAGATGGCAGCCAAATCCACAGGAGCACATTTCATTTAGGTACACCAAAGTCCATAGCCTTTATTTTACATATCTTATTTTATAATCATCTAAAGTATTTACCATGCAATAAGCAGGGATTTAGAGTTAGATACCTGTGACTGAATCCCAGCCCTGCCACTTAATATAGTATATGGAAATAGTTATGTATTCACACTGTGGACTAAAAATGTTCCAGGTTCTACTATACAAGCTGTGTGGTCTTAGGCATTTAGTAAACCTCTCTGTGCTTCAGTTTTCCCATTTTCAGGGTGCAATTCTCGTTAGGGTTGAAAGAGCTTATATGTATACCATTCTTAGAATACCATTAGCTATGTTAGCTATTATTATTATTACTCATAATCGGCTTACACTGTGCCTTATCTATAAGGCATAAACTTTGTGAGACTGTTGGAGGAGTAAGCATAATATTTGAAAGTATATGGGAAGCCCCAGCACGTAGGCACACAATAACGAACGCTGTTAATTTAGCTAGCGGGCTACTTACTGATTACTGACGAGGTTTCAGTTGTCTATTGCTGAGCAAATCACCCAAAACTTACTGGCTTAGAACAACAGTAAGCATATTACCCCTCACTCTGTGGTTCAAGAGTTCAGGAAGGGCTAAGCTGAGCAATTCTAGATAGAGATGTTCCTACGATGGCAGCCAATGTAATGGCTGAGACCAGAACATGAGGACTGGCTGGGCACCTCTGTCTTCTATGTTTCATATAGGCCCATGGCCTGTCAGGCTCTGTCATTCTTTACGCTTCCTTATAACATGGTGGCTTCAGAGCCATGATATTGCTTCCCTGGTGGCTCAGAACTCCAATCCCAAGCATTTCAGCTCACAAGGCAGAAGCTGAATCATCTTTAATGACCTATTCCCAGGGTCTTATATCTATAACGTCACTCCTGCTGTACTTCATTAGTCCAAACAATCACAAAAGGCTGTCACCCTCAAGGGGAAAGGAACACGTTACCTCTTGCTAGGAGAGCGTCAAGGGAAAGCAGGATTCAGTTTTGACTCACTGAGACCTCACAACACACTGAACATCCATCTATCTCTGCATTCATTGAGTATGTGCAATGACCAGATATTGCATAAGGTCCTTACATGAATTATTTTATTTAATCTTCATGACAAGCTTCTGAGGTAGATATAGATGATTTAAAAAGTTCAGTAGCTTACTTTAGTACATGTGGCTGGAGAGAGAGAGGTCGGGTTCAAATGCAGCACCTCTTGGCCTTCCCACCACCTGACTTGCTATGAAAGATTTGGTATTTTATGTCTCACATAGATGACCTAAGAGTCCATGTTTTTATTCACTACATGTGCTAACTTAATCATTCAGATTAACCAAATTATTAAAGTGGAAAGATTGAAAATGATATTTTTAATCAAATAATATGTATTCCCCCCCATCCCATAACCCTAAATGATAGAGAAAAAGTAAGAAAATCTGATTCCTCAAACTGGTTTCCATTTGTGTGCTAATTTCAAAGAAAGTGAGGTATTTTGATGGCTGCGCTATTAAGTTAATTTTGAAGTATTCTTTTTCTTTTAAAATATTTACAGCCTGGATCCCTGGGTGGCGCAGCAGTTTGGTGCCTGCCTTTGGCCCAGGGTGGGATCCTGGAGACCCAGGATCGAGTCCCACGTCGGGCTCCCGGTGCATGGAGCCTGCTTCTTCCTCCACCTGTGTCTCTGCCTCTCTCTCTCTATGTCTATCATGAATAAATAAATAAAATCTTTAAAAAAAATAAAATATTTACAGCCTAAGGAAGAATGTACTGATTTTTGTTTCTTCTAAATGAAAGTTTATTCTGGGAGATATATACGTGGTTTTCATTCTCAATTTCTCTTGGAGGCATGATGGGACCCCCTGGACCAAGAGGATTTCCTGGTCATCCAGGATTTCCAGGGGCAGCTGGTATCCCAGGGAGAGCGGATTTCAGTCCAGGAAAACCAGGGAAACCGGGACCTCCTGGGTTGCCCGGAGCACCAGGGCTGCAAGGACCCCCAGGATCAGATGGTAAAATGCTCTTTATTCATGTTTATTGGCATTTATGTTGCAAGTGATAATTGCAGTGTCATGCGGAAAATGTGACTTTCTAAACATTTTTTTTAATTATCGAATATTTCATGAGCCAAGTTAGTATTATCAATAATACAAAAAATGTAGACTGATGTTGGATATCACATCAGCTAAAGCATATGAAAATCTTTGGTTGAGAATTTAAGTGTGAATTATGGAATTTTGTAAATTAATATGATTTTTACTTTTTAAATGTAGTTTTAATTTTTATCAGAGTTATAGAGGGACTCGACTTGAGAATCAAACAGTTCTATGAAGCCTGTTGTGAAGATTTGCCATACCAGGCAATCCTTCTACTCCTTCCTCCCCAGGGGAGATTTTCACACAAGTAGTTGGATTTTCTGCTATTTGCCTTTCTAGTGACCTGCAATGTACTTGTATTGCTATTTCTTAATTCTTTTTTATTTTTTTTTAGAGAGCGAGTGAATGAGGGGGTGGGGGGGTTAAAGGGAGAGACAGAGAGTCCTAAGCAGACCCTGCACCCAGTGTGGAACCTGACACAGGGCTCAGTCTCATGACCCTGAGACCATGACTTGAGCTGAAGTTAAGAGTCCCTTAACCGACTGAGCTACCCAGGCACCCCACTGTTTTTTCATTCTTGAGTTTGAGCCTCATCTTTTGACTTCCCTCCATAGAAGATGAAATGAGCTCTCTTTCCCACCCCACTGCACATATGCACATGTTCCACTCCCCAAACCCATTCATTATAGTTATTATCTTTATTTTGATTAAATATTCATTATTTACAATGAATGGTTACATAAGAGTTATTCAGCAGTTCAGCCATATAATGATATACATTATTACTTTTCTAGCAAAATATTTTGTTAATAATTATCTTGTTTTCTTCGTGTGTTTGCTTGGTTTTTAATATAAATTCTTGCTAATTCAACCTCAAACTGTCTAGGATTGTATAAATCTCCATTCTAACTCATCAAATATGTTATCAATATTATCTCTTTGAATAAATCTCTCCTGGAGCTTTTTAACCTGTTCAGATTAGGTCAGGTTGCACTTTTTAAAAAGATTTATTTATTTATTTATTTATTTGAGAGAGAGAAAGCACGCTCATGAGCAAGGGGAGGAACAGAGGGAGACACACAGACCACCTGCTGAGTGGGAGCCACACTCTAAAAGCTGCAAAGCTCTGCTCTAAGAGCTTATGGAAATTTTTCTTCTTTCCCCCAATACCCTTAAATTTCACAAAGGCTTGCCTCTCTGTGAGCACATTTGCATTTATTGGTGGGCACTCAGTGGGCACGTTCAAGCCAACACAAATCCTCCATTTCTGGAAAAATTACTTGAAGTGTTTCTCTGAAGACACTTTCTCCTTCATTTTCCCCTGTTTTCTCCTTCTGGACTCTCTATATTTACCTGTTAGAGAATCCACTCCCCATGTCTCTTTCTCTCATCTTTATTCTTCTTCACCTTTTTATTTTTCTGTTCACACTTTCTGGTAGATTCCCCCAACTCCATCTCACAACTCTGCTCCAGAATTCTTCAATTTCTGCTTTCATAATATATATTTTTTTAATTTCTAAGGGTATTGTGGTTGCTATTCTGTTTTTACTGTTTTCTTTTGTAGCCGTCTATTCATATTTTAAGAATGAAATGCCTTCCTTCATCTACTTTTTAAACTATAAAGTTTATTTCAAAGTTTTCTTCTTGTTACATTGTCTGTTACCTCCAATTCTGAGAGGTCATAGTTACTGTTGTAATTTTCCAGAAGGAGATTTTAGGATTGAACTGTTTCTTTAACCGGTCATCCTGATTGGGGCACTACTGTTATTCTACTTCAAGGTACCAATACCTGGAGGCCTGGTGGGGCTCAGTCAGTTAAGCATCCTCTTGATTTCAGCTCAGATAATGATCTCAAGGTCCTGAGATCGAGCCGCGTCAGGCTCTGCAGGGCATGGAGCCTGCTTAAGATCCTCTCTCCCTCTCTCTCTGCCACACCTTCCCCTGCTCTCTTTCTCTCTCTCTTAAAAAAAAAATCCTGAATTCTGGGAGAGATTTCTCATGCAAATTGTGTTCTTTGCTGCCTTTCTGCACAGCCTGCTTAGAATTCAGCTTTTCATGGTCTGTTAGGTTCTTTCATAATTTTTTTTTTTGCTGTTGTTCTCTTTCTGTTTTTCATTGTCCTGTGGGCTTACCCATTTTTATAATATTCCTTTACTGTTTGCTATTTTACTGGGATTTGGAGAGAATAAGGAATTTATTGTATGTGTTTTTTGTCACCTTTTATCAGATGTCTCCGAATTTGTGCTTTTATGAGCTGTGCTTTATGCTTTCTTAATTTGGTAATTATTCATAATTGAAGGAGCAAAAGATCCTTACCATACAGTTATTTTGTTTGTGTGGTTGGATGGTTTGGTTTGGTAGTTCTGTTGTCCGTTGCCTTGCTCTGCAACCTCTAAATTGGGGTTGAGAGTAGGATGGCTTTATCAGTGGTTGTAGCAGCAGAAACATGCTGTGACACTTGTAGTGTCTGTTTGTATATATATGTTCTTAGAGAGAGAGTCATAGGAAAGGAATGGAAAAAAGGTGGGCTTGAGGGGAAAATGGAAGTACAGGAGACACTTGCACTTGTTCTGTAGAAGACAGTCACAAAAACTGTGATTCTCTCATCTCCCCCCTCCCTACTGTGAAGTTATATATTGTAGTGTTGGGCATCCTGGACCACAAGGGATAAAAGGCAAAATGGGTCCTCCAGGAAGAAGAGGCTCGAAAGGAGAAAAAGGCAAGTATGCATCAAAGGTGGAATTTCCAGGAGACAGCAGCACATGGGGGCTTGGGGGCATTTATGAAGTGGGCAGTGGGGCCTTTCGCTTCAATGTGTTATACGCCTATGAGCACTCCTCTTCATTATGCGGTACTTATGAGGTGATTAGAATTTACCAAAAGTCAAGTCCTTGTATCTGAGAGTCTAAAGGAAACACTTCCCTGCTGGGAAATTTGTCTCAGAGTGGTGACTTCTTTTCATGAGATCCTTCTCATGAGATCCTTTTTATTCCTTGAAAAAGCAGAGATATGATAGTATGGATCTTTTATTTCATTTTCTCTTTGCGGGTCCATATTTCCCAGACTCATCAAATGCCTCTGGCCGTATGTTTCTCCACCTTAAAAGTTGTTTCATGCCTTTTTGACCATTTGGGATAGGTAGGTATGAGAGCATAAACACAGCTGATTTTGATTATCCTAAAGCCATATTTTTTAGATTAAAAGTCCCAATGTTAGAAAATGCATTGTAGGGAATTATCAATTATAATATGCAATGCAGTCAATAATCCTTTTTCACATATTATTTTGTTTATTTATTTGTTTAGAGTTTATGCTCCAACCCAATTTTCTTCCTGTTTCTTCAGGAAAAGAAATAAAAGACTTTCATACTTTTAAAAATAAGATGTTTCATTTTTAAAAATTTCTTTGGTAGAATTGCATGTCAGCTTTTCCCCCGAGAGTTTGTTAAGATGGATTTTTTAAAGACCCAAAACATCCCCTTTGTCTAGAAATGGTATATCTGCCCCCCAACAGACCATGCCTAGGTACCCCTACACAGTGCCCCAGGCCCCAAATCACACATTAATAGTTGTGTGTGATAAAAAAAACTATGTACATGAGACCTTTCTACTCTTATTTGCATTATTGGTTTGATTCAGTAAAGACTTTTTGGGATTTTATGCAGGAAATATGACAAAGCTGCCTTTTATCCTCTGTCTAGGAAATGCGGGGCTCTGTGCCTGTGAGCCTGGTCCCATGGGCCCACCAGGCCCTCCAGGACTTCCTGGAAGGCAGGGTAGTAAGGGAGACTTGGGGCTCCCTGGGTGGATTGGAGAGAAAGGTCACCCAGGCCCTCCTGGTGCTGAAGGATCTCCAGGATCACCAGTGAGTAGCTCTTACCAGTAACAATCTTTATAGTTGAAAGAGACAGATAGAGATAAAATTCAATTGTACCACGTTTTAATGTATAGTATGATATAGATTTTATGTTTTGAGCCTATGCATATATTAACGATAAAAAAAATCATCATTCATCAAACTAAAATTTTTTGAGCACCTGCTATGTTCCAGGTGCTGTTATCGGTGCTGGGGATACAGTAAAGAGCAGAGGACAGTCTCTGCCCTCCTGGGGACTCCAAGGAGTTGGATGAGCACATACTATGTAACAAAAATATAAGTGCATATGGCTGATGATGATAAAGGCCATCACCATCTAGTGTGGCTTGAGGGTCAGAGCTGGAGGAGATGAAGTCAAAGAAGTGGCTGGAGGTTAGGATGAGTTGCAGAGCATGGGGTTTGGTAGGTGGGTGGGATTTGACCTTTTACTCTGGGTGACATGGAATAGCCAGTGGAAAGCCTTAAGAGAGAGACATAATCTAATGTTAGCTTCGAATGGATCACTCTGGTAGCTCTGGTAAGAACAGATCACAGGAGACAAGAGAAGAAGTAGGGAGATGAGCTGGGTGATGATTACAGTAATCCTGGTGAAATGTAATGGAAGACAGATTAACGTGTTGGTGCTGGGAATGACGAGAAGTGGTCATCTTCTTGAGATGTTTTGAGGACAGTGCTAACAGATGGGCTTTTAGGTTGGACATGGGAGCTTAGAAGAAGAAAAGTTAAGGATGAAACCCAAATAGGGAAGACAATATGAGGAGTAGGTGTGGAGAGTGGGGAAGAAAGCAGTCTTGGGGGCAGACCCGGTGGTTCAGCGGTTTAGCGCTGCCTTCAGCCCAAGGTGTGATCCTGGAGACCCAGGATCGAGTCCCGCGTTGGGCTCTCTGCATGGAACCTGCTTTTCCTCTGCCTGTGTCTCTGCCTCTCTCTCTCTCTCTCTCTCTCTCTCTCTCTCTCTGTCTCTCATGAATAAATAAATAAAATCTTAAAAAAAAAAAGAAAGCAGTCTTGGTGGGTACATCTTAAATATGAGAGGCCTGTTAAACCAGCAAGTTGAGATGTTGAATAGGTGGTGAGATGATATTCAAGTACAGGATTCAGATGAGAGATCCAAGCTGGAGATACAAATATTGGCTTAGTCAGGGTTTACGTGATATCTCATGCCACAGAGCAGATGGATCTATTTTGAAATGTTTTGCCTTCACTCACCATTACAAGTGACTCAAGTTGAGGAACAACCTTTCAGCTACGGGTCAGAGGGTCCTACGGGCACTCCTCTGGAGGTGAGACACAGCCCACTTGTCCCGTCTTTATTGAAGAGCCTCAGTCCTGGGGTGACCTGGAGCCTAACCATCTTCCCCTATGTATGTGCTCCTTTCCATTGTCCCCAGGAAATGCCATGAAAACAAGGCTCTAGTCTGAGAGCCTTAAGTGAGAGTGACAATCTGGCTGTCCATGTACTACTCTTGACACACGTGCAAAGCACACTCGCAAAGTCTACCTGGCAAGAAGCTAATTCTTTAATGCGTGTGTGTTGAATGAACATGGCAACAGCTGTCAAGTATTTTGCATTTTATGGTCTGCTTTTTAAATTCAGCCTTTTAGCATAGTCATTTTTTTCATGTTTCTACTTAATCTTCTTAATGAAGATTATACTGATTCTAAAGTATTTTTGTGGCTTCCTGTTGAGTTGCTTCTCAGGGCTAACATCTTTGTGTGTGAATTACTAGTTCGTCCAGGGTTGCCCTAGCTGAGCTCTATGTAATTCAGTTGCTCTAAGGCTTACCTCTTCGGGCAGATTATATTTCTGATGGCATTTTTCTGTGTGTGATTCCCTCCATATGACTTCTCTACATTAAATTCATCACAGTGTGGTCATAGTTAGAGATTAGGTCCGTACTGTGGGGCACCCTGGAAGGAAAGTGGTGAGGAAGAAGAATGGATACAAGAAAAGAGGATGAAAGTAACCACAGAGTAACCACAGTTGATCATTGTAGATGCTCTCACTTCCCCGAACACCTCCTCTCTCAGAAGCTGGTCCCTGGCCTCATTCTACTGACATTGTCTTTCAGGAAAGGAAATAGTTCACATGCTCAGTGAATGATTTTATGTGTTGATAGTTTATCCATCAGAAGGACGTTATCATCATCTGCCTCTTGGACTGAATGTGTCTCATGTACTTTGGCTCTGTCCTTTTGTCAGGACAGGAAAAATTCAACAGCAAGCAACATTCAACCTATATTAGTACTTTACAATTTTTAAAGTTCCTTTTCTGTCTAATCTTATTCTACTCAGAAATTTATTCCACCCACCTTTTTGGTGTCTCATAAACATCGTTACGCAGAATGTTATACTACAGTGATCCTCCTCGGGGTCTTGAGTGGGTGTGTGGAACTGTCTTTTCTCTAGAACAAATGACTCCCAAGCATTTTTGCCATTTGGGTTTTTAAGCCTCTTGTGAACAGTTTTGACTTCTTCTTTCTTATTGCTTAATCCTGCCATTATGCTTATCTCTACTGGCACCTTCTTCTCTTAGCAGTGAACTGCCTATAAAGTGCCAGTTAAGAAAGGTAATTAAGCTTGCATGAGCATGTTGCAAGATTGCGTGAAAATAAGACCAAGTGACATCTGTGTGAGAAAAGAATGGTTAGCTCAGTCATTTTCACTTCTGACTAAATTCTTCTCTGTGGGGGATCCCTGGGTGGCTGAGTGGTTTAGAGCCTGCCTTCGGCCCAGGGCATGATCCTGGAGAACCGGGATCGAGTCCCACATCGGGATCCCTGCATGGAGCCTGCTTCTCCCTCTGCCTGTCTCTGCCTCTCTCTCTATGTCTCTCATAAATAAATAAAATCTTTAAAAAAAAAATCCTTGTCTGTGTTTCTTGATTTTCAAGATCACCGAATAAGTAACCTTAAGCTATATATAGTGTAGCTGTATTTACTATGATGCTTGGCCACTCTCAAGCATGAGATGGTAGGTTTCCAGATTTCTGACATGGCTTAATATTCAATAATACATAATGCTTATAAAACCATGACCCAAACATTGAGTCTCAGAGCAATGTTGAGGTCAAAAGATGATGAGTCCATTGGCCAAAATTATCTGTTTACTTTCTATATAGAGGAAATACATAAGCTATAAGAAAGGTTCTTATTTTTCCCTCCTCTTGCTCACAACTTCCCTCATATCACACTCTTGTCCCTAAACCTCTGCCTTCAGCTTTGACGGCACCTCCTCTTTCCTTTTCATTCTGCATTAAAATGCCCAAGACGGTTAGAAATTGTTGTTATAAATTTTTATTTTGAGATATGTTTTATTTTATGACTTAAAGAGGTTGCACAATCATGACCCTTCATCCAGCTTCCCCCATCATAACATACATAACCATAGCACATTACCAAAACCAGGAAATTGATATTGATAGATATTTCTGTTGAATTTGATACAGACCTTATACAGATTCCGCAAGCTTTTAAAAGCAGGTCAAGAGCCTCAGTTTTATAAAGTAGGAGCCATTTAGAAGGCAAGGAATAGATTGATACTAAGAGTACCAAACCAGAATCGAGAACAGGTGATTTAGAAGGAAAGAACTGTGAGATTAGATGTACATGAATAACTTTTGACCCATCAAAATTAAACTGATTTGTTCCTCTTATTTTTCACCAAGGGAAAACATGGTGCCTCAGGACCACCTGGCAGCAAAGGAGAAAAGGGCGACAGGGTTGTATCAAGAGTGAAAGGTGAGCCTGGTCAGTTACGTAGTTCCCTGCCATTTAATGGATGATACATGAACCATCCTCTTGCATTCATTTCCCTTGCAGATCAATTCTATAACAAGATACAGTATTGTTGAAATTGCTTAAAAAATATTCCTTGCTGTTCACATTTCTTGTTGGGCCTCAAATCCTCTATCTCTTATTTGAAAACATAAAAAACATATTCAGGTCCTTATTATTGTGAACTTGGGTTTGACACAAGACCGACTTGACTTGGCTACTCTGTTTTCAGTGCCTTATAGCATCCTGTATTAATCAAGACTACTTTGGTCATGATAGAAACCCAGCTTGAAGTAGTTTTAGAGAAAAAAAATGTAATTTAATGACTCACCCAAACAAAATTGGAAGTATTAGATGTAGGGTTTGCACTGGGATAGCTGGATCCAGAAGATCCCTTCTGCATCTTGTATCTTTCTTGGTACCATCTGCATTTGTCCCCAAGACTAGCTTTCCTGGGCTGTGGATATACTGCCCCTCCTACCAGAAGCTCCAAGTTCTTACAGAAAGAAGGAAAAAAAAAAAAAAAAGAAGGCAAGCTCTACCTTCTCAGCTCCAGCTTGAAAAACATTTTAGGAAGAATTGGACTAGCCTAGGGGAAGTGCACAACCATGGGCTGCTCCCCTGTTCACCATTGCCAGGGGATGGAGTTCCATATTTGGCACCACACAGGCAGGGGCAGATGCTGTTGTGATCCGTACCTCCACACACAACCTCCCTGTCAGAATGAGGAAAGGAGAGCTTCCAAAATAAGAGAGTCAGTGGGCTTGGCAATTGTCATTCTCCCCTCTGACTTTTGCATGGTTGTCTTTGTGTGACGTTAGTCAACTGAGACACTCAGAGGAGTCTCTACCAGGCCACACAGAGGCAAGGTCATCATTTTTTCTTTGTCCTGTGTGTCCTCCTACTTCACCCACTGCTGAGAAGGGCTGGAATATCTTTTGGACTTTGTTCCCAGGGAAAAAAGGAGAAAGAGGTCCTGATGGGCTCCCAGGATTTCCAGGACAACAGGGACAACATGGTCGGGATGGACTTCCTGGAAAAAAGGGGGATCCAGGCCCCCCGGTATGTATAATTCTTCTTTGAATACAGAATTTCATTTTCTTATATGGTTATAAAGCCTCTTTTTCCTTTCTCATTTAAAACTACAATGCAGTGAACTGCCAATGTGCTGTAATCAGAGCCATCTTTGGTTGATTGCCACAAAAAGATGGTTATGATAAATGCTGTAGGGTGATCCCTGGGTGGCTCAGTGGTTTAGCCCCGGCCTTCAGCCCAGGGCATGATCCTGGAGGCCTGGGATCGAGTCCCACATCGGGCTCCCTGCATGGAGTCTGCTTCTTCCTCTGCCTCTCTCTCTCTCTCATGAATAAATAAATAAAATCTTTTAAAAAATGGTGTAGAATAATTGCAGATGGAAGTTTAGTCATGACAAGACTTCCTGTCCTGTTTTTGGCCTTTGTATCATTCTCATGGTGTTTATCTATTTCTGGGGCCCTCGTATCTACAAAGCCCCCACAAAGACCTCAGGCCTGTTCAGTTAACTCTGTAGGGCGGAGGATAGAACACAGGTCCTGATAATGACTGTTGGCCTGTTCCTCCGGTGAAGAGGTACATAGGGGAAGTGGCAAGCAAGAGAGGGTCGACCACCACTCGAGAGACCCCCAACAAGGGCTCCGCAAAGATCTTCCTAGCTTTCCGGACCAGATGCACGGTTTGCAACCTGGGATTGGTTTTACCATAAACAATGTTGCCTTGTGATGTACTCGACATCCAGTTTGTATGAAGTTGCCAGACGAACCAAACTAGACAGTTAACCAAGGTCAAAATCTTAAGCAGGAGAAGATGTGGAGGGGATTGAGTCTATCCCTGTATCTTCTCATAAGAATAACAACAAGAAGGGCAACAATATCAAATACATCAGAGCCTATTTGTTTAATTTGTAAGCCTCCTACCTCTCTCAATTTACATATTTCTGTATTTTATTATTTTGATATTAGAGAGCTGTTCTCATGTAAGATTTCTTAATTCCATATTTAACACATAACACACACATGGCTTTCTCTATTTGAGGCCTAACCCCCCTCCATAGCATATATATGTTTGTAAATATTTAGTTAGAATATGAACAAGAATCTGAATTAATCATTTAAAATTAGGTTTGCTATTGAGTAACTGTCTACTGGAATTATAAGGTTTTTCCATGTGTTTCTATAGCTTATGACAATGACTGCTTTGAACTCATGAACTTGTAATGATTGTAACTGACTCATGATGCACACATTCCCAGGGGGGTCATGAGGATGCAGCCCCAGGTGCTAAAGGGTCTCCTGGACCACCGGGGCCTCCGGGCAGAACAGGACCAAGGGGACAACCAGGTCTGGGATTTCCTGGTCCACCAGGAGAGAGAGGACAACCAGGAGCTCCAGGCCGCCCTGGCGAGAGGGGCTTCGAGGGCTTGAAGGGCCCGAAAGGTAATTTTGAATGTTTTGTGTTACAGAATGACAAGGGAAAGCGTGGAAGCTAAAGTGATCCTCTCTTCTGGGCAAAGCTATCATAGCTACAGCAGAACCGTTCAATAAAATTCCTTCTAGCTGCACTTCAGACCTTGAATGTTGTCAAACAAATAAAAGCATTACAGCACAATCAATATTTAAAACAAATTCTTAAAATACTAAAATGCCTTTGTTGCTGTTTATTTGTCTGGCATACCAAAATTGCCTTTCATTCATTTCTCAGTACCAACTCCTGCAGTCCGTATTAAATTTACATACATATTCAAAATATCCATTTGTTTACAGTCTTTTGAGACAGTGTGGTGTATCTTAATAAAAACGCTAGTATTTCATTTGAAAAACACATCATTGTCCTTGAAAATCCATTTGTAAGCATTCTAGAAGGAAAAAAAGAGAAGGGATTTCAAATATATTTGACAGTTATCTGAATTTAAACAAATAAAGTGACTTGCTTTGAGTTTGAGCTGAAAACTTTGAAAGGGCTAGAGAAAGATTTATTCAAGATTTTTTTTTCCTTTTATAATATGTGCCTACGCCTCGGGCTACATTGTGAATTGTGAGGTGTTAAAATGAGATAGTATCTTTGGTTCCTGCTTTGACCACATAGCAATAATCAATAATCTGGTCCGCACTAAGGTTTAAGATTATGGTTCTGGACCCATCAAAATCTAACATTATTTTTTATTCAGTTGATATGTTTTTGATGTCATTGTAATCCATTAGTTCTGTTATAAAAGAGAAACATTCCCTTTTAAAGGGGGAGGAGGGAACTGAGAGGCACAAGCTTTTGGAGTCTTCCTGTCTTCACCAGTGAAAATGGGGGATGACATTGACCACACTGCAGAGTCATTAGAAAAACCAAGCGACAATACACGTGAAGCCCCAGACCCATGGCAGGCCCTCAGGAAGTGGCATTAACAGATCATCGCGTGTCCTCATCCCTGCAGCCTCCCACACCCAAACCAGGTGTCCAGTACTCTGAGCTCACTGTTCAATATCGCTCCTCCTTCATGACTTAACCAGGTCTTCTGACTCCATTGTATTGGATATCATTGGGCCTGTCAATACATTATTTTTTTTAGGCTATTAAAACTAATACTTCTTGGAATTCTTCTTATTCCCCTTGTGTCTATAGCAGTCTGACAGTTGAAGCTCAGCTTTCAGGACATATTTCTTTTAGAAAATCATAGTAAAGGCAGTTCAAAGGGTCTCACAGTACTTGGGATTCTTCTTTTCCCCTAAAATTCCACATAAACTCTATGAAGAAAACATCTTTATTGAGTTATCATTGAAATTCATATTATGTGAGGCTATTGGTTGAATGAATGCCAGTTTTGTTGTTTTTTCATTCCAGGTGATACAATTTCTTGTAACGTCACCTACCCTGGGCGGCCGGGGCCCCCAGGTTTTGATGGACCTCCAGGTAGGATCAATGGGAAATTGCTGTTTTACATATTCCCCAGAGTAAATAAAACTGGTAAGATGATGAACCAATAGTTAATCTGGCAGCTAGTGAGGATACTTCTAAAATTATCATCAGGTTTTGAGGGACTGTGGGAAAACAACATTTGTGGTAAGTCACATTGGGGCTCAAGTTTACTGGTTTGGGCATACCGTAGGTGGAGAAGTTTTTTGGGTTTTTGTTTCTTTATATCTGTGTGCAACAAAATTTGCCTTGATTTGATTACACATCAGTAAAAGTATCTACCTTTTGAGAATTTTAAAACTGTACCTTCTTTCTTTTCCCATGTCCCAAGAGTGAAAAATGATAATTTGCTTTACCGATTGTAAGTTTTACTCTATTCTACTTTCCGAGCCTCAAGGGACATGAACACTCAGACTTTACGTTGGCAGTTGTACCTCCTTCAAAGCTATTTTAACTCAGAGAACTTCCAGTAGAAAATCGCAGAAAGTTAAAAAAAAAAAAAAAAAAAGAAAGAAAGAAATCTTGATTCCTTTTGCAGGTGCTTCTTGCCTATACTTCATTTGAGGGCAAATACAGTAAGGTGTAGGGAAATAGATTTTGGTCTTTACCCCAGGGCTTTCTCAGCAGGCCACAAGCTGCATGCCTTCCCCCCCCTTCTACAAGGAGGGGCTGTGCTCAAATATTTGTGTTGGGACAGAGCATAGGAAGGCACCAAAAGATTCGTCCGAGTGGCGGTACACGTCTCAAAGGCTTTTAGGGAGAACCCTTTACAGAATGGCTTCTGAGAAAGCACATTAACACAATCGCTGTCTTTGAAACACTTGTTTGGAGCACATGATTCACAGATTGATTACGTAAACCAGGCGAGGCAACAGTTACGTAAAGTAGAAATACTCTGAAAAAGACAGCACAGATTCTTTTTAATCCACCTTATTTTGTTTGCATTTGGTTTGTGTTTTATGGAATCTGTGTTTTGTTGTCATTGTTTAGGACCAAAGGGATTTCCAGGTCCTCGAGGCGCTCCAGGGTTGAGGTGCTTGGATGGGCCAAAAGGTCAGCGTGGCAAACCAGGAATGTCAAAGATACCCGGTCCACCCGGTAAATCAGTGTTTTTCATTTGAGAATGTGTATATAACTCCAAAACTCGATGACCTTAGTAAGCAGGTGGCCCAGGGATCCCTATGTAATGGGGTGAGGTGTCTTTTCTTGAAACATTAAGCTCTTACCTATGTTTTGATAACTTGTAGGTTCTGATAATTTTGTAAGTTCTCGGGGCTCCTTCCACCTGAAGCGCGAGTTACAGGCTATTATTGGCTTATTGGCCTATTGTTTGGTAGAAACTGTTCAGTCCAGACAGACTGCCAGTGAATGAAAGCAATTAGGGAAACATCATTGGCTTCTAGGAAATACAAAATCACAATGTATTTTCCTACACAAGGTGGCAAAGCAACGTTGCCTATTAGGTTATTCTTAATTTTCGTTAATACCTAATTAATTTTAATTAATTTTAACTAATACCTTTTAGTTAAAAAAAAGTGCTTTTATCAAAGTAGTAGTCTTACATTTGTATTGGTTCTCTATGTGTACATTTAACAGTTTAATCAATTTGTTTCAACAGGTTTTCGTGGTGACATGGGAGATCCGGGTTTTGAAGGTGAAAAGGGGTCCTCCCTTCTTGGGCCGCCAGGCTTTCCTGGTTCTCGAGGAGCAAATGGTCAGAAAGGAATGATGGGAGACATTGCCTATGGCCCCCCAGGCCCCCCAGGAAAGAGAGGTCCTTCCGGAGTGCCAGGGTCCAAAGGACACAGAGGTGATTCAGGACGTCCAGGGTTTGCAGGTATGAGGGGCTGTGCTGTCCCTGTGGTCCCCAAAGCTGGCTCAGCTCTGGAACACAGCTAAATATTGAAGAGTATTTAGACTATCTAGCCTTAGAAATGTAGAATGCAGAATTTTCCCTCTAAATATCTTCTTCCCTCATAAGTGAGCACTGGTCACGTTTCAAGTAACCTGCATCCTCAGCGTTGCCTTTGCATTTTACCGATTGCTTTCAAATCCATGGCTCAGTCAATTCAGTTTGGTTCAGCAGCCACTGGGTATCTGCCTGCTTTGGACTCAGGATGGCATGTTTGTGCTCTAAATGCCCCAGGACCTGGGACCGGGGTCACCTGCCCACTGGCAATGCCACATTGAGGGAGGACAGTCTGTAAGAGCAGGGCAGTTCTGGGACGGGGTGGGGGGCGTAGAGCAGTGTGCGATGATGTGAACATCATCAGGGCTGGGCCCTAGCACACAAGCTGTGTTACTTGGACAGGTGATAGGATGGAGGGATTTTCATTCCAGCAGGGGTAGCGGGCGAGGAAGATGGGGAGATGATCTGGCCCGGCTTCCATTTGTTTCCAGAATCACTAGGACTCTTCAGGATCTGCAGCAGAAGTCTTTCATGTACTTAAAAATAATCTTGGGTCAGGGTCCTTAAAATCATCATCCTCGGTGCACCTGGGTGGCTCGGTGGTTAAGCACCTGCCTTCAGCTCAGGTCATGATCCCGGGGTCCTGGGATCGGGTTCTGCGTTGGGCTCCCTGGGAGGAGCCTTCTCTCTCTGCCTATGTCTCTGCCTCTCTCTCTGTGTGTGTCTCTCATGAATAGATAAATAAAATCTCTAAAAAGAAAAAATCATCATCATCCTCTGGGCCTTGGTCTCAGGAATTTTGATTCATTACATCAGAACTGGGTGGCTCCTAGCAGTCCAGTCTTAACGTCAGCCCCTCGGGTGATGGTGACCAAGAGTGGATCCCATACCAGACTTTTACAAACACTGTTCTGGTTCTTTTCTAACAGTGGATGAGCCAGTATTAGGTAGCCACAATAGTATCATACTACAGGGCAAACGGAGGGGAGGGGGGCTAAGCCACTGTTCTGTGTCACAGGGAGTGAGCTTATTCTGTACAAAATCCCAACTGGTTGGAAAGAAGCGAGATAATACATTATGTGAGTCAATGAAAATAATTTTGATTTAGGAATAAATCTGTCTCCCTTGTGACAATGTATCTAAGGGAAGTGTTCAGTAGAACAGGAGGATTAATATGAAATACTCTTGTATCATCCATAAGAGAGGAACAAATGGGAACAATAAAGTCACACACACACACACACACACACACACACACTCCAAGGGGTGCCATTCAGCAATTAGCAACTAAAATAACCTTTATAAAGATTACAACAAAATTGAAAACCTTTGCAGATTAACGTGCAATGTGAAGTAATCCAACGATGGTGTGCTGTGGTTACTACTTTAAAAATGTAAACGTACGAGCAGAAGTACAATGAAAACGTGGAACAGTAAAATAGATTTTTAGTTTAGGGCATGGAGAGGTGGGGGATTGATTTTTTTCTTCTCCTGAAAATTATGACACTGCTTTTCCAATAAATAGAAATTTAAGAGTTCAAGTGATGAAGCAGCTTACAAAAAGCACATCCATTCAGTGCAAACTGGATGTGTAAGCATTGTGGAGATTTGGTGTAAAGTCCATCTACCACGATGTCAGAGGTTAATTAAAATCAAGAAGAACTGCCTGGTTTTTACATTTGCCTAAGCAACTTCTTTATTGTCTGTGTAACTTTATCAAATAACTCTATTACTAAGGCATGGTTTTCTCATTCATTTGGAGCTTACTGCCATCTGGATTAAGAAAATCCTTTGAGAGGG
The DNA here is from genome assembly GCF_048418805.1 of Vulpes vulpes. Taxonomy (NCBI): domain Eukaryota; kingdom Metazoa; phylum Chordata; class Mammalia; order Carnivora; family Canidae; genus Vulpes; species Vulpes vulpes. The sequence continues at coordinate 11,817,537 of NC_132788.1, forward strand.
GCTCTTGGATGGCTCAGTCAGTTAAGTGGCTGCCTTTGGATCAGGTCACGAACCCAGGGTCCTGGGATCGAGCCCCCACATTGGGCTCCCTGCTCAGCTGGGATCCTGCTTCTCCCTCTTCCTCTGCCCCTTCCCCTGCATATGCTCAATCTCTCTCTCTCTCTCTCTCTCTCTCTTAAATAAATAAATAAATAAATAAAAATCTTTAAAGAAAAAAGGGAGACTTTACTCATTTGAGCCCTGAGCCAGGATCAAACGTCGGTTGCTGGTACTGATAATGCATACACTCTTTGTGGCAGGCTGACTCGTGTTTCAGGCCCTGGGAGTCACGGGTGCATTGTGTCATTTCAGGGCCAGCCGGCAAGCCCGGATCCCCAGGTCTCAAAGGTCCCAGAGGCAGAGAGGGAAGCGCTGGGTTTCAAGGTATCCCGGGTCCACCTGGCCATTCCTGCAAAAGAGGCGCCCCAGGGATACCAGGGCAACCGGGACTCCCCGGGGCCCCAGGCAGTCCAGGTAAGTGCCAGCACGCATCAAGCCCTGGGAAGAGTCTGGGACCTGACCCCACTTAGGAAGGAGCAGCTCGCCTGCCGCTCTCTTACCCACCAGCAGGACTGAGACTCCTGGGGCAGAGACACAGGACTTTACTCCACAGAACAACAAGTAGCATGAGCTTCCTGGTGCTTTGTGTCATTTCCCCTTGTCCCCCTCATCTCATGGGGCACAGACATGGGCTCGGTGGATGTTGCATTCCACGCAGTGGGGAGCAGTATCTGAGAGGGGCACCCAGCCTGGGGAACTGCTGCTTTAGAGCCACCTGCAGGAGAGCCCGCTCTTTATGCTTTATGCTGGGGGAGGCGCTGTATCAGCTGCCAAGGTTGTGACCTTGAGAAGTAGCCCAGGTACAGAGTGGCCAGGACACTTGTATTTTTGGCACACGCAGCAAGACACGAGACATGTAGGGGATCAAGAGACCCAGGAAGAGGTACATCTCCACACAGGGTGCCAGAGGGCTATTGCCGTAGGATCTCCATGTCACCATTTGGTTTGTCACCTGTTATTTAAATCCTATTGCACATATCCAAATGGCAGGAAAGTGCCCTCTGAATCATAAAGTGCCCTGCCACTACAGCTTTATTTCTAGCACCAATAAAAACTAGATGATGTGGCTGTGATTTCTGCAGTTCTCTCCGGTGAACAACCTGACCAAGTTCGCTTGGCCGGAGCTTCAGGAAACACCTGGAAAGGTTTCTTCTACCAGTTTCAAGAGTAAATACAAAATAATATTTTTGCCCCTCACCCTTCTCCATTTTCCATTTTTTAAATGCTCTTTATAGCACTCGTGTATCTCTCCATCGGGAAATATTCACTCAAGTAATCTCCCTTTCCATTTATAGCAGCCAGAAAAATAGGTTCTGAGCCCGAGGGAGAGTTGCCACTATGGTTTTAGCTGATGGATGTTGCTTCGTGGGCACAGATACACAATTTAAGCGATCGTGAACTTTTTCTACCTGTCTGCGTGTGTGAGGCCATTTATCGTATATTGTCACTGTGGTTTGTTGCAGGTGCCCCAGGTTGGAAAGGACAGAGAGGGGATGTGGGGCCTCCGGGTCCAGCTGGAATGAAAGGCCTCCCTGGAGTCCCTGGACGGCCAGGGGCAGAGGGACCCCTAGGATTCCCAGGAGTCCCAGGCCCCTTAGGGGATGATGGACTGCCTGGTCTTCCAGGCCCGAAGGGTGGGTAGTGCTTTTCTATTATTTCACCCCTATTTGGAAAGCTTGAAATCCACTGCCAAGTGAAGCTATTGCATATGATCCTACTATTGAATTTACCGTTATACCAGCCTGATACTGTCCATCCCTTAGTGACATCTCCTTTCTTCTTACCCTCTATATTGTCGTTTCCAGGGCAGAATGTTTTTGGTGTAGGTAAACGGGAAAAGGTGGGTGGGGTGTTGAGTCCACAGAACCCATAAACAATTCTGCTCAACACACTGGGTAGAGCCGGTAAAGTGTTGGGTTAGGGCTAGTGTACTTCCACTTTGGATGAGCCCCACGTCCCTGGCTTCTGAACTCTTGAAGCATTAGGAGATCAGGACTCAGAAACATAAAGGCTTCCACGTCAGCCCTAGGGGGTGGAAACCTGAGTAGGTGAGTACAGCCATTGCATGCAGCGGGGCTGACAGCGGTTGCCCACCTTCAGTGCAGAAGCTGAGGTCCATGGGAGGGCGTAGCCCCAGCCGATGACAAGGAACCCAGAGTTAGGAAGCATGCTGGCTTTTAAAATGTCTTTCTAGGGACACCTCGGGGGTGGCTCAGTGGTTGAGCACCTGCCTTTGGCTCAGGGTGTGATCCTGGGGTCCTGGGATCAAGTCCCACATCAGACTTCCTGCAGGGAGCCTGTTTCTTCTCCCTCTGCCTGTGTCTCTGCCTCTCTCTCTCTCTGTCTGTCATAAATAAATAAATAAAATCTTCAAAAAATAAAATGAAATGTTTTTCTAAAAGTTCATGTTCTCATTTCATCAGGACCCCAGGGGCTGCCTGGCTTCCCCGGTTTTCCAGGGGAGAGAGGAAAGCCTGGCCCAGAGGGACGCCCTGGCAGCAAGGGGGAACCGGGAGAGGATGGTCGGCCTGGCTTCTTCGGAGACCAAGGGGTGAAAGGTGCCAAAGGTAAATGCAGCTGATGGTGCAATGAGGCCATATAGGTGGTTGTGCTATTTGATCAGAACGTATAAACGTGGTCTTTGAAAAATAAATGGGACTGTCCTGCAGTTTGGATTCCTCTTCCTTTTGGATTGCTGGTGTCTGCTTTAGAATTTTAAACCAAATTCATTTTCCTTACCTCTCCATCTGATTGCATATAACTGATAAATGAATTTCTCTATTAATAGAAAAAAATAACAAGTGATTTGATGTATAGCTATTGGGTTTGAAAGAACTTTCTCACTGGTTGGGAAGGGGGTGAAGGCAGAGCTCTGAGCACCCAAACCCTGGTTCAATTTCTTTTCTTTTCTCTAATCTCTTCTTTTTTCTTTTCCTTCTCTTTCTTTTTCTTTCTTTCTTTCTTTCTTTCTTTCTTTCTTTCTTTCTTTCTTTCTTTCTTCTTTTTCTTTCTTTCTTTCTTCTTTCTTTTTCTTTTTCTTTCTTTTCTTTCTTTTTTCTTTCTCTTTCTTTCTTATTTCTTTCTTCCTTTCTCTCCCTTCTTTCCTTCCTTTTTTAAAAATTTTTTTTTCTTGGAAAGGGCCAGATAGTACATATTGCAAGCCCTGTGGTCCCTGTTGAAGCCACTTAGCTCAGCATTTGGAGTGTGGAAGGAGCCAGAGACAACATGGAAACACACTAATGTAATTTACATTCCAATCAGATTTTCTTTACAGACACTAAAATTTGAACTTCATTTAATTTTCACATATCACAAAATATTTTTCTTGTTTTGAGCTTTCCCCCTAACAACAGAAATGTGTAAAAAGCATAGCTTACAGGTTATACATAAATCGGCCACATGTGGGATTTGACTCTCAGGCTGTAATTTGCCAACACCTGAACTAGAATAAGCTCATTATCATCTGAGCCATGAGTTATGTGTCTCCTAAGCGTCATGTAAGGAAGGAGTTTTCAGGGCACCTGGGTGGCTCAGTCGGTTAAGCGTGATTTGGGCTCAGGTCATGATTTCAGGGTCGTGACATCGAGCCTCATGTTCGGCTCTATGCGCAGCTGGTGGTGGGATGGAGAGGGTCTGCCTGAGGTTCTCTCTACCCTCTCCTGCTCTCTCCTGTCTAAAGTAAATAATAAAGCTTTTAAAGAAAGAGTTTTCATTACTAGTAAAAAATCAAAATTTCAGGACCACTGGTTTAAATGTTCTATGCTCATCCCTGTTACGTATTTACTTTTACCCCTTGGCCAGGAGGCTTGAGAGAATGAAGGTAAGATCTCATTTCCAGTGTGGGGAATGAACACTTGACAGTTTGAGAAACAAGTGTTTTTGTCCTTAAAGCCCTTTGTGTAAATAGCCTGCAATATAATTTACTTTTACTTCTTGATTGATTCTACTGTGATTTTTTTTTTTACTAGCCTATCAATATTTTTATGTATAATCAAGGAATCAGTGTCTAAACTCTTAGCTAGCTTAGATTAAGCGACGTATGCTATGCTATTATGATTTCCAAAAATAAAACAGATTTAAGAAACTGATACCATGCTGTATTGTTTACTAACCGGAATTTATATAAAAACTTCTTTTTGGGGGATCCCTGGGTGGCTCGGCGGTTTAGCGCCTACCTTTGGCTCAGGGCCTGATCCTGGAGACCCGGGAAAGAGTCCCACATCGGGCTCCCTGCCTGGAGCCTGCTTCTCCCTCTGCCTGTGTCTCTGCCTCTCTCTCTCTCTCTCTCCCTCTCTCTCTCTCTCTGTGTGTGTGTGTGTGTGTGTGTCTCTCATGAATAAATAAATAAACTATTTTTTTAAAAAAACTTCTTTTTTAAAAATATGCTAAATAAATAAATAAATAAATAAATAAATAAATAAATAAATAAAAATGCCCTGATTGGTGTTTGCTCCGCTGGTGTAAATACTCCCACCATGGCTGATTTAAAGCTGCCAGCCCTTTAACAACTGGCTTACGAAATTCTTGGGTTGTTAATAATTGGCTCTCACCACACTGGTTTGAGCCCACTGGAGTACACTTCTACGTCGGGACAGTTTATGAAGATCAGATGGAAATATCGTCTATTCTTCCTACCTTCCAGAATTCTCGATGTGGAGAAGCAAGTTGAAATAAGTGTTCTTGTAACAGAAGGAAAATAATAGAGGGTAGCTAGGAAGGGAAAGACAGGGAACTGGGACATGTGAGACGGGCAGTTCACATCTTACTGGATGAAGAGCCATGATTTTAGATCTAGAACTTTTCAAGCCTATCTTTTTTCACCCAAGACCCTGAGACCCACTTGGCTGAATTTAGCAAGCATTCACCAGTCACTCCCTGTACCCCAGACCCTTTTGCTGGACATGTTGGGAAGGGAATGTAAAAAAGGCTCAGCCCTTCCTTTAGGAAATCCATTGATACTGTGCTGATACTGTGCAAGCTGTAAACATAAATAAGGCTTAGTGAACAAAATGAAGATTTGGAAACTGGACGTGAAGTGTGGTCACAGAAGAATCACGTGTGTGGTGCTTCTGTTTGTCCTTCTCTTGCATAATTCATATCTGAAGGAGCCAGAGGACCCTCAGGAGATGAAGGAGAGATGGCTGTCTTTTCCCAAAAGGGGAAAACCGGGGAACCCGGACCTCCAGGAGATGATGGATTCCCAGGAGAAGAAGGTAAATGCTCTTTTTTCTTAACCATATCAAATGAGTTGACCTTTATAGATGATTCAAACAAGCATCCATGAAGCAGCTTTCCTAATAATGCTAAGATTAGGGAAGGTCACTTTTTTTTTTTTTTTTAGATACAAATATACATGGATTAACCTCATGCTGCATTTTTCTTTTGCTTTTCCATGTCAGAATTTAAAGTTCATACGCATGTATAGATTTGGATCTTCCAAACCCGGATCAATCCTAAGATTAGACATCTAATACCAGTTCCAGCTTTAAAGTACCCCCATTTGTGGTGACCGGTATTAAAATGAGTAACACAGTGACGATTGTCCAGGTCATTTTGAGCAGTGCTTCTCAATCTTTGATGTGCACATGAATCCCTAGGGCTCTTGTAAAAATGCAGATTCTGGATCGGCTGGTCTGGTGTAGGCCCAACTCTGCCTTTGTAACAAGCACCCCAATGCCTGGGCTCCTGCTCCCCAGAAATGGTGTGTGGCAAGGATTTTGATCACCACATATGTATTCTCTATCCCCCCAAGTTCAGTTTTAGTGTGTGTGAGGCCAGGGCTCTTATCTTGGCTCTTTCACTAGTGTTTAGGGGAGCGAATGTTTTTTAACTGCCCTGGGTAAGTCCTTCATTTGTAAAATGAGTGTGTAACAAAGCAAACAACCCCACATGCTCATCTACCATAGAGTCTCTTCATGCCTTCCTGAGTCTCTTCCTGGAAGCTTCTTTCCCACTGAGGCCCCAAACCATCACAATATGGCTTAGGGCAGGAACTAGGATTCCCCAAACCTTCGGCTTCATCTCCTAAATATAGGACCCAAACCCTCAGCCTCACTACTGCCCAGCCCAGGATTTCCTTGGAGAGGTTTGTAACACTTCCAACCCCATTAGGTGATAAAGGCAATCCAGGGATGCCGGGGAGGAGAGGAGAGCCTGGAAGATTCGGAGCACCTGGATTTCACAGAGGGGAGCCTGGGAGAACCGGGCAGCCAGGGCTTCCTGGCCCCCCAGGCCCCCCAGGCTCACCTGGGCTGAGAGGGATTATTGGTTTTCCGGGATTTCCAGGTGACCAGGTAAGTGACAGTCAGCTGGGGAGGGAAAAAATGATAAAACCCTTTTGCTTTCGGATGCCCATAAGTAGTTATAATCTATCTGTAAACATCATTGCCCTTTTACTGGGTTTTAGAAGGGAAGGGAAGAATGGAGCCTTCTGGAAAGCTATGATGTAACTATAATTTCTGGCAAGTGGTCATGCCTGTTTCTGCTGGTGGTTGAGAGAGTCACTCACTTCACGTACCAACCGCCCCTCCCAGCCTAGTTTAGACAGCTCCACAGAAACTTCCCTCATGACTGCTCGTTTATCAGAGTGAAGAGTTATCTGAAAAATAACCCAAATTCTGGTTTCTTGTTTTTAAAGATTTTATTTATTTATTCATGAAAGACACACACAGAGAGACAGAGACATAGGCAGGCTCCTCGCAGGGAGCCCAATGTGGGATTCGATCCAGGACCCCGGGGATCACACCCTGAGCCAAAGGCAGATGCTCAACCACTGAGCCACCACGGGGTCCCCAAATTCTGGTTTCTAAGCCTTCCTGTCTGATTGCAGATATCACAGATTTTGCTGTAAATACCTTTGGTTTTCATAACTGAGTAAAATACCTCCCTGAGAAGCCAAGAGGTACAATATGTGTCTTAAGCCTACATCACAACTTCTAAAAGATGTATATAATTTGCTACCCATCTTTTGGAACCAAGTAGATTTTTCAAATTTTTGGTAAAAAAAAGTCTTCTAACAATATTTTACTTGGTATTAATTTGCTCATCTGAAACTTAAAACTCAAATTACGGGATACAGTTACTGTTTTGTAATCAAGAATAGAGAATTGGATGGAACCTGTTGGCACCTCTAATACTGGAGTTGTAGCAGCTTTTAAAAGCTAGACACATGGAGTAGTATGTCTGCAATGCACTTCTAATTTTCTTTACCACTGCAAATGTATGGAAATTGGTTATGGAAAGTTATAACTGGGTCATGTTATGCATATGTCATTTGTATTTGAAACCAAACTAAAGTCTTCTGTTTTGTTAAACTGTCAGGGTGAGCCAGGTTTTCCAGGGTCCCCTGGACTTTCAGGAATTGATGGAATGAGAGGACCTAAAGGTATGCTTTGGAAACACAGCAGCCACCCACCAAGTTCACAGTCCTGAGTGTTTGGAACATTGTGAGCACGCACATTTAGCATGAAAAGTAAAATACATCAAACAAACTGTACATCCAAGGGGTTCTTTTTATCTTTATTTTTTAAGTTTTTTAAAAAAAGTTTTATTTAAATTCCAGTTAGTTAGGATACAGTGTAATATTAGCTTCAAGTGTACGATATAGGGACTCCACTTCCACACATCACCCGGTGCTCATCACAAGTGTGCTCCTTAATTCTCCATCACCTCCATCACCTCCATCCCCCCTCCCACCCCTCACCCCCCCGCCCACCTCTCTGGTAACCATCAGTTTATTCTCTATAGTTAAAAGTCTGTTTCTTGGTTTGTCTCTCTCTCTCCCTTTTTCCTCTTTGCTCATTTGTTTTGTTTCTTAAATCCCACATATGAGTGAAATCATGTGGTATTTGTCTTTCTCTGACTAATTTATTTCACTGAGCAATACCCTCTAGCTCCATTCATATTGTTGCAAATGGCAAGATCTCATTCCTTTTTATGGCTAATAATATTCTAGTGTGTGTGTGTGTGTGTGTGTGTGTGTGTACACCCACATCTTCTTTATCGATTCATTAAATGATGGATGCTTGGACTGTTTCCATAATTTGGTTATTGTAGGTAATGCTGCTATAAACATTGGGGTGCATGTATCCCTTTGAATTAGTATTGTATTTTTTGGGGAAATGAAATACACTAGATGGTAGGGTAGCTCTATCTTTAATTTCTTGAGGAACCTCCATACTGTTTTCCACAGTGGCTGCACCAGTTTGCATTCCCACCAGCAGTGCAAGAGGGCTCCCCTTTCTCCACATCCTTGCTGATACCTGTTGTTTCTTGTGTTGTTGATTTTAGCCATTCTGACAGGTATGAGATGGTATCTCATGATGGTTTTGATTTGCATTTCCCTGATGATGAGTGATGTTGAGCCTCCTTTCATGTATCTGTTGGCCATCTGGATGTCTTCCTTGGAAAAATGTCTGTTTGTGTCTTTGCCCATTTTTAATTGGATTATTCATTTTGGGGGATATGAGTTTCATAAGTTCTTTATATATTTTGGATACTAACCAAGGGGTTCTCTTTAGACTCTGCTAGATTGCTTGATAGTCATACACTCAAGACCCAAATTATCCATATTTGGCATTCAGATCCAAGGGTACCAGATAGAGAATAGCATGCTTGTTGTACACAAGGTCTCAGTGAGGGTCTCCCAGCAATCTTTGTAGTGACTGCCTCTCCATAAGTGACAGCTTGGGTACAAGGAGACCAGATCCACACTGGTGGGCAGTGTCTACCTTGGTCTGGAAGCCTTCTGCACCATGGAAGCTAATATCTCTTCTAAGGACTCCATAGATACGGCTTTTAGGGTCCCAGTGACAAGAGTCATAGGACATAGAGAAGGCTGGAGCCATGATTTCCCACCAGGTGTTAATATTTCACTTAAGAATGCCTGGGCCACATATAATTTACAGTTGAGTTATTTTTACCATAAGCCACGGGTCAGCAAGTGTGTTTTTTCGAGGGGCCAGATCACAGGTATTTTCGGCTCTGTGGTCTCTGTTGAAACTACTCAACTGTGCATGAAAGCAGCCAGACAAAATGCGAACCAGGGGTGTGGCTGTGTTTCATTAAAAATTTATTTACAAAAAGCTACAGGTTAGATTTGGCTTCATAGATCTTGGTTTACCTTGTGCCAAAAACAATGTTGCCTCATAACACAACTGGCATTCTACCTTAATCAGATTTCCAGGGAAACAGAAACACAGTTACCTGTGGGTAAAAATATTCTTAGAGAAAGAGAGGTTTCATTAACCCTTAATTCAAACAAGCAAACAAAAATCAGGATATCTTAAATTATGATGTTTGCATAAAACCTTTAACATTATTACTGTCCTTATATACAATTGGGTTAATAGCTTTTTAAAACCTACTTAAATATGATTCACCTTTTTAACCTTAGTTTTAACTTCACTATCTGTGAATTCACAGATTTGATGAACAGTGATATTTTACTTTAACATAAATGCAATGAATAACTTTAAAATATAAAGGAGTAGGGCCACCTGATTGGCTCAGTCAGGAGAGCATGTCAGTCACTCGATCTCAGGGTTGTAAGTTTAAGCCTTATGTTGGGTGTAGAGATTACTTAAAAATAAAATCTTTTAAAAAAGTGAAACAAAATATAAAAGTAATTAATGAATGACTAAAAATCTCCTCCCTCACCACCAACATGCTTTGCATTTTGAGAGACATTCCATAAATAATACAACACTTGCCATAAGAAAAATGACCTGTGTACAGTTACTCCTTCAGAAAGAATAACCTAGATGTCTTCTTCAGAAGTTACAAGTGGGGAAGCTCTCATATTTGAGTTGACACTGAGAGGATACCGGGTTGAGCTCCCTTGCAGAGAGCTTGAAATGTGCTTACTGCAGCTAAAACAGGGGAAATTTCTGGTTTTTGTTTCTAAAACACTAAGAATATAGATGCTCAGTGCCAAGTAATTGCCTAAATAGATACCTAAATTTAAAGCTGTTTTAGGAAATTTAAAAATTCAAACCGATTAAGATATAGTTGATGATTGTTAAGAACTAAAAAAAAAAAAAAAAAAAAAAGGTGTGTGTGTGTGTGTGTGTGTGTGTGTATTTAAATCACATCTTCTATGTTTTCATTTGTTCTTATGTAGGGAAAAACCCTGTTTTTCCAAAAATTCTTCTGGAATATTTGAAGATAAACTATAAAGACAAATATGACTGTTATTAAGTCACTTCTAAGAAATAAAATTAATTTATCTTAAATAATGTATTATGCATTTTATCACTTACAGGAAGCAAAGGTGACCCTGCAAGTCAGTTCGGCCCACCTGGTCCAAAGGGTGAACCAGGTAGCCCTGGATGTCCAGGTATAGCTGAATGTTTTTCTTATTAAAACAATAAAGGATAGGGGCACCTGGGGGGCTCAGTCAGTTGAGCGTCTGACTCTTGGTCTCAGCTCAGGTCTTGATCTCAGGGTCATGAGTTCAGGCCTTGTGTTGGGCTCCACACTGGCATATGGAGCCTATTTAACAAATAAACAAACAAAACAAAACAGAACAAAATGGGACGCCTGGGTGGTTCAGTGGTTGAGCATCTGCCTTCAGCTCAGGCCGTGATCCTGGGGTCCTGGGATCGAGTCCCACATCAGTCTCCCTGAGAGGAGCCTGCTTCTCCCTCTGCCTGTGTCTCTGCCTCTCTCTTTCTCTCTCTCTCTCTCTCATGAATAAATAATTTTAAAAAATTTAAAAAACAGAACAAAAACAAAAAAGAATAAATTACTTTGAAAAATAGAACAATTACTTTCTACTCTTATCCAGCAATAATTATATCAATATTTTCTTCCCTGTTTACACACATCTCAGAAGGATTATTTATACATATCTCCACCGCATCCTTGGCCTAGAAGGATATCAGGATTTTGTACCAGGGATTCTCAGTCTATTTCCACCATGGCTCCCATGACCTCCGATGGTGACCTAACAATCCATTCCCCTTGGCATGCCCAGATTTTGACATGGTCAAACATGATTATTGCAAGCAATTAAAAGCTGGACTACTTCACAATCTCTAGAATTATGAATGGTACATTAGCAATAACCACTCACACTGACCACAGCTTCAGGTCATCATTCCAACCCTTTTTTTCCCACTCAGAAAATCATATGTGAATGCCAGTGAGGAGTGCCATTGTTGAGGTATCGTGGAATATCTCATTTACTGAATATGGACTTTACTAAAAACCAAACCAAAAAAAAAAAAAAAAAAAAAACCTCCATCACCAACAATGACTCTAAATTGTTCAAACGATTATCCTCTGTTTATCAGTGACAATTGACATGTGACATGTTATCCCTCAGAATGGGTTAGGATGTACTGCTCTCTTGCCTTCTGTTTGAGGCCCTGGCTGGCTACAGTACATGACCCACCATTGATGAAAGGTACATGCTTTTTAGCTTAGTAATTTTATTTGTAAGAATTTATATCACACCAGTGATCAGACAAGTGAATAAAGATACCTGCACAGGAGTATTCATTGCTTGGAAAGAAACCAATCACAAATGATGGGTTAGGGACGTATGCATGACCTCATTCAGCTGGTAGTGGATAGGTTAGACACAGGTTTGTCTTTAGATGGATCCCTTGTAAATAAAATATCTCGTATTAATAGTTTTGTGCATTTTATTTATTTGAGAGAGAGGACAAGTAGGAGGAGGGGCAGAGGGAGAGGAGAGAATCTCAAGCAGAGTCCTGACTGGGCACAGAGCCTGACACAAAGCTTGAGGTCATGACCCTGAGATCATGACCTGAGCTGAAATCAAGAGTCAGCCACCCAACTGACTGAGCCACTCAGGCGCCCTTATTTTGCACATTATCTTAAAATTCTCTTTGGCAATAGTCATGTTTCATTACATACAATGGAAAGAATATCTGAGCAGAAGTATGATCAGAAGTTTTTTGTTTTTTTGTCTTTTTGTTTTTTTATACCATAAGTTTGCTAAAATGGAAGTCTAACAGAAAAACTAGCTATTACACTTGCAAGAACTTTCTCACTCTCTTTCATATTGGTCTTTTAGCTCTGACATGGTCAAATAGAAATAGGTAATGTAGTATTTTAACCAAAATGTGCAGCTTACGTGTCCATTTGGAGGGGAAAATAGTTTTGAGGTTAACATTGTGGGGGTTCATAATAAGTACCAGAGTGAGAAAGAAGCCTTAAGAAGGAAAATCATTGGTTCAAAGTCTCACTGTCCGTGTGGTCTTGGGCAAGTTGCTTACCATCTTTGTCCTCAATTTCCTCACCTGTAAACTGGCCCCATGCATAATTATAGGATTGTTCTGAGGATCAAGTAAGATTCCTTGAAAGCAGTTTGTGAACTGAAAATTCCACCTTTACTGGTATTTTTATGTAAATCATTAAGACACTAAGATTTTATAAGCTGCAACTAGTCCAAAATGGAGGCTTTTGAGATTACCTAATATTTTAAGTGAGAAATTATAAATCTAAGTCATTTTCCACTTAGGCTAACTTTTTCAAGAGAATTTGCCTTAGCATGATTTCCCTGGTGTCCTGTGGTTATCACCATTTAAACTGTTCCCTTTCTCATGTGCCATAGCTTTAGCTTAAAACTTCTAAATTCCATCATATGTTATTCACCAGCACAGAGTTTACCTAAATGCACAATTTCCATTGACTGGGAAAAGCTGCATTGATTGAATTTGAATGAGCCCAATGAGAAGGCGTAAGGCATAGAGCTGCTACCTGTCTCAGGGGGTTTTAAATGATTATGCTGGGTTGCTACCTCCCCCTTCCAATTCAGGGAGAAAATACGGCACAGATGAACTCAGAAATTCTCTTCTTAATATGGATACGACTGGGGAGGCAAGCCTCAGGCTTTTCATTTGTAGAGGAGAAGAACACTGGCTTGCCTTTGCTGCGGGAATGTTTTTAGGGTAAATAAAATAACACACAGTGAGGCTCATAGATCTTAAATTCGATCAGGGAACAGGTATATACTAACATAGGCTTGTTTCATGTGTGTTCTAATAAATAATGACTGTGCCCCCATCCACGGGGTTGTAAATACAGAGACACATATTTTATTTGCAGATTCAACCGGCTAATTTCAGCACAGACTTTTGGGTTATGGTGTAAATCTGTACAGTATTAAAGTGAAACATTGTAAACAAACATGGGGAAATAGTCATCTTCTCTAGTAATCAAAGAAATGTAACTAGAGGAAGTCTGAAATATTCTTTTATTCTGACTGAATTAGCAAGAAAACAAGCCAACAAACTAATAAGTCCTCAGTGAGCTCAGGGCATGCTCTTAGAGTTGCCATCTCAGGGCTGTAGCCAGTTATGAGTGGTGATGTGAGTTGGGGCAGCACTTACGCAACCTTTTGACAACCTCTGTCGAGAACAGAATGGTCTACTCTGAAAGACTAAACTAAACAGCAGCTGAACTGTTCTCTTTAAGTCTCTGTCCTGAAAAAGAGACTGTAGTCGATTTTTTTTTTTTTTTTTAATTTAAGGGACGTAGCTACCAGATGTGATGTGTGGCTCTGGAATGAGACCCAGTGTGGACAAACCAGCTATGAAGGATATTAAGGGCACCGTTGGGAGAACTCAAGTATGGAATGAAGACTAGATGATATTAACGATTGGCCTTAATTTTCTTGGCCGTGATGATGTTATTTTGGCCATGTAGGAAAATGGTTTTTTCAGACATACCTCCTGAAATATTTAAGGATGGAGTTCCATGATGTCTGTGATTTACATTAAAATACTTCAGCATTTTAAAATGCACAAAAAAGAACCCAAATATTATACTCTGTTCCCTAGAAATTCTACTCCTAGGAATTTTTCCTGAGGAAATACCATAATATGAGAAAAATGGATTAAAATATATAAGAACGTTATGCGTAATAGCAAAGAGAAATGACTTGAATGGCCAATTGTAAGAGAAAATTAGATTAATTTGGTTAAAATTAACTCAATAAGCTATCAGCTGGTAATCTAAAAACGATAATTAGAGGGGTGCCTGGGTGGCTCAGTCAGTTGAGTGTCTGACTCTTGGTCTCAGCTCAGGTCTTGCTCTCATGGTCGTGAGTTCAAGCCCCGTGTTGGGCTCCATGTTGGGCATGGCACCTACTTAAAAAAAAGACAACAAACAAAAACAATAATTAGAAAAATAATAGCAAATTTGGAAAATTACTTGTAATACAGTTTTAATTTTTAAAAACCAGAATATAAAATTGTAGGTCTTATTTGGGCATTGTTATACACATAAAAATTGAGGGTTTTTTTAGAGATTTGTTTATTTGAAAGAGAGAGAGCAGGGGGAGGGGCAAAGGGAGAGAGAGAGGGAGTCTTAAGCAGACTCTGCACTGAGCCCAGAGTCCCATGTGGGGCTCCACCCCATAGGCCTGAGATCATGACCTGAGCTGAAACCTAAGAGTTCGATGCTTAACCAGCTTCACCACCCAGGCATCCCTACCATGAAAAATTGTATTAAGGTGGTAGGATATAAATTTTTTGTTTTCAACTTTTCCTTGCTATTATCTTTTCAACAGAAACCTTGTAAATGTAGACAAGTACTAATAGAAACGAATGGCAAGGGCTGAAGTTGGAGGTTTTATAGATTTACCACCTCAGAAACCAATCCACAATTACTCAGATGTTGGATCTTTCTTTCTTTAGGACATCCTGGAGCACCTGGAGAGCACGGCTTGCCCGGTGTTCAAGGGCTCAGAGGACCACCTGGAAGGCCAGGATTACCTGGCTCCTCCGGACCACCAGGGTGTCCAGGTATCTTGAAAGGAGCCTGGAAGCTTCCAGGCACTCATCTACCTTCTGGTGTATCAGAAAGAGCCAACCTTCCCTTGAACCCAATTTCAGAAGTGACTCTGCCCCTTCCCAGACCTGTGACTTTGGACAAGTCACTCAGACCTACCCATCCCTCACCTGTGGGTCAGAGCTAGTGCAGTACCACCGGGTTGGTCTGGAAGTAAACCAAGACAAGACCTGTTAAGAGCCTAGCAAGGTGCCAGCCACAAAGTGAGGGGCTGACAGATAAAAACTCCTTTCCATCCCTCCTTAATCCCCCTGCCATTCGGATGCTGGTTTTCTTTTTTCTTTTAGACTTAAGGCAAATATCACACACACAACACTTTTATGGCTCCTCCTCCTGCCGATTCAGTATATAGTGAACATTTAAAATTGTAATTGGCGACTTTAATCACTCCAAAGTGTATTTGCTCCATCTGAGGTTAAGTGTATTTTTCTTTTTAGGGTTGGGAGGTCTAGGGGATAAAAGTGATAAGACAGTTTTCCCAGTTACTCACCTGTTAAGAACACAGATGACCTTCCCCCGTTAAGGTAACTCATATATCATCTGGGTGTCTGCAGAACCTCCCTCTCGTCCTCAGGTAATCAAGGAATGCCTGGGCTGACAGGGCCTCCAGGAGAAACAGGGGATCCTGGGCCAAGAGGCATGATGGGAGATCCAGGGCCACCAGGTCTTCCAGGAATAAAAGGTGAGTGCAAAGGAAGCCCCACCCATGAGGACAAATTGACTGTATTTTGGCGCCAAGTGAGTGCCACTGCTCTTGGTCACAGCTCCTTCCGCTTTCCTAGAGATGCCCATTAGCTCCTTCCTCTTCTCTCTCACTCAGAGCTTCAGGCGGTGCATCTAGGTTCTCCACCCACCTTCTACCAAAATAATGGTGCTGCTATTTTTGAGAGCATTTCCCCCAGTGTTTTCCATACTGTTCAGGCCTCTTCACGTAATCTCACCTTAGATAGTTAAGTTCCTATTATGTTCTAGTTTGTGTGTCAGACACTAGGTTTACAGTTCTGAAGACAATAGATCCTACCTTCATGGATATCACAGTGCAGTAGGGGAGACGTATTAAACACATATATGTAAATAAATCTATATTTACATAGATAACCTTAGATAAATTTATGTAATTTATGTAATTTTAAATTTATGTAAATAAATCTATATTTACCAATTGTGAAGAGTGGAAGGAAAAAAATAAAAATACTATGGAGAAAAAGTTACCAGTATTCATTATCTGTGTTAGATAAAGAAACACTTTTTCTTGGTTGACTGTTTGGTCCTTCTGAGTAATAGTAAACTGGTTATAAGTTTGGTTACAATAATAGCATATATCACATTTATTTATTATTAACAAATCTTCATGCCCCTCCATTCCTCCATGGTACTTATTCTTCTTCAGTCCATTTCTTCTATTTTAGGAAAAAGCAAAAGGTTTCTCCTGGGTGCTTTGTATATACTTCTAGCGTAGCACCTACGTTGTATATATTTGTATGTTTAGAGATCTTTCTCACCAAGTAGAATATGAATCTTATATCCTTGGCCCAAGATAGATACCCAGTAAGTCTACTGGATGGTTATTGTAAGTACTTTTAAATTCACAAATAAATTGATAAATAGAGGAATGGACAAGTAGAAGAATGGACAACTTAACTAGAAGCTGTGAAGTTGAGGGTCTTTGCTTGAATGAGCAGATGAAGGGTCAAGCCTTATGTGGTAGATTTCTGTAACTAAGCTCCCCTGTCTCCTCCTTCCTTCCCTTACCTTCTGCTAGTTGACTCATCCATGTACTAAATTTTGGTCAAATGAAAATTACCTCCATTCAAAAGAGTTGAAAACCCCTCCTTTGGGCTTAATTGTTTTACGGTTTTGAAAATCCAAATTAAAATTTTCCACACTTTCATCTCTCCCCTCACCAAATAGCTTTCAAATAATTTTAGTCTTCCAACATGCAGTAGTGTGGTGTGTATTATCTGGTACAATTTTGCAGAGAGGGAGGCCTTTTATTTTGGAGAATTGGTGCACTTATGTATTTCCATGTGGCCAAAAATGATTTGTCTTCTGGTTCTCATCATTAAACAAGACACCTTTTACTCTTCTCTCTCTTCATTGGCATTTAGTGTCAAGTCCAGTGATTTGTGATAAATTTAGGATCTCAAGCAATGTAGTAATTTTTTTTTTTTTTGTATAAAAGTTTATCTAGTGACTATGGCTGTTTGCTGTCACTGGAAATCGCTATAGGCCTGGTTGGGTGTTCTTTGACACTTTTTTGAGTCTCTAAAAGATAAAACTGGTGAAAAACCAAACAAAAAAAAACCATTTCCATTATTAACCACTCTTACTGCATTTCCCCTTTTTCCTACCCGCCTCGTTTAATGAAAATAGCAAGAATTTTCAAACATCTTGGTGCCGTAACAATATACACCCAGTTTGGCTAAAATGACTAGGCTCAAGTTACTGTTGTTGACTTGTCCTGCTCTTGAATGAGTTTGCGTTTATTACATAATCTCAATATACTAGGTTATTAAAAAACTAACAGCCAGTGATGTTGATTGAGTAACAGAATTACTCGAAAAATAATCTCCAACCAGCTCAGAGTTCTGTGCTATAGAATAATGAGTTTGTGAAGAGAAGGTGAGGAAATAAATATGTCAACCCAAATATTCATACTAGCAATCAGACGACTGCTGCAGTGGTGCTTCCTGACCATGCAGTGACACTGTTTCGCTGCAAACAGCCCAATGAACACCCAGTCTTTAAAAAAAAAAAACAACAGAAAAACAGAGCCATGAAATACATTCCTAAAAATTAAAACGTCCACAATATAAATCCATTGTTGCAGTTTATCATGCTGATATAAAAATGAACTGCACTCCAGCAGAAACACTTTGATCTGAGAAACTAAATATTTAAAGTATGTTCTAAATAAGTCAAGGGGACTGATTATCTTGTTTGAACAAACCAGCTGTTGAACTCAAAAAGTTGTTTGCTCTGCAGGAACGGGCCATATGGATTCTGGGTCCTGCTTGGGTTCGGTCAGATTCAAACTCTAACTTAAACATATGCTAAAAATGGCTTGATTTGTAGATTTAAATTTTCAAGCACACGTGCCCTCTAAAGGGAAGACACTCAGTTCCTAGTTGGGCATTCATGAGCCTGGAGTAATGAAAACCTAGAGACAACTGTCTGTTCCATGACAAGCACTGTAAAGATGTGGATTGGGTTGGTTAGGCTGGTGGCAAGCCAAAGGTGACCTCAGAAAAAAGGCACCTCAACATGTCTTTTATCTGGAAAAAAATGCCATGCACCTTACAGCAGTGAACATTATGGAAAAGCTCTTTTTTTTCCCCCCTTCTATGCCAAGGGGAGTGTCTCTTCCGGCCCTGCCCCCACAGCACTTACCACTCCTCATGTAATTACCCATTTGTCCTATCAGGTCAGGGATTATTTCTCTCTTGCTATTGTCTTGTCAGCAGCTGTCACTGAGTACATTTGGGGACTGAAGCTCCCCCGGGTTAGGAGAACATGTCTTTATGCTCTTGTGCCTCTCCTTAGTAGGCCCTCATGTAGTTTCTGAATTAAAAAAAAATATATATATATATATATATTAAATAAGATATATATATCTTATTTCAGATTCTGTTTTGTTAAGTTTTCAAATTCCCCCCCCCTTTATCTATAGTTATGTGGGTCCCTTTCTCCTCAGTGTTCACGTTCAGGTGACCAGCTGTCTTGCTTTGCCTGGGACCAAGGGGTGCCTCAGGACGCAAGAGCCAGCAAAATCCCATACGAACAGGGGACAAAGTGGTCACCCCATTAAAAATATAAACCTGTACAGAGGCCACGGTGGATAGAGTGGCATTTGCAGACTGTAGAACAAAAGAAAACCTCCGTGGGGGGAACCCGGTGTCAGAGTGGGCCAGCTAACCCTGGATGGAGGCTGTGATTCCCATTAGGGCTGGAGCAGGGGGTTCCCTTGTCTGACTGGGGGGAGAGAGCCCCCAGGCCCATGAGTGTAGCGAGGTGCAGCCTTACATGAAGGTTGTGAAGCAGGAGGACAGCCAGCGAGGTGAATAAAAAAATCCTCATTACCGAGGAATGTGCTTTGTTGGCCTAATTGCCTCTCATCGGCACTGTGTATATTTTATGCATGAACAACTTTCTGATTTAGAGATGGGGTTGATAAAAAAAGCTTTCAGTAAAAAGGAAAAATTGCCCTTAAAATCCTACCCAGATGTAGCTGCATTCAGTTGAGAAAGATAACATTGGGTCAGTTAAGGGTCGGCCAGTTCAACAATGGTGAGGGGCTGGGCCCGTGACAGCCCGGGATCTGGACGTGTTGATGAGACAATGGAGAGTTGGCAGGAGCTGAGACATTCCACCCTAGTGGAGTCCCCCAAGCCATCAATCTTGGTGGCTTCAGCTGGAGATCAAAACACATTGAAATAGCAAAGTGTTCTCAAAAAATTTATTATCATTTCAGATAGATGGCAATAAATATCCAGATTTGGCGGATGAAGAGGGTCTGAGTGTTCTTTTGGTGCAAACTTGAAACGTTGGCTCATTAAGAGGAAAGAGGGTTGAAAAATAAACTCAGCCAGAACTGTTAAAAGTGGTTAGGAAATAAGAGCTTGAGGGAAAAAATAAGGGTGCGTTCCCATTTTGGGGAGGGCGGGGGATGAGAGAATAGGGCTCATCTGCACCAAAATCTAAAGTTTGAGTTTAAAAATAGACTAACGCTCCATTTCAAGTACGGATAATAAATAGAATGGAAGTAGCTAAGTGTGCCATCTTTTAATAAGAAGCCCACAGAGGACTTGCATTAATGCCTAGATAATAATTAGCACTTAAATTATTTATACCCAAAGGGATGCCTCTAACTTCACCAAATCTTATTCCCCCCATAAACCTATCAAAGAACGTAACGTGCAAACAGAAGCTGTACTTCCTCCTTCCCACAGCTTTCTCTTCACCCATTCACGCCCTGGCCTTCCCGGTGGCACGTTTTCTCATCCACTCATCCATGCATCCACTCGCTCATTCAACAAACACCTATTGAACCCCAACCTTGTGTCAGGACACATGCCAAATGGGGGTATGGGATGGCTAATAAGGCTCGATCTTGCACTCAATTAATTTACCCAAAGTAATCCAGTCACCCAAAGACAGGCACCAGCATAAAGGCGAGAGAGGTTTGTGTAGGTGTCATGGGGTAGCTAAGGGGCATTTGACGTGTGCCAGGGTGTTATGATTGCAACTGACAGGGACGTGGCCCTAAACCAAGTGAAGGGCCTGCTGGCTCGTAGCCTTTGATGAAGATCCACCAATGAATCTGGAAGGTCATCAGGTTTTGCCAGGGGCTGAGGAGAAGATTCTTTCCCCCAAATCAGTGAGACAAGACATGTATGAATCACCTGGTGAGGGAGGGCTCAGCTCCTGGGAAATGTTCTGAAGGTATCAGTTGTGTGCCTTCTTCTCTTCCGTCCCTCCCTCCTTCCCTCCATCTGTCCCTCTACTCTCTCCCTATAAATCTGTACACTTGTGTGAGTATGCTGTATGTGATGATGTAAATGTATTATGGGTATTTTAAGGATTTATATGTTTATGAATCTATAGATTTATAGGTATTTGTGTTCAGTGACAACTTACATAAAATCAGGCCGGTAGATGTCTCCTTGGAGAACTCTACTGATGCCTGGCAGAAAGACATCATACCTAATTACAGAGACTGGAGTCTTCAGCGATCGTTATGAGATAAATTTAGTTTCAGTAAAGAGGCATCAGAGCGGTTCATTTTGAAAGAAGTAGTGGCAAAGACATAGCACCAGCCGAACTTGCCCTGCAAGCCTCTTCTTTCTAAGGGGTACGGTACTTGAAGAAAAGTTGGGTCATGTATTTCCCCAGTTTGCCACAGGCCCCACCTGTCCTTATTGTCTTACTCCCTTTACCTGACTAGATCTCGAAGAAATTAGTATCCACAGACCATGGTGGAGTGGACAGGTCCTGGGCCTGGGAGGAAGGAGGCCTGGGTTTGCTCCAGGCCAATCTCTCTTCTCTCTCTAGGATGATTTCATTGTCATAGAACCTAAGGTCCCTTCCTACCCCTAGATTCAGTAATTCTAGTCTCTATCTGGATAGAGAGAGATGTCCACAATATGGTCATAAACCAAGAGCAGTATGTTAAAACCGAAGAAATGTGTTAAACTGTCTTGCAAAAAAATGTCCTTCGAATGAGTGTGTTAAATAATAGCCACTGGCCTGGATTTAGCCTTGATAATGACATCTAGGCAGTGAGAACTCACGGCCCTCTCCTGGGGATTCCACTGGTGGCCATCAGTGAATCATCCCCAGTGGCCAGTGAACTTCCACACCTGGTCTTCCCTGGCGGGTCACAGGCCTATGATGTGTTTCAGGTCCCTCCGGGTCACCGGGTCTGAATGGCTTGCATGGTTTAAAGGGTCAGAAAGGAGCCAAAGGTGCTTCAGGTAAGAGGAAATCCTTTGCGAGAGATTGAACTGCGATCAGCAGACGGTGAGAGGCTGCTGGGATTCCTTCACTGCACACGATCGGGGTGCCGGACTGAGAAGCTGGCTTAGCTTAGAGACACAGTCTTGGACTATTATTAGGACTGGAGATGACTTATATAAAAAAGGACCCCTGAGAAAACCCAATTTAAGAAAGAATGGCTGGTTAACAGTGACTTCTGTTGGTGTTGCTTGGGACTGTTTCTCTGCTAAAGATTCATTTATCTTTTTAAAGATTTTATTTATTTATTCATGAGAGACACACAGAGGGAGGCAGAGACACAGGCAGAGGGAAAAGCAGGCTCCTCACAGGGAACCCCATGCAAGACTCGATCCCAGGACCCCGGGATCACGTCCTGAGCCAAAGGGAGATGCTCAACCACTGAGTCCCCTGGGTGTCCCTCTGGTATTTTAATATAGTGGATGTTTGTTGCTTTAGTGTCTCAGCAAAACAGCTCACAATCAGACGAGGCAGCTGGAATCAGACACGGAGGTTTGAGGGTCTTTGGGTGGCGGATCGGATTGTTGGGCCGCCAGGTTTGATACTGTGGCTGGAGTGAGACTGAATCTTGATACAGTTTGGAAGGCCAAGAGTTAATGTAGGGCACATAGGATTCACTTTAGTGGCTCTTCCAAAAAGTCTGGTGAAATGGGTGCCTCCCCCAAGAAACCAGTGATGTTCTCGCTTTTCAGGATGAAACTCCACAATGGTTGGTTGTTATCTCCATGCTAATCCCCACCTTACATTTCAAGCCAGTGTATTCATAGTTACTTATTGCTGGATCTCATTTGGGGTCTCATGCTTTCTGGGATAGGGGTTGGAACATTGATACACTGTTGTGGGTTTTTGTGTGTGTGTGTGTGTGTGTGTGTTTGTTTGTTTGTTTGTTTTTTTAATCTGGGAAATAACCATAAAACGAACCCATGGCTGATGGGGTGTAAGCAGTGATGACCACCGACCCAGGGAGGGCTTTGCAGCCTTTAGGGCCCCACCGCTGCAGCAGGTGGTTGGTCTCAGCACAACCGGCTGTGTCCCCGTCACCCTGTTTGGAGGCAGTTTTTCTCCAGGAGCCACAACAGGGACCAAGAGGGAAAAGACGCTGGACTAATGCTGTTTCCCTCATCAAGGTTTGCACGAAGTGGGCCCACCCGGTCCAGTGGGCGTACCTGGGCTGAAAGGGGAGCCGGGAGACCCTGGGAGCCCGGGAATTTCTCCCCCAGGCCTTTCTGGAGAAAGAGGCCCCCCCGGCCCCCCAGGTAAGAAGCGGCATGCTCTGCCCCTCTCTCAATAACTAAATCAAAACCTTGCAAATGGAACAAGGCTGACAGCTGACCGTGTCCCTCCTCAGGGAGACCTGGAGCCCCTGGTCCTGCAGGTGCCACAGGAAGAGCTGCTGAAGGTCACGTTCCTGACCCAGGTCCACCCGGAGATGTGGGTCCTCCTGGCCCCGATGGTCCGAGAGGTATGGGACAATCCCGGCAGGGGGTGGTGGAGGCTTTCCGTGCAGGCCCCCGGCTCTGGAGGGACGTAGGACCAGACGGAGCCAGAGCTGAAGGCCCTCAGCAGCGCCGTCAACGCGGCAGGTGGCCGAGGTGGGAGTGCGGGCGGCGGGCTGTCCCCGGCCGGGGCGGCTCTGTGCACCGCCTCCCTGGGGACACAGGTGGCCCTCGGCAGGGCCTGCGCGGCGGCAGCGGGACCTCTGGGTCCCGGGCACCTGCCGCCTTAGCCGCCACCGCCAGCGTGACCGTGCCCGGGCCTGGCACTCGCAGCACAGAGGCCCCCAGGGGCTGCTTGCAGGACACGCCGTCCCTCCGAGCGCGGGGCAGGGACAGACTGGGCGCCCGGGGGATCGCGGAGGGCGGCCCCAGGCCCCCAACCACAGCTCCCTCGCAGGCCCACCCCAACTGCCTTAAGTCTTCAGGCCGATCATCAGGGTGGGCTCAAGTATTATGCGATTCTATTTTTGGCTGAGAAAAATTAAAACGCTCCCAAATACCCTAGGCGGTATGAGAAGCTGAGGGGGAATCGAATTCGGGCTCACCTCGTGGGTGTAGACGCCTGTTTTCAAATAGAGTTGAACGTTTAATTGAGCGAATATTCCTCTTCCATCACCAGATTTTCTCCAAAGCCTTTCATCTGTGTCAGTTCGCCCGTCTGTCCTTCTGTCCGTCCATCCATCCGTCCTCTTACCCGATATTAAGGCAGTGGGATGACAATGCAAAGAAAAGCCACTTGTCTAACGGTTACTAACAGGCCACTTACGCCACCGCCCAGCTCGGGCTCCGCGAGACAGTCTCTGTTGCACTCCCGACACCGCGGGCTTTGTCCTTCTAATCCCCTTCATCTCTCGCCTGCATTCAGTTCCTTTCCTTAGAAGCTCTCAGGCGGCCAGCGGTCACGTTGGTCTTTGACTGAAAGAAGCTTTTTGCCTCCTCCCCGCGGTCAGGAGCGCCCGGGCCCCCAGGCCCCCCCGGGAGCGTTGACCTTCTGAGAGGGGAACCAGGAGACTGTGGGCCGCCGGGGCCTCCAGGTCCCCCGGGCCCACCCGGCCCTCCAGGACACCAAGGCTTCCCAGGATGTGATGGAAAAGACGGCCAGAAAGGTAGGAACGCAGGTCGTTTCTCAAGTCGGGCATGAAGACCCTTGCGGTCCCTCCCTTCGGGGCCTGGGCTTCTGCTCCAGCACCGGGGAGCTCTCCTTTCCCATGGACAGAGTCCCTGCATCCCAAAGTGCATTCCCTGACTCTCCCAAAGAGTCCGAAGGCTCAGGTGACGGTTGGACGTGTAAGGGGAAGAAACACAAGTTCATCCTCAGCCCCTAATGAAACACACCTGATGGTCTAAAGACCCGAACTGAACAACAGAAATAGAACACGAGCTACCCACGTAACGAAAAGTTGTGGTAGCCTCATGCTAAAAAAGTAAAGAGAGGGATCCCTGGGTGGCTCAGTGGTTTAGCGCCTGCCTTCAGCCCAGGGTGTGACCCTGGAGACCCGGGATCGAGTCCCACATCAGGCTCTCTGCATGGAGCCTGCTTCTCCTTCTGCCTCTCTCTCTCTGCCTCTCTTTCTCTCTCATGAATAAATAAATAAAATCTTTAAAAAAAAAAAGTAAAGGGAAATAAGTGAAATGAACTCCGATATTTCCTTCGACATAATATATTCAAGTGTTACCACTTTGGCATATTGTCGTTGATATAAACTGTCAGTTATGTAACAATCAGGGCCGTTTGTACAAACCTGGTTTTTCTCCCAGGTAAGACATCGTCCTCCCCAGCTTTGAAGTCTGGTGCGTGTTTCATTATTTACAGGACAGCCCAGTTTGCACGTGCCAATTTCAAGGGTTCAGGAGCCACATGTGGTTAGTGGCTGCCGTACTGGACAGTTCCGTTTGAGATGGTTGATCTTGTCTTTTTATATTCGTGTGACAGTCTCCATTATTGAATCCCCCCACTTTTTATTTTATTTTATTTTATTTTATTTTATTTTATTTTATTTTATTTTATTTTATTTTTTTATGATAGTCACAGAGAGAGAGAGAGAGAGAGAGAGAGAGAGACACAGGCAGAGGGAGAAGCAGGCTCCATGCACCGGGAGCCCGACGTGGGATTTGATCCCGGGTCTCCAGGATCGGGCCCTGGGCCAAAGGCAGGCGCCAAACCACTGTGCCACCCAGGGATCCCGAATCCCCCCACTTTTTAAAGCTGAAATGTTTTTTAAGTCATTTTTTAAAAAAATCTAATTTGCTAATACTTAACTGTTAGTTTTTGGTCACCAGGATTTCAGAGAGTTATTCATTTCATAGCACTTTTTCTTGTCGAAAAGGGACCAAGAATGGTTTTCCATTTTAATTCCCTTATGTCATAGATAAGGAAGTTGGATACCAGAGAAGCAACTGTCAAAGTCTGCCCAATAACTGGCTCCCTGCCTAACTTCTGAACAAAATAGGAAATAAAGCAAAAGATTAGGGAAAAATGAAGGCCAAAATCACCACAAGGCTGCCGTGACTAAGTGCAAATGGCATCCCTGTAATGGTGCAGTAGGCAACCTGCACAACAGTACACAACAACCCTCTTCAACTTCATTAGCAATGAAATCAATTTTAGAGAATGTGGCTTATATCTGCAGGTATGTGGGCTTCCAGTTCCTAAACCCCAGAATTGGACAGACACGCTAGCATGCCAGTCACCAAAAGGAAGGAGGAGGCTTGCTGGACAACCTTGTTCCTTTTCCAAATAAGACACTCCTTCTTCCTAGTTGCTACTCTAGAGAATGAACCGCCACCTGGAAATATTCTTTAGGATTGGGAAGACAGTACGTAGTGTAAGTAACAGTGACCAACAAAAGGATATACAAAGACTTAGAAGTACTGATGAAACCATAAAGCGTGCTGCTTGACTCCCAGTCCAAGGGGCATATGGTCCAAAGAGTGTTTACCTTCAGCTTACCTTTTCAGAATTAGTGGGAAATACTAAATCTATTCCACAAACACTTATTAGGCCCCTACGGGATTCTAACGGTGAGCGGGTTTAAACAGGGTCCCCACTCTTACTCGGCATAGTTTCATGGGGGGAAGACAGACATTCACACCAAAGGATCCAGGGATAGAAACTGAGGCAGGTGCTTCAAGTAGGGGACACTCTTCTATGATAGCATGATAAGAACAGGTGGGATTGGGATGGGGTCCCAGAGGGGGCTTCCTCTGAGGAAGGTGAGGCTGGCTGGGCTCTCTCCAGAATGAGGCCCTGCTGGGCGCCGAAGAAGAGAAGGGACACTGCGAGTAAGGCCCTGAGCTGCTGGCCTTCCTGGTTTTCCCTTCGCTTCTGGTCCCCTGTCTCTAGAGAAAGTTCAGGATGACAGGGCTTTTCATTCTACTTTGGTCTTATCTCCGTCATGAAACCAATTCCCTTCGTCCTTTTGACAACGCTTGCGTTTCCTTCAGCCAGAGACAGCTCCTCACAGCTTTGCAGAAAAAAGTGAGAGACTCATCCGGATTCTCAGGCTGACTGTGCCCTGAATTTTGTTGGAGTGAATCTCTGGGTTCAGTCCATCAGACTGTTCTTATCTTGATGCTGCCTCATTCCAGGGCCCCGTCTTTACGTCTTTATGTTCCTTTTAGGACCAATAGGATTCCCGGGGCTGCAGGGGCCTCCGGGACTTCCTGGGCTCCCTGGGGAGAAGGGTCTGCTGGGCATTCCAGGCCGGCGAGGGCACCCCGGTCCTCCAGGTAAGCTCCTCGTGCCTAATGATCTCCCCCAGCAGCCTGCAGACAGCCTTCTGTTTCGGTATTGACCCTGTGGGTCGACTGGAAGCTCATAATTATTCCGAAATTGCCTGCGACTTCGAAGGAGTTAAGCTGTATTTATTTCAGACCTCAAGACACAATCTGATGTTCGATAAACTAATATTTATTATTAGAACGAGTGGTTCTGCAAA
This sequence comes from Vulpes vulpes, assembly GCF_048418805.1. Classification (NCBI taxonomy): domain Eukaryota; kingdom Metazoa; phylum Chordata; class Mammalia; order Carnivora; family Canidae; genus Vulpes; species Vulpes vulpes. The sequence continues at coordinate 11,844,406 of NC_132788.1, forward strand.
TTAGGAGTTGATTTTACATACAAGATTTCCGAGGTAAATGAATCTGTGTCCCCTCACACGAGAGGCAAAGAGTGATTCGATCACTGTATGTGAGGCCCCTATTCATTTCTGTCCCTGAACTCCTGCTGATTTTCCTGGATATTTTTTTTAAACTTCTCCCGTGAAGTACAGTAGTTCCTACGAAGACGGACAGGCTATTCAGTGTCAGCTCAGCATTGAACACGTTTTCATCAGAGGGTCAAAGTAAGCCAAGGAGGAGTTGGAAGGGCAAACAGACATGCGTATTTGAGACTCGCAGAAGTAATATCTCTTGAGATCCTAAATCCACAGCACGGTAATGTGGTGTCCGTTCAGAGTATTTTGCAATCTCCTAAATGAGCGCTGTGGTCTGAAGAATAAACAGATTGCACTGGTTTATGATGGATCGGAGAACCACATGAGCAAGAGCTTATACTTGGATTCATCTCCTATTTCCTCTCTGGGCCTAACCTATAAAACTTGGCTAAATAATATGAAACTTTCAGAAGCCTGCCAATGAACAGAATTTCTCTATATGTTGAATTAGGGCATATTTGCTGTACAAAATCAACTGAAATTTTGTATCGTGCAAGAGAGCTTCATGTCACGTTTTTCTGGATGTGCAAGCTCTATTACTAAAGCAGAGCTGTTCTTGTCACTGACATGGATGGGGACTTAGTTATGTAAATAAGATGCCATCCTTCTGCTCATCATTGATGCCATCCTCAAAGTATTATGTATAATTCTCAAATAACCGATTTCGCTTTTGTCCTAACTGACAAATTTAAAATCTCTTTCCACCATCTGAAAATCGTCGCGTGGCTTCATTTTCCGACTTTGGATCTCTCCAGGTTCCAGAGGTAAGCACTACAGTAAAATTAATAGTTTCCTCTAAAATCTGGCTTCTACTTATTTCTGTGCTGGCCTTTTTCACTGTACTTGTGAGTTATGCTTTGTTACGTTTTCATAGATGGGGCACTGTAATTATATGAGGCTTCAGTGCCTCGGCTTCCTCATTACAGATACAGTAACCCCATATTAGAGCGTCCTAAAGCCGAGTCTCATTATAGGTTGTCAGGACAGAGTAGACACTCAGCTTACATAATTTCAATTCAGGCCCAGAGCGTGAGCGCTTTCTCTGTCAAATGCTGCAGAGCATACCAGTGTTAAGTTTCTTTTATAAATTCTGCGATATAAATACATAGAACGTCCCTAAAATAAGTAGTATCAACAGCATGAAAAGATAGGTCCTTCACACCCAGTAAGGGGCTGTGACAAGGTTTTCCCATAATATCGAAGTCCATTTTCAAAGAGCAAATTTCCTTGTGTGTTACAATGAAAATGCTATTCTTCTTTTCAACTAAGTGTTCGCTTGCCCCTCCACAATGCCAAGCAACATATTATTTTGTGTCTGGGGTTTTCAAAGAGAGTGAAAAGAGTTTCTTAAAAGAAGAAAAGCGGCACAGTGAGCGCACGCATTTGTTCTTTCCAGGCATCTCTTACTAACCCTAATGAAAATTTACCCTGGGGCTCCTGGGTGGCTCCCTCAGTGGTCAGGTAAGCATCTGCCTCCAGTTCAGGTCATGATCTTGGGGCCCTGAGATCGAGTCCGGCATCAGGCTCCTTCCTCAGCGGGGAGTCTGCGTCTCCCTCTCCCTCTGCCTGCCGCTCACCCTGTTTGTGCTCTCTTACTCTCTCTCTGTTGAATAAATAAACAAAATCTTAAAAAGAAAAAAGAAAATGTGCCCTGAATGCAGGAGCTTACACAAGAGACACTTTCACTGTTTCCGTTCAGCTTCTGGCTTAGTAAGAAGTAAAGAAAAGCAATATCAGAGTTTAAAAAGAATCTGCTATTTTAAATGTTTGTGTTTAAAAATCACAACTTCAAAAATAAAAATAAAAATCACAGCTTCCTATATAATATTTCCACTTCCATCCTTTTAGTGTCTCTCTGTGTCTGTTTATGTATAAACTCATTTGAAGATAACTTAGGATCCTAAATAGGAAGCACCGGGCAAATGCCCACCCCTCTCCCACCCCATTCCCTTACCTGCTTCCTTTGCTCTCCCAGAATTCACAAGATTACTCAGGGAAAATACGAAATATTCATATTCATCTCCCTCAAGTCGCTCAGAGTGCAACAGCCACCTTTTACATTAAACTGTACGTACTGTAAAGATACACCCAATTCAGTGTTGGATGCGGTTTCATACAGTATTTTATAAGAGATTAAATTCCAAACAGCTGACAAGGGCTCAAGTCTGTCTAAGGTTGTTTTTTTTTTTTTTTTTTTAAGATTTATTTATTTATTTATTTATTTATTTATTTATTTATGTGTTTAATTTATTTGAGAGAGGGAGAAAGCATGAGCTGGGGAAGGGACAGAAAGAGAGGGAAAGAGAGAGATCCTCAAGCAGGCTCCCCACTGAACATGGAGCCGGATGTGGGACTTGATCCCAGGACCCCAAGATCATGACCTGAGCTGAAATCAAGAGCTGGACACTTAACCACCTGAACCACCCAGGTGCCCCAGGTTCAAGTCCGTTCTGCGCAGACACATTAACTACTGTGTAGCCTGTGTTGCCACGACGGCCTACATTTCCTACCGTTTTCTTGCTGCCTAATCACTGCTGTTCCTAAACTTATTTTGCACATTTGTATGAATTTTAAGAAAACCACAACTGATAAGCAGTGTGTTTTTAAAATATGATGTGTCTCTTGGAATTCGTCACAGGGACGTGAAGAGTTCTGTGAGGCAGTGTGGTGTCCTGGTGAAGGGCACAGATTTGGAGCCGGGCCCCTACTGGATTTTTACCTAGATTCTGCCTAAGGTTCTCTGTGCGACCTTAGATATGTCACTTATTTACCTGAGCCTGGGCTTTCTTACCTGTAATACTCCAGTAATAGCAGCACACACACACGGGCTTGTTGGGAGCCTTTAATCGTAGAGCACTTAGCACGGGGCCTGGGACGTGATGAGGCATTCATTAAGTGTTGGCCGTTATCATTATTGGTTAGTGTTATTATGATTTCTTTTCCCTTGTGGAATATCTGCAGGGGGCCTGAATGGAGTTTTAGGAAAAAATATCTTAAAGATGTGAACGCAACCAAGAAGGAAAAACATGCAAACCTTTAGAGCAGTGATCATGCTCCAAGTGAGATCCCTAGATGGGCCCCATTAGCCTCACCCGGCAACTTGTTAGATGTGCAGATGTCGGGGTCTACCCCAGACCTATGTGCTCAGAAGCTCTGGGCTCTGACCAGCTGGCCAGATGATTCTGATGTGCTAAAGTCAGAACCACAGCTTCGTAGCGCTGAGCGATGGTGAAGCTCTGGCTGACACTGGAGCCTTCTGGGGAGTTCTAAAAATTCCCCATGTCAAGGTCCCAGCCCCAGAAATTCCTATTTAACAAGCTTAGGTGGGATCCCAGCACCAAACCAGTTCTCTCTCTCTCTCTTTTTTTTTTTAAGATTTTATTTATTTATTCATGAAAGACACACACAGAGAGAGAGAGAGAGAGAGAGAGAGAAGCAGAGACATAAGCAGAGGGAGAAGCAGGCTCCATGCAGGAAGCCTGATGTAGGACTCGATCCTGGGACCCCAGAATCATGCCCTGGGCCAAAGGCAGGCACTAAACCACTGAGCCAACCAGGGATCCCTAGCACCAGTTCTTTTGAAAACCTCCGAGGCTGGGCTTATTGTATAACCAAGCTTGAGGGCACTGCCCATGCCACGGGCTCCCCAGTTGGATCACTACTTGTGGGGCAGGACCCCACAATCAGTAGATTCAGAGAGTTCCCTGGAGATTTCCAACCAGCAGGCACTCAGGGTTGAAGGTTGCTGCTTGGAACCTTGAAATTCTGTCTCCGTGAGTCACAGATGCTGTGGAAGCCCAAGTGGCTGAAATGTAGAACATAAGACTGGAGACACATGACGTTGAGTGTAGGATCCCCGAAGGTTGCCCTCCCGCTCCTACCTGTGGCTGGCACCCAGTTGAAAGTGGCCCAAAGATTAGAAAACCAGTGGAGGTCACCAAATGACTGCTGCCTCAAGCAACCTTCACTATTCTGTCCTTCTTTGGCTTTTTCTGAGATCCCATTCATTCGGTCAGTCGTGTATTTAACCAAATGCTTTCTGGAAGCTTTTTGTGCACCCCGCAGTGAACAGCAATCCCACTTGCATGGAACTTATTTGGACTGTTGAGCATTCTTTGATTCTCTGGTGTAGTGTCAGAAGCCCGTCCGCCTTGAGAATGCGGAAGGAGCCTGTTTGTACGATTTGGGTCCATCACACAAGCAGTGATTCCAATTTCAGGTGAACCAGGGCCACCTGCAGATGTGGATTCGTGCCCCCGCATCCCCGGGCTTCCTGGGGTACCAGGCCCAAGAGGAGCAGAAGGAGCCATGGGGGTCCCTGGAAGGAGAGGGCCCCCAGGACCAGGTACGAGGAGGCTGGCACTAGCTGTTCATTATTTGCATCATATGCTTCTGGAGTGAAGATCTCGGGGTCTTGCTTTGTAGTCTTTACCCTGGAGCCTAAGCAGCTCGTGAGTATGGGGCAGTGTAAGCTCCTCCCACTTAGACATTTTCTACATTTATCCAAAGTTTTGATCATGTCCTAACTGGGTCGGCACAAGCCTGCTATTTTTATGCTGAACTCCTACTTGAATCTTTCATACTTGGGCAGCTTTGAGGCATGAGGTTTTGAAACCTCTTATACAACAAAGTAGATGCTCTATTAATAGTCACTAATAGCTGTCCACTTGATTTTGAATTACAAACACTTGAATTGGGGCTTCGTGGAACAGAAGCAGCCCAGGAGAAGAGGGAAGGGAGTGTATCGCTTGGAGGAGGGAGAGAGAAAAGGGGGAAAGGGCCTTTCTAAATTATGGCCACAACCGGAGTGTTCATTTGGTTGATTCGAGCATTGCTCATGGTCAGGGTAGCAGGATCCTTATTTAAGTCCTGAAACCAAACTGTCCCTTTAGAAACTGTCTTCCAAATCCTTTATTTTCTCTTCACAAATCCCCACCCAACTGGTCTTTTACAAAGAGATTAGGGAGTCCGGGCTGGTCAGCTACAGATCACTGATCTCTTCAGACCAATTGGCAGTGCCCATGATTCTAGACACCCTGTGTGCAAATTACCCTATTTTCTTTCCTCTTTTCCCACTGCCCAGGTCTAGCTTTGGCCCTTTTTTGGTTCAGGGCCAAAGGAATTGGAAATAGAACTTGAGTTTTGCACCACCCATTTTTGTGTGTGTGTGTTTCCCCAAACCCAAAAAACAGCCCAAAAGGTATCCCCTCTGCTAGAGTCTTAGTAGTTTTGGGGTAGTGTCCAGAACAGCTCTGGAGCCTCCCTCGGATTGATTTGGGGTTTTTGTTTTGTTTGTATTTACTGCACTGCATCTGTGTTTATGCACTAAGATAATTGGGTGTCATTGGAGCAACTGCCTTTAACCCTGCGGGCGAGCCTAGTTCTTTGGCACACACTGCGTGGACAGAGCTCTCCCATCCCTCAGAATAACTCATCACTCAACCTACTTCTAAAACCAACCCGCTTGTTGTGTATTTGTTTGCAGTTGAGGGCTGGGACCTCCCCCCGCTGCAACACACACTCCGTTAAAAAAATCAACTTTCAAATAGAAGATATGGCTGGTAATGGGGTTCTGCAAATTTATTTCAATAAATACTTCCAGATCCTCTGCACTCTTTCAAAAGTGCGTACTAGGTATGGCAGGCGACACAAATATGAATAAGATGTGTTTTTACCCCCTCCCACCCCCCCCAACCCCGTGCCTCACAGCCTCATGGAAGGAATAGCTGATAGAACATAAGTAACTCGAAATAATGGGAGATCATGATTTCTGTTTTTGTGAAGTTTCTGGCAAAGGCCTGACAATGGTGGGACAGGGAGAGGGGAACTTCAATGTCAAGGGGTGCAGGACTGGACTGCTGGGACCCAGGCAAGAGCTGGCCTTTGCACAGAGCCTTGAAGGAGAGAGAGGGCTTGGAGGAACCAGAACTGTCCAGCGGGGAGATGGCCGGGGCGTGGGTGGGGGAGGTTGGCCTAAGAGCCTGGTAACTCAGTAGACACATCCTTGCTACTCAAAGTGTGAGTTAGACCTACCAAGTTAGAATCTGCATTTTACCAGGATCCCCAGAATATTTGTGTCTCTGTGTGTGTGTGTGTGTGTGTGTGTATTCAAGTTTGAGAAACCCTAACCATATTATATGAGTGCTGTCCTTGGAAGACACAGCTAAGAGTGACACCATCCTCGGTGACTCAATCCTTACTGTAGGTTAGAATCACCTGGAGGGGCTAGAAAGAATAGTGAACCCGGGCCTCCTCCCAGACCAACAGAATGCAGAGAGAGGGAGAGCTCGAGTATCCGTGTTTTGAAAAGCTCCCCAGATGAGTCTAGTGGACAACCCGGATTGAGATCCACTGCTGTCCCCCCAGTAGCAGCTGAGACTAGTTGGGCAGTCGGGCTCACCCATGATGGTGGCTTTGGAAAACAAAGAAAGCAATTGGGAATAAAAAACCAGATGGGCAAATAGTTGGCTTGGGCACATACAAGATTCTCTCTTATAGATTGTGAGCTTGTGAAGGAGAAGTGACAGTCCCCCGGGCCCAGGTGTGATCACCTGTCAGCTCTGGTTCTGCCTGACTCGGGGTCAGATGGACTCATCTGTTTGCAGGTGGCCTCAGAAGGGTCTTCTCTGGCTTGTGTGCCCTCTCCTTATTGGCGTCACTGACTCTTCCTGCTGGCAGTGGGGACACCTGAGGTCACTGTTGTGCCACAAAGTGTGACTGTTAGTCAAAAAAAAAGGACACAGCCCCTCCCCGTAGAGTGCCCCCCATTCTTCCCATGGTCTCCCAGCAGGACTGTGCTGCTCCATGGCTCAGCTTCTCCAGAGCTCCTTCCTGCCCCACTCCCTAGTACCCACGCTCGAGCCAAGCCAGTGTTCCCATCCCTGTCCCTCTTCCCCGATATGGGCCTCCAGCTCTTGTTATCAAGGACCTCTCTTTGCCTGCAATATATTCTTTGGCCCCCTTCCCCTGCCTGTTTCTGCTGGCCACCCTGGACACATCGGCCACACTAATTTCTAAAAGGCGACAAGTCTCTTCTGAGGGTCTAAAGTGGCCTAGCCCTGCCTGATTGGGTCACCCTCAGGGCATGTTGCTCGTCATCTGTCCTTTTCTGAAGGCAGTTCTTTCAGCACGGTTCGGGGGGCTGTATATGGCCCCCCCAAGCTTAGTCGTGAAGGATTAGCTGCCACCAGGAAGTACCACCTCCACTTAAAATGACATTGTTGGTTTCTTCTTGGCTTCCCTTCCACAACCTCTTTCATTGCTAAGCTGATTTTGTAATCAGGTGCTGCAGCTGAGATCCGTCCAGAAAAAAAACAAAACAAACAAAAAGCCCCTAAAGTTCTGGCTCTTTCCTGCACAGTATGAGTGGGTAACAGCCACCCTAAATGTAACTTGTGTCTCTTAAGTGTCCTCCACCATGGAAGGCCTAATGTTTTTCTGCTCACCCGTCTCTTTGATCTACAACTTTTCCTTCCTGGGCAGGGGTGGGGGGTGACTCCAAGGCTGGGGCTTCCTGGGATGAACACAGGGGTTGTTTCCATATTGGTTTGAACTGTTGCCGCCTAATGGACATCCCCACATCCTGTGAGAGTGTCTTTAATCTCCAAGTCAACATGTGATGCTCTCAGAGGGGGTAAGCCATCAGGCACAGGAGGACTAGGGCTAGGACTTTTAGGTGCAGCTCTGGTCCTTAAAACAAGTTCCAAGTAGAGAACCAAGTAGAGCCCACACAGTGCAGGGCTCCGAGCCCACAGCTCGGCTAACAGGAGCCTTCCTTCCTCTGTCTGGAAATTGCCTGACAATATCTCCAAAGGGAACAAACCCAATATCCTAACATCTGGTGGTGGCGGGGGTGGGGGTGCCCTTTCCCCAGATCGACAGTGATCTCGCCGCCCGATGATATTTTCAGGAAGATGCCTGCTGCCTTTTCAGTGATCGGCCCGTTTGGTGGCTTGTCAGCACTTGGGCAGCCTTTTCCGGAATAGCACAGTGGCCACATGTTGCAATCATCTCGTTGGGGGGCAGGTGGGGGGAGATAAAAGAATGCTCTGAGCTCACCATCCGGGCCCTGTGTTCCTTCCAAAGCAACTGATGTTCTCTTTGAAGCTGGTGGCGAGGGACGGGCCAGCCAGCGCACAGCCGCCCCACCCGGGAAGAGGTCTCAGCCCAGTTACTGGAAAGGAGAGGCCATCCCTGGCCCAGACGGGGAGAGGCAGAGGCCTCCTTTCTCACTTACTGAATGATAACCGTGTACGGAACACAGTCCAGGGACTGCCTGACAATCCAAGAGAATTTGTTTAAAACCTGAAGTGCAATGACAGCACCCCGAAGCCCGGAATACTGGGAAGCCCCCCGCTAGCTCGCCCAGCATGGGAAGGGGAGGCGAGGGCCCGGGGCTGGCTGTGGGGACAGAAGCGGGAGGTTGGCATGGGACACCCTCAGGCAGGCGAGATTAGATCAGAATTTCAAAAGCAGTGAGATTTGGAGGGGCAGGCATTTCTAATGGCTATGAGAGGGGGGTCCTGTGTGAGACAGGAAATTGAGGGGGACAGCCATCTGATCACCCGAGTGTGGCAGTCCCCTCCGTCTCTCCCCCTGCAGGTGGCTCTCCCCTCCTTGGGAGAACGAGTCCAAGAGTGAAAAAGTGAGCCCTCTCCGACTTAATGGTTGGCTTTGGGGTAATTCATGGGAGAGAGAGAGAGAGAGAAGAAGGAAGGGAGGAAGGAAGGAAAGGAGGAAGGAAGGAAGGAAGGAAAGGAGGAAGGAGGAAGGGAGGGAGGAAGGGAGGGAGGGAGGAAGGAAGGAAGGAAGGAAAGGAGGAAGGAAGGAAGGGATGAAGGAAGGAAGGAAGGAAGGAAGGAAGGAAGGAAGGAAGGAAGGAGGGAAGGAAGGAAAGGAGGAAGGGATGAAGGAAGGAAGGAAGGAAGGAAGGAAGGAGGGAAGGAAGGAAAGGAGGAAGGAAGGAAGGAAGGAAGGAAAGGAGGAAGGAAGGAAGGGATGAAGGAAGGAAGGAAGGAAGGAAGGAGGGAAGGAAGGAAGGAAGGGATGAAGGAAGGAAGGGAAGGAAGGAAGGGAGGAAGGAAGGAAGGAAGGAAGGAAGGAAGGAAGGAAGGAAAAGGAAGGGAAGGAAGGAAGGAAGGAAGGAAGGAAGGAAAGGAGGAAGGAAGGAAGGGAGGAAGGAAGGAAGGAAGGAAGGAAAGGGGGGAAGGAAGGGAAGGAAGGAAGGAAGGAAGGAAGGAAGGAAGGAAAGGGGGGAAGGAAGGGAAGGAAGGAAGGAAGGAAGGAAAGGGGGGAAGGAAGGAAGGAAAAGGAGGGAGGGAGGAAGGGAAGGAAGGAAGGAAGGAAGGAAGGAAGGAAGGAAGGAAGGAAGGAAGGAAGGAAAGGGAAGGGAAAGGAAGGGAAGGGAAGGAAGGAAACAAGTAGAGACCAGAACCCTGGGGGCTCGTCGTCAGGTAACCCAGGCTGATGGCAACGCGCTCCTCCCCAGACAAGGACCGTGTCAGGTACGCACGAAAGGAGATGGTGGCTCCTGAGTTGATGCCTTGCACAAAAGTAACCGAACACCTAAAGAGCCGGTGTGACGGCTGCCAAGCCCCACGTCTACGTCCTCCTGGGGGTGCACCTGAGCGCCGCAGCTCATCCCGAAGCAGGGCCTGGTGGCCCATGGCACAGCCTTGGCCCCCTGGGGTCCCCAACAGTCACCTTCCCGAGCCTCAGTCTCCCCACTGGTAGGCAGATGACAGCGACGGTCACGTCGAGAAGCCCCGACTGGTTAATCCCCGCACAGGCTGGTACCTCCCGCCTCCTAAAGCCTCAATTAGTATTTTTAAAGAACAGCTGCTCTTACATCGCTCTAAATTTAACTTGACCTCCCAACTGAATCCTCTGAAATTTTACTTAGTCCTCCACTCGGCTTTCTAAAAAAAAAAAAAAAAAAAAAAAAAAAAAAAATTGTTACTAAGGACAATATTTAATTGTAGAAGTCATCTATGTTCAATGTTTTTTTTTTAAAGTCAAACAAAAAAAAATAAAAATAAATAAAAAAAATTAAAAAGTCAAACATACAAGAATATGAGGCGACGTGAAGGGCCCCCCCGCCACCATCCCCCCAGCCTGGCTCCACATGGTGGCCGTGGCCACGACGGCTTAGTCCTGGGGCCCATGGCTCGGGCTCAGGGTCTAACTCCCCCGCTCGGTACCTGGGACAGTGACACGCGCTATCGGGGTGCAGCCCCACCAGGGAGCCTGGGCCACGCCAGGTACATGGGCCAGGGGGGGCTCGCAGGTGTCATACGCAGTGTCACCCCCCCATCCTGATCTCTCTCGCAGGGTGCAAAGGAGAGCCGGGACCGGAGGGCAGGAGGGGCGAGGCCGGCCTCCCAGGGCCTCCCGGGCCTCCCGGAAGCACAGGGGACGCAGGAGAAGCCGGTTGCCCCGGAGCACCAGGTAACAAGTGTCCAGCTTCTCTTCGTTTCCTTGACACCGCAGATCTGGGAACTGTGTGCAGGACCCCGGCCCCTCAAGCAGCGTGCCCAGCTGATCCTATTAAATGCATTTGCCTTAGGTTTGGGCTCACCAGGTGTTAGGGAGGCAGAGGCCCCCCCAACCCCCTGCACTGATCCGCAGCCCCAGTAACGAGGAGTCAAGGCCTGCCTCCCCCCCCCCCCCCATTTAGTAGTTTCCCAGACTGCTGTTCGTGATCATAAAAGGCTCGGCTGTTTTAGCTGGGCAAGCCTGGCCGTGCGGGCGATGACCCCTGAGGGCTGTGCTGAGGATGGGGTGGCGGGGGGTTCTCGCCTTCCACCGCCGGCCCAGTCGCTCGGCCTGTTTTCTGGGTTCACATCATCTTATCGCACAACTGTTGATGCATTTATATAGGATACAAGGCCCCTTCTTAGGGAAAAAATTGGGGATTGGCACTGGGCGAGGAGAGGGACAAGGCATTCCAGAAGAGTCATTTGAGTTATAACGTGCACCCAGGCAATATGCCGGGAGCTGGGGGCCCAAAGAGCCCCCAGGCACCGTCTCATCTTGGAGAGGATCTCCCAGGTGGGCGACGAGAAGGAGTGAAGGGGGTGGTGAGGTCTGTAACGAGAGGGCGCCTACACCTCTTCAGCCAGTTGCCATGTGCAGTGAGGCTCGGCGCTGCCCACGCTCTGCTTCCCAAGCCCAGGCCCCCGCCCGTGCCACCTTGACAGGTCACACCAAGCACGTGAGCAGGCCCCATCGGGCGCCCAGGCCCGCACTCTAACCTCTGCTTTGCAGTATAGATGGGGAGAGCCTGCCAGTCTTCCAGAAGTGAGGTTAAAAAAAAAAAAAAAAAAAAAAAGAACAAAACCAACTTTTGGTCTCACCTTTGCTCTTGGCACTTGGAAGTAGCCACTGGCGTCCTTCAGCCGGTCAGCCCCTTAGAGATGCCGGGGAGACGGGCCCCGCTCACCTTGCGATGAGCTCTTCGCTTCCCACCTGCCAGCAAGAATGTAGGACCAGGCCTCCCTCCCCGCTCCCAGCCTCCTAAAAGAAGGTGCTGGTTGTGCATGGGACCCCCCGTCCCCTGCATCTCCGAGATGGGCCAGAGGCCGAGAGAAGTCTGCGAGGTGTAAGGAAGACCCACTTGGGCGACCCCCTTCTCGGATGAGCAGGCTCCCGGTCCAGTCCCAGGTGTCACCACAGGGGTGACACCAGCCCATCCTTTTTTAACTTCCTAACACATTTCATGGTTTGTCATTTCTCTCGTTCAGATAGGATGTAAACTTTAGGAGGGCAGGGATTTTTGCTCGCTGTTTGGTTTGTAGTTTCAAGGGTTTATTTAAATCCCAGTTGGTTAAAAAAAAATAATAAAATTAATAAATTCTGGTTGGTTAATGTGCAGTGTTGTATTAGTTTCAGGAGTAGAATTGACATGTCACCCCAGGCTCATCCCAACGAGTGCCCTCCTTCATCCCCATCACCCCCATCCACCTCCCCTCCGGCATCTATTTTTATGCTCACTCAGTCTGACCGCCGGGAAGATGCTCAGAATAAACACTTGCTGCTGAGTTATTTGTATACACTGTGGTTGTATCAGGGGGTGCTCCAGGGATGGGCCGTGGGGTGCTCCTCTCTGGCTCCCTGAGTGCTCAGAATGGAGGTGCTTAGAAGTGTTTGTTGAAACAACCCCCCCTAACCTGCCTTCATTTTTTTTCTTTATATCTCCAGGGCCCCCCGGGCCCATTGGGGACCCCGGGCCCAGAGGGTTTGGGCCTGGATACCTCAGTGGCTTCCTCCTGGTTCTCCACAGTCAGACGGATGGGGAGCCCGCCTGCCCCGCGGGCATGCCCAGGCTCTGGACGGGCTACAGTCTGTTATACCTGGAAGGACAGGAGAAGGCCCACAATCAGGACCTCGGTATGTTGGAGCACGTGGTCACCATGTCCCTCGCTTAGGAGCACAACTTTTGGGTTAATTTTACAGATTCATCAACATTTTAAGTGACCACCCCTCTCCGGTGGGTTTTTTTTTCTTTTGAAACAACCCTGCTAATTCCCAGTGAAATTCCTTGAAACCTGTGACCCTGTGGGGCACCAGAGCTGCTCGTTCTGGCTACCGTAGTTCTCACCTGGCTACTTACTCATTTTTTTTTTTTTTACAAAAATACTTCTCTCTCAGTAAATCAAATGTAGCGCATATATAAAATGTAGCTTCTGGTGCCAGGCTCGATCCCACGACCCTGAGATCATGACCTGAGCTGAAACCAAGAGTTCGATGCTTAATGGCTGAGCCACTCAGGTGCCCCACTGGTCCATTTTCAGTAGCAGATCCGTAGGCCTCAGGGCCGGATTTCAAGCCAGGAGTTTACGTACCCAGGTGCTGGCGCCCTGTCTTTCCCAGAGCATGATGGTTGGGTGGTGGGTGCTGGAGGTACCGCTATGGCACCAGGGAGCACTGGTAGAGGAGGAGCCCTGTCACTGCCCGCCCTGGGCTATGACCCCCGCTGTTCGCAAGGGTGCTCCAGGAGTGCAGGCTCCAGGAGTCCAGTGGCAGCTACTTACAGCTCGTTCTGCGTTGGGCCTAGCTACAGCCCTTGGCGTTGGAGGGGGGGGGCCCGGGGTGGCAGGGGGGCAGTGGGGGGAGAGAAGTAGTGTTTAATATCTTGTCGCTATTTACTTTCCTCCTACTCACCCTTCTGCGTCCGGCCTCCTCCCTGCCTGGCCTCTGTTCCATCTGTCGCCTCCCACCCTGGTCTAGCCAGAGCCCACTCGTAAAATCTAGGCTCCTTACAAGACGGACGAAGCCCCTAGCTTCTGCCCTGATGTCTCTCCAGACACCCTGAGACAGACAGACACACAGACATGCCCTCCTGCCTCCCCTCCACCCCCATGGAATGCCTCTGAATTCTTTGTGCTCCCCGCTCCTCCACTCTGGCCCTCTCTTCCTGCTCTATCTCCTCTGAATAGTCGCTGTCTTCAAACCTGGGCAAATCCTTTTCCTATCTCAGGTCCTAGCGTAAATCCTTCTTCCACTTAGCCTCTCTGGAAGTCCCGGTGCTCCCTGGGGCTCGCTCCTAGGGCCAGCCAGGCTGGGTTTTCACTGCCCCGATGGCCCATCCGTCTCCCCAGCCAGGCCAGGGCATGAGCTTTGTGCGCCCCTCCAGCAGCCGGCCCACCGCTTGGCTCATGAGTGGATGTTGAGTAAACGAGGGAGTGAGGGCTGTGGCCCCAGGACCAGGGAGGTGGCAGGAATGGTCAGGTGCACACCCTGCTTTCACTGCCACAGAGGCAGGCCTCGGTGGGGGCCTGGGTATGGTAGGAGGCGTGTCTGCGGGTGGCACATGCAGGAGGGGACCCCGGGCACACCGGGATGGGCTGCTCGTCTGCCACATGATGTCGTCTTGCCTCCCAAGGTCTGGCAGGGTCTTGCCTTCCCATGTTCAGCACCCTGCCCTTTGCCTACTGCAACATCCACCAAGTGTGCCACTATGCCCGGAGGAACGACCGGTCCTACTGGCTGGCCAGTGCCGCGCCCCTGCCCATGATGCCGCTCTCAGAGGAGGAGATTCGCCCCTACATCAGCCGCTGTGCCGTGTGCGAGGCCCCGGCCCCCGTGGTGGCACTGCACAGCCAGGACCGGTCCATCCCGCCGTGTCCACGGAGCTGGAGGAGCCTCTGGATCGGGTACTCGTTCCTGATGGTGAGCCCCGTGCGCACCTGCCACCTCACGACACCCCTTGCTTGCCCCTTCTGTCTGGACTGGCCAGTGATTCCCCCCACTCAGCCAGACGGCCAGACAGCTAGAGGACACATGATTGTGAAGACACCCGCACCCCAAACCATAGCCTCTTGAGACGTGGGGCCATTCTTTCCTTCTTATTGCCGATTGGGTTTTTTTATGCTTTTGCTATAGCGTAGAAGTTGGATTTGCTTCAGTCCTCAGAGGAGGTGGTTTCATTTGCATGCACGTCTGTGTGTCCGCTACTCCTTTCCTCAGCAGGTCCTAGTTGGTTCTTCCCTGGATAATTTCAGGAAAACTGTAAAGTTAGGCCCAGGCCTCCACATGGCACTGACTGGGTCTGGGGTAGTCTGCACCTGTCTGGGCCCTAACTCTGTCCCGTTGTCCTGGCAGCACACAGGGGCTGGAGACCAAGGAGGAGGGCAGGCCCTCATGTCCCCCGGCAGCTGTCTGGAAGATTTCCGAGCCGCACCGTTCCTCGAATGCCAAGGCCGACAGGGAACTTGCCACTTTTTTGCAAATGAGTATAGCTTCTGGCTGACGACGGTGAGGCCTGACTTGCAGTTTTCCTCGGCACCATCACCAGACACCTTGAAAGAAAGCCAGGCCCAGCGCCAGAGAATCAGCAGGTGCCAGGTCTGCATGAAGTACGGCTAGGGAACCCACAACTCGCATGTCTCCCCACATGTCTCCAGGAGAAACTTCCTCGGGGGCCCCAGGAGCCCCAGCTGTGCTAAGAGATTAATGGTGCTCATTTCAGACTCCAGTTTCAGCGGTCCCTTATGTTTCCATGTGGCTATTCCGCCATCCCATCATTCCTCCCTCTGTTCAGGACAGATTAAGGAAATGCTCCCCTATGGATTTGTTTGGACCTACCGACCTAGATGAAGCCCAGATATTCTTATGTTTTGGAGGATGATGGAGGAGCTGGTTTTATTTAAAATTATGCTAATTTCACAGGAAGGCAAAGAGATGATAAAGGCCAGGTCACAAACTACATTACTGAAAACTTCCCTCATTGGTTAACAGCACGTCAAGCAATTGAAGTCAATTACTCTGTGATACGTTGGGCTTCCGGATGGGTTTTGCAGGAAAAAATAAATAGGCCAACAAATGAAACTAGAGAGTAGAGATTTCCAACATCTCAGAGTGATCCCCTCTGTAATCTGTTTCCCCGTGCACTTTAAATAATTGTAAAGCTGTGACCCAAGGAGAGGTAGAAGAAAACCCACACCGCCAGCCTTAACAGTTCATTTCAAAGCAGAATGAATCATTATGCCAGGGAGGACCACAGTTGCTGAATTCGGGAGATGTCACATTAGCATAGACACATCACAGATGAACATAAAACGTTGTTGTCTTCTGCATTTTTTCAGAGAATGGAAGGGCCTACTTTGGCAACCCTTTTGAAAACTAGCGTTTATGGGGGAAAAATATATTCAATAAGGGATTAAGAGCCTAAGAGCTGTTAATGAATATTGAGGCAGTGATTCACAAAAAAATTGACTCCCCGTTGCAGTGAACTTCCAAGCAGACAGCACTTCCCCAGTCGGGGTCCAGCCAGCCTTCGGTGTGCGCGCACTAATGGGACTGAAGCCACATGGGGCTTCCTCAGGCGCGTGCAGCTCACACAAAGCCTCCTGCCCCTTCCCCAGGAGCACCTGCAGAGCTGCCTCGAAGCCCACCCGGGGACGCTTTTCCCCCAAAACATAATGGCATTTTATACAGGGAAGTGACAGCGTTATCATTACGCACTTGGGAGAAAATTAAGGGCCGGCTTAATTAAACCTGGGTAAGAGGAGTCATTTAAGTCATGGTCACCCCACCAGGAGGATATGGTGCTATTTGAAAAGAAACAAAAACAACCTACAGACTGAATTGTACGTTCCTGTTCCTGGTTTTTACAGAAGCATCTTGTTTTGCCAATTTTAAAACCATTCTTCTTCTTCTTTTTTTTTTTTTGTCAGTATTCTACTAAGGCAGCAGTTTGACGCTTGGCATTAATATATTCTATAAAAGTTTAGAAGATATGTCAATTTATGATGAGTGGTTTTCTGAATAGCAAAGGGATACATTTCCTATTCTGGTAGGGATTCAGGGGCCTCATCCTAAAAATCAGAAAGCTTGTGGGAAATAAATGATGGGAAACCTGCCTTCCTCCTTCAAAAACATGTCATTTTGGAAGAAAAAAAAAAAAACCTGAGGAAATGTCTCGTGAGCACGTGACACTCATTTTCGTGCTTAGTTTCAACCCACTTAAAAATAATTGAGAGAAGAAAAACTCAATTAAAATTTTGTTTACAAGAGTTGTTTTCTTTGCCGAACATTGATTAGCAATGAGCTCTTATATGTAGAATGTATTTCAAATGAGTCTTGCTATGGGCTACTCCCGGGATGGCAATTTATTTTAATACTTTCCAGTAAAAAGGAGGGAAAAAAAATGTACACTTTAAGATGAAAGCAGAATATTTCCTAGTTCGTTTGACCCATATACTGATTATTTTTAATCATACTATGGCATATTAAATATTTTTGAACACCTGAAATTTAAGCCAATTTCAACCTCGTTTATAATTACATTTTCCTGCTTCCCCAGGCTTATTATATGTTGTTACCAAACGTCAAATCTTCTAAAATTTCCTCTTGTTCATTTGTGAATTTGGTCTGGGAGCATTTCCTGAGAAGAGATAGGGTGATAAATAGAACGTTAGAGACATACCTTGCTTGCTGAAGTATTTTTTATTTTTTAAGATTTTTATTTATTTATTCATGAGAGACACAGAGAGAGTGAGAGAGAGAGGCGGAGACACAGGCAGAGGGAGAAGCAGGCTCCATGCAGGGAGCCCGACGTGGGACTCGATCCCGGGACCCCAAGATCATGCCCTGAGCCAAAGGCAAGACGCTCACCCTCTGAGCCACCCAGGTGCCCTAAGTATTTTAAAGACATCAGGATATTATCCTAATAAGCTTGCCAGATACATCTTAAGACACAGGTTGAATTAAGTGGGCGATTTACTCCACGGAGAGCCTGGGATTGTGTTTGAGACTGGTTGTTCACAATGCTGACATTGCAAGAGCCCCTCTCTGAATGCTACACAGTTGTTGCCTTCGGATTTTGAAAAATTATTTTAACTGGTCTAAAGAGCAACACGGTGGAAGAAATCACTCCTTGGGCTAGAAGACTCTGCTCGCCTCACCTGTTTATGTATCAGTGTACTTTGAAATATCCTTTCTGTGTGAAGGATGAGCAAAGCTTTAGGGTGGTTCTAATCCAGGGCTGGTCATGAGCCTTCTCCAACTTTCCTTCCCAGGAGCCCCCTCCCCCACCTCCTGGCTGGAATGCACCTGGATTGTGCAGGGGGTCACAGGGCGGCAGGGGGCCGTCTGTTTCCTCCTGGTCTCTTATTCTCCATGAGTGGAGCCCATCCACGCACCTGTCCAGGTACCCAGCCTCTGTGCTGCGTGTGGTGGTTGGCTCATTCTTTCTCATCTTCCCCAGACCTAAAAACTCAGAGACTCCTTCCTGGGGATTGCTGCGTACCCCACCCGCCCCGGGCCTCATGGCACTTTTGCCCTTGCCCCATACTCTTGATGGCAAACAGCTCCCACTGGATGCCTCCACTGTCTAACGCCAGTCCTTTCTCCACGAGGCAAACTTGATTTTGTTTTTAGAAATGGGTTAAAAATCATTCAATGACCCCTGAAATCCAAGTGACTTCCCGTGGGGTGACAGGCTGCCGGGCTGCCCGCAGCTCACCTGTACCCTCATCCCAGAGGCGTGTCCCAGCTCTGTGACTTGCTCCTCTGCTCTTTCTCCCAGTGATAAGTAAGTTTCTCCCTGCTCAAGTAAGTTTACCTGGGACACTCTGCTCCTTTTGTTAAAAAATATTTTTGTTTGAAAGATGTTATTTATGTGTGAGAGGGAGACAGCACAAGCAGAGGGAGCAGCAGAGGGAGAGGGGGAGAAGCAGGCTCCCCACTGAGCAGGGAGCCTGACGTGGGGCTTGAGCCCAGGACCCTGAGACCATGACCTGAGCCAAAGGCAGTCCCTTAGCAGACTGGGCCAACCAGGTGCCCCCACCTGCTTGTTTAAAGACTGAATGAACTTCTGGGGGAGGGTGTACGAATTTCCCCATGGAGACTTGGAGTCCCTTTCAGTGCTCCCAATTCGACACCTGGGCCTGGCCGCTCTCAGGCTCCCTCCTTGCTCTGGTGAGGTCTCATCACGCCTCCTCCATGCTCTTGCTAAAATGCAAGCCCCTCGAGGGCAGGGCCATGCTTTGCTCAGCTTTGTACACCCTGTGCCTACGGGGAGCTGAGTGCAATATTGATAGTTGCAATATTGATAGGTTCAATGACAGTTCAGTGACTATCGTTAGACGTTAGGTCTGTGCACGTAGGGTTCTCGTGGACAAAATGGTAATAGAAACCATTTCTTATTTCAAAACATTTGAATGTGCCAATGTACCTGCACACCCCGAATCTCCTCTTAACAGTTATTGACAGAAAGCCAATGGATGGTCTTTAACCATTATCGCCCCCTGAAATATAGCTTACTTTTCTAAAACTGAAATTTCAGAAATGATGAGATCCATGAGATTTGGCTGAGAGAAGGCTCCTCACTGAAATGTGACCAGACTCAACTCCTGCCGTAGCCTGTCCTCCCTCCTCACGTAAGAGCTTCCTAGTCAAGATCACGCCGATGAAGTTTGTGTTTATGTGTTTGGTGCTTAGGAAAATAGTCAATGGGACGGTCCACAAAAACTGGATTTTTATCAGATTTTATTTTGAGCCTCTTACAGATTATAATAAAGCAAACCGTTCTGTGTGTTCCAGGGAGTTGCATTAGAGTTGTTTCTATCAACCCACCAAACCGAAATTTGGTAATTCGTTACTTTCATTCGGTATGACCGCAAGGATAGTGGGAAAATGTGGGTTTTGGAGTTGGTTGGAATCTGGCTCTGTCACTTTCCAGCGGGGTCACCCGGGGTGAGTTACACCTACTGTCTGAACCTCATTTTCCTCATTTATAAAATGGGACATAACACCTACTCTTACATTGAAAATTGAGTTAGATTATATGTCTAGCATACAGCAGTCATTATGCATTTATTCTGGTCACATCTTTTTACAACAATTTAATATGAAAAAACATTTTTTTTTTTTTTTTGTCCATAGTAGAATTGTATCATGATTCTTACAGGGCATAGAAATTACTGATTAGAATTATTTATATCTGGCCAATTCATAGTGTCTTTGGGAATGTTATTTTATTTCAATTCTCAAAGTTACTGTAACCTGTTCCCCCCCTCCCCCCCCCCCCCCCACACACACACACAAATCACAATTTCCTACAGGGACATTATCAGGAAGTTCTGCAGGGAACAAAACAATCGACATTAAAAATCAGTCCTCTGCAATTGTCACTGTTATTATCTGCCAGAGACTCTGCATAATGCATTTTAAACCACCAAGACTGGCTGCCACATCCATGTGAAATGCTTGAATTTATGGTGCTTAAATATTTAACGATTCATAGGAGAAAATGTGAGATGTGTCCAATAAATTGCATCCCTTTCTCTAACCTGTGGTTGTAAAGTATAAAGACTTTCAAATGTAACATTTGCAAGATACCTGGTCGGTTATTGAGACCTAAATCTTTGTTGTATTACAAGTTATAATATTGTTCATTATATATAAAATTCTGTGATGACCTCCCAAAACGACTCTGTTTTATGTGGTGCATATATTTTCTTTCAAGCCAAAGCAAGTTTGCTTTTTTGATGTGCCTCACTCCTACTGTGGCCCACTTTGGAGCTGGCTTGGTGGAGAGAATGGGTTTCATGGTCAAGGTGTAGACTGTCGGTGGGAAGGGAGTGGGCAGAGCGTAGAAAGTCCCCCCTTTGAGCCAAAGGACGGGATTTGAGGCGCTGGGAAGGACTGGCCAGCACAGTAGGTGATGGACAAGGAACCAGTTCTCAGGGCCAGACGGTCTGCATCAACCCCTGTTGAGTTGTATGGGCAGTGGGCAGGGGGCTCAGACCCTGTGGAGCTCCGTTGTCCCATTAATTGAAGGAGAACGACACCATCTGCTTCACCGAGTTGTCCTGAGCATTAAACTTAGAGCTACAACAACAAAGAGAAAACAATGTAAGGTCCTGTCACTGATAACCATACCAACTGGAAGCTGGGTAGGCATTGGTGGCCAATAGCTTTTCATGGAATTCCTCTTTTGAAGTAGGGGTATTTGGTCCAGGCTTTCACCTGATAGAAAGAACTGTATTCAGCATTTCTTGAGCACCTACTAAATGACAGGAACCCTGTCATATGGGCTCCCTCTCAACCTCTCAACTATCCTATTTTACAGACAGGAAGACTGAGGTTTAGGGAGAACGAGGAACTTGCTCCGGGCCACGGTCAGCATCCAGGGGACCGTGAACCCTGGCCTGTCCCTAAGGGTCGCGCTCTTACGGGTGGCTGTACCATGACCTCCCGGAAGCTTCCCCGTTTGTGGGTTGGCTGGTGAAACTGAGGGTCCCAGCAAGGTGTCACTCTGAACTGTTGCTACTGCGGCCCAGGCCCAGGTCTCAGATCCTCAGGCAGCCCTCCCCGCTCGGCGTGGACACGGTCCTCAGCCGGCCTCGGAGGGAGGGAGCTGGGGAACCTAGGAGGCCCCCCGTACCTCGGGGGCACTGCACGCTGGCCGGGCCTCTGGAGCCCCTCGATGTGCAATCCAGGTCGGGCCCTCAGGAGCGGGAGAAAGAAGCATCTGGACGTCCCTCCTTCCCTGGAGGCTCGGGCGCTGCGGCACCAGCCAACGTGGCTGGCTTTGTTCCCCCATCAGCAGGTAGGGCACGATGCCGGCTTGCATCTTCAATGGGGAAATACCTGGGGGTTAGGATTCTTTTTTTTAAAGATTTTTATTTATTTATTTATTCATGATAGACAGAGAGAGAGGGGCAGAGACACAGGCAGAGGGAGAAGCAGGCTCCATGAAGGGAGCCCGAAGTGGGACTCGATCCCGGGTCCCCAGGATCACGCCCTGGGCCAAAGGCAGGCGCCAAACCGCAGAGCCACCCGGGGATCCCAGGGGGTTTAGGATGCTATCCGCTAACAGGGCAATTCTAAACCAGGCATCATTTTCGTCTCTTTGGAAAAAGTAAGAACATTTTGAAATGAGTAAAATGTTTTGATCACAAAGGAGTCCCCCTGCTTTACGATATACACGATGCGCGGGGATAACGAGCCCGTGAGCACGGGTGCAGGTTCCCCCCACCCCGGGGTTCGGCCCTCACCCTAACAAGGAGTAACCAGCACCTTCTACATCTGGAACATCAGGCCGGGCCGTTCCGAGCCTCCCAGCCGCGGGCCACGAGCCCTGTGACCGGGACCCTGTTGGCAGGAGGCGAGGGGCTGCGGCTGCACGAGGTGCTTCGGCTCAGAGGTCTCTGCGGAGATGCAGGCGCTCGGCCCCAGGCCACCCCCCTGGGGCTGCGGGATGCAAACTGGAAACAGGCTCCCTGGTTCTCTGGCAGGATGGTTGTCACAATCCTGGCAGGTTAATAGACAATTGTCTTTTTTTTTTTAAGGCTTTATTTGAGAGCGTGCGAGCGAGAGCAGGGGAGGAACAGGAGAGGGACGAGCAGCCTCCACACTGAGCTCAGAGCCCAGCAGGGGCTCAATCTCAGACTCTGAGATCATGACCTGAGCTGAAACCAAGAATCAGACGCTTCACCGACTGAGTCCCCCACATGCCCCTGGTGATCATCTTACAATGCACTTGGGGGCCCCTGGGTGGCTCAGAGGTTGAGCGTCTGCCTTTGGCTCAGGGCGTGATCCCGGGTCCGGGGATCGAGTCCCACATCGGGCTCCGTACGGGGAGCCTGCTTCTTCCTCTGCCTGTGTCTCTGCTTCTCTCTGTGTCCTTCAGGAATAAATAAAAATCTTTTAAAAAATGCATTTGTGCATACTGCATTTGAGAAGGATTTTGGTGCCTGTAAACTACTTGAGATCAGGTTTTTTTCCCCCCACCTCTACCTCCAATTCTCATTATTTTTCCCTGGTGATGAGAACCATAAAGACTGATTTTCTTAGCGAATTTCATGTGTAGATACAGTATTATTAACTATAGTCACCGTGCGCTGTATGTTAGATGCCGAGGAGTCATTCGTCTTATAACTGAGTTTGTATCACCATCTCCCAATTCTGCGCCCCCTCCTGGTAACCACCATTCTACTGTTTTTGAGTTTTTTTCTTCTTCTTAAGATTCCACACATGAATGACTTCATATAGTAGTTTTTTAAAAAGGTTTTTATGTATTTATTCATGAAAGACACACAGAGAGAGGCAGAGACACAGGCAGAGGGAGAAGCAGGCTCCCTGTGGGGAGGCGGATGCAGGAATCGATCCCAGGACCCCAGGATCATGACTTGAGCTGAAGGCAGATGCTCAAACATGAGGCCACCCAGGTGCCCCGCTTCGATTTGCTCTTGCTTTTAACACTTCCCTCCAGACACTGAGCAGGGTATTTAGGAGGGAGTCAAGTGAGAGAAACAACTTCACAACTTCCTGGCAGAAAGCCCGGCCAGTGGGTGAGCAGCTTGTTTCAATGCTCAGAGAAGGGACCCACATCAGGTTGTGTTTACCGAGAGCCATGTGGCAGGGCGCTGCTTCCCGGGTGGTGCTTGTGCGGGCCCCAGATGCCGAGAGCCCCTTTCAGCCACACGAGACGACGGATTTTGATCATCTCATTCATTCTCTTCCCAAGCACCGATATGTGTTACCACCAAATATGATTTCTACTGACCATGTTCTAATTTTCGATGACAAATCCTAAACCTTACATTCAAATCCGCCAGTTCATTTCTGTCATCTGAACAAGATGTCAAGATCACTCTCCCTTGCCCCAAACTTCAATAGAAGAAAAAAAAATTAGCAGACATATCAAAAGCATCCCTGCAAATTATAATGACCAGATTTGGTGGTATAGACAGGGAGTCCTCAGTGGTATTTTCTGGACAGACTGGGATCTTGAATCTTGTGCTGTGACGTGGGGGGAGGCCTCAGACCGACACACAAGGGTGGCGACGCCTCCCCACTTTCTTACCAGTGGGCGTGCTATCTCAGGAAGCTTGGGAAGAGTCTGAAATGCTTTCTAGGGGTAAATCCTTTCCTTCATGGTATTCCTTCCTTGATGGGATTCAAGAAAACATCAAAAAACCATAACAGTGTCCATTAGCAACACGTGTTATCTCTTAACACGTGCCGCCGGGGACGGTATCGATGAGCTGCTGTTTCAGTCCATGGCACTTACTGGTTCTGACATTCCAGCAGAGCATTGCTCGAGGTACTGTGAGGAGACACACAGAGGTGGTCATGGCCCCTGCCTCATGAAGCCTAGAGAGAAAAGACATTGTCGCTGTAGAACACCTAGAAGCAATTCCAAGAGGCCATGGAAACTATGACCAACAGCCAACAGGAGCAGGAGATCATGCTGGGCTGTGGTATCCGGGGCAGGACAGGGCCTGGATGGGCCGAGAGAGGGGAAGAGACTGTCCCGTGTAAAAGCACCTCGTGGTTAAGCCACAGAGGCAGGAAAGCTCCTGCCTTAGAGGGGGAGGCCAGCGAGTGGACGCGCAGACCGTTAGGGGTAACTGGGGATGAGGTGGAAAGGCTGGCTGGAGCCTCATGGTCGAGCCTGTGGAGTGTGACCTTCATGCTTTTGCAACAGAGACAATAAAGCCTACGGAGGTGAGGAGTGCCCAGCACAGGGGTCAATTTTGGAAGATTAACTGGAGGAGCTGAGGGAAGAGGTATTTTAAGTGTTGAGTAGAGCAAGGAATTGAGAGACCTGAACAGGTCCCCTACATAGAGTCCGTGGTTCTAAAATGCAAGACTGGGGGTGGGGTGGAGCAGGAAAGGATCGCAGTGCTCCACGGGAAGGGAAAGGAAGAGCTGAACATACAAGGTTTGCTAAACGTGTCCAGCTGAATACAGTGATTTACCTGATACTGAAGCTCTCAGGAGGAACGAAGCCTGGGAGCGAGGAGGCCAGCGCTGTCACACCGTCTCACGGTCTGTCCTGGGTGGCGGGTCTCATCTCTTATGTAACCGGCCCCCCCAGGGGCAGAACGAGTGTCAGGTACGTAGGCTGGCTCTGCTCCTACCAAACCCTGCCACTCGCTGCCGGCCTGCGCGTGGGCAGCACAGGGCTTCAAAGGATGGAGGGAGCTCAAACTAGCATGTACGACCTTGGCATCACAGGCAGCGCACTTGAGGTCATTACCAGGAAGCCACTGTAACCATCCCCTCACCCTTCAGGAAGATTCTGAACCGAGAGGTCTCCTAAGTTGGCTGACCGCAACCAAAGTAGGGCAACTGGGTGCTTAATGGACAATGGGGAAATTGCTATTAACCCAACTACCAACCAAATTATAAAAACAGCCCTAAATGCTTATTCTCCATTAGAGGTAATTAGTCTAATACACTTGCTTTTGTCTTTCTCAACCCAATTCCAGTTTGTGGACATTGCCTTGCGGATTCCTTACTGCAGGAAAAAATATAAGATGGAAACTGAAAATAAGAAGCATTGGTCATAGGCTAGTCTATCAGGGATAAAGTAACCATAAGGATTTCCAGAACAGCTTCGCTGTTGTGCTAACTGGTTTTTATTTATAACTAGGATGACCTTTCCCACATCTCGAAAGTTGAGTGATATTCCACTCCATAAATAAAGAAGGTGTGCGTATTTTATTACTCATGCCACACGAAATACAACAATGGTGTCTACCTGTATACAAACAGAGTGAGGAGCTACTACCACCGAACTCCTACCAGACTCAACAGCAGTTAAGAAAAATACTTCCATAAACAGTGGTTGGACTTTCAATGTAACAGAACACTTTGGTGGGAAAACATTCAGTGAGTGCCTCCAAGGAGCCAGGGCCAAGCCTTTGGGTGGTGGCCGGGGAGAGAGGGACAGTGCAGAAAGGTAAGACACTGTCCTTGTCCCCGAGCCATTCACACAGTCTACGCTCCCCGCGTCGAAGGCACATGTTTGTGTAGTTGTGCACAACCAGTAACATGGCAAGACATCAGTGCTATCACAGAATTACCTTCACCTCCTGCCAGGAGAAGACAGTGTAAGAATGAGGGTACGTCTAACGGGGGAATGGGAGTCAAACCCGTAGAGCTTGGGAGCGAGAGAAATGACCTTTAACTTGAACATTTTAACATGTTTAAGGCTACCGGACTCGCAGATATGATTTATATTAGAAACACACTGCAAGCAGCGTCACATCGGTTACAAATTAAACCGCGGAGCCCAGGTATCCTTGCGCAGGTCAAAGTGCTCCCAGGACGCGCGGGTTTTCTTTGCTTGTTTGTACGCAGGTGTCAGAGCCTCTCCTCCCAGATCCGTTCAGATCAGGAACCAGACACCAAGCCGCAGAGTTGGGAGGCTCCAAGCTTGTCAAACATGTACAAAGAAAAACTAAGAAAGTCATGTCCCCAAAATGTTAACCTTGGGGACCTAACGTGGTGAGAAGATAGTTGATTTTAAAGTTGTACATGGATTTATTTGTATTTTTTATATTGTGATTTTTTTTTTTCTCAGTGGAGACCTAGTACTTATTCTGTTCTCCTGATTGTATAGTTATTGCTTTACTATCACATAAATCAGTTTTCCTGATTGCAAAAGCAATACATATACATACAAATACACACATTTTAAAAAGACTGCAGTATAAAATCATTAAAAAACCCAGAAAGCAAAATCCTACGTGCTCTAACCCCCAAAGATAAGCTCAGTTAACGTATATTTCCTTCAGATTTTGCTTTATGCATAGATAAGGCAGATATATTACTTTCATAATCAGAAAACTATATACAAATGTTAGAAACATACATGAAAACAGGAGGATCCTTTTTGGCTTCCAACTCTCTTTAGAAATAAATATCTCAGTGACAATAGGGCATCGGTGATACCTGACTTGGTCTTTGTATTCACGAAACACAAGCACCAGGACCCACCTTGAGTGCCGTGGACGGCCTGTGGTTCTAACACTGCAGGGGTCCGGGGGAACCTTGGACACCTGGGCAGGACAAGTGGCTGTTACGGTGGCCATTTAAAAGGCACTTTTTATGAGGGGAAAAAAAAAACCCACCTCAAGAGGGATTTCTCAGTGACCACTTGAACGACTTTGCTTTACTCTGCCTGTAGCACCTGCTGCTGCCCTCCTGACTGGTTAGCTAACACGGGTCCCATCTCTGGGAACCTATCCTGTCGCCGGAGAGGCTGCTGTGAGCCTGAAATGTCGGTGCCACCTGGTAGCTAACAGAGTGTGTAGTGATCACCCACCTGAGGTCCTACCCAAGCTTTTCCAGCCAAACACTCATAAAGGCAGAGCCACGTAAAAACAAAGTCGGTACACAGTCAACACCACCCAGGCGTAAGGGCCCGAGGAGCCGAGGCACTTGGGCAGGGGTGACCCCAATAACGTTGTTACGGGAGCCACATGATGCTCCTGGAATGTCATCACGGCAACGTGTCAGGGAGGACTGGGGATGGCTTGTCACTTCCGGCCAGGTTGAATACTGGGCACGCTGGGAAGAATGGGGGTGCGATCTCCCAAGCTGGAGAAAGTCATAGTCTTCACAAAGAGAACAAGGCAGAGGCACCGCTGAGCTAGCAGCATGAGAGAGGCATGTGGCGACCGGTCCCTGCATGGAGGAAATGCCCTTCTGCCCATGAGGGGGACCAGGCCAGCAGGAGGGCCGCTTCCTGAGGGCTGTGAGCTGCATCCAGAAGGCTGGTTTCCAGACAAGTCGGTGTGCTGGTGCATGGAGACCCAAAGAGGCCATGGGACGATGAGCAGAAACAGATGGCAGGTAAGGCTGCACTCTGCTTTGGTGTGAAGTTGAGGCTTGGGGGATGACCAAATGGGTGGTCAACACGCAACTGGACCACTCTTGTCCAAGATGCTGTGCCACCTCACTGGCTGTCAAATCTGTGGAGCCTCTTCCTTCTCATCTCCTCTTCTGGTGAGAGATGGAACCCGTAGGGCGGAGGGCTCGGCCTGCTATTTCCTGTAGGGAGAAGACACAGGGGAAAGTCAGACACTGTGCATCCGTTGTTCTGACATTTATAGGGCATTGTTGCCCAGGACTTCAAGGGTGAAGAAGAACTGATGGCTTGGGTGTCATCTTTATTTTAGCACGAAGAAGAAGTATGACAAACATATTTCAACTTGAACTGTCAATACTAAACGCCAACATCAAGTAAGTATTTTTAGTGTGGTCCAGTCTACGAATCTAATCCATTCATTCTGAAGATTCCTGACAAAACTCCCCATTTTTCCCCCACCATGTTTTATAATTTATGTCATCTAACGCCTACAGTGTTTACAGCACTTGTTTATTATTTTAAAGTAGCTCATCGCTGTTTCTGTCTTTCCCACCAAGTATGCTGTTTGGTTTCCTTTCATCAGCCTTGGGGCCTCCTTCTGCCCCACTGCCTCCTGCAGTCCTCCAAGTCCACCCCAGCCAGGCGGCATCAAGCCTGCTGGAAACACACAAACACCACCGAGCACCAGGGACCCGAATGCAATGATGACCAATATCTGGGCAGGCAGACAAAAATGCAGGCCTAACATCTGAAAATCATATGAAGGATCATGGACATGATTCCTGAAAAGGGTTTCTGCTCATTCTCCAAGATCGGTGCCTTTTCAAAGATGTTTCCAAGTAATAGGTTGGAAACCTATCGGTAGGTCGATTGTTAAGAAACACTATAGTGAAAAAAAATGTTAGAGAAAGCGCCAGAAACTAAGTCAGTCTTCTCACAAAGGAAGACCAAGGCTGTACGACATCACTTATATGTGGAATCGGAAAAACGGAGCCTATGAAAACAGTTGAATGGCAGTTACCCGGGGCTGGGGAACAAGTGTTGGGGAGCTTCTGTTTAAGGGCACAAACTTGTAACCAGCAGATAAGTCAGTCCTGGAGATCTCATGCACAACACCGTGATGACAGTCAGTAATAAGGTATTACAAACTTCGAGGTTGCTAAGCGACTGCATCAACTCTTCTCAACACAAAAAAGGAACTGATAAACGCATGATACGCTACAAGTGCTGGCTGATGCCGCCGTGGTAATCATACTGCACTATACGAATGTATTAAACCAACAGGTTGCACATCTTATGTTTATGTGATGTATGTCAGTTATGATTGATTTAAAAAAATCTGATTATGGAAAAAAAAATCTGATTATGGAAAAAAATCAGTCTGCTCCGTCCACCACTGGAATTTCAGTGGTCAGATGATGAGAAATTCTTAAAAGGCAGGAAAAGGTAACCCCTCTTTCATTTTGTTGCTGCCCCAACCCTTACCTTTGTTTGGTTCTCCTTTCCTTTGGAGACCACGGGACAAGTACCTGCCCTAAGCCCCCTGCTCACTCGTGCTGGCTGCACTCTATCTACTCCAGGGTTTCTGGGATGGTGTAACCTATGTTGATTCATCAACCTTCATTAAGGGTGACATTCAAACACAGTACGGGCTTATAGGACTTTCACCATAAAGAATTTATGAATACTATTAAGATTAAAGTTTAAGTGATACGGTTTGGGCTGTATATATTTGAAAAGGAATCTCTCTTTTCAGAGTGGCAAATGCCTTGAAATCACAGAGAGGGGCGCCTGGGTGGCTCAGGCTCAGTCAGTTAAGCATCTGACTCTTGATTTCAGCTCAGGTCATGATGTGAGGTCGAGCCACACGTCGGGCTCTGCACTCGGCACCCGGTCTGTTTGAAATTCTCTCCCTCTGCCCCTCTCCTCGCCTTCTTTCTCTCTTTCTAAAATAAATAAATCTTAAAAAAAAAGAAATTACAAAAAAACTCATGAATCCAATTACCATTAGTTTATTGCTTAAAACTGTCATAGATGATGGAGCTCTAAATCCTGCTTTCCCTTAAACAGTTGTTTTCAACAAGAAGACGATTCTTAATTGCACTTGTGAGAGCAGGCCAGCATGTGACACCCATGCCAGCAAGGCAGCAGGGAGCCATGAGGAAGAGCTGTGGGTAGTGTCAGAGGCAAGCTCGACGTGGCATGTGGAGTCTGGGCCACGGGGCATGAGCCCACGGAGGCTGCAGGGGTGCTCAGACCCCTAAAGGGAATCCCAGCCTCTATGAGAAAAAGCCCGAGAGTTCATGTTTCCATGAGGCGGTGGGGAGTCCAGGCTCCATTCTGCTCCTGGGGTCTCAGAATGAGCAGCCTGCACAAATGCACTCTGGACCCACTCACAGGGCATTGGGGGAGAACAGGGCTGAGACAACAGAAGCGCCCCATACTGGAGCAGATAAGTCACATCAAGGAGCAAGGACCACTCCTTTGCTCACAGAGCCTTTTTTTTTTTTTTTTTTTTTTTTACAGATTTTATTTATTCATGACAGACAGAAGCAGAGGGAGAAGCAGGCTCCACGCAGGGAGCCCGGCGTGGGACTCAATCCCGGGTCTCCAGGATCAAGCCCTGGGCTGCAGGCGGCACTAAACCACTGAGCCACCAGGGCTGCCCTTACAGAGCCCTTTTAATGTGCTCTATGTCAGTCAGCTTTGACTGGATTTTATGATCCCAAGTTTACAGATGAGGGAGCTGGGGCTCAGAGCGCATTAGGGACACACATGAGGTCGTGAGGTGGGTCTGAGAGGCAGCAAAATCTTGCCCCCGGGGCTCCTGACTGCAGGTCTGGCTCTACCCCTGCTGTTCCCACTAACCTGCATTGCCATCACCTCTGACCTTTTGCCATCCCAGGTGCTCCTGCCCAAACCCAGAAGGATGTGTGGGGACCTCCTACTATCTGGAAATAGAAAAAGAAGTTCCAGCCTAAAGCCATCGACTCTGCGGTCAACATAGACAGGACTACAAAGTTCCCACATGGGGCCCCTTGGATTCCTGGCTTTCCAGGACCACCACAGGGCCTGGTCCTACCACTAACACAACAACAACAGCACCACCCCATCTGCAGTCAGGCCTGATTTTAAAGGGCATTTAAAATCCCTCAAATTCAGCGCTTCTGCTACCATCGAAGCCACCCGACTGTGCGGAGTATGGCTTAATTGCATCATTTCAGGCTCTGCACATCACACTGTTCTTAATCCCAGGGGTTAATTTTTTTTTTTTTTTTGGAAAGTTCTCAAGTGTCAGTAATCTTTGCTATTTTGAAGACAATAACATATCTGATGTCTGTCATGAACGATGACACCACTTGACACGTCTGTGCCACCCTGGGGACAAGGCCTCTGCTGTCCCATCCAAGTCTCGGCTAAGCTCTGTCTTCCAATTCCCTGCTATTCATTTACTTTTAAGTTTGTTCCTCTGTTTCTAATGTTTGCAGTTGCATCACATGGTCTATTACTTCTCCCCATAGCCTCTAGGATCCTCTGCAGGCATTTCTCAAAGGGTCTTAGAAATGTTTTCGATATGCACTCACATTTAGTAAGCACTCAGAAAAGATGCGGACAGGCGTCTGGCTGGGTGGTAGGAGGGGACGCAGCCCGGTCCCTGGGGACGTAATGAGAAAGGTGTTGGTAGGGCATCAAGAGGTGCTTCTAGCTGTACCTGGAACCAGACAGCAGACTCCAGGCAAGTCTCCATCTCGCAGGTTCTGGGAGGTCGGGGGGCTCATCTGTGAGGGGAGGCTGCCTAGCAAGGTGACTGCTGCGTCCCTCCCACCACTGTGTAGTCTGACCACCTGAGACTAAATTCCAACTCCTCTACTTTTTTTTTAAATTTTATTTATTTAAATTAGAGAGAGAATGAGAGAGAGAGAGAGAGAGAGAGAGAGAACCAGCAGGGGGAGAGAAAGAGTGAGAAGCAGAGAAGCAGACTCTCCGCTGAGCCGGAAGCCCGATGTAGGGTTCGATCCCGGGATCCTGGGATCATGACCTGAGTCAAAGGCAGACGCTTAACCAACTGAGCCACCCAGGTGCCCCCCGACTCCTCTACTTGTGACTACACATCCTTGAGCAAGCTGGTTACCTTCATTAGGCCTTAGTTTCCCTATCTTTACATGAGGATTAAGGACAAACTCCTTCCCTGGATTGTTGAGAGGCAAGAAGAGAAATGTTGCACATAAAATGCTTAGCTGAGCGCCAGGCATGGAGAGGGCCTGATGAGGGCCGCATGTTATAATTTCTCATCTCTAACATCATCATGAATCACAGGGCAGATGTCGACTAGTTAGTTATTGTGAACTGACTCAGTATAAGACACAAACGAAAGGGACAAGAACAGTGACTTCTCGCCAGACAGAGCCCAGTTCTGTTTGAAGCCCACTTGGCAGCGTTTCGTACAACATGCGGAGTTGCTGCTTACCCAGGAATCTGCCTTCTAAGAAACAGATATCCCCCCCCCCCAAAAAAAAAAAGGTAATTAACAGCCTCCAGTTTGCAGCAGCTTTTGTACCACGGAGAAGCCCTTCAGTCACTGGCAAAAGCTGGCGGGCGCAGCCAAGACCTCCTCTTCTCTGCCGAGTTAAATCATGCACTGAACCCTGACAGGCCTGGGTGTGACACCCCTGCTCTGGTGAACTTGGTACAGAAGATTAGTATTTATGAGCCCTGCCTCCGCATCCCGGTAAATGGAGGTCAGCTCTCAGTGTTAACTCAGAGAAACAGTGAGCATGCTTCAAAGAACCTCAGGAACAGTGCCCGTTTTCAGATGATTTAGCTCAATTATAGCACCAGTAGTGAGATCATAAGATTTATTGATTCATGGTTCTTGATGGAAAAATTTTCACTTCCCTACCCTTATGTATAATGCAGTAACCTCTGCATTTTACATCTAAGGGAGGAGAAGCAATTTCATCCAGATAAGAATTGCTAAAAAGAGCACCGCGAGTTGATGGCCAGTTTCCCTCCTGTTCGCCATCCCTGTAAATAGAGGTGTTTAATTTGCTGGTATTCACAGATCCTGCCCATGATCTGATGAGCGCTCCATACCATTCAGGGAAATTACACTGATGTGAGTCACAGGATGGCATATCATTCGCTTATATTAGGAAGCTAAAGAGGCAATCACTTTTTTTTTTTTTTAAACCAGGAAACCTTTAAATAAATCACCAGTGTTCTCAGGGATCTCTACTGTCAAATGAGGGCAGCAGCATGGGTCCCACATTAGCTCTTTGAAGGTTACTTTATTAGAATTCCATGAATTACAAAGCTCCCAAAATGCCTTCTGAAAGCACGGTTGCTAAGTCATTTACTGACAAAGACCAAACAAGCTGGAAGGAATTCCAAGTCCAACAACTTGGCATGATATTCTTTGAAAAAGGGAGATACTTAAGGACATAAGACCACTGTATTTTCTGAGTCGCTAATTATAATGTCTGTTTGTCTATCTATCCATCCATCCATCTACCTACCTACCTACTATCTATCTCTTCAAGAAGAGTTTGAAATTCACCTAAAACCTCATAACTCCACAAAAATGGAAGCTTCATTATGGTATACAGGAAAGGTAACATCTAGAAGTGACTTGAGAGGGGCTCCTGCGTGGCTCAGTGGTTGAGCATCTGCCTTTGGCTCATGCACTGAACCCTGACAGGCCTGGGTGTGACACCCCTGCTCTGGTGAACTTGGTACAGAAGATTAGTATTCATGATCCCGGGGTCCTGGGATCGAGTCCCACATCGGGCTCCCTGCATGGAGCCTGCTTCTCCCTCTGCCTGTGTCTCTGCCTCTGTGTGTCTCTCATGAATAAACAGATAAAATATTTTAAAAAAGAAAAGAAAAAGAAGTGACTTGAGAGAGAAAATAATCCCATTTCTACTCCTCAACCAATCAGCTCAGCCACAGTGGAGATATTTCTTTGTTCTGAAATGGTATCTGGAATTTCAAAAGGAGAAGCTGAAATGGAGACCCACTCAGTTGCTACTTTCCCTGTTGTACTTTTCTCTCTGATCTATAGTCAGTTTATTTTGGAAATCTTTATGTTACAACATACTTAAAATAAATAGGTTAGAATCCAGCTAGCTATTCAAGTAACCTAAAATATTCGGTCTACCATGTCAAGTCTAGTGTTTCTTGCAATACAGACAATGCATGGTCTGATCTCTAGAACAGAAAGTTCTGGAGACCAGGAACGTCTGCTGGGCCACTGCTACACACTCACCTTACATATTCTCCCTCCTTTTAAAAAAGAGCACAGCTTGATTAATTTTCGTGAACTGGACATGTGGGGCCAATATCCAGATCAAAATACAGAACATTTCCAGCATTCATAAGCCTCTCCGTGCACCCTTCTAGTCACTGCTCCCACACTCAAGAGTATCCACTTTCCTGGTTTCCAACGGTGTAGATTCTTTTGTCTATTTTTGTGCATAAATGGATTCATACAATATGCGAGTTTTGTGAGTGGCTTCATTTTATGTTATGTTTGTGATCCATATTGTTATATGTGGTTTTTATTTTACTTACCCCTCCGAGTACAATGTCCTGGTCTATTTATAGACAGAGGAAATGAGGCCTAAGGATTTTCAGTAACTCGCTAAGGCCACATAGCCAGTCAGTGGCTGGGTCAGGACTCAAACCCAGACAGATCCCTTTCTACTTCCATCCAGAATTGAGGTATACCAGTTGTCTTCCTTAATCCCAAACCAGACTCTGTCAACCTGAACAATACCGTCGCTTTAATCATGACTTGGAAGCAGGATCTGAAGCTTGCCTTCTGCCTTAGATAGGGCTCACTGCAAACAGAAACCTTTCTTGGGTAACTGAAGGGATCTGGGATTAGGAGCTCCTTTGATGACGTATATAGTTTTAGCAACAGGCCCAGCTCCAAAGGGCAGCCTTGGTAGTTAACTATCAAGTATTTTTTTTTTCTCAAGTATTTTTTAAACAGAAAACAGTGTATAACTTCTTAAAGAAATAGTTTGATGCACTTTCTACGTCACTGTGCTGGAGCAGCAAGGGAGGGAGGAGAAGCTGAGTGTCCACCTGTCATTAGCAATCCCTGTAACACAAGGCTTTCCTTTATAACTGGAGTATAGTTGACACACAATGTTACACTAGTTTCTGGTGTACGACACGTGATTCAACAGTGCTGTGCATTATGCTCTGCTCACCACAGGGCAACGATCATCACCACACCACGCTACTATAACACTAGTGACTATATCCCTTGGGTTATGCCTTTTATTGCCATGGCTTGTTCATTCCAGAACTGGATTCCTGTATCTCTCAATCCCATTTACCCATTTTCTCCAACCCCTCTCCTCCCTTCCCTTCCTCTCTGGCAAACATCAGTTTGTTCTTTATATTTATGGGTCTGTTTCTGCTTTTTGTTTGCTTAGTCATTTATTTTTTAGATTCCACATGTAAGTAATATCATATGGTATCTGTCTTTCTCTGACTCACTTCACTTAGCATCATGCCCTCTAGGTCCATCCATGTTGTCACAAATGGCAAGATCTCCTCCTTTCTTTCATGGCCGAGTAATGCTCCACTAGATATTATATCACATCTTTATCCATTCATCTATCGACAGACACTTGGATTGCTTTTGAAATGTATTTTTGTAACATATGAATGTGAATTTTAATACTAAAAGACTTTCCTCTTTTAAAAAATCAATGTCTTAAATCTTTTGAAAATTCCCTCATCATCTTATACTTTGTCAAGATGGATTTTCATAACACTAAAAATCTTTTTTTTTTTTCAGAAATGATTTTCAAACACCTTTTACATTCATTTAATGATGCTTTAGAATGTTTCAAATTTTCCTTGATCTAAAATAAAACGCGGTTTGGTCAACAACCTGGAGGTACTTCAGTTTTATCCCTATCAGCTGATTCTGGAAACTGAAAAGAGCTCGACTATCTCTGAGAATATCAAGGTACTTTGGGATTGTATTTTTTTTTTTCAACTCAAAATCATCTAGGGATATTTGTTGGCTAAATATATGAAAATCTTGGAAACTGGACACAGGGCTCCCTGAGGGCAGAGGCTGTCTCTCACTTCTGTATCCTTGTTGTCTACTACGTCTGAGGGGCTGTGTGTGTCTGGCTGGGATGACAGAAAACAAACGTGAGCTTTGTCTTGAGACACAGATTTGAGAACATACTTGACGACAAAAAAAAGGAAGCTGAAGGTAGACCTTCCCATCTGCGAGGAGGGAGGGGGTTCTCATCAAACACATCTATATATGAGTATGGACAATGCTAGAAAAAAGATAACAACCCTTTGGGAAATTGAAATTCCACAGTCCTCTCCGAAGCTCCAGGACCCATGCTGGCTGGTCTTCGGAGGGCGGCTGCCATCCCCCCTGTGTCCTGACATCTCTGATGGAGATTCCACACCTGCCCACAGACAGGGCCATGGGGCGGGGTGGGGGTTGGGTAACGCACCTGGGTAATGCTGTGGATACATCCCACCCAGCCCGCATCTGTGCTGGACTCCACTCTGGGAATCCTCAAAGACATAAAGGATTCCCCACGTCCAAGTGGCATCTGCACCAGTCTCCAGACTCCTTGGCCCTCTATGAGCTCTGACCCTCGGGCCTTTAACTCTCAGGCAGAAGCTCCCCATGGGGGAAGGACAGGCAGGAAGGGACTCCTAGTGGTCTCCTCAGAACCTGGATACAAGTCCCCCTGCCAACAACACCCCATGCTTCTGTCTTCGGATTTTTTGGTTTTGATTTTTTACCTTCATAACTTTCAATGTCATTATTTTTTTTAAAAAGGAGGGGACAGTAGGTAAGAGAGTCTTTAAACTCTAATAAATTGAACTACACAAGATAAAAGGTTGCCTCTTCCCAAGATACACAGAGTGCTTCCCACAGCCCGCCAGTTGCTGTGGTGTTCACCCTAAAAAGTAGTCATGGTGGAAGCCTCCCTTCCTGGCTTTCAGCAGCCCCAGTCCTATGAGCAGAGTTTCCAACAAACAGCAACCAACTGGCCACTGAAGGCAGAAATCAGAGCCACAGCCCCTTAATTGTGCAAATGCAAGATGCCTAGACAAAGCCAGACAGTCTTGGAGGTACTATGAACTGGAGAGTCACCCAGTTTGCCGCTGTGGCCTTTAAATGTCAGTGTAAAGAATAAGGAAAACCCTGTTAAAATGCAGATTACAAGATCCCAATGCCAGAGATTTTTGTGCATTAACTGGTGGCTGGAAACTGCACCTTAGTGAGCACTCAAGTGATTTTGTTGCAGGTGGTGTCAAATCACTGAGAATTGCCATGGAAAAGATCACACCTCACCAGACCTAGGTTCACATCCTGACTCCGCTAGGGCCTTGGATAAGTCACTCCCTTCCCCAGGCCTCGGGGTCATCTGTGCCACACGGGTGCCGGACTAGACACTTTACACTCTGCACAGAGATGCCATGACTTGTTTGGTTTCCAGTGAGACATCCGGTTGACTGGCCCATGATGGGAGAGTTCAATGGGCCACACCAGCCACCAGCCTCCTCCTCTGCTGCCTGCAGCCTGGGCAGCTACTCAGAGGACCCTGCCTGCCCTGCTGACCAGCCTGGCCATGACTTCCAGCAGCTGAGCACACAACTGGCCATGCTATGCTCCTTGGCTCTACGGCCTCTAATTCAATGGGTCTATTTCCTCCTCTCTGACATTTTAACTTTTCGTAAACTTTTAATTTTGGAATAATTTTAGATTTGCAGGAAAGCTACAAAGATAATACAGACAATTCAATTCCCCCAATGTTAACATCTTACATTACCATGGTGTCGTTGTCAAAACGAAGGAATCGTTTCCAGGGATAAGTGCATTCCTATTAACTGAATTCCAGACTTCACTCGGATTTTACCAGTTTTTCCACTAATTTTCTTTTTCTGTACTAGGACCCAAGGGCACATTTAGTTGCCTTGTCTTCTTAGCCTCTTCTACTAGTCTGTGGCAGCTTCTCCATCATTCCTTGCATCCTATGACCTTGATGATCTGGAGGGGTACCGGGCCAGGCAGCCTGTAGAATATCTCTCAGTTTGGTTTGTCCGATGTCTTTCCTCACGGTTGGACTGGGGTCACGGTTCTTAGGAAGAAGGCCACAGAGGTGAGGTGCCCTTCCCGTAGCATATCCAGGATTCCTGCTATCAACATGACTAATCACACGTGATGTATGTAATCTTGAGCACTTGGGTAAGTAGTGTTTGCCAGGTTCCTCCGTTTTTAAACTTTTTTGATGAGTTCTGAGGTAATAAAGCTTTGACTCTTGCCACCAAGGGTTACCAGGATAAAATGGAAGAAACAGGAGTAGGTAGGTCAGGTAGGCTTCGTCACCTGTTTGGAGATAAGTGGATATGTGTGTGGTGGGGGAGGGGGGCCGTCCCTGACCTAAGCCGGGCTCTAGGTCTCTGAATTGCAGGTGAAGTGGTTCTCTCACACTGGTGTCAGTGTACGAAGCGAGCTGTTTGAGAGACTTTCCAATTCCGTAGGCTTGGCATGGAACCCAGGCCACTGTATTTTTAATGAGCTCCCAGGTGATCTTGACCTACACTAGCTCTGGGGACCCACTGAGCTACTGCTTAGATTTGTCTTGCAACCCTGGTTTCGCGTTCCAGTTTTTACACTTGCCAGCAGGTGGACCCAGAGCCCTGTGACACCGAGTCCGCTGAAGAAAACTAGGGCAAATTCCAGTCAACAAAGCATTCCGCATCGTAAGCAGAATTGGGGTTATTTTGAAACAGATGGGCTCTACAGAAGCTGCTGCACTGAATATTATGGAGTTGTTTATTGTCTCGATGGTCTGAAACTGGGGACTATTTGCCAGCATCTAGCAGTTTCCATGTCCTATCAGACTTCTTCAAGAGCAGACAGGACTGACGAGGCCCTAGGAGACGGTCAGACAGGGGTATGGATGTGGATGTGGAGACAGATCTTTTAACCAGCTCTGAACTCAGAATCCACTCCTGCTGCTGTGCTTGCTGCCTTGCATCACGGAGTGCTTTTTACTGCACTGATCTCTATCACCCTAACTCCAAGTTAGAAAAGATAGAAAGATACAATCTGTGGTAATAAGATGATCTTCGATGTGGGAATACTAAAAATGATTTATTGTAAAACCTAATCAAAGTGGTTCTGTTTACCGGTCCACATTTTCACCCAAACCCCCACTTACACCTGCCCCCCATGCTCTTTTCCTCTGCCTCTTCTCCTTGTGCCACCCCAGAAGATCACCAGGAGAGAGGAAGCGAGATCAAGAAGGGCCTTCTGGTGCTCATTTGGACCGTGCCTGATGCAGTGGTTCAAAGTGTGTAGGACCAGGACTTTTAAAGGGAGTATTCTGAGTTCTGGAAATCTGCAAAGAACTCTGGCATCGACGGTTCCTCCCTGGAGGGTGTTTTTAATTCCTTATCCTATGACCCCAGACACTTTGCTGCTGTCCTGGCCAACCCCGGCCCAGAGGGGCCACGAAGGGGTCTTTGAAATTGGTGGCTTGATAATTGGTGGCCTGGCTGTCTCGGCTGCTGGGCAGCCCCCAGTGATCCAAGGAATGTGGATGCAGGGATGTGCTTCCTGGTCGATGGGGCCCTGCCTGAGGTGGTGGGTCCCTGACTGCCTGGGCCAGCACCACCCCTTGGTCCAAGAGATAAAATGCCAGGTGCATCATCCACCCCCATTCATGCTCAAGGGGAGGCTCTTCACTCAGAAATAACAAAATGCCCAAGGCTATTGTTTTTTGCTTGGGCTTTCAAAGCCCCTGCTCAGACCGAGAGAAGCATTTTTGATGACGTTTAGGCCTACTTCATTTTTTTTCTCACTCTCTCTGCCTTAAGTTCCAAATCATAGACAGCTCATGTTTCAGCTCTTTAAGCAAAGGCCCAAAATAATGTTTTCGTTGACTTTTGAAATCACAGACCATTTAAAACTAGACAATATTTCACTCAAAAACCTCAATCTTCTGAAAACACCGTTTGGCCTTTGGGTATGAAAATACAAATAAACATCATCCCAAGGAATCAAGGAATAAGAAAAAAAACATGGAGAGCCTATGTGGGGAGAACTTTGGAGAGGGACAAGGGAACTTAGGGTAGAAACCTCTGCTGAGAGGAATCACTGGGAGGGGTGGGGGCAGCAAATCCAGGTGGCCTGGGGCACCCACTGCAAGTAACCGTGTGTCAGGAGAAACAAGGCTGTGCAGCTTGGGGAGGCACATAGGCTGGGACATCTGGCTCCTAGGCTCAGTGGCCATAGGAACCAGGTCCCACAGCCACCCAACGCGTCCATGTCACAGTCCTGCAAGAAACATGGCCTTTGGAAGCACTAAAGGCCAGATACTGGATCTAGAACACAAAATCCCACAGTTTGATGTGGGAGAGCGAGGTGAAAGGCAGATCCTAGGTTGTAACTTGGGAGATCCCAGACCAATGTCTGTGGTGGGACCCAGGAATCTGCATTTTTCTCTCACACCTAGAGTGAGCTATTGGCCTGACTTGGAGAAACTTGGATCAGAAGAATCCCACACTGTATTCTGGGGAGTCATCTGGCCTTGAGCATTGGCACCAGCAGCATGGCTGGTAGGGTCTTGGGTTGTTAATGCTCAATCCCGGATGATGTGTGACCCAGCTCTCCTGAAGATACCATATATACATACCATTATGGTGCTGCCCTGAAGATTCCATCAGTCATAACATCAGAGTAAATGCAACTGGCCCAGAATCCCCCATCCTATTCTTGGAAAGAAGCAGTTCACCTCTAGATCCCTGGTGCTAGGTACACGGTGGGTGCATCACAAATGTTTGGTAAATGGGCAAAGAATCAACTAATTTGCCATCGGGGCTGGGCACAGAGGGGGTCAGGATGACCCAGCCAGGACAGCGGGGCCAAAGCACACTGAGGGAAACATAGGTAAATGGTGGCAGGAAGGAAATTTCAAGGTCTGGGATCATGGTTTTTGGCTTGGGTCACTAACCAGCTCCCAAACCCTGAGCCATTCATGGGTGAGGGGAGGCTACACACCCATAGGCTGCAGAACACAATTCAGTTTGTTTCCTCCATGAAATTCCTGAAGTTTTCCTGGGCTCTGGGGTTCACGATACTTTAGGGAACTTACAGTAGCTACGAACAGGCCGAGATAGGAAATGTATTACGCATATCCAAGCCCAACGCATCTTAAACACTTAAAAAGTTCAAATTATTTCTGCTTTTCTAATGCCATAGGCCTGATTAGTGCATAACCGCATGTCCAGAGATACTGATATCAACACAGAACTGAAAAACAATCCCTGACCTAGGAAACTGTCCCTGAGATTTTTGATGGCCAAGGGGAACATCGTGATTCAAAGCTCTCACGAAAGCTGAAAGCCGCCTGCTTCCTTCATGGCAGGTGGGGCGAGGGGAAGACAAAACGCTCTGAGAAGCCCTGTCACGGGGTGTGCCATGGCTGGGGTCCAAAGTGTGTGGGTGGGCGGGGGCAGGCTGGGGGCCTCCCAGGGAAATAAGCTCTACACCCAGCCATGAGCAAACAAGAAAACGTGAACACTAGAGCTAGATGGTTTTAAAAAAAGGGTGGGGGGGGGGCAAGAGAGGGAGGAGGTGGGAATAGGGAAAGAAGGATGAGACACCCTTGTCCAAAGTATGACGGCCAAGAATTGTGAATGGTGACAGTTGGCGGCTCAGAAAATTGGGGTGGGCTCCTCTCCCAATCTACCAAGGTGTCCATACCAGGAAGGTGAGAACAGCACAACCTTTGAGACTTTCTCAGTGGATAAGTCCCGTGAGATGAGTGGCTGAGAGAGGCTGTGGGCGGTGGGGGGTACACAAATGGGCCTTGGTCTCGGTGTTAGAGCCGAGAAAGTCTTCGTGTAGGTCAGGGTCCACCTTGAGCTGTGGCACTTGCGGATTTCTGGGATGTGATAAGCTAGCCCACAAGTACGATGGTTGTTTAAAAAACATGCTTGCTTCTTCTGTATTCGATGGTATTTATTTAGCCTAAGCCTGAGCCTAAGTGCCACTTTCTTGAGTGTTCTTTCTTGAGGTCTGGTCAACTCACTGCCATCCACACTGCATTCTGATCATGTGCCCCATTAAAGAGTGTGTGTGTGTGTGTGTGTGACACACACACTTTCTCTATCTGTCTCTCTCTCACACACGCCCCATGACTGAAACATCTCTCCTACATGAGCCCTCCCCTCCCGGCCTCGGGAAGGCCCGGGGGGCTTTCTCAGACTGTTCTCACACCCCTGAATCGGCTGCCTCCAGCTGACCTAGAATTTGCTCCAAAAGGATTCTATAATGGCCTTTGCTGTGGAGAGGTACTCAGTAACAACAAACAGTGACTTATTCTTACAGGTTTGTTAATAATTTCTAGCAGAATAAAACTTACTTTATGAACATTAAGGGAGACCACAGGACTAAACTTTCCGAACCTGAAGTGCCAAGTGAGGAGTCTAAAATTATCTTGGAAAATGGATGTAAGTGAAGGGAGGGAGTATGTTGCTTTCTGAGCCTCCTCTCTGGACGTATCTCAGTGTGTGCTACGGACAGATTAAAAGCTCCTACGGGAAGGCCAGTCTATGGTTTTAAGGAAGCTCTGAAGTTTTGATCGAGTGTGAACAGGGATTCTGTATGAGATGTGTCTAGTCCACCACAAAAATCATGGGTTTTCCGAGCAAGGACGGGGGTCACTTGGGATGGTGGCATCCAACTGGCTCATGTTGGAGATGGGAGACAGAAGCACAGGGAGGGTAAGTGGTTTTCCCGCTGATGCAACTACAGCAGCAGAGAGAGAAGCCAGGTCCCTCCACTGTCTGTTCCTAACACTCGGCTTCTTTATTTTCTCTTTTAGGCTCATTTCATCCTGCATAACCCACACCACCTCCCTTGTCAAACCTGGAGTGGACACTGGTGTCTTACAAAAGTGCCCTTCTGCTCCCTGGCTCTGCTGGGGACAGTGCAAGGGAAGGGTTTCCCGGAGCCAGATGGACCTGAGTTTGAATACCACCCCTGCTCCTTGTCCTGCGCCCTTGGACATGTTACCCTCCTCACTGACCTTTGACTTTGTTATCTGTGAACTGCAGAAATCGGCTTCGTAGATGTGCTCAGAAGTGAACGAATCAGAGGCTGTCAGCGCCAGGCCCCAAACCATCGAGAGTAAGTGGTACCTGTTATTTTACTAATAACCCCCTTTCCAGGCAGCCCCATCCCGGGAATGTTCCCTC
The DNA here is from genome assembly GCF_048418805.1 of Vulpes vulpes. Lineage (NCBI taxonomy): Eukaryota > Metazoa > Chordata > Mammalia > Carnivora > Canidae > Vulpes > Vulpes vulpes. The sequence continues at coordinate 11,886,899 of NC_132788.1, forward strand.
CATACAACCAGTTAATCACACATACCCAGACCCTAGTCACCCTGGACATCTCCCTCTTCTCACCTGGCCCTCTGTGACACAGCACCAAACCCTGTCATTTTAACCTGAATGGTCCTCGAACTCATCCATTTCTCTCCATCTGCCCCATCACCACCCCTGCCTGAGCACCTGTTTTGGGAGCCTGGACTGGCATCTGAGCCCCTAGATGATCTCCTCACATTCTCTCTGGCCTTCCTGCAGGCCATTCCCCACACACTTGTGGGAGAGCTTTTGGAAAACATGCACCTGATCCAGTTCATCCTCTGCCTGCCCAGGGCTTCCTTTTCTTTAAGTATAAACATCAAAATTTGTACCCAGCCCAGGACACCTGCCTTCCATCCCTTCCCACTCACTGCTTATCCTTTTCCAACAACCAGCACAAACACTGGATCCTCAGGAAAGGGACTGTATCCCCTGAACCCTCCATGAGGTCCTCTGCCCTGGGCTCTCATGGGAGCATGTCCCCTTCCTTCAAAGCACATGACTCCCCCATTGCTAATTTGACAGGACTCATTATTTCAGGAATGTGCATCCTCATTGGGCTGTGAGCTCTGTGGGTAAGAGGAGTGAGGGGTTGTGTTCACTTTCTCTAAGGATGAATAAATAAACAAACAGATGCATGACTGAGAGGGAAGGAGGGACAGAGGGGCAGCGTAGTAACTACTGTCCTCATTTTATAGATGGCCAAACTGAGGTTCCAGAAGGTGTGTGATTTTCTGAGGTTTCAGAGCCAGCAAATAATATGGCCTGGATGCCAGGGGTTGGATCTAAGCTTAGTGTTCTTTCTCTGTACACCACCAGGTTGCTCTGGACACCAGCACCCACATCTCTCCCTTTAAAATCCAACTTTCTTCACTTTAACCAGTGGCTCAGCAAAAAAATTTGTGGGTTTTTTTTTTTTTTTTTAATGGGAGGCTATGAGGGTATGGGAGGGGCCGTAATTGGTACATGAAAAAAGAAGAAATTGCAAGTTGATACATTGGATATTCTAAGCTAAGGAAAAAAAAAAAAAAGACCATGAAAAGGCACAGAACTTGTTGCTATTTAGACCAAGTATAACCACGTTTCCAGAACTGTTTCTACGGGTCTGAGGATAGTAGATTAAGGGCAACTGACTTGGCAAAAGGCCTAGACCTGTTTTCAGATGCTCTTAGGTTAGAAAAAATAAGGACAGTTAAAAAGCCCCAATGAGGACACTATACCAACATGACTGATAAAAATGGAACAGACTTCTATGAGTCATTTGTAGCTTTAAATACTATAGAAAAAGAAGAATTTATAAAACATGCCCAAACAGCCTCCCTTTGATGTGGCGAGCCCTTTTAAAACCACATTGTTCAAATTTATGTTAAAATGCAAACCCTTCATGTTTACAATGGTACTCTTGGAGGAATGCAATATAAAAGTACAACTGTTAAATTTCAAAGACAAGACTTATAACCCCAGAACAATAGGGCATTCCCAGTGCAAATTTATGAGCTGTTAAACCTCAAAAGGTTTCTTCAATTAGCAGTGAAGGCTTTTGACATATTTGCAGCCTGATATAGGGGCTGCTCTTTATATAATTTGGGGTGCACTGCTTTTATCAGAACTTTTCCTTACTTTTATTGACCTCGGCCGAGAACTATTGTGCTTCTCTCTGCACAGCGTTTGATCCTGCTAATTATGCTGTGAGGCCGGGACGGCATTTCACGGTTTACCATTGCTCCTGGGGCGCGCTACAAATTATACATAATGCATTGCATTGTAATTGCTGCATTGTGAACTTGGCTCGCCTTTCCAACATAAAATACCGACATCCAAGTAGTTTTATTATAAAAAAAAAAAAAACATAAGGGATTCTTTCGGATTATAAACATCTGAAGACATAACATTCTCATGAATTCCAGCTGGCTATTTTGGACACACAGAGGGCAGGCCAGGCTGAAAAGCAAAGCAAATATACTTCATATTAATGTTTACAGAGAAAAAAGAGGAGGCAGTCATAAAGGCAAGACTCGACTGAATGCAAAACGAAACGGAGAGGGCACAAGCTGAAGTGGGGACAGAAGTCCAAACCGAGGAAGCAGAGATGCACATTCTCGGGATGGTCCCTTCGCCTCACTGTGCCTGGAGGTCCTCGTTTCAGAAACAAAGGCGCAGAACCAAATGACCACAAAAGTCTCCTTTTCCCCCAAGACAGGGGCCTCGGGAGAGCGGTGGCTTGTTTTCCGAGTCCAATTTGTAGGAACCTGTGTCTTGTACCAAACATGGGGTCTTGTGCCGGTGCCCTACTGCTTTGCTGCCCCTTAGAATAAGACAATGCCTCCTCTTTAAGGGGCAGGAGGTGGGGTGGCTGCATGAATGGAGCTGCAAGTTTTCTCTATGCAGTACCACCAGGTGGAAACAAAATCACAAGAATGACATCATGGTCAGTGAGGCTCACTGCCGCTGCTTGCACGCCCCGGGCCAGAAGTCCCGCCCCAGACACCCCACAGCTGGCTACCTGGAGCTCCGGGCCTGCGGTTCCTGTACCAAGCAACACCGAAGAACCAGGCGACTACTCATCCTCGCTTCTCCCCTCTCTCCAAAATGAGACGGTAACATGATCTATGAATTCAGACCAGTTCCTTTTCACCTCCTTTCAGGGTGAAGAATGTTCTAGAAGAGCTTAAGTGGAGGTGGCACTCAATCTGAGCACATTCTGCACCAGTGAGATGCCATGATCAAAGAAGGGGCTTTAGGAGTGTGGTGAGGCTGGGGTGGGGTGGGTGTGGGTCTTAGTAATTCCTGACAAATCATCACGATCTGAGGACATGCCCATCCCTTGCTCGCCACAGTGGCTGCAGTTAGGAAGTCAATGACTGGGCATCCTTGTTTCTCTTGCCTAATAAGTGGGCGGGGGGTGGGGGTTATGTCCAAGATCCAGGATGAGCGGAGGGCACAGGCTGCCCCTGCAGGCCCTGCCTGGTAGCTATGTTTGGGCTGGCCCCCAGGGGACAGCGGCCAGTTCTATCACACCTCACAGTGTCCCTCGTGCCAAAGGCTCGGGAGGTCACATCCTTGCTCCAATCCACACTGCACCTGGTCTCCAAAGAATCGAGACTTGTAACCAGTCAGGTGGGCCATGCCAGTGGAGGCGGAAAGGCTGACTACTTGAACTGAGCCCACTAGTGGGACTGCTCTCGTATTTTCTCCGTTGCTCAGACCTAGAGAAGGAACACAGCGCCTCGGCTTCAGTCAGCTTTACTCCTGCAGCCAGACGCACTCAGCAGAGCCCTTGGGGGCGCGTTTTCAGCTCTTGCTTCCTGTGGGCAGAGGCGGAACTTGACTTATGTGTATGGCGATCTCTTCTTAACTATTTGCTAAATCATATGTAGTTTCTATAGGCATCACCTCAACTTTTAATGTGCCCAGATAAAAGGCAATAGTTGAGGAGTCTATGTTTAGATCATTGTTGAAAATTCTAAGCCTAATAGATTTTCAAGAACTCCTTCTTTGTGTAGAAATACACCCATGTCCATGCCCTTCTGCACTAGGCAACGTTGGACGGTGTCTTTGCATCCAAGCAGACTTCCCTGTTCTGCACCAAACTGCCGCCTTTCATTAAGAGCCCGGGTGGCTCAGTCAGTTGAGTGTCTGCCTTCGGCTCAAGGTCATGATCTCAAGGTCCTGGGATCAAGCCCCATGTTGGGCTCCTCGCTGAGCGGGGAGTCTGCTTTTCCCTCTCCAGCCCACCCCATCATGCTCACTCTCGTGCTCTCTCTCAAAAAAAAAATAAATTCTTAAAAATAAAAAAGAGAGAGAAAAAGATTAACCAACAGTTTCTGCTATCTAGCTGGGATTGACCTGGCTTCTGAGGGCTCCTAAGGGAAATGAGAATGTCAGGAAAATCAAGAACTGGCTCACTCCAGGAGGAAGGCCCTTCCTCAAGGAGATGACCACTCCTGAGTGAGGGCCTCAGGGGCATCTACTCCACTTGGTCCTGTCAAAAAGCATTTCTCCTTATGCTCTTTTATCCTCTTGACACCACATTAATCCCTCGGAGACCCCACAAAAGCCTGGGTCTGAAGGCTCATGTGTTAGAAATGGAACTGCCAATTAAAGGAAAGGAATAAGCTGCAGCTTTAAAAACACAACTCCCCCCCACTAGGAGACCCGATGTTCCCCCTGCCCTCCATGGGGTAACAGCAGTGAAGGAGTTGGGGCAGCTGGCACTGATGTTGGTCCATATGTAGCCATCAGACCAGCCGACCCAGGCCTCATCTGTGCCACGGGAGCCCAGTCTAAAGAGATGTATGGCCTAAAAACGGTAAAGGGGGCATCACGTCACCTACCTGCAAGGCCAGGGACCCTCCGGGAGCAACTCCAATTATAGGACAATGCCCTTGTCACCACTGCCATGATGGGTCACTCACTGCTGGGAGCAGGCCCCCACCTTGCCCTCAGTGATGGGTACCAGTCATTAAGAGTATCCTCATGCCTGGAAGGAAATCCCTATGCATGTCACTTCCGGGGTAAACTTCTATTTATTTTTCAACTAAATAGAAGAATCAAACAGCCAGATGTCCCTTCTGTACGTCTTTATTAACCAACAAGAGACCTGACAGCTGTCACCACCTGGATCTTCGGGACTCAAAAAACGCAACACACAACACCGTGGGGCCAGGCCCTGGCTCAGCTGAATCACATCCATAGCCTACGCTCACCACTGCACCCAGAGACCCGCTGTTCCAGGGCCTGACACTGAAAAGGTCCTGGGAGTCAAATGTTAACTCCAGGAAAATTTGGTGGAAAGTCAACGTGCTCTCAAATTGCGGTTCTACTGCGTGATGATCCACCTCGTCTGATAACCTTTGGCAAACTAGGAAACTCACCTTCTTCTTCCTACTGGTGATAGCTGACACTGTTGTGTGCCTATGGTGTGTCAGGTGCGGAGTGAGGCACTGAACGCGGATCATGTGCTAGGACTCTCTCACAGTGATGGACGAAAGGGAGCGTGCCTGACCAGCCAGTAACAGCCAGGAGAGCAAACAGCTAGTTTGCTCCTTCTCATCCCTCTGATCTCCTTGATTTCGGTTTATAGTTTGTAATTTCTAATTCCCCGAGAGTTTCTGAGGCTGCCTGAAATGTCAGCAAGTTGCCTCCCCTGCTTTCCTTAATTTATATGATGACCATTACCTGAAAACACCACCTGTGTGTCAGGCACCATTCTAGATTAAGGACGAATAAGGTAGTCTCTTCTCTTAGGAGCCCATGTAAACCTAAGATGAACATGGATATACGGTGTAAATGAGTACACATATTCACATCCATGAGACCTGTGCACTACAACCAATATTAAACATACACAGAATTTCTAAAGCTAACAAGGCCACCTAGACATCCCCTGGTCTCACAGATCCTGAAACAGTTCAGAAAAGCTAATAAGACTTTCCCAGGTCCCTCAGTAAGCCTGCAGTAACTCTGGAACTAGAACTTACTGACTACACACATGCCTATGAGTCAGCGCTCAAACAATATATGTGCTCCAACAAGGCTTCCAGCAAAAGGGGTCACTCCAATGGCTCGGATGGCCACAAGGCATTGCCACTCTTGCTCACATAACACATAACCCAACTCCGTTAGAACACTAGCTTCTCTTTGATGTTGGGCCACAAACACTCAAACATGCAGTTGATGGGCAGTTAAACTCCCCTCAAAGAGTTCTGTGTTCCTCAACTAACCACTCCCCGCCAACCTGGTTTAATGGCGAGCACACGGTGCAGCTGATTTCAAACCACACTTCAGACCTATATTTGACAGCAAAGTATGTTTAGAACTTTCGAGTGTTGGGCGTACAACGGTCGGAATCCTAACTATTTATTCAGATTGTTACACCCAGTGCCTTGTAAATGGCATCTTTGACTCTGGCCACTCCTCAAGGCCTCGGATACTGGGGAAGGATGCCAGAGCGTGGCGAGGCTGTGAGGCGGCCTCCCCACAGACCCTGCAAGCCCTCAGGTCCAGCACATGCCCAGCAGCCATTCTACCTGATGGTTCCCCTGAAGGGGGATGGTCCCCCTGTGAAAAGGGGACTCTCAATAGGGAACAGCTGGATGGGTCAACAGTCAGGATTATGATTTTAGGACAGGATACTCTATTGGCCTGAGAACAGTTCTAAGGCTCACAGAAATGCTGGAGGGGGATACGATCAGTGGCAATTCTGTCCATGAACAAAGCAGCTAAGCCTTCTTCCCATTCGGTTTTCACTCCTGATGACAATGATGACGACAATCACAACAGACCTGGCGTTTTCAAGAAAGACAATCTCTAGGACTTTTAGGGCTGATTTCCTCATGGTCTAATTTACCACCTTCTCTAAAAAAGAAAACAACTCAAATATAAAATATTAGAAGAGTTCTTGCTGAAGGGGGCTGGGCGGGGAAGAAAGAGTCAATGGGAGAGGTGACATCTAGGAACTGCTCTGGGAAATACTCCCAAGGCAATGGAACTTTACTCTAAATAAATGCCAATCTCCCACTGAGGATAGTTCTAGGTAAATGGCAAAGCATAGGAGGAAGCAGAGCAGGAGGCCTCCAAAGAGGTCCATGAGGAACAAGTATTCCCAGTGACCATCCACATAAGAATGGATCCCCTTTTCTGGGGTGAAATCAGGTTTGAGGAAGAAAGGATGGCTCTTTAGATAATCCTAGTTTCTCCCTTCCTCATTTAGTCCCTTTGTATTTCTTTCTTTCATAAGGAAGGGGCTCTCTCTCTCTCTCTCTCTCTCTAGCTTTCTGCCATGTTTAGTGGGTCACTTGCTAACAGAACCTAGAACTTTCAAGAAAAATGAAAATTCAGCACCTTGGATTAAAAAAAAGGCACAGAGTCAAATGTTTTAACACATTTGAAATGACACAAAGTAGGGCTCCAAAAGGTAAAAGCCCACAAAGGTCCTCAAACATCCCCGTATGATGGATAGAACATCTCTCCTTTTATACAGCTTATAATCTAGTGGGGTCAGAGGCACATACCAACAACCACCACCTCCTTGTGAAAGATCTGAGAAAGTAACTTCTCTGAACCTCAGTTTCCTTATGAAAAAAACAACTGACCCAAAGCCAGAAACCACTGCCTTCAGGGCAGTTTTGGGGATTAAGTTAAAAACAAACAAAGAAGATGGGAAAGTATTTCACAAGTTCAAACTGATGACATTTAAAGTTTTAACTCCTTAAATCTTGGGACCTCTGGGTGATAAATGTCTCATACTATGTTTGATGCTGTGCACCTGCTGCCTATGAAGAACTGGTACTCAGAACAGACAAATCTCTACCAAACCCTAAAAATAAGGACTCTCTGGTGCCCTTTTGTAGCCAACAGATGTTGCTGATGGACAGACACACATAAACTAGGATGCTTCATGCACAGACCAATCTTGGTCCATATCACAAGACTTCAAAGAGACAGGGGTTTAAAAAAAAAAAAAAAAAAAAAAAAAAAAAAAAAAAAAAAAGCTTTTTTGGGGTAAAAACATGAAACTATTTTTCAATTGGCTTCAGTCCTAAGCAGACACCACCACTTATTTGCCCTAAGAATGAAAAGCCATACTGCTCCTAAATTCAATTTTACTTCTCTCTTGTAGACATCTTATGAAACACCTAAATCCTCCCAGCTGGCAGTGCTAGTAGATATAAGGGGAAAATGAACTCAGTTTCAGAAAGAAAGGATTACGCAGCAGAGCTGAGAAATATATCGTAAGAGGCTGTCTGGTTTCCCCCTTCTTTCTCATGGGCACCCGTTTGGGGAGCAGCGTGGGTGAGGGCTAGGGAGGGATATGACCAGGTTCAAAGCAGCCCAGGACACAAGAGAAGACACTGAAGGAGGAAAACATTTGTAGACTCGTGTGAAGAGACAACTGGCTGCTTCAAATGTGTTAGACTAGACCGTCCTTCTGGCTTCGAGATCCCCTTTGTGTCTCACCACAGGATGTGTTAGGATGATGTGCAGTGTGTTTAAATAAAACAAGAAAACAAACCAAGAAAAATTTAGCGTTATGAAGAAGGAAAATCTCCTAAAAATACTTTACTACGACTTCAAACATGAAATCACATTTACAAAATAACATTTTAATGACTTAGGCGTAAGTGACTCAGGAACATATGGATTAAATTTCCTTCAAAATGCATATGGCTTGAACAATTAGGGGGGAACTTGCTTGGCAAAATTAGCTTGGTTTGTAGAGCACAGCTCTGGAAAAAGGAGAAAAAAGTGTGTCAAACTGTACTCACTGTAGCGTCCCTTTCTGGAGCTTTCTTTGGTGACTGAGTCAATTGGCTACAAGAGCCATTACCTAAGAAACTTGGAACAACTTTCTTGGAAATGGCTTAATTCTTTTTTCCTTATTTAGGCAAAGTATTCAATAAGTTTATAGTAAATGACTCTCCTTCACCCCCAATATTGCATCAAAAATAGAGGTCCGCTTCTGTAAAAAAAATGTTGAGTCGTCTTAGGCCCAGAGCAAACGATGACGGTGTCTTTTTGACAATGGGCATGGCTATGTATACAGAGATATTTTTATTTCCTTTCAATCCATTTGGAACAAACTTTAGAGAATACCTTCTTCCCTTCCCCAAATTAAAGATGCTAATTTTAGGCAAAGCCCACAACAATCAGGCTCTGTTTTACCTGTCTAGCCTTTTTGGAGTGTGATTTTTGTTTGTTTTTTGCTTTGTTACCAAACTTCATATGCAATACTACCACCACCACCACTGTAAAATACCGTAACATTCATAGTGTTTACTGATTCCAAAATGTACCCTCAAATATCATCTCATTCCTCCCTAGGGGACAGTCATGAGGAGTATTTAACCCACTTTTTAGATAAGGAAACAGAGATCAGGTTCAGAGAAAGGTTGTAGAGCACCTACTAGCCAGTGTGCTAACACCAACTGTACATTCCTGTCTTGGTATCTTTTATCATTTACTTTTATTTACTTTTATTTTAGAGAAAGAGTGGGAGCAGAGAGGGGATGAAAAGGGGTAAAGGGAGACAGAGAATCTCAAGTAGGCTCCACACTGGGTGTGGAGCCCATCATGGGGCTGAATCTCATGACCCTGAGATCATGACCTAAGCTTAAATCAAGAGTCAGATGTTCAACTGACTGAGCCACCCAGGTACCCCTATTCATTTTTATTAATATTTAATAGTGGTACTCTCTGGAAGACCTATTCTCTTTAGTCACACATCTGAGAATTTCCACTCTTTAAGGACTGGAACAAACGCCACACATTTCAAGATATGATCCTTGAACACTCAGTCTCTAGTGTGATGGTCTTTTTTTTAATGTGTCAACTGGGCTCAGCTGCGGTCTGCAGTTACTCAATCAAGCACTACCTGGGATGCTGTTGTGAAGGTATTCAAGACATGATTAAAGTCTATAATCAGTTGACTTTAAAGGAGATTGTTCTAGATAATCTGGGTGGGACTAATCCAGAAAGGCCCTAAAACCAGAGCTGAGATTTCCTTGAAAAAATAAATTCCACCTTCGGATTGCAGCTTTCGCACATGCCTGAGAATTTCAGTCCACCAGCCCTGCAGGCATGCTCTACAGATTTCAGACTTGCCTGTTTAGCGCCTTCAATTGCATAAGCCAATTCCTTGCAATGAATCTCCTAACAAATGTCTCCCACTGGTTATTTCTCTGGTTGAAACTTGAGTGATTTCCCAGGTAACTCTTCCTCTCTGTTCCTATCATTTTATGATTCTTAAGCCATTTCTATAACTCACTGCTGGTCCTATAAGTTCTTTGCAGGCAGGCCTGGGCCTCAGACATCTCTGTAAGGCACATAGCACTTAGCCTTACATATGAATAAATATTCACTGGGAGAATTAAATTATATAATGCAAAAGCAGAAGAGATAGTGCTCCATCCTCCTGTGAAATAAGTAAACCTGATTACGTGCTCACGGGGAAATAGGACAAGCAAAGGGAGGGTCATAGCCTTACAGGTGATGATTTCACCAAGGAGATATTTCTGTCACCTATGAACAGGTTGCTGGTTTCTCCTCACTGGACAGGACAATCCTCTGCAAGCAGGACAGTTAACACTCCTGAGCCTGAGGCACTGAATGATGATTACAACCTTTCTACTTTTACCCTGTCAATGTGACAACAAAAAAGCTCTCACAGACACATTTCCAAATGAGCCCCCTGCAGGGGGCATACTATACTTATCAAAGATTACCTTCTCAGCATTGTAACAATTAAAATTTATCAAAATACAGAGTGAACAATTATGCCAACAATGGCTTCTCCTAAAACAAGCTGCAGAATTATAGGTTGCAAAAGTAGAAGTATACTAACAGGTCATCATGAATGCCATAAAGTGATCATATGCAGCAAGTCATAGACAGGATAAGTGTTCTTAACTTTAGACACTTTACCCATGCTAAGGATATAAATCTCTTTAGTAACTCAAAAAACACTTAGGAGCCCTTCTGTGAGCCAGGAACTAATTGTTACTAGCTCATGAGAAAGTAGCTAGAAAGATTTTCGTGGAGTGCAGAGGGTACATTTGGGATGTCCTGACTTAAAATATTAGTTATGTGGCATGCACGGGATTCATTCTTGGGGACCTGGGGGCCTCATAAAGAGGTGATCCATCTTCTACATCACCTTCTCAAAGTGATTTCCAGACCAGTATCAAAGCATCATCTGGGAACTTGTTAGAAAAGCAAATTCTCAGACCCCATTCCAGACCTGCTAATTCAGGAACTCTGGGAATGGGGCATTCTGCTTAGCGTCTGAGAATTTCTATTTCTAACAAGTCCCAGGACACACTTTGAGAAACTGTGCTCTACTGCATTAGGACAATGACCACTAACCACATGTGGCTATTTACATTTAAATGGATTCAGATTAAGTAAAATAAAAATTCAGTTGCTCAGTTGTATTAACTACAGCAGCCCCACTTATCCATAGTTTTGCTTCTGCTGTTAGCCATGTATTGTCATGAGGTCAACAGTAGACCAAGGCTACATCACATCATTCTACTTCACCTCATCACATAGGCATCTTATCATCTTGCATCATCACAAGAAGGCTAAGTATGATATTTTGAGAGAGAGAGACCACATTCACTTGGCTTTGTACTATAGTCTATTGTCGCAATCCTTCTAAATTACTATTGCTGTTCATCTCTTACTGTGCCTAATGTCTAAATTAAACTTTACCATAGGTATGTATGTATGTATAGGAAAAAACATGCAGGGTTTGGTACTCCCTGTGGTCTCAGACATCCACCCCTCAAGATTAAAGGGGAACTACTGTACATTTGCAGGGCTTAGCACATGTAGCTAGTGGCTACTACACTGGACATGGAAGACACAGATCATGTCCATCATTGCAGAAAGTTCTATTGTACAATGCTGCTCTAGAATTACTGACAAGCCCCTCCTAGGAGAACCTATCCATATATAGTCAGGTATTATAGGCAGAGAAGAGACCAATTTCATAATTCTCAAGGCCAGATGGTCTAAGTCAAAGGCAAAAAACTGCTTTGTGATGAAGTTTGCGTCTCATATGGGCAACTCACTATAGCTCCAGGATGAGTAACATCAGGGGTTTGTTTATTTAACAATATCTAAGGCTGGGGAGTCCGGTAGTAGTAATGCAGCCGATGTCAATTATCATGTTCCTTTTCATTAATTATCAGGGGTAGAGGTGGGGGTTAAGAAACTCAAGCCTTTAAAAGCACAGGACCCCTGTTCTAACTCTGATGGAACAAGAGACAAAAGTGGAATCTATATGGCACCAGCAACTGTTCATTTCCTGAAGCAGCTGTTACCAAGGTCAATCCTGACGTTGGCCTTGCTGAATCCAGGACCCATTTCTCAGCCGTCATCCCACAAGGACTACAAGAGGCATCTGGCACAGCTGAGTACTCCTTCCTCCTGGACTTATCTTCAAGGAGCCACTGTCTCTTCTCCATTTTCTCCCCATTTTGCTGGTCCCTTCTTCTCACTTTCCTTTGCTGGTATCTTCTTTTCTCTCCACGCTTCACGTTGGACACCCAGGCACTGGGTCCTTGATCCTTTTCTCTATTTGCACTCACTTCCTTGGAGATTCCATCCAGCTTCAGGAATATAAATACCATTTATGCCATGCTGGTGGCTTGCAAACATATTTCCAAACACAACTGTCATCTGGCCTCATATAAACCACCTCCTCACTGTCTCTACATGGAGCTTTCATTATCCTCTCGCTCTCTCCAGGTCCAAGACTGAACTGCTTTTTCCCTACAAATCTGTTCTCTCTGCATGTTCAGGTTAATGGAAATTCCAACTTCCCAGTGCCCTCAGCCAAAACCTTAGTCCCCTCTCTCTCTTCTTTCTCTTACCATCACAACTATTCTGTCAAAAAATCCTTCTGGACCACCTTCAAAATGTACTCAGAAGCTGACCTCTTTGCATCTCCTCCAAGGCACCTGATGGGAGCTGTGGCCTCTCTTGCCTGGACTGATGCAATTGACTGATCTGTCATTGGGTTTGGGGTCCACCATCTTGAGATTGTTAACTTAATTACATCTGCAAAGGCTCTTCCTCCAGATATGGTCACATTCGGATGGGGTCTTTTGGGAGTCACCACTCAACCCACTATGCTACCTTACAGACCATTCTCAACACAGCAGCCCAAATGATCCTTTAGAAAGTTAAATTATGTTACTCTCCTGCCCAAAACCCTCTAATGGTCCCATCTCAGAGAAAAACAAAAGTGCTTTGACTGGCCTAAAAGGCTCTATGTGATCTGGCTCTTCTTTCTCCATCTTCACCTACCTTCTGGGCACAGACAGCACTGGCTCAGACTAGTGCACATGGAAAGAAGTGGAAGAATGTGAGTCATGTTTTGAATCAGCATCAAGAGGACTCGGTTATTGGACACCTGGGTGGCTCAGTGGTTGAGCATCTGACTTTGGCTCAGTTTGTGATCCCGGGATCCTGGGATCGAGTTCTGCATCTGGGACTTCTCTGTCTGCTATTTCTCTGCCTTTATATGCCTCTCATGAATTAAAAAAACAAAAACAAAAAAACCTTAAGAAATACAGAGGACCTGGTTATTGACAATACTTGATGAGGAATAAGTCAGGGAGGTGGAAAGGTATTATGAATTCGGTTTTGTACATGCTGTATTTGGGATGTCCTTGAGTGGGTTATATATAATATCAGAAGCTTAAAAAGAGATCTGAGCTGTGGAGATAAATCTGGAAGTTGTTGGCATATAAGCAGTACCTGAAGCTTTGGGAAAAGAAAAGAACACCTAGGGGCGAATGGGTGGCATAGTCGGTTGAGCATCCAACTCTTGATTTTGACTTTTGGGGTCCTAGAACCAAACCCCACATGGGCTCTATGCTCAGTGTGTAGTCTGCCTGGGATTCTCTCTCCCTCTGCCCCTCCAGTTCATGTTCTTTCCACCTCTCTCTCAAATAATTAAAAAAAAAAAAAGAAGAAGACCTAGGATGAAGTCATTAGGAAAACTGGTATTCAAAAGTCAATTCAAAGAGGTGCACCTGCCAAGGAAAGAGGCCAGAACAGCAGCCAGAAAACCAGGGGAGTGGGCATCAGGGGGGAAGGGAGGCAAAAGGTGGGGTTTCAAGACAGGGTGATTAGCTTTGGTAGGAGAATGTGGGGAAGAAAAATGATGCCAGGCTTTAAGTACACTGAGGTCACTGGAGAACTTGTCTAGAGCTGGGTGATTAATCAATGGTGGCCATACCATGATGAAATGAAGAGGTGGCAAGATTCGGGGTTGAAGAAGTCAAGAGATAAGCAACTGGCTGGAGGCTGTCAAGGGAAGAAAGTGGCAGGTGAGTGAAAGGCAGCTGTGTTACCATTCTCTTTCTTTGGGGATGAGGCAGGAGAGAGGCTAGTATATGCTTCGATGTTGATTGGAAGGACCCAGTAGAGGCCGACAGGCTGAAGACAGAGGGATGATCAGTAACAAAAGATTTTCCTGAGAATAATGATAAGAAAGAGACCTCCCCACCCAGCTGTCAGGAGGGATGAGTTAAGTATGGGAATGGGTACAGGTAAGTTTGTAGTTTTTGTTTGTTTGTTTGTTTGTTTTTAAAGATATATGGGAGAGAGAGAGAAAGAGCGAGTGCAGGCATGCACGTATGTGGGAGGAAGTGCAGAGGGAAAGAATCTCAGGCAGACTCCTCAAAGAGTGTGGAGGCTGATGCAGGGCCCGATCCCAGGACTCCAAGACCAACCATGACCTGAACCAAACCAAGTCAGATGCTTGACAGACTAAGCCACCCAGGTACCCCAAGTTTGTAGTTTTGACAGGAGACTGATGTCATTACCTACAAGTGGATTTTATTTTCTCTGGGCAGTCAAGGCCAGGAGGGATGCTGACATGTATTATAATAGGCTCAGGCTCTTCTGCTGGGTCGGAGGAGTCTCCAGTCAGACTCAGCTCGCAGATGGAGGGTCTGAGAAGCCTATTGGCTGGGCTCACTCAAATCTGTGGTTGTTTCCAGATAGATGGAAGGAGGACCGAGCAGCAAGGGCATAGGCAATATTTGTAAGACAGTAACTGAAACAACGGACCAGAAAGCTAAGCAGGGTGGGGAAGCAAGAGAGCCCCCCAGGAGATTGTCGACAATATCTGGAGATACTTTTGGCTGTCACAACTCGGGGGAAGGATGTATCCATCCACTGGGTGGGGGACAGGTGCTTCTCAACATCCTATGATGCACAGGACAGCTCCATGCCACCCCAATAAGGGGACTATCTGGCCCAAGATGTCAACAGTGTTAAAGAAACCCTGCTCCAGAGCAAAGCTCCTTGAAAATGCAGGCCATTTACATCAGACAGAAGAGGGCTCAACTGGGTATTGAAGTAACAAACTATCTTCAATTTTTCTGTACCAGAGACATTCCAACGGCCTAAACTAAACCAACTTAGTTTTCAGGAAAGGCATCAAACCAAGTACGCAAAAAAGTACAATGTTTAGATACTTAAAGAAACCTATGGATGCTCTTGACTTCTCTTGCCTTCTTTGCCCAGCTTTCCCCAGCTTCTCGTTTACTTCTTTCCCACATGCTAGAGAGTTAAGTTCTAACAATACATTCATCTTGACAAAATTCCTTTACTGGAAGTAAATGTGAAAGTCTGAAGAATTTAGTAAGACAGCCTTTTTGCCCGTATACAGAAATGATGAAAGACGAGGCCACGATTAAATTCCAAGCAGAGTAACATAATTAGCAAATTTATGAATGGGTCTTCTTTTCACGGTTCCACTGTCAGGACTAATTACTTGTATTAATTAGAACTGTCAACACATGAATATGCTCATGGAGGCTGCTTCCTACGGTAAAATACGAGACTTGTAAATATCAAGACGCTTGGAAAGATGCAAAGACTTTCATTTATTAGCAGCTCTAAATGATGTGGAGGCACCCGGCTACACAGTGAGCCTTGGGAATTGACTGTAAATAGATTCCTAGCTAATGAATTTGCTGTTTGTTCTTCCTTGCTTAGGCATTAGTCTCCATGTAGCCTTTGGATGAAACAGCCAAGACATCACTACTTTGGCAGGACCATCACAAGGATAAGGAAAGAGTTCACATGTTACTGGAGAACTGCAAAGAGTAGCCAAGATGGTTAAGGTGGGAAAGATAGCTCGGAGGAGGGGGGCTAAAAACCATAGCTGGAACACCACTTTTAACTCTGGGTGACCCTGGGTAAGTGGACGAGTTACTTAGCCTTGTGGTGCCTTGGTTTCCTCACCTGAAAAATGGGGTTAGAGACAGGGCTTGTCCAGAGTCGTGGTGAGCCTCCAATGAGTTCATACACGCAAGGGGCTTCAAGCACTAGCTCTTCTTACTGTTTTCATAACCACTTCCATCTGCGATGGGGGCAGACACAGAAGTGAACACTCCCAGAAGGAGATCCTTGGAGTGACCTGCATGGTGATGAAGAGCTCTGGAGTCAGACAGGGCTCGATTCATACCTTGACTCTATTACATTTAATTTCTAAGCCTCAACTGTTGCCCATCTAGATCGGAAGACCCTGCAAACAGTATATGGAAAAACAATGCATTTAATGTATTCATTCTGCTGGGCCCATAAGAAGCTTGCTAAATGTTAGTGGCTCAAGTGTCCATTACCATTATTACCTTTCAGGAGAAATCTCCAAAGTTGAAATGGATGCCAAAAGAAAGGTTTGGGTGAGTGATCTAAGATAAGTGGAGAGAGCAAACGTGTGGAAAAGGAGAAAGGAAAACCAAGTGGTGGGAAGAGGCGTTTGAGCAAGTGCCTTCTGTGCCAGGTGTCCTTCATCCCCTGTCTCAGGTGGCTACCAAGCGCCACAAGCAAGGCTTAACTCCCCAGCCACAAAATCCCCATAAATCCCTTAATTACCCTGTTCACTGGTGAAGGAGAGACAGCTGGGATTCCAACTGGGGCCTGACTGCCTGTGAAGCCCAGACCCATACCGTGTTGAGGCGGGAAAGCAAGGTTGCAAAGGGCTTCATCACAGGCGGAGGGGTATACAGATGCTAAGCTCCTTCTGCTTGCTTTTTCCTTTTTCCCTTTTCCCCTTCACATATAAAAAAATAATAACCGAATTCTTGATAGGCAAAGCTTGTTCTGGCCGGTTGGCTAAACTTTACCTGATAACTACCATAAAATTCCATAAAATGTTACATAAGGGTCAGTTAATCAAGTCGTTTCAGTTTTAATCCCCTTCAGTACCAACTTGGCAACAGTCCACAAAAGACAGAATTATTCTGTGTTTTATCTGACAAGGTCCTTCCAGAGACTCCTATTTCTGACAGTGTGAAGATGGCCCATCTGACAGGCAGTGCAGGGGAGCGTTCCAGAAATGACTGAAGGACGTATCTGCTAAGGTCCCTCCTGATTCAAGGATCTTCTATTTCTGAATAGTGAGATGCGGATGCTACAACGGATTTTGGTTGAAAATCCATTTCTGCATAAAAAATAAAAAACTAGACAGCTAATAAAATATGGTAAATTTGACCTTTAATCTCACCTTAAAAATCTTGCAATGCCTTAAAACCAATCCAGCCAAAAATTTATAGCATCAGAATAATCAACATATAAAGAGAAAATCTAGTTGGTGAATGTTCTGGATCATTTCACAAGGATATTTATTAAAATACAAGATAACAGAAAAAACCCTGCAGTTCCTAAATACATATTAAAAAGCAAGCTGATGTATGCTGATCACTGGAAACCGTTAAAACTTATTTTAAGGATAGAACTCCCCACCTCTACTCTAGTTGCTCATTAGTGACTTTCAAAGCAAATATAGGCACCAAAGGATCCTACTGGTGATCCTCTAAGGCAGTGAGGAATCTTTAGTAATGTGCATTATTGCTCTTCAAAGAACTCATTTTTTTTTATTGCATATTATGCTTAAAAATGAACTTGCATGATATGGTAAAAACAGCTCTAAGCGGAGAGTCTGATGATGTGGATTTCAGGTCAAGCTCCAGGATGGATAAGCCATGTGGCTCTAGCCAGTAACAAACTTTTTCCCTAGGGTGCACACTGCCAAGGTGGTTAGGACTAGGCCATTCCTAAAGCCTTTACAGACTTAGAATCCCAGGAATAACTGTTAGCAAGAACTCTGTGTAATTCTTATAAGGCCAAACCACTGCCACAGGGCTCGTAGACTAACAGTTCTGCACACTTTCTGGAAGTGTCAACAGAGCTCTTTTTAATGGTGCAGCCGAGCCGTCAGGTTATAATCATCTCTAATTGGTGATCTCGTGAACTGCATCTTCCCTAACTTTTAGTGAAAAGGCTCGACAGTTTCATTCCTCAAAGGAGAAACATGTTAAAAGGCAAAATAATAATTAAAAAAAGCACTGTGAGCAATAATCACTGAAATTCACTGTGTTTATGTGAACATTCCTCATCAGTAAGATTTAAATCTAGAGGACAGAATAAACAAAAACCAAACATGTTATTTTATAATTTCTTAATTGCATGAATTCCAGTAAGAATTGGTATGTGATGTAAGATGGGCTTAATGGTTCTTCTTTTCTTTTCTTTTCTTTTTTTTGGTCATGGAGACATGTTAAGAAACCACGTGCTACCCTTTCTTCCATCCTTTACATCCCTAAATGTTCCCAACTGGTCGTTCCCCTTCCCTTCTACTAGCAATAATTTCATCTAGACAACAGCTATTCCTTACTGGCTCCCTCTCTCCATATACTCTTCCTCTTTCTCATACTTGACTAAGTTCTCTGAAAGCAGAAAATGTGTTCTTCATTTTCATTCTGGAGGAAGAGGGGTAGCCTATCTTGCTCATACTCGGCACAATATGTTTTCCATATATTCTAAAGACGATATATAAAGAATTTAGAAATCTAGGTACTACTGAAGTGTGTGGTAGTATCTGTACCTCCAACTTAAGAAAAAAAAACAAAACAAAAGTGCTCACTGCCTTCTGCTAGATAGAGCTCCTTGAGGAGTGATGCAGAGACAAATGGGAACCTTCCACTTTGGTCTTCAAGGATCTCTCCAACTGAGGACTAGGGGAGCTTGCAAAGCAATCCCAGTGCCTGGGACCCCACTGCCCTCTCTGTGCACACTCCCTTACCCCCACCCCACCGGCTATAGATCCCGGTTCATAATTTCAGAAAGCTCCCTGGGTGATTCTAACAGGCAGGTGGCTGAGTACCACCAAAATCTCTAAAACATCTCCTCTAGTTTCTTAACTACTAGTCAATTGTATGTTTGGTATTTCTGGAATTACAGTCCTTAGATGCACCCACAGCCACCATTCACTTATGGAAACACACAAGAGAACAATGGTTATTCTGTTTTCAGAAAACAAGTGAGGTCACTGTAGTTAGGAATATATTCATAGTCTTCCTTGCTATTGGTGAGCTGTATCTTTCATAAAAATCCACTCTCCTTTATTCTTAATATTGCCTTTCCTATATTTCCACTGAATTTAGAAGGTTTCGTCTACAGTTAGCTGTTACCTGTGGGTTGGAAAACATTTTGGGATTTCATATCCCCTGGACTCTCACATGTATCCAGTGCAGGTCCTGAAAAAACTCAACCATGAAATCTGCCACACAAATTCCCAGACAAAGCGTAAAGCCGGCCAAGAAGACCTAAGTTAACCTCTACTTGGAAAACTTAATTTGAAACTTTTTGATATTTTACAGAACTCTGATTTGCTAAAATTTCTATAATTTCATTCCAATTAATATGAATACAAAAGAAATCACTAAGCTAATAAAGTACTAGCCACATTGCATAGAATATTAGTACTGTTATTTTTATTTAAAATATGATGATGACAATGCTACCGATACAGTATGATAGGGGAAATAACAATGATTAAGTTCATAGACTCTAGAACCAAGACGTTTGGGGTCACATCTTGGCTCTACCACTTAACTAGCTTGTGTGACTGAGGTCGGCCTCCCTTTGGTTATTAGTCTTCTCTGAAATGGGTAAACACTAAAACCCATTTCATTGTTGATGGATTACATGAACACGTACATGCACGCATGTGTATATAAACATACAAAGTCACTTATGATCATGTCTGTTATGCTAGGATTCACTTATATTCCATCTCTTGGGGCACCTGGGTGGCTCAGTGGTTGAGTGTCTGCCTTTGGCTCAGGTCATGATCCTGGGGTCCTGGGATCAAATCCCAGATCAGGCTCCCTGCAGGGAGCCTGCTTCTCCCTCTACCTATGTCTCTAACTCTCTCTGTCTCTCATGAATAATTAAAATCTTAAAAAAAAAAAAAAAGAATGCCATCTCTCCCCCTGCAACCCAATCCGCACACACAGTGTGGTGATTGTAAGATCCCTATCTGCTCTTGTTGCTCCCCTACTTAAAACTGTGGCTTCCATTGAAAGATGAATGGATAAAGAAGATGTGGTTTATGTATACAATGGAATATTCCTCAGCCATTAGAAACGACAAATACCCACCATTTGCTTCAACGTGGATGGAACTGGAGGGTATTATGCTGAGTGAAATAAGTCAATCGGAGAAGGACAAACAGTGTATGTTCTCACTCATTTGGGGAATATAAAAAATAGTGAAAGGGAATATAAAGGAAGGGAAAAGAAATGTTGGGAAATATCAGGAAGGGAGACAGAACATAAACACTCCTAACTCTGGGAAACGAACTAGGGGTGGTGGAAGGGGAGGAGGGCAGGGGGTGGAGGGGAATGGGTGACGGGCACTGAGGCGGACACTTGACGGGATGAGCACTGGGTGTTTCTCTGTATGTTGGTAAATTGAACACCAATAAAAATTAATTAAAAAAAAACAAACTGTGGCTTCCACTGTCCCCAGGACCAACTATGAAACCCTTAAACACAGTGTACAGACATTCCCACCTGTCTTGCCACTTGGGGCTCCACCTGAAAAACAAATTGCAATCCCAGACAACTTAGTTTTTTCCAATAGGCCATCCTCACCTCTGAGGGTCTTTATCCATTTTCTCTCCTCCCCTCTTGGCTCCAATCCCTCGCTACTCAGTGGTTGTGGTTCAGGGGGAAAACCACAATCCTTAGAGGAGCCACGGTCTAGAACCCACAAACTGAAATTTAGGGTCAATAATCCAGATCACCCCAAACTTAGATGTTATACGTTCATTCATAGAGAAAGGATCCTCAAGACCTAAGCATTCCGCCTGCTGATCTTTAAGACAATTAAGGTAACAGCAGGTGTTATGACGTCACTCTGTTACAGCCACTCCGGAGAAGATCCGTGAATTCTGAGTTTAGAGTAAATGGCATCCTCTCTGTATGCTTCTGTCTTTTGTCTGCTGTAGGTGCAATTCTGAAGTTATTTTCATGTTAAGGAGTTGTTTCTCTGTTCATGTAACTGCAGAGAGCAGAGCAAGGCATGCGTCTTAGAAAATACAAGTCGGAGTGTTTTTAAGGACACCGCTCATTTGATCTCATTATTCTGCCAGTTAATTGACAGGAAAGAATGTCCTAATTGCTCATTAACTCTGAAGATGTCCCCCTTGTATGGTGTCAAGGTCTAAGAGATACAGGGTACACAGCATCTGCACAACTGCTGCTGCTTTGAGGGACAAAGCATTAGTTTTTGCGCAGCTAAAAAAACAGCAGATGTTTTTAATTTTGGCTTCAAACAATCTTATCTATAATACAGCAGAATTTGGTGGGGAGTTATTTTCTCCCCGGGCTAATAAGATGAACCACATTGCTGGTTAAATACCATTTTCTGGGCTTTTCACAACCACTGCTTATGGAAATCATTCTTGGTTTGATTGTAATCTGCCAAAATGGCAGCGGATTTTTAGAAGTGCCTCTGAGAAGGTACTCCCTGAAGTTCTTCCATTTCCACCCACCCCTGTCCCTATATGCAGGATCATAATGAGTAAAAGCCTAACAGAAACACACCATCAGCATAGGCGCAGCTCAGGTCCCTTCCTCAAAGCATAACAAGAAATCCAGAATTTCACTAAACAGCTATGCCCACATGCCGAGAAGAACGGTCTACATGTTCCTGTGATATATAAGACATTAAAATGACAATTAGCAAATAATTAGAGCTACTGAGGGCTAGGAAATGTCATAACGTGACAACCATCATCGTGTCAAAGTTATGCTCAAAAATGGGCCTTGCTGAACCTGAATTATCTAAGTCAGGGGCTTATTCCCCTCTGCACCCCCCAATGTCTTACCAAAAAGCATCCTCCACATGACAGTAAATTACTTGAGGTTTAAAATTTATCTTTGTCACAGCAGTGTATGCCAAAAGAAGGGCCCTGCTAACCCCCAGAGACACAGCTTATTTAAAGTTATAATGAAGACAGCAGGTGTTCTATACAGATGTCACTTCTTCTAGAAGACACTTATTAAACACTTTATCTCCCTTAATGTCGAAGGACTAGCTACGTTTTATTTGCTTTCAGCATCACTGTAGCCAAAAGCAAATTGTTTCCTTTTAGTCTCACTGAGCTGAAAATTAAAAACTACTGGGCTTTGGGTTGTTTAGGTTGATTTGTAAAGAATTCTAAATGCAGTGATTCAAGAGTCAACCCATACTGTTTTCTAGTAACACAAAACTGTATTTTGCAATTCAAAAATACTCTTCCAGAAAGTGTGCCAGACTTCTTCCCCTGGTGGCCCAAACCTCTGCATTCCAACTGCCACACAACCTTTCGTGCAGATAAAGTGGAACAGATAGGAAAGGACCACACTCGATAAAATATATGAAGCTTTACATTTCGTATACTGGCAGGTAAAATGGAACTGCCTGGTGGCATGGTCCCTAACCTGCATGCTAAAGCAGCCCCTAACTGGGACAGAGTCCAGTGTGTTCTGGAACCTTAAGAAAGAAATCACTGCACTAGGGAGGGAGTGCTAGCTACTGATAACAGGAGCAGTTAGCCTTCTTGTCTGAAGTGTGTGGATAACTTTAGCCTGGGAGGTTCAGAGCAGAGAGGAGAATGGAAAGAGGAAGAGACGCAGAAAGGAAAAGGGGAGACAGGGTCTGGAGAGATCCTAGTTCAGGACACTGGGCTCTGCTCAGTCTCCCCATCACTCTGACTGCTCATCTGTACCCTACAGAGCCTGAAGGGGAATGTAAGTGTCTCTGCATTTCTCTGCAACAACCTGATGCCTTCAACAGAATGGAGCTATGGAGAACATCAGAGAAGAGCATTGCTAATATTGAATACTTTTTAGCAATGCATAGATTCATGTTAATGATATTTTTCCTTTCCTTTCTCTACATGATTCTGCAGAAATTTTAGTAAATGGAGTTAAGCCAAAATAAGCAAATAAAAGTCACCGTAATCGTATTCTTGAGAAATAAGGATAATTGGCATTTTGTTAAGGATTATCCCAACCTTTTTTTTTTTAATAAAATCTTTTTTATTTTTTATTTATTTAATTTATTTTATTTTATTTATGATAGTCACAGAGAGAGAGAGAGAGGCAGAGACACAGGCAGAGGGAGAAGCAGGCTCCATGCACCGGGAGCCCGACGTGGGATTCGATCCCGGGTCTCCAGGATCGCGCCCTGGGCCAAAGGCAGGCGCCAAACCGCTGCGCCACCCAGGGATCCCTATCCCAACCTTTTTAACACTACATTTAGATCTCCTAAAAATAAATGATTTGTTACTAAGAACACTGCTTGTATCCTTGCTTCTCATCTGATATACCATGAACCTGCTTCTCTGTCTTTTTAATGGCTGAGTATTATTCTACATCATGATGTATTTAACCTGTCCCTTATCGTGGCATGATTAGGCCATTTGCAATTTTTCCAAAGTAGATGATTACAATATAATTTTAATCAGCTTAATATTTATAGTAATCTTCATAACATTGCACAATTTCAGTCCTGTGTTACAACAAAAATAGATTTAAATAACACAGATGTGACACAGGAAGATTTCTCGTCCCTAATTGAGATTCATGATGATATATAAATACATATTATGCATGACTCTCACATCTGGCTCTCCATAACTAAGTGCAACAGAATTATAAATAGTTCTGGACCCTTGGAGAACCGCCATGTGATGAAACTAGACCACTGTGAAAGTTATTTGTGATTCTATAATAAATGGAAACCAACATATGACTCTTGATTTTTCTTACCAGCAACACAACACAACAAAACGGATGGAAGACGGTGCATTTTCTGAGCGAGAGGACTTTGAGAGGCAGAGTGGATAGCAGTAGAAATTCCTACGGGAATAATTCCCTCTCACATGGAGAGGGAGAAATGTGTAACAGCCTAGTGTAAAATTCTGATGTCTTAAAGCCGCACTTAATGTGAGCACATTTATTCTTTTGTTCTGAATCATTTCTCTTCTAAAAGGAAAGCTACTGAACAAAAAATAGAGCCCTACTTAAATGAACGACACAAATATCCTTAATTAAAATGTCGCTAATGTGTCCATATTAGAAACAATATTTTCACGCCCATATGCTATAAATTTTGGTAGAAATGAATGATAGCTCAGCAGATGATTTATGATTGTATACAGCAAGCTTCTGTCTGTCTGTGTGTGTGTGTGTGTGTGTGTATGTGTGTGTCCTATAAGGTACCTGAGATGCAGGTTTCTTACGTAAAAAGGTGTTCTTTCCCCACATGAACGATTTCGCAATTTTTAACTCTATCAGGATCTGTTGCCTAAACAAAACCAAAAATCAACCAAACAAAAGAACTTAGCTAATCATTTATGGACAGGTGAGGACCACAGTAAGAGGTCCATCGTTATTCTATAAGGAATACAGTCCTTCTGGATGTAGCCCAGACTGTTGTAGAGTGGCCACACTCATCTCAGTTTTCAGGATTCTGAATTCAGGAAGATCACAACAGCCAATCCCCCTCCCAGAATACAAACAAAACTCCAGCTCAATTATGTCCTGACTATATGAAAAAAAGTCTCTACTATAACTGACAAATTCAGTTGTGGCCTAGAAATGCTTTTTCTAAAGAGGTTCCGCTTTATGATATAAAAGTGTCCCAACTAGGAACACAGAAGTCTGGCCTTCTTGCCTGGTGTTTATCACTTAGACTGTGACCCTGGGCAAATCATTTAATTGGTCTGTGCCGTCACTTTCCAATCTAAAAGAACAAAGATAATTACAAATGCTTATTTTGTAATGTGCTGTGTGGGTATGTGAACCCTCCCAGCACCATGGAGAGGCACTTCATTCTTGTTGACTTGAAAAGAACTTCACCAAAACACTGGCAGTGCTTTCTCCTGGGTGCCTACATTATGGGTAGCTGCAAGGATACATCTCAAATGTTATGTGGTTTTTCTCTGGGTAGTGGGGTTATGGATTTTTTTTGTCTTCTTATTTGTATTTTCCACAAAAATATATTGCTTTTATATATATAAATTGGAATATATATTGCTTTTTAGAACTAGAATAACAAATACTGCCCAAATTGTAAAAGACCGTGATAGATGAGCTCAGGTACCCATCATCACCTGTCTCAGGTCCTCAGCCCCATCTGCCTCAGGACATCTGGAATTCAAGAAGAACTTCCAGAAAAGGAGCTGAGTGTTGCCTACTCCTGTGGCAAAACAAAAGCAGACCCCCACAGCAATCACAGCACATGTCTTAACAGATTTTAGCACACATACATGAGAGCCACCTGTCACACTTCCTCACCCATCTCCCCTTTACCTTGAAGGCCAGGTGGACTCTGCCCTTGGCGGGAGGGGAAAGCTGAAAGTCTGTCCGTAGTCAAGTCCAGAAGGATTATTCAGGGGTTCAGCTCTAGGGTGGTCTCATGGGAGCCCTAGAAATGTAAGTCCAATCTAGCACCTTCCAGAGAGGTCCTGACTCCCAGGCTCCTCACACCTGTCTACTTTACACCTGCATCCCCAGGGCAGGACACTGTCAACAGTAACTGAGGCCAAGTTCACAGACAGGCATATAGATGGTGATGGGATACTAAGTCTCTTGGCTTCTCTGAGTCTGTTTCCTTACTGGGTGAAAGTAGGTGTCCGATATGATGACCTTTAAGGCCACTCTCAGTACCAACATATAACAGTTACATTTGAAAATGGCGCTACTTTGTCTCATTCTTTGTCACTGACTTCAAAAATAATTTAAATAAATTAAGCAAAGGATCACAATAACACATCCTTCCCTGAGATTTAAACTAAAGTCATTTGCTTAATATGCTCAACAATGGGGATGCCTGGGTAGCTCAGCAGTTAAGCATCTGCTTTTGGCTCAGTGCGTGATCCTGGAGTCCCCGGATCGAGTCCCACATCGGGCTTCCTGCATGGAGTCTGCATCTCCCTCCGTCTGTGTCTCTGCCTCTCTGGGTCTCTCATGAAAAATAAAATATTAAAAAAAAAACAAAATATGCTCAACAATGTGGCTCTTTACAAACACCAAACTCATCACTGGTGTTCAACTCACAGATGAAGATGAAATATTAAGACACAGTCATGCGAAACATTGTATAAAATGATGTGTAATTATAATGCCTAAAGAAGAACTAGAAAGGCTCAAATAAAAAGAAAATAAAATCCAAGTCACTGAAAATATCAACTACTGAGTCTATGTAAAAAAAAGTTTGGGCCTTCAGCTCAAAAAAAAAAAAAAGACATTTTTGTTTTAAATTTTAGTACAAATATGTAGGATTAGAAACTTCTTCATACCCTCAGTTGTTTGATTAATAAGAATGTAAGATCCACTATAATTTTAAAGCACTATTTGATATTTCTTTTCCAAATTAATACATTTTTGTAGAAACAGCAAAAGTTTCTTAATCAGGCCTAAATTCATAGTTTTCTGGGATTATTTGATTTTGTAAGACACTGAATATATACACCTCAATAACTTCTGAAATTAAAAACTGTATAGATAGCTTGACTATACAAAATCATTGTATTAGTAAACTTGATAGTTTATAAAATTCTTTTTTTAAGAAAAGATTTTATTTATTTATTCATGAGAGACACACAAAGAGAGAGAGGCAGAGACATAGGCAGAGGGAAAAGCAGGCTCCATGCAGGAGCCTGACATGGGACTCGATCCTGGGTCTCCAGGATCAAGCCCTGGGTGGAAGGCAGCGCTAAACCGCTGAGCCACCCGGGCTGCCCAGTTTATAAAATTCTTATATAATTTAGGGACTCATGGTTGCTTTGGTATTTCACAGATTGGTAAGTAAAGTGATCAACTCATTTTGAAAGTTACTAAGAGTGCCTGGGTGGCTCAGTTGGCTAAGTGTCGGACTCTTGATTTTGGCTCAGGCATGACCTCACCCATGAGGTCCCACCATGCTCGCCTTTCAAGATCCTAAGATACAGCCCTGGGCAGCTTGGTGCTGGGTGTGGAGCCTGCTTGAGATTCTCTCTCTGCCCCTCCCGTCTTGCGTGTGTGTGTGTGTGTGTGCGCGCACGCGCGCACACACACACACACACACACACATGCTCTCTCAAAAAAAATCTTTCAAAAGTTACTGTATCTCTTTCATGAATCTAAAATATTGATATATTGATTAGCGGAAGTGAAATAAATTACTTAAATCATCTACTGTGTAGCAAAAAGAGTAATATTTTTGGTTTGATAGTAAAGAACAGGATTTATTCCTTTCTGTAGCCTACAATGCTTAATAGTATCTGACACATACAAGAGGCTCAAATAACAGATTTGCTGAGTAACAGAATGAATAATGATCCGAGCACATGAGTATGCAAGGTAACATCTCTGAAATTGTTAAGATGTGGTAGCCCAAAAACAGTCTCCAAGTGTGAGGGGGATGGAGGGGCGATGGGTGGGTGGAATTAATTCATTAGCGTTTTGTTTATACGTTTATTGTTAAATCTACTCATTAGCATCTGAATAATGCTTTCAATATACAGGGACTGTAGGGGGGTGGCAGAGGAAAAATTATAAATACACACAGAACTATTACTGTCAAGTTCCCAAATATGTCTAAATTTCATGTATCTTTATTTCTATTTTGCTATTTCAGTAACAGCAGGCTATGGTTAATATTTTAAAATTTGGGACCTCAAGAGAAGCCGGCTCCTTTACAATAGGGACCTAAACAGAACTCTGGCCCCACTCAGTTTATTATTTTGTTTTTCCTGGCTGGGATAGTTACATGTTGTTTCACAGATTTTAAAACTCATATACTTATGTTTCTTTACGTGCACAATTTGACATCTAGACAGAGTCTCGAATATTCAACTTCACTGAGACTAGCAAGTAAGAATCATAATCCAAAGGAAGTGTTCTGCAATGAAACTGCTTTTAGACAATCTGGCAGATGGTAGTTTTTCATTACATTGAAACTTTTCCTAGGGGAAAACACACCAATTTACTGGGGAAAAAAAGGTAAGTGGTCACACAGAATTAGCTGTGCATCTCTGTCCTGGCCTCCAATGCCTCTGCAAAGCCAAGCAGGCCAGCCACGAACATTTGCATATGTTAAAAACTGCCAACTGCATTATGCCTACACTGGGCCAAAGAAGGATCATATAATCATGCAACTGAATAAGATACCACCACGTAATCCACGTATTGATGGATGTAGATCTTCTGTAGAAAGCAGTGTGAATTTATATTCCTGAAATGGCCTTTGATCTGTAAGCCCTGAGATCTACATGTCACACACCAATATTCCTGACAGTTCCCTGTACCACCTCTTTCTAGCTACACCTCTCCTAGTCTGTCCATTACCACAGAATAATGGAAAAGGAATACTTACTATTCCCCAATTCCAGTCTTTATTATAAAAAAATAATAGTAAAATGAAGGTCTGATTAAGATTCAGTCATTCACACCTCAAGTAGAGCTAGTTAATTAATAACCCAGGACTGAATGCAGGCCACGGATTTTTCCGTTATTTTCTCTTTGTATCAACACTGGGGAAGATAAAAAGAATGAACATAATGTACTTCATTTTTCTCAAAAATGTACACACAATAAAGACACAAAACAAATGCTGCTCTTATATGCGTGGGTGCAGCTTCAGTAAAAGGAAAAATATACGACAGTTCTGTTCTTTTTTTACCTAAAATGTGTCTCAATTGGTCCCTATAAACACATGATGCTTATGAACAAGAGATTCAAAGATATTGTCAAATAATCTGTTAACAACAAAAGGACGAGATATTAATTTGGAACCTAAATATTTTTTTTTTCCAAAATGGCTTCCCTGGCAATTTCACATCCAAAGACTGAGAGACAAAGCAGCAACCGGTTTCATTCTGAAGCCAAGACCTTTGTAGTATATTCCACCATAGTTTCACATATGGCTAACCAGCAACCCCAACTGTACAGTGTGGGGAGGGGGGGTGACAGATCTGCTTGCTTTTCACGAGAGAGCCAAAGTGTGATTGTGGCCATTTGCCTTGCAGAAGAGTCTAAGAAAAGAAGCACAAGTTACTCTACATGCCAGTAAGGATTTCCAGCTTTAACCAGTGCACATGCTTCAGCCTGGCAGATAGGAGTTGAAAAGGACACAGCTTTGTACGCAGCCGCCAGCTGAACTTGGTGGCAGGCTATTAAAAAAAAAAAAAAAGGGCACAAATTATACATGGAAGGATGTGGGGGAGGGGTGGAGGAAAATGCAATGAGCTAATGTTCCTACTTGGCATCTGCCTTTTGACTCAAAGAAAGAGATGGCTCTTTTCCAGAATTTTTCTATTATTGTGGTATCAGCTGCCTCTTGGACTCGCTTATAAAAGTGGAGACTGCCAACAGAACAAGACAAGATTTCTGTTGAGGGTAGTAAATGTGCACGCTCCTTGAAATAATAGGGATTTCGATATTTCTACTAGAAAGGCTACTCTGGTCTTACTATTCCTGGCATGAGCTTCAGGATTTGTATGGCCAGGTACTGGTGAGGACCATGACAACAGCAAATTCTGAACTTAAAAATGTGCTACCTTGGTTCTTTAATTTACCCCTCCAATATATTTAACTAAAGAACAGTTTGAAACTAATTGGTGCTGGATGTTTCTTGCTGGACTGGCATGCTACCAAATGAATTTCTATTAGTTGGCACTTTCAAATCTCAGTATTACTCTACTACACTAACTTCTTACTCTGGAAATCAAAGAGAAGAAATTAAGTACTTATCCAACCTTAAATAAAAAAAAAAAAGGATTACAGATTCTACCTTCTTCATGGAGGAAATATCTTTATTTAAACAACAACAAAAAGGTAGTAAATAAATGTACTAAGAATGATAGATTCAAACCCTGATGAAGAACAAGGAATGCTTCCAGCTTCCCTTTGGGGTATAGAAAGCTATCTTATAACAAACATAATGTGAGGCAATCTACAAATTAGTAACTTTTTCTGAACTCATCACACGGCTGAGGCAGTAGGGCACCTAACTCAACACAGGTCTACAAAGGCACTGGAGCACTTGCTTACCTAGGTCAGACTCCACTGGCAACTAATAAAAAGAATTTAGCCAAAACCATGAATAAACTGCTAAAGGCTGAGTGTGAGCTAGCAAGAGAACACAGGATGTATTCACAGAACATATAACACAAAGCATACTGGGTGCTAAAATATAAAAAACTCACACCCACTTTTAGGTTCTTCTCAGAACCTCCAGTGGGCCTCCCAAAACAGACAGGTGAGAGTGCCCCAAAAGTACCCTTTGTCATTCCTGGTTCAGTCCTGGGAGAAAGAACAGCAACCCTGGCAGGAAAGGTTTTTATAAAATAGGCTGCATAGACCCTTCTTCTCTGTCCCTATGGAACAAAAGCCATCTAGTGCCTGGAAGAAAGGCAAAAACCACTGTTTCCCTAATGGAAATGGTGAAAGCCAGGGCAGCTTAGGAAAGGGGGAGGGGAAATCAACACCAACCTCTAAATGTGGGGGAGGGCCAGAAACACTCAGAGGGCCACACCTCCAAGCCGAGGCACACAATCACTGAGATCAAGGCCTAGCCAATGTGTACCCCACTTGCCTCCTACCCCTAGACTGCAAAACAGAGAGTAAGAAGCAGCGGCAGTGTACCCCTGGGAGAGAGTCATGAGAGCGGATGGGGAGCCTACCCAAGCCACTGCACAGAGGAAGGGCTGAGATCCAAGGTCAAGCAAACACTGAGAAAACCTCACCAGCCCCCACCCTAAAAAACAAGGTAACACTAGAGGAACCTGAAGTGCCTGGTGTACAGAGGGTAACCACAGCAACAATGTGCATTTGGGATTACTGGGAGCAATTTGTTTAATTCAAAATGCAGTATGCAATAGAACAAGTAGATAATCAGAAGGGAATGGAAGACCCGGGGAATGCTAGACTAAGTTAATCTAATTAACATTTATGGAATATTCCACCCAACCAGAGCAGAATACACATCTGTTTCAGGGGCACATGGTGTTTTCACCAGGGTGGACCATAAAATGGCACAACCAAGTGGAACTTATCCTGGGAAAGCAAACCTTCCTCAATTTTGAAAAGCAAAATAATTTAGTATGTCAACAGACTAAAGAAGAAAAAAATATATAATAATCTCAACAAATAGATTCTTTTTTTAAAATTACTCTTTACAATAGCCTACCTCCCCCTCCAAAAAAACATACTTAGGTATAACTCTAAGATATTATATGGAAGATCTGTATGCTCAAAAATTTTTGTGATATGAAAATCTGATTACAATATAACATTGAATGAGAGCAAGAAAGGTACAGGATAGTATGTATATATGGTCAGAATTTTATAAAATAAAATTCAAACCAAGTATTTTTTCTATAGGGATAAAAAGGCCACAAAATATTAAATATTTACAACAGTGTGTCTTTAGTTCCTTATTCTTAATAAGGCAATCACCAAGTGTTTTAAAGGAAATAAAACTGAAATTAATATGAACAATGTGTAAAGCTAATTCCTTTGCTGCCACCTGTTACTGTATAATGCACTGCAAGAAGTCTTCTTAGGTCAGTTTTCTTGGAAATAGTTCCATATGCTCTTAAAATCATTTGCTGAAAAGAAAGTTCTGTGGTCAAAGAAGTTTAGAAAACATTAATGTAATAAATTGGTTTCCTAATTGTAAAACTCATTAGAATCATCAGTATACCAGCGTCATTCTGGATCTTTAATGGGGTATAGTTTGCTATATGTTTATAGTTCTGTGGTGTTTTCCAAATTTATTTGAGTGCAGTACTTGTAGAGGGGTAGTAAGAGAGACAGGACAGGGTTGTTTTGGCTGACCTTCCAAAGTAGGTTGCAGACATCACATTATTTTGCTTCTAAATACTTCAGTGTGTATCTCCCAAGAATAAGAGTCATTCTGTTGCTTATCCACAATACTGTTAACACATCCATGAAAGTCAGATTACTTCCCTAACAACTTCTAATCTCTAGTCCAAATACAAAATTCCAGTTTTATTTAAAAAAATGCTTTTATAGTTAGTTTTTCAAGGTTCTCATGTTATGTTTGTTATTTCCTTTGAATGCAAAACCACACACTGTTTGTTTGTTTTTTTCTTTTTGATGCGGATTTTTTTTTCTTCCAGGAGACCAGTCTCAATGAATTGTAGAAATCCCATGTTTTGTCTGATTATTTCTCCATGGTGTTACTCACTTTGTTCCTCTATCCCAGGTTATTTCCAGTATATTGACACAACAGAAGACTCAGAGTCAGGTAAAACACTTTTAGCAAGAATATGTCATAACAAGAACATGATGCTGTGCTCCTCATCCCACATCATATCAGGAGACACACAATAGGCCACCTCACTAGTAATACTGCTGAGCTTGATCACAGCATTCAGGTGCTAACTGCCAAATCTCTCCATTGCAAAGGTATACCTTTCTCTTTGTTACTAGCATTTCTGCCACGAGGTGATACTTTATCACTTTATCACTGTCCTGTCTCTCAATAACCTTCTAAGTGACATATATATATATATATTTTTTACCCCTGGATGGTATTTGCAGGACCACCAATTATTTCATTGTGTTCCTAATTAATTTTTATTTACCTCTTTAAAATTTCTTTATAGGAAAACTCAGTCTTTGTGATGTACAGGTATGGGAGTTCTGCCAAATACAGAGTTTTGTATCCACCACAATAATTGAGATACACAATAGTTACGTTACTTCAAAAAATTCCCTCTCACTGTCCCTTTGGGGTCCTAAATGAAGTTTGATACAAAGTCCATTCTCAGTAGCTTTGCTCCAACCTCATTTGTCCCATAGTATTTTTTATCTCACCTAGTAGTGATTAAACTCCTATGTGCATAAGAGTAAAACCATTAAAATTTATTTTAATATAGGCTCTGGGGCCCTACCCCCAAAATTTGGGATTCCAAGGCTAAGGCATGCTGCTTATGATTGTGATTCTAGTAAACCTTAAGTATATGCCACATGATGATTATGAGCATGGCCTTAATTCTCTACCTTTCCTTCTATCCATATTCTTTGCAATGCAATTTTGCAGCTCCTGCCATGAAGAGGTGGAGTCTGTTTCTGAATCCCATGAGTCTGGGCAGTGACTTGTTTCAGCAAACAAATACAGTGGAATTGATTGTATACCTACACAAGCCTTGCTTGTTTTGACTCTTCTGGAATCCTTGGGCTGAGGCCTAGCAGATGAGCCAGGGCTAGCCTGCTACATGAGGAGGGGCGTGAGGCCTCATCTCCACCATCACCTCAGATGACAGTCAGTCAGGCAGGTAAATGGATCATCCTGGAGCAGCCAGCTCCACGCAACCCACTGCAGACACCTCAGCATACCGGCTAGGCAAGATCTTGTAAACTTTGCCAGCTGACCCATGTATATATATATATATATGCCATGGCAGAGCGATCTGTTACATAGTAGTAGATGACTTTTACACTACAATTCTGATACTCTTTACCCAAGGACTACTGACTTACCTGTTCTCCGTTCCCCCGCTACCCTGGCTCCCACCACCTTCCTCAATTAGGCTTTTATATCTTGTTCAGACTATGGCTGTCATTCTACCTCCATGCACACTACTGCTATTGACTGTATTCTTTAAAGTCAGAAGTTAAGTTGTCATAATGGATGCATTCCTATCA
The DNA here is from genome assembly GCF_048418805.1 of Vulpes vulpes. Lineage (NCBI taxonomy): Eukaryota > Metazoa > Chordata > Mammalia > Carnivora > Canidae > Vulpes > Vulpes vulpes. Next base: position 11,920,441 of record NC_132788.1, read on the forward strand.
TCTAGCATAATGACTGGTGCCCCCCACAGGTGCTCAGTCCTGGTTTGTGGAATGACAGTTGCCAGATTCATAGAGCATAGCTCTGATCATGTCGCTACTGTATGCAGGACTCTACTGGCACTTACACCACATACCAGGTCCACTTTCCACTTGGTTTACTTAATTCTAGGACCTCTGTGACCAGGCTGCAGCCTCGCTCCCCACTCTTCTTCCCTTTCTTCTCTCAAGGCTTGGATAAAAAGTGAGGGCTAGCTGACCATGCCTTTCCTTCCCTGTCTGTATGATACTGACTCCTGCCTGGAAGGCCGGCCCACAATCCATAAACTCGACACATTCCTGAAGGTCCAAGTCCTCTGTGAGAGTCTAGTAGGTGTAGTTAAGAAAGAGCTCACCCGTTCTCCTTGCCTCTAGCACTTAGCCTGAGCACTATCCCCTGAGCACCTGATACTGTGGTTACCTGTTCACTGTGGCATCTGGCAGGCATCTCCTCTGAGACTGTGAACTTTGAATACCTCTCTGTATTCTCTACCTAACACAGTCCATGCAACATAGTAAGACCTTTGTAAATGCTTACTGAACAAATGAATAGGTGGTTTTTAGTCACTAAAATGATAATAACAGTGGTAAGCCAAACCCGTGACAAAGATGGCAAGATACACAGTGGTTTTCATATGTCAGTCTGTAAAAGACTCTTCTGGAAGGCCTGTTGAAAGTACAAATTCCAAGGCTCTGCCCCCAGAGAGGTTGCTTCAGTAGGTCTGGAGTAGAACCCTAAGTTTAAATTCTTATCAAGCTGTCCATGTGATTTTGGGGGAGGTTTGTGGGAAATACTTTTACATAGAGTGACACACAGCCTACTTTGTAGATATGAATTCCAAAGTAAACTCCTTTTCTCATGCACCTAAGAATTTTTTTTTTAAGTTTCCCCACAGAAATGCCAAGGCACTGAGGAGTGTGGTGGGCCTATAAAAAGAACGACTTTAACAATACATACATAGTCTGGCACCTTATTCGCTTAGGTTGCTGGGAATATGGCATCACACCCCATTCTTTGTAATCACAATCTGCACACATTTTTTTCATCTACATATCCTTTTTATAAACTATTTAAAGTTTAATTTGCTACAAATAGTCCTTTTTGAGACCATCTCACCATGTGAGGTATGCTTTAGAAGTGAAGGGTGCAGAATTCCTACCTCGGTCCCAGAGGCTGGCTCTTAATGCTCTCTCCAGCTGTTCCCCCTCACTGAGTCCTGCTGTGTAAGCATTATAGTTCATGGGTGCCTCTTCAGGGTAACCTGGCCTGCCATATGGGTAATAATCCTGGTATCCGGAGTAGCCTACAGGCACAAGGAAAAAGTTACAGAACATGGCCATGTACTGTTCTTTCCATTCTTCCCATCTGTAAGCAAAGACAATAAAATGATTTAGGTCATCACTCTGAGTACAGTAATAAGTTCCAAGAAAGAAAAGATGATAAAGGGAGAATTCCTCCATGAGCATGGGCAATGATACTCTTATTAGTGTTGTACATGCCCACAGTGCCCAATGTGGGACTGCACATGCTCTCGCATGTCCTTATGTGCTATAAAGGAAGAAGATATTAATTTAGAAGGTCTGAGTGGTAGTGGAGAGGGGCTGGTATGACCTGTTTTCATCTGGAGTGGGCTCTTGCAGTTTAGAGCTCCGCAATACTTGGGAGTATTTTCTGTGGAGTCCTGACGAGAATCAAGGGCACAGTTGAAATGATAGTTGATAAAGCCTTTCTGTCGAGTGGCTCCATACAATGAGCGACAGACTAACATTTAATGCAGGGACCACAGGATTTCTGTGCTGGATATGATATTTTGGACAGTAAGTAACTTCATAGACATATACAAGGCGATGTCTCTATACTTATAATTTTATGTCAAAAACATAGTTTCTATTAAAAGCACTTTCAAGTAATTGGTTGCTAGACAGAATGAGAGAAGAAACAACCTGCTCATTAAATAACGCTTTAAGTATCAGACTTAACATATTCCATTAATGAAGGTCAATCACAGAGCAGAGTTCGCTTTTGCAAGGTGCTTCCATCCATCTTTTTAAGTTGGTTTGAGTTTACTCCTTACATTTTCTTTAATTGCTCATTTTGATGTAATTTGTTTGGAAGAGAATTTTCCCCCCAAAGAATACCAATCTAATTCTGGTGTAATGAGAAGGAAGACAAGAGTCTGTTTAACTATATCCCTTCTTTCCTCTCATTAACATACCCTTTGGGGATGAGTTTTCAAATGTTTAATTAATGCGCTTTTTGTTGTTGATGAACATTCCTATCCTTTACTTTGAGTCCTGTCTCACAGGTCTTCATATCACCCAACATGGTATATAACCTGAGTTCAAATTTCTTATTGCTTCAGGGAAAAAAAATACACAATCAAGCCAAAAAGAGGAATACTGTAGGGCAGAATCTGGTTAATTAACATTTCATATTCAGAATATTTGCTAATTGATCCTAAGGCTACTTTTTTTTTTTTTTTGGACAGGAAGTAGGATTTATTGGTGGGCATAAATAGGGAGTTGGCAGTGCCAGGGTTCTCACAAGTGCAGAGCTCTCCATTTGTCCAAGGGGCCACTATCAGGGATGTATCTGACCCCACTGACATCTGGGATGAGCTTCCTTTCAGCCACCTTGTCTTCAAATTCATCCACATTAAACTTAGTAAAGCCCCCCTCCCCCACCGTCTTGGAGATGTGATCTTCTGGTGGCCAGGGAATTTGAATTTGGCCCTGTATAGGGCCTCAATCACATGCTCCTTGTTTTGCAGCTTGGTATAGATGGACATGATGACTTGGCCAATGGGACTCTGGCTACTGTGCCCTGAGGCTTCTCAAAGGCACCCCGCATACCTGTCTGCAGCCTAGATTGGAGTTAGCATGAGGTAAGACCTCAAAGTCCACTGGAAAGGGCTGTCTCCAAGGACCCTTAGGGCAACCTGTATAGACAATAAGCTGCATACACTGCCAAGGAGGCTACTGTTTGCAGCGATGGCACATCAGGGGTCCCGAGGCTATTTTAAAATTTACTTTTGTGCCGGTTAAAAATAAAATACAATATTAAAAAGGGAAGCAATTCATTTCCCATAAGAATTTTCAGGCACTCCCAAAGTCTTTATTTTCATATAAACAATGAAATGAAAATAAAACATACTGATCTAGTTTGGGCTGATAATCTAACATAATTATACACATTTACACAAATATTTGTCATGTTACATGTGTCTATTGGTTATGTTTTTATAGCAGGTTGAATAAGACATAATGGACATGCTATATATTTCACCAATTTAAAGTATACAACTCAATGGCTTTTAGTACATATTCAGAGATTTGTGCCACCACCACCACAGTCAATTTTAGAACATTTTCATCACCCTCAAAAACAAACCTGTGCCCTTTAGCTATCATCTTCTACCCCTCCCTAAGGAACCAGAATCTACTTTCTGGCTCTATAGTTATGTCTATTCTGGACAATTATATAAATAGAATCATACAACATGTGGTGTTTTGTGTCTGGTTTGTTTCCTTTAGCACAGCATTTTCATGGTTCATCTATGTTGTAGCATGAATCAGTACTTCATTCCCTTTTGCAACCAAATAATATTCCATTGCATGATTCTATCACATCCATCAACTGATAGACATTTGGGTTATTTCCACCTTTTGACACTTGTGAATTATACTCCTATAAACATTCATGGACAAGTTTTTATACAGAAATATGTTTTCATTTCTCTTGTGTACATACCTAAGAGTGGGATTCCTGGGTCATAAGAACTTCTATGTTTAACCATTTGGAACTGCCAGGATGTTTTCCAAAGCTGCATTATTTTACATTTTATGGGTTCAGATTTCTCCATATATTCACCAAGGCTTGTTACTACCTATCTTTGCAATTATAGCCAGCCCAGTAGGTTTAAGTGGTATCCCATTATGGTTTAAATGATTAATGATATTGAGCATCTTTTCATGTGCTTGTTGGTCACTTGTACATTGTCTTTGGACAGTGATCTATTCAGAGTCCTTGCCCATTCTTAATGATTATTACAACACTCTTCTTTGTAATATTTTACAAGATGTCCTTCAAAGTTACAAAGCGAATGATTAACAAAGTTAATAAACATTAAATAAAATTGTTCTGGATTTGGGGGGCTGATTCTGACAAGCCTTGCTCCTAGAGTAGTAAAAAATTAGAGGGAATTTACTAAATATGTCCAAGAACCCAACTTCCACATTCTCTCTCCTGTTTCCTGTATCACAAAATTAACATCTTCATATTTAAAACAGAGGAAGGAAAAAAAATAAAATAGGGGAAGGATATAAGTAAATTTCCCAAATCCTCACAGGAGTGTAGGACTGAAGTTAGATCTGGATTCAAATTTAAAAAAGGACCTCCGGGGGCACCTGGCTGGCTCAGTGGTTGAGCATCTGCCTTTGGCTCAGGCATGATCCTGGGTCCTGGGATCGAGTCCCCCCATCAGGCTCCCTTCAGGGAACCTGCTTCTCCCTCTGCCTATGTCTCTGACTCTATCATGAATAAATAAATAAAATCTTTTTTTTTTTTAAAAAAAGGATACACTTCTTTAAATTGGTCTCTCCCCAGCAGACCCGCAAAAAAATTTAGCTCCCACTGCTATGTTAGGGACCACCCACCAGCAAATCTTATATCCTGAGCATAAAGAAGACTATGGCACTGCTACAAACATTGTTTTCTAGATTTCTCACCAAAACAACAATAAAAACCTTTTATTAAGGGCAAATGGTTAAAATACCATCAATATGTCTACTTCACAAAGAACAAAAGAAAGGGGCAACGATTCCAAAACATAATAGAATACTTATGGATAAGTTGCTGAATACCATGGTATGCTTCCACAATCCCTCAACAGATAGACTGCCCAATTCCCTAAGAGTGCCAATTATTTTATTGCAACACAAAAAAAGCACATTGGGCGCTTTCCCATATGGCTCATTACCGCTTTCAAACCCCTGTGGAAAGTCATTCTGTTATACAAGTTCTAAGTGGCACTTCTACCTATCTATCCTCGAAAATGTCCAGCTAATTCAAAACCCAAAATAACCCCAAAGCTCTGAATACCCATCTGTACAGATATCAGAAATACCCCATACATCTATAGAGTTTCAACTGCCAGGTAAATTTGCTACAATTTGAGGCAATATTTTCTTGACATAGAGAAACATTTTTTCTTCATGTTGTTTCTTATTTAAAAACCAACCCAGCACCGCCTTAATGAAATAAAGTCTACAACTCTAAACATCTGAATATTATAAAATCTAATTTGGTACTTGTCAGACAAAACATGAGGAGAGAAAGGGAAAGCTTCAGTGTGTTAAGTCAAAAAGACTAGTGCGGTTGAAGGTTCTATCTCATCAGTCATAAATCATCAAGAAGACCAAAACTCCTATCAATATCTATTACAATGAGAACAGGTCTCCCTAGGACAAAAAATTTTCTTCAGCTGTTCTGCTGGCCCAATCAGATATTTTTAAATCTTCATAATAAACATGGCTGGAAAAACCCAACAATCAAACACTTAAGATAAATAAGTTTAAATTATATCCTGTGACGAATAGCAGTCTAATACTCTTTTGTAGCTATATCCTTTGGCTCTGTAGTAAAAGGAATTCTGGTTATCATTATTCTATTAACTACTCCATCTGTTCCTTATACACATACCAGGATTTCATGGCAAAAGAGATCAAGAAACACCACCAAGATTAGAAAAATTGGTAACAGCTTTTTAAACATTCATGAGGTTCTTTGACCTATAAAAGACACTTCCAGCTAAGGACGGCCATATTAAGCATAAATCATTACTTGTAAGGGATACATATGCTCTCCTACAAGTTCCCTAGATGACCATTAGCATGGCCACCTGGCCTTATGTAGCTCTGCTTTTGAAGAAATCCAGTCACTTCAGAGGAAGGAATATAAATATGGTAATCTTACAGGGGATAAGAGAGAAAGGTAAAAGGGGCTTTTATTTCGCCCTTTAATTCTGTGGTGTCTGTTAGGCTTATGCTTCTTCCATATGAAGGAGGAAAGGAGAAGGTTTCCCTTTTTACTTTTTTTTTTTTAATAAATGCCAAAAAAAAAAAAAAAGGAAAGAAAAGAAAAGACAATAAGGGGAACTGCCCTATTTTGTAAAGATAAACCAACAGAATGTCCATCTCCTATCCTTGTAATAGAGAAAAAGCAGAGGCTTGGAATCAAGGAGTTGCATTTTTGGTCCCGGTTTTATCACATTTGTATGACGTTAGCCAAATGACTTAACATTTCTAAACTTCAATTCCCCAGCTGTCACAGAAGACATTAGGACTAGGGAATGTACGATAGGTGAAGGCATGTCTGTGCACAGGTATGTTCTTATTCTCTTTGTCCAGAGGAATATTCCTGTTACTTTTGGGGATTTAAAAAAATCAACAGTTGAAAAGCCCTTTATCCTCTGCCAACTTCAGGTGTTAGAGGCTATGCTCCTTGTGAAGTGGAGGGAATAGTCAATAGGAAGTGAGAAACCACAATAGGAGAACCAAAATGGTCTTCCTAAGCCACCTCTTCCTAGTCAGGCAGGCCAATGAAGCTCTTATGCTTAAGTCAGTGTGAGCTCCAGGACCAACGACTAACAGGAATCGATGCTCTTCCAAATGAGTATATTTATCAGCTTAGTAACTAATTAATCATCACACTTCTCTTTAGGTGAGACCACAGATAGAAGCAGATCAGCTGGCATCATTCAACAATGGTTCCTCTCCCACACCAAGACCACGTTTCTAGTATTTTAATCATTCAAATTAGCAGAGGCAAAAGCCTCAAAAGTGAGGTTTTTCTTGGGGTAGCAACAGCATTCACTTCCATGATCCCCAAGTCTAGGTAAACCCCATCACCTAGACCAATGATTTTTGTTCTTGATCTCATTAAAATCACCTGGAAAGCTTTAAGAAAAAAAGTCCAAGTTCCTGTCTCTATCCTCATTCTGATTTAATTGGTCTGGGATGAATTCAAGGCACGGATATATTAAAAACAAAAACAAAAAAACCTCCTCAGGTGATTCATATATATAGCCAGGGTTGATGATCGTGATCCAAGTCTTTATAACTACATCAAAAACAGAGCTTGAATGTAACTCCAATAGTATCACTCCACTGATTAAATCCTTTAGTGGCACTCCAACACATTCTGGATAATCTCAAACAGGCCTTTAATAAAGGCCTGAAAAGCCCTTTCCTCCCACCGCTTTCCTTAACTTCTCCTTACTCATTCAAAACCCTTACCTTCCACTTCCTCTGAATAACTTCCAATAACCGCAACCGTACTCCTCCCTATCAGGCTGAACACTGAATGCACCACATTAATTCTGCTGAACTGGACTTCTATCACTGCCAGGAAGGATTCACTGGGACTGAACTAGCCCTTCCACCATAATCAAGTAGGAAACTAGAAAATATATATGAAATAAGTGTTTTCAGACATTGTGTAACAGGCAATACAAGATTTTGATCCTTGAGAGAAAGGAAAGGAGCCTGAAGGGTGCTTTCTAGACTGTGGCATAGGGACAGGGGACACAAGCAGGTGCAACAGACTCCTTGAGTGGACCTGAAATCTGCAGGACAGAAAAGAGCAAAGGAGAAAACTAAGTGCACAGAAAAACCTTCAGGAATCTGCACAGGCCGCCTGGAGATTTTGCTGAATTTTTAAGCCATGCATGTGTGGGTGAAATGCCATGAGACCAGGCCAAGGACGATGAAGAATTCCAGGAGCTCAGGCGGGGCTGGTAGACCTCTGCTTTCCAACCAACCAGAACAGAGAGTCTTTGCTGAACAAAGGCCATTCAGGAAAGATCCTAGAAAAGTGACACCTCAATACTAGCATAGAAGTAACCCTACAGTAAAAGTTACTTTAGACCCACTTTAAAGGACTTAAAAACCAGCACCAGAGGGATCACATGGTTCTCCAGTGGAAACAACTATAAAAGACAGACCTCCACAGCCTAAGGCTTCTTTAACACCTGTCTGCTAGAACTGGCCCAGGGAATGCAGGGCAGCCTCCTCAGCATGGAACATAAGGCCCTTAACCTAAAACAGGTCAGATGTCCTTTCTACATACTCGCAAAGACATATGGAAAAAACGCATTCTCTTCTTTAAGTCGCATGGTAGTAACTATAAGAGGAATGCCTATTTTAGCCTCTGAGGTTAGGTGTGATTCTTCCTGAACGTGTAGGTGGGATGAACTGCAGAGAATCGTAGATCTGAAACCAACTTCTAACACTCAGCAGGCAATCTGGATGTGTAGACCAAGAATCAAGGGCCCTGGGTCTACTATGATTCCTACCATGGCTGAGAGATCTCATAACAACCATACAATCCTTTCAGGCCAGAGTTACCTCCTTCCCTGGCCTTCTCTCTCAAATTCACCCAAATCCGCTCCCTGGGCTCTAGCTCCATCTAGCTTTCGGGCATGTTAGCAGCATAAGCACATATGTGTGGACGACTCTACAACAGCATAAGCTAATATGACCTTTTGGCGGCTCGATGCTGGCAAACTCTAGGATTTTTTTAAGATAAAATGTATTAGATGAAATAAAGTGCTTACCTGAACTATTAAAGTGGTGCTGCTGTCCTGGATAATGAATATTGGAGGGGAAAATGCCTAAATATGAAGGAAACAAACATTTTAATTGTAGCCATAAGGATTCCCTCACTGTAGCTTTTATTGAGGTCTGACTGACAAAAAATCGCATGCATTTAGGTTGTACAACATGAATTCTTAAAAGGTACATAGCATGATTTGTAACATCATACCTTAATGGCATGTAACAACATGCTTCAACATACATATGAAACGATTATTACAAAATTAATTAATATACCCATTATCTCACAGTTACCTTTTTGAGTGTGTGTAAACATAAAATCTACTCTCAGTAAATTTCAAGGATCCAAGGCAGTATTATTAACTATAGTCACCGTATTGTACATTAGACCCCCATAATTTATTCATCTTATAACTAGAAGTTTGTACTCTGTGACCATTTCTCTCATGTCCCCAGCCTCTGTCTGCTTTCTGATTTTATAAGTTCAACTTTTTTAGATTTCACATGTAAGATCATACAGTATTTGTGAGACCATATAGTAATTGTCTTTCTGTAACTGACTTATTTCACTTAGGGTAATATCTTCCAGGTTCATCCATTTTGTCACAAACAACAGGATTTCTTTCATTTTTATAGCTGAATAAGTCCACTACACACATGCACACACATATATTCTTTAACCATTTCTCTGATGGATATTTTCACCCTCTATTGGCATATTGTGAATAATGCTGTAATGAATATGGGAGTGTGAATATCTCCTGGAGACGCTGATTTCATTTCCTTTGGATATACACTCAGAAGTGGGACTGCTATATCCTCAGGTAGTTCTAATTCTTCAAGGAGCCTCCATACTGTGTTCCATAATGGCTGTACCAATTTACATTCTCACCAACCGTACACAAGGGCTTCCTTCTCTCCAAATCCACGCCAATGCTTCTTATCTCCTGTCTTTCTGATAACCGCCATCCTAACGCTTCCTAACTGCAATCTGTATCACAAAGCTGTAGTAATCCAAACAGTGTCGTGCTGGCATAAAAGCAAGACACATCAACCCATAGAACACAACAGCCATAAGGCCTTAACTGATGATCTTTCCAACAACTGGGGAGGTTCTTTATAATGAAGCCAAGGTCATTTAAAATGATTTCTAAACAACTGTTAACATAAACTCTCTTTTGCTTGGGGCCAGCTCTCTAGGGAACAGAATGCAGAAAACCTTGAGGCTCTTCTATACTTTCTGCAGTTCCTTAGAGGTTCCTGTAGACCTCAGAGAGTCTTTGCTTGGGCTTTGAGGCCCTCTGTACAAGTAGAGGTGCTCTGGCTATCCAGAGAACTCACCCCCAGCCACCCCATCCAGTAAGCCATGGTGCTTACTTCTCTTACTCTGTCCTTAAAAGGGCAGCAGGACAGTGGATTCAGCGCTGCTGAAGGGAGGGAAAGAGGGTGGGAGAAACAGCAGAGCTTCAGTGTGATGCTCCTTTTCTCCAGGAGTTATCACAGAGCAGCTTCACGCTCTTGGCTCTTTTCCACCAGGTACCTATGTCACACCACTCTAGATCTTTCTCCGGCTTCCCCAGAAACAAACAAACAAACAAACAAACAAACAAATAAATAAAAGGCAGAAAGACTGCAGGCTATTTGTAAATAGCGCGGAATGTTGGTTTCAACTTTTCATATTTAAGTCTCTACTGTATACTTTTAGAATGACATGATATAAAAAGTAAGTCTCCAAAATAAATAGGCAAGGTTTTAGGAAGGAAAGTAAATAGCACAAATGGTAAAATTGTGGGGGAAGTCCTCTTTATAATCAGAATGCTTCCCTCAATTCCATAAAATGTCTGTGGAAAGCTTGACAAACCACTTCAACTTCAGATACACGTAGAAAAGTGAAAGAAAATATTAAGCTCCCAAGAATCATTTCTTTTCCTTTATCTGTACTGAGAGCATTGGGGCAACAAAGCTCGTTACTAGATTTCCATAATTAAGTTGTATCAAAAATATAATGGAACTGGACATTTTCAATAAATGTGGTTCCCACTGCCTTCTCTAAGCACACATACTGAAAACACAGTAATAAGCAAATGCAGGAAAAATGGGAATCTGTTTAGATGCAACAAAACCTGTAAAAATCATCTGAAAGTGCACACAGCCCACGAATAAAGACGGCAGCACAATGCCTGGAAAGCTTTCTGATATCATGAATATTATATGGTTCTCAAGAATACCAGTCATCGGCACAAACTGTGAAAACAAATTATTTATGGTTCAAGGAAAGGTAAAATAGTCTCAGAAGATTTCCCATGAATAAAAGATGAAATATTGGAACTCATTTGGTCTATAAAACAAGTGTTTGCAAAATAGTTTTCCTATTAGTCAAAGCCAGTATAGCATTTTAAATTAAGAGGGCTAAAAAATTCATATATTTCTAAATAAAATAAAGTATTTTCATTGAGCATCAATTTGACAGGAAAAAAAAGCAAAAAACAAAAACAAAAACAAAACAAACAAAAACAAAAAAAACCAACCAGCCAACAAAACTTTCAAAAGCAGGAGCCATGCTTCAAACAATAGAAGACTTGGGTTTGGCCATGCACACATGTGCATCCTGCCTGCTGAGAACCTACTGGTCATTCTGACTTCTTTCTAATACTGGCCTTGCACTTCAGGGCAGATTTGGTTTTCTTTTGTAACTCTGCCTTGCACACATAATATTAATTCGTGGAATACTACAGAAGAATGTATTATTTGAAACCCATTTTGGTTCTCTGCATTTTCAAGAATATCCTGGTTTTTCTGCAAGTACCATTAATGTTGAAGGTAAACATATTTGTCTCCTAAAAAAGCCTCAGGTTTACAATTTGGGTTTGCCATCTTTTCTTTGGAGCAATATAAGGACTATACCAGCTGTTTTGCCTAGTGGGAGACGCCTGAGTGGCTCAGTCAGGTTAGCATCTGCCTTTGGCTCAGGTTGTGATCCCAGAGTCCTGGGATGGAGCCCTGCATCAGGCTTCCTGCTCAGCAGGGATTCTACTTCTCTCTCTCCCTCTCCCTCTCCCCCCTGTTTATGCTTGTCCTTGCTTTCTCTCTGAAATAAATAAATGGAATCTTTAAAAAAAAGAAAAAAAGAGTCTAGTAGGGAATTCCTAGGCTGAACCACAGGGAAACTTGGGATTATTCCTGTTTCCATTAAAATTAAGATGAACTTCCAACTTGTTGTCAGGCCAAAGGTGTTTTGTTCTGTACCTGCACATTTTTCCATTATTTTCTTCAGAGGCCCATGAGTATACATGAGTCCAACGAGAATCCCGGCCAGATGCCCGGCGAAGGAAGTCCTAGGAGAGAACGAGACCGTTTATGAGTAGATACATTCTATCTTCTCATCAGTCCAGTGCATGTCACTTTGTCACTGTCTCCAGGCTTTGTTCCATATCATGTCCTTTATGCTGAGCAGCATTTCATTCTATCGAAAGCACCTTTCCTACCTTAAAAAAAAAGTACGATGAGTAATAACCACCACGTGTTTAAGGTGCGGTATCCCTCCTTGACCAGGAGAAGCATTTTGTCAAGACAACCCATTCTATTTCTTCCAGTGTTTCTCTGTGGCTCTTATCCAAAAACATAAATGAAACCAGTGTTTCCCGAAGCACACCTTGAATTACCCAGCCACTGTGAGGCTCGCTGTCTATCAGTGTTGCTGTATTTTTATACACCACTGACCAGTGAGGCAAAGAGCAGGACAAACCCAGTAGAGGAGCCTGGGATGTTCACCCCCTTCCCCCCAAGTTGTCTTCATAGGCACCTTTCCATCACTCAGCAAAAATAAACAAAATTCTCAACCTCCAGCCTGAAAGATGAGTTAGGGCATTAAATTGGTTCTATTCTTCTTAAGGTAGCATCTAGACTTGTCAATTGCTTCTAAATTCAAGGCAAGCCCCAGCCAGCTAAGTCTTTGTTCAATGAGTAGAAGAATAAATGAAAGAAAAATCACCTGGCCAGTCTCCCTGCCCTCCCAATCCCCCAGCTCTTGCGCACTCTACCATCAGCTGTTCTGGAACAGTGTCAGTGTCATGTCATGTCACGGCCATCCAGTGACACTTGCTGCCTCGTCTGCTTATAGTCAAGTCCTCTAGGCACTTGGCCTTGCTCATCCCTTCCCTTCACCCACAAAGCCCATCTCCTCACCCCACTGCCAGACCCCCACATACTCACAGGTGGCTATAAGGCTGAGCTGGATGGCAGGCACCCCTGTCATAAAAATCATGTCCCTCTTTCCTTCTACCTCCCTCAGTCACTTCCTATGGGATGTATTCAGCCCTCTGGGTAGTGGAGTGTTTACACGCTGGCCTGTCTGTCTCTTTCTTACAAATAACCTGGGGGCAGCAATGATGTCTTCTTAGTCATCTGTCACGCTACATTAGAGGCTCAAAGCAAAAACAGAAAAAGGTCAAGTGATTGAATATTTCCACAGGGCAGGGAAATGACCCTCACTCCAGAAGTGGGGGCCACCAAAAGTTAGTAAGGAGCTGGACGTAAAGTCCAAGAGTACGGTGAAGTTTGTGGCTTTCGCATGTGTATTACACGCTCCTCGGGCTGTGTGTCGCACAGGGCAGACACTCGAATGTGTGTGAAATGAATGATTCGAGTGTCCTCGGACCAGAAGGCCCATTAAACCCATGACATCTTAAACTTAGAGCACTCTCGGAGCCACGGGGCTGAGGCTCAGTCCCCCATGGGAGACCCAGCATCAGAGCCGACACAGTCCACCTACCCCCACAGCAACCAACAGGCCCAAGGCCCTGGAGATCTTCAAGCAAGACAGCCAGCCATGAGTCATTCTCAGTGTCTTAGAGCCAGCAAAGAGACTTGTTGGCTCCCAGGAAAAGACCAGACAATGGGACACTTCAGAGGAAAGACAAGACGCAGCCTTCTACAGACAGAATGGCACTGCTGTTCACTCCATGTGCCAATTCAATCCTACTGTTGCCCAGGCAAGCTCCTGCATGTCCACACACATGGAAAGTCAAAACACGTGTGCTTGCACACATGCCATACACACACATACTCCCCCCAAACACACACACACGGTCATTCCTTCAAGAGAGCTATTATTTTCATCAAATATATTTACCTCAAAATATGTGTAACCTGATAATAAAAATACGGGATCAGATGCTCGGGTTCCCATTTTCAGGGAAGAAGAGCATGAACTGGGCTTTTCTTCAGCTTTTCAAAAAAATAAAATAAAATTGTGCTTATTTTACTCTATTTTTAGGCCACATAAAACTCTTCAAATAGTTCTAGGAATGGCAAAGAAAGTGGTAGTTTGAGGGATACAAAGAAGCAGCCAGAATCAATTTTTTAAAAATAGTAACCTCGATTTAACTGAAAAGAATAAAACTGCATCAACATTTTCAAACTTTTTAAACCAATCTTCATGGTGAATCATATAGAGATATAAAATAACATGGGAGAAAATTTCAATTGAAAACCCCAACCTCTTAAACAATCAATCCTGAACCTCATTTACAATTTAGAGTATAATACGGTAAAATGAATTTCTTATCTCTCTAAATGAGTTTGTAGAAGTTTGAGTTATAATCTAATTGTCCTAATATAATTGCAAATAACTAAGGATGGAAAGCTGGCAGACCAGAGACCAGATTGCATTATGGCCCAACCTTCCAAATTTTCACAAAAGTCCCCTCTCAAAACCCTGGCTGTCCTCATCCATTCACTTAAGCTTTATATGGGTGTTCTTTTCTTTAAAATAAGAAGAGATTATGATCAGATTAATCAAAACTGAGAATGTCTTAACATTACACACCAAAAAGGGAGAGGCAGCCAACGAAGAAGGAAATATGGGCCCATTTTAAGAGGCATATATTAACTTTCTCTGTGCCTTTGGTAAGCCTTTGACAAACCACCTCATTGGCCCTCTTGGAGACACCACGTCCTGAGAGAAGAAATGGAACCGGAGGCTGTCTCCTCCCCAGCAGGACAGGGAGCCCCTGTCCCAGCGCTAGTGTGCTTGATCCCTGACCTGGGGTGCTGCGGAGCTGCAAGGAGGCCCTCCTGCCTGGCCTTTGGAGGAAGACAGTTAACAGCTTCAGAAGCAGGTTGTGTTATTATGATCATAACCACACACATAAGAAGGACAATTTTGATATCTGTGCTGTCCGAGGAAGCCTGTGGTTTCACGGCAGCTGTCCTCGAAGTGTGCGGTCTGCTCTGAGTTATACCCGCAGGCTGATATCCTGTGCGGCCAGCTCTCGAGAACCCGGCTTCTCCTGGACCCGACTCGGTCTTCGGCTGAGACTGCAGATTTGGTGATGGCCTGTCACCCTCCATCCTAATTCAAACCCTATACCCATGACCTTGCTTGTGCGGTAAACGGCCTGACACTAGCACTCAACAAATAACAACCGAAGGAGTAGAGGCATGGAATTAACATTACATATAAAAATGCACATTTCTTGCATACATTACAACTGTATTATAAAAACCCAAGTTACACACAGTCACCGATTAATAGTTGTTTTAGTATCAGATCTCATTGGGAGAGACAGTGATTAAGCACAACACCCTCCCCATCCCGCATACTTGGACAATGTATTACACAAAACATGCTCTTCATTAACAAAACAGCAGCACTAAACCTATTATTATATCCTAAAATTGGTCACTTATAAGCTTTATTTCTTCTGATAGTGCAACAGCAACTCGCTTTAGAAATCCTAAGAGCTATAATCAAACACTGACCATGATTGGTAAGATGCAGTCACAGGGGCCAGACACATCGCTGCCATGTAGTCACCCAGGTTGTGTGAACTGCACATACAGACTACAGTGAAAAGAAATATCACTTGTCTGGGGTCTCAAGAGTGCCACAAAGATCCAATATTCAAATTTGGATCATCGTTTCTCAACTTTGGGCCAATTACTTAGAGTAATTTCATTTCAACAGGGGGACAATATCTTGATACAGTAGTTCTTAAGGTTGTTCAGTTTCTAAGCCCCTTTAAATGTTGAATCCTGTCTGCAGAAAAATTACACATACACAAAGCATGTCACCTATAATTTTAAGAAGTCTATGGATGGCTTGAATTCCAGACCCTTGCCTCAAGTGAAAATAATTCATCACAAACAGAAGAACTCCAAACCTCCACCAATCTAAGTAGTCATACAATCGGCTGGAAAAACATCTTGTTTGTCCTCAAATACTAAGGCAGAGGTAGCCATTTTGTTTAGATGAAGACTACTCTTTTATTTTAATATTTTATTTATTTATTCATGAGCGATACAGAGAGAGAGGCAGAGACATAGGCAGAGGGACAAGCAGGCTACCTGCGGGGAGCCCGATGTGGGACTCGATCCTGGATCCCGAGATCACACCCTGAGCCAAAGGCAGATGCTCAACTGCTGAGCCACCCAGGCGTCCCTAGATGAAGATTATTAACGAGCCCAATCTCTTTTGCTGTGCCACTGCTTTGCAGTGGTGTTTAAATCCACTCCTGGATTCAACTGCCTTCCTGCCAAAATCTGACTGTTGGTCAATTCTTTCAGTTAATGTCCAAGGGTAAAAAACTTTGCCACTCTCCATATGTCTGAAAAGGTCTTTATTTCAGTCTCCTATTCGAATGATAGCTATAGGATCAACTGCTGCTGCTAAGAAATGTAAGCTGGACAGTCATTCATCTGTCTTCTCTCTTGGCTTTTAAGATTTTCTCTTTATTATGGATACATTGTCATTATACCACAGTCACTCTAATTGTAGATTTATCTTATTTATTCTCCTTGAGATCTGCAATGCTTTTTCAATCTGAGGTCTCATGGTTTTCTACAATTCTGAATGACCTTCGGCCATTGGTTTTTGTTCTCTGGACTCCCAGAGATGTAGCACTGACACAGAGTGGGGGGCTCAATGTGTGTATGTAGAAAAAAAAAAACTAAAAAAAAAAAAAGTTAAAATCAAATTAATGTTGGTACACATTACTTATAAAGGATAGTGATGGTAGGAAAGTTATTTTGAAGCAAAACTAAGATATAAGAGATATTATTGTGTGCTATATGTCAAATATATTTCAATAAAGCTGGAAATAAGACGATTGTGGATTTCAGTTATGCAAACTATATGCAGATATTATTAACACCAGTACAGAGTGTTCTTTCCTATCATGCCAGGATAAACTGTTCCTCCCTCCTTTCAGAGGCGACTTGGAAGGTTGAGCTAAGTGGTTATGCAAAACGTTTCTGCTCCCATGTGCCACTGTTAAAGAATCAAAAGCTAAAGCTATGATTGAAAGCTGTGACAGGCTATAAAGGTCCTCCTCTGCTAAATGGCAAATTCTTTCCACAGCTGAAGAAGCTGCCATCTCAGGCATAGCTCAGAAAACAGAAAATGTATTACTCTAACACATAATCTCATGGCATATGCCAAGCAAACGATCTCATTAAGGATGTAACTTGATGGAGACACGGCGTTGGACAAGGCAAGAGAACAAGGTAAGAGGCAGTCACCTAGACATGGTCTGTCTATTGTATCCTATGTTCCGTAATTTCCTCCTGTAAAAGCAGTTATACCAGGCACAGACCGCACTGATCAGAAGTTCCTCACTGTTTGGATCTTAATAAATGATCTTCATAAACTGGCGTTACAAGACGTGGCAAGAAGTTTTCAGGTTTTTGAACATTCATGCCACTAGGAAGGACTTGATAGGATTGCTCCTTCCCAAGATAAATTGTTCTTAAACTGTCTGGTTTCTGTCCTGGCTGTTTCTTCAACCACTATGCCAGTGTCTTTGGCAATGGCACATTTGGAAGAGACTTGGTCTATATGTTCTTTCTCTTTACCACATTCTCTGGCACCACCCTCCTGCTACCTCTGGCTGCAGAAGTAAAAACTAGCCCCCTTCCAATATCATATTCCCTTAAAGGGAGGCATTGCAATATTGGCCATGCAACCTCTAATATTCATGTTGATTTATTAAACATGGCACCAACCTCCAGCCTAGGGCTGGGAGCTGACCACTGACATTTACTTGAGTCCCAGACAAACACAATCTGGAGAAAAACAAGGGTATTGCAAAGGGAGAGGAAAGCCTCTTTTACAAAAGAGCTTCCCAGATAATAGATGATGCCTAGCCATTCTTTGGCTTTCAATTCCATGCCCCTCAGCCTGGCAGCAAGAGAATTTCACGAGCTGGTTCAAGAAGGTAGCATTCATTCATTCATTCATTCATCAAATATTTACTGACGGGTTACTACATAAATAAGACAAACATGGTCACTGCCTCATGGAGCTTCCAATCTGGTGGGAGGGCACATATGCACGTGTGCACACGGACAAACACATATACACATACTCTCTAAGGGCAAATTGTGCAAAGTATAAAGAAATGAGTCTGGGATGGCTCCTTAGTGGCATTTAAAGTGACATCCATATTGGGTGCCTGGGTGGTTCAGTCGGTTAAGCATCTGCCTTCAGCTCAGGTCACCATCTCTGGGCCATGGGATCAAGTCCGACATCTGGCTCCCTTCTCAGCAGGGAGTCTGCTTCTCCCTCTCCTGCACCTCCCTCTGTTTGTGTTTTCTCTCTCTAATAAATAAAATGAAAAAAATAAAGTGACATCCATAGCATTTGGAGTTTTCATGCTCCGAGGGGAAGAAGAGAAAAGCACATATGTAAGATCTTAGAGGGTGCAAAGAACCTGGTTGGTGTCTTTTAGATGACTGGAGCACAGTGAGGTAGCATAAGGACATTCTATGGCAGGAGATGAATTTGGAAAGATGGGCAAGATCCTATAGGCCTTATGTGCCATGAAGAGGAATTTGGGTTGTGTCCTGACTACAGTGGGAGGCTGCAGAAAAATTTTAAATGGAATCTAGAATTTCTACAAGTGATCTATTCCGTCTGTTGGGAGAGCAGAGTCTAAGGAGGCAAGAATGGCCAGTGCAGCAGATCAGTAAGGAGGCTAATGTAGCTCAGATGAAGAATGAAGGCCACTGAGAAGAGGCTGGTAGCAGCAGAGGTGGAGAGAAGTGAGCAGAGCCAAGTCTATCCTGGCAGCAGAGATAAAAAAGAAACTGTGGATGGACTCCATGCGGGGGGGGGGGGGGGGGGGGGTGCGTGCAGGAAGGAGGAATCTAGGCTGCTGGCCTGTGCAACAAGATGGATAGAGGAACTTATTACCAGGATGGGGGGACTGGGAAGAGAAGGCCGGGTGGGGAGAATTCGAGGCTCAGTGCTGATGTGTTTATGGAGAGATGCCTGCATGACAGCTAAATAAAGGCACCTAGGACAGTATTCAGGAGGCAGCTGGGTACTAAGTTAGAAATTGAGGAGAAAGATGGTCCAAAATATAGCTCTCGTATTTCATTTTATTGGGCTTCTAGTATACCTGTATACACTATATCTTTACGTATGACATAAAACACATTATACACATACAAGGTACATATATGTATCTAAAATAAGATGTGAAAGAAATGCATTAAACAGCAACATATAATGTGTGGTAGGGAGGGAGTAACATTCCCCTATTTTCCAAACTTCTTAAAATAGTGTTTTAGTAACTGGCATTATTATTTTTCAAATATCAAGGGTACAAAAATTGGGTAAGGCCCTCCTTTAAAGAACAGTATCACTCTCATCAGTGTGGTGGGTAAATCTAAATATTTTTGTTGTTGTTAGGGTAAATCGTGAAGAAAGCTTTCCCCCAATTGGCACCGGCAAGTGTTTTGAAACTAGCACTCCAGATGAAAATCTGTGGCTTTGCAGCATTACTAAGTTTCTTCAGAGTCTGTTGTGGTGACTCAAATTTTCAAAACGAAACGAAAGGTGAGCCAAATTAACTGACAGCAACGGGCAAGTTTTATTTTCCAGGCGAAATAAAGGCACGACAATCCCCTCCCCGACACACACACTTCACTGGGGCCCAGACATGAAAAGAGAGCAGTCCCAGAAGTGAGGCCTGTGTTCCCTTCCTTGCCAGACACTCCACAGGACCAGACACATCCTACCCTCCCTACCCCCCACTCCCCATATTCACTGTTTGGTGCACAGCACGTGCCAGAACTGTCTCCACCTGCTCGGCACCATACCGCATGCACCCCAGCCCCTGGAGTGATCCAAGAATGTGTCTGAGAACACGGAGCTGCGGGTCAGAAGACCGGAGACTGAATCCTAGGTCCGAAACACCTTCACAGGACCAATGAGCACCCCCACTGCCTCTCCCAGCTGCCACCACCTCCGCTCAGGCCTCTCCCTGGTGTCCCTCGCCCTGCTCCAGCCCAGTTCAGGTTCGCTCCTGTGACAAGCATTCCAACCTGCAAGCCTCCTCCCGATGCATACGCCTCTTGGTAGCTCTCCAGTGTTTCTGGAGTAAAATACAAGCAGGGCTTGTTGCATCCTCCATGTGCCTCTGTCTGCCTCGTAAGCTTCACTCCTTACTGCCAGCCCCCAGCCCTACTGCACCCTAAGCTTGGGCCCTTTGCAAAAGCTATGCTTTTGCCCTTCTTGACTTTGTTGGTAATACTCCCTTTGCCCTCCACTTCACCCAGCTAAGCACTAGCAAAACAGTCTCCCTAATCACACTCTTGGTGTCGCCCTGCTGCATGGTCTAATGGCTCTCAACCTGTCATACCCAATGCCCCCTTAAGCCCCAACAGTTTGTCCTGCTCCCTCTGTTTTCTTGAAATGGAATTCACAAACACACATACTTTTAAAAACACAGATACATATGCAAACACAATCTCAACACAATGCCCTAGCTGTAATATAAGAAAAAAAAATTCACAAGTGATACAATGAAATACCATGAATTGTTTTACACCAGCAGAAGACATAGAAAATGGTCCTCTGCTTGCCCCTATGTATGGAATCTGCATGAAGGTAAGAATAATAAATGCAGGTAGATACAGATGGGCTTTTTGTGACTCAAATACCACATGCAGGGTTCCATCAGTGACACGATTTCATGTGAGGGAAAATAACTTTTTGATTCCAAAAAAAAGCAAAGTACAATTTTCCCTTAAGTTACATTTACAATTCAATTTACAATTTTCCTGGAAAAGTCATTGTATATTAAATCCATGCCAAAAAGAAAAAAAACAGAACACAAATCTTTGTGTTTATATGAAAAGCACAATTAGGTTTTAGATTCGGATAATCATAAACAGCTTGTTCACCTACATAAATGTTCTCACAACAGAACTGGGGATGGGAAAGTTATGCAGGATCATTCCTGTAGGGGACTGTCCTGCCTGGTGTGGGGCAGTTAGTACCTTTGGCCCCTGCACACCAAATGCCAGCAGCACCCCCGGCTAATCATTATGACAACAAAACACAACCCTGCAAATTTCCAAAATCCTTCCTGGGTACTAAGCCATCTATCCCAGTGGAAGCCACTGGCTTAGCACACAGCAAATGCTTATTAAATGTTTGCTGAATTGATGCCTTTTAATCATTAGGCCTCAAAAATATTTCTTTTCAAAGTACTTCCCATGTGACCATACTATGCACAAATTCCACGGATTCCAAGTAAATCTACAACATATTGAACTGATACGCAAGAAAACTTCCCACCATGACTGAAATGCACATGGGGAGTTAGAATATTTGAAAGAGGCCATGATCACTTCCACATTGCACTGTGGTAGAATGAATGCAACTTGGCACGTGAAAAATGCTCTGCCATCTGCTATTACTATAGACAAAAATATTTCTGGATACCACATGAATGATTATTTGCACATCACCTCCAGAAAGTAAATATAAAATGAAAGAGAAGTTGGATTGTTTATAGCCTGATTTTAACATGTGCTACTGTTATGAAGCAAAGAGACGTTCCTGTGAGCTCAGCCTTATGGAGGGGTTTGCAGAAGCAGTGTGGATACCTGGAAATCCCACAGCCCTTTGATAGCAGAGCTTTCTGAGATTGCAGGAAGAGACTGGCATAAGTGACCTGGATGACCAGGGGTACACGAGGAAGAAAGAGCGGCAGGGGATGATCTCAACTATGAACTGGGGAAATGACTTCTACATATTCCTCCTAGACACCATAACATGAGTGGACGCGCTGCCCTTGCCAGCAAGGAGTCTAGATCTGTGTTTTAACCCCGGCTGGACATTAGACTCTCTTAAACAGGTTTTAAAAGTTACAGCTCCTTGGACTGCACCCCCAGAAATTCTTCAAAATTGTTCTAGAAGTAGGACCCCGACATTGCTTTGTTTGGTTACTTTCTGGTTTTGTTAATTCCCTAGGTGATTTTAATGTGTTGAGGTCTGCTGATCTTAAGCCAAAGTTCAAATTCTAATGGTGAGATTATAGCTGCCATAGCAGGTCAATAAAGAAAAACATTTTGAGTATAGGCAATACTCTTTACCCTACAAATTACCTCAGAGAAGTGACATCTGTTTCCCTTCTTGGTAAGTTTGTCTTAATGTATTCTACTGTAATGCTGCAAGACTGAATTTTCAGTTACACTTACTTCAAAAGATTTACAAGTTCTTTGGACTTATAAAAACATGATAATTCAGCTAGTGTACCCACACATCCAAGAAAGTCATATACACATGGCCAAAGATGACAACGGTAAAGAGTTAAGGTAATTCCCGAATCCCTAGACTCAACACAAAGACTAGGAAACAAAACTAGATCATAAAGTTAGCCTATAATTTCAAAAGATTAAATTCTACTTGTGGTTAAATCTGGTCTGAATCAAAATTCTGACTGTGAACACCCCACCTACTATATGACTCAGAGACCTGGGCGTGCCATTGATAACACATATTGCTTCTGCAACAGCTTTGTTGGTATGCCTGCAAGGCACGGTTAATGTTATACAAGAGCACGGAATCACCAGCAACACAGTTCTGTAAACAGTCTAGCAGAGGAGAGTCTGTTTATGCAATGCAACCTGCTCGGCCGAACATCCGTGGAAACCATGAGACCCATATAAGCTCATCTCAGAGCACTGCCATGGTCAAAGAAACAGTCACACTTCCAATGGAGGTCCAAGGCCGGTGGATATCTCCTCACTTCCCTTCCTTGTAGCTCATCCACAAGCAGAGGCACCTATACTTGGCCAACGAGATATACCTTGCATCTAATCTTGACAATCTAGTGATAGGAGTGCAGTGAAGCAGCATTCAGGGTTCATTCAGTTCTCTCAGGTTTTTCCAGCAAAGTGCTTTGGTATTCTCTACAGTCTAGAAGATGATAGCCTTCCAATTATTCCCCTGGTGGTAAAGTTTGCCAGAGCAGATTTCCAAGGTGTTCAACCAAGAATCTCAACTTGTGGGTTCCAGGTATATATATGGGAGCTGAAAAGATAGGCTGCTCTATTTTCTATAGAATTGCCCTTATCTCTGATTCTTGGTATTCATACCTTTCACAATCCTTTCTTCCTGCATGTGGGTGGGACCTGTGACTTGCTTCTAAACAGCATAGAACATGCCACTTCCACTATTGTGTTACGTAAGATGATAATTTCTACCTTCCTAACAGACTCCATTTTGCTGACCTTAATGTACGAAACTCCCATACTGTGAGCTAACCTATGGGGCAATTCCAGTGGCAAGGAACTGAGGATGCCCCTGACTGACAGATGACAGCACAGCTCTTAATCTAACAACCCAAAGGAACTGTGTTCTTTGATGAGCCACATAATTTGGAAGCAGATCCTTGCCAGGTCAAACCTTCAGATGAGATCTTAGTGCTGGCTGACACCTTTGTTGCAGTCTTGTGAGAAATCCTGCCACCTGAGGCCCACATAAGCCATGCCTAGCCTCCTGCCCTATGAACACCATGAGATAATAAGTGTGTATTCTCTTAAGCTACTACACTTGATATCACTTATTACAGGGCAATAAATAACACAGAAGCCAACACAGGAAAAGACAAAATTCTGATGCCCTTGCTTGCACACCCAAATTCCACCATACTTCATGTCTCTGAAACCGTGAAATTTTAGTTATGTAAGCCAGTAGAGGTCCTTTCTTCTGATCAAATTAGTTTGGGCTGGGCTTCTTGAAACCATAACCAGAAGAATCTCAGAGGAAGTGGACAAAGATGACCGAGGCAATGTAGAACCAACCGAGCTCAAAGTCTGAAGGGGAACTGTGCCGTACACTATCTCAGTTCCAGGATAAGCAAAGACTCCAGGTGGAGTGGGGGACTGATGATCCTACTAACAGAGTCAAAAGAATGTTTCCACACTGAAGAATTATTAACCCAGACGTTCAAGTTACTGAACTCATTCTCAGAACCTACACCCTTAAATTAGATACAGCTCCAATCCGCATGCGCAGGAGATAATAATAACGATACTACAAGAATTAAAAGAGAAAATACATATAAAAGCATTCCATATAATGCCTGACATATTGTAGGTATTAAGCAAAATGTGAGAAAAAATTCAAACATCTCACTTTTTTAACTTAGAAACACTATTTGCTATCTCTATTAAGGCGCTCCCTGAAATTCAGACACCTTATTGAGTAAGCTATTAGCACATACTTCCAAGGGAGGTGCAGGACTCCCATAGCTCTGGAAGACTTTGATATGCTCTGACTAGCTTCAGTTATCCTTGTACTCACAGAAGAAAACTCAGAGGCACTGAAGTGGTGGTAGCTCTTCCAAGGAGCCAGACACTGATTTCAGGGCTTTCCTCATGGTATCTTTTTAATTTTCTCAGAAAGCCCATAAGACAGGTATTATTGGTCCCATTTTATATATGAGGAACTGAGATTTAGAGAAGTAAAAAAAAAAAAAACCGTGGCCAAGGATGCCAAGATTATGAAATAGAGATCCAGGAGAAAGTGGGAGTGGAAATCAATAAATGTGTACAGAAAGGCAGTCTCAAGAATGGGTCCAACCCCAGGAGGCCCAGACTGATGGATACACCTTCTACCTGTCATTGCCCCAGACACTCACACATCTGAGAAAGTTTAAGTAGGATGCAATGAGGAACAGGGAACAAGACTCCAAAAGTATGACTAGGAACCATGTAACTGTTCATGTGACACAAGACTAGCAGTACTATGAGCCACGTTTTGACCCTCAAAACACTTCTTTAAAAAAATAAAATAATCTACTCTGATTCCTAATTTGCATTCCTCAATGAACCTCTTCAAAAGAGTGTGTGCCTTCTTCAAATCTACTGGAAGTTCTATTCCACCAGGTGATTTTAATTTCCTTTTCTGTTTTCTAAGATCTTTTGCTGGCCATTCCCCATCCAGGCTTCTTTTTACCATCGATCCTGAGCTGCACCTTAAGAAAACTCCACTGACATTAATATGCAAAAATTTATGAAACCCAGACTGAGTGGGGGACCTTGAGCCATCATTAAAGACGAAGCCCTCAGAGGAAGATCTTGCAACAGTACGGATCGCACACAGAACACCTCTCTCATTAGGCAGTCCACCTCCACCCATATTAGGAACAACAGTGCTGATGAATTCTTCCAGACTGAATGCGGGGAACAAGTCAGTCTGTGTAGCACTTGAACTACACTGCAAACAATGTGTGTCAAACAGTGTATAATCAGCGTGCTCAAGATGCCTGATGGCAATCACAGGCAGTGTACGCAGAGAGACACCAGAGTGGAATTTATGAATTTTAAATGAACTTTTACTGTTTCTTACATCAAATCTTTAAAATTGCTGCTACAATGAAAAAACCTTCAACTTAACATTCCAAGACAGGTGTTCCTGCCATTCCTGTGTTTCCCGTCTTACTGTAACCCTCCATTCTCTGTGGCTATGACTCCGTTGGATCCTAATCCCTGCAAATATACCTTAAATCTTTTTACCATGAAAATGATTTTATTCCGAACTCTAAGAATCTCAAATTAGAGATTTGATAACTCCTGGATGTGAATAATACCTCTATGATTAGTACAAAATACCCAAGTGAAGAAAATAAAACCAAAGAACACTCATAATGATGGACGAAGAAGAGCATTTTTCTGCCTTCAGAAAAGCCACAATTCTTTGTCGGCAAGTTCTGCGCATTCCATCCAGGTAAACAAGGTTAGCTGTGTCACTCCTTAGAAAAAGAAACTGGGGACAGGAAGATGAGGAGAAAAATAAGTTTTGAGTAATGAGTCTATGAGAAATGTGGCTAAGATTCATAATAGTCCATGATCCCTACTTTTTCACACAATGAACTGTTGAGGAAGGGGGCTCTTCTGAGCGAACCATCCTCCTAGTCCATTCTACCCTCCTTCCTCATTCGGCAGCTCACAGGAAGGAGGAAGAGGGTGGGAGGCTGCCGTGAGTCACCATTAAATTAGATAAACCAGACAAGGCTTGCTCCTATAAACCTATTTCACTGTAAATACATATGTATTATCTTTGCCAAAATGACTATAAGGTGATTCTCTAATAGGAGGGGAAAAATGCAAAACATTAGTAACAGCAAATTTCTATCAACGCTATACATTGGTTATTAGTAAAAAAGAGGGATCGGATCATGTTCATTTTTAATTTATAGACTCTACTTCTA
Organism: Vulpes vulpes; assembly: GCF_048418805.1. NCBI lineage: Eukaryota > Metazoa > Chordata > Mammalia > Carnivora > Canidae > Vulpes > Vulpes vulpes. The sequence goes on from NC_132788.1 coordinate 11,946,603, forward strand.
CATTCAGTACAAAAGAGAATTGCAAGTTTATAAAGTCATTTTTCTGCTGCCTGCATAAGTACTGAATTATTTAAAACTCGTTTGAAAAACACACACACACCTGACAGTTTTTAAAATACTGTTTGACAACAGCATTTTCAACATCTATAAAAAATATGTGCTACCAAAGCAGATTCTGTACACACTGTCTTTCATTAGCAAGTCCTCAGATATTTTTACCCACCAGTGTATCACACTTCACAAAATCACTTGAGAGAAACGGGGGTGGGGGAGAAATGTGACCCTTTGTTCAGAGTTCACATCACTTGGTATACACCATTCGGTGAACCTAGGCCACCCTCAAAGTAAACTTAACTGGTTCATCAAAACCTGCAGTGTCAGTTCTGCTGGGAAATCCTCCTTCCAAATTTACAGGATCGAGGTCCTGGATAAACTGACATTACAAATGAGTGTTCTCTCCCTAAGAGCTCATCAAAGAAACTCCATGACTGTGGATGCAACAGTGACGCAGCAGTTGGAACACATCAGAGAAACTCAAAGACTTACAAAACTGTATATTAAATATTGCTTGGATCACAAAATCTCCCCGTTCTCTCGTAGAGATTTGGTTTTAATAATGCCAGTCCAAAACGGTCACGAAAACACACACACACACGGAAACCTGGTAATCTCTTAGACCAAAAAACGGTATTCCCCCTCAAACATGCATCTTTCTAGAAGTGGAGCTAGCTTCCTCCACGCCTGTGCTTCCATTCCCTTTTGTCCTATCTGCTGTTTCAGGTCATTCTAATTCTCTGAGTTACACCTGCCACCGGCTTGCCTACTTGATTTGTCCTTTCAAAGGAAAGACTCCTCAATGATTAATTCTTTTTCCCTTTTTGGTTTATTACATTTTGAATTCATCAGTACCTTCTAACAGTTTATTTGTTGTTTGTAGCTTCTGAGATTGAAGGCTTAAGTTATTTACTTAGTAAACTTTCTTACCGTATTATAAAAAAACACTTCACAGTTTGCCATGGCCCCCAGGTTTGATTCGGAGTGTTCCTACTGTTCATTCATCAAGTTCTTTTTAAAAATTCCTCTTAAGTCAGGGAATTACTTAAATTTCCAAGTGATTAGGATTATTGGGGTTGAATACTCCTTTGGCTCATATTCAGTTTTTTAAGTTTTTATTATTACTTTGTGATCAGAGAAGTTGTCCTACAAAATCTCCCTGTTTCTGGAGGTGACTGAAAGCGCCCCAGCAGCCTCCTAGATGACTCGTGTCTCATGCAGGCACCTGCGGTCTCTGGGGGGACAAGAGGCAGGGTGCAGCCCTGTTCTCACCTGGGTATTGAGCGGCCTTTTCAGCCGGTCTTCCCTTTTCTCGCATTTGGATGCTAGACTTTGCCTGAGTACAGTGCACAAACTCTGTACTCAGATTTTCGATCTGACTTTACTCCCCCACTATACTTCTGGACTTCGGGCAATTAACTCGGCTGTTTATACTTAGCCTTTATCTTTCATTGGGCCAGCCGCCCCACGCTCTGCCTTTATTCTATAAACATACATTTTACTGAATAACTACGATGTGCGAGGCACCATCTCAGACACTGAGGATAAGCTGTGAATGGGACAGATGATATTCCTGTCCTCTTGGAACTTATAGGAGACGAGCAAGTTAAGATCGATGACAGTCTGAATATACTCATGAAAATATGCTACTCTATATTTATATTTTAGTAACTCCTTTTTGCTATTTTAAATGATGCATGCTCACTATAGAGAACTGCGGTGGGGGGGAAGATAAAGGAAAAAATGATAAACAATTCCATGACTTTAAGTTAAACAGTAATACTATTATGTACTTTTTTCTGGTCCTTTTTGTGACTATTCTTTGGGGAAAAAATTGAAATCATATTATACATAATACACTGCATTCTACTTTTCTACTCTTACCTTGAGGATTTTCAAAATGAATTCTAATATTTCCAAAATTTAATTCCATTAAAACAACCTCTGAACATCCCACTTTAAGGGCTATATAATAATCTATTGCATCATGATTTATTAAATTATTCACTTGCTATTGAGCATTTAAGTGGTTTCCAACTTTCCAATACTTCATGACAATAAGTACACTTATGTCGGATCTTTTTCTGTATTTCTGGTTATTTATAACTTGGGCAGGTTCCTAAATAGTTACTGAATTAAAGGGTATAAACTTTTTACAGCTCTTGATACAGATCATCACGTTACCTTTCAGAAAATTTGTACCAATATGCAAACCCATCAGAAGTTTATGTATACTCCCATTTCACCAAACCCTCAATAGTGATTTAAATCTAATTTAACAAGTAAAATAGCTTATTATTTTAATTTGCTTTTATTTGGTTAACAATGTACATGTTATACAATTATTAGCTACTGATTGATGTTTTCTTCTGTCAACTGTTGATGAACTTTTTCAATTTGCCTGTATTTTTCTTTTTTTTTTTTTTTAATTTCATTTATTTATTCATGAGAGACACAGAGAGAGAGGGAGACACAGGCAGAGGAAGAAGCAGGCTCCATGTGGGGAGCTGATGTGGGACTCGATCCCGGGACTCCAGGATCATGCCCTGGGCTGAAGGCAGGCGCCAAACTGCTAAGCCACCCAGGGATCCCCCTGCCTGTATTTTTCCTGCAGTATTCTTCATCACAATAAAATGATCCTCTTTTTCCTAATTTATGCCTTTCTTGCTTTTAATTTTGACATATAACCTATTAGGATCTGGAAAAAAAAAATTGTTGCTTTGCCTTCATTTGAGATTATGTTCATTGCTTTTATGCTTAGAAACTTCCTCTGGACTCAAGAACTGAAAAACTTCCTTCACATATTCTTAGACAATTTGTTCATATTTTTAAAAATTCCAAACATAATTATAAGAAATTTGTTTTAAAGTAGTTACTACTCTTACTCTTCCAAGTAGTTAAAAAATTATTCAAGTACCATTAGCCAAGTAACACTATTTTCCCTACTGATTTTTGATGGTATCTTTATTATGTTTGTGGCCTATCTTGGTCCTAAAAAGATGTAGGGAAAAAAAAAAGTGTGTCTTAGAATCAAGGAACTATGCTGATATAAATAATAGAGGAGACATATATTACTAGAAATAAAACTTGTTTATTTGACCTGTGTGTTATAAATGACTACAAAATTAAAACACTCTCCTTTTGAATTCAGAGGGGAACAATGTCCATTTAAAGAGAGATAAATTAGAATAAAATTATTTTATCTCTCACATAAGCTAATGAGAAGCCAACTTTAAAATGGAAGGAGCCTGCAGTCTGTTCTCAGCTGGTTATCACAGAATAATTGATGCACTAATGATTTCAATTCATAGCTCTGTCTTCATTTTGCATAATTTGAACCAAACCTGAATGTAAATGAAAAATAGTCCTCTTGCCTATTTAACTCCCATGACTTTTAACTAAAAATCACTTAAGACTGCAGAAGAGGAAGGGGGAAATTAGCAAATGTAAAGAACTTTCTATTTAAAAGCATTCCTTCCTATACAGAACCGGGAAGATTTCAGTAAATACATTAGAAATCTCCAGAGATGTGATTTATCATCTTATTAGTTGAGAGTGAATATTTAATTGTATAACATTTATCTCCAATAGCAACTCCTGAAAAAAATTCCAAGCAGGCCAAAGTGCATTCTAAATACTCCAAAGGGAAATAGATGTGCTTCATGGAGTCCATTATTATTATTATTATTTTTGATGAAAAAAATACTAGTAAAAAGAAAATCAAGTCAAAATAATTGCTACATTTGGTAATTTTGAGATTAAGAACACCTTTTTTGATAAGACATGTTACAAGACACACCTATTGATATCACCTTTAAAGCACAGAATATATAACTTTTCAATTTTTTAAAAAATAATACCTTTTAAAATAACCCCCAGTCATCATTACCTGAGACATCCAGTACAATGAACCCATGTCTTGCACCTGTCACCAAGTCACCAGAATTAATCATTAACAAGCCTGGTTAGTTAAGCACAGATTAGGTAGGTGCCACCATCCGCACATCCACAATTACATCACAGCATGATGGCCAATTAGTTTCAACCTGGGTAGTGAGTCTTATTCCAGACAACTCTATGTTCACCTGGAAAACCAGCTGCTTCCTTATTTCTACCTACTGCTCTTCTCTGTTATTCAGAGCCAGCCAATTGGGTAAAGCAGGCCCCAAACAAGGTCTGACTAATTTACAGACAGCAGGCATCTTCTATGCTGGTGCACTCTGGTTGGGAGGGAAATTTCTCATACTCCCCTCTGTGATGACGTATACATTTTAAAATGGAACCACAGGAGGACTGTCCAATTACAGAAAACAACATGGGTTCGTACACCTAAATTAAAAATTACATAGAAATCATGTTAGTGGCTAGCTGAACACTGCTTCTGAATCACACGAGGGCAAATGAAAGGAAGTCCAAGCTTAAACACACAGACATTTAAGAATAATATTTTATAGCTCTTCCTTAAAAATTAAAAAAAAAACTGTCACAGCCAAGAGGAACTGTTATGGACTTAATTTTATCCCCACTCAAATTCATATGTTGAACCCCTAACTCTCAACAAGATAGTATTTGGAGATGAGGCCTTTTGGAGGTAGTTTGGATGAGGTCATGCAGGTGGGGCCCGTATGCTGGCATTAGTGCCCTTAGATGACAAGACACCGCGGGTTAAGCTTGCATCCCTCTCTTGTTCTCTTTCTCTCTACTATGTGAGGGCACAGAGGAAGGTAGCCATCCACAAGCCAGGAAGGGATTCTGCACCAGAAACCGGCCATGCTAGCATCCTGATCTTGGAGGTCTAGCCTCTAGAACTTTAAGAACATAAATTTCTATTGTTTAAGCCATATAGCCTATGGTATTTTGTCATGGTAGCTCATACTAACACAGGTGTCTAAGCAGATATGAAGACTAAATGTTATATAGCATCCCAGATGAGATTTTAGAATATAAAAAGGACATTAGGAAAGTGTGAATAAAGTATGGAGTTTAGTTAATAATGTGTCAATACTGGCTCATTAATTTTAAGAAATATACCATGCTAATTTTAAGATGTCAAAATTAGCTGAAAATGGGTGTGTATTATATGGGAACTTTCTGTAGAGCTTCACAATTATTCTGCAAATCTAAAGACATTTTAAAAAATAAATTTTATTTAAAATACATAAGTAAACAGAAACTGTCTTCAATCTTCCTCCCCAAACAGTCCATCATGTTTTTGTTGTAAAAAACACTTTCTGTTCTTAGCTACGGTTTAGAATATATCTTTATCCATTAATATCAGCAAGAAAGAAATTCCCTCATAAACACTGTCTATGGGGGCACCTGGGTGGCTCAGTTGTTTAAGTGCCCAACTGTTGATTTCAGCCCAGGTCATGCTCTAAGTCATCCAATAGAGCCCTGAGTCAGGCTCTGAGCTCAGCATGGAGTCTGCCTGAGATATTCTCTCTCTCTCTCCTTCTGCCCCCTTAACTCCCCAAATCATGCTCTCTGAATAAATAAATACAATCTTAAATAAAAACCAAAAAAACCCACTGCCTCTGTCATTATTTATAGAATAAAAGATTATACTGTGTACTTAAGGTCTTTTAGTATATAACCTAATAAGAACTGCATGGTATTTAATATCACACAGCTCCTTGAAAATATGTAAGGGACACACACAAATCACACACAATGAAATACAACTTACTGAAAGGGAATTGACAAGTTGTCCTATTTCACTAATAAAGAAACTGTAGATCACAGCAATGGAATGATCTTTGTTATGTATCAAATTTTCAATAAAAGGAAAAACTGAAGAGAACATCCTGGCTGGTTAGGAAGTGGGCACTTTTTTACACTATGGGTGGACCACCAACCAGACTAAACTCAACAGAAAGCCAGTTGGTAATATGTACAAAAAGCCATGAAAATAACTCAAACCCTGAATTCATTCATTCTACTTCTGGGAATCGACTCTGAGGATGTATTCAGGCCTGGGAGCCAAAACTTGCAAATAGTGCGTTGACAGACAACCTCACTTGTAATTTGAATGATTAGGTGGTAAAATCAGTGTGTAAAATTAGTGAGTGAGAAACCGAACTCAAGGAACCACAACAGGAATCCCAACGCGGCCATTAAGACTGTGGCTTTTGGAGAAACTGTGCTTACAAGTTGAAGGAAGAAGTGGGAAATAATATAACTGGGTGTGAGGGCAGCACCGGGTGATAGCAGAAGTTTTCTCCGCATGGCAGACCATGGGCAATCTGTTTTCTTCATCGTACGTTTACATGTTGTCAATGTTTCCTCCAATGAATGTGCAGATAATCAGAAGATCAGCAACTGAGAAATTAGATTACACTTCCACTTAGCTGCTGTGCTTTTTTTTTTTTTTTTCCCAGTTCCATTGTTTATGTAATCTAACCAGTTTTTAAAAGAAAAATCTTATACAAATCTCTTAGGAAAGAATTACCTAAAGAAAACTCAGGAGTCAGATGAAATGGTCTTTTATGTTTTCTCAAAGCCTCCTGCACAGCTCCAAGCTCATTTGGTCCAGATGGTCCAGGGCAGGGCTGCATCTCCCTGCCATCCATGGGCTTGGACTCCAGAGCTGAAGAGATGATTTATACACCTCCCTTTCCCTCAAGAAGTTCCAATTCTAGTGGCAGGGAAAGGTCTCTGCCTCGAGGTTTCTCGTTCTCTTCTCATAAAACCTAACTCCAGGGAATTGTTGCTTTGGTTCAGTATTGCTCTCACCTTGAGTTCTATTCAACTATAAGCCCTCCTGGGAGACAAACTGACTCTTTCATATGATTCATATAGCTTTCCTTTATGGGAGCCTGTAAAGAGGGGAAGGAGTAAGTGAATAAATGGACATCCAAGGAACGCAGAAGAAAAATTTCCCCTACTTTGCAAAAATCTGCTCGGGACAGTCCTGGAATGTTGATTCAAACTGCTCTCCTTAATAGGCTGTGAAAACATGTTTCCATGAAATAAAACAGAAGGTGAGTATCAATGCTATAAACATTTGTCTTCCAAGCTTATTAGAAAAATGCAACAGCCCCAGTAGATAAAAACAAAAGATGTGAGTATATGTTATAAAGAAAACATCAACACTTCAGGAAATGTTCATCCTGGACAATGAATAAACAGATTTGTATATGCACACATATCCATATACATATGTTAACACAAACACGCACCAAACAACTTGGCAACATCATATTATACCTACTAAAAAAGTCCGTGTTTTAAATAATGATACTGAATGCAGGTCAATTGCAGACAAAAATGATATAAGAAATTGGCATAACTTCTTGAAAATAACTTAATCCACCCTTGCAAAACATGGGTCCCTCTCTCCTTTCAATGAGCTGCTTAAACATCACCCCAACCCTAAAGGGACCATGGTTTTTCCTTGGGCTTATTCATCAGGCCATTTTTGAAGGAGCTTTCTCTCCCCGGTACAATTAATTTGGGTATTGCTGGAATTACTTATTTGTCACTTGCTCGTTTATACAAACCCCCAATGTATATCTTGACCCTATAGACATTTGGGTTCTGTTTTATTTTCTTCTAAGCTGCTGGAAATACTTCCACATTTAAGCAGTTTAGAAAGGATTGTTATGCTTTCATTTGGGAAAAAGTGTTAACTCTAATACCTCATCTTCTGCTTTGCTCTTAATAACCCCTTTTCCAATTTTCAAAAGATTTTATTAATAATGTTGTTTATGACTGAACAACTGTTATTAGCATATTTGGTTTAGGTGAACTCTACATCTTGTTAGCACATATTTCCATATACAGACAGCTATCTTGAGAGCTGGCACAGCCTTTAATAAGCCTCATGAACAAACAATACTCGTTCTAATAAAAGATGGATAAATTAGTAGAAATCTGTGACCATGGCCTGTTCTTCTGATTGCCACTGATGTTCTGGCAGTTTCTTACCACTGAGGACTATAAACGGCAGTGTTCCTAAACATATACATTTGGCTCTAGTTTAAGCAACTAGTAGCTGGCTTTAAAGCAGGACCTCAGGCAGCAGGGGTGGCTGAAGGGTTTAGTGCCACCTCCAGTCCAGGTCGTGATCCTGGAGGCCCCGGGATCGAGTCCCATGTCGGGTTTCCTGCATGGAGCCTGCTTCTCCCTCTGCCTGTGTCTCTGCTTCTCTCTCTGTGTCTCTCATGAATAAATAAATAAAGTCTTAAAAAAAATAGCAGGAACCTCTTGAAACCTGTATAGGGTCCCAGAGTAAAAATACATTTTAGATTTGACCCAGCTCATACAGCTAAAACTAAAATTCCTTGAGATAGTACTTATCCTTACTGTATTCAACACTAATATCTCTATTCTACATCCCCTCCTTCCTTTTCTTTCTGAATACCAGCTGTGACCAACTAAATTGATTTGGGGATCTCTTAAAGGATTAGAACCCACAGTTGAAAACCACTGCTTTAAAGCACTGTAACTGCTGGGTGATGTTGCTATGACTCAGGGCATCACAGTGTCTGGGTGGGGATGTGCCCTACACTGCTGACCTTTGCTCTCTTTTGCTCCCCTCCAATCTCTGCCACTCCTCAAACACTGTCCTTTGTACTCATTGCTCTTCATTCTACTTTCTGCCTTTCCATGCAACTCATTGTTGTCATGACAGCTTCTGCAGAGCAGACCTGCCCAAATGCAATGGCATAAAACAAACATTTTCTTTAACTCACATTCAGAAATTCAGAAAGAGCATGGAGGGGTGGACAGTGTGTACTCTACAACATCGAGGCTAAGTTGATTCATAGCTGTCTCTACAGGCCATCCACTCCCATGGCACATGGCACTTTCTCATGATGGAATTGGGGGAGCTGGACTTCTTATGTGGATTCCAGGGCCAAGTATTTCAGCTCACCAGGCAAGAAACATGCTGCTTCAGAAGTAATGAGGCACTTCTGCAGCCATCTACTGATTACAGTGGGTCACAAATTCCCCATTCAAGGGGAGGTGAACTAGACCCCACTTCCTGATGGTGGAGTGGCCAAGTTCTAGAAATACATGGGTCAGGAGATGGTGTTAAGAGTTACGTTCTAAACAGTAATTCCTCTCCTCACTCTAATTCCGAGGCAGTGATCTAATAATCTGTTATTTAGGTAGACCCACATGGTGTCAACTAGCACTTCAAACATAATGTAGCCAAGCTAATCATTGTCCTCTTCCTTCGTGTTCCCTATCTCAGTACAACTGGTGGGAGAAAAATCCCTATGTTGTATTTTAGACAAATATGCCTGAAGCGACTTATCACAAATTGCATGTAGATGGAAGGAGAGAACTCAGCGTAGCTTGGAAGCTCCATGCAGTCTAAGGGATTCTGTCCATATGGAACATAGGCAGGTTTTATAGTCAGTCTCTGGAATTAGACAAGTAGCCATTCTTCTTCAGACAAAGAGCTGACAGCTCACACTGACAGATGTTACATAGCAGTTTTGGTGGTTATGTCTATTTTCACACATCCCCACCATGTTCCTCCCTCTCCAATCCCTGAGTGCACGAAGAGTCCCTGGAAAAGATTCTACTTGTCCAAGTTCTACATCACCATCTTTCTTTTCATATAAGCTATGAAACCTTCAAGTGGCTAGACAGGCAGCATGAGAGTTCAGAATGGCAGTTCTCAAGGTGTGCTCTGTGGATCTTTAACCTTTAAAAAAGTACTACTCGCCAAGTTTTGGTATGATGCAAAGAAGAATGTCCACAGTTATCTCAAAAAGCTATTCAACTGCTCCCTCCTAACCTTTCCAAGCAGGCATCTGTGTGAGGCCAAACTGTCTTTCACCAAAATGACATAGCTCAACAGATTAACTGGGGGAGCAAACATAGGAGCCAGATTTTTTTTTCCTATTAAGTTCATCATCAGTGAGTTTTGCAAAAATGTTTATTGTCATTCATTTCCCCCTTTGTGGTATAGAACATATACTTATTTTCCATAAAAATATTATTAAATGTGGACTCATACTGGGTTAGGCTTACTATTATTATCTTAAATTAATTGTTATTAGTAAGTGAAGTTATGATTTAAAGTGAATTATTATGAACAGTGATTTTTAAAAAAAATTCTCAGTTTTAATTTCCAATGTGATCAAGACTGATAGATATAATCCACATAAACCAAAGCCCTTTGGGGTCATCAATAATTTTTAAGACTCTAAGTTGGTCTAATGACCAAAAAGTTTAAGAACCACTGGTTTAGGCTAAGAATTCACAGACTTGATTGCTGAAGCTTAACTTCACTAATGATCCCATATATTAGCTGGCATTTGACTAACTTTAATAAGGTATTTATAAATGTTCATGCCTCAGTTTCCTTACCTCCTGAGAGAAGTAATTACTCCTCCCTTGCAAAGTAGGTGTCAGGAAGGCAGTAGATAACAGATACAAGCTTATGATGGTGCTGGGCAGGTAGGAAGTCACACATACACACAAAAGTCACTATTAATATGCCCATGGACCATCGAATTGGCCTCAGCAACCTCTCCTCCAACTGCTCCCTCTTGTTCTTTTCTCTCAGCCCCTGCCATAGACAATCTTCAGTCTCCTCTCTAGTCTAGGTCAACATTTTACTAGACTCCTCCCACCAAATCTAAAGACAATTCTTGGTCTTCTCCCCAAAGCCACAAGTCAGTTCATGGCTGTACCTCTTCAGAAACCAAAGCCATCTCCCTGGCAAAGTCAGAATTCCTGAACCAGCCAGCCAATTCAGTAACCAAGACCCTCTCTGAAGTGGCCTCATCCCCACTCTAGAGCCTGATGTTTATAAATCATACCTTGTTCTGGAGAGACTGCTTCATGCTAGTGCTAAACAAAAGGGTGCCATCATTAAATATATTGGGGAAACTCAATAGTTACCCTCATTTTTTTCTTTCTGAAGGACTTGCTCGAACCGTTCAGGTGTTCATGTGTCCTGTGGCCACTAAACTGGAACACAGAACACACGTGTGCAGTCTGCTGACCAGGGAACCTTGCTACAGGGATGTCTCAAAAGCTAGTGTTTAAAAGGACACATGTGAGGGAACACTGCTAGCCTTATATTCCAGTGTTTGTGGGCAGATTCTTTACTATTTCCTAAATTTGCCATGTATCCTGGGTGTTGTTCTTTCTGTTCCCATGGCAAAGAGAGGTCTACCTATTATCTCCCAACACTCAACGCACATACACCTGCCTCTCTGCAAAACCACCTAATTTCTCAAATCAGGGTTAATTATCCTCCTTTTCTGTTCCTCTGCTTTTGATGAACTAAAATTCCTGCCTTGTAATGTTTCAGTTAGTTGTTGGTATGTGTGTCTTTCACTAAATTGTGAAGTTGTGGGAGGGGGGCAGCAAAAGATAGAATATTGATTCAGGTCAATACTTAGCAAGAACCCCAACAGCAGAGGCACAAAAGAAACATTCTGTCTTTACTCAATATTTAGTCCAAAATTGCTCAAGATTACTCCTTCCTTAGAGTTGAATGAGATATCAAGTTCTAAAACAATGAGATCTTGGCCCATCTTATTAACTGAAAAAAGTAGTAAAATTAAAATACTTGACAGATATCATAAAGGAATCCAACAGAAGATATCAGACCAAAAGCAACCACAGAAACTACAGGTCACTTCAATGATTGTATTAGCGTTCTCAAGAAAAACAGACTCCACAGCATGGATGGATACATGATTTCCTTAGCTCTTTTATATATGATTTATGTGTTTATATTTACATGTAATTTATATCAAATTTATTATAAAGAGTTGGCTCACATGATTATGCAAGCTGAGAAGTCCTATGATCTGCCATTTGCAGGCTGGAGATGCAGGAAAGCCAATGGTATAAATTCTAAACTGAGTCTGAAAGCCTGAGGACCAGGGATACCGATGGTGTAAGTCCCAGCCCAAGGGCAAAAGACTGAAGTCTCAGCCCAAATAGGCAGAGAGAAGGGAAAGGGTTCACTGTCCCTCCACATTTTTGTTCTATTCAGTTCCTCCAGGACTGGATGATGTCCATCCACAATGAACTTAAGTTCATTCAACCATAAATATTTATTCAGTGTCTACTACGTGTCAGGCAAATGAAGAAGATACAAAGACAAGCAAAAAAAGTTCTTCGTCTCAAGAAACTCCTAGCCTAGAGAAGGAGGGGTGGAAAAGGATAAATTATAAGGGAGAGTGCTTATGGTAGAGAAATCTACAAATACTATTGGAACAAGAATAAAGAATTAATTCTGCCTGGAAGAATCAGGGAAAGCAACATAGAATAGGTTATTATTTGACTTGGTTTTGAAAGTAACCAGGAATTTACAAGGAGAAAAGAATAAAGGGTAAGCCAAAGAAAGGGAAAGGAGATGCACTGCCAGAGGCCAAGACACACGTGGTCAGTATTTTGAGTTTGAGTCTTCACCACCTTCTCTACCCATCTTTGATAGTGTAGTAGATCAAATAATGACTCCCAGAAATATATCTATGTCCCAATCTAAGTTAAAGACTCCGAGATGGAGTGATTATGCTGCATTTTCAGAGTGAGTCCTAAATGCAGTCCCAGGGACCTTCTAAGAGGGAGGCAGAGGGAAACTGGACACAGGTAGAGAGGAAAAGGCCATGTGGTTTTGGTGGCTTTTGGGTGATGTGCTCACAAGCCAAGGAATGCTAGAAGCCACTAGAAGCTGAAAGAGATAAGAACAGATTTCCTCCAGAAAAAGAAGAGCCCTGCCAATGCCTTGATTTCGCCCAGAGTTACTGATTTTGAACACTTACCTTCGGAACTCATGAAAGCATAAATTTCCATTATTATAAGTCACCACATTTGTGGTAATTTGTTACAGCAGCAATAAGAGGCTAATACAGATGTTGTTGGCTATCTAACTCTGGTATCATTTCCTGACATCCATGGAATATTCCAGAATAATCTTACTCTCTTCATCTCTACCCCCCTCTCTAATAATTACCCTGGGTGATTTCACTGCCCATGTAGATCATCCATGCAACACCTTAACCTTACCTTAACCAACACCTTAACCTTCCATAAGCTCTTTGACACTAATGAGCCACCATTCCTCTAGTTTCACACCTATACAGACATGCTTACCAATAAAAACTCCAACAGCCTGACTTCTGACTATCAATTCCTAGTCTCAAACCTCTCTCCATTTCCAAACTTGACAAAACCTCTTATGTCTTAACCCATCCATTTGCCCACCACATACAGGCCTTCCTTCTCCTTCCCATACAGGCATCACTGCAACAATCCTTTTAACAGAACCCACAGGTGAATCTGCCAAGGAGTTCACAGAGCAACAGGCCTCTCACTTGCCAGGGATCCTTTAGAGCATGAAAGAAATCCCAGCAATGTGTTCATAGGGTCATATGGTTTTGTAAAATTTGTGAAGTGGGATATCTTAACCACACTGGTTAAAATTGCTATCCCTGTGTGCTCTAACTTCTACTCTATCACATTTCCTCCCATGTCAGGTGGCACTGGTGTAGCCACAGACAGTTTTTGGATTCAACTAAAGGGAAGCTGGGTTGAACCTACATTTAGTTTGGATTCAGTGGGGTTTATTTACATGGTTCGTGGTCATTTTTGTGCAGTTTAAGTCCCTGCTAGTTACGTAGTACACAAATGGCTTCAGGAAAGCCTCTTAATGCCCTTTCAGCATCTCTAACCTTAATTGTAACCGGAGGCAGAGAGGCAGAAGTCCTATGGCACTCTCAAGTGTCCTGGGGCAGCGAGCATTGGTAATATAGTCATCATGCTAGTGTCAGAGCCCCGTGTCTGGAAAATTCTCCCAATCGCCAAACATGCAAAACTATTAATGGGGGGAATTCAGTTCCCACTAATACACAGTGAAAACAGCCATGAAAGAGAAGCTCTCTTCTGCCAAAAATCTACTCTGTAACATGGCATATACAATCATAAATGAGCTACCCATCTTCCATCTCTTTTTTGAGAATCATGCAAAATCAACTTTATTGGAATCTCTGTGTTTGTAGCTCTCAAAAATATTTTCAAATCCTATCAAAAGCTGTAAACAGAAGAATAAAAAGGTTCTTAGAGTTCTGGTAATCCAATTAATGAAGAGCATTAGTATTTAAAATTCTTGTTGATTTGGCACAAAACATTAGCATCAGTGAAGAAAATGTGAATCTCCTACCAAGCCACTAAAGATCAGTGACAACACTCAAATCAAAGTACACTGGGTATTGGTCACTGCATAAGTAATCTTAAAAAGCCTTGAAATTCTACAGCCTGTCTGTAAAAACATTTTGATGGAGATTTTTTCCAAATCAGAAAGCAATGCTAAAAATTTACATAAGCTGTAAAAAGAGCTCTCCTAAACTTTCAATAGAAAATTAATTTTGATGCACCGTGCTCTTCTCTCTCTACAGAACTGCTATTGCCAAATTACTGTCAGATGAAGAAGAGATCAAAAGCACTCAGCCAAACCTGGGGGGAAAATATTATAAAGGGAGTTAATAGAATATTACATTACTTTCACGGATTTTGTAATGTTTATAGTATTTGTTAGTTCCTTAAAATCTGTAAATTTGTCATGCTTTGTATTGTCATTTAAAATTGTTACTTTTGTTTCCAATTTTGTATTTTTTGTTTCTTAAAAAGAACTCACAAAGCTGAATTGCTTCAAGTTTACAAAACTAAGTCTTCCCTTGACAGAACACTGGTCTTTCTCAGTGCCTTGCCTTTGGAACTTTGACCTCTAACCCTGGATGAACCCCACCTAATAAATGTAGAAGGAATGATAGTGTCAGAAAACCATTCTTTCCTGCTACTCCTGAAATAAGCAAATCAGACAGTGTCATCACTGGCATATACTGAACCATAAGGTAGGTTATTAACAAGCTATCTACATGATGTCCAGTTACCACCTCACAGATTACTTTCCAAATGCAACGGGATGGATGTATCCTTACATACAATGAAGACTATCCTAATTGACTGAACTTAGAATTGCTAATAGAGGGACAATGAGGCATTATGTCTTTCCTGTAATGGTGCAAGTCGGTATTGCATAGCCTAATGGCATCACTACTATGAAGTACTCTTGTCAACAACCTGGTTTAATTCTGAATATAATTAAACCTTTGTGCCTACCTTCCAGCCTACAGAAATGCAGGGGGTAGAAGAAGGTGTTAAGGAACCCTACAAGTAAACAAGAAGAGAAATCTAGAAACTGGAACATTCTACAAAGCCTAGTCTCTTCGCAATTTTTCCATGAGTTCTCTCTCAATGTCATAGAAAAATAAAAAGCTAGGAGGACTGTCTTAGGAGTAAAAGGGGACAAAGAAATATAATCAAATGTGTGAACTTTAACCATATCCTAATCCTCTTCATCTCCACCCTCTACTCCCAAAAAAACCCCACAACAGTTACAAAAGACATGTGAAAAAAATGGGGAGTTTTGAATATAAACTAATTACTAGGCAGTGCTGGGGAATTATTGTTAACTTTCTTCAAAGTGACAACAGTAATGCATTTATATAAAGCAATATATTTTTAGGAGATACACATTAGGAGTTTTGGGGGTTGGGTGAAGTTACCCTGATATGTGCAACTTACTTTCAAATGGCACAGAAACTTCTCTTTACCTTTGAAAATTTTTACAATTAAAAAATTGGAATAGGTAAAAAAATATATTAAATCTATTTTTCTCTCATTTGGTCACTCTAACCAAGAAGTTTTTAGTAGAGTCAAAGTAATTACTCTCATCAAACATTAGCAGTGAAGCAGAACCAAAGTCTAGAGGCTAATGTTTTCAGAACTGCTGTATTAAACTAAAGAATCTCCTAGGGTCCAAATGCATCGTGGCCTGCTCAATTTGTGTTTATGAGTAGCCCACGGGAATTTTTAGACTGCTAACTGCCACACCGGATGGAAAAGTCACGCAAGAACAAGGGGCAGGGGAGAGACAGAACTGAAGCAAACAAAATTTTGTTTGACTTATTTTATTGATTTTAGGAAGAAAAGGAAGTATGATTCATTTCAGGGACACTGCACACTTCCAGTGATTGATCTCATAATAAAAATGCTTAGTTAAGGACTTTATAAAAACACCCTCAGATAGACTACCTCTTTGACTCCTTAAAACTGGCTTAGGAAACGAGAAAGCAAGTCATATTCCCAATGGACAGAGGAGGAAAATGAGGCTCACTGAGAGAGGCTGCAGGATTCCCCTGAGGTCCCACAGCTAGCCCAGATCTTTCACACAGGACCTCTGTCCTCTAGCATGGTCACTGAGTGGCTGTCTCACAGAGGGTCACATTCATTTCTCTGAGCTTCACTTTTGGACTAAATAGCCTTCGGCTCATATGAGAAACTGCAGAGGTCAGAGGTAATCCTTGGCATCAGACCCCCTTTCTCCCATCAACGGGGCTAAGGAGCAAGAGCCCAGACTACAAGGAGGCTACATACTTCCCTGCTGTGCCACCTTAGAGGCAGGGACGAAGCTTCTTCAAACACAGTTACCGACCGAGCAGGGGCCCAGGATTTGCAAGGGAATGAAAAGACCATGCCTGGTGCAGCCATCACTAAAACAAGGTACAAACAAATACTGTGGGAAGCAAAAGCACTAGCGATGAGTGTGAGTACTTCACCCTACTGGTCAAGTCCAACCCCTTGCAGTGCCTAGTGGCTGGCTGTTTGGAGTGGCTTCCCTCCATAAGAGGCTGTAACTGGGGGAAATTACTAATTCCGTGGCTTTCATAAAACACAGAGGTCCACCAAATGTTTGCTTGGCGGGGTTTTTTTTTTTTCTCTCCCCAGAGGGCAGCTCATTAAGTCTGACAATAAAGCGGACTTTGTTCTAAAGATTTACACTGTTTTCCCAGTGCAAATTCTAATTGACAACCACCAGGAGAATAACAATGCCGAGCAAAGAGAGCTCTGGTTTCTTCCATTCTTCCAAGATCCATCTCAAAGAAGCCCTGGCTTCTTAGTTTCCTGGACCAGTGTTTAGCCTGGTCTTTATTTAGACACAGGCAGAAGCAGATGCTTGGGTATCAGAAGTTTATCATTCAAAGTAGTCGAATCTTAAAAATCAAAAAGATTTGTTCTTTCAAACTTCAAAGGATAGAAAATTTCATTTAATTCCCAGGCTCAGGATATCGGGTCCCTCCATGCAGAATAAGCATATTACGTAAAAATGCAACCATGCCTTTTCCATGGAAAGGGGGGGGTGTCCCTAAAAAAAATAAAGTGCATGATGATTGAGAGTCTTCAGAAATGGTTGCGTGAGAATATTAAAGGCACAGCTATTCAAGTGGACTCATCGTGGAATAAAAAGTTCAAGTATCAGAGAGAGTGATTTCAATATGAATGTTGGGTGTTGTAGTCACACACGAGTCTCTCGTCTACACAGAGAACCAAGTCACATCAAGCAAGTCAGGGAACTGTGAGTGACAAGGTATAGAGAGGGCTGTTCAGACAGGGGACAGACATTACTGGACCCTTTCTCAAAGAAAACTTTGAAGATTTTGTTAGGCTTTCTTCGTGGAACTGTCACAAGATAACAATACAGTTGCAAATGAGTGGTGTTCAGTGGTCACATCACTGCCTTTTGCAGACCAGCTGCCAATGGCTGCCTATGATGGGAAATTAGCATTAAAGAAGAGACTCTCTCGAGGTTACTGGGCTGACACACAGCCCAAAGAGAAATGCTCAAATAAAGTACAGCACCCAACACAGCCACATAACCAAAAGCAAAATAAAACTGCAGTCTGGAAAGAAAAACAGCAAAAGACAAAATATAAAAAACAAACAAACAAAAAAAACACCTTCTTACTTCTTCCTGCATCTTCCTCAATCTCCCCCTTCTCCAAAGAGTATCTAGATCCCTAGAGTAAAAATAAACAAAAAACCATGTGTTTCCAGTAGTATATACAGACTAGGAGAAGTGAAACTGGCAGGAGAGGTAGGGGAATAACACAATTCATCCTCCTGTTTTCTAAACAAAAGCAGAAGAAGGAACCAAAGCTGGAAAGCATGGTACCCCAGGCAGGAGCACCAGACCCAGAGTCAGGAGGTCCAAATCCTTAACTATGCTAGTGTCTACCATGAGCTGTTTTGAAAAGTACATTAACTTCGTGACTTTTCTTGTCCTCATCTGAAAAGGAAGGATTCATCTAGATCAGCAGTGGTCCCACTGTATTCCTTTGAGTCCTAGGGTTGCCTCTAAGATGACCACAGCAACATGGTGGGTAAAGCAAAGGGAGTGGGGCCCCATGCATGCTCTCAAACCTAAACAGTTCATAGTTGACCCATTTTACATACTGAGGTTTTGAGTCTTTTTAAAAAATTTTTTAAAGATTTATTTATTCATTCATTCATAAAAGACACATGGAGAGAGGCAGAAACATAGGCAGAAGGAGAAGTAGGCTCCCTGCAGGGAGCCTGATGTGGGACTCATCCCAGGACCCCAGATCACGACCTGAGCAGAGGCAGATGTTCATCCACTGAGCCACCCAGGTGCTGTCAAGTGTTTTGTTTAAAGAGTTCTTTTTTTTTTTTTTTTTGTTTAAAGAGTTCTATTACCAAGACACTTCACAAGTGAGATGGCTTAAAAGCACTAGACCCACATACCTTGTGATTTTTATCTATTTTTTTTAAATTTTTATTTATTTATGATAGAGAGAGAGAGAGAGAGGCAGAGACATAGGCAGAGGGAAAAGCAGGCTCCATGCACCAGGAGCCTGACGTGGGATTCGATCCCGGGTCTCCAGGATCGCGCCCTGGGCCAAAGGCAGGCGCTAAACCGCTGCGCCACCCAAGGATCCCGTGATTTTTATCTTGATAATTAGTGGTTTCAATGTGCCTCTTTGCATCACTATTATTACAATCAATGAATAGATAGTCTCGTTAATATTGATCCTCCAATCTGTGTGTACAATTCTCTTATTCCTAAAGGGTGAGGGAGCTGAAGGTAAGGCAAGGTTACCAAAATCACAGGGCTCAGCAACTGACAGGATTCAAACTCAGAAATGTCTGACATTAAAGTGGGTAAGCCCAGTGCTGTCCTTAAAGAATAAACTTCACTGTAAAAAAAAAAAACTGGTGATCTCATTATTATTGCAATTCTTTCTCCACAGAACATCAGGTTCT
The DNA here is from genome assembly GCF_048418805.1 of Vulpes vulpes. Taxonomy (NCBI): domain Eukaryota; kingdom Metazoa; phylum Chordata; class Mammalia; order Carnivora; family Canidae; genus Vulpes; species Vulpes vulpes. Next base: position 11,965,758 of record NC_132788.1, read on the forward strand.
TCATTTGTATTCTCTGAGAGTAAACACTTACCCTGGTGAGATGAAATGAATAGCCACAAGTTCTGCCCAACAAGCAAATCTGTTGGGTACAGGAAAGCCCAAAATGTTGGCAAAGCCTCCAGGGCAATAATGGTTGTTAAGAACTTTCAAAGCAAACAAAACTCCTAGAAGAGAAGAAAGAACATACAAATATCAACAATCCAACTGTGCAGATAATCAACATTTACGAAGAAAACTAACTGAAAGTGAAAATGATTGACTGTATTCAACTTCTTGCTTTGAAACACTCTATTCTTTACAAGTCAACCAGGCTTTTGGTAGAAAGACAATGTTCACGGTAATCGTCCTTTGGATGTTTCTTAACACAAGTTCACACTGACTTTCAGTTGCCAGAAAATACATAACACGTAAAATGGGAATAAAATACATGAAACGGTACTAAATGCCACTGAACTGTTCACTTCAGAATTGTTAATTTTCTGCTATGTGGTTTTTAACTCCATAAAAAAAAATTAGCAGTAACGTGTATTTTTCGAACCTCTATGGAAAGACACGTTGAGGGCAGGGCATGTTTCCTTTCTTCTCCCACAACTGGCTGCATGAAGATATATCTTAAAGGGAAGGGGGACAGATGGTAGGAGACGTAGAGGGAAGAGTCAAATTTCCTTCTGTTGCAGGACTATTTCCCTCCTCCCCTCACATCTAACTCTTAGAACACCTAATTTTGGCCCTGATGGCAATTTCAGTTCTGTGAGATATGTATAGAATGACTATCATAGTTTCTGAAACATAGTGAGCATGCCATGGTAGTGTGCGGTGCATATATTTTAATGAAGTTATGGAGAGGCTTACTCATCGTTTTAGGGCATTCCTTATCACAGATACACACCAGTGGGTCTTTCTACCAGGAAGGAGCAGTGTGTATTTCTAGAACTAGATCTCCTACAACGCTACTTTGGAGCAGACCCTAGTGCAAATTGTCCAAGAGTGAATGATGCAGCATTAATGTAGGTCTATGCAAGGTCTATGTCCTTCTTGTGCTCCAATCAACCGTTTCTCCAAAATCCAAGCCCAGCAATCCTGAGCCCTCACCAAATGGAGACCCTCGCTTCATAAAATGACGACAGCCACACCTCCCTTACTGTCTTCACCCAGGCTACCTTAAAGATTTGTCTGCCCTACCTGAGAAACCTACAGCACAGTTCCTTCTGAAGCCAGGTTCATCCGTAAATTCTGCAAGAGCAAATTCCAAGAACAGGTACACCACTCCGGTGAGTAGGGAGAAGGTGATGATGATGTAGGCAAACCATCTACTTCCTAGCCTTCTTTCCAGATTTATTCCTTTCCAGAGCATGGATGCCATATTGAAATACAAATGCCAATCATCTGCATGGTGAAGAGGAGAAAGCAGTAAGCGCTGCCAGTCTTTTTGCTGGTAACACTTCTCCACGCTAAGGCAGGACTCATACAGTGGTTTCAGAGGATTCAAGAAGAACCAGACGTTGAGAGCCAAAGTTGCTAGGGTGACAGGTGGAATATTGTTGATTCCAACATGGAAGATTTGAGAGAGAAGCAGAATAAGTCCAGCATTAATTCCCCTTGATCTCCGCTGCATGGTTTATCAACCCAGTGATGGGAAAATGTGGTCAGGCTTTAGGAATCTGGAAAGATATACCGGCAGCTGAACCTAAAACATAAAATAAAATGCACACGAAAATTTATCAATTAAGACTTAATATACCATAAGGCCTACTCATTTAAAGATGAGCTTACATTATACACATATCCCACCTCCCATCTGACAGAAACATTGATTTGCAGTGTCTTCCAGGGTAACATCAGGATGTTGGCTGCCATCCTTCCTCATTTTACGTTCTAAAATAAAAATTTTCTCCCATATCCCAAATGGATCAGTTAATGGATGGGTATACTTTCTCTGACAAATATGCCATGTAAAAAAAAAAAACTGTCTTCTTTAGAAATAAACTTGTAACATCATTAAAAACCTACAAAGATAGTGTGTAAATATTTAATAATGATTTCTATTCAGAACACTGAACAGGATTCTTTACCATCTTAATTTTTTTAAAGAAATATTCAATTTTGATATATTCAACAGAGTCTGCCCCAAGTTTTTAAACCTCCACAGGCATGTTTTGAAATGCAAGCATTTAGTATCTTTTACTTCATATTGTCAGTTACCGACTGCTAGGATGCTTTATCTTCACAAAAACTTCCACCTTTCGAAGTTACTTGGTATATGCCAAATCCTAGATTGCACAGTCACCGTGTTCAAGGAGCTCATTTCCTACTAAGAAGTAAGCTAACAACTGTCGCACTATGTTCTAAACACAGTGACAGAGGAAGCCCAAATCCGAAGTACACAGGTCAGCCTGGGATGGTGACAGGACTGAGGTCTTACAGAGTAAAATGGAGTTAGCAACAAGAAGGAGAGTCAAGTTACGCGGTACCTCTCCGTCCCCTGAACCTGGGCTGTCCTTGTGACTTGTTTGGCTGACAGAATGTAGACGAGAGGACACTATTTCTGAATGTGGCCCTTGAGATGATCCACAAGTTTCTGCTCTCTCTCAAGACCCTCTCAAGCAACCAAGTGGACAAGTCTGGGCTAGCCTACTGGATGAGGAAAGACACAAGCTCCAGTCACCCTAACGGCCCTGGTCACTAGTTAGCTAATGCCTCAGAAGCAAAGCTGTCTAGCTGACCAGCTGCTGACCAAAGACACAGAAGTGAGTCCAGCAGAGCCAAGCCTAATTTGCTGGCCCACAGAATAGTGAGCCAAATAAATCACATTTTAGCTTTGCCAAGCATTAGAGTGGTATGTTATGCAGCAATTACTAACTACCATAGAAGGTATTTGATTTGGTGAGGGCCTCGGTTATGCTTATGGCAAGAAGCTAGTGAAGAAAGAGACATAGACTAAAGATGCAAAAGATACACAAAAAGAATTAAGTCCTTGAGAAAAAGTCCTAGGAGAAAAGCCTTGTCCAGTCCATTGTAACAAGAAGGAAGAAGAAAAATATGAGTAGGCATATTTTTAGGGAAGAGGAGGGCCAGGATGCTGGAAAAAGTTCTTATCTAGTGTTTTTTATCTGTGGAGCTTCTTGGACTCCCAACCAAATATGAGACTTACTCCGATATCCTAAAGATTCATTCAGACAGGGCACTAGAAGGTACATGGGCTTTGGGGTAAAGATGGGTATAGTTTTTTAGAAGTTGTGACTTAAGGCAAATTACTTAAACTCTCTGAACTTCACTTTCTTCTTTTTAAATTAGAAATGATAATACCTGCTTCCCAAGATTACTGTAACATGTCTGAAATGAAGCAGATGTTAAATATACAGTCACTACCTTTTTTCATTACTCTAAGGTAATCTCACCTATGCAAAAAAGCTTTGCAAATGATAGCATCCTAATAAGGCTCAAATATACTCCCCTCCTCCATCTTCTTCCCTTATGCATTCTAAGAAATCACCAAGAAAAAATTATACATTAATGTGTGCATGTTTATATGTATATGCCCCTCTTATAGCACAAATCTAGTTTTTTTTAATTATTCCTATGGGCTTATTATTATAGTTCTGTCCCAGTCTCATGAACTAGAGAACTTAATAAAATTTCAACTGAAGAGCTCAGAGCTCCTGGGTTATTTTAGAGAAATGGTCTATATTTTTCACACTGACATTCAAATCGATTTTCAAATCTCCACTTATTGTGTCTTTTTTGCAATATTACCTAAATAAGTTTAGTATCAAACCTCAATACCTATGACAGGAGCAATGGAAAAATACAACCTTGATCATTAAATAATCAGCTTACAAGTAATCACAAAATGAACCCTTCAATCTCAGGATAAATAGTGTTCTATGATGCCAGTGTATGCGCAGCACAAAATCAAAACCATTTATGTCTTTGCTTAAGAAAAATCCCTACCCCTTCCACCCAGACTGGAATCAGCAGTGACAAAGAGTATATATTTGAAACTTCCCCAGTTTTATCTCACACTGCACCTAGGCTCATTATGCATTTGCTTGACTTCTGCTCAAGCCCAAGGGTTCCTCTCCATGGGCATCCCTTCTCACCACCACCTCCTGCTGGTGAAGGCCTCTGCCTCCCTGGGACACTCTGCTCTCCTGCACCACCTCTCCTCTGCTTTTCACTTTTCCTCTGACCCTACTTGCTTCTGCATGAATTCATGGAATTCCACTCTCCTGCATGGTTTCTAGAATTCTTTTTGTCATTTTGATTCCCAAATTACTATTTTGCAGCCTTGATTTTGCAGTAGGTCTCAGAGGGTATAATCTTATAGGAAGAATACAGCCTGTCTGATCTCTTGGTTTCCGAAAACTGAATTACCCCTCCTTCTCACAAAATGCCTACTTAGCCATTCCTTAGGTCACTCATTTACTTCATAAATATCAAGTGCCAAACGCATGCCAGTCTCCATGCCAGACAGTAGAGGTATAGCACAGAACAAAACCCTTATAATCTCAGCCCCTAAATAGCCCATTTCTATTTGCTGAAAAATAGAAAAATACTGGCTGTAGAAAATCAAAGGATGAATAGAAAGATGTGGTTCATATTTGCAACAAATGTATACGTAATGGGAAGGCAGATATAACCAAAGCCAAAGTGAGAAGTACAGACCATACATTGGGTTCCATGTTTACAAATAGAGGCCACTCCAGTACCAGTGTGGGGAGAACATTAAGTCTGGGGTTTTAAGTAGCAAAGATAAATGGGCATATTTCATACCATTCCACTTTCCTTCCAAATAAGCTAACAAGTCAGCCTTCAAAAGTGACGGATGCGGCCTCTAACAAGGTAACAGAAAATGCATGTGTTCTACAAGAAGACCAAATCTGTAACTTGACCATATGGGCCAGGTAGGCATAGTTCAAATACCAAGGAGAAGAGATTACAATAAGTGAGCACTGATGATAAATGAATGTTGTTTTGTCCTGTTCATCAATATATAAAAATTTTCAGACTGCTGAGCCAGAAGAGAGACCACAGAGGCATGATCAGTTACAGCAACTCATCTATAAGCTGGAAACCAGTTCAGTGTGTTTGGTTTGGAAGTGATTGATTTATTCTAACTTGTACCCAGACCATAAAGCAGTTACCACAGCCCAAGGAAGAGCAGACTAGTCTCTGCCCTCCCTCACCTCATAAACACATCCTTCCCCTCACCTTCAACCTGCCCCGAGCTGAACGCTGGACCATCCCCTTCCAATTCTGCTCCTTTTCATTTTTTTTTTTAAGATTGTATTTATTTATTTGACAGAGAGAGAGCACAAGCAGGGGGAGCAGGAGAGGGAGCAGCAGAGGGAGAAGCACTCTCCCCACTGAGCAGGGAGCCCCATGTGGGGCTCGATCTAGGACTCTGGGATCATGACCTGAGCTGAAGGCAGACGCTCAACCGAATGAGACACCTAGGTGCCCCAATTCTGCTCCTCCTCCACGTTCTACATCTCAGGACACAGAACCTCCCACTCCCCTGCTGTTCAAGGCAGAGATGCAGGAAACATTTTTGACTGGCCCTTTGTCCTCACAATCCTACTATCCCCACATCCCATCCACCACACTCTGTTAATTCTTCCACAGTTTGTGTAGATCTATTTCTTTCTAGCTGTTGAGCCCTACTCCAGTCTAAGCCACCATCACACCTTGCCTGGATTATAACCAACCCCCTAACTGGATTGTCTGCTTATCCTCTTAAACCTACCTGCCATTTGCCGCCACCACCCAGAGCAATCTCTGTAAAACTGAAACCAGATTCACCTGCCGTAAGCCTGCAATGGCTTATCATTACGGTCAGTATAAAGTCCAAACTCTTTACAATAACCACACACTTGTGACAACCACTACTCTGCCCAGCTACTCTGGTCTCGGGCGCAGTCATGGTGTTCCCACAAGGCACTCCCACCCCGGGAGCTCTGTGACTGCAGCGGAAATGGCCAAGGGCAGAATTAACCTTATCTGTTTTGTTCACCCCTAATTACCCAGAGCCCAGTACAATGAATGGCATAGAGTCAGCGCTGTATAAGTTATTTGCCCAAGGACTCAAGATTAGTATTTTTTTTTTTTTTTTTTTTTTAGTATTTTTTAATATACCCACATTATATAATCAGTAACACGAACTGAAAAGACCATGATCTGCTCATCTTCTAAGTATTTTTCCTGCACTTGGAGCGACCTTCCCCATAGCACTATGCATATTATTCCGTTTACATTTTGGTTCCAGAACAGTGTTTATAACATTTATCTCAACTTTACAGAAATAAACCTCTGATCCATGTAAAATGTATTAATAGGTTGTTTTGCCAGAACTATTTGATTAAAAAAATGGCATTTTAATTATGTAGTAATACACACTAGACAGCACTATATCAAAGTTGTGACAGAGAGAAATGGAAGACTTCCTGAAATATTGAAAGGAAAATTAGCCATATTTACTTTTAATGAGAAATTAAAAATTAAACAGATATGTAATAAGAAAAACTAAGTGGCTAGAACAAACAAAAGAAACTGAATTCGTAACTTGGGAAACCAATGAGTCTCAAGGGAGAAAGGGGTTTTATAAAAAGGGGGAAAAATCTAATTACAGTGATCCTCTGTTCTACTTACAAAGCAGAAAATATTTCATCATTATCATTTACTAGGATGGTAAATGTCTCCATTTTCAGTTAAAATGTTCTAGAAGAATTCAAAACACAGAACTGCAAGAACAACTACCAGTTACAAATTATATCCCCAATGTGTTCATTTGTTTGCCAGTTGATAGACATTGGGTTGTTTCTGCTTCTTGACTTGAATAATGCTGCTAGGAATATTCACGTATAATTTTTTGGTAGTCACACGTTTTCAGTTCTCTCACATATACACCTCAGAGAATTGCTGGGTCATATGGTAACTCTATGTTTAACTTTTTGAGGAAATGCAAACTGTTTTCCAAATTTCTGCACCATTTTGTATTCCTTCCAGCAGCATTTGAGGATTCCAATGTTTTCATATCCTCAACAAAACTTGTTTTTATCCACCTTTTTCATTTTAGCCATCTGACTGGGTAGGAAGTAGTACTTAGACTTCCCTAACAACTAATGACATTGAGCAAATGCCTAAATTTAATTGCTTAAAATGTAATATAAGCATGCATGTTGATAGGTACGCATAACCATACAGAAAAGTTCACGCCCCCTCTCTCCCGGTCCTTCTCTCTCTCCAAGAAACAGTCTAACAAGCTCAGGTCAAAAGAAGTCTTGGAAAGAAAGATGGAACCACAAAGAAATTGTTCTGGTTAGCCTGCCAGGATTTTAGCACTGCTATGCCCCTGGATGTGACGTGTTGAGAGGGAATATGAATGTACTTCACTAGCAGGGGCATGGCTCAGGCCAATTCACTCGACAATGAATATTGTAAAATCGTTTGAAAGAAACCGAGGATTAGTATGTTTTATTGCTTCAAACAAAGCAAAAATGCAATGGCAACAGCAGATTATACTAAACATAAGAGAAGCTTCCTCTGCTTTTTTAAATTATAAGAGCTGGATAACAAATTAGCACATCATAAATATGACATTTTTTGGGTCAAAATATACACAAAACACAATGCATTTTTTTTGTTTCTTAAGAAATTAAACTTTTCTAGGAATAAACTGGACTGGGCCATTTCTTCTCACTCCCTGTCTCAGGCATCCTATCATTCATGGCTTTTCTAATCCAAACTCAAGAAATTGTTTTCTCTAGTTCTTACTATAGGGCCAATAGATGGAAGCATTTTAATCTGGCACAAAAAATTCTTTGTTCTTCCAATGAAACTTCTTAGCATACTTTTATTTTTCCTAACAGGTATAAGCTTCCTTAGGTCCCAAAAGAAAATACACATTTCCAAAATATTTTTGAAAAAATAAGAAAAAAAGAAAATAGTATATTGTGATATGTTACTGCATTTAGCAAAAAACAAGAATTAATTAACTAAATGTTAGCAAAGTAATTTGTTTCCTCTTTTCAAATACATGAATGCATTTCAAAAAGCCCTACACAGCCTATAGGCAATATATGGCTGTTAAATGCAATACATAGTTGTATGAGTAACACATAAATTATGCTTTTAAAACTTAATATTTAAATATTAACTGTAATAGCAAATGGTATGACTTCACATCACTACACCATGTTCAATTTACCAGAATGCATCATCTACCTGAGCTGATTAGTAAATGGGGAGTCTTGGCAGTACTGGGTGGAATCTTTGTCAGAGTACCATAATTGTTTAATGGCAAGTTGCACATAAATGACAAATTCTTCTGGCCATCTAGATGTGTTAAGTGGCATCATGAACCACAATGTTAAGGTCAAAGAATCAGAGTAGGACTCTGTTTTCTTATTTCATATTAAAGGCAGAGAGATCCAAAGAAATGAAAACACTCAAGTGAATGAAAATTGACTTCATGAATAAAAAATGAAAACAGGAATCGAATTCTATTAAGAAGGTAATGGGATCCAGTCATGAACATTGTGACACTCTCAGTAATTACATCCTATTTATGGAAATATCTACACCTTGGTCTCTTTCAGAAGAAACTGGGAATTGAAAGCACTCTTCCTTTTTGAGGGCTTCTGATAATTCCATTTATTCAATGATTCTCCAACCTCATATGCTTCGCTGTCACTACAACCACATGAGAAACTGTCTTACCTAGCTCTATAAAACCATTAGACTATCACCCGAAAGCCAACTGGCTAAATCGCTTTGATTTTAAGCTATGAGTTTTTTAAAAACTTTAAAAAGAGTTTTTAAGACATGAGATCTCCTCCTTCCTCTTTTTCCTCATCTATCATCTCTCCAAATGAAAACAAATACAAGATTTCTCACAGCTTAATAAGGTGATGCCCAACTGTTGTTTATAATAGCCTGACTCGAGTATGAATGTCATTCATGTGGAAGACAGAATCCTTGACCTCTGAAGGGGATGGGATTTAACACTACTAAAACAACATAAGAATTAACAAAATGTTCCAGATAAGTAAGAAACCATGAATAAGGGCATATATTATATGGTGACAGACCTCACCAAAAGTCAGTCCCTAATTACTGGATACTCTTCCCCAATCCACTTATACAATGCCTAACTAGATTCGCTAAAAATCCAATCTCATCACGTTATCCCCTCCCCCCAATCCATCTTGTTTCTCACATATGATGGCATTCTCTACATCATCATCATAAGACTGAAGAGTATCATAGTTAACAGAGTGGACTCTGAAATCTAATGGCTTGCATTTAAATCCTAACTCAACTGCTTGGAATTGTATGATCTTGGTCAAATTCTCATTCAACCTATGCTCAAGTTCCCTTGTCTGTAAAATATATACTAAATAAGACTTGCCTCAGAGTTGTTGATGAGTTAATATTCATCAACCATGCAGGACAAGGCCTGAAGCATAATAAGCCCTCTACCAGTATTAGCGGATATTAAATTTTTACACTCGTCATCTAATCAACTTCAAGTATTTCAGCCTAGGATTCAAAGTCTTATAATATTTACGTACTTCCCCAATAATAACTAATATCTAACGTATTTATTTACAGTTTTCAAAGTAGTTACATATAATTTGTTTCATATAGTTCTCAAAATCATTGGAAGACAAACTTGGTTCCATGCTATCCACTAGATCTACCCAGCACTTGCCAATAAAAATCCCCTAATGTCCTGCTACCCATCCTGAAGCACATTCTATAGAGCTATCCTTATGTACTGCAGCTCAGTGGTGCTTCTGCCCTTGAGACTTTCTAGGGATGTTCAAAGGTCAGCCCTCGGCTTTCTCTGTCCAAGGTGCTTAGTTAGTGGCCACCTCCACAGATGGACGGTCGGTCACGTGGGGCACTCTCACCACTAGAGGTCGCCAAAGCGAATTTCACACATCCCATGGCCTACATTTTAAGTCTGCCCATTCCAAACGCAACTGCCTGATTTAGTAGGAATCCTTTCAGCAGTTTTGGTGGGAAACCATGGAACAGAGAAAGAAATTCCGTTTTTCTTACATAGATAAGCCAAGATGGCAATGCTTATAAACTAGACTATGAGGACTCAAATCCAGTCCTTCCTACCAGATGGTACTGCTTATCTGGCTATCTCTGTCTCTCACTACTGCAACACTTACTACCATCTATTCCTGAGAAGCTGTCCCAAAGTCTGCATGTCCACAGCATATAACAAATGCCTTGAATATCTGCAAGTAGTTAAACAGAAATCTTTGGAAATTCTAGGCTGGGATCTAGAGGCAGGGCAGAAAATAGTTCAAAGTTCTGCTTCATAACCAATATTTTTTAATTTAACTCACTAGATTAGGAACCCTGAAAAACGTCAGCTACGTTTCTTTCACATAAATGCTTCTCGGAGGGTAAACTCAAGTTTGGGAGAACTTTCTGAAAGTACGAAAAGGGAATAAAACAATGTTTTATGTTTAGTTCAATCCCTACTCACATGGTGTAAAATTTTATTAGAACTAGTTTAAGCAGTAATGAGGAAAGAGTGGTTAAAAGTGTGAAGATTTCAATACTTAACCATTCAGCAAAGGGCTTCCTTTTATGAAAAGATCTCACCAAGAGAGATAAAGCAGAACAATATATTTTAAGTTAGATATTGCTTTCAGCGATAATAAGGGTCACTGAAATACAATGTCTATTTAAAAAAATTATTACGAGGAGAGAATTACATTTTTAACACTTCAAAAGACATAAAAGGCATCTTAGAATAAAATCCCTAGAAAACAAACCAATATGAAGAAATTCTGGGATTTAAACAGTAAAGTTGCTGAGGGCAAAAGGGTATGCTAGCAAGATTGGGAAAAAATGGTTAAGACTTGCATAGTTCATAAATATACAGAGGGTGTCCATCGGGGGAGATGGTTAATCTTCATGACCATCCCCTCAAATACCCCAAATTAACACACAATCTAATTAAAAAGGGCATGTATGCTATGCAAACACAGCTTCAAGGCATCCCCTAGCTACTAGCCCCCAACCCTGTACCCCACTTCCAATCAGATTTCTACCTGAGACCCTTAGATGTAGAAATTCTAGAGCCATCAGAATTCCTGGAGTCATTGCATGCAGATGTTTTAATAAAATTTATTTTGTACACACAAAAACAACTGAAGCAGAACCATGGTGGTAGCTATGAGAAGTTTCAATTAAATATGGGAAGGTGACTTCAAATAACACAATAATCTACTCTGAGCCACAGAAATACATGCCCACGGCAATAAATGAAATCACCAAAAGAAAGTGTCAAGTCAGGACCTGATAATCTGTTCTATCCTGTGTATTCTTAACAATATTCAGGAAGTGATAAGATTCAGAGTGCTTAGTGTGAAGGTTCAAACAACTTCACCTAAGAGACAATATGGTGCAATAGAAAGTCCACAAGGTTAAACAGAAGACATCAGCTTCCATCCTGGCCCCACCATTAAGAAAGAAGATAGAGGGACACCTGGGTGACTCAGCAGTTGAGCATCTGCCTCCTGCCCAAGGCAGGATCCTGGAGTCGGAGATCGAGTCCTACATCAGGCTCCCAGCAGGGAGCCTGCTTCTCCCTCTGCCTATGTCTCTGCCTCTCTCTTTCTGTGTCTCTCATGAAAAAATAAAATCTTAAAAAAAATAAAAAGAGAGCAGAAAGGCCGAATATGCAAAAGATAAAACAAGAAAACAAAAAGCCACCAACACTACTACAACAAAAACCAAGTGTTCCTACTTCACTAAGGACTGACTGGGGATGGGAAAGGCTTCATCCAGGGCTGAAGGTGTTGGCACTCATGGATTATCTTGATGGGTTACTGGGTCCCTGCCCTGCCCTCACTGTCTACCACAGCTTGGCGCTCCTCTACTGTTGCGTCTGACTCAGTGATCTTGGTTACAGAGATACTCTTGAAGTAGTACTTGGGCTGGGGCTGCAGAACTGGGCCAAGCCCTTCTAGGAACCAGAAAACCAATATCATTGTCTTCTTTGGCCCTATAATGAGGTCACATGTCATCAAACCTGTTGAAAAGTCTCTGGTTTGGGGAATAATGAGCTTACTTCCCATAAAGGCAACACACTCTGGAAAGAACTGCAGATTTAGGAAATGCTTTAAGTTAGTTTCAACAACAATAACAACAGAAGAGCTATGTGTGTCAGTTTATTTATACAGAGCAGAGGAAATTAAGATTCATAATACATTCCAAGGACCCAGGGATTTTGTCAAAGTGAAAGGAAAAGACAAAGCCTTGGTAGTGCTAAGCAATATGCTGGGGATTCCCTCAGCAATTTGAAAACTTTAGGTAAAAAGCATAAAGAAGATTAAAATGAACCAGAGAAACTATTCTCGGTGAGAGGGCACTTCTTCTCCCAGTTCCGCCAGCTGTTCTGGTTCTGCTCATCCTAGGTCTGCTCCCTGCTTTGGGGGGGTCCTCAATGTTCAAGAACACCAACTTCTGGAATGGTCCATTTCTTTGGGCTGAGTTGGATCATTAAGTTGCCTTGTGGCACACAAAGCTCAGAAAGTTTGAGTCTGGTCATAAGACGGAACTATCTTCCCCAAACACAGAGACTGATATTCAGATGGAGCAAGAGACACAGAGATGCACACAGAGAAATCCATCATTAGCCATCAACAAACAACATACTGACCATCTATCACAGGGGAGGCAGAGTTATTAGGCTCAGAGAAAGAAAAAGACAAAGTGTGTATATATAACTTTCTTGTTTCAAGTGAGTTAAGAGGTTGCTCTGGGGTGCCTGGGTGGAGCAGTCAACTGATGTCGAACTGTTGGTTTCACCTCGGGTCATGATCTTGGGGTCATGGGACCGAGCCCTGAGTTGGGCTCCAAGCTCAGTGTGGAATCTGCTTGAGATTCTCTCTCCCTCTCCCTCTGCCCCCCACCCCCACCCCACTCTCTCTAAAATAAATAAATCTTAAAAAAAAAAAAAAAAAAAAAAGGAGAGTTGCTCTGATTATTCCCTGCACATAATGAGGCAGGTAATAGTGTTTCACCCCCAGGGGGTGATCAAAGATGTTGATTTAGTGAAACACAAAATAGTTCCACAGAATAACCCTACTTTTGTTCTATCATGGTCTCAGAAGAGTCTGATTAGATGATTCTGTAGTAAGGAGGAGTCCCAATACGCACAGATACTTTTACTCCTTTACTACTGCACATTTGCTAGATGGCTTTCAAACATTTTTCACTGGAATCAGGGAGAGCCATTCAGAAGATCACACACACATACAGGGTCTCTTACATCACCTTGCCTTGGATTTCTCAGGGATAAGATCATCAGGAAAGGTCCCCTCCACTGTAACCCGCCCAGAATGTGCAAGACCAGGATGGTAGCCCCTTAGAAGAAAAATCAGGCATTGTTCCTCTCTGTACTTCCCCAAGTCTGGGAAAAACACCAATGTGCAAAAGTCTAGATGAGGTGGGGGCCTTCTGATTTCATAAATCCAACCCCAGCAACCACGAAAAGGAAGAAATTCATTTGTGCTTCTTTGTAACAACAGAACAAGAGACCCTGCTAAGAGTCTCCCCTGAAGCCCCTGTAATTGTTAGACTTAAAACACTAAGTACCTGACCTTATTTTCTCTTACTCTTCTATGCCTAGTTTCCTGATCAGGTCATGCTTGTCTTGAGGTCTTTGCTCAGCAAAAGCAGCGATTACAATGGCTGCTGTGGATCAGATCACCCAACTATTCTGTTTATTAGCTGTCTTAGTTACCTTGAGCAAATTCTCTTCAATCCATGCTTTGGTTTCCCCACCTGTAAAAGGAGTGGGTATGAGGATTTAATTGGCATGCTCTGGATGATTAGAGCAATTTGTTTTGGTATTATTATGCACTGGGCTTCGCCCAGAAGCAGACATTGAAACAAGGGTCTCTGTGCAAGTAATTTATTTGGGAGGTGACACACTTGGGAAATATGATAATTTATTTGGGACACAAATGACTAGCAGGGGAGTGGGAAAACAAAACAGGGAAGGCAAAGCAGCCACAAATGTATGCATTATCAAGCAAGCCATCATGACGGGTGCCTGGGGCTTAATCTCACTGGGAAATCTGAGAACTAGTACAGATATGCCCCAATGCTATCTATCCCTCAAAGGGCTAAGGGTCTGCCTTAACTCCCTGTCACTTGTGGCTTGCCACAGCAGGCAAACCAAATGACAGGGGCCAGAGAAAACACTCAGGCAAAGACCTGCAGGTCTTGGAGGTTAGAAATCTGTCAGAAGGCATGAAGGGGATGTGGGCAGGGCCCTACTAGCATCACTCCCTGACCCGACACACATTCCCTCTCTCTCCTCCCAACCCATTAGTTCCTCCTCAACTGCAGAACCCAGCTCTTGTGCAGGCTCCTCACTGACACTCCCTGACCACAGTGCTAATGTCCCACAACGCTCTCTGAATAGATGGCACACCACTGTCAATAGGATGTCACCAGACCCTATTATCATGTCCTCCAAACTGCATGTTTTCAGTGTCTTGGGGTTTGAGAGCACACACTCTGGAGTCCAAACTGGTCCCATTGATTGGCTTTAGGATCAAGTGCTGTGTGAACTATGCAAGTCACCTAAATTAAGCCTCAGCTTCTTGCTATGAAAATGGGGAAGTAATAACAACAGCTAAACGCGATCCTGGGATTCTTGTAAAGGTTAAATGGATGAAAACATTGAAGTGATTAAAATAATGCCAAGTACACAGCAAGCACTCATTAAATCTCAGCTATTGCTTTAATGACTTAAACAGAAATACTCATTTTCTCCCAACTGAGCTTTTCTAAAATGCAAGTCTACAATTATACTTCTTACTAGTTCATCTTTGGGAGGACTGCTCTCAAACCTTACATCTGCCTAATATCTGATGGGAGTTAATTTGTAGATCAGGACCCAGAGATGGCAGGCTGTGCCAGTGGTCCGGCCCACATCACAAACCTAAACCTCAGTCCATCTGCACTAATGAGAAAGGCCTTACTGTTAATTCCTTAACCTAGACACCAATACGAATCCTCCATCTTTGGCTTTAGCTAGCTTATCTTACTCTAGAAAACAGGACCGGGATCCCTGGGTGGCGCAGCGGTTTGGTGCCTGCCTTTGGTCCAGGGCACGATCCTGGAGACCTGGGATCGAATCCCACGTCGGGCTCCCGGGTGCCTGGGGCTTAATCTCAGGGGCTTAAATTAAAAAAAAAAAAAAAAAGAAAGGAAAACAGGACCTGTCAGCCTCAGAAGGAAATCCCCCACCCCCTAGCCAACTATGCTGTTTCCACACTGCCTCTTCTAATATCCTATAACTTTCACCCTTACTCAAAATCTCCAGGGAAGAGTACTCCATTGCTTGTTGGGCACGCATCCACATCCTACCCCAAATCAATGGACTGTTTCCCTTTGGATAAAGACTCCAAACTCATTACCAAATTGTCTTAGTTATTTCACATGTCCCATTTAACCCTCTAAACTTTATGAAACAGGTGTTATTACTTCCCCATTTTATAGATGAGCAGAAATTGTAACCACGATAAAACCTGGCTCCAGAGTCTTTGTTCTTCAAATGATGAACAAGTCAGATTTTTCTCTGCAGAAAAGTTGAGAGTTTTTAGCACCCAAGGTAGTCTATACTTAGACTTCAGCAAGTCACTGAAATTACCATTTAAATGGTTCTACTAGTTACTACCTTCAGTTGGCTCAGTTCCAGGTAAGCTAACTGCAGGGGAGGAGAATATGTCACCAAAACATGTCATGTGGTATAAACTTTTTTTTTTTTTTTTTTTTTTGCAGAAGGCAATTGAGAGGCAGCAGTTATAAGTTCTTTGCCCTCCCCTATTTACCTACAAGTAGGACATGAAATTATGTGTCCTCCTCCCTATCTACCAGGAAGGACAAAGTTAATTACTAGAGACAACCTTTGATCTGGCACCCATGGAATCTACATAAACTTTACTAACTAACCCATATCCGGTAGTTCCCCCACATATCTGCCTCCTATAGAAAGTCAGTCTTTTTCCTTTGTCTTGTCACTTCTCCAAAAATGTACTTCTCTTTTGTAAAGATGCTATAGAAGACCAAGTTCTAACCATCTTTGTGAGTTAATCATCTCTGTGTACTCCCAAGTGTAGGTATCACATGCATGCTAATAAAGTTGTTTTCCTCTTGTTGATCTGTCTTTTATTAGTCCTGGTTACAGGCTCCCAACTGGAGAACCCAAGAGCACAGAAGGGAAAAGAAATTTTTCCTCTCCTACATGAACTTGGCTACGATTCTGAGCCTCTTCAAAGTTGGGAGTGACAATTTGCCTTATGTCCTCAGTTCTCTGATGGATCTAAGAAATCTCGATTTTCAGTTTGTTCAGCTTCTGTCCTGTTGTAAGGTCAAGGGGGACAACTTCCAAACTCTTTACGTGTCAGAGCTGAAACAAGAAGTCACCGCACTTTTGATAAGAGATATGATACCTTAACCACCAAAAAAATTAGGAAGGACATAACCTCAATCTAAAGAACAGTCTTTCCCAAGAAAGGGTGGTTGGTGGCTTCTATTACACATGTCAAAATGTATACGTATTTTGAAAATATTTCAAATACAGAAAATCTTACTAAAGAAAACTTTTACTCTAATCATTTTCTTGATACAAGTCAACTTGTAGATCTGTATTTAAGACAGTAGTACAAAGTAACATTCAAGTATCTCACCTCTTTTGGTAATTACCAATAAAAGAACAGCCAGAGAAGAATAAAAAAATCAATTTTAAGAATCGAGTTAAAAACAAAAAAGTAACAACCCACATGTAATTTTTTCTCATTTTGGAATATATACCCTATACAAACAGAGAGGCTGAGAAACAAAAGCCTCCATGCATTCTCTGACTTCTCCCCCCAAGACTCTGGGAAGTGTGGGTCTACGGGAGGGAGACGTATGAAGTGTCATTCTTTCACATATGGCTCCCCACGTCCTGTCCCATAAAGTAAGGTTTAATCTGAGAATGAAGCCACAGAGAGACAAAAATATCTTTTCTACCTTTTAAGAATAAAGGATCACTATCCTGACTTTTAGCCTTGTGCTTTGCCAACTCTCCAAGAGCTGCCTGGTCACATCATGTCACTTTGCCTTTGAATAGTGGCTCTTGTAGAATGCACCTCATATTATTAAAAGCCTTGACAGCGGCCTCACCCAAAGGACTGCCACATAGGAATCATCTTCACATTATATAATCAAACTTACTATTCCTTGTGCAAAATCCCATCAGAACTAGGAAAAACTTAATTTCTCCTAATAAATGAATATGCTTTCTTCTGCTAAAAACCACTCAGCCATTTGGTTGTTTATCCCCTCTTTACTTGTGTTTTGTGTCATTTCTATACCCAACACTTTTTGGAAATAGGCAAATAATGTACAAATATGTGCCAATTATCAAAATGTTAAATCAGTCCAATCCAGAATACCTTAATGACGCTTCCTCACTTGCAGCAGGCTTTGTTTTTTTTTTGTTTTTTAAGATTTTATTTATTTATTTATTCATGAGAGGTAGAGAGAGAGAAAGAAAGAGAGAGAGAGAGAGGCAGAGGCACAAACAGAGGGAGAAGCAGGCTCCATGGAGGGAGCCTGACGTGGGACTCGATCCCGGGTCTCCAGGATCAGACCCTGGGCTGAAGACGGTGCTAAACAGCTAAGCCACCCGGGTGGCCCCGCAGCAGGTTTGAAAGACAAAAAGTGAATAAGAGAAGGGAAGATTTCTTAGAAATATCTTTGTTAGAAGTATCTAAGATATTTCACAGCATGTATGTGCTGTTGGCATAAATGCTTGAACTACATTAGAGAAATATAAGTTAATTAGTGTGGTCAGTTCTGCTACAGTGCTTGTTTTGTAACAAGCAAATTTGTTCAAATGCAATTAATGTATCAGAGAACAACTGGAGCATAATGCAAATTTCCCATTTGATTATGTGCAATTTCATCTGCAAGAAACATTAGGTGAGAGCAGAAAACTGCGCCCAGCTGAGGCAAGCTATGCAGAAAGTCACCAAATGCACACATTTATATACCTCAAACATCTACCAGCTACCTATGTTTAGAGAATAGGAGTTACACCCACTCCCATCTACAGTCACAACTTACCTCCCTACTCCAGATAATCCTTATTCTACCACTTGACAATAATTCACAAGCTGCAATCCTCTGACAGCCACTTTCACAAGCAAAGCTCAGGATTTTTGGAAGGCAACATGTCGTATTTATTATAGTATTTATGTATTTCTTAACCACTTAATGTGTAACTGTGCTATTTTGTTAGGTTCTTTTTTTTTTTAACGTAGCACTAATAAAATTTTGTGTTTTACTCCTGCCATGATTTGCACCATAAGCTCAGTGGTTTTATTGCATGATTTTGCACAGGATGGTGATTTCAGGAATGCCCATGTCCCATCCTAGCAGAGCTGACTGTAAAGCTAGTGTGAAGTATGTGAGAGGCAGGGCAGCTAACCTGAGAACTGCTGCTTCTCAGTCATTATTAGCCCACTTCACTCCACATTTCACTCCTACAATCCTACCTTTTAACCAAACTCACCGAAGTTAGATGCTCCCATCACCCAAAGATGTGGAATACTGTATGCCCTGACCTTTCTCGGACAAATTAGAGTAAGAGAGGACAAGCTCTCTCTTAACCTATCAAATATGCCCCTCTCTTTCCCCTTGATATCTTCACTACCAAAAGTGGTTTTACCTTCCTTCACATGGAACTTAAAATCAAGATTCCTTTAATTTTGGCATTTGTTTACTTGACCACATGTCTTTAAGGTACCAGGGTTTATCTCTGATTAAAATTACTCAAGGAAATAGACCACATTTGTGTTTGGCCAGATGCTTTCAGTGAGAGAAATCAGTTATAATAACACTGTTCGAGTGTACCAATTTCAGCAAAGAAGGGAAGAGGTAAAGCTGAAACCCAAGATCAGAGGCTCTGACAATACATGCAGCTCAATGAAAAAAACTGCATTTACATGCATTGTGCGTGTTTCACTTCTAGACAGCATACAAGGTCAAACCACTAACTGTCAGTGACAATACACTTACAAACTTCTGGTCAATTACCTGGTTAATAACAAAAGGCAAGGCTATGACATCATTACAGTTGTAATTAATTTACACAGATCGGCTCCCAGTTAATCAAATACATCTTTTAAAACCGTTTAATTATTTTCCACCTAGAAAGCAACACTCAGCTTTGCTAAATGAAAAGCAATCTTGCTGAATTCAACATGAAAGGCTGTCAGGCTACTCTCAGACATAAAGGACAAAAGGCTTCACAGGGCACACCACTGCAAGGTAGGAGCACTCACAGCAAGCAGAAGCAGCACAAGGTGATGGCTAATAGAACACGTTTGAACAGTTTCCGAACATAAAGAAGTTGTCAAGAAATGGGATAAACAGATAAGCTGTGGGAAAAGAAACGTCCCAATGCTTTTTGTCAAAAACATACATGGGGCCAGCAATGTTAATGTATGTAGTATTATACGCTAGCTAAGTGCATGGTCTTTGCTAAGAACTCTACAATATGCCTTAGAAAATTTGGCTGCCAGTTTCTCACCTGTAAAAGGACAATGAGGCAGGCTCATTTGGTTTTGCAAGGATCAAATGAGATTACATACATAAAATCCTAAGTTAGTTAATAATAGGGTTTTTCATCCATATAAACAAGTGAATTAAAATAAGACCTAAGATTAAGGATTTTAAATAGCTTTAAAGTATTTTTACAACTTAGTAACCAATTAGCATTTTTCTGGGCTTTCTATGATCCATTATTTTTAAACTGCATCATATGATTCAGGCACACATACATTTTAAAAGCAATATGATGGGGTATGCGTAAGGCCCATGAAAACAGAAATCATTTTCAATTAAAATAAATTTTATAATAAAGTCTCAAACCAGAGCTTCTGTCAACATTGCCTGATAATTTGAGAATTTAATGAGCCTCCACTTTAGGATTAAAAGAAAGTCTCACTATGTCAGATGACAAAATTTTTATTTTTTTCTACCTTTTTAGAGTGTTAGGGTCTTAACAGAAATGATTACCGTTATACATGAAAAATGAAACTACAGGGTTTTGTATATAATCTTGACTTTTGCTCCATGGTGAAGTGAATTAGTGCCAACTCCAATTCTGATCCATCACCACTTATGATTTCCAATATCAATCATGAGCCAGTTCCTTCTCTCACAGACTACATGTCTTAGTGTAATGAGGGCTCATTAAGTTTCTCCAACTGACAGCCCTTCAGACATAGGTCCTTCACCAGGAGACACATGGGAAGCAGCAATGCCAGCATCCACCAGCACTCCCTTCAAGAAGATTCAAGTAATTCCACGTTCACTTTTGCTCCACACCAGAGTTCTTTGTTTATTTGCCTAAAGTCAAGGAAAAAGTGAGAGCCATCCAGCCCCCCCTCATGTAGTCTCTGTGTAAGAATGGTTAGTGAATTATTTATGTGACTGAAATCCTCCCAGCACAAGAACTAGTCAAGAGGGAGAAGAGCGTGCCTGACTTCAGAGATGTTGTTTATGTTCCCACAAAGCACATGGGACATCCACTAACCATTGGATGGTGGGGGCAGCATGAAGTTTTGGCCTGCCCAGCCAGCAACAATACCTCATTCCTTTAGGAATGGGAAGCTGCCTCCCACCCTCCCTGGATATGGTCCTGGGAAGACCAACAATCAAGGGTGCCCTTTCTCACAGATTCAAGGGTGACAGCAACCAGAGTAAAACTTGTATAGGGACCCTAGGACCAACAACATCTGGAACTGATAATGAGAGCTTTAAGTAAAAAAATGGTTCAAGTCCACCAAGTCTACCAAACCCCTGAGAGTTCACCTAGCTAGTTTCCAAGGCTTGGTTGGTTGGTTGGTTTTCTATCAATTCTCTGAGCTTATCCATAGACTTCCAATAAATGTCTTGCTCTTCAATAAGCTACCTAGATACCACAGTTAACTTACTTTCTGTTATTTTCAAAGAACACTACCTAAAACACTACATCTGCCAAGAGCTGGCAAGTAGATCCTAGTCTATTACAAGCAGCACTAACTCTCACCATCTCCTGGTACAGCACTCTAGCCTATGGAAGAGCCAAAACATGGTGCGTGTATAAGTGGTATCTCAAATGTCGGCTAAGTCCATGCTATTGCTAGAGAAAAAAAAGAGCACCCAGCTAAGGATGTGAGCACAAGAGCAACTTCGCCATACATAAGGTAAAGTCCTCTTAAAACCACGTACTAGTGTCTAAATTTGAACACTAGATGAAGAATGTAATCATAAAATGAAAAAAAGGATGGTCTAAATTTGTCTTATTTATATAAGGTCGATGTTTTAAAAGAATACATCTAATTCTTGATTTTCAAAACATACTCCTTGCCTTTGTTCTTCACTGAAAACTACTCTCCACATTTAGTAAAATGTTATCACTTGATGAACACTTCTGACTAGAACTTTGAGACAATGAATCATTTAGTTTCACCAACCAAAAAAAAAAAAAAAAGGAAAGAAGGAAGAAAGAAACAGAGTAAGAGGCTTCTTCAACCTGATAGCCTTCAGGAAGGATCATGGAATTATCCTGCATGTGTTTCTGTGAGTTTACTGCTTTGTCCCCATCTTGTAATTCATTAACAGACATAAATCATCACATTTCTCTAATTATGAGCCTGGAGAAGGAAACCAATAAATGTGAAACTATAGCAGTAAAAGCATTATGCAGATAATTTTATACCTCATTGTCTGTATTCCTTCATTTAATAAATATTTGAGTGCCTTTGAAGGGAGAGGTACTGTCCTTCCAGGCAACAACAGCCTAGAGAGCAGAAATACAAACAGAGACATGGTGCGATAAAGAATGAAAACAGGAATGCATATAAAGGTGTGAGAAATGTTTGGAAAATAGCAAAAATAAGTTTTAAGGTTTTGTATGTGAGGTGGGGTAAAGAAAGAAAATAGTGGGCAGGCATTTTCCTGTGGGCTATACAGAGGAAGAGGAAATGATCCACGAAACTCAGAATCAAAATAAATAAAAGGATTTGTCATCATTTGGGGGACATAATAGCTATAAGCTAAAAATCTGGAAAGCCAAAGGTCCCTTATTAATACAAAATTAACATACCTTGAAAGAAACTAGTAAATCTAGAATACCCTGGTAGGAAGGGACTACATGGGCAGTATGTACAATATTTATTACTACATTGGTTCAAACATAGAATCAAATTGACTCATTACAAAGACATGATTGCAAATGGCTGGTATTTGTAACATAAAAAAATATATAGCAAAGTTTCCTTCGTGCTGCTCAAGTGAATTCCTCAAGGAAAACAAATCCAAAATTAGGAGTAGCTGCCAACCCACACACACACACCCCCTATATTATTTATATAAGGCTGAAGTCATTGTAATATGTATATAAATTTCATTCATAACTATCCTGATATGCTGACTCTGGATTAAAAATGCATAAGCAAGTTTACTCCATGCAGAAACAGCTTCTGGTATAATGAGAACATTTCTGGAACTGAAGCCAGATTTGGGGTCAAATATGGATGCCATCATTTACTAGTATGTGGCCTTGGGCAAATCATATAATCAATCCTGCTGAGCTTATCCTGCTTCTTTATCCATAGATGAGAAAAATTCCACTTACTTACTGGAGTCATTGTGAAGAATAAATGAAATAGCATATTATGTGAAAGCACGTAGCACACTCCCAAAGTTTGTTTTCCAATCTCCCTTCCTCTCCATAAAGTAATGAGCCTTTCCCCCCATGGAACTACACTTTATTGCTTTATAATTATGATGTGCATGTAACAATGTCCAAGAAACTAGATGGTAAAATAAAACCAACACGCAAACCTGAATGCAGACATTGTTAGTTGACTATCAACTAGATCCCAAAGGGCTCTTATACAGCTCTTGTACACTATCTATTGCTTCCCAGAAATTTGACACATTTTCTTTTCTGAATACAGCCAAAATTATCCCACAGGCTTTGAAATATCGCCATCATGATGTTGCACAGAGCAGCTGGCTGATTGAAAGTGACTCCCCCTCCCCCACACTCCAGCTGTCACCAGGAAACCCTCCTCAGTGTGTGAAAAAAGACAATGTGATATTACTACTATCCCTATTAATAATGATCTAACAAATACTTGGCATTTGAGATTATTTTTCTTATGAAAGCTCACTATTAACTAAAAATTAACTTTAAGAAAAGCCCTTTACCATACAAATTGCAAACCAGCTGCTTTCATACAACAAAAAACAGAGGGACGGTAAACACAAGTAATATATTTCCACTGACTTCTTGTTTCTTTTTCCTGGAGTCATCTGTAATGCTAAACAACAGCCAGTTAAAATATTAAATAGCTTTAACAGTGATACAGCTGTCACGGCCTAAGAGGGATCAAAAAAAAAAAAACTGACATGATTTCTCAAAAAGCATGCATAGACTCCTATTTTTTGTAAAATGTGGGTCAGACTGAAGGCTGCATCTTTTCCTTTTTTTTTTTTTTTTTAATAATCCCATTCCTCTGCATGAGAAGTTATATATACATTTGACATTGCTGAAAACCCTGGGAATGGTCTTCAGAACAAGTCTGTGAATCCCACTCACAATAATCCTTAATGCATGACTTTTCAGATATATAACTGTCTCTTGAGGATTTCTATCCCACAGATGAAGAGTTACACACCCAGTGCCCTGGTCTCCAGGGTTCCATTGACGTGCCTTGGAGCATCATTGCAAAAAGTTCAAGATGAGCACCAGCAAGCAGAACTGTGCCCTTTAACATCTCTTAAAGCCTCTCAGCTCCTGAGCTTTTCAGGTAAGATTCTGCTGAAGAGGGTTCCCTGCTAGAAAACAAAAAAAAACAAAAAAAAAAAAACAAAAAACAAAAAACAAAAAAAAAAACCTAAGGACCACTGCTTGAAGAACTAAAGCATAAAAGGAAATCTATGTTTTTAAAGTATCATTTCTATCCTTTACATGGTTTTTTAAAAGAATGTTTAGGGGGTGCCTGGGTGGCTCAGTTGGTTAAGTGTCAGATTCTTGAGTTCTGCTCAGGTCATGATCTCATGATTGTGAAATCGAGCCCTGTTGTCAGGCTCCCTGCTCCGCATGGACTCTCCTGGATTCTATCTCTCCCTCTCTCTCTCCCACTCCCTCCTTGCTTGCTCACTCACTCTCTCTCAAATAAATAAATTAAATCTTAACAATAAATAAATAAAAAGAATGTTTAGGGGTGCCTGGGTAGCACAGCTGGTTGAGCATCCTCCTCTTGGCTTCAGCTCAGGGTCATGAGACTGAGCCCAGTGTTTGGGTCCATACCCGAAGTGGAGCCTGCTTGAGGTTCTCTCTCCCTCTCCTGCTCATGCTCCCTTTCTAACTAAAATAAATCTTGGGACACCTGGGTGGCTCAGCAGTTGAGCATCTGCCTTCGGCTCAGGGTGTGATCCCAGGATCCGGGATCGAGTCCCACATTCAGCTCCTTGAGGGAAGCCTGCTTCTCCCTCTGTCTGTGTCTCTGCCTCTTTTCTGTGTCTCACATGACTAAATATATAAAATCTTTAAAAATAAATAAATATTAAAAAAGAATGTTTATATATGTGTGCATGTATATAACTTTACATAAATGTACAGATTCATCCCCATCTCCATATTATAACACATTGCCAAGTAAACAAAAGTATGACCTGGTATGACACTTTTCAAGTATTTTCCATGCTCATATATTCATGTTTTATATATATACGAAAAAACGACATGAAATATTTCATTTTTTAAATACTGGAATATAACGCATAGTGCATGTTTTCAATGAAGTCTCACCTCCTAGAACAGTGTCCCCTCTATAGCAGACTGTTGTGGTAAACTAAATGAAGATACTTAAATATTAATTACCCCCTGACCTTGACCTACCAGTAAACACCCAGAACAATTTTATGGAAGTTTGCTCCATTACAGTGATAAAATCGAAGATAGTGTTTTTCTACCAGGTTTTAGAGTTTTAACTTTTTCCATGTGTGTGCTTTCTCTCAAAATAATGTGAAAGTTCTGACTCTTCAGGATTTTACCACTTAAAAAGAAAAGTAGTGCAGTTAGGCAATAACAAAATTACCTCATTTATAAAAGTAGGATGAAGAAATGAATGCAGTAAGATTATTTGTGGAGTGATAACTTTCTTCCCCCTGTCCAACTGCAGCATTTATTGGGTCTCTCCGCCTTCACGTGGTAGACAGGCTTTGCACTTTATTTCATTTAATTCAATGTCTTGAAGGAGGAGCACACCATGACTCCTACTTTAAAGAGGAAATTAAGGCCAAGGGGATGTTACTTTGTCTAATGAACCCAATAACGGAGGGTTCAAAGCAAGGTCTGACCAAAACCACTGCTAGAGACCTGCCTCTCTGACACAGAGAACAAGAAAATTATTTAGGACCCTTGAAAAATGAATGTTTCATGATGGGACAGTGCTAATTTGATGGTAGTATTAACAAAATTATTTATAGAAGCTAATATGCAAAGTGACTCATGTTTATCTGAAAACTCTCACCCACAGTATACAAGGTATACCACAGTATACCTCATGGTGTGGCTCAGGAACAGTGTGCCCTAATCAAAGTGACATGTTGTTTGGCAATGACCTTTTCAACACTGGAATGAGTCTAGGTCTTATGGCAACTGCTTCAAATCCTACATTTTTCTTTTCTTCCCCCCACACTGGCACCCTGAAAAGGGAAGGGGAAAGTTGTAAGTAAACACTGCAACTGGTAATCTGAAAAAAAAAAAAAAAAAACAGCAGGTGAAAGGCACTGCCAACTTAGCTGCTGCAATGCTTCCAGAAAACAGATGTATAGGCAACAGTTATGACAAGGCGACGTTGGCTTCCTGGACCTATGTGACACATGGGGAAGAAAGATAAGGATGGCAACATCTTCAGCTTGGGCTTCTGCACGCCAAGTCATTAACATCCCTCAGCTTTATGGCTAAGGCTTATCTCTGGTTATCCACCCTACTTTGTTACCAAGGCCTGGGTCAAAAGAAGGTATAATTAAGCTGAAAAAACCAAAAGGCCAAAGTATTAAAAACTATTCTTTAACACAATTATTTAGGTCTTTCTTAAAAATACTACAGTTCCAGGGATCCTGGCTGGCTCAGCCAGTAGAGCCTGAGACTCTTGATCCTCAGAGTGGTGAGTTCAAGCCCCACATTGGGCATAGAGCCTACTTATCCATTCATCTTTCGATGGACACTGAAGCTCCTTCCACAGTTTGGCTATTGTGGACATTGCTGCTAGAAACATCGGAGTGCAGGTGTCCCGGTGTATAAGGGAAGGGAGAAGAAATGTGTGGGAAATATCAGAAAGGGAGACAGAACAGAAAGACTCCTAACTCTGGGATACGAACTAGGGTGGTGGAAGGGGAAGAGGGTGGGGGGGTGGGGGTGAATGGGTGACAGGCACTGAGGGGGGCACTTGACCGGATGAGCACTGGGTGTTATTCTGTATGTTGGTAAATTGAACACCAATAAAAAATAAATGTATTATAAATAAATAAATAAATAAATAAATAAATAAATAAATAAATAAATATTAAAAAGAAAAAACAAAATAAAACTATTTCTTTCAAAAAAAAAAAAAATACTGCAGGCCCAATACGGTGGTATTAGCACACGCTGCTCTAACTTTCAATGGAATCCTGATCCAACAATCTTGATTATACAAGCTATACAACTAGAATCCAGAAATAAACAAGTAAAATGCCCTCTAAGGCATGGTCACAATATTCATGCATTGCAACTCACATCCAACCTGGTGAAAACCCTTCCAGCACAATCCAGGCACTTAACTCTATGCAGTTCCAACAAGCTATTAAATAATATCTCATCTTCGAATGTTTTCTTATGTGTGCTAGTGTTAAAGTTATTTCCCCTGTATTTTCACACTGAGTATTTACAGCCCTATAAAGGAGCCTTTAAATAACCTGTCCAAGGCCATGCACCTAGGAAAGGCTTCACCGCGATCCACATTCCATTCAGTGATTTCTCCTCCTTATAAACACAACATTAGCTCCCAAGTGCACGGGGATCAAGTGGAAGTCTTGTTAAAATAGATTTGATTCATTTAAGTCTGGGATAAGACCCCCCCACCCCCCCAACCAAAAAAAAAAAAATTTCGCATCTCCAGCGAAGTTCCCAGGTGATGCGGATGCTAGCAGTCCTGGGACAATTAGGAACGGTATTGCTATTCTTCTTTATAAAACGACTTGCTTCCCCCAAGCTGCCACTTGAGTAGCAAATTAGAAGTCTTTAGATTTTTTTTTTTTAAGATTTTATTTATTTATTCATGAGAGGGAGAGAGAGAGAGAGGCAGAGACACAGGCAGAGGGAGAAGCAGGCTCCATGCAGGGAGCCCGACGTGGGACTCGATCCTGGGTCTCCAGGATCACGCCCTGGGCTGAAGGCAGGTGCTAAACCGCCGAGCCACCCGGGCTGCCCAGAAGTCTTTAGATTTAAGGGCACTTGGGTGGCTCAGTGGTTGAGCATCTATCTTTGGGGCTCAGGTCCCGATCTCGGGGACCTGGGATCTTTGGCTCAGGTCCTGATCTCGGGGACCTGGGATCGAGTCCCGCTTCACGCCCTGCCTCTGCCCTTCTCTCTGGGTCTCTCATGAGTCAATAAAACCTTTAAAAATAATAATAAATAATAATAATAATAATAATAATAATACTTTAGATTTATAGTTTGGTGGAACTGACTAAAAATAAATAGATGCCAGACATCACACTTTCAAGAAGCAACTGCCAGGAACTAAAAAAAAAGGGGGGGCAGGACAGCCCCGCCGCCCCGAGCTTCCTGCAGAGGCCCACCGCACTCGGCCACTGAATCGCGACAATGCCAATTAATTCCTTCTAACAGCCATCGTGAGTCTTCAAAAGTCCGTGCGCGGTTTGGAAGAGGGGAAGGCATGTGTTTCTGGACGGGCTTCCAAGGCGGGAGGAGAACACGGGGTTAGATGCACGGGCGGGCGAGGGGGCGGGCTTCCCATCCTCCCACTAAGGGGATCCCCACCTCCTGCATCAGGGTCGCGCGGGCCGCAGCCTGCCCAGGGGAGCGGAGTTACTCTTCCAGCACCTCAAAGTGCAAGTTGCTGCTGATGCAACCTCACTTTCAACGTCCTGCTTTCGGAAGGAATCTTCTACGGCTCCCAGCGAGCCCCCCCGCCGCCCCCATCCTCTGAGCACGTCGTTCCCCGCACGGTCGGCCCCACGGAGACACCCGGGCGCGGCCCGCGGGGACCCCGCTCCACTGGCCTCCGGAAGCCCCCGCCCGGCCCTCGGACCTGCCCCGCGGCGCCGGGGATGCGGCAACGCGCCTCCAACCCGGCCCCCGGCCCGGCCCGCCCCCGGCAGGTGCCGCCCGGCGCCCCGCCTCCCCGCCCCGCCCGGCGCCGCCGCCCGAGACGCACCGGGCAGCACCGACGACGCGAGGGGCACCAAACAGACGCAGAAACTCACGCTCTCTACGGCCCGCCTGCGTCCCCACGTCTTGGCGCGTGTGTGCGTCATCACGCACGGGCGCCGGATACCGAGCGCTCCAGGTCCCCGGGGCCTGCGGGGCGGGGCGGGGGTGACGTGGCTGGCGCAGCAGGGCTTGCAGGGCGGGGATTGGAGGGGGACGTAAAGTGGGCGGGCCGGGCTCCCTCCGCGCATGCGCAGGTGCGCGCCCGCGCTGCGCTCCCCGCTGCTGGCCGGGCGTGCGTCCCGCGTGCGGCGGCGGTGACTGCCGGGGGTTCCCGCGCGGCGCGGTGTGCGGAGCCTGTACCATCCCCGAGCGACACGCGGATAAAATTCCTTAGTGCCGTAGATGTTGGTCGCCTACGCACGCGTGAAGCCGAGGAGCGGCGTGGGACTGGACGTGGGGACGAGCGGAGAGGACCTGCTGCGGCCAAGGAGCCGGCCTTCCGGTTGCATCTCTCTCGTGAGGTCCTGCTGCTGCTGCGTGGGGCGCTGGCGGAGCCCTGGCAGGCCGTGCAAACGGGGTCGTGGGTGCGCTGCTCACTCCCCAACGCTTAGGCTGCAGCCCGCGTTTATTGGTCCGTTTGCCCGTTTAAGGGCTTCAGGTGTGAAGCTTTGCAGCGGAGATATCCCTTTGATGCTATTTTAATTAGAGGCGGTGCTTCTACCGGGAAACAGGGTTATTTTTTTGTCCAGTCGGAGTCCGGTTCAATTAAATGCGGTAATGCTGTCGGTCACTTACACCCTGCAATAGGAGGAAGCTATCCTACTACCTGTACGGTGTGGAATTTTCTGGTAACGAGGAGGAGGACAACGCATTTTTCACGGAGGAATCCAAATGCAGGTGGTGGTACGCTGTTCTGTGTGTATTGGAAGTTGCGGCAGCTGTGTTTAGCGAGGCTGCAGGAAAACTGCCTGAATCAGAAGAGTTTTGATGGTCTTTTGTTGCCGGTTACTGCAAGGACTCTTCGTGGAAATGTTCATTTTGGAGTTTGAAATTTCAGTGAAAATTTGGCTCACGTACAGGGGACCGTTACAGGTTTTTCTAGTGAGAGAAAAGATTCTTAGGAAATTGCGAGCATGTATTCTTTGAGTCTTACAAGTTATCCCTTTCTTCCGAAAGCAATATGCGGATCAGAAAGCTTGGCTGATGATGAGAAACTGCCTTCCTCGAAAGCCAACTGAAGGAGGATGAGGAGTAGATGGATTGCATGTAGAAGTATTTTATGTACTTTTCTGCAAAAAAAAAAAAATGTAATTCTTCAAAAAGAAGAGGTCTCCCATTTATCCTGATCATGATCATGTGCATCAATTCAATTAATACCAATCCCATCTTCAGTTCCCTTGCATCTCTTGCACCTTCCTATAATTGCATCATTTTTCTTGCTCTTAATCCATCAAATACGGAAGTAATTTTAAGGGAGCCACAAGTTAAGTCCCAAGATTAATCTCAAAAATGTTATATAGAGACGTTAAGAATATACTTAGGCAATTACGTTCCATTTCAGATATTATCAGTGAAAAATTTCATAGACATTTAAGAGGACAGAAAAAATCTATCTTTTTAAAAATGACCTTTTTTGTGCTATATGATTCAGCGGACCAGAACTTTAATTCCTTTTGAAATCATGTTGTATACTCGCGTCCTATCTAAATTGGCAAACATCATTTAGATAATAATTGTACATCTTAAACATTAACATGAGACAGTCCTGCATCCTTTCACTGAGGTAGGGCTTTCATAACAAATAGAACAAAATACAAAGATTCAGTCCCAGAAGAAGACCTTTAACATTAAATTTATACAGTTGTTACATTACTTTGTAAGATGATTCCTAAACACTCAAAGTACTCATCTTAATCATGAGAAAAAGCGTTGTACACATTGCGTGTAATATTCCAGACCCATCTAATGATCTGAACAATTTTCTAATTTTATAAAAGGTTTAAAAGCAGCAATACCTGGGATTAAGCCATTTGATGCAAATGACTGTTCCTAAAATGTGGTCCCTGCACACAAATAGAAGAGTTGTGGTAACAGCCTTTGTACAGTTCATAAATCTAGGATGGGAACTGGCAGGAAAGCAGATGAGTCATTTTCAGCTTCAAAGCCTGGCCTGAGGAGAGAAGACATCAAGCAACAACACCATGAGCAAATAACACAACTGCATTATTTTTTTTTTAAAGAGGAGCTTGTTTGGTATCCAATTGCTTTTAATGGATCATTTAGTGTTATACCCAACACTTCCAAAAGATGTATAAAACTTATCAAAGAATTTATAGCTTATTATGAAAAAGCTTGCAAATTAATTCAAGAACAATTTAAGAACCATAAAAATAAGTACAAAGTTGCATCATGTATTATGATGATAAGACCAACAATTAAATAGTGCTAAACCATGCAAACAGTAACCTTAAGAAATTTGCAATGGCTTTGCTGATAATCTAACATAATAGACTTTAAGACAAATACTTCTAAAGACACATGTCATACAGAGTCAATACATCAAGAAGATATAACAGTCAGAAATGTACATGTGTCCACCAACAGAACCCTAAATACATGAAGCAAAAATGGTTAGAGTTGAATGGAAAAATAGACAATAATAGTTTGATACTTGTATATCCTATTCTCAATGGGTTAGAGGGTGTAGACAGAAAGCCACTAAGAATGTAGAAGCCTTGAACGACACTACCAACCTGATATGTATATAGACCACTGTACTTAATGATCACAGGATTTATATTCTTTTTAAGTATATCCTTCAGGATAGTCAATATGCTAGGTCATAAAACAAGTGTCAGTAAATTTAAAAGGATTGGGATCACATTCTATAATGGAACCATGTCCTATGGCTACAATGAAATTAGAAATAGACAATAGGAAAAAAGAACATAGAAAATCTCCAAATATTTGGAAATTAAATTACTCAAGAGCCAAAGAAGTCACAAAGGAAATTAGGAAATATTTTTAACTGAATGTAAATGAAAACACTAAATTTTGGGAGGCAGCTAAAACAGTGATTTGAAGGGTATTTACTACCTTAAACACCTATACTAGAAAAGAAAAAAGGATTTTAATAATCTAGACTCTCATCTTAAGAACTAGAAAAGTAAGAGCAACTCAGTAAACACATAGCAAGCAAGTGTGAGGGAATATTGTTCATATTAGAAACCAGTGAAACAGAAGAGAAAAATAAAATGAAAATAAAAACTGGCTCTTTGAAAAGATCAATAAAATTGTCAAAACTTTATTTGGTAGCCCCCCCCCCCCCCGCCCCCGCAAAAAAGAGAAGACACAGATTGGCAACATTAGGAATGAAAGTAAAAAAAAAAAAAAAAGCAGTATATCACTCCCCACCCTACCAAAATTTTAAAAGGCTATGCCAACAAATTGGACAATGTAGTTGAGTTGGACAAATGCCTACAAAGATACAAACTGCCAAAAATGAATGAAGAAAACAGAAAATGTGGAGTTTGCATTCATGTCCTAGGGCTACCACTACAAAGTACCACAAACTGGGTGGATGGAACAACGGAAATTTATGTCTCATATTTCTGGAAGCCGGAAGTGCAAGACTGAGGTAGCAGCAGGGACACACTTGCTCTGAAACCTGTAGGAGAGAATCCTTCCTTGACTGTGTTCTGATGGTTTGCTGGCAGTCCAAAGCCCTACATGGCTTGCAACTGCATCACGTCCGTCTCCACCTCCATCACCACATGGCCTTCTCCCTTCATGTACCAGTTTCCCCTTCTTATTAGGACACTAGGAATCCCATCTCCAGTATGACCTTACCTTGACTAGTTACATCTGCAATGGCCTGTTGCCAAATAATACATTCTGAGGTACCGGGGGTTAGGACTTAAACATAGCTCTTTGGGTGATTGCAATTCAACCCATAACAGATGTGTAACAAGTAAAATTATTATATAGTTGGCCCTTGGGCAACATGAGTGTGAACTGTATGGGTCCACATATATATAGATTTTTTTTTCTGATAGAGTACTGTAAATAAATTTTTCTTATGATTTTCTTAAGATCATTTTTTTCTCTAGGTTTATAGCAAGAATACAGTATGCAATACTTATACAAACTATGTATTAATCCCTGTTTGTGTTACTGGTAAGGCTTCTGGTCAACACAGACTCTCAGTAGTTTTGGGAGAGTCAAAAGTTATGGATTTTAACTGTGCAGGGGGTTTGGTGCCACAAACTCCCATGTTGTTCGAGAGTTTACTGTAGATTAAAATCCTTCTACAGGAACACTCTGCTGGCTGTCAGAAGATCATGTGACTCTTGATCTTGGGGTTGTAAGTTTGAGTCCCCATGTTGGGTGTAGAAATTACTTTAAAATGAAATCTAAAAGAAATTAAACCAAAATCTTTCTACAAAGAAAAGCCCAGGCCCAAATGTATTCACTGGTGAATTCAAATACTTAAGTAGAAGTGATGCAATACAAAACATAAGAGAAAATCTCTGCGCTTTTAGGTTAGGCGAACACTTCTTAGCTATGAAGCCAAAAGCCCAAAATGCAAAGGAAAAAAACCTGATAAGCTGGATGGCCTCAAATTTTTTTAAATATTTGCCGTTTTAAAAGACATCATTAAGAAAATGAAAATCAAGCTACAGATTAAAGGAAAATGTTTTGTATCTTATAAGGATTTGTATCTGGTTATTTAAAGTACTCATAACTCAAAAGGAAAATAAGCTATTCAATTAAAAAATGAGCGAAAAATCTGAACAGATCCTTCACCAAGGAGGATGTAAGAATAACTAAAAACCATTAAAATATTCCCAACGTCATTAGTCATTAGGAGAAAGCCAATTAAAACTATTGCAGAGCCCCTGGAGTGACAATAATAAAGAAGACAAGCAACTATGTACAGAAACTGGAACCATTGTTTACTGCTGGTGGGAATGTAAAATGGTGTGGCCATTTTGGAAAATAGGTATATTTTTAAAAGTTAAACATACATTTATGATACAACCCAGCAATTCCACTGTTAAGAATCTACCTA
Organism: Vulpes vulpes; assembly: GCF_048418805.1. Taxonomy (NCBI): domain Eukaryota; kingdom Metazoa; phylum Chordata; class Mammalia; order Carnivora; family Canidae; genus Vulpes; species Vulpes vulpes. The sequence goes on from NC_132788.1 coordinate 11,999,366, forward strand.
AAAGAAATGAAACATGTCCACAAAAGACTTGACTGCAAGTTTCACAGCAGTATTATTCATAATAGCTAAAACCTGCAAACAATCCAAATGCTTATCAACTATCATTGGATAAAGCAATAAAGATACAAACTACTGATTCATCCTACAACATGGATAAACCTCAAAAGCAGTATGCTGAGAGAAAGCAGACCCAAAATATTATATATTTAGAATTCTATTCATATGAATTTCCCAGAAAAGACCAATCTCTCTAGACATGAAACAGATCAGTGATTGACTGGGACTGGATGTGAGAGTTGGGTTAACAAAATGGACAGGAACTTTGGGGGATAATGAAATGTTCTAAGACTGGATTGTGAAGATGATTTTCCAGCTTTATAAATATATTAGGGGCACCTGGATGGCTCAGTGGTTGAGAGATTGCCTCCGGCTCAGATCTCAAGTCGTGATCCCAGAGTTCTGGGATCAAGTCCTGCATCTGGAGCCTGCTTCTCCCTCTGCCTGTGTCTCTGCCTCTCTCTCTGTATCTCTCATGAATAAATAAATAAAAACTTTAAAAATTAAATAAAAAAATTACATAGGGACACTATATACACACAACGGGTGAATTTTATGGTATGTAAATTCCATCTCAACGAAGCTGTTTAAAGAGAAAGGATAACTAGTCTGTTGACACATGCGGCCAGTCATCTACAAGACCTAGTAAAGACTAGGAATGGCAAACTACACAGGTCCTACCTATCCACATGCTATGTTCAGGGCATTATTCTTGAGTCAAGGGATACCAATCAGATGCGGATGCCATATTCTAGGAACTTCTGGTCCTAAAAAGGAGCCAAGGGATCTATGTAAATTTCAATGAAGCCGCATAGAAATTGCTAACTGTTCCGACTAATGTGTAAGTCAATTAATTTGGAACTTCAAAGGAAACGAATATTAAAAGCAGCTGGAGAGATGAGGGAGTGCTTTGTGGAGCTGACATTTGAATAGTATCCTGGATACAGAAGTAGGATTGGACCCATGAGCATGAATGGAATGGAACATTCTAAAACAAAAAGAGAACAATAAAATAACAATATTATGAGGGGTGCTCCTGGGTGGCTCAGTTGGTTAAGTGTCTGCCTTGGGTTCATGTCATGATCCCAGGGTCCTGGGATATAGCCCTACAATGGGGGGGAAGAGGGGGGGGGGTCCCTGCTCAGCAGGGAGCCAGCTTCTCCCTCTGCCTACCACTCCCCCTGCTTAAACATTCTCCTCCTCTCTCTCTCTGTCAAATAAATAAAATATTTTTTAAAAAGAACAATATTGTGAGAAATCATTAGGGTGATTTATTCTTTATGTATTATTTGAACCAGGGTATTATTTTGATCAGTAGTAACAGATGAAATGGGTATGTCATGATGTCCAATATTCTTGGTGTATGAGCATTACAATGTAGATGCTGGACTAAACAGGATGGAGAATTTATTTAGAAGAATATTGGGAAAAGTTAGGTATAGATGATGGATGTAAGATAGAGAATGTGAAATCTTCTTGAAAAAAAACTAATAATAAAAATATAGTCAATTAACATGTTTTAGAAATTCTTATAATGAGGGGATCCCTGGGTGGCGCAGCGGTTTGGCGCCTGCCTTTGGCCCAGGGCACGATCCTGGAGACCCGGTATCGAATCCCACATCGGGCTCCCGGTGCATGGAGCCTGCTTCTCCCTCTGCCTGTGTCTCTGCCTCTCTCTCTCTCTCTCTCTCTCTCTCTCTCTCTCTGAGACTATCATAAAAAAAAAAGAAAGAAATTCTTATAATGATCTTGTCTTTGAGTCTTTATGTGGAAAAGTGTGCTTTGGAATTCAAATGGTTTTTTTTTTTAATTTTTTTAAATTTTATTTATTTATGATAGTCATACAGAGAGAAAGAGAGAGGCAGAGACACAGGCAGAGGGAGAAGCAGGCTCCATGCGCCGGGAGCCTGATGTGGGATTCGATCCCGGGTCTCCAGGATCGCGCCCTGGGCCAAAGGCAGGCGCCAAACCGCTGCGCCACCCAGGGATCCCTGGTTTTTTTATTGGTTAAAAGGAAGAATGTAGAATTAGGGATCTATCATGATTGAGTTTACCGCCAATGAGAAAATTTCTTGTGGTAAGAAGGTATACTAAAACTACAAATAACAATGGACTCGCCATAGATCTGTGATGGTTAATTATCCTGATATTATTATGGACATTATTATAATTGCATGTGAATTTTCACTAATCAACTCTAAAATAGTCTACTCTGAGAAGAGCTGATAACACTAAAATAATTCATATTACTCTGCAGGTATTTTAATGCTTAAACTCCTGCCCGTAGATCAGTCACTTCCTGATTTCCAATCATACCATAAACAGATAATTTTATTTCTTCTATTGGGGTATTAAACCTGTACAACTTCATTCTCTCTTCCTCTATTGTCTAATTTTTTTTGTCTAAGAAGTAATACCCTCCCTCCATAAATGATGAATGAATAAACCTTAATTTCCTCGTCCCTATCCCCAGTAACCACTAAAGAACAGGAATATAACATGAAATCTGTTAGTCAAAGGTTTTCTCTTGGGACTTGGACTCTTAGGGGATCTGGAAATGGTAGGAGGCCATCCTCGTCTCAGCACCAGGAACGACAGTGCTTTAGTGGAAGAGCAGAAGGCTGAGTACTCTTTAAAGCAACTTCAGTATGACTACCTCACGATACCCCAAACTTTGGGGCACCTGGGTGGCTCAGTTCATTTAGTGGTTGAGCATCAGATTCTTGGTTTTGGCTGGGGTCATGATCTTGGGGTTGTGGGATTGTGCCCTATGCCTGGCTCCTCAGTCAGCATGGAGTCTGCTTGTCCCTCTCCCTCTTCCACTGGCTCTCTCCCTGCTCTTTCTCTCTTTCTCTCTCTTAAAAAAAAAAAGATACCCTGAACTTTAACTCAATCCTTTATCTACTCTTGCTAAGACCTTCAGATACAGATTTTATTTTCTCGTAACTCAATATTATTTTGGTAAATCGTAAAATTGTTTTCTTAATCTAACATCCTACAAAATTACCACTATTACCACCACTATGACCTGTACTTGTGAAGTAAGTTACTGCATTTTGATTATCAAAGTGCCTGTTACACAATAAATACACAATACATGTTCACTGTTATTATAACTACTATTAGCTACCACTGCTGAGTGTCTGTCACATGCCAGGCACCTCTCTATTTTAAAAATGAGGAGGGATGCCTGGGTGGCTCAGTAGGTTGAGTGTCCCACTCTTGGTTTTGGCTCAGGTCATGATCTCAGGGTCCTAAGGTCGACCCCATGTCAGGCTCCACACTCAGCAGGAATCTGTTTGAGATTCTCTCCCTCTTCCTCTGCCTCTCCTCCCAATGGTGTGTGCTCTCTCTTTCTCTCAAAGCAATCAATCAATCAATCAATCAATTTTAAAAATAATGATAATAAAGCAAAATGAGGAACCAGAGGGTCAGAGAATCTAAGCAATTTATCAAAGCTCACATACCTAGTGGGTAGAAGGGATGCTGAATCAAACTTTCTAATACATTATTTCTACTTCTAAATATTAAATATCCAGTTCTGGTCACCAGATGCAGAATAACACATGTAAGAGGTAATTTTGTTTTTATTCATGTACATGGTTAAAGCTTTCATGGTTTCATTATCTAAACTGTTAAAAATGGAAATAACCATTTATTATCCACTTCAGAATTATTTTGAATGATTGTATTTCTTTCAATTTTCCATATTTTTCTACTTTGAAAAGTAGTTTTTCTATTATTTTGAAGAAATCTTCCTGAATCTGGTTCTCACTCATTATGACTATTATCTAAAAATTAAATTGGGTTTATAGATGTTCGATTATTTGTATATTTAATAGTAGAATATTGTTTGAAAGTTCCTGTTTCTTTCAAACAACGAATCCTAAAAAAGTAATTTATTTTAATAATTATTTTTAATAGTGTTTTTCTTTTACATCTGCAAATGCCCCTTCTGTTTTTCTATCAACTGAAACTCTGATGCTTCCGTGACTACAATGAATGACTTGACTCTGATCTGCCAAATTGTATTTTCTACATGCCATCTGGGACCTCACAGAAGACCCCCTAAACCACATCTCTTCAAATCTAGCAGAATGGCATGTGCTTTATGAAAAACTCAAGACAATGAATTCTTAGAAAAGGAAGAACTGTTAATTTTCTTCTAGGAAAAAAAAATGTCCAAAAAGGAACTTGCATGAAAATATCGGACATGCAGCTATGATCATAGCAGTAGTAGGTGACTCAGGTGTTTGGGCCAACTTCCATCTGCCTGTAGCCCAAGTGATTGCGACCTTCACAAACCTGTCCACACCCACATACACACAGCTGTACCTCCACCACTGCTTGCTAGAACAAAAGGCACTTGGAAAAATGTTCGAACCATACTCAACTGTAACATGTTTAAAATGGAGCTCTACTGAGGGAACAATTAGAAGAGAATTAGTCAGTGAAAGGTCAATGGGTCAACCCGTCCGTCAGCATATGGCAGTCCCAAGCAGTGCCTGGGGGAACTGCACAGAGGGATCACAGGTAGAGAGAACCAGGGACCAAAGACACAGTTGAAAACTTGCAAAATTATTGCTAAGGTTCTACTCAACTTATTACAAAAGGCTAAGAAAAATAGAAATCATGGGGCAGAGCATGGGGTGGGAGGAGTTCTCAATAACACCTATAATGACAGAGAGCTCTACTTCACGTAATTTAGATTTGTCTTTTTGAATTTTAATTGAACACACTTGCTTTCTAATCAAAACATTTCTTTTCCAGGGGATATGTGTTTTTGAGTGCTAACCACATAAGATTGTCATTTATCTGTGAACGTTAGCTCTATGTAAGTGGAAAAGGTTTTTCACAGGTAACTGTTTTATTTCTCTTAAATTATAAGCATGCTAGCCATAAGGTGGATGTCAGATTGTAAAAGGTTTTATGCTGACAATTATTTTTTTAACTTATTTTGAAATAATTACAGACTTTATCGAAAAGTTGCAAAAATAGTACAGAGAATTTCTGTGTATTCACAAAATCTCCTAAATGTTAATGTTTGCTTTTCTCTCTTCCTCTCCTTGTTTTTATATATAAATTAGTATTAGCATCAGTACATTAATATATGTGCACGTACAATAATTCTTTATTTATTCATGAGAGACATAGAGAGAGGCAGAGACATAGGCAGAGAGAGAAGCAGGCTCCATGCGGTGACCCCCATGTAGACTTGATCCTGGGCCTCCAGGATCATGCCCTGGGCTGAAGGCTAGCGCTTAACCACTGAGCCACCCAGGAGTCCCAAATTTTTCTTAATTATTTTAATGTAAATTGTAGACAAGATGCTCCTTTGCTTCGGTTCGCATTTCCAAGAACAAGATTTGTTTTTAGGAGAAAAGTTTTTAAATTTCCAGGATGAATCTAGCACACCGTTGTATCCATTTTATGTTCCAAACATCCAAGTGCCATGAGGCTCAGTTGTGAGGAAATGTTGACATTCATTCTATTCTAGCCCATACATTTAAGTATTAAGTAGACCACAACCTGAGTTTTAAAAATATGAAATGCAAATTGAGCCTTTGGGCTGAACTGCCAACATGACTCCTAAACATTTCTTTCTACATGTGCACAAAGGAACAAACATTCCAACAAAATTTAATTCAATTGACAAAGTAATAGCCTAGAACCTTAAAATTAACTGATAGAATGAGTATAATATAATCCATAAGGAATGAGATATCAAGGATGGGGCAAGGTGGGGTGGGTATGAGTCTAACAGGCTATAATATAAATTATTGGTATGTAAACTTTTAAAGCTATTTAAGGCCCAATACAGGTTTTTCCTTTTTTTTAATTTTTAAAGATTGATTATTTATTTAAGTGGAGTAGGGGCAGGGGGGAGAGAGAGAGTCTTAAGCAGACTCCACACTGAGCATGGAGCCTATTGTAGGGCTCCATTTCACAACCCTGAGATCACCACCTGAGCAGAAACTAAGAGTCAGATGCTGAACCAACTGAGCCACCCAGGCACCCCCAGGTTTTTGTTTCTAATGTTTCTGACTTAAAATGAGCAAGAAGGCATAGAAAATTGGAAGGTGCATGGAGTATGATTTTCAGCTGTGCTGCTGCTATGGGGCCTTGAGTTAGCCATTTGGATCCTCTGAAACTTCCTTTTCTCCAATGTAAGATGAGGGAATCACATGAAATTATTTCTAAGTTCTCCTTCAGCTTAAATAGCTTAAGATTCTAGAAAAAAATAAATAGCATGCTAGAAAAAAAAAACCAAAAATACAATAAGATATAGAATGTGACTAAAAGTAAAAGTTGCTGAGCCAAAGAAAAGTTTTAAGATATAGACAAAAAATCACCATAATATTCAACACTTAAAAATTCATGAGTTTAAACTAAAACTTTGATAGTGAAGGAAAATGAAAGGAATAAAACATATGGTTTTGCTATATTTTAGAATGAACCAAGAACAGTCACTAAACTAAATACAACTCACAATTACTTAATAAATATATCTTGTGTTATAATGTCAATGAGGGGCAATTATAGCTCTGGACAAAGAAACTCCTGCCGTAGAATAACACATCACTCAAAAAAATAAAGGAACATCAATTTAAAGCATTTCTATCTATTGAGAGCCTTTAAGTCATAAGGAAAAAAAAAATATATATATATATAAGCAAAGTCAACAACTGTGAAACCAACCCAAGCAAAGAAAAAACTGATTATTTTTAATGTGATAGGAAAAAAATATCAAAAATGGTTTCATTGACTTTAAAAAGTCCAGAAAACACTAGTAATCATCACTGCATTCGTAAGTAGCTTGGATTCGGACAAACCAAACTTCAGTCCCAACCCTAGCCAAGGGCCTGCACGATCTGACCAACCTTTTACCTCAGGCAGTAATTCCTTCCTCTGGGACGCCTTGCCACTCTTACCTGAGATAAGGCACGTAAGATGTACAGCTCAATGATGGGCACATAGTGAAGGGCCAAAAAAAAATATATTAAATGGAATAACAACCTTTCCATAATTCATATTCAATTGTCTGCTTTGAGGAGGACAAGCAGAAAAGGTCTGACTTTTCTGATGCTGGGGATGCTGGGTGCCTACCTTCCTGGACCAGTTAACAGCCCTCATTTGTTCCACACTGTTCTTTGGAACACCAGCTAGCTTTGTGGCAACTCTTTTTTCTGTCTGTGTTAATAGCTTTTCTGATCTAACTTTCAAAAATAAAAATTGATTTTTAAAACAAATATTTACTTCTCTTTGGACTTCTTTAGAACATGCATGTGAGAAATACAAGATTCATCAAGAGCCTTGGGAGTGATGACTAGCTATTAGCTGAAACAATGCTCTCTTGTAGGTAATATATTCATTTGCCCTTTTCTTTTGTTGAGTGAATAAAGCTCCCTAAGAGAAAACTTGAAACAAGGGTTGACCAGGTACTTTGTTAGGGAGTTTTTCCTAGGTTTTAGGAAATATTGCTTAGTCGGTATCAGAAAAAGAATCAAAAGCTCTCATTTATTGAACCTATGCCATGCACTTTACTCATCAAACTGCATTTCTCCTTCTAATGAGTTTATGAAGTAGGACCATTATCTCCTTTTATAGACACGGAGCTCTGACACAAAATGACTAGTGCAGGTTCACAAAGACAAAAAGTGAGAGACTTGGCACCGAAACCTAAATCACCATATATTCATCCACAAATCTTCTGCTGTCGTCGCTACAAGGGGGACCTGATTTATAGGCGAAAAATACCAGTTTAAGTAGTTTTCTCACTCACAACTCAACTTGATATTTTATTAGCAGATTTCAACTTTGAATTTTGAGACTTATTTTCAGTGTACATAATCAAGGGACGAAGAAATAATGAAGGAAAAGGCTGATTTTTCCAGTGCCAGGTTATATCTGATCTTGGGGAAAGGCAACATGTTTAATTTTCAAGTCCCTATGAGAAATGACATATTTTAACTATATTTTTATAAAGGAAATATAAGACAGGTTGCTTACTGAATATTCTTGGGCTTTTTACCACATATGATTGATTTAAGGTGAATTTTTAAGAGTAGTTTTTAATTTTGTTTATTTTTTGGTGAACTATTGTAACCAATTGTGTTTCCTATAAAACGCCAAGTCTCGATAAGCAGTATCTTTCTTTTGACTCTAAAAACTATTCACAAAATAAAATATGCACATCAATTAGATGCGGCAAATTGTGTAGCCTCTTAGAAAGACTTAAGTTAGATTAGACTTTCTTTTGATGAATGGGTGTTCTTTAAATGAATTAGCCCAGATTCTGCCCAGGAGCATAGTCTGGGCATCCCAGGGGAAGACACTAGAACAAGTAAGGATGTGGAGTATCTGTCTTCATCATCAAATACTGCTCAAAAGCAATTGGTTTTGAAGTACTCTCCAGACAGAGGTCGCAAACCTCAGTGCCTGGAGGGGGTAAGCAGGTGATACAGAGTCAAGTGGGCTGGGTGGAGGAAAAAGCCTGACACATGATGGTGACAAATGGCACCTGACAGTTGGCCATGGTGTCAGGGCGATGATCTGGAGCCATGAGACTATGGCAAACTGGCCGTCGAAAGGGGCAGCTGCTTTTCAATTTTGGCTAACTGAGGCCATTTGGGAATCAGGGCTCAATGCTTTCAGATCATTTGATTTTTAAAGAGAAATTAGAATTTCAAATTTTAATTGATCATCTTCTAATGTTTAATGTTGACAATTAATTTTTAAAATGCTATTTGGGCCAATTAAAAAAAAAAACACCCTGGACCACATCTGGCCAACAAGCTTCCAGGTTGCCACCTCTGATTTAAGGAAATAAGACAAATAGTAATAGAAATAATACCTGAAAATGATCTCATGGTTCTGAATTCTTATATCGCTTTACTAGCCATTAGATAGCATTAAAAATGCACTTAAGTCATACTTCACCAAAACAAACAGGAAAGATGGTGTAGGCCTAGCATTCTATAGGAAACCATATGGTGTGCTTCTTGATATGTGAACTATACACCACTTCCTTTAGAATTAACTGAAGAGCTTATTTAAAATGCACATGCTGGATTTACATTAATTAGGTCTCAGGTGGCTTCTACAAATCTGACTTTGTGCAAGCACCTGAATCCCCAGATGATTCTAACAGCCATTAATGGAGCTCCCCCACTTTGAGAATATGCAGGCTATGTGGTCACTTCACTGCCATCCTTCATGATTGTATCTTCTCTAGTCTCCCAGGCAGAGACAGCTCTGATCTAAAGAGGGTTAAGTTTCGGATGCTTTGGATCTCTGCTTGGTTGGGTGATCCAGAACACATCTGTGCTTTTGGGTTATTTATTCAATTCCATAGTTACAGGTTGATACTTCATTATGACAAATGTCTACCTCATTAGCTTGCAGCTTATGGTTGCTCAGTATACATCTTCATTTAGCTAATGTCTTAGTGGGTTATTTCCTCTTGGCTCCCTACTGAGTATCGGTGTAATGTATCCGATCGGTGCCCAGTAAGTAATTTTTGATTAACTACTATAATGTATTAATTAGAGCACTGTCAACTAGGCACACTGTCTGTGCCTGAACCAAATAATCATTTGCTTTAACCCACTAGGCATTTTAGTTAAGCCAGTAATTTGACTAATTTTTAGCTCTCAGAAAATTATTTGATGACATTGACCAAATGAGTCCATTGCCAAATAATACAACTTCTGACCTCACCTGCTTTTAAATTCAGGAAGTAAACCTATTATTAGAAATACATAACTCATTAGGTGCTCTTACCCAGGACAAAAATAGTATCATGAAAGCGTTAGAGTCACACCATTTTAGACACTGGAAGCATTAGCTGTAGAAAATGCTGATAGACTGACTCGTTCTAGTGTGTCTAGGGAAAACCACAATTGAAATGTAAATTGTTATTTTGTTTCAGTGAAAAATGAACCAACACGCAAGTTGTGTTTTAAAAACATTGAGATCAGAAAAATGCATCAGATCTGTGTTTTCTTTCTGGTGTTCCTACCCTGTAGACAACAGAACCTGAGTATGGGGCACCGTTAAGAGATTATTCATCATTTAGCTTAGACCGTTAATAGGCTGCTTCTTAAACCATTCCATGCATTGTTCAACAATAGAAATTTGGGGCCTCCAAGGTAACCCTCTTCAGAAGATAAACTGATAATTTCTTGCACAGCTTGTCTTTTTTCCATCATTTCCATGCTATTCTAGTTAATGCAACCAGCCCTGCAGTTCAGAATATCCAAATATGCTATTAGGGTCCTGGACCCAGTGATGGGTCTTGGGTTCACCCCTGCAGAGGTGAAGTAACATTAAATTTGTCACTGCCTCCTCTAAGTCAGCACTGTATAATCTCTTTAGAAATACTAAGTTAAGTCCACGGGGAAGAAGGTGAAAAGAAGGTTAGCTACAGACATAAAATCGTGCACCGGATGTGATGACTCTTCATCAGAGGCTTTGTAGCCTGCAAGTCAGCATAATGTTATCGAATTCACCTCCTAGCTGAAGCCAGACGCATTGACAAAGGCTGCCCCACCTGCACACTAATAGATAAGCCATCAGCATCCCCTCACAAACTAGAGACACAGAGCAGGGGCAATTCATACGGAGGACTTGAATCTATAAATAGTCTCTTTTATTTTCTATTCCCCTCACCCCAAAGAATTGACCTTTTATTTTAATGTCTGAAGAACCCATGAATCTCACTTAAAGAGACATAGAAATTAACCTTTGGTAGCCAGAATCCTGAAAATCATACTCTGAAGAACGTATGGAAAACTCAGTCTTCCATTTGTTGAGCAACTGGGATAAAAAGAGGAATAGAGTGATGAGTCTTCAAAGAAGCTTTTTCCTTTCACAGAACACACATAACAGAAATAACTTCAACTAGAACTAATGAAGTGGAATAGAAATTGCAAGTTCTATTTTTTACTTTTGCTTTCTATTATGTAGGTAAAGTTCATGGTCTTGGAATCAATCGGCCTTTATATGCTTTGATTAATACAATATAAAAGTTTCCAAAAAGAGTTCTGTGTTACCTAGAGGAATTAAAAGTAAAATATTCAATGAATTTTTAAAGCTTGGATGAAATGTATAGTAACTGTATTATCTGATATGATGATCTTTATTTTAGAAAAGAGAATCCCCAAATTGGATGAGAAGTGGGATTCCAGAAGGCAGATTCTAGGAAATTGTTCATGACAAAATGTGATTTTAGAAGTTAGAAAAATAATTTCAAAAGTGCCCATCACAGAAATTAGCTTGTCACATAATTACTGATGGGAAATTACATGAAGACAACCAATGCCTTCAAAGTAACTAACAATTAGAGTTCCTGAATAAGGATCATGGGAAGACAAAATTAATTGGGTTGAGTTTGGGCAAAGAAAATAAAATAAATTCAAGCCAGTTATACCTAACAAATAATCAAATGCATGCACTCTAAAAGAATGGTGTTGGGAGGGGCATCTGCTACTGGCAAGCAGAAGTCTTGGAAAATTCTTTATGAATGGTCAGCTTGCAGTCTTCTTCAATTCCTGATGCTGAACAGATTCTATAGCTAATCACAGAGGCAACCACGTAGATAAATGTACACACAGCATGACAACCCTAACTGCCCATTTTGGGGCACAGCAAGGATGGGAGGGTGGCTTGTTTGCTGCTTGCTGGGCTGAGGGCCTGGCCTCCTCTCCTGTCCCAAACCCCCTTTTTGTGCAGCATCCATCTCAACCACCTGGGTTCCCCTGGTGGATTTGGGGGGATAGGGAACTGGCACAAACATGCTGACTTCTGGCTCCTGCGTTTTCTATGGGTGATAACAATCTTACACTTCTGAGAGAAAAAAAAAAAGTGACCAGATGTCCCATCAGCCTCCAAATCATTTGGGATTAAAATTCCAATCATCTGGGGATCCCTGGGTGGCTCAGTGGTTTAGCGCCTGCCTTTGGCTCAGGGCATGATCCTGGAGTCCCGGGATCGAGTCCTGCGTCGGGCTCCCTGCATGGAGCCTGCTTCTCCCTCTGCCTGTGTCTCTGCCTCTCTCTCGCTATATCTATCATGAATAAATAAATAAAATCTTAAAAAAAAAAGAGACTACCAAAATTCCAGTCATCTTTGACTTCTCACACAATTGCTCCCAGACATCCAATCTATTTTCAAAGCCCACTGCCACCACTTCTGATTTTTCTCTGTCTCTGTTCCTTTGTCTTAATTTCTACCACCACAGACCCAAAACACCATCTCATTAGGTCTGTTGAAATGGACTCCTAACTAGCCTACCCCTGCCCATTTTATTCTATTTCCTGGATCTGCTCATGTCACTTCACCCATTTATCATACCCAGCGCTCTTCATTATGCATGAAATGAAAGCCCAAACTCTTTGATCTGCATTCACAGTCATCTCTGTCGTCCTCAAGGTTATGTAATGGCATTCTGTTCTACAATTGAGTATCGAGTGCCTGGTGTATCACAAGGACATGGCACCAGATGTCCTGAATGATTCTCAGATGAAGAGGACATTCTTCTTCTCAAAGACTTTAGAGTTGCCACTTCTTATCATGGTTAGCATGATGGTTAACAGGTACTAAATACTTTACACGTAGGATCTCATTCATAGACAGGCCACATGCTCCCCTGGCTCCAGTCCGCATGGAATACCCATGTTTCTTCATGACTTTCCCACCATTGTTCACATAGTCCCCTGCCGGGAATGCTTTCTTCAGTCACCAATATTGCTCACCCAAAGACAGCAGTGAACAAAATCACCCGCACTTTCTACTGTTTGAGAATAAGTAAGTATAAAATGTGTCTGATGATATTTAAGAAAAATAAAGTAAATTTAGATGTCAAACTGACAAAGGCTTGCCCCTTCTTTAAGCACAGGATTTCTGGGCACCTGGGTGGCTCAATCCGTTAAATGTCGGCTCAGATCATGACCCCAGGGTCCTGGGGTTGAGCCTCATGTCAGTCTCCCTGCTCAGCAAGGAGTCTGTTTCTCCCCTTGCGTGCTGCCCCCCATGCTCACTCTCTCTTTCTCATAAATAAAATCTTCTTCTTCTTCTTTTTTTTTTTTAAAAAGGACAGGATTTCTGTGATCCTTACCACTCTAGGGCAGGCTCTGTTCTGCAACAGGGTGGGGATTAAGGGTGGGGAGATGAGGAGTGGTGGGACTAATCCCATTAAAAACATACGATTGAGGACAACAATAACAATGCTGCTGATGACTAATATTTATGAGCACTGAAATTATAAGTGCTATCTGCTTAAAATCTCACAAGGATTCAGTGAAATACTAATTTATTTCCATGCTATTGATACTTGAAACATAAGAGAGACTGAATAAATTGTTGACATTTATAATCATGGTAAGTGGCAGAGCCTGTTGACCTGAGGAAGTCCAGATTTGAGAGCTAAACTAATAGTCATTCTATGAATTGACCCACAGAATATGAGGATGTTCTTGGCAGAAGATGGAGAAACTTAATGCTGAGTAGATGCCCAGCAAATTTCCATGTCAACTACCTCTGTGCTTCCAATCTTCTCTTTTCTAAACCCATCCTTCAAAACTGTAAGAGTGATCTATATTCAACATGAAAATCCAGCTTTGTCATTATCCTGATTAAACAATTGAATGTCTTCCACTGGTAGAGAGAGAAACCATTATTATATATTGTTCTCTAATAAAATGTATGAGGTAGTGTATACCTTGGCTGTCAGTTTAAGAAAATCTCTACACCACATCTAAGCACCTAAGGTACAGAAGGAAAAGTTTATTTAGTGATTTGTTTTATTTGCCATTCTGAAAAGAATCCTTATTGGATATCACTGATAGACTGCAGGGAGATTTAGTTTTTATCCACATTAATATGTCCTCGTGGGTACAACAGCAAAGTCAGAGACAGTTCAGGGTGGCAAAAGGAAGAATAAATACAAGTGCTTTACAGCCAGAGTTTGCAATCGTGGTGTGATGACACTTAGAGCTACAGCAGCTTTATCTGCAGCAGACTCGAGTGCAATTTGTGGAAATGTTTTCTTCTTCATAAGGTTGCTGTGAGGATCGCATGAGATAATGTATTAATGGCTTAAAACAATGCCTACATAGAAATTCCTAAGCATGAGATAACCATTATATATCATCAAAATTTTCATTGTTCCACCCTTCTTATATTTAGTTATAGTAGTTTAATTCAAGTGGTAATACGTGAATGTAGTTTCAAAGACAAGTAAGCAATCTTATATTGCTTGAGCATGGGATAAAAAGTCTTTCTTCCAGCGAAAATCATTGCTAAGATTTCTTATTTGCCCTTCTAGAATTCTTCTGTATATATAAAAATATACATGTGCTCTTTAAAAAAAAATGATAGCATTTATTATACTGTTTGCATCTTATCTTTTCTTTTTTTCCCTGCAAGGACGATTCTATAATGGCACTTATAGATCTACTGAATAATCTTCAATGGCTAGGCAGCATTTCAATATGTAAATTTAAGAAATTGCCTACTGATGGACATGTATGTTGTTTTCAGTTATTTTCTATGACAAAAGAACATTTCAATGAATATCCTTGTATACATTTTTCACAGAATTCATTTCTAGAAGTGGAATTGCTGGGTCAAATTGTATATGCATTTGAAATTCATATAGCTCTTGTCCAACTGCCTTCTGAAGAAGCTGAAGGAATTCATACTCCTACTCGATTTAGTATAAAGAAGCTATTTAAATACATTCCTTAGAAAACACTCAATATTCTTAAGCCAATTTTCTCACTCCCAGAAAACCACAAGCTATATTCCTACTTCCTTTCCCATAATCTTCTTTGCTTCTAGCCTAGAATTATCCTTCTTCTCGTTTGTCTGTCTAAATCTTACCTATCTACATTAGTTGGACACAGCCAGTTGCAAGTAAGAAAACTCAAGTGAAACTAGATTCAGGAAAACTATAAGAGAGAGGAGGATAATAATTGAGTGGATTCCAAGTAGTTCACACAATTGAAAGATAAGCTGCAGGTTCTAGAGCAGTTTCAGAGACCAGACCCTGCACACACGGCTCTAACTAGTCATTTACAACTCTGTGAATTTCTCTATGATTTAATTCTCTTCAATGGCAGGCCAATGGGCCAAAAATGTGAAAAGGTAGCAAAGTATAAACACAAAACTTCAAAAGATGTTTTGCCCTGGCAATTCTAGGTATCCATACTTTTGGTATCTTCTCCTTAGGTAGAATTCAAATGAGAAGTTTAGAAAGCACTAGTAGAATGTCCAGAAAAATTATTCCTCCTAAATATCAGGGAGTCAGAATTTCACTGTTATTCTTTATAATAACGTCCCTTAAGTGCAAGTTGCCCAGCAACAATTCCGGAATCATGTCTTCCCCCACCTACATGACTAGAATATTTTGGAAGCGCCCCCTTGGTCACGCTCTCCGTGGTCCTGAACTACCACGTAGTACACTGTTTTAGAGTCTGTTGAAATATGATAGGAGGAGGAAAAGGGAATAGAAAAAGTGAAGAAGCTGTTGAGAGAGAATAGAAAATATTTTTGTTTTCTAATTTTTAAATACTCTCAGTAAGCAACAAAGAAACCCTGATCGACCTTGGTCAAACAGAAAGAGAGCAAGCATTTTTGTGGGAAGCATGGTCGATCTGTGCAAATGTCCACCTGCAGAAGCAAGGTCATGTGGCAGAGTCCGCAGATCATCATTGGGTAGAGGCAGGGTGGCTCCGCTGTCATTCACAGTGGACATATAACAAATTACATGGATTTTCTTTATTTTTACTTTTAAATTATGGTGGGAAAATTGCAGAACTAAAATAATAATAAAGTCCCACAATTCACAGAGCTGTGTTTAAGTATATTCTGTAGCTTTAGAAATATTCCAAGAGGCATGGTTTCTACTGTTTGGTAAATTGTGTGCTTAACAATGACACAGCCATTTTTATTTTACATAATTCTATTGTTGCTATTGATTTATTTTACATGATTTTATTTCTTATTTTTCCAGCTTAAAAGTAAGTGCTAGTATTAATATTTGTCTTTTAGATGCGCTGTATTACTTTCCATCAATCTTTAACAGTAATTCAAAATAAAGGGGAAAGCTATCATTTATTTGCAGAAATTTTTAAAACATTAAAGTTTGATTAATCTAGAAATAAATTTCTAGAAATAAACTTTCATCTAAAAATATTATTTAAAAATTTGGTAAAAAATATATTAGGGCATAATATCTTGGAAATTTTTTCTATGACTCTCTCTCCCTCTGCTCCCTTCTCCCTTCCCTCCTTCTGTCCGAATTTTAAGAAATACCGAGAAGTCTAGGTATCAGAGACAAGAAGGTAAAAGTCCTTGGTGAGAATTACTTAATATAATATCAGACATATTTCAATACCTTTATCCTTATGGCAATTTTTCAAGTTAGAATTATTTAGGAAATATGAAATATGTTGCTATAATTAACCATGTAAGCACTACAGATTTTACTATACACATTTACTGTACTATATACATGTGAGGAGTGGGTTGAACTCTAGTGATATCCCTGAAGAATCAAGTCATACTCCAAGCATGTTGTGTACACCTGAGATCAATACTGGTTGGTCTTACATAAGACACAAACACAATAAGGCTAAAGCCAGTGCCAATTCCAAAGTTCCCTCTGATTTACCATCACCAGCATCAACTCAATAGTTGATTTTCTGCTCCCTGATACAGTGTCTTCCTTTCTCCTTAAAGAGTACAACCTTAGTAGCTGCCCTTCCCAGTCTCCTTTGCTGGTTCCTTTATGCTATTCTGTTCTCTACTTTCTGTCTCTTGATGATTTTGTCCAGTATCATGGGCTTTCAGTTCCACAGATGCTGACAACCTTCACATTTACATCTTCTGCTCAGACCAGTTTTTCAACTCCAACATTATGTAACAAATGCCTACTTGATAAGCAGATGCTTAACTGATTGAGTCACCCAGGTGCTTCTCTTTTTTTTAGAAAATATTTTATTCATTTATCTGAGAAAGAGAGAGTGTCAAGGTTATAATCTTGAATGAGACCTACCTGGAACATCTACTTATAAATGCAACCAACCCTTTGCTACTACAAGCACTCCCAATCCTCCTAATCTTGATTTATTTATTTATTTTTCCTCCATGACACTTATCACTTTCTAACATACTAGATATTTTAATCATTTAGAATATTTAGTTTTATTGCTATCTGTCTTCTCTTACTAAAATGTAAGCTCGATGAAAGTAGATACCTGTCTGCTTTGTGCTATAAATACCTCAGGCACTTGAAATAGTGACTGACAAATAGTAAATTCTCAATAAATATTTGTTGAGTGAATGAATGAGAATTAGCCTTTAAAAATGGAATTTCCAGGGTGCCTGAGTTCAGTCAGTTAAGCATCTGCCTTCTGCTCAGGCTATGATCCCAGGGTCCTGGGATCGAGCTCAGCATCCAGCTGTCTGCTCTACAGGGAGCCTACTTCTCCTTCTCCCTCTGCCTGCCACTTCCTGTGCCCCTCCCCCATCAAATAAATAAATAAAATCTTTTAAAAAATTGAATTTCCTAGTACTTGAAGAAATTTATGTCTGGTAAATTGGGTACAGAATGGCATTAACATTTTAACTAGTTTAATGAAACTAATGTCAAGAAAGCTAATTTAAATTACTAACAAGTAATTCATTTTTAAATACATCTCCTTTACAAAAAAGGCTCATCCCTTTGCTATGTAGCCTCAATCCAAAACTGGTGGAAAATAAAATGTAAATTTACATGAGTATATTTTACATGCATTTCTGTCTACTTCACCTCTTTCCCCTAAATGCTTTATACATAGTGCAAGATAAATGACATTAACTCAGTATTACAATAGAATAAAATTGGGAAATGATAATAAATGTTATCTTCAAGAAAATAGTATCTCAATTACATTGTATTCTTAATTTGCCTTTTGCCTGTATTTAGATTTCCATTGTTAAGATACATGGGAAATTTAAGTGCAGCAGATTTCATTGCTTAGCAGGTAAAGATTGGCTTCAGCTTAAGAAAAAAAGCAGTGGAAAAATCATATTTGACTCTTACTAAAAATAGTATAATTTAAATGAACTAGAATTCATTGGAAGCACAATGTGCATTTTGTCCTTGAGAGACTTCATGGTTAGCACACCAAGGAACACCAAGGAACTAGAGGTGGTGGTGGTTTTGTTTTTGAATTCAGACATACTCATCTAGTGAGGCAAACTACAGATCGTGATGCCTTAATGTGCTCTGGAATTAATTTAGTGGGCTTTAGAAAGCATTAAAAGAAGAAGAGCATGAGAAGGAGAGAGAGAGAAAGAAGAATAAAGGATCTCAGTGCATTACAGGGCATAAGGGTAGTTTGTATTTTAGTTGCATACCTGAGTGTGAACAGAACTTGATATACAATGTGTTTGTAAATATTTTTACTCTGGGTTATGGTCAAAAGTTTTTGAGTCACTGCAGAATAAAACTATTAACCAAAGGTCAATTGTTATTGGTATTTCATAATGTTTTCATTTAAAAATATATGGTTTCAGACATAAGCTGATGAGTGGTTTTCAAATCCTAGCACACATAAGCACATTAACCTAGAGAGCATCTGATGTAGTAGATTCAGGGGTAGGATAGAAAAAGCTGCACATTTCATAAGCACCCAGGTGATTCTGATGTGGGTGACCCTCTGCCCATGAGTAGAGCAGCACCCGACAACACCACAGGTATCGATGTTATTACAAATGTCCTGAGCTCAAATTAATTCATATGTTCCTAATCCACACATGTTCCTAACCTTCTAATCAGTTGTGTAGTTGTGGGTTATTTTTTAAGATTTTATTTATTTATTTAAGAGAGAGAAAGAGACAGAAAATGAGCAGGGGGAGGAGCAGAGGGAAAGGGACAAACCAGACTCCCTACTGAGCAGGGAGCTTGTGTGGGGGCTCTATCCCAGGACCTGAGCTGAAGTCAGACACTCAGCCAACTGAGCCAACTAGGTGCCCCTGTTTTTTTGTTTTGAAATAAAGGACCTTGAAATCATGAGCCCCAGTTTGAGGAGTTACTTCAAAAGAAGAAGAAAGAAAGTAGGAGGAAGAAGAAGAAGAAGAAGAAGAAGAAGAAGAAGAAGAAGAAGAAGAGAAAAGAAAAGAAAAGAAAAGAAAGAAAGAAAGAAAGAAAGAAAGAAAGAAAGAAAGAAAGAAAGAAAGAAAAGATATGATTATTAACCCTTTCCATTAAGTGGGGTGGGTGATGCAGGGATTCTTTGTTAGGAAAACCAACTTATTTTATCTCCAGCCCCTGACTACTGAATAAAAGGCATTGCAAGGGGCACCTGGGTGGTTCAGGGGTTGAGCATCTGCTTTTGGCTCAGGTCATAATCCCGGGGTCCTGGGATCAAGTTCTGCATCAGGCTTACTGCGGGGAGCCTACTTTTCCCTCTGCCTATGTCTCTGCCTCTCTGTGTTTCTCATGAATAAATAAATAAAATCTTTAAAAAACATAAATAAAAGGCACTTAGAATTTGCCATTACTGAAAATCTTATTTAAAAACAAATAAAGTTCCAGAATTATTTTGAAAACATTTTTTTGTTGTCAAAATTTAGGCTGAGTGCACTGCACCAAAAAGACAACTTTAAGATGAATCACGTGCTTTTCTAGATACAACTGATGTCTCTTTGGATACAAGAAACAGCTGGGGGTTCACTTCCTGGGGTTAAATGACCAAAAGAGTTGGGAGCATTATCTAAGATGACAAATTGGCAAACCTCCGGTCCTTACCAAAGAATGTAGAAAATGGGAAAATAGTAAATCAATAAGATTTTTAAAAAGATGAATCAAATCTTTTAGATAGGGGCCTTTGATTTAGAAAATCACCAATCAGCAAAATTTCCGAAATGGAAAAATTAAATAGTAACAGAGTTTTCACCTTCTCCCTCTCTCTTCCAACCTCAATCATCTGTTTACTTATTGCTTTGTTTATACCAAAAATAACAAAAGGCTTGAAATCGTCTGTGAGGGTGTTAGTGCCTTTCTGAAATCCTGTGTTAGCTCTCGGTGCATTTATCTTCTCTGAGTTCTCTAGGATAGATGGAAGATGAATTCAAGACCAGAGCAGAACTGGATTCTTATTGGCTGACTGCCTCTAATTGATTTTTCTCAAAGACTCAGAGACTTACCAGGCCTGGGTCACCACCTGCTCCACCCCGCTGTAGTAAACAGCCCATAGGTAGACACTTTTGTTTACTGGTTAAGATGCGTTCACTTGTTCCCAAGATCCTGAATTAAACATCTTCCTTTGTACCTAAGGCACTGATTCTTAAATTTTAGTGTAAATAAGAATCTCTTGGAATGCTCTTTCAAATGCAGATGATGGGGGTCAGCGTTCTCTAAGAGATTCTGGTTCAGTAGGACTTGGATGTAGCCAGAACTCTACATTTTTTTTTTTTTTCAGAACTCTACATTTTTAATTACACCTTGGAAAACCCTCACACAAGTGTTTAGGAGGCACAATGGCTCTCCACACTTGTCCGAAAGATTTGATACCTATGAATGAAAAGAGAGAAGCTCCAATGCAATAACGCCTCAGTTAAGTAGAATTTTTATTGCTGTTGTTCTCTTGGAATGCATGTAATACTGAAATGTCAGTACTCTGCTTGCATTTCACAGCAGCATATTATCATGCCTTCAGCCAATCATTGGTCATCTGAAATTGCCACAGAAAAGATGGTGCCCACATGTACCCAGAAGAATCAGTGTCACTGCGTATGTGTCAGAAATGCAGGACATCAGCCTGCCCTAGACCTTCTGTGTCGGAACTTGTACTCCAGGAACATTCTCAGGTTTGAGAAGCCTTGCTCCAGCAGATTCTTGAGCCAAATGTGACTTTCTAGCTCACTTCTATTTCCCTACTTCCAGTTTTTTTTTTTAATCTGAAAGGATTAGAGATTTTAATTATAAGAGAGAACTAAGATTGGAGTGTTTGGGTGGTTCAGTTGGTTAAGTGTCTGACTCTTGGTTTCGGCTCAGGCCATGATCTCATGGGTCACAGAACTGATCCCCACATTGGGCTCCGTGCCCTCCCCCCACACACACCCGGAGTCGGCTTGGGGATTTCCTCCCTCTAATTGTGAGGTCTCTCTCTAAAATAAACTAGTAAATAAATCTTAGAGAGAGACAGATAGACAGACAGACAGAGAGAGAACAAGGCTATTAAGGGGAGGGGCATCTCCACGCTGCCCAATCATATTGTGACTGATGACATTTAAATTAGAAGCTAATAAATAGGTCGTTAATGGAATCTCATTTGTGCTATGCCTACTTTTTTTTTTCAAGAGAGATCACAGTGCTCTGAAATTGTATTCATTTCCCTTTACTGTAAACTTCCTGTGGGCAGGATCATATGTCAATCTGAATTCTCAGTGCCCAGCTTCATACCTGACAAAGGAGGTGCTCCACAGCACCTAATGGGGAAAAATATTGTCTATCACTTATGTGAGTGATAGCATTCAAGTTCAACTTTGAGGCTTCTCTCTTCCACAAAGATGTCTTTAGTTATTTCATCTGCCATGATCCCCACCTGCTCTCAGTAGATACCCTCTATTGGACACTTAACACACACACACACACACACACACACACACACACACTACTTTGGGTATCATTCATCTTTATTTTTTATCTCTTATTATCCCATCAAAGCTGTAAGAGGCTGTCTCTATATATTTCATACTGCCTTGCAGAGTAGACATTCAGAAATTTGTTACTATGAAGCTATCTTAAAATAGAAAATAGACATTGAAAAAATGAGAAAATTGGCAAGTTTTTCCTTCCCTTCAAGCATCATGTTAAATTGCCACAATTTCAGAGATGACAATATTTAAACAACTCCTCCAGGTATGAGCTATTTATCCCAAGTAGAACATGTTTTGACATAAGAAATACTTCCTAATTGTCAAATGCTTGGTTGTACCTTCAGCCAACGCAAATCTAACTTGTTATTTTTGACGGTAGCTTATACTTCTCTATGTTGACAATATATACAATGTTTAATTTGTAGCAGATTAATTCGTAACCAGAATAAGTTTATAGTTAGAGATCACTTTAAGGACATATGTAATGATTGATAAAGTTTGTGTGATGTTCTTGATAACATTACACATCAATATTTCCATTTCCAAGCTAATTGCAGGCATATTGCCCAATAATGCACCCATGCCATGGCAAAGTCTTAGCTTCTGGAATCGAAATTGCATTTGGGAATCTCAACATAACTGTCCCAGTGTTCTGATGAACCGTTTTCAGCTGTTGCAGTTTTAAAACGCGCTTTAGTCTATTACACAGACCATCTCTATCCTATAGATGGCAGCATTGAGCAATATATTAGGTAATAGGTTGCTTTTCGGTTTCCGTGAATTTTCAGCTCGGACTGCATGTTTTATACAGTGTATTTCATTACAGTATGCCACAAGACTAATTTAGCGTACGGTGACAGGATAATACTTGTACCTGCTCCAAATTACTTTAGATTCCACAAAAGCATCTCTTTCTAGTCTGTATCTTATACGAACCAAATGTGCATTTCCAGAGTTATCTTAACCCATTAATAAAAAAAAAAATGTGAAGAACAAATGAACTTACTATAGTGCAATTAGAATAAATATTAACCACCTTTAACGTTGGTAGTAAAACATCAGCAAGTAGGAAGAAATGGCAGTAACGTCCCATGATCAGCAATTACCCTCTGCCGGAAACCCACTGGTCTGAACAGAATTTGTCGCAGCAATCTGGCTTATTTCTATAGAATCTTTTAGCCACTGAAATTGAATTTTTAAGGCAGAAATCCTTTCCCACTGCGACTTTTTTTTTTAAAAAAAAAGCTTTTATATTATGTAATAATTTGTTTTATATGATTAAAATCCAAACCTTTCTGCGACAGTAATTGCAGAATATTGACACATTACACTGATCTTCCTGCCTTCACCTCCCTTTAGGAAAGAGTATTTTGTTTTCCATAGAGGTATATTCCCTTTAGCTTTTGGGGGAGGTGGGGGAAAGGGAGAGGCTCATTTGAAAAGTGAGTCTATGGATTTGGACTGTTTTCCTACAAAAACGCGAAATAACTTCCACTCCCACCCGCGCTAACCATCAAACCTGTCAAAAGCCCTTTGGCCTTAGATGACGTTGTTACTTGCAAACAACCCTTTCATCTCGCTTTTTTTTTTTCCTTGCCAAGGGCAAAACCCCACACAATTACACTTTACTACTAACTTCGGGCTCCCCTGCTTCTCATCCCCCTCCCCGGCTCCCCATAAAGCAAGCTGTGCCCCCAGAATCCCGGTCACTGTTGCTACCAGCCTCGTTATCGGCTCCAAATATCTGCTATTTATAGCTTAGCTGTAGTGGGCACGTGTGCCCTCATCCCCAAGCTGTCAGAGGGAGAGAAGGGCGGGCTCGCAATTCAACAGTGTGCACACAAATTAGACATTAACCAGCTTCCGATGAGCCTGCGTGATGTTCGGGAACCCGAAGGTGAGAGCAGAGAGGACAAGCTCCAGGCTTCCGCAGGTGCCAGGTCCCCCAATTCACGCATCACACGCCACTGAATGGCGCCTTTGGTTCTTCTCTTTTATTTATTTATTTTTTTTTTTACTACGCTTCGCAACCTACCTTGGTACCCTCACCCTCTGTCCCCACCTCCCCTCCTGCAAGGCAAGGCTTGAAAGACAGGCAGCTCCACCAATCAGCAGGCTTCCCCAAGAAGCAGCCCCCGCCCCTCACCCCGCTCCAGGCCCAGCCGGCCCCGCCACCGAGCAAGCCCGGCGCCTCCACGGCTGCGTTTCCCCGCGAGCATCCCGCAGTGTCCAGAGCTGGAGGCCGGGGTGTGTGTGTGTATGTGTGTGTGGGGTCGTCTCCGGCGTGGAGAGGGGGCGGAAACCCCAACCCCGCCAGGAATGGGGTGGGTAACCAAGACAGCCTTACACCGAACGACAAACGTCATCTTCGTAGGGTCCTTAGTGCCAGCCGGGCAAGCCAAGGACAAACTGCTTGTTTATAGGTCAGCTTAAAAAGAAAAAAGAAAAAAAAAAACTTTGGGGAGCGTTTGCTTGTGTTACGACTGATACCCCGAGGTAACTGTAAGAGTCTGTTCAGGTAGATCCAGGATGCTGACCTGTTCTAACTCGTGGACGTGCCCATTTTCCCATAGCGTCCAGCCGCTAGGATCCCTGTCCCCCCCTCCCCTGATTATCCTTGAGGTCAAGGGTAGAGATTTTATGGGGTGGTTCAATGGGTGTGGAAGCTGCGCGTGAAACAAACACCGAAGCCAATATTTACATAGTAGGGTTTTGGCCTTACGAACCCTGTGTAGGTCCCTAACATCCTTTAAAAAACACAGATAGATCCCGGAATATGATAAGGGGCATCTCATTTTCTCGCCAGGCCTTAAACCCTGTGGATACCCTCCCCATCGCTAGGAAGAGGGGCGGGGGCGGGGGCGGGGGGGCTGGTATTTACATTTTCTCCCTAATTGATCAGCAGCTGGCCCCACAGCCGCAGACACAGGGCACTCCCTACCGGATCCTCTTATTCATTTTGGAGTGACCAGAACACCCCCCAGCCCACCCCCCATATATGCCCTTGGGCGTCCCTCTGTTCCTTCGAGGTCCCTCCCTGCAGTGATTTCGGGGCTTCCAAGGTGGAAGGCTGGCCCAGAGGTCCCTTAGTAGACCTTCTAGAAATACAGATCTCCTCGCTGTGGCCTATTACCCTGAAACTGAAATCTCGCCTTCCTATTTTCCGGGAGAAAAAGGCTCGACTGGAAACCTCCTTCTGGAGGGGTCGATCTTACCTGTTAGGTAAGATCTAGCCCGGCCCCCGCGCCCCCTCCTCCCTGGGCCCTCCCACTCAGGGCTCCGCAGCCGCAGTGCCCCCCCGCCGCCCCCCACCCTCACTCCTGCGTCTTCCCCGGCGCGCCCCCACCCCCGCCCCCCACCCCACCCCCACCCCCACCCCACCCCCACCCCCGCCGTTTTCCCAGACTCCCCTCGTGCTGTCGGGTGGCCACCCAAACACACCCGCCCGCACCCGCGGCGGGGATTCCTGCGGGCCGGGGGCGCCCTGGGTGGCGCGCGGGGAGGACGGCTCCGCGCCGGGGCGGGTGGCCGCGCAGGGGCGCTGCCCGAGCGCTGCGCCGGGGCCCAGCTCGGGCGCCGCTGCGGCACGGCCGGGGGGCGGAGAGGGGCGGGCGCGGGGCGGGCTCGGCCGGGAATGTAGAGACCCGGGCGGGAGCCTCCCGGCGGCGGCGGCGGCGGCGGCGGCGGCGGCGGCGGCGGCGGCCGGGCTGCGGGGCGCGGAGGCTCCGTCACGTGTTGTTCTCCTCCGAGGGAGACGGCGGCGCGGTCGGCGGGGGCCGGCGCGCAGAGCCAGACGCCGCCGCTTGTTTTGGTTGGGGCTCTCGGCAACTCTCCGAGGAGGAGGAGGAGGAGGAGGAGGAGGAGGAGGGGGGGGGAGGAGGGGAGAAGTAACTGCAGAGGCAGCGCCTCCCGGGGAAGAGGCTTCTTCCCCGACTCCTTCCCAAGCCTCCCCCTTTGCCTCCCGCCCTCGTCCCCTCCCCTCCTCCCCTGCCGACTGGAGCGAGGGGCAGGGATGAGCCTGCCCCTCCGGCGCGTCCCCAGCTCCCTCGGCTGCCTAGTGGCGTTTTGCGTGGAAAAGGCACTTTCTCCGCCCGCCGAGATGGGCCCGAATGGGGGCTGCAGCGGAGCGGTCCGCGGGCGGCGGCGGCAGCACCAGCACCAGCAGCAGCAGCAGCAGCAACAGCCGCAGCGCCGCGGTCTCTGCGACTGAGCTGGTATTTGGGCGGCTGGTGGCGGCGGGGCGGTTGGGGGGGTGGGAGGAGGCGGAGGAGGCGGCGGAGGAGGAGGAGGAGGGAGAGCCCCGTGCAACGTTGGGACTTGGCAGCTCGCCTCCCCCTGCCCAAGGATATTTAATTTGCCTCGGGAATCGCTACTTCCAGAGGGGAACTCAGGAGGGAAGGCGCGCGCGCGCCTGGAGGGGCAACGCGGGGACCCCCGGCCGCCGCCGCCCGCCTGCGCCCGCCTGCGCCAGGCTCCAGCCCGGGCGGCGAGAGATGCATCTTCGTCCCTGCCCGGCCGCGGCGGCTGCGAGGAGCCTGGGCTCTCGGAGGATCGGGGCCGCACTCACGCCGGACGCGCTGCCTCCCCCCCAGGGCACCAAGCGCCCGTAAAGTCCGGCCCAGGCCGTCTCCTTGGCGCGGCAGCTGCGTCCCCCTCCGGCCGCCCCTCCCCGGCGCAGGGGGGCGGCGTGGCTGTCGGAGTCCGGGGCTCGGCCGCCTGCAGCCCTGTTTGCATGTGCGGGGCCGCGGCGCGGAGCCTCCGCCCCCCACCCGGCTGTTTCTCGGCGCCTCCCTCTGCTCGGCGGCGGCAGCATGGCGAGCCCCCCGGAGGCCGACGGCTTCTCGGACGTGCGCAAGGTGGGCTACCTGCGCAAACCCAAGAGCATGCACAAGCGCTTCTTCGTGCTGCGGGCGGCCAGCGAGGCGGGGGGCCCGGCGCGCCTCGAGTACTACGAGAACGAGAAGAAGTGGCGGCACAAGTCGAGCGCCCCCAAACGCTCGATCCCCCTCGAGAGCTGCTTCAACATCAACAAGCGGGCGGACTCCAAGAACAAGCACCTGGTGGCCCTTTACACCCGGGACGAGCACTTTGCCATCGCGGCGGACAGCGAGGCGGAGCAGGACAGCTGGTACCAGGCCCTCCTGCAGCTGCACAACCGGGCCAAGGGCCACCACGACGGCGCCTCGGCCCCCGGGGCGGGAGGCGGCGGGGGCAGCTGCAGCGGCAGCTCGGGCCTCGGGGAGGCCGGCGAGGACTTGAGCTACGGGGACGTGCCCCCGGGACCTGCGTTCAAGGAGGTCTGGCAGGTGATCCTGAAGCCCAAGGGCCTGGGGCAGACAAAGAACCTGATTGGCATCTACCGCCTCTGCCTGACCAGCAAGACCATCAGCTTCGTGAAGCTGAACTCCGAGGCGGCGGCCGTGGTGCTGCAGCTGATGAACATCCGACGTTGCGGCCACTCGGAGAACTTCTTCTTCATCGAAGTGGGCCGGTCCGCAGTGACGGGGCCCGGCGAGTTCTGGATGCAGGTGGATGACTCCGTGGTGGCCCAGAACATGCACGAGACCATCCTGGAGGCCATGCGGGCCATGAGCGACGAGTTCCGCCCTCGGAGTAAGAGCCAGTCCTCCTCCAACTGCTCCAACCCCATCAGCGTCCCCCTGCGCCGGCACCACCTCAACAACCCCCCTCCCAGCCAGGTGGGGCTGACGCGCCGCTCGCGCACCGAGAGCATCACCGCCACCTCTCCGGCCAGCATGGTGGGCGGCAAGCAGGGCTCCTTCCGCGTGCGCGCGTCCAGCGATGGCGAGGGCACCATGTCCCGCCCGGCCTCGGTGGACGGCAGCCCCGTGAGCCCGAGCACCACCAGGACCCACGCGCACCGGCACCGCGGCAGCTCGCGGCTGCACCCCCCGCTCAACCACAGCCGCTCCATCCCCATGCCCTCCTCTCGCTGCTCGCCTTCCGCCACCAGCCCGGTCAGCCTGTCGTCCAGCAGCACCAGCGGCCACGGCTCCACCTCGGACTGCCTCTTCCCCCGGCGCTCTAGCGCCTCGGTGTCGGGTTCCCCCAGCGACGGTGGGTTCATCTCCTCTGACGAGTACGGCTCCAGCCCCTGCGATTTCCGAAGTTCCTTCCGCAGTGTCACCCCGGATTCCCTGGGCCACACCCCCCCGGCCCGCGGCGAGGAGGAGCTGAGCAACTACATCTGCATGGGAGGCAAAGGGTCCTCCACCCTCACCGCCCCCAACGGTCACTACATTTTGCCTCGGGGTGGCAATGGCCACCGCTACGCCCCGGGGGCTGGCTTGGGCACCAGCCCGGCCCTGGCTGCGGATGAGGCGGCCGGTGCGGCCGAGCTGGATAACCGGTTCCGAAAGCGGACTCACTCTGCGGGCACGTCCCCCACCATTTCCCACCAGAAGACCCCGTCCCAGTCTTCCGTGGCTTCCATTGAGGAGTACACGGAGATGATGCCTGCCTACCCGCCAGGAGGTGGCAGTGGAGGCCGACTGCCTGGCTACCGGCACTCTGCCTTCGTGCCCACCCACTCCTACCCCGAGGAGGGGCTGGAAATGCACCCCCTGGACAGGCGTGGGGGCCACCACCGGCCGGACGCCGCCGCTCTCCACACGGATGATGGCTACATGCCCATGTCCCCGGGAGTGGCACCGGTGCCCAGCGGCCGGAAGGGCAGTGGGGACTATATGCCCATGAGCCCCAAGAGCGTGTCCGCGCCGCAGCAGATCATCAACCCTATTAGACGCCATCCCCAGAGGGTGGACCCCAATGGCTACATGATGATGTCCCCAAGCGGCAGCTGCTCTCCTGACATTGGAGGTGGGCCCGGCAGCAGCAGCAGCGGCAGCGCCGCCCCTTCTGGGAGCAGCTATGGCAAGCTGTGGACAAACGGGGTAGGGGGCCACCACCCTCACGCCCTGCCGCACCCCAAACTCCCCGTGGAGAGCGGGAGTGGCAAGCTCCTGTCTTGTGCCGGCGACTACATGAACATGTCGCCGGTGGGGGACTCCAACACCAGCAGCCCCTCCGACGGCTACTACGGCCCAGAGGACCCCCAGCACAAGCCAGTTCTCTCCTACTACTCATTGCCAAGGTCCTTTAAGCACACCCAGCGCCCTGGGGAGCTGGAGGAGAGCGCCCGGCACCAGCACCTCCGCCTCTCCTCCAGCTCGGGTCGTCTCCTGTACGCCGCGACGGCGGAAGATTCCTCTTCCTCCACCAGCAGCGACAGCCTGGGCGGGGGATACTGTGGGGTCAGGCCGGATCCCGGCCTCCCGCATATCCACCATCAGGTCCTGCAGCCTCACCTGCCTCGGAAGGTGGACACGGCGGCGCAGACCAACAGCCGCCTGGCTCGGCCCACGAGGCTGTCCCTGGGGGACCCCAAGGCCAGCACCTTACCTCGGGTTCGAGAACAGCAGCACCCGCCGCCCCTGCTGCACCCTCCGGAGCCCAAGAGCCCCGGGGAATATGTGAATATTGAGTTCGGGAGCGATCAGCCGGGCTACTTATCGGGGCCCGTGGCCGCCCGCAGCTCGCCTTCTGTCAGGTGCCCACCGCAGCTCCAGCCAGCTCCCCGGGAGGAAGAGACTGGCACCGAGGAGTACATGAACATGGACCTGGGGCCTGGCCGGAGGGCAGCCTGGCAGGAGGGTGCTGGGGTCCAGCCAGGCAGGGTGGGCCCCGCGCCCCCCGGGGCCGCTAGCGTGTGCAGGCCCACCCGGGCAGTGCCCAGCGGCCGCGGCGACTACATGACCATGCAGGTGGGCTGCCCCGGCCAGGGCTACGTGGACACCTCGCCAGTGGCCCCCATCAGCTACGCTGACATGCGGACAGGCATTGTCGTGGAGGAGGCCAGCCTGCCGGGGGCCACAGCGGCCGCCCCCTCCTCGTCCTCGGCGGCCTCGGCTTCCCCCACGGCGCCTCCAAAAGCGGGGGAGCTGGTGGCCCGCTCCTCCCTGCTGGGGGGCCCGCAGGGACCGGGGGGCATGAGCGCCTTCACCCGGGTGAACCTCAGTCCCAACCGCAACCAGAGTGCCAAAGTGATCCGCGCCGACCCGCAGGGGTGCCGGAGGCGGCATAGCTCTGAGACCTTCTCCTCCACGCCCAGTGCCACCCGGGCGGGCAACGCAGTGCCCTTCGGCGGGGGGGCGGCCCTGGGGGGCAGCGGTGGCGGCAGCAGCGCGGAGGATATGAAACGCCACAGTTCGGCTTCCTTTGAGAACGTGTGGCTGAGGCCTGGGGAGCTCGGGGGAGCCCCCAAGGAGCCGGCCCCGCACGCTGGGGCCGCCGGGGGTTTGGAGAATGGGCTTAACTACATAGACCTGGATTTGGTCAAGGACTTCAAACAGCGCTCTCAGGAGCGCCCCCCTCAACCGCAGCCGCCCCCGCCCCCGGCCCCTCATCAGCCTCTGGGCAGCAGTGAGAGCAGCTCAACCAGCCGCTCCAGCGAGGATCTAAGCGCCTATGCCAGCATCAGTTTCCAGAAGCAGCCAGAGGACCTCCAGTAGCTCAACTGGACATCACAGCAGGTGCGTGTCATGGTGACAAAGTCAGAAGACAAAACTGCTTTTCACCTTGTGCCTGAATCCTCTTCCTCTTTGCCTGGGCCCTTAGGGGGTGCTTTCACGGGGTGGGGGAGGGGAGGGCGCCCAGGGTGCTCACCCCACCGTGACACTTGGCTGACAGTCCTGTAAACCTGTGGGAGCAGCGGCCCACGAGGCCTTCCATTGGAGGTTCCCAAGTGAAGTCCCTGTTGGGAGTGTTTTCAGAATCTCTATCCCATACCGGCTCCGAGGCTTGTCAGGTTCATATAGAAGAATCTCGTTGTCTTTACTGAAGTTTTCTTTGGACTATATATTTAGGTCAGTCCCTAGAAAGAACAGGTCTACAAAAATATTTGTTAGCGCAGGGGCTAAACCAAAGCCTTCCTTTCAGATAGTTTCTTGGAGCTCTTAAAGGGTGATCTTATCAAGTTGCTCTGTGTACTTTAATTCTGTGATTTCACAATACCAGGGCAACATAAATAGCAGTGGAAACATCAATTTTTTATTCCTGCTGCCCTAAAAAGATTCAGGAGTAAGAGCTTGTTTAGGCTTACATGTTTAGGGAGAAATACCTGTCTGTTTATGACTCTGTTGAAAGGAACTATGGGTGACATTCTGTTTTTGTTCCTGAACGAGGATTTGTGAAATATTATTCACATACCGACCCACCACCTCACAGGCATGGTGGCTGCTTTTTTTGCACAGGGCATGCAGTAAAGTCTGCATGTGTCTGGGACCCATTATTAGTTAAGAGTTATGGAAATTCATCCCAGCGTGTCTGCCTTACAGTTGTCTGTTCTTGCAAAGGCCTGCAGGCAGACATCACACAGATCATTTGGGGGCTACTGTATGTCTTCTGTAAAATTACTTAACATTTTTTTTACGTGGAAAAGGGAGTGTTAAGGTAGGGAAATGCAGGGGTTTGGTTTGGTTTTGCATTTAATGGAAAGGCTTAGGAGTACTCTTCCATCTTTAGAGAATTCATTGTTTGCCTTTAAGTGCAGGAGGAGACACCTCAGTAAATGTTGAAAGTTGGCTTTACTTCTGTGGCTGAGGCTCTATTGAAAATGAAAAACATTTGTAATAGGAAATTTGCCTGTCCTTCATTCTGTTGAGCCTATTTTCTGGTGGTCATAATTGTGGGAAGAAGAGAGGAGGATAGTTTTCAAATAATGTGATGAGTTGGCAATGCAGAAGTTTCCAGCATTTGAAAACACTTTATTCTGACAAACTGATGAACTTGTGATAGTCTTTTTGATATACGCTTCATAGAATGAGCTTTTAAAAGCATTATTCTTCATAATACGTGTCCATGCATAAGAAATTGTGCATTGGGTTCCTATGGGTAGGTATTTGCTTCTTATGTGATCTCAGTCTCCTGGATTCCAGGTTTCTAATATCTGACCCATATCATTTGCTGTTTTCTAGAACAAGATACAGGTACACAAACATTCAGACTACGATTTTAGGTGGTATGGTATCTTACACAAAGCATTATTTAGTTTAGCACTCAACGTTTATTTTTCTGATTCACCAGGAGAGAGATTTCATTGTATTTATCAACATCGACAGTTAAAAACTTTGGTTATTTTTAAATGATAAAAGAAGTGTTTTGGGGAGTGTGAATCCCTCCACTACTTTAACCATTTACGTTGCAAAGCATTTATTGCATTTATAAAGTAATAAGGACTTGAAGGAAAAAGCCCAGGAGAACCAGAATCTTTGTTTTAGAGGAGATGAAAGAAGAGGCTAGGAAACAATAAGTTGTCCTCACCTGTTTTCTTAGTTTGAACAGGTTTCTTTCTATATAGAGTAGAAGAAATAATATTTGCTCTAAAAGAAATCGATGGCCAAATAGTTTTTGCCTTATAAAGGGGCTTTAAAAGAAGATCCTCTTTATGGGGAGGATACATTAAAAACAAACAAACCAAAGCAAAATGATCTTCTATTCTTGGCTTTCTTAGGGAGAGTGTAGTACTCTGGAATAATCATCTCTCTAATAATCTTGGAGAAGCAATACACCATGCTTTGACAGCACCCTGCCAGAAAAATTCTACAGTGTGTGTTTTGTAAGATGTAAATGGAGAGATGAGAGGTGCGTGCGGGTGTGTTTTAAGTGAGGCACCAAATGCTACTTGGCACACGTACATCCTGAATTCTGCTCGCTTGCCTTTGCCCTGTTGAATTTAAAGATGTGATCTGATCCTCGATTATCATCCGAAACAAAAAATCCGACCGGCCTTGGCAAATGACTTTTCCCAGGAATGAGTATTTTGGCTGTGAAAACCTCCCTTCCCTGACGTCTTCACCCAGGTCCTATCTTTGCCTCTTGCCCATTGCTCAGGTAAAACTTGGAACAGGAAAGGAAATGAGGTGCTGTAGGGGGTGTGCGCTCTCTCCCAGCCCCTCATTTGAAACATTGAGGCTTGTCTGGTATTTTTTCGCCGTCAGTTCAAAGAGGACATTTATGGGGCAGCTCAGGTGCTCAGGACTGGTGGTTGTCCTTCTGGTTGACCTCAGGTCCAGGCAGCAATTTCTCTCAACCTCTTCTAACTTAGTTCTCACTGCGAGGTCTTGTTTGTTCCAGCATCCCCTCTCCCCTTCCCTTTGTTTCACACCTCCTAGTTCATGTTTCTGGCGTTGTCTTTTTTTTTTTTTTTCTTCCCTCTTTTTCTCCATTTCGGAATTTCACCGTCCTTGTGGCCTACTCTCTGCAGAGTGGCCCGAGAGCCCAAGAAAGAGGGCAGAAAAGGACACAGCAGCCCGGTTATCTTTAACCAGCTTTTACCTTAAATTTGTTTTTCAGTTTTCAAACTGCAGCTCGGGCACATAGAGCTTTGGCAAAGGCGCAGACCCAGGGCGCCCCTTTTAAGTCCCCCCCCCTTTTTTTTGGAGGGGGGGTCATTTTGTTAGGCTCCCCCCTCCCCTCCCCCAAAGGGGAGTGGGTGGGCATTTCTCTTCCTTTCACTGCGTTTCCCTGTTGTGATTTCAAGGATTCCGTACCTCCAGGACTACCTCCCGTGTCTCCCTCCTCCTCCTCCTCCCTCCTTCCCTTCCCCTCCCTGTGTGGCCTTTTTTGTCTGGCGCGTACGGTCTCAGCGCTGGCACTTCCCCGTTTCCCGGGTCACCTCCGCTTCCTGCATTCCTCCCTATTTATTTGGCACTTGGCTCCCCTCCCTCCTGCAAGCCCCTGCAGCCGGGGGCTGGGGACTCTGCGGCGGGGCTGAGGCCGCCCTCCCGAGCCTCCCACCCCGCCCACCTCCGCTCGCCCGGGGGGCGCCGGGCTCCGGGCCCCCCCGCCCCGCCCCGCCCCGCCCCGCCCCGCCGCGTGGTCCGCGGAGCCTGCTGAGCCCGGGCCCCTCGCTGCGGGCCTGGCTCCGGGTGGGCGGGGCGGAGGGCCCTGATTGGCTCCCGCCAGAGCCAATCAGCGCGAGCATCTGCCTCTCTGCGGCGGGCGCGGGGGGGGCGGGGGCCTGGAGCCGGGGCGGGGTCCCGGGGTCCCCGGGGTCCCCCCTTCCCCGGGCTGGGCGTCGGGGGCAGCAGCCCCCCCAACTCCCCCCTCCACCTGGTCCCTCGAGAGCCCGTGGAACTGAGCCAGATGCGCGCCCCCTCCCGCCCCCCTCCCAGAGGATGTTCTGCGCTCGGCCTCCTTCGTGCATCGCAGCCCAGAATCCCAAGAATGAGAAAGTCCAACCAGCCCACTGTCAGAGGCCGGAAACACACACTTCCTCTTATTTTTAATTGAGAAAAATCCAGGCCACGACCATGTGACGTGCCCCATTTTGTTTCCCTCCTCTCTTTACTACGGTTTACTACGACGCCGCGTTCCTTCATCTTCCTGTCTGCAAACCCACGAGCACGTGGTTGTAGGATTGATGGGGCTGGCTCAAGATCCTAACATTTACTAATGGGAAGGAGGAGGAGGAAAAAAAGAAAAAAAGAAAAGAAAAGAAAAAAAAAACCCGGAGAAGGAAACACAAGCGCTGTGGCTGGCACTGTTTGGGGATCATTCACGAAAAACTCATTTGGCTGGAAATTGTTTTAGGGTCAACACTATATATCGAGCGGCTGCAGTTTGCAAAGCGTGGAGCCAGATAAGATCAACAAAAACTGACCCTTCTAGGCCCTGGGGAGCTCACAGTGAGATGAAAACGCCGGATATAGCTTGCAAATCGTGAGAATCTAGAGATTCATCGCAAGGGCCTGGGTAGGGTTTGGTATTCAGGGTGGAGGAAACGCTGCTTAAGCTCTCAGAATCGGATTTGTGTTTTTGACCAGTGACAGCCCAAGTGAAAGCTCATCAGGGCAGGCTGGGCTACCTTTCTGAAAGCTTGCTAGATTTGTGTTGTGGCCCTCACATCACCGACATTATGTGGGATGGAAAGTTTGTTCCCATTTTCCGTCCTAAAATAAAGGAAAATAAGAGAGGAATTCATGGAAGTGTTCCCCCTCCCCTCTCTAAGAAGTCTTTCTCACCAGCCAGTATCCCTCATGCATCACTGAATCATAAGCCCCAAAGGCAGCATTTTTTCCTGAGGGATAAATGTAAGGAAGAAGGACTGCCCTGGTGTGAATGCTGTGCCTTCATGCTGCTTCTGAGCTGAGGCAGAGAATTTCTCTGTTGTTAGTGAAAACTTGGAGCATCTAATAATCTTAATCCCTGCCATTGTTTTATGTTCAAAACTAAACCGATAATAATTCCACATACTGTCTTTTCTCTGATTGATCCCCAAATAAATACTATCTATAATATTGCCTACCACAGTAAGGGACTTGGAATTTAAAAATTCATGGCTTCCCTGCTTCCTGCAGTTTGGTTTTTTGTTTTGTCCCCCCCCCCTTTTTTTTTTTTTTTGGTTTATCAAAACTCCTGGAAAATGGCTTTATGCTATCTGAAATGATGCAATGGAAACAGCAGTTCCTGGGAGCCAGAGATCTTGAGTTGTAACACAGCTTGTGCCCTTCACTAGCTAAGTGACCTTGGGCAAGTCCCTTAATTTCTCTGGACCTATTTCCTCATCAGTAACTTGAGAGCTTTGTTCTAAATTATTCTGACCTCCTTTGCAGCACTAAACATAGGAATATTTTGGAGAGAATGACTGATATTCTTTAATGGGTCAGTTGTAATGAGGATTCTTTCTGAAGAAGCTGTTGATGGGCTCATAATGAAGTGCTTTAGAATGTTCTTTTTTGTCCTATTCTAACTTTTGGATCACTCTTTTGATTCAGGACTTATTTTAACCTTGGTGGTTTGGAGGGGAGCAGATTTTAACAGACCTTAAGACCAACCCTCCAGACTGTATAAGTCTAAATTTTTGGAACCTTCTCTAGACTGAACTGGGCTCCTCCCCCTCCTTCCTTTTTAAAACATCAAATGTGTGTGGAATGCAAGTCAACTGCTAGTGCCTTGCCTCCTAAGGTCAACTCTTGGAAGCATCCCACCCTGCCATACAGATCAAACTTTAACCACTCCACGTCTGTGACATTATTCTGTTTGTTCTATTGGAAATCAGCCCTTGGCCAGGTGGTCTTTTTATGGATAATGTTTCTTGTTCATACCCTCAGAATCCTTCCTTCAGTGAGGTACATCCACATGAATGAATAGAATGGAAATCTGAGAGGCCAACTGAGGACTATAGGAAGTCTTCCACAATTTTTTGTTGGTTTCAGTTTTCTCTGTCGGGTGTGGGGAAGAGCTCATTATTTCTCTTGCCGGCAGCATGACTGTTGTCTGGCCTTTATGTGTTTTAGGATTTTTGATTCGTTAGTTGAGCTGTACGCTGCTTTGCTGACCTAGTATTATCTTGGCTGTCAAGTTGCCAGTGTATTCAGAAGTCCTGACCCTTTGGGTACCTCTGTGTGGATTGCATAAATCATTAGAATAGTCTATTGACTCTTTCATTCAGAACTTCATTCACTTAACTCTTTTCCAATCCTGCTACAACCATATATATCTCTTAGCTGTATAGTATATAAATGGTTCCTTTTATTCTGGTGGGTTGGTGATTTTAAGATACTAGGACACGATTGTAAGGTTTTGTTTTTTTTTTAAAAGCTATTTTCTCAATGATTTCTTCATGGTACAGAGTTACTGGAAATTGTATTCAAGGAAAATAGTGTCTCGTGAGTTCAGTTTGGAGTCAGTTTTACACTAAAGATGCTGTTACTTTCTTTACCACATTTACAATTATATACTTGATTTATTATTCCTTGCCTTGTGAGTCCATAGCTGTGCAGCAAACTCTAAAAAGCGCTTTTAAAAATGTTATTAATAAAAAAAATATTATTAAAACACATTTAGAAGTTGTAAGCACTTTTGAGTTTTAGTTTACCAGAATTATGTTCTAATATTTACGTGGTATAATAGTATGCAAATTTCTGACTAATACGAAATAGTTGCAAAGAAATTCTTGTAAAACTGGTTTTAAATGATGGTCAGGAAATGTCTACTTCTGTTCTTGTCTTACATCGTGGAAATGGTAACCTCTCCCCCATTCCTGACTCCCAGAAAAAAAGGAGAAGATGGATTAGATGAGTATAAGGTACTGTCATCTATGGGGAAAGGAACATTTTCCCTCTATATAATATTCTTGCTACAGGCTCTGCTATAATCTATTTGGTAAAATAAAATTGGTTAGATAAATGTTATTTGTGCTTCCTCAATGAGCCACTCAGCTTTGAATAATAGAGCTTTTAAAAATGATGTGTTTATATTGAAAAGGCTGCTTTTCTTTTTCAAGCCCCTTTCTGCATTTTCATTCATGATGGCAGTAGAATTGAACGTGTAGGTCAGGCTATAATTTTAATTGGATCATCCTATTTACTTCAAGCAGAGTGGAAATTTTGTGGTTTTATAACCCCCACCCTGAATGTTTTGTTGAGGAATGTTTTACTAAGTAAGTAGTCAGTGTTTTCCCTTTGCTCTTCCGTGTTTGTTCCTTTGCTCCCCACACCGTGTCACTTTCTGCCATCTACCCCAGTCCTGTTTGAACCAAACCCACATGCATTGGATACTAATTGGTTGGGCTAAGGAAGATGCCAGTAAACCCAAGTTCATAAACTTTTTCCCCCTTGTTTTCTGTTGACCAAAAAATACTTTGATGCAAGTTCTCTGATCTGCCCTGACATATTTAGGTCATGTTGCTGAACAGTATCACTTAATCTTGAGAAATTGATAGTTGTGTTATGTTTGTTGAAATGATTAAAGAACCATTCTCCCTTTTTTTTCTTTAAACATATATAACGTGGCAAACAAATTCTATTTTGCACAGAAAGTCATAATTCTTACTTTTAGGAAGGTTACAATCCATGTGAAACAGGTAAAAATTAAAGAAAAGACATTTATAAAAATAAAGCAGTTTAAGGTCTCCGAAATATTCAGTAATCACTCTGCCTTCAACTGTTATTCATCTGTTATCCTCTAATGATCATGTTCTGTTTATTTTAAAATTATTTGAAGGGCTCCCTAGAATACCAGAAATAATCATACTTACCCTTGGATTTTAGAGATTGTGGGAATAATCAGAACGTTAGTTTCTCTGGTACAAGATCAGAGGCCACCTGCCTCCCACCCTCAACATAAGTGGTCTGCCCTTGGCCAACTAGGCCTCAGACCTCAGCTTCTTATTGGTCTCTTTCCCTCTTCGGTAAACATTGAACACCTATCATGTTCCGATAACATAGATTTTGTTGTAAGAGAATGGGAGTGGATACACAGAAATGGAGGGGGGAAAAACTTAATGAAGGGAGTTCATCCAAGTAATTACCAAATTTCTTATGGCACCACTTATCTGGGGGAAAAAATCCAGAATCAGGGTACGCAATCCATAAAAGTCAGCAGTTTTCATGTACTTACTGGGTGAAAGTGCCCATCTACCTCAAAGTAGTATGCTTTGCTTAATCATTCTAACCCCGGCTTCCTGGCTGGCAATAACACCAGCTTACTTAAATAGTTTATAAGGCTGTTGAAACTCTTTGGAAGAGGAGCCCTTTTTTGGATGCTCAGCTGGCAAGCATATTGTTAGCAAGAAGCAAGAAAAAGATATCTTTGGCCCTTTTGTCCAAGCAAAGCCGCTGGGAGAGGGGTCCAGGTGTTAAATGAACAGGAGTTCATGAGTAGGAAGTGTGGGGTAAAGGGGGGGGGCTGCAAAGGAAATTATAGTCTTTCTATCCTAGAAGCTCTATCATTCGGGAACTTTTTTCCCCTTTGGGTGGGTGGTTTTTTATTTTTAGCAGTGAAAGGCTTTAACCCCCTGACCTCTGGTTCCTGTGCTTGCTTCTGGCTGGAAGTATAACCTCCTTTGAGATTTTGTCATTGCTATTTCTTAAGTGTGCTCACTTGCACTCTCTCTGCTTTGATGATGTGCAGTCATATTTGTTTTTAAGCTTAAAGCAGTTTCTTACAGCCACCTAAAAAGGCAGTTTTTTAAAGACTGCCTAATTTTATGATAGCTTGCTGGGTCTATTCACACTATTTTTTTTCTTTAATTTTTTGGTGTGGGCAATTCATGCACATGCCAGAAGTTTCAAGTAGTCTATTTTTTTTTTAAAGGTATAAAGTGAAAAATAAGATTTTAAAAATTTATTTACTTATTTATTTTTAAAGATTTTATGTATTCATGAATGACACAGAGACATAGACAGAGGGAGAAGCAGGCTCCCTTGTGGGGAGCCCAAAGGGGGACTCCACCCCAGGGATCAGGACAGAGCTGAAGGCAGATGCTCAACCACTGAGCTACCCAGGCATCCCCAAAATAAGCTTTTATTTTAAAAGTATTAAGTGAAAAATAAGATTTTCTCCCACTCTTGTTCCCCAGCTTCTCTTCTCATAGGCCACCATCCATGCTGGATTTTATTTATGTTTCCAGAGATGAACTGCTCATAAATTTTGAAGCTTAGTAATAGAGAGTTGGTTAAATGCCCAACTGCTTAAAGTCTTCCGTGGAAGAAGCTCAGATCCCCACGTTTTGCGCTGAAGGAACATAGCACACAATGTACCTCTTACAGTAGACTCACTGCTTTTTTTGCTAAAAGGAAAGAGAAGAGTACTCTTTACTTTCCATGCCTTCTTGTGACTCTTTCGGTTATAAAAAGACCATCATTTAGTATAACCCAGTGATGGGGGGAAAGCATTAGTTAGGAAATGATCTGCTTTTCTAATTTTGAAGCATTCGTGCAAATTGATTATGAAGGGAAAGGCATCTAAGTGTGAGTCTTTATTACTCCGTTTTCTCCCCTGTTCCTTCTGTGGTTGCATGCCAGCACTTCCCTGCCCCTCCACGTGAATAACTAGTTCTTAATATAGTGTGGCAGGATTAACTATAAAGGTTAGGGAGCCTTTTGAAGACGTTCTAGTCACCAAGGTCTTATATTTTTGAGTGTTCAGAAGAATTAAAACTTTCTATTGGAATAAGCAGAAAGATTGGCAAAACCATTTCAAATTCTGGGAGCAGGTTACTTTAGTCATAATAATTGCATGTAAATAATATCATAAGTTGTTTAGTGATTTCCTCTCACTCAGAGTATTAATAACTTTGGGGGAAATAAGTGGAATTTAGAGAATCTGTTCCATCTCCTAAGGAAATGTATATTATAGTAGGCATGACTGAGATAATCTCTACTTTGAATCTAATGCTTAAAAACATTTGTAACTGATGCCCTGATGTTCCTGCTGATGGTGGTCCAAGCACAGTGTGAATAGGATGGGGTGGTTATCGTTACAAAATAGAGACCTTCAAGAATATGATAGCAGATGACATTTAAATCACAATTATCAATATTTTTTAAAATCATTTTTGGTGCCTTGTCAATAAGAATATGCTAAAAGAGTAACATCCATTTTCTTTCAGATCATCTGGAGTGAGGAACAAAACTCCACAACATGCAGAAACTTTTAGGAAAGCTGTTAAAGAATTTAAAATATATGCATCAAGCTAGTTTCTTAGGTGGATGCAGCATCTAGCTCTGATCTATAACAAACCACCCCCAAACCGAGGGCCTTAAAACATCAGTCGTTTGTTAGATCACATTTCTGAGGTTTGGTGATTTAGGCTGCGTTCAGTGGGGCAGTTCCTGTCTCACCTGGATAAACTCGTGCGGACAAGTGGATGGTTGGCTGAGGACCGGTTGCTTTAGAAAGGTTTCCCTCACTCTTTTGGTGGATGATGCTAGCTGTCAGTTGGTGCTTGCTGCTGATTGAGCCAGACCAGGCTGGGTTAGTAAAAAAGAGGCCAGTTACTCCGTGTGTGATTTGGAGAGTCCCTTTCTAGTTTGTTCCCTATACTTCACATAGTATTTGGGTGAGCAACCAGCAGCAGTGAGGTGGCGGGGTGGGGGGGGGGGGGGGGATAGGCATGCACAAGTACTTTTCAAGCCTCTGCTTACATCACATTTGCTACGATCCCGTTGTCCAGAGCAAGTCACAAAGACATGCCCAGTTTCAAGGGACAGAAAAATAGAAACTA
The DNA here is from genome assembly GCF_048418805.1 of Vulpes vulpes. Classification (NCBI taxonomy): domain Eukaryota; kingdom Metazoa; phylum Chordata; class Mammalia; order Carnivora; family Canidae; genus Vulpes; species Vulpes vulpes. Next base: position 12,040,104 of record NC_132788.1, read on the forward strand.
CTATTTGATTGATGGGAGAAGCCGTTGTTTCGGATTTATACATTGTATAAGCGTATTTGTAAACGCAGCTGTTTATACCACCACTGACCATTTATCAGTTGCATGTTGGCCATTTAGAATAAAGTTCTTCTTAAGTGTTTGTAGTGAATATTCCTAGCTTTGGGTGCAATATCAATGATTTCCTTTTGTATTGGTGGTATCACTTTTTTCCTTTTCCTTTTTCCTTGAAAACCATGAAAGCTTATATTGTCTCAATAAACTTCTGTTGAGTTCAAACTCTAAGCCAGGCCCTGGGGACCGAAATAGGTGTGCCCCTGTCTTTCCAGTGCCAGGCAGAGAACAAAGAAGTAAACAATGAATTGCATTCCTGCAAAATGTGATATGGGGAGGAAGAAAGGCAGGGTGTTATAAGTGGAATAATGGGGAACTGCTTTAAATGTGGGGACAGGAAATGATTGGAGGAAATAGCAAGTAGTGTGGCTCTATCATTTAGGTTTGTGAAGGGATAGGAAATATTTTTATATCACATGTTCATTGGGCCAGGTATAGATTCAGATCTTTCTTTAGGAGTTTGATTCCCTCTGGAGGTATGCCTCTCTTAGAATGAGTGAAAGCTGGAAGTTCATCTTTAAGAAAAACAGGAAAAATGACTCCTAAGATTTCTTACCAGAGACTATCATCTATATTTTTCAGGCCATTCGTGGTTGGTGAAAATATCTATGCTATCTGCCCTAGGCCAAAAGGACTACACTGCCAACAAGTCCTCAGGCAGCTCACACAGGCCTGGAGATGAAATGTGGTGCTAGAAAGGAACCCAGGGCCACAGGACATCAGGCATCTTGGCACCCCCCTCCCTCCATCCCTTCACCAAGAGTGCCCTTTCCTCCATACCCAGCAAGCTGGAGCAGAGCAGAGCTTGCTCAGAGAATGAGGCTGTTAGTGGGGAGCGCTGGGGAGCCACGGGTGAAATGGAGTCAAAGGCTTCAAAGGTTGGAAAGAGGTGTTCCCACCTGAGCACAGATAAGACACAGGCTCTGGAAACGCAGAGCTGCTGGTTCTTGGGCAGCAAATGCAGCTGGTTGGCAGTACCCCACTCAACGCCACAGCAGTGCTTTCTTGAACCTTGTCCCAGATCTCTTACCAGGCAGTATTTACATTTTTCTTACACCAGAATCTCTAATGCCTTAATGTTCCTGAGGTTATAGAACAAAACAAAATTGGGACACTGGGTAACCTACGTCATATTGGGAGTAGGAGAGGGAGTCCCTGAGGTGTGTTGAGGGGTCGGTTGAGTGGCGTATTTATATCCTGATCTTGGCAGCTCCCACCCACCCCCCCAGCTCCTCCTTGGCTTGCCCTTTCTGCTCCTTCCCAATTCCAGTGCACTCTTTGAACCACAGTTAACAATACCTTCCTTTCAAAACTGATCCCATTCCCTCTGGTTAGATTAAGGTATATAAATATTACATGTTTTTCTAAAGAATGGGTAATGACTTTACTTCTGAAAATATTTTACTTCCATTGGTAGGATACCCTGGAAGTCATTGGGATTATAATGAAAGCTTTCCTTTTTTGCCTAAGCTTGTCCTGTGTGTGGTATGTGTGTGTGTGTGTGTGTGTGTGTGTGTGTGTGCTTGCACACGCACACGTTTGGAGGTGAGGAGAGTTAGGGAGTGGAAACTACATTCCAGTAAAAAAAGGTTACATTCCTAAAACTAGCTCTTTAAAAATATTTTGCAGCTTGAGCCTTTGGTCCTTCACAAGTTTCTACAAGGGACAACCTTCAGACAGTGTACAGGCTTGTAGATTCTCAGGCCTTTGAACTGGGTGAGGAATGTGTCTCAAGTCAGAAAAAGGGAATGGCTCGTGCTTTTAGCCTCTAGCTTGAAAGCTGGAAGAATGTTATTGTGTCTTCAAAGCCTCTTTCCCACCACGCTGTATTAGACCGGCTCTTGGAAAGCGTCTTTGCATTATTGAGTCCACAACAAAAACCCATGCCACCCAATTCGATCTAATTCAGTGACGACTTTTAGGTGGATTTTAAATTAATGTGTCTCTTCTGTAAGAATAGAGCCCCCATTCCACCCCTCCCTTGTTACCCCAGTTGAGGCGATTTATAGTTTATTCACTAGATAAGGAAACTTTGGTCTTTCTTTTTTTGCGGGGAGGGGAACTTGGGGAATATTATTTTAAAAAATAGTGGCCGAGGTATTTAGGAAGAGTTCTTAGCTCTGTAGAATGAGAATGCATCTCCGTGGGAAGTCAGATTGCATTTGCAGTATAAAACCAATACATGCGGATGATCACAGAAAACATCTAGAGTGTGTTGTTGGCTGGGTTCAAGTGCACCTACCATCCTGTCTCCTCCTTGCTTTCCAAAAGTTTACCCCTTCCTGTGGTGTTGGAAACCCCCCTCATTGTTCTAATTACTCCTTTCCCGGCACTCTTTCCTACTGAAACTTGTGAGCATGTTGAGAGCAGTGCCAGTGTCTGAGGAGGAGAGGACCCACAGAGCTCTTGCCAAATTAAGAACTTGTTTATCAGCAGTTCAGAGGACAGTTGTTGGATAATAGCTTTGGAAAAAGCCCCACGCAGAAACAATGCTGTGGATATATCTTGGGTACCTCAAACCATTTCAGTCGTTGGGTATTTTAAAAATCAAATTTAAGGGGTGCTTGGGTGGCTCAGTCAGATAAGCATCTGCCTTTGGCTCAGGTCATGAACTCAGGGTCCTGGGATCAGAGCCCCCAGGCTCCCTGCTCAGCGGGGAGTCTGCTTCTCCCTCTCCCTTTGCCCCTCCCCCTGCTTGTGTGCTCTCTCTCTCTTTCTCTCAAATAAAGTCTTTAAAAAGAATACAAATCAAATTCAGATTTCACATGATATTATACATAATCAAACAGAATGACAGGAGTTCTTGTCATCCGATAGGACTGGATATGCAAGCTCCGGTGAAATTAGTTACAAGAGCATCCTTCGTATGTCTGAAATCCTGGGGTACTTCCTCTGTTTCCCCTAAACCATTCTTATAAAGATGGACAGAAACTTTGCTTTGTTTTGAGGAGATTTGTTTCCCTGCATCCAACAGTCCTTTACCAACTTTCCTTCTCCTAATAGAGTTCTGATGTGAATTGCAGTTTGTTCATGTAGGTCCGAGCTTCACGTTTTCACTGAGGTTTAAAGATACCAAAAGCGATGAGAAAATGATTTGAAAAATAATTATAGTATCATAGTCACCTCTGTTTTCAAAAAGAGACCAGTTACTCAGTGTGTGATTTGGAGAGTCCCTTTCTAGTTTGTTCCCTATGCTTGTGCCTTTTCTTCCTCTTGAGTATATGGCTGCTAGTTAGCCCCTCTACTAAAGTACTGGTAAGATCTGGGAAAAGGAATTAAATTTATGTGAGTGCCATTTGCCACTGTGGCATTTGTTAGCTACGACGTTCACCTTGATCTGGGAAGTTGAACCTAATTGCCAAGATAGGAGACTGTTTGCCTGTGTTCTGTTCCCATACCTCATGGAGGCTGGGCTGTTTGGATGCCCACAGTGATCGAATGCATCTTCTAAACTAGTTTATCACCTATTAGAGCAATTCTTCCTAAACATTGCTTGATATTTCAAGTACTAAGCTAAAACTTGGGATCCAAGCAATGTACACAGAGCAAAACATTTGTCACCCTTTGTTCTTAAATCCCGCAACTGCCCAAGATCTGTGATATAAATGTGTCCTATTGTATTTTAAAGAGGATTTTGGTTTTCCTGGCCCTTTAGAGTGATTTGATGTTTATGCTACTTTCTAAAACCTGGGAGTGTTTTCTAGCAGGTATGTGTCTGTCTATTCTGGAGCTAGGCTATTTCTCTTTCTGCCAGCGTGGTTGACTAAGTTTGAATGCCTGGTGCAGTGAGTTTGGCATTTGGTTGATACTGTTTGTTGTAGATACTGAATGAATGAATGTGGGACCATATGTTTTTAAACCACAGTATGGGAAGTATGCCAGCAGTTCATTTATCTGTAGACCAGAATCCTATTCTAGTCAGGAGGACAGAGAGTTTTTCTTGATGACACTACCACTGCCTCACACTTGGTGGGTGCTTGTCGTAGATTTTTCCATTCATTCCATAATGAAGCTGTTGTAATTATTGAACCTGGACATTTGAAGAAATCGTAACTGGTCATAAAGATAGTGGTGGGGAATTGCCAAAGATGCAAATGTTTAAAGACCAGACGTGAGGGAATGTTCTGGTTAATTAATGCAACAAGGATTTTAGTGAGTTGTTGCTGAGTGCCAGGCATATTCCTAAATTCTGGAGTTACAAATATAAAGAAAACAGACAATAATTCAGGCTCTCCTAGAGCTTCTTTTCTTGAGGACTGGTTGAGGGAAAGGCTGTCGGGATAGATCAGCTTACCCAGGGGGCAAATGAGATGCTCCCAGGGAGACATGGCAAGGGCTTCTGGCCCACTTCATGAACTGGAGAGCTTGACAGCATTGATTTGTACACACACATTTACCTTAAAGCTCATCACAGTCCTTTTGCCTGGATGTAAGTGCGTCATTTGTACTCTTCACAGCTTATCATGATCAAGTTTACCTTGTGACTCATAAATGGAGCAAAGTCAGATTTTTTTCCTGCTGTAATAGGGCAGTATATGAAAGAGAAGGAAGTGAGAGTTGAAATTGATATGTGTCTGCTGGAAGAGATTGTCTTACATGTAAATTCAAGATTCGGAACAGATGACAGCTAGGGAAAGAGGGTGAGGAATATGTGATAACCTCTGGGGGGCCCTGGAAGAGATGGGATTGGCCACAAGTATGGCCACCATGGTGTGTTGGGTCACATGTGCATCTTGGTGCCATGAGCCATAGCTTATGTTGCAGTGTTAAGGTTAGTAATGTTTGCTGGGTATTAAGGCTTTTCTTTTCAACATTATTATGCAAAACACGTAATGTGTAATACCCATCCTGTTGGAAAAGTATTTAGTATGTTTGCTTTTCTCTACATTTATTCCTTGTACAAAATGATTGGGAAGAAAGTCTTGAACCTACTCTTATATTAAAAGCTTTTCTTTCAATACTGTTGTATATTTTGCTAATAAGGATCTTCAGGTATATTCCTCTTGGATCCATATGTAACAGGAAATCCCACAGTTTGAGGTAATTTTTTCTAGTGGTTTAAAGCTTTTATGATGAAGAAATTTCTTTATAGCTAACTTAAATTCCTTATTCTCAAGGGAGAGTGTTTTCTTCATTCTGATTTTAGCAGTGGTGACAAGTGATGGGCCATGTCCCTTTTTTTTTAATTGAGTATATAAATTTTTATTTTTATCTGAAGATTTAAATACATATATAAAATCAGCTGTAAGGTACAGTAAGGTTGTAAAAACAAATTAAAAAATAAAACATAATGACTATATTTAAGTGTGCAGAAGATAAAACAGGAAAACATAACCTTGGTATTGTTACTAGTCAGTTTGCTAAAAGATGAAATAAGGATCGAAATGAATTTAAACAAATTCTTACAAGAAAATAGCCATAAACATAAAATGTTTCATAAGTGATTGGAAATGCTAATTAAACTGGATATGACTTTCTGGGTTTCAAATGCAATATACATTCATTGGCTGAATAGAGTTAAGTTCCTCTAAAAGAAATTTCGTATCATCCAACTTTTGGATAAAAGACAACAGTGCACCCAATACAATTATAATTTGGGTTCTTTTTTAAGATTTTATTTATTTATTTGAAAGTGAGAGAGAGAGAGAGCATGAGCAAGATGAGGGGCAGAGGGTGAAGCAGACTCCCTGCTGAGCAGGAAGCCAGATACGGGGCTTGATCCCAGGACTCCAGGATTGTGACCTGAGCCAAAGGCAGATCTAGCTGAGCCACCTAGGCACTCCACAGTTTGGAGTTCTTTAAATATTTTATTTTTCAGTAATCTCTACACCCAATGTGGGGCCTGAACTCGTAGCCCTCGCAGACCCAAGATAAAGGATCATCTGTTCTGCCAACTGAGCCAGCCAGGTGCCCCCAATTTGGAGTTCTCTAAGTGGCCAGGAAGTTTAAAGGTGTTTGAAAACCAGTTAGCAAAGTCCTGAATATTTAGAGAATTTGTTTTTTTCAAGCAAACTTGTTTTGTCATTCATTTTTTAAAGATTTATTTATTTATTTGAGAGAGAGAGAGCACGAGAGCCAGCATACAAGCAGGGGGAGTAGCAGAGGGAGAAGAGAGAGAGTATCTCAAGCAGACTCAGTGCTGAGCACAGAGCCCTACGATGGCTGGATCCCTTGACCCTGAGATTACCATCTGAGCCAAAACCAAGAGTCAGTTGCTTCCCCCATTACACCACTCAGGTGCCCCTCTTACATTTTTAATTCAGTAGTATTTTTTTTTTAAGCATTTCCTTACTTTCTGACACTATAAGATGCTTCAGGATCATCTTCTTTATTTCCTGCCCCACTCCTGGAATCATCTGTTTCTGAAAGAGGCCCTGGTTCCTTTTATTGGAGAATTGTATTAGACACCCACATATTGGCACTAGTTGTGTTTGTTGCCACGGGGGTGTCATTTATTTTCTGCCCTCTCAGTTGCCAGAGCAAGGAAATACATGTGTGTATACTACGCCATATATATATACACACGTGTCTATAAATATTTCTATATGTAACCATCTGTATCTATACTAAGCTAAACATAAGTTCATACTGATGTCTCTTAACTCTAATGGATTTCCATATGGATTATTCTAGCGTTTTTCCTTGTTTATATGTCACCTCCCACTCCAACAGTGAGAAACTTGGCTGTCACCGTCCTCCATCCATTTCCTTACTTGCTCAATTCTACTGCTTGCGTACATATAACACTCTCAGACTTGTTATCCTGTGCCCTGTAGGAAACAACTTTATCAACCAGAGCATGGTGCTTAGGTACAGTTTCTTTTGCCTTAGTCTTGCAGAGTCACCTCATTTCCAACGTTCTACTTTGGTCAGCACCTTATTTCTTCTGCGCCCTGCAGGGAGGTAGTTTTGCGCATTTGTGATACATTTCGATTCTCTGTCACATTCTGCATTCCACCGTGATCACTGACCTCCTAATGAGTTTTTAAAATTTGCATACACGTAAGTTTAGCCTTTGTTTCAAGTAAAGTGCTGTGTTTTGACAAAGGCTTAGATCTTGTGTGTATGGGGCACCTGGGTGGCTCAGTAGGCTAAATGTCTGCCTTTGGCATAGGTCATGATCCCAGGGTTCTGGGATTGAGCCTTGCAGTGGGAGGAGCTTGCTGCTTCTTCTCCCAGTCTCCCTGCTTATGTGTGCATGCGCTCTCTCTCTCTGTCAAATAAATAAATAAATAAATAAATAAATAAATAAATAAATAAATCTTTAAAAAAAAATCTTGTGTTTGCTACTACAGTGTCATGCAGAATAGTTTCCCCACACAAAACATCACCTGTGCTTCCCTATGTAGCCCTCCTTCCCTCTTCCCTGCCTCTGGCAAACACTGACCCCTTTATCATCTCTGTAGCTTTGTCTCTTCCTGAATAGCATATATTTGAAATCATACTTAAGTACATTTATCAGGCTGGCTTCTTTTACTTAGCAGTATGCACTTCAGATTCATCCAAGTTTTTATGTGGCTTGATAAACTCCTTTCTCTTTATTGCTGAATAATATTCCATGGTGTGGCTGTACCATGATTTGTTTATCCAGGCCACGGACCTTTTATGGGATGTTTCCCTACATGTGTTCGAAGACCTTCATGAAGTGAGCTCTCAGTTTTTCCTTAATATTAACCATTTTTAGGTTTTACTCATCATTCTGATTTCTCAAACCTACAATCAGTCTTGTGGTTCTTTCCAAGACCTATAAAATTTTCCACAATTTTTCCTGCTCGGAATTGGCCAATTTCAGATCAGTCCAGGGGACCGCCAGAGATCTGCTTCCTGATTTCTCTACTTTCTTCCTATTTTAACCTGCTCTATATCAGTATTTGTTTGTGTAGTAATAGCAGAACATTACAGATTTTTGTGCCACCTTGTAGCCACTGTGATCATCAGAGCCCATTTCAGCTGTCTTCCTTGAAGGAGCTATTTGGATGTTTTGAAACCGTGTTATTTGAATCCTTCTATTGGCAGTCTTTTTAAAAAGTTATCTTGTAATCTTTCCTCCCTGTAGTTATTTATAAAATCTTCATTTTACCTCTCTATAATTGATTTCCTGGTCTCCAGGAATCAAGTTAATACAGTTAATTTGAGTCTGGTCCTCATCAGTTCTAGACACCCAGTGGGAATCTGGAACTGGCTTGTCTTCATCAGTTCTAAACACTCCGTGGGAATCTGGAACTGGCGACACACTCCTGCCAGGGCTGGGCCCTGCATGGGTCGCATGAGGCAGCCACAGGGTTCATCCCCATCTGAATTTGTCATCTGGGAACAGGGTTTTCCTTGCTGGACCTTAGGATATTGTTCTAGGCCTTATAAAGGGTCCACTCTGTGTTGAATTCATGCTTATCATCTTTACATGAAAAAAGGCAGCTACTTAGCAATTTCAACACTCTGCGAGGTTTTTTGAGCATTTACTACATACAAAGTGTAATCAACCTTAGGCTACTCTCTCCTGAGGTGGCTGCCATTGACCATGACAAAATGCCTTCCTAGCCACTGGGGAGTGCATGTGCTGTGGGGCAGGTAACCAGAGGAGGGAGTGACAAGGGGACCGGCCATAAAGGCACAGATGTTTCGTTCAAATACTAGGACACAAAAGACAAATAAATCCAGGCCATTTGTGCTCCATAGTCTCATTCCATACAGTCTCTTTTTTTTTTTCCTTTAAAAACACAGACATTGATTTTTTTTTTTCCTCTCTCTCTGAAATTGTCTCAACTTGTGTTCCTGACAGTAGAATTCCTGACATACTAGATCATAAAGATTACAGCAAGGCATCTTTTATATCTGTGTGTGTGTGTATGTGTGTGTGTGTTTTCTCCATATATTTAACCTTGGGTTACATGTGTAATTTTTCAAACATTCCCTTATAATCAGTTTTGTTGTCTGTACTTGTTGGCTGTGAAGGCCTCTGGAAAAGTTGTTTAAAACACAGGACTCAGGGGTTTCTTGATACATATCCTTTTCACCCAAATGAATCTCTGGATAAAAGTTATTTTTAAAACTGTTTAAAAATTAAGGGACCTAAAGCAAATCTTATGTTCTTTTCGAACCTTATGTTAAAAGTAAGAATGTATATCTGATAATGGCCAGGATTTCAGAATATCCAGAAATATCCAAGCAGTGTTCCATAGGTCATTGACTAGAGACATTCATGGTATCTTCCATAGAGTTTCTGAGGCTGCTTGATTTTGCACATTCCAGATTGTCACCAGAGTCTAAAAAGAATTAGTATGACTGGACTATATTTGCATTTAGAGTGTTAGCAACCCTCCGGAGTATACACACTGGGCTATTTATGAAGCAACTTCAGCTGACAGCTGAAGATCAGAAGATTCTATTTTGGGAAGTGTCCTAAATGTGAGGTTCTGTGGTGAAAAAATTTAGTGCCCTACAGATAAGAATACTTCAAACAGGAAGCAGTGGTAATTTATTGCTTCCTGTGTAAGTATTCTTATCACTATGATAAGCTTTAGGTTTCAGTTCTGTTTTCCTGATCCCAAGATTTCTTTTCTTGTAATCAGCACCTATAAGAGGATTAAAAATGAAAAAGAAGGAGAAGAAGAAGACGACAAATGTAGGGGGATGGGTAGAGAATTTACGAGCATGATTTTTCCTATCTGGAGAAGACTCTTATATTTCCTACCACTCAAAAGTATTTGGTAAGCTAAGAGAAAAACTGTTTACTACTGTTGGCTCATTTGCTTGGCTCCATCTGTTATGTGTGTGCATATGGCATCAATTCCATGTTAGTGTAATGCAAGGCTGGGTTGACTATTGCTCATGGAAGGTCGAATAATGCACATGACTATTGCACATGATAGAACCAGCATGGATAAGAAAAGAGGAGATGGGGATTTTATTCCTGATTCTGACATTCCCTGGGATCTACCATTCTTTGACCTGGTTTTCTGGCTCAGAAAATGAGAGGTAGTACTGTTTCCCCAGTCTGTCTAATAGTGTTGTTCCAAGGAGCAAGTGTGGGAATATATGGAAGTGCAGTCATAAACTGTGAATTTCATCTTGAGCCTGAAGCTTAGAGTGGTTTCACTCAATTCCGACCACTCCCCTTTCGGCTTTAGAAAATAAGGGTGCTTTTGGTGCATGTTCCTTCCTTATTAAAAATATTTTTCAAATTCAGTCAGCTTCCTAGATTTCTTGGCTGGACGACTATATCATGATTGAGTGCCTGAAGAGAAAGATGCATCAACATTGACTCTCTATTTCAGATATGTGTTTTGCGAATTAGGAGTGTGTCCTACTGTTAAATTCAAGGGAACTGGGTTGGGTTTATTAGCTTGGCATAGAAAAATCAAAGTTCTACACATGGGCTAAATTATTTTATAAGCTGTAAGTATAAATCAGGATTAAAGACTGAAATGTATTTATTAAATTTTAAAAGGAAGTACGTACATGCATTTTATAGTTCCTATGGATTTAATTATATACTAAATACAGAAAATAAAAGTATTACTGGGTAGCACTGAATGTTTTCTTCCAAAATTTTTGTTGAAAAGTGTCTTTACTCTTAAGTCTGTGCCCTCTTTGTTAAATCATATCATCTCTAGTTCACTCTTGCTCTTACAAAGTGACTTTTGGTAGTGTTGCCTGCGTTGTGATTTTAAAGGGTACCATGTTTCTATGTGAATATTCAGCTGTGAGCTCATTCTTGGTCCTAACTTGGCATTTGTCAAGGTCACAGCTTTATGGCAAGGATGATAATAGGGTATACGCATGGCTTGTAGAGGAGTTCCCAGTTGGGTCCACTTGTCTGTGCTCAAGTGTATGATATTAGCCAGCTATCCAAAACAATTATTTCAGTGGCTCACTAGGCTCATTTGTGTTCCAGAATTATTTCAGAGCACTGGCTCCTTGCTCAAGGAAAAAAAAATAGAGATAAGATGAGAAGAACAAAGGGGGGTGGGTTGGAGGAGGAGTAAAATTCATATGACAGTTTAGTGGATAGCCATTGATGATAGCTAATTAATGATTTATAATTACCCAGGGGTCAGAAGTTAGAATATTAGTTATTTTGCTATTTTGCTTTCCAGGTAGAATGGATTATGTGAACCTTAGATGAATCTTTGAATTTATTATGAAAAATATTAGGCCTACATGTGTCCTTAAAAATGGTAACACTTAAAACATTCATTCTGTAGATAAATAAACTCAGGTCCAGAGAAGTTAAGCAAATTGCTCAAGATGATACAGCTGTCTTAAGGTAGAATCAGCAAAGAATCCTAATATCTCTTCAGCTTGATGTTTTTCCCCTTATGCTATACTGCATAAAGATGTTTATTCATAAGTGCTTTGTCAATTTTATATTTTTGTATAAAGTGTTTTTCATGTTACATACGTATATATGTGTACAGAGAGTATGTGTGTAGATTTAATTGTTTATTTATTTGTTCCTCAAATAGTTAAATGATTCCAGGCACTGTTTTGGGTGCTAGGAATATAGCTAGGAATAAGAGTCAGTGTCTGCCCTCATGGAGTGTATATTCGAGCGAGACTGACAATAAACAGACACATTTATTTCAGATAGTGGTTTAGATTTTGCTTTTGAAGTAGTTTTGAAAAATTGTATTGGACAAGAAGCATCCGGATTTTCAAAGATATGTTTGGAAAAAGAATTGTAAATTTATGAGAATAATTAAAGGATTTAAAAGATTGCTTGTTAAATACAGCTCCCTCTTTTATATGCAGAGTGTTTGATTATTAGCCCTCCATGAAAATAATTTATAAGCACTGGTAATTAACTGCCTGTATCCATGACTTAGTCAACCCTATCCATAAAGTTTTAAAAATGTATTTATGACTACTAGGACTTTATTAGTGCTCTTTTTTCAAACCTCCTGTTTCCTTTCTGAGGGTGGAAGTCCTTGCCTGCTCTGCTCATGCAGAAGAGCAGATAGGAGAGCCTTGAAAACGAGGATGCTCTGTTTTATATAACTTGGAAGGCCATACTTTAAATAATAGTGAGGCAATCAATGAATGATAAGTCTTAACGAAGACAAATATCTGCTTGTTATCAGTGAATAGGCCTAGTTCATTCTGAAAAGTTGGAAGAATCTTATTTCATTGGTTTATGACTTATTTTTATATGTACCTGTTTTCCTGCAGTCATAGATAAAAAAGTTTTCTGAAAATAATGACATAGGAAGCCTTCCCTACTATCTCCCTGTAGCAAAGATCCCTTTGCTAAACTACTTTGATGTTGTAATAATAGGTTGATAAGCTATTACTTTTAAAATGGAAGTTAAGTCTTGAGCCTCCTGTGAAACTCTCAGGAAGCCTAACATGGCATGTCCTACATTCTAGGTCATCCAGCCATAAACTGGGTGGCTGGAAGGACAGGCCTAGAAATGGCTTTCTGGTCCCATGAGGTTCTGGGGGCCTGTATTGTTTTGATGTGGTGTTTGGACCTTCCGAAGATCTTCTGGGCAGCTTGGCTTGAGCTTCCTTTTCTTTTTGGTTACTGATCACTTGAACCTGGACTGTCCTGATCTCAGTGCCCATGTCTTGCATGGCCAGTGTCCATTCTTGGCTGGGCAAGAGCTGCCGTCCTAACTGTCTTGTTTCATTGTTTGTTCACGACTCTTCTGAGTATGCTCAGTTGATTGCAATCTTTGGCATGTCTTCTGTGTGTGCTTTAAGAGCATACTTGTGGCCACAGAGCAATTTGGTGATAGCGATCGTGTTGAATTAGAATTCTAGGATCAGTTTCTAGGTTCTGATTGTCTTTCCACTTGCATGAACAATTTTGAAATATATTGCATACAGAATGTGAGTGGTCCCATTATGCAAACAAGTGTTATGACATTGTTGGAAAATAGGTTATGGATAGGTGCATCTATCCTGCCTCAGTCAGTTCTGGTAACTTTAAAGAAGAATCAGAATTTTGGTGAATTTCTGAAGCCATCCATATTGATCTGATAACAGCCAAAGCCCAGTTTCAAATGGATTTAATGGATTTTAAGGTCAGCAAATATAGAGGAGTACTCAAGGCAATCTTACTTACCTATCAGCTCTTGACATACTCTGTAATACACAAACACCTAAATCTTTGATTAGCCCTTTGGCTTTGGTTCGGTTTGGTTTATTTTCATCTTATCAGTGGTTATTTGCTTATTATATTCATATTATTTCATAAAATATATTTGTATCAGTGCAACAAACATATGTCCATTCATTCATTTCATAGGTATTTCTTTGGTCAGCACCTACTGTGAACCCAGCTATTTTTTTTTGAAGATGAAGAGTCTAGAAAATTAGGCAGTTAGGTTTTTATCATCATGGAATATAATATTATCCTAGTGGAAGTGACAAATGACAAGTAAACAAAAGTGTCTGATTGCGGGCAGTAACAGCTACCGCGACAATTAAGTAATAGAAAGTGATGGAGAAGAAGGGGTAGGCTGGGCTCTTTCTGAGAAGGGTAGTCAAAAAGGAAGAGTTTGAGCAAACATTTTTGTGAAGTGAAGGAGAAGACCCTGTAAGGATGTGCCGGTGAAGGGTGTTCTTAGGAGCAGCGGACACAGTCCTACAAAGGGACTACAAAGGCATATGTGGAACAATAGAGAGAGGGTAGCAGATGCAATTGGAGTAGTAGGTTAGGGCTGGACCTTGGAGAGCTTGAGAGGTCATGCTGAGTTGTTTTCATGGATTCATTCTAAGTGAGATGGGAAGCCCAGTTAGGAGGTTAGCTCATGTGCCGGGACCACCCTGCAGGCCTACCAGGGTTTACCCCGGAGAGACATGGAGTTCTTCTGTATAATCGCTTCCTCCCCACATCTTCACTTTTGATTGAAGCGAGTCACCTACCTGGGGCCTCTTGTATGAACTAAAGCCACCTCTGACCCAGATTTTCAGATTCATTCCTAGCATCACTCAGGCAGGCATATTTTAGGGATACCTCAAGGAGATTTCATCTTTAGTCTTGCCATGGCAACACCTTGCCCAAGCCGCTGGGATGCTCGTGGACCAAACCAGGCCCTTCGGATATTGTGACTACAATTCAGTCCTCATTCCAGGACTGTCTGGATGCTTGGCCACCCACCTAATGATTGTTGTCACATCCTTGCAAGACATGCTTTCTTTCCAGACAGATCACAATTATTCTATAAAGAATGGCAAGGGCCCAGCCTTCTGGGGTAGGATCCTTGGTTTAAGCCTCCAACAAGGATTCTAGCTGTAAACAATAGCACCCAGTTTTTTATCTATCTAGATTTGGTCATTTTGTTTTGGAATCCACGTCACCTGACATGACCTGTTTGCATATTGGCCCTGTTAGTGTTCACACTTATTTCAGCCCTCTTTTTATCTTAAGTGGTTTTTAGGTTATGAGATCCAAATTTAGACTTGGTGATAACACTTGGCTTCCAGTGGACTGGCACTGAGTGGAAGTCTGTATGTTTTAGGAAGTACAGTATTAGTTCATTTTAATCCTTTAATCTTCCCGTATGCCAGATACTTGTCTGCTCTAACACCTACATTTAGAGCATTTTTTCTGTGACATTTAAAAGCTATACTGGAAACATATGGCACCAATCAGGTAGAGTGAGTTAGCTTTGACTTTTATTGCTTTTTTCGTTTTTTAACTGGATTTTACCTACTTCCTGGAAAATGTTGGCAGAGTTCACTTTTAATGATGTTTTTGATATGCCATTTGCTTTTAGGTGTTAATTCTGTGATCATTCTTGTTTTGAGCTACTCTGGACAGCTGGCTCTAGTGGTTTCATGGGGACACGCTCGTGGGTTGATGATACCCTAAATAGGTGCACAGCAGGGGGAGAGTGATCTTCATTATCTGAGGTCCTGCAATTGTGAGGATTTAGTAGGGAAGTAGATGCTATAACCATATTCACTAATGAACTAACCACTTCTATAATCTCTCCTTGCTTATTATCTTTCGATACTTACTACTAGGGACTGCTCCTCCCTCCATTTCATTCAACATTGAAAAATGTACATTTTGCAAAAGATGCAGGATTTCATAAATCCGGTGAACATGATGTTGAAGAATTGCTGGGATTCCCAAGTAGTCCATGCCTAGTATAGATCTAGCAGATGAAGATGAGCCAACTGTTGAAGAAACAAATAAGAAACGATGACTCCTGGGGCTGCTGGGTGGCTCAGTTGGTTGAGTGGCCACCTCCTGATTTCAGCTCAGGTCATGATCTCAGGGTTGTGAGATCGAGCCCTGCCTCAGGCTCCCTGTGCAGCTCAGAGTCTGCTTGAGATTCTCTCCCTCTCCCTCTGCCCTTCCCCCTACTCATGTGCGCATTCTCTCAAACAGATCTTTTTTTTTTTCCTTAAGATTTTATTTATTCATCCATGAAATACAGAGAGAGAGAGAGAGAGAGAGAGAGAGAGAGAGGCAGAGGGAGAAGCAGGCTCCATGCAGAGAACCGGATGTGAAACTCGATCCCAGGTCTCCAGGATCAGGCCCTGGGCTGAAGGTGGCGCTAACCCGCTGAGGCACCCCGGCTGCCCCACAAATCTTAAGAAAAAAAAAAACAGAAACAAAGATGATAACTCCTTTAGGGAATGGCAAGGGGAAAGGGATAAAGATTTGAATATTTCTTTCTTTCTTTCTTTTTTTAAAGATTTATTTATTTAAAGATTTGAATATTTCTATAGTTATGATCTTTTTTATGATTTTCCTATGAAAACCAAAGAACTCAAAGATGAAATATGCAGGAAAGTATTCCAGAAAGTGAACACTTTGATCACACTTTTACATTCTAAAAATTTGCCAGTAGATGCAACTGACTTATGTTTTGTTAGATATAGGTAAAATAGCTTGTCCCACATATTTTAGCTTTAGTATTTATAGTATTTTAGTTTTCTGATATAAAATTCCATCAAATGCTTTTTACTATAAAAATGGGCTCCCTCTTTTAGGTGGATTTTACTTTTTTATTTTATTTTATTTTATTTTATTATTTTATTTTATTTTATTTTATTTTTTTTTGGATTTTACTTTTTTAAATGACCTTTTTCTGGTGCCAGTTACATTCAGCTGATAAAGACATTCTTGTATTTCTTTTACGCATGTGACATAAGAGAGTCATGGGAGCCCTTCCCTTTTCCTACATAAATTCTGCAAAATATAACTTGGAGTTTTTCAATGTTGGGTAGGCAGGTAGTAGAACCCCAGGGATACTTCACTCTTGTGAGCCCAAGAAAGACCATTCATCAGTGCTCATGGGTTGTTTTTAAAAACTCATTGGAACAGAGTGATGCTAAACAACTTTTTATAGAAAACACCAATAAGTTGTCAATCCTACAGGGTCCAAATAAAAATTCTTCCTGGCCCTTCCAGCTGGATGTGGATCATCCTAAAGACGTCCCCAATTAGAAAGGACCCTTTAAAGAAGTTTGTCTGACAACAAACAGCCGTTCATGAAAAGCTTGCTACTTGCTAGTCAATAAAATTTTAAATTTTAAGGCTATTATCTCATGTCTAATTCGCATTTCAGCTCATGTGTGTATGTCCTGAAGGAGGTAAGTTAGAGGAGATTTTTTTTTTCTTCCTAAGAAAGGAGTATGAATCAATAGTGTGAAGTCAGGCTAGATAGGGATATAATCCAAGAGGAGGGGAATGAAAATATAAACAGATTTTCTTGGCTCTGAAGGGAATTACCAAGAAACCAAGTTTGTTTGGTAGAGTTCTAAGCTCTGTATTGATGGCGTTCCTATAACCACCACTTCAGTGTGATTATGTGCTGTTATGTCTTCAGGGAGCACTTAGTGTCCCGTAGAAAAAAAACAGTTAGGCAGCTGACCAGTTTCTGATATGCTCACACATAAATAAGCATTAAGACCTTAAGACTGTAACACAAAGGATAAATTGTGATACCATTTTGTACAGAGATGATGCTGCAGATGGCCACCATGATCTTCTGGATTCATCACATTAACCTCAATTATTCTTTCTCTTTTTCCTGGTCTTCATGTTTCAGGCTTCTGGAGTACTTTTCCAGGGCAATTTAAAAACCTGTATTTTAAAATCTGATTCTTGGGCACCTGGCTGGCTCGGTTGGTTCAGCCTCTGCCTTCAGCTCAGGTCATGATCCCGGGGTCCTGTGATGGAGCCCCAAGTGAGGCTCCCTGCTCAGCTCCTTCTGCCCATCACTCTGTGTGCATGTGTGCTTTCTCTCTCTCTCACACACAAACAAATAAAACCTTAAAATAAAGTCCAATTTTTTCACATTCTTTTGGTCATTCTTCATTACAGCCAAACAAACATACTTTTATTAGTGAAGTGAAAGCAAAGGCAAAATATTGTTTAGAAAATCTAGATTTCTCTCTATAGAAATCATAAAATTTATTTTCAGATGGAATAGAAATGATATTGGATTATGCGCTGTTAAAGTTTATCCATGCTCTATCTTTCATCATTTGGCATGAACTACAGTTATGAGTAGGGATTTTCATTTTATTGCTATTTGAAGTTCATTTACTATGAAACATTGATACAAATGTGTTTTGAAGCCCTGATGACTAAGTGATTGGCCTAAAGATTATCATATGAAATAGGACATATTAATGCCCTGAGACTCCTTGTTGGTATTGACAACAAAGAAAACAGTAGCGTGGGTATTGCTCAAGAGAAATTTGATTCAAACGTCAATGTTTTTGTGAATGGAGGATTTATGCAGGGTCATTTTTTATGGCATTTGAAGTTGATCTGGAATTATTGGGAAGATAATGGATAACTCCAGATGGAGTGAAACTTGACTTATATCGTAGAAACCCAGACAGACCACAAAAGTCTTGATACCTTGGCCATTAGAAATCAAATGCACTATGATCTAGTATTTTGGATTGCTGGTACTAGAGAAGAAGAAAGCTATTTCTCTTGCTGTTTCACTTTTGGGAAGCAGATGGCATCTTTTTTAAAAATACCCTTGAAATTCAAGCTCTCTGGATTGCTCATTTTGTTTTCACGTTGGCATTCAAGGGGGTAGCCACGGGGATCTGAGATGTGGCACCTATGTCACTTCTTGTGGATTTTGTTTGTAATATTTTTGTCAGAAATGTGGATGGCAGCCTTCCAGAGAGCCTTAATGCAGGACTCTCAGAGTCTTGACTAATTTCAGGACCAAAGAAACCACACCATGGTATAAAAAGAAAAACCCCAAAAATGTAGCAATTTGAATAAAAAGTAACCCAAAATAGGATGGTATGGGAAATGTCTAGGGAATGACGAGTTAAAACTAACAAGACCCTCCAGTGCAAGGCTGGCAGCCATGCATTCTCTCCACTTACTGTATTTCTTACACTAGCCATTTCCCCCCCTTGCCTTCGGGGGTGTTGTCTCTTTTCCTTTTGGTTTTCCATCCAGAAAATTACTGTACATTCTTTACTATGAAAGCATTTAAGGCACCTGGGTGGCTCAGTGGTTGAGCATCTGCTTTTGGTTCAGGATGTGATCCCTCGGTTCTGGGATCGAGTCCTACATCGGGCTCCCCGCCTGCTTCTCCCTCTGCCTATGTCTCTGCCTCTCTGCCTCTCTCTCTCTCTCTCTGTCTCATGAATAAATAAATAAAATCTTAAAAAAAAATAAAAAGAGCATTTAAAAGAAGAAGGCCTCCTGGGTGGCTCAGGCAGTTCAGCGTCTGACTCTTGATTTTGGCTCAGGTCATGATCTCAGGCTCTTGAGATCGAGCCCTGCGTTGGGCTCCCTGCTCAGCAGGGAGTCTGCTTGAGATTCTCTCTCTTCCTCTGTCTCTCCCCCCACTAGCTCACTCTGTCTTTCTCTAAAACAAACAAATAAATCCTTCCAAATAAAAAAGCATCTCAAAGAAGGTAATGACACAGAGTGTTCTAAGTTTGTCTTGTTCTCTTCTGGGTGATCACAATAGTACTATCATATTTTGTAACAATAACAAATACATATTTATCCTTGGCAGACTGCTCATTAGCTATTTCTTGCCCGATTCCTTGCCTTTTCTAGAAAGGTGTTTATACTCGTCGGGTTGTTACTCTGAGCTGATTTGGGTTTTATGGGTAGTCCTCTTTGTATTTTCCTTCCTGATTTACAGTAAAATATGTAATTTTACTTTATGCTAGAATAGAAATTGATGATCTAGAGCCTGTGGGCTAAAATCTGGCTGTCGTTTGTCTCTTACAGTTTGATGGGGATGCAGCCACCCTATTTCCTTATGTATTGTCTGGCTGCTTTTGAGCTCTAAGAGCAGAAGTGAGTTGTTTCAATAGAGCTTGTAGGTAGAGATGGTCGGTAAAACTTATACTGTGGTTGCTCTTTAGCCATTTTGTGTATTTCTATGGTCTCCTGTTTTAGATGTTTGTACCACAGGAGGCATGAGTTATGTGTCTTTAATGTGACATCTGTAATGACTTTCCAAAGAATCCCGGACCATGGTTCCAAGTCAGGATGCCACATTCAAATGGTGATAGTGCCTATTTATGGTCACTAAGAACAAGATTTTTAAAAACTTAACTAAGTGAATAAACCATACCAAATTTGAATGTGTCGTTTCTGGAAAGTAGTGATTGCCAGTTGTTGAAAGAAAGAGAACTTTAGGGAGGCTTCTAGTTTGTATTTAGAGTGCGTCTGTAGTGAGCAAGGCCTGGCTAAATAGAGGGCTCACCGTCCCACCCTTTGTATTGATTAATCGTCTGAGTCCTGTTTTACATGCTTCTTGGATAATCAGGATGAAGTCCTTGGGTGATCCAGTACAGGGATCTTTGCTAAAATTAATGAGAAACTTTAATTTTCCTTTAGTTTGTGACAAAGTAATGGCACTAGGCAACCTCTCTTCATAACCCTGCTTTCTACTCTGTCATAATTTCTAGATTACACTCATGAAACAGATATTCAAGATTCAAGATTCACAGTTTGTAGTTTCATCAGGTTAGACAATGCTTCCTTGGGCAGATTCCTTGGGTTTGGAGAGTTTCAGGTTTATCGAAATACCTATAAAACCTTAGTTAAACTGTTAGGACCTGTATCGTCTACAGTTCGGATTCTTTGTGGGAAGAAGGCTCTTAGAAGCCTCAACCAGCCTGTGTTCAGTATAAGGTTTGATAAGAAGCAAAACTTCATCACTATGAGTGACAGTTGACCAGTGTGGGGAAGGTGGTGGTGAAGAACTACATAGGAAAGCATCAGGGATAAGATGGATAATTTCCAGCCTTTTCGGAGGCAGAGCCCTTGGTAACTGGTTTAGAATGACTTAATAAACTGAGAACCTCCGGCTTGTGTCTGGTGCCATTCACTGGACCGTTTTCACACCATAGTGTAAATAGCGCCCCCTATAGTTGTACCCTCCTAACTTCAGTTACAACAAAAGCCAAATTAATACCAAAACACATTCCAAAGCCATTATATTGTTTTAGTTGCATTACCTGGAGAGTTGGGTTTTATTGCCCTGCTTTTGCTCATTAAAACTGAGAGTTAAGGGGCCCTCCGTTAAGCATTGGACTCAGTTTCGGCTCAGGTCACCATCTCATGGGGTCCTGGGATCAAGCCCTTCGTGGGGCTCTGCACTCAGTGGGGAGCCTGCTTGCAAGATTCTCTCCCTCTGCCCCTCCCCCACTTCATGCTCTCTCTGGCTCTAAAATAAATAAGTAAATCTTTAAAAATAAATCAGTAAAATAGGGATCCCTGGGTGGCGCAGCGGTTTGGCGCCTGCCTTTGGCCCAGGGCGCGATCCTGGAGACCCGGGATCGAATCCCACATCGGGCTCCCGGTGCATGGAGCCTGCTTCTCCCTCCGCCTGTGTCTCTGCCTCTCTCTCTCTCTGTGTAACTATCATAAATAAATAAAAAATTAAAAAAAAAATCAGTAAAATAAAACTGAGGGTTGAGAATGGGAGTTGCCTGTAGGCTCAAACTCCTGCTAGTTAGGTGGTATAGCTTGCTGCAGGACTCAGCTTGATTCTAAGTATAACTTCCCATCCTGAGCCAGCAGTGAAACCTAGAAGTATTGGTTTTCAGGGAAGCGGTGTAGAAAACCTCAGCAATTCCTGCCCCTCTGCCGAAACGCACATGTGTGAGTCTGCTGCTCTGAGGAGGGCCGAGCTGCAAGGTGAGGACTCGCAGGGCTGCTGTCACCAGGTCGGCCTCAGCGTTCTGCATCTTTGCTCCCAAGGCATCTAGGGGTAGTAGAAGACCTCACCTTGGGCTTCAGGTAGCTTCGATGGCAAGTTTTCAAGCTTCGTTCTTGCAACATCTATTCACCAAGGAATTATTTGCTGTCTGATAAAAGTACAGAATTTAATTTAAAAAAATACCAACTCTTTTTTTTTTTTTTTTTTTTGGTTGTTGTTGTTGTTGCTGGCTTCATCCGAAATGGGAAGTAGAGGGTGCTGGAGGGATTAATCATTTAGCCAGTGTCTGCAGGCACATGAGTGGGTTCCTTCCTACGTGCCCAGATCTCTACCAGCTGTGTACTTGTTCATCTTTCACAGGGGTGAGGGTTTTCCTTTGACGTAGAGACATTCCAGATGGACAAGAGTGTAAATGCCAGGTTACATTTTTAGGGGCTTACTAATGGAGCCACAGCAGATTAAGAGGGGGGAAAAAGTATGACTGCATTTATTTGTAGGGAAGTGTGGACTGAACACCGTTAGATTGGCTATGCAGGAGATCCTCTTTTATTGACATTTTATAAACTCATCAGGTATTTTCAGCTCTCTCTAGGGAACAGAAAGTAGATTCTTAATGTCACCTTTTCTTGAAAGAATATTTCAGGCAACCTTTTAGGAAAGGCACTTATTGAATCTTGGCTTTAAAATTAATTGTTAATCTCGTCTCAGGGCAAAAGACAACAATGCAAGGGGAAAAAAAACCCACACATTTAATTTGTGTGCATAAATTAAAATACTTGTTTGAAGGGTGGGCTTATTCTGTGAATGACTTTTCTTTCTCATCCAAGCCTGTGGACACGTTCTAACAGCAAGAGGTCAAAGCATTTCAGTGCATTTTCATGGTTTCGTTATTCATGGCACTCGTGCCAGATTTACATTTTATTGAGTTATCGCTAGTGTTAAAGAAAGTGCCATGTTTTAAAGGACAGTCAAAAAATGGATTTTGTTTGCCTTTGCCTGAGTTTTGAAAAAAAGACTTTCTGTGTTGCTTTCATTCAGTTTTTAAATACATTTGAAAATGTATATCTGCTTTGATCATAATAGTCCTTTTCTGCTTGCATCATGTCATTCAGCCTTGGTGAGGAAATAAATTTCACTGCACATCAACATTTTACTATATTATAGGAAGTGCTACAGAGTTTTGGAATGTGACTTGCTTCAGCTGCTGTTGGTGGTTAATGGTTCAGGACATTTGCCAGCTGCCATGGTTTGCTGGCTATGTCAAAACCTTTGTAACTTCAGACCCAAGAGCCCAGTAGTTATTTGTCTCTTTATTAAACGCAGGTGCCATGTTTAGAAGTTCCTTTGCTCTAGACCTCCATAAAAGTTTTCTTTGGACAAAATATTTTGCTTTGTAGAAAGAACTTTTTCCATTTACCAACATGGCATTGTAAAAATGCGGCAACTTTATCTCACATTTATAAATAAGCATTTGGATTTGGCTTTCAAAACCACATGGATGCCTAATGAATATTACTTGCTAGTTGTGACTTTTATTTGTGCTTTGAGCCTTGTGTAATATTTTTTCCCCCTGAAACAGGCAATTTTGGGTATTAGGGCTTATTTTTTCATTATCCCCCATTGGGCCTCGATGAGTCATATTCTGGGCACAAACAGAAGTGAATATATAATTGCAGAGCCTCTCTTATTCCACAGTTACTGGATAAAATAATTTGTAATGTGCACTGACTGTCTTTGTTAGAGGAATTTACAAAAACGACTTCCAGACAATCCCCGCATCTATCTGTAGTTTCAAAAATTCCATTTCCTGGGACGTTTTAAGAATCTTGGATTGTGTCGTATCTGGCTAATTATGGGGTTGTTCTCATTTGTGTCTCATCATTGAAGGTCATCCCTTCCCTGCCACCTTTTCCTTTTTACTCCCTATAAACATCATGTTCTTTGTTTCCTTTCCATATTTCTGGCTGTATATGATCTATACACATAGAGATATTTTAGAAAATATGTAAATCATTACAGACTTTTGGAGAGGAAGAAAGGGATGCAAGTAATAATCTGCTGCATTGTGATTATTTCTGTATTACAGCAGAGTTTAACCCCATATGGTAAAACTTCTACTACTCAAGTCTAAATATTCACAGACATTCAAGCTTCACATGTTCCCAGTATCCGTAGCTATTATACTAGAAAACATTTAGGCTAACAGGAAAGATAGCATTCTGTTTCATATTTTGAAAAAGTACAGCATTTTCATTTATGATGTTTTTTGTAACTTTATTCATTGTGTGTTTTGGTCATGGTGGCAGGACTAATGGTAGAGCTGGTTTTCCTAGCAATGTAAAAGAGTTTTACATTTGTCTATGCTTCTCAAGTGGTATTTAAAAAGTATTTGTGTAGTAATAAACCATTTCACTTCTATGACGTCCATCCTCTAGTGCCATGAAAAGAAAAATAAAACAGCTTTCATACATGAGCCCTGAAAACTGAAGAATGGTTTTCTGAATTCAGACTGAGTCTGAATAATGAGGGGACGAAGCTGGCTATCTCACTCTTCATTTCTCTCCCTACCCATAAACAAACAAACAAACAAACAAATCCATTTTCCTTCAAATCTGAGCAGCCAGCAATTCTTTTTGACATATAAATTGTATGCCAAATATATTGATACATTAACATCTTATGGACTACAAATCATATTAGGTATTTAAGAATTAAAAATCAGGGATGCCTGGGTGGCTTAGCAGTTGGGCGCCTGCCTTCTGCTCGGGTCGTGATCCCGGGATCCAGGATCAAGTTGTGCATCGGGCTCCCTGTGAGGAGCCTGCTTCTCCCTCCGCCTATGTCTCTGCCTCTCTCAGTCTGTGTCTCTCATGAATGAATAAATAAATCTTTAAAAAAAAAACAGAATTAAAAATCAAATACAGTATTCACAAAGTCTATTTTTGTGTGTGTTTAGTTTTTATCAACTTTTCCATCCTAAAATTACTTATGTTTATACATATGTGTATTTTGCCCAGGATTTTATCAGAATGCTTTTTGACTGGCCAAGTTCAGGGGGAAATGACTTGGGGAGAAAACTTATGCTGTCTTTCCCAAAGTGTGCTTCACAAGATGTTGGGAGTTTTTAGTATGAAATAAGATCTACGTGTTTTCTGATCATAAGTTTGGGAAACATGGGGTTTGACAAAATGCAAAGGCTCTACTGTCAAGCGGGAGATATTTTTCCTAAAGGTCATTGGCCACACAGAACCTTCTTTCTCATGGAGCTCATGTGTTAGAGAACATGTTTGGTCCTGCCAGCTTACGGCCTGCCCAGAACTGGGTCTGTAGGAGTGCACAAATTTGGGGGCACCACCCATGGAGGCTTCTAACTTTGTCTGTTATATTACAGGTTCCCCCAAATGTCGGTATGATTTGGAGTCATTGTCATGACCCATTAATTGTAGGGCTTTATAAGTAGACTAATATATTTGTGCTTCTTACATGTGCCCTTCATCATTGAGAGTAAGTACACAGGCATTTCTTGGGGGGTTTACGTATATATATGGCTGCCTTCTCAGAAACCCATTAAAGAAAGGAGGAATCATTATATTTTAAAGGAGACCATTAAAAGGCTTCCCTAGAATTCTGTCCCCATCGTGTGTGGTCTGGACCATCGCATTTGAATTCACACTGCTCATCGGTGAGGATGTAATTGATCGATAGGTCAACAAATTTCTAAAATTATCTTCTCTACATGTATTTTCAAGGCAAAATATATTGGTTCTGTGTATTCATCCTCAAAAACCTTCAGATGTGTGTTAATACTTAGAGCTTTGGATGTCAAGACATTGGCTTCTAGTCGTATGGTTAACACAAACAGTGCCTGGTAACTTTTAGGCGAGGGATTCACTGACAGGAGGCATATCCAGGGCTGTTTCACCACCTTCCGTGGAGCATATGTTTTGATTCAGTGAGGTCACTGATGCTAGATTTTAACATCAGAATCTTCTCAGTGAGATGAAATTGGTGATTCACCTTGACTCGTACCTCAGACATGTGGGTATAGGATAAATGCTTTCTTAATGATGGTTCAGGGCAGCCAATTCTTTGATCTGCCTGAACTTATTGGCTCTCTTACCATTGATATTAATTGGCTGCTCCTGATGGAAGTGAGTTTGCATCCCAATTTTAAAGATACTTAAAATGAATTCTCTCCCCTTCTATGGACGATTGAAAGTAAACGCATTGAGGTCTGTTGATGGACATTGTGTTCTAAAGAGTTTTTTGCCAACTGCCGATCTCTGGAAAATGTAACATATTGTTAGAGTTTTGGGACACCTTGGTGGCTCAGTGGTTGAGCGTCTGCCTTTGGCTCAGGTCTCTGACTATGGTCTTTGCCTCTCTTTCTGTGTCTCTCATGAATAAATAAATAAAATATTTTTTTGTTGTTGTTTTTTAAAAGAATATCAGAGTTTTGACTTCTCCCTCCCTGCTTCTCTTTCACCTACAAGATGTTGGGATCGGGAGATCCATGCTTTTCCGGGTGGCTTTTTGGTGGCATTCGTGCTGTGATGCTCGAAGGCAAGGATTTAAAAACAGGTTGTTGGGATGTGGCCACTCTGTTTTCTAAGCCTGAGTACCAGTGATAAGGCTGATAAGTATTTATGGGTGGCACTAAGGGATAGGGAGAAGCTATTAAGGGAAAGTTAAAAAAAAAAAAAAAGTTGGGAGGAGGAGGGAGGGAACCAAGGGATGAAGGAGTAGAGTGTCTGCAGTATTGGCATCCACGGTCACCCACGCCTGGTGCCACTGAAGTTCAATTTTGGATTGTTTTGATTTGTTAAGCCACTTGTATCCCACGCTGTGCAATAGGGAATATACACTCGAGCTAGATGCCATTTTAAAAGGTTACATATATATTTTAGAGTTTTCTGTAGACAGAGATAATTAACACAATTACAGCCCTCCACTTGAGCCATTGAGATCAGTTGCTGCCAACTAGAATAATGACACTGAGGCTCTGTTTATATGTAAACTGTGTAATATCTTAAAGCTCACGTCATTGTTTTTCTCTTCTCAAGTACAGCATGTTTTGATCTACATAGGGAATATTTTTAAAAAGTGGATGTCTAAGAATGTAAACAGTTGGAAGGGGAGATGCAGCTGTTTATGATTTACTTTTTAATCTTCTGTTCTTTGGTGGCTTCTAATGTCAAAGGGCTTTTCTTTACATATTATAGTGTATGGCTTATGACGATAAGTATGCTCTTTCTGGGTTTTATTTTGGCTTTCTAAATAAAGGACGGAAGGACCGACCGAAGGAAAAGTAGTGGGATAAAAATATCCATCCCCCCGCAGACTGGATCCTGCCCTGGAAGCAATGGGCCAGAAGAGCCTACGGTCTTAGAGTGGAAAGGATTTCTCTTTTATGGGGCCAATAAATGTCAGGCCTTGTGCTTTACCTTTCGGCTCTGTTTGTGTGTGTTTGTCAGAATCTATTAGTCACACCCAGTTGCTTGCGTCTACCACTGTCTAGACTCTTCAAGAAATGAGCGATTTCGTATTTAGTGTTTTTACAGGAGGGCACATAATAAGGGATGGGTGTGCTTCTGTGATGGCAATCTCTTTTGCAGACTGTTTTCCAGGAGTGGAGGTGGTTCTGGTATCCAGGTGCCTATTGTGTGAAATGGTGTTTTCGCTGATTTTGGTTTAGATTTATCAGAATGGCATTTCACTATGTAATTTCTCATTACCCGTTGTAAACAACGAAGGTCACCCCCATTTCCTGTTATAAAAATAACTTTGTATATTCCGGTGGACTGTGTTTAGATGAGAGGTTTGCCAGTATTTCCACCCATGCTTTTTCTAGCATTGTCTATAAATGTGTGGTCACCAGCAGGGATTTTGAATCCTAGTGGCCCCGTTTACTGGCTTTGAGATCTTGAGGAATTTACTCTCTGTTCCAAACCTCAGTTTCTCAGTTTTAAGACAGGGATAGTAATACAATCTCAGGATGGTCATGAGGATTAGATGAAATAATGCACATTCAAACTCATAACATATAGTGGTTGGCGTGGAGCAAAAGTTGGCTATCTTGCTAGTGGGGACTGTGTGTGTGTGTGTGTGTGTGTGTGTGTGTGTGTGTGTGTGAGAGAGAGAGAGAGAGAGAGAGAGAGAGAGAGACGTGGTTACATATAACATCGTCATCCCACAAAGTGCTTTGCTCAAATATTCAGGGAGGGAGGTGGACACAAGAGAAATTTGAAAACTATTATAATCAATATAAAATTCACTTTATATGTGTAGTCATATTTAATTTGTAGTATTAAAAATAGATTGAGCTTTTTAAAGAAAATATTTATTAAAAGAGGAATAATACTTTTAAAAGGTTAACAAATCCCTACTTATAAATGTAAGGGAAACCACAAAAACTTAAGAGCCTATTTTTCTTTGCCTAAAATTACTCTTTTTAAAAGAGATTTATTTATTTGAGAGAGAAAGAGAGAGAGAGGAGGGGAGGGGCAGAGAAAGGGAGGGAGACTCTCAAGCCGACTCGGTGCTGAGCACGGAGCCCGAGGCTGGGCTTGATCTCATGACTCTGAGATCATGACCTGAGCTGAAACCAAGATTTGGATGCTTAACTGACTGAGCCACTCAGGCACCGCTAAAATCATTCTTAATGTAAGTCATATGGACCTTAGAATATGTGTGTGTGTGCATCTGATTTTCTTATATAGAAAGAAAGAAATTTTCTTATATAGATTATGTATGAAACACATTGATAAGTCAGGTGGGGTTGGAGATGACAACCCTGAGACTGAGCCCCTCATTAGGCTCCAACACAGTGTCTGCTTGTCCCTCTCCCTCTGCTCCTCCTTGCCCCCCTCCCCCACTTGCACACGGTCTTTTTCTCTCTTTCTCTCAAATGAATAAATAAATACAATCTTAAAGTTTGGGGTGCTTTAGAATTGCTAAGGAGAACCCATTTTAAATCACGGATCAACTATTAAAATGATAAACTTAGAGCAAAACAAGAAGTACCTTCAATACCCAGTGATAAAAACAGTGGGACAATATCCCTTATTGGTGATGAGTGTCCTCACCAGGGATTTACTGACACCATGTTTTGAGGTGCTCCTCTCTGCCAGCACCCCAGCAGTATTGCAAAGAGCAAGGAGCTTCGGTGGCAAATACCTTCCTCCTCCTTTGAATTCCTGTTTCCCCAGCCCCCTCCCTTGGCTTCTTGCTACTAAATGAGACGAATTAATTGTTCTATAATTATTTCATTGTCGGGGTCTGTGCCACATGTTTTACAGTCACCATCTCATTTAACCCTCACAACAACCCGATGAGCTAAGTAGGCACTTTTATCACCATTTTACCAGGAACAACAGCTCAGCAATGTTGCTCAAGGGCCTGAGTGCTGGGGAGGGAGGGGTGCTAGGGTCTTACCACCATCAGGCAGCCACAAAGGGTAAGTGCCTTGCAGACAGTTTCCATTCCTGCTGGATCCTATAACCGTTGATGAAATGTATTTTCATTCTGTCCCCACTGGTTAGGAAAAATAACTCACGTGAATTGCATAGCATGCGAATTGCACTACCCAGCCGTGGTTTTAGAATGAGCTCTTGGGGAGTATCTCTGGCCACCCCATTTTCCTTCCATTTCCTAAAGCCATTAGAAACCTGCGCTTGCCTTGTTCGGGCTTCTCTTCCAGACCAGTAAAGCTGCACCTCTTGGTCAGAGCACCGAGTCAGGCCCGGTGAATGAAATTGCTATCAAATAATGAAGACCTTTGGGGCGCCTGGGTGGCTCAGTCGGTGAAGCGTCTGCCTTTGGCTCAGGTCATGATCCCAGGGTCTTGGGATCAAGCCCCGCATTGGGCTCCTTGCTTAGCTGGGAGCCTGCTTCTCTTTCTCCCTATGTCTGCTCCTCCCCCTGCTTGTGCACTGGCTCGCTCTGGCAAATAAATACATAAATCTTTAAAAAGAAATAATGAAGACCTTTGCTCTGCTGTAAAACTTCACTGATGTAGAAACAGAACCTTGTAATAACTAACTTGCTAATAAGTCGTACTGAAGGGCATGCTCTTGCCTTTTAGAAATCAGACCAGTTCACTGCCATCCATTGATGTGAATGGAAGTTACTAGAACCCACAGAGCATCCCTCTGTGCTTAATTTGTAGTCTTTTCCACATTTTGATACCTTTGAGCATTATGGTTTTGGGCTTCCCCAGATGCAGAAAGCGCTGCTTCTGGATCTTCCCTTGCATGCATCCTGTGGTTCTGGAGATGAGATACCTGCGCACAGAGTCATCCTTTTTCCACCAAAACATTATGGAGGAAAAATTAAGGCGGAATGGAAAAATGGGAGCCTCTTTGATATCGGTACTTTGGATGCTTCAAAGTTGAGGGTGTTGTAGATCGCTATAATCATTTAATTGTTGATGTTGATTCTACTCTTGTATTCGAGATGAGATCTGAGTTGGCAGTTTGGGGACTTTTACCACCTGCTGGTCCCCTCAAATAATAAAGACAGGGAGTTAAGAACTAACCTCTGGTTTGTGCCTTGAGGTTTATTTAGTAAAAGACGCTGGAGGGCGGGGTGTTAGGCGGTCCATGTTCCTTTGAGTTGTGCCGAATGCTTGTTTATTTGGGTTCCATCATCTGTGAGCTAACGCACATGGCCCCACTCCCTTCCTCTTGACCGGGACCTCTAGACATCAAAGTAACCGGCATCCGTGTTTTAAAGCGATAGAAATGTATTGGATCCCAGTTTCCAGCCCTCTTTTCCCAGTCCAGCTGTCTTGAGTCTCCCGTGGCCTGAACACTAAGCAGGTAAAGACCTATCAGTGCTGTCTCAGTATTGGGGGCTTCCCCAGTGTCGTCTTTGTAGTCATCCAGATGTTTGTTTTTTCAGGAGCCCTGAGACAGAGGTTTCTCATTCTTGTCCAGTTAACTCTTTTAGAACCTTTCTGCCTGGAAATTTTTCTTTGCGTTTCAGTTCAAAAAACTATGTCTGTAATTTAAGCTCATTTACCCTACTGAGCCCGAGAACAGATGGCTTATCACGTAGCCTTCCTTAACGTCCCCCGTTAAGCCCTCTTATTATTCTTTCACTGAAATTAAATAGAAATCTCTCCTTTTCTTCAGGGTTCTTTACTCCTTTGCTCCTCAGAGTGTGGTCCTCAGACCAGCAACACTGGGGTCCCCTGGTGGCAGGTTAGACATGCAGAATCATGGGCCCTACCACAAACCTCAAGAATCACAATGTGCATTTTAACCAAACCCTCAAGAGATCCTAAGCACATTCAAGTTTGAGAAGCTCTGCTTTATTTTATCCCTTTGTAGCTTAGTTATTATTTCCTCTGTACTTTTCTCTGGCATGCCTGAAGCATAGAGACCAGTGGTCTTGTAATAAGAGCAAATACCTAATACTTATCTGACTCAAATCCCTATTAATGTAATACCTATGATATTATAATAATTTTGAACTAAATTGATGTGTATTTTTCATTTGTAATAAATTGGTAGTCTTCAGAGACTTTGGGGGGTCTTTTTTTGCTTTATGTTTGCCCTTTTTACCTACTGGACGTCTCCATTGTATAGCTGAACGACTTTGCTAAGAATCTGGCTTTGCATTTATATTGGGTACCACCTTGTTTTTCCTCTTTGGGGGATCTTTTTTTAGGGGGGCTCTTTTCTTTTCTGTATAATTGGGCTATTAAGATTTTAATGACTCATGACTAGAAAGAGTACTGTTGGAGGTGAAAAGACCCCAAATCTTACCTCAGTGCTGCTCTTCACCAGTTTCCTGGGCTTATGATTCTAACTCTTAACAATAACCATATGATCCGGGAAGTCCCCATAATACCGGGTATAGGACTACTTCGATTGTTCTGTTTGTATTAATCCAAGAACCCTGTCTACGATGACTTGGTCACACAGTGGAAGTCACCTGGTAAAAAGGGAATGGAGCCTCTAAAACAAAAGTTGGAATAATTACTCACATCCAGATGTATATTTTGGTTAGTCCTTATACTCCCCTTCCCACCAGGTTATTTACTTATGTCAAATGGTTCTCAAGTCACCTTCCTGTTGATTCCTTCTAGCCATGCATTAAGAGGGGGGACATTAGCAAGGATATGGCTGCTCTTAATCCTTGCACCTCCCTCTGGAAGCCTCTGGGAAGGCCTTTGTTTCTACTGGACGTTCTATGGGGAGGATCCAGCATAAAGATATGTGTGAAGTCAGTGGCTGTGTTCAGAGGCTGTTTGGTGCTGCTGATGGCCGAGAGTGAGGAGAGCTCAGGGTGGAAGGACAGGAAGGAAGAGAGGCATATCTTAAGAATGAGATTTGACGTGGACGCTTACGCAGTCATGCTCTTCCTTACACTGTTCAGGAAGGAAAGTGGGAGTAGCTAAACGAAGAGGTAGACCATTGCCCATTTGCAACATGGTTTTATGGGAAAAACATAAGGCAGTTTTTGAGCAGAATTAAGCAAAGTGCCTCAAAGGGATGTTAATTCAATGTTAATTATAGCCTGTCGCTTTTGGGTAGTAATGGTGAAATTGTGTGGTTGGGTTTTACTCTGAAGGCATTGTGTCAGCTTCAGAGGCCACAGTGTGGAAAGAATAGAAGCTATTGTTTTCTTTATGAACTTCGGCACCACAGTAGCTTCTGTGGCATTATTTCAGGAGGATATGTTCTTCTTACCATTACCTTCGGGTTCCATCGGAAAAGCCTCATACCTAACCACCTGGAAATCAACTTGTTCTTTCTGGTCACTGTCTAAGTCTTAGAATTTGGAACGCTGTGTACTCTCATCGATGATGGTCTATGTCCCCTGCCCCTCACCCAGCTCTTTTTCAAGCTTAAAGTTTTAGGGAAAACAGACCTGAAAAGTATCGTCCTGGAAAGACATCTTAGAAACAGCAGCTGAAATTTCCATCTTTCTAACTTTGACTTTTTTTGTAATAAATCATCTTCCAAGGTATTTATTTCATAAAGTAAAAAAAAAATCTCTAGGAAATACTATTCTGACTTGGGAGTCGCCTCTTAGCAAAGTTAGTGGATTTATTTTAAAAAGTTGACTAATTCTGGAACAGAAGGGACCTAATTCTTAACTTCCTTTTACTCCCAGTTATTTCAGGACAATGAGCGTGACTAATGGTCACAAATACCAAAAGGAAAGTTCTCTTCTTTCTCACCGAGTTTTACAAATGATTGTGAGGACTAGATATTTTCTCCATTTCGTTAAATTGTGGAGGCAAAGCAAGGTCAAGTGACTTGTCCAAGACCATCCACAAAGTACGGGCTCAGTTGGATGAGATACAAGCCTGGGCATGATACAGGGTATCTCCTCTTGGGGTTGATCTTTATGTCATGGTCATGGAGGTGGCGCAGCGTCACACCTGCTAGTCTTCCCCAGACTCTGTTACTTTGGCCTCCACAGTGCCTGATACTCTACCTTCTTTAGTCATTGCTTTTGCATTGCCCCCAGACATTCTTGTGTTCCTTTGGAGGAGGAACGTATGGAAACATGGGCCCGGGCTGGTTAATCCGATCAGCTGTCTTCTAGCGGAAGAGGGAGGGAATGGGATGCAGGTGAACTAAGCTTCCAGCAGTGATGAATTGGGAAAGGCTGAGATCATGGACACACCCACTGGGATTCTGAAGCGTGGAGTCGTAAACAAAGCAAGGCCTTGGAACAGGAACGTACCTCATCCTTCATTCTGTTCCATAGAACCGGTGTGGACCCCAGCAACGGGTAACAGGTGCATTTGGTGGCTTCGGCAACAGTTCTAGAGCATGGTGTCTCAGCCTCAGAACTAATGACACGGTTCTTTGCTACTGGTGGCCATCCTGTGTGTTGTGGGAGGTTTCGTAGTCCTGGCCTCCACCCCCTAGATGCCAACAGCTTCTCCCCCACCTCATCCTAACCCCAGTTGCGACAACCAAAAATGTTTCCAGGCTTTTCCAAATAGCTCTTGCAGGGAGAAATTATTCCTGCCCACCCAAACTGAGAACCAGAGATTTAGTGAAATGCTTGGAGGCTAGAAGGTCTCTGCAGAGAAAAGTGGTTTAGCCCCACGAGTGTGTTTCAGGCAGAGTCCTGGCACACCAGTGGGCCTGAGGATCACCTTCACAGATCTCCCTTCTATCTCCCCTGGGGCTGCGATCTCCTCAGGGTCACTGATACATTTTTTTTTAAGAATTATTTTTTTATTTGAAAGAGAGAGCACGTGCAGGTGGGCGTGGGCGGGGAGGGAGGAGCAGAGGGAGAGGGAGAAACAGACTCTGTGCTGAGCATGGAGCCTGACGTGGGGCTCGATCCCAAGATCCTGAGATCATGACCTGAGCCAAAATCAAGAGTCAGATGCTCACCAGACTGAGCCGCCCCTGATAAATACCCTTAATAAGGATCTTTTCAAGTTGCCACTACCTCGTAATTAAGAATTTGGCACCCCTGCCTTCAGGAGGCCTCTGTTCAACCAGGCTCAGGGCCTGATGCGGTTCAGTTCAGCTTGCTGTCGCAGGGAACGACTCAGCAGACGCTACTGAGACGCTACGCTCCAAATTAAAAAGCAAAAGGCCGAGATGTCAGATAATGGGGGAAAGCAAGGGGAACAAGAGCAAAGTGGAAGTGAGACTTGAGAGATGAAAGCAAAGGCCCACAAACTCTGGGGTCAGTGGGTTGAAAGGTCAGCCGCTCCTTGTCAACTGGAAGAATTTTGCCTCTTTATCCTGGACAATAGAGAAGTGTTTGCAGTCACTTAGAAATCTGCACCATTGTCTGCTTCAAAGACCTTTGAGATGCAAGCAATGTATACATTATCAATTATTTCAGATTATCTTTCCAGTTTTTCCTCCCTCCTCTTCCAGCTGCCAACCATTAGACGTGTGCATCTGGCAGCAATTTCGGTTTTTCGTCAAGTAAGTCAGGCAGCGTTGACTGGCTGTGTCACACTCCTGTTCAATTCCTTCAGATCAAGACTGGGGACAAGAATTTGGAAACAAAAGCCATCCATTTCCTCCCCCAACAATTAGAAACATGCTTAAGAACCTGGAAATAGTGCAGAAGAATCTCACTGAACATCCATTTAAGCCTATTCATGAGAATTCTTTGTGAATCCTTTCATGGAGCATTATAAGTCTTTTCATTAGACTTATAATGAAGTCTAGAAAGCCTGAAGCCCCAGCTTAGAAAGGGTGGGGGCTTCAGGCTTCTAATTTCTTCTGAGAAAGCACTAGAAGTGGGCTTTCAGCAGTGTTTCTGTAGATAGCATTAATTTAGGATCCGCTCAAAGATACGCTAATGCTATCTGTCCTAATATTTAACCTCTGCTGTTCCCCGTGTAGGTAGACAGGTCTTTGTCTAAAAGCCTATCCTAGGGTCTTATTTTTAGCTTCACCACTATTACTTTTACCTTTTCTTTTTGTTCTGGCGCGTCCTCCATACCACCTCATGTCTCAAATAATTTTGTCTCCCTTCCCAAGCAAGACACATCCTGATCTTGGTTGGCTTCAGCCTCAGCCCTCGGCTCTGGCATCTGGCCTGTGGACTCATTGTTGCTTGTTATTTCCACCAATGCATTTGTGGTTGGTGTGTGTTTTCAGGTATCAGGAGAAAATTGGAGAGCCAGGGATACCTAGTTCTTAATAAGAATTCTTCATTAAGAGCTAATGTTTGAGGGCTCATTGTGTGTCAGGCACTACGATGAGAACTTTTCATGTATTACCTCATTTTACCTCAAGGGCTAACCCTGTGAAATGGGTACTGTTCTCCCCGTGTTACAGATGAACACATTGAGATTTA
This sequence comes from Vulpes vulpes, assembly GCF_048418805.1. NCBI lineage: Eukaryota > Metazoa > Chordata > Mammalia > Carnivora > Canidae > Vulpes > Vulpes vulpes. The sequence goes on from NC_132788.1 coordinate 12,075,143, forward strand.
AGAGAGCAAATGACTTGCCCAAATCACAGAAGAATGAGAGGAGATTATGTAAGTGGTCTTAGTCTCCTTTTAAATTTTAACTTGGAAGTAAGTTTTGAGTTAAAATTGGTCAGTCTTTAAAAGCATAACAGTGAGGTGCCTGGGTGGCTAAGTCAGTTAAGTGACTGCCTTTGGCTTGGGTCATGATCCCCGGGTCTTGGGGGTCAAGTCTCCTTGCTCAACAGAGAGTCTGCTTCTCTCTTTCTCTCTCAAATAAATAAATAAATAAATGCATAACAGCTATGCGTTAGGAACATCCTCTTCCTCAAAGTGACCTTTTTTTTTTTTTCTTAAAGATTTTATTTGTTTATTCATGAGAGACACAGAGAAAGAGTCAGAGACATAGGCAGAGGGAGAGGGAGAAGCAGGCTCCGTGCGGGGAGCCCATGCAGGATTTGATCCCAGGACTCTGGGATCATGACCTGAGCCGAAGACAGATGCTCAACCGCTGAGCCACCCAGGTGCCCCTCAAAGTAACCTTTTGTGGAATGAATTCCCTAAATTACATTTTAGGATTCAGAATTCCATACAGGTTACTCCTCAGGTAGTGGCAACTCAAGGGAAGCACACGTTGGTTGCATTACTTTATTGCAAGCAGTGTTACAACTTCTCCTGAACATAATCCAGTTACGTAGAGGTCCCACCTGGGGGACCTTCTGTAGCCTAGGGTGGATGGGACAGTTTTTTCCATCCTTTGAACATTGACTTTTAAGACTAGCTTTCATAACTCAGAAACCTTTATGACTTGCATTTCTTTAACAAGAATTCTTAAGTTAAAACAACTTACACTTGAGCACTGAATACGTTTGAAACATGCTGCCCTGTGCTTCTGTAATGATGACCAGTTTCGATTGGTTTCATTCATCCTTCGACAGTTTTCATTCATCACTTAGACCCCAGAAATAGCGACCACAGCCCACTTAGCTTTGAAGACTCAGGATTAAATTCTTCCCTGCAGGTTGCTCTTAGCCTCCTCAAAGCAAAGAGGAAGACAAAGGGTAAAACCTTTGTGTTTGTGATTTATGAAGATGACCTCCAGTTGATGTTGATTAGATGTGTGCAGTAGGGAAAGCCTACTGAGCTTGACCTTGCTGGGAGCAGTTGGGAATGGCCCTGCCCTCCGTTAGGCCCGTCTCATGACCAGAATACCTACAGAGGATCAGGGCCACACAGCCGAGGTACCTCGTGGTTCCTTTTAAAGATGCCTGTTCAGTTCAGTACATTTTTCTTGCATTACCAAATTCTTCCATAAAGTCAACCGCAACCCATATTATCGGGGACTCCGGCTAAAACTTGTGGTGAGTAGGAAGTAGATTAAACACAGGTTTTCCCTTTTCTCCGGCTGCCAAGAGTGATGTCAGTGGTGTTAATGATCCTTACCTCAGCCCGCTGCAGACCCTGTGTGAACGCTTGTTCTGTGCTCTGGTTCCTAGGCTATTACGGAAAAGCTGCTGATGCTTGATAAGAGACAATTGGGTAGTCAGACAATTCCTCAAATGTAAAATCAGGCCCTTGCTTTCTTGAAGCAATTTCTGATATGACTCTGGGGAGAGTGCAGAGAATGCAAAATCTATTTAGTGTTTAGCAGAAAAATTAAAGCAGTACGACCGGGCTGAGCCCACTTGATTCCCTTTTGCCTAATTACAGAAGTGGTATTGCAAACACTTTTTTTTTTTTTTTTTTTTTTACCATCTCTGCACCACATTGTAAACTAAGTTGTGATTTTAATTTAAGTCTACTGGTTTGTATCAAAGCCAGACCAATAAAACCTATATCCTGTATTTCTGAACACCAAAAAAAAACCAAACAAACAAAACAACAAACTGATGTGAAATGACAATAAAAACTATAAACCTCAGAACTGGAATTTAATTCCTGGGGGAGAGTAGCATATCCTGCAGAAATAGCCCCCATGAAAGCAGAAGAAAGACTTGACTTTTATGACTTGCTTTCTCAGGTAGGGAAGAAGGTATCCTATTACTTTGATGTCTTCAAGCAACAGGTTTTTTTTTTTTTGGTTGAGCTCCGTTAAAATTAAAGCTTCCTGCCCCACATTATGTGGTCTGACTCGTAATGTAGATGGACTATTTTTCTGAGTTCCCCTACCTTTTTTTTTTAATTTTTTAAAATTTTTATTTATTTATGATAGTCACAGAGAGAGAGAGAGAGGCAGAGACACAGGCAGAGGGAGAAGCAGGCTCCATGCAGGGAGCCTGATGTGGGACTCGATCCCAGGACTCCAGGATCATGCTCTGGGCTGAAGGCAGGGGCTAAACCGCTGCGCCACCCAGGGATCCCTGAGTTCCCCTACCTTGACTGTCACATACGTGTCCCGCATTCTAATTTTGGTAGAAGACAGATTTTAGACATTTTGGGTTACACTGTGGGGGGTGGGAGGTGGGGAAAGGGCTCTTATCTCTTGCTTTATCAGCATGCTCTCTATTAATTACAAGAATGGGAAATAACTGAAATGACCAAGATTGGGAAGTAACTGAAATGACTATTCTGCAGCTTAGAAGATTTCTGAATGCTTAGTCAGATTGCCTTAATTAATATACCTTATTTTTAAAAAAATATTTTTAAGTCATCTCCACACCCAATGCGGGGCTCGAACTTAGAACCCCCAAGATCAAGAGTCACATGCTCCACCGACTGAGCCAGCCAGGCCCCCGCTGTGTGTTGCTGTTGCTTTCATCTGGCTTCCCCATAAATCTCTAACCCTCTGGAAAAGTGTCCCAGTCCAGCCCCTGTCCCATGTGGCTGACCACCCCTGGACCACAGCGCAGGCTCCAGGCTGGGCGGCCAGCTCCCAGGTCAGCCCCTCTCTTCTTTTCATGATACAGGTGCCTTTCTTCCCCAGGGGGTCTCCCAAAGTCACCAGCCCCACCAGAAGGACGTTCACTGGGACAAAAGGGGAACTGGAGCCCGGGTGGCCTCTCACACGTTGGCAGGCGTCCCCAGATGCTCCTCCCTGGCAGCCCTGCGTGCTCCCAGGCCCAGCCAGCGACCTTGTCATCTTCACCGCCCCCCCCCCCCCCCCGGGCCCATGTGACTCGCACCAGGCAAAAGTGCTCTTTAAGCAGCTCCGTTAAAGCCCTGGCCCGGCCACTTACCCTTCGCCTTTTAAGACCACGAAACCAAGTCTTTCCAGCCCTGTTCTGGCCTATTTTCAAAGATGTTGGTTTCCTTTCTTTAGCTTCTTGTCAACATAAAGGAGCAAATGTCTTGTGGTCTTACCTCTCATTTTAATTCTTTAGTTCCATCCTACCTTGATTTTTCTTTTTTTTTTTTTTAAGATTTTATTTATTTATTCCTGAAAGACACAGATAGAGAGGCAGAGACACAGGCAGAGGGAGAAGCAGGCTCCATGCAGGGAGCCCAATGTGGGACTCGATCCTAGGACCCCAGGATCATGACCTGAGCTGAAGGCAGATGCTCAACCACTGAGCCACCCAGGTGTCCCTACATTGATTTTTCTTTTCTCCTTCTTTCTTTCCTTCCTTTTTTAAAAAAATTATTTATTTACTTGAGAGAGAGCACAAGTAGAGGGGGTGGCAGGCAGAGGGAGAGGGAGAAGCAGGCTACCCACCAAGCACAAAGCCTAGTGCAGGGCTTGATCCCAGGACCCCGGGATCATGACCTGAGCCGAAGGCAGATGCTTAACCTACTGAGCCACCCAGGATCCCCATCTTCCTCCCTCTCTCCCTCCATCCCTCTCTCTTTTTCTCTCTCTCCCTCCTTCCCTCCCTCCACTTAGGTCTGTCCTTTGCCAAGGTCTCATCCTGTACTGACACTTCCCAGGTCTACCTTGTAAAGAGTAGAAAGATTCTCCCTGTGTCCCGAGCTTGAAGTCCTCCAGAATTAGCTTTTCTTCTCTTTTCCCTTGGGTGATTACCATAGCTAACAGGACAGCAGGACAGGGCTGATAATTCTGGGTCCTCCCTAAATGCTTCCATCCACCGCCCTAGTTGGTAGAACCAAATTCTAAGCCAGGAAATTTCTCTAATAAGGGTTTCACAGCCCATCAAATGGGACAGTGGCCTCCTTTGTCCATCGGAGATGGAGTAGTGTGGATGTTAAAAGGCAGCGCCCCTATACACTCCCAGAACTATGAGTCTGTGTAACACTGATAGGGGTTGTTTTTCTGTTTTTTTGTTTTGTTTTGTTTTGTTTTTGTTTTTTCAATTTACTGGTCTGTTTGGCAGAATCAGGTAGGCTTAAAACCAGGATACTTTTGCAGTGTTTTATAAGGTGCCTTATTAATGTGTAAGCATTCTGGAAGACTTGATCTTCTCTAACTGAGTGGTAGTGTGAATTATTGCATCAGCATCAACCAGGTGGCTAAAGAAATGAATTGCGGTCACGGTAGTGCTGTGCAGTTGAATATAATTGTGTCAAATGAGAAATCAACAGGCTTGGGAAGACAAGCTCGAGAGAGGGGTCGCAGGTGCTACGTTCAGCATCCTGCTGGGATGCTGATCATGGGTCATGATCCTGGGGTCCTAGGATCGAGTCCCACATTGGGCTCCCTGCATGGAGCCTGCTTCTCCCTCTGCCTGTGTCTCTGCCTCTCTATCTGTGTCTTTCAGGAATAAATAAATAAAATCTTAAAGAAAAAAAAAAAGAAAAATCAAGGTAGGATGGAACTAAAGAATTAAAATGAGAAGTAAGACCACAATACATTTGCTCCTTTACATTTGCTGGGTGTGGAGCTCCACACTGCACCCCCCATTTCGCTCTTTATTTCCAGCCAAAGGGAACTCGTTTCTCTTATGGGAGGAATCCTCCCCCCTGTTCTTCTAACTGCTCGGCCTGTGCCATTTCCTGAAGGACTTGGACTTTTGGACATCAAAGCCAAGCCAGAGGCTTTTTCTACTTTCAAACTGCCATATTCCTCCCCAAAAACATGAATTGGAAGGAGGGAAAGGGACAGCATACCAAGAAGGTTTAAAAGTTGGTTAAGAGGGACATCTGGGTGGCTCAGTGGTTGAGCATCTGCCTTTGGCTCAGGGCGTGATCCTGGGGTCCTGGGATCGAGTCCCACATCAGGTTCCCCGCAGGGAGCCTGCTTCTCCCTCTGCCTGTGTCTCTGCCTCTCTCTCTGTGTCTCTCATGAATAAATAAATAAAATCTTAAAAAGAAAAAAGTTGGTTAGCATTTCAAATATCTTCTCATCACAGTTATTTTAAGAATGGGAAAAAAATCTAAATATGATGGAAATGTGATTTTCCTGTCCTATTGAAACATTTGTGATATCGAATGCAGAATTTTAAATGTTTAAGTCCTTTAAGCATATAGTGGATTTAGAACCACAGCTGAATCGTGGCTTTCCCTGGGTGACAAGAATTCAAGAAATGTTTATTCCTTCTTTACATTTTCCTGTGGTGCATAAAATTTCTATATTATAGTCAAGAATTTTTTTTTGACTCACAGCTGTTTATTTTAAGTGAAAGAGAAATGTGCTGTTTTGACACATTTCTTTAAGTGGAGGAATTTATTTATACAAATTTTTCTAGTTGAATCTACAATATAAGATTTCAAACAATGGTCTCCATTGAAAAAAAGTCATTACGATAGTCATTTTTTTTTTTCAATCATAGTCGGGTGAGGAAGAGTTACTTTCTGGCTACATTTTGGTATATGAAAATAGCCAAGGAACTTCTATTTTACTCCTGTTTCCTTAGTAGAAGTAGAAACTGCTGGTAATGCTTTGACTACGTATTTATAACTGTGTTGCACTTGACTCAACAAATTGGCAGGTTTCGAGCCATTTGAATACAAGATAAAAATGTTAGTCGATGGGTTGGGCCAAAAATTCATTGTTGAAAGGATATGGGTCCTTCATTGTACACTATCATAACCTTATGCTGTTCTCAGCTGCTTTATAGTGCAGCCTGGTCAATAGGCTGAGTGTGAAAGGGAGCAGAAGCTTTCTCTGTTTTTCAGCTCTCCGTAGGCATAGTTTAAGTGGGTCGAGGCCAGAAGATGTAAATTCCTATTGGATGCAATAATGCAGTAATCCATAGGTCTCCAGTAGCATCGCTCAAGTGTTGACTTATTTGATAATGCTTTAAAAATTACATTTTTCATTACTGGCAATAGGATTAGGTGGGTTTTATCTTACACGAAGACACACGGAAGGGGACAAGAGATGCTGGTGTGGTGATGAAATTTTGTCAAAAAGTAATTTCCTGCTGCTAAATCTCGTGACAGGTGCAGCGTCTTTCTGGGTCCAGGAGTTACTCCCCAGTGAGGTAACCAGAGAGGATGTATCCTAGGAACATCACCATTTGATATTTGCCCAGCTCTAATCCGAGGAAATATTTTGCTTCTTTTGTTTCCACTTCATGGGTGTTACAAATGAGTTTTTGTATTTGTATTTGTAAAACATCGTTGAAATATTTGCCTCCTATGGTTGGTGTGAGTCAGTCCGGGTTGTATATAAAGAGCATCGAACATACCTATACCGGTGTCTTCCCTTGTACTGCTTGTTACAGTCCTTATCACTGCCTTCTCATTTGTCACAGATGTTTCTTGAATTGACTGACTGTGGGAGCCCAGTACGGGTATTGGTTTTTTAAAAACATGCTCCCAAAATGTCTGATATACATGTTGGCCTTTCTTCAAGTGAGTTGCTTTGGTGAAGATCACCCTTCTTGACTGCAGTTCCGGAGAGGCTGGGATCAAGGCAAATGAACTTTAGTCCCATGAACATCCACTGAGGTCTGTCTATAATGTCCTCAGGGTTCATTTCCATCAAAACTCAGCAGGGCAATTGCGAACAGCTGTGTTTTGGGAACTTTAGTTTTGGGGTCTTTGGCTTTCTGTAAGGCCTCACTGGGGAACCGTTACCTGGCTTGATCAGCCCCTTCTTTCACCATGTTTGGGTCTCAAGGCTTTTTGGCCATCTCCGAGGATCAAAGGTGCCCTTAGAGGGCTGAGACTGGCTGCTCTAGAGACCATTCCAAAGAATATGCCCAAGGCTGAGAAGGCCATCGCCGGAAAGAAATGAGAACTTGAGGAAGCATTCCAGAAATGCTTCCAACAATGGCTGCATGATTGGCATAGCTGTGCAGACCTCAAAGTGGCTGCAGTGAAGGGCCAGTCTCACTCAGGGGTGGCTGTTAAATATCCGTATCATTTGCTCACGAGCTAAGTTTTCTGTACGTACACACAGAAACACAGACACACATACACACGTACACACACACACACACACACTCACACCCTTGAACGAAGATAAACAGATGTGAACTTCAGACTTTCCCTTGAAGTTTTTCCGGGCCTCTGCGGCCTGTTTATTGAGTCTGTACCCAGCCCCTCCCCGTCAGCATAACCTCCCTCATTCCTTGTTTTCACTTTTTCAGAGATCCCCAAGGTGATGGCACCAGTAGGTAAGCATTAGTGCCTGAGACATGTGCTGATCAGGGTTTATGATAAAGGACTTTGAAAGGTAGAGTGCTGAGACTTTAGAGGGCAAGTTTATGGTGCAATTGATGGATCCTTTTATTTCCTGCTCTTTGAACATACATACTTGTGGGAAATTACAGGGAGGGGTTCAGCGTGGCCCAAAGCAATAGACTTCAGCATCTGGCGAAGCCAGAGTGTTTTCCCTCCTCAGGGAGGCCCCCAATCTCTGCCCCCCAACTGCATCCGTGCAGGTTGGCACATGTGACAACAAAACTGGATACAGTTTATTCCTGGGCAGAGCTATTCATTCCGCCTGTCCTGGATGTGAGCCAGGTGTAAAATGAAAAGCAGACCGTGTGCCCTCTGCTCCCCCCACTCCCCCCCACCCATTTTCTATAAATGAGCAAGCAGTTCGTTTGTTTGTTGCAAGTGTTTTAATAAAAGTGTGGCCTTCCCACTTCATTTTGGGACCAGAGCTGTGAAGCCGTGCTAAGCGGTGTCTAGATATTCTTGTAGGAACATTCTGATAGATTGCAGTGTGAGTTCAGGAGAAACTTGAAGGTAAACAAGAGATCTGGAGAACGGTCTCCCGGGTGTTTGAAGGGATGGGTTTTCCTTTCACTCGTAGGAACCACGCGAAGTAAGTCCTGTTTCTCTGGCAATCAAAGGGATAAATAAGCCTGGGGTCCTTTTGTGTTGGAACATTGGTGTCTCCATGGAAAGTCTTTACTTGTATATAGAAAAACAGACTGTTTACCTGTTTTAGGGGTGGAGTCAATATTATAAAAACAGCAACAGAAATCTCATAAAACTAGAGTCCACGTTGAGTAAATTGCAGCTTACCTGAAATCCAAATAGTGAATGGTGACTTGTCCCAGCCATATTCTCCTTCAAGAGAAGAGAGAGGAAAACAGTTACGTTGGTCAGCATGTCCATTGGATGAATTGTAGAGTCTGTTCCTCTCCTTGTGGCTGGCGGGGGTTATCACTACTGTATCTACTACATCTGGGCGCATCATGAAACGTGTCCTGTTGTCCCTGTTCTTAGATAAAGATACCTGAGCCTTTCGTTCGAGATTCTTCACCCTCTGTCCCAGCTACATTTGCAGATTTACCTTCTTCGACCCCTTTTCACGTACCTTGGGACCCAACCCAACAACCCAACACAACCCTTTCGCTTGGCCTGCCTTTGGCCATCCTTCTTCCCCGGGCCTTGTTTTATGGGATCTGGGCTTGTGTCCCTTTGATTCCTTCCACTTACATTTAGCGAGTACTTAACTATGCACTAGCCCTTGTGCTAGGCTCTGGGGATGCAACCCTGAGGCAACAAAGATGCGATCCCATTTCCATATCCCCAAACTATTCCTTTTCTTCCAGACCAAGGTGAACGTGTCAGTGAGGTATTTCCTTTCTCTTCCCAGCTAGAAGCATCTTTCCCTCCCTCCCTGCAGGGAAAGAGTCTTTCCTGTCCATCTGCCGTGGGATTTACTCCCTTTTTCCTTTGCATTCTCTGTTCATGAACGGAGCTTACCTTCCTTGCCCGACTTTCTAGAAAGCAGGGCCTGTAGCACAATTCAGCTTCACGTTCTCCATAGTGTTTAATGCAACCAGTTACCCGTTTGGCAATATTTATTATCTACTCTGTGCCACATACTGTTCAGGACATTCTGTAAGTACTGGCATTTTATAGATAACTTTGGAATGCATGAAAAATGTGGGCCTCAGAAGGACTGTCTGATGTTAATGCTAGAGAGCAAAAGAGGGCTGAGGTTGAAAAAGGTGTCTCCTCTTTGCAAGGGAATGGGTAATGCCCCATGAGGTCTGCTTTCTGGAATCACATAGAAGCAATGTGCTTCTGCCAGAATAACATTTCTATTAGATCTAAATCAGAATCCCTTTCTTTTTTAATTTAATGATTAACTACGTCTGTTTCACCTGGGCCTCCTTTTGCATCAAAAATCCTCATGTCAAGCAACGTCACGTTACAAAGTGATTTCAGATTTTGTAATATTAGGGCTCGCGACTTCAAATTCTAAAACCTGCAGTTGACTTTAAACCAAAAGAAGTTGAAGCGTAGCCTGACCATAACCTGCTTACCAGATTTTACAGTCCTCTTTACATGACAACTATAACTTACATTTTTGTTTTGATCCTAAGAACATCAAAGTGTTTTGCGTGTTTGTGTTACTGAACTCTGAAACCTCCAAATCACATCGATCTGTTGACTGATTTAATATTGACTATTTTGAGTTTATATTTGCTTTAGACTCTTGCATTTTGAAAGGGGGGAAAAAGTTAAATACAGTTTGTTGATTTTATTTAAGTACACAGTACTGTTTGTGCCTGTAACTTCCGCTTATCTGATATTGCCTCTTTTTTAAAGAAAAAAAAAAAACTCAGAAACTGATGGAGCATGCATTTTGAGAAGCCTGTGGTGATGAACCCTTTCGTTTTCCTTTTCAGAATGAAGACCTGAATGACCTCAGCAAATCCTCCCTTTACTCATGGGTACCCAGACTCTGAATATTTCATGATTCACAACCAGGACCTCACATCTTTCTCCTCAGTAGATGGTACGATGCATCCATTTCAGTTTGTTTACTTTCTACAATCCTCAGGAGTTCCTTGACTGAACTGCACGTACTATATTGTGCCAAGCAAAAAAGCACTGTGACACCAGAACAATGAGTCTGCATAAACTTCATCTTCAACCTTAAGGACTTAGCTGGCCACGTGAGCTGATGTGCCCACCACCATGCCACGAGAGAATGGGTTTACTCTCATTGCATTTGCAAGATCCATTTCATCTGCTGCTGAAACTGTGTACGACAAAGCATCGTTGTAAATTATTTCATACAAAACTGTTCGCGTTGGGTGGAGAGAGTATTAAATATTTAACATAGGTTTTGATTTATATGTGTAATTTTTTTAATTAAAATGTAACTTTTCTTACAGCACATCTTTTTTTTGGATGTGGAACTGAGGTATACAATGTTCTGTTGTAAAGAGTGGAGCAAATACTTAAAACAAGGCTAACAAGAGTAGAATAGGGTACGATCCTTGTTTTAAGGTTGTAATTCAGAAAAATAATATAATAAGAATCATAGTGCCATTAGATGGTTCTCAATTGTATAGTTATATTTGCGGATACTATCTCTTGTAATATAGCCCTGATGTTGAGCTGAGATCCTTACAAGAATTGATCTTAATTTTGTATTTTTCCTGTAAGGCAATAGGCCACGTTAATTAAACTGAAGAAAGATATATTCTACTGGGTATTTTCAAGTGTCAGCTTAAAATTGGCAATTGAATGGAAGCAAAATTACAGGCAAGTGAAATCAAAGTCTTCCATTGTATATACTGTAAAGAGGAGGAGACTTGGGTGATCCCTTTAAATCAAAAGCTCTCTTTGGAATGAACAATGTGGGTGTTTGTAAATTCTGGAAATTTCTTTCTATTCATAATAAACTAGAGACTGTTGATCTTTTCTTCTCCCCCTCCCCCCACTTTTGTAAGCTTCCTGCTCCATGGCTACCAGTTTTTTTCCGTGCACACATTAGGATATTTTATTTATTTCTGGCATTGTTTCGAGAAAGGTGGTAAGACAAGTGAGTACTTGTCTCTAATTTCCAAGCAGAAGTTAAAATTCCAGAAGAATGGTTTTTATCATGACCAGGGCTACATGTCACTTTCCGCAAGACCCTTATCTCTTATTTTCTGAGAACATCCCGTGTTACAATGTTTGACTGAATGTAGTTGGTCCCATTTGCCCTGGTCGGTGCGGGCCTCTTAGTGATTAGTTAATAAAACCCAGTGTACAGAGAGCATGTCAAAACATAATGACCGGCTATGGAAACATCTAGCCAGCAGTGAAGATGTTAATCCTCCTCTTGTTTGGAAAGTACACACATCTTGCAGTTTTTCCTTGTGAAAAAGAAAAGGCAGTGGACACACTTAAAAGATACTGCCTACAGTGTTTTTAAATCTTTTTTTGCCAGGAAACTTCCTAAAGGTTAAGTGAATTAATGCCAAGGTCAGGCTCCCTCAGAGATTTCCACCCCCACTGTTGAGAGGAACAACATTTCATTTCTCTGATAGGTTGAGCTCCCTGGGTTGGGGAGGGGCAACAAGGAAGGGGCCAGGGTTGGGGGCCATTGCAGAGGCTGCTGCCCCTCATTCAACCAATCGGGGGGACCCCTCCTCTACTCAAAAGGGAGTGGAGCTAAATGGAACCCCTCACGCTGCTGAGGCCTGTGTTACTGTTAATTCAACCGGATGGCATGTACCTCACAGATTGTTGTACGATGTTCATTGTTGCAGATTCTAATCATTTGCATGCTCATCAATTTCTAAGATGAATAGGTCTGTAGTCATAAGAATCCATTGTTTTCAAGGAACTTGCTGAATTACATCATTTCCTATGAGGAGAGAACACTACCGATTTTAAAAATCTGCTATGAAATTTTTTTTATACTTTTATAAAAAAGACTTCCTCGGTCAAACTAGTTTAAATGTTTTCAAGTCTTCTGACTCATACTCCTGCTAGGGTAAGAAGAAAGCAAGCTGTCCTGCTTTCTTCCATTGAAGATATAAGTGGTTAGACATCAATGAGCAAAGTCAGCCCAAACCGTTTTCCTGTAAAGCTGGTTATTATTTCTCAAGAAAACTATACTTGGAATATGTATTACCAAGATACCTCTGCGTGTGGAGTATTAACATGTTTTGGGTGAGAGCAGAAATGAACAGACTGGAAAAGCCATCTCTTGGTTAATTTCTCTGATGTTTTGAGTCAAGTAGCAGAAAGGTAGAAATTTTTATTTAAGCTGCTTCTAGCGGTCCCTGAGCTGGGTTTCATGGTGGTATCGAACTTCACCAATTTAAAACTGGAAGTTGCAGGCATTTAAGGCAAAAAAACTCATGCTTTGACTACAGAGGGGTTGACCTTGAGCAACATCAGCTGCTAAATCCTTGTGTTCAGTTCCTATTGAAAGCTGGCTTTTATCCATTTCCAAGTATTTGTAGGCCAGCCAAGGAATTACATTAATGGGGCTTCTAGTGGCCTCTGGTTAACCTATAAGTTAGTGGCTTTTCCTCATGAGACCAACCTTTTATAGTGTTCTTTCTTAGAGACCTAGGCAGAGTTTTAAAATTCTCCTTTGTGGAAAGAACAAATATAGTTCATGACTTTGATGATATCTTCATTCTGGGCGGAAAAAAAAAAAAAGAAAAAAAAAAGGTCCTAGAACCAGCTAGAAGTGAAGAGAATCCATTAATGATCAACCATGTGAGTCAATAATGACAATTCGGTACTGATGTTACGTTTCTGGCTATTTCTTGCTAACTTTCAAAGGTCAGGGACTCTTAACTAATCTAGGTTGCCTGCAAAAATGGGTTTACTAAAAATCATCTAGCCAAAAGTAGAGATTTTTAATCTTTTTTCCCCCCATTGTTTTCTAGCTTTAAATTTGAAACGTTTAAAGTATTAAGAAACAATCTTACTATACTGTAAGAAACCGTAATTTATGATCCTGAAGCCCTGTTTTGTTCCATCTTGCATCCTGAATGCAATATGCCAGGTATTTGAAAACTTTATTTACTGCAGGTGGTTCAAAAATGGGAGGGGAGCTCATCATCCACTGACAATAGAGCCATGAAAAATGGGAGAGATGTGAAGTGCTCTGTGTACTTTGGCAGAGCTCTGTGGGTCAGTCCGTCACGCAGAGAGGCCCTGGGGAATTAAGACCTTGATCGGGGAGAGACAGGAGGACCCTTTGGAAGGCATGCGAAGGAGAATGGATGGAATCCGCATATGAAATCACTCCCTTGCAGTGAAAACTTGATAGGGGAGTTTGTGTTCCTAGGACATCGTGTGTGTGTGTGTGTGTGTGTGTGTGTGTGTGTGTGTGTGTGTGTTGGAGGTAATGCTGCATTCATAAAAGCGGCTGAAAAACTTTAGGGGAAGAAGCATGTACTTCTTGGGATGTGAGGAAATAGGAAATATGGCCTTGCCCAAACTAGGAGAAAGACCTCCAGTCTGTGAGCTTAGTTCTGGAGAGCAAAATAGTCTTCTTGTAGTCAGTAGAACACCAAGGGTTAGACACTCGCACCTTTGATCATTTCCAAAGTCAAGTCAGATAAGATCTTGGAGGTCCCACCATAGCTCTGTACATCCGTGTCCTAAGCATGGGTAGAGAATGTGTGGGTCAGATGGCATGTTGGTTTTCCCACTGCTTGTAACCAGAGCATCCAGTTAGGTGCTGAGAGGAGGTGGAAAGATAGTGGCGGTGTTTCACCCTATTCTTAAGGAATTCATCAGTAATAAAGAGCTTACAATTAGCTAATAAGATTAGAAAACATGACTTAGCTGGAGAGTCGTCTTCCTTTCATCGTTCGTTGATGACTTGGCATTGGTGGTGTCCACCAAGAGCTCTGGGGTTTTTTTGGATTTTTGCCATTCACCTGGCATTTAGATCTCCCTTGGCTTACGTTGTTAATTTCCCCAGTGTTAACCGGTGTGTCACATGATAGGACAAATTCAGTAAACAGGAAAACTTGTCTGTATTTGTATAGACCCCTTTAGTGCTGTTTTGGCTTTGTTTTGTTTTGTTTGTTTGTTGAATCTTAGAACCTTGCTATTGGCTTAAGAATGTCGTTCCCAGAACAATTTTTCTCACAAAGTTCTTTCCTTACACCTCTTGGCTGCAGGGTGGGCCAAATTAAGTACATATATATTTTTTCATTTAATGTATGTGCGGTTTGGTTTATCATCTTAAGATGGTGGTGCTGCCCATGGTGCTACTTCATCTGTGTACAAAAGGACCAATGCATGGTCTGTATTGCTACCAAAACATTTATTGTATATATGTGTATAACATATGTATTATGTATATATGTAATGGGTACCAGGCCAGGTATATATTTTTATTTAGAAGTGTTTCACTTTTCCGAGTTTTCTTTATAGTGTTATGCTTATTTTCAGGTCCCCCCCACCCCACCCCTGATTCTGTCTCTGGTACTTAGAACTGTAGTGTCTTCATCGTTAATTAAAGAAAACTGTCTAAATGAATTCACGGATGTGAATGCTAGTGATCCTTCATGTTTTTGGTTATGGGACATGAAACAGAAATGGCCAACTCGAAGTTTGCCGGGCGGGGCATTTGGGTAAGAGCAGTGTACACCACTTAACAAACTCTAATAAATGATTTTGGAATGGAGAGGTTTGCTGAATCCTATCCCTCTTCGGTTGGCTTTCAGTGGCCAAGAGGATAAAGAAACAGACCTTTGGAAAAATTTTAAGCTGCTTTTGGTGGTGGTAGTAGAATGGGAAGAGAGAGAGGGGACCAACAATCCATCCTTCTCGGGATGAGAAGATAGATGTTCTGTTGATAGGCCGGGGAACAGCCTTGTCAAACCTCCAGTGGGCACAAGGGCACCCCCACCAAGGGGTTGTTCAGACGCACATTGCCGTTGAGGGGTTGTGGGGACAGGGCCTGAGACGCGCTGGGTACACCTTCCCGTCATCTGGATAGCTTTGGAAAAACCGCAGTGGCCAAGCCAAGTCCAGAGGTGCTGGTTCACTTTGAGGTGGAGGCGGGCATCAGTCGTGGCTATGGACGGACCGCAGCTCTTTACACTCTCCAGGAGACAGTACAGGGTCAGGGCTGAGAACCACAGGGGACAAGTGTTGCCCAAACTTGTCTGATTACCAGTCACTTAGAAATGCTGATTCCCTGGAGCTGTCTAGGAATGTGTGTTTCAACAGGCGACTTGTGGTGGGCAAGTTGGGAAATCCTGATTTCTGTGCAAGTGGAACCTTCTGGATCATTTCACCACTAGAAGGGATAGGACACCAAAGAT
The DNA here is from genome assembly GCF_048418805.1 of Vulpes vulpes. NCBI lineage: Eukaryota > Metazoa > Chordata > Mammalia > Carnivora > Canidae > Vulpes > Vulpes vulpes. The sequence continues at coordinate 12,090,448 of NC_132788.1, forward strand.
TTTTTTAAAAATATTTTACTTATTCACTCATGAGAGACACAGGCAGAGACAAAGACAGAGGGCGAAGAAGGCTCCCCGTGGGGAGCCTGATGTAAGACTCAATCCCAGAACCCTGGGGTCACGACCTGAGCCAAAGGCAGACGCTCAACCACTGAGCCACCCAGGTGCCCCCAGACACCGAAGATTTCAGAAAATAAGAAACCACTTTACCAATATAGGAAGAGCCAACTCACCCCCCTTCTCCCAAACTGAGCTTTCTCGCTCAAACAATTTAAGTAGATGATCGTTGTGTTTTACACCATTAGGGCAAACTCAAATTACTGAACATTGTGGAAACAGATTGGGGATAAATCTTTTTTTTTTTTTTGGGATAAATCTTTTTAATTTAATTTTTTAATGAGCTTAATGCTTCATGGAGAATAAGAAGCCTGAGTTTTCTTGGAGCACCAGGCTAGAGGAGTCTTACGTCTGGCCAGCGTTGTAAATGACATCTTCATTGTTCACAGGAAGCACAGAACAGGATTGGATAAATGCTTGAAGTCATCATTTCCTCTTCACTGTATCTTGACTGTGCCCATCTACGTTTAAAAGAAAAACAATGACAACAACTGATGTGTCCCTCCCAGGGGTATCACACAGCAGACGTCACTCTAACCGCTATTGAAATTACACGTAGACGTCACTATTCAGCAGCAAGCTGAGGGCAATCTGATTGGAACAAATTGATGGTGCAACTTATAGCAGAATTGTCTGATCTGCCTTTTGCACAGAAACAAACTATATCAAGTGGAATGTCAAGAAAGGGTCTGCGAGAATGAATAATTGAGAATTTAGATTATCGCTCTAATTCTGTTATAAACAATAGCAACATTTATTCTGCATTCGTTCTAGGTTAGCTACCACGATTCACATCAATTATCTCATTTCATCCTTCCAGTGACCCAGAGGTAGGTCTTTATCCCTGTTCCCAGATGTGTAAGCAGAGGTGAAAAGGGGCGTGTCTGTGTCTCCAGCTCTGAGGCAATAGAGCAGCTTCTCCAGCGAGGGTAGCTTGCTGGCCAAGTCTGGATTCTCACCGACGCCACTGCAAGTCTCTGGGTTCCAAGTACTTAAACTAAAATTGAGTTCTGTACATGAAAAAGCATTTATCGCTCCAGCTGCCTTGTGTTACTAATTTGCTGAGCAAGTATGATCTCGCAGGAGCCCAGAAGTGAAGCCCTGTCCTACTTAACAACTTTCACTCCACGAAGTAACAGGATCTTCTTAGGTCTGTTTCCGTTTGTTATCTTTGTGTCCAGCATGGCTTATTTGTGTCAAAAATCTCTTTCTGGTTCCCAGTTGTTCTTCTTAATAAATATACTCCTTTTTTGGCATCAGAAGAGAAATACTCAGCTTTATTTGAGGAACAAACCTGGGCAGCAGGTGAAATGTGAAAGGCACAGAAAATCCAAACCCCTGTGTTTTCAGACATTAGGTTTTACATATTGTCACTGTAAACAGAAGTAAAGCAGAACTTCTTAAATTCTGTTTGAGATATGGATGATTAGGTAAATGACCGAGATCGGCTAGAGGAAAAACGTGAGGAGGTGGAAGTCTGAGTCTCTAGGGAATCAAAGAACAAGACCTGAAGTCAAAGAATGGTGGGAGCTCCTCCAGTCCAGGAATCCCTTCTCTAATCAACCCTGCAGAGGAGGAAAGAGTTTTCCTCCACTCTTCAGGTCTCTGGCTAGGTCTGGAAATTAAACTAAGGCAGATTAACAGGAGGGGGAGCATACAAATGTATTCAGTGCAAGGTTTGCATGACATGGGAACTCTACTAAGGATATGAAGACCCAAAGCAACAGATGAGGATATTTAGACGTGGTTCAATGAAAAGTGGGCAATTGTGGAGGAAGGCAAAAGGGTTAAGGAGTATGAGGCTATGGTACTACACAGGGAAACAGCAAAGCCTGCTTATTGGATCCTTCTCAGACACCCCTTTGTCTTTGGAGAGAAGTATGCTCTTTTTCTGTGGGTGTTGTGACCTGGTCCAGGGGAGAAGGTCAGAGTGATCTTCCTGCTTCTGCTGTTTTCTTTAACTTCTTCAGCTTAATATATTTAATATGACAAGGTGTCCTGTTTTGGGGTTGCATGTCCTGAACCCCACCAATCCACAGTGCTTCTCAAAGCTTGGACTGTACATGAACTACACAGAATTTCCTGAAGAGCTTGTACCAAGTAGGTTTTAACAAAGACCTCATGATGGGATCCCTGGGTGGCGCAGCGGTTTGGCCCTGCCTTTGGCCCAGGGCACGATCCTGGAGACCTGGGATCGAGTCCCACATCAGGCTCCTGGTACATGGAGCCTGCTTGTGTCTCTGCCTCTCTCTCTCTCTCTCTGTGACTATCATAAATAAATAAGAATTAAAAAAAAATAAATAAAACTTAAAAAAAAAAAAAAAAGACCTCATGAGACTGTATTAGCAATCAATTGTTTCCCCCGGAACACACGACTCTCCAGGGTTATTTTATACCCTGACCTTAGAGGAATGTGTTGCTGGTGTTCACCAGACATTATCCTTTCTGCTCTCTTCTGTATGTGTATTGCTCTAAATCTCAAGCCTCACATGTTTAGTTATAAATGTGAGAGAAGAAATAATATTGCTGGAGATCTTCACTGCTTCTGGAAAAAGCAATCTCTATAAATTAGAAATTAGTAAAATTGACCTAAACTTAGGTAGGAAAGACCATAAATAGTCAAGGAATTAGGCAACCTTGCACTTAGAGTGTTATACAGCATTATCCGGATTCTACAGAACAAAATCCTAAATAAAACAAAATATCCCCAAATATTAAGAAGTAATATGTCTGGTTGCATTATATCCCATTATAAATTCTTTTAGTTTCAGCTTTTCTATTTTTCCATAAGTCTTTACGATGATCATGTCATTTCCATAACGCAAGACTAACAAAATATTATTTAAATAACACAAAGACGGTTGGATGGGCATCTCAGTGATTTATTAGCATATATCACACTATGCCATGATCAGTCAGGCAGGGGTCAGACAACAGTGGCCTGTAAGCTAAACCCAGCCAGCTGCCTGTTTGTGTAAATAAAGTTTTATCAGAACACAGTCCTGCTCATTCATTTACATATTGCCTGTAACACTATCCCAGCAGAGCTGAGTAGTTGAGACCAAGGCCAGATGGCCCCTCAAATAAAACACTATATGGCCTTTATAGGAAATGTTTGCTGATCCTTCCCTATGACTGATGTTTTCCAAGAGAGATATTTGGGCTGAGGCAAAGTTTTGTGCCCTGGGATTCTGAAATTCATACCAGTGTGCTGAAAGAGTGTCATGAAGCTCCGCGGCCACCATTATATTGCTGTTGGACAGAGTTTACGATCAAATTTTATCAGAGTTTATTTATTAGTCCCTGTACAGTTGATCACTGAGGTACCAAAAGGACTTATTTAAATCTCATTTACAAACATTGAAGTATTTTTATAGTTAGGCATGGAGAGTTGAATTAGAGCAAATCTAGGATAATACTTTTTCTTGATATTTCTAGATTAACAGCAAAAGAAAGAAAGAAAGAAAGAAAGAAAGAAAGAAAGAAAGAAAGAAAGAAACCAATTAAAGTTTGTCCTTTTCTAAGAAGGGTTGAGCTTCCTCAAAAAATTACAAAAGGAGTTCAAAGTAGATTGTAGTATCCTCAATCCATCACAGAGACAACAAACAGGCATCCTTTTCTAGTCTCCCTTTCTAACTTGTCATCAACTGCCATGCTGAGAATGGAAATCAGTGCCAAGAGCATGAAGATAAAACCTGGTAAGCTATAAGACAAAGATAAGATATTTTAAGATTATTGGATTGAAAAAGAAAAAGAAGAGCCACTGTCATGAATTGAGTCATTAGCTAAGAAGGCAAATTCTTGGGTATTTTTTTATTATTATAGACTATCAATATTTATTCATTTATCACACCCAGAATATTATTTTTTAAAATAATTTATTTATTTATTCATGAAAGACACACAGAGAGAGGTAAGACATAGACAGAGGGAAAAGCAGGCTCCTTGCAGGGAGCCTGATGCGGGACTCGATCCCAGGACCCCAGGATCACAACCTGAGCCAAAGGCAGACGCTCAACCACTGAGCCACCCAGGTGTCCCACACCCACAATATTATTGAGGATCTCTTCTATGCTATGTGTGAGAGATACTCTCATAATGACCTAGTTCTTGCCTCCTTGGGGTCCCCATTTCAAGTAATCTCAGATCTGGACCGCTAGTTTTATATATAAGGAAATTGTATTTTAGTCCCCCTCTCATTGAGTGTGACTCTTTTTTAAAATTGATTTTATACCAGGTCGATTAAATTCCTTGATGCCCCCCCAACTCCTGGCCAGTTTTGGGGGATTGTTTCAGGGTCCCAGCCAGTATGCAAGTGTGTGAAGCTTCTGCATGGATTTAAGAAGTCATGACTTTTTGAAGAGACCAGAAAGCATCCTAGAATCACAAAGGGTTGCTGCTAGATGGAGTCCTTGATCGCTCATCTGGTGCAACTCCTTATGCTCAGGTAAAGTCAAGGAGCGAAGGTCCCCAGATTCTAGCCCCAGAATTTACAACTTCTGGATCAGATATAGTGAAAACCCAAGTAACCCCCCCAGCTCACTTTTACATGTGCCCATGTAAACTTTCATCTCAAAGGTTTGTAGATATAAAACATTATTTTAGAGAGTAAAACATCTGGGACGCCCAGGTGGCTCAGTGGTTGGGTGCCTGCCTTTGGCCTAGCGGCATGATCCTGGAGTCCCGGGATCGAGTCCCACATCAGGCTCCCTGCATGGAGCCTGCTTCTCCCTCTGCCTATGTCTCTGCCTCTCTCTGTGTGTCTTTCTCATGAATAAATAAAAAAAATCTTTAAAAAAGAGAGAGAGAGTAAAAAAATCAAAAGCCTAGGAAAGAACTTGTGGATTAGACCACTCAGTGGGCAAGTATAGAGCTAGAATCCTGACTCAGTTCCAGTTAACTCCAGAGCTTTGTTTTTAAAATTTAATAATTGAAAGACATGGAGACCAGAACAAAAATCCATGTTCTTTGAAATCCTCGTTTCCATTTATGACCATAGATTGTCAGAAAATGCCATGTGGAAAGTTTTTGATTTACAGTTCAATACTTGACACCACCCGCACCCCCTCCGCATTACCCCCCCCCCCAACAAGTCTAACTTTCTCTGGTGCTTTTGAGGGTTTCTGGTTGAGTCAGGATGAAAATGTTCCTTGGCTTTCTCTTATTAGCTTCCTAAAACTCCATTCTTAATTAAGCGATTTTCCTCACCAAGTGAAATGCAGCTTCTAGTCTGCTTGTCACAGAAGATGGCAGCCAAATGCACACACATATGCACACCACACCACTCACATGTGCACACACACACACACACACACACACAGCCTCCGCCTTCCCCCCACCCCAAGTCAAGGAGGAAATGTTAATGAGGCGTCCAAAACAACCAACTTATTTTTTACACCAGCAGCATGTTTCTGGTTTAAATTCGAATCGTTCATTTAATTTTAAGTCCCTCTCTCACCCCCACCCCACCCCAACTATTCCAGTTAGCAGGGGTCCATGGCCCCTGTGTGAACAAAAGTGTAGACTGCGGAATCTGCTTTACTTCATCTGTTGAAAAATAAAATGAGTTTGGCTGAGCTAAACAAACTTCTTCCTGAATAGAGTAACCCCACTATTTGTGTTTGCTGAAATGTTTGACAGATGGGAATCTGATGGGGGGGGGGCATTTCTTTTAATGACTGTGTGAACACTTCAGTTCCTGTCTTTCCCTTGCCATACCTGTGTGACTTTGGGCAAAGCGCTTTTCTCTGGCCCTCCGATTCTTTATTTATAAAATATGAGGGTTACTTAATCATAACATGGGGTTCAGAAACTTGTCAATGCTAAAATCTGATGCAATGTTTTTCATGGGGTTGGCAGTGTTCTTTTTTTTTTTTTTTTTTTTCCCTCCACCTGGGGAGAAGGGACTGTGATTTCTAGTGGATTCATCAAAGATTCGAATCAAAGAGATAGTTCCTTGGAGTCAAAAATTTTACAGTTTTTGTGATGCCCTAGCAAGTTGTATAGAATTAGGGACTGGCTTAGGGCAAAAATATTAGGTCAGCAAAGCTCCCCCCAGGGGCTTTTTCCCCTCGACTCTACACATTGGTCAAAGCTGGGTCCCCCCCACCCACCCATCGCCAAATGTTTTCATGGGGCCCGGGGTCTTTCTGGAGTGGAGAAAACAACTGATAAACTATTTTTTTCTGGAGGTAAATGAAATTAATGTATTGGTTCCAGGGCATTTGGCTCCAAAAAGGAAAACATACTTAGAAGGAAGAGAACACTTCGGCAAATAGTGGGATTTTTAGGTACCCATGTGGGGAGATGCTTAATAGGGGTTGTTTGGTTTAGTTGAAGAAGATTTAATATTTTATAGGCACTGAACCTTGAAAAGGAGTGTGATGATCTCTTTCTCCTCCATGTAACTAAAATAAAACTTTACTTTGACAAAGACACAATTCTTGCATGTTTGCTAAATTAATGATAACCTCAATTTCTAGATTTTCGGAATCATTTCGATTCTGAGTTCATCAAAGCTGAACGTTTTCTCTCCTTTGTTTTTGGGGGCTGGAGAGGGAGGCGGTCCATGCCTGGTTGGTGCTCTCAAATCTTTTCTGGGTGCAACATCCTTGTCTTCACATCTCTGAGGTCATTTTGGTAGGTGACCACCTAGGCCACCCATTCGTGAAGTTGGCTCCGACCCACTCGATGATGAACCTTACTTAATTGTTGGCAGAAGAACAACTGAAGCAGGAAAAGAATGAAAGAATTTCCTTCTGGCAGACAAACAACTCCTACTTGTTGCTACTAACGGGAAATCTATTTTTACTCTTCTGTGCCCCAGCAAAGGAGTTGATCTTCATGACACAAAGGAACCCTCAGCCAAAAATTGAAAAAGAGCATTTCTCTTTGGAAATTACAAACTCAACACAGGAAAGCACACTCTAGTATCGCTAGTAAGAAGACGATGCCCACGTGTGTGTTCCATACAAATGTTGAGCCCCCAGTGAAAATGTTACCAACGACCAAAGATTTTCAACAAAGATGACCACACAGTTGAAATCTGCCATTCAATTTTTCTTTTTGTGGTTACAGATAAATTTTTATTCGAGGAAAGGGCTGCAGTGTTGGAATTAGATAGTTCTAGGTCAACCAGGAAATCCTGTTTCCTAGCTAAGAGACCATGAGAAAATTACTTAGCGTCTCAGAGCCATAGTTGCACCATTATAACGTGGGGACGATGCTATTTACTCTGCAGAGGCTTGGTACGCATTGCCAGGTACTCCTGCCATACCCAGTGCATCTGGGGCTTTGCCCATAGCTGGCACCCTGTATGGTCATTTTGATTCTAAACATTTTCACAACTTTTGGACCATAGCTCTTCCTTCGTGCCCAAACGGTTTGGTCTATCTTCTCATATCTGTAAAGTTTAAAAGGCCTTAGACACAAGGAGCCTTCCTTGCTTGGTTTTTATTATGCATTTCTGGAAAAAAAATAAAATAAAAAAAAAATAAGGCAAGCCTGTGCCCCAGGGAGAGTTGATGATGGAGCCACAGGTAGAATTTTGCAATCACCGAGTCGCTTCTCAGAAATGCACTCGTGCAGAGCTTTCTGAGCCCAAGACTGGCACCCATGAGGCAAGTGGGCATGAGAACAACAAACACGTTAGTCAGTTCTAGCTTTCCTTCCAGCTAATGCATTGCTCTTCTCAAGATACAAGCCGGGACTGGATACCCTCCCCCAACCCGGGCCCCTTTCCATTGGATTCAAATATGGTCCCCAAGTGTCACCCTCGCACACTTCTGGCTCACCCACACGCTGCTGTCTCATTCTAACTGTAGCATGCTTTTGGAGATGCTTGTCTATTAGCAAATGCTCCCCCCACCTGCCCCTGGCACCATTTGGCCCCCTTGCCTGCCCCCTCCCCACCCTGGGGTTGGCTTGAGTCAACTCTTTTCATGTTTAAGATCAAAATTAGTGAAGAAAACTATGTAAGAGGAAGCTGTCACTTCTGCTTCACGTGTAGGGCAGGTTCCCCCTGCCACGATGCTCTCACGGAGGGGGGTGTCAGGGGGACCCCACCATGGAGGGATCATCCTGGCCACAACAAAGCAGCCAGGCAGCCCTAAGCAGGCCCTGCCTCTGGCCCACTTCCTCTGATCCTGTCTCATCCCTTCTCCAGCCTCTCCCTTGTCTTTCCCTCCATTTTAGGGCCGGGCCAACCTCACCAGGCATTATTTTTAGTTCTCACATGGGAGCACTGACTTGTCTCTCTCCTGCTCTCTTTCCACCCCCCCCCCCCCCCCTTACCGAGGATGTGCGATTGTTTTTCTGCCCTGCGTTCAGGGGCTGGGGAACATCGTGTGCTGACGTTTAACCCCTTGCCTTTCCCCGAGGTGCTTTGTGCAGTCGCTCATGAACTTTTAATTTTTTCCAGGCTTGTGTGTTTTGTCCAGGCTGCAGCTTTTCTGGAGCTTGGCCGGGCCCTCTTTGTTTTGGGGAAGCTTATTGCTTCACAGTGCGACCATCTGACAGTTGTTATCTGTGACCCGCAAGTCAGAGGCAGCCAGGAGCCTGTTCTTCTCGAAGGCCTCCTGGCTCCCCCGCCCCCACCGCCATCTGGGACCACCCCAGGAAAGAGACCAGTGTGACACCAAAAGTTCACGGGAGGATGAAGTTTTCTCCACCTCCCCCAAGGCCGGCCTGGTCTGTCCTTGAGCCCCGGATAAGGGGGGCAGAGAACCATCAGATTCATCCGTGTGGGTGTCCTAGGGCCTTCTCTCCCGCTCTCTGTCTCTCTCTCTCCTTCCTTGTCTTCCTCCTTTCCCCCTTCCTTGATACCTTTCACAAAAATCTGTGGGCCAGCTGCAGGGTCACAGCTCTCTATGGCAGATATCACACTGAGTACAAGCCAGTGAACTGTGTCTTCTAGGAGGTTCCCAATCACGCTGGGGAGAAAATCCATGCTCCTGACCAGGGCCCCTGCCCGTCCCTGCCCACCTGACCTCTAGCAGGCTCTCCTTCACTCACTCTCCTGTCACCTCACTCCCCTGCCTGGAGCCTTCTCATCCATTCTCATCTCTTCTGAAATGCCCTGGCTTCAGAACTTCTCATAGATGCTTCCCTCTCATTGACCAGGAGACCACTCCGCCCGAGCTCCCCTCCCAGATGGCCTTTGCTCATCCCCCTGCCTCTCGTGCTTGCTCCTCAATATTTTTAGTTCCTTCACAGGGCCATTTTCATCTGAAATTATCTTGATATTTATTACTTTGCTTCTTGATCTTCTGCCTTTATCCTGCCTACTCTCTGTCTTTGGCTCCTCGCGGACCTCGGGTGCCTGACACACACTCGGTCTTCAGTAAATATCTGTTGAGTCAATGGATGCATAAATATTTTAGTAGGGGACATAAGGATTAACCAAAATAACCTCACAAATAAGGATAATAATGATGATGATCGACTTCTCTTGGTATTTTACCAAGTGCCCTGTTTTATGTGTGCTATCTCCAATCTTCAAAACAATTCGGAGAGAGAATATGATTTTTACATTTTGCACCCCCCAACCCCAACCCCCAAAAAAGGGAGGCTTCCAAGAGTCGGTGTTTTCCCAAGGCCACCCACCTAGTGAAGGATGGACCTGGGATCCATCCTCAGACAGGTCTGACTCCACAGCCAGCAGTTCTTTCCTCTTGACCATGATGTCTAATACACGTAAACAACTATAATACAAGCCAGAAAGAGATAAGCCCCAGGAGAGGCACAGATAAAACATCATGGGAATTCAAAGAGGAAGAAGTGGCCTCTGGATGAGGGTAACAGGGAAAGGCTTGTGACAAGGTGATTTTGTTTTTCTGGACCTGTGCCCCTGAGCACTCAAGGGAGGGAGGTGGGGGGTGGGGGTGGGGATTTAGACAGTTGGAGGTGGGATGTGAAATCCCAGGGCATGATGAAGTCAAACACCAGAGGGCTATGTGTGCACCCGCTCATTATGGTTGAGGGCACAAAGGCAAGAACGACAAGACGATTTTAAATTCAATTCAGAGAAAGCTGGGAGTTGTAATAAGGAATATTTTCTTCCTGCATCCAGTTCTAACTTGGGTTATTATTTAAAGACAAAAGCACCCATCTGTATCTATTAGAGTAAGGGCTTCATATAAACATCTATTATCTCACATTTCTGTTTAAGCAAACCTCACTATTTATCTACAAAAGAAATGCATTCTCCTACTGAGTCACATCTGAGTTTCAGATGTAGTCTAAATGTTCCCAGGCCTATCTGGCCTGAGGGTCACATGTGACCATGTTGCCACTGAAACCCAAGTTTTCATGATTCAGTGTCCCCATCTACTTAGTAGGATTTATGTTCCCTGCAAAACCTCTGACCAGATTTTCCTTGAGTTTTCAGGGACACATCAACTGTGTTTATAGACAAGTCCCTGCTGCTTGCTCTGCTTTGCCCTCTTTGTGCTGCTGGGCACTGTGGCCTCCACAGGCTCATGAACTCGATGCTTTGGGCCAAGCCCCTGCCTATGGCTCTAAACCCAGATTCCCAGTCTCCAAATCGGCTGCATTCCTCTCAGTCTTCCTGGCACTTGAGCTGTACACAGTGGTCCTCACAGGACAGGGACAAAGGCCTTCTCTCTTCTGAGGCTAAGACCTGTTGGCGGAAGGCTGGCAACCAGAATTGAAAGCACAGCGAAAGGCCTGGCGGACACAACAGATTCCATTTAGATCGATACCGATGTATTGTTATGGGTGATGATGTCAATGTAATCCTAATAGTGTGATGTAAAGGAGGTGTCATAGGTGCGTTGATTTCCAGATCTATCACGTGAGGAGAACGCATGATTTACAGCTGATGAATGTCAGAAGTAAAAGTATATTCAAAGTGTAAAAATAAATATATTGTAAAGTAAAATTGATAGTGGAGGAAAGAGCTGTGGGGAGGAAATAGAACGATAATAATTCTGATCCACTGGTTGCCTTCATAACTATAATATATCACAGTTTAGTGTGATAAAGAGTAAAATTGAGAGCAAAGTTCTAACAGGTTTGAATATACATAAGCCTAAGAATGGAGGCTCAACATGCATAAAAAAAAGAATTCAATATAGCAAGTTATAGGCAAAATATTTTCTAGGAAGAGACTTGCATGCGTTCTCCTAGTCCATGGTAGATCGAGGGAATAAAAAGTAATAAAAGCAGTAAAAGATCTTACACAACAAAATTAACAGTGGAAATGCAATTGCTCGTATCTCATACTCTGTTCCATGAACACCTTCTTCCCTAAGTGTCCATGGAACATTGACAAAAAAAGACCATATCTTAGAACACAGAGAAACTAAGCAAAGTTCAATCTGTACAAAAGTCATCTCCGGATCATATGGAAAAAAAATTAGAAGAAAACAAACAACAAAAGCTCCACTCACCTGGAATTTTTTTTTTAATGTTTCTGAGGTAACTCTTGGGTCAAACAGGAATCAAAACCAAAATTGTGGAACATTTAGGAAATAATGAACATGGAAATACTACCTATCAGAACTTGTATTATAGAACCATAAATTCTACTCTGTTCTCTTTACATGTAATAAAAAATGAAAATAAGCTAACAAAGAGGAAAGAATAAGCCAAAAGAAAGTATGAGAAAGTATGAGAGAAAGAACATACATTAATGGAGAAAAAAAGAGTAGAGTTAAAAAAAAAAAAACCCAAATTTGTTTTTTGGTTTTTTGTTTGTTTTTTAAAAGAGAACAATGCAAAGCAAAACTATCAGCTCATCTAAATAAGTGAAAAAAGAAGACATCTTGTGAAAACTTATATGTAAACTAATAATAAGGAAATAATCACAGAGGGGGTGCCTGGCTGGCTCAGTCAGAGGAGCGTGTGACTCTTGATCTCAGGGGTGTGAGTTTGAGTCCCACATTGGGTGTAGAGAGTACTTAAACTGTCTTAAAAAAGAAAAGAACTGCAGAGAAAAGAGAATTACAAGACTTGTAGGGAATGTAATGCATCCCTTCATAAAAATAAATGTGTGAACTTGGTTGTAATGGATAATTTTTCTAAGATAACAAGTTATACAAGAGATCCCAAAAGAGGTAGGAGTTGGAAATATTAGAAAAAAACAAAAAGAAAGCTTAAAGCTCATATATGTGGAAGCTAAGTAACACAATCATATAACTCTCAAAGTGGAAATTACAAAGAAAATGGGAAGTATTTAGTAGTGAACAATATGAGAAGACTATAGTTCCAAATGTGTGGGACAACACCAATATTTAAACTCAAATGTTCACAGAAGACTTACCTCCATTAACCCCAAGTTGGAAACAAGTCAAGTGCTCATTAGCAGGTGAATGGCTAAACAAATTGTGTTGTATCTGTACCGTGGAATCATATGTAGGAATAATAAGGAATGGAGTATTGATTCGCTCAACAGCAGGGATGGACCCCAAAGACATTATACCGAGTAAAAAACACCAGGCATAAATCATGCCTTTTGTATGTTTCCATTTACGTAAAGTTTCAAAAGAGGCAAAACTGATTTATAGATGACTGGTTTCTTTGGTGAAGGGTCAGGAAAGATTGAGTGACAAGGGGCATGAGGCAACAGTTTGGAAGGTGGTGGAATTGTGACTGGCTGGTTACTCAATGGGATGCGTAAGTTAAAACAGCAACCTGTCCACTTAAAATGACTACATTTTATTTAACTTAAATTACATCTCAATAAAGTTGGTTTTTAAAATTGTGTGACAACAAAGCAGCTGTTTGAAATAAATTTACCTGGAAACAAGGAAGATTCAAAAATAAAGATGTCAATCAAAGAAATGGAGAGATAGTCGTGCTCTTGGTTGCAATGAATTTACCTATAATTTCGGTATAACCCTAATCGAAATTACATTTGGATTTTTGAAAGGAAACTTGATAAATTTATCTTAAAATATATGTGGAGGAGTGAAGTTCTACAAATTGTTAAGTCAATCAACATTTTTGCCTTGAACATGAAAATTCATAAATAATATCTGGAAAGACATCAAAGTGAAATCATGGGAAGCGATGTGTGTGTGCAAATGTATGTGTTGCGAGAAAGTAGTTGGAACCGAATGGGTAAAGGACTCCTTTTTACATATACTTTTTCATACTCTCAGTTTTTGGATCATATGAATCTATTACCTATTCAAAATATTAAATAGATAATTTGAAAAAGATATTACAATTTGTGCTACTATGGTTGTCTGTAACTCTAAGCAAAAATTTTTTTTTAAGATTTTATTTTTATTTATGAGAGAGAGTGTGTGCATAAGTGAGGGGAGGGGCAGGTGGAGAGGAGAAGCATACTCCCCACCGAGCAGGGAGCCTCATGCAGGGTTTGAACCCAGGACTCCAGGATCATGACCTGAGATGAAGGCAGATGCTTAATGGACTGAGCCACCCAGGTGTCCTGTCTTTATAAATGAATTTATAAGTATTTATAAATAAATACTTTCAATGTTGCCTTCTGATCCAATCTTGGATCACACTGAAAATAAATGGTCACAATTGTTTTGGGAGTGTAACCATAGGGCTTTAAAACCTTGAGTGAACACTAATGGTCATCTGATGAAATCCAAAATCTCATTTGCAAAAGGTGAAACGTGTGACCCAGGGGAGTGAAGTTTTATCTACTGTCAGAGCTAAGCGAGAACTAAGGCATCTTGCGTTTTCCTGTGGATTCACTGGCAAATTTAGTTATCATTTATATAATACATTTTAAGCTATTTTCACTCCCCTCTTCCCATTTAGATGGTTCTTTCTTAGTATTAATTGTGTAATTACTAATTTACTGCACCATGGTTTTCCAAGTTTATTTTTCCCTACTAGGGAATTAGATCCCTGAAATTCATGGCCCAACACTGGAGTGATAACCACATTCATCTCTATACAGAAACATTTTGCTTGGGATCTTATTCTGAAGTTAGGTCTCATACAACTCTGAGGAACAGAAATTTGACTCTGAAAGTCAAGAATTTTCAATAATTTGGAGATGCTGTGCAACTTTTCTGTTTTCCTGAAGTAATAACAATAATAAATAATGAAGCTAACATTTATTGGCTTCTCCTTCTAAGCAAGGATACCAGTGATGTACTCTACCTGCATTAACTCATTTAACCTTTTTTACAATCTCATGAGACAGATACCATCATGAAACCTATTCCAGAGGAAGAAACTGAGGCTTGCAGAGGTGGAGTGCCTCAGGTTCACAGAACTGGTCAGTAATGGAACTGAACTGCAGACAAAGGAAGGCTAAGTCCTGAATCGGCGGCATCCTTCATCGTTTCTCAGATGCCTCTGTCATAAGGTTTTTTTTTTTTTTTTTAACATCTCTGACTCTACATTCTTTCCCTACTTCTCCTCTCACAGCCGCTGAGTTAGATATGTCTATATTTTCATGAATTTTTGAATTCAGTGAGCTCTGATGTCCGTCTACCAATTGTTCTGTTCTTTGATGCTTCATCTTATCTAAGATGTCATTTAAGACATCAGGATCCTTGTAAGGTTATTTCTCTTTGTCAAGTACCTAACCTTCAGCAAGAGCAAATTTGAGTACTAATATGTTGTTAATATGTAGCTAATGTATAAGTGTAATATGTTAATTTGTAAAGTTTTTTTTCCATAAAGAAATCACTCATTGAGTATTAGAATAATTCAAATGCATTCAAAGTTATGCAATAAAACTTTTAAAGGAATGCTGGGGGCACCTGGGTAGCTCAGTGGGGAGTCTGCTTCTCTCCCTCTGCCCTTCCCCCTGCTTGTCTGCACACACTCCCTCTTTCTCTCTCAAATGAATAAATAAAATCTTTACAAAAAAAGGAATGCTGCTCTCATTGCTTTCAAATAAAAATAGTAGTAAAATAAGATGAATGATTTGTTACCTAATAATGACTTTAGGAAATCTCTTTTATATATTAGAATGATTTATTATGTACATTATATTTTATGTACATACAATTATATTTATTGTATTATGTTTATTATATACATACCAATAAATATTATAAGTTTTATAATAAATACATATTTTAAAGTAAATAGTTTTCTTTTATGGCATAGAGTTTTTGCCACCCTTTATTTTCAAAATATAGTTGACTTACTTATATAACAGGATGCTGAGTTGGAGGTTCTCATGTGGTGTCAAGACACAATAAATGCGGGATCCCTGGGTGGCGCAGCGGTTTGGCGCCTGCCTTTGGCCCAGGGCGCGATCCTGGAGACTCGGGATCGAATCCCACATCAGGCTCCCGGTGCATGGAGCCTGCTTCTCCCTCTGCCTATGTCTCTGCTTCTCTCTCTCTCTCACTGTGTGCCTATCATAAATAAATACAAATAAAATAAAAAAACTTAAAAAAAAAAGACACAATAAATGCTCACACCATATACAAAAGTTAACTCAAAATGAGTTACTTGAAAGATCTTAATGTAACAACTGAAATGATAAAACTCTTAAGAAAAAACGTGGTTACAAATCTTGGTGATCTTGAATTAGGCCATGATTTCTTAGATATAACTCCTAAAGCACAAGTAAACAGAAAAAAAATATATAAATTAGATGTCACCAAAATGAAAAACCTCTTTTTTTGCCTCAAGCAACACTACCAAGAAATTGAAAAGCCAAACCATAGAATTGAATGTATTTGGAAACCATATGTCTGAGAAGAGTCTAGTATTGAGAATATATAAAGAACTCACGTGGTAAAAGTCAACAGGAAAAAGCAAGTTGCTCAAAAGCTGGGCAAATATTTGAATAGACATTCCAAAGAAGATATACAAATGGCCAATAAGTGCATGAAAAGATGGTCAACATCAGTAGTCATTAGAGAAATGCAAATCAAAATCACAATGAGATCCCATTTCTCATCTACTTGGGTGGCTCCCATAAAAGACAGGCTGTAATAAGTGTTGAATAGAATGGAGAGAAATCAGAACCCTCACACATTTGGGATTGTAAAATTGTGTAACCATTTGAAACACAGGCTTGATGCTCTTCAAAAGGTTCAACATAGAGTCACCATGGGACACAGCAATATCACTCTTGGGTATACCAAAGAGAACTGAAAACAGGTGTCCACACAAAAACTTTTAGGTATTATTCATAATAGCTCATCTCCCCCCCCAAAAAATGATGACAGCCCAAATACTCATCAGCTGATGAATGGGTAAACAAAATGTGGTATACCTATACATAGTATTATTCAACTGGAATGGAGGTGGGTGGGGGGATGGGTGGAATAGGTGATGGGGATTATGGAACACACTTGTGATGAGTACCAGGTGTTGTTTGGAAGCATTAAATCACCATATTGTACCCTGAAAGTAATTATTTTACTCTATGAGAGCTAACTGGATTTAAAAAAATATTTATTTGTTTATTTGAGAGAGAGAGAGAGCATGAGCAGGAGGGGTGGAGGAGGAGTGAGAGAGAATTTCAAGCAGACTTCATGCTGAGTGTGGAGCCCCATGCAGGGATGCTGTCATGACCTTGGGATCACAACCTGAGCAGAAGCCAAGAGCTGGATGCTTAACTGGCTGCACCACCCAGGTGCCGCATGAACTAACTGCAATTTAAATAAAAGCTTAAAACAAAGGAATGAAATAGTGATACATGCTACAATATGAATGACGCTTGAAAACACTATGGTAAGTAAAAGAAGCCACAAAGTGAATGATTCCCTGCATGTGAAATGTCTGGAATAGGCAGATCATAAAGACAAAGTAGATTCGTAGTTGCTAGAGGCTGCAGAGAGGCTGCTAATGAATATAGGGTTCCTTTTGGGGGGATGATGGTAGTGCTCTGGAATTAGTGGTGATAGTGCCACAACCTTATGAAAATACTAATAACCACTGAATTGTATACGTTAGACCAATGGACTTTATGGTTTATAAATTATATCTCAATTTAAAAAAGATGTGATAAATGTCAGAACCAAATGGACCTATGAAAAGATGAACCATATGGACATTTCAAAAGATATATTTCAGATTCTCCTGGATTCCTGGTCCAAGTGACTCTCATCTAGATGAAGGATATCAAGTGTGGCCCTGTGCAGACCTACGGGATCACTCACATCTCCCAAGTTTTCTGGGAAATGTTCATTTGTGTGGAGGTTCTTGCAAACCTTCCAGCTTTGCCTTCCAGCAAATTAAATGCTTTCCTCTGAGAGGTGAAGACAAAGAGGTAGCCCCTGCAAAGTAAATAACACAGAGTTAACAGCCTGATGAGCTGCAAATGCATTTTCTTAGCAGGTTGATGATGGAAGAAAATATTCACCGATAAACACTTTCTCACCTAGGGCACCTATGGTACTGCATAAATTAATTTCTTTGTCGAGTAATGATCAGCACTTTCTACAGAGTGTCTTTGATTTTAGAGGCTTCATAAGTTTATTTCAGAAGGTGCTTAAAGACAAAGTGTATGTTGTGATAAATTCTACTCATTTATATCATTCATTTAAATTCAGGAAAGGATCTAACAGCACAGACACATGTTTATACCCAGAATCAAGTAAGGGGCTTTGAAATATTATTTGGTTAAATAGCATAAAAGTCGATGATCACAAATGTGAAAGTTACACTAGCCGGCATTATTTTGATTGCTCTCTTGAAATATTCCCTTCAAAAAAGCAGTCATTTCTATTGAGAATTTTAAAAGGATGCAGCTTATCTATACATTTTTATCTATGGAAGGAAAAATAATTTCCATTGCATTTATACTTAAAAAAACAGTACTATTTCTAAGCAGTACATTGAGCCCTGATTTTAAACTATCTAACAACATAGACCAATGAAATCAATAAATAAGGGATTCTGATGTGCATTGATCTAACTCGATCCTCACATTTTATAGATGAGGAGATTGAGGTCCAGATGTGATATATCAAAGATGTCTGTCTAATTCTAAGACCAGCCTACTTTCTACCACCCAAGGCTGATGGAAGATCAGAAGTGCCTGAATGTAGCCAAATATCATTGATCAAATGTCTTGAACAGTTTCCTCAAAGCTCTTACTCAAAGACAACTTGATCCAAACAATAGGAATGGAGCTACACTAGCTAAGTCCATGTTGTCCTGAAGCTTTGTTGTCTTCCTGCTGAGGATGAGATGGAGGAACTTTATACCCTGCCCTTGATCCCTGGACATCATTGCAACACTGTGATTTCTGCTTTTGTAGACCTAGAGGAGATGGAGTTGCAGGGTAGCAGTGGTTTGGGACTGTGGCATCATGATGATCGCTTTGAATTTGCAGTGTTTTATCTTGCCACCGTTGTTGAGGAAAAGCAGATGATCTAAACAGAGTTTAGAACATGTGGATCCTACTGAAGCCTGCCATGTAATCACACCTTCCTCCAAGCTACCACACCAAAGACCAGAAGAAATGAGAAGTGAGTCTTTGAGCGGTCATCAGTGGCATGTGATTGACCAGCTGCTGCCCTTCTTTGTTCACGAATCATCTGATGACTGTTTGTTACTTATTTGATAAAAAGGAAAATGGGCATCCTAAATGAATGCAGAACAAGCCAGTTATTCATTAATGAGCATGAGTCTATGTATTAGTTTCCTGTCCCCGCTGTAACAAAAGACCACTAACTTGATGGCTTAAAACAGCAAACATTTATTCTTTCATGGGTCTGGAGGTCAGAACCCTGGACTCAGGTCCCTGAGTCACTGGGTCAGAATCAAAATGTCAGAAGGACTGTGTTCCCGTTGGAGTTTCTAGAGAGTGATCACATTTAGTGCCCACCTGGATAACCCAGGATAATCTCTCCATCTCAAGATGATTAATTTACTCACACCTGCCAAGTCTCTTTTGACATATAAGGTAACATGCACAGGTTCCAAAGACTGTGCCCTCAATATATTTGGGGAGGCCGTTATTCAGCTGACCATAGACCACAAGGTCAATATGCTTTCTCGAGGGTACACATGCGTCCTACTTCCAAGCATGATTTTTAGCATAATTAATTCTTCAGGGCCATTGTGTACAATCACTGTGCCACAGTGGATTTCAGAAGCCTAAAGAAGTTCATATACTTTCCAAAAGGCCCAATTTATACCCAGGAAGGGGCTTTGGAACCAGATTAGATTTTTATCTGTAATAGGTACTACTCTTACTTTATACTCAGTCTGTACTACTATTAAGAGTAGACTGAATTTGCTTAAATTTGCAGATTTAGAGATAAGGAGAAGAAGGATTATTCCTTTCTCCTCTTGTGTTTCTCATTCTTCCCGATACAAGTCTAAGCACCACACAGAAGTATTGACTGGAAACTCTGTTGGCTGGGATCCTCCTGGACCTCAGCTGGGATCTGGAAGGATCCTGTGTGAGGCCTTTGGTTTGGCTGCTTTCCACTCCACAATTGGGAGCTTCACCTATGACACTGGCCAATGACTTTTCTCTCTGTCTGCTTGATACCAACCAGTAGATTTAAGGTATGTGTGCCTGTAACCTCTGGAGGTAGGGATGCTATAGATGGAGGAGATGGTGAATGAATCTTATTGCTGGATACCACGAATAATCCAGATGACGTGAGAAGAAGAATCTGGCTTCAGACTTAAGGGCCCAAGCTCTGGAGTTAGACTTCCTGGATCTGAATCTGGTCTGTGTGACCCTGGGCAAGTTGAGAAACCTTTGGGAGCCTCGGTTTTCTTAGCTATAAAATGGGGGACAATTGCATTTCTTAGCTTCTAGGGTTGCCGGGAAGATTTAATAATATATTCTGAATCAAGCTTTTAGCACTGTGGCTGGCATCCAGAGGCACTGAATCCATGCAAGTACTTGTGAATAATGTGTCCAGCCACGGAGACTTCCAGGGCGTGGATCTGCTCGTCAATTCACCAAAATTATGCTGAATATATGTATATGGAGGAGAATGGACTGTACCCTGAATCCTGTCTTTAGTCATATTTATGGAGACTCCTGACAGAATTTGGTAGCTGTGGGAAAGAAAAATGTATAAAATACAGAACTCAACATCTATAATAGAAAGTGACATAGATATAAAAGTTCTCATAAATGCCACAGGACTAAGGCAGCTAGGTCATACTCTAGGAATCTCGAGCAAGATAGAGGGACAGGGATAGAGAATTTGGTGCTCCAATCACTTGTAAATCTCTGCACACCATTCTCTTAATTCTCTAAATGTGTTTCCATTTATGATTATTGGGTGTCCATTTATAGTTAAGAGTGCTGCATGGAAGTATGATTGGAGTCTGTATGGGCAGAGCCTGTTGACTCATGGGCCTCACAGGAGAGAGTTCAGGAGCAGTAGCCAGGGCAGTTGGCTTCCCCAGGGAAACCTCTGCCAATCTCCTGCCTGGAAGCTGAGCCCTGGAGCTAAGTAGAAAAGCAGGCTGATGAAGGTATCTGGCTTTTCTGCAAGTATTTTCCATGTTACCTTCCTATATCCAGGAGATCCTTACACCTTCAACTCCCTGGGATGTCCTCTCCAGGTCAGGGTGACCATAATAGCTTCCCAGCGCTGTCATATAGCAAAGTATCACAAACTGGATGGCTTACAACAAAAGAAATTTACTTGCTCACGGTTCTGGGGGCCGTAAGACCTAAATGAAGGTGTCGGCAGGGCTGGTTCCTGCTGGAGGCTGTGAGGGAGAATCCATTCCATGCCTCTCTTGTAGCTTCCAGTGGCTTCTGGCAATCTTTGATATTCTTTGGCTTGTGGCACCATCACTCCATCTTTGCCTCCGGTTGTCACATAGCCCTCCCCTGTGTCTCTTTCTTGTCCTGTCCTGGCTCTCCTCGTTAAATTTAGGATCCACCTTTATTCAAAATGGTCTCATTCTGAGATCTTCACTTTCATTACATCTGCAGAGATTACTCTAAATAAGGTCACATTCTGAGGTTGAAGATGGATATCTTTTGGGGGACATAATTCAACCTAATACAGTGACTATGTTTTTTGTTGTTGTTGAAGCCAAGACATTTTGAGATGGACAAATGCTAAACTGGATGGAATGCCAGTCAAGTGTCCTTGCTTGGGCAGGCTGTATGACCACCTTCTAGATAAGCACGCAGCATCTTCCCCTGGGAGGAGCATCTGTCGGGCCATGTGGGTTAGAAGAGGAAATGTGAGGATTGAATTATTCTTTTTTTTTTTTTAAAGATTTATTTATTTATTTGAGAGAAAGAGAGCAAGTGAGAGAGGGTATGAGCAGGGGCAGAAGGAGAGGAAGAGAGAGAATCCACAAGCAGACTCCCCGGTGAGCCCAACGAAGGGCTCAATCTCAGGACCCTGAGATCATGACCTGAGCTGAAATCAAGAGTCCGCGCTTACCAGACTGAGCCACCCAGGCACCCTGGATTGAACTCTTCTTAATACAGACTTCTGAGTTTTTCCAGCATTCTTTGGCAAAAATTTACTTGCTTGTTGAGTCTTCCCCTTTAGGGAAATCAAAGTTGAAACCCACATCACTTCCTGCTTGTCCATTACTTTCCCTCTTTCAGACTTTGTGGTGTTCTCTTTGCCTTCTCCCCTCTTCTTTTTATTAACCATTGTACATCACTTGAGTGGGACAAAAAGACATGGAAGAAAATAGTAGCTCAGGAGTTGGGAAGGAGAAGGGATGAGTATGGATGCTCCATCTGTTTTTGTGTACAGGGATGTGTGCAATGAACAATTTAACGTTACAACACAAGGAGTAAAAAAATACAAGGAAACCTCACCCATAATTTAAGAGATTGCAATTAAAATGACAATTGATACTTATATTTAAATGTTACCTACCCCAACAGGTTCTTTTTACGTGATCTCGTGATATTTACTATTAGTGGAGATGTGGGTGAGAATAGGCAAGTCTGATACACTGTTGGTACTTTGCAGATCAGCAGACTTTTCTGGAGGACAACTCAACATCAGATATCAAAAGCCTGAAAAATAGACAGTTATTCACCCAGTTCCACCTCTAGGAAGTTATCTAGAAGAAAAACAAAAAAGCGATTTGTTACAGACCTACGTGTGAGGAATACGCATCACAAACTGTGTAAGTCAGAATCAGTGGAAGTCTTAGTATGGTAACAGTTAAATTAGAGGGGATCCCTATGATAGCATTGGACGCAGCCACTAAGAATCATGTTTTGAAAGAATGATGACATTGCCAAATGATCAGGATATGATTTAGAATGTAAGGGGCAGGTTACAAAGCAGTTTGTTCATAATGATTCCCGATTTTTTTTTTTTTTTTTAGATTTTATTTATTTATTAATGAGAGACAGAGAGAGAGAGGCAGAGACACAGGCAGAGAGAGAAGCAGGCTCCATGCAGGGAGCCCGATGTGGGACTTGATCTTGGGTCTCCAGGATCAGGCCCTGGGCTGAAGGCGGCGCTAAACCGCTGAGTCACCTGGGCTGCCCTGATTCCTGATTTTAAAAACCCAAACAACTTTATATATTGTAAAAAAAAAAAAAAAAAAAAAAAAAAAATGACAGCTGGATGGATACATGTCAGAATGTTAAAATTCAGTCTCTCTGAATGATGAGATTACAAGTGACACTTATTTCTATTTTCGTGTTATTTCGCATCTCTCTATTTCCTACGGTAAACCTGTATTACTATGTATTGCTGTTATATTAAGAAATTAGCCCTAGAGAGCAAAGACAAAGAGGGAAAAATGAACACAACAGAAAAACATAATCTGAGTCCCTGTCCATTCCCCTTCTACGGTGTTTACATGCGGCAGTGGCAAGCTATTTAGGGAATGGAATCTCTATAAATCCATACCTATATCTATATCCACATCTATATCTGTATACTCCTCAGGGACTGCTGGCCTCTTCCTACCACTTGTGCCTTTGGAATCCAGCCCTTGGTGGCCCTGTTTCGTTGAGATCTGACCCCCACATGATTTCTCTAAGCCTGCCTTGTTCATATGTCATAGTTGGAAAACTCTTTAGACCTTGGGGATGAAAGGGATTGCTTTTCCTTTAGCTACCAATTTAGAGCAACATCCAAACAGTCTTTTGTATTGCTTACTGTCTCTCCACGGTGACCCCTTTCTGCAAGTCACTGGCTCGGAACAGAATTGTCACTATTTAGTGTGCGAGTAGTGAAGTCCTTAAGGTGAGACTGCCGTTCCTCTCTTTCATGTAGTCATCAGCTTTACCTGACAGCTAGTCTTTTGGTTAGATAGATAATCTTGAACTTCTTCTGCTTTGGGTATTAGCAAAGCATTTGAGGCATTTTTTTCCCCCCTTCGGAGGTATTTATTGGTCAGTTCCACAGACTTGAGAAAAATCTAACACATGCTCTCCCCGACCCCATATCCCACCTTCCCCAAATCCACTAAATCAGAGCTGAGATCCTATAATTTCTGATCTTTATATCATTGTCCTATTAGCCACTTTCACCTCATTTCTTCTGTTTTCAAAGCACCGTCTTTCTGCTCAGCACTGCTTTTTTTCTCAATTTTGTGTGTGTGTACAACTTGCAGATTAAGAGCAAAATGACAGCTAAACAATTGGATGTGTTTGCACACATGTGATAACCGGTTTGGGATTAAAATTTGGGTTGCACCATGAACACTTATATACCGCTCTGTGTTTAGGTGGCCTTAGATCCTGGAGCAAAAAATAGGACATATAATATGGTTTTTTTTTCTAGTGTTTAAATATCTATTCTGTCAGTCTTACAGAGGGATAAAAATTAAAGAATGTTTATGTTAAAAATAACCAGTATTGATAAAATAAAATTCTATGACATTAAGACTGTTTTAGAAAATCTTCAGCATCTGGCCACTCTGGTATTTTACCCTTGGTTGTGTGTGTGTGTGTGTGTGTGTGTGTGCACGCACACGTGCACACGCATGTATGATGCTCACAGATGCTCAAACTACTTTGTATACAAGTAGTGTTATACAAATAATTCCATGGTATTAGAATATGCAATATCTCAAAATGCAGTTTACACTGACCCATCAGCTCGTTAACTTATCAGCCCCAAACACATTTAACACAGAGCAGCAATTGTTCATGGCAGGTTATTGCTTGCTCTTCTCGCCTGCCAGATGAAGGAATGCTAAAAATGGCTTTGTAGATTGGGAAACTTATACTTTAAAAGAGTGATATTACTTACTAGAAACACAGAATGGGAATTTTTAGAGCAAGAGTTCCAGATTCCTGTGGCTCAGATGGGTGTGTTACTCATTGTCCAGCCTACTCCATTGTTTATCTGACTCTAAAAGCTGTTTATTGAAAATAATTTAAAAATTTTTGAAATACAGAAAGGCATAAATAAAAACAACAATAACCCTATTTCAACACTCAGAGACAACTCCTATTAAGAATTTGACTTTTAAAATAATTCTCTGTGACCTTGTGACTATATGACTTCGTAGCCTGCTTTTATTACCCAACAACATATGTTAAGCATGTTCTATATAACTAAAAATGCTTAAGAACATAGTTTTTAAATCATGTGAACTCTACCGTGATAGAGATGTTTGGATAGGGCCTGGACATAGTAGATACTTGGTATCTATTGAATGTACCCTGATTTACATGTTTGCTCTCTAGTTCTTTCTTTCTTTTATAAATTATATTACTATGGATGCTTTTAGACACACTATAAATCACAAGCCTTGGGAGTTATTTCCTAAAATTTGACATCTTCAAGATATAACCACCAAGTCAACAGCACAAACATATTTATGGCCCTTGATAGAAATTGCTTTTCAGTTTTGGTGCCCAACTTCAAGAAGACTAGTAGAAATTATAGATTAAAATGATCTCTTTGGACAGAACATAGGTAACTAATTGATAGGAGAATCAAACCATGATTTTCCTGAGATCATTTAACCAAGATAGTTTACTAGTCATGGGTGATAGGGAACAGTGAAGTTAATATATCTAAATGTCGACCACCCTACAGTTAACCCTAGAAGGCTTTGTTCTATATTCAATAACTGTGCATGGAGTGCTAATGATGAATTGTGTGCAAACCTTTACAGTTGACTTTATAGACCTCAGTCTACGAAGATTTAACACCATCTGGGAGGGTTGAGTCAGAGAGAGATCTCAGAGCTCACATCTTTGGGGGAAACTACATGTAATTTATTTCTTCACACATGCTGCTGCTCATTAGGTAGAGTTTGGAGGGAGAGGAGACTAAAAGTGAACCTTATAGAAGGCACGTGTGAGCCACGTATGAACCATGTGTGAACCATGTATGAAATATGGATGAGACATGGGTAGGCCATTATGAACCATGTGAACCATGCGCAAACCATGTGTGAACCATGTGTGAAGCATGTGCAAGGCACGCATGAAGCCTGTGTGAACTCCAGCAGAGGTCTTGGGCTCACTATTTAACTTCCCAAGGTCTTGTTTTTTCACTTGTAAAATAAATAATTATAATTCCAAACCCAGCTCGTCTTTGAAATCTAAGCTACAAGGGTCTCTGCTCAGCAGTTTAGAGGTAATCTCTAGGCTACCAGATAATATCCATTGATCTCTAAAGGTAGAACTTTGTGTTCACAGACAAACGTAAGATTTTGGAAGCTTCCTGAGATATCCTATGTGATTAGCTTTTCTTTAAAAAATTTTTTTATACTAAAAATAGGCAAAATCGAATTGTCTGTCTTCTGCCTTACTGATCTTGACAGCACATCTTTTTTTTTTTTTTTGCCAATGTTGTGGCCCCATCCAGAGCCCAGAGCATCTAGGAGCCAGTATTGGTGCCTTTTACCCTACTCCTTAGCTTAAAATGTGTTTTGGCATGATAGGATGATAGATTTATATTGTTGCACAGATGTTGAGTACATGCTTTTTCTTTCATCTGTTTTATATTATTTTTCAGTGTGGGGTCCTGGATGATATTCCATCTATGTCCTTCCCTAGATGAGCAGGAGCCGAGACACTTACTGGATAGTCCTGAGGGGACCAGGAATGGCTGTCTCATGCCATTGAGGGCTAATAGTCACTGAAAGAACAGTCCAGAGAGGCAGCATCTAGGGCAGAAACTGAAAACAAAATCACATAAAATTATCCAGCTGGTTTGTCAATCTGAAAGATCCATCAGAGGAAGAAAGTCCTGTCAATGGAAGGGAAACCAGATGAGTCCAGAGGGTTGGAAGTGGAAGGGCAATGGAGCCTAAGCCGTGAGAGTGGCTCTAGCAGCTTTTCGTAGGCACCTTGTCGCCTCTGGGGATCACAGAGAGTTACCACTAAGAGCAACATCTGGACGTGGCCAACTATTAAATGACTCGAACTGTACTAGTAAACAGGATCCTGGCTGGCCAGCAGCCAGCAGCAGATTTTGCTGGAACTGCCACACCAGCTCAGGGCCAAGGAACATATGGCAGGACCCCTGAGTCATCTGTGCTCTCTCTAAGCACTTCAAGAGCCACTGTGGAGTGCTCACAGTGGAGCACTGAGTGATACTGGATGCTTTTGTTTGGCTTGCATATTCACTTTAGTTACAGTGGATCTTAACTGATTGGAATAAACTTCCCCATGATGCTTTGTGACCAGGGAGCTCATCAACAGGTAAGTTGGTTTCAGCCTTCTGGGCTGCTCCATAGAGGACCTTTTTTGGGTGAAGAGCCATTCAGACACATGACTGGAAACCAAAATGCTAGACTTCTCGGCGTCGGGGGCTTTAAGAGCCATAAGGGCTGAACTGAAGATGAGTGAAGAACTGAAGATGAGTGAAGAGAGAAAGAAAATGTCTCTTCCAGGAGGTACAGAGATCACAGTTGAGGAGAAATTGGCACTCCTCACAGTCCCTCCCCCAACTTAGAAGCAGTAAGACAGTCACATCTTTACACAACCACGATTACGCCAAGGAGACTGACGGTCATCTTAGTCCTTGAGTGTTCCGATGACTTGAACTTCACTTTTTCCTCATGTTAATAATTCTCAGGCTAAATTAGTACTGTGTGTGCTAGTTTAAAGTTTTCCTTTGGGAACCTGCATCATTGCTTCTGGTACTAGCTGTTCCTCTTTTATTGAACAGTAGCAAATGTGCTACCCAGTTTTAAATCCATATTTGGCAAGTTCTCCATGGTGCAGTGTCAAAAGAGGAGATGGGGCCAGCTTTCCTTGATTTTTATAAGAGATGCAATTCTTTATTTGAAAAGATGTTTGCCAACCGTTTACATTAAAAATAAATATATCTACACAAATGCTATTTGGCTCAAATTAGGATAAGCTATGCTTTGACTTTAGATGAGATGAATTGTTTGCTAGAATGGAGATTTATTCAATATTCAGCAAACACTTATTGACTTTTCACTATTGGCCAGGAATAGTATTAAATACCATGAGGTTTGTGTTGATAAATGAGATAATCCCTGCCTTCAAATCACTCATAGTCTCTTGAGGGAGACATATAATAAAAGATCAATGGCACATTGTGGGGCACTGGGGGGCTTAATCGCTTAAGCCCCTGACTCTTGATTTCGGCTCAGGCCATGATCTCAGGGCTGTGATTCAGCCCTGTGTCAGGCTCAGTGCTGGGCTCGGAGCCTCCTTAAGATTCTCTCTCTCCTGCTCCCTCTAATTCCTCAACTCCTCTACCTGCCCAGTGCTCACCTGTGCTCTCTCTCTCCCAAAATAATAATAATAATAATAATAATAATAATAATAATGGCACATTGTAATTAATATTTAGGTATACATAAGCACAGGAAGCTTTAAAGCCATTTTCAGGGATCCAGACATGGAACACCAGACTCAGATTATCAGCAATTACCTATGTGCATCCTTAGTTTTTTGAGTTTCCCAAGTGTTCTCTACATGTTACCAGGTTTGATAGCCTGTTCTCTTTAAGTCATTCCTCAAATATCACCTTCCTCCTGAGTCTTCCATGACCATCAGCTTTAAAATTGTATCTTCTGCCCACTTCTATCCCAGCTCCATCCCCCACCCTGTATTCTCTACTCTTCTTCTGGGCTTTCTTTCTTTCTCTCCAGCAACTGTCACCATTGGATAGAATACATATTTCACTTTTTATTTCTGATTATTATTATTAATTAGCTCTTTTTCTGTTCCCTCACTAGAAATGTAAGCTCTGTCCTTATATAGTCATATTCTGAGCACCTAGAAGAGTGGCTGTCATATAGGGAGTGCTCAGTAAATATTTGTTGACCAAAATTAAGGATGAGGACTTTTATCATTTGTACAAAGTTAAGGATATATCTAATGGCCTGTCCATTGTATTTTTATTCTTTGCATAGCCAAAAACTTCTAAGGGGGACAATATTAGATAAAAGTCAGATGGGAAAGTTATCTTGCAATTAATTAATATTTATCGAGTTGCTGTTACACATTAGACACAGTGCTGGATAATGTAGTAAATACCGGAAGCTCAAGAGAGAGCTTTGCCTTCAAGTATCCTACAGTTTAATTGGGAAGGGAGATATGAAACCATGAACAAAAAGGTAAGAACACAGAAAAATCGTATCGGGTACATTAGGCAGAAAAAGAGGAAGAGTTAAGGGAAAGCCTAAGCAACCTTGGCTGAGTTGACAGAGGGTAGGCTGGTTGGTCAGGAAAATTTCCTGGAAAACATGGGACTTGATGTGGGGTGCAGGATTTAGGGAGAAACGAAGGAAGGCTATGGGGGAGGGGTGATGGAGGCAGAGAAATGTGTGACTCTACAAAGCTATGGCAATGGGTGACATATTCTAGCATGAAAGAACCCTTAGATCTTTGCATGAGTGTTCTTTAGCAAAGTTATCTTGGGACACAGTAAACTTATTCCCGTAATGCTACCTTTGCTCCAACCATTGTGAAATGCCCCTTTGGAAATGATCTTTGGAGACTGTGACTTGTGTTTTTGAACTTTCTCACTGGGGACATCCTTCATTACTGGTGAAGCTATTTAATATTTTGAGAAAATCTAACAGTGGTTCCAGCTATAACAGTGGTTCAAGCTGGGTGCTATAGAATGAATGTTTGTGTCCCCCACACTCCCAAATTTACATGTGAAATTCTAGGACCCAAGATGATGGAATTAGGAGGTGGGGGCCTTTGAGGGCTCTCATTGGATTAATAATGGGATTAGTGCCTTTATAAAAGAGACTTCAGAGAACTCTCTCATTCCTTCTGCTATGTGAGGACAGAGAAAAGATGGCTGTCTATGAGACCCCAATCAGTTGGGGTCTTGATCTTAGACTTTGAAGCCTCTAGAACCAGGAGAAATGAATCTTTGTTGCTTTTAAACCACCCAGTCTATGAGCACCTGGGTGGCTTTAGTCAGTTAAGCATCTGCCCCGTCTCAGGTCATGATCTTGAGGTTCTAGAGTTGAGCCTCTCCTCCCCCGCCACCCCCCCCATCAGGATCCCTGCTCAGTGGGGAGTCTGCTTCTCTTTCTGCCCCTCCTCTCACTTGTGCTCACTCTTTCTCACTCTCTTTCTCTCAAACAAATAAATAAATAAAAATAAATAAATAAACCACCCAATCTATGGTATTTTGGTATAGAGCCTGGGTGAACTGAGATACTGGGTTAATAAAGTGACTGATCAAGCTGGACAAGGCCATTTTGGCCTCCACCAAAGGATTTTAAAGTAATGGGCTAGATTTTCAGATGTGTCTCCTGCACTAGAGCTGAAGGCAACTCCCAAGTCGGGATTTAAAAACGTGTTGGGGAGAACTGTGCCTTTGTCATACATCAACTTCTAAGATGACTGTTTTGAAAGCCATTGCTCATTTGCATGAATAATTGCTTAAAAAAAGAAGCATTACTCCTTAAGAAGTCACTCTTCACTATTGTAAAAATGGATTCCTTTCTAATTTCTCTGAATTCCTTCTACGAGCCCTTTGCGTATGGGAATGTTTTCTCTGCTTCTGTATTTATTGGAATTGAACCAATTTAACTGTGATGTTGAGAAATGACCTCTCTGACTCAAGAAAATCATAGGGAAAAGAGCACAAACTTAGCTCTTATTTAATTGTTACATGAGCATTATTGGTGTAGGCGAAGGAGATAACTAACTTTGACTTTGTCCTTAATATAAAAGAGAAAAGTCAGGCAGTGGCTACATTGTGCGAACCAGACATGGTGCCCCCATGGTGCCCCACTTCTCCCTTTATGCTCTCCCATATCCAACTGTAAGCCTCAAACTCTGGCCTCAGGCCTCAGTCCTGAGATGCTCAGATGACTGGCTAGCTGTGAGCATGATCATCACTAAACTTTGCCTTGGCTTTCCTGAGTAGATGCCATTTCCATGTTCTTAACGTTGGATTCTTTGGTGGTAGAGGGATTATAATCACCAAACCATTTCTATTTTATGTATACATGAGCAGACCAGTAATCGCATTTGATATTTGGCATCTATAGAAATTATTCACGTATAGGAGCTTACAGACGACTTTGGCAGGACCCCGTGCTGACGGAGAACATTCAAAAGGCTGATCTGGTCACTGTGGCTCTGAAAGTAACTCACCTCCCTGCATCTATCCCAGGGTGGACCATGGGAGAGAGAAGAGGTTAAACTCGGCTAGAGTTTCACTAGCTGCTGACAAATAGATCCTAAGTGCGAGGGATCACTTGGGAAGAACCAGCCTTGTTAAAAGGGGGCAAGGTCAAGTTTCAGGAATGGCAGTTCAATTGTCACCTCAGGTCTTAATATCCACAAGACTTAGAGCCTGAAAGGCCCCCTGGAACCTCCTACTTACTCTGCCCTGGAATATACAGAGCATTGAAGTAGAAAGGGACTGGGGAAAAGAATTCATTTCCCCAAATTCCTATGTAATTCATCTCCAATTTGTCATTGTTGCTTAAGGTGAGTTAGACTTACCTCCCAGACTAGGTTGCATGTTTCTAGGGTATAACACAGAATATATGCCCTTAATCTGTCTCCACTTAGGTTAGCAAGCGTCAGGCTATTTGGAAACACACAGTTAAATATGTTGAGTTACTGTGAGGACTAACCACTTGTAATTGTGTTTGGGTTTCACAATATCTGTAGAAATACAGAGAGCGCAGAAATAAAGCAAGTGGGGCGGGGGCACAGTGCATTCTGTTACAGGCAAAGTGACAAGAGACAAATTATCTTAGGGCAGACTTTCCTACCCCTCCGTAGTCCCAGAGCTGTATAAGTCACTTCGCTGTGTGGTTTTGGCTTTTTAGTGGTGATCACTGTCAGACCTGTACTTTTAAAGGCAACGTACCAACGGGTGTTTAAGCAGGCAAAGAAAGACTCGGTATTTGCAACGAAATGCAGGAAGGACAGGAAAACACGAGCAAGTTGGCGCTTTGTGGATCATTATTGCCCTTGCTTAATAAAGTAATAGATGCTTCAAAATTACTTTGAAGTGGCTGCCAACTTCCTCCCAGCGCTGTGAAACCTGATACTTCTGCCTTTAAACCATGCGTGAAAGTGCAAACAGTAGTACTTGTGAATTCATTCAGCGACTTCCAAACTGTAGTCTATGCAGGGGATGGGAACCCAAGGGGGGGGGGGGTGGAAGGAGGGAGAAAGGGCCTCTGCAAGGTTCGGTGGTTGGATGTCAGATTTGGCTGCCTCTGAGTTATGCAGACTTGAACTTTACCGAGATAAACATTGGTTTCCCCAAATGATCTCAAGGAATTAAAGGGAGGAACTTTGATCTTCTTAACAATCTTCTTTTAATTTAATAAGCTCATGGCAGAGTTAAGTGAAAGCCAGCTCAACCCATATTTAATCAAACGCTTATCCGGCTACCAAATTTAATAGATGCGTTTCAGAAGGGGGGAAATTAGCGTCCAAATAATAAAAGGGGGGGGGCAGCAGCATATTTTCTGTGCTTGAACCGAGAGGACTAGTGCGAAGGCCTGGCTCCGTCCTCAGGCTGAGATGGTTTGTTCTGTTCTCGGCCCTCCCTCTCCGAGCAGGTGGTCCACGTGCTGAGGTTCTTGAGAATGTCCAGAGTCATTCTCCTAAGTGTCAATAAGGCCACATGGGAAATGGAGGTGTGTGGGGGGGAGCCTCATTTTTAGAACTCCATCATGGCCTTGGTTGCAGGCTCATATAATCTCTGTTGTCTTTGGGGAGAACATGCCAACGGAGTGTCGTCCTTGCCCAGTTTGCTTGCTAACCAAGGGGTTTAGAACAAAGGTTGACTCCTTGGCCGTTCGTTGCCAGATGGGTTGTGTAACAGATTCAGAAGTCTGAAATCTGTGACTTCAGCTCTTCCTGAGCAACCAGCCACTAAATCAGACAAGCAGAGAGACGATTTTCTTGTGCAACACGGTGGGAGTACCAAAGAGGCATGTGGTGAAATAGAGAAGTCTTTATGTGAACCCTGGGCCAGAACAGCACTGTTTCTCTCCCAAAAAATTCATCATCTGGCTATGGTGCAGATGTCCATGAAAACCCTGTGCTCCGCAGCAGCACTGTTCGATGGAAGACTTTCCGCAAGAAGGACCTGCTTCTATCTGTATTGTCCAGTATGGTATTTACCAGCCACATGTGGGCTGGGGCACCTGGGGTGGGGGGGGGGCCTCAGTGGTTGAGCCTCTGCCTCCAGCTTAGGTCGTGATCCCGGGGTCCTGGGATCGAGTCCCACATCATATTCCCTGCAGGGAGCCTGCTTCTCCCTCTGCCCATTGTCTCTGCCTCTCTCTGTGTGTCTCTCATAAATAAAATCTTAAAAAAAAAAAAAAAAAAAGAAAGTGCAGTGAAAGTTACTTTTACTTAATTTTGATTCATTTTAATTTCAGTGGTCCCATGTGTCTAATGGATTCTGCATCGAACAGCACAGCTCTAGAGGGACCGCAGCAGAGATATTTGTGAACACCTGCTTCATGTGTTAATACAAAATTCATGGACACCGTGTCTGGTGTAGGCTTTTAAACTTTAGGAACTTCCATTTATTTTTCTCACGAAGCCTGCAGTGCTGATCATAAAAACGAGACACATTCCTGCCATATGGTAAAGCCCTCCTTAAAAACAAGAAAGGGATGAAATGTAAAGGGGGAAAAAAATAAGCTGAAGTTACAGGTGTTTCTCGAGAAGGACTGATGATTATTTCTTGGCCAGACATTTGCTGTGATGAAAAGCAGTAATACCTCAGCAAGCAGACCACTCTCGTACTGTCACTCCTTTCGGGATGCTGGGTTCCTGCACTTTTATCTGTGTTGGAGAGCTGTCTACCTCCTTTCCAAGCCACATCTTAGAAAAACAAAACAAAACAATAAAACAGAGAGAGGAAGATGTGCTAGGTGTGGGAAAATGCTTAACGACACAGGTTTCAACTTGCTATCAAGTCATACCATATGTGGCTGCAACTTACTGATTCGGAATCTGGAACACACTGGCTGTGGAAGCACTTTTATAATTTGCTAACTTCCAAGGCTGAGCCCCGGTAGCCTATTTTACTGACCATGGAGTCCTATATGTCACTTCAAATATTTTATTTCAAAGATGATGGCTTTCCTTTTCTCGTCTGTGGGCATAGCAGTTTGCTGCTCTTAGAATCATCAAGGAGCCTTGTTTGGCTTTGTGACTGGAAGAAATTTCTGGAGAGCAAGAAAAATTGAGGGGGAAACAGACTGCCATGGAATGGATAGAAGTTGAACGGAAGTGGAAGGATCAAGTCAAGGTTGAGGACGATTGTTGGAGGTGAAATTTCATACACTTGGGAATCCTAACTGTCCCCATTCATGGAACATTTCCTTCTAGCACCTGGAACTGAGCTGGATTATGCATGTTAATAATTTCTTGTCATTTTCCTGACAACCCTCTGGAGTTGACCCTCTCCGCCTTCTGCCTCAGTGGGGAAACCAAAGTTGAGAGTTGAAACAACTCACTCAAGGTAGCCCCTCACCCTCTCCAGCTAAAAGTAGATGAGTCTGGATTTAAATGCAAGCCCGTTGAGTGCCAAAGCCCCTGCCTCCCCTGACACTGATTCTGGTGTGAAATGGAAGATGTGGGTGGTCATGATGTGTACGACCCCTTGCGGAGAGATGAAAGGGCCCCCCAAAGAGGGTGTTGGGTTGGTGGTTCCTGCTGCTGGTCTGGAAATGGGTGATGAGCTGGCGAGGAGCAAAAGGGGATCAATCGGGGAGCGACCAGCTGGTCGAGGTATGAGAATTTTAAGGAGCCAGGAGATCAGGACCCGGGGATGCCTCTTGTCGCATCTGTGTGAGGGAAAGCTCTCTGGCACCGAGCAGCCTGCAGGCTCGGACTGTTGGCCCCATTGCTGGGAATGCGTTGGACCTTGGTGGGTTTGCAATGCTCACCTTTCCAGGGAATTCGCTTCAAAGGGTGAACTATGCAAACCGGTACGTTCATTCCAGCAATCCACCTGTTTTGAATACCCGGTGCTCACTGCCAACCCTTCTACATGCCACAAACAACGAACGGAGGCCTCTTAGGCGTCACGTGCTCTTTGATGCCACCTAACAAGAACACCGACTCCACGTAGTGGATAATGTATTTTAAAAGTCAAACTTTAATTTACTTAACCTCTTATTTTAAAACCTTTTTAATCCCCTCATGAGGCTTTATACCACAACACCGTGTGGCACTAACGTGGTCCTTAAATGAGAGCATTTTCCTTGCAAGTGTATTTATAACTTTCCTCTTGATTTAGGGCTTGACAGGGCTGAGTAGAAACTAAATATAACCAGCATTTGTATTTTTCCCTCCGAAGCCTGTTGGGCATTGAAAAGGAAGGAGGAGAACACAAGCGCGTTGGGAAAAAGCCTTCCAGTGTTAATGAGCAGCTGTATGTATCTCAGGAAAACAGTTTGTAACTAAAAATAGAGTCTCTCTAACTATAGCAACTCAGAGCATTTAATACCCAGATTCTGCATGGGCAGAAATGAATTCCAAACAAGTGTGTGATTAAGGAGGGTGGAATGGTAGCGCTGAAGGGTCCGAAGAAGCAGGGCCCCGAACCCAGGGGTGCATCAGTGCCCCTCACGAACTTCAATCAAATATGCTTAGTGCATTCGCAGGAGATTTTTCTGAGTCTCCAAGACAATTAGGAATCTGTTTGTAACAATGAAGCTAAAAGGAGAAACGGTGCACACAGGCTAATTTTAGCACACTTCACCAAATTGGTTTTCTCTTTCTTTCTTTCTTTCTTTCTTTCTTTCTTTCTTTCTTTCTTTTTCTTTTTCAGGCCAAAGAGTAAGTTGAAAGAAAGAAATATAAATACTCCAAGGAAAAGGTAATTTAAGTTTCTTGGTGTGTGGCTACGGTTTACTAAAGATTCCAGGTAGGCCCAGAGCATGGAGGAGTTTTAAAATGGCCATCTCTGTTATTTTATTAGTATTTGTTAAATTTGGATAGCTCGAAACTGCAGTCTAAGCCAAATTAAAAAGTTTATTTTTATTTATTTTTTTAAATTTATTTATTCATGAGGACACAGAGAGAGAGAGGCAGAGACATAGGCAGAGGGAAAAGCAGGCTCCCCGCAGGGAGCTTGATCCCAGGACCCTGGGATCATGGCCTGAGCCTAAGGCAGACACTCAAGCACTGAGCCACCTATAGGATTTAGAACTTTCAAGAGGTATTTGTTGTTGTAACCAGTGCTATGGACTGAATTATGCCCCACCCCCACCCCCATTCATAGGTTGAAACCCTAACCACCACCGTGCTGGCATTTGGAAGTGGCATTTGGGGGGCCAGTGGGATCCAGGGGAGCTCATAAGGGCAGGGCTCTCCTGATGGGATTAGTGCCCCATTGGAGTGCTTGCTCTTTCTCTCCCTCTCTCCACTAGGTGAGAACACTGTGAAAGGAGGCCATCTGCGAGTCAGGAAGAGATCCTTCATCACGAACCAAATCTGCTGACCTCTTGATCTTGGACTTCCCAGGCGCCAGGACTATGGGAAGTCAAGTCTATTGTTCCAGCCACCCAGTCTATGGTAGTCTATTATAGCAGCGTGTGCAGACTAGTACAACTAGCATTGCCATTGTTGTGTTGCACGGCTATTGTTCAGTAACCAGGGGATGACCAATCAAGCATTTTGGTGCCTCTCCATATTCTTTTTTCCTTTCTCCATGATGAATGAAATCTTCTGGAAATGTCAACAGGTGAAGATATCTCCTAACACCTGTTCTGATCTGGACTGGCTATCACTCAATAAAGCATTTCTATCATGTGTAGATTTGTAATTTTTAATTAAAGGCCAGACCTGCAAAGCTAAGCATTTTGGTGTCTTTGGCAGTTTAGTACTGGAAAGAAGAAGAGGGAGGCTGCCAATGTTCAAATGGCTGATAGCCACACCTTTGTTTTGAAATCATAATTGTTATGTTCTTGGCCCCGGAGGATGACCTGGTTCCATAAATACCTGTGAACACATGAAGGAAAGAATACTTCCCACACTGAAGGATTTTGACCACAGTAACGCTTACTTAAAATACAGTTGGTGAGTTCCCTTCTTGCAACAACAACCGATTAACTTGAGAAATGAAAATATAATCGACTTTTTAAAAGGATACAATCGTTTTTAAATCCTTGACACACATGGTCTCATTTTTATTTGTATTTTGGAGTCAAGTCGCAGCGGCAGGTATCACGGTACCTTGCAACTGATGGAGAAACCCTGTCAGAGAAGCCCAAGTAAAAGGATAATTTGTTCCCCTCTGTGGGATACTTTCTCAGAAACTTTAAAATAATAGCTTTCCATTTCTAGAGGATTGAGACTGACCATTCTCAAACTGTTGATGCACTTTTTTTTTTTTTTTTTTTTTTGCAGCGATGGGGGGGCAAGAGCCGAGGAAGAAATTCCACTGCTGTTCTCAGATGTATATTCCCAAACATGGGTAAAAACAAGGAGGCATTTCTCGCGCTCTGTATTGTTGAAGTCCTCTTGGGTAAAAATGGACCAAAACAAAACAAAATAAAAACATTGTGGGCAGCCTCCTTCCATGGCCTGCAGAGTCCTCGGGTAGGACTGGGTGATTCTTTCCAGTCTCTTCCCAGGTCATTTTAAGTGCAATGTGAATGCTAAACTGAACCATACAAAATAACCACAACTTTTGTGGGTCAGAAATGGTCAAGTACGGGCAATTTCTTATAGCCCTCCTTAGAACAGATATTTCTCAGTTTATGTGGCACAGGTTGATTGTGACACTGCTCAGTAGTCGATCAGGCATTTTCAGCTTCCTCCTCTCCCTCCTCCTTACTCCACTACAATGATTAGTTGGTGTTTCTGGGCACTATGCACTCACTGTGTATTCAGATTTTATTGAAACACCCAAATAGGAGGGGAGGAGAGGGAAGGACTAAGGACCATAATGGTTTCTAATCATCACAAGAAATAAGAGCCTCCGGCTTAGGTAACATAGGATGCATTTTATTCCAGGGCAGAAGTCCACACAGCTCTCTATGTCTCACAAAAGAAAGGGTGGATGAAGTTGTCACTGTTACAGGAATAACCTAGAATTGGCTCTGGCTCATTTAGGAGGTCAATCATTTTCCAACATCGGTAATGAATGAGGCACACTCTGTGACTCATATACACAGTGTCCTGACCCCATGGGTGAGAACTCCTAGCATTGCCTGCGAGCCCATGGGAACCAAAGGGTTAAACTCAAAAGCCTTGAGCCTGGGCCCCAGGGAGCACGTCAAATGGGCTGCCCAGGGACTATCAAGATGACCAGGAATGCCACATGTCTGGGAAACCTCATCCAGTCTGTAAGTTATAGTCAGTTGCTTTAAAAACCCTCCTTGGCCACTGAGGCTGCATGTGTGGAGCCTCGGTGGCCCGGATCATTCAAGGCACAGAGTAAGGACAGAGCTGGAGGGCCTCACGAGCACAGCCAACGAGCTCGGGGCAAATAGGAGCCGACATTTCCAAGGGCACAGAATGAAGGCAATTGCAGCAGCACTAGGGTTGAGAGACCGTCCACCTAAAATCACCACTTCATGCATTGTGGACTGAGAACCATTTGCAGCTGAAAGGAAATACCTTGCTACAGAGAAACAGTCCTCACAGGTTTAGAGCCCCTTGAGATGGTCTTCAGTTGACCGAATTAGGACTCAAATAGCTGGAGAGGATGCCAATGAGGCCAGGGACAGGCCAAGTCTTACCTGGCTAAGAATTTCCACCGATTTTTTAGTAAGAAAGGAATTCCCTTAGAAGAGAATAGCAAAATTTCACAAAACAGTATTCGTCCTTTATTTTCTGGGTGCGGTGGTAGTAGCTGTAGCCCACCTTGTGTGTGTGAGCACGTGCTTATATTAATGGCTAAGTCATCTGTCTCTAGTTTTTTAATTTCGTAGCATGGGTTTTATGGCTCTCAAGGGACTCTTTATAAAGGCTGGAATTAAAGGGCCGTTCAGATATTTTTATAGACGTGTCTACACCAGGTGGAATCAACGGATGAGTTCTCAGGAGATTTTAGATTCTCTGAGGAGGCCGACCAGACAGTTCTTACTGAGAAGGCTTGTTGGAACCTGGCCGTATCCCACCGTCCGCCAGGACAACAGCATGCTTGCTCATGCTCACCAACTCACTGCTTGTATTTGCCAGAGATAGGGAAGGAAGCCCGTTTACATATTCTTTTTTTTTTCCTCCAGAGTTTTGGGATAAAGATAATTAAATGTGAAGGGCTTCCAAAATAGATGTATGGATGAAGAGAATTGGATATTGTGACAATGATTGTCAAAAGGGACAAAGGCTTGAGTCTTAGGAGCAAATATTTGTGCTATTAATTTAATAATAATAATAATAATAATACAGAAATTCCAAAAAAGAGGCTAGTATAAGACAATAAAATGCACATGAAAACTTTAAGACTAGGTCAGCATTAGATCATCAAGGTTTTTTTTTTTTTTCTCCCTCTCTTAATTTCAATTTCCTGGTTGAACAATAAGATTATAGTGAGGGGAAGAAAGTTTGAACTGTACTTGGTCATGGACACTTAGGGTATGCTGAGTCTGACCCCACCAAGATTTTTGCCAACACCCACACACTCTGAGCTTGATGGGGAAAAGATTTCCTTACATAAAGGTGCGTGTGAAGTGGTATCTGAAGTGAGAATTTCGAAATCTACATTTTATCAAGTAGAGGTGAAGCACCCCGTATTGTTGGTGTCTGCAGTTTCTTACCTGTTTCTCTCGGAAGAACTGGCACTTTTCTCTATGTGGAAAGCAGAACGTGAACGGGTGAATTCTAGGAAATGGTACTTGGGCATCATTAAACCACAGAACTGCCAGTCACTATAATTAGGAATATTGGCTTGTGATGGTCCCAAAAGGCATGCATTTTAAAAATCCCTAAAAATATTTTTGGAAGAAGGCAAGGGCATACATACATAAAACAAAAGTGAAAATTTACATTTAACACTT
The DNA here is from genome assembly GCF_048418805.1 of Vulpes vulpes. Lineage (NCBI taxonomy): Eukaryota > Metazoa > Chordata > Mammalia > Carnivora > Canidae > Vulpes > Vulpes vulpes. The sequence goes on from NC_132788.1 coordinate 12,129,817, forward strand.
TTTCCTAGTTTCAGAGAAATTAGGGTAGAAAGAAAACAAAATCTTCCAACCACCAGTATGTTATAAGAGATTTCCATTCCATTTTTGAGGGATCTGGTGGACAGATGGGACTGGATTCACGGCAAGAAGGGAAGAGACGTCAAACCTAAAGAAATAAGATTATTTAGTTATTTATGATTTGTTTAAATCTCTTGGGGCAGGGCAGAGGTGGAGAGGGGCTTTGTTTCTACTGCCCTGGGTTTCTACATGGAGGCATGTCATTTCAAGCAGAGATTCTTATATTTTGTTGTTGGTTTTTTTTCTTCTGGCAAAACTTACGAACGCTTCTCAAAATATTGTTTTTATTTTTATATATTTTTTAAAGATTTATTTTATTTATTTGAGAGAGAGAGAGAGAGAGAGAAAGGGAGAGAGAGAATCTCAGGTAGATTCCCTGCTCAGCACAGAGCCAGCCCCATGAGAGGCTTGATCCCATGACCCTGAGATCATGACCTGAGCCAAAACCGAGAGGTGGAGGCTTTGCTGGCCACCCAGGTGCCCCTCAGAATGTTTTTAAGTTATTTAATGCATATATTGTGTAACATACACATATGTTGTGTTAGTAGAGGAAATTATATCATATCATAGAGGAAATTAATTATATCAAAATGCCCTTATCAAAATACTGAAACAAATTTATTATTATTTTAAACTAGAAAAGGTTGTGTTATTTTTTAAAATTTATTTTATTATTATTATTTTTTATTGGAGTTCAATTTGTCAACATATAGCATAACACCCAGTGCTCATCCCGTCAAGTGCCCCCCTCAGTGCCCATCACCCAGTCACCCCAACCCCCTGCCCACTAAAACAAATTTAAATTGTGATGTAACATGTTTCTTAATATCCTAAACATCAAGATCTAGCAGCGCATCGGAACTTCCTTAACTTTGAAGTACTGATGCACATAAGTGGGATCTGCCTCTCTGCACAGCGTAACGTGGAACGAAAGCATCTGAGATGTCTGTGGCCTAGAGTCACATGCGCTGCTCATGCAAGTCAGGCTTATTGCCTCCTTTCATAACTGAAGGAAATGCTAAATTTCAGCTAGAGGTGAGCAGGTCAGATAGAGTTCAATGACAATAAAGAACTAATTTTTCCCCTCGCCAGTTTCTTAGCCCCCTGGATTTTCTCTGAGGACATCTTGTTAAGAACCACTGGTGGAGATCCCTGGGTGGCTCAGCGGCTTGGCGCCTGCCTTCAGCCTAGAGTGTGATCCTGGAGATCGAGTCCCGCATCTGGCTCCCTGCATGGAGCCTGCTTCTTCCTCTGCCTGTGTCTCTGTCTCTGTCTCTCTCTCTCTCTCTGTCTCTCACTAATAAATAAATAAAATCTTAAAAAATAATAATAATAATAAAAAAAGAACCTCTGGCTCTGCTTCCCTTACTCGCTTCCATGGGAGGAAGAATGGGTTACCTGCCTACTGACTTTGGGAAAAGAAATGCAGCCTGTTCCTCTCCAGTCAGCTTTTTGCAGGCTTCTCTGTGTCTTCCAGGAAGCCTGTCTGCACGATGCCTTCCTTCTCCCTTCTCTCTGTCCCACAGGAAGGCCGGCCCGGGAAGGGAGATGTGCAGTTGTTGAGCTGGCCCACACCCTAAGTGGGCCACTCGGTCTTTTTCAGGGCTCCTGCACCCTCTCCTTTGCAATGGGACTGAGCCACGTCTTCTAATCCAATTTTTATCAGTGATAAAACTACCAATTTCTAAAAAAATATTTTATTTATTTATTTATTTATTTATTTATTTATTTATTTATTTATTTTTGAGAGACAGAGAGAGGAACAGTGAGAGAGACCAAGGGAGAAGGAGAAGCAGACTCTGCTGAGCAGGGAGCCCAATGTGAGGCTCGATCCCAGGACCCCAGGATCATGACCTGAGCCAAATGCTTAACCGGCTGAGCCACATAGGTGCCCAAAGCTAGTGTTTTGCGCTCCAGATACCTCATTGTGATTTGTTTCCTTTGCCAACCTCCCTTTGCACCCCCAGGCAGCCCGAGTGTGTGCCTGGAGCCCAGAGATTCTTGGAGGCAGACAGCTTGGGTGCTAAGCTTGCCTCTGCTACTACCTGCCGGGGACTTTTGGAAAGTGATTTCTTTCTCTGTCTCAGTTTCTTAATTTGTAAAATGGGGCCAATAGAACCCACCCCATAGGGTTGTATGACAATGTAATGAGTTAATCCACATATGATGCCCTGAACTAGGTGCCTGCTTGATAAATGCCAGCTGTTACGATTCTGATTGGAGACTAAGGGGTATGCTACTGATTGAGCCCCTGACCCCAGCAGTTTCTAATCTGTAACACCCAGTTGCTTGCTTGGGTTAAGTTACCTAGATACTTGACAGATCGTACCTACTTGTGCTGGGTTGCCAGAGTATCAGACTCTGCTTATTTTGGAAGAGACATAACCTCTGTACATGCACTGATACTGGTGTCTTGGTTATTAAAATAGTGAAGCTTTATGAAATAAATGGTTTTATAGGCCAGGAATAGTTATATATCAGTAATTTCATGTGATTTAACCTGATACTGGTTGTGAAAGAGCCTTGGTCTCCCAGTCTGCAATCTCCCTAGATTCCCTAGAACTCTCCAACCAAGGGGATCCCCGGGATCTTGCTATGGTGCCAAGGCTGACATCCCATCCTGCCTGTTTGGTGCCTTTCATTTTTTTTTTTAAGATTTTATTTATTGTTTGAGAGAGAGAGAGACAGAGACAGAGAAAGAGAGAAAGAGTATGAGCAGGGGAGGGGCAGAGAGAGAGGGAGAAGCAGACTCCCTGCTGAGTAGGGAGCCAGCCATGGGGCTCCATTCCAGAACCCTGGGATCATGACGTGAGCTGAAGGCAGCTCATGACTTAACCAACTGAGTCACTCAGGCATCCTGTGCCCTTTCAGTTATGGGAAAGGTTTTTGTTTTTAGAATTGTTAAAAAGATTTTATTTACTTTTTCATGAGATCACAGAGAGGCAGAGACATATGCAGAGGGAGAAGCAGGCTCCTGGTGGGGAACCTGATGTGGGACTCAATCCCAGGATCCCAGGATCACACCCTGAGCCAAAGGCAGATGCTCAACCACTGAGGCACCCAGGTGCCCCAAGAGAGAGGTTTTTAAAAATCTATTATTTATTGAGTATCTGAAGACTTGTGTTGGATGCTGAGACCATGTAAGGCCCTCAGTGAATGGTTTGGACTTCAGTTTTCCAAAGCAATCCCCCAAAACCCACCCCCAAAACAAAAATCCAAACCATCCTCCCCAAAACAGACCCAAAAACCAAACACACACACAAAACAACCAAGATTCAAAGCTTCTGATCGTCTACTTGGAAACACCCAGGCATCTGTGACATTTCTTGAACCTCTATGCTGTGTCCCTATAAGCCTAATTATCTCAGCTCTCAGACACAGAAGACTTAACGTCTAGTTCTCTTAGGAGAAGCATAGCATGAGGACTGATTAAACAGAAGCTCCTAAAAGGATTATCAGCAGGCACACGGCTCCCAGTGCCCACCAGCTGAGCACCGCCTCCTGGGGTGTGAAGAGGGATCCTGTTATGGTGTTACTTCTGGCCACTGTGTAAGTCAGCCCATGCACACAACCCCTCTGACATCCCAGCTAACCTGGGGGAGCAGACTGCGAAGGAATAATTACTTTGGCTTTTAAGAACCGCTAGGACTCAGCACTATTTCCTACCCCCTTTGCCAATAGGTTGTCCCACGGGGATTTTCACCTCGGTGTTTCTGGTTCCCCCTCCAGAAATATCCTTTTCTCTCACCATTCGCTGTGGAGACCTACAGTCCGGCCCCAAAAGCCATTTCCTTTTCAAAGCCTCACTGGGCAGATTGCACAACGTGATGGTTTCTGGATCACATCAAGGCTGCGCACAGGCTTCTTTCGCAGTGGGATACTCAGGTCAGAGCTTCCTTTTTCAAAGGCTGGAACAGTAGGGGGAAGAGGGTTGATGGAGATAAACACTAGTTGAGCTCTTGTTATGAATCAGATATTTCTGAGAACTATTGTTTGATCACTCATAGGGCAAATATTTATGTGCCAACCGTGTTCTAGGCACTGGAGATAGAATGATAAGCAGGACCCAGTCCTTACGTTACCCTTAAAATCTAGATCTTTCTATTTGTGAAGCGTGGCTTTTAGTAAGGTTGTGTGCTATTCTTGCTCTGTAAGATCGTGCACACAAACACACAAATACATATGGAATGGGAACTAGGTCTATTTATTCCACTGGGAAATTTCCTTCCTTCTCCAAATTCAGCATTGCCATCACTATTTTTCTAACCTAACCCCTGTGGACACTAGTATAAAATAGAAAGGTCATTGAAACAAAGTGAGATAAAAAAGCTCAGGGTCTATGTGCCTATTTTCCCTTGTGACTAAAGACCCACTGATTCCTGCCCCGTCTCCATGGACTGCGGTGCGTAACAGCCCTGTAGCACCAAGCATTTGTCACTGGGCTACAAAGGCAGGGCATATGCAAGCCAGGCCACCTGCGTGCAGAGGCCTGCTGAATTTACCAGCCAGCGTGTGTAGATATGGAGAGGTCCAGACTGAACTCAGTGGCGAGCTCATGCTCAGATAAGCAAGGTCAGGCGTCCCTGGGGGCACAGGCAATTATACAAATGACAGCTCATTGCAGCCCCACAAATAGGTTGCCATTTGCTTCTTGCTTTGTTTTGGGCTTGGGGCCAATGTTATACAGGGAGAATTATATTGTAGTATTCACTTGCCAAAAAATAAAAAACAGCCTGTGCTTTTTTTTTTTTCCTTTTTTTTTCTTTTTTGGTAAATATAACAAATAATCTTGTTAATGTAACCCAGTTTGAATTTTACAGTTCTGCAGACCTCATTTTTCATTTTTAAGGTGAGTGATTTTTAAAAATAATTTGTTTGCCTTTTGCTTTTGCAAGCATTTCGTAGAGAATAAAAAAAATATATGTGTAATCCACTGACGTATACAGTATTTGTTTAAATTTAAAAAATTTTTTTAGGGGATCCCTGGGTGGCGCAGCGGTTTGGCGCCTACCTTTGGCCCAGGGTGCGATCCTGGAGACCTGGGATCGAATCCCACGTTGGGCTCCAAGTGCATGGAGCCTGCTTCTCCCTCTGCCTATGTCTCTGCCTCTCTATCTCTCTCTCTCTCTGTGTGTGACTATCATAAATAAATAAAAATTTAAAAATATATATTTAAAAAAAAATTAAAAAATTAAAAAAAATTTTTTAGTGAAAGCAATGGAACTGCTGTATATTACCAAGTGAAGATATTATATATAAATTATTCAGTGGATATTTGTGTCCAAAGATACTTTTGATCAGGAAAGTTTCTCAGAGACGCTAGCATGAAGTTAGGGTTTGGATACAGATATTTACAAAGAGTTATGCATATTAATGTAGCAATTTCTAATTAGCAAAATGACTTCCAAATAAACAATCCAGCTAATGTGTCTAAGGAGCAATGTCTTTAATTGCTCTGTGATAAACTACTAACGAAACCCACAGCTGGATAACAGATAGCAGTAAAATCTGTCAATAAAAACCAATATTGTTATGCTTCACCAGCTCTGCTCACTTGTTAGAGTGCGTTAAGCAGAATTTTAATGGAGAATTATTTGAAAGACATTTAGGCACGCTGGAACATATTTCTGCTCATATGATGTGATTTGGTGGAATGTACTATCCTTCAAAGCTAATCATAAAAATGCAAAACACATACAAAAACATTTAGGTAAAGGGTTCCTCCTTTTTTTTTTTTTTCTTAAAGTTTCCTTCTTTAAAGACTTATCTGTCTAAACAGAAAACCTGGCCAGGATTACTGTCCCTGTATCCCATGTGTGAACACGGTGTCGTAGTCCAATGTGGTTACCTCTTAACTAGGCTAAACTTCACTCGAGCTTAGTAAACACTTTCATTACAGTAATATTCTCTGTCTGTTTGATGATGTTTATTATTAAATATTTAGTTATATTGGGGAGGGGGGCTCAGTCAGTTAAGTGTCCCACTCTTGTTTTTGGCTCAGGTCGTGATCTCAAGCCTTGTGTGGGGCTCCACGCTCGGTGTGGCGTAGGCTTGATTCTCTTTCCCTCTCCTTCTGCCCTGCCTGGTCATGCTCTCTCTCTCTTTCTCCAGAATAAATAAATAAGACTTAAAACCCCCCACATTTTGTTTGTATTAAATTTTCTGAACTCTTCATCTACGAAGTGATTTTTACATAATCTGCTATGTGATTTTTTAAATATGACTCTGATTTAGGTGGATGAGAATTACCATGATTTTATATTCCAGGTGGGAGATTGCACATACTCTGATTCCCTTTCAGGAAGTCATGGAAGAAGATTAGGACCCAGCGAGCAGGTCAGTCTATGGTAACCGTGGCCTCTCATTGCCCTGCTTGCTTTTCCAGTGTTCTCCTGGTAACCCTTTGTTTTTCTTTCGGTGCCAACCCTGCCCATTTCGCATGAACTTTGTGGGGCTGGAGGTCACATTGCCTGCCCTCTTGTGACCAAAGGAGTCAGACACATAATCCTGATCACCCTTTTGGCCTGGCTACGATGATTAATTCAGAGATTGGCACACAGACCAATCTGACCCCATCACTAATGACATTCTCTAAAATGTCTCAGAGTTACTTGTTTTCTGCTGGAGCTGCTAAGCTGAGAGAATTTGGTAGGCAGCTCCTGTCGTCTCAGAGAGACACTGGTTGAAGACTGAGGCCAACTGAGGTCAAAAGAGTTGAGGAATGGAGAAATGGGGCCTGGAGACATAATTTTTCTCCTGACACCACCTGTGCCTGAAATCAAGGATAATTCTAGAACTTCCAGATATATGGGATTGCCTTTTTTTTTTTTTTTTTTTTTGGTAAGAGCTAGTTTCAGTTGAGTTTCCATTATTTGAAACTCTGAGTCATGATTAATACAGAAGGTTACCTGTCTGGGCAACATTCAAAGCAGACTTATCTTGGGGATCCCTGGGTGGCGCAGCGGTTTGGCGCCTGCCTTTGTGGCCCAGGGCGCGATCCTGGAGACCCGGGATCGAATCCCACGTCGGGCTCCCGGTGCATGGAGCCTGCTTCTCCCTCTGCCTGTGTCTCTGCCTCTCTCTCTATCTCTCTGTGACTATCGTAAATAAATAAAAATTTAAAAAAAAAAATTAAAAAAAAAAAAAAAGCAGACTTATCTTGATTAGAAAATCTAAGTATAATTGCTAACAAATCCCACCAAAACAAGGATTCTACTAAGGTGGAAGTTTGGAAGACAGTCATGCTAATTCCACAAAGTATCTTGATCAATGTTACTAGAGACCTCCAAGAACCATTCTACACTATTTTCCCACATAATTTCTGCTTCAATTAAACACTGTTTATTTAAATATGACTGATTTATGTGGATGAGAATTACCATGATTTTATATTCCAGGTGGGAGATTGACATACTCTGATTCCCTTTCAGGAAGTCTTTCATAGAAGAAAGATTAAGACCCAGAGAATAGGTCAGCCAGTGGTAACCAAGAGGGTCTCCACTTCGTGAGATAATTTCTTTAGCTTGTTGATCTATATGTTGATATGATATATATGTTGGTCTATACTTTTTAAATGGTGTAAAAAACAAAAAGCTCACTGTACAATAAAAGCAAAAGAGAACATATTTCTTTCTTTCTTGGTAGTCATAGATACTACCTCAGAATTGGCTGAGTCTTGTTTCTGTGGCTCCTCCGAGAAAGTCATAGCCCTCCCCTCATTTTGGTTCCAGTTCTCCAAGGTCAACTGTGGTCCAAAAGCAGATGATCCTCTTTCTGATGTGTCGGCTGAAGATCAGTAGTAGCCTAATCCTATGTCCCAATGTCGGCATCGTTAACGTCACTTCATCTCATCATAGGCATTTTGCTCATCTCGTCTCTTCACAAGAAGAAAGGTGAATATAGTATAGTAAGATATTTTGAGAGAGAGAGACTATATTTACACAACTTTTTAAGAGTATATTATTATAATTGTTCTATTTTATTACTAGTTATTGTTGTTGAACTCTCACCATGCCTAATTTATAAATTGAACTTTATCATAGATAGGTGTGTAGAGGGAAAAATATAGTATATAGAGGGTTCAGTACTATCTGCATTTCAGGCATCTGGTGGGCATCTTGGGATGTATCCCCTATGGGTAAAGGGAGGTACTCCATCACTGATAGGCTTGCCCCAAAGACCTCATGTCCCCATGTTTTTCTGATTTAAGTCCCAAGTTTTCTGACCCCACTGGCTTCTTTTAGGGTTTCATACCTTCATCCTGTCTTTATTTTGCTATTTCTCAGCCTTGATCCAATTTCTGAGACCCCCATTTCCACCCCTACACTGTCATTCCTTCTGGGCTCTGTGTATTTTAAAAGATAGTTCTTTAGGTAAAACTCCTCCTGGACAAACCTATACTCCAGGGCTCTTTCTTTACTCACACTGACCTTGAGAAGTCTCCTTGCCTCCCCAGTCCCATCTGTTATTTCTAGCATTTGATGTGAGAATCTTTAAGGGAGGATTTTTTTCATCAGGCCTCTGAAATTTAGATTTCAGTATATCAAGAGATACATTCTCTTGCCTTGTTTCCTCCCTTGATAAAATGTCATCAATAGTGTTCTTGGGATGGGGGGGGGGGGCTGTGTTAGACCTTGTGGCTGACTCCACGATGTCCATCCCACTGCCCCCACTCAGTGGGGATTGGGGGGTCGTGCCAGTTCCAGGGTGGGCGGGAACCTGATTAGTCTCAATCAATAATGGCCTTTCTTCCCCTTATCAGCAGTTGGTTTAGGAACTCAGAGCACAGCATTCCATGTATGACAGATTAGGGGTAAATGACATCTGTTGGTCTAACAGCCAGAAAAGAAGGCCTTGAGTCAATGGCCGGGGAGAGCGTCTCTCTGTTCTTCCTCTCCTGTCTCTCTTCACTTGTCCTTCTGGTAGACATGAAAGAAGAAGGCTATGGCTCGAAGTGACACATGTTACCGTCCTATAACTAACAGGGAAAACAACTTTAGGATGAAGCCGACGTTGTGTTTAGCAGAGCAGAGAGATAGACAGAACCTGAGTGTTTTGTGACATTGTCCAGTCCGTGGCTCTCCCAATCCTTATCAACACTTCCAGATAAGTGAGTCATACATTCTGCATTCAAACCTTTAACTTTAAAAAAGCGAGTGTAACTAATACAATGGGTTTATTAGTGTTCTTTTCTGTGATCAGGTTTTGAATCCAGAAGAATAAAATAGAGCCCGGAAGGAGATCAAAGGAAAATATGTCCTAGAGGAGGATGGAATAGGGCCGAATATAGAGTGAGGGAGTGAGGAACACCAGAAATAAACTTGTCATACTTCTCAACGTGCCGGAGGTCAACTCTCTGTCCAAGTAGCCTGGAGATATGATTATTTTTTCCCCATTAATCAGGGATAAAGGCTCCTTTTCAGAAATTTTCCTTGAAACCCTCTCTGTCTCACTACAGTGATGGAGAGGCTTGTCCAGTGTTTCCAGGCAAAGAACATAAGGTTGGGCCACAAGTCCAGCAAATAATAAGAGCGACCATTAACATTTACGAACCATTTCCTACTTTACAAAGGGCTGCCACTGCCTGATTTCATTTGAGCCTGAGAACAATTCTCTGGAGTAAATGGTTATCATCCACATTGTACAAATGAGGCAACTAAGGACGCACGGAGACCAAGTGGATAAATGGCACAGAGCGACCTGACAGGAGATAAAGAATCCAGGACCAAACGCTGGAGTTCTGACTCTGGGCTTCACTGCTGTGACCACCTCACACCACCTCTCTACCCTTCCACGTGGCTTCTCTTCTCTGGGTACACAGTGGCCGCCTCTACATTTCAGAATTAGTTTTCCTTATTGGCATCTCTTTGGGAAGGCAGCCCCAGGGCCTTCCTTATCTGTTTGTGGTCGCTGGATTTCTCTTCCCATGAAAAGGGCTTTATTTCTTGGCATCTAATCTCCTTCCTTATCCACTGCCTCTTCTCCATTACTTCACTGGATTTCCTGTTGGTGTTGAGTTCTGAACCCAGTGGGTTGACAACTGGAGTCAATTTCTGCTTTTGATTCAAAGGATACTGGGTTGGATGCATTCCACACAATGCTGAACTTAGTGGCTCCTTACATCCGAAGTAATTCCCAGGAAATGTGACAAAACTATAGAAAAGGTGTCCTTAATCCCAAATAACGTGGGCTGAGGGTGAATAAGCTCTTTGGTTCCTAATAACACCCAGGAGACTATTGATGTCTGACCGTAAGTGTGGAAAAAAGAAAGAAGAAAGAATGAAAAAGAGTGAACAAGTTGAAGGAGAGGGAGAAAAATCAACATAGGTACAAACATTAGGAGTCAGTATGTACATGCAGTAATTTTCCAACCTCTGAAGTTTTTCTGCCATTTTTGAGTTAAAGGACACATTGCCTAGGAAGCACGCTGAGCCATCCTGTGGAAGCCCTTGAATACCACTGAACACATTAAATCAGTAATTTGTGTGATGGGCTGATAGAGTTAGCAGCTGACAAAATGGCAGATGTAATCAATAACCTACTGACTCACAAAACGGTTGATTTGGCCCCCACATACCTATTATGTTTATTTGTGACTCTCATGTGCAGAATATAAATTACAAGACAGTGTTGATCATTTTCTAGAGTTGTTTATTTTTCTTTCCGTCAATAAGCCCTTACAAATTAAAATGCAAAGTAGAGGTTAGGAATTCGCAGGTCAAATCTTGTTTTGCTCATTTTTCCGGGTGCACATTTGCATTTTCGATGGCTAACATCTCTCCCTCCCTGCTTTAGCGAGGCATGTGGTTGTTTTATTCCGCCTTATAAATATTATGATTTAGCTAAGGTGAAACTTGGATAAGGATCAGAACATGTCAACCAGGAACTATTAGATTAAGAGAACTTTCAATCACATTTGTCCTAGACCTCTGGCCTCTCTCTGTGGCTCGTGATGTCTTTGAGTCCCTTGACGAGGGAGGTGTGGGTGCTGGGGTGTCTACACTCAAGAAAATGATAGGATGAGTTTCATATATACTTAAACTTTGTCTTTTATAACCAGGTGGCAGCCAATTTATTTAAAGCAGTGATGAATAAGAGCAACTCTCGAAGGGAACATTTGACTCATCCTTATCTTTACTTTTAGGATGATGATAATCCTTGGAATCAAGGAACATTCAAATAAACCATGTAATGCTGGAGCCATCTGATTAGCTTCATTAGTAGAACCGTGAGATTTATTGGAAGTAATTAAAAGTTGGATTTGGTACCTATCTTAATTGTTAATATGCAGAAGGCAATATAAGAAAATATTTTAAATATACCAGATGAGAGAGTTACAGTGTAGCTAAGTGTGGGAAAACATTTGCAAAGTTTATCCATATAACATTCCTTAAGTTGTCATAAAATATATTTGTGTAATAAAAAATGTTCAAGAGAACAGACACCATGGGATGTCCATCCTGAGGGTGTTTCTCTGTATCCATACAGGGGAACTTGGTAACTAGACCAAAGCTACGAACTGTGCAATCATTCTGAATTTGTATTCACTTAAGGGAAGATTTTTTTTAAGATTTTATTTATTTATTCATGACACACACACACACACACACACACACACACACACACACAGAGAAAGAGGCAGAGACACAGGCCGAGGGAGAAGCAGGCTCCATGCAGAGAGCCTGACATGGGATTTGATCCCAGGTCTCCAGGATCACACCCCGGGCCGAAGGTGGCACTAAACCACTGAGCCACCGGGGCTGCCCTTTCAATTTTTTATTTAATTTTTAAAAAATGAAATATTTTGTTTATTGAAGAGAGAGAGACAGAGAGAGTACAAGCAGGGGGAGGGGCAAACGGAGAGGGAGAGAGACAAGCAGACTCCTTGCTGAGCATGGAGCCCAATTTGGGGAGGCTCGAGATCCCAGGACCCTGAGAGCATGATCTGAGCAGAAATGAAGAGTCTGTGCTTAACTGACTGAACCACCCAGGAGCCCCTTAAGGAAGATTTGTAATGTTCTAAGTTTGTTTTACCTTTTCCGGACTTCATGATTCCTGTCTCGTTGCCCTGGTGTGCATTTACATGGCATAGCTCAGCTGTGTGGGTTTTTTTTTTTTCTACTTGTTAATTTTCTATCCAATTCACAGTGAAGCTTATGTGATGGATGCAGGCTAGATACTTCTAGGGAGTTACGAACAGGTCAAGGAATATGAGCAAGCCACACTCAGCCTCCATGCTATCCAACTACTCAACCTTCCCTCTCAAGATTTCTGATGAGTGTGTGTGTGTGTGTGTGTGTGTGTGTGTGTGGCAATGCTGAGAGATAAAAGGAGGTTCTCTTTCCAGTATCTCCTTCAGAGACAAGGGCTAGCACAATGGCCAGAGCAAATGCCACCATTATTTAGGACACAGTAGAAGTGCTTTTATATCCATTGCCTCATTAGGTCCTCTCACGACCCAGGGAGGATGGTGATATTATTGCATTTGACAGATGAAGAAAAGGAGATGCAGAAAAGTTAGGTAAATGGGCTTGCACTGTGCACAGCTGGTGGCTGAAAGTGTGAGTGTATAAACCCAACTTGGTGCCTGCTGAAGCCTCTGCTTCTATTACTGTGCCCTGCTGCATTTTTAGAGCGAGGCTTTGGGAAGGTAGAGGATGACACGGGCCGCTGGTTACGGGTCCTTCTACAATTGCCTTTCTCCTCTCCTGATTTCATTTCCCTCTTGCTTTTCTACCCGCCACACCCAAACAGGAAATAATGGGACAGAACTGAAAAGGAGACACTGGTAGTTGTTACTGATTTAGAAGGAAAAGAAGCTCGTCTTCTAAAGTAGACTTTAGAACGCAACTTGGCCATGTTCCCAAATTCTAAACTCGGAGGCTCAGCTCTTTCCATTGAGCAAATTATCAAGGAAATCATTTAGATAGGATTTCCTCTGAAATGTAGATAAATTTTCATTCAGACTTTTGGCTACGAAAGGCCCATTATCATATATTTTCATTTCAGTCTTACTGTGTGGGTCTGATCTGGTGGTTCTCAGACTTTCGTATGAATAAGACTCATCCAGGAGTGAGTCAATTAGTGTTCTTTGGCTGTAAGAAACAGAAATCTTCACTGGTTCTTATAAGCACCAAGGATTTGGGCAGCTCTCGGAAATAAAGGGAAGCTGAGAGAACAGGTGCCAGAAAAAGCCCTGGCAAGTTGACATGTACAATTAACTGTAGTGCCCTGGTTCGTACATCCTGCGTAACCCCTTGAGTGTGGGTAAGATGATGGAAGAGGGGTATTCCTTCTGTCAACAGGTTACCCACTAATCATTGGACTTTGAGTTCATCAAAAGAAGGATTATCCTAGGCTCGCCTGATCTAATCAGATAAGGCCTTCAGTGAGCACTGGGCCCTTTCTGGGATGAGAGATTTTATGAGAATGAGATTCTCCTACTGATCCTGAAGCTGAAGAAGGCCACAGACAAGGCCATATGGCAGGGAGCTGCGGGCACCTCCGGGGGCTCAGAGTGACCCTGAGCAATAGCTAGCCAGAAAGCGGGACCTCAGTCCCAGTATTGCCAGGAGCTGCATCCTGCCATCAAACAGTTGGGCTGGGAGAGGACCAAAGTCTCACTGCAGCTCCAGCCAATACCTTGATTTCAGCCTGTGAGAGCCCAAGCAGAGGAGCCGGCCACACTGTGTCTGGACTTCTGACCTATGGAACTATGGAGATCAGAAATGGATATTATTTTAAGGTGCTCAGTCTGTGGCAACTGAATCTCGACCATCTGCGTGCTGATGACGCTCCAACCCAGACCTCTCTCCTAGCTCTGTCTGATGACCAACCACCTCCTTGATGTCTCTGTTTGGATGTCTGGCACCTGTGACAATCCTAACATGTCCCAAACTGAGCTCCCCCTTTACCTTTCCCTCAACTCACTCTTCCTACAGCCCTTCTATGTCAAAAGTGACAACTCTATAGTTGCTCAAGTCAAAACACTTTGAATCCTGTTTCATTTTCAATCCGTCAGTATTAACCTTTGACTCTCATTTCTCAATCTTTCCAGAATTAACCACTTCTCACTGATGTCTCTGCTGTCACTCTGACGTACGCCAGCCAGTGTGTTTCGCATGGGACAGTGCAATAGCTTCTGACTGGCTTCTCAGATTTCACCCTGGCTCTCTTACAGTCTCTTTTTGACACACCAACCAGGGTGGTGTTGTTAAATGAAAGATCAGGTCAGTCATCTGCATCGAGCCTTCCATGGCTCTCCGGTAGACTGAGTTATGGCTGAGCTCTTCCTCTCTCAGAGGTGAACTATGTGGCCCCACTCCTTGACTCAGACTTGGCCATGGACTTGCTCTGAGTCAGTAGACAGAGTGGGGAGAGGTGTGTGGAAATGACAGTATCTCAGTTCTGAGTTTAGACCTTTAGTACCTGTTTTCACCTGCCCTCTCCACCCTACTGTTGCTGAGAGAAAGTACCAGGGCTAGTCTAGTTGTTCAAGGAGGATGAGAGGCATGTGGAGCAGACACAAACCTGGTCTCCCACTTAATGCTGTCCAGTTGAGCCCAGCCTAGGTTTGGCTGGCTCTAAGCTGAACTGTAGGTACGTGAGCAAAATAAAAGCCAGTAGTAGGTTACCGAGAGCCTGTGATGGGTTCTTTCCAAGCAATCGCTGACTGAGACAGACTCAGAAGAGAAGCCAAAGTAATTCCAGTGGCCTGCAAGCCTGTGCCCATTCATCCCTACAAGAGGATGAATCTCTCCCTATCATTCTCCCTCTCCCTTGCTGTACTCCAGCTACATTGGCCTCTTCGCTTGTTCTGGAACTTGCTAGGGCTGCTTTCAAGCAGGCCCTTGTATTTGTTTCCTCTCTTTGGAATCTGTCTGCCCCTGAGAACTTCTTGGCTTGCTCCTCTACTGCCTTCAGGTTTTCACTCAAATATCATCTTTGAGAGATGTTTGTGAGAGCTGGTTGGGGTCACAACCCCAACCATTATCCTTCCCTGCCTCCCTTCCTTGGTCTGTTTTTCTCTACAGCACCTATTACACTACTACATAGTTTACTTTTTACTATTTGACAACCCCTCCCACCCCTGTTCTGCCCCAACCCCCACTCTAGAATGTTAGCTTCCCAAGGGTGGGAGTTTTTGTCTGATTTGTTCACTCCTGAATCTCTAGTTCTTGGAATGGAGCTCAATAATATTTATTGAATAAACGCAGGCATAAATGAATTCATTTCTGATAATTTTAACAGGGAGTCATGTTCTCATTCTCTATCATCCTGCCCAAGAACTAATGTCTCAGGCAGGATTAGACCTGGCTTAGATCTTGGTCCCACTCCTTGGCCGGGACAGAGCAGGACACCTTTACTCATAGTCCCTCCAGTTGGGAGGGAGGATTCCCACAAAGGAACCGGGCATGCTGTAACCTAAACCAGGGGAAACGGATGCCAGAAAGCTGAGTAATGGAGAATAGTCTGTAATATCTAGCTTGAGTTAACTAGGCCCACTCTCATACCATTCTAGAGCTTCTATCTCACAGTGTCTGCTGCTCATATTTTGAGAAACATCAGATGCAGTAAAACATCTTACAAAAGTCCTTTGAGAATTGCAAAGGGATATGGGGAGACCTGAAACTCTTTTCCATGTGCAAAGTGAAAGAGAAAGTTCCATTTGAAGCCCTTGGAAGAGGTATGCCCTGGACACCCGGGAGAGGGGACTCACACAGAATAGGAAGTACCCCCAGGGACTTCTATGAGCTCCCAGACTTCCTAGCTGTTGGCATCTGGAATCCCTGATGAGCTTATCAGTGTCCCCCTGGCCTTTTCTCCACCAGAACACATCCCAGGCCTCAGAGGCTCAAGGAAACTCAGCTCCAACTTCCTGGTTAGCATGTAAGAGGTGAAAGGTGGCTCCCACCTGCGGCCAGGGCGGCAGCATGAGGGCTGCGCTCTTGCCGTCCTGGGTTGGAGTCCCAGCAGTTCTTTCCCCTGTTGGCCATGGTGTGTGGTTGCAGGGCCTACAGTACACTTGAGTCATGTTGTGCATGTCACAGGCTTCTGTGGGGTGGTCCCAGATGTGACCTCACCATCCAATGTGTGAGAAAGCATTGTGAGCAACAGACACAAAGTAGCTGACCTGTTTGTGGGATGCAGAATGTTTGTAAGTTGGAAATTCTCTATACTTCTAGGGAAGGAATACTCCACAGTCTTTCTAGGTAAAGTACTCAGCATTTAATAACTTGCTGAGATTGACCTCCTTCCTTACCAATCTTCCTGTCATTTTCATGGACGCATCAGGTTACGATGTCCATTGTGGAGCTGGACTAAGCTCTTTGATTTGCATAGTTCCTTATGTTCCAGCAGCTTCTTACCAGTGTGCCTGTATCATAGATTTTTGTAACTCAGTTATCCGTTTTCACGATTCCTGCCTAATGGGAATAAATATACTTCTCATCTCAACAGCTCGTGGAAAAATTGATTAAGGAAACGAAATTATGTGAATAACTGTGAGCCCGTTAGAGATAGTTGTTATTTAAATTCATTCATTTATTCATTTATGCGTTTTGATAATATGCCTATTGACTTGTTGCCGTTCTACTTCCTGTTATCAGTTTAAGGCATTTAAAGCTTCACTCACAATTTTAACACCATAGGTATTTCTACGTCCTGCAAATTAGGCTTGAGGGATCAGAGTATTTGAATAATAATAAGAGCAGTAGTGGTAGTAGATATGATAGTAATAATGAAAACCATCATAATAATCATAGCAACTATCATTTTGAGGATTTAGTGTGTGCTATGGGCAATCCTGGCATATATATTATGTCACTAGAGCTTGCAAATCTCTTGATTCTTCTCATAGCAGGAAAATCCAGGTTCACTTAGGGAGTGCAGGGTTTAGAGTCAGATAAACGTGGCTGGCTGTGTGATATGGGGCCAGTGACTCCACCTCTCTGTAAAGTGGAGGGGCAACCCCTATCTCACGGGATCTTCGCGCAACTAACGCTAAATGCACCTCTGTGCATAAAAGACTAGGTATGGAGCCAAGTGGTCATCTCTCACTAGATGGTGGCTATTTGCAATAATAAATTTACCATGTGGTACACATAGCAAAGCTCCTCCTTGCAAAGAGTCAAAGAAGAGTGGCTGAACACAGAAGACTCCTACCACTTGGACTCCACGAGAGAAGGCACGCATTTCGATTTTGACTGATGATCACTATTTGCGAACCATTATTAAACGTGAAGATTAGAGGACCCTACAAGGACTCTGCCTGTAGCTACATCCCCGAATCTGAGCCAAGCCGACCATCATCAACCATTCCTTCTAAAACCCTTTATTACTTTCTCATTAAAGTCTTGGTCTTCGAGCTGTGAGCGCCATCAATAAAAAGTACAGTTTATGGGAGGCGGGGGTAGGGAAGCAGGAAAGCCTCCCTGTAAAGAATACTTTGCCCAGGATAATTATCACCACTGGAGAAGGACGCAGGCAAATTAGCATCATAATCTATGGGAGCAGAAGGCGAGGCAATGATTTTCCCATAAGAAATACATCTATTTTGGAATTCTCAGTAGTCTATCACTTTCTCTACCATGGGAGTCAACACAGTTTTGCTTTACTGACTCACTGTCCCTGGAGTGTTTGTCTCTGAATTTAAAATAAAAAAAAAAAAAAAGGAGACAAAGAATTGTAGAAGAAATGCAAGGCAAGAAGGAGAAACAGTGAGGGGAAAAAAAGGAAATGAGAGCAAAAGTTGAAAATCTCCTTCTGTTTATTGAAGCGTTACTAAACTATCAGTAGGTTCAGACTTTGAGTATTTACTGAACCTGGAAGCATCCCGTTAACCTAATTGCAAGTGTCTACGGAGTATTTGTTGGGGGGTCTAATCTTGCCAGGCGCTGGGGGGTGGGCAGTCTGGCCCCTTGATGGGTCAGTGTCTGCTCCTCAGCACTGGTTATAGGTTTAGAGATACCAAACTGTTAGAAAATTAGATATCCTATAATCAGGAAGCAAAACTGACAGAAAGCCAGTTGGTTTCAGTTCCACAAGCTCCTAGAAGGAAAAGAATAATAATAATAATAATAAAAAGGTGGCCCAGTCAAATACCTTTGGGAAAGTCTGCCACCTGACTGTTCTAGAAGAATCTCTGTGCATATTAGCATATTGACGTTTCCCTCTTCAGCAAAGTAACTTCTTAGCCCGGGTTCCCTCGGGCACAGAGGCTGCCAAAGCTGTGTGCAGAGAGTTTATTAGGGACTGTGAACCCAGACAGCAGGGCAAGGGGTAGAGAGGGGTGAGGAAGGGAAGGGCACGAAGGAGAGGAAGCCAACACAAGCATGTCACTGACCTTGAGTCAGCCAACATCAAGGGCACCTGGTACTTGACCCTGTGGGGCTTTCTGCTGGAAACTGAAACCAAAACATGGGAAAGCAAGGCCAAAAGTTGAGAAAGAGTGAGCTGAATCTTGGGAACTCTTATTTCAGCCTCTGACGAGAGCCCTAGCAAATATGGCTCAGAACTGTCCTCCTAGGAGACCAGAGGGGGCTGTTTCTCCATGGGCTCTTGAACGCATTGGTCAAGGGCAACCCTCATGTGGATTGACTCCCGGGCCCTTTGGGCTGCACATCAACGATGGCTGAGCCGTTCCCACGGGGGAGTCATGCTCCACACCCAGTGGCTGGAGGAAGTGGTGGGCCCAGGAGGGTTTGGGGTGGTACGCAAGCACCGGCCAATCCAGATGCCCAGTGGAGCTTTAAATCTTGTATCTGCCATCCCATGGAGTTATTATTCTGCTGAATGCATTTTGGTAAATTCAGGAATGCTTTCTCTGACAGTAGGAAAAGGACCCGGTCCAACTCCAGGCACAGCTCTATCCAAGAGCTCAAATTCTGTTTCTCAGATTTTTTTTCCCCTCAGCTTTTGCCCTATTTTGCTATATTTGGGTTTCATTTTCTAGCAGGCCCCTTTTCCACATGGTAGGGGAGAGGGACCCTGGTAACTCATTCGTTCACTTGCCCATTCTTCCTGCTGCTCTGGGACACATAATTAGATGATTTTCCCGGCTTATTTTGCAATTTGGTGTGAATGCATGATGGGTTCCGGTGAGTGGAAGATGGACAGAAGGGATGCATGGCACCTTTCCTCACAGGCCTTCTCTCTCTCTCTCTCTCTCTCTCTTTTACAGGCTTTTCTTGTAGGTAATGGAGGATGCAGAGAGGACTCCCCAGAAAGAGAGAGCCTGGCTTCCTGATTCTCTGTGTGGATGGTCACCTGCCAAACACCCCTAGGGGATTATTAGGTGAACAACAACAACAAAAAAAGGTCTATAATGTGAAGCCAATGCAATTCTGATGTGGTTTGTTCCTACAGTTGGCCTACCCTAACACAGCGCTCATGATGCCTATGTTTGTATAAATTCCTGGAAAGACTTCTCATGATCTCCACTTAGGGTATTTGACCACACACTAGAGTAATCAGGGTTTCCAGGGGGAATGGGAAGAGGTAGAAACACTTGATTCCCACCAGAAGCACATGGGATGTATTTATATTTTATGAAGTGAAGAGAGGTGGGACAGAAAAAAAAAAAGATGCTGTGACAATTGTTATAGAATCATATACAAGTTGGCACTGGATTCTACACTCGGTTTTACTATGACGTATATGTGTGGCTGGGGACATGCTGCTCAACCTTTCTAGGTCTTTGCTGCTCCCTTGGTACAGTGTGAGAATTGAGCTAGATGCTTTCTTCCTTCCTTCCTTGAAGGGGGACTAGGGGGAGAGACACAAAGAATCTCCAGCAGACCTGTGCTGAGCCCAAAGCCCCATGCAGGGCTCCATCTCATGACCTTGAGATCATGACCCGAGCTGAAATCAAGAGTCGGACATTTAGCCAACTGAGCCACCCAGGCGCCCCTGGGCCAGATGGTTTCTAATATATTTTTCAACTTTGAGATTATTTGGTAGCAAAATGGTAAAAAAAAAAAAAATTAAACTGGACAGACTTCTCTTTGTTGATCAAGTGGCTTCTGCTCCTCTCATTTTCACAAGTGTTATAAAAAATACAGGCTGTGGCCTGCCATTCTTGGCAATGCCTTCTACTGTGCTGCAGAATCCAATGGAATCCAAGCTACGGCCATGGAAGTTGTAGACCAGGAGGGTCAGGGGCATCCACATATGGTAAAGAGGAAAACTCAGGCAACTCTTCTGGTGGTTCTGCCCCTGTAGGGGCAGCATTGCCGAGGGTACTGCCTCATGCTTGAGAGCTGGTGTTTGAAAGGAGGAAGTCAGGAAGTGCCAGGGGTACAGCTGTTTCCCTTGTGGTTGGTCTCCCTGGTGGTCCTGTCTTAAAGATCTGGATCTTTCTTCCATGCACTGCATATGACGAGAGAAGTAATTGCCTGCCCACTTGATAGATGCTTAGTTAAGAAAAAGATTGAGTATGGACTTAGAAATGGCCAAGGCAGGGGTCAGTTCAGGGGCTGGCAGCCATGTGTGGTGGCCTTGTGGGCAGAACTGAGAACAGAGAGAAAATGCAGAAGGAAAGAGAATGTTTCCAGGAGCATGTACAATGCCCTGAAGGGTGCAAGGCAGTAAGAAGTGACATTTATAAGGATATACAGGGCTAATAGCAAAGGACCAAAATAAACAGTAATAACCACATGCTGAGTCACTTCGGAACTTTAAGTTCTTAGCTGCCACCTTAAGAACACAGCAGAATGTAACAAAAGAGGAAAGGAGAAAAAAGAATCGAGATAGACTGGCTGAGATATAGACCTAGTTAGTCCTGGCCAGAGGACCTTTACCCTATTTCTATAAGGTGGGATCTGTGGTCATCGATAGTACAATTCACTATATATATATATATTTTATTTTGTTTTATTTTATTTTATTTTATTTTATTTTATTTTATATTATTATTATTATTATTATTATTATTATTATTTTTTGAGAGAGAGAGAGAGAGAGAATGTACAAGCAGTGGAGAGGGAGAAGCAGTTGCCCACTGAGCAGGGAGCCTGATGGGGGCTCCATCCCTGCACCCTGGGATCATGACCTAAGCTGAAGGCAGTCATGATCTTCAGTCTTAACCGACAGAGCCACCCGGATGTCCAGGTTATATTTTTAAAGTGAATTTTGAATCATGTCTGTTGCTTTTTCAAATACTACTCTCTTTTTGTGGCGAGTCCTTTTGCAGGACTGGAATCAGACACTGTTTCTGTACCAGGGGCCCTATTTGGAATCTGAGCTGATGTCTTCGCAAGTTGGGAAGACTAATGAGGAGAGCCCAGACGTCTTGTCATGAGGGACCAAGTTGTGTCCTTGGAGAGGGATAGCCCTTGAGAAAAGATCTGGGCTCACATTCTAGATTCAATTAAAAGCAACTCAGTGTTTGGGGACAGTTTGTGGAAACAATTGTAATGGTGATAGAACTTATAAGTGCACATCTGAGTTGGTGGGAGCTGTGAAACCAAAAACATAGTTCACTGAAACTGTCAGACGCTCCTTCCTTTCTTGATCCAACAAATATTTGTTGAGCACTTACTGTGTCCCAGCAAGGGCACTGGGGTGTAGTGATACGTTCCTGCCCTAGCTGGATTCACGGCGGGTAAGACCCCGGGTGAACAACTTAACCCAAGCAAATGGCAGCTGGCTGATAAGGGAAATAATCAGATTAATGAAATGGGGAAGGATTATGGGCTTGCGGGGCTGGATTTCTTCATGAAACCTGAAAGGTCTCAAGGAACCAGCCATGCAAGGAGCAGAGTGTTTCAGGCAGTGGGAATAACATTTGCAAAGGCCGTGAGGAGGGAAGGAATTGGCACGTTCTGTAACCTGAAAGGAGGCCAGTGTGACTGCAGCGTAATGAACAGGGGTAGAGAGACAGGAAGTGAACTGGTCATTTAGAGCGGGATTTCTTAACCGCAGTGCTATTATTGTCATTTGGGACTGGAAAATTCTCTGTTGTTGGAGGCTGTCCTGTAGGTTGTAGGATGTTTTGCAGGCTCCCTGGCCTCTACCCACTAGATGCCAGTAGCAGCCCCCACTCGTGACAGCCAATAATGTCTCCAGATTGCCACTGGAGACAATCGGGGGGGGGGGGGTAGGTTTGGAGGTGTTGGGGGTTAGAACACCAAAGAGGGCTACCAGAATGTGAAATAAAGAGAAGGACATTGTGATGGTGAATTGTATGCATCTCCTGGCTGGGCCATAGGGCTCAACCATTTGGTCAGATCATATCCTAGGTGTTTCTGTGAAGGTATTTTTAAGATGAGATGAACATTTTAATCAGTGGACGTTGAGTCAAGCATATTACCCTCCCTAATGTGGTGGGCCTCATCCAATCAGCTGAAGGTCTTAAGAGAACAAAGACGGACTTTCTCCTAAAAGGGAATTTTGCCAGCAGACTGCCTTTGGACTCAAGCTTCAACGTTGACTCTTCCTTGGGTCCTCAAGCCTGTGGATCCGCCCTGCAGATTCGGACTTGCCACCCTACACCATTTTAGGAGCTAATTCCTTAAAATAATTTTCTCTCTCTCTAATATATTTACACTACAGAATACATTGTATAATATATTCTATCTCATATATATGTGTGTCATATATATAGAATATGTATATAGGATGTATAGAGACTCAGGCATCTGAGTCCCACTGCCTTGGAGTTTGGGGCTGAGGGATAGAGGAAAGAGTGGGGGTGGCTGGAGCCCGACCAACAGCTTTGAGTACACCACAGAGAACAGCTGCTTTGTCAAGGAGGGCAGTTGTTTTCTGGGGCCAGAGCAGGACCAGCAGTAAGGCAGTCTCAGAGGGCCATGTGGTGGAGGGAGGCCTCGCCGAGAGCTTCTAGAACACGGCCCTACCAGGGTAGGGCAGAGAAGCTTATCTGTGGTGCACCTGAGGTCCCCCCAGGACCCTCCAACTAATGGGCAGGCAGGACTTTCTGTGGGGCTGGAGAAACCCCAGGAGAGGTGACAGTCAAGGACGTACGGCCACTGCTGCTTGGTGATGATATTTTAACTCCCAGGCTGGTGCTGCAAAATGGGGGATGTAGATGTATGAGAAACACCCCAATTTAGGTGTCATTTATTATCTGGTGATCTCAAAACAGTGCACAGGTATAGACAGACTCTGTGTTTGCACCCTGATCCAGAGGGAACACAACCAGTGCCTGGGAAGCAGGGATAACTATATCCACACTTCCCGTCCCTGGGCGCACCCTTCGAGAGGCACTTCCGTCGCCAAATGAACATACCTGACTTTTAATGGACGAAAGCAAAAGATCCCTCATCCCATAGAATATCTGGAAGTTGGATTCTTTCCCAAGAGAGGCCAGAGGGAAGAGGAAAAGTGGCTTCTTCTCTCCTTCCAGCTAGGAAAACACTCGGGTCTGCTGATTCGAAGGGGAGATTGAAGAGAAGCTTCTTTTTATAGATGGTTTTGGAGTGAGTTCCAGAAGTCAACGCAGGTATCCATCCTGTCTGCTCAGTAAACTTGCTGTGACCCGGCCGTAAGGGGAAGCTTTGGCGGCCTCCGCTCCTGGGCTATGTTGCTGACCCAACCTGAAATCCTTTAGGTTGACTCAGCAACATATCCCATGACTTTTGGGTGATAGGTTCTTTTATATAAGACCATAAAGCAGAGGGCCCTTTCTGCATCGTGTTGAATTTCCCAGAGGCTAGGATCAGGGATTAGACCGAGGTAAGGAAGTTTAAGGCACACTGCTAAAAAGCATTGAGGAATGCGTAACTTGGCTTACTCATGCCCTTCACGTGTTTGTGGAGAGTGAATAAGACCATGTGTAATTGTGAATAAAATGTGTTGCTTTTCACACGTTGGAATGGCTGAAGTGCAAATAAATCCCTTTAAACATTTTAATTTCAATTAACTTCATATTATAAGACACACACATACACAGTCATACTTTTTTATTTTTCTTTTTTTGGCTTGCATTGCTTTGCTATGGATGTGGTTCTCCAAACCCAATGTTACATAAGCACAAAAAGGTTTTTCTTAAAAATTATCCAATTTATAATCTAAATATAAAAAAATCTCAAAAAAAAAAAAAAAAAGGGCTGTGTCAACACCTAACTAAGCAAACAGTTCCCATCTTGGCTCCTTCTGGCCTTTGTTTGTTTTGGCTTTTGTGATACTCATTCTCGGTCACTGGTTGCCCACTATGCTCAACCCCCCACCTCCCACCCCTGCACTGATGCTGCTCACGGCTCACCTTGCTGTTGGCAATGGCAGCTCCCTCGAGGTGCTACATGGACTCTAATAGTTCTCCTTTCTCATGTATTGATCTCAGACCCTTCAGCACCGTGGTGACCCAATGTCATGGTTGACAACTACTGGTCTAGGTTATAAGATGGTCAGCGTGATAGGACCGTGTGGTCTCAGACTCTACGTGGTAGGTTGGTATCATCCAAATCTATTCATTTCAGCATTTTATTTAAATAGGAGGCAGAGTTTGGCCAAGCCTGAACAAAAAATAGACATTCCTTAATGAGGGAGTGTTTGTAGTAAAACAAAAACAACAACAAAGTCCCTCCCCAAAACAATAAATCTGGTCATGGTCAAATCCAAGAGGTGACATGACTAGCTCTGTGACTGAGCAGACGGCTCTACTTATTTTGCATTTCAGTTTCCTTATCTATAAAGCAGAGCGAACAATAATCAGTCCTAGCTCACGTACAGGGTGGTAGTAATCACAGGCAGTGAGTGAGATTAGAGAGAGTGGTGGTGAGTTTGAAAGCCTCAGGCTTATATAAGACTGCTTTCAGTCACTAATAATTATTAAGCATTTACTAATGGGCTGTTATCCTCTGTGTGCTAAGCTTTAAGTTCAAGATCCAATATAGTATATAAGGACGTAAGACATGGTCCCCTTCTCCGCAGGGACTGCACTAGGGGAGACCCGTGAAATGAGAAGAAACTGCCGCTCTCTAACATTACATAAACCTCGCATTACTAAGAAGTAATGCGGATTTAAACTCTGTGATTAATCAGTTTCACCAAGATTTCAATAGCATTGATTGGATTTTTGTGCTTTGGGTTCAATTTTGTTTTTGTAGTCAAGGGGGTGAGGGCGGACGCCTTCACTTCATTTATTAAAAGAGAACTTTTCTTCAAGTTACACAAAGAAGCTACACGCATTTAAACCAAAGCTACAGAATCGCAGAGAGTAGGGTCATAAAGATGAGTGCAAAATCTTGTGACAAGTATGAGAAAACTGATTTAGGGGGGTCCCTGGGTGGCTCAGCGGTTTAGCGCCTGCCTTTGGCCCCGGGCGTGATCCTGGAGACCCGGGATCGAATCCCACGTCAGGCTCCCGGTGCATGGAGCCTGCTTCTCCCTCTGCCTGTGTCTCTGCCTCTCTCTCTCTCTCTCTCTCTCTCTCTCTCTCTCTGTCTATCATAAATAAATAAATCTTAAAAAAAAAAGAAAACTGATTTAAAATGCTTAGGATGATATTGGGTGGGTGTTTAATAAATGTGGGTTTTTTTTTTTTTTCTCCTTCCTTTATTTTGGAAGTTAATTTGAGTGGAATTAACTTTATATGTGATATAGTCATCTGAAGAAAGCCTAATCTGTTATGAATATATCTTTGGCTCATTTCAGGTTCCATTTGTGCATCATGAATGTCTCCAAATCCCAAGCGCCCTGTGGAAGGCCCTTCTATGCCATTTTACAAACGAATTTTCTCGAGGCCTTTTCAAGGAGTCTATCATTTACTCTTAGGGAATGCCTCACCCTCACATTTCCCTGGCTGCCTCACAGTTTTGAGGAAAAGGTACATTTAAAAAAATGTCTTCTGGGGATCCCTGGGTGGCTCAGCGGTTTGGCGCCTGCCTTTGGCCCAGGGTGCGATCCTAGAGTCCTGGGATTGAGTCCCGCGTCGGGCTCCCTGCATGGAGCCTGCTTCTCCCTCCTCCTGTGTCTCTACCCCTCTCTCTCTCTCTCTCTCTATGTCTATCATAAATAAATAAATAAATCTTCAAAAAATATATCTTCTTGTTTGTTGAATGACTTTAACTTCCAAACACAGTCATTCCTTTTCCTGCGGCCACAGGGTAAAACGTCCTCTCAGAATATTGGAAGACTGAAGTAATCAAAATAAGTTAAGTAGTGAAGTTTCACTTTTATCATGCTGTAGGAGTGGTTTTATTGTAAATTATGGAAAGAGAATTTTCTGGTTGGCCAAGAAATAGGAAAGGTTTTTTCTCTCTCCCTCTTTTTTTTAAAATTATGTTAGAGAAAGGGTGGGGGATTGGAAGTAAGGGGAAGAGGGAGAGAGAGTGGAGCCCAATGCAGGGCTTAGTCTCATGACACTGAGATCATGACCTGAGCCAAAATCAAGAGATAGACAGATGCTCAACCAACTGAACGACCCAGGTGCTGTGGTTTTCTTTTTTATCTCACATGTTGTGATTCCAGGCATCTCAGATGAAACAGCTACACTAATGAAAACAGGTTGTGTTTGCTCCCCAGTTAAAGCAAGAGGCCCCGCAGAAGAGTGGACATGCTGAAACGGCTTCTCCAAAGTTTTCCATGGTGTAGAATGGTTTTCCTGGTGACACACGAAATTATTATCTCCCCTTTGAAGGAGGATGCCGTGCTGTTACAGACACAGCCTGCACTTTGGTGCAGGTTCACATTGGACTCCAAATCTCATCCTGAGATCTAGGCAAGTTGGCCAACTTCCCTGTGTCTCAGCATCCTTGGATCTCTGATGTGCGGCCTCATAAGAAGGTTGAGAGGACAGTATGGGCAGGGTAGATTCATATTTCCAGTATACAGTACACATATAGTAAATCTCTGTTTTTTTACTCCTGCCTCCATTCACTAAAAATCTTAGGTCAGGTAGTTTTAAAACTAAATGTCTGTCATCTTGTGACAGGTGAAAAGTGCTTTCACATCATTGTCTCCTTTGATTTTTCAAACCAACGCTGTGAAGTAGGTGGTCGTGGACTTAACGTTGCCACCATGTTACACATAAAGAAACGGCGCTCGGAGAGGTTATCAGAATTAGCCGTCCAAACTCTTGGCTGGTGAAGCAAGATGCAGGGATGGGGTCCAGGCCATTTGGCACCTAAGTCTCTGCTTGCTGACCCCTTTCTTTATTACCTCAACTCTTTGTGGAAGATCCAAATGGCAAACTTGAATGGGTTCTTCTTGTTCTCTGATGAGAACTTTATCCATCAGGGTTCAAACCAGAGAAGCAGAGCTGGTGTCAGATTTATCACAAGCAATTGGCTCACACGATGGTGGGGACTGGCCATGCAGGCCTGGAGTCTTGGGGCAGGAATCAAGAAAGAAACGTCACAAGATGCCAGAACCCCAGAAGCAGGAGCCTTCATTTAATGGGCTTCCAACCAAGACAGGTCCACCGGACGGCCTCCCTCTGGAGTGACTTAATGTCAGCTACTTAGGGACCTTGATCACATCTGCAAAAGTCCTTCCCAGCAGCACCTGGAGTCGCATTCAGTTGAATCGCCAGGAGAAGGCATGTGTCTGCCACCACGTGGCTTCTGCCTTCCTTTCTTGAACTCCCAGGAGAGGATATCCGGTTTGGTCCACCCTAACCAGAACATACTAGAAACGGAATTTTGGGGATCATAGTTCAGTTGGGTCAAGTTGCAAAATCACACAGCCGTTGTAAATAGAAACCTGAAGCTCACCCCCAAAACACAATTTTCTAGTACCGTATATCGCTGGCACCTGTGTACACCTTCTGGTCACCGAGAGGAACCTGAGCCAACTGGGAAAGTGAGTGCTTTTCAGGAGTTTAGTCTTAGGGGTTTCTGCTGTCAGGTTCCAGGGACAGAGCTGCTATGTATACAAGCTTCCATGGTTTGGATCTCTGGCACATTCCCACCAAGTGTCTGCTGGTCGTTGTAGTAGGTGCAGGACTCACAGCTGAACTTGAGGTATTTCGCCGTCTCAGGCAAATCCAAAACAAAGCAATAACAGCTGAACCAAATAAAAATGACACCTCTAGGGACGCCTGGGTGGCTCAGTGGTTGAGCTCAGATCGTGATCCCAGGGTCCTGGGATCAAGGTCCGCATTGGGCTCCCCACAAGGAGTCTGCTTCTCCCTCTGCCTGTGTCTCTCTTTCTCTGTGTCTCTCAAGAATAAATAAATAAAATCCTTATTTTATTTTTTATTATTTTTAATTTTTATTTATTTATGATAGTCACAGAGAGAGAGAGAGAGACAGAGAGACAGAGAGAGAGGCAGAGACATAGGCAGAGGGAGAAGCAGGCTCCATGCACCGGGAGCCCGACGTGGGATTCAATCCGGGGTCTCCAGGATCGCGCCCTGGGCCAAAGGCAGGGGCTAAACCACTGCGCCACCCAGGGATCCCATAAATAAAATCTTTAAAAAGAATGACATCTATAGTAATAACAACAAAGCAAGATCAACAGCAATGATAGTAATGACATTAAGGCTTTATCACGTGTAAAGCTTTTATTCTCGATGACGAGAATTATTTGGTACCACTGAAAAAATCAAGGGATAGCATACCTGGGGACAGACCAGCCATTTGCCTTTACTGACTACTCTTTTGTCTTTTGCCTGGCGTGATGATACCCCACGAAGTAATTGTATTAGTTGGGATTCCTCAGAGAAAAAGAACCAGTAGATGTTGGTCTACACACAAACACACACACAGACATTTATTATAAGGACCTGGCTCATGGCATTTTGGAGGCTGACGAATCCCAAGATCAGCAGTCAGCCAGCCAGAGAGCCAATGACTTAGTTCGAATCCCAAGGCAGAAAAAAAAAAAATCCCATGTCCTAGCTCAGGGGCAGCCAGACAGGAGGAATGATGGGAGAGGAGACTCAGCTTTTTGTTTTATTTAGGCCTTCAACTGCTTGGATGAGGCCCACCCAAAATAGAGCAGGCAATCTGCTTCATTCGTTTGATCAATTTAAATGTTGAACTCATACAAAAACACGCTCCCAGAAGCACCCAGAGTAATGACCAGGTTTCCGGGTAGCCTGTGGCCCAGTCAAGTGGACACAGAAAATTAACCAACATAGTAGTTTCAGTTTATACCAAGCATTGAAAAAAGAAAAAAAAAAAATTCCCTGAAGGGGCTCTAATCCTCTTTTCTCAGGATCCCTGGATTTTTCTTCTGGTTATCTCAGCTCGGAGCATTCCAAATGTGCTTTCCTTCAAGCCATCCACCCCCAGTTTTTCTTTGCCCAGACACAAAGCTGAGCTTTACTGCAGATGCAGTGATCTGAGGCACCTGCCTGTCTGCTCCTCCCACAAAAGGGGTTACCCTCATCCCTGGAGCACCAAATGGTGGGATCAGACATCCTTGTTGCCAAACTCTGATGGTGGTGTACTCAGTCCATGCTGACACAAACCCCTACCCTGGAGGGTTTAGGGAGTATGGCATCGAGGAACACATGTATGAGAAGGTGGGGGCGGGGGGATCACAAAAGTGTCTTTAGTTTTTCGTGCCTGCAATTGACTTTGAAGCTCCTCCTTTCAGAAAAAGCAGGGTTTATTTCCCCACTTCTTGAAATAGGTTGGCCTTGGAACTTGCTTTGGCTACAGAAAGCAGTGGAAGTGATAGTGTGCTGGTTTTGAGCTCAGGCTCTAAGGGACCTTGCATACTTCCATACTTTCTCTTGGAACCCTGTCCAGATAATTTATGAATAAGCCCAGGCTAGCCTGTTGGACGATGAGAGAATGTGGAACAGGGATGAGCCACTGCAGCTGAGACATTTCTAGACCAGCGTATCTCAACTGGCCTAGCAGCCAACAAATGCATTAATGACGCCTGCCGGGCCCAGAAGAACCCCCCCCAATTGGTCACTGATCACGGCCCCAATCACCAACCTGAAGGACTGTGAGCTACATAAATGGCTGCTGTTTTAAGTCATTAAGTTTTGGGGTGCTTTGTTTGGATCTTCAACTTGGATTTTAGCATACAAGCCTGGAGGACATAAGACACTAAGTTTCGAATATCTGTTCACATAGCAGTTCCACGGACCCCGAAAGGTTTTAGAAGGCGGGGGGCTCTGGCTTCCCTCTCATTCTTGTTCAAGTAAATGCAGGTTCTAACTGGCCAAGTGGCCTGAGCAGGTGATAACTACACTCATTTCCTACTGCATTTATAATCTCTTGCTGAATTTCCTTGACCTCCATGGGGTCACAGATTTGAAGAATTATAGAGCAACGGAGTGGAGTGAAAGAACAATTTCAGAAGAGATTCATAGATTTTGATGACTATGAATCATACCTTAGGAATTTGTGGCTACCTTTGAAGTGCAGACCACAGGATGTATCTGATTTATTCAGCATCTGTGCTATTCCTTTGGTTCAGTTTCCGAAAGACCTGACTGAGCCGAAAATCAACTGTACTCACCAAAAGACCACTGGTGAAAACGGTGGGTGTATTAACCAGAATCGTTTAGAATTTTCTGTCCATGGGGCCAAGATCTTGCTCAAGTTTGGGTTTTACTGGCTTCATGGAAATATTTTCTTCCATGAGACTTTGAGGATCAAAGCTGAGTGTCTCTCAGGGATGTAGACTGTGATCCAGCAATGCCATGTGAGCCAACTGAACGTCCTCCTGAGATTTCTCCCAGTAGCTCAATTTAAGATCAGTTTTCCCATTGACTGATGAAGATTTGCAAGTGACTGCCTCCTGACCTCCAAGAATGGATTTGTGCATGTGTTGGTCGAACAACTTTTTTTTTTAGATTGCTCCCTATTGAGTGAAAAGGAAGTATCTACCAGAGTGTCCTCTACTTACAAGGCTAATCCAGTTAGTGTACCAATCTGGCAGATGTTTTAGGGTGACGCAAACAAATCTTTTCAGTTCTTTTACCTGCTCTGTTTAGTTGAAGGGCCTGACGGAATACCAGGTAACTTTCTAGGAACTATATCCATCGGAAGGATTATACAATTTGTTGGAGAAGTTACTGCACAGGCCACCCCCCAGCAACCTGCACATTTTTGAAATATTTTCTATTTTGACTGAAAAAAGATACTATTTTTCAACTGACAAATCATCCCATCCTTCATCAGAAACATCTTCCCTTTAGAGGCCTCGTTTCATTCTAGCAGAAGATAATATATCTTCCTAAGGAGTGACATGATGCCTTTGGCTGAGCCAAGCCCAGCTTATTTGGCTTCTAATGAAAAAAAGGGAATCCAATGACTATTGATTAGTCTGTTGCTATTTTATTAATAGTGGTAATAGTAGTAATCACATTTATTGTGTCCTGGGCAAGACACTAAGTAAAATTACCCATAGCGTCACCTCTTTTAATTCCCACAGCCACCCTCTGGGCTGGGCATTGCTATTATCCCCATTTTCAGCATAAGAAATTGAGGCAGAGAGGAGTCAAATGACTTATCCAAATGGATTGGCTGGAAAACAGAAGAGCTGGGGCCCAAACACAAGTTTTGTTAGGCTCAAAGCTCATAGCTATTTCGGAATACTGTATAATATTAAAAAGGAAGTACTAAATAAAGATTCTCTTTTTCTCCCCCCTTATTGTGTCAAAACATGATGGTGAGTGGTAGTCCCTTTGCATAGGTGAAGATGAAAACTGCATGGGAGAAAAAATGAGTTTCCCTCTACCCTTGTGAGAACCCGGCTGTAAAAGATCAACAAGAGAAAAACAAGTTTATTAGCATGTAGCCCTCCTGCATACATGGGAGCTACAGGGAAAAAATGAGTAATTCAGGCTTACATACCATCTTCATGGGGACACGGGAGGGGGGGACACGCAGGCCTCTTGGGGAAAAGTAAGTGATATTTGGCAAAGATGAATGGGCTCTTAGACGAACAGGTGGGAGATGACGGTTTGTGGCAGAGTCTGGGTGTGATGTCTACCTCTAGTCTCCTCTCTGGGCACAAGAGTCAGTCTTCCTCGAGTGATGAGTTTCCTGGGGAGAAATTTATACCAACTGAGTTCCTTCTGGAGGATGTGTCTTTCAGGAAGATAAGAGTTCAGAGAAAGCCACTCCCTGCCTTTGCTATTGTTTAAGTGCCCGCAGCTCAAAACAATGAATACACCCAATGGCATGTTTCGGGGTGGCGTGTCCTGCGACCCTGCAAAACCTAATGTCTGTTGGTTTCCCTTATGGCGAAGGGACCATTGCGTGCCGACTCCTAGAATTGAGAGTGTGGGATGATGTCAAGTTCAATGTCTCTGTTGGGTCCTCCTCTCAAGGATCTTTGAGATTCTAGATGCCATTCACGGCAGAGTACTACTTCACCACCATTCTGGAGTTAGAGGAGGGGAAGAGAGGGGCCTGGAAGAGAGAGGGAGAGATGGAAAAAAGAGAGACAGAGCTGCCTTTGTCACAACCAACCAACCGTTGACCATCTGACATCTTCCTAGCTTCCATGCCTAGCACCCAGGACACGTGCTAGTATTTCAATTGCATCACCTGGAAAATGAAAGGTCACAGCACAGTGTCAGGTGTGGTCTGTCTCTGGTCTCGGTCTCTTGAATTTTATTGACAGCTGGTTTCATTTCGGCTCAGTCAGCCACCTGCCCTTCATCGGCAGCTGCAATGGGCCACCGTGTCCCAGGTCCCCACTAGCCAAGTGTGTGTGTCCGTCAACACCTGGGGTAGAGTTTGTGCACCCCTGGGTCATGAAAAGCCCATGAAATGCAGGCCTTTTGAAACTTCTTAGAGCAAGTAGCAGGGGGACTTCCCTGGCTTCTCAGGTGGGGGGCAAGCTCCCGGCCAAGGCCCTGTTGGGCCCCCTGGGCCCCCTGCCCTGCAAACACGTGGGCTTGGTTTGCTGGGCAGATCCCACGGTTTCCCCAGGGAGTGGGGGACCGATTCTAAAAAAAGGGAGCGGGGGGTGGGGGGTTGCTTCATGGGGTCCAGGGTGGCAGCTTGCCTGCAACTGCCCTTGAGCCGGCCTCTGACAGCAAAGGAGAGGCAGCTGGGCTCCGGGGTGACTCACCCGCATCGCTGGGTGGCTCGCGCCCGCCCGCCCTCCTGCAGGAACAGGAAGGCCCTCATTGTGCTCAATTGTTTTCCTGAATGCCTTTCTCCACAACAGCAAGAGGAAACATTACTACCTGGCGGCAAGCCATCCAGGCCACTTGGTGCTCGGTGCTGGGAACGGCCAAGCCGGGCTGGGCCGGGACACGCAGGGACGCGGTCCCTGGTGTTTCATATTCAGCAGCAGCCCCGGGGGGGGGGGGGGGGGGGGGGGGGGATTTGAGACGAATGGGAACTCCCTTTACTTGCAGCAACCCCCCCCCCCTCCCGACCCAAAGTTGGACCATTTATTTTATGAGCCTATTTCTGGTCCAGGAACCCCCAGGGTGGGGGGGAGGAAGGGGAGGAAGGGGGGCTGCTGGCTGACACCCCCACCCGCTGAGTCGTCTGGATGAAATAGGAAAGACCCCTGCCTGCCAGCCACCTCCTCTGGGCTCTGATTGCTGGGGGGGGGGGGGGGGGGTTGGGGGGTTGGGCTGGTGGGGAGAGTGTGGCCTGGGGCAACGAGGAAGGAGGAAACCAGAAGGTTCCTTGATATATAAAGGGAAGAGAATCAGGCTGCCCCCCACTCTGACCCCAGCTTTCCAGCCTCTGGGTGGAATTACAGGGACGGTTTGGTCCAAATGGCACTGCTCCCAACACTGGAGGCTCCTGGGGGTCTTCCCCCCAATCCCCATGCTGCAAAGTTAGCATTGCTGGGGGGCCTCCTGCTGGGTGGTATCCCTCCTGTGCTCAGTAGCATGTCTGGATGCTTCTTCCTCTGTGGAGATCTTGACCTGACCAGGCCTCTACTTCTTTCTCGGTTGCTGCTGCTCTGCCCGGAGAAGCCTGCTCCTCTGGGCTCAGGGGCCAGTGAGGCTGCCCTTCGCACTCTGCCTAGGCAGAGAATGGGATCTGGGCAGAGGGTGGCCAGGATGCTTCAACCAGGGGTGCTCTGGGCCCCAGCAGCCCTCACTGTGTGCACAGTCTAACTGGGTCCTCGGTGCCGGTGTCCTCAGCCTCTCTGTGGAGGCTCAAGTGGAGGCCCTGGTGGGGGTGGAGGGGTGGAGGCAGCAGCAGGCAGGTTCTGCACCATTCCTTCCCCCAGGCCCCCTCGCCCCCCATCCTGTTCCTGATCTTTCTTGCAGGTTCTCCAGCACCAGCTCTACCCGCTTCATCAGCCCCCGAGCAGCCCCACAAACAGACGACCTGGAGCAAAGGGCCGCAGGTGGAGGGTTTCCTGGCCCACCTGTTCTGACGCAGGGAAAGCTGAAATCAGCTTGGGCTCAGCCAGAAAATCTGCCTCATGAGCTTATTCCATAGCTTTAGGGATTTTTTTTTTTTTAATGATTTTATTTACGTATGCGAGAGAGATTTCCTGAGCAAGCATGAGCAGGAGCATGAGCAGGGTGGGGTGGGGGAGGGGTGCAGAGGGAGAAGCAGACTCCCCCGGAGCAGGGAACCCCTGGTGCTCATCCTAGGACCCAGGGATCATGACTCGAGCCCAAGGCAGCCGCCTAACCAGGCGCCCCCCCAGTCCCCACCCCCCACTTAGAGGGTTTTTGTCAGTCTATATCAATATATGCTTGAAACAGGTAGGTTGCCAAAAAAGTGAGCCATGCCTTAAATAGTTTGGGCAACTCGATCAGAGCAAAGCCAACAGGTTCTTTGCTGGAGCTTTTCAGGGACCTCAGGATGAAGCTATGTGCGGTGGTTTTGCAAAGACGTAAGGCTGTGCAGAGGTTAACTGGTGCCTTAACCTGGTGAAGTAATCCTCTCTGTTGTTCCAAGGGGAGAACTGCAGGCAGATGCTTTTCCTTCAACTGAGTGGTTCTTTCTTAGACACTGTAGATTCACTAGACAGGAGTTAAAACTATAGTGAGCTTTGTGGCTGCCTCCAGCACCCCTAAAACCATGGTGGGGGGCACAGGAGAGAGTCCAAACTCAGGGGGAAGGGGTAGGCTCACAGCTTTCAGAGCCCAGGGCAGGGTCACATGCATGCTGCTGATAGGTGGAAGTAGCCAGAGTCCAAATTTAAGGCACTTCATTGGGAGTGGGGTGAGGACAGCCATTACGAAGGCAGGTTCCAGCAGGGGAGCTGGCTGAGAAAGGGCCAGAAGCCTCAACCTTCTGGCACAGCTGACTGGTCGAGTCAGGGCTCCCAGGGACAACAGCCAAGCTTGTACAGCTAGGGTGTGTATGCTCACGTCACACAATTTTCTCAGGTGCATCAACAAATAAGCAAGCCAAATCTCAACAATAAAAAGAAAACCACTCACACTCTTACACATCACATTTGCACACACATCACGCTGCCAGTGTGTTATAACCAGCTGGAGCCATCTTGCTCATTTCTTGGGCCCGAAGTGAAAAACCTCATTACGGAGCCCAGAACCTGGGAGCTGGGGGTGGAGGGAGAAGATCTGGAAAACACAATCCATACGCAGTTTTACTAATGTTGGAGCCACGTCTACCTTTGGTTTTAAAAAGAACATCTCCTTTTGAAACTTCTTGGAAATAACGTTTCCCAGAGCCCAGTTAGGAAAGCGCTTGTCTTTACCCATCCCAACTTTCTGTGTTCTCTTTACAGGGACGGAAGAGATAAGCCAAATACCTGAATCAGAAATGAACGACATTCCAACCATGTGGGAACACGAGGAGTAAGTGTGTAAGAGGCATCATCCTCCAATTTCCTTTCCTCCTCTGGTAAATTCTAAGGGAGCAAAGGGAAGGATAAAGGCCAGGATGGAGGGAGGAGGAGGAGGGACGTACCACAGATTAGGGCTTGTGTCGCTAGTGGCAATGGTGGGTGTTCACCAAGAGTGGGATAAAGGGAAGCAGGCAGGATCTTTGGAAGAGAGGGAAGACTCAGTTCCCTTTGGACAGGCCTCAGAGACATGCAAGGGGAGCTACCCACTAGGCTGCCAGATATATGAGTCTGGAGCTCAGAGATGTCTGGGCTAGAGACATAACTTTGGGTCAACAGAGAACTGAAGCCGTGACTGTGCATGAGATCATCAGAGACTATGTGAGCAGTAGAGGGGCCTGGGGTGGGCTGGAGGAAGAGGGAACCAGGAGGGAAGTCAGGCGAAGAGGCTTGGGGAATCAATTGCACCTGCAAGTTAGCACCCATCAGAGGTACAGTAACCTGCGGAGCCAGGATGGAGTCAATGGGGCTCAGATTTGCATCAAGCACTTGAAATGGGGCCCAGTTTTCTTTGTCAGTGTTACCTTCCATTGGCATACATTTGTAGGGTGTTCAGAGCACTTTTTCAGTGACTCTATTTTATTTTATACGATTTTATTTGTTCCTTTTAGAAAGGAGAGGGAGAGAGAGTGAGCAAGGGGTGGGGTAAAGGGGAGAGAAAGACCCTGTGCAGAGTGTCCAAGGGAAGGGGGGTGGCGCTCTCGATCTCACTGATTTCACCACCAAGCGGAGCCAAAATCAAGTCTGGATGCTTAACCGGCTGCACCACCCAGGCACTCTTTGGTGATTTTATTTTATTTTTATTTTTAAAGATTTTATTTATTTATTCATAGAGACACACACACAGAGAGAGAAAGAGAGAGAGAGAGGCAGAGACACAGGCAGAGGAAGAAGCAGGCTCCACCCAGGGAGCTCAATGTGGGACTCGATCCTGGGTCTTCAGGATCAGGCCCTGGGCTGAAGGCAGACGTTCAACCACTGAACCACCCAGGTGCCCCAGTGATTTTATTTTTTAAAAAATTACATTCTTATAAGCAAGTAAGTTGTGGTAGTTATGACTCTCCCCCTTTCCCCAGGATTACTAAGGTATAATTAAAAAAAAAAAAAAAAAACAACCTATGAGATAGGTTAAGTGTGCAGTAATTATTTTGACATACATGTATGTTGTGGAAATATTCTTCCCATCAAGTGAGCACAACCATCGTCTCACATACTATCTTTTTTCTTCCTTTCTCTTTCTTTTTGGTAAGAACGAGTGAGTGCTACTCTCAGCAAATTTCAATTATGCAATATACTGTAGTCGCGTTGTTTTACATCTGATCCTCTGACCTTATTCATCTTATAGCTGAAAGTTTGTGCCCTTTTGCCAACCTCTCCCTCTTTCCTTCACCGCCCCCCCGCCACCAGCCCCTGGCAAACATTTTTCTGTTTCTGTGAATTGGATGATTCCACACATAAGTGATACATGTGGTATTTTTATGAGCTTCTTTTTAAGGATAAGGAAGTTGAAGCTCATCTGCGGGGGAGACAGGGCCACGCTGGTTAACTGGCACTTGGCATTAGTGGTCTTCCTGGCTCTTTCTACTTCACTTTGGCTCATCACATATGACCTGTCCACTTTCCTACTGGATTACAACGTACTTGACATTGGGAATTGGCTTCCTTTCCCTACAGGCTCCCCTTCCTCCATCTAGAACCTTCCTTCATAACTCCAAAGTATTTGATAGATTGAGGGGGAATGGAATTGATAATAGGACCAAAGCATTCATGGCTTGAATGCTTTGAGGCTTTCATCTGTGGCTCAGAGATTCCCTTCCCTACTACACAGCGTGGCTGTCATGGATTTTGTTGTAATCATCGTTAGAGCCTCAAGAAGAGATTAATTCATCCCAAGGGAGAGCCTTCCTAGGGAATTCAATATGACCAGCTCAACAAACACTTTTTGGATCCGTATGTATTTTTACACAATTCTCCTCCCTCCTTTGTCTCTCTCTCTCTCTCTAATCATACACACAACTGCATTGGAATCTGCTTTTGGAACCATGGAGAAACAATCTTCTTTCATTTCTTTAGAGTTTAAAAACTATAACTTTTAAAAATAATTTTAATTTTTGGCTTTTTTCCCCCCTAAATGTTATATTTTGCAGACGTTGAATTTATTTCCTCTGAGTTTAGACACTCATAGGATTCCTGATATTGGCTAGTTTCTGCTCTGGGCTATTTAAAATGAGAGCAATTCATATAGCACAGGGGAGAGAATGTGGGCTTTGACTTTAGTAGATCTAGTGTGGGCATTGGGTGACCTCAGGCAAGGTACTTTGCCTCTCAGGTTTGTTGCTTCATCTGTGGAAGAAATTCTATGGCTTCCTAGGGCTTGAAATGAGGATTAAGCAAAATGAACCCTTCAGGTAGCCTAGACTTGCCTATACTATGGCTCGATAAATGTTTATTTCTATCTACTTCCTCTGTTTTAAACTCTGACACGTATTTATTATGCAACCCGAGAGAGCTCTTTCAACACTGAAAAGTATTAGTTGTACCTGTCATTCACCACTTCTCACTTTTTCCATTGGCCTGTGCTTCCCATAGTAGCTTCTAAATATCTTGCAGATAGAATGATATTATTTTATATTTTATTTTCTAGGTGTTTTTATGTCCAATCCCCTATGATATGCTCATCAGCAAGTAAGTGGGCAGATGCTTTTTTAATGAGCTTTTCTTTATTTCTAATTACATCATTTGTCATGTAGTGATAACAATATTTGCTCCTGTGAAAGAAATTAATTAGAAAGTTGAAAAAAATCCATCAATCTCAGGTATTCGTGGTAGAGATGTAAGGTGGTAGTGTTGTTACCATTGATCTACCTCACGATTTCTCTGATCAGAGGATACTCAGCTCTATATTTATCACTCTTTTCTCTCTGTGTGGCAGGATTCCCAGCACAATCTGCAAATTGGCAAGCGGTGAAGTTTGTGCAGACACGAGTGTCAGTTAGAAATAGAGTGACTATATAATTTGTTGTTCAAATGGGAACACATGTGAAAGTGAGAAGAGGAGCTTTTCATGATTGTGTTGGCTCAACAGCGGTAAAGCAGGGCCATCCAGGGCAACCATAGCGACTCCCATTACCCCAGAGGGGTACCAAGGTTATCTCTGCCTTGCAACAGCACCCCCACCCCCAAAGTAACCCCAATAATAAGACACGGAAGCAATTATGATGCTAATTGAATTTTGTATGCACTCTGCAGTATGCATTTCTTTACCACTGTCTATTAGTATCTAAGGTAGAGTGGTCTTGGCTAAATTAAGTATATTATATGGAAGAGAAGGAAGAGAGGAAGGAAGAGAAGATTCCAGGTTTGGCAGAAGAGACATTACATGGTGTCCTTTTAATCATGCAACTCATAACTTAAGGAGGGCCATGGGTATGGTGCTACTGACCTATCTTGCTGGTCTCCCCACCCACCCTCCAGACCCCAGACTCTCTGCTAATTAATTTGTGCCCCTGGGCAGCATCCTGCCAGTTCTAAGGATCTTCTCTGAAAGGCAACATCATCAGTTTTACTCCAGGAGAACTTAACTACAATTTACTTTATAGAATTGGGAGAGAAATTTCTTTGCAAACAGAAGATGTGTGAATACTACTACTATTGATTCTCTAAAATTCTAAAATAGTAATACTACCACTATTATTCATTCTCTAAAACTGGTCTCATTTTATTAGAAGGGGGCTCTCTGAGGACTTGTAATGTCTTCCGTGACATGGTAATAACCGCTGAGACCACAACTCTGTCTTTTCATGAAATAAATCAACGAAGAATTTAAAATAAAGATGGATATTTAAAATGTTTTGCCTATGAGTTCCTATTATCCAGTTGGAAATGATACGCCTCTTGATTTGTAGTTAGTCAGCAAATATCTTTTTTTTTGTAAATAAAAAGTGATGTTCTTGAGCAAGGTCGATGCTGCCTTTTGCTATTGCTCACCTATGCAATAGGTTTTTGTGGCTTGGCCTACTAGAGCCTGTTAGTCACTGTAACAACATCTTAATGGTAAATTTTGTCCATCCCGGTATGAGAAAGAGGACAGAACTTGAAAGACAATCAGGTTCAGACCCAGACCCTGCCTTTTATTTGCTATCTGGCTTCAAACCAGTCTCTTTATCACTATGGCCCTCAGTATTATTATTTGTCTACTGCTCATTTATGGATCAAATGAGATCACATGTGTCCAACACTTTAGGTAGCCTATAGGCACAAAGTTAATAAACCTAATTAGGATGTAAGCACCACGAGAGTGGGCATTCTGTTTATTTCTCTACGTTGTACATCTGTGAACTCCATACATATTAGTCGAATGAATGAATAGTATTGACTAGAAGAATAGTTGAGAATTTTAACATGTCACCATGGATTTATTTAGGCTAGTGTTGTACCTTCTGTCTCTCCTGTTCTGAGCCCAGAAGTAAACAAATATGAAAGATAGGGTCAGCACGTGTCCATAGTTCTTCAAGTGAATTCCTAGTGAATAAAATTTACCAGTAAGACCCTGTTAGAGTGGTAATTAGGCTCTTCAGCCAGGCCACAAAAACCTAGTGCTAGGTGAAAAATAGAAAAAGACAGCCTCACCCAGCTCGAAAAGATTAGCCATCAATATATCTGTTTGCTCCTCCCTTTACTCCAGCATCTATTACACGTGTAGGTCATTATGAATCGCCGTCACCTTACTACTTGTGGCCAGCAGGATCTCAGAACATGTTAGAAGTGAAGAATCTTGGGCTGGCCATGGTTTTACTGAATTAGAATCTATAATTTTTTTAAAAAGACTTTATATATTTATTTGAGTGGGAGGGGGAGAGAACAAGAGTAGTGGGGAGGGCAGAGGTAGAGGGAGAAGCAGGCTCCCCATTGAGTAGGGAACCTGATGCAGTGCTGGATCCCAGGACCCAGAGATCATGACCTGAGCTGAAGGTAGACGCTTAACCAACTGAGCCACACAGGTGCCCCCAGAATCTGTATTTTAACAAGATACAAGTGATATAAGTGACACCTGAGAGGATCTGCTCTAAGAAAGAAGGAGAGCTCTTTGGGGTCTTCTAGGAACTTACAATTTATGTGAAGACAAAAATGCACACATGTAGACATTTCAGGCCACAAGCCTCAGTGTGCACAAAATATGACTTTACTTTTCCTGTAATTCAGTTTAATTCCTATTTCTAGCTCCACATTGCTGGCATGATACAAACTTCATCTTAAACAATCTGCGGTTTCCCTCACTCTCTCCTGACCTAACAGCAAGGTGTGGGGGATGAGGGATGATCAGTTCATCAGTCTTGTGTTCAATAGGCTGTCCTCTGAGATTTCCATGGGCTTCTTTGATCCTTGATCTCTTACAAATGTGATCGTCGTTTTTTCTTATGGGCTTCTTTGAGTCCCGTGACTTAAGTCCTATAAACTGATGTCACGTTGGGGATTTCAGTGAGACTTCCAAGGCTCAGGGGGCTTGGACACCGTCCATGAGTCTCTGCTCAAGAAGTAGAACAGGTAAAGAGCATATGTCTCTGTGTGTGTGTCTAAGTGTGTGTGTCTCCATGTGTGTCTGTGTCTCTTTGCATATGGGTGTCTCTGCGTGTGCACGTTAGCAGAGAGGGGCTTTGTTCTGAGACACATTCAGGAATCTGCTCTCATTTCTCCATCTCTTATTCTTACCTCAGGTCAGGAAACCTGTTTTTCCACCCTGGGAATATTCTTTCTTCTCTTATTTTCTTCTCTTTCTTCAGAGGCAACCCTGAATAGTGATGTCTACCTGAGAGGTACTAGCATGGTCTCTTAATGAGTTTAAGTTCTTGGAACCACGGATACCAGAAAATTCTGCTACCATAATTGCCTGGGGCACTGGGCCTACTCTTGCTTGTGTGGGGGAAGAGGGGCACATTACCATGGAGTAAAACCAAATAAAGTCATATTTCAGAGATACTATTTCACTACAGGAATGGAAAAGTGAAGAGACATCATAAAGGTAAGACATCCAGGGGGCCCTGACAGTAGTAGCATGTGAATGAGTGAATCACTCATGAAGGACAAGCCAGGCGTGTTACCATCTTTAACCAAGGAAGACCGAGTGCCTCTCTGTGTTAATGTGCGTGTGCCTGGCCCAGCACTGCACAACCTTCAAGGATGAATTTAAAGATGCCCGGTGCTTCTGAGTGGGGCCTGGAGGGTACTGACATTCATTCCATCTGTACTGTTGTCACCTACTCATGAATGGTAAGCTGTTGTGGAGACACCATGTCCCTCCAGCCACAGCGAATCTTTCAAGGGCTGTGTGGCTCAGCCACTTTTGATTGTTTATGCTCCCTCGGCCGACCACATGGAGGTTGTTTGATGTTCAGCTATCTTCAGTTCACTTCACAATGACAAAGAATGTGATGATGATGTTCCAAATGACAAACATCCCAAAGAGTGAAAGGTGTTAGGTATGGAATTAAGTAGTGTTCTGTCTTACAGATACGTAGGCACTGCTCACTGGGAGACTCAAGCTTGACTTTTCAATGCAAATGAGACTTTCTTTTCCTGTCCTTTTTTTTTTTTTTTTTTTTTTTTTTGGTCTCTCTTTGTCTATTTGCTTCTTTCATTTCACCTTGTGGGACTATTGAATATTTTCCCAAGCTAGTACCTTCTGTGATGATGGAATAGTAACCTCTACAGTAACAGACCCTGCCTGGGGCCTCATGAAGACTGTCCCAACTTGCTTGGTATGCAGACAAATAGCCATCTATTTGTCTTCTTCTTTCAATCTTTAGGTGTGCTACATTCAGAACATCTTCTTCCTGCGATAGGACGTAATTACATGGGAAAGGTGTCTCTTACCTGCTGGCATTTGTAGGTAAAATAGCATTTAGGCACATGATTTGGAACCAGTCTCATTGGAGACATACGAGTTGCTGTCTCATTAGAGTCATCTTACAGTTTTTAAAGCACTTTTTAATTCACTTGAGCTTCACAACAACCTATAGAAATAGATGACAGATTTTTCCTGTTTTATGAATGAAGAGATTGCAGCTAAGCGACTTGCCCGAGGTCATATAAGCAATAAATGGGATACGTGGAACTTTAGCTGATCTTCTTAGAAGCCAATCTTCTGCGTCTAAGACTTCTGATGTATGTTTACCAGAGTGACATAGATTTATTTCTTCATTCAAGTTTTTATTTTACTTGTGTAAGTGGATTGGCATACTATACTGCCTTTGATAGATTTAACATCCCTAAAATTCAAATAGATTGGCTTTTATGATAACAAGTGTGCACACCTGTGGATTTTGCTTCCTTAGCATGCAGCCCTTTTACTTTTGATAGCAAAACGTTGATTTTCCTTTGAAGACAAAAATCTTCCCTGTTACATGTAGGTTTAGCGGGGGTAGTACCGTGGCTCCTTGCTGGCCTAGGGTTGAGCAGCATCTCTTAGCTAGACTGTCTTGGGAATTGGGTCTTCAGCTGAATGACTTAAGGATGAGACAGTTTTTCCCAGTCTATGGCAGCATTCCCCCAGAGACTATGAACTTTTGTTACCTAGATCTTTGGAAATTTCTTGTGCTTAATCCATTTCTGAAGTCTGTATGATCCGATTTTCTTTGATTTTATGAATTTCTCCATATTTTTCCAGTGAATTCCTTTGTGATTAGTT
The DNA here is from genome assembly GCF_048418805.1 of Vulpes vulpes. Lineage (NCBI taxonomy): Eukaryota > Metazoa > Chordata > Mammalia > Carnivora > Canidae > Vulpes > Vulpes vulpes. The sequence continues at coordinate 12,173,237 of NC_132788.1, forward strand.
TAGCCAGATTGATTTTAGTTGCTTATGCCAAAAGTTTCCTAGCTTATACAGGAATTATGAAAGAAATCAAAAGGAGAAATAAGATTTTTCTTGTGGCATATTTAAATATAGTATTGTCAGGTATATTCTCTCCTTTTTCTTCCAAGAAAGGAGTATACCTTCCTACTCCATGGGACTTGGCTATGTGACTGTCTTTGGCTTCATGGTAGGCAGAGGATACTTCCCTACCCCCTTGGTTTTGGGCTTAAAATGTGATTTGCTTAGGCTAATGGAACATTAGCCGGTGTGACTCAACAGAGCTCTTGTAGGGTAGCTCCTGGGCTCTCCCATTCTGCTGTTGCCATTCCCAGGTTAGTTTTCAGGTTCCAGGAGGAGGATGAGAGACATGGTTCAGAGTCACCCGGTTGAGCTGCCCTAGCCTGGATCAGCACATCCCCAGCCAATCCACAGACATGTGAGCTAAATAAATGTTTACTGTTGCATACCATTGAGATTTTGTAGCTGTCTTTTATGCAACATTTTTGTAGCAAGAGCAAACCTATACACGAATTTGTATTTTTAAGTACTGTGCTGGCTGCAAGAAAAACCTAAAATATGTGGGGCTGGGTGGCGGGTGTAGGTTGGAAAAATGTTGAAGAAACTATCATAAAAGCCTGAAGAAATGGTGACTCATGTTATATAACTGTGAAGCATTTGGTATAACGATCTTCTGTGGCAAACTGGAAGATAGAAATATAACCAATGAACTCGTGGACTTGGGCAAGATGGTTTCTATTAGAATGTTGAAGTATTAGCTGGCTTCTTTTAGCTACATATGATGAGCTCAGAAAATAACTAGCTGGTTTGTAATAGAAATTTGGGGAACTATAGAGAACCCAGAATTTGCCTGTTTAGGGAAAAACAAGTTTCTCATACCAGCTTTCCATTCAGTAAGAGATTCTTAAGTGAAGGCATAGGCTGGGAATGTAGTTAGGATCCTCATCTCCAGCAAGAGGTAGACTTCCACTCCAGCCTTTGCTCCAAGGCTTAAAGACCAAAAGCAAATGTTGGGCTGTAACACCTTTAAAAATCCCTGGAAAGGACTCAATGACAACTAGAACACACTTTCAGCTGGAATCAGGAGGCTAAGGGTGTGTCCCACAGCAACCTGATTTATCCAGTACCAGTAATTAAATCTAGAAAGAAAGAGGTGTGTCTGGAAAATAATGGTGGGTGTGGCTTTTGTAGGCCACAGTTGTGAACTATATATAAATATAGCAGATGTTCATTCATTTAAAGAATTGTTAAAAGAATTCTAAACAAAGGACTTTTTTCTTTTACATACAGAAAATGTCTAAGCAACTAAAACCTAGACATCTACCCTGTGCAAATATGCCCAAGACAATGAACAACAAAGCAACAGAAGTTGTAATTTAATGGGATGTCAATTAGGGAAGAAATAGGAAGAAATAGAAATTTTAATATAATGAAACATCAACATCTGATGTGTCAGTTCCCTTCCCTGCCAGGAATGAGACGAAATTATATTGCTATTAGTGGACTATGAACACGCAGAGTTTACAATAAGAAAAGGCCAGTGTCAGTGATATAGGGGGATATTCATAAGGCATATGATAAACATTAAGAAACAAACTTAGAGCAGGAAGTTCAGAATTAGAGGCAGATGAAATAGCAGCACTTCTCGTGAGATCTTTGAAACTGAAGAGACAACACTGAAAAACAAGGAAGACCAAAATTAAAGTTGGCTGTAATGGGTCTGTTATGTCTTGGGTTTTATTCAGTCCATTTTATCACTTTCTGTTCCCAAACCACCAATATTTATGAAGTTAAAAATGGAATTAATGTACTAAGACTGTTAAAAAATAATAATTTTAACATGAGAGAGATTGATTTGGTCTTCCTTATCTTTTACCAGTAAAAATTAGGAGCAGCTTTTGAAAATCTTTGTATGATACAGTCCAATGAACTTGGCCCATGTTCAGTCTTGGTAAAGAACCCCGTATCTTCTGTTTTCTAAAACTTTCTTTTTTTTAAGTGGGATTCTTCCCTTGTTGAAGCTAAGATCCAAAGATTGAGAATTACCATAGATGAGTTATTAGAAATATATTGTCCAATACATAAGCCACTAGCCACATCAGATCCACTCCAGCACATTTTAGGCATTCTTTTTTTTTTCTTTTTTTAGAGATTTTATTTATTTATTCATGAGAGACACAGAGACAAAGGCAGAGAGAGAAGCAGGCTCCCTGTGGGGAGCCTGATGCAGGACTCAATCCCAGGACCCCAGGATCATGACTTGAGCCGAAGGCAGATGCTCAACCACTGAGCCACCCAGGTGCCCCCACATTTCAGGCATTCAATAGCTATTGCTTTTATGCCATAACCCCCCCCCCCCATTTTTGGTGTTATTCAGTGCCAGAGCAGTAATGAAAATCATAAGTGATACTAAAGCAGTAAAAATTCAAATTATCTGCAAAATAATTGTATAGATTATACATATGTGGTACCTTCCTCTGGATGCAGATTTCTTTTTTGACCTTCCTCAATCTTCCTTTGTGGTAGTTCAAGCTGACGCCCCAGAAGTCTCGCGTGGAAGGTGAAGAAACTCTTTTAACACGTGGTGAATTGAGTGTTTGCTCTGTGCTACTCTAACTGGTTTGGGGGTAGGTTCTAAGTTTGGCAACTTTAATGCTGGGAGCTTGGGTTAATTTTTCATCTCTGGGCTTGAAGTAATGATACTTGATGAGAACTATTTTTTTTTTTAATCAGTAAGTGCTCCTATTAGGACAGAAAACGAACTCACAAATTCTTCTGGAGTCTTGTTATTTCTGGGTGATAACTTGGTGTAAGCAGTTAGAGCCCAAGTACTTTCCTTGTATATGAAAAGCTTTGTGTTCTTTGTACCTAGAAGTGTACTTTAACATTTGCTCAAATTTGCCTCTGGTGTTTGTTTTTTTTTTTTTAAATAAAAGAAATAAAATGCCTTCTGTTCTTTTTAGTACAATTCTACACATAAACCCTGAGAACAAAGGACTGTTTTGACAGTACAGAGTTCTAAGAAAGAGATGCCTAGATTAAACAAACGGTAGTACCACTACATCTCCTGCCAAAGGAACAACAGTGCTTGGGTGATGTTTTCCAGGCAACTCTATGGCATAAATCTTTAATCCCACTGCCTTTCATGTGACATTTATATATAAAAACTGTTTATAGAGCAATGAAACCTTTACTTGTGTTCATTAGGGTTTATCAGGGCCGCCAATGCTTCGATACTTATGATATAATTGCTCACAATACGTCAGCAAATATTATCAAGGCATTTTGCTTTTGCTCTTTGTTTGGATTCTTACCAGAACCAAATAAGGTACTGATGTACCAGTTACCAAAACAAGGTCAAGGACAAGAAGACAGAGGACCTTATGCAGCTTGTACTTGCAGGCTCCAGTGTCGAAGCACCGTGAATGTTTTACGTCAGGCCAGCAGGGAAGATTTTCTCTTCACAGCATCCATGAATGTTGACTTAATTAATCTTCACAGAAAATGTAGGCAAGATAAATTTGATTTAATTTAAATAAAAGAAGACTGGTCCAGGAATGGATAAATTGGCAGGCTATATTAGAAAATAATCTGCCCAATTTAGACAATCGTGGATGTTTTAGAATCATAGATCTGGAAAAAGGCCATTGAGAATAATTTTTCCATTTATTGAGTAAATGAGAAAACCAATTTGCAGGGATATTCAGCACACTGTATGAGGCTCTTGATTGCAAATGATGAAAACCCAACTCAAACTAGATTTTGTGAAAAGGTTAGTTGATTGGCACAGGTAATTGGAGAGGCAAAGAGGTACGCTTGACTTTGGGCATAGGTGGCACCAGACCTCATAGATCTACTTCTCTCACCTGGCTTCCCTCTTATCCTCTCCCCAGGAGGTGGCACACGGGCCCCCAGTTGTTCCAGATGCATATGGTCTTCAGTATTCCTAGTTGTAGAGAAAGAATAGCTGTCTTTCATTGACAAGGGTCCTGGGGACATTATGATTGGCTCAGTTTAGGGCAGATGCACGTTCCTGATCTAATCACCTCCCCAGAGAGATGGGCTCAGTTCTGCGGTTGGGCTAGCCTAGGTCATGGCCATTCCTTCTGCAGGAAGGTGGTATTGATCCCACCTGCCCTATGTGGTCTAAGGGGGATTCTATAGAATAGTGGTGGAGTCACTTCCCAAAGGAAGGGATGCTGAACACACCAGAAAAATATATGCCCACTCTGACGAGTCATTGACAGCTGTAAGTGGAACATGAGGTATGTGAGTCTCAACTCCATGTTTCTTTGTTTTGGTTGATTCTTAGTGTCAGTTATTTCTAGTCTAGAGATGGCAGGTGTGTGTAAGTTTGTAAAAATCAGTGTACACCATTTGCACTGGGGTTTGGAAGGCTTAGGGTTAAAAGAGGGGGAGGCTGATGATTGGAAGGAGCTGTCTCTTTACTAGGAAGTCCGCAAATGGATCATAGACCAAAAAATATTGAGAAATTTTGTTCGTCACTAAGGCATGCTTTCTTCTTAAAGTGGTTACATGTGAGTTACTATAAAATTCAACAGTCGCCTGGGCTTTAAGGTCGAGCCTGATAGGCAAAGGAAAACCTGCACATTTGGGATAAAGAACCTAATGTCTGGAGTTTTATCTGAAACTTTTGAGTGTAAAGAGGGAAAATCATAAAGCAAAACAAAACACTGGCTTGTGTTTTCATGAGAAAAAAGGTGCCTCCCGAGAGTCATATCTCTTTTGCTGACAGTCCCAACTGGAATAAGGAAATTTAGCAAATGCAATTTAACAAATGAAAAACTTTTTTAGTAATCTGGAAACTTGCAGATCTTGAAACAATTCTGTTCTTATTTATTTCAGTTTTAATTCAATCAGGTCTAATTCAATGTCCCCATACTTCATTTGAGAAAACTGTAAGAACAAAGACCACTGTGGGAGTATTTCTGGTTCTAAGACCTTAAAGAGTTAATATCAATACATGAACAGATTCTATTTGAGCATGGCACCATCACAATCTGTGTGAGGGAACAGAAGAAAGAAGATGCTCTGCCTTTGTTATCAGGTGTCAATAGATTTTCTAGTCCATTTCCCTTTGCCCTAGAACGGTGGTCCTCAAACTGTAATGCACACCAGAATCACTTGGGAGGCATGTTGAAACCCAGATGGCTTGGCCTCATCCCCAGAGTTTCTGATTCAGGAGGTCTGTGGTGGGCCCTGTAATTTGCATTTCTAGCAAGTTACCGGCGTGATGCTGATGCTGCTCATCTGGGACCACACTTGGAGAACCACTCCTCTTCACAAATCTCAAAGCTCAGCTCTGGATGAGTCATCATGATCCATAGTTCCAGCTGAGATTGGGGGTTGAGGCTGCCCTGGGGCCATCAGCATAGCCAGTTTCCAGTAGTGGTGATGGTCTGAATTATGGCATAGGCACAGTTCCAGAAAGGAAGCTTACGGGTGAACACAGGACTCCAGCTCCCGTGTGGGGTAAAATGGCAGGGTTTGCACCCTTGGGAAGATGTGCCAAGCAATAATTAAGCAGGTGGTTAGGGCTCTTACCTGGACTTTAAGGGTGGTTTCTAGGACTAGATAGGAATTTGAGTGCCAATTAGGATAGAAATCTAGTTGAAGAGCCTGGTGCTATCATGGTCATAAGAAAGGCTGAAACTGGAGGCCATGTGAATCCCCAGGCAGCTTACCTTGACTAGATTTAAGGCAGCAAGGCCAACTGTAGTCTCATGCATGAGGGAGGCCTGTGCTGAGGAAATTTGGAGCCAAGACTAATTCAGGATGTAGATCTAATTGTATCTGAATATATGTTTCCTGTTCGGTGCCTGTCATGGTCGGGATTAGGGCAGGTAAGGCCTCGCTGGAAAACTATTTTGCTTCTCAAACATCTTTTGACTTTGGAATGCACTAAGAAATACAAAATACATGATAAAATAGTACACACACATATACATACACACGCACTTTCCCCAAATAATATTCCCCTTATCACGTACAATGTGCCCTATCCTGTTTTATTCTATTTCTTCCGTTATATCCCATTATTTCATGAAAACAAAAACCTTTTTGCTATTCAATAATTTATTTTATGACTCACCAATGGATGGAGATCAGCAGTTTGAATACGTTCACTTAGGACTCGCAATGTGTGCCATCCATAGCCTTGACCTGCAGCTGGCCTTCCCAGCCCCCATGCAGCAGCTGGCACATCGAAACCAGCTGCAGAACACAAAGGCACTTCCAGTTAAGAGGCCAAGGCCTTCCTGCTTCACTCAGATCACATTATTACTTCCTGAAGGCTCTCTTCCGGGTTAGCCTCCTTCATTGCAGAACTCCGTGGCTTACTGGATTCTATGCCTTGCAACAATTTTTGGTTTTGACTTCTTTTGACATTGTGAAGAGCCAGGCCTGGCTTTGGGAACCCCAATGGCAAGGCTGACCCTTCCTCCTGTACCTCTGAGTTTGGACCAAGACAGAAAGCAAGGCTTGTCCTTCTTTCTCCTTTAAGTTCTCTTCTGCTAGTTAAATGTTTGACTAATAATTTTTTTAAAGCCCCCATCTGTGTTAAAAATAATAACTAATAAATTAAAATAACTGCTGATAAGTTCCAGTTGATAAACAAAACCACACTAGTGTGAGGAATGAAACCATGGTACAATCTGACAAGGAATCACTTCCAATATCTGTAGCAACTATAGCGTGGACAAGATGGATATTAACCACTCAATCAACCAAACAAACAAAAAGCCCAACAACCCAGGTGTTTGAAGAAATAAACCTTAGTTAAATCCGTATACAAACGTAACCAGAAGAGATGGTGTTGTAATAAAGCCATGTTTAAAAGAGACAGCCTGTCTGTGTCCATCACAGTAATAAAACAATGGGTAAGATAGCTGAAATGCTAACAGAACACCTATTTTCAGGCCACCCAATCAATCTCTGCCCAAGGATATATTCCAATATTTTAATGCTTAAAAGAATATTGTCACTTGTAAATTGGTATAGACACTATGGAATATAGTATGGAGGTTTCTGAAAAAATTAAAAATAGAATTACCATATGATCCAGCAATCCCACTTCTGGGTATATATCCAAAGGAAATGAAATCATTGTCTCAGAGATGTCTGCACACCCACGTTCATTGCAGCATTATTTACAATAGCCAAGACATGAAGACAATTTCAGTGTTTGTCAATGAACAAATGCATAAAGAAAATGTGATCTATACATATGGAATATTTTTTTAGCCACAAAAAAGATGGAAATCCTGTCATTTATGAAAGCATGGGTGGACGTGGAGGATATTGTGCTAACTGAAATAAGTCAGACAGAGAAAGACAAATGCCATATGATCCCACCTATATGTGGAATCTAAAAAAAATAAAAATAAAAATAAAAAAAAGTAAAAGCCAAACTTGTAGAAACAGAGAGCAGCATGGTGGTTACCACAGGCTGGCAGGGAGTGGAAATGGGGAGATGTTGGTGAAAGGGTACAAACTTCCAGTTATAAGATGAATAAGCTCTAGAGATCTACTCTTTGGCATGGCAATTCTAATTAATAAAACTATATTATATGCCTAAAGGTTGCTAAAAGAGGAGGTCTTAAATATTCCCACCACACACACAAAAAGGTAATTGTGTGAGATGATGTTAACTAACATTGTCGTGTGATCCTTTTATAATATATACATGTGCCAAATGATCAGGTTATACACTTTAAGCTTATACCATGTTATATGTCAATACTTCAATAAAGCTGAAAAAAATTGTCACAGTGACCAAGAAAAGTCGTTAGAGGGTACCCCTCATTTCTCACCATTGTTCAAATTTTTCAATTCAAGATGGTGCTTTCTTGTGCAGGATAATTTACCTCTTAAAATAGCTATTTTTAAGAAATCGAAATGCATAAGGAGCACCTCGGGAAATGCAGATTCTGGGGTGTTGCATTAGAGATTCTGATTCACTACCTCCCGGGTGGGGAAAATGAATCTACATTCTTAACAAGATTGTTTCCTCCCCTGACCCCTCCTTTTCACCACTGGCAGTGATTTTAAGGTAGGTGATTCACAAAGGCCACGCTTGGAAAACACTGTCAGGAGATAAAGTTTATTTCAAGGGGTCGCTGAACCTCTCCCACAGATTCACATTTCGGTGACCTGACATTTGATGGAAAGACAAAGTTGTTTTTCATATTTCTTCTCTCACTCGATTAATGGTCAATTTCCAGAACTTTCCATGTGACTATTCTCAAACTCTGGCAGGCTGGCTTGGCGTGAGACCTCTCCGTTCCAAAGGCAACACAGGCTGTGTGAATACAAGAATGAGCAGAGTGGCAGGGGAGGCAGAGAGGGGCACCTGGCATTCCGACTTCTAAAGCAGCGTGTGAGTCAGCACCTGCCCCCCGTGCACAGTCACGATGGCCACCTCCTCCTTTGTAAGCATTTTTTTATCCTCAGGAAGTTCCAGAAAACTTCCCAACTCAAAATCCGAGATCACAAGTAGAGAGCAAATTTTACCTTGTGAAATCAAAGACAAATACAAAAATAAAATAAAATACCAGGTTATTTCCAGCCAGATGTACCAAAAAGAGGATCTGAAACAGCACCATAATCTTAAAAAAAAAAAAAATACAGTTGTAAAACATACCTAAAGAGGGAAATGCGGTTTTTAAGAACTCGCTGGCTCACGGTCTGGCTTAGTCTCAGAAATCTAGAACCTACCATCCAAAAAAGTAATTTATGCTTCTCTGGCTGAGTTCCTGATCTGTGAAATGGGACACAATGGCTTTTTGCTTCTTAAATGATATGCAGGAATATCATGTGAAACTATTAGTCAAATCTATGCTTTTCAAAACAATATTCTTGTGATTTTTTTTGTGCAAATGAGAGAATTTACCTCTAGTGGATTAGTGCCTTCAGTCAGAGAGAGAGAGAGAGAGAGAGAGAGAGAGACAGGTGGGGGGGGGGGGCTTTCAGGGCACACCATGATAAATGACAATAAATATCAGCACCTAACCGAAAAATAAATACATAAGAATTTCTCAGAAGCTCCAGTGTGCTTAAAGCATCAAGTCCTCTGCAGATTGAAGTGATTTATTCTCAGACAATTCACCTAGAGACATTTTTCTCCAATTACTAAAGGTCTGGCGAAGAAGAATCTTGAATGACATAGTCAACAGAAGATATCTTGGAAGGGCCTCTCAGTTCCTGTTTGGGATCCAGCAAGGGGACAAAGTTAGAAACTGGGAAACATTTGGCTGGCTCCTCATCAGAAAAAGAGATATTTAATCCCATCTAGTATTACATGCGGCTTTGCTCAAAATAAAGCAGCTGCTTGGGAACTGATTTCAGGCCGTTCTGCTTAAGCAGATCCATTTTTTGTGTGTGTGTGTGTGTGTGTGTGTGTGTGTGTCTTCTTCAGCTGAATCTGACTTGTCAGGCTGAGAACATATGTGTGTGCCATTCTAGAAAGAATGCACATTTATTTTCCTCCCATTTAATGTTTGAACATGATCACAGTCACCAGATGGGTCAGAAAAACAATGACAGCATGGTATAAATCTTCAGAGGATTTATCAATCTGATTGAATTGAGAAGATAAAGTGGATTTTGCTAGAAATCCAATAAACTCTCTTCACCACAAAGAATAATAAGGGTTTGTGCCAATTTTCTCCTTTATTACCATCTCTGCCCTTTCACTTTTTATTCTCTGTTCTGTTCCCCTGCCTTCGTCTTCTAAGGCTCATTTTACTCTCTAAAGATGTTAGGTGAACCTCAGTTCTTCTGGACTAATTAATCAAAGAAATTGGAGACAGCATGTTGGCAGTGGAAATAGCACAGGGCTTAGAACTGGGCACACAGGAGTCTGAATATAGGCTCTTCCTCTATCCCCACTGTGTGGTCCTCGAGGCCTTGTGTCCTCGTGTAAAAACAAAACAAAACAAAACAAAAAATGAGGCTAACCTTTCCAGTCGTTGTGAGTTCTGGAGATTATGGATGTGAAGCACGCAGCATGATTTCTGACCCTGTAAAGAGTGACTATTATTATCTTGGGCACCCGAGGTTAGATTTGTTAGCCAGACTTTCATTCTCTTTAAGGAGGCAGAAATTTGTTACCAAGAGGGGAAGAACATTCTTTACTGAAGATCTTTAATGTGCCACACTTCTTGACTTTAATAGTACCATAGGGTATAACCTGTATCCTCTGATTTTGTGGTGGCCCCGACTGTGGGAATGGCTGTCCAGCTCCGTGGTTTTTTTGTAAGCACTAAAATGTTCAATTTGCTATTGTGCACTAATCAGGAAATTGCAGGCCATAGTTCTACACGCAGCCATGGGCAAAATCAAACGCCAGTGCTCTATTCCACTCTGACGAGATGCTTCGGATGTCTGCATTTAAAAATCTAAGTGGTGAAGTTCTCTTGGAACTTACTAGAGTTCCTGGTGCTCCGACTTCCCACTGTAATGAGCACATGGAAATTTATAAAATGTACCTCCTGCAGACATCTGAGGTTCAAATGCCTTCATTTTGGCTAATGAAATTAATAGCGGGTAAGATGAAAGATAAGAGATGGCACTTAGGCCGCTGTTCTTTATGGTGGCTTTCACTGGGGAAAGTAGACACTGTTCTCAACATGACTGAGGAAGCAAGAGAGGGAGCTTTTCAAATTCTGTAACACACAAGGTTATTTTTGTGACCATGTCTTAGGATTTCACATTTAAGGGAAAAAACCTCGTTGAGGAGAGGCAGGTTGAATTGAGCCATATGAGGAAGGCAGGCATGCAAAGATTGGACAAGAACATTCCAGGCAGGGTACTTACGGGCTGCAGATATCCTGAGGTGGGAGTGGATTGGTGGCTGAGGAACAGTAAGTAAGAAGGATAATATAGCTGGGATGGAAGGAATAAGGGGGGAAAGGCACAGGGTGATGGGGGTTAGGGAACAGAACATGGAAACAGGTGGAGCCAAGCAAGTTCTTGAAGCTGGACAGGTCACCAGTGGATGTCTTTAGGCAGATAATGAAATGTCTGGCAGAGAATGGCTATGGTGGGGTGGGGCGGGGTGGTGGTGGGGGCATGCATAAAGGCAGGAGCCCAGGTAGGAGATATTAGGAGATAGTAATGCCCTGTGCTGGGGAGTGGCAGCAGAGATGGACACAAGTGGACGGATCCAGGATATAGTTTGGAAGTAGTCTTTGAACAGAATGTGCTGATGGGTTGGCTGTTGGGAGCAGAAAGGATGAGGCAAAGAGTGACATCAATGACCCCTTGGTTTTCCATTTATCAAAACAGCTGGCAGCGGGTACTGGTGCAGAGCTGGGGAGGTGGGTGGAGCATGGATGGGATGACCCAGGTCTGAGGAATCAAAACCACAGATGTTATTTTGGCTGTGTTAGTTTATTTAATTTTTATTTTTAAAAAAGATTTTATTTATTTATCCATGGGAGAGAGGGAGAGACACAGGCAGAGGGAGAAGCAGACTCTCTGTGGGGAGTCCAATGTGGGACTAGATCCCAGGATCCCGGGATCACAACCTGAGCCGAAGGCAGATGCTCAACCCTTGAGCCACCCAGGTGCTCCTGGCTGTGCTAGTTTAATCCTAGTGATGGTCTTTAGAGTTTGATATGAATCAACAATGTAAATAGTGCAAGGACAGGAGGTAAGTTCACCCTCATAGAGATCAAATTACTGAAGATCATGTACAAAGAGAAACCTAAACTATGGAGAAAACCGAATGTGACTCTGAAATGTCATTTAGACTTGCCACTTTTCCTTCTTTCCATACCTCTCAACTGCTCCTTCCGGATGCCTCCTCCCCACCAAGGTTCCCTGGAACACGCTTAGAGAGAGCACAGTGTTTTCTTTTCTCTTTCCCTGCTGGGCAAAGGGCTGGCACAGAGCTGGGGGTCATAAAATTTTTTTTAATGAATAAGAGAACAAATCAAGGCATGCTGAGGCCCCTAGATCTCCACTTCAGGCTGTAATTTGGGGGTGAGAGACATTGAATTGAAGGTATGCATCAGCATTTCCTTGGTTCTGACGTGCGCTTCTCTTTATGCATGGCAGAGTTTTCATCTTCCACCCTCATTTTGGTAACTGGCTGTTCATTCTGCTGTGCCTAGATTTTACCTTGTTAACCTTAAGCCACCCTTCCAGGCTATTGAAGACAGACCCCCACCAAGTTCTTACCAGCTCCCTGTCCTGACTGTTTTCCATCCTCACCTTGCTCTCTTGAGCCCAGACTTATGATGAAGCTTTAGCCATTTTTCTGGCACAAATTGCTTGCTCCCAGGTCCCTGTTTCTGAGCCCTCTGGCCCATCAAGTCAGTTCATCATTCCTTCTTGGACCTGCCCAATGACAGCTGGTTGCTAGTGTTCCTATTTGCTCCCCATCACCTTTTGGTTTAACCATATGCTGCGTAACCACCCACAAGCCTTAACTGTACCTCAATTAAAGTGCCATCTCAGGGAACATAGCCAATTTGACTTCCAGGCACCTCTAACTATCCAGTCACAGCTATCATTCTTCAATCTGGCCAAGTCATTAGAGACAACTCATATTATCAAACAAAACACAGGAAAAAATAAAATATCCTATTGGTGTAAAGAAAAACAGCAGGCCCTGGTCACATGGCTCCAGAAAGTCACATGGTTATAAGGTATATTGGAGAGAGACAGAGACAGAGACAGAAAGAAAGAGGACAAGTAACTTGATACATTTATCTATGAATACTTCCATTTTTCAGTTGTTTATTCCCTTCATTTTCTAGGAGAAAACCTAAGGTCTGCCACACTGCCATAAATCAACAAACTTTGATTAAACTCTTACTGAGGAGTTGGATATATGCTAGGAACTAGGGGTACCAGTTGCCATCCATTTGCTTATTTAACTGATATAACTGAATCCCTTCTATGTGCCAGGCATGGCTCTGGCTCCAAATCCATCTTTGAACATCTTTGATCAAGATGAATTTCGGAGGTTCCCTCTCTCCTAGGAACCTGTAGAGAATGACAGATAAACTCCTTGGTGCCCCCCCGCCCTTTTTTTTAACCCACATCGTGATTCAAATCCAAACAGCTCTAAACTATAAAATAAGTGTAAGGAAGTCCAACAAAGTATTGATTTTTTTTTCTGTGACGATAATTTCAACAATGTTGTTAAAATAAATAGCAATTATGAAATATTTTTATTTTTTCATTTTTGTTGTGGCCGTTGGCTCCTGCACATATTTCCTGGTTTGTACTCCAGCACTGCTCCTGATTAATGGGAGCAATGGACAGGCAAACAGATTTGGATAAATAATTGTGTTATAAAGAGACACACCCTATAATAGAAGTGTATCCAGACTAACAAATGTGAACACAGGTCTGTGTGAACAAGTCACTCCCTACTCCTCCTTCCTTCTTTTGCCTTCACATTCATATTCAGGGGAAATTATTTCCAGATTCGGGACAAAATGGAATGTATGAATGTAAATCACAGCTCTCACAAAAAATAAGGTAACATATGGCCATTTAGGTCTTTGTGTGAGATGAAAGTACGAACTCAGAGATATCTGCCTGTACTTGTGAAGCTTTGTAGGTCTTGTTATTGCAACCCTTAGGTGTGAATTGTGTGCACTGTGTCTGAAATTAAAGTTCAGGATAGCCGCTAGCTCAAAAGCTTCATATGCTGCTTTTCTCTTCTTCACTAAGACTTAGCTTACACAACTTGTTCAAAGGATAGCATCAAAGGATCGTTTTATCAGTTAGTTTAGGGTAATAGACTGGGGTCGAACTCTAGTCAGTAAAGGGAAACTTTTCAGACTTGGAGTTAAAATTCAATCTGTTATTCTTGGCAAATGGCCCAAGAGGGAACCAGAATTCATGGAGGAGGCTCGTTGGCTGGACAGCTATCTGATCCAGCAGTTGCTATGAACAGATCACAGAATGGAATCATCAAATGAATGTTCACGCACAACTGACAGCATGGAAATATTTCCTTTTCCCTCCATATCTGTTTCTTTAAATGCTCTTCTTAGTGTTCCTTCAATATACCAAAATCTCAGTCACTGTGAGTGAAAGAATAAACGTCTCCATGTGGACTCAATTCTGGTGTTCATTAGGTTACAGCAATCAGGAATGTATTTCCCTTGGGACTCATGTTTCTGCTTCATGTTGAAGGTGATTACTTGGCATTCAGATCAGATTGGTAATGATTTCTTGCTCTCTGATGTCCAAAGAAAGAATTCATGTCTGGTGCCACTTGTGAAATGATTAAGAACAGTGGTCAGCTGAGGCAGTGCCAGGAGGCTCTTCCTGGGTCTAATTAGTAGTCTTCCCTGCTCTTGTTGTCTTAGAACCAACCAGAAGAAGAGTTCCCAGGAGTAGAAAGAGAGGCAGAGAAGTAGGAAACTGGGTTATGAGGGTCCAGGACTATGTAGTGGATGGGCATGCTCCTACTCGATCACCGAGGGGCACTGTCTGCTGCTGGTCAGAAGTCATTACTGGACACAACCCCATTGCTCCTGAGTGCAGGCCATGGCCCTTCTGCTGGTCCAGGATGGCCTGCCTAGCCCGTGTGTACGTGAAGGTGTACTGGGGAACAGAGGCTGGTCTGTGTTTAGAGATCGACACTATATCTAAATCTGTGGTCTCCTCTTGTCCAGTCACCTTATCTGGGCTCTGCTGACCTCTCTCTGCTTTGTGTCTCACTCTGCCAAACCCAAAGAAACTTTCTGGTATCTGGTAGATGTTTTGTTCTTCCCCCACCACCCCCTTGGCAAACATGCACATGTTTTTCCTAATCTATTACTTAGGCACAGTCATCATTTCAAAAGTATTATCTCATCAGTATCACTTTCCTCATCATCCCACAAAGCTCATGGGGAGGATGGAGAACAAAAGTGTTGGTGCAAATGCAAACATGTCCCAAGATGATAAGCCTAATCAGATATAAAGATATTTTAAAAAGTATAAATGGGGTGGTGGTGGTGGTGCCTGGGTGGTTCAGTTGGTTGAGCGTCTAAGTCGTGATTTCAGCTCAGGTCGTGATCTCAGGCTCATGGGATTGAGCCGGGTGTAGGGCTCCATACTCAGTTGGGAGTCTGCTTCTCTCTCTTTCTCTCTCTCCTCCTCTCCCTGCTTGCATGCTCCTGCTTTCTCTCTCTCTCTCTCTCTCTGTCTTAAATAAATAAATCTTTAAAAAAATACACATATATAAATGGAAAGGTAACAAATATGATTGAAATCCAGTTGCTCAAACATAAGATGATAATAATAGTGAACACCCGCAGAGTGATGCCAAGCAGTGTTTGAGGGCTTTGCTTATATGAACTCAATCTTCACAATAACTCTGTGAACGTGATGTAGTTATTGTCTCCATTTTTAACAGATGGGGAAACTGAGGCACAGAGATGTGAAGCCTTTAGTCACACAATTGGTAAGTCCCAGAGCTGGATCAGAGTCTGTGTACTTCAAAAGGGCAACATATAACATGCCAGTTGAAGCAAGAGGACACTCCTCTACAAATAGGAAAACCACGTGAATTTGGGTTCAGAGGGCTCTGCTGCTGGACAAGTCAGTTAACTAATTTGAGTCTCAGTGTCCTCAGGAGAACACAGAGATAATGTGCCTGCTTCATAACCCTTTGTGATGAGAACAACTTTCATGGAAAGGCACCTAGCTCTAGGCCTGGAACAGAATGAGCATGCAACAGCGTTTTCTTCTTCCCTCCTATATCCATCCTAGTCCTCGTCTATCAGATTCAGTCTTCAAGTATATTGCTGTATGACAGAAACAATATTATTAGCATCTACTCCAAGTGGAATCTTCAATTTATTTAAAAATATTAATTGAATTTTGTGGCTTATACAACAATGGCTCCCCAAAGATGTCCATGATGTAACCCCCAGAACCCGTGAATTTATTTATTAGCATTATATGGCAAAAGAGACTTTGCAGATGGAAGAAACGTTGCTAATCTTTAAGTAGGGAGATTGTCCTGGATTATTCTGGTTGGCCCAGTGTAATCACAAAGGCCCTGAAAGGTGGAAGAGGAAGGCAGAAGTGTCAAGGAGAAATGCAATAGAAGAGGCAGGAGAGATTCAGAGTAGGAGAGAGACCCCACTCACCGGTACTGGCTTTGAAGATGAAGGGGGTCATAAGCCAGGGACTGCAGAAGGCTTGTAGAGGCTGGGGGTGATGGCCCAGGGCTTACAGCCAGCAAATAAGCAGGGCCTCTAATAATCACAAGGCATTAAGTTTGGCCAGCACCCAGAGTGAACTTGGAAGCAGCTTCATCCCCACAGCCTCCTGAAGGGAAGGCAGTACTATTGACACCTTGATTTCTGCCTGCGAGACTCGACACTGAGGGCTCCGGCTGAGCCATGATCTTTCTGAACCTTGGACATGCAGAACTGTGAGATAATAAACATGGTTTTAAACTGCTAACTTTGTGGGAACTTGTTACCATGGCAGTAGAAAAATCATACAAGTATCTAGTTTGTCCCAAGAACTTGGCAAAGTTCTGGGAATACAGCTCCGAGCTGCGCAGATTGCTATCTGGGTAACAGGCTCACCCAAGTCCAGAGATCGGCAGAGGCCATTTCTTTTTCAATCCTGTTTGCCAATTGTCCCTAAAGCAAATTGCTTGCTGGTGTGTGCCTCAGTCTGCAGCTGTCAGACAGTCATAATCACACAGGGCTTTTCTCTGGAACTGAGGTATAAACACTTGTGAGCTGTTTTCCATATAGTCCTTGGATGACCTGTGGAAACTCAACTTCCTCCTAACGCTCAACTGCCTGTCTCCTCCCAAGACGTGGCTGTGCCCCTGTGCTCACGGATGTGGTTTGGAAAGATGTTGCCTCCAGTTCAGGGGGAGTGCTTATTGGATGGGATAATTAGATTATTGCCCAAATTAGTTTTTAGGAAATATCCCCATGTGTGTATTTTTTTGGCTGGGGCCCTTTTTGTAATTCTTTAGACAATGGTAATTATCAGATGAGGGATAGAATTAAAACGGAAAGACAACAAGAGTTCTCACTGTACTGATCTCAGACAAATTTGAGATCATCAGACAATTGGTTGTAACAAACCAAGGTCACATGCAAACAAACGTAATTATCTAAAAATACAAAATACTGTCCTCAGCAAACAACCTTAAGAACTGAACAAATATTTAGATTTGCCAGCATCTGCTGAAAATCTGTGTGAAATGCCTCCAATAAACTGAACAATGCTTCAGAAACACTTGGGCTAAGTAACCTGGAAAGAAATTATTCATATTTACTAAGGAATTACATAAATCAAAGCTGCACATGTCAGAATATAATCCTATCTGGAGAATTTACCTCCTGGGATAAGCTTTTCCTGACCATCTTGTCTGATTTATTACACTAGTTAAGCCTTACTTCATCCTATTTATTTTCTTAGAGTACTTAACACTGTTTAGCATTACCTTCTTGAAGTGGTTCGCTCATTCTCTCCCTCCCTTTCTAGAATATAAGCTCTATGAAGGCAGGGCCTTGCCTATCAGCTGAGATGCCATTCAGGCATCTGGTACTTACTGTGATTTTCCTCTGGAGAATCCTAGACTTTCCTCTGCCCATGTATTTTCAAGGAAGTAGAAACTGTCCTGGACTCCAGTCTTGAAACATAGGGATGCATAGCCCAAACCAATCATCATATTCCATCCAGCTGGCTAGAAAGATTGGTTTGTGATGGGCACACAACCAAAGTCATGTCTACTAGGATAAATGTGATCAAATTTTGTTTGAGCTTTCCTGCTTGAGTCTTAAGCCTGAGAGGATGTGGGGGCTGGCATTGCTGTTGCCTTTATACCTCCACATTGAGTAATAAGAATAGATGGAAGGCTGAACCCAGAGATAGAAGAAAGAGAATCTTGATGGCACAATTTGGGCCCCATATTCTGCCATGTCGAATTCAGCATGAGCATGGAGCTTTTACTTAAATGGATCGATAAATATTTTTCTCAAGACAAAGAGCCTCAAGCTGAATTCTGACTGATAATTTCAATAAACCAGAGAAGCATAAAGTGCTGTGGAGTAATGACCTCATTAATCTGGGCGCAAAACTTCTACAACTGCAAGTGAAAAATCATGTGTATATGTGCTGGTGGGGGTGTCATTCAGCCACTCATTATTCTGTGTCTTGGGGTCCAATACACTTAGAAAATTCAAGACAGAAGAACCAATATAGTATATTCACTACTCCCTAAAATGGCAAGTAAAATCTCTGATGTAGGGCTTTGGAAACTAAATGATATTTCTGTTGTACCCAGGCTGGCAGCTCTAAACTAGTTGGGTAAGAACTTTCTACTCTACATATTGAATATCACTGGCCTTAATGCAAATTATTGATGAGGTGAATTAGTTTGAGTTCACAAGATATTTTAATTTTTTTATTACTATTTTCCTATGTATTCAGGTAGCTATGGAATGGCCAAAAGACATAATCCATAAAAGCCAGAAGCCCTGAACATAGTTACTTCAAGAGTGTTTCCTTAAAGAAGATTGGTTGACTGATGTATTGTCATGAGAGACAAGATGGCTGTAGTGCCGGATATACTGGTCGCAGTGGGGAGTATAGTAATCTGACAGGTGCTATATCTCAACCTGTTGTTCAGAGACTTGTTTTTATTTAATATTTTAATGTGAAGAAGAAAGAGAAAAAGGTGGAATAGCGTGTCCAGAGAATTATGTAGAGGCAAAAGAGCAGACTTGCAAGAAGAATCTTAACGCACTAGGAAGAAAATCAATAATAAATTACTAGTCCTGCTCTTGGAAACCCACTGGACACATGCTGAAGTTTTACGTATTTATTAGTAAGGGCTTTTTGTTAGAGTGTAGATGGTAAGAAAAGAAATTATTTGGAGAGCTGCGCCTTGATAATCTCAAAAATCTCGAAAAGAGAAAAGCAAAGAGACATTGTAGGAACGAACATTTAAGGATATACATCCGAAGGTATGTCCTAAACTGTGTGCCTCAGTTCTAAAGGTTGGCAAACATCACAGAACACAGCACAAATGCCCGTAGTAAATGTCTAAAATTACTTTATGTAGATACATGTGTGACCAGAGGGAAAGGTTGAGATTCCAGAGGGCTGGCTAAATACATGGCAAGTATTGGAGACCTGGGCCCAGGAAGATCAGTGATTCTTTTTCCCTATTTGGATCGCGCACCTTAGTGAAGGGGTAAAAAGCATGAATCTAGTATATCCAGAGTCAAAACATCAAGACTGACTCCACACTGAGCTAGCAAATAGCTGACCTCACATTCTCTGATTGCCTACATATAATAGGAGTTAAATAGTTCTAGCTTCAAAGGAGGGGGTCAAAATACGAGTCTCTGTGGAAAATGTGCCTTCTACCTATCAGATCCAGGCTTAGTCAACAGAAGGCTGGCAGATGAGGCACAGCCAAAGCGGAAAGAGGAGAGAGATGTGCCAAGGCAGACAGTCTGACCAAGTCTAGCAATGGGTCATAAGAAGAAATGTGAGTGGTTGGGTGGAGTAACTGAGAGTTGGTGACAAACAAATGGCAGAGGTGCAGAGAAGCAGGTGTCCCAGAAAGGTAGGATGCAGGACTCCAGTAGGGAAAGCTATGGCTCAAACAAGGCAAAGACTCCTTGTCTTTAAATGCTTGGAGTAGAGGGTAAGACATTAAGAACAAATGTCAAATGTAGGGGAATTGGATAAACAAGATTTCTGGATCTCAAGCACAAGGATGAGATGATTTTGGGCTGGCAGGGATCTCCGGTGGCTGAGTCTTGCTTCTGCGCTCTTTCAACTCTAGGGTGAAGCTCAATCTGCTGTGGATAGCTGTGAAATCCCAGGTCAGGAGATCAGAGGGCCATGTGGTAAATAGGATGTAGATGTTCATTATAGGTCTTTATTCCTCAAATTTCTGTTCTTGGCCATCCTTTCTTCACTCTCTTAGGTGGTTTTCCTCATGGTTTCAGCTTCTATCTAAAACCTGGAACTTTACCCAGCTCTTTCTCTCAATTATCTATCTATCATCTATCATCTATCTATCTCTATCTCATGTTAAAAATTGCCCTTGAACATCCTTGGGATATTTTTGGCTGCCACAGCATGGGATATAACTATGTAACCACAGGAGATAAGGAAACTACCTCGAAAGACTACCTTATTGGAAGTCAATGATTCATGTGATACCATTATTCATTCATTCATTCATTCATTCATTCATTCATTCATTCATTCATCTGTCCTTCCAAAAAGTATTTACTTTATGAAATCCCTGATTTCATGAAACTTATAGTGTAGAACCTAGTTTCATTTCTTAGTCCTGAATCTCCTAGACATTTCAGATTCTGTGTGTTCAAGTCATATTCATGAAAAAACATGTTATTTGTTGTATGGTTGGTCTGAAATGTTGCCTATTTCAATGGCTTCTTATTAACAAGCAATTTTTGATCTGAGAAAGTAGCTTGGTAAAGATCTTTGGCAGTTTCTAGGATCTTCAAACCAAACTGCTGCATGATAACACCTTACAACAGTCCACCAATTGGTGACGCACAAGTGAAAAGTAACAATAGGAAAATAAGTTAATGTTTCTGATTAGAGATATATGTTTCTTATGGAAAACATAAATAGGGGATCCCTGGGTGGCTCAGCAGTTTGGCGCCTGCCTTTGGCCCAGGGCGCGATCCTGGAGTCCCGGGATCGAGTCCTGAGTCATGTGTCAAGCTCCCGGCATGGAGCCTGCTTCTCCCTCTGCCTGTGTCTCTGCCTCTCTCTCTCTCTCTGTCTATCATAAATAAATACATACATCTTTTAAAAAAAGGAAGAAAACATAAATAATCAAAAATAATAAAATTACTTATAATTCTACTACTTAGAGATAATCACTGCTAATTATCCAATGTATTGCTTGCCAGTTTTTATACGTGTATATGGCTACCCTATACTGTTTCATGTTTTTCTTTCTATATGTTATATCATAAATTACCTTTCTATAGCATCACCTTAGTGGCTATCCACTGTCCCATCCTGCAGATATACTGTAATTTATCTAATTACTCTCATACCACTTGAATATAGGTTGTCTCCAATCTTTTCAGTGTTATAACAACAAACACTTATAATGTAATCTTTTCCATTTCCTCTAGGACAAATACTTAGAAGAATTTATGGCACAAAAGATATAGAAAACTTTCAATGCTTTTGTTATATGTATGTCATCGAATTTCAATCCAGAAAGATTTTATGCCCAAATTTACAATGAACAAATGTTATTAATTCCTTAATTATACTATGAACCTGACTATACAAACTCTCCCGATACACGAATACGATCGACTTGACTGTTAAACCTTTTGCTTTCCTTTCTTTGCATGTATCCTTTATCTGGCAAATGAAAGAAAGTATTGCATATTCAGACAAAATACCTGAAATTCTGGTGGTTAGGTCCTACTAGACCATGTGTAATGGTGTATTAGATAAAACTATTTTAACAAGTTTATTTGCATGTGTTAAATATATCAAGTGGCCAGCGTCCTGATGTCAGGTTAACCTCACGTTGATTGCACTTCTGGGTTGTAGAGGGACACAGAGAGTCATTTCGGGCTTTTAAGAATGCGTGTCTTCAGAGCAGTTCTGGCTACAAGAAGCTTTGTTTCCTTAGGCATCTAGAGAGAAAACAGATGAAATTGGTGGCTATTCCCCAACCTCTCATTGTTCTTGAGCCACGTTAAAGCCAGAAGTTTTCAAAACTTTGGAAAGTGGGTTATGGCATCTCTTTTTCCTTTTCTTTTCTTTCTTTCTTTCTTTCTTTCTTTCTTTCTTTCTTTCTTTCTTTCTTTCTTTCTTCTTTCTCTTTCTTTTTTTCTTTCTTCTTTCTCTTTCTCTCTTTTTTTCTCTTCTTTATTTTCTTTCTTTCCTTTTTTTAATGGCATCTCTTTTCTTAACTTTTGTTTGAAATTACTTCTGGCACAGTTTTACATGGTCTTCCTAATGTCTCAAAGACTGCTATCCCCAAAGCAGATCTTTGACTTCTTGCAGCATTTTAGCCTGGAAAAACCTCACTCTTTGGTGGAAGAAGTGTGGTGGTTAAACATGTCCATAGATTCTTTGCTGCTCCCGCCCATAGGAAGTATAGTCTGTTTCCCTTCCTCTAGAATTTGGGATGGTCTTGTGACCTGCTTTGATCAATGAAAAGGGAAGGAAGGAATCCTGAACAATTTCTAGACCTAGCCCTTAGCAAGTCTAGCAACTTGACCTTTCGTCTCTTGGAGTGTAGCTGCCAGGCTGCAAGGAGTCTCAAGCCAGGGTGCTGAGTGATGAACTACCAGGTGGAGAGAGGTCTCGGTGAAAGAGAGGCTCTACTTGATGTCCCAGCTCCAGGTGTGCTCTGAGCTGGACCCAGCTGCATGAGTGACCACAGTCAGCTAGTACTACACTCATCTCATGGAGTAGAACTGTCCCACTGAACCCACTTGGCCCCTAAAATTATGAGAAAAATTTTCTAAAATTTTTTTAAGCTAGTCAGTTTGGGGCATCATATTATTATGCACAAATAAATAACCTAAATAGAAAAACAAATGTGTATTCAAATCATAGTAATACTGGCTCTAAAGAACTAAGTGATAGAATATGAGTGGATATTAACACTTATCTGGAGAAGTTTGAAAAGTCTTTCATGGAGGAACGATACTTGACTTCAGTTTTAAGGAATCAATCAGAGTTTCTGAGCAGATGAGGGGGAAAGAGTCTTCTCAATGGAGTAAGCAGTCCAAAAGATGAGTTGGAGACTTGAAATAATGGGACATCCTCAAGGGATCTGATAACTAATATTGACAGGGGTTTACTCTGGTGGTCTAGAGAACACTTCTGGGTAAAATTAGGAGGAGGAATAACATCAGTAATCTCACACTTTTCTTTCTTTTGTATCATTTTATCAGGGGGTAAGACCCTGTAGTTGATGCATTTCACCTCCTCACATTTACAGGGCCAAACATTTTCTCAAGTATTAATGAGACAAAAGGAACTGCTTTTGTTGAAAGGCAGTGTCTGATCCTCATTTACTATTCTAGCTAAATGATTAATTCATTCCAGAAACAAAAACAAAGACATAGCCATATTATAAACATGAATTCCTCAAGAAACCCGTCTATGGACCACCTAGAAGGCTCTCAGGGACCACCAGTCAGGATTGGTCTGGGCAAGATTATGACGTGGTTGGAGTTTATCTTGGTGTTCCCAGCCTCCCATCTCTGTGTCTTCAATTCAGTGTCTCAGTGGCACCATGACCTCATCTTCTCTATGAAAATCTGCTTCCCAGAGAGAATTAGATACACGTGTTCTTACTTAGAAGCATGACCCCCAAAAGAGGGGTATTGCCTCTGCCCCAGAGGGATGTCCATTGTACTTGTTAGAAGACAAGGACTTAAGCTAAAAGGATGACTCTGTGATGGTGGACGCCCTTTTTTAAGTAAGCAATTTAGTGTGGGGTGTCTGGATGGCTCAATCTGTTAAGTGTCTGACCCTTCGTATTGGCTCAGGTCATGATCTCAGGATCGTGAGATGGAGCCCTGAGTTGGGCTCTGTGCTCAGAGCAGACTACTTACTCCTCTTCCTCTGCTCCTCCCTCTGCTTGTGCTCTCTTTCTCAGATAAATAAATAAATAAATAAATAAATAAATAAATAATAATTATTTTTAAAAAATTAAGCAATTTAGTGTGAAAGAATTTGCGGTTGATATAAGGAAAGAGAACATGCTGCCATCTCAGTTTTTTAATAATCACATGCTTTTAAGAGACTGTCCATGCCTCTCATAGTCAATCCATTCAGGAAGTCATCAAAAGAAAGAGGCTAGGGTCAGGCTAGGTGCGTGGAGAATTCAATTGTTAAAAATAGTTCATGACCTCAAGGAGCTCATAGCCTAGTAAAAGAGGTAAGAAATGGAATACCTGGGTGGCTCAGTGGTTGAACATCTGCCTTTGGCTCAGGTTGTGATACTGGGGTCCCAGGATCGAGTCCCGCATCGGGCTCCCTGCAAGGAGCCTGCTTCTCCCTCTGCCTATGTATCTGCCTCTCTCTGTGTCTCTCATGAATAAACAAAAAAATAATCTTCAAAAAAGAAGAATTGATAATGCATGACAATAAAGCAAGGGAGAATAAATCACATATAAGGACATATACAAAGTACTATATGGGATTTCTCCTTAACCCTTGCCACGACCCGCCCCCCCCCAAATAAGTAAATAAAGAAGAAATGATTATCTCTCAAAGGTGAAAGTCACCAGAGTGGTGTAGAGGGCAGGGGAGAAGGGTAGTGGGTGTTTGGTATTTTTAGCCCTATCTAGGAAGCATTAGAAAGTAGAAGTTCATAAATTTATATTTCCTTAGTAACCTAGCTCATGAATGGTGTGCTGGAACTTAAGGTAAGTGGAGGCATGGTGTGAGAGATGGTGTGGGGGTCGTGCTTTAATTCCAGAAATAAAGGAAGGCATTGAGGCTGTCTTGCTCACTTATAGGGTGAAGTATGTTAGTGGGTCAAATAGGACATGATACACATTTAAGATGGTTGCTGATATTGTGAAGGATAGGGTTAGAGAGGGAAGAGACTGCAGGCAAGGAGCCACATCACGAGGATTTATCTATTCATTCATCCATCTATTCTGCAGAAGTTTAATCAGTATCTGCTATTTGCCAGGCATTTTGAAGAGCTTTACAATAGCCCATGTAAAAGAATGTGAGATAGGGGATCCCTGGGTGGCTCAGTGGTTTGGCGCCTGCCTTTGGCCCAGGGCACGATCCTGATCCCTGGTTTGAGTCCCGTGTGGGGCTCCCGGCAGGGAGCCTGCTTCTCCCTCCTCCTGTGTCTCTGCCTCTCTCTCTCTCTTTCTCTCTCTCTCTATGTCTATCATGAATAAATAAATACATAAATCTTAAAAAAAAAGAATGTGAGATAGACAGTGAGTAAGAAAGATGGCAGTAGGGTTTTAAGGGGATGGGATCATCTTCCTTATATCTTCTCTTTGGTATTTTTCTCAAAAGCAGGGCATGGCCCTTCCAAGTTGGCTTTGAGCATATCACAACTGGCTGGCTGTAAGAAGAAGGGGTGTGGGTAATGATGAAGCTCTGGGAAGGCCTTTGTTCTCTGGATGGAAGTGGAGATTCTGAATCCAGAGCTTCTTCCCTGAAGTCCAGAGGGGGCAGGAGCTTCTATGTATTTCTCCATCCTCACTCAAGTGTCCTCCCTAATATGACCCTGCTAATTTTCTCTAAATGTTTTGTTCCTGGGACTATCTTTCTCTGTGGACATACAGGGACCCAGAGGCCAGAGAATTAGATAACATGCTTCTCTGCAAATTGTAAAGAATAAATGTCTGTATATAAAAATTAACATCTAAACCACAGATTCAAATGATATCAGCCTCTAGCAGCTTTTGGAAATGTTCTCTTTTCAATAACACGGACTTGGGAATGTGGTCAAAGAATCAAGATGCTGTTGATCAGTATGGGTATTCCAAATGCAGAGGTTACATGTCACTAGGGAGGATGTGGAGCTGAGTAATGGGGGAATTGTGAGTTGAAGGGAGAAATGGGAGGATGATGTATCCACCCAAGAAACTCTAGGGCAGTTGGAATATTTCCAGTTTGCATATATTTCTTTCAAATTTGTTCATTTTCTTTCTTTGCTAACTGATCTCACCTTCTACCATTTCTTTACAATGAATAGTTTAGTCAAAATTGCCTTCTCTTTGCAGATGTTTTGATTTTCCTTTACTCAGATTAGTATCCTGTCTAAAATATACTACAGTCTGTTGTGTTCTTTTGCCTCTGTTGAAATTATCTTTATTTTTGAGCAATTTCTGGTGAATTTGGATTAGGAGATTTTCCTGGGGTCAGTTTAACAACATTGAGGAAGTGATGTCCTTCACACAAATATTTTATTCTGTGATGCCATTCAGAGTGATTCTACTGCCATGCTCTCAAATTAAATCTATGGTGTCAGTTGGGAGACAATATCCTCAGGGGCTGAGACTTTATGTTTTGCAATTATTTATTTATTTATTTATTTATTTATTTATTTATTTATTTATTTATTTTAGAGAGAGCAAGAGAGGGAGGGAGAAGAGAGATAGAGGGAGAGGGAGAGAAAAAAATCTTAAGCAGCCTCCATGCCCAGCATGGAGCCTGATTTAGGGCTTG
This sequence comes from Vulpes vulpes, assembly GCF_048418805.1. Classification (NCBI taxonomy): domain Eukaryota; kingdom Metazoa; phylum Chordata; class Mammalia; order Carnivora; family Canidae; genus Vulpes; species Vulpes vulpes. The sequence goes on from NC_132788.1 coordinate 12,199,466, forward strand.
ATCTCACGACCCTGAGATCATGACCTGAGCCAAGATCAAGAGTCGAATGCTTGGGATCCCTGGGTGGTGCAGCGGTTTGGCGCCTGCCTTTGGCCCAGGGTGCGATCCTGGAGACCCGGGATCGAATCCCACGTGGGGATCCTGGTGCATGGAGCTTGCTTCTCCCTCTGCCTGTGTCTCTGTATCTCTCTCTCTCTCTCTCTCTCTCTGTGTGACTATCATAAATAAAAAAAAAAAATTTTAAAAAATCTTAAAAAAAAAAGAGTCGAATGCTTTACTGACTGAGTCACCCAGGCACCCTATGTGTTTGTAATCAGACACCCATTAGGCTGTCCCTCCCAGGGCCAGAACACGTGGGTCTGAGGTATGGAACTAGGAGTAGATCCTCTCATTAATAACCCAATCGTGATTATTTTGCTTTTCATTTGTTTTGGAAGTCTTGGTTGCTGAGAGCTAAGAGCTTCCGCCCATGCCTACAACAGTGGTAACAGTGGTTTCATTGAATTGGAAGTAGGATTACCACCTGGCCATTTGGGGATCCTTGTGCCCCTGAGCCAGTGTGCCAAGAAGGGGTCACTCTACTGGTGAGGGGATTGACATGATTACCAGGGAAGACTGAGTTGCTACTCACAGTGAGAGCAAGGAGTATGTAGTAGCTGCTTTCTGCAGTTACTGTGATACCTGAGGGTTCTGCTTCTGGCTTTTCAGTTATCCAGGTAGCTGAGAAGTATTTAGGAGATAAGGTTCATTTAGGAACATGAGTAGAGATTTTCTATGGAGAAAAAGGACAGACTTCAAATATAGATCCTTTGATCCTCTCAGTTCCCCTTAGCTGCAGAGGAGCCAGCTTCCTGAAAAGTTACCAATAAGCATCCTTTGGTGGGATGGGTGAGGCTGATGTCTCTTTTTGGTAACTGTCATTGTTTATTTACCCCATGTTTATACTAAATGGCCCAAATAACCTTGTGATAACTGTCTGCTGATAGGATCCTGACTGGTACAGTGCTTCGTAAGACTCAGTATTATATATGTAATAAGATTTACTGTAGGGAGGTCAACTTTTGAAGGGTCATCCCAAATTCTGGTCCTACCACCCGTGATTCACTAACTCAGAGTGCACTGATGAGGGATGTGGTATTTTCATACGTTAGAGTCCTCTGGGGTAAATGAGGAGGATGGCATCTGCTTTGGCTCATCCATAAGATTGAGGTGGGAACTGAGTACAATAGCTTCTGAGGCTGTGCTTGGTCAATCATGAAGAGCTGTCCACATTTCAGGAACTATGATGACAAAGGCTGAAGACCGTCTCAAATGAAGACACCGACCTCATCTGTCCTGCTAAGAGATGCATATTGGTAACTTTACAGGTAGCTGGCTCGTTTGCAGCTAATGGAAACTGAGAGGACCAAGAGGTCCATAGATGAGTCTCAGTGCTTTTTTTAGATAGAAAATCTCTACTCATATTTCCGAATGGACTTCATCTCTTCCCGATTGCTACTTCCAAATGTTACCCATGTTCTATTTTAGTCTTGGCCAGTTATGAGAAAAATGTCAACATTATTATCATCACAATTTTGCTTTTACATTTTGCATTAAACCTGGTCCTCTGTTGCTATAAGGCATTCTGGATTTGCTTGGATTCTAATTCCATTTCTGCCTCTTGCTAACTGTGAGCCAGTTATATACCCTTCCTGGTCTTAATTCCCTCACCTGTTAAATGGAAATAATGTCATTTTGCTATCTGTTTCACAGGACTTTTATGGTTCATAAAAAAAGCGTTTTGTCAATTCAAAAAGAGGTGTTACTATTTTTGTCAGTAGTGTTCATGGTAGTGGAAATTCAGGATTGTTTAAAAGGATTCTGTAAGCAGTGTCTGGAAATAGCACCTTATGAATTAGCATTAAAATGTGCTGTTTCAAATCTTTTCCATTGATGTACATTAAACATATCCTGGTAAAAATACGTGGCATTGAATTTCAACAAAGCATTAGTTTCTGGAACGAGATGAGACACTTCAGCATCTTTCCTGGCAGTTTTGATCTCATGAATATATCCTAATACTGCAGCCACTTGCTCATGTCTGAAAGAGTGATTACATCTAAGAGACATTCATGCATTGGGAAAGGAAAGACTGACGAATGGATACTCAGAGATTCCAGAATCAGAAACAACGGATTCCAAGGTTTTAAATATCAGAGATGTGTATGTTAGAAGTGACATGCATGATAGAGCCATTGAACAGAAGTGTGGAAAATACCTCAGGCCAAATTACTTCTCTGATGGACTCCGGAATAAATGTTCACCAACCAAAGCTTACTTGCCATACGTTTTTCTTTTGGCTACTGTTTAAGCTGCTTCCAGACACAAGAGGGAAATGGAGAATGGAGTCAATTATCTGCAGAACTCATGCTAACAAGCAGTAAAGGCTCATTACATACTTATTAATTCATACAAAATCAGTTATGTCTGACTTATTTGTGTTGGCTGTCTATATTGATTGGATTCATTATATAATTGCTAACCAGTTGAAAGATGAAAGGATATCGCTCACTTAAGAAACAGGGAAGACATGATTTGCGTGTGTATGCTGCTTTTATTTCCACTGTAAAACTAATCAGATTTAATAAGACAATCGAACCAACTCCTGCCAAAATAACACAATTGACATACTTAATAGTTATTGAGTCTCAAAATCATATAACAGGCTATTTCTTGATTGAAAGGGCATATGTTCATACATAGAAATGCTGGCAAATCACCACTCCCTCGTGGTGAATTATTGGCTGTCTATCCAGTTGTGAACGTGTGAAGATCACAAGATGAACCAATTTTAGCTTTTTGTTAGAATTTCCACTGGGTAGATTAGAAATAGTTTACAGATCTCCCCAAATGTCTCTCAAATCATTCCCCACCTTGAAAAGAATGTCTTCATTTAAGGCTACTATTTCATGTGACGTTTTCCCGTTTCTCAGAATTTTATAGTTAGACTTCTCAAAATCATTAAACTGCCAGTGGTTCACCACAAAACTCTCATCTGTGTCTGTAGGCTCAAAACTGTTCAAACACTTATGGCTTTTTAGGTATTTTATTTCCAGGACGTACCTGGTTTTCTAGTGAGCTAGCTCCTTTTCCAGCAGCCTTGATTTAGCAAGGGAATATGATTTGTGGCATAGCATGTAAGTTATGAACTGAGGACATCTTAGGTGCATACCACTGTGTCTCAGAGCATTGAAAGAACTCCCTGGTGAAGATGTGGTCATCTCCAGACACGGGGGTGGAGGTGGCCTGAACTGGCTGACCTGAAGTAGGATCCTAGTAAGGTGTTCACTTAATATATGGATCACTGGTCCCTATTTTGTGTTTTTCTCTGCTTTAAGGGGGAAAGGCAAATCATTTATACTGATTAGGCAGCAACAGTTCTCAACTGATATTTTTTTTTTTTCTTGACTAGTACAATTGTTTGTCAGTGAACATACCACCTTCAATAGTCCCCATTGCTGTGGTGGATCCTCTCATTTACCTTTTGTGCTGGGAGAAAATTCAGATGTTATTGTTAGCAGGCACCTTCACCTCATTCTATCAAAGAGCAGTGCAAAGCCTGGAGAGATTAACGGACACAGAGCTCATGGCAGAGCCAGGTACTTTGACCCTTGGTCCACTGCCTATATGAGGTGAACAACACAGGATGATTACCTTTGTCCTTCAAGATACCTGAAATCAGTGTTCTTCATACTCTGCAGATAGAAATGAGCCAAGACGAGTTAAAAATGGCTCCAAACACTTCTTTGGAAGAACTTGTTATGGGAAAAGGAGGTTTTATGTTCTCTACCACTGCAAAACAGATTACCCTGAAACTTACCAGCTGAAAATAAAACACATTTATTGTCTCCCAGTTTATGTGGGTTAGGAGTCTGGGGATATCTTAGCTGGGTTCTCTGCTTCAGGGTCTCTCACAATGCAGGTATTGGCGAAGACCACGGTCTCATCCAAAGGCTCAACTGGAGAATGATCCATTTGTAAACTCACTCACATGGTTGTTGGCAGGATCCAGTCCTTTGTGGGCTATTAAGCTGCAGACCTTAGTTCCTCACTGGCTGTTGACTGGAGGCAGCCCTCAGGTCCTTGGCACATGGGCTTCTTCAATATGATGGCTTGTTTCACAGAAGCCAGAAAGCTGAGAAGGCAAGAGAAAGAGAGAATGCCAGCAAGACATAAGTTATAGTCCTTTATCGCCTAATCTCATGAGTCACAGCCCATCACTTTTGCTATGTTATATATTCATATTCACTGGGAGCAAGTCCCAAAGGTCCAGCCCCTCCTCAAAGGGAGAGGGCCATACAAGGGCATGGATACCAGGTGGAAAGGAACACTAGGGAGAAAGTTTTCTGCCATTTTAGAAAGTCATCTACCATAGAGGTGTCATCCTACTTGTCATATATTTAACACATATTAAATCTCATTTACTTTCGTTCGCTAGAGTTCATCACAATATTCTGTCGTAACTTGAGTACACGCTATTGTCACTAAAATATAAACGAGGATAAAAAGTGAAAAATCCTCCTCTACCTCCTTCATCCTTTTCAGTTCCTGTCTCCCCACACTTAGGCACACAGAGGAAATGGTGCTTACAGGGAGGGCTTCAGGATCTTCTGTATCCTTCTAGATCAAGATAGTCACAAACTTATCTCCAGAGAGTCACAGCAATTATACTGTGAAGCAGGGCTGATGAGAGGCATACCACCATCCACCTACGCCTCTACAAGTTAGGGACGAGGAAGCTTGCCCGAGTCTCAAGTTTTCTCAAAGCTTTATTGATTGTTTTAAGCACTAAACTGACATTTTGAATTATTTCTCAGCAAAAATAGGACATTACCTTTTTGTAATGACACAAATATCTTTTATTCTTTAAGAAAAAAGCCAAACCCTGAAAAGTACAGTTGGCAAAGAAAAGAAAATTCTAACCCCCATCCTCATCTTTTTCAACCTCTGCTAACAGAGCCTAGAGCTTGATTTAGGCTCTACACATACATAGAGGAAGAAACAAGTTTGAGAACCAAACATTAAAAAAAATTTTTTTTGGCCACTGTGCTCTCATACATCATGTGGGTGATGAGCCTGAGATCCCCAATGACCACGTATGAGATATATGTGATAGTATCACATTCAAATGGCCTTTTTTTTTTTTTTCATAGGCTAATCTTTTTGGTTTCAACTATTCATTCTCCATGCTTGGTTAGCATTTCACTCACCAAAGTGGATGGATACACGTGCTCTTTGATGTCAGTTTGACTTGTCTTCCTCTTGAATAGTTGCTGCAAAAATTAGCCCTGGTTTAAACATATCAAATTCACCCATTATCCTCAGAGAAGCAGACTGGTTTTCTTCCCTGGGAAGAAGTTCTCCTATAAAAGGGGATACTCCAGGACAATGATGAAAATTAGAGGTTTTAAACACCAGACAAAGGATATTCAAAGCAATATTTGGCCAGAGAGAGAGAGAGAGAGAGAGAGAATGAGAGCAAGAGTGTGTTTATGTGTTCATGAAAGGGAGAGGCAGAGAGAGAGAGAGAAAGAGAGAGAGAGAGGGAGAGGGAGAGAGAGCAAGAGGGAGAAAGAAAAATCCCTTTGTAAACAGTCATTGAAATACAACTTCAAATACTCTGTGTTTCTGGGAAGAAAGCCTCTATGCAAAAAAAGGAGCATCCCTCCAGTAAGTTCTAAATTAAGTTAATAAAAACAAATCGAAGCTAGGGCCAAGTCTGCTTTCTAGAGGCCACTGTAAGAGTCGGACTCTGGCAACCGTTTCCGTGAGAAAAATTGGTTGACTGTGGGAACCCAATGATTTCTGTAGATTTATTTCTGCTGCAGATATATGGTAAATCAGGGCATCATGTCACTCTTCCTCTCTTGCCCTCTCTCGTTTTAATCTTCTTGAAAATTTTCCCTTTATCATCCCAAAGCAAAACAAATAAAGTCCCCTAGTCTCTCTGCCTTTGGGGGCCAAAAAGCAAGAGAATAGATTTGTCACGGGCCATTCAGCACTCTTGAATTGGAACAGAGCTGGAACAGCTCAGGTGTCTGTAATACAGATAAAAGGGGGTTGCCCAGTTCCAAAAAGAATCTGTTTTTCTTTGACTGCACCTCAGGAAAGGTCAAATAGGATTAAATTTTTAAGTTGACCAGAACAAAGATAGATGACTTGATTTTCAGTGCAAATTTGGTTACGTCAAACCAAGTAGCACCAGAAATATGATCGATTAACCTCTGGAGAGTCAGTGGCATATTTCATTTCACTCCCTTTGGTGTTACCGTGGGCACTGTGCTGTCTTTCAGGATGATGGATTTACAGGGATTTCCAAATGTCTATTAATGCCCTACACCCACTATGCCGAGATCAGTCATGTGAACAAATGGTTTGAAGATTTTGTATGAAGATGCTATAAAAAGAGTCATTGGTTTTTCTTGTTCGTAGCAGTTATCATGTACATGGATAGGGAGGTTTGAATTTGAGAATTGATGTCATTGAACATAGAGCAATGTTTGAGAGCCTTGAATTCTCTGAAGAGTTCAAATAAAGGTGTCTAGTTTGAAGAGGATCTTTATTTTCCAATGTATTATCTGGAAGTACATTTTTCTACAGCTTTCCTTACACGTGTTTTATTTTACATATTTCCACGTGCTATGCAAATTATAAAAATCCCAAATTTTCTCTACCTGACGAAAATGTAAGAATAAAAGCAAAATGGAGAATATTTAGGGACAGTGATAATCACCATGGAAAGTGGTAATAATTTTCAACCTACACGTTCTGAGCTAAGGTTGTGGAAGGTCAGCAAGGAGTGGGCAAGCTGCTAGAATCTTCTCAAAAATAGAAATGAAGACACTGCCTGAAAACTACATTTGTAAACGTTTCAAATAGAAATAGCATTTAAGATGTTATATTATATTTATATTATTTAAATACATACACACACATATATACAAAATAGACATTTAATAATTTCCTGTTGAGAGATTACTATATATTAGGAAATGTGGTAGTTAAAATGGCCATTTTGGACAGTCTGCCCTGAACACCATATATGAGGTGGGAGCAAATGATCACACAAACTAAAAAAGAAAAGAAAAGATCACACAAACTCTAATACGATGTGAATAAAGCCTAAATGCTGGACAAGAATTATAAACCATGCTCTACAGAAAAGACAGAGGGGGCTGGATTGATTTGATTACAGAGAAAGAAGAGGGAGATGGGAGGGAAAAGGAGGAGACATCCCCAAGGAGGTGAAAACAGGAGACTTGAAGTGCGAATAAGATTTAGGGTTCTTAAGCAAAAGGGTAATGAATGAAGGACAGGGTTAACAGGAAGAGGGGAAGATGCAGGTGATGATAAACTTATTCGCTCCACAGATATATATTTACTGCGTGCCATATGCCAGGAGCTGTTCTAGCACATTCTAGCTGACAGTATTCTCTGTGCACATTCCTCAGGAAACGTAGTGGGAAGATACTGCAAGACATAAACAATGTTAAATGATAAAGAGAAGAAATAAAGGAGAGGAGGGGAATAGGAAGTCTGGAGGAAGGGTGGAACTTTTAGATGGGTGGCTGAGGATGTTCTCACTGAGAACCAAAATCATGAGTGGAGACCTGCGGGGAGTAAGGGAGGGAGCTGTGTGGCTCCTGGGGAAAGAACATTCTAACAGAGGGAACAGCAAGTGCGAAGGCCCCATGTGGGAACATGCCTGTGAGAGAGAGCACAGAGCACAGGGGTCACTGTGGCTGGTGCAGAGGAATGTGAGAGGTTCGGGGAGTGACAGTGAGGGTAGGAGCTTGGGCGGAGGAGCTTTGAAATAGGGGCAGGCCTTTGGCCTTTGGTCTGAGTGAGACAGGAAGATGTCGAAGCATTTAGAGTAGAGGCGTGCCATGATCTGACACGATTTCAGCATCTCCCCAGCTACTGAGTTGAGAACTTATATTTTGGTACCACGCTGCAGTTTGTAAAGTTCTTTCACATATGACCCCACACCACTCCTCACTCACCTGATAAAGAAAATGAAGCTCAGAGAAGTTAGGGCAACTTGCCTGAAATCTTTTAGCTCAAGAGGAGTTGCCCCAGAATAAACCATCCTCTGCAAGATCTAAGTTGGGACTATTTCCATCACATCCTCCTGACTCCACTATTGTAGGAAAACACACAGGACGCTCAAAAAAAGAAGAAACGCCAAAATTTCCAGTTTATTCATTTTTCTTTTTTTTTTTCTCTTCTCTCTCCAAAAACACTTTATGAAGTTGCTGTCCCCACCCTTTACTTCAAATGCTGTTTTGGTGAAATGCAGCGTCTTAAAGATTGGGTGTGTGAGAATCAAGGCCTGAATCACAGATGTTGATGTTGTTTATCAACACGTAAGAATTTGGCTGAAGAACATAGGCTTACACTCTTTCTTAAGGCTGGAGATAGATGGGGGCTGGAGCTGGTCATGACTCTCAGTTTCAGAAAGTGATTCTGGCAAAATCGAGGGCTGGCTGCTTAGCTTTCTGGCAGTATAAACCCCACCACCAAGCTGGTGAGGAGACCAAGGAGAGGGAATGGCTAAAATGTCCTCCTATCTACTTCCTAGCTGGCTGTGCTATTGTAATTGCAAGGGGGAGCGCATGTAGGCAACAGATCATGTTTCTCAATCCCCTCATGTCTTTGCCAGAAATGTTTCCCTGATCCTAGAAAAAATTATCTGTGTTGTTTTTAATTTTCAATGCCTTTATGAATTTTTACCGTTTTGGAGGGCTTTGTATTAGCATTCTAGATAACTAGAATGGCCTCATTTTTAACTTTTTAGATAAAATTAGTGCACTTACTTTTTTTTTTTTAAATCTATTTGATGATTTTATTTGATCTTTACAACCAAATTAGTAGGTCCAATAACATTTACTTTGACCACATGGAGAAACTAAGGCACAGAATAAAGAACTTGCTCAAAGCTACACAACTGTTAAGTGGCAAGTCTTATAAATGTTTCAAGGTATTTCAGATCTCAAAGCCTACACTCATAACCACTGTAAGGTGTCACCTCATCTTGCACTATCTAAGCCATTGAACACGCACCAGGCACCTCCAGAGACAACAATGAGACTTTTGTCATTGAGAGTGCACTTAAGTCTTGATGAATATTTACATAAATAAAGCTGTGTAACCATTACCCAAATGGACAATTGTTCCAGCCTCCTTGAAAGGCTCTCTTGTGTCCTTTTCCAACAACTAGCCCTATTTTAACTCAAAAGCTTATCTATGGTTTTGACCTTCCGTTTTGGCTTATTTTCAGCAAAGATTTACTCCTCCTTCATAATAAAATAGGTTGTGATTATATAGTTATTACTAATGCCTGTTATAAACATCTCTTTTTGATGAAAACATATAAGAATACACTAATGACATTTTACTTATCATGCATGTGTGTTTAACTAACCAAAGAAAGAAGATTTGGAGTCAATTACCATTGAAGTTTTTATTCAACACAAAGATATAACAATAGGCATTTGGAAATAGTGCCAAACCCCAATTGTCTACTGCCCTCCCACTTATTATATGTCCTAAGACATAAAAAAATTGAGGTGCTTAATGTCAGGAAAAAAGTAAAATCCTCATCATCACTTTTTTGTTGTTGTTGTTGAGTTGGTATGCTGTACCTGGCTGCAAGTCATGCAGAGGAAGATATTTTCAGCAATATTCATTTGATTCAAACTGAAAAGAAACTGACGGATTCCCAGTTGGGAAGAAAAATCAATATTCTCCTACCAATACATCAGCTTCAAGTACAGATGTAGATTACCAACCAGTGATCATATTTACTGTTTCTTCTTCCTTGAACATTTTAACATTTGTGTTGATTTGATGATGTATATTTGCTCTATGGATTAACCAGTTTCTCAGTAAATTTATTGCTGAAATATGGAGCATATATCTTAACATAAAATTATGAGTCATATAGGTGACTTTAGAGAGACTTCTGGCAGTAATTGAAAATTAAGATGTATATTGCATTTGCTTGTGTCTTACCTCTCCACACTCAGGGAAAGCACAGCACATTCTCCCGGAAAAGAGTGCTTTCTTCTTTCTCAAGCTCCAGGACTGCTGCTTTTTGGGCTGACTTAAGGAAAATGCCCATTCCTCAACCTATCACTAGGGCCAAAGGAATACAATGTAGTTAGGTGAGATTTGGAAAATGTGCCTATCCCTGGGGATGGGGGTATATAGGAGGTGGCTTCTTCTACAGAAACACTCTTTAATTTAAATTAATTTAATTTTAGTTTAGTTTTGAAAAAGATTTCATTTATTTATTTATGAGAGACACACAGAGAGAGGCAGAGACATAGGCAGAGGGAGAAGCAGGCTCCCTTCGGGGAGCCCGATGTGGGACTCAGTCCCAGGACCCCAGCCAGAGCTAGAGGCAGATGCTCAACCACTGAGTCACCCAGATGTCCCTATAGAACCACTTTACACAACAAGTGAGGAAGAGCATTTTCCCAAGGAAACTCTGATGTTTCCAGAACCAGGAGGAGTGTAGGCTCAGCAGACAAAAGACATGCAGGAACATGGGAGGTGGGGGAGGAAGGGAGCTCCAAGCTGCAAATTCAGAGTAGGAAGGACCATTTATAAAACTGGTATTTTAAGACTCATCTGGTCTTTTGAATGACTTGTGGGAAATTGGAGAGGTGATCATGTATACTCCAATATCCAAAAATATGACCTGCCCTGAAAAGTTGTGTGGATTTCCTTGGATATTAATGAGCCTCCTACTCTAGCACCTTTTGCAAAGAAAGTTCTTCCAAAATACATTCCCCTTTTCTTCCCCTTTGTCTTATAACTGCTCCTTAGCATTCCTGCAGAGAGCCAAGACTTGAGTTTGGTTGAAGGTATTATCAAAAGGGGGAAGATGGTTATTCTTGCCTAATATTAATTTATTTTTAAAAAGGATTTTATTTATTATTTATTTATTTATTTATTTATTTATTTATTTATTTATTTATTTAAGAGAGAGAGAATGACCAAGCAGGGGGGAAGAACAGAGGGAGAGAATCTCAAGCAGACTTCATAGTGAGTGCAGAGCCTGACACAGACCTTGATGCAGGGCTGGAATGCATGACTTGAGTGGAAACCAAGAGTTGGATGCTTGACCAATGGAGCCACTCAGGCACCTCTAATATTTACCGATTTTTTTTCACATTCTTCTTAACCATAATAGAAACTCATCCTACTGAGAATTGACTATGCTCTTTCAATTCATATATATGGTAAAAGTTAATTTCTTAAAGAGGGTCTTAGTAAATACATTATATTGTATAATTTTTTCATCCTTAGTATCAAGTTCTGAAATTTTAGAATTAAGAAAAAAAGCTCTTAAAAATGATTTGAATGTTCTGTTAGGTTCTAGATCAATTTTCACATATTTATAACTAAATAATCAAATAATCAAGCAAATTATGGCAGCAATGAATTAATCAGTTTTAGTATCATAAGTATGTCTGGGCCCCACAATCCAGATTTTGTTGTCCTGTTGAATCTTGTTTTCTCCTTGGTTTTCTGGTGATTTCTGGTGCAGTGGATTCTTTTTGCTTACTAAGAGATGTGCTATTAATGAGCTCAGGGATGAGGATTATTTGGATCAAAGCTTATTTATCTTTTTCTCTATTTTTTAGACAAGGAGTCAACCAGTGTTTCCTTTTTAATGCTACGTTATCTCTCTCCTCCAGAGTCTCTCCTCCTTGTGAATTTTTGGGGGGAGGGGGCGTTCGTGGAGAAGAGCTCTTGCGATGCACTGGGAAAACCCATGTCTTATTTTCAATATGTGGGCAGTACGCCTCTCTGCTCATCCTGCCAAGTTCTGTCTCCACTGTCTTTGTTCTCTTCTCATTGCCTTATATGGGTGTGGGAAGAGTTAATTAATTAACACTTAGAAAGAGCTTTGAAGATGAAAGTGCCCTGTTAGTGCCACCATCTTCTCTTGACTTCCCCTGTCTCTGGATTTTACTATGTGGAGGTCCCTCCCCATCTGCTCAGCAACCCCTCCTCAAGGCAGAGGCTCTGTTTGAACTTGTAGGAATAGATTACTGGATTTTCAAAGAAAGAAAACCTATGTGTTGTAGTAGAGGATAAAATAAACCCAATGGAAGCATTCGTTTTATTACCAGATTTGCCAAAACATAACAATCAAATTTTAGGTCAAACTCCTTAACTCTTTCTTTCTTTCTTTCTTTCTTTCTTTCTTTCTTTCTTTCTTTCTTTCTTCCTTCCTTCCTTCCTTCCTTCCTTCCTTCCTTCCTTTCTTTCTTTCTTTCTTTCTTTCTTTCTTTCTTTCTTTCTTCTTTCTCTTTCTTCTTTTTTTTTTTTTTCTCTTTTTTAAACTCCTTAACTTTAGACACTTTTTGAGGTGGGGGGCACTGAATACATGTAATGGATTTATATTCCAAACTTTCTTATAACCTTAAATGTCCTTTCCATCATAAGACAATGTCCTAGTTAGTCATTTTCACTACCTTTTGCTACTCACCCTCACTTTCACCATGGCTGACTGGGGTCCTGGCGTCCTCATGCTTCCCTGAGGTCCCAACCTCAATGTTCTGTCATAATAAAATCTCACACCTTCAGAATATTTCTGCTGACTTCTTCCTTAAACCACATAGAGAACGTTATAATTACTGTGTCAACATTTTTCCAGTTTGATGCCCCTTGTCATACCAGCATGCTATCCAGAAAGTGGATTGGTCATTGATGGGCTTTGGCTGATACAACCGAGGCAGCCGTAGCTTCCACTCCACTCACTGTCACATGGCCCTTCTACTGACAGTACCATGGAATCTTGCCCCTTTCTACTTGGGTCAGTGAGCTCTGAGACCAGCCTCAAAGCCTTAGTGATCTATTACTGTCCTTTTTGAGTGACCTGAAATGGCTTTTGGTAAGTGGAAGGGAAGAGAAACTTTTGTGAAAATTTCAAAGACATGTAGAATCCAAACCAAATGAAGACTATATTTCTTAATTTTCAGAGACAATGGTGATGATTTGTAAATAGTTGTACAGCCAAATAAAATATTGCTTTGGTACATTTTGCCCTCATGAAAATGATTCCTTCATTTGGGATTGCTGAGCCAAATGTTCAGGTTTGAGGTCTTGCTTTGTATGTTTTATTTGTCCTAAAACTGTGTTTAAAAAAGTCATTTTATTTCTCATGTCTTTACATGATCTTACCACATTTACTTCTGTTTTCTCATTTAGTTTAGAGGAGCTTTATAGAATAATTACAATAATTACCATAGAAGAGCACCTGCAATATGCCAGGCACACATGAGATACTTTTCTTTCAATATTTCATTTAATCCTTATTATAGTTCTTTGAAGTAGATTTTACTATTCTCATTTTATACATGGGCAAATGGAGGCTAAGAGAGATTACTAATTTGCCTAAAGTCATGGAGCTTGTAAACAGCAAAACTAGAATTTAAACCCTTGCCAGAGTGTGTCCAGATTCCATGCCTGGAGTCCATGCTCCCACTAATGTGCTGCTATCTTTAAGACTATTTACTGCAGCGAGGGAAAGCTGATTCTTCTCTGGTGCATAAAATGGATGAAGGACCTTACAATCTACCCCAAGTGTCATCTAGTATAGTGAATGAGCTCAGGGATGAGGATTCATCTGGAGAAAAATCTTCCATATTTTTCTAGCTGATTCTCTAGTCTGTGTTGCAATGGGTACATATTGGCAGGGGGATATTGAACAGGCTTCTTTAACCCCTCTGAGCTGCAATATCTTCTCCTGTAAAATTGGGATAATGATAATACCCACCACCGGGGATTTTTGCTATGGGATTATGCACAGGAAGTATAGAGTAGTGAGTTGCTACATAGCGTTGGTTAGGAAGCGATTACATTATTCTTGATGAGATTGTGGAAACTCTGAACTCATGATAATGGAAAGGAGACTACAGGCAGGGGTCACTGCATGAGGAGCAGGCTTATCAGGGGAGATAGGGAGTTCAGTTTGAAACATGTTGTTTAAGGTGATGGGAGAATTTCTCTGTTCAGAGGTTTAGCAGGACTTTGCATGGGGAGCGAGAAGGCCAAGTTAAAGATGTAGGCTTGAGAGCCATCTGTAGAAAAGAGATATTTTGAGATATCAAAGCGAATGAGATTGTCTAGGAGGAGAGTGTGAAATCCGAAACAAATTCTGCATACAGAAACTTGTGAAAGCCTACACTTAAGGAAGGCATTTAAAGGGGATCCCAGGAAAGTTCTGAGAGGAAATGACAGAAAGAGAAAAACGAGGGAATGAATGCCACCACACATGAAGAGAAGAGGATTTGGGAAAAGGTTGACATTAGTGTTGAGGGCTGCGGAAATTGACAAGGATCACAGGGCTGTGATTGTGCAATTCAGAGCTTGTTGGAAACTGTTGAGAAAACAGTTTCTAAAGAGGAGTGGGAGCCAAAGCCCGTGTTGCAAGGGTCTAGAGAATGATTTAGTGTGGCGATGCTGGAGTGAGTGAATGAACACTACTGGATGGATCTCAAGTGAGATCTTGAGCATGTCTCATCCATTCAGGAATAAGACGGTCTAATATTCTTGGTTGGGTGGTTTAGCCTCTTGGGCTGGGTTCATCTAAAAGCTGACTCAGACTAGGATTTGAATACAAGTTGTTTATTTGGGAGATGGCTCCAGGAGAAACCAATAAGGGAATGAGGCGTTGAGACAGAGAAGGAGGAAAAAAAATGTAGGTGATATGCTGAATTACTGCTATGGCAACTGGAGCCCATTTTTGCTGGAGACAATACAGAACACACCTCAGACATGCCCTTTTGGGGAGGTAAGGAAGCTCAAGTATTTATTCCCCAGCTCTTATCTGTATTGATTGAAAGCTGTTTTCAGGGTGTCAAGCCCTAGCACCTCTGACCTGCCTCATGCCTGTAGAGAGCACACCCCAAACAAAGCACACCCCAACCCCAACAAAAAATAATAAAAAAAAAACAAGCCTGAGATAGAGTCTCAAGTGCTTGCAGTAGGAGGCTGTCCATACGTACACGGTGAGTTCAGAGAGCAGCGGGCAGGGTCTGTTACAACTGGGAATGGGCAGGGCAAGTTGGAGACTGAGGAAAGGAAAAGAGGAAGGGACGAACCTTTATTGAGCACCTAGTCTATATAGGACATGACGGGGGTGCTTTTGGGTGTGTGTGTCTCAGCCCACTCCATCCTCAAACTTCCACGTGAGGAAGCTGAAGTTCAGAGAGAGTAACTTTGCAATGGGCAAACAGAGATTCAATTCTTCCTTAGATGGTTTAAACAGAATTTCCCCACCGTGGGGCAAGTAAACCTGGCACCGTCACGGGGGCAGAGCAGAAGTAGTGGCCCGTGGTGTGTTTGGACAGATCATCTCATTCAAGTGATGCCCTTTGTTTCTGAATTTGTGCTTTCATACCTTCTCCCATTTGGAAGGAGTAATTAACAGTTTGGTTTGTAAAAGGTCCCCTGCAGGCTTACAGGCTGCACATGGAAATCAAAATAACTAAAAGAATAATGAAGTGTGTTAACAAAGGATATTATTATCTCTTCTAATGATTTATGTTGTTGGAAACTTGAACAGAAGATTTGCTATGATTATCTCATGTTGCTGAAAATAGAGATTATTACACTCATCTCATCTCTCTTGGTTTCCTTCCTCTTTTTTCCTTGTCCTTTTCCAGGAGCTACATCCTAGGGTCTCCTACCTAAGCTCAGGCCTTCAGGTTCTTTCTCCACCCTACTGCCCATCTAGGGCGCCACCTGGCCACACGGATTTCCTTGCCCTTCCTAGTTGAACTCTGAGCTTCTCATCCTATTCATCTCTTTACTCCCTTTCCTTAAAGGTCCCAATCTGTATCTACTCAACTGATCATGCAACATGGGCAGTTGTGTTGTTTCTGGCTTCCTTCTGCTTCCCTTGATACTTTTCTGTGTCCTAATCCTCGGGCTCTTGGCACCAACTCCAGCTAATCTGATAAAGATCATTCTGGTGAAGTGCTCTCAGTGGGAGAGACCAGAGCAGCAGGGGCCCTCCAGGCAAGCCCCCCACCACTCCCAGGAGGAGTCTCCTTGTGATTGGTGGTATTCTGTTAATGATTTTCCAGATTGGGTTTCATGGTTTTAAAATGTAAGATAGAAAAATAACAGCAAAAATGTTCAAAAAACAAAAGGAAGAAAGAAAGAAAAAGAATGGAAATGAGCACCCTCACCCATCATATCACCTCAACACACTCGGTTCCTTTCTTTCTACTTATTCCCTGCAAGTCTTTATCCTAGTCTGGAGTCTTGACTACTGCTTTTTTTTTTTTTTTTTAACATGACATTAATTCAGAATCATTTTAAGTCTATTTATACCTGATTGCTGTAATAGTCCTTTTTAATGAGTGATTAATATTCCACTGTGTTGGTGGCATCATATTTAATAATTCCCTTCATGAAAACACGTTTTCATGTCTCTAGGACTAATGCCCAAGAGTGCAATTGCTGGGCCTGATGATAAATTTATTTTTAGCTATAAAAGAAACTGCCAAGCTATTTTCCAGAGTGGCCGTACCGTTTTACATGCCCACTGGCAATGCAGGAGAGATCCAGTTTCTCCACATCCTCCTTAGCATCTGTTATTTGCTATTAGCATTATTTTTTATTTTATTCATTCTTAAAGGCTTGTCTGCGATAGTCTCAGACCTAGCTTATTGTTCCATTGAAACTATTTTTTTAAAGATTTATTTATTTATTTGAGAGAGAGAGAGAGAGATAGGAGGGAGGGGTAGAGGGAGAGGACCCCCAAGCCGACTCCCAGCTGAGTGCAGAGCCTAACTCGGGGCTCAGTCCCACGACCCCCAAGATTGCTACCTGAGCTGAACCAAGAGTTGGATTCAACCAATGGAGCCACCCAGGTGCCAGCCCCATCTTTACCATTTCTAAGTGTACAGCTCAGTAGTTGAATACATTCACAATGCTGTACGACCAATCTCCAGAAATGTTTTTGCCTGCAGAACTGGCATCCCGTACTCATTAAACAACAACTCCACATTTCCCCTTCCCTCAGCCCCTGGGGATCAGGATTCCCACTTTCTGTCTCTATGACTTTGACCACTCTAGGGATCTTACATAAATGGCATCATATAGTATTTATCTTTTTGTGACTGGCTTAATTCACTTAGCCTAATACCCTCAAGGTTCACCGGGTATTAGTTAGCATGTGTCATAGTTTCCTTTTTAAAAAAATATAGAATGATATTACACTGTGTATATGAACTGCATTTTGTTTATTCCTTTATCCATAGATGGATAATGCTGAGTTCTAGGGTTCTTTATATATTCTACAATTCATTTATTGGAGATGTAATTTGCAAACATTTCTCCCAGGCTGTGATTTGTTATTTATCCTGTTAACAGGCTCTTTCACAGACCAAAAGCTTTTAATTTGGATGACATCCAATTTATCATTTTTCTTTTTATGTGTCATGCTTTTGGTGTCAAGTCAAAGAACTCTTCACCTAATCCTGTGTCTAGAAGGCTTTCTCCTATTTCTTTTTTTTTCCAAAAGTTTTGTAGCTTTATGTTGTGCTTGTAGTCTGTGATCCATCTTGAGTTCATTTTGGTGTAAGGCGTGAGGCTCAGGTCAAGATTCATGTGGCTTTATGAATGTAGGGAATCTTATTTAGAACAGGAGTGGGGTTAATAAGGCAGAAAGTATGTAACTTTAAAAAAATATTTGTCTTTTTTTTCTAATTTAGGGGTGACTATGATATTGGGAATGTCAAGTGCTGGGAAATTCAGATTCAGTTTGAGGACAATGTAGGACCTACCTATGGAGCAGGTGGGAGTCCTGGATTGCCTCACACAGAGAACAAACAACACACACTGGTTTATCTCAGACAGTCCAAGATCACACCTACAATTCCATAGAAATTACTAATAGTGTCACTTCTACCGTCAAAAGGAACTGGTTTCTTCAATATGGAATATGGTCACCTCACTTCCTTGTCTCAGACCCCAACTCTAAAGGAAACACCATAGACCAAAACTTTTTATATCGTTGTCTTTCTAAGACACTAACTTGGTGCTTTAATTTCAGAAAAGTCCAGATATCTCCTGCTGGAAGGGATCTTAGTGATGCTCTAGACCAGCTAACGTTTATGTTGCACTTATTATGTGCAGGCACCATTCGAAGACTGTTAGGTGTAATAATCAGTCCTCACCACAGCCTTTAAGGCAGGTTTTATTTTCTCATTTTCATTGTATAGGCAAGGCTGCTGGTGGACAGAGGAGCTAAGGAACATGCCCAAGTTTTTGTGACTGGGAATGATAAAACTCTGATTCGAGCTAGACAGCATTGCTTCAGAGGCTGCACTTAACTGCTGCTCATCCACCCCTCTCTTCATGTCATTCAACAAATGTGAAAGGAGAGCCTAAGACAGTGAAAATGGTAGCGTGGTGAAGGAGAATCTCTCCAGGTTCCATACTGCAACCAACTTAACAGTTAACAGTGATGTGTGGCAAGTGAAATAGATTGTAGATGAATGAAGCCAGAATATTTGTTTGGAAAGCACAAGGTTAATAAAGACTTAGTTAGAGTTGCAGTTACACATCATGAGACCTTGGGCAAGTCAACCTCTTCATTAAAGACACTGCACATGGAATACCTAAGTCCCATTGGTATGAGTATGTAGGCAGGTGATGGAGGGTGGTGGTGTTACCTGAGGTACGTATCAGAAAATCATTGGAGGGGTGCCTTGGTGGCTCACTTGGTTGAGTGTCTGACTCTTGGTTTTGGCTCAGGTCATGGGATGGAGCCCCGTGTTGGGCTCCCCACTTGGTGGGAAGTCTACTTGAGGATCTCTCCCTCTGCTCTCTTTCTCTCTCTCTCTCTCTCTCAAAATAAAATCTTAAAGAAAAAGAGAAAATCATTGCAGTGCATTGAAGTGGTGGTGTTTATAGCTTGGTCTGAAAAGTCACAGTTCATTCTTTTGTGTTCTCCTGTCTGCTCTTAAAGATTTATTTATTTATTTATTTATTTATTTATTTATTTATTTATTTATGAGAGAGAGAGAGAGAGAGGCAGAGACACAGGGAGAGGGAGAAGCAGGCTCCATGCAGGGAGCCCGATGTGGGACTCGATCCCAGGTTTCCAGGATCACAGCCTGGGCTGAAGGTGACATTAAACCGCTGAGCCACCCGGGTTGCCCTCCCCTGTCTGCTCTTGGACAGTGGCAGAGACGCTTCCCTCTCACATGCTACCCTTGAGAAGATAAAGGCAGAAGTGGCCTAAACACACATGTCAACAGAAGCTGAAACTTGGGTTGACGTCTAGGTCTTGTCTTTGTTTCTGCAGCAACTTTGGTCTTATTTTCCATCACGTCCCTGAATGGGGTAGACGTTTATAGCTTATTGGTAAGTGTCCAATTTATAGCACATAACTAGAGGCAGCGTAAAGAGACACTTAGTTCTGACACTGCATTGAAATTCCCGCTGAATATATGGGAAGCCAAGTGAGTGCTCTGGCTGTTACACCATTAAGCTCTAAGTAATTTTTATCAGAACAAGATATATTCCCGTCTATATAGATGGTGCCGGAGTGTTTAAAATTGTATCACTAGGTGCTCTGGAAGCATTTGAAGAAAAACCTCAACAGATTCAGTTAAAAGTAAAAGAGAAACTTAAGGGTCCCTTTTAATGCAGCTCAAAACGAGGAGGAGAGAAGAGACCTATTTTGACTGTGTCAATGTGGTGGAAAACACAAATTAAGATCTTGGTAAGGAGACGCAATACAGAGGCTCTGGAAGCCAGATTTGAATCCCGATGTGACTCTCTGTGCTGTTCTGCACTAGCCATGGCCCTGACCAATTCCTTATTCCTTGCGACTCAGTTTCCCCAGCCTCACGATGGGGATTAACACTGCACCTGCCTGCCTCATAGGCTTCTGGCAAAGATCGAATGAGGAAGCCCATGGAGAGAGTTTAAAACAGCAGCTGGCACGTAATTAAGTCCACAGTACGCACTTATTTTTGTCTATGTTATCTGAAAATCTGTGCTTTTAAGTCAGTTTTTCAATGAAGAGCTTGTGGAAATTTGCCTACAACATCCTACACAACCTCTTATAGACCAGGGCTTCTTGACACATCTGTCGCAGAGGAACTATTTTTATAGGTCTCAGTTTCTAATCTGCCCAAGTGGACTGATTATTTAGGAACAAAATCATATTTTGCAACAATGTGGAATTGGTGGAAGAGTTTCTAAGTACATCCTCTCTCTTTTCCTTTTTCCCTCATCACTAGCCAGCAACACCAGTTCAGGGACCAGCCCCAGTCCTACGATGATACCCTGAGGGGCACCGGCCTAGTTTTTCCCCCACTGCCCTTCGCTGTCTGCAGTGGATGTTGTGTTCTCTGCATCCCTTCACCTTTGCCCCAGAAAGAGCATCTCCTTTCCCTTTGGGAACTGCCCCTCCTCCATCCCATATGCTCCAGTGGGGTTCCAAAGTACAGGGCCCTGCCCCTCCTGAATACAGAGTGAGTCCATCCCAGTCCCAAAAGGAAACAGATGGCACCCTCAAACTGGGTAATGTGAGGACAATTTAATAATGGTAATGCTTACATAGTTAGGAGGCAGATTTAGAGAAACAAACAAGAGATGATGCAAGACATTGGAGCTGAGAAGAGGAAGGCACTCTTGCTACCCCCAAGCCTAAAAGGCAAGAGGAAGAAGTGGGTCCCAGGCCCTGGAGAGCGCAGCTAATGAAGAGGGCTGTCTGAAAGTAGCTGAGGTGTTTAAATGAGCCATGATTCAGAGACCAAACACCATCACCCCATCCTTCTCACATTCTTTAATCTTATGCAAGCACCTTCCATTGGCCAAACCCAAGTGGAAGCCAGAGAGAAGGGAGCCCTTGATGCTTTCTGTACAACTCAGGCTCTTGGGCATAAGCCAGAGAAGGTGGAGAGTAGATCAGAGGATGACCACCCACTCAGGTTTGCCTGGGTCTGGGAGTTGGCGGGCCCAGGGAACCTCCAGCACTAAGGCTGAGCCCATCCTAGGCATCCTGGGACAGTTGGTGACCCTAGATAGGAAGGACCAGAGACGGTGGCTTCGGTCCAGGTCTGACTGGTCATAATGCACCCATTTTTTTTAGCCACAACAATGGTCTATTTTGTCCATTCATCACCCCAAGCTGTGTGTGTGCTCACGTGGGAGTGGTGAGTAATCTAATGCAATTAAGTCTCATAATGAGTGTGAGGCCCTAAGGCCTCATTGAAATCCCTGGGTGTTCTGGGCAGGGGCTGGCCCATTAGGGATCCATAGTGATTGGTGTAGTCTTCATCTCACTGACCAGTTGTTCTCAATTTTGGCTGCATTCTGGAATCACCTGGGGAGCTTTCAAATTACTGTTGCCTTGGCTCCTCTCCCTGATAATCGGATTTAATTGGTGGAGATGTGGCCTAGGTGGTTCCAATGTGCAGCTGGGGTCGAGAACTAGAATGACCTCAGATGGGGATGCTAAGGGACTTAGTGGAGGTAGAGCAGTGCTTCAGTGCGCTGTCAGGAATGCTGGATGCAGGCTGAGAGCTGAATGATTAGCTTCATGTTCCATCAGGGCTTTATGTAATGTCCTGCCTCGGTAGGAACTAAGACACCGCACATCTCAGGCTCTCCCAGTGACCCCATCTGGAGAAGGGCTGGGGTGGGGGGTGGGTCTAAGCTCTTCTGGCAGTCTCTGACCTGAGAATCATATACTTTTTAAAGATTTTATTCATTTATTCATGTGACTGAGAGAGGCAGAGACATAAGCAGAGGGAGAAGCAGTCCCCGAGCCCAATGCGGGACTCGATCCCAGGACCCTGGGATCACGACCTGAGCCAAAAACAGAAGTTCAACCACTGAGTCACCCAGGCGCCCCTCTGAGAGTCATATTTTAGGAGGCTGAGGCTGGGTGATTAGTGGGAGGCTCTGCAGTGCTTCTGAGGGAGAGCCGGCCATCCTCAGCCCTGGCAGTATGTCTGTCCCACAGAGCACTGGGGTAAGTCCACTGAATATATTATCCTTCTGAACACTTAGTTGGCCTTCCAGAAGCATCTGGAGGGATCATCCACAGGGCAGCCCTGCAGCACCAGATCCAGACTCGGTGAAGCACCAGAGGGCTCCAGGCACACGATTTAAGGAGGCATCTACTCTGGCCCTGAGAGTAGGTGCCTGCTTAAAAATTGCACCTTTGGCACCTTGCCTCACCTCATCCTTGCACTGCAATTCCTAAGTCATCCGAAATTGCCCATCTGACAAGCAGCTAAACACATCTAAACACAGTGCAGTTTAGAGCATCTGCTTCCCTGAGGTTGACTGGATGGGACTGGAGTGTGTGTGTGTGTGGTGGGGAGGGGGGGTCGGGGTTGGGAGGGGGAGAGTCACATCGGATTGCACTATTGGTTTTTCTCTCTCCAGTCCATGCTGACACAGATGGCAGCCACTTCCCGTGGTCCCCGGGCCGCTCCCTCCCTGTATCACATTTCAGCCTCTCTGAAGGATCCACCTCTTAGGAGTAAGTAACTTCTTGGTTGGGCTCTCAGGGTGGATTTTTGTTGGGCGCCCTACAGCCTCTATTTTAAGGCAGACGAACTGGAGTATCCCTTCCACACTGGAACCTAAGCTGGGCCTCATCTTCGGCAGCTATGGCACAGGACTTATTTCTTTCAGGTGCTTTCCTGGTTTTGAAGCCATCAACTGCAAACGTGTTCTCCCTTTTGGTACAGCTCAAATCCATTACACAGGATGTGGTTCCAAAAAGAAACTTCCTTGGGTTACTTGAATTGGCCTTTTCGTACTCAATCACTGTCACTACAGAAAATTGTCTTCATTTCCAATGATGAGTTCGGGAGTCTAATTATGAATCAATTTATGTATCTGTATATTTAATTTTTTTCCCTTAAATTAGAAGTCAGTATTATTTCTCACCACCAACAAAGCCACTTTCTGCCTTTTCTTCAAGAGAGGTTCTTAGTATTGCAGCTCTAAGGTTTCTTTCAGGAGAAGAGTACTTCAGAACCGGGCTCTGGCTTTTGCTGGTGTTATGGGGTGCCTAGCACTTTGCAATACTTAGCACAAGTGAAGCTATAAAGCCACTTTGTACTCCTTGTGCAATAAAGGCATTGCCTATCATAAACACACCATGAAGTTAATGCTTCATAGTTGTAATGGTCACAGCCAGAATGTATCCTGACCTGACCCTTTTTGTTTATATAAAGCAACACAAACTGAAGAATCCACACAAAGGGCTCTGTTGGGGCACAGCTCTTGGCTATTGTCTATTTCCCTGGGACAAAGAAAATGGCCTAGAAAATCAGGGGAATATAAGAATTTTGGAATAATTACCAAATGAAGGCCTAAAGGGCGGTTGTAGGATCCTTCCCCTGGAAGCCTTTTCTGGGGAAACAAGGACACAGGTGCATTGCCTGAGGTCACAGAGTGAATCAGCATCTACTTGGGAGATTCTGATTCCTAAGCCTTGGCTCAGGTCTTGGCAGAGGTAGGGGTGGGGATGGAATGGTGGGGGGTGGTGGGGGTAGGAAGGTGGTGATAACCATTGACACCAAACTTCAATTTTTTAACACTAAAAAAAGCTTTGGAAATCAGTTTCCCTTCACCACCACTATTGATTTTCTGCTATTGATAGATTTTTTTAAAAAAGGCCATTTGCATGTAAATTAAGCAGACATTTGCATTTATATTAGCAGGGTGCTCATGGTCATTAATTATTTATTATTTTTAGTTTTCCTGAAAGGTGGGTTCTCTCATCTCCATTTCACAGCTGAAACTGGTTTCTGATGACTGCGCTGCTAATTCCAAGTCAGGTGGGCTTTCATAGCTCAGCTAAGAAGGGGGAGAGGGCCTTCCTTACCCAGGGTGGGTACTCCTGTGTTTACCGAATGAATTTTTACATTGATTATCATTTGTGAAAATAATCACCAACATTTTGAGGTTCCATTCACCGTGTTATGAAAACCTTTTGGTTAATTTGTTGTCGGCATTGTTGGCGAACTTTTATGGAAATTGTCAAGCAACCACAAAAGCAGAGAGTGCAGTATAATGACCTCATTCACCTTCCCTAATAATCAACATTTTGCCAGTTTTGTCCCATCTACATCTAGCCTCTTGTTTTATTTTTTATTTTTGTAAAGATAAAGACTTTCAAAAACCAGAATCATAATCCTATTATCACATTCAAGAAAATTAACACAGTTATTTCATACTACCTTAATCCCAACCCATGATTTAAAAATGCCTTATTTTATTTGGTTTCTTGAGTCAGAATATTTGAATATTTGTTCAGTGGATTTCCATTCCTTCAGTTTGATAAGTGTTGCCAAGTATCAATTATGGGCCAGGTGCAGGGGCAATGAAGACCAATACAGCTTAGTTTCTGACCTGGGTGTGGTCACTGTCTTGCAGAGAAGACCAGGCACAGAAATAAATCACTCTAACATAGTGCAGGGAAGGCTAAAATCAAATTGTGTTTGTGGGCAGTGGGCATACTGGCAAGGATTTTGGGAAGCTGCAGGGGTGATAGCAGGACATTTCACCTCCTGATAAGTAACATTTATAAAGCAATTGCTACATGCCAGGGACTCTTTCAGTTATTTATTTATTTATTTATTTATTTATTTATTTATTTATTTTATTTTTTTTTTCAGTTATTTATTTTTAAAGTAAACTCTACCCCCAACGTGGGGCTCAAACCCAGGACCCCAAGATCAAGAGTCGCATGTTCTCCTGACTGAGCCAGCCAGATGCCCCGCCAGAGATTATTTCTAATGTGTATCGATACATTTAGTCTTTTCAACATTCCATATTGTTATTATAATATCTATTGTACACACTGAGGCCCTGGAATGTTTAAATAATATAATTATTGAAAGATGAGTAAGAGTAATAGGTAGCACATTGGGGCAGGCTATTTGGGCAGAGGAAGTCCAGTGAGGAGGTGACTCTTTGTGAAAGTTCACAGTAAGGGACCCATTGGCTAGTGTGTGTGTATGTGTGTGTGTGTGGGGTCCATAATAGGAATGGGCTGGTGGCAGAAATGGGAGTTGACTGGAGGTCAGAAATGCTTCATAGATACAGGCAGAGGAGCCTGGACTGTTTAGGAAATGAGATATCACTGAAAGTTTTAAAGAAGACAATGATAAAGCTGGGTTTGTATTTTGGAAAGAAAATATGTAGTCTTCACGGAGGATACGATAGAATAAGGACTGCCTTGAGAAATCTCTGGGAAGGAGACTGTCAGTGGGACAATCCAGGGAAGATTTATTCCACACTGTTTTTTTTTGTTGTTGTTGTTGTTCCCCTAAAGATAGTTAGGATGTTCTTTTCTTACTATAAAAAGTAATACATGCTTGTTCTAGAAAATTGGAAAAAGACAGCTTTAGCCTTTTTGGTAAAGATGCCCAAAAGAGGTATCTTCTAATATTTTGGTATGTCTCCTAGTTTTATGCACCTTCCTACCTACGCGCGCGCACACGTACACACACACACACTTTCTTTCTTTAAACTTTGGGTCATCATTATGTATTATTTTGAATCCTGTCTTTTTAGTTACTATTATGCCTTACTATTTTTAGTGTCACCGAGGATTACAAAACATGATTTCAAATGAACATGTAATCCCATCAAACAGTGACATCATCATTTATTAATTAGTGTACATTTAGATTATTTATTTATTCCTATTTTCCTTATTTGCATTTCAGAGGGTAACCTTTGTTGCATTTATACCAAACTTCTATACCTATGTCAGAATTGTAGTCCTTGATTCCCCACTGCTCTGACTAAAGCAATTACTCAAATTTTCCACTGAAACTACCTCTCATGCCAAAAAGCAACCAAGCAGTAATCACAGAAGAGGAGAAACTGAACTGCAAGAAGCTGCTGTGCAGTCGGGACTTGCAGCCCCAAACTCCACCCACCAAGTGTATTTTGGATAACAGCTCATCAAGCAGGTGGATTGACTAGGCTTTCACCTGGGTCTGTAAATCAGGTTAGCACTCTTGTTGTTACTGGTGCCCACAGAAACACATTTTTTCTGGATGATCTTTACTTACCACAAAAACCACCCTTTTAATCTATTAATAATAGGTACTTCCATAATAGAAGGGAGTAAGAATGAAAATCTTTGATTTTGAGAATCTGCAAAGGGACAGGTTGCTTAGCTGCTGCCAGTAGGTGCTATTTTGTGGCAAACACTAGAAATATTCCAAAGGTTACTTCTATGCCGTCAAGGACCTTGTTATAGTGAGTTCATCTATTCTCTCCTAAGTCATTTTTCATTGAAATTCTAAATTGATCATTTGAATTCTTTCGAAGAATGCTATGGTTGAGTTACTTGAGAATCTGTATAAAATAAAATACAATCTGTCCAGTGTTTATATGTAATCCGATCACACCATATCTAATTGAACAATAGGAATTAGAGGTAATGGATCAAATCAATTATTTACCCTCTTCCAAAGTCACAGGATAAGCCTGCAGAACAATGTGAAAATACAAGGAATTTAGTTGATGATGCTCCTGATTAAAAGAGAGAAGAAAAACAAAAAGAAAATGGCAAAAACAAGAGAAAGGTATATTTCCAAGGAAGTTATTTCTTCAGCAGTCCATATGGCTGTGCCCAAATTTTGCTGTTTAGATTCAATGCATTTTGACTACTATTAAAGTCAGTGGTTTATTAATGTAATTGTTGACTTTAAGAAACTACCATCATGTACCACTTGAAGGCTGGTCACACCTGAGTAAAATGTGTGCTCTGTGAGAATGAATGCCCCTGAGCATCCAGGCAGGCCCCTGAAAGATGGAAACTAGGCAACTCTCCTCAAGAGAAAGCCCTGGGACCCATGAAAACTCATTTCTGGAGAGTCTGCCACATGTCTCTGTTAGGGATGTTTGTGCAAAGTCATAGTTCCCTACCTCCCTCAAAAGAGTGAAGAAACTTTTCTTGCAGTTTGGGTGGGATTTGGTTGGTGTTAGAGCTCTGAATCTGAGGCTCCAAATTCCTTTTTAGATTTTAAGAAGGCTGATTCTCAAATACCAACCTTGAAGTCCTTCTCAGACATCTCTGCTGTGATGCAGTAAGGAACACAGAACGGGCATTTGTTAATTGTTGTTTACCAAAAAGCAGAAATATGACATCTTAAGGAATTGTGTATAAGGCAGGTGAGAAAAATGGAATGTTGGAAAGACAAAACAGTTCCTTGAAATACTGTCATTTGTCTGGATAGAGACATGAACCATGTGAACTACGCCCATCTAGTGAAGGGCAACCATGGTTACCATGATGTCCCCCTTCTCTTCCTTTTTGTTAAGTTGTTCAGAAAAGAAATTGAAGAGGGAGGAACCAAGATAGAGATCCAGGGAGTGTTATGGATTATGGGTGGGGTGGGTGACAGAGGAAGGAAGCCACTGGTTTATGTAATGTCTTTGCATTTCATTTCCTGTTTTCCCAGGATGGGTTCTGATTCTATTTGTGTACGTAGGAGTTGTCATATCTCAGGGCTCTCAGGAGGGGTTGACTGGACAATCTTACCCTTTACTCTAATGTTGGGGGATAGTACTGGAATTCCTATTTGTTGACTTTTAAAAGTCACTCTTTCTTATTAAGATACATTGTAAAAAGTCTGAAACATACAGAGAAATGGGGGAAAAAAAGAATATAATTCCCATAGTATCATTATCCAAAGAAAGCCATTGTTAGTGTCTGTGTCTCTTCTTCCAGTCTTTGTTGTTTTCCATCTCTGTTAGAGCACAGTGTCAATATTTATGGAATCAAGTGGATCTTAACTCAGGTACCTATTCTCCTATCTACCCATCGGGAAGAGAACTCACAGCAAAAACCAAGCCTACTAACACCTTGATCTTAGACTTCCAGCCTCCAGAGCTTTGAGAAATAAATATCTGTTGGTTAAGTTCCCCAATCTGTGGTATTAAATTGGGATTGCCTCAGCAGAAGGGTATCCAACCTTACCCACCCTGCATGCTCACACATACATGCACACAAATGCACTCTCACGCGCATACTGGTGTGAGAGAGAGAGAGAGAGAGAGAGAGAGAGAGAGAGAACCCAAAGGATCTACTTTGTATCTTTGCCAGCATTATGATTTTATGGGATAGGCCTTGTGAAATGTACCAATAAAATACACATATGACAAGAATCCTTAATTCATAAGTAGATCACATGAATCACTGTGACTAATAGGATAGCTAAAAGAAAAGAGGAGGAAGCTTCCAGAGAAGGGAGGAGCTAAAATTAACTTGAAGAAAAATGGGTCTCTTATTCAGGAAAAGAAGGCTAAGGTGTGTCCACCTCGATGTCATCCCGGGCCCACACTTCTGTTATCCATCACCAAGAGATGACTTCTTCTCCTGAGCCCTTCCTCAGTGCCCCACCTCCTCATACCATTGTCAGTGTCCCCCAGGCCTGTCCTCAGCCACTTTAGTTAATGCCCCATCTGAGGAACAATTCGTGGCACTGCATGGGAGGTCAGGGCTCCTGCTTATAACTATATGGAAGTTTTAAATGTCATAGGTAGTCTTCAAAGATTCCTAGGGGATTTCAGAGCACACTTATCTCAGGGATTCCATCCCAAACCCTGAAAATATGTTGCTCTGCACACCTGAATCCATGTATCACATACTTTATTTTATGACTTGACACTGTACATGTTTTAGTGTTATCTACTCTTGCCAGCATGTCTGGATAGTAAAGCATTCATACCTTCTGGGACTGTGAAGGGTGCGCTTCTGGTTTGGACATCAGCTATTAACTTTATTTGCAAGCCCATTGTCATCTTGCCAGATTATAAATGGAAAGATGTAAGTCATCTCATACCCTCAAGCCACATTGTGTATGAAATCAAATCAAATCAAACCAAATCAAAGCCCACCACCTGAATACTTCTTAGTTAGGTATGGTTTGGAAAGCAGAGAAATTTAAGTTATATGCCTTGGCTTTAAGGAATTGATGGTCCAGCCTTACACTAGGTGCTTGCATCTTCCTAACCTCAAGAAAATGAGAGATCAAAATAAGACATTTCAGAAAGAAAGGAGAACTATGATCACTAGTCATGATAGTGATCACGTAGTCATGGCGGTTTGTTGGTGGTGATGGATGTAGTAACAAGGTAACAGGATAGAATAAATGAAAATCTAGCTCCCAGAGTCTGTGTTTGTTGTTATCCTGTTTCCCGCTTACCCAAATACTCAGCCTCTCTCAGCCTCAGTTTCTCTGTGGCAATAGGGAGATAGTAACAAAAGCCCATCACCAGGTACCATTGTGAAGGGTAGTAAGCAAGGAAATGCATATAAAGTGCTTCATAAGTTCTTGCTAGGTGGTAACCTCTCAATAAATTCTAGGATAATTTGTTTTTGGCTTCTAAATTTTAAATGCATGTCTCCATAGGTGGAATATTTCCAGTAAATCACTCATTTTCTTGATATGAACTATATTTTTAATTTGATCAGGGGGCCTTCAGTGTAATAGCAGGAGGAAGAGTTTTTTCACTCCTGATATGGAATTTTGCTATTTTCTTCTTTACTCTTTGTTTTTTGTAAACATCAGAAATGAATAGAGGGAAACAGGCCCCATCTGGGAATCTGGGGGAGACATTGATCTCATTCCTCTTATTCCTGAATGCCTCACTTTTTCCTGTCTTTAAGTTCTAAATCTTATGATTCTTTAAAATCTGAGTGTCTTGAATTTCTCTCCTCACGGGAGCAGTAGCACATCCTCCCGTGTGCTCTGATTTGAGGGTTGGGGAGATGGGTTAAGAGCAAAATGTCTTTGAGAATCTGCCATGTCGAGGGTTTGTAATTTGTCTCTTTCTGTATACAAAGGTAAGCTGGCACATAAACTAAAGTTCTACATAGAGTTTACTGTGGTCAGATTGTCACTTTGTGTGTGTGTGTGTGTGTGGACATGGGAGAGAATTTTTCTCTTGTGCTTGGACACAAAAAGTCATTCTGGACTAATGTCTAAGGATCAGTCTTTTTTCCCCCCATTTTTAAAAATCAATATCATAGAATGATACTATATTCATTTCAAGTCTCTTGTGGGTGCGTCTTTTTCTCTTTCTATAACCTAGAATATTTTCTTCTGCATTTCATCACCTTTTGTAGCCAAGAAGTAATTTCTTTCAATTGATTAAACTGTAAGGCTGAATATCATAATTATATTACAACAGGTATCATTAAAAATACATACAACTGATTAACAACAACAAAAAAAATGCCTTTGACTGTGTTTTTCTTTGTTCTTTATCCACAAAGGAAATAAATTCCAAGTACCTAATTTTGAAAGGTGAGTTTGGCTAGCCTTAGGGTTAAAATTCATGGTAGATATTAAATTTGCTAGAAAGCCAAGCAATTGATTGTATACTTAAGTTGTAAACTAATGTGCTTTTTATATAAATATAGACTCATATAATCTTCACCCTCAGTATCTTCTCCAATTTGTGTGTGTGTGTGTGTGTGTGTGTGTGTCTTAGGTTCTAATGAAACCATTTTTAAAAAAGGATACAGAAAGAAGTTCACAAATTTTATAAAAGGCATATATTCAGGAATTATAGGTGTGTTAATGAGAGAATTATAGGTGCTGTGTTAATGGCTTTACTGAATAAATACTGTTTCTTAGGTAGTTGCATTAACATTAAGAAATTGTCAGTTGCTGTATTTAATTTTTTGTGGCTGCAGTGGACCAGGACTCTTCAGAAAAAAAGGGATGCCAGCAATTAAAAAAAAAAAAAGAAAAAAACAATAACTTTTTTCAGTTTAGATTTATTTATACTTCTTAAAGATCTAATAACGATTTTTCTAGATCTACTTGATGTTCAGTTCTGCCAGACAAGGAATCCTATTGTTTTAAATTCAACAATATTATTTTCCAAGAGGTTTTTTTTTTTTTCCTTCCCCCTCCCGGAGGGAGTCTTTCACTTTTATCTGTGCTGATTGCTTACGCGCTTTGTTGTTTATAATGGGTGAAATATAACTGAGGGGACTCCTGACTGCCAAACATGGTTGAGAAATAGGACTCATGACAAAGAAGAGTGTTGGAGCAAATGTGAGCTTTTAATGCATGAACGTGGTGGTGTTCAGGGAAAATGATCAAGGGTTTCTATTTGTCAGAGGGGAGAACTTTACTGCTAAGTGGGTGGAGGCTCGTGATAGTGATTTAGGCAAATATGGGGTCACTTACCTTGTGAAGCATCTTCAGGCACGTCCACATCCCCAACTGACTCCTCTCTGACCTGTTCTTTCCAAGGCGTGGATCACAGCTGCATTTAGCCAGGTGCTGAGCCAGCTCCTATATTGGGAGAAGAGGTGCAACTCAAATTGTTAGTTTTTGACTGGAAAAAAGCAAAATTAAACACTTTTGTTCTTATGTTGTATATTAGAAAGAACATCTGTTATTTAGATTTTAGGCTTTACTTACCATATAGAGTCATCGGTTTGTGATATTTGCTGAACTGAACTGAGCCCCCCTCCCAATTCATATACTGAAGCCCTAAGGCCCAGTGTAACTGTTTTTGGAAATAGGGTCTTTTAGGAGGTAATTAGGGTGAAATGAGGGCATGAGGATGGGGCCCTAATCCAATTGGACTGGTGTCCTTATAAAAAGAGGAGACCCAGGGATGTGCATGCACAGAGAAAAGCCTGCGTGAAGACAGTGAGAGGGTGGCTGTCTGCACATCAAGGAGAAAGGCCTCGGGGAAAAAACAGCCCCATTGGCACCTTGATCTTGCATTTTTTAGCTCCCTCAGAGCTGTAAGAAATACATGTCTATCGTTTAAGCTACCCAATCTGTGGTATTTTATGACAGCCCTAGCAGACTGATAGACTATGGATTAGTGATTCTAAAGAAACTCTGCATTCAAAATAAGTCCACTGCATTTATTTCTACTACTTGCACATATGGTTGAGTATTGTTAGCAAATTGTCCTCTTATTTATTGAAAATAATATATCCCCAGCCTTACTGGCTTTATTGCCCTATAATTAAGGAGATTGCAGTAACCTAGAATCATTTCTGAGAGTATGGCAACTCAGCCACTATCGGAAGATCCAGGTGATTAAGAATAGTCAATCTAATTATCAGAAGCACTTATGAATACAAGTCCATCAGCATGTGAGCTCATAAAGAGGCTAAAAAAACTACCTGTGTTACATTCATCTGTATTTCAAGGAGACTCAGCAGCCTTAAATGGAAAAGTCTGAAACATAAGTGGAAACAGGATAGCTGGCCACACACACTTTGCT
Source organism: Vulpes vulpes (assembly GCF_048418805.1). Classification (NCBI taxonomy): domain Eukaryota; kingdom Metazoa; phylum Chordata; class Mammalia; order Carnivora; family Canidae; genus Vulpes; species Vulpes vulpes. Next base: position 12,231,803 of record NC_132788.1, read on the forward strand.
TGAACTAATCCACCCTTAAAGGTAGATGCCCTTGCCATTTGATTATACAGTAGGAAGACTGGGATATTAACTTAACCTGTAAATATCAAGAAATGCCTCATAAGGATCATTATAGTAGAACAAAAGAACTAAATTTTTGGCTGGTTGTTTAAGGTTTTAAAGTGAAGGTGTATTATATGTTGGCAAATTGAATTTAAATAAAATATTAAAAACAAAAAAATGAAGGTGTATGCATGTAACAATGATGGACTAGGAGCAGCTTCTTTCTCATCTTTACCTTTCTGGATAAAAGTTCCATGCACTTGGCATGAGGTGGAAGTTAAATATGAAGAAGAAACTTTCGATGCCAGTAGGCTCTGGAGAAGGAGCCCAGAGCTAACTTGGGCAAAGAGTAGGGAGCACACAGTTGGAACCTCAGGTTGAGGAGACCTATTCTTTCCTTCCTAGGGACAGCTCTTAAATATGACAATTTGCTCAGTTTACAAGACACTCTGCATGGCAGGGGGGCTCTGAGTAGAAGTGTTTGGTCACATGGGTCAGAAATCACCACGTGGAGTTTCTTCACTCTGAGCCATTGGTTTTCAGTGTGTTCACAAGGGGCTCGGATGTGGACCTGGGAGGTCTTATTCTGGGAGGAGGAGACCTCACCACACTGTCTCTGAAGCTCCGCCATTGAAGAGCTGAAATCCTGAAGACATTTTAGGGGCATGGGCAGTTGGTGTGTCTGCACTATTAGGTTTTGATCTAGACATCACAGGACTAAAGGACTATCTCAGGGGATAACCCTGAATTTTGTGAGATTATGTCTATCTCTTCCTTATGCCTGCCCAATGAAATGGGCCCTCTGAATGAAAACTTGAATTTATTGTAGACTTGGAAAAGGTTTATTTCTTGTTGGTCTGAGTTTGGGCTTGAAGCTCAACAGTGCCTGTCTGCTGCAACTGTATGTCAGCAGTTGATCTTAACTGTTCCACTTACCTGGTAGAGTAGAACATTTTGTATCTGGAAGGCATGGTGTAGAAAGGGGAGAGATTGTCCAGGAGGTTGCTCCCTTGGGCCTTAAATACCTACTTCTCTAATTGGTTAACTTTGAAATTTTGGGAATTTGGGCTCTAAAGATTAATTGCTCTGTTAGGGCTTTCTGGAGGAACATTTGCTTCTAGTTCTTTATTTTTGGTCCTGTTTTAAATTTCCTAAGGAGACTATTCATAGCCTAATCCCCAACCTGATAAAATTGAAGGTTTACAGGTGGTTCCAAGTGATCCAAGGCAAACTAGTTTCTTACCATCAACTGGAGTAAATGCAGTCAGATTGACCTTGGAGTCATGCTGGCTTTCTTAGAACATGCTGGATCTGGAAGAAACTGGATGAAGGATAGAGACATTAGCTCAAGAATAGCCCAGGGCTTGCCCTTCCCTATTGTGCACTCATCTCGGTTTCAGCTAAAACCAGAATGGTCTTCAGATGAGTGGATTCTCCCCTACACTTAGCCCAGAGGGCATTCTCCTAAGTGCAGCTAAACGAGTATCACTTACCTAAATGATTCCATGCCAGATTCTATTGGAAGCCACATTCTTCATGACTTGAGAGCAAATCTGATTCTATTCTGTGTGTGTCCTCTTATAAAAACCGTCCTCCCCACCCTGTACTTTGCAAATAGCTCCTTAGCTCTTTTCAGCTTGGTAAGCCCTTGAAGGTCTGCAAATATTTCTTCCTAGGGATGGAAACTGATGATTTCTCTTTTGGGCACTTTGAAAGCACAAGCTGCCCAGTGTCTAATAACTAAGTTTTCTTATTCCTTTGCCATCTATTGATCTTTTTAGAATGACCTGCTTTTTTCCTGCTGTCTGTTAGAGAGTTCTTGTGGAACGCCTGGTACAACACAGGGAATACAATTTGCCATATGCTACCTGAATGAGTGTGTTTTGTCTGTGGAGGCAAGGCTGATGGGTGCAGTGTCAGAGAGAGTTACAGTGGATTTAATGACTTAAAGAGGAGACATTCAGTAGCTGGAAAGGGATTGGATATTGAACATTGTGAAGAGACCCAAAGATAGAACTAATATCTTGAAGCTTCCTTCCAGAAGTTGGAAAAGGAAAAAAAAATATTTTTTTGACAAACTGCAAATACAAGAATGCAGTGAACCCCAATAACACATTCGGCAGGGGACAACCACACCCTCAATCATCCAAATGTGTTAATTTCCTCCAACCAAGAAGTTCTGCTCACTTCCAGAGCAAGCACAGTTTAGCAAGAGCCATAGGACAGTGGTTCTCACCCAGGGGCTATCATCCCCATCCCTCCCTACCTCACATCACGACATTTTTAATGATCACAAATTGGTGTAAGGAGAATTCTACAGGCATCTAGTGAATAGAAACTAGGCTTGTTGCTAAATGTCCTACAATTCCAAGGACAGCCCTGATACCCAAGAATTATCTAGTTCAAAATGTGAATATGCTGCTGTTGAGAAAGTCCCAGTCTAACATTAATTCCAAATGTTTCAAAATCAAGTGGGTGCTCAAAACACAATATCTCTCATCAAAATATTGCTTTTTAGACACCTGCCAGGGATTGGACATAAAGAAAAGTGATTTATAGTTAAAATCACTGTAAAAAATGACTTACAGTTAAAATATAAGCTGACAAACCTTCTCTTTTTGAAGAAACTGATTTATAAAGAAAGGATGCTGCTTTTTGGTTGTTGTTTTTAAAATTTGTTTCTTTATTTCCAGAAAAATATTCTCGCTTTTATGTGTGTCGATGAATGAGAAGCCTTCATAGAATTTCCACACATTTTTGAACATGAATAGTGAACAGACACTTAAAAACCAATTTATTAGACTATGGGATGATTACATCACTCTGATGCACACGGACTTCTTATTCCAGATCTTGTGAGGAACAAAAGTGCTTATTTTAGATGAAAACGGACACTGTACTCGAATGCCCCACAGAAGATGTATGTATTTTAGCCTCGGGAAGAAAATTGATCATTCATTATGACAAAGATTACAGTTTGTTCCTGCCATGTTTAAAGCCTGAATCATGAAAGTTTAAAAGTTTCACAAGGATCTTATACTTTAACCACTTGATAATTGTCACTGTCACTTGGGAATGAATGGGAATGAATGGGGGGGATGACGCAGTGTTTAGTGTGGCATTTCGCATGTGTGTGCTTGTTCACCTCGTCGTGGGACCACTCCATTTTGCCTGTTGAGAGAGGATCAGGGTGTTGTAAGACTCTTAAGTCAATAAGAGCATGACTTCCCTCTATGATGTTTCATCAAGGAGTTGGATTGATAATGAGAAACATTTTCAAAGACAGAATCTTAATATAGACCTTTTAAGCTCTTATGAATTCACATCAATAGAACTAATAAGCTCACTGTCGCTAGGCTAGTGTGTGTGTCTATAAAGTGAAACTAATTTCACTTAATCTTAATTAATTTTCAATTTCTATCTTGTCTCCTCAGTTCCTGCATATTCTCTTAATTACAGCTTATGCTTAGCTTTGCTGATACTAGAAATAAAAATTAAATGAAGAAAGGAAGCCAAGTCCACCCAAGGCTGCTTGGGTGGCAGCGTCTCTACGACCAAACTGTTACTTGAATATGGAGATGGAATTTCTTCTGTACGTGTGCTTGTGTGCATATATACGTGTGTGTGTGTTTATTATCTCCGGTTTTGATTTTCACAGAAACTAGCACTTTTCCCAATGTGTCAGTTTCCATTTGAAATGATTGGGGCCTTTTTCTATCTAGAAATACCTTCTTGACTATCTATCATCATACTATTGTTAGTACTTAGCAGTTGCATAAACTTATTAGAATAAGTTATAGACTATAGCGACCATTCTTCCTAAACTGACCTAATTACTTTAATATGTATATACAGAACTGAAGAATCCTAGAGCGTTTTCTGGAGGGAATTATAGACTGTTACAACCAGTCACAAACTGAACCCTCAGTGTCAGGTGATACTTAATCTAATTTCTAAGGGCATGGTCTTGCTTTCTAAATTAATTTGTTTTTTAAAGTAGGCTTCATGCCCAGCATGGAGCCCAGCATGGGGCTTGAACTCACAACTCTGAGATCAAGACTTGAGCAGATTAAGGGTCAGATGCTTAACTGACTGAGCCACCCAAGAGCCTCCTAAATTAATTTCTTATTTTATGGTATTGGGTTGCATTTTTTAAATCTTAATTCCTGTTTTTTTTTTAATCTTAGGGATTGAATTGTAGAGATTAATCTTAGAAATTAAAGAATTAAAAAAAAGAACTTTCTCTCAAATTTTATTCTGAAAAGTAGGTGTATCACCCTGAGCCAGTGTGAAGGCTGTTCCTGAGCTCCCTCCGCCTCTTCAGACACAGTCATACTGAGCTGCTGGGGACCGTCAGAGAAGCCACATCTTACTCATTGCAGCTCCATGTGCTGCTAGAAAAGCTTAGGTGTCTCTTTCTCCCTCTCCCTAGCACTGTCAGAAAAGGAATGCAGGTGTCCCTTGGTTCTAGTCAATGTAATGGCATGCCCACCTTGTCATGAATAATAATGTAGTAAGGGCAGAGGAAAAGCTCTTTCCCCAGAATCCATTTCAGAACTTCCAGTTTAAGAAGAACATCTGGTCAGTGGTCCCCCAAACAAACTGTTTTACAGAAAAAGGTAAAAATTTACACAATGACACAAACCTAAAACTAACCGTTTATCTCTGGCCGACAGCTGGAACAACTACAACTAAGCATTGATGGCTGGTTTCCATCATTGAGTCTGAACAAGATCCTTGGTGGTCCTGAAAGTGGACAGGACACCCTTTTAACCATTTCCCACCCTCAGTTAGCAACATAGAACTAATCTGAGATATATATATATATATATATATATATATATATATATATATATCTCAGATTAGTATAGAGATATATATATCTCTCTGAGATATCTATATATCTCTCTGAGATATATATATATATATATATAGTTTAGTTCTTTACTCTTTGGTTCTTCAGCATCTTTAGACACTGCCCTAGCATCACAGGGTACACCAGTCCTTATCTTTCTCTTTCTATTTCCCAGACTAACACTCCTTGAAGGCAATTCATTGAAAGGGAGAAGGGTGATGGGATGGGGAGGGAGTGAAGTGGGGGGGAATGGATGAGGATAGATGCTAGTGGAAACATAAGGTACCTGGCTTGTAGTGTGTCTTCTTACATTTTTTCAAAGTCAGGGAGCTGAACAATGAGGTTGAGTTGATCCCATCTCATTCACGAGAGTTATATGTGTTAGTTAAGGAAAATTTGCCTAGGAACTCTGTACACATCCATCTGCCATCCACATGGAGATCTGAGAAAGAGGAGAGAAATTTGACCAGGACCCAATTGGGCAAAGAAGAGAGCCAAAGTTAGTGCATTCATCCTGCCTTTTAGATGCTGGGTCTGGACTGATCCCTTATTTAATCAGAAACACACACACTCACATTTACATAAGCCTACATATATGTGTGCATACACATATATAGTTTTTATATATAGTTTATATAAATATACATATTTTATATATATTTATATAAAAACTATATATATACACACACATTTCCATACATCTTGCTCTGTCCTATATGTATATACACTACACACACACACATATATATATTAGAGCAAGAGAAATGGAACATCATTCAGAAGATACAAAGGAAGAGCATACCCCTGAAAAAGATTTACTATAGGAATAAGAAAAAAAATATCGAAAACTGGCATCCTCTATGAGATTAAAAAGCAAAAAGACAGAGGTACCATAAAATAGGAACAGGAATCCGTATAAGATGAAATTGTAGTTGGGTCAATTAGAAATATAGAAAGAATAATGATGCACTAACAGAATTAAAGCAGCAAAGAGCCAAAGAGGTGTTATAAACAATCAAAACAGAAAAGGGAGAGAGGTTCTACTAGGATATAGAGGAAAAAACAAGAGTTGAGAACAGTGGCAGAAAATATGTCTAAAGGATAGAGAACGGAGAGGCAACCTGAGAATTACAGGTGTTCCGGGAGGAAAGTAAGTAACAAGCAGAACAGAAGCAATTATTCAAAGATATAATTAAATAAAAGTTTCCTGAGTTGAAAAAGAGTGAACAAGAACAGATCAAAAGGGCTCACTCTGTTCAAAGTAAATTAAATGAACGGAGAACTTTGTAACATTTGAATTACAGGGATGGAGAAAAAGAGACTATTAGCATTCATGCAGAAAAAAATAGGTGAAAAACAGAAGAACAAAGCTAGGCTGGCCTTGGACTTTTCCGTGGACACAATGGAGCTATGTCTACAGAATTTTGAAGGAAAATATTGTCACGTGACCATTTTATGCTTAGCCACGTTTTAAAAATATCTGTTAATATAAAAATAAGACATTTACAGATACACTAAAAATATGCCATCTGATTTTTCTAAAAAAATTTATCCTTTCATATATGAAATTCAAGATTAGTGAAGCCAAGGTACAATGTGACTGCTACGGACGCAGTGGCACAAGAGCTGGGCAAGAATAAAGTTTGCTTCCAAGTCCCGAGGCAAACTGTCATGCCAGCAAATGTGTGTAAACTGGCTGCATTAACAAAGCTATGAGGATTTGAAGGAATCATTGCCTCTTTCTGCAATGTCATCTGGGGGTAGATTATAAGGAAATTCTTTCATTATAAATTGTTATTGCAATAGCTTTTTTTTTAAAAGATTTTATTTATTTTTTTCATGAGACACACAGAACTAGAGGCAGAGATACAGGCAGAGGGAGGAGAAGCAGGCTCCATGCAAGGAGCCCGATGCGGGACTCGATTCCGAAAATCTGGGATCAGGCCCTGAGCCAAAGGCAGATACTCAACCGCTGAGCCACTCAGGTGTCCCTGCAATAGCTTTTTAACAGCCACAATTTCATCTGAAAAAGCTCGTTTTATTTTTTAAAATGAAATCTACCACTAATCTCAGAAATATATATATGTATGTATATATACATACAGTGCTAGTGAAACAGGGAATACATTACAAATATATTTGTTTTCTTTGCACTGTGATGGCTTCTTCCTTTTTAAAATTTTAATTAAAATGTTTTTTCAAGTATAATCAAAATTATATTAATTTCAGGTATGCAACATAGCGATTGGATCTTTGTAATCATTGTGAAATGATCACCATAATAAATCTAGTTGATTTTCATCACCCTACATAGCTACAAAAAATTTTGTGTGTGTGCAGTCGCATTTTTTTTTTTTGGCGTTTATGAGCACTTTTAAGATTTCTTCTCTTAGCAGCTTTTGAATATGCAATACAATATTATTTACTGTACTCACCATGTGGTACAGTAAATTCCCACGACTTATTTATTTTATAACTGGAAGCTTATACCTTTGGCCTTCTTCATCCATTTCTCTCCCCTAGCCCCTGTCCTTTGACAACCAATCTGTTCTCTGAACCTATGAGCTTGGTTTTTTGTTTTGTTTTTAGATTTCACATAATAAGTGAAATCATATAGTATTTACTTTTCTCTGTCTGACTTGTTTCACTTAGCATAATGCCCTGGAGGGTCATCCCTGTTGTTGCAAATGTGAAGACTTCACTCATTCTTTATTTATGGCTGAATAATATTACATCATATCTGTATTGTACTGATTATATTTAGTGAACTTGCGTTACTAGTTGAACAGAGTACAGGTTTAAAGAAAAATGGTCATTTATTTATTCACTTATTTAAAGATTTTATTTATTTATTCATGAGAGACATACAGAGAGGCACAGACATAGGCAGAGGGAGAAGCAGGGTCCTTAAGGGGAGCCTGATGTGGGACTCCATCCTGGTACTCTGGGGCCACGCCTTGAGCTGAAGGCAGACACTCAACGAGTCACTCAGGCATCCTGAAAATGGTCATATAAAAATAAAAAAAAATTATAGTGGTCTAATTCCACATTTATTATAGCAGTGATGGGTTGTACAATTGAAGACAGTTCCAATTCTATTGCTTTTCTCTTACCTGACCTTGAATTTTTCTTAAGATCTAGGAGGGGGTGACAACATTTCCTTTAAGGGGTTCCTGCAGGTGTTCATTGTTTTTACCCTCATCTTGGCCATGATTGGTTTGGTGATTTTAGTGCTACGCTTTCCTGTATGAAAGACTTTGTCTGAAAAAATGAGTAGGAAGAGAGAAGAGCCAAGGAGGTCTGGGGCGAACTAGTTACTCAGATCTGTCCCATTTCTGTCATTCCTGTTCGCTCCATCAATCTGTCCCCAACTACAGCAGTGAAGGAATAAATTTGTTCCAACTGCCTTTGCGGTGTTCACGGTATGGAAGCAATTCTCCACGGTCTCGTACATCCACGTTGAACATGACTGTGCAATCAAACAGCCAGCTTCTGCTTCATCCTGGTGGGAAAACTGGGTGGATTTAGGTATTCACCAGATGACTACAGTTTTGAAGTGATGGGAGAATGCTATTGTACTGGTTTAGATTTCCTAGTTTTTAATTTTTTACCCCTCAGCCTTGCTCTTTGTTCCTTTGTGCTTTATTCCAGGATATAGAATGTGGTACAGCGCTTAAAAAAAAAACATGTCTGTGCTATAATGCCACATTTCATTCTTACAAAACCTCTATGGTTTTAGTGGCCAAGTCCTAGACCATGTATTCCATGTCAGTAATTGAACATTTCACTTTTGGAGAAAACCAGGCATGTAACCATGGTTTGTAAGTAACTCATAAAGCATATTTTGAGATGTGTGTGTGTGTTTTACTAAGCTTTTTTTTTTTTTTTTGCACATTATCTCATTTCTCCTGAATAATATTTTTTGGTCAATGACACCATTAACATACTGCTTACTTTGAAATCGGTCTCTTCAGCTGTTTAAAATTTTTCTAAATTTGTTTTGTTGTTGTTGTTGTTGTTCATGTGCATTCCTTAGTTCTCCCTACTTAAGGATTTTAATTTAGTGTCTGACTAATGTGCTGTTGTTATTAGCATCCTTTTTACATCAGTTTTATGAAAGTCAACCTCCCAGATAGGGGATAATTATAAAAACAACCCCCCACCCCCTTGGTAACGCTCTGGAGTTTTGGTTGCTAGTAATGATGAGCTAAAATTATCAAGAAAGCTGTGTGCCAGCCACTGAGCTAACTGCTTTATTTTTGTGGATTGTCTTCACAAACCGTCCCAATAAAAGTAAGATTCAGGCACTATTTTTGATCATTATTTCACAAACAGGACAACTATGGTTTAGAGCGGTCAGACGGTTGTCCAGATTTGTATAGAAATGACAAAGGTCTTGGGTCTGATTATTTCCAAAGCCCATTCTCTTCATTTCTACACTGAATTGCATAGTGAACAACTCATGCGTCTTTTTGCTTGCTTTCAGTGGACGAATTTTGTACCTAACAGACCAGCTTGTCTTGAATACCACAAGGATGTTTTTTCTTTGCCATTTCCAAGACTGATAAAAATCAGAAAAAAAAAATATTTCCTAGAAACCTCAAATATTAGGAGGTTCCAAGAAGTTAGCTTCTGACAAGTGTTAGTAATCTGTTAGCAGGTAGACTGAAAGAGAATTAAATGAATTCTTAACTCTATGGAAATATTTAAAAAATTAGGAGTTCCATGTGATCGGGGCACCTCCGAGCTTTTGTGAGACAGACCTGCAGGAGCCTTTCCTTTTGTTTTAGTTTGGGCATGAGATGTGTTGTAATGGAAAAGAAAAGGGAAAACATTTCAACTGCAACTGGCACATGTTCAGAAACCACACCTCTTCTGAATATCATCGACCGTTTAAAAAAATAGGTTTTGCTCTTTATGGCGCATGTCATAAAGCATCAAACACTGTGAGAAGCCTTAGCATGTCTTCTGAGTTAAAAAAAAAAAAAAAACAGCCTTGCCTTGTCTGAAAAATGTTTACATCACAGATGGTTTTGCTTTTGAGGTTCTAGACAGGTGACTGTACCTGTGGGAACAGACCTAACTCTTCCAAATCCTTGCTCTCAACAGAGGGCGAGGGGAAGTTTGGTGGCAGAGAAATGCCCATGGTGTTGGACCTGGGGCCCCACTGGGAGGAGAAATCCTTTCCACACCCTGTACTTTAACAAACCTGTTCTTGCTTTGCTGCCCACGTGCAAGGAAGCATTTTTCTAAATAGCTATGTTTAGATTAGAACTCGGTCTAACAGAAGTTCTAACATGTTGTACTGATTAAACAAATTGAGATCAAAACAGACAGGCAGAGATGCAAACAAACAGGCATCTTTCTCCGAAATGTCCCATTTCTTAGAGAGCAGGGGAAAATCTCTGTATAATTTTGGAAGAGGTTGCTCTAACTCAGTAGAAAAAAGAGATTTTGGGAAATAGACCTGCTATTTGTTTTGGGGTGGGGGGGAGATAAATAAAATGCACGAATAAAAAAAACCTTGCATTTCCTTTGGAGACAGGACTGCTCGCCTGGGACTGAGAGCCTGGCTGTAGAGGGATGGAGCGGTGACCCTGAGTCATTTGGGGGTCACGGCAATTGAGAATCAAGAAACCTTGCCTGCGGATGTGTCCTTGGACCAAATCCCTCTGGCCCGTTTGCCAGATGCTAACTCAATTGGAGGAGAGGGGATTATGCCTAAGGAATGGATAAATCTTCTCACTGATACTCAGACATGGATGTTATTTTATGGTTCTTTTTACAAAGGCAGATGATCGGATTTAAGGAAGGAAAGAGGAGAGCAGGGACAAGTGTAAGCTGTCATGGTGATCTTAGTACTTTAATCTTTTAAGTGCATTACCTTATTTTCTGTAGTAGATACAGTTCCTCAAAAGCTGTGTGCCATTAGGTTTTTTTTTTTTTTTTTTTTGCAGTTTCAATAGTTTTGATAAATGTATTATTTTAAAAATGTCTCTGAAAAAGAGTCATTTGAAAAGATAAATGGCATTTTCTAGTTTCATTACTTAACAACTTGTCAGTCCGTGTGTTGGGTTTATTAGAGCTCCGTGCCCTTGTGTAATATGGGGCCCAAGTAGGACACAACAGAGATGGTGATAATTGCCAAATGGTTTCGTAATAATCGGTTATATATATAACTGTAACTTGCTGAGTAATAAGGCAGAAAATTGACTTTTGACATCCCCGGTCCCAGCTGTGTTACAGTAAAATAGAAAAGCTTTAAAACTTCTGGAGTCGTGCTCAGGAGTCTCCAAGGTGCTTTACTCTGATGTTTGCTTGCTCTGATTCAGAGAAGAATACTCCTCGTTTCAAGTGGATCAAAGACATGTAATTTGGAATTTGAAATGCAGGCAGGAAGGAAAGTACGTTTGGGATAACTTCTAAGTTAAGGAAAGGTATTGGTATCCTAACAACGATCTTTCGTAATATCTTTCAGTGAGTGGTGTGCTTGCTTGTAGGTGCTTAATATGTGCACCTGTGGTTCTTTTCTCAAACATAATAAAGGCAGTAGTATTTGATGCTTTGATAAAGCATGACCCAGTGGGTGTAGGGAGAGGGGGCCAGGGCAGGGACGGAAACATTTTTGGCCTTTCATCACAGAAACTAAAGCACAGCTGTTAATTGCCAGTTGTCACAGACTTTTGGATAATCTGACCTTTGACACTGCTTAGGAAATATCTCCCTTGCTTCCCTCTGGCTGTGCTGAATTCCTTGCCCAGTCTAGACTTGGACACATCCCTGTAGAGACCATAAACCCTCTTTCTAGTTCTCCTTAGAACCTTCGGTAATATCCCAATCCCTTGACTGTCACCCTACTCACAGTAAAACACGTTGGACTCCACTGGGTAGCTTGAGCCCTGTTGAGGCAGAGCTAAGCCTTCCATCTTGTTTTCTTTCAACATAGGGTCAACACTCTTACCCTGTGCCTTGGTCTCATCCAGCTCATTTCCTACTCAAATTTTCTGATTGTCCTCTGAAGTCCTCAGACATCCCCGGGAGTCCCTATGATGCTACACATGCACACCCATGTGCACACACACACACACACACTCTCACACACTCTTCCTTTGAAGGCTCCCCCCCTCCAGGTTTCTCTGTACCTTCCAGCTCTGTTTGAGAGAAGACTCAACTATGAACTGGCCCTGGGGCTGGATCCAGAGACTTTCCCAGAGGTCCTCACCCGAGATAAGGGGAGCTGGCAGTCCTGGAAGATCCGGGTAGGATAGCTGAGGGCCAGATGCCAGGAGAAGAGTTGGTAGGAGCACCTAATCCAGGAGGGACCGGAAGCAGAGAAGGCAGAGAAGCAGGCAGTTGAAAGAAACCACTGCCAACAGAGCTGTATTCATGAGGGAGGGAGGGCCGGATATTTCCCTGAGAGGCTGCTTGAGCAGACAGGTGGCAGTTTAGGTTTGTTTTCATGGGCGACAGGAATGAGGCACGTATGGGAGTGGGTTAGTGAACAGAGGCACTGGTGGGCCTGCTGTTTCTGTGTTGCCTTTGATCATCCAGTCTCATGAATGAATTGACCGTGCCTTTCCTAGTCCCTCAGAGAGTAATGTCTACTCTCTGCTTATCTGCCCGTGTAGAGGAAATCCTCAATTCATTAAAGGTCAGAAGGGGGTTGGTTGATAATCCCTGTGTTCCTGTGCTCGGGCTGCCATGACAGAATATCCCAGACCGGGGCATTAAACAACCAAAATTTATTTTCTCACTGTTCTGGAGGCTGGAAGTCTAAGATCAAGGGACTGGCAGGTTTGATTTCTACTGAGGCCTCTTTTGGCTTGGAGGTGGTTGCCTTCTTGCTGGGTCCTCGCAGGGTCTTTCCTCTGTATCTGAATCTCCTCTTCTTATAAGAACATGAGTCACATTGGATTAGAGCCCATCCTAATGACATCATTGAACTTAATCGCTGCTTCAAGGTCCCATCTCCAAACATAGTCACATTTTGAGATACTGGGGGTTTGAGATTCACAAGTGAATTATTGGGAGGGCATAATGCAACCCATGAAGCTGCCCAGTCTCTCAAGCCCTGCAGTCTAGGCTCACTCCCAGTGGGTGGATGAGGTGCCATCATTAGGGTCCCATCAGCTCCCACATCACAGGCTGTGCTCCATTGCCAGCTTGGGCCATTCTTCCAGGTCCTCTGACAACTTTTCTTCCTCGAGGTTGGAACTGGTCTGCTCTCAAGCCATGTTGGCCTGGGGCCTGGTTTTGTTTGACTCACCCTGTGTTTGAAAAGTTTAATTAGTGGCTCAGATTAAAAAGCAGATGTTGACATTTTACATAAATGTCTCACATTCTGGCCTTTCTTCAAAAGCTGGAAGACCTGTGGATACTGGCTTTGATTTCCACATGACAGTGAGGACTCTGGTGGTTGCCTCCAGCCTCTAGTCCCTTCAGCTCAGGTCTCTCCTATAATTGACTAACCCGAGCCCTGAAGGCATTTGGATTTTCGACTCCTAAATTATTGATGGACCCACTACGCACCCCACCCCCTGGTCCCCAATGCTTTGACCTGGTTCTAATCTCATGCCTCTGTTTGCAGCCAGAACCATTCCATTTGATCCCATTCTGACAATTAAAATCAAACCTATTCTCATGTGTTAGCACAGGTCAGTTCAAACACGTGGCTTTTTAAGTTAACAAAACTTCTGTGCTTAGTCTTGGGAGCTGGGCTCATCACTGACCTCCATCTCCAATGCCCCCCTCTACTTCATCTCATTCTCCTGCCCAGAGTATCCTGCCTATCTATTATTTTACTCTTGGTCAGGCTCCCACCAGCTTGTTATTTCTGGCTTGTTGCAAAAGCTCTTTAGCTCATCTCTTCTCTTCCAGGTTCTACACACTATTTCCAAAACACTTATAAAACATTATTTTCAGTATGTTGCCTTTCTGTTTTCCTCCTTCCTGCTCAGTGACTGGCACATTAGTAGGTGCTCAGTCACTATTTGTTGAGGACTGAGAGGTCCATTCAGCACCTCTGAGTGTGTCATTGTGCTTTGCTTTGCCTTGACTCGCTTCATCCATATCCTCCCACCCCCAGCTCTCCAAATTCTCCTGAATCTGATCCAAAAAAGCACCTGAAACACGTTTTTGCCTTTTTTTTTTTTTTGGTGTATGTGGTGCAGGGCGTTGCACATAGTAGGTATTTACCAATAGCTGTAGATTTCATTTTAAATCACTGACCTACCAAAGTCCCTATGTTCTCTGATCCCCAGTTTAGTTCACTTATTGTGAGATGCCCCTCAGCAAACCTTGCGGTTTTCTTTTACTTGTAATCCTAGTAAATATTAATGAAATAAATACACAGCTTTTAATTACAGTGAGGACACTATGGAATTTACTCTCCTAGTCAGTCAGGCAGCCAGAAATTACAACCTGACTTTGACTTAATGAAATGTTGAGGTTTCTATCAATCAGAACAATGGAATAGTCTACCTCATAAGCAGAAAGCTTCCTCTTCATTCATTCCTTTATTCAACAAATAACTATTAAGGACACAGTGCATTAAAACTGCCTTCTTTTCTGCTTTCTTCTTGAGAAACATAGTTTAAGGGTAAAATCTTAAGGAATAGGAAGAAAATGTATTAGTTTCCTATTGCTGCTTTAAGAAATTACCACAAATATTGTGGCTCAAAACCATGCAAATTTATTATCTTATAGTCTGGATTTCAGAAGTTTGAAATGGTTCTCACTGAACTAAAACCAAGGTATTTGCAGGGTTGTTCCCTCTGAAGCTTCTAAGGGAAAATTAATTTCATTGCCCTTTCCCAGCTTCTAGAGGCTAGACTGCTCACATTCCTTGTCTTCGGGCCATCAACCCATCCTAATTGGCCCCGAACTATCTCAAACTGAATCTTGCATTATCTTCCATAAGTTAAAGCTCAAAATGGAATTTATCAAAAATTATCTAGCATAACATACCAACATATTAATGTAAAGTTCATTTTACAAAATGCAAAACAGCTATTTTACATAAACACTCAAAGTCTATTTTTATAAATGTGCTCATTAGATATTTTCCTTTGAGAAATGGTTCAATAGAGCTCTCACTGTTTCTTCCAATTAGTAATCATTAGCGTTCTGCAGCATTTCCCTGAGAAAGAATATTAAAGGACTAGAACAATGTCACTGGGGGCACAACTTCTAAATTTGGAAGCTATGTGAAAATCAATGATTTTGGGATCAAACACATAGTTGGTCTCATGACTGCCTAACATGGTTCTTAGTCTTTAGGATGAAGATCATCAATATAGACAAATGTTAAGAGAATCATTCTTTTGTTCTTTTGGCATACTGCAAGCCAGGAAGCATTGGCTTCAGTCCAAAATTTAATTTATACTTATAAAACTGTAGATTTTTTGTGTTACTAAAAGCTAAATAGGCATGGAACAATATACCATTCAACTGAAATGTTATTTGAATGCCAGTGATGGACTCCTTGACTTGAAATCCAGAAGGCCTTTCTTAACTTTTATTATTTTTTTTTAAGATTTATTTATTTATATGAGAGAGAGAGAGGGAGATGGAGAGAGTGAGCATGAATGGCAGTGAGGGGGAGGAGCAGATAGAGAAGCAGACTCCTTGCTGATCAGGGAGCCTGACATAGGGCTCTACCCAAGGACCCTGAGTTCATGACCAGAGCCAAAGGCAAGATGCTTAGCCATCTGAGCCACCCAGGGGTCCCTTGACTTTTATTCTTAATAATAATTATAGTACCTTACATGTATGGCATTATACAGTCCATAGATTTGTGAGTAAATTATTTGATAATCCCTAACTTCTCTGTGTTCCTATAAAACAATATTCATCTTCCTGTATTGAATTGTCTGTTCTATGAATTCTTTGAGGGCAGAAACTGTCTCTTCTCAGCACCTATCAAAATTCCCAGGTCAGAGCTGTGATTCACTGCTGTTGAATGAATAAAGGGATGGTGGCCATATTTCTTATTGTTGCTCAATCTTCTCTTTTTGAAATTTTCTTCTCCCTTAGGTTCTTTCATGACACATTCCCCAGCTCCCCCACCATTTTTCTTCTTCTCCTTTTTAAAAAAGAAGAATTTATTTATGAGATTATTTATTTATGAGAGAGAGAGAGAAAGAGGGAGAGAGAGAACGAGAGAGAGAGAGAACAAGTAGTGGGCCAGGGACAGAGGGAGAAGGAGAGAGACTGCTCAACAGACACCCCATTGACCATGGAGCCTGATGTGTGGTGTGATCTCATGACCCTGAGATCATGATCTGAGCTGAAATCAAGAGGTGGACACTTAACTGACTGAACCATTCAGGTGCCCCCATCTCCTGCCATCTTTCTTGACCATGCTTCCTTCCTTGTCCTTCTATCTTCTTATCTCTCTTTTGACTCTAAAGTTCTATGCTCATCCTTTGCTACATTCTCTTGCTACCCCCCCCCCTTCTCCCCTTCTTGGCTCATTCACTAGCATTTCTCTGTGTGTTGACTCTGGCTCTGTAACTCCCATGTTATTTCCAACCTAGACTGCTTACCTGCATTCCAGTTCTGTTTCTCTAAGGTGTTCTTTTGACACTAAGCATATAATGTTGAAACAAAATCCACACTTGTATTATTCAAGGCATTCAAAATTTTATCATAAAGAATCCCTGATTTCTTTATTGCCATTAGTAGTCTACATATCACCCAATCTCAAAACCATGAGTTCATATTTTATTCATCTTTCTGTTTCCCAACCCCAATCAGACAGCTACCCCAACTCACCACTGAGTTTCAGTGTTTTTCACATTGGAATGAAATGTTTTGATCCTTCCATTTTCTCTCCTCTCCTCTCCTCTCCTCTCGTCTCCTCTCTCTTTCCTTTCCCTTCCCTTCCCTTCCCTTCCTCCCTCCATTCCTTCCTTCCTTCCTTCCTTCCTTCCTTCCTTCCTTCCTTCCCTCCTTCCCTCCTTCCCTCCTTCCCTCCTTCCCTCCTTCCATTGTAAACCTACCATTTAGATGCCATTGTTTTTGCCTAATCTTTAAGATATCAAGAGCATTGAACTAGGAGCATTACATTTGAGGGGAAAATGCTCAGGGACATTTTTGAAATAAGATTTTTGAGACTTTAAAGGATTTTGACATTTTGGCAATGCTGGAATAGCTAAGGATTTTTTTCCTCAAAAATGTCTAACTTATTACCTGACAAATAATGCAAACCATCAGTCTATTTCTAGGGATCATAATGAACATTTCCAGTAGAGTAACTAATGGGAAATAAATTCTGCCATTGTTAAAATGGCAAATCATGAACTTCAATATGTTTAATAAGTTGATAGAAAAATCAAATATTTTTGACATAATTCTTTGATCCTTAGAAATATGACCTGAATAAGTTAAACTGGGTAGAATTACTTACCACCAAAGAAAACTCACATTAATGGGATCTAAAAGGGTAAAATTTGTCGTTGTTAACAAAACAAAACAAATCCAAGCAACTTTAAAAATAGTGATTGATAAATCAATTATTGCCTTGAAACTTTCTCTGGGGAAAAATAATTTATTTTGATTAAGATAATTTCAATGAAATAAGAATAAAAATGGAAAAATTAGCAACCACTTATCTTCTCTGTTTATAAAAGTGATGAAGGAATTAAGATGGCTTAAGGAATTACGCTCTGGAGAACTCTTTCCCTTTGAAAATCCTTCAATTGTTATATATTCTGATTATACTTTTCTTCAGAATATCCTCAAAGTGAACATGTTGTGAAAATATCTACTTTATTAAAATGACATGATTGAAACAGCATGAACAAATGTTTCTCCATTTTCCTTTGCTCACTGTCACCACTTGGATTAAGATCTTCCTTTATTTCTGAAATGACCTTTTATTCAGTGTCCCTGCAATCAATTTTTTAGCTCTTAAACTTGACACCCCATGCTAACATTTTTTAAGAATAATTCTCATTCTGTGTTGATGGTTAACAGTGCATTTTTTTCCCCCACAGCCTCTAGCTCAGTCCCTGGCACATCATAAATGCTCAAGGATTATTCTATCCTTTTGCATTTCTACATCTTTCTTTCTGTCCAGATTCCTAAACCTCATTTTGAAGATGGATGCTCAATCTATTTAACTACTCTTTAACATAGCAATTTCTTCTTTCTTTTTGTATTCTCTACCCCTCAGGAAATCTGTTCACTACTTTACCACATTGTCCTGTTACTGTGCTTTTCTCAAGAAGGTGTCTCCTTTCCAGATCATCCCTCTCCTCCTCTGACTGTCTGAATCTTTCCTGTTCTCTGCACCTAGTTTTAGTACCACCTCCTCAGAGAGACCTTCTCTTACCTTCTCCTAAACAAATGTGAGGTCTCTGTCCTGGTAACCAACCTAGAACTTTATGTGCTGGGACTTCACACATTTGTCTTTGCTCTCTACCGGAACATCTGAGCCCTATAAGGGTAGGGATTATTCTTGAAAGCTTTCGAAATCTGAACAGGGCTGGCATAGTCTCTTACATACACTAAGTGCTCATTAATTATTTGCTGTTCAACTATATGAAGCCTAGAGGTGACAAGATGTGTCTGTGAGACCAATTTAGTAAGAGTTGTGTCCCTCTGTAGGATAAGCTTACATGTTCAAATTGAGGCTCATTGGAGATTGAGGTGGAGAGGTAACTGGCAATGAATTAGACATTACTAAAATGTAAAATTTGCTTGTATATACTTCTGGGCTTACTATTTTTTCTTCTCTTGCATCTATCTCCAACTATGCACTTGGAAAATAATGCATTGTATGCTCATCTCTATGTGTTTTCCTCTTCTTTATGAAATTCACATTCAGAAGTTTAAAGAGAGGGCCTGGTGTCAGGGAAAGGTGCTTCCTGTTGGGAGGGTATTGATTTTGACCCTAATATATTAGAGGTTGGCCATCTGCTTAAAGATAGCAGTGTTTCCAGCCACTTCACAAGTGTCTGAAGTCCATCTGCTAGATATATTCCTGACTTTTCTATTAGTCAGAAGCTCATTTTAAATTTCGAACTTTCATAGAAATGAAATTTCTCTACGTAGATCAATGCCCAATGTATTCACTTTCTTACATATTTGCCCAATTCTAAAGTTGGTCCAAGTTAGTTTCTGCTTCATTACTCTATCTTGGCACCTTTTTCATTTCTTGACTTCTCACTGATTACACAATTTCAAATTATAAAATTTTCTTTTATATTCAAGAGAAAAGGCAAACATGATAATACTTTCAGAAAATCCTGGGAGCATTTGCTTGTCTCTGGTCCTTATTACTGAGAACCTTGATGAGGATGTGCTGTGATTAAAAAAAAAAAATCACAATATACTTTAACAATTTCCATTATGAGCTAATAAATTACCAATTATTTTCCCTTAATCCACAACATGATTCTGTTATTATCTATCAGTTTAAATAAAAGTAGAGATTAAGCATATCAATATGATCTCACTGGCTCAAACAATTGGTGAAAGAGCATGAGATAGTAAGGATGAAGTCACTTATACGTGCCTGAGTTTGTGATGAGAAAAGGAACAATGCTGGCAAAGGAGGGAGCAAACATGGCTTTATTATCTGGCTTTCAGCTAATCATTCCCAGCCATATGAACTTTTCAGGTACCTCTGGAGAGATTTAAATGCAATTGCTGATTTTCTGTCCAAATGAGCAATATGTTTACTAGCAATGTATTTCTAATCTGATGGGGAAAATGACATACCAGAACTTTGCAGATTTGGGCAAATTCTTAAGATTGCCAACCTCCTTTTATAGGAAGAAATTTCCTCAAGTTCCAGACTCTTGAGAATTGTCCTCACCCAAAGAATGTAACCATACTAATAAAACAGCCATTTTGTCTTTAAGTACAAACCATCCTACAGATTGCAGTACTAGAGACATTTTGGTTATTTCCCCCCTGTTAATTAACACATAGAAATCAATTAGGTTTGCTCCTGTAATTTTCATTTAGAATAGAGCATTAAATTTAACAGATGATCAGTCTCATTACTTTCACTGAGAGGTTTCTTGTAGCTAGTAGCCACCTGCTTGCAAGCATTTTTATATGAAGTTCCACACTTCCGTTTCTGAAAGCAGATTCCCGCACCATCTGTATCAGAATCACCTGGGATGATCATTAAATATGCATGTTGTTGGTTCTCAGGGAGGTCTACTGAGTGTGGCTGGGGAATGTCAACCTTAATGAACACTCTCAGTGATTCTGATGTACACCAACATTTGAGAAACGATGCATTTGTGAGCATGCTTTCAGGCAATCCGGATGATTCACGTGACAATGGATTATGGTAATACAAATCATCAGTGTCAATAAGTAGTATTAGCCAAGAATTCCTGTGTATACTCTTACTTTTGACATAAAGTGGAATGGTCATTTGTGTGTTGCCATTGAAATGAATTCAGAAAGTTCACTCCAGAATTGCAACATAATTGCTGTAGATAAAAGCTTAGTTTGAATTGACAGTGTCACTTCAGGCTTAATGGTCCTGAATGGAAAAGATGACCAGGAAAAAATGGTCAGAATGGAGAGAAGTCAATGCCATTGAAGATACAGTTTTAAGGAAACAAAGAATTCAATTGTTAATGGATATATACTATTTTGGTTCGAAGGAAAGTACAAATAAATGTTGCTAAATCTCAGGATTGTATATGGAAAATATTACTCGTCATCTTTTAAATTTATACATTAAAGTCTAAAACAGATAAAGTCAAGTGGGTTTTTTATGTTCTTTTTTACTTGGCCTTTTTTCCCCTTAAAATAAGAGAAATAAGACAGAAAATTATAGAACAATGTATTTTCAAGGGAGGACAAATACAAATAATTATACAATTAAAAAAATTATGGATTTAATGCAACTGAGACTTATTTGGTATCTATTCTGTGGCCAGAACTATCTTAGTCCCAGGGAATCAAAAAGTTGCTGATTCCATATAGGAAGCTTAAATGCTTATTACTGAATGAAAGCAGCTGATCTGAAAAGGCTGCCTGTTGTGTGCTTCCACCTATAAGACATTCTGCAAAAGGCAAAACTCTGGAGATATTAAAAAGATTAATGATTGCCAAGGAATGAATAGAGGAACATAGAGAATTTTTAGGGTAGTGAAACTACTCTGTATGATGCTATAATGGGGGATCCATGTCCTTATACATTTGCTCAAACCCATAGAATGTACAACACCAAGAACTCTAACGGAAACTATGGACTTTGGGTGATAATTATGTGTCAATGTAGGCTCATTGATTGTAGCAATTGTACCCTTGTGGTGTAGGATGTTGATAGTGGAGGAAGCTATGAGTATGGCGGTAGGGGTAGGGGTGGAGGTTTGTGGATATATGGGAACTCTTCTTCTCAGTTTTGCTGTGAACCTAAAGTTGCTTTAACAAACAAAATTTGTTAAGAATACTTATACTTTTTTGAAAATACTAACTGCCTAATGGTTGGGATTGAGCTGAAATACCCAGTAGAGTCCAGTCATTAAGGCAACAGGGGAAGTAAATACTAAGAAGTGGGACCACATAGAGGAAGGAACAGTTAGCTATGGAGAGGGAAGGATTGAGGAAGATCTTTAAAAAAATTGGACATCTGAGCTGGATTGTGGGAAGTTAGACAAACCTGCCAGTTACATTCCATCATACTGACATTCCAGTGTATTGGCCTTAGTTGGGGAACTGTAAATCATCTGGTATTGCTGGAGTAGAACTAGCATAGGGAGAACAGTAGGAATGAGGCTGGACAAGTAGGCAGGGGCCAAGTCAGGAAGGCTGACATGCTCACACATCTGCAGATATATACACATGTACATACACAAATACATACATGCTCGTGCATATCCATAAATATATGCACATATTCTAAAAGATTAAGGTCTTTAAACCTGTTGGGGAACCACTGAAAAACTTTTAGCAGGAAAGAAATGTGGACTCATTTGCATTTTATAAAGACCCCTGGGGTAATTATGGGGAAGTAGAAGGGAAGAGAAGCTGGATGGAAATGCCCAGTCAAGTTAACTGGTTGAAGTTAAGATGTTACAGCAATAAAGGAAAGAGAGATTCAGATTCAAAAGATATTTGAGAAATTGGATCGGCTGAAATTGCTAAATGCTCCCTTGTGAGAGGTAAGAATCAGAAATTTTCATTCAAATTTTGAGCTTAAGAAAATGAGAGAATGCTACATTTTTCATAGTGATGTCAACCCTGGACTAGTTACTGGGGATTCAGCAATGAATGACAGGTCCTTGTACTTGTGGAGATTACTGTTAGTGAGAAAAGAAGGCTTCCCACAAGAGCTATATGTATGATGTCTGTTAAGAGGAAGTGTAGCTATCTATACAGGAGAGGTCTAGGATGGAGACCGTTTTGAAAGCCGTCAGTATATAGGTAAGAGTTGACATCACAAAGATGGATGAGGTGGCCAAGAGAGGATGACAAATGAGAAGTGGAGAGGGTTGCAGACAGAAACGTGGGTATCCACGATGAGAAGGAGAACAAAGGAGCCCATGAACGAATAGTCAGAGAATCATTGAGGGAGAAGGATGGCATCAATAGAGCAACTTCAAGAAGAATGAAATGGTCAGAAGATGCTACAGAGAACTGAAATAAGATAAGGCCTCAGGGTCATCTCTGGATCTTGGAATGTGGAAGACTTCGTGATGATTGTGAGAGCAGCTCATGGCACAGATGAAGCCTTATTGGAATACATTGAGGATTAAGGAAAAGTTATAAGGGAAGACAACCAAAGATGACATCTTCCTGAAGGTTGTTCCTAGAGGGAATGAGAGAGAGAGAGAGGAAAGTAAATAGACACAGGACAAGGGGAAGGTGCTTGGAAATGGGAGGCGTTTGAATACACTTAGTAATGAATGAAAAGAAGCTAGTAGAGAAGGAGGGGTTGAAAATGAAGCAGAGAAGGGCTAACTTACAGAGCTATATCCTTTCAGGCCAGGAGGGCATTGGGTTCATTGATGGGTCTTGAGTTAGCTTTTAACAGGGAGAAGGTAGTTTTTCTTCAAAGCTAAGTGGAAAGAGGAAGAGTATGTAGGGATGTTTAGAAGCAGGGAAGGGCAGGCTGGGAGGAACCTAGGGGCAGGTTACTAAAATAGAAATGCAACTTTTTAGATGTCATTAAAATTGTCAGTCTTGATCATTTTGGTATTTGTATCCCATAACATACTATCTCACACTTAAACTTTTAGCTTATCAGATTAAGAAAAAAAAATAAAAAAAAATTCTGGCTCCAATGTGAAGGGAATGTCAAACATAAAAGATGGATTCAATTTTTAAAGTTCCTCCCTAGGGCTTTATATTTAAACAAGGCAAGAGCCTCTGATCCCTATAGATCACATCAGGAACATGATTCCAGAAAATTCTGAGGTCATGTCATTCTTGGAGATTTTTCTAACAAACAGAAGCTTTGCTGCAGAATCCTATAAATATTTATCAGCCATGACTTTTACCCACAGGAGGTTAAAGATCTCTGAGTTTTGGATGAGAATGCATGGTTGTCTGATTTGACCTGAATTAGCAGGCAAAAGGAAATCTTCAGATTTAAATCTACTAAGTGCAATAAAATAATGACATCTTTTGCAAACATTATAAGATAACAGGAGTTGGTCCAATCACTTATAAAACAATGTAGTATTATAATAACTTCTATCATTATAATCACATTTAATACATTATATTTGCTTTCAGATTGGTTTTGTTGCCTCAGCAGAAAATGAAATGGGACATATTTTTAAAAATAGATGAGATGTTAACTGGGTTAAATTTAATGTTAGAAATTTGTCAACTTCCTCTTTTCAACTGTTCCCAGTTCAAACTTGTCATATAGCATGCCATTTTATTCAAAGATTTGCTATGTGTTCCCATTAGAATGCATGATTTAAAAAAAAATTTATTTATTTGAGAGAGGAGGAGAGGGGCAGAGGGAGAAGGAGAGAAAATCTCAAGCAGACTCCCTGCCGAGCACAGAGTCCCACGGGGGGCTTGATTCCAGGACCCTGAGATCATGGTCTGAGCCAAAATTAAGGGTCACTTAATCAACTGAGTCACCTAGGTGCCCCTGCATCATGATTTTTTACTTTACAACATTAAGAATTTTAAGCTTCCTAACATAGGTGCTTCTTGATAACTTTATTACATTGGTAGATAATTTTATTGATTTAAAAATAGCCATGAGATGATAAATAGATCATTAAAGAAAAATATGAAAGATAGGAAAACAGATACCATTATCAATCACTTTAGAAATATAATTATTTGTGATTAGTTTGATTACCTGCAAAGTATTTCAAAATAGTAAAGAATATTAATGTGAAATAAATACAATTTTTCTCTTAATAATTTGTTGGTGTTTATTAAGATAAACAGAAATGGTGTGAGGCAAAGTGTAATGGAGAAACATTGTTATATTATATGGCTCCCTCAAGTCAGCAATATATTTGACAAGGCAGGATATATAGTTATTAGTGTGACAAGCAGCATATAAAGGAGAGGTTCCCCAAATGTGACAACCCTGAAATTTGCATGATATTATAGAAAAAACCATCAAGCTAAAAAGAAGTTTTATAAACTGTCAATAATAACAAATAGATTTCAACCAACCATGCTAGAGCAAAGTGCGTTGTTTTCTCTTCTCTCTATGGAAAATGATCTTACAACATAGTTTTCTTTTTTTTTTAATTTTTTTTATTTTTGATAGTCACAGAGAGAGAGAGAGGCAGAGGAGAAGCAGGCTCCATGCACCTGAAGCCCAATGTGGGATTCGATCCCGGGGTCTCCAGGATCGCGCCCTGGGCCAAAGGCAGGCGCCGAACCGCTGCACCACCCAGGGATCCCACAACATAGTTTTCATATGAAGAGGCCATCAAACAGTATGCATTCAAAAATGTAGGAATAATCTTATAAATATGTTTAATTAATAAAAAGTGTTTAATTAGTAAGAATGATGCTTTTCCAGATTTTGTGTTGTCAGCTACAAAAACTTTGTGATCTCCTGTGAGTTATTTTCTCATTATAAATAAATATTCATTTTCATACTTAATTTTGTATCTTGGGTTCTTTTTTTTTTTAAAGGCTCCACAAAATCTTTATCTGCCCTAGGGCAAATTTTATAATTCTCATTGAAAATAATTTTTTTCCAGGCCATTTAAAAAAATGTTTCAGTATTTGATGTTCCCCTAGAGAAGCCTCATTTAGCCCTGCCTAAGGGGTCAAGGTATTTTCCTCGCAAGTACATTTTCATTGCTGTGAAATCTTATATTTTACAATAGTTATATCTTTCTTAACAACCAGTGCCTTTTTATAGTCTATTCGACTTTATCTTTTTTCATAGTAATGGTTTCCATCCTATAAAAGAACAAAACCAAGGTGTCCATGTTTATAGTATAATCACAAAACAACATTTAGATAATGATATGCATGATTTGAAGGGTATATTCAGAAGTAAACATAGCTGCTGAGTGTTTCTCAGCAAAAATAACTAGAGTGTTTCTCCCTCTTGTAGTATACTTTCTACAATTGAAAGCATTTCTAAAAGCCAATATATACCAAATCCTGAATATTTAGGGAACTTCTCAGTGGAGGTGTGCTGATTTTTGATGCATGTGTCATTAGTGACAGACGTATTACCCTGCAATAATAGAAGTTTTAGAAACTCTACTAGTCTATTTCAGGAAGGACTCAGAAGTAGTGATCTTCACATTTATTTTCTAGTGTTCTGTATCTGGGAAAACAAATATGTATTTTTATATATCTTAATGGCACACGTTTGGCAATCACATATGAACCAATTATTATAGAGTGACTTGGGGTTTTCTTTTCCCTACTATCTTGTCATGGCTGCCTCAATATTCTTGCATGGAATGTAAAGTGTCTAAATGGGTAATTGAAGTTATTCCAAGTCCAAGAAGACTTAGGACTCCTAGAAGTCAGGGCAACTTTGGTCCTCAGTGTATATAACCTTTTCTTTTTTAAAAATGAACATGGTGGAAAGCAGGAAAAATATTGTAAGGTTGTATTTTGAATTGCCTGTGTGAGAGGGCAGTGTCCCAGAAAACAGCTGATTGCTCTAATTTTGCAGCATCTGGTAACTTATGGATGTTGTCTCCAGGAGCCTCTCACAAGGTCAAGATTGAGATAGACCCTGAGGACAGAGCCATGGCTGCTGTCTGCACCCTGTTCCCAGCCAACTGTCTAAAGATGTGTGCTGATGTTCACATGTTTGAGGAGAAGGGGAAATTAGGCAGAGATAAGTGCAAATGTATTCCTGCTACTGACAGACTAATTCACCATCTACCTACTCGGGCTTGGAAAGTGGCAAATCCGTAGCATCATCTCCATAAATGAAGGAGAGTGTGTTATTGTAGACACCAATTAGTGTGTGTGTGGGGAAAACGAATTGCTAGTTAGAAACCAGTTTGTCACTTTGAAATCAAGCTCAGTAAATAGGGTTGCATAAAAAGCAATCCTGAAGTATTCCATAGCTGTCATACTCTGGCATGTTTGGCAATATTTCCATTTATGTGAAATTGTAAGATACTAGTTTTACTGTATTTGTATCTATGTGTTTCTGTTGACAATTGGCTAGAAGTTAAAAGACTATGTAGTAAAGACAAAATTCCATCCATACAAATGAAATAAAGGATATTTACTTTGACTCATTTTTTCATAGGTGTCAGCTATGGATTCCAACTAGACACAGTGTATATTTTCCCCTAGACTTGATGTTCTTTAAGGTTAGCACAGCAACAGATCACAGGATTTATTTTCCCCTGTAGAATCTACTGCAAGCTACAACTACCTTGTTTTCCTGAATTCCACTTACAGTGGTACTTTGTCTTAGGAAATCGAGTTAGAATTGAGTATGTTTGTGAAACATATAAATGGTATGATGATAGTTCTTGATGAACTATAGTGCTTGGCAAAAGTGGTTTCCATCCAGGGCTGATACAAATCAAGATGGGAATATGATTCTTTATACCTAATTGATAAAGGATTTCTCTGTGCGCCCTATGAATAATTGACTTCCATAAATGAAAATAGGAGCTCATTAGGCATTGGCAAGCAGTAAAGACTGTGGGCTAGGAAGACTAATTATTTAGCAGCTTTATCCATAGGACCATGGAGCTCACAGACAATATAGAAATAAAACAGTTTGTCACATATTTTCTTTACTTTGTAACAATCTATTGCTTTACACAGTGAATTTGACTACATGGCTGGTACCACCTTATCATGTTGTTCCATTTTGGGGGCATATTTAAAGACCACCACTTACAATGGCAGAAAGCTCACCAGGGACCTATGTAATTCAAGCATTGATTTTAATTCTCCTGTGCAGGTTTAATGCCAAATTAGATTTCATTTTGAAAGCTTGAATTCTTAATGAGTTTTTATTATTTTTTTTTACTAGTCCATGGTTGGAGTCTTCGGAGAGTTTTTAAGGCATTGGTATTTTTCATTTTTTGCAGTTTTTAAGCAGATTACAGAGAAATAAGTCTTGAATATGGAGTCTCCCATCCCCCCCCAACAGCATAAAAAAACCCACAAAAACCCCTGTGAAGTAGAATTTTATTTTTAACTCAATGAAAATTCACTACTAGTTTGTAATCAATGGCTTACCCATTGCAATAAATGTATGAGTTCATTATATATTTACTGAATATACTTATAAAAAGCCATGCTGAGCTGTTCTTTATCATTTCAAATTCCAATCTGTATTTTGGTCATACATAGAATTATCAAGTTGACCATCCATGTCTGTTTTATTTTATTTTATTTTATTTTATTTTATTTTATTTTATTTTATTTTATTTTATTTTATTTTTTTGTCTAATTGTTTTAAATTAGGAAGATGTAATATGTTGGTTTTTCCTGCTGATGAGTTGGGAATGAAATCCACGTAAGGCAGAGATAGATTAAGATTAGAAAGACTGGCTGTGATGGAAGACATGGCTTATTCCCCTTGGTTCTGCTCAAAAGTGCAACTGAATTCAAGTAGGCCTTCTCCGCGGGCACTGATGCCATTTGAACAAACAACCAGGAAGGTGAGGGTAAAAGTCAAGGTAAAGGGAAGGAGGCCAGAAAAAAAATTCACCTCTGGGTAAAGACAAGTTGGAACAACTTAACTGACAAACAAAAGTACTCCTTCTTCATCATTCAAGGAACTAGAGTTCTTCAGGGAGGACTTATTCACTAGTGGAGAGCTGCAGCGAGCACCGGGAGCTGTCCGTGGTTCGGACAGAGAGGGAGACAACACGTTCTGTTTTCTTAGACTCTATTTTGGTCTATCTGGCATCTGTTCATCACAATGCCAGTTGTATTAACTATATTTTCTTATTTTTGTATCCTTGATGCTCTGGCATTTGTGGCCTCACTTACCTGAGAGTAACCATCCCCAAGGCTACCAAGATTTTAGAGATAGTGAAAAGCTCACCTGGCAACACACCTTCTGTATGTAAACTAACCAATTAGGACCTCATACTCCCTAACCATCTCCTTTTTCAACCCCACATCAAGCCAGTATTCTCTTGCCCTACATCATCCCAGGGCCAGGTACCTGACAACTAGAGATAGCCTCTGTGCCCCAAGGTTTGATGGAATTACTTAAACCAACCAGTCCTAAACTGTTTAGCCTGTCCTGCCTTATCTTTCCCATGAAAGCCATTAAAGTCTCTGATTTGGATTTTCCCCTCTCTCCTGCTTCCTGCCCAAAACTGGTGCTTCCTTGTGTGCCTCTATATGACATGGCATGTCCCTTCTTCTTGGGAAATGTAAATAGTAAAATTCTTCTCTTAATGCCATTGGCCTCTCCATGTCATCATTAAGTCACTTTTATAAATCAAAATCTTATGTGTACATTTTGAGACATATAGCCTTATTTTTGTAGTGCATAATCAAGAGATAAGAGCTCTTCCCTTAGGCTCTATTTTCCAGTAGTTAGGGTATTTGTAAGGATCTTTCTTGGCTCAATGCTGACTGGGCCAAGCTTATATGTGACAGTCATCACCTTGGGAATATGGAGGAGGCAGAAACAAAGAAATGGCTAAACAGAATCAGTGTACAGCAACAGTTCAACTAATATGGAAAAAGAAACAATTTATAGCCTATATTAAGAATGCCTTTCCCTTTTTAAAAGTCAAGTCTTATGTTCATTAGTTAGACTATTAAACT
Source organism: Vulpes vulpes (assembly GCF_048418805.1). Lineage (NCBI taxonomy): Eukaryota > Metazoa > Chordata > Mammalia > Carnivora > Canidae > Vulpes > Vulpes vulpes. The sequence continues at coordinate 12,260,895 of NC_132788.1, forward strand.
CAATTCCATGACTCAGTTTATCAACATGCATCTGGTAAGCACCCTGCCAAGTGCTGTGGAGGCTGAAAACAGAGGCAAAACATTATTTCTACTTTTAAAGGACACACAATCTAAATAGTAGTAACACCATCTCTGCTAGCTTGAGTTTCCTAGAAGTTGAGGTCAAGATAAGTTTAGATGTAGAAGAAACTTTTTGGATGAAATGAGAAACACATGAATCTCTTGCATTTCTGTACATTTCATGAGGAAAGGGAGTGACTTCCCTTGTTCTACATTATCTTTTCAAGGACACTTGTATAATGAACAGCCTTGGAAATCAGAGGTAGTGTCTCCTTCCAGAATAATAAAAATGTCTCCCGTCAAGCTGAAGTTCAGGCTCGTTATACGAAATTCAAGTTTTCTAAGCTTGGGGAACCTTTTCTAAAAAAAAAAATCTCAAAAATAAAACTCCAAAATAACCCTCCCATATGTAGGGGTGTCACTTGGCCTTCTTAAGATCATCCTGTGGGGTTTCCAGCTTGAGTAACTAAAGCAAATGTTGATATTGTAGCTACTGCTATTGCTGGGAGCAAGACACTCTCCTTTGTCTCTCATCTATGAGTCTCTTGTCTTCTGCCAGCATCCATGAAATGGTGGTAGGCTAATTTGCTAGCTTGTAAGCAGGATGAGAAAATCTCAGACCCTTCAGAATTCTTGACAAAATACCTGTGAAGGAAAATGGGAAGGGAACTGGGATATCCTGAGACAGCTCTTAGATCATGATACACATTCTTGTATTAGAGAGAGGGAAGGAAAAAGGCTGGGTGGAAGACTCTTGGACAGTGTATGGTTATAAGAAATTTTGGAAAGGCTGATGGGGAGTCTTGAAGCCAATGACACTCTTTAGGGCTGCCCTACATCTCATACAAATGGCTTGCTCACTATTCCTGTTGCTTCAGTCATTGGCTGGAAGCAGCTGGTGGGACACATGGCATTAGATCAAAAGTGCTGGTGGATTCAGAGCATAACATCTGGGACATTGGTCAGTACTTTATAGTGAGAGATCTGAGAGGCACATTTTCATGGCTGTCACATCAATTAAGGGTCCTGTGATTCTAAAGTGTTTTATTTTAAAAACAAAGTTGACCACACTATAATTTAAAGCATTCAGAAAGTCTGGTACATGGAATGTTTAAAGGTTAGGTTGAGGACTGTGTTGAATGAGACTCTTGGTTATAAGCATCCGAAACCCAAGTCTTAGTAACTTGAACAAACAAACGACAAAAGGAGTTTATGGCCTCATGGAACCGAAGAGTAAAGAGTCAAAGCTGGTATCAGTACCTTTCAGAGATCTGGGCTGGGAGATTGGGTGATGTCTCTTGCTCAACCTTCTGCTCTGCTTTCCTCTGTGTTGGGTTTTCTTCAGGCAGATTTTCCATTGATGCTCTATTGTCCTTGTGGGCATTAATACCAGAGAAAAGGGAGGTTCTCCTCTCGGTTAGTGCCAGCAAAAGCCCTTGGGCTTGTACTCATTGGCTTAGTTTGGGTCAAATTCCTTGTCATAACCAATTGCTTGACTCAAGGGACATTGTTTTCTACTTGCCCAGCCTTAGCCTTGTGCTCAGCTTTATGCCAGGAAAAGTGAGTTGAAAATTTGTTTTCCAGAAATTTTCAGTTAGTAAATTTGGCTTTATGAAGATTGTCTTCAAATACATGAAATTATATGACAATTTTTGGGTCCCGAGTGGGCCTGTCCTATTTCTTTCCTTTACTGAAGTTCAAAGTATCAACAGACTGATCTAACAAATGATGTTCTTTAGAGTGCATTTTACCTCATGTCCTCTTGGACCCAATGATCTCAATATTTCTTTTCTAACTCATTCTCAGAGGCAACTGTGGTACTTAGGCTAGGATTTAGAATATCTGGGTTTTTGATCACTGCTCACTATGTCCTTAGGAAAGTCCTTTAGCTTCTTGAAGAAAAATGGGTATAATGATACACTTCTTAAACTGTTGAGCCAATCAACTGAGATAATACATGTGAAGCTCTACGGAGATGCAAAAGATGAGAGCTATAGTGACCTTATTCTCAGGGATGGGACATTCAGGCCAAAGATGGAGATATAAGGAAATCACCTGTTTTGTTTTTATTTTTTTATTTTTTTAAACATTTTTTTAACTTTTTATTTATTTTTATGATAGGCACACAGTGAGAGAGAGAGAGAGAGGCAGAGAGACAGGCAGAGGGAGAAGCAGGCTCCATGCACCGGGAGCCCGACGTGGGATTCGATCCCGGATCTCCAGGATCACGCCCTGGGCCAAAGGCAGGCGCCAAACCGCTGCGCCACCCAGGGAACCCTGTTTTGTTTTTAAATTATAACACATAGGGTGGAATCTCTTTTGCCTACACCTAGGATGATTGTTGCCAATCAGTTGGCTTTAAAAAAGGAGTTGAGTTGTCCTAACTCAGAACTCAAACCTGCAGATCCCCATGACACTATGAAGGAATGCACTTGTATTTTCTTCTCTTTGTTTTGGTAATTGTCAGCCTCTAATTTATGTCCTTTGAGGAAAAGCTTATCTCACCATCAACTCATTAGTGGCTTAATGTAGGGAAAGCTGATTATAGGCAATCTGAACAGTGAATGTTCACACTGCAGAGCAATCAAGCTAATAATACCTTTTGAGACTATTTTCCTTGGATCTATCATTTTGGTTGATCTTGTCAGATTTTATGTGTATGAGCATCTTCAGTGTTTCTTACCACTCAGCTTCTGGGAGCTGCATGCACTGTAGTCTCCCCCTCTCCCCCCCACCCCAAAAAGGCGGCATGAAGTCATATGTCTAGGGAGCAGAAATGAAATTGTTTATACATTACCACTTGGTTCTCAATTTGTTACTTGATCAAGATATCCCAAGATTTGGTCTGAAAGAAAATAGGAGATCATGTTACCATAGGGTGCAGGGTTTAGGTAACCAAAGTGGAAGCAAAGAAGATACACACTGAGTACCCAGAGAGAAATGAAGGAATTTGAAACCCATCCGAATCCTTTCCTTTTAGTCTGTCTCCAAGAGGCTAAAACATCTGGTGAATCACGTCAAAGACTCAATCAATCATCCCTGTGTTTGGTTTTAATGATGCCAGACATCTGGATTGACTAAGTTTCTCTTTTCTTTAATTAAATCAACTAGATGTTTTGGCTTCCTGCAGAATCAACTTCAGTCTAAATAATAGACATCTCTGTCCTGTTTGTACTCTTAATCAGTTGGGATACTTTCTGTTTTAATTTTAATTTCTAGTAACTGAATGATTGATTAAAAATAGTTTTGAATATTGTATAATATATTTCAGCATTAATGTAAGCTTTAATAAATAAATCAGAAAAACAAAATTGATTTGATTGTTTTGCTTTTTCCTAAAAGGAACTTGGGATATTACCTACAATGAACAGTAGTTGGAGAGTTAAAGAAATGTTAAATAATTATACAGCTAGTTCCCAGCAGAGATCAAAATCTCCTCTTTGATGTAAGGACAGCTGACATCAACAGTCCTTTTAACTGTGTGTGACAAGAACACACAATTTATATAATTTATGCATTCCTAGGTTTTTTGGTCCATAAGGATTTGGTCTGGTTTTGTATTATTTTCAGATACCCTTTGCATCCTTATCTGGAAAGGCTTTTGGGCAACTTGATAATGGGAAGACATTTAAAAAGAAATGAAAAGAAACTGGACACATACTGGTTTAGTGAAATATTGTATTTTCCAGGAGATAAATGAAACCTCAAAATAGACCAAACAAAATTTATCACTCTCAATATGGGAGAGAAAGCAACTGAACAATTTTGGAATAACTTCTCTTCCCTCACTCTTTTATGGTGTTTACATGGGGCCTGCCTAGCACACAAGTCCTTTCTCACTGAGGTGATTGTGTTCCTTGGTTTCAAAGAGAGCTTGATGTGGTTGTTAATTTTGAAAGACAGATAAATTATGATTTTAGGATTCTTATTATAATCATTAAGCCAAACTGGCCATTTTGTATCTAATGTTGTAAGAATTATATGACACACGTCTAAACACAATACCTAAAAGTTTCCACCAAAATTAGGCACAGCTCCATTCCTGCAGAAAGCCCCACAGTGTGCCGCTAGTCAGACCAGTTGCTTAAGTAAAAACTACTGTGAACTTTGATGCTCCTCTACCAGATGTGGATATTGCTTTATACTTTTTCTGGAGTTGCTTTGGCAGATGTGTCCAGTGCATTAAGCAGCTTTGTCAGGACTCTCTACTGGTACTTTATTGGTGGATAGAAGTTTCCAGACACTCCTGCACACCTTATGTATATGATCTTTTCACTATTGGTCACAACAAGCCTATGAAGAAGATACTATTATGAATAGTAGCCAAAACTGAAGCTCAGGGAGGTTAAGGAACTGACTCAAAGTTAAATCAATTTTTGAATTAGTAATATTTATTTTAAAAATATGTTTATATGTGTATACACATATTCACGGCAGACATTTTGGGAAGATAGAAAATGTTTTTAAAAAAGAAAAACATATACTCAAAATGTCATTTCCCTGAGATAATGACTATTAATTTTTGCTGTACTGACTTACATGCACATATATACATAAATCTTTAAATAAATACATTTAAAACCATAGACTCCCATCAAGCACATTATTTTGTACTATTCCTTTTATTTTTTTATTTTTTTATTTTTGTACTATTCCTTTTAATAAGCATAATTGACAACTTCATCCATATTATATGACTTTTTCTATAGCAGGGATCAACAAACTTTCTATAATGGGCCAGAGAGTAAATACTATATGATTTGTGGGCAATACTGTCCTAACTATTTAAACCTGAGAAACCAGCAATATACAATGCATACATGAATGTTTAAATGTGTATGGTTGTTCCAATGATACTTTATTTACAAAAACAGCAGTGGGTCAGATTTAGCCTGTGGGCTGTGGTTTTCTGATCCTTGATCTAACAGAATCATTTAAAAAAATGGCATCAAGTGGAGTTGATCACATGGCTATATTATTATTTACCTATAAGTATTGATTTAGTTTGTGTCTCTTCAGGAACACTAATGTGATGAAAATTCTTATAACTAAAAGTTGGTACACATGCACTAGATTCTCCTTAAGATAATTTCCTAGGAAAAGAATCTCTGGGTCATATGGAGAGTCTTTTCATAAAGTACGTGATATTTATTGCAAACTTATTGTCTACAGGGTTATAATCTCCATTCTCACCAGTGATATAAAGGAAGGCCTTTTTATTTATACCTTTGCTAATCAAGAATACTAGGGAGTTTTTTTTTTTAATCTTTGCCAGTTTGACAGACAAAAACAATAGCCACTTGTTTGAATTTGCAAGTTTTGATTTTTATTGATATGGATAGTATTTTCTGCTTTTTACCTGCTTAATATTTAACCTTAAATCAGTTATTTCCTTCAGGTCAACTGGATTTTATAAATGATAGAAACATGCAAATTTAGTTTTAGTACATTAAATGACTTATATCCATAGTTAGATCAACTCATAAAGTGTTTGATTAAACATGTAGGTGCTACCAAAGTAGTCCCTGGGAGTCGCTCTTTATACAGTGTAATGGTAAAATAAACTGCTTCTTTCCTAATCTTACTTCCTTTGACTCTTGCCCATAACATAAGAAAGTGTGTTTTTTTGGGAAGTTTTTGCTCTTCATTTCCCTCTCACTGGACCCTCCTGATGGGAAACACACTTTATCTGACTTACTAGAAGGCAAAATTTTTATATCACTTGGTCCTGGCTTCTCTGTGTGGTGGAATAAACATACTAAAGATTTTGGGCACTGTTATGGGTTGAAGTATATCTTCCCAAAAAATCTGTTGACGTCCAAACCCCCCAGTACCTGTGAACATGAACTTATTTGGGAATAGGGTCTGTACCGATGTAATCAAGTTAAAATGAAGTGGTTAGTGTGGGCTCTGATCCAGTACAACTGCTGTCCTTATAAGAAGTGAAAGACAGAGAGGGAGAGATAGGGAAAAGGTGCAGATGAAGGGGGAGACAGAGCTTGGAGTCATGCAGCCACAAGCCAAGGAACACCTGGGCTACCAGAGGGTGGAAGAGAGAAGGAGGCATCCTCCCTAAGAGACTTAGGAGGCAGCATGGCCCTGCCCACATACCTTGATTTCAGACTTTCAGCCTCCAAAACTATGAGAGTATGTTTTAAGCCACCCAATTTGTAGTACTTTGTTATGGCTACCCCAGGACACTTGCACAGGCATAGATGGCCATCAACTATTTTGGAACTACACAGTACAGAGGTTCTTCAAGTGGGGCTCTCATTAGAGAAAAGCTCTTGTTCTCTGATGGCTGATCTGCCAGTGGGTTACTTATCATAAGAAGGAAGGAGGAGGAAGCTTTCTGGGCTTTGAGTCAGACCTCTGCCTTAATACCTAGCTGAGCTATCATTACAGCTGACATTTTGATTTCCTACATCCTTTCTTCCAAAATCTCCACAGGAAGATGGGCCTGGAAGTCTCAAGAACAATGGGGGAGACTGGCATTTTGGTGACCAAAATACCACCTGGAGAGGCCTGGCTCTTTGCTTCGGGTGTGGTGGCTGGCGTCTGAGTGGGGACATAGATGACTTAGATCTGCAGTGAGTGTGGCTGGCTTCAGGGCCCCTGTGTCTGTTATTGATCCAAGAGGGTGGGTTGTGGTCACATCTGGTATCACAGATCTTTGATTGTTGGAAAGGGGGATTTTAAATTCCAGTTAAATTTTACCTTAAAATGGATGTTTTCTGCACTGTACAGATTTTTTTGGCCCTGGTGGAAGAAATGATTTATTTCCTTTTATCTCTATATTTTTTTCTAGTCAAGACTTTGAACTGCAAAGGCAGGTACATTTCAGTGGGTTTCACAGCACTTGTGCATGACGTTTGAACCTTTTATTTAGTCTTATCATAAATAGGCAGCACAAGGTGTGTTGCCCTATATCTATTCCTTCTTGTCTTATTTTGAGGTACTTTGAAGGATGAAGAAGGAGTTGTAGAAGGGTTAATCTTGTGAACTGATGAAGGATGGAAGTCCTTATCACACACCAGATAAGTAATCTTCTTGAGTTAAAAAAAATACACTGTGATTATTATGAAAAACTCAAAGGTTAGGATGAAATCTGAAAAACCTGTTTCTGGAGCACTGATTTTAGAAAAGCTTTACCAGAAAAGCTGGGAGGAATGCAATTGGTGTATGGAACATGTTTTCATCTTCATGTCAAAACACGAACAGTAGAAGAGAGGAAGTGAAATAAGTCATGCTGATTTTACGGGGGTGGGGGTGGGGGCTGGGAGGTGGGTGGGCAGGTGAAGGATTTTCTTCTTAGAAACATGAAAAGGTTGGTTGGTAGATAAAAAGGTGGTTGGTACAGATTGGTTTATGTAGGTGGGACTGGGAGGCTCTTTGCAATAAGGCTATTGGGTCAAGGGCTAGCAGAGAACATAGGAGAGAATTGGAGAGGTGTTGGCATGACGGAGGAGGCAAAGTCGAATCGGCTAGTGTTCATGACCCAGCTGTGATGGAGCAGGAGGGAGCAGGCCTAGAGTGCTCCCATCACCAGTTCCCAGAGACAGGCAGATGCCCAAGAGTGAGGCCAGTTCAGAGTAGCAGGCTTGGGGTGGGGACCATCAACTGCAGGGTACAGGAGACACAGAGGTACCATGTGGGTTTGAAGACTCCATCTCTTCCTTTTTTCTGGCATAAAGTACGGATGGCTATGCCTTGACCTCATGGAGCCAGAAGCCATCTTAGAGAAGAGGACCTGGGAAACCAAGCACTGATCTCAAGGGACTGTTTAAAGTTTTGCTTCAAACCAAGTTAATCTATTGACCTGAAGTGCAGTGTTTTTTTTCCCCCTTTGTTACCCATCAGATAGGGTGTCATGAATGATTCGATGATTCATCTGATTATATTTCTCAGTCTTAGACAAATAAAATACCATGTCTTCTTGCTCTTGCACATTTGAGTTCAGTATATAGGGTTTTTAATTATGCAAAAATAGGCTCATGGGGCATATACTATTTCTAGCAGACTCCGGGAAGAGGTGGGCCTTCTTCTTGCCCACTGGCCCCCAGACTGTACCCTAATGCTACAACGTCTACATACCTCCTCTTCATGATTGGACTCTTCTAGAATGCTCTTTACTTACTGGGGTACTCCAGAAATAGATGCAGAGGATGAGGAGCCAGGTACATAATTTTAGGTCACCCTCTCCTCCAAGTTGGCCCTTTCTCCAGCTTTGAAAAGTTGATCTGCCAATGAGGAGCCGGGATGAGACTCACTATTGTGATTGCTGTGTGTTTGAAGAGTTACCTTGAGACCTGGGCTGGCCATCAGTCTGGGGCTACTGATTCCTTGTATATTTATTTCTTCATTCAATAAATATGTGATGCTGAGGCTAAACAGCACTCTTACAACCAGGAAAGAAGAGTTGTTGCACATTTTCCCTTCGAGGAGCTTATAGTCTGAGAATTAAACAAGCAGCAAAAAAAGCAGAGGGGGGATGGTGAATTAAACCAGTATTTTTCACATCAAACTTGTTTCAGAAGTTGAATGTGGGAGAATAAGGCTTGGCAAAATATGAAAAATGAAATTATGTGTTTGGGTAGTCTCTATAGTAGACTGACATTTTCTGAATGTTTTTGGCAACCAGATATCCTGAAGGGTCAGAGAAAGAACACTGAGCAATAGTGACCTTGTCCAATTATGCCTGTCTCTGACTTAATAAAAGAATTTCTTACAGAACCAACTACTTTATACAGGAACAGCAAACTGAAGAAAGAGTAGAATGGAACATCAGAAACTTCTTCCTTGGTTTGGAAAAAAAAAAAAAAAGATTTTTTTTTTTTCTGTTGTTGGTTTGTGATGTCATCTTTGAATACCAGGGAAAAACCGTGTTTATACACATCAGGGAGAGGAAACCCAAGTATAGCCAATATTTATGCAGGAAATGAGCATAACATGTGCTACCCAAACTTGCCTCTGTCTTATTTCCCAGTCTTTTGCTGTTTTGCCACACTTGGCCACCCAGTGTCATCGACTTCTGAGGCCCACCCAGGGGATCTTGGTGTCAGCAAGAAAAGACACAATTGCAGTTAGGCGTAAACATGAAAATTTGTGTTAAATGTGTTAAATCACAGCTAATGGGATTCCAAGCATTTCTCTGTAATATGCAATGGCATTTATAGCAATATGCTTGTATAAACCACGCTACCCGGACTACTGGGCTTCCAACTTATAAATAAAAAATGAAATTCAACACGGAGATACTTAATATGAAGAAATATGGTAAGTGATAAAAATTATGTTCTCCAGAAAAGATGAGGATGCTTTGGTTTCTGGTCGTCTGAATTCAGTTCTCCAGCACAGTCTACAGAGCTAGGAAAAACATTAGCATCAGAGTCACTTCCTGACCTGGGCTAAACTCTGGTGGTGTCCCTTCTGCAGAGACTTTTTTTTTTTTTTTTTTTCCACAAGAGCAGTTAAGCATTGTTTACAGATGTTTTGTAATTGATCTATGATTGCTTCACTGTAATACTCCATCTGTAATACAAGACTCCCTCACTTTTATAAATAAAAAATTATAACCTATTAATGTACTTTCTAACGGTAAGGCCAGCTCAAGCATACTAATTATACATGTCATAATTTATTTAGCTTTAGGTTGACCCTACTTTTCAATTTGTCTCTGAGAAATCTGAATGTATGTTTGTAGTCCAGTGTGTTTATTATTATTATTCTTTTAAATTTTTAAAAAATTTTTATTTATTTATGATAGTCACAGAGAGATAGAGAGAGGCAGAGACACAGGCAGAGGGAGAAGCAGGCTCCATGCACCGGGAGCCTGACGTGGGATTCGATCCCGGGTCTCCAGGATCGCGCCCTGGGCCAAAGGCAGGCGCCAAACCGCTGCGCCACCCAGGGATCCCCCAGTGTGTTTATTAATAGCAGTCTCTGACACTCAGAAATGTCCTGTTTTGGGTGGTAAATTATAAAGTCAATTTAGTGTAGCACTGTGTCCCTGGCCCTATGCTAAGTATATGATAGGTATTGTCTCATTGAATCCTAAGCAAGCAAATAAACCTATATGATTTCTGCCACTGCCTTTAACAGATGTTTCAGACTCATCCTCATCCTGAGATCTGATAGGTGAAGGTCTCAGAGAAAGAGGAAGCACATTCTCTATTGCTTTTCTCCTTAGGATATCTGTCAATTTGTTGGCCATGAAAGGGAAAATAGGTAAGAAGTAGTAGTTCAGAATTTTAACATGCATATAATATACAGAAAAGTACATAAATCATAAGTATTTGGCTCAGTAAATTTTCACAAAGTAAATACTTCCATGTAACTACTGCCTCCATCAAGAAACAGCATTTCTAGCATCCTCTCAGGTGTCCATGTACCTTTTCGAGGGCATTACCCATCACAACAGTGATCACTGTCTTGACTTCTCTCATGTTAATTTTGCTTGTCTGTGAACTTTATATGAATGGAATCATAATATATATATATATATATAAAGAGTATTTATTTTTATTTATATATATATACACACACTCTTTGTGTCTGGCCTTTTTTCACTCAATTTTATTTTGTGAGATCCATCCATGTTCTGTGAAGTAGTAGTTTATTTTATTATTGCTGTATCTCATCGTATGAATGGGCCACATTTATTTGCTCATACCACTGTTTGAAGGATATCATTTAGGGTGTTTGACTATTTTGAATAGTGTTGATTACAAACACACTTTTGTTTAATATATGCCTAGTGTAGAACAGGGTAATAGAGTCTATGTCTGTCCACTGTTAGTAGATATTATCTGAGGTGGTGGTACCAGCATATATTCTTAACTCCCAATATGAGGTATATTCAGGAAAAATTTATGATTTAGCAAAACCATTAAATTAGGGAATTGTTATATGGTTTTCAGAAAGATTCTTTGTTTTATAAGCGAACACTTAAGAGTAAGCTTATTTCATATTTTTAAAGATGTATCCAAGTTTTCATCTAATTTCTGAGGTAAATTACTGGGAAGAGTAATATGTACAGCAATTTTCATTTTGTTGCTTCTGTGGGTAAAAACCCTCAAAGTGAGACATAGGATATAAAATCATATTATTTAGCTGTTAATCAAAATTGGAAATTCAAACTATGTGTATTATTATCCTGCACTAACTGCTTGAAGGTTGTGGGGAAGAAATAATTTCTTAGAGGACTAATTTTCCAGATATTCCAAGGTAAACTTTGGATTTAGTTACAAACAGAGCTTGTTCTTTGATTTCATCATGCATTTGAGAGTGAAAAATATTTCAATGTCAATTATATTTGTATTTATTTGATATTTACTGAGGTTGATGATTTTTAAAAAGAATTTGTTTCTTAATTTGGGAATTGCTTGTTAATATCTTTTGCCTAATTTTTATGAGTGTATATAGGGGAATGCATGGTGGCTCCCAAAATACATGTCCATATTTTAAGCCCTGGGGCCTATGAATGTGAACTTATTTGGAGAAAGAGTTGTTCTGTTTATTCCGGCCTATTGATCGTGATGCTCTTGACTAGAATGCTCTGAGGCTCCCACTTAGGCAGCATTACTAGTAGCAAGCCCCACAGACATTTCCCCCACTAGGGTTGTGGATAGACTAGCCCTTTTCATTATTATTATGATCACAGGATATACTCCAGCAAAAAGCCATCAGGGAACATTGAGGAACAAGATTTATTAGTCATAAGTCCTAAAAGGCATATGAGGACACAGGGATGACAGGGGAGAGACAAAGAAAGAGAGGGAGAAGTTGGGGCTTTGCCTTTTCTAGGATCCAAGGGTAGGGTGTCTGAAGTTTCAAAAGGCCACTTATTATTGGCTAATTTGAAGCCTAAGAGTGGGAATTAGGGTGTGGGAGAGTGGTAGCAGGGTCATTCAAGCCACATTATCTCAGTTGCCCTGGGTTTTCCGAAAAGAAAACTTCATGGGTGTGTGGGGCCTGGTTCTGTACCTGTTTCTTGTTTTTATTATTTTTTTTTTCCCCAGAAGCAGCTGCCAATCTGTTTGTTTAAAATGAATGTTTTTTTGTTTTTTTTTTTGTTTTAAGTGATTACCTTGATGATGAAACTCTTAAAATGTCAGGCATTTACGCCACATGGGTCTTTGCAGCTATAATTAAGGATCTCAAGATGAGATCGTTCTGGGTTAGTTGGGTGGGCCCTAAAACCAATGACAAGTATCCTGATAAGGGATATGAGTAGATCACACACACACACACACACACACACACACACAGAGGAGAAGGCCACCTGACGATGGAGGCAAAGACTGAAGTGGTAGCCCCAAACCAAGAGACTCCTAGGCCACAAGAAGGAAGCTAAGAGTGGAAAAGAAGGATTTTTCCTATAGCCTTTAAACGTCACTATTATAGCTTGATTTTAGAATTTTGGCCTCCAGGACTGTGAGAGAATATATTTCTGTTGTTTCAAGCCACTGATTTATAATTCCTTACAGCAGCTCTAGGAAACAAATAGTGTATTTACAAATTTTTTTTAAACTGGGCACAGTTTGTATATTATGGCTAGTAACCATTTTCCTATTATGCACATGACAAATAATTTCCCCTTAAGTTTTGATTTAAAAAATTCTGTTTATGGTTGTATTTCTCCATGGAGAAATTTTTTGTTTTGTTTTAAACTAATAGACTTTATTCTTTAGAGTAAATTTAGATTCATAGCAAAATAAAACAGAAAGTATAGAAAGTGCCCATACACTACCCTGTTTCTCACCACCCCACAAGCTACCATTCCATACCACATGGTATATATGGAAGAAACTACATGGGTACATCCCTATCACCCAAAGTCCATAGTTTACATTAGGGTTCACTTGTGCTATTGTATATTCTGTGTGTTTTGACAAATGTATAAAGCCGTGTATTCATCAATGCAGTTTCATACAGAGTATTTACACCATTCTAAAGATCCTGTGCGCTCTGCTTGTTCCTCCCTCCCTCCCAAGAAACTTTAATTTACTCATATTTCCCAATCCTTTTTGTTGGTATTTCTACTTTTGGAGATATCTTAAAAATGTTTACAATTATACCTTTAATAAATTAATAGTTTCACCTATGATATTTCAATCTGTGATTGTCTAGAATTTATCTGGACACATTTATTTGATATCCTGGAGAGAATACAACTTGCCACACGATGTTATATTTTCTACGTTGCATAGTATTTGTTACATGAAAATGGTACTTTTTTCTTCATATACTTGATATATACATCTGATGAAACTAACTCTGCTAAGGTAGCATTGCTTCTTGAGTTAAATTTCAGCATATACAGCCAAATCAAAGGTAACCATTGGATGGACAAAGACCACTGGAATAGTGAAGCACAAAACTCTGTCCACACGAGCAGTTCGCCTAGGATGGGGCAAGATTGATCTTAGTACTGATTCATTTGGGAAGTGAGAATGGCGGGTCCTGTCTGAGAAAGTAGATCATGTGAGCCCAGGCTATGCTTTGCTCCTGCATGTCCTATGTTCTGCCTACCCTAGGCCATCCTGGAACCAGAGTGAATGCACGATTGGGTTTTAAGCTACTTCAGTTTTTAGTATACCTATACTCATCATCCACCAAAATAGTCATCTATGTATTTACCTTCTTTTTTACTTGAAAGAATCTAAATTAATGTACTTTTATAATATGTTTGATTAACTTAGAGGAGCCTATTCATTACTCTTGGTTTTCTAATTTTGTCCATATACTTGTGAATTTTGGATCATGTTGTTAAGGTCCACACTCTACAGCCCTATACTCACAACTAAAACTTCCTGATTTTTATTTGGATTACCTTATATTTATAGTGTAATTGGAAGAGAATTAACATCCTTAGGATATTGAAACTTCCCATATGGGAAGACCCATACATGATACAAGTCTTCATGTCTAAATGGATTTTGAGTCCATGAGTAAAGATCTAATGTACTTTTTAAAATATTTTATTTATTTATTAGAGAGAAAGAGAAAGAAAAAGAGAGAGAGAGAGGATGCGTGGGGAGGAGCAGAGTGGGAGGGAAAAGGAGGGAGAAAGAATCTCAAGCAGACTGCACCGAGCATGGAGCCCATTGCAGGGCTCGATCCCATGACCCTGAGATCATGGACCTGAGCCTAAACCAAGAGTCCATTGCTCAACCGACTGAGCCACTCAGGCACCCTTAAAGTATTTTTTATTGTTGTTGTCGTTATAGGCCTTTAACACTATGCTTCAGTTTATTTAAAATATTTGTATTTAGAAGAAGATTTTTATCTATTGTATTTTAAAAATGGTAATTTCTAATGTATCCAGTATTGTCGATTTCGTTTTATTTGTTTTGTATTGATTCTATTGCAAAAAAATGATATTTTTGTTTCTTCCTTGAAAATCTTATACACCTTATTTCATTACATAGCTAATTCTATTAGATGGCCCTTCTGTAAATTATCTCATAAGGATAGAAATATGTCTAATGTTTCAGTGTTAGATAGACCATTAGAGCCAACTCTTAGAACCAAGGCATACTCTTTTCGGAGTTTCAGATGTTATTCTGTTATAATGGTTCCATATTTTTCTTTTCCTTTTGTCTTTTATCTCATACTTTTACAATGCAGGATGCTTTTCAGTAGAAAGTTTGGTTTAGTTGTCCTTACTGTAGAGGTCGAATGTCTTTCTCAGATTTTCAGGTGGGGTAGAGACTGTTTCATATAGGACCCGAGTTTTAGAAGCCTTTCATTTAGAGTTTTGGTGCAACTCTACTGTGTTAGGGTCTTTTTTACCCTACTATTTTGGATAATTATGTTAAATACAAAACAGAAAATACTATTCTCAGTACTGCTCCGAGGTCCTATGTATCCTTGCCGATGCATAGTGTTTGCTCTGCTTGCTGCCAGCACTGATTGTGGCTGGAAGTAGATATTGGCCTCGTAGGGTAGTTCCCAGGGATCCTAGTGCCACCTGCCTGTTCTCTGCTAGAGAGGGGAGGTCTCCTGTGAATCTCTTCATGTGCATATCTCAATCTGGGCAGCAGTGATGTGAGAGGTGCAGGGCCTCTCTGTCAAGTAGACTATTCGTTTACTATGCAATGTGTTTGAGCCTCAATATATATTTCACAATCCGGATCTAACTCTTTTATAATTAATGCTGATTCCTTTTGGATTCTGTTTTTAGGATGATGATCAATCACAGCTTTTCTGAGAGTTGTCGGTGTGTGCCTTTCTTGTACTTAATGAGAGGGTGGGTGTGATTTTGAGAGGGACTGCTCGCCATTCATCATTTTGAACTTGTCTAATGTATGGTTACTCTCAAAGATGCCTGTTTATATTTAACTTACCCTGGTCAAATCTCATAAGGTTAAGCTTGGTCAAAACATGTTGGTTGTGTTTCAAAATCTTGTACTCTGATCTCTTTGAAAAGTTCGCAGAGTCATGCTGAGTCACTCAAGAGAGGTCTTCTGGAGTTTGTTAATTACGAGCAGTTTAAATCAAATCTCTTATGGGAATAAAACCCAGGTATAAAGAATAGGGGAACAATGGTTGAAGAAAGGGATAATTCAAAAGAGTCTCCTAGCTACCAAGCTATTTGTCTTCTTTATTAAATGTATCACACTTATGATTAAATTATTACATAATTAATATCTTCCTACTCTTTTTAATGCAAATTTGATGAGGATGAGGACTATGTCACTTTCACTGCTGTATTTCCAACATTTAACATAGAACCTTGCACATAAGCGAGTGCTTAAAAGTATGTATCAAATAAATGAATAAGGGTTACTATTGTCCCAACCTACGCCCACTCCACACCCAAGAAAGCATTCTTGCCTTAAAAAAAAAAAAAAAAAATGGTAGTGTTTAGTAGAAACTAGTTCTTTTGAAAAATTCTAACCAGATGAAGGAAAAATGGCAATAAATACTGTATGTATCAAAAAACTCTACTTTTTTTGTACTTGAACTTTGGGCTGGGAAATGCTAAGATAGAGATGACCAAGGAAAATGACCATGATTAACTTTATATTTCATTAAAAAAGTAAAACATCAAAATAATACAGCAATAGAAAATAACTGTCCTTAAAAGTGTTTGTGCTAGTTTAAAAAACTAAAATATAACATAAAACAATAGTATTAACCACTCATGTCTGTTTGCACATCTTTTGGATATATAGATTTTTGGACAATGATTGTCAGAAACATAAAGCAATTGTATGCTCTTTTCAAACATTCTCAAATTATGGTCTAATGTCTTAAATCATAAGAAGTACCTCTAGTCACCAAAGTGTCTCCATTTGGCTTGATGTATGTTTAGTCTATTTCTTCTTGGCAAAAATATTTTAGTGTAAGTGTCCTAGCATAAGGATGACAAAATGTTTTCTTTCCTACCCATTTGTGTGGTCTTCTTTAACAAAATATATATTTGTGTGTGTGTGCAGTTTATTTGACATTAAGAATAATTGAAAAGTAGTTGAGTACTAAGTGAGAAAAAGCAAGAGAGCACGTCTATCACCAATGTTCCAGCTATTTAATTAGTTTGCCTTATTTCATTAGAAAAAAATGAAAATCATGCAATAATAAGATAATTATAATTTTTAAAAATAGTTGTATTTGTAATGCCTAACCACTTTTCCTCTCACCATTTAATAATACATAGGTGTGGATTTGTTTCTACTTTTTTCTTCTTTGAAGCTTTGGACGGAAATTCTTCATTGCATTACATTATTCTTACAATAATAATACAATATTATATAGTATACTACATAATATACAATAAAATTAATCTTAATGCAGAAAGTATTATTGAATTTGTCTTAAGCCCTCAAAAATGTTGCTAAAGTGTTCTAAATATCTTATAACATAAATGATAAGATACATTCACATGGCATAATTATATGTCCCACAAATCATAGTGTGGCAAGCTACTGTAATGGACACTTGAGATTTGCTATAAAAATAAAGAGGAGAATGTTGCAGTGGGCTAGAAGAGCATGACTAACTGTTTAATCCTGATATGGATCCTGAGAAGAAGAAGTTTAATAAAATAAATGAATGGTGCAGGTCACTTCCTCTTAGGAAAATAGTATGAGGAAAGACTTAGTTGAGAGTGGGCACTGGGAAGAGAGTTTGTGTGTGATGAGGTTGGCCATGAAGGTTGGTGTTAATTTCAGGAGAGTCTTGAGAACCTGATTCATGAGTCTGGATTCCACATTTTAGACAATTAGGATGAAAGTTTTGAAAAGGGGAATGAAATGTTGACATTTATTCAAATTCAGAAACAACATATAGGATCAATTGGAATATGGGGGGATTAAAGACAGAAACACTGTCTGGTTCAGGAAATGCCGATATTAGGATAATGGATGTGGCTTTCTTTTCCTGCATACCTTGTGTTCTTAGATGTCTTCAAATTTTTTGCCTGAACCAACGAGGAGAATGAAAGTGCTGAAGAGGCTAAAATGGAAGACTCTTTTCTATGGATGATGGATTTGGTCTTGAATTTGTTGATTTGGAGGCAAATTTTGGTTGAGCACATACAAATGTCCCTGAGGTAGATGGAGCTCCAAGGAGAAAACACCTAAGAAAACAGAATGGAGATGCCTGTCTGAATCATCAGCATAGGAGTAATGATTAAAATAGTGAGAGAGGGGCACCTGGGTGGCTCAGTGGTTGAGCATCTGCCTTTGGCTCAAGTGGTGACCCCAGGGTCCTGGAATCGAGTCCTGCATCAGGCTCCGCACAGGAAGCCTGCTTCTCCCTCTGCCTATGTCTCTGCCTCTCCCTCTGTGTCTCTCATGAATAAATAAATAAAGTCTTTAAAAAAATAATGAGAGGTGATAACATGTAATGATGCTTTAGATAAAGGGTTAAAGGCAGCTTTGGACAATTTCCCCAGTTGGTGACCAGGAGAAGAATGAAAAAGTAAAAATGAGCAATGGGACTCAGGAAAACAAAACAAAACAAAACACAGTGTCAGTCAAGTCCAGTCTCAGAACAAAATGGGTGCTCACTGTCCGATTATACTTGAAGGTCACGTCTGAGGATTGTGAAAAAATTCACCCAGAGGAGCCTTTTGTGGGGGTGGGGCACATGTAGGATGTAGGTGGGAGCATGTGAAGAGAAGTAACATAGGATTTCAGGGCACTAGGGTGTAGACTAGAGTTGTTGAACAAGTCCATGATTGTATGTTGCTAGTTTAAGAAATTATGGCAGGGAAAATAATGGAAGCACAGCTGTAATTAGGGAAAGCAGAAGAGTCAAGAAAGACCTTTCCAGAACAGGTAAATGTGTTAAATATGCAAAATAGAGATATTTCATTGGGGAAAAGAAGCTTTTAAAAGTGGCAGGAGTGAAAGAATGTGTGAGCTGCAAGAAGACAGGAGAAAGGTATAGAGTGCTTCACCCCTAAATGGATCACATTTTATTTTTTAAGACATTGAGAACAGGGTCTCAGGGAAGGTAGAAGAGGGAACAAAAGGCAGATAGCTTTGTTTTTTGCAGGGAAATAAGGGCAGGAATTTGCTGAATGGAGGAGTAAAAGGAATAGAAATATTTATATAGTAGAGTCATATATCAGTCCCATATTTAATTTATGCGAATATTACCAAGTATTCTTTGGAGAAAAAAGCAAGGTAACAAGTGCCTTCAGTTTCATAAGGATAAAATTATTGAATCTGTTCTTCATGTCTAAAATGATTTTTTTGAAGTTTTTTTGTTGGCCATGAGATGAAAATATTAAGTGTATCTTGCATGGTAAACACTGTGATATGCACCCAGATCTTCCGGGGTTGGAGGATCTGTTTCCCCAGCTGCTGGGAATATTGCCAGACAAGACTCTTTAGCTGTCTTTCCACTTTGGAAATTGCTTTGGCTGAGGAAATATGCCTCACCCAAGGTCGTGTCCCCTTCTGGATGGCCCACAACCAGTGACTGATCAATATAGGAGACCTGATCCCATTTCCCCAGCAGGGATCCAATCTGAAGGTCCAACCAAGCTCTAGAGCCTCCTTTAACATTTGCTAAGTTCTTCACTGGGATGTATCAGCTCTTGCTTTTCTTTCTTCTCCTTTTAACAAGTGTTCAAGAACATTCCCTAAACATCCTACATGCTAATCTATGTTTTGAGGTCTGCTGCTCAGAAAAACAAACCTTCAACAGTGGAGAGACTTATTTGCCCAGTGGCTGGAAAGGCTGCTAGAAGATAGCCATCAGATGTTAGTCTCTTTTAGGATTTATCTCAGTTGAAGAATACTTTGTCTACCAAATCATGTCTTCCTCCAGAAATGGTCCACATTCAATGACTAAATAATGTGGCGGTATAAAGGGCTTGTCATTCTCACTCCAACTGGGGACAATTCTGATAGGCCAACTGGATTCAAAGCTTGCTATGGCATCTGCTGAGGCCTTAGTTGGGACTGAATTACTGTTCAGTTTTTCCCCAGCCCAATTTTCCTTCCTTCCTTTACCTTCTATAAGGGCACTACTACTTCTACTACTACTACTACTACTACTACTACTACTACTACTACTACTGCCGCTGCTACTACTACTACTGCTACTTCTACTACTACTACTACTACTACTACTACTACTACTACTACTACTTCTTCTTCTTCTTCTTCTTCTTCTTCTTCTTCTTTTAAGATTTTATTTATTTATTAAAGTGAGAGAAAGAGAGAGATCACAAGCGGGGGGAGGAGCAGAGGGAGAATCAGACTCCCTGCTGAGCAGGGGCCTCAATGCAGGGCTTGATGCAGGGCCCAATGTGGGGCTTGATCCCAGGACCCTCGGATTATGACCTGAGCCAAAGGCAGATGCTTAACTGACAGAGCCACCCAAATGCCCTTATAAGGGCACTCATTACTCAACTCCATCTGAGAATCCACTTCCTGTGACCCCTAACTTCTTCCATCTTGCTAACCCAGGTTTTCTTTTTTAACACTTTTTTTAACCTTAGCAAAGTACTTTAATAAAGTTCCATTTTGTTATCTCACTCTTCTAAAATTAAATAAGTGGTAAATGCATTTTATCTCATTTAATGAAAATATTTTCCATCAGTGCCCATAGTTTAAATTTTTAAGGCTCACTGATAATGCCACCTGGATTATAATGTTTATGTGTCATCTTCTGTTTTATTGATTTCAATTATTTTAAATTTTATTTGAGATTCTTTTATTAAACTAAATTTCTAATTGTTTGACAACTCTATACAATATCAATCAATACCTATGACTATTTAGCCACAGTATGTAGAAGATGATTTCTGGTACTCTTTTACTGAATATTGAACAAGTGGTCTTATCATACTGATAACTTCAGTTGAAAATGACAGAACCTGCTGGTTGTTCTCTAATAACCATTTCTTATGATTTAGTTTAATCTCTTTTTTCTTTTCTTTTCTTCTTTTCTTTTCTTTTCTTTTCTTTTCTTTTCTTTTCTTTTCTTTTCTTTTCTTTCTTTATTTCTTTTCTTTTCTTTTGCAAGCATAAGGCTGTCTTGTTAAATACTATCTTCCCTTGCAACTAGGTGTGGCCCATGTGACTAAATTCTGCGCATTTGCAATATTAATGGGAATGACGTGTGCCACTTCCAGAGAAGGACAACTGTCTTCTGATGGATGTGAACACAAGGGCAAGAGCTAGATGGAGGAGAGAACTTGAACCATGTTAAGGATGGCAGAATGGCAAGACAGATGGAGCCTGGTTTCCAACATGGGCCAACACCTTAGCCAAGACTTTAACATGAGACAGAAACATGTATCTTATTTAAGCCATTATTATTTTGGGTCTTTCCATTATAGCAGCCAAATCAATTCCTTAACTAATCCTCTAGGAATATGCATATCTTAGGGTGCTTCCTAATGTTATATTCATGTCATCAGTTAGTAGTAGTTGCTTGCCAATAGACTGGGAAATGTATGAATTCTGCTAAAGCCATGCTTATTAATCTGGCCTTTTTGTGTCTGTATGGATAATTGGTGGTGCGCAGAGTTCAAGAACTCTTAGGATCAACATGACACGTCTTCTCCAAGTATTGGCTTTATGCAAAGTTTAATAAAATATTAAGCTTCAGAAATTACCCAAAGATAATTAAATTAAATCATTAAAAAATTTATACAGATATATATTAATGTTTAATGCAAAGGTACCATGATATTGTAGGAGAAACACAAGACTTAAAGACATTTAATGCTGGAGATGAGCTCTTTTTGCTGTGTCCCCTGCCTACTAGTAGGCTCATGTTCCCAGTCCATTTGCTTTTATGGCATTTCTGGGGAAATTTTTGGGAAGCACTTTTCTATGGAGATGTTCTGTCTCAATGTCAGGAGCTCTCAGGCTGTATCAAAATAATGTTTTCCTTATTTATATTAGCATTTAATTTGTTGCATGGAGGTCAAGACACCATTTATTAAATTGATGCCTTGGCGTTTTAGAAATAACGTATTTTAAAGTTTTAGAACTAAGTTTTGTCATTTTTCTTGACTTTATTCTTTGAGTTTTTTTAAGATATTCTCATTACCATTTTCAACAGAGGTCTTATTTATTCCAGCTCAGTAGTTATACATGGCTGAGTCTGGCTCAGACCACGGAGGCCAATTTATTGTTTTTGGCTGTCCTTTTCCAACTTTGTTATTCAAACCCTTGGGTGGCTGCATGCTCATTTTTGAGTGTCTGATAGAGTTTCAGAGATTCCAAGCACATAAAACAGAATGTTAGAATGCTTCTTGGGTTCTGTTCAGTGATAGAAATTTTGGTATGAAGTTCAAAATTACAAATATAAATGGATTTTATTCCTGATGGCAATTAAACTTTAGCCTCATTTCAACCTCCAGAATATTAAACCTAAGAGCTAACAGTGGGGACAAAGTTCAGATAGAGAGTTGGATGTGTTTAATATAGTTTGAAGAGGGACATTTTAGGGGAGCTTTGGAATGTTGAGTGGAGCTAATGAAGATACATAGTAGCTGGCATTTATGAAACCCAAGTAAAACACCTTCTATCTACATCCTTATGAAATGGATGTGTTTGAAAGGGGTGCAAAAAGGGTTAGCGAACATGTTAGCATCATACTAATTATCAACAAACGATAATTTGTATGGATAATGTAAGGATAATGAGCCTTCTCCTTATCAGGCTCACTGTTGAAATTAAAATTATTGGATAACAGGTGGCAATGATCTTATATTTGGGGTTTCAGCTCAACCTCAGAGTGCTAACCTTATGCTGAGCAGCATGAGGAGTATAAAGAACAAGGGACAAACAAACAAATGGGCGAAATGGCACATGAAACAAAGAACAATGCAAAGCCACCAGTGATTAACTGCCAAAATGCTGTGGAAGTTGCACTTGGAGCATGTTGGGCAATTGATCATGATACTTGGCAAAGTCCACTGCAGCTGAAGAAAGCCTGAAAAAAAAAAAAAACCTGAGGTGTTGTAAAGGGGACTCTTTACACAACCACAGTTATGTTTCAGCAACTCGGTAACAAAAGCTGTCACTTGGCAAGAGGATGGAGTGGAGAAATGAGCAGTGGTGAGGGGCCTGATACTTGTGCCTGCTCTGTGTGGAGAAATGCCAGCAAGTCACTGGTCTGCTCTGGGTCTTGTTCTTGTCACTCCAAGATGTTCCTCCTTGATTCAGTGAGGGTACATAGTCTGCCACCGTAGAACCCAGTTTGGCCTATTTAAGTAGAAGAGGAATTTATTGGAAAGCTGGGAGGTTGTTTACAGAATTGAGGAGAATACTGAAAGAACCAGATTAACTTTGGGAGTTTAGGATGTAGAATAGGAAGAATGTCAGCCCTGGGATGAATCCAGTATTCGTGCCCTTTGCTCTAAGATCAACTTTCAGGGAGACAGAATCTGATATGCCTAGTTTGGGTCCCATGGGGATAGACAAGAGATTTATCCCAGAACTTTATCCAGTGGAAAAGGTATAAAAGGGGAAAATTATACTATCTTTTGCTGCCTTCCAGTTAATGCATAGCACCATTCTGACTTCGAGTGTTGGTTGTTACATTATATTGAGAAAGTTAATTAAAATGTTTTGAACCTCAGCTTCCTCATCTGTAATGACAGTGTCTAACTCAAAGCATTGGTTGAAAGTATACATTGAGGTATGTTAAATCTTAGGCTATTGAATGGAACATAGTAAACACTCAATGAATATTATTTTCTTTCTCTTAGTCTTTGGAAGATGGTCCAGTGTATGATTTAGGATGTGTCACATATTTACAAGTATATTCTGAAACCATAAAAATCCTAGAAGAGAGCACAAGCAGTAATTTCTCTGACATTGTCTGTAGCAACATTTTCCAGACAAGTCTCCCAAGGCAAAGGAAATAAAAGCAAAAATAAACCATTGGGACTATATCAAAATAAAAAGCTTCTGTACAACAAAGGAAACAATAAAACTAAAAGACAACCTACTGAATGGGAGAAGATGACAGCAGATGACATATTTAATAAAGGATTAGTAACGAGAATAAAGAAGTGATAATAATCCAACACCAAAAATCCAAATAATCTGATTAGAAAATGGGAAGAAGATATGAACAGACATTTCTCCAAAGAAGAGAAACACATGGCCAACAGACAAGAAAAGATCCACAATATCATTCATCATCAGGGAAATGCAAATCAAAACTATAATGAGATTTCATCTTACACTTATCAGAATAGCTAAAATAAAATTAAAAAAAAGAACAAGAAACAACAGTGTGGTGAGGATGTGGAGAAAAAGGAACACTCTTGCATTGTTGGTAGGAATGCAAACTGGTGCAGCCACTGTGGGAAACCATATAGAGTTTTTTCAAAAAATTAAAAAGAGAACTAGTCTACAATCCAGTTATTGTATTACTGGATATTTACCCAAAGAATACAAAAACACTAGTTAAAAGAATATAACCATCCCTGTTTATTGCAGCATTGGTTTTTTTTTTAGCATTGTTTATAACAGCCAAATTATAGAGGCAGCCCAAATGTCCATTAAGAGATGAAAGGACAAAGAAGATATGGTATATATATATATATAATATATGATATGTAACGGAATATTAGTCAGTCATGAAAAGAATGAAATCTTGCCATTTGCAACAACATGATGGAGCTAGAGAGTATTAAACTAAGTAAAATAAGTAGGAGAAAGACAAATACCATATGATTTTACTCATATGTAGAGGTTAAGGAAAAAAAGAACAAGTGAACAAAGGGAGGGGGAAAAAAGACAAACCAAAAAACAGACTCTTAAGTATAGAGAACAGAGGGTGACCAGAGGGAAGGTGAGGGGATTAAGAGGACATTTACAGTGATGCGCACTGAGTAATGTATAGTTGTTGAGTTACTACCTTGCACAACTGAAACTGATATGCCACTATGTGTTAATTGTATTAGAATTAAAATAAAAAACTTAATAAAAAATTGAACTACATCACATATCCAGAAAAGTTTACATATTATAGGTAAATGGCTTGATGAATTTTCAAAGTGAACACACCCATGCAACAGTAGTTGCATGGACCAAGAAAGAGACTATCTCTCTTGGCCAAGAAGCATCCCTTTGTGCTCCGTCCAGTCGATAACCACATTTCACAAAAGGGTAAAATTTCTGACTTTTACCACTAAAGATTCGTTTTGTCTATTTCTGAATTTTGTCTAAACAGAATCCTATATTATGTATTTCTTTGTCTCTGGTTTCTTTTGCTCAATATTTGTGAGAATCTTTCATGTTGTTGTGAATAGCAGTGGCTTGTTTATTCCTGTTGCTGTTTGGCATTCCATAGTGTGCTTATATTAATATTTACTTATCTATTCTACTGTTGATGGACGGTAAAGTCTTAACATGTACTTTTCTATCCCACTGTTGGCGGACATCAGGGTTATTTCTGATTTGGGCTATTATAGACAGAGATACTGTGAGCATTCTTGTACCAGTCCAGCAATCTTGGATAATTATGAGAAATTAGAAGTTTGAGGATATGGTAGTAAAAGAAACCACTGCATATTAGTTCCCTAGGGCTGCTGTAACAAAACCACATACTGGGTAGCTTCAACAATTGAAATGTATTGCCTCACTATTCAGGAAACTTGAGATCTGAGATGAAGGAGTTGGCAGGGTTCTTTCCTTCTGAGAGCTCTAAGGAGAAGACTATGTCCTATGTCTCTTTTGTAGTGTCTGATGATTTACTTGCAATCTTTGGCACTCCTCGTAGATACATCTCCCCAGTCTCCATCTTCACTTGCATCATTATATGGCATTTTCCTTTGTGTGTGTCTTTGTGTCTGAATTCCTCCTCTTTAAAAATTTGTCTTTATTGAAATTCAATTTGCTAATATATAGTATAACATCCAGTGCTCATCCCATCATGTGCCCATCTCAGTTCCCATCACCAGTTACCCCAACACCTCCCCCCGCCTACTTCCCTTTATGCAACCTTTTGTTCATTTCCCAGAGTTAGGGGTCTCTCATGGTTTGTCTCCAATTTTTCCCACTCGGTTCCCTTCCTTTCCCTTATAATCCCTTTCACTATTTCCTATATTCCCCATATGAGTGAAACCATATGATGATTATCCTTCTCCGATTGACTTATTTTACTCAGCATAATACTCTCCAGTTCCATCCACATTGAAGCAAATGCTTCTGATGGCTGAGTAATATTCCATTGTATATATAGACCACATCTTCTTTATCCATTCATTTGTCGAAGAACATGGTGGCTCCTTCCACAGTTTGGCTATTGTGGACATTGCTGCTATGAACATTGGGGTGCAGGTGTCCTGGCGTTTCACTACATCTGTATCTTTGGGGTAAATACCTAGTAGTGAGAGTGCTGGATTGTAGGGTAGCTCTATTTTTAACTTTTTGAGGAGCCTCCACACTGTTTTTCAGAGTGGCTGCACCAGTTTGCATTCCCAACAACAGTGCAAGAGGGTTCCCCTTCTCCACATCCTCTCCAACATTTGTGGTTTCCTGCCTTGTTAATTTTTGCCACTTTCACTGGTGTGAGGTGGTGTCTCATTGTGGTTTTGATTTGTATTTCCCTGATATGGCAAGTTGGGAAAATTGGACAGCCATGTGCCAAAGAATGAAACTGGACCATTCTCTTATGCAATACACAAAGATAAACTCAAAATGGTTGAAAGATCTAAATGTGAGACAAGAATCCATCAAAATCCTAGAGGAGAACACAGGCAACAACCTTTTTGAACTTGGCCACAGTAGCTTCTTGCAAGATACATCCATAAAGGCAAAGGAAACCAAAGCAAAAATGAACTATTGGGATTTAATCAGGATAAAAAACTTCTGCACAGCAAAAGAAGCAGTCAACAAAACTAAAAGACAACCTACAGAATAGGATAAGATATTTGCAAATGACATATCAGATAAAGAGCTAGGATCCAAGATCTATAAAGAACTTATTAAACTCAACACCTGAGAAACAACAACCACAAAAAAGCGATCATGAAATGGGCAGAAGACATGAACAGAAATTTCATCAAAGAAGACATGCACATAGCCAACAAGCACATAAGAAAATGTTCCGCATCATTTGCCATCATGAATTTCTCCTTTTTATAAGGTTGCCAATCATGTTGGATAGAGCCTACTCTAATGACTTCATCATCTTAAGCTGATAATCTGCAAAGACCCTATTTCCTGAAATAGAATCATCATAGGGTACTTGGGGTTAGAACTTCCAACATTTTTTTTTTTTTTTGAGACACAATTCAACCTGTTACCTAGAGCACAGGGCTGTATCAGAGCACATTGTTGTTGAGAAGGATAGAAATTTCGAGTGGGAATTAGAGATTTTGTTTTCATTTATGAGACTTTATTTTCATTTTATCACATATATTGTCATATTTCACCAACATATGTGAATGTATGGGTATGCAAAAGTTGAACATAAGTATAAGACTATCTGGTCAATGCTTATTTTTGTTTTCTAGAGAGTAATAATTTCTATTTTAATTTCTTTTCCTTCCAGAATTGCCTGCAACTATTTGTATGCTAGATTCTGTCCAAAGATGTTCTGAATTTCATTATTATTTCTAAATAAGGGTTTTCTCATCTGTGATCAGTTACTAGGTCCTTCCATCTTCCCTTCCTTGTCAATATTTTCTTCTCAATAATGGGAAATTGGCTTCCTGAATCTATATGTTTGAACCCCTGGAACTGAGCATATTCTCTATGCCAGCAGCTCCTGCCCCTTCCACACTCCTAAAGTCTAGCTACTTAATTATGGAGTTAATCTTGGGAAATTCCTAGGAAAAGGAATTTGAAAGTGTTTCAGGTCAGCAGCTCACCAAGACTGGTTCCATTTTGACGTTGGCCTGTGGCTCTTATGCAGCTCTGCAGGCACATATCTTTTTTCCTTTGTGTATAGTGCCTAGACCTTTCAGTCTTATGCTTCGATCTCTGAATATCCTTAATTTTCACATTATATGGAGTCTTCTATGAGATTCAGCAGAATTAGAGGACTTTGGAAGAATAATAGGTGTTTGCTCGCTGGGGCTAGACTACCAAAACTTTCACACACATATATTTTTCTCTCAAGTATCTTTTGGTACCTCCTTTGTGCGTGAGCTTCATTCAACTCCCTTGGCCTTGTTCTTACAATATACCTGTATGTTTTATTATTGCTTCCAGTTCTGTCTTAACCTGAGTGCTCTCAGCACTCTCCATCTTTCCTTTTCTTTTGATTTAATCACTCCAGCTCTGGGCCCAGCAGTGATCAGCACTCATAACATTACATATGTATGCTTAGAATCTAGGGCTTCTAATTGATCCAAGAGAAAATATTAAGGCAGCATATTCATTATAACAAGGTCTTAGTTTATTAAAAAAAAATCATACATTTGAAGTAAATTGACCACTTTTTGTGAAGGAATGTTTAAATATAGCAACAGGAAAGTGGATGCATATTAAAAAATTGGGTGCCAATAGTTGGTTCTGAAGCTCATTAAAACAAATGAAAGATTTGGAATATTTTCTTGCATGTGGGTTTTTTTTTTTTTTTTTGGCAGAATTTACACATCCACATTGCAAGTTTAATGATTCTATGCTTGTGATTAAAACTCAAGTAATATTTTTTTTTCCTTTGAAGAACATAAAAAAATGCATGTGGCATCCATAATATTCAGTACTTCTCCGTCATATGGTAGAGTTTCTGGGTGCTTAAAAATATTAGCTCCTTTGCATAATACCACTTGGGAATAATTTCCATCTTATGGCTCCCATTATTATCAGTGAGGAAATAAAAATAGAAGGATTGTGTCAGGTCAGTGGAGGGATCTCAATAAAAATTCAATCACTCATGTAACCCAAACTCAAGGTTAGAACCCCAGGTGGGAAATTGGGAAGACTTCATTGGATTATCTACCATATGGGTTCATGGAATCAGAATCATAGCACCTTGCCTCCCTCCCTTTCTTACTATCATGGACGTTCCATGGGTGGAATTAATTTATAGGAATCCTTATGCAATTCTACTTAATCTATACAGAATTAAAAACACAAATCTTGTTCCCAACGGGTAATACAGAATACATCGTTGCTGAGCCTCTCGTTTGTTCCTTGCTTTCCTGAACAAACTAATTTATTAATTCATTAGTGTGTTTCCCCTATTCCAACACCCCACCTCCTGTAAAAAGGAATCCAAATGCAGGGGAAACACACAGTAGGTTCCTAAATTTTACAGAAGCAAAATCAAATTTAAATTCCTCACAGGAAACCCTACACTTCTTTGATCAATGAGCCTCTCTCCATTCTGGCAATCCTCAGTTGGCTTAGGAGCTTGCCAGGTTGGCTCTGGGCATCAAAGGATGACCCTGGTTGTCTGTTTCCTGAAGGTGGAGTGTTTACTCTTGGTTTTGCTCAGTTGCCTGGCCAATCAAATAGGATTCTATTTGAAATAACATTTTTTTTCAACCTTGGCCTCTGAAGCCTTCCAGAATATTGGAAACCTGCTAAAGCATAAACATATGTCATGTAGAGAGAAGGATAGTCAAAGAAATCAGGATAGCAAAGTCAAAGATGCAAATTAAAACCCAAGAAGAATCAATTAAAAAGGCACCAAAGGTCTGTTTAAATGATTAAATGAGACAGAAGTGCATCTTGAGATGAATAAATTACAGGAATGTGTGAGAAAAGAAATGAAAGCATAAGAGACTCATGAGGGGGAGGATAACTGAATAGATGTGAGAGAAGAGATTTAATACAGAGGTGAAGTGTACACGGTCTCAGGTTTTGATTATTAGATTGATTAAGTATGCAAAAATGTCACCATAGCCTCTGGGTAATTATACAAAACATGACAAAAATGGTGATCTCCCTCTGCTAGAAGAATAACAAGAGGAAAGCTATTGCATCCCTCATGGTGCTAGTGAGCACGTGTCTCCTGACCCCCCACTGCTCCTCTTTGTACCAAATGCAGCGTGTCTTCAAGCCTAATCATGACCAACTGTGCCTTTCGGTCTCCTTCCTCCCTACTGCCTGGCTAGAGAGATCTGGGTTAGGCTGCTCTGTAATAATCTGTCATTGTATATGCCTCCCTAAGTGCTTTCATGTACATCATGTAATCCTTAAAACCAGGCGAGAGTGGCAAGCACGATTATAATTCCAGCTTTCTAGGGACAGGAACCAGAAAACAGAGAAACGTGGGTATCCCAAGCTCACACAGGATCAGGATCTGGCAAGTGCAATTGGGTTGTGCAGTGCACAGGATTACAGGCCATCAAGACAAATGGGGGCTGAACTGCCTGCCCTGTCCACTTCACCACACTGAGCAGCTTGGCATGGGGATCATCTGTGTGGGGTAGGGGCGTTGTTCTCTGGTTTACAAGGGAATGACTTAAAGGCCAGTGGTGGCCCTGAGCTGAACTTGGGTCTGTTGATGCTCTCCTTCTCTGTCTTGGTCCTGCCCTAAGATAGTTCTCTTCCTTCCCTAATCCTATCCAAGTCAGGGTCCTTTCTTCATCCTCGACCCACCAGCCTGAAATCACAGTGACCCTCCAGCAATGCAGGGGTTGGGGCACCGACCCACTTACACAGTCAAAAAACCACATACAACTTTTGACTCTCCTGAAACTTGATTACTTAATAACCTGCTGTTGACCAGAAGCCTTACTGAAAACAAACAACACATATTTTGTATGTTACATGTATTCTATACTGTTTTCTTACAACAAAGTAAGTTATAGAAAAGAAAATGTTATTAAGAAAATTATGAGAAAGAGAAAATGCATTCACTCTACTGTACTGCATTTACTGAAAAGAAATCTGTGAATAAGTGGGCCCACGTGATTCACACCCTTGCTCAAGTGTCAATGGCCTACTGTGTTCAGTTATCTTTCAATGATTTTCCATTTTGCTTCACACAACAGTCCCTTCAATTTTTATTGTTCTTTACTGTTTCTTACGGCTTTCCATATATTGCCTCTAAAACAACATTCTGTACAAATGATTATTCCCACATGAGAGAAAGTCACCCCAGAGAGAATGTCACAAGGGCACAGTGCTCCCAGGAAGAAAAGCCTGGATTGGAACCCAGGAGGGTTGCCTGGTTCTGGGCTCCGTGCACTGCACTACGCTGCCCCAAGCCCGCCTCCTCCCCTACTCTATCTTACTCCCTCCTGGCTTCTCTATGAGTAACTATAACCATTTTTACCTCTTCCATGAATCTCTTTATGGATTAATCAGAGGTGGGCCAAAAATACCTGGTATCTTCCCTGTTGAGTCTTGGCCCAAGGCAAATAAGACTAAGATGTTGGCCTTGGCTCAGTTCTTTTGTTAAAATTCCCATTTGAAGCAGGTTTTCCCTGGGATCTGTCACTCTACCTCTCCATTCCTCACAAAACCTCTAAAGGGGCCAGTTGATCTCATCTCCATGTTTTTCCTCACCAGACTCTGAACCAATTCTGAAATTGTCTCTGGGGTTCAGGAGAGAGAAATAAGTTTTATTTCCGGATATAAGGAAGATGTGGCTAGGACCCAACACCAAAGTGGAGTTCTGACTATGTACCTACTCTGTCATAGGTGTCATAGTTGGGGGAGGAAGCCTTCCTGCAAGACAGGTGGACAGACGAAAGGAAAAAAGGGCTTCCTTCAGGGACAGCGTGTTTCCAGAGTGAGATCCACGAGCAAGAAGAATTGCCCATTAACTCCTGCCCCACCCTGTAAGAGAGGCTGTTGTCATCTTCCTCCTTATTTGGGATGGGAGAATGGGTGATAGAGGAATAGGAGTACCTTCTTTTGGGGGGATGGTGGAAGGGGTGGCAAAAGAGCAGAAGAGCTGTGGCAGGAATGTGTGCAGCAAGACTATCTGGTTCACAGAAATGGAAGGGCCTCAAAATAGCCTGCAGGTGAGCTCAGTCTCAGAGTGAGTACCTCTGAAGTTTTCCCTGTCCTCCCCATGGAAGAACCACACAAAGTGTATTGCCTTCTCTCCAAAATGGTTGTACAGAGAAAGACTTCTGGAGATAGTTTTTTTTAGAGATAGAGGGATGATCCTGCCTGTTGCACATAACGGGAATTCCTGCCCCATGGGTATATTTGCTGGGGACGACATTCCTGGGACAAAGGGAAAAACTGCTCTCTGTTTCCTGGCAAGCTATTGATGTTTTGCCAGGCCATCCTCTGAAATGGAATTTTATCCAGTATGCATAGCAAAATGGGAAACATGTCCATTTTGAAAGTATTTACATGTCAACGTGTTACTGGGTAATTTGAAGACCAAGAACACTGAGACTTAATTCAATCAGACTTAGGCCACTTAGACCGCCCTGGGATTTAGGAGACAGATGATTGTTCAGATACTGGCACCTGTGGGTTGTTGGATATGTCTGGATATGTCCCTTCACCACTTTGGGCATCAGTGGTTTTCCTACATAGCAAGGTTATTTAAGGTGGATCCTTTGAGGCTCCATGTCTCCCATGTAATGACCTCTGAGATTTTAAGAACAATAAGAAGGCTCTTGGTTGACTTGGTGTTAAACATCAACTTCCTCATCTCCAAAGTAATTTTTGAGAACAATAGGAAGGAGTTGAATTTGATACAGATATGTGCAGTATCTAGTCGTCACTGTCCTAGCAAGTGGCCAGACTGCGTCCTTATCTGGTTTAGTAGTGAAAATATTTTATTTACAAACACTATCTACTCAGAAAAGACAAAATGCACCACAGAGCTGAGTAATGGTAACAGGTCAGAAGACTGCTGGGTAATATTTCACGGGCAAATTATCTCTATGAATGTAATCTTGTTGCTACCGAGAATGGGTTATTTCTTTACATCTCTGGAACATTAAGAAAGACATTGATTTTCCATAGATATAAATCAGCAGAGAGGGTGAATATACATTTTATAGAAAATCTATAGAGGAGGAAATAAGGAAAGAATAAATGGATTTCTTTAGTGGTAACGATTAAATATGTGAAAGGCCATATTGCTATAGACACTCTTCATTTCTCCAGGATGGTAAGTGAGGATAGTCCTGCAACAAAGAAAGGATCATGTTAGTTGGACAACGTCCCTTTTTACTGAAATGAGAAGGTAAGGGGAAAGAGTGAGACAGCAATAAGCAAGATTCCAGGAATATATGCAGCAAGGTCTTATTCTTTAAAGTTCAAAACTGGTATTCTCCTTTTTTTTTCTTTTAAAGGAAATATTTTGAAAACTGAAACTTGTACTGGAAACTAGTGACCAGTCATAAGTCTTCTCTACCCTGGAAACTTGGTTGAAATCCAATTTGGATAGATTAGCTAAGTGTTATTCCAGTTATAGTCCAGCTTGGTTTTCTTTTTTAGAATTGGGTAGTTTTATTACAATTAATTCACCTTAACTTCAGCTAAGAGAAAATATTATACCAGCTGTATGAATCACCAATTTTCTTTTAAGCTTGAGGCCTTTTGTATGTCCTGACAGCGGTATCCAGCTTGTTTTTGCTGTTGAACCCTCTGAGGACAGCTTCTGTGTATTTCTGAACCTGTTAAGTAGACCATCACCAACTAATAAATTTTCAGCCTCTTTATATTAAATATGCAACTTAAAAATTACAGTATGACTCAGAAGTGGAAGTGACTTGGTTGGCTCACGTAATTAGTTCCTGATATGGTTAGACACCTGTTCTCTAGACTTATAGAGAACTGCTTCATGATTGCCATGGTTTTGAATCTCTCTATGTATCTGTCTGTCTGTCTCTCTCTCTCTCTCTCACACACACATACACATACACACACACACTCATGTACACACACCTTAGTACTATGTGTGTATATATATAGTAGGAAGAAAGAAACCAAGTAGACAACTTAAAATTATGGATAAGGCATACATGTCTGGAAAATTCAGTCATCATTTATAATTGATCAACATTAGAATGACAGTAGGAGGCTATAAATGGCTTGGATTAGCTTCCATGTTACAAATGCATTGCACAATTTCAAACTAATATACTCCCTGTTGAGTAGAGAAAGAATTTCTGAAAGACTAAAGCTAATTTGAGATATATATAGATGTAGTTGTAGGTATAGATACATGTGCATGTACATACACACACACCACTGCATTTTAGGAGAATGACATATACCCTGGGCCACCAATTGCACACCTTCAGAAACCACCATTCCCATAAAGTACAACACGTATGGGAACTCCCCTCCGCCCAGAACTGCACAATGTGGAGTGCTGGACATTTATATTTGAAATATGTCAGAGCTGTCATCATATAAATGCATAATTTCCTCAGGCCTGTTTTAAGATCCTTTTAAAAGTTCTGAATCACATGTAGTTCTTGCATATTATTTTTTTTATGAGTGAAAGAATTTGGCCAGAAAACTAATTGTATTTAAGAGATCAACCTAATTTGGATGAGGCTGGTAGATTTTGCAAGACTCATTTCAGAGGTTGTTACCTTAGTATCAGAAGGTTTAATGTAGATGAGACCCACTCTACTTGTTGGCAAAATAAATAGTGAAATGAGGAAGTCCCCAAGTAAAACACAAGCTAAGACAATTCTCCCCTTGGCATCTACCATGATGTCTGGAATTCCTAATATTAGTCATTTCTTTGAGTCATGGTGTTGTCTCCAGGACTCCTACAGGGCCTCATTAAAATTATGATGTGTCCCACTCAAGTGGGGCAACATGTACGCCACTAGGCATTATTATGAATTCAACCAATAATACATTTCTTAAGGACCTGATATTTTCCTAATAATAAGTTATGGTTCATGTATAACTCACTTAATTCCAAAGAGAATTTGAAGCAACCTACAATTAAAAAGCTTATACAAACAAACTTGCTCTAAATGTATAATGGTAATTATCTGAAAAGGCAGATGATGAGAAGTGTGTATGTTTCAGTGGGTGTTTGAATGGGTCTAATAGCTGTGGTTGCGGGGTGTTGGTCGTGGTTTACTCTCAGCCTAGCTAAAAGTGTGATCTGCTGTGGGATGAAACATTCACGTGCATTTATGATCTTTCCTCCTTCTCCCCAACCCTGGCACTAAATAGTGCTCTCAGAACTATTATGCATTTCCTACAGTTGAGTAGAAAGTCTTGAGACCAGAGTAACACTAATGGACAAGTCATCCAAGGTGTAGTCGGGTTCTTTCCTGCTTTTGCGTGTGTTTTTTCTGTTTTGTTTCAATGTGTAGATAAGCTTAAGAGATAACATTTCTCTCTATTTTCAACACATGTTTGATTGAAGAGTCAGCACTTATTTTCCCTCCAGAAACCCTCCCACGGCAATGGAAAGGAAGCCCTGTGAACGAGAGCAGATGGCACACTTGAGCTCAGGAGGAAGGATTACAAATCCAGAGTTTGCATCAGAGAAGAATAGGGATTCAAGGGACTGTAGAATCACTGATTGAAAGACAAATATAGGTTTAAGAATAAAATACTTACATAGAAGCTTTAATTCAAAAACCACAATATTTTTGTTTTCCTATATTCCTCATTGATGCTGCTTCATGTTTGATTGGAATGTAAGATTCATGAACATTCATTCAGAAGAACGAATATTTTGAATGAAGATATTTGTTTGAAATACCCAACATCGGGTGCCTCTCCCTTCTCTTTGCTGACCAGATATCCTTTTCCAATCCATGTCCATTTGATTCAGGTAGACTGTCATATCTGATGCCGGGAATGGAGTCTGTGACCCAAACTTGACCATTCAGTGCATGAAAGCCCCTTAACCAAAGTGATGGCTTCAAAGGTGGAAAGGAGTGAATCTAGGGGGATGTTCAAGAGTTCCCGGGAAGAAACATTTTCTCTTCCTTGCAGGATTGAACATGGGAGAATGTGAGCCTAGAGTTATCTGAAGTCCCCAACACAGCAGAGGGCAGAGTCAAAAGATGGAGAAATTTTAATTCTAGTGCTTTATTTGAGCCTCTGAATTAAAACCTACCTGAGATTGAAGCTCTTCCCTATGAGCTTCTTGAGTGTGCATATTACTGATAACAAATCCATAATCACCAAAAGGTTCTGGTGAAGTCCTCAGCTACTTGAAGTTATTAAACACAAGTGGCTGTTAAAGTCTTCAGACACAAGGGACATGGAGTATTATCTTGTTAAAGACTTGTGAACTATAATGAATTTGATTTTTATCCCTTCCCTATTTATTTATTTACTTATGTATTTTTTTATTTCACAAGACAGATGAGTTTATTAGATGCCAATAGGGCAAATGTATTACCTTTAAACATGTTCTCTCTTTTTTTTTGCATATTTTTTTTATTGGAGTTCAATTTGCCAACATATAGCATAACACCCAGTATCCCTTCCCTTTTTATTTTATTTATTTATTAATTTTTAAAGATTTTATTTATTCATTCATGAGAGACACAAAGAGAGAGAGATAGAGAGAGAGAGAGAGAGAGAGAAGCAGAGACACAGGCAGAGGGAGAAGCAGGCTCCATGCAGGGAGCCCAGCGTGGGACTCGATCCTCAGTCTCCAGGATCACGCTCTGGGCTAAAGGCAATGCTAAACCACTGAGCCACTGGGGCTGCCCTCCCTTCCCTTTTTAAACACTCTCATCTTAAGAATTTTAAATTAAATTTAAAAAAAAAAATGATCTTTTGAATTCTTTCCATGAAATGGAACCTATTTACTTCTTGAACACTCATAGTAATTTGCATCATGTTGAGATAAAGGTGTTTGTATACCTATCTTATCACCATAAACAATGTTAAGATTCCTTTGAGGGATGCCTGGGTGGCTCAGTGGTTGAGCATCTGCCTTTGGCTCAGGGTGTGATCCTGGAGTCCTGGGATCTAGTCCCCTGTAGGGCTCCCTGCACAGAGCCTGCTCCTCCCTCTGCCTGTATCTCTGCCTCTCTGTGTGTCTCTCATGAATAAACAAATAAAATCTTAAAAAAAAAAAAAGATTCATTCGAGAAAGGGCAGGTCTTGCACGTATTATAACACAGTCCTCTCATTGCACACCAGGATCCATTAACTGAAGTTACCTGAAAGCATGTGTGAAGTCAGGTTATAGAGGCCTGATATTCAGGATGTGAGCCAAATAATTAGGTAAAGAAATTAAACATGGAGCCAAGATTCACTGATACTTGAAATTACCCATATTTAATGATTGGCCACCCATTAAGGGAAGGAGACATAAGCAGAACCTTAAAACAACAGCTAAGCCCTGTATGAGATAGGTTTCATTCCAAGTCCACTCAAAAATTTACATGCATGCGGATGCACACGGACATTCACGAAATGGCTGACTTTAAATGATGGTAAATGTTCTCTGCTTTGTTCTTTGTTTGTGTGTCTATTTCTTGCACTAGACTGGCAGTTCCTTGACTTAATCTATAAGGACTGATACTCGGTATATTTACTGAATGATCACCGAGCAGAATACATGAAATATTTTCCCTCTGATTTTTATTGCTCAATTTAAGCATTTCATTCTGATTTTGCCTACTGCTCTCTGATTGTTTTTGCCTGCCATTTGGGTGGCCCATTGTAGAGTATGCATGTGTATGTGCGTGTGTGTGTGTGTGTGTGTGCATGCGCGCGTGTGTGTATGGCAGCAGTGTGAAGAGTTGGGCCCCTGTGAACCTCATACCTTTCTAGAACTCTTTAATAAAAAGTATTTGTGCCTTCACCCTCCGTTTCTTGTGTAATCATGGGTTTGTATGTTGTACTTACATTTTATTTCATG
The DNA here is from genome assembly GCF_048418805.1 of Vulpes vulpes. NCBI lineage: Eukaryota > Metazoa > Chordata > Mammalia > Carnivora > Canidae > Vulpes > Vulpes vulpes. The sequence goes on from NC_132788.1 coordinate 12,298,131, forward strand.
TCTCAGGTGGACTATCAGAACACAAATGGATGTCTGTGATAGTGTGTACTGTGGATCTATTGGTTGGGAGAGTGGTGAAGAATATACCTGGGGGGGTGCCTGTGTTCTCCACATTGCCATAGACTGGCCTTGCTCACAGAGATTCTGGCTTTGTCTATGCGAAAGGAATAGCCAGACTGTGAAACAGTTTGCTTGTTTTGGCCCTTTATATTTTTGGATCTTTTCATAGCCCAATCAATTGTGTAGCAATTGGCTCTAAATTTGCCCAAATGTAGTCAGCTGAATACATATGTACACTTCGGCACTTGCATACCCACCCTCACTGTGCCTGGCCTGAGCCTCTTATAGCCGGGGCCAGAGTGTCAGTGGCTCAGGACCTGCATGGGTATCATAAGAGGCAGGAGAGAGTTTGGGTTAATGGCCCAAACTCTGGAATTGGATATCTGGTTTTAAGCTTAGGTTCTGTTACTTACTAGTGTGTGGCCTTGAGTAGGATATTTGCCTAATACTTCTGTGCTTCAGTTTTCTTACTTATTAAGTGTGGATGAGTCTTATCTAATAGGGTTATAAAGATTGAACAAGATAATCTGTGAGAAATACTGAGGTTAGTGCCTGCCAAATAGTAACTCAATAGTTGTTGGCTATCATCTTTGCTGTTACCACCACCATCATCAACACCTCTATTAACATCAGCAGCTGCATCAACTTTGAAGGACAGCTATTCTGAGAACTAGGCCAGAGGCGGAACTGTTGGGATTTGAGGAAGGGATAGCAGGGTTCTTTCTTTCTTTCTTTCTTTCTTTCTTTCTTTCTTTCTTTCTTTCTTTCTTTCTTTCTTTCTTTCTTTCTTTCTTTCTTCTTTCTTCTTTTTTTGATAGCAGGTTTCATGTTAATGCACATTATCTCTGGAAGTTGGGGACCATATGCAAATGAGGTTAGGATGTATTTGCTTCTCTTGGATGAGTGGCTACCTAGATGTGGTCCTAGAGGACCAGGCCAAAAGATGGATCATGATTTAATTAGTGAAAATTCAAGATAATCCTCTAGAAATTTATTATGTGTGACTTTTTTGATGGAAAGTCATAATAAACATTGTCTTCATGTGAAAAGATAAATGCGCACAAAAATAGTCATGGGCAAGATGGGGAAACAGGAAGATCTATCTACAGTGGCTTCTGGGTTCCGCAGTTGGGTAAATGGCTGAGTCTTGGTTTCAGCTCAGGTTTGAAGTTGAGATGGAGCCCTGCGTGGGGCTACACGCTCAGCGTGGAATACACTTGAGATTCTCTCTCCTTCTCCCTCTGTCTCTCCCACTTGTACTTGCACACACACTCTCTCTCTAAAATCAATCTTTTTATTTTTATTTTTTAATTAATTATTTATTTATTTATGATAGTCACAGAGAGAGAGAAAGAGAGAGAGAGAGAGAGAGGCAAGGACACAGGCAGAGGGAGAAGCAGGCTCCATGCACCGGGAGCCCGACGTGGGACTTAATCCCGGGTCTCCAGGATTGCGCCCTGGGCCAAAGGCAGGCGCTAAACTGCTGCGCCACCCAGGGATCCCCTCAATCAATCTTTTTAAAAAAATTTAAAAAAGATATATCATTTACCTTTATCTATTTATCTATCTATCTATCTATCTATCTATCTATCTATCATCTCTCTCCATATATATAGATATATATTCAGAAAAGTTATATATATTTACATATATTTTTTCTAATATACATTTGCATTTTGGAGATCTTTATCATATCTTTATATATAATTCTTTTTTATTCTAGGAATGACAGCAAAGTATCTCTCTGGGAGAAATGTAGTTATATGTGCATGACTGCTTGCATGCATAGTATAATCTAGGGTGTGGGCTCAGCTGTGAGATTTGCTGTGGAAGGCAGATTTGAAAGGACTCTGGAAGGCGGCTGTTTCTCTTGTTTCAAAGCCTGACATGAATGGAAGGAACATATCAAAACAGGTTCCCTAATGGAAACAACAAACTAAAAGCCCTTATTGGGTTTTTGTGACTCTATCAATTTGTTCTTTAATTGTGAGTTGTCCTCACATGGGAAATATAAGTATCAATAATTTCTAGGATGTTAGCTCCACAATATTGGGGTCCAGGCTCACTCACTTTCCCTCCTAAACTACGGCTCTGCCTAAGATGAATGCTGCTTGATGGCTTAGAATTCTTGACATTTTTCTTCCACATTCCCAGGGGTGAATAGTCCAGTTATGAAAGGGCCACCTTCTATTCACTTTCTGAGAAGGAAGGATATAGACAGAGGAGAAGGAGAAGGAGGGAGGGGGGTGGGGGGGCGGAGAAGAGGAAGAAGAAAGAAGGAAGGAAAATGTGAGATATGGTGACAAAAACACAGAAACAGCCAAGACACTGGACAGAGATAGGAGAAGCTGACCCACATGTTCCACCTCTGGTCTCCAAAGGAAATGATAATCCACACATGAGCTGCAATTCTGTTGGGTGTTTTTTTTTTTTCCTCTTTTGAAATTTTTTCCTTTTTACAGAGCTGAAAATATTTTGTTTTCCTTTCCTCTAGTTTTCTTTCTAATCCTGGGTTGTGTACCTTTTTTAACATGTATTTCTCTTTTTCTTTTTCTTTTTTCTTTTTTTTTTTTTTCTTCTTTTTCTTTTTAAAGCTTTGTCTTCCTTTCTGGTATTCCTTTACTTTTATTAAATTCCATTTGTGGGTGTGTATGTGTGTGTACATGCGCATGTGTCTGTTTGAATAAAGAGTGTTTTAGAAGGAAGAGATTTAAAAATTGAGGAAACAAACTGAGTTTGGAAAGAGCCGTGTTCTCTGAGGCACATTCTGTTTGCCATGTGCTTTGAAAGACATGTCCTCAGGCATGTGGTACACCAAAAACCCACAGTGAGTACAAACAGTGGAAAATATGTCTCCTTTCCTGCTTTCATATAGGCTAAACTAGCTGAAGTCATGGGCTCCTGGGTTGAGCGGTGTCTCTTCTGCTTTCCAGTGAAAAGTCAGTCAAGAGATAGCATGTTGAGCCTGGTGTCAGAGGCGGCAACAGGACACAAAAGTGGAGTTATTTTACATGTTGCACAATGAAAGAATGTTGTTTGTGCAGGATCTGATGAGGAGAAGTGCTTATTAGGTGTACCTTGTTAAAACCAGTGCACGATTTAATCATAATGATTGTCGTTGGTGGTGGGGATTAAATTACAGAGCCTCTTCTGTGTAAACAGGTAGACAATTGAAATCTTGCTGAAAAGAAAGGCATCCATCTTGGTGCTCCAGGAAATATCTGATTTCTCCGGGGTAGAGAAGAATTTGAAAAATCTGACATGGCAGCATTCAGGCAGTTAGAGAAAGAAGTAGCAGCTTCTACTCCAAGATATATATTATATATATATATATAATATATACATATTTTTTCACTCTGATATTCATTCCCGCAGGATGAAAACCAAACCCAAATACAAGCTAACTTATCATCACTTTTCCTATTCTGGAAAACCCTTAGGAACTGCTTTAAAAAGTTATGATTCTTTTGGGTTTGTTTGATTTTTAAGTCTTAGGTAGAGACTGCAGTCATAATTACTGTACTTCTCTCTTCCAAGACCTGAAAAATTTAATAGGCACCTGAGCAGGAAGATTTAATTTTTGTTTTAAAACTGTGCTACAATAAAGCTTGGAAATGTTACTGTTTATTTTCTCATTTTGAATCAAAGTCATTATAAAACAGTCATTTTTGGGAGTCCAAATTATAACCTCAGGACCATGTCAAAGTCTTTACAATGGCAATTCCCATGAAAATTGCAAGATCTAAAGTACAAGGTTCATCGACAAGATAAGAAATAACAAGTGTTAGTGAGGATGTGGAGAAAAAAGGAACCCTTGTGCACTGTCAGTGGGAATGTAAATTGATGCAGCCACTTTGGGAAATAGCATAGAAGTTCCTAAAAGAATGAAAGATAGGAATACCATATGATCCAGTAATTCCACTACTGGGTATTTACCTAAAGAAAAGGAAAACACTAATTTGAAAAGATATATGCAGCCGTATGTTTTGCAGCATTATTTATAATAGCCAATATATGGAAGCAATCCAGAAGTCCCTTGATAGGTGAGTGGATTAAGAAGATATAATATAAACACACACATGCACAAATACACATAGTGGAATATTACTAAGTCATAAAAAGGAATGAGATCTTGCCATTTGTGGGTATATATATATATATATATCTATATATATATCTATATATATATATATATATCTAGAAGGTTTTATGCTAAGTGAAATAAGTCAGACATCAAGGGACAAATACCATAGGATTTCACTTATATGTGGAGTCTAAAAAATGAAACAAATGAACAAACAAAGCAGAAACAGACCTATAATTATGGATGGTTACCAGAGGGGTAGAGAATGGGCAAAATATGTGAAGGGGAGTGAGAGGTACAGGCTTCCAGTTATGCAATCAATAAGTCACAGGGATAAAAAGGACAATATAGGGCACTTAGTCAATGATATTATGGTAGTATCACATGGTGACAGATGGGAGCTACACTTGTGGTGAACATAGGAACCTACAAAGTTGTCCAATAACTATGTTGTACACCTGAAACTAACATCACACTGTATCAGCTTCAACAATGAAAATAGTAACTGTGCCCATCATCATCAGAATCATAAACCAGGATAATGGCTTATTTTTCCTATTTGTTTTGATGCAGAATTAATTTTCATTAAAATGCTATAATGGTTTGAGAAGAAAGTGATTTTAAAGAGCTAAAGACTCTGCAACCCACTGAAATAGCCTACATTTATCAATTGGAAAAAATTCAATCCAAATTTATGCCTCAGACTAAATATAAATGTAGAGTCTAATTATGATGTACATAATAAAATAATGAATATGTAATGTTAAACATTTTTAAAATACAAGGTTCATTTTTTGAGATTATTTGAAAAGTAACTGAAAGGATTTTTTTCCATCTTAAGAAAAATACTCACATACATTTAGAATGATGAAGATTTACGTAGTCTGATACAATTTTTTGATTATCTTTTTTAGCAATTGTACTGACTAACATGTAAACTTCTGCTAAATTCTGCTGTATCATTTGGTGCCTGTGAGTTGAAATGCTATCTGAAAAACCCTCTGTAAGATATCACAGAAAAAAGAAGGGAAAAGGAAATAAATTTGAAATAAATACCAAATATATTCACACTCAAATGTAAATGATACCAAGGAAAAAATTAATGAAAAGTTTTATTTTGAAGTAGTGCCTTCAACTCTCTATAATTTCATGCTTATAAAGCACACACATGCTGTCTAAATTGGCTCCAAAAGCCTTTTGTGATTGTTCATGACACACATGCCTGGTTCTGGACCTCAATTTCTATCCAATCCCCAATATAATGTAAATTTTATAAGTGTGAAATTAAGTTAAATGATGTATATCCTATGCGAGTTCTAACTATGCAAAAGCATGACCTAATTTTCTTGATTTTCTGATTATGTACTATTCTATTTTTTAATAAATATTTGTGTTGTTTGAGCCACCAAAAGAAAGAAGCTTGAGCTATGTATGACTTTATAAATCTGATTATTAAGCAAATCATTTTTTTGTTTTCTTTCCTAGGGGGTATAACTTTTGAGCCATTTGAGATGAACTTTTCCTTCCAAAAAATTTTGCTCTTACGTGAGAGATTTAAGATGCAAATCAAACACCATCATATTACTAACAAATCAATAGCAAGCAAAATAAAATATCTTGACTTCACTGCATCTCTGGGTTTGAAGGCTTTTCAGTGACCAAGCTGTGTAATGAAATTCAAGCACCACCCCAGACCATAGGCACAAGAGATTTTGCATCTCAACCTTTATGTAAGACAGCCTGTCTTCTTGGAATGCCCTTCTCTGTGTTTTTCCAAGTCACCTATTTTTCAAGGACAAATAACATGCCACTCAGTGAAGACATTCCCACGCCTTCTGTCTGCTTTCTATCACTTGCAGAAGTAGAGGTTCCTTTGCCAGTCCCAAGATACCTCTTCTTACATCCATTGTAGTATTCATTTTATTATGATTTGTGTGTATACCTTAGAAGGTGAGTTATTTGAAGGAAGTAACCATGTATTGGGCTTTTTGTTCTTATAAGCGAATCCATTATCAGGCATAGAATAATGCTTAATAAGTATTTGTTACATGGACCAATATATTGAGCTAGGAAACCAAATCCTTTCATCTGGTAATGAGTGGCTTTCAGGCTCTCCGTATAGTAATGCTTTGTTAAAAAGCAACAACAACAACAACAAAAAACACTTATTTTCATCACAACTCAGAACATACAACTCAGAATGTACTCACATAGAGTTTTATGATACGGCCTTCCCTTCCCTCAATATGTGCGACATACATTATTTTCTATTCTATTCTATTCTATTCTATTCTATTCTATTCTAATTATTTCAATCCAGTCATTTTTAAATTTGGTTGTAATCCATGAACTTAATTTCCTGACCTCCTTGCTTGTGACCCACAGTTTAGAAAACACCCATCTTTGTGGTTTTAGGCATATCTATTTCTTTCATTATCATCTCAAGGCAAGCTGTCCTGTTTTTGAAAGTTACCAGAGATTCACATTATTATAGCTACCTTCTAAACATTTGGTCTCCTGGAGACACCAATGTATAAATAACATGTTCCAAAATATTCCTATTACTATTTTTGCCCCAATGCTTCTCTCCTATATTTTGTCACAGAGGTTATTAGCAAGCAAAGAGTTCTCTAATTCCGGTTTTACTTACGGTGTCCGTAATAGATCCTAAGGAGTGATGAAAATGGTCATGTGCCATGACATACAGTGTATCTGAATTCATGTAACAAGGAATCAGTTTCCAAGAAAATTGCAAAAGGATGTTCTTGAAATAACTGTATGGAAAACTCAAAAGCCTTAGGAACTGATCATAATTCTTGACTCCAAACCCACAGAGGAAAAAATATTGAACAAAATCATTTCTATGATCCAGAAAGTGAAGACCACAAATCAAGTTACAAAAACATTTAACTACACACCATGGTCATCCTGCTGTGCTTCAGTTACAATGGGGCAATGACTCATTGGGCAACTCTTAGTGGAAAATGTATAGTCAGTCAGGAGACAGATCCTTCTCTCTGTGAAGTCAGAAGGAACTAACCAACCTCTTCCTGACTTCCATAATATTATCCACCACTGAAAGGCTCTCAAAGCAGAGCTAGAGATTAGATAATACTTCTGAATAACTCATAGGAATCCCTTTTGGAAGTGAAAATGTTTTTGAAATTTTGTTATGCTTGAGCTAAATATAAGCGCAGCATCTTATTTATTAATTGGGGCTTTTGAGAGGTAGATGGATATCATCTTTAAAATCCAGCAAAGCCACTGTCATCGGATAATTGGTAGAAATATAATGTAAATTTTTCAGAAATGTTTTGAATGTCTTGACTCAGTCAGTAAAATTTTATTCTCCAAGTTGGCACCATCAATATGGTGGCCTTAGCCACATGGGGCTATGTAAATTAAAATTAGTTAATATTAAATAACATTTAAAAATCCAGTTATGGAGTCACAGTGGCCACATTGCAAGTGATCGATATCCATTACTGCAGAAGTTCCTATTGGACAGTACTGTTCTTGATAGAGAACATTTCATTCAATTAACATCTGATTTCTTTGGTCACTTGTTTGGTTGTTGAAAGGGAAGGGTAGAAGTGGAGATGTGACAGTGAAGCCTTGTCCATACTGGGAAAACATTGACTTCAGCCTCTACCGGGCTTGCTTTCTTACAGTCCTCTATCCCCACTGTTACTGGGTCATTGCCATGGATCCATTTTAGCTTCTGACTTGAGTCTCTTCAATCTGTCTTTCTCAATGCTTCCAGAGTTACCATTCTAAATCAGAGGTCAAGTGTAAGCCATTTTTTTTTCTAAGAAAACTTCAAATCACCCCCATTATCCACAGAGTAACTTTTTATTGGCTCCAATGGGGTGCAGATCAGCAGCCCTTTATTCAATTCCTCCATGTAGCTCATGCTCTGGTGATGCTCTTAGCCACCTACCCATGTGTCTTTAGTCCTTTGCCTGCACATTTCCTTGGAACTCTGAGAAAGGTGTCCTTGCCTGTTGGTTCAGCTTACATGCCAGACCTTTGTGAAAATTTCTGTGGTCCCATCAGACCGAAATTTGGCACTGCTTTAAGTGCTCGCCACATGCTCTTTGCCCCTCTGTTACTGCATCTTTTTCCAATTACATGTTTAACATGTCTAACTCTCCCACTGGCTGATAAGCTTTCTGAAGGAAAAGGGACCCTGCCCCTCAGTATCCCCCAAAGCTTTCTACATGTGACTGCTTAACAGGCAATAGAGAGGGACACTTCAATTTAATTTGAAGTGAGGAATAGAAAAACTGGCTAACTGGAACCAAGTAAGCGTTTGCTTAGAGAAATGGTGCTGGGGCTTGTGTAGGGTTTTAAGGGATGCAGACAGGAGGAGGGCTGAGGTTAAGACCAGAAATCTAACCTTGGCAGTGCTGAGGAGCAAAATGGAATGGTGAGGCGGCAACTGTGGGCTGCCAATGTTTCATAGGTCACAAAACACCACAAGGCATTCGAGATCAACCTCAGGCAGCATGAGTCATTCTCTCCCTGAGCTCATATGGCAGTTAATCCATAGCTCTGCTGTATTCCGTGTTCTCAGGCTGGGCACTTCCTGGTGTCAGTGGCACCATCTTACTCTATCTGCTCTCCTCTCCTCTACCCCGTCCTTCCTAGGTGCCAGTTGCATACATCCAGCAAGAGGATTCTCTGCAAATTATGGCTGAATAAGTCCCACTGCGAGCTGAGTGAAAAGTCACCACAGGTAGAATGTAAAACATGTAAGATTATCAAGTACAAATAGGAATGTGGAGCATGTTGCCAGAGTTCTTTTATGCATTTTCCAACAGCACGGGGTCGTGGGGTCATCTCTACCATTTAACCTAGCAATATGTTGGCATGCCTGGAATTCTGAATCCCGTTTGATCAATCATCACTTCTTTTGTCCACCGAGGGCCTGTTTTTACTAGAGATAAACCTCCTTCCTCATCTTCAAAAGGGAGCCCAAACTGTTAAAAAAGAAACAAACAAAAGACACCCGCCCCCCCCCCCCCCCCCGAAACAAATAACCCCAATCACCCCTCCCTTCCCCCACCCCACTTTGATTTTTCTCACTCTGTGTTTCCTGGGGTCAATGCGAAGTGAAGGTGAATTTGGAGACTCAGAGCTGGAGGTGTTAGGAATGTGGAACTCTTTTCCGTGAGTGGGCGGGAAGTTCATCAACATAACACGTGTGGTCAAGGAAGCTTAAAAATAAAGCTGCTTTCTAAAGGAGAGAAAGTAACATTGATTTAGCTTTCAGTTAGCTACTTTTTTTTCTTAAGGAATCAGTTGATTTACTAAAAAAGGAGGAAGGAAGGAAGGAAGGAAGGAGAAAGAAAAAAAGAAAGAAAGAAGAAAGAAAGAAAAGAAAGAAAGAAAGAAGAAAGAAAAAAAAGCTGCCAGCAGAGGAAAAGTCAATGCACTCTTCCAAAAAGATCCTTTGACTAGAAGGAACACGTAAATTCCAAGAAAAGTTAGTTAGAAAGAACAGTTTATTCTCGCTGGTTCCTTCTCATCACATCAGTATTTATTTCCCCCAAATGCCCTTTATTTATTCATTTTAACCATCCTAGCTGTCTACATGTTGGTTCAGGGCATAAAGAACTTTTCTTACCACAAAGACCCTTTTGGGACACCAAGTGGAGACCTCAGCTCTCCTTTTAAATTCTCAGGACTCTAAAACCTAATGTCTGCAGAGACAAACAGGAGGGCTACTGCAAGAAGGCAGGAGCCTAAGTAGTTAGGATGTAGGCCTCTTACCAAGAAAAATCACGGGGCTGTTCCAACATGAGCTGGTTTGCCATCAATCCATAAGATGGAGATAGGGTGTGCCAGTTTCAGAATGTGTAACTTCTATTTACTGAAACTGTAACACATATTCATTGTAAGCTACAATTATCCACAGTTTGGTCTGTTTATGAAACCGTTTTGTGGTTATTTATTAAAAATAAAATTTATGTGTGCTTATTGAAGCTATATTTTGGCAGGCAAAGGAGGTTGGCAGAAATGTCTGAGTCAACAGCCAGGCTCCAGCCACTCTGTATGTCGTCATATAAAAACTTGTCAAATAATATTTAGTTTTTAATCTTTAGTTGCAAACATAAGGTTAGTCATGAAAATATTCTGTGAGTAGGTCTCCTTGAAACAAGAACCCGGGTGTTTGGATTTCAGTAAAGGTGATAATTAAGTTGCTGGCTTGTTTAGGGGCGATTTGTCATTCCTTTTCTTCCACAAACTTCTATTACCTGTTGTTTGTTCAGGTTCCTCACATCTTTAAAGAGCTGTTTTATAATGATTTTTTAAAATATAAGCAATCTGTTTATCAAATTTAAAACCCCAAACAAATACCTCGTTCATGATTAAGGAGACATTATCCTGCCAGTTAAGTCCTGGTCCTCTTCTACTGGAGATCTTTCAAATGCAAATAGATTATTTTTCCAGACCTTTTCAGTTATTTAAATCATTATTCAGTTGACCCTTGAGCAATAAGGGTTTGAACTGTGCAGGTCCATTTATACACAGTTTTGTGTTTTTTTTTCTGATAAATACAGTTCAGTATTGTAAATATATTTTTTCTTTCCTAAGATTTTCTCAATAATGTTTTCTCTAGATTATTTTCTTATAAGAATGCAGTACGTAGTACATATAGCATATAAAATATGTGTCAATCAACTATTTATGTTACTGGTATGGCTTGTGGTCAAACAGGCTTTTAGGAGTTGAGTTTTGGGGGAGTCAAAGTTATATGTGGATTTTTGACTATGTAGGGGATCAGTGCTCCTAACCCCCATGCGGTTCAGGGGTCAACTGTGTTTACCTTTCTAATGCCTTCTAAGAAGGAGGTTCTTCTCAAAGGGGCCACAGCTGTTTGTTTCAAGAACGTATATTTCATCTTACTTAGCTATATGCGTGTATATATAAGCCAAAATGATAGAATTTGGTTGATAGGGATCCTGAATAGAAAGAAAAATGTCATTAAATAAAGGGTCTTGGAATTGGAGAGAAGGGATGTATTCTGCATGAATAGGGAGAATCAAGTATTCTTTCCTTTGGATCCACTTGCACAAGATTCAACGAGGGAAGAGGAAGGGCGTAATGGACTAGAATCAATCAAGCATGAATTAATTGAGAAGAAAATTTTCCTAAAAGGGAGTTTCTGAGATGCGATAATCAAGAATTGAAAAAAGAGGGAGGCCTGGGTGGCTCAGTGGTTGAGCATCTGCCTTTGGCTCTGGGTGTGATCTGAAGGTCTTGGGATCGAATCGCTCATCAGGCTCCCCCATGGGGAGCCTGCTTCTCCCTCTGCCTATGTCTCTGCCTCCCTCTCTGTGTCTCTCGTGAATAAGTAAATAAAAAAATCTTAAAAAAAACAAGTTGAGAAAAGATAGCCCAGTACACTTTTTGCTGTTTCCTTAAATACCTTGCAGATGAGTCATTGCTGAGATTGTGATTTAGTTTGCCTTGACAGACTTTCTATCCCAACTTTATAAGACAGTTATATATTTTATATATCAATTGTCTTCTATCGCTCCATCCCCTTTCTTCATTGGAATTTGGCTTTAGCTGTAGTAAAAAGCTATTTGAGGATTTCCTCATTGATAGTGACTTGGTCCTGCAATTTAGAATTTGTTGCCAAGACACATAACTCAATTCCATACACATTTTATTTGTTGGGTGTCTTCTGTGAGCAAAGCTCTGTGCCAGGTGCTATAGAAAATGATAAGTTTTCTAAGACAGAGCCATTCCTATACGAAGCTCATAAAGTGATGAAAAGTATTATCTATGGATGATCTATCTGTTCCCATAGCCTATAGTGGTTTGGATACCATTAACATGGTGAAACTTTATTTTGGATCCATCAGTGCACAAATCCCAAGGAGTTTGCAAAAACGCCTTGTAGGAACTTGGTGCATTTGAAACAGAGACTCAGCATGAATGGAGCAAGAGAATGGCAAGAGAGGAGTCTTTCTGGATCAGTAGAACCCCCAAAATAGCATTGTGGGGAGTTAAGCAGGGAAACAAAAGATAGCTGCAGACTACTGCAGCCTTAGAGGATGCAGCCTTAGACAGAATTGAGTGGGAAAGATGTTTATTAAGGAGTGCTCTTGATTAACATCTGTGGGAGAAGGGATAAAAGAAGAACTGAGCAGAGGGAGAAGGTGACCTGGGGTTTAGGTCTAACCACAGCCTTGCTTAAAGGGAGCAGTGGTCCTCCAGAGTGGTCCCGGTGATGCTGAGATATTTGGTCATTTATTCTTCCACTACTTAAACAATATTGGATATGGGTTTCCCCAGGATGGGGTGTGACCTGGGGCAAGGCAGTTCTTTTGCAGCTGTGGCCACCCTAAAGGGATTGACATCAATATCCCTTTCTGGACACCAAGTCTTTGATGGAAGCAGAATCTGAGACATTGATGTGTCTTGGTGACCAGCACAAAAAGACTATTATTTGCATTAAAAAAATGATGCTGGTAGTTTGGGAAGAATGGATTAAAGATAGAAAAGAGCAGGAATGGGAGCCAGTTAGGTGCTCTTGGAATTTTTTCTGTGGGAGTTGATATATTTGGACTCTAGGGAAACTGTAGGGTTGCAAAGAAGTGAATGGGATCCAAAGATATTTTTGACATAGATCCTGTAGGAATAGGGGGGTGAATTGGATGAGGGAAGTAAGGAGGATAAGGGTACCAAGGATGAATCTCTTGAGTTTTGGCATGAGCAAAAGAGAGGATGGAGAAACCATATATAGAGGAGGGGAGGACTTGAGGAAGAGAACTGTGAGTCAGAGTTGAAATGTTCACCTTTCAACCAAGTGCAGACACCATGCAGGAAGCTGGGTACACCGTTCCTGAGCTTAGAAAAGAGGCCTGCCATGTTGTTTAACGTCCTTGCTACTGTTGGTACAGAGCCAGTTGGAAGGACAAATTCCTAGGGAGGGAATGTGGTAAAATGGGAAGGAAGTTCGGCAGCGGAAGGAAAAAGGGAGACAGAAGAATAAGGAAAACCAGGACAACATGATGTTGTGGAAGTTTAGGGAGGAGATCATAGCGGGAGGTGTTGTTTTATTAGCATTTCTTTGAATATTAATGAGGAAGAATGTCTCTTTAAAGTTTATTAGTCCTTTTATTAATGACTTTATTGAGGCACATATCCTATAGTCTACCCATGTTGAATGTACCATTCAGTGATTTTCTTTTTCTTTCTTTTTTTTTTTTTTAGTAAAGTTACCAAGTTGTGCAACCATCACCATAAAATCAGTTTTAGAATGTTTCATCCCCCAAATAAGATCCCTCATGCAGTCATTAGTTCTGTTTTTCTTTTGTGAAGCGGCTTTTGGTTATTTAAGATATCGATTTGCTAAAACTTAAAAAAGCAGATATTTTAATTTTTGGGGCAGAAGCTTGAAAATAGTTGTTTGTTGTTCTTTTTTTTTCCCCCCTCAGATTGCCATTATCCTTCTGTCTGATTGTGGAGAAAAATTGCGATGTGAAACTTCACAGTTTTTTGGAGTTAAATATGCTGATCTTTCTCCTTTATGGATATTTACTTTGTTTTTGATTTCTGAGATTGTTAGAAAGTCTTTTTTTCCCCAAGAGTGTAAAAATATTTTTCTTAGTGTTCTTATGTTTTTTTAAATATTTGATTTCTAGTTCATCTGAAATTTGTTTTGTTTTAAAGAAAGAAGTAATAATCCAGTATTACTTGTTTTTCCAAACTGTTGGCCCTTTGTTCCCAAATTATTTACTAAAGCACCCTCTCTTCAACCCTTGTTTGGTTAAATTACCATAATCTGCCCATTGTTGGATCTATTCTTGCCTCAGTGCCACTCTGTTTTATTTACTACCCCTTGGCAATACATTTTACTGTCTAATAGCCTGAGTCTACAATAGCATTTGGCTAAATCTCCAATGTGACAGAGTTGATTCAGAAATTCATTTACTATCCTTTCTAGTATGCCCTCTGGCCTTTTGTCTGCCTTTGGATGCAATCTGGCCCTCAACCCAAGTAGACCCTGCCCACCCTCAGGCTTTAAGTCTATTTATTTCGGTCACCAAACTCTCAAAATAAATCTGGTTCTTCAGCCAGACTGGTAATTTAGAAGTTTGACTGTTTTATTTGCATGAACATCCAAATTGGTGTGGCTGCCTGGTAATCTGAGGGTAGCTCACCCTCATCTGCAAGCAGTCTATTTTGTGGGTAATGTAAGGTAAACAGTATCTTGTGATGCTGAAAAGAAGGGTTGACTATTGCAGTTTTATTGGCCGATTGACATATTTAATTGAGTTCCCTGTAAGTAACAGGCTTTTGTGTCAGTTTTGTGTCATTTTACTCTTTCTGGTAGTCTTCAAATAAATTGGGAGCTGAGAGTTGTTTTTCCACTGGCTGCATAATGACATTGGCTATCTTTATTTATTTCATCAGCTCAAAGTATCGCCCTGATCCTGCAGAGCAGTTTGACGCATGCTCTTTCTCTCTCTTTTTAAAAAATTTCTTTTCTTGCATACAAGAAGGCTTCTGTCTATCAGCATGCAGACCCTGGAATTTTGATGACTGTGGCCTGTGAAATTAAAAGAATTCAAAGGATAGGAAGTGATTTCACAGCCAGTTACTTTGCCTGTTATTGTTCACGAATACAGAGTGATGCTGGGTAAGATTCTTACAGCATGTGCCTTTCCTATACACTGATGAGTGAGAGGTTGTCAGTTATAACCAAAGTGGTACAGGTAGTTGATAGGCCTTGGTTACAGTGTAGGATACTAGTACTTTTATTCAGAGCATAATCCTAGAGGTAATCATGGCAGGGTAGTAGAAGAAGCGGAGCTGGTACCCGAAGACATGCATTTGGCTCCTGGGTCCCTGAGTTAGTGACCTTGTGCAGGGGAGTTAACTTCTCTGGACCTCTGATTCCTGGACCTCTGAAAAGAAGTGATAATAAACACCTATCTCATAGGTTTGGCATGAGTATGAAACAGCACATGTGGAAATGCATTAGGTAGGATAAGGAGCCGTAGAAATCTCGAGTAGGATTGAAGTGTTTAGCCTTTCCATGGCTTGAAAGTGTTCAGGTTAATTGAAGGCAAAGTAAATAATGCTGTTCATCTAATCTAATATGTCATAGATGGTAAGATACATCGTTATTTTATGTACCACAAGGGAAAAATATGCCCAATATTATCATCAAGCGTAAGACATAACCTGATTTCTGTGATGATATTATCTGAAACAATTCTGTGTCTTAGAATGGATGAAATCAGTAAGTAGAGAAAATATTAAAGATTTGGACCAACTGAGGAGAAGGCCAGAATGAATTAGTGATAAGTCAGACCTATTGAATCTTTTATGAAGGGATATGGTTTGTAACTTTTGAGTTATAATAGCTGAAATGGATTAATGAGTCACAAGAGCAATTGCCTTAATGAATAGATAATTGATTTATAATTGGCTTGTTTTCAGAAGTCAGAATAGGATAATTGTTTGGGTCCATTAGAAATCCATGCCACCTGGCCCCGAGCTGCACTCTGGGTTCGTCCTCTGATGGAGCTCTTTGGGGATCTTGTTGAATTTTTCACAGGAGACATTTCAAGAGCTTTTTACACTCTCAAATTTTCAACCCCTGTGCCTGTTAGTCAGCCAATGATTTCTCCACTTATACTTGAATGTGAGCAACTACACTTTCTCTGAACCTCGTTCCAACATGTCTTTTCTTCTATTTTAATTAAAAATGTATCTTTTCTCTTCCAAGATTAAAATTGCATGAGTTTCTTTCTCACCTTTTTTTGAGATTTTGCTTTACAGTTTTTTCTTGACTTTCTCCACTAGCTTTTTCTGTTTTGCCTATTAGTGGGTTAACATTTTCCAAATAAAAAAAAAGAATCTCTATAACCTATTATTAATTAGAGGCAATAGAGTTAAGCAGATAAAAGCATGAAGTATAGAATGACACTCTGAGACTTCAAATCCCACCTCCTCTACTTCTTAGCTGGATGGATACATTGGGCAAATTGCTTAACATTTCTTCTTTGAGAAATTTGGGCCATAAAAAATTGTGTTTGTCTTAGAGTTGGTGAAAAATTACGTGAATTAATATACGTAACACACTTAGGACATTGCCTGGCACATAGTAAATGCTGAGTAAGTGTTATCTATTATGGTTATTATTCTTCATTTTACCAGTTTATTTCATTTCTTTTATTCTCATCCCAACATTAATAAACAATTTTTTTTAAACACTGCATTAGACTGATGTCTGGTTTTGCCATATTTCCTTTCATGCCACTTTCTTTTATCCCACTTCTTTTGGTGAAACTTAAAGAAGTAAAGGCCAATGGATGTGAAAGTGTTACCTAATCCCCAAATCGAGTTTTGTACATCTTCATATCTGATAACCAAGACTATCTCTACTGTTTTGTTCTATTCAGGACAGTGACTTCTTACTGTCTTGTAATAGCTGCAGATTTGATCCTTGTGTTTTTAACTGCCAAGTATCAATAGTCTTATCTTTAGAAAATTACAGAAAGACATGTAAACACATTTTTGAACACTCCATTTTGCGAATGCAAAAAAGCTAACCTACATCAATAGTGGATGTCCATTTGTATAAGTGGACTTATTATATTTCCCTTTAAAAAACTGTTCAATGGAATTTTCACTGTTTTCTGACTTGTAATTCCTTAATGTTCTCTTTGGGAAGGTGAGATAAATGATTTGAGTACAACTCACATCTTGTAAAGTCTGAGACAATAACATTATAACTGTCGACAAACTGCTCTGATTATAAAACATGTGCATAGCTTTCTGTACCCAAGAAGCAGTATAAGCTCTGGAAACACTGATTAACTATACAGAGAAGGCATAAAGCAGAGTTTGACAAAATGTAGCCTAGCTTTTCAATCTGGCCCATCACTTGATTTTTGTAAACAAAGTGTCTTTTTTTAAGGTTATTTATTTATTTGAGGGAGAAAAAGAGAGAGATTGAGAGAGAGATTGCAAACAGGTGGAGGGGCAGAGAGAGAGGGAGAAGCAAACTCCTTGCTGACCAGGGAGCGCAGTGAGAGCCTCTATCTCAGACCCCAGAATCATGACCTGAGCCAATGGCAGACACTTAACCGACTGAGCCACCCAGGTGCCCATTTTTGTAGATCAAGTTTTATTGGAATGTAGCCATATACATTCATTTACATATGGCCACTTTTGCCTTACAGTGGCACAGCTGAGCAGTTGTAGCAATATCATATGCCCTGCAAAACCTAAAATATTTATTGTTTGGCCCTTTACAGAAAAAGTTTGTAGATGCCTGATATAGAATATCAGAGAAATCTGGCTTTTCATCCTAGTTCTACTCAGTTACTCTCATATAAGTATGGCCTTGGATTTATAACCTGTCTTTTTAAGGAAATAGCTTATTTGTAGGTGTGTACTGTGCAATGACAAAACAGAGATGATAGAAGTTAAAATTTGGAAGTTTAAGTTTAGGAACCAAAGTTGTCTTATAAGGGTGAGGAGGATGAGGTTAATCTTGAGTAAGTGATCGTCATCTCAGATGCCACGATCTAGGGGAGGAGAGGTTGAAGCTTAGAGAAATTGTTAACTAGTTTTCTCTGTTGATACCTTTGCTATTTAAGGAAAAATGTTTTGTATTTGCTAAGTTAAAGGTGCCCTATTTTGTACGTCTTCTTTGATTGCAGAGTTGGCCCATGAGAGGACAATTTCCATTTTTTCCCCCATGCAAGAGCAACGATTATTGGTTTTAATTTACTTAAAAATGCTCTGGAAAAGGCATGAATCAGGATGCATAACAGCATGAGCTTTTGTGACCCATTCCAGTTTAGAGCAAGCATGATGCCTGTCTTATTGAGTACCTTTAAAGACCTGGTTCATTCATTCATTCATTCATTCAAAAGTTATTTACTAGCTATTTACTATTGACTATTCTGTTCCAGCACTTATTCCACATAATTTAGATTCAATAACAAAACAAAGAAAGAAAGAAACAAAGCAGATCATTCCCCCTTTAGGGGGCCATAATCTTGTAAATTACATAGCAGTTTTGAGGTAGATGAGGACTATAGAGAGACATAAGGCAAGACATAAGGAAAGGAGGCTGTACCACCCTTTTCCCAGCACTATGGGAAAAGGGTGATAAAGACAACCTCACAGAGAAGATGACATTTTTGTAAAGCCTTGAGGGAAGTGAGGGAGTCATCTATTCCAGTAAGTGCAAAGGTCCTGAGGTAAGAGAACTCTTGGCATGTGCTACAAATAGCAAGGAGACCAACACAACTGGGGCAGGACTATCGAAGGGGAGAATAGTTATCAATGAGTTGGTGATATGATGGGGGCAGGTCAGATCATATAGAACGTTGTAGGTCATGATAAGGACTTTGGATTTTTAACTAGATTTTCAACTAGATGGATTTTCTACTAAAAGACCTTGTAGAGTTCTGAGGAGAGGAGAGATCTGATAGTTGTTTTTAAATATTACTCTGACTGATTGACTAAAAAGTGAGGTGATAATATTGAGAAACTATCTCAATAATCCTTGTGATAACACAAGGCTTTGTGTTATCATTGAAAAGTGATCAAATTTGAGGTATATTTTAAGGACAGAACAAACAGAATTACTGTTGCAGTAATTGTGAGATGTGGGAGATAACAGAAGTCAAGGATGATTTGAAAGTTTTTGATCTTAGCATCTGGAAGCATGTGGTTACCCTTCACAGAAAGAGGAAGATTATGATCAGAGCTGGTTTGATGAGGAAGAGAAGTTCGGTGTCGGTCCTACTGAGTTTTTGATGTCTGCTGGCCAGTGGAGATGGTGAGCGTGCAGTTGAATATATCAGCATGAACTTGGCTCATAGCCTGGGCCACAGAGAGAAAATAGAGTTTATAGGATATTTAAAGCTTTGGGACTGATGAGATCACCAAGGGAGTGAATGAGGGAAGAATAGGAATAAGGACTGAGAAGTGAGTGATTCCGCTGTATCACTCACTTCTCTAGTAGGCAGGGAGGTGAGAAGGGAGATAAAGAAGGAGGGATTGGCCAGGGGGCAGGAATATGGGGAGATCCAAGGGGAAGGAAAGGCTGGTGGGGAAGAAAAGTTGTGTCAACTATGGCTGACAGGTTAAACAAGTGAAAGACAAACGTCAGTGGTGACCTTTACGGAAACACTTTGGTGGAGTGTTGTGATTGTTTAATACAGGTGGAATGACAGCATATTTATGTAGACGTAATGGTCAGATAGAGAGGGAGAAGCTAGTGAAGCAGAGAAGAGTGGATAGTTCCTAGAACAAAATCCTTGAGTAGGCAAGAGGGGATGAAATCTGGTGCACAAGTGGAAGGGGTTGATTTCACCCAGAAGTGCACACCGTCTGCGGAAACTGGAAGGAAGGCAGAGGGTAGGGGTGCAAAAGCTGGTCGGTGAGTAGACATGATGGAAGTTCTGTTCTGGTTGTTGCTGTTCTTGATAACACCGGAAACAAAGTCATCACGGAGGAGTGAAGACTGAGGAAGAAGTGTGAAGTTTCATCACAGTCATCCAGGGGGTAGGAGGATCAAGAGAATCAGAAATCTGCAGGGATTGGGCCCCTGAGAATAGCAGCTGCAAATTTAAAGTAATAGTAGATTTTCTTTAGCCATATTTAGCTCTTTTGCTATAGACCATAAATGGGTTGAGGTTTGGTCTTAACCAGGGTTGAGTTTGTTTGTTTTTTGCTGACTGAGTAAAAGGACAACAATATGAATAAGTGATTTGAAATATACAGCGTGTTCAAGGGAGAGATGAGGTCCTGGGAGGGTCAAAGGGCCATCAGAGTGAAGGCACTAGAGTTAACTTGAGGTCAGAGTGTGGCATTCTTGGAATTGGATTATAAAGGTGTGGCATTCTTTGGTGATAGTGAGGTCAAATTTGAACAAGTACCAGTATCAGAATCACATGGGGAGATTATTAAACACGAATTGCTGGGCCTCACCCCACATTTCCTGACTCAATAGGTCAATGTGAGGTCTGAGAATTTTTATTTCTAACAGGTTCCCAGGTGATAGTGAGACCTAGCTTTGAGAACCACTGTTCTGGTATGAGCCCGGTGAATAAACGGCTGAGATAAGTTGAAGAACATTGTCATTAGAATACAGGGACTCAAGAATCTCAGAAGTCAGAGTGTAGGAAAAATCATCTCTTTGGTTCAAGAGAAGGAACATTAGGTCCAGGAGCTAAAGCATTGAGAAATGGTGAGGATGGCTGCCATTAGGGAGAGGAGCTTGGTGGTAAAGTCTGGCAACACGAAATTCAAAATTGGATGTTTTAATGAAGGAAGCATATACACAGGAGTGCTCAGTGGAAGGTTGGGCAGGTGATGCCCTGAACATCTCTAAGGGGTGTCATCCACATTATGATTCCTAGGAACAAGAATTGTCTGTCAACTTGATTGAGACATGAAAAAAATAAACTTACTTCTTAGATTCCAAGCCCACAGATATATGGGCTGTATATAAGCTTGAATAATTTCTGCACTAAAGGAAGACGATTGGCTCTGCTTAAAATTGTGGGGCTCTTAAAAATCTTTCTCTTTGGGGTAGCCAACGCAGGAAAAAAAACTCACACATAATCACATACAGCCCTCCCTATATGTATGCACCTCTATGCCCAAATGGGAATGAGTCCTTCTGACATCCAAGGTCATTAAAGTAGGGTCCTCAAAGTTCAAAGAATATCACAAATGTCTCCAAATAAAAAATTAAAAGCAAGGATTATTTTGATATTTTCTATTTAATGTAAAAAAGTGCTTCACAGTCCTGTGAGGCAAGGGGTCATGTCATTTTAGAGACAGCAGCTCAGAAGTATTAAGTCTGCTGCTCTGTCCCTGTCTTCTTCATTTGTTCTTGCAGCATGTCCTTTTCTTCCCTTTACTCTCTTTTGCTGCTAATTATATGTCTATCTTTTTAGGTAATCCCAACACTCAACATGGGGCTTGAACTCACAACCTCAAGATCAAGAGTCACATGCTCTACTGACTGAGCCAGACAGACACCATATGTATATATATTTTGGCCAAACACCATCATCCATTAAATCAGATTGACAAATGCCCGACTCTTACTCATTTTCTGGACAGCACTGATGGACAACAGGAGAAGTTGAGGGAGCATGCAGGATAGCATGGGTCCATCCCTTTGCTGAGGTTACAGGTGTCTTGTGTGGGTCCAATGACCTCAGTGAGGGTGCTCCTTTCTGTGGGTGTGGTATAACTTGCTGGAGGATCTGGTTCTCCCAAGTTAGTAAGTAGGATCTGATGATAGCCCAGAAATGGCAAGTAAAATGAGATTTAAATTTTCATGGTTTAAAAATCCTGCCTTTACTTTCAGGCTTATGTTTTAGGACCAGCTAACAACAAAACATAGAAGTGACTTTACAAGGAGAGTTTCGATTGGCTGGTTGGGAGGATAATACCCTCAGAACATAGGTACAGAGCAATTATTTTCAAATGGCCATGAAAATCCATATGTATGATTCCCTCAGACGAGCTGAAATTTAAGAAAAGGCCTGAGCATGAAGAAAACATTTGGTTTAAACTAAGCTTAGAAGAAGTATTTGTTTTAGAGAATCCCTTTGGGGTTAAGTTTACCTCTTGTTTTTAGTTTTATTTTCTTGTTTTTGCTTTTTCTGGTATTGCATTTCTGGTATATATTGTATTCTTAAAGAAAAATTATGTGTTTTAATATTTTAATATTTTCCCTAGGGTATTTGAAATAATTGTGTTTGGAGCATGTTCTTATGAAGATGGAAATACGCTCACTCTGCAACAGCAATGCGTAAATAATTGCAGAGATAATATGTGAAGGGTGATAAAAATAGTAATTTGCTTTTCATGGTCTTCTTAAAAATGCTATTGAGGTATAAATACACATAATACAGTGCATGGATCTTAAGTGTTCATGCTGAGGGATTTTGACAATTGTATATGAACAAATAATCATTACTGAAAAAATTTCATCACCATAAAAAATTGAATTGTATCCCTTCTGGTCAATATCCACCCACCTTGTCTGCATGGCACTACTTCCTGAATTTAAATTTATACAATAACTTTGTCTATTTTTGAAAGTCAGTAAAGAGGACCACAGATATGTATTTTTGCTGTGTGTGTGTGTGTGTGTGTGTGTGTGTGTGTGTGCGCGCGCGTGACTGGGTGAGTGTATTTGTGTGTCTGTTTTTCTCAACATAATGTTTAGGATTTATCCATGTATAATGATTTTAAGATTCATTCATGCTGTGCCCTGTATTAATAATTCATTTCCTTTTATTATTAAATAATATTTCATGGTATGGATAGATCAACTTGTCTATCCATTTATGTGTTTATGGGCACTGTGGTTGTTTTCTCATTTGGGCTATTATAAATAAAGTGGTTATGAATATTCATGTATAAATCTTGGCACGGACACAGGTCTTAACTTACCTTAGATCCTGAATTTAAGAATGGCTGGATGATATATTAATTGTACAGTTCATCTATTAAGAAACTGCCAGACTGCTTTCCAAAGTGACTAAATCATGTTACATCCCCAGAACAGCAGTATTTGAGAGTTTTAGTTTCTCCACATCCTTGACAACACTTGGTATGGTTAGTCTTTTAAATTTTAGCTATTCTAATTGAGATGTGGTGGTAGCTTACTGTGGTCTTAAATTTTCATTTTTTTAATGAATAATAATGTTTAATATCTTTTCATGTGCTTATCTGTGAAGTGCCTGTTCACATCTTTTACTCGTTTTTGTATCTTTGTATCTGGGTTGGTTATTTTCTTATTTTTGAGTTTTGAGAATTATTTACATATTCTTAATGCAAGTCCTTTTTCAGATATATGATTTATAAATTTTTTTTCCTAGCCTTGTCATTCTCTTTACTTAATTGCTTAAATAATAGAAATTTCAATTTTGAGGCCCAATTTATCAATTGATATTTTTATAGATTATGCTTTTGGCTTTATATTGAAGGCATATTTGCTCAATCCAAGGCACTTATACTAAGACACTTAAGGTTGTCCCATAGCTCTTAATGTTCTGCTTATTTTTTAGATTCATCATCCAAATAAAGCATCATGTGCTTTATTTTGGGTAATTTCTATTGCTATATCTTCAAGTTCACTGATCATTTTTCTGCAATTTTTTCTTATCTGCTATTAATTCCATAGCATGTATCTTAAATCTCACACATTATGGTATCATTTCTAGAAGTTTGATTTTGGGTCTTTTAAAAATATCTTCCAGGCCTTTACTTACCTTATGGAAATAAAATATTTTTATGATAACCATCTTCTGTCCGCTAATTTTAACATCTGTACCAGTCCTTGGTTGGCTTTAATTGATTGTTTATCCCCTCGTTATGCGTAATATTTTTCTCTTTCTTTCACGTGTGGTAATATTTTATTAGAGGCTGGACGTTGTGATCTTTCCTGTGGAAAAAAACACCTTGTGGGTGTTAATTATTTTTGCAGTCTTATAAATATTCTAGAGCTTAGTTCTGGAAACAGTTTGATTCCTTTAGATCTTGCTTTTAAAATTTGTTAGGATAAAGTGGATCAATGCTTGGGGAAGGCTGAGTGATTCTCCATTACTGAGGCAAGACTGAATTCACTTTCTGCAATTCTCCGAAGGTCACAAAAGTTTTCAGTGTGTCTACCACAAAAATATACTATGAACAGCTCTCTGTAAGGATGAAGAACTGTACCCTCTAATTCTTTTGGGTGGTTCTTTCTCTAGCTTGGTAATTTCCTTGGATGTATGTCTTTGTCAGTACTCAACTGAACATTTGAGGGAGCCTCTCCAAAAAACCCCAGGGTTCTTTCTCTGTACACCCCTCTTCTTTTCTAGTACTTTGTCCAGAGGACTTTAGATGGGCTTGTCTTCCTGAATTCTCAACTCAGGGAGTCCACTGGGCTCCACCAGGTGTTGTCTGAGTTTCTCTTCCCTATGCTGCAAATTAGAGGCAGCAAGCCTGGAATAATTTGTTTCCCATCTCTCAGGGATCATGAGCCTTCAATGCACTTAGACACTATTTTGCAAACCCATGTGTTATATATGCTATTAAAAACATTGTCTCAGGCAGGCAAGTAAGTTTAGTTCCTGTTATTCCATATTGACCAAAAGTGGAAGTCATGTTTTACACTTGTTAGTTTTTGCTTCATGTATTTTGAAGCTCCCTGTTTATTGCATACAAATTTAGGATTGCTCTATCTACTTGATGAATCAAGCCTTTTCTCATTAGATAATGTTTCTTTTTATCCTTGATGAAACTGCTTGTTCTAAATTCCACTTTGTCTGATACTGGTATAGCTATACCAGATTTCTTATGGTCAGTTTATTTTGTACAAGTTTTCTCACCTTTCTATCTTCATCTGGCTGTTTTATATTAAAAGTATCTTTCTTGTAAAGAATATACAAATCTTGCTTTCTCACCTTCCACCCCAGTTTGATAATAATAATATTTGATAATATCAATATCAAATATTTGATAATATTTGATAATGTATTTGATAATATTTGATAATATTTGGCCTTTTGCCCAAGTATTTATTTACCTATTCCATTTACTACATTTATTAATATTTATTAATATGATGTGCTTTATCTCCCATCTTGGATTTTAAATTTTATTTTGTTTTATTTATCTTATAATAAAACTAAATTTAGTTTTGTTTCCTCTTTTTCTTCTTTATTATTTTGAATGAATCACATATTTTAGGTATATCTTTTGGGATTATCTTCTTATTAACCATTCTGGGTATCGTGATGTACATTTTTATTATCAATGTTTACTCCCAATTAACAATGTAAGAACTTACACAATAGTGCCATATCAATTACCCTTTCCCAACATTTTTTCTATTATTATCTCACATTTTCTTCACTACATGTGCTATATTCCTCCCAATGCATAGATGCTATTTTTATTTTAAATGGCCAATATTTTATTATCATTATTATTTATTATTCATTATGTTCAAAAGTATATATACATGTAAAATAATAGCACATATTACTAATTCATATTTACCCAGATTTATTCCTTCTGCTACTCTCCATACCTTCTGCAATTTTGAGTTCCATCTGATATTATTTCCTTCAGGTTAAAGAATTTCTTTTGTCATTAATATAGTATCATAAATTCTGAACACTCTCCTCCTCCTCCTTCTTGTCTTTCCATTTCTGTTTCCATTTGCATACTTCCTAATAAGTTGGCTTCAAGTTCAATGATTTTTTTCCTTCTGGTGAATCTAGTTTGCCCTTAAAGTAATCAAATCAATACTTCATTTTAATTTTCTTTCTAGCATTTTTATTTAATTCCTTTTTCAGTTTTTATAATCTACTTAAATTTCCTATTTAATACATGCAGTATTTAGTTCCCTTCAATTTCTTTGCATCTTCATATCATTGATAGTTCAAATACTACTATTTTTTATAACTGGCATGGCTTTTTTGATTATGACTATAAAAGCAAAAGTCTCTTGCAAATTTTTAGTACCGACCAAAAGCAGAAATCTTCCACTGATCCTTTTTTAAAAAAGATTTATTTATTTCAGAGATACAGAGAGAGAGCATGGTGGGTGGGGAGGAAAGAAGAGGGGGAGAGAAAATCTCAAGCAGACTCCCCATTAAGCTCAGAACCTGAAGCAGGGCTCAATCACGTGACCCTGAGATCATGGCTTGAGCTGAAATCAAGAGTCAGACACTTAACTGATTGAGCCACTGATCTACTTGTAAAAATTATACATTCGAGTGATCTTTTAAGATATAACCTCTAGGCTCATTCACATAGGGCTTCCTTTTATCCTCCTACATTTTAAATAGAATTTTTATTTGTACATGTTAAAGACTAATAGACATGATTTTCAACAATTAATAATCTGCTAAATTGTATACTACTTTACTAATGTGGTTAAATGATTAAAAAAGAGAAAAAATAATATATGGCTTATATAGCCATGTACCAAACCTTACTGAAAAAGAAAAAAAAAAAAGGTAGTTGTTTTCTCTGTGTTGGGAAATTTCCGAATAAAAGCTGTATGAACTTCACATTAATAAAAATTAAAGAGGAGAGGGGATCCCTGGGTGGCGCAGCGGTTTGGCGCCTGCCTTTGGCCCAGGGCGCGATCCTGGAGACCTGGGATCGAATCCCACGTCGGGCTCCGGGTGCATGGAGCCTGCTTCTCCCTCTGCCTGTGTCTCTGTCTCTCTATCTCTCTGTGACTATCATAAATAAATAAAAATTAAAAAAAAAAATTAAAAAAAAAATTAAAGAGGAGAAAAGACCAAGTTTAGAATGGTAGAGGAATATTTTCTAAGTCCTTATTAAACCTTACTTCATGATAGAATTGAAATTGTCATTTCAAATTCTAATCAATGGAATTTGTAAGTTGATTAAGGTTGCATTTAAAGGTAGTATTAAGGTTGCATAAAACTGTGCTGAAGATAAGTTTTATATAAAATGATAAGAATTCTTTCCATAGCCAAAAATGTTTTTATTTGCTGTATAGAGTTTAGAGATGAGGGGATAAGAATATTAGGAAATACAGCAATGACTACTTGAATATCTGACCATAGGAGTTGATAAGTCCAGAATATTATGGTCAAAGGCTCTCTAAAATCTGTTTTAACTAAACACAGTATATTTTCTTCCAGTTATGAGACTCCACTTAGCACAAAGAAGATGAAGTTATATGAATAAAATTGAAGCCCATTTAAACTATTTGGCTTGTAGCTGAAATTTACTTAAAGTTTGTTCCATTTGGCTATGGTAGAGATTATGTTACTGCTCCCAGTTATTGTTGCCCTCTTTGTAAGAAGATTGTATATTCCTACCCTTTGTTGTAATGACCACAGTGTCCTGTATGGTATGCATCCCCATCCCACTGAGCCAGACGTTTTTACTGAGTTGCATAAGCTAATGGAATGTGGATGGCAGTGGCTGATGTGAGCAGAAACTTCAGGAGCCTTGTTTGATTCTTTCACTGCTCCTTTTTTCTCTTAGCCCAAGGTTAGAGTCATTGCTACCTTATGCCTCTGTCCACTGAATTACTTTTTAGAAATGTAGCCCCTGAAATTTTCAGTATAATCTGAATACTTGGAAACTATGGTTGGCAACATTCTTTTAAAATTTTAATATATGTCTGAAAACTGATCATGAGTTGACACCTAGTGAAACTAGGTTATTAGGGCAAAGTTTAAGATATTGTAGTACAGAGACTGTTGAATTATAGTGGTTTGAAAAGAGACAAAGTTTTCAATTCCTCATGTAACCATCTGTTTAATTTAGCTTGCTTGGGAAACCCTGCTCCCTGAAGTCATTAAGGGACTTGATCTCCATCCATTTTATTTTTCCACCCACCGGGTCACAGTCCTTTTTTTGTATGATTGGAGTTGGGCAGAGATTTATCTATATTTATAGCTCATGATAAAGGGAAAGACAAGAGGTCCTGGGCATGGCATTTCCTTTTAAATAAACAATTTGGGAGTTGTATGCAGGTGAGTCTCATCATAGTCCATTGCAAAGAAAGCTGAAAATGTAGTTTTGAGAAGGTTGCCCACTAGTCCAGTCAAAACTAAAGAAGTAACTATTACCATGGGGAAGAAGTGAACTGATAAAGTGAGATGCCTTTATGGATCTTGTTGACCATCTTAGATCATTGGGCCTCCCTATAGATTGTGTTCTTCAGAATTCTTAAATTGAAAGAGACTCTAGACGCTGTTCCACTTAGATCCATGACAGAAATCAATCTCCCTCTTAATTTTTAGCTTTTGGAGAGAAGACAATTTAGAGCTCCTCTTGGTTGTTTACTTTGGTATCCTGGGACACTAAATGATGAAGTCCTTCACAATGCCTGGCACACAGAAGAGGCCTGATTGAAAACTATTAGATGAATGCACAATATATTTTCTTAGGCTTGTAGGACAATGCTTATTAGTTAGAGAATATTCAATTAATGTTTGTTGAATATGGAGTGAAAGGCTACTGAAGTAAATTTTCAATTATTAAGTATAAACAGGCTTCCCATTGAAAATGGTGAACTGTGTAAATGGATTAATTATTTCTGCCTCTGGAGACTTAATAATAATGCTAGGAAAAGAATAAAAATCAAGCATTAGTCTAGAAAAAAATCTAGCTGGGGCAAACTGAAGCAAACAAGATATTTAAAAAAAATCTTGGATGATGAAATAAATATAGCATGTATAGTCTATGTTCTATATTTTAGAATAGCATTGACTTGAACACTCTCAGACAAAGATGCAGCCAACAAGGAATGCAGGTGTCAGAGGCTGCTGGGATGAGGAGACACAGGAATGAGAAAGTGGTTGGAAATGTAGGGAATAATTTAAAATCTATATATCGATGAGTCAGCTCTAGTCAGACCCCTTTCTTCTAATTCCAAAGGGAGACAAAACTCTTTTTTTTCCTATTGTGCAACCCATTCTCCCAAACTCAAATTTTTATTAAAGAAATAGAATCAACTTTATGGCAGGTGTGGGGAGACATGATGCCTCAGAGCAAAGCTTCTCCACTTTGTCATCTGGGACCTCAGAACAGAGACCCCTTACCTCAAAGAGTTAAAGAGCCTCTAAGTCCAAGAGCCCTGCAATGCACATGGAAAAGACATGAAGATACCATCACAAGAATAAAACCACCTTTAAAAGTGATTGACAATTATAAACGGATTAAGTATCCAGAAGAAGCTATTACTTTCTTCAATGGACTAAATTTTGTCCCCACCTCAAATTCCTATGTTTAAGTTCTAAACCTCAGTGTGGTAATATCTAGAAATAGCATCTTTAAAAGATGATTAAGATTAATGAGGTCATAGGGTAGATCCCTAATCTGATAAGATGGTGGCCTATAAGAAAAAGGAAAGTCTACACCTCACCTCCATTCAATATTGGCTTTTTGAAGATGTACCAAGAAAGTGACCATCTGCAAGCCAGGAAGTTGGCTCTCACAGGACCAGACCATGCTGGCACTCTGATCTTATACTCTTAGATTCCAGAACTATGAAAAGATACATTTCTGTCATTTAAGCCACCCAGTCAATGATGTTTTGTTACAGCAGCTCCAGCTTCCCAGTATGCCTTCATTAAAAACCCTTCTATGCTATTTGATTTTTAATATTTTGTGTATGTCTACATTATTTCAAAAACCCTGACAAAACAATAACAACAGCAAGAAATAAATGAGACCTTCACGCTGGTGCAGAGTGGACCCATCAGCTTCCCTTTTCATGGGTGGAAAAACCTTCTAGAGCTAAATGATTTGCCCAGGGCCATTTGGTTTGAAACTCAGCCTATTTATTTATTTACTTACTTATTTATTTTTAAGATTTTATTTGTTTGGGAGAGAGAGAACTCAAGAGATAGCATGGGAAGCATAGAAATAGCATTCCCCATGGGAAGGGACAGAGGCAGAAGCAGACTCTCCACCAAGCAGGGAACCAGATGTAGAACTCAGTCCAGGGACTCTGGGATCATGACTTGAACCATAGGCAGATGCTTAACTGACTGAGCCACCCAGGTGCCCCAAAATACAGCCTATTTAAAACCCATGATATTTTAATTCCATGCCCAGTGCTTCCAGTATTTGTTGCATATTCTGTAATATGTTTGCATTTTAAATATATTTACCAATTTACATATTTTGGCCAGATTGAAAACATATCACATTCTAATTTAAGATTGCCTGATTATATATAATGGCACTAGAATATTTTGATAGTATAACTGGAATCATAATCTACATAGATTGCTGACACAGGGAAAGTAATATATCCACAATATATAAACATTCCAAAGAATTTAGAAATATTTGAGCATTTTCATGTTAACTTCTTTGAGAAATTGCCTAGTTTAGTGAAAGTCAGGAAAAGGATGGAATTATGGCTCTCCACTATATTATCTGTATGGCAATGGCAATCCCTAAAATTTTCTAGGTCTCAGCTTCTTCATCTGTAGCATGAGGACAAGGCTTGCATACCCTACAAAGATGTTGCAATGATCAAAAGAATTATAAATTATTAGATGTAAATATAGTGTATATGACTATAGACCATAACACAGAAGAATCCACAGACCTGACTATCTGGATGCTTTATTATACAACTCTTTTCAAATTATTGGATCCGTGGTCCTGCTTAATTCTGTTTAGGTGTCATGGATTGTTTTACCAGTTGTTATTGTGCATTATATTTGGGGATATCCTGTGGATGTTATGGATGTATGATCTCAGAAATTAGCTCAAACTTCTTCAAATCTCAGAGCCAGTGTTTTCCAAGATTGCTATTCTCTTACTTTTGATGGCAGACTTTGGCAGGGAAAATGTCTGGAAAGGTAGAAGTGCCTGAAGATGAGGATGCTTTTTCCCATCAAGCCATCAAGTCATGAATTATTATTGATATGGTTTCTCCTACTATTGGATTTTTGAAAGACTGACTTTAATTTTGTCTCAGCTCTGACAAGTGGTTTCATATATCCAATTACTCCCTTCTGGATCTATTAAAAAGGGCTCAGGAAAACAGACTATGATTTCTAGAATATTCAATAACGCAGCCATCCTGGTAGTCCCCTAATTGGTCTCCCACATTATTTGTGAGCTCTTGAATTCAAAATAGATTCTTTGTAAAAGAAACAGAATGAGCTTAACTTTATGTAAATGTTTTTTTTTTCTAGTGTTAGAGGAATTGTTTTTTCTTATTTTACATGACAAAAATATGGTTTAATGTTGGTAAAGCTATAGGAACCTTTATGTGAAAACATCAAGTAACATTTTGTGTCCAAATATATATTAGTCACTATTAATTATTTACCTGTTTAGGGTGATGGCTATCTAGCCAAGCATCTCCAGTTGCCATAGAAAATGCTCATAATATTTTTCCCTTTGTCATTTTTATATCACCAGAGACAGGAGGAGCCATTGAGACAAGAAATGCTGTTATTCCATGCTCAACTAACTTTTCAGACCCACCAATCTCAGGAAGCAGTAGGATTCATTGCTCCTTCTGCACATTTACCATTTTTGAGCACAGAGCTGACTGTGCCTTGCAATGGTGTTGGTTTGTGCCAACTTGCTTGAAGCCAAACAAGTTCCTGATTTAAAATCTTCTGTGATCTATTTCCATATATACCTTTGGGATTGAATGCATTTATGTGGTTGATCTCATTTCTGAAACTAAGAAACAAAAAGGAAGAATGATTAGAGTTTATAGCAAAGTTAATTATCTATTTGCCTATTTCCACAGACTTGGGATTCCCCACTACTTCTCATGGTCATCAAAATATACAACCTAAAGGTTGGAGTGTAGTGGGATAGCTAAGAATGAGGACTCAAGTTTCAGATTGTATGAATTTAAGAATACGATTAAGTCCTTTGATTATTAAGGAAATATCAGTTTCCTTACTTATAACATTTAGAAAGTAATTGCATTATCATATAAGAAAGGAGAAATAGGGGATTGACAGTTCCTAGTATTTTACTGGACACCTAAAATAAGGAAATGTTGGCTGCTATTGCCATAGGTTTTGTGCTTAAAAGAACTTCAAAAATTATGTGTTTGTAAAATAAAAATGAGTACTGGCAGAAGAATCCTACTAACCTTACCTGTGGGACTTCGTTAATAAATATTAACCAAAATGCTTAATACACTTCTTTGTAGAAACCAATACTGAATTTATTTCAAAAACAGATGAGTTCCCACTATGTGTGTAGTATGGGCACAGTAGACACAAATGAAGCTTTTATTTCTGGGACCTCATCATCCAGCAGAAGCGATGGACCAGTAAATAAATTGCAAAGGTTAAACACAATAAAATAAATTCAATGACCAAGTTCATATTGGTGCTGAATTTGTATACCCAGTGGTTACTGTATTGCTAGCACAAGGCAGAAATGCAAAGTCAAGGTCACCAAGCCCATAATGCAAATGTGAGCTTGATCTTAGTTTCAAACTGAATATTCTAATGAATCAGGGTTGTTATCTCAGCACATCTTAAATACTCTATTTGAAGAAGCTCTTGTAATTTTTTTGGATAAGAGACAAAAAGCCACTGCAGGTATCAAATTGCGTTGCCTTACATGGTCTGGGGAAGTGAGGCCAAACAACATCTACCGGATATGCCACTAACTGTTGTTTATGTGAGCCAACAGAAAGAATTAGTTTGCACATCCATATCAAATGCCCACACTCCCAACTCC
Source organism: Vulpes vulpes (assembly GCF_048418805.1). NCBI lineage: Eukaryota > Metazoa > Chordata > Mammalia > Carnivora > Canidae > Vulpes > Vulpes vulpes. The sequence goes on from NC_132788.1 coordinate 12,330,514, forward strand.
CAACTCTTTATATAGCTGTCATGAAACAAAGATACGCCTAATTGGCTTTGCCAGCAGTAAGGGATAAGCTATCTTTTTTTTCCCCCTCATCTTCATTGGCTGCAACTCCCATTCCTGATTTGACACAGAATGCTTAGCTCCCTCTAAAAATGATTCATATTAAAATGAATGCATGTTCGATGCAGTTTTGCATATAGTGTCCAAAAAGCAATGGAATGCTGGAAGTCTCCGGTGTTGTGGAAACTTGTTATTTAGGACACGTGACTGGCATTTCCTTTAGGGGTGTAAGTGGTTCAAGTGGCTCAAGATAGAATGCCACTCTATGCCTGGTATTACATTATGCACTGTCAGAAACCCTGACACTGATTTATTATTGCTGCTTATGTGTTTTACACCATCTAATATCTTATATGAAATAGACTCCTAACTCAGTTCCAAACATTGTTTCACTAACAAGAAACAACCCAGACATATTAACATGTGCCATACAGTAATTGTATTCACTATAACTAAATTTTTTCCCAACATTTTAGGGAACCCCATTGAAGTATTTCTCCCTTATTTCTTCTGATCTCATAGCTTTCTCTATAGAAGTAAAATTTTAATAATAGGGCAAGATAGCTGAGAGTGTGTAGCCTAACTTCTCTTGCTATTTGTACATTAAAATTAAATTTTGCGGAATCTGTGAAGTGGAGCTACTAAGTATTATACACTTGGAATCTTGTGACTTCTCACCAAAGTGATGGATGGATGATGTTATTTCTGTCATAAATGAATGGGAACAACTGGGAGTTTTATCATCACAAGTTAATATTTTCACGTTTTCCAAAGAGTTTGTTTCGTAAATCTTATTTCTGGGCTATATATTTACTTACAGAAATCTTTATACAGTACAGAAGAAAGAAAGTAAGAAAGCTTCCTGTTCACAGCAGTATTCTTAGCCACGTGTTATTTAGAGCACCGCATTTGTCATTTGTTTTTTACCTCACTGTGCTTTCAGCCAACTTTTTCTTTTGCTTCTTAAGATATTCCTTCAAGAGGAGCTCTATCTGTTCGGACTTATTTGGTTCCAAGCGATATGCATTTAAATCCAGGCTTTTTGAGGGAAAAGAAGCAATTTATTGATTCACGCGGTGTACAGTGTGTAGGACTGACTTTCGGTGAGGCTTCAGTCAGATCCTAAAAAACTGGCATCCTTCTTTTCAGTCTTTAGACTCATAAAGGTTCTCTCCTCTACCTTAAAAAGGGCTGCTTAACCCAACACTTCACAGTTTCAAGTCCAACTAAAACGGACAAGGGTCTTTTTGCTGGAAGTTGCAGCCAAAGTCAATGCTTCTGTTTTGTTTTGATTGATGTAGGTAAACTTCCTGGGACTCATCACCATCACTGGGCTAGTGGTTTGAGTTTGCCATATTTTCTGCTTTTGTGTGGAAGTAGTGACACACTTGGCTAAGAGTCACTGGTGGTTAAATCCCCAGATGATATTATGGACCTAATATTGGAAAAGGAGGACGTGCCTGCAGAGCCTGAAAACAAGCAAACAGATACAACCAACGATGTCTACTACAGAAGGGACACATTAGTGCTTCTGACAACGACAATTTAGGTTGTGGTAGGAACAGCTGTGCTGAAGAATGATTAAATATAGGTGCCTCTGGGGGCACTCTGACCTTTCCAATGTAGGCACCTCACGTTCCCAGAATTTAGTTTCTCAGAGTGACTGCGGCTACTCTCTGTAGAAAACGGTTCTGGACCACAAGGGCTTTCTCAGTCCAGAATCATAGCCTGTGTAGCATGCTACATGCAACATCAATGTTCCTTTCTTCTCTCTTCCTTCACCTCTGTGGTCTTCCTTTCTTTCCACTTTAAGTTTCTGGAAGAGTCTCCTTCCTCACCCCTTCCTTATTACATTTAGTGCTCAGATAACTAATATTTTTTAAAAAGATTATTTATTTATTTATTTGTTTGTTTGAGAGAGAGAGAGAGAGAGAGAGAGAGGCAGACACATAGGCAGAGAGAGAAGCAGGCTCCATGCAGGAAGCCTGATGCGGGACTCGATCCCGGGACTCCAGGATCATGCCCTGGGCCAAAGGCAGGTGTTCATCTGCTGAGCCACCCAGGCATCCCTCAGATAACTAATATTGTGATTTCTCCTGGCTTAGAGCAAATTTCATATTAGTTTTTTAGGACATAAACTTTTGAGCCTTGATCTTTATTGGCAAACCAATCACAATGGCAGGAAGTTTCATGGAAATTCTAGGTGTACTACAGAGGCCTTTTTCTAGGGTCAGCGAAAATCTTTTACCAAATGTGCTTGTGAAGTCAGCCCTGATGAGAAGAAAGACTGTGTCTATTGAATGAATACAGATCACATTTTATAGGACTCCAGAAGATTTCATTCTCTAGTTTCTTGGTTCAAAAAAACAGCTCTGAGATTTTTATCCCCTTAGAGAGCCTAAGTCTTATAAAGAAATATTTTGGAGTAGCATTCCATAAATTCTGATGTGTGTGCACATTGCCTAGGATTCCTGGTAAAACGCAGATTCTGTTGGGAAATCTATGAACAGAGGATGCCAAGGCTATGGGTCTTCAGGCCACGCTTTGAGTAGTAAATTAATAGCTCTGTGTTGTCTGATAGTTACTACTATTCGTGGGTAGCTATTCATATTCAAATTTAAATAAACATTTAGTCCTCAGTCTTATTAGCCATGTTTTAAGTGCTCAGTAGTCTCACATGCTAGTGTGTGAGGTATTGGGCAGCACAGACTAGATTTCCATTATCTCAGAGGCATCTGTTGGATGACCTTGCTTTATAAGATGGAGTGTCCAACTTTGGAATAAGCACAATGCTGTAAACAGGGCAAGGCTTCTTCTCAAAATGTCCAGGTAGCACCATTTCCCAGAGAAATGGTCTGTATCTTCAGAAGGTACCTAACCAAAATGTCTAGCATGTACTAAGCCATGGTGTGATCTAAGCTCCGTGAGATTTCTCTTAAGACTTTCTTTTCTTATTTGAACACAAGACTCCCAGCACCTGTTACCATACTTTGTCAAGATGCTTACATCTAATTTAGTCCTGTGTTTCTGTTGTTGGCTGTGGTTCTCATCTTGGTACTCTTGATATGTATTTTTGATCAAATAATTAAAAACCTGTAAAGGATCTCCTTAGCTATCCAGAAGTCTTATATGGCAATCACACACATTGTAATGTAGGTATAAGCCAAGAATTGGGAAGGCTGTTAGTGGCCAAACAACACACAACAAAAACTTAGCAATTAAACAGTGAAACACACATCTATAAAACATCCTATAAACACATATCCATAAAACTTTGCCATATATAGGTCTGGTGATGAGGGAATAACCCAGCCTCTGCTCTCATGGGGGGCTTACGTGGCTTTGACTTTACATACAATTAGCTCCATTTTATTAGAGCCTATTAATTTCAATGCCTTAGAGAAGTAAGGTATATAAGTGCCCCAAGCAATGCTTAGCTGCTTCCAATTTAGCTCTGAAGCCCTTTTCCAGTGTATAAATGTCACTGTCTTACGCATGGCACTTGAGAATGCTTCCTGAGCACAGAAGGACTTATGTAATTCAGTCAATCTTATCCTTTGGATTTGTTTCAATATGGACAGGACCTTTGTGGTGATAAGTACGTGGCACACTTTTCAACGCTTCTCTGTGACTGAGACATGGTTCGGATTTTGGCGTCACACGCCCTCCAGTGCCATTCCTCCAGAGTCACATGAGTCTTTAGTATTTCTGTCTCCTGAGAGCTGGCATGACAAGTATACATTTGGCCTCAGCATTTGGTTATGTGAAATCATTAGCCTGGGTGAGGTTGTGCGGTACGTTCCTTCAAGTTTCTCTAAGGATAAGTGCAGAGCGTATTTGCTACAGGTTAAAGTTAATGTCCTCAGCAAGAGTCTGCCTTACACCGGGATAAATGTTCATAGTCAAGAAAGGGACCTGAGGCCAGTCTTCCTTGCCCCTGAAAGGTTATCTAGTTATGAGTGAAATAATCTCAGGGATGGTTGTTGGTGCCTTGAGGGGGGGCCCTATAAATGGCATTTTCTTCCCTTCCTGAGATTGGAACCAATGGAGAAATGGGCATTGGAATCAGACTCATGGGAATAAGAATAATCATCTTTATGATTTTTTGATAAAACTGCTGGACAGTGGGGTTTAGGGGTTGTAGAAGGCAGCTTCTGACATGACATCAATCTGCTGGTATCCTCATGCGTATGCGATCTCTTCCCCTTGAGGCCTAGTAACTTGCTTTAATGAATGGAATGGCAACAGTGATGTCTATATATAAAGGATTTTAACTTCCTTTAACCTACTTGCTGGTAGATTCTTTACTGACCCTCTCCCTTACTGGGTTTGATGAAGCAAGATGGAGACACTCAAGAAGCAAGAAATATAGGGCAGCCTCTGGGCAGTAGCCCATGAGGAACTGAGGCCCCAGCCCAATGTCGTGCAAGAAAGTGATCCTGTCAACAGCCATAGGAGTCTGGAAGCAGATATTTCTCCAGTTGAGCCCTCAAATGAAATCTCAGCTCTGGCTGATATCTTATAAGAAACCTTGAAGCAGAAGACATAGCTAAGCCACATCAAGATTCCTGACCCACAGAAATTGTAAGATAACAAATTGTTTTAAGCAGCTAGGTTTTTAGCAATATTTTCCTAAGCAATAAATAACTAGCACAAGCGAGTTTGCTAAGGGGGCTTGCTAATCTACCCCCAAAGCAGACAACTATCCTTGCTTTCTGCAGCTGCATACTTCATCCTTGGGGGCTACCCGGCATAGCTTGCAGAAGTAGAGAAGACAATATGCTTTTGTTAGGTAGGTAGATTCCAAATTACCTGGGGAAGAGGAAGGATTAATTCCTTTTATCAAATTTACCTGCCAATAAGTCAGTTTCTCCTTTGCTGGGAAAAACCTGAGGGTTGAGAAAAGCCAGTAGTGTTATTCCAAATATGTCTCTCTACATATGTAAATGTAAGTGCAAATGGATGAGTGTCCTTAAGCCACAGGGTTATCTAGTGACTGGGTGAGTTACTTTACTTCTACAGGTAAGAATGAGGTTAGAGCCATAGGCCAGAAATGTTTTAAGGGAAAATTTCTTCTCATAGAAGTGATAATAGTTAAAAAAAAAAAAAAAAGTATTTCTCTTTTACAATGAGGACCACCCCATGTTAAAGAACCCTTGCATAAATGGGGCACCTGGGTGGCTCAGTAGTTTTAGTGTTCCACTCTCTTTTGGCTCAGGTCATGATCTCGTGGGTCATGGGATTGAGCCCTCTATTGGGCATTACATTCAGGGCAGAGTCTGCTGGAGATTCTCTCTCTCTGTCCTTCCCCCACTTGTGCTTGCATTTTCTATCTCTCTCTATCTCTCTCTCTCAAATCAATCAATCAATCAATCAATTTTTTTTTTTTTAAAGTTCCCTTGCATAGAAAAGTGTTCCTGTGCTGATTTAAAATCTTGCATTTCACTTTTTCATCCTGGTTTTGATGTCTTATATTAAATGAAAATCCTGTGCCCCTTCCCAGGTGCCAAGTCTGAGCAATGCAGAGATACATTAAGATTCATCCCTGCTCTCAAGGGACTTACAGCCTGGGAGGCAGATGTATTGAAAGTAAGCCACTAGGACACACTATTGCAGGTTTGATTCCCCTGGAAGCTGGCTCCGAGAGGAAATTTAACATATAAAATGTTTATTGGGAAAGGCCAAGGGATCAACAGTTGAAGGAAAGGGGAGAGGGAGTCGTAGAGCTGTGAAGGAGGCCTCAGATGAAGTTCTGGTGCTAAAACGACCATTTGGATTTGGCCTGATAGGCTGAAATAGTATGGCCTCCTCCATCACTGGATTCTTATTGGATATGGGCCATTGTGATAGGGCAGGATCTTGAAATAGGCTTTTTTCTTTTCTTTTATTTAAAGATTTTATTTATTTATGAGAGAGAGAGAGAGAAAGGGAGAGAGAGAGAGAGAAGGGGAGAGACACAGGCAGAGGGAGGAGCAGGCTCCATGCAGGGAGCCGGACATGGGACTTGATTCCGGGACTCCAAGATCACGCCTTGGGCTGAAGGCAGGTGCTAAACTACTGAGCCACCCAGGCTGCCTGAAATAGGCTTTTTTTCTGTACCCGAGGGAGTCCCTGCAGGGGCTGAAAGCCAAAAGGATTGTGCCACTTGCTTTCCTAGCAGCTGGGGTAGCAACTCTTTTCTTGGTGGGGCGGTTTAGAAGGTAGGATCCCTTCATCTCTCTCCAAAAAAGATAAGGATAAGACTAAATGGTACTAGCTTCTTTAGTGGAAATGTCCCACAAAATGCCCTCTCTTCACATATAGGCCCATTTTTTTAACCCTAAATGGGGTTGGGGTGTGGTAATAAGAACTCAGGGTTCTTATTTGCTTGGCCTACCTCTGCTAACCCATATCAGCCTCACCCTTACTTTGGCATCTGGTGTCCACTGAAGTAGAAGTTCCCATTGGAACACCCCACTGCATACACTTAGGTACAAAATGGCAGTGCCTAGGGAGTGCCTGGCTGTGACCAAAAGGTTCCCTGGGATCAGTTTGTGAAGAGAACTATGTGTCACAGTCAAGAATTTGAATATTTTGGTTAATGAGATCTTATTGGAAGATTATTCTTCACGTTACCCACGGTGCCCAGTGGGAATCCAGAAATGAGTGGCAGTGCAGAGCATGGGTTGAAGGAGTACAAGATTGGAGGCATGGAGACAAAGTAAGAAACCAAGAAGCCGTTGGAGAGGGTGGTGGTAAGGTCCAGGGCAGAACAGGGCAGGAACAAGAGCAGGGATGGGGGCTCTGAGAGAGGGATTTGGGGATTAAATTGATAGGATTTGAAAACTGATTTGGGAAAAACAGTAGAATAAATTTAGTTTTCCCGCTTGAGCTGATTTGTATGTGTGAGGGGAAGAAGAGTAGAGCTCTTTTCTATTGCAAAAATGTAATTACTCTAACACAAACATAGAAATATGCCGTTATTGAGATAATATTATATTTTTGAGTTGCATAACTAACAGTTTTTCAGGCATAGAAAATTTGGGTGGGCATTAAAGCACCCCAAAGCATTAGCTCACGGTTGATAATTAGAGTAATGGCAAACTTTTGTTGGGTATTTTCTGTCTTGCTGGCCATTGGGGCACTCATCTGAAATTATCTTATTTTGTTTTTAAAGATTTTATTTATTTATTCATGACAGAGAGAGAGAAAGAGAGAGAGAGAGAGAGGAGAGATGCAGAGACACAGGCAGAAGGAGAAGCAGGCTCCCCATGGGGACTCTATCCTGGGACCCCGGGATCACGACGTGAGCCAAAAGCAGACGCTCAACCACTGAGCCATCCAGGTGTCCCGAAATTATCTTATTAAACTCCACAACAAGGATACCATCCTGTGGATTATTATTATGCCAACCTACAGATGGGAAGAGGAAAATGGTGTAATCAAGATTGGAATGACCACACTCTGGCTTTAAAGCTCATGCTTTATTTGTAATAACCATTTCAAAGCCTCACTCAAGGTGCTCTCAGTCTTCTCCTGTGCCTATCCCCTGGGCCATGGCATCTCTGCTGATAACGTGTACTTCCCATCCCTTGGCAGCCAAAGGGTTAAGGGTAAGGTAGCTGATTCTGCAGGCAGTCTATGCCAGTAATTTGTGGTATGGAATGTTGATGTGCTGAGAAAAAAAGATGCTCTGGTTGCCAGGATTTCTTGCATAGAAACAAAACTTCCATTCACATCCTGCTGAATTTCCAGGACCTAATTAGATGTGGGACCAAATATTACAGTTTCTTCACTCAACAAGAGCACAGATGAACACTGATGAAGGTTGGGGATAGGATTTTCAGCCTTTTTTTTTTTTCTTTTTAAGAATTACAGATTTATTTGATGGTAAGCTTTGGTTTAAATACTACCTACAGACAAATGTGTTCTCTCTTAATTTTCTAGTATATCACGTTACATTTGAATGGGACTTTGTCTTTTACCAGACATGAAATCCTATTTGATGTTCCAATAATGTGAGGCTGGGTGACTCAGAGGGTTGAGTGAGTTGTCAAATCTCTCCCAGTTACTAAGAGTCAAGACCCAAGTTTCAGACTTGGCACTTCCAATTTCAGGTTCAGTACTTTTTAAACATTTTTCACCACATTGAAGAATTTTGTTGGTCCAACAGTAATCAAAAGCACATGAAGTCAAGTGTATTTTTGTTATTTGTATATCAATGTATAGAAAAATTATTTTAATTCTACTCCCGTTAAAAATAGAGTTTGAGTGAATTGAATAAAATATTGGATGTTTTTTTTCCCCTTGGCCTAGAAAAACAAAACAAAACAGAAAACAGGAGAGAGATTCATTTTTTCATAGTGACACGGGACTGATGACATCCAGTTAACCCAAGGATTTGCATAGAGTTTGTATTGTTTTTGTGAAATGTGGCGGACTGCTATGCTATTGAATTGAGGAATGACATTAGAATTTGGACTTTGAAATAAAGACGAACAGATAAGTCTTGGTGATACACAAAGCCTGGCCTCTTTTGCCTTAGATTTGCAGACAGGGATTTCTGTGTCGTACAGTGATGAAGGGTGCCAAATGTAGCCAGGAACTGTTTCAGCAATCATAGATGTTGTTTTTCCAATTGGGCCAATCTGCCAGACTGGCAGACAGAAAACTAACAGAAATATTAAATGTAGACAGCTTCTATAGTTGAATCTTGTTTTTTCCTCTCTCTGCTGGAAGCCACTATAAAATAGTAGCCTGTGTGTAGGTCATTAAAAACATACACAGATACACACACTACGTTGTGTATTCTCACTGTTAAATAAGTCTTTGTGAGCTCAATAACTGGGTGCCAAAACAGCTGTTGCAGATGTATTAGGTGACTGAAGCTGTCCTTCATTTACAATGTTATACCCAGATACTCTCTCCTGGCTCCGTGTCACACTGTAAAGGATTCCATCCCCTGTTGACCTGCACACCTTGGGAAATCATTGCAGGGGAAGCACCATTCTTGAGTTTCTAAATTCACACTCTTGAGGTCTGGTAAATGTGATGGATATGTGCTTGGAGAACTTGATAGAATAGTTGGTTTCATTTCCGGGATTTGTTTCCACGCATGGTGAACAAAGATGCATAATTACGTGCAATTCTTCTCCTGGCCACAAATGTAACAGAAGTGAGCTCAGTTAGCTTCTGTGACCACAATTTATATAGAGCAAACCCTCCCCTCAGATTCAGGGAAATGATGACACAATTCCATTGCAACATACATATGTGGCTTCCCCAGATGCCCCTGGGGTACAAAAGGGCCTTATGCAGCTTTCGTGGCACTGTGAGTCCTCTTTTCTCTGAATATTTGACTATTTTCTCAGCTTTCTTATGAAATGTATTTCTACCTCTTTTGGTTTCCATTTCTTAGGAAGAAAAGAGTTTAATTGAATGATATAAAGATCACTTTGGCTTGGGAGAATTGATCTCTGTTCAGTTAGGAAAAAGATCTTCCAAATAATTTTATCTCATTGGTAGAGCATACAGGAATAGTAGGCTTCATTATAGCTGTTATGGAATGACCTCTTCTTTCCTTTCCATCAGGAAAAGTGGCAAATAAAATGATGCCGTCTTTGGAAGTCTGTGTTCATTATACATGGCTTGAGAAATAGTTCTCTCCAATATTAAAAGTAACATTTAATGGACATCTTTCTAGATGGATTGGGAATTATGCCTTTTTTTTCTCTGTTTTCTAGAGCTTGGAATGCTTGACACTTTGATCAAAGCCATGAATGAATTTCAGGAACAGTAAACAATGTCATCTTCCATCTTTAGTACTCTTTACTTCTTGACACTCTTAGAGGTGTGAACCTGAATTGGAAAAAAAAAAAAAAAAAGGTCTATTTCCCCTTTCTTATGTCTGAGAGATGGAGAACAAGAGGGAGGGGGTAGAAAAGTTGCATTCTTCAAACAATCCACACCCCAGAATAAACAGGATATATATAGTCACTTCTGGATAATTATATGTTGGCAATGCTTGCTAACTAGTTTTGTCTGACTTCTTAGCCTAGACTCTTCACCATTATATTGCATAGCAACACATTCCTTGGACCCAAAAGTCATTTGTGGCCTAGTTGCTTTATACATGTGGGAAGACACCAACTGCAATCTTTTTCTTTAACATGAGAACTTTTCTCTGCATAGGAGAGAGACCCTTCCTGTCTTGAATGTGAATGCTTCATTGATGGCTCAGAAGCAGTTGGTATCTCTTGGAAATTATATTTTCTACGGAAGCTTTAAAAATCACCATAAATTTGTGGCTTCTGACAACATAAATTTATTATCTTACAGTTTTATAGGCCAGAAGTCTGTTATGGGTCTCAGTAGGCTAAAATGAAAGTATTGGCAGGCATTTATTCCTTTCTGGAAGTTGTAGAGGAGAATCTGTTTCCTTGTCTTTTCCAGCTTCTAGAAGCTGTTGGCATTTCTTGCCCTATGGTTCCCTTCCAATTTTGAAGCCAGCAATGGGACATTGGGTCTTTCTCATGGGTATGACTCCAATCTTGGACTTCATCATCACATTTCCTTCTGTTCCACCTTCTTCCACTTAAAAAAAAAAAACCTCATGATTACATTGGGTCCACCCATATAATCCAGTATAATCTCTCCATTTAAGGTTAGCTGATTAGCCCACTTAATTCTACCTGCAACCTTTATTCTCCCTTGCCACATAACATAACATTTTCCTGAGTACGAGGGTTAGGGTGTGGCCATCTTTGGGGGGGGGGGGGGGCATTATTCTGGCTACCCTCATCTCAGATTTCATTAAGTAGGGGCTGAGGTTGAATTCTTGAACTGGATTAGTGAAGGATAGCTGATCTTAGCAGAAGTGAAAAGAATATTGCTTAGATAAATGGTCAGGAGTTTTACCCTAAACCTGAGCATTGTTCTTCAGAGTAGCTCTGCATGGCTGCATGAGCACATTCTGCAGAATCAGGTCAGAACCAAGACATTCAGTCTGTAGGAGTCCCAGAAGAGTGTCACAAATGAACACCACTCTTTACTAATATAAGTATAGTATCCTAAAAAGGAGGGAATTTACATTTACTGATTATACCCTCCTTGGTCCTAGTCAATAAATATATTATTATTCTTTATACAAATTTGCCTTTGAGATGACAACGCATTCCCTGAGAAGGTTGCTCACCAAGCCTGTCCATCTGGGAGCGGGGCACCTCCCATTAGCCCCTTTGGGATGGTTAAAGATGCTGTTTCAGAGGAGGCTGTCTTAGTTCAACTTTCCCACTTCAGCTACTGAGATATGCCTTCAAGTGTTTTGAAATGTGCATTTTCCCCCTTTCTCCTTTGAATTCCAGAATTCTAGTGGTGTAGATAGGTTTTAGATTGGATCTCTGCCCCTCTGCCCAGCCTGGACTTCTGGATGTGGCTCCTGAACTCAGCTCTTTTAGCTTTGTTCATTTATGTTTGATTGGGCCAATCACTCCAAATTGGGTTTTCAACATGTTTTCTTATTTCTTGCTTCTTACATCTCCCACTTTCCACCTTTACTCCTACACTTGGGACCTCCCAAGGCACACAGAACTCTCTGCCAGGTCTCACTGACCTTGCCAGTTTTTATCTCAGTCTTTTCTGATTTTTCCCTTGCTGATTTCCTGTAACTCTGAGCAGATACTTAGACAATGGTGAGGCTCATTAATGTAGAAGAAGATGCTTTCATGGGAGAAATATGGCAACTTCTGATAAAACACACTACACGTAATTTCTCAGCAATGCTTTATAAGGAATTGGAGTATAGGGAGTAACTCTCTCTTATTTTTACGTCTATCATAGTGAGAGCACAGCTATGGAAAAGAAGAGAATCTTAAATATCTTCTACTGAATAGGGAGATCATCATGATCGGGAAAGAAGATTTTGGCCACAGAAATTTGAGTCACTGTATAAAAAAAAATCTCCCTTTAGACTGACAAGTTATTGTTTTTTTTTTTTAATGAAAAAATTATTTCTGGCTTTTAGTTGGAAACCTTTCTCAAACTTCTAATTACCCAGAGGTAGATTTCTCTAGGCTTTTTGGAAATAAAATGAAGGATCCAGAGAGAAGGAGAAAAGTAGCTGAAAGTCAGAAGACAAGTTAAGGCAGAGTGTTGTATTTCTTTGGGATATTTTCCAAACTGTCAAGAGTGTTTGGGGCAGTCTGGGGATGCTGAGGGAGTAATTCAACCATGTCTTCAGGAGAGGAATGAGGAATGTCATGGCTGTGGTGGGTGGGATGGAAACTCACTGGCCAAAGACACTCTGAAGCCAGTCCTTCTCAGAGGAGAAAAAAAAAATCTCCTTCTTCCTTTAACTGTAAGACAAGAACAAAAAGGAGAGAGGACAGTGGACATGTGGTCTTGGAGCCTAATATGGCCTAAAATTCTTTAGAGAAACACTTCACAACATGAAAGGCTGTGAGTAGGAGAGTCTTAAATGAGAATTTTATGGAGACCATAGGACAAGGGCTAGAGCCCATCTGCAGCCCTCACATTCCCGTGAAAACCTTTAGGCTTCAGCTCCAGGAGTCACAGGATGTTGAAAGGTAAATGGTTTCACAGTCAGGCAAGTGTTGAGGGAAGTACTGCACCCCAGCATCTACTGCCCATCTGCTGCTTTCTGACCAGAGATTTTTGCCTCAGAATAGATGTTTTGTCACAGTTTGCGCTCCATGAAGTCAGGTGGCCTGAGTTGGATCCTGGCTTTCTTGATTACTCTCCAAGTGACTCCAAGCAATGCATTCAACCTCAATCTGCCTTCTGGGTTACATGGGAGTAATAAGATACTCTCCCTTATTGTGGAATTTTGAGATGTATGTGAGGTAACGCAGGCCAAACGTTCAGCACACCTCAGGGTACATAGGAGGGATCGTTAAAATGGGGCTGCAACTGTTATCATTATTAATATTATTACAGTTAGTTAAATTCAATAACTTGAGAGATGAGCTTGTAGTGGCTGCATTTCTGTTTCCTTTTATTTAGATTTTTTAAAAAATTATTTACTCATGAGAGACAGAGAGAGAGAGAGGCAGAGACACAGGCAGAGGGAGAAGCAGGCTTCCCGTGGGGATTCTGGTGAGGGGCTAGATCCCAGGACCCCAGGATCACACCCTGAGCTGAAGGCAGACGTTCAATCCCTGAGTCACCCAGGCATCCCTGGGGTTCTGTTTCTTGATCCTGTCCTACCTAAGGGTTAACTTGCAGTTATAAACAAGCTCTCCCTTTCAATTTCCAGGGCATTGACTTCAAAGTTTTAGGCTCTTTACACCCTACAATTTGAATTGGTACTACTTTTGGTTCAACTGTGAAATTGTGGTATGATAGAGCTTACTCAGCCAGCCTTACTTTTTCTATTTTCCCTTGGAGCCAGTTTGGCATTACATAGATCTTAAAGCTGGTTTCACACTCCATTGTATCAAAGGTTAGAGGTCAATTTGAAACATGGCAGGAGTGGACAGTAATAGCATTTGGCACCTAGCTCCCCCTTTTATTCAGTGTGAAGCATTTTAGAAACACCAACCTCAGTGGGGTGCTCAGATTAGTTCTGTTTTGAATTAGTCCCTCCAATCTGGGTGGTAAAATGCAAGCAGGGAGGTTAAATGAACTTATTCAAGTTCAGAAACAGAGAGCTTTTCGAAACTGATATTCATATTTAGAACATAAGCCTTACTGCTTTCCATTTCCTGCCCCTTCCTCTTGGCCTTCTCTGGGATCAAATGCATTCTCTGACATTTACAAATCTTCTGTATCTAGAAGGAAATGGCATTAAAGTACAACATTTGTCTAATTTTTTTCCTCATTCTGGTGGATTTTGTTACTGGACCGAGGGCATCAGGAGGGGAAGAAGGAAAAGAATTTTGTCCTGGGCCTGCTATCAGTTGTGATTGTGTTTACAAAGTCATCAAAGTGAAGGGGATTACAAAGACTTCCTTGGGAACCAGCCATCCTCATTGGTGGTCCAGCAAAGGGACTCTGGAGGCTTGGTGTTGGAGAGGGAACAGTTCTCAAGTGATGATGAATATTCACTTCTATTTTTCTAAAAGGAGAATTTTTAGCAGGTGACGCTCCCCTTCCTCCACCCAAGAATTTAAGGCTGCTATTGTTGGCTCTGACATCTTTCTAAGGTAGAAATGATAAGAAGAAGGACAAGAAAAAGGAGAAGGAGAAAAAAGAAGAGGAGGAGAAGAGCTAGAGAAGGAAGAGAAGGAGGAAAGGGAGGAGAAAAGTAAGATTTCTCCTACATAATTGCTGAAGATAAACATCTCTCTTGGCAAAATTGAAACATCCCAACATTCCTTTATTGCTATTATTATTATGTTTTCTTCTTGAGGAAGAAAAACACTTCAAATATTTGAATGCAGATTCAACCATAACTGCATTTGAATAACAGGTAAACATGTTAATGAGAGGAATATCTAATATTAATGGATGATGCTAAGGTAATCTAATCACAGATGGACACCTTTTTCTTTGGTGTCCCTGCTCTACAATGTAATGCTGAGCTTTTGAATTTATGATAAGAGAGATTATTCCATTGTGGCTAAAGATTTTACTGATGCTTAAATTGTTGACCTATCTATAAAGCAAGACATCTTTTTGTTACTTGCCTCGCTAACTTCCTGACTGGTAAAAGTTATTGTACATTGTTTAGCAGGAGCTTTCAACTTCTCTCCCTATCACTTGGCAAGGAGTAGCTTTCCAGTCATTTGCTATTTTAGGCTTTATGAATGTGTCTACTTTATGAAGCTAACAAATGCCTTTTTAACATTCTGGACAATGTGTACTCATTTCATATTGTGACTCTTTCTATTCAGCATTGGCTATATCTATAGACAAAGACAAGCAAGAGAGGTAGGATTTTATTTCCTTAGGCTTCTGGCACGTTGAGTAGAAACTCGGCATCCCAACCTTTACAGCTCATGCTAGAACACACATCAGCGCTCAGCCTAGGCTCTCAGTCAAACATAAAAAATCTTAGTCAAATATAAAAAAATTCTGAAGTGTTATTTTGGAGGGTATTATAGGTGTGTTTCTGGCAAATTTCATGTGGTGTTAATCAGCTGTTCTAAAGAGCATCCAATGGGAATGATGAATCTCAGTGTTTCCTAGTAGCTTTTGAAGTCCCACCTAGATGGGAAATTGCAAAATATACAACATTTTCCCTGTAGATCCAAGCAATATGTTCACAGAATCCTCAAATATACATTCCAATAAAATCATTATAATGCAGCTCATTTATTATAGTTCTACTTTGAAAAATAGAAAGTCGGTGTCCATCAGACTTCTAGATTTTTTCTTCTATGGTTAATTTTGATATTTCTAGGCAACTAGGATCAATAAGTCTGAGTTGATATGACATTCAGCATCTTTTCCTTCTTAGATGCTTAAGGATATCGTGGAGAACCTCAAGCATTAAAACATTTGCCTTTGGGTAGTATCAGTTAGTTTTGCAAATCAAAATAAATTGATGTAAGATGTACTTTAATAGATATAAGATGTACTTAAAGCCACTTGGTGTGTTATCCTAACTTGAAAAATGGCTTATAGGGCCAAAAAGATATCATTCTTAGTTTTCTCTGACAATATTCACATATAATATTCACTTATAGATTAATATTGTTGGCTCTCAACAAGCAGTCCAGACTCTGCCAGTCACAGGTCATACTGAAATGGCTTACCTTAGTTCATAGGTTTGGATGCTTCTAGTTTATACATACTCTATTTTTTTTAAAAAAATATTTATTTAATAAAAAAAAATTTATTTATGCATGAGAGACATAGAGAGAGAGAGAGGCAGAGACAAAGGCAGAGGGAGAAGTAGGCACCATGCAGGGAGTCTGATGTGGGACTCCATCCCGGGCCTCCGGGATCCCACCCTGGACTGAAGGCGGTGCTAAACCACTGAGCCATACATACTCTACATACTCTATTTTGGGGCTGCCCTACATACTCTATTTTGAGTGTTATGCCATCAAGAAGAGAATTAGAATTTTGAAAAAATATCCCTGAGTAGTAACTCTTTTATGATCATTCCCAGATCCTCTAAGGATGTGAAAATTCTCTGATAGTCTAAGTGCATCTAACTTTTTGGTGGAATAACAGATACTCCAATCCCCTGTGTGTTAATTCTATTTAAAATTCTTCTGGACAATGAACCTGCAGAATGAAGCATCCTTTACCATGCTACTGTATCATAGCTGAAACTCTGGGAGGGCAGTTTAGAGTGTTTTTGCAAATTATCTTGAATTCCTATGTAATTGAGGGAGAGTCAGGCTCCGGTACAATTTCCTAGTGAGAAATTATTATTTTTTCCATTTTCATGAAGGTTTACTGATAATAAAAGAAAAGCCTACAACATTTTTTCTGATGTTGGGTTGGGCAATAGTGGTGGTGCCCTTCCTCCCCAGTGTGTCTCACCCCGGGAAGATTTCAAATAGTTGGGGGACACCCTAGGCAGCCATCTCTTGTGTCTGAATGGCTCTTTCCATAGCTATGCCCATCCATCACCAATGACAACAATCTAGAAGCGCCTAAAGGAACTCCTACTTCATGGCTTTTCACACTATATAGGATGAAGGACCAGGTTTTATGCTTTATTTCCAAGGAAAGAAAAGATCTACAAACATAAGTCTGCTGATTAGGCAAGTCAATTGACTAAATAGTTTCCAAATACTTCCAATTTCTGTGCTTGTGGCACTATGGACAGGTAATAAACAGTTTGAAGACAAGCAGTAGTCCCTGGAGGAAACTTTAAATAGCCCTGACCTAGGTCTGTTGGTAGAAGGACATCTTGGTTCTACTCTCTGGACAAATTAGCATCCGAGCTGAGCCATGTGATGGAGACTGATATTTAGAGTTGGCTCAAGTTGTTTTGTGAAGGAATTTTCTGTAATAATCTGGTATGCCACCCTTCTCACAGTCCAGTCAAGTTCCCTGAAATAAGGGATTGTTTTACTGTATTCCTTTGATGAGGGAGGAGGTGTTTTCCTGCTCAGAGGATACCCTTTGGATTTCCTGTTTCATCGTACTTGAACTGTTAGGATTCAAGAATTTAGAGAATTTGGCAAAAGTCCTAAATTCCTCTCGAATTTCTCCCATGTGACACAAGGACAAATATGCAATTGAGAGTCAGAAGGAAGGGGGGTAAAAATTTCCTGGGGGTAGGTATGTAAATCAAACATTAATGAGAATTCTAGGCTACATGTATTAGCATTCAAATGTAGACAATGAAACTTTTAGAGCTTGGGAACAATTGCACAATTTTAATGCAGGAAGCTTCCTGTCTCCATATATGTGAAAACATTATTTATAAAAGGATGACAACAGCAGTGAAAACCTGATAGTAAACAAACCAGTTCTTAAAGTGTTATTCTGCAAAATAAATACTGCAATGTTGTCTTTCCAATGTTTGTTATTCCAGATATATCTTAATTGTGCAATTTGAAGAGCTTAAAAAAATTTTTTTTGTAACCTCTTTTTTTCTTTCTGCTCAATTGTTATTCCTTCTAGCTCTCTTTGTTGTGAAACCGAGGTCTCAGTGGTGCCAACAGGGACTTAATGGGTCTTTGAGGAATCCTCCCTAAGCCATTTTTAGCAATTAGGACCCAATCTTGTTCTATGATTACTGAGAATTTAAAAAAAAAATCAAACTCTCTCATATATATTTCTAGAATAATAAGGGAAACTGATTGACAGAATTTGTAGCATTAACTAGATGTAATTTTGACTTAAAAACAATGAGCTTTTACTTGACAGTTATGCTCATCCTAAAGCAAAATATTTTGGAGTTGGTCAACTTAGAAGAATACAAGGGAAAGAAAAAAAGCATACTTAGTGGACAAGGATGATGTGTACAAATGTCACATCTTCTATTGGAGGGGATATTTTGGGTAGCATGTCATAAAAAATGTCAGTTAAGTATCTCTTAATAATACTCAGCATTTAGGCACCTCTAAGCTCTTCAAAGAAAGATAAACCAACTGTATTTATTAAATTTCAGAAAAATAGTTTCTGTCAAGTAGCAAAATATAAAAATTTACTTATCTTTCATGCTGTGAAACTTATTTGGATGCAACTCATTCTTTGCAGATGAATCCACGGTACTTTTTCCACACCTTCAGAAGGTGTAGATGCAAAATGAGAAATTCTCATAAAACACCATAGTGATCAATCCAGTGCCCTGTAGTTATTGACAAAGTTCCAATACAAGGAAGATTTTTTGGTGTTTTTCTCGTCTTTCACTTTTAAAGAGAGAAAGGGCAGAGAAGGGTTTCTGGCATGGGTCAAGGCAGGATCTAAGAGAGATATTAGGGTTAAGATCCATCCAACCCATGGTGAGGTAACTTCTCCTCTCACCTCCCTTGAATCAAAACACTTTACCTTAAGAAGTTATGAGAGAAGAGAAATACATAAACTTCAACCTATGTTTTTGGAAGATTTTCAACAAAATAAAAATTTTCTACATGCATAGAAAAATAACTTATCTAGAGTAACTTATTCAAGGAAGAAGCTTATCCAGGGGCTATTTCTAGCTGCTTGAATCTCAACAGAAGAGTAAAAAAAAAAGGAGAGCTAGTGTTCCGAATTCTTGCATCATGCTTTTTTAGGGAGCTCCATGGTCACTTGGGCTTATTGATTTCCTGAATGAATAAAGGTGCTTTTTCATTAAGTCCCCTTGTCAATGCTCCATCCTTTCTTGCATGGCAGGACCCATGTTAGGGCTGTGGGACAATGAAGGTAAGCCCTTTCCCTCCTGCTGTACCCAGTCAGGTGAAGCAAGACAGGCAATTACACACAATGCATATGAAGTGGTAGGGATATTATGGGAGCACCCAGGGGAGGCATATAATCCAGGATTTGGAGCTTCAAAGAAAGTGCCCTGGAGGTGGTGATGTGTCCTTGAGGCCAGAGAAATAGTAAGAAGGTGGGGCAAGGTGTTGAGTGTCATGGAAGAAGCACTTTCCAGGCTGAAGTGTGAGTGTGAAAATTGTGAGTATGGGGAATGGAAGGCAGGATGACTATTTACAGGGAAAAAGGGTGAGAAGAGAACTTCTCAAATTGGAGGGGACCTTCAAGATCATGTCACTCACATACTTTTCAGATCAGGTAACTGAAGCTGGGGAAGAGGGATTGCATAAATTCTTATCATTGGTTAAGAATTAATCAGTACTAGAGCTCAGGCTTTCTGATTCCCAGCCCCTACTTTTCTTATAATTCTAAGGACTTGGTCATTTTTCTTGAGGATAAAATACATTGAAAAGAGCTTATAAAGGAAGGGAAGACTGAAGAAAGAAGATAAGCCACCCCCAACAACAAACCAAGTCTTAATTTTTGTTATAGATTGATGGTCATAATGCTAACAATCCAGAAAAAGTAGATCAAATTTAGAATTTCATGTTTAAGCAAACAAGTGTATCATATGGCTTGGAAATACTTAACATAAAATGATTAAAATCGAAATACCATACCCTTTTCAAAAAAAGCTTTGAACATCTACTTCATGAAACACACATAGGGGTGAAGTTTTAATTCAAGATGTATTTATGTAGAATACATCATTCTGTAATAATAACAGATAAAAAGGATACAAGAATACAATTGGAAATCTTGAGTAGACCATATTATCAAAGGAGAAAATATACTTTACATGCTTGTCATACCATGTTGCCTTTAAAATCATTCTTCAGCTGATCCTGAATAATACCTATAAAAATAGTACCATTTTTAGACTGTCTTTGCCCTTGATGCAGATATAGCAAGAGCTTGGGGATGGCTTTAGGAACACCATAAGCATCATATGCAGAATTCGAACATTTCAGGGCAGCAGTTAAAGGGGGCAACATAAAAAAAATAAATAAATAAAGGGGACAACATATAATACTTCTGCTTAAGGCAAATCAATAATTCTCTGAGATAGGCATTAATGTTTAGCTGGAAAACTTTTTGAAGAACAAATATATCTGAAAATGGAAGAAATGTAATAGAAATATAATCGACCAAAATTTGATGTCAACTGAAAATCCTAGAGTGGCAAGTATATTTAGAGTACCAGGACAGGTGATAAACCCTATGGGTAGTTAGTGATTAATGTGGGTACTTGGAATTCTCTTTTACCAGGGACACACACACACACACACACACACACACAGGGAGTAGTTAAGGAAACTTTCAAAGGGGAATTTTGGAGGACGAATAGGAGTCACCCAGATGGAGAATTTACTCTGGATGGTACAAGAACACATAGATGACTGGAAAAGGCAACTGGGTTCTGGAAATTGGAATGGAGGAAAATAAGGCAACAAAAGAAGGAGGATAAGCAGGCTGAGGTTCTGGTAGAAAGAACTACTTTAGCTAGATTCCATGGTAGGAGGCTCCTCATGCTGGTTGGGTATCTGGAGTGGGATATATAAGAATATAGGGTTTCCATTTGCCATTCCTGTACAGGGCTAGTCTTCCTTTGCACATGACTTGTGGCTCTTCCTCTAGGATGTTGCCACTCAAACTGTGATCCCCGGGACCAGCAACACCAGAATGACTTCAGAGTTTCCTGGAAATGCAAAATATAATGTCCTACTGTGGATCTGCTGAATCAGAAACTGCATTTTAACAGGATTCCCAGGTAGTTTTTATGCGTTAAGTTTGAGAAACATTAGTCTAGGGCAATGTTTTTTTCAAGTTTTTTTTTTTTTTAAACCCACCCTTCCACATGGCAAGATAGTCATTTTACATTGTGGCATAGAAGATGTGTGCTCATGCACTTGCATCTGAAGACAATTTTTCAGGGGGGGAAATGTATGTCGTCTATGCTATGCTATCCTATTCTGGCCTCTTCTAAAACAAAATACAGGTCAACACCCACTCCACTGATTTCATAAGTCACTAATATTTTGTGACACATTTGGTTTATGTTTCTAAAGAGACCAAAGTGGCCTAGTCCTGAAATAGAATGCAGGAAGTACTTTCTCAGTTTTCAGGAAAAAAAAAAAAGAAATTAAATAGAAAAGAGTTTGTCTATTCAAAGATTTTTTTTTCTTGTACAGTTTTTAAAAAGATCTGGCTTTGCCATTACTTGATTGCTAGCAACTGTCAGTAAACATAATAAAGGAAGAGGAGACAAATATTCATGGGAAAAGAAATGGAAAGAATCAATTATGCTTAGTCTAATTAAAAAAATAGTGATGTGATTTTGATTGGAATTTTATTATCATAGAATTAATATTTCTTGGCATGACATTTTTCTTGAGAAGAAAAGTCTGACCTAATGATATCATTAATGTATTAATATTTAACATCACCTGATTACAGTTGACTATCACTATTCTAGAAAAGATTTTTCAAACAATTTTTTACCATAGTGTGATTGGCAGGGCAAGAGACCCCAAAGCCCACTTATTCTATCCATTCCCACCCTACAGAGGAAAAAGAATATCGTAATAAGAGGGAACGTGTCACTGTATAAGCAAATTTTTGTGGTTTGCCTTCGCAGAGTGGTAGAGATGATTTGCATTTGAGTCACAATGTATATATGACTTAAAGTCTAGTGATTGCAAAATTATGGTCCTCAAGTACCATTGATAGAAGCATATATCACTCTACACTCTGGGGTTAACCAAACAATCCACAACAAAGTCCAATGTGAATGAAGAAGCTAAGCCAAAAGTAATTCATAAGTAGAAGGCATTTGGAAACCATGGCTACGCTAAGACCGCACAGATAACCAAGTACACTTCCTGAAATCTGCAGGAATTCCACAAGTTGCACTCAGAGTTGTGCAACCTTCTAGTGTTACATGGTGAGGTAGCACCCTGTATTAGACTCATCAGTAAGCTCTACTCAAACAAGAATTTAATTTTGCAAATACACTATTTTAGTAACTTTAACTCATTCATTCACTAGGTGGCCAATATGTGGTCACTGAATGTATATAAAAATGACACTATATGAATTATGCATTGTTTAGCTGAAAGAACCACAGAATGTGCACTATTAAGAGGCCCAATGTAGATTATAATCCATATTTTCAGAGCCGCTACCAGAGAATCATTTATTACCAAAGCTGAGCTACCTAGTAACAACTCTACAGTTTTATAGCTTTTTAAGGTAATTGTTTTTTCCCCCATTTTTCAGAGACTATAGGAGAATGCATTGAGATTTGCCTGGGAACCAAGCCTGAGTAATTCTATATTTCCACCTTCTCAGTCCTGTCAAGGCCAAAGATTACTATAAAGTTTCATCTCACAAGCAAGATCTGATTAATTTGTAATAGATGCCTGAGGGGCTGTGATGAAACCAGAAAGAGGTATCTTGACTGATCAAGGATACTGGCCATGGGTGTTGGGCAAGGGAAGGGCAGTTGCATGCCTTGATTTGTCCTTATTTTTTTTTTAAGAGATTATTTATTTATTCATGAGAGGCACACAAAGAGAGGCAGAGACATAGGCAGAGGGAGAAGCAGGCTCCTTGTGGGGAGCCTGATGCGGGACTCCATCCCAGGACTCTGGGATCATGACCTGAGCCAAAGGCAGATGCTCAACCACTAAGCAACCCAGAGCCCCTTGATTTGCCCTTCTTGCTACAGGCTCTCCTAAACTCTAAGGCAAGGCATGGATCATCTGTCACATTGTTGAGCTATGCTTCTGGAATATCACCAGTTAATTGAGCTTTGACTTCCTCCTCATCATGTCCAGACTCAGCTAAGGTGGTCAGATAAAACACTGGATGTTCAGAGAAACCCAAATGTCAGGTAAACAGCAAATACATTTTGGTTCCCGGTATGCCCCGAATATTGCAAAGGACACACTTACACAGAAGATATTGTTTATTCAAAATTCAAATTTTATTGAATATTCTCCATGTTTATTTGCTCAATCTGGCATGCTAAATCTGGCACTTAGGACACGTATTAGTGTCCTAGAATCTGGATTTATAGGTCATCTACCTCTAACTTCCTTAGGGGACAGCAAACTCACCAAGCCCTGGAATAGTTCTGGGTATCCCAGGGTGACCCAAGGTAAATAAGCAAAGTAATCCTGAATTACACAAGTTGGGTAAATCCAAGGAATGTGGGAAAGGGGAGTGGGAAGTGATTTAAAAGATTAGGGGGTCAGTGGAATGTAGGAGTCAGGAATGTTCAATATTGTAGGTTGGGATTAAGCCATCTGGAGGAAGCTGAGGTAGGGAAAACCAGTTGGCCAGAGGTGACTCTTTGAGAAGGATTTAGGAGGAGAAAAGTAGTGTGGCTTTGTGTTTGGTCCTTTCAAACTTCCGATGACTTTCACATCAGGAGTTTCTTGAATAGTGGGAAGGAGTAAGAATAAGGCATTTCCAGGGGTTCAGGCCGGCACTTGACTTGGAATGGAAATCATAATTCTATGTGTGATTCTGAAATACGGTGATGGGAATCTTTGGAGTCCTGCAAAAGCATTCTAATGTAATATTCTTAACACTTTCACAAGGAAGGTGGTGGAGAGAAAACGCATTTGTACACAGAGTGCCAGGAAGGACTCTTTGCACTCCCTCTCTCTCTCTCTCTCTCTCATTTTATCTGGTATCTGGGAGTAAAATCTAGTTGTCGGTATTTGCTTCAAATGAATTGTGTGTGTGTGTGTGTGTGTGTGTGTGTGTGTGTGAGAGAGAGAGAGAGAGAGAGAGAGAGAGAGAGAGAGACAGAATGAGAGAGAGAGAGAGGATATGAGGATATGGTTTAATTTTAACCATGATCATTTTTGGCAATGATTCAATTGCACCCTAAGCTTTGTAGGGCAAAACAACGGAAAAGCTGAAAACCAGAGCTTTGCCAAAGATTAAATTTGTGACCAGCCATAGAAAGATTTACAGTTAGGCACTAGGTTAAAACTAATTTCCCCAGTGGTTTCATTAGATTTTTCCGTATGCAGAAGAGTTATGCTGCAATGTGGCGATCTTTGTCATTCTGGTAAATTGCACGAAATCAACCAAGTGCCTGGTGGCTGTGATTTGGAACTGTGATCGAGTCCCGTGTTACCCATCTGAATTTGCAGGGAAGGTCTAACTTGGAGCTTCTTAGAATTCAGCCCAGTTCTTTCTTTTGCTTTATTGACATGTTTTATTAAGCGCTGAAACACCTACGGAATGCCCAACGGACTGCAGGCAAAACGGGGTGAAAGGCATTCATCTGATGACTTTCACATAAAGTCTTAGATATTCAGCAATTTAGGAGGAAATGCTCTTACCGGCTCCCAAATGCAGCTTCCCAGCAAACCGGCTCTACTGCCTGGGGTCCCAAGAACACTCTGCGGTGTTTCGAAAATATAATGGTCATTTTTGTGTTACTTACTGCAAGGTCCCCGGGAAGAAGAAGGCAGGGGAAACAGCTTAATGTGCCAGGCAGCTGCATTTCCTCTAAAGCCTTTTCCCTTTAAAGACGCTTCTTCCTTTCGCAGGTTTATAAACAGCCCTTCCTGTGATTTTGCAGCATAGGATATGGTGAGTGCCCCTGCCAGCTCACAGCACAGCCAGGTGCTAAGCATCTGCTGCAGTGAGCTGGTGCCTCTGCAAGCTGCATGTGCACTGTAGGTGTGTGATAGCCATTGTGTCATTGTTTGGGAAGCCAGGAGGCTGGCTGTAACTCTCACACGCGAGCCTCCTCAATTAGTCTTGCAGGTAGCAGGAATACCACATTAGTGTGAATTGCTCATGCTCCGCTTCTTGCTTTGTCTTCTCTGCTAAACCAGTCCCAGTGGTACCAAAAGAAGCAGGAAGCCCAGCCCGGGTGGTGCATTATTGCTTTGCAGCCAAGCGGTCCTGGAGGTTATGGGCAGAGATAGTTTCTCTTTTCCGTGATGAACAAGGGCAAGTTCCATTTTCTTCGTATAATTTCCTCCCCCACCCCATATAACTGTCGAATTTCATGGTAGGAAAAGTATAGTGATAGAAGATAGTCTGGATGCAAAGACTTGTGAAACCCACGCAGGTACATGCATAATGGAATGGGTTAGCAGTGAGTCCTTCTTCTAGAGGTAAACAAACAAACAAACAAATATTGGGTAAGTCATCCCAGAGGCATGATTACGACGCTCTGGATGGCCCGCCTACTATGAGTGACATGAAATTTAGATCAGGGAATAGCTGAGCGACAAAGCAACTGTTCCACCTTTAATAATTATGGATTTGATTTCTAAATTACAGGAATAATTAGTAACCAAGGGCAGAATTGGTGGCATCAAAAATAACCCATATTTCTACACGATCCCACCCCAGTCCGAGTGTATGCCAGATGCACCTCATTTCATATGCTTTATATAAAAGAGAAATGTGAGTACCTTGAATTTTAATAACTGGAACTGGATTTTAAGTCTATGAGGGTGAGACGATGTATGACAGTTGATATTTACGTAGTGATTACTATGTGCCAGGCAGAGTGTTAAGTACTTTGTGTGAGTTTTTAAATTTTAATCCCTGCAACCACCCCACGATTTATATGCAATAATAATCACCATTTGATCCACATAGAAATTGCCCCAGAAAGGTTAAAATAATTTACTGTAAGTACTTAGTGATGAAGTTCAGATTTCGACTCGGGCAGTCTGGTATTCCTGGGGTCCATACTCTACTGGCAAAAAGTGATCTGGACATAGTTGTCACATAGGTAAACCTTAGACTTGCCATCGTTCAGACTAGAAACCACTAGATAATTCTGACCAGACAATTGGATACTTCATTCATGAGGATACCAGACAATTGGATACTGCCCTCATTGCCAGACCTCCCTTGTAAGATTGACATCCATGAAGTCAGACTTTGTTATTTATCTCTGTATTTTGAACCACAGTTAGCTCAGACACAGAAGGCAAGACATTTGGCAATATAGTTGAATAAATGAATAGGATATTTATAAATTAATTTTGTAGTATTGTTTTTGTATTTTGTCATATGTAAGAGGTTAAGGTAACATCACTATGGTTACCGATATTATTCTACGTGTCTTCAGAATCTCTATCCTGCTAGAGTGGTAGCAAAACAATTTTAATCAACTTGGGTTTTCCTATGCTTTTTATATACATTGTAGCTATGTTTTGAGGCGGGGGGGTAAATTGGAGGCCCTAACCAGGTGAAATGGACCCTGGGTACTCTTCCCAGATTCCTTTATCAGCACAGAGATATCCATTCCCCCAGCTGAGGAGAGTGTTGTCTCTGGAGAGCTCACAGCTTCATTCCACCCTGAAGCTTGATCTTGGCTTAAAAGAGGTGCCCTAGGTTATAGCCTTTTCCTGGAGGCAAGACATATCCAATGATGATTGAAATGGGAGTACAAAGGCTCACCCCCTAGCCTCAATATGGGACAATTCTGAGAGTCTCTCCCAGCCCAGAGCTCCCTAAAGAATTATCTGAGACCTCAGTTATAACTGCATTGCTCTTTAGCTCCTTCCCTGCCCAAATCTGCTTCATTTAGGTCTTTGCCTGTGCTCCCGAATATATTTCCAAACAAACTTCAGCACACAATTCTCTCTTTCAAGGGACCCAACCTAAGGTGGTAGGTATTAGGAGCGGTTCTAGGAAGCAAACTCTGAAATGAAGTTTGGGAGCTAGACTACTAGTAGTACCAAAGACCCAGACATAGGTGGGAATACAAGCAATCGCTGCATACCGTGACTGTGCTAGTGTTAACATGTTCACTACACATGAGATGGAGATATGATCTCTGTGGAAGGGAATGCATTAGCTGGTACTATTTCTCAGGCATTTGGGAGATACAGGGGGAGAATTCTACTTATAAGGTCCAGGGAATCAGATTGCTGTTGGGAGCTCTGGATGCATTGCAGAAAACTGAGTGATTCATCACCAACTGAAGATGAAGTGTGAAACTCAGAAGGCCTCCTTAACTCTGTATGATGAGACTTTCATATCTTGTATTCAGGAGCCAGAAAAACCTGGTGATGAGGATAGGTCTGTAGCAGAGTTCTAGGTATGGTCTAATATTCAACTCTGGCAAATGTGCTAGGCCAAGGTCAAGGCCTTGACTAGAAATGCATGACACGTTGAGACTTGATATGAAGACATCTAATTTGATGTACTCAAGAACCTTGAAAACTTGGATTCCTCTAAAACTTTGTGCCTGCAGAACTGGCCTTCTCATTTCTGTTAGAGGACCGTGCTCCCCTTTGCTTGAAGACATTTCAGTAGCCTCTAGCTTGTAAGACAACATGCACCTTACCTGCCATAGTGTTCACCACTACTTCCCTTCCTAGCCACCAAATCATGACCAACTTATAGTACAATCCACCTAGGGAAATGCTATCCTGCTAAGGAAAGAAAGAGGCTAATGTTGCGACATGGCCCAGCCAGTAGGTACCTGCAGGAGCTATGAGAGTAAATATAGACATGATCCAGGGAGCACTGGACTGAAAAACTGATCAGTATAGGAATATTTTCCCAGGACACAGAATTTATCACCTGACTAGAAGCCAGGGAGACTGCACTAATATACTGGTAGTTTGAAAAAAAGAAATGGCCTATACAAAATGAAATACAAGTATCAGAATTTCTGTGGAAGATAATGGAGTAATAATGTATCAAAGGCTTAGAGGAGTGAATACACTTGATGTACCTTGGATATTCCAAGGAAGGCTGGAGACCCCACCAGCTAACTATGTTCTATGGGAGGATTTGAAATACCCCTCATTTATCAAAGTGATGAGGAATATGATGGTAAGGGGGTACTCATATTATTGGGAAGTTCAGTAGTGGCCATGCTCTGTATGCTAGGGCTAATGATAGGAGATGTTGTATATCTTGGCTTCCTAATAGAAAAGGGGATTACAGGATTCCAAGATAATAGAGACCAAGTAATAAAGCTTAACCTCTGAATGAATGAGGGCTTAATTTTTGTAATGAGAGTCAAGGTTGAGTAGCAGTGGAGAAGTCTGACATGCAGAGAGTTAGGTTGTTAACAAAGTACATCCTAGGAGGGAGATAGATGGGTGGCCAATAATGATACTGTTTAATCTATGTTATCAAAAGAAATCATGGATGGATGATCAGGAGGCTGAAGGCAGCTATGCCAAAGAAAGTCATGGTTCCTCTGCCAGTTTCTGGACCTATAATCCTCATATTTTTTTCCTTGGCCTGTGGGGATAAGAAATATCTTAGCACAAAATGTAAATGTCACCTTTAAAGACTTAAAGTGTGCATTATATCCAGACTTTATCCATCAGCTGGGCCCAACAGAAACCAGATAAGTCCTGGTGGATTAGAGTGGACTACTTCAAACTTAACTAAGTGATATTCCCAATTGCAGTTGCTGGGCCAGGTCCGTGACTTTGCTATAGTAGATTAACACAGCCTTAGTACATTGTATGAAGTGATCAATATGGTGAACATATATTTTTTTTCCACCCTTATCAGGAAGTAGGTTCAGATGCAATTTGCGTTGATGTGGGACAAAAAAAATAGTATACATTTATTATGTTTTCCCAGGGATAATTAATCCTCCCCGCTTTTGTTATAATATAGCCCAAAGGGATTGGACCATTTGGATATCTGCAGAACCTAGTCTACTGTATTGATGAGATAATGTTAATTGGACTGATAGAGCAAATTGGACTGATAAATAGCAGGTATTTGAAGTTCTTTGTAATGTACATGTGCTCCAGAGGATGAGAGATAAATTATGCCATATTTCAAGATGTGGTAGGCCACATCAGTAAAGCTGTAGGGATCTAATGGTCTAGAATATGCTGTGAAATCCCTTGTAAAGAAGAGGACAAAGGAAAAAAAAAAAAAAAAGAAGAGGACAAAGTATTGCATCTTGCACCCTCTACCACTGAGAAAGAAGCACAAACTTGGTAGGCTTCTATTACCACCACATTTGGAGATGTTGTTCTTACCTATTACTGGATAGGAATCTGACCTTAGCTGTGCCAAAATACTTGCAGTGAAGGATGTATAATGCCTTTTAATCCTTGATGTCATCTATCACAGACATGCATCATCCGGTCTGGTTCTTACTTACCATTTTCTATGTGACTGTGAATATGCCCTCATTCCCACCTGCAACTGCCTTGTTTGGGGATGTCCTAAGAAAGCACATGTGAATTATTCTGCTTTTTCTGTGCCATGCCAGAACATGAGAACCCATAAAGCAGTCTCTTGTTTTGTATACCTACGAGCACCTACACTGTGAAACCATTCTCATTCTTTTTATCTCTTTGATTTTGCTGCCTGTCTGCTGCTTCTGAGTTTCCTAATATTGGGCACACTCTTGGGGGCCAGTTGGCCCCTATGATTAGTATCAATTCACTTCTCTCTTCTCAGCACTTCTTTTTTCTTCCCTTCTCTCTTGTCCAGGGAGAAGATATCAACTACTGGGGCAGGTGTTGGTGGATGAACTCACTTCTCAGATCCCCAGAATGACTAAAATAGGAGCTTTTCAACTCCCTTAGGGTAAAGATTTTTGAAATAGAAGAATGAGTGGTCTTCATCACCTTTGCTTTTGGTCTGGCTATATGCCTCCGCTGAGATAATAAATGAAGAAGGCTTAGGTGGTTGGATTGGACAAAGGGTAAAAGATAGGGTACAGAAGTAAATACCCTTAAATATCTGTAAAAGCCAGTTCATATATTTCAAAAATATAATCACACTATATCTAGCACTTTCTTGCAGTGAATATCTACTTGCCCTACACAATTCTTTTAGGGCAACATCGATCTCTCTTTCTTATTAAATCTAGGATCTAATATGCTGGTCTCTGTGTATTAATGACTTTTGTTTTTATTATTGAAATTGTTAACTATAGCCAACACACCAGATAATAAAATGGTCAATTTGAAATACAAATACTGACATTAGATTCTTGAAACTTAACATTGACCATATCAGCCATACAGATGGGAATTTGCAGTCCTATCTTCATAGTTGACTGACTTAGGCTTTCTTTTATATTTTAAAACTTACAAGCATCTTTCTTAGTATCGACAAGAATCTATTTATAATGTTCACACACTTCAATGATTCACTGTAGTCTACATTTCTAAGTAAATATCTCACTTCCTGGTTAGATAATGAGATTTCATGAATGAAGCTGGTATTATGAATGAAAGGATTGCCAAGAAGAGGAAACCAAATCCAGAATTCAAGTACACCTTGCTTCTTCCGCTTGTCCCTGCGTTGAGTAAGGAAAGTGCTGAGGAGGTCTGAGCTAGCAACATTTTGGCTTGATCACTAGAAGTGAACACTTGACTAATAGGAATCACTCTGTTCAACCATGTTAATTGTTAAGAAAGTGCACGTAAAACTAACAGTGATGTGCCATGTCATGACTCTTAAATTGTCAAAGATAAATACAAAAATGATTTCTATGGGTTTAGGAAATGGACATTTTTCACTTAACAGGTGTGACTATAAATTGGCCTGCTTTTTCAGAAAGGCAATTTGATAATTTTGGACAGGGGCCTCAAAATATTTGTTTTCCCTTTGATTTAGTAATTTCATATTCAGGGACTTATCCTACAAAAATTGTCAGAGATGAAGCAAAGATTTATGTACAAAGATGCCTATTAAATATTTATTTGTAATATTCAAAAATTAGGGGATCCCTGGGTGGCGCAGCGGTTTAGCGCCTGCCTTTGGCCCAGGGCGCGATCCTGGAGACCCGGGATCGAATCCCACATCAGGCTCCCGGTGCATGGAGCCTGCTTCTCCCTCTGCCTGTGTCTCTGCCTCTCTCTCTCTCTCTGTGACTATCATAAATAAAAAATAAAAATTAAAAAAAAAATATTCAAAAATTAGAACCAACCCAGTATTGATAATAGACTATGGTCAACCAAATGATACCATCATTGTACTATGGAATAAAATGCATCGATTCAATTTTTGAAAACATTCAATGACATAGAAGATACTTATTATATTAAATGAAAATTATCGTATTTACAGAATCATCAGGATTTCATAAGAAAGGAATAATCTCTCTGGGTGTGAAAAAATTCCAGGAGGAACCAACCATGCCAACACTTTGATCTTGGACTTCTAGCCTCCAGAACTATGAGACAATACATTGCCATTGTTTAAGGAAAAAAATAATTCCAGTATGAAAATACATCAAAGTGTGATCAATGTTTTTCTTGGGGTAGCACAGTCAAGGGGAATTTTCCCTTTTTCTTTGTAATTTCTGTACTTTCAAGGCTGTCCACATTGGCTATGTGTTACTTACCATTGTGAAGGAATAATAAAAGTATTCTCATACAAGGGATATTTGTCTTTGGAGACAACATTGGTTCCCTTCGTGGGATGAGGAAGAAAGCTTTCTGTATGCACATAGTGCCCTGCAATGATGGACATACATGAAGTTTATTCCCACAAAGTGTCTCACCATTCTCTGTTTTCTATTCTCAAAATCTCAGTCTGGGGTTTCTTTGGCATGCCCTTATTACAAGCACAGCATTAAAAGCTCAATCTCTTCCTTCGCAGGGTGCCAGTGGGAATTGCTTTCTTTTGTTATTCCTTGATGATTACTTCCTAAAATGCTTCCCTCATAACTATGCATAATTTGGAACTTCATTCTCTTCTTAGAAACAGCCAACACGTTAAGCTCTAAGCAAAGCATAGAATTTTGTGGCCCATAGTCTTTGTCAACTGCTGAGACATGAATTTTGACTTATAACCAGGGGGATATTTAGGAGAAAGGAATTCAAACATCCTTGTGGGGAAGGAGAAAATGTCAATTTCTAGACAAATAACAATAGCAAGGTGCTAGTTTCCATGTCTACTGAATGAGAAAAGAAATCATGAGTTGGTATGAATAGAAACTCATTCAGTGAGAAGTACAATGCGAGGTTACAATGTTTAGTATTTCTCCAGGGAAATTGTTTTCTTCATCTGACCCTATATACCCCTTTTATTTTGATCCACTCCTTCCAAGATTTCTCCCAGCACAGGCTTTGCATAGTGCAATGTAGAAAATAAATGAAAACAAATAAAATGCTGTAAAATAGCCATATGTGTTTTAGGAATACCTAAAGAGAGATTTTTTTCCCCCTTTTCCTTCTTCCTTCGACCCTCCATTCCTTTTTTTCTTGTTCTTATTCTTACTTTATTGCTCTCTCTCTCTCTCTCTCTCTCTGCTTCCTGATTTAGGTTGTTACGCAAAGCCTGATCCTATCTGTTTCTTTGTAGGTAAGATTACACAAAATCAGAGTTTTAAAAATGGTATTTTAACATACACAAGCCATAACTGTTGTGATGGGAATATGCTCTCCTGTGTGAGATCGCATCTTCGTTTGGGATTCAACTTGTAATGTCTTTGCTTGGTTAAGGATATTGACAATAAGAGTGCCTTTCCTAATTTTTAGACTTTGAGATGCCTAGTGGCTGTTTTTGAATGATTTACTCACCATGGATTTAAAACCAGGGAATGTCTTGTTTCTTGTTTCTTTCAATAATTTTTACCAAACATCTGCTAAGAGCTCCCAGGGGTATATTTTGCAGAGGACTGAAAAATGACTGCTGGTAACGCTAAGAGCCTGCTACTTTCAGAATACGTAACACAGCTAATATGCATTACGATTTCATAAATCCATGAATGGATATTATATGGAGATTGCAGACCAGCTGTTCCTTCCTAAAATAAGCTGGAGGAACAGGGCTGCAGCTAGAGGGATTCGGGTTCAATATAAGGACCTGGAAGAAGTTGCTAGGGAGATTTTTGAATCCCCTAGGAGGATCCTTACTTAGAATGTTGAATGTTGTCAGCTCTGGCCTGTGATTTCCAAGTCTTGCAAGTTAAAAAAAGAACAAAATATCGACTTGGATTTTAAACTTAGATGGAAATCATTTTATTCACTGGAACAGGTTCTCAAAGAGTACTGAAAATAAGGAGAAAATTTCCAATCAAAATTTCTGGAGTTAAAATAGGCCCTGTTCACCCTCTCTTTCTCTGTCTCAACATAGAGAAAAATGAATCCTCACAGACTACAGAAGCAAATTCAGGTCTTGTACCAAACCCCCACACGACAGCTTTCTCACTGGGACTCCCAACAAACTCCCTGCCCATTACCCTGCCAACCAGGATAGTCCTGCCATAAAACTGAAGCTACACGGATCCTTCCATTTGTTCTATATTCTAATGTTGAATGCTGTCTTGTTTAGTGTCTCATTTAATCTTCTCAACAACCCTACAAAACAGGCATAATTATGCCCATTTCCCAATAAGAAAAGAATTGAGGGGTAACCTATGCAAGGTTACCCACTTCTTAAGTGGCAAAGCCCAGGAAAACCAAGTGTTTTGGATGCTAGTTAAGGGTTATTTGTACTACAGCTCAGCAATTTTGATGCCCTCATCATGTTTTGTTTTTTTTTTTCCAGAGGTGTTCCATCTCCTAACAGTGTGGCTTATTCCTTTGAAATGACCTTGGATATCCACTCTTCTAGGAAATTGCAAGGGAAATACTCAGGCTGGAGCTTTCCAGAAAGTACCCTTGATGTGCACGTTCTGACCTAGTCATTCACTATAAGCATCAGTGGTCTGGCTTTTCTACTCACCAACTGTGTGGCAAGTTATTTAACATATCTCAGTGTCCTCATCTGTATAAATGAATATAATAATGCACCTACCTCAAAAGGCTGTTGTGAGG
This sequence comes from Vulpes vulpes, assembly GCF_048418805.1. Taxonomy (NCBI): domain Eukaryota; kingdom Metazoa; phylum Chordata; class Mammalia; order Carnivora; family Canidae; genus Vulpes; species Vulpes vulpes. The sequence goes on from NC_132788.1 coordinate 12,364,194, forward strand.
GAAAATTGAATTCATGTATGCAAGGTCTTTCCAACAATCTTTGCTTGGAATGTAATAAATGGTGTGCAAATGTTGGTTAATATTACAGATTAGCCATCACCTCCAGACTCCAAGCTTGACTTTCCAGGTGACAGCAGAATAATTAACTAATCTTGTAAAGTCATCTATAAACATATCTTTTTTTTTTTAATTTTTATTTATTTATTTATTTATGATAGTCACACAGAGAGAGAGAGAGAGGCAGAGACACAGGCAGAGGGAGAAGCAGGCTCCATGCACCGGGAGCCCGACATGGGATTCGATCCCGGAACTCCAGGATTGCGCCCCGGCCAAAGGCAGGCGCCAAACCGCTGCGCCACCCAGGGGTCCCTAAACATATCTTTTTTTAAGGCATTGAAAGAATGCAGGGATGAATAAAAAAATAGTGTCTGCCACCAGGAGACATGTTATTCAGTGACAGGGCTGTGGAGTATATGTACATTCCTATAGTCCAAGGCACAATAAATAAGGTAAGATCAGACCACAAAGGAAGGAGATATTCCTAGCAGCTGGGAAGATATGATAAGATTTCTAGGAGTGGTGGGACTTTGAATATCTTGTTTGCCTTACATTTCCACAGGACCTGGCTTGGTGCCTACTACATAGAAGGTGCTCAGTGGTTAAGTGTGAAGTGACTGAGTATGGCATGTGGGGGTCAAGAGTTTGGGAGAGCATCCTGGAGGGCAAACAGTATAAACCACACACGGAGCCATGGAAGGGATCCATTTAGGAAGTTACTGGCTGGTGAATTCATGAGTTGGGATAAGTGAATAAAGAAATTATAAAGGTAGGTTTAGTCCTAGATATTGGATAGTCTTACATGGCATTCTACAGATTTAAATTTTATTTTTTACCAATGGAGGCAAACAGAACATCAGATAATTCCAAGAAAGACCTGGCATGATTGGATATGGACTACAGAACCATGCCGTTTATGGTTCCAAGGAATGTTAGGACTGATGGTCTGGTATCCAAATACTAACAGGAATACAGCTATTCTTCTCATAAGGTTGCCAAGGGAAATATCCATGTGGGGGTCAAAGGTAAGAAAAAGCAAAATAATATTTTATTATTAGTTGGACTGTTTGTCCTCAACTCTCGAGAACTCTAGTAAGATGGGCTTAGAAGGTGGCATATAGACTAGAAGCCAGAGGAGCTTCTTTTTTATCCCTAGGTCTAGACCCTAACCTAGGCACTGAGCTCTTCCTGGCCTTAAGGAAGGACAGACTTTTGAGATTAGTGGACTGAAATGAGTATGAAAGGGAAGTGATGAGCAGGACATTTGGCTGACTCAGTCTCCCCTATGTGGGAGAAGTCCTGTACCATTTTGCCATTCTAGATCCATAAAAGGAGAAAGCAAAAGAAAGAGCCATACCTATGGGTCCGATTATTAATCCACAGTGACCTTGCTCAATAGTAAATGTGGCCTAGGCACATGCCTGGGATCTGACTCATTGAGTATTCCTCCCCCTCCAGGGAAGAAAAAGAAGGCACAGGGGAAAGTAGCTGTTTGTATTTTCAGAGGCCTCCCTGGAAGGTGATATAAAGAGGAGAACCATTAGAAGCAGAGAGAATCTGAGCTAGATCAATGTCCATGAGACTAGAAAATGAGTGAGTTCAAAGACATTGAAGATGCTGATGTTTGGGAGAGGAAGTTGCAAGGTTCTTGAAGCTGATTCCCAGTTTCCTATCTCCCGCTGACTGGGAGGATGATGGTGCCTCTACCCTTAACTGAGATAAACAATAAAGAGGCCAAGTGGTTTCTGTTCTTTTCTAGTTTTCGTGTAGCCTTCAAACAAAACACATCTGCTTCTATCCTGAGGCTAAGCAGAACTATAAGTTAATTAACAAGTAATATTACAGTGTTAGGAAAAAGGGTAGGATCAAAACCACCTTTCTTCTTTTCCTAGAGAATAAAGAATAGACAGGCAGCATTCTTCAGGAGGGAGGTAGACTCAGGATGCTAGAACAAATGGCTGCTTGTTTCACATTTTTTTGCATGTCTCAGAGGATCTCAGAAAACATCTAAGAGGTGCTGAAAGCTTTTAGAAGGATTATGTCAAAAAGAAAAGTTGCGAAAGAAAGCAGTCACAGAAATTACTCTCTGAGCAACATTTTCATAGTTGAGCAGAGAGCTTTTGCTCTGGGAATTGTTTAAGTATATTACAGAGAAGAGATTCCTCTTAAAAGCCAATACTTGTATTTTAAAAAAAAAGGAGAGGAGCAACATGATGATTCTAAGCTCAGGAAGAAAAATACATTGTGTATCTTACCATTTGTTCTAGAATCACAGAAGAGGGCTGCTGATGGGTTCAGGATAAACAAATAAGATTAGAAATGCTGAAATGTAGTTGACAGTGTGTGACAGAGAAGGGACACAACCTCAGTGATTGCTAACAAATCATGTAATTTCAGAGAATATTATAGTTAACGAGGGTCAACTCCAGGCATAGATTAGAAAGGCTTACGGGCTGTATACGTAGGCAACCACACAAGCAAGAGTAGACAATGGCCAAGATCCAAGGTGGTAGTTTGAGCCAAGGGGAGTCGGATAGTGGTGGTAAAAGTAGAGCTGCAACTTTGGTCAGTGCCTGGGAAAAATTTTAAGAACCCAGTATAGAAGCAGGAAGAAGGACCATGATAAGTGAGAATGTTTTCATTTGGGTTCTTGTTAGGACAAGAGCCAGTTTTCAAAATGGGTTACCTTGGGCCCTTATAAAAGAATGAGTGAACTCTTCATATATGTATATAGAATCATCTGATATTAAACAAAAGAAATACAGAGTATTCGGTATGGTATGCTAGCAGTAGTGTAAAATCAAAAGTGTGTGGCTTAGAACTTCTGAAAGAATTTACAGGAATCTCTAATAGTGGTTGCTTGGTTAGTGGGTGTGGCTGTGATGAGAAAAAAAAAGAGTGGTAGAAGGAAGACTTTAACTTATACCTACAAATTGTTATATGACCTATGAAAAAAATTAAGGATACACATTTTAAGAGTGTGTTGCTTGGGATTTTCATGTGAGAGTCAATGGGATTGTATGTCTTGGAAAAAAGTAGAGAATGAGGTGAGCAGTCATCTCACATCATGGAAGGAAATATTTTATCTTAACAAGTTGTTTCAAATATGCATCATCCATAATTTGTACTTAATGTGTAACCTTAAGCCTTGAACATAAAATCAAAAGTGTGATGTGCAGCTAGATTAGAGACCCATTTCTTTGGAGAACAGAAATCAGTCAAATCGTCTTGTTTTTGGGACTGTATGAATTTTTTGATTCTTTCTTACTGTCTTTAGAGGTGTGGTTAAAATTCAGGAGCAAACCTAGAGGATGAACAAACTTCTAGTATGAGAGACTCTGGAATGAATTCCATGTGGCAATAGCTTTGTGATCAAGCTCATCTGAATTGCAGGTGTTTCTGTTTTGTTTTGTTTTCTAGTTGGTATTAGCATTGTTTTGATTTAAAAAAATCAGCAAATCAACCTAACCCAACAAAACAAAACAAACCCAACAAAATAATCCAGAAAAGAGAAACAGAGTTGATGGTGATGATAAGAAACACTACACTTTTACAGTTCTGCTCAGGACTAGTTTTGCTCAAAACATTTTTCCCTAAAGTTACAGCTGCTTACAATACCAATTTATGTTTCATTCAAAGCCTTTCTCCTGCTGATAGCTCTCAATTGTGGCGTGGGGAACAAGAATGGAAAGTGATTTTAGATTGAAGGTGCTTGGCTTCTTCCTATCAATGAAGTCCCATCCAGAGTAATTGAGGGATTGATTTGGGTAAATTATGGAGGCTGCATTAATTGTAAATAGGTGTTGGGGTCCACATTGGAAGAACTGGGAATTCTATTGGAGCATAGATTTATATTTGGGCATTACAATCTCAAGACAATGCTAAAAATTATGGTCGATAAAAATGTTTTAACAGTGTAAAAATAAATACTTAGATAATTACAAAGAAAATATTAAAAATAAGCATTTTTGGATTTAGCCTTGATTCTGGCACTTTTTCCTTTATATTCATCCTCTGCAACCTCAATGCCTTTATTCTCATCATCTCCAAAATGAGGAGATCGATGCTGCTTCATGACGCTACTAAAAGAAACAATTTAAGAAATGTTATATTGGGGCACCTGGGTGGTCTGATTGGTTGAGTGTCTGACTCTTGCTTTTGGCTCAGGTCATGGTCTCAGGGTCTTGAGATCGAGCTGTACTTTGGGCTGCACACTCAGTGGGGAGTCTGCTTCAAGATTCTCTTTCTCCTCCTCTGCCTCCCTCTCCCCGTGCTCATGCTCTTTCTCTCTCTCTTTCAATAAATAAATAAAATATTAAAAAAGAAATGTTATTGAGTCATTCTGCATGGATGAAATGTTACAAGAGTAAAACATTATTTATATTTATGCAAAATGATCATTGACAGGATTTATTGATAAAACTCACATTCTTACCTGCTCTCTTGGATTACGCTCCCTAAACACATCAATTGTTTACTTAACTGCCCTTTGGGTTTTTTTTTTTTTTTTTGCTTTGTTTTGTTTTAAGATTTATTTATTTAGTTGAGATGGAGAGCAAGCATGGAGTGGGGTCTGAGGAGGAAGGAGAGAAAGAATCCTTAAGCAGACTCCTCGCTGAGTGTGGAGCCCAACACAGGGCTTGATCTCAAGACCATGAGATCATGACCTGAGCCCAAATTGAGAGTCAGATGCTTAACTGACTGAGCCACCCAGGTGCCCTGACTTAGCTGCTTTTTTGGAGACATTCTGATTGACACTGAACCAACAGTGTTCCTTTCCTTGTTTATCTAAGTTCTTCTTTCCGTTTTTAAACATCTCTGCTTTGATCTAAAGTGATCTTAGAGCCTTTTTCCTCTTCTCAACTGTAACATAGATTCATGAAAAATAATTCTTTTCCAGCGCTCCAGTCTTGTTTATAATAGTAAGTTCTTTAGAAATTTCCTAGCTCATGTTTCCAATGGGTTCATGATTAAATATTAATGTATTGGGGCTGAACTACCAAAGAACACTTTCTGAAGGAGAGAATCAAATGATCAACAAACCAACAGATAGGGAGAGCTATTAAATACTTTGAAATTCCAACTATTTATCATTTGTGTTTTGGTAATTGTGATTTATTGAGGAGAGTTTCAAGGCTCTGAGTTCATCAGGCTCCACTTCTGTACTTCGGGCCAGGCTCACTGCTTTTGTTTGTAACATAAATCATGTCTGGATACCAAAGACTCCAGATCTGCTAAGCTTTAAGCTTTTTGTTTTGTTTTGTTTTGTTTGTATTCTTTGTGTTTCCTTATTAGGGTATTTCGATGCTATGCTTGAATGCATACTATTTCCCTTAAAAGAAATATTTGATATAAAAGTTATTAGAAGGCAGATGAGCTTCAATTTCATGGCACTTATTCCCCTTCCTTGTTTTTAAACTTGTGTTGGTGTCATTTTGTCTGAACCAGAATCACCTAATTCAAAGGCTATTGTTTTTTTTGAAATCTTGATAATAAGTAGTTCATTCTTATGCATGAGTACATAATTAAAAAAATTGGCATACTAAATATTGCTTTGTGAAGTCTCAGGTTCTTCTCTCTTTCTCTTTTAAAAAAAAATTGGGGGGGATGCCTGGGTGGTTCAGTGGTTCAGCGTCTGCCTTTGGTTCAGGTCATGATCCTAGGATCCTGGGATTGAGTCCCACATCAAGCTCCCCAGAGGGAGCCTGCTTTTCCCTCTGCCTATGTCTCTGCCTCTCTCTCTCTCTCTCTGTATCTCTCATGAATAAATATATAAATAAATAAAATCTTTAAATATATATATTTTTTTAGAAAGAGAGAGAGAGAGAGAGAGAGAGCTCGAGCAGAGGCTCATTTCCTATTTTTTGATCAAACCATGTTTTTATGTGCATGTTCTTATGATAAAAATCATTTTAGTAGCTCTATTTTAATTATTTTATAATTTTTAAAGGATTTATTTATTTGAGAGAGAAAGGGAGAGAGTGCACCCTCGGGCAGTGGGAAAGGGCAGAGGGAGAGGGAGCGAAAGCATCTCAAGCAGACTCCCTGCTGAGTGCAGAGCCCCAAGTGTGGCTCCATCCTACCACTCAGATCCTGACCTGAGCCATAATCAAGAGTCCACCACTTAACTGACTGAGCTACCCAGGCGCCCCTTTAATAACTCTATTTAAAATAAGACAAGGAAGGATATCTGGGTGGCTCAGTGGTTGAGTGTCTGCCTTCGGCTTAGGGAGTCCAGGATTGGGGATCGAGTCCCACATCAGGCTCCCTGTGAGGAGCCTGCTTCTCCCTCTGCCTATGTCTCTGCCTCTCTCTCTGTGTCTCTCAAAAATAAATAAATAAAATCTTAAAAAAAATAAAAAATAAGATAGGATAAGGAATCAGGCCCTTTCAATTCCCTTCTCCTGTTAGTTTTCTCCTTGGTACTTAACAGTTTATCACCGTTTAACATTACACATACACACACACACACACACACACACTCACACACACACACACTATTGATTTATTTATCTTCATGTTCTGTTTCTCTTCAATGGTTTGTAAGTTACACATCAAAGATTTTTTCCTTTTTGTCTGTTTTGCTCTTGGATCTACTGTGTCTGTCACTTATAAAAACATAACAAATATTTGTTGAATGAACAAATATTTCCATACATAATTTCTACATAATATTTTTTCATTTAGCCTATTGCCAGAAAAGCAGGACCAATGCTTGCTTCTGACTTCACATTGTCTGTACCATGAAACTGGAAATCTGTGGGCAGAATCACAATTCGGCAAAATAAATCCTTAAAAAATAGTAATTATGTAAGGACTTAATTTTGTTGTTGTTTAGTGTACACTAGACGTGTTAAACCCTTATAAGTTTTTCTTTGGAAGGGGAATTAAGAAAAAACCCATAAGCAGACATTCAAATTAGCTAGAATACAAAAAACCAACCTTACTTTTCTGATGAATAGGAAAGGAAGCATTTTTTTAAAAAATGTGATTCCATGGGTATACAGTTTAATAATCTCACAAAAAAAGTCTTCCTATTTTTTTTCAGTTTTCATTAAAGAAAAGGAAGGAAATGTTCTCTATTTTTTGACAACCATACTTCTTTATACCTTGCCTATGAAGTATGAGGAAAAAGTTTATTTTTTACATGAGTTGAAATTTCCATAAATTTTACATTTTTTTAAGGATCATTTGAGCTTTTTGAGTGCCAAGCACCCTTTCCCTTTCTCCTGTTAAATTAGAATAAACTCAGGAAGAAGAACATGTTGAGCAGCATTTTTTTTTCTTTCCAGCACATAAAAGTAAAAGTTGTTCAATGTTTCAAGCAGGATGGGGTTACTCTGTGAGGCATTTTCTTTCACAGAAAAACATGGCATCCCCTGTTCACAAGACTGGCGAGCAGAACAACAAAGAGAGCTAAAAAGGAAATTGTTAGGACTTAATAAAAATCTGAATGACCTTTCCTTCTTAGAGGAAAGGGTTACTGATCCAAAGCATACTATTGACAAGAACAAGAAAGAAAAATGAATACATGGGGTTAGAAAAGTAAATTTTGAGTCAGTTAAATGGAAGCCACCTGTTGTCCCCAATTTATAGTTTATAAAATAAACTCAAAGTGCTAGAAATCCCAGATTATAGAAAGCTATTTTTCTTGGCATTAAATGAACAAAAAGCAATAATTTCCCCTTCTGAAACACATGTCCCTCCATTCATTTTCTCATTCATTTCTTTATTCCAAGATCTCATCGTCTACTAGACAGATCAACCTGGAAATAATTACAGTGGTATGACAAATGTCCTTATAAAAGTGTGAGCAATGCACAGAGAAGGATTTGGTTAGCTCTGCCTGAGAATTTCGACGAGGCTTTTGTCAGAGAGTGACATTTGAACCATGTTTTAAAGAATAAGGGGGATTTTTCTAGCAGGACAACGTGGAAGGAACATATTGAACAAAAGGAAATGGCATTTTCAAAGCAATCAAGATGGAAAAGAGGAAATCAAAAACATGTAAGTCCTTGCCTTGTTCATAAAGAGACTTGCTAGGCCACTTTCCTGAATGCTAATATCAAATGTTCTTCTAACAATTATATACCTGCTTTTCATGTCCAGCCCAGCAGACTTCCCAATAAGCCAGATTTAGATGACTGACTCCAGAGTGTCAGGGAGACATATTTTCAATGGAAATCATTCACTTGAATCACTATGGTGAAGAAATGTGCTCACAGACCGGCCAGTTACATAGTCTTCACGTTCTACGAGCATTTCCAGGATACCTATTCATAATGATCAGTCCTCTTGTGGGTGAAATGCTGTTGTTTTCCCATTACTGGTGATGGAATGTCTTGATTAATATCTCTCACTTTTCTTCGTTCTACCTCCTGGGTGTTTTGGCCATGACTTCATGGGAATTCAACGGTTGCTTGGTAGAAATATTTGTGCAGTTAGGACAGCTCATATATTCTTTTGAAACAGATATTTGTTTGCTCCCTTCACTCCTTCTGGCTTCTGGCCTCCTTTCTTAACAGGCTTCACCTTCTTCCCATTCTCCCAAAAAGGAGTTAGGACTCATTCATGCCATGATCTTGGTATTCGTTTTTCTTAATCCTTATCATTTACTTACTCGCTATGGTGGATATTATAAACTTAAATAAATATTCCAAATCTAGTTGCTCTTGCTTAATACTTTAAGTAAATGTATAATCATTTGAGTCTTAAGGTTATAATAGAAGTATTTTATTGTGGGGAAATAATAATGCTTCCTATTTTTGTGATAAAATGTTTTCTATTTTATGATAATATTGTATTTGACTTAATCCATCTTTACGAATTAGTGTAACACTGTGAAAAATTATAAAATTTAATGAAATAGAATTTTAACCTTTACATGTAGCTTTTAGGTATGTTGTTATATGTAGGCAATAAAAAGGAAAAAAACCCACTATTATACAGAACCTTCTATTTTTGTTTATATTTATCACATCTACCCATAAATCATGTTAAGTGTTACTTATTCCCATAAACATTAATTTCTATAAGTGAATCATTTGTATTTTCACTTTTCTTACACATGCCTAAAATATTTGAAACAGAGTACAGCCACCATATTAGTTACCAACTTAGCAGTCCCCCAAAAAGAGAAAGAAATTTTCTCAAAATACAAACATAAAGACTCTTAAAGTCTTTATATTTTTAAAACTACAGTTGACTCTTGAACAACATGGGGATTAGGGGCACCAGCCTGCCCACCTTCACCAGTGCAGTAAAAAATCTGCATATTGCTTTTGACTCCCCCAAAACTTAACTATGAATAGCCTCCTGTTGCCCAGAAACCTTACTGATAACATAAACAGTTAACACCTATTTTCTATGTTACAAGTATTGTAACTGTGTTCTTATGATACAGTAAGCTAGAGAAAAGAAAGTGTTACTAGGAAAATCATAAAGAAGAAAGAATACATTTATGGTTTTGTACTGTATTTATTGAAAAAGTTTTGCTTGTAAGTGGATCCATGCAGTTCAAACTTGTGTGTTCAATGGTCAACTACAGTATGTGTCAATAACGTTTAGGATGAGGTGCTTAAGTGATCCCGTTTTGTATATATATTTAAACATGATTGAGAGTCTGATTAGTTTTTAAATGAAGTGGCATTATTTAGGTGGAAAAATTGAACTACCCTGTAAGCACAACTTTTTGTCGACTTAATCTCATAGGTCATCATTTCCATGAAATCATTATTTTTTTTTTAAGATTTTATTTATTTATTCATGAGAGACACAGAGACAGAGAGAGGCAGAGACACAAGCAGAGAGAGAAGCAGGCTCCATGCAGGGAGCCCGGCGTGGGACTCGATCCCAAATCTCCAGGATCATGCCCTGGGCTGAAGGCAATGCTAAACCACTGAGCCACCTGGGCTGCCCCTCATTAGTTTTTAATATTACATAATAACATTTGCTTTGTACAGGCATCTTTTTAAGTGTTTTATATTTATTATCTTATCCAGTAATTAGAATGGCCCTATGAGGAATGCACTATGGACCATCCCTGTTTGTTGATATGGAAATAGAATCAGAGTGGTGAAGGTGAGGTGGGATAGCCAGGACAGCAATGACAGCCTCAGTCTCTGCAGGATCTGTTTTATTAAACACTGAACTTTATTGTTTTAAATAATTTGGAGTGTAGTTGGACTACTCCTTCCACTAAATTTGCTGTGTATTGGAGGAAAATTTAATGAGTAACAGAAAATTTTATATAGAATCATAACAGAAAACCGACAATAATATTGTGTAGTAACACTTTACACTTATTAGTTATGTCCTTTTGTGCAAATCTAATTTCTCTGGTCATGGTTTCTTGATTTATGAAATAAGAATTATGATATATCTTTCACCAGGTGATTTTAAAGCTTCAATAAGATAATTTAAGTATTTATAATCTGCAAAGAAACTTCCATGAAACAAAAGTTATTGTCAAACACAAGATATTTGCAACCTATATCTCCTGCACTTAAAATGTGCATGTTTTTCTTGTTTCTGTTGGTGTTGGTAGAAGTTAGTGAAAACCCTATATCCACGTTAAGATGAAATGACTTTAAAAACTTGTAGCTCCTTAAGGGTTGCTAGATCATTATTGAATTTGTGTTTTGTAAAAGCAACTAGACTATAATAAATATTTTGACTTTTTGCCTTGGCTCAAATAATTGATTTGGTCCATTTCTCTTTATAAAACATCTTATTGTTATATACTTGATAGCTATAGAAATTTTGGAAGGTCTAGCACCGGCAATTTCACCAGAAGGTGTTGTGGGGGCATTGTGGGGGCAGTTCAAACAAAAATTTCATTAAAGCATTTATTTAGTGTCCAATATGTGCGTGACCCTTTTCTGTAAGTATTGTGATGTAAAAATGAAAAAAGGAAGTGAATTCCCTCAGGCATTAATCATACATGCAGACAGACATTTAAACTTTTTATAACACACAATGAGTGAAGTGTGATGATTGGTGGGTGCCATCAGAGGAAAGAGGAGAATCTTTAAACCAGGCTTCTCAGAGGAGATGATACTTGATCTGAGATTCAGAGAAGAGTAAGACTTAGCTTGGCAGTAGTGGTATGGAAAAGATGTCTGTTGAAGGACTTAGCATACACAATAAAATGAAGATAAGAACTATCATGTTTATTTAAGGGACTGGAGTATTTAGTATGCCTGGAATTAGGGATTCAAAATAGGGAACAGGAAGAGACAAGGAAGGAAGATCTAGATCATCTGGAGCCCTGAACACTTACCTGGACTATTAAAACTTGATCATAATACCTCTGGGGACCATTGAAAAATGTATAACTATTGCATTACCAGATTAAGATTTTGGAAATATCACTCTGATAGTACAGCAAAGGAAAGCCCCCGTCTAGGATTTGGGAGTGGAGAGAAGCCTTATTTGCCTATCTACATAGGCTATGATGAAAGCTTGGGAAGAGGAAGATGAAAAGGGACGTGAAAGATGGAATCTTTTTGATTTTTGTGACTGCTTGACTCAAGGTTCCTTCATTTCTAGTCTGGGTAATTGGGAATGGGTGGAATCATTAGCTAAGATAGGGAACACAAGAGGAGGGAAGTGGGCATGCTCAGGAGAATTTGTGTCTAGAACTTAAGGTAGCAGTTTGGGGTTTGGGATTTAGATATAGGTTTCAGTGTTTTTTGGCATGTGAGACTGACCTGTATCTGGATACAGAGAAGTGGTCTCCTCAAACATTAGATGCTCCTTACTTGGCCTCCTTTATCCTCAAGTGGACATTCTCCTTGAGTCACATCTCTGATCTCTCTAGAGAATTCACTATCAGTCGTATTCTCTCTTGAAGATAGAATCAAGGCCATTGCCAAACAAGGCAACTCTTCTCTAATTCTAAAAGACTGATCTGGTCCTTGTGAAGTTGGCCAACCATGGACAGGATCCTAGGTAAGAGGACTTTGGTCACTGATCTCAGCTGATACCATGAACAGATTGAGGAACAGTTGAGATGTAACATAATTAGTGTGAGGTAGGCATAAGGCAGAAGCAGAGTGCTGTGTTGACTCTAATTATAAACAGAGGAAATGCTATAATTTAGAAAGACGCATGTGGTGGCTTATGGAGTCACACCTCTGATGTGTTGATATACATAACACACTCAGAAAAGTGCCTGACATATCACAAAGACAATGCAAATGTTTGCTTGTATATCAAATTACTTCTTTGTAAAAAGTCAGTGAGAAATCCCCTATGGAGACGGAGAGTTGAGGTTTTAATTTTCCTTCAGAGACGGAACGAAGTGAAGAATAAGGTTTCTAATCAATAGGAATTTTTCTGTTTGGTTTGATAGTTCCCTCATTCTCAGAAAGGACTTAAAGTTCTCTGCCTCAACAGTAGATCTTAATCTTTCTTGACTAGCTGTGTCCAAAGCTTCCATGAGTGAGCAAGCAGGTAATGGGTTAGAAGTTTTGAGGGAAGAAGCAAAATTTAGAACACCTGCTAAAGAGCATGTAAAAGAGGAGTTTGGGTAGCTAGAGGAGCTCCTGGAGTTATTAATATATGAGCTTCGAAATTATTAATACTGGTTCTCATCAAGATCACTGGGTAGAATGCGTTAGCAGTGTTCAGCGGTCTGAAAGACAGAAAAAACAAGTTAGACAATTAAATTTACCCAGGTCTAAACTATTCCAGGACAGGTGAGGCAGAAAAAACAAAAAAGCAAGAAAACAAGGGTTTAGAGAAAGAACAAGGAGGTGTTCATGTGAGAATCCTAAACAAATCAGCTGGAAATGGAAAGAAGTAAGTCTGGAAAATGCAGGTAATTAGGAAGCATTGATGGGTGTCACAACCAGACCATCTGTATGAGGGCAAGAAATAGAAAGAGTTGGAATGATGAGTTTGTGGTGGGAGAGCGGCATATTAGAATTTAACTAACACTACATGGGATTTCACAAAAATATAACCAAGATTTATAGAAACTGATTGTGTGAAGGTAGGAATCACTGAAATGGAGGAGGCCAAGAAGCACTTTGCCTAAGATAGTAGGATTGTCAGAATGGACATGGACGTCATCTAAGATGTTGGCAAGACTATGGATCTATGCCCATCAAAGACCATAAATCTACTGCTAAATATCATTAGTGAATGTGGAGAAGGAAGTAAAATATAAGTAGATGACAGGGATGAGGAGTCCCAAAGAGATATAATTACTCTAGGGGATCAGATTCGTAAAGCTGTACAAGTAGCAATGGGCAACAAGAAATTATTGAATAATTTCCACATGCTTCCTGATCTTCACGTCTGCTCTCTATTTTTAACCTTGTGGGAACATGGAGTTGGAGAATATGTAGGCTCTACCTGAGTGGACCAAAAGCAAATGGGAAAAGTCTTGAGAAAAAAAATATCTTAAGGAAAAATAGAGGGAAACGTGATCTTAGGGATGGTTTTAGGTAAAGGGAACCTTTTGTGAGCAAATTGAAGCTGATGATAGATAGAGAGTTTACACTTGAACATGCATTCCAGAGAGTGTCCTTAAAAATATTGGCAAGGAGAGACTCAAAGTGATGATGAGTAGAATGAAATAGGGTTTGCATGAGAGTTTGGCAGGGAATGGAGTACAAAAAGACTTGAATTTTGGGTAGAGGCCAACAATGCCAGGGATGTGAGAGATGATGGCATTCAATGGTCTAAAGATTTAGAATGTAACTCTGATATATAATTGTTTTCGTGCCAATGGAACACTGGGCCCAAGGAAAGATCTTATTCTGTACGTGGTCTGATCAGCGATTTGCAACCTTTGCTTATTATTACAAATCGAGCCTTGATAAAATGATCTTTTCTGACTTGGCAAAGCTCAAAATTGTGTATAAAGTGCAGTGTACTTAGAACCCAATCAGGATGTTGTCACCAATCCCTTAAGACCCACTGGATCTAATGGGTTCAATATTTGCCAAATAGTTGGTAGTGCTCATCCATATTCATTTTCTCTTCTTTCTGGCCACACATCCAGACTACAATTATCTAGACTTCCTATGGTTAGATCCACACCTAGCTCCTATGATTGAGTTCTACCCAATAGGATTGGTGGGAATGATACATATCACTTATGAACCTGCCCCACCAAACCCTCCCCAAGCCCCTTTTCCATAATACCTGTCTGAATCCAGAGATCTCTGAGGACCTGTGGGAATCACAAGATGGGAAGATCTTAGAGCAGAGGATATTTCCCTCACTGCCTCCAATGACCCATAATATAATGGGACAAAAAAATATGTATAGTGTTAAACCAGTAAGAATTAGAGATAATTTATCATAGCAGTGGCTTTAGCTATTTGATAGAGTATCTGTGGAAGACATCATTGTGGTATGAGCTGATGGCAAACTCCATAGAGCTTGGAGCAAAGGGATATTTTTGCAGCAGGTGATTTTTTATTTGGGAGAGGAGACCCTAACTTTTTATTGTGACTCATAGAGACTAAACATAGAGTTACTGTGCTATCTAAGCACAGTATCTCCAGCATCAATTCAGCCTCATCTGATTGGATGAGCCATGAAGTCAAATGTTTCCTTGGGAACTCTTTTATCAAATGGAAATTGAATTTACAGGTCAGGATCCAAGCATGTCCTGATGGCACAAAGTGGCTGATATACCCACAATGCCTGTTTCAAACATACTGCTGCTTCTCTCTCAAAATACTATCATGGCCCTAAGAGCAATTTCCTATGAACAAATGACAGTGGAGAGAAAAAGAGCCTTGTTTAAGATGAATATGCTTCATGTGTTAGCACCAGCATTACAACCTGTTGCATGCTGGCCTTGAGGGACAATAGGGGAAGAGAAATCCTCTCAGTGGGTGGAATTTTGCATAATACTTGCCATATTTAAAGTTTACAAGTAAATCAGCTCTTTGCAAAATATATCCTCTACATTGTGAATAGTCTTTAAATATTAATCAGATGATATTACTTGCTTGCTCAAAGTCCTTCTGTTGCTTACTATTTTACTTTGTATTATTTTATACTTTGGTCTACTAGGCCCAAGTGGTATGTTCCCAGCTTTACACTAGAACTTCAATGTGGACTGCCCTTTATTTTGCTTCTCTAGCTAGTGACCTTATTTTAATTCCCAAGCATCAAACTCTTGGCCTTGCATGGATCTTTACCTCTGCTAACTCACAACTTGGCTGGCTTTCTCATCTTTCAGATTTTAGCTTAAATTTGGTCTCTTCAGATAGACTTTCACTAATCTTCCAACAGTTGAGCTTCCTCTGTGAGTCTACCTTTTCCAACTTTTCTTCTGTGTCTTGCTCTTTTCCTTCATAAAACGTATCTGTATTTATGTAATTGCTTATATATTATTTTACTACGGGGCACCTGGTGGCTTAGTTAAGTGTCCAACTCTTGATTTTGGCTCAGGTCATGATCTCAGGAACATGAGATAGAATCCCGCATCTGGCTCCATGCTCAGCAGGACTTTTGAGGATTTCTCCTCAAAATGGATTTTTGAGGTTCTCTCTCCCTCTGGACTCCTGCCACTTGGGCACATTCTCTAAATAAATGAAGAAAATAAATCTTTTTAAAAAAGTTGTCATCTTCATTGCACTGTATATTTGGCAAAAGTGAAAACCCCATTCATTTTGTTTACCATCAAATGTAAGACACAGCACAATTCCTGGCTCATAGTAGGTGGGTGAGAAACTTTTAGATGGATGTGGGTCCCTCAGTGGAGTACAATTTTACCAGGAGATTCAGTTGACTTATAAGCCAAAGCAAAGAAGAAAACCAAGAAGCTGGTAGAACAAAATTAGTGATCCTCTGAGGAACAGAAAGAGGTAGGTATGATATAGATGTGGAGGCTGACGGAACAAGATAGGTCTTGTGGCTATTAGTGTTCAGCCAAAAGATGAACAAAAACTTGCCCAGGACTTTCAGTGATATCCTTTAAGAAGACAGTCTGTTCCACTCTGACTGGCAGCTTACATTTCTTCCTTTCCTATTTTTTTTCTTTTTCTTTTCTCATTATTTTCTTTCCTTTTCATAAACAAAATAGAACAGAACAAAACAGACAAACAAAAATCTAATCTTCTAAGATTTGGGGCTAAAATATTGAGGACAATAAAGTCATTTATAGTGAGTGAAATTTCCAGAAGATTCTTCATTCATTCATTAAAGAAAAACAGTATCTACATTGCTGTTCATTAACCAAATAAAGATTAATTTCCCTCATGAAATATTTAAATTTTACTGCCAAATTACTGTAATGATGTTTTCCTCAGCTGAGACAATCTGGGAAATACAGCTTCTAATAAAAACTACTAAAAACATCAAGAGGGAAAATTCCAGATTTCCAACTGGAGTGCATCTCTAAAGATGATTAAACATTAATATCAAAGAAATACACACCCATATATAAAAAGCAGACCATCAAAGGTCACATTTTTGAAGGTAGAATATTAAGGAAACAGATATCCCTGAGGGTGACTGCATGTTACTGCTAACTTCAGAATACTCTTGGTTTCAGTTATTTTTTCAAGATGTCAAAAAATCCTGCAGTCATTCCAGTCATTTCATGCCTAAAGTTTTCCCCATAGAAATAAGATATTTTTCAGGAAAATGTTACGAAAGGAACGAAGGATGATTGTATTAAACATCTGCAGAAGATCTGTAAGATTAAACAAGA
Source organism: Vulpes vulpes (assembly GCF_048418805.1). Classification (NCBI taxonomy): domain Eukaryota; kingdom Metazoa; phylum Chordata; class Mammalia; order Carnivora; family Canidae; genus Vulpes; species Vulpes vulpes. Next base: position 12,380,935 of record NC_132788.1, read on the forward strand.
CTTGGTTGTTTCATGGTATGTTTATTCCTTTCTCCTTCTCGCTTGTAGAGTTTCTTGGAACACAAGCATTTTCTTTATTGGGATCCCTGGGTGGCGCAGCGGTTTGGCGCCTGCCTTTGGCCCAGGGCGCGATCCTGGAGACCCGGGATCGAGTCCCACATCGGGCTCCCGGTGCATGGAGCCTGCTTCTCCCTCTGCCTGTGTCTCTCTGCCTCTCTCTCTCTCTCTGTGACTATCATAAATAAATAAAAATTAAAAAAAAAAAGAAAAAATTCTCTGAAGTATATGTAACTTCAGAAATTATACCTATTTAAATAGTCAAATATGACTCCAAGAAAAAAGTATCTATCACTTAGACCAAGGGTGGGGGCATTTGATAGTGTAATTAATTGAAAGCAACAAAAATAAACTAATATAACTAGTAAAGCAATTTATTAGGAAATCAATGGTGGCTCATTAATTCTCTAAGAGGATCAGAGAACTGGTTTGGGCGATGCAACCAGGAACAATACCTCAAGTCATGCCCCAAACCTACACATAAACTATGACTATGGGATACAACCAGAGTAGCCAGCATCATCAACACCATTGCTGGGCACTTCTGCCCCTGAAAACTGATGCAGGTGATAATTCTTCTGTATCTCCACCTCACCATCCAAGACAAACCACAATGGATTCTATGTGGACCATTTTCTCGTCTTCCTATCTCAAGATCCAAAATTCAGGAAAGGTGATTGTGACTAGAGAAACCTACGTCTTGCATCTGCTCCCTAGTTTTAAGGGAGGCTGACATTCTCCAAGTCTACATTGGAAGATAGTCTTTTCTATAATCTAGGCATAGGTCTTGGCCATAGAAAGGATGATTGGCTCATAGATAGCCTAAAGAAATAAAAATATCTGGTACTGTGGATATTAGTTTCATTAAATATAGGTTTTGTTATAAAGAGTACATAGTTTTTTAAGTAGTTAGTAAAACCGAAATCTCTTTGGAGTCAAAAGTTCTAGGTTCAAACCAAGTCTTGAGCATTTAAACTCATCAAACCCTAGTAGTCTGCGTGAATGTCCACACGGGCATAGATGCACACACGCATATCCTTAGATGGTATAATATTTTGTATTTTTGTTCTGCCTCATATTGTTATTGAAGTCTTCTAATGAGATGTATGTGAAAAGAATTTGAAAATGTAGAGCAAAGGAATTTAAAATCAGATAAGAACAGATTCAAATCTGCACTCTACCTCTTACTTGATGTCTGACCTTTGACTTGTTATTTAAATTATCCAAGCTTTAGTTTTCTGTTATGTTAGAAGGGTCTAAAAATGCCTACTTTTCAGAGTTCTCAAAGAGTTTAAATGGTTATAATTTAAATGATTAAGAACTCAATGATTTGGGTCTAACATAACATAGACCTAAAAAGCACTCAACAAACAACAAAGAGCAAGAAACTGTAAGAATGTCAAAGTATCGGATTTTTTGTTGTTTAGTAAAAACTGTTGTATACAAGATAGACATACACATATTTCTATATCTTCCTAAGGATACATACATATGTATGTATCTTTTCATAGTTTTAAATGTCTTTTTACTCTAAGGAATAATGTAACACATTTATCTCAATCACATTATGAAAAGAGGAAAGGTTCTTGACATCTGTTGGAAATATTAGTGCAGAGATGTTTGAGCTGGTCAGCCCTATAATATTTCTTTTGTTCTGCATGTGATATCATGCATGTGGTGGTTTGTCTGTGTGCTATAAGAAGCTTTCTTTCTGATTGGGATTTGCAAATGTTTCCAGGGAGCTGATCACACTTGTTAAAACAAAGCGGGAAATTCCTCTTAGATGAAAGAGTGTATTACCTTTAGGACGGGTGGGATTATGTACTAAACCCTTAGAAGTGAGCTGCTAGAAAGGGCTATGACTTGGAGAGGATAACTGCATGATGACATCTGTTGCCCAGTGACACCTTTGTGCTCAAATGAATTTGGGCCCAACAATCTTGTGATATTTTTCCTATCTGGGAAAAATGCCATCCCTTTTCATGCTTCAATGCAGCGAAGTTTGAGATAAAAGAAAATGAATCTCCCCCTTTATTCAACAGCATTTATTGAACTGTACTATATTCTGGTCATTATTGGCTCTAGAAATAAACCGAAAATTGAATGAGACATTGCCTCCTTTTACATTCTAGTAGAATAAAACAGATTTCTTAACAATTATAATATAAGATGACAATTGTTATAATGGAGGCAGATAAAGCAGGGAGAGCAATCCACATGCCCTTTGGGAATTCAGAGGAAGTCACAGGAGCTAGGACTTCAAAGATACATAGAGATGTGCTTGGGGGAAAATGGCCAACAGAGAACAATGCAGGAAATTTATATACAAAATCCCAGGGGTTTGGAGTCAACATAGGTCTGGTTCAGAAAAGGGCCAGTAATCTGGTGTGGTTACATGAGGTGAGTAGTGGGAGGTGAGATGGGGTCAGAACACAATGGGCATTGTATGACTGCTAAGGATTGCTAAATTTTATCCTGGAAAGGAATATTATTGCCTTTGGCTAGCTCTGTTAGACCAAATGATTTAGCACTACATTGGATAATAAAAGAAGGATTAACTCAGTGTGAAATTTTGATGTATGTCATACTGAGTGTCAGATACTGATTTAATTTAAATTTAATTCTTGCAAGCCCCCTTTTTGGGCTTATCTGGCATTATCATTTGCCATCTTGGTTAAGCTCTCATCCCAGAGTCAGATATCCAGAAAGCAGTAAAACAACTTCCAAGCCCAGGAAGTCTTGCACTCTGGGCCACCCACTTTAACCTCTGGTGTCCTGTCTCTCCAGACAGGTCTTCTATTCCTTTCTTTCTTAGCCAATACAGTAGACTGTATTGTTTAATAGTAAGTCACTAGTATGTGCCAATGGATCAAGATCTTTTGAAGTTCAGAGGCTTAATGGATGTGATAGTTAAATGTCATATGTTAAGATAGGAAGCTGTTTTCTTCTTAGGACTCTTCAAATGTTATATCTGAAATGAGAGAGAATTCAGGACAGCCCTCATCCTTCCCCTGGGTATTGAAAACTGAAAAAGGGAAACATAGAGCCATTTTTGCTTTTTGACCAAAGGATGTAAGTGTGTGACTTTAGAGTTATCAGTGGCCATGTCTCTATGATGCAGAGAAGTGTGAGAGCAGGGACCCAACTAGCAGAGAGATAAAGAGTGAGATTTAGGGAGAGAGGAGATTGACTATGTTCCAGACTTAAGACCTTGTGCCTTAGAGAAGTTTTTGCCATTCTAAGTATCTCATGATGTTAAACCATCACCCCTCCCCCCTTTTTTGACTGAGCTACTTAGAGTTATTTGCGGCATCAACCCTTGAGTATATGACAGCATATATTTCTCATTTTTAGAATAGTTCAGTTCTTAAAAATGTAAATTTTCATTGCATAAGCTGATGCAATACTGCTAATTATACCTAATTGGACAATATAAAATGACTGTACCCCAAACCATCTTTCTTTGATCGCACACAAGTAAATTTTTATGTTGTTGCCATTTAACCATCCATTGCCATCCAATATTGGCACTTTACCATGTTTCTTTCTGGATTCATAGCAAGTGACAATGTGAAAGAAAGATAATAGATATGTGACTCAGAAAGAAGATAAGGGAAATAGCCTTGTAAGATGGTGTATGACCCCTTTTTAAATAATAACTCTCTTTTAAGACCTCTAGCAAATTTCAACTGCTAGGCAAAGTAGGCTTTTGGTGCAAAGAAATTTTAGGAGAATGATATTAAAAAGATGTAATGACTGTAATGCATGAAACATTGATGCATCAGAATGGATACTGGCCTTCAACAACTGTATATAGTCATCCTGGTGTGGTGAGTACTTGCCGCACACAGGATGGTCCTTATTCCAGGTTCTAACTCTGCCCTGAAACATTATCTTGCTCCTTTGCCCATCCCTCTCTTCTCCATCATTACCCTAAAAGACCCGCCACACACACACACACACGCACACACACACACTCACACACACACACATACCCCATTCACTTAAGCAGGAATTCCGGATTTTCATTGAAAGCAGAATAGGGCCCCTGAGCTTAACAAACACATATTTTTCCTATTAAGGTGAGGGCGGCTTGTTTTAAAATTTAAACAAGGGATCTGTTTTGTATGACTATCATTTGACGATTTTCTGGCATTTTAATAACCTTTATTTATGGAATTCTTTTCCTATTACAACTTCTTCTGTGTCTTTTGAGAAAACGTTAAATTTCGGCATTCAAAAGAAAACCCATCTGACCCCAGTAACACTTCTTCCCAAGGGAGTTCAAAATGCTTTGGCCTTTGCGCCTTGTGTTTGAAGGCACTGCTTGTGCTGATTTTAGGTTCTGTACTTGGTCTCCTCACTGGCAGGAAGACTTATGCATGGATCATGGGAGGCAGGGGTGACTTGGATGTCTCACCCTTGACCTCACGACCAAGAAGTCCCTGCAGTGAGGGCCAGGTTAGTGAGAAATGTAGTGACTAACGGATTCTCTGTGTGGTTTTATAGCTGTTACATAAACATGTAGCTCAGAGGCTCATGCTTTTTTGCCCTAAATCTTGTTCCAGCCTTGATTGTTAAGTAATGCAGAGAATTTTAACATACATGTAACTATGACAAAAAGGTTGAAACACAGACAGGATTTTGAGGAAAGATCTCAAAGTGGAGGGGCATAACTTTGGGGTAGGGAGAAAAGCATCTCTCAGGAATCGTATAATATGGAAAAGTCCAGAAATAGGGAGTTGAAAGGTGCAAGTAAAGGCAAAAGGACAAACTATGTAGGGCAGTAAATAGGATGATATCATATGAGAAGGACACAGTTTATAGGAAAGCTATCCTGGAATTCTTCACTTCCTGAATAGTTGGGAATCCCTCTAGCTATTCAGGTTGCCAAAGAGAGAGACCAAGTCGCTGGAGTCTTTGATGGAAAGTCAGCAATTCATTTACGCTGATTCTCAGATTCACACTAAGAACATTCTCCAACTCCATGGGGGTCCAGCAGAGATCCACCATGTGTTTTTGGGTTATAATCTAGCAACAGGAACTTACTGAAATCTAGAAATCATGCTAGCCACTTTGATAGAAAAGAAATTCAGGTTGTCCTATAAGTTCAGCATCATAGGACAATTACTATTATATAGACAGCAAAACAAAGCTTTCATTCATATAAATTCTGATGTGATTACTCAACACAGGCACGGTAAATCAGGTCAGCAGTAATGAGGTTACATCCCTCACTAATGTGCTGTAACACATGCTCAGAGCTTGCAATTTTCTCTACTTAGGTTTGCATTTTCAAAAGGCTCCCAAGATTAAAAAATATATATATATTACTTCTTCCTCAGTAAAAGATTTTCAGGTTTGTAGAACTAGCAAAGTATGAACTAGGTATAGAAAAGTATGTTTCTTTTTTTTCCCCTTTGGGCCTGGACTTATTGGGACCCTGTAAAATACGTAGTTGCTGTTACTAAGAAACCAAAGACATAATGTAAGAAAGGAAAGGAGAAAGGCTGAAAAATACAGAATTAAAGCTTGGACGAATCAGGCAGTTTGTACCTCAGATGCATACATACTGATCGGACACTAGGTTACACTGAATTTTGGAGCAGGGGTCAGCAAACTATGGCCTGTGGGTCAAATCCAGCCTACCATCTGTTTTTGTCAATAAAGTTTTACTAGAGAAAGCCACATTCATTGATTTCTCACTACAATGGCAGAGTTGAGCAATTGCTACAGAGACCATATGGCCTAGAAACCTACAATATCTATTCTCTGTCCATTTCCGGAAACAGTTTGCCAACACTTGCTTTAGACAGAGGCTGCAGTAATACTTTGAGATACTCCTAAAGGTTTACAGGCATAAGGTAGACCACAATGAGCCTGGTCTCCCCAGGCTTTTTGGGGAATATTGAGGTTAAGATGAATCTCAAGGGTCGGTTTGAAGGCAAAACAGAAGGAAAGTGTATGTTCCTAAGAGAGCATGTGGAAGGGGCTGCTGCCCTCAGGGTCATTATGATTCACTGACTGCGTGTACACCAGCCTCAGATCTGTTTTCGGACCAGTTGGCAGCCCTTCCCCTTCACTCCTGTCATGTGAAACCTTAGCCACCTGGTCCCAGGAGCGGTGAGGGCCCCCCAAAGTGAGGGGCTCAAGCTGATTAGCCCAATTTGTTATACCCTGGGATCTGGTTGTGAGAAGTCACACAAAATTGGGACATTGTGAAACATAGGCACTTATCGAACAGGGTGTTATGTGATAAAATACCCATCACGTGATGCACACAAAAGACATAAAATGTGTAACTTGAGAGAGAAAGAGCCACCAGCTGGCATCATGAGCCAAGAATTCCCAGGAATGGCAGTATTTGAGGTAGGCTCTTGAGGAATGGGTAACATGCTGCTAAATGGAGAAGAGCGAGAAATGCTCCCCTGTGGAATCAGTGGAGATTTTCTCTACTCTGCTTAGAGCAGAGCAAAGCGACAGCTGGCTGACTTCCTACAGAGAGTGGCCTTTGTGCCCAGGAACGGAAGACTCCATCCAGGCTTTACACGCAAGGATTAAACTACCTCAGACCTTGAAGAGACGGCATCCCTGAGCACAATTCTCGCCATTGTTCATTCAGGAATTTTTATTTGTCTTATCAAATTTCTCCCCAATGCTATCACAGTGGAAAGCCACAGGAAATATTTTGCAATTTACACGTTGAGAAAGAAAGAAATGCGTATACATAAATCAGTTGAAATGGAATTCACATGGAATGAATTTAGGAGAAATAGCAGTAAACGTACTTTCAGAGTAGGGGAAGTTGGGGTATTAAAACAATTGGCCAGAATGACAATTAATGCCCCATTAGTTACTGAATTCAAGCCTCTTGCCTCAGTGTGTAGTGCAGATATGCAGTCAATATGCACGAATGAGACTTTACTTTGTTAACATATTTTTTAAAATTCTTTTTTGGTTAGTAAATAGTCATTGCCTTGAGTTCCAAAAATTAAAGTGACCCACAATTCTGATGGTCCTGGTTTATACTTCTTATCCTATTGTCATTAATAGAATGCCCTTTATCGCTCTCAAAACTGTTTTAGTTTGGTTGATAAATTATGTGGTCACTCTACTAAGGGTCCTCCACTGTATCCTCCCCTTGGATCTCCCTACAAATAGCAGGCAGAGGGTTAATGACAATGCAGGCAGGGCCTACAGAAAGGAGGATGGCCCAGGATCAAGGCTGGTAACCCTGCCCAATTAGTTAGTAAACGTTTTGGCTATTATCCCTACAGACTTGGCCTTTTTCAAATTTTCAAATTCTGTAGATGGTGAGAGAGATTCTCCTTTAGCCTCTGGCTATAAACTACGCCCCACAGAGGGGAGGATTCAAGTCCTCTCATGGCTTCTGTGGCTCTGTATGATGTGACCCTGCCCATATACCTGTACCTCTCTCCAGACTCACCCATATTCTCTGTCTTCTTGCCATGTGGGCATCCTCAAAGTTTAATGAGAGTAGCTCTTCACTCTTTCTATCCCCATAATGGTCCTTCTTTTCCTCATCTAGCTAAGACAGCCTATAGTCTCAGATTCATGATGACTTCCTCAGGCAACCTTTCCTTGACCCATTGTGGTAGCAAAACTGTAGGATGGTCCCTAAGAAATATGCCCCCAGTATATAGATACTTTGTCCCAGTTATTCAGTGAAACCCTAATCTAGGCACTGCTGTGAAGGGAGTTTGCAAATTTGATTAAGATCTCAATAAGTTGACTTTAAGATGAGGATCCTACTTTGGTGAGCTTAACCCAAGCCGGTAAACCCTAAAAAAGGAACTGATTCTCCTAGAAGAAGAAGCAATGAATCATGAGAGATTCAACACAAAGCATATTTTCTGTTGCTTGCTTTTTAAATAAAGATTTTATTTATTTATTCATAAGCAACACAGAGAGAGGCAGAGACATAGGCAGAGGGAGAATCAGGCTCCCTGTGGGGTTGGGGGCTGATGTGGGACTTGATCCCAGGACCCTGGGATCATGACCTGAGCCAAAGGCAGCTGCTCAACCACTGAGCTATCCAGGTGCCCATGTTGCTTGCTTTAAAGAGGGAGATGACTCTGTGACCAGAGATGTAGGTAGTCTTCAGGAGTCAAGCATAGTCCTCAGCTGTCAGCCAGCAAAGAAACATGAACCTCAGTCCATCAGCCACAAGGAACTGATTTCTTCCAACCATCTGAATGGAGCTTGTTAGTGAATTTAGCTCCAGGCTAAAACTCAATGTGTCCAACACCTTGAATTCAGTTTCTGGGATGCTGGGTAGAGAATCCAGCCATACTGCGCCTGCGTCCTGACTTATAGAAGTTTGAGATACTAAGTGGATATTGCTTTAAACTGCTAAGTTTGTGGTAGTTTGTTACATAGCAAGTGAAAACTATATCCGCAGTCTCACAGTTTTTTCTTATCGTTTTATGAGATCATATTCTTTCCTTTCCTTGGTCTCATTTAGTTTCTAATTTTGTATTAAGTTGTGTGGTGGGTTGAGTATAGTCTCCCCAAAATTTATCTTCCAGGAACCTCAGAATGTGATCTTATTTGGTGATAAGACCTTTACAGATGTAATTAGTTAAGGATCTTGAGATAAAATTATCCTAGATTTGGGGTGGGGTCTAAATACATCTGCACTCCTCATTAAAAAAAAAAAAAAAAAAAAAAAGAGGGCACAGGGACATACACAGAGGAGAGGATGGTGGGGGTAGAGACTGAATGAAGTGTTTACCACTCAAGAAATGCCAGAAGCTGGGAAAGACAAGGAAAGATTCTGTCCTAGAACCAGCTTCAGAGGGTGCTTGGCCCAGCCAACATCTTGACTTGAGAACTGTGAAAGAATAGATTTCTGAGGTTTTAAGCCACAGAAATTTGTGGTACTTATTTATGGTAGTGTTGGGAAAGTAATATAGGGTATATGATTTAAAAATTTTCTGGATCTGGATTTGCATAGGAGATCCTACCCAGGGCAACTCAAACCAAAGAGTCTCCAAGGATTTTTGTGTTGTTTGTTTTCTGGGAAATATTAGAGAAAAAGTATTCATTCACTTCTGGAGGCTGCTAAGATAATTCTTGAAGTGTAATTTCCATACAAAGGGAAGAGCCTAGCTAAGAGTGGGTCAATGCAAAGGAAATCAGAACTGAGGAGGAAGGGGTACAAAACTGAGCCCTAATGATGTGATTTGTGTCCCAAATCTGACCCCAATTCCAGGCTTTCAGTTGAATGAGGCTTCTTCCTTCTTCCTTGTTTCCCACCTGTTTTCCTCCCTTCTTTCTTGTTTTTCTTTCCTCTTTTTGCTTCTTTTTCCTTTTTTCAGCCTTGGGCAAGTATGCATTGTAGTTTCTGTTGCTTGCAACCAAAAGGATTCTCAGTAAGTTGGAGGAAAGGAGAGACAATTCCACTCATATATGGTGAGGACAGCTGAGCGTCGCCCCCCCCCCCCCCCCCAACTGGTCTCTGTGGATGCCTGCTCTGCCTTGGTGCATACGGAGAGCATTGTCTTCTGCCTTCTCTCCAGAGGGCACATCGTGTGTCTGTTGTTATATTTTTATCCCCACTCCTCTACCTCTGATTGATTGGGTCCAATCCCTGGTATCCTCGGATATGGCCCCGTGAACTATCTTCCTACTCTTTCTGTGCCTGCTTTGACAGTTGCTCTCACTCTCTCAAAAGTTGTGAATGTTTCTCACTGTTGTTCTGAAAAGTGGGAATGGTGCAGAGAGGTGATATCTGTCAGCAGAGCAGCATTGTGAGATCAGCTTGCCAAGTTGGCAAGACCCTTCACATTGTTTCCCTCAGGGTGTGGAACTTTGTGAAGGTCTATTTGACTTTTGCTGTGAAGAAGTTAGTGCAGGAAGGCACGTGTGCCTGCCCTGTGTGCAGACAGTGCCTTCCTGAAGCTGTCTGGGTCACAAGGAGGGCCTGCATGAGGACCTAGTGTCATCCATCACTTTGGCTACAGCTCCCAGGCTCTGCTTTGAGAAATGTGATTTTCCAAGCTAAGACTGTGATCTGAGCTATGGCCAAACTAGGAAAGACAGAGTTAGGAGAGGACTTTTCAGGGCTTCCCTGTTTATCCTGGAGCAGCTGTTGGCATGGATGTAATTTCTTGCCGCCTACCTCTGACACGGCAGCCTAGTGACTGTTAGAATGATTGGTGACTAAGTGTAGAGCAGCCATTTGATGATAAAGTAGAACGTCGTCTTTATGGACCTCAATATATTGTTTCAGTAGACAGGTGGCCTTCCAAATCCGTTCCTATGGAGGTGGGATGCCATTCTTTGTGCAGCCACGAAAGTGGGTGTCTATCACTGCTGTGCCATGTTCATGGCTTTTATTATGATCATGCCTTTTGTCTGAATTGATAGAACCATTTTGTTTGTAAGCCCAAATGACAGCAGTTGCCTTTTCATTTAAAAGAAAGCTTCACATTTCTATTGGTAAGCTGTTAAATCTCTTATGAAGAAATACTGCAATTATAAACAGAAGGCTCCTCAAAATTCATTTATTTACAACTTATAAATTTATTCTTATAGGATAGAAGATCTATAAGATCTCCTGGAAGAGCATGCAGGGTGCTACAAGGACACATTAGAAGTCTCAGAGAGTGTTCTGGAGGAAGCTTCTGGAGGAGAATGATTTAGGGAAAGGCAATAAAAGTTACCCAGGTGAAAAAAATACAACAAGGGCATTACAGACAAAGAGGATGACAAAATAAACATGGTCTTTCCAAACATTCCCATAATATTCATAAGACTCACTCATAAGAATGGAAGATGCAACAGAAAACACCCTGATGTGTTTTTTTCATATAAGAATATTAGAAATTGGTATTAAGTTTTTCATGAAAGCTTGCTATCACTTGGACACTTTAAAGATTTTATGTATTTGAGAAAGAGAGAAAGAGAGAGAGAGAGCAAGTGGAGGAGCAGGGCATGATCCCAGGATCCCAGGAATCATGACTTGAGCTGAAGGCAGATGCTTAACTGACTGAGCCACCCAGGCATCCCTCACTTGGGCACTTTAAAGCAAATAAAGCAGAAAACACTGTCCTATGTAGAACATGCCAATTACCCTTTATGTTAAGAGAGAATAAGGCACATCCATCTCCAGGGATGAGCCCGCAGATCTGTGCTCTCAGGTAAGAAAGCTCACAGTCTTTCAAACCTGCACGATCTGGAGATATCAGACCCAAAATTCACCTTCTATTAGCTCTGTGATCTTTGAAAATTGTTTAATTTATTTAAAGGCAGTTCTTCATCTGTAAAGTGGAGCTAATTATTGGTAGCTCCTGAGTTCTTGCCAGGGCCAAAGGAGAAATTACATTTAAGTGCTTGTCACTGCTTCCATAGAAAGAATAAAAATAAACCACTTCATCCTTAAATATAATTGAAGAAAATAACCTGAAGGGAAGTATGGAAAATGGTATAACACAAATAAAAGCAAAAATTGTGACTTAAACAGAAAGTTAACTTGATAAACTCAAGAAATTTTTATACTGGGAAAAAAACAAGATGAATAGTCAAATTTAACAAAAACTAGAAAAACACAAAACACAATCTTATGCATTAATTGCTTTAAAAGACTCATGCACTTAGATCCAGGATTTCCAATTCTAGAAAATTCTCATGAGGAAATAATCACGGAAGTGCATAAAGACTCACAAATACATGTATTATTTACTTTAGGAAAATAATGGAAACAACATCGATTAGTACAAAACTGATCAGTTAAATTATGTAACTCATTAGGTAAGTAATGGCAGAGCCAAGCAATCAAATATTCATGGGTATTGGAAAATATTGCAGAATATTTTGCAGAATTCTATGCAGAATATTCACGGGTATAGGAAAAGACTCATAACAAAGTATAAAATTAAGCTAACCAGCTATCTACTTAGATACTGATTTGATTTTAAAAATCGATGTGAATTTATAGGCATAGGGGATGGGTGTCGGGAGATAGCTAATGATAAAGCCTAGGATATTCAGATACAGTGGAGGGAGAGGATTATATAGTAAGTCTGATTTTCTTCTGTATATTAAAAAGAAAATCCTAATTTTGTACAATAAGTCTATATTGCTCTAGTATCAAGAAAAAAATACTGAAAGTTGCCATTTGTTCAAGCCATTCTTTAACATACAAATAACTGAAACATCTGTTTTCCTCTCCCCCTTTCTCTCCCTTCCTTTCTTAAAAAAATATTTATTTATTTATTTATCTTATTCATTCGTTCATTCATTCATACATTCATTCATGAGAGACACACACAGAGAGAGAGGCTGAGACACTGGCAGAGGGGAAGGAGGCTCCTCTCAGGGAGCCCGATGCAGGACTCGATCCCAGGACCCCAGGATCATCACTTGAGCCAAAGGCAAACACTCAACCACTGGGCCACTCAGGTGTCCCCCTTTCTCTTTTTCTTCCTTTTCTCCCCCTCTCCCTCCTGTCAGACACTTTGCTGGATGGGGTAAAGTCCAAGCAAGGATTCTTGCACAAACAGGCATTCACATGAAGAAACATTTGTGTACAAAAAAGATTGGTTTTCAAAACTCCTCCAGGAGCTATGGGTTAGGAGGTAGGGTTTGGAAATATCCACCATTTCTATGCAAACTTCTCACATTTGGTTATTTCCCTTTATATTTGGCTCAAGTGAGACACCCCTTCCCAATGAGGGAGGCTTACAACTATTCTCTCTTCCAGACTCACCTTAATCGTATCTTTTTCTTCCTGGCTGGGCAGTGTCAAATCATATTCACATGAATGTAAATACAACTTGCATGTGTAACTGGCTAATTTTTTTTAAAAGGCAGCTGCATATTTTAGGTCTCTTTTCATTTAGGAAGTTTGGATGGAAAATTAAGTCCATTCAGCAGTTTCCTGAAGCAGTAAGGAGAAAAGATCCAGTTTCTCCAAAGTCGCATAAACGTCCGACAGTGGATTCATTTCTCTATATGGACTCTTATTTCTTACATTGGTTTGCATTTCACACTTTTAAGGTTTTGATTTCCTATCAATTTTATTGCCTGTGCCTTACAGCAAGTGAGTCCAGTAGAGCAATAAACACGGGGCAAGGGTTGAGTTCCTTGGGTCGGTGCAAGGAAAACACTTGATCTTCCTGTACAGCAGCATTCTCTTCTGTAAAAGGAGAAGTTTATTTGCGTAAATTCTCTCTTGGTTGTTCTGGAAGGATTAAATAGCCAATGTCTGGAAGCAACATGAGCAATTCTGAAAATAAGGCCCTGGGAATCTGTGATTTTCTTTCTCAGAAGGATTTATTGCTTCAGCATTGCAGCTTGCGTGCGTTGTGTGTACAGAACTGACAGTGACGTTCCTGGTTCAGAAAGGAATATATTTCTTTAACAAACACATGTGTAGTGCTTAGGATGTGCCAAGTGCCATTCTAAGGTCCTTGCGAATTTTAACTCATTTAATCCTTGCAAGAACCCTATGAAATATATACTATTATGGTTTTTTTTTTCCATTTTTTAAGATAAGGAAACTGAACCCCCAGAACCATTAAATAATTTGTCCCAAATGTTTCATTTACTGAGTGGTAAAGCCAGGTTGTAAACTCAGGCTACCTGTCTCTGGATTCCATGCTTTAAACCATGATTCCATGTTGCTTCGAATGAAGTTTTGAGACTGGACTGAAAGCCACCACCCTTTATATTTCGAGGTTTGTTTGTTTTAAATGTAATATGACTAATCCTGCCTATTTCCTGATTTTTAGCTTATATTTATCCCAAATAAGAAAGTGATTCCCGGTCTTAACTTTCAAGGGTGATTCTTCTGGGTAAATGCCTTCCACAAACTCACAAAATCCTTTCGATCACGTGTATGTGAACGTATTTGAGCCCATAGGTTGAGAACTGCCAAAGTGGGGAGAGGGAAGGTCCTCTTCTGGATCCACAGAAGAGGAAGCTCAGCACGACTCTGTCCATCAGGGAGCTCAGAGCATGTTGCAGCAAGTTGTTTTGAGGATTTTAAATCCACAAGCCCAGCAGATTCCCCAGTGTGCTGATGGACAAAATCCTCAGGATTAGCCCCGCCTCAATGTAACACCATCAGCTTGGCCCTCAGTGGAATTAGCTTGGCTGTAGATGACATTCGGCGTTTGATCAAAATTAATGTAATGCAGCTGCAATTCCAAGTAACATTTGCTATTTTTTTCAAACCTGTTTGCTGTTTTACCTAACGTGTAACGTGAGCCCTTGTGATTATTATTATTATTATTACTATTTCTATTATTATTTGCTTCTAACAAGTAATACAAGTGGAAGTACCTGCTTTTTTCAATTTAATAAAAGAAAAATCCTGAACTGTACATTGCCATCAAGCCATCTCATTTCTTTCTGAATACACATACAAAATTAAATGCCACCAACCTCAAAATTGACTCTGGGGATCAGAATAAAGCAATCTCCTTGAAATAACTGCTATCTGTAAGAGCTATAATAAAACTTGTGAACATCATCTTCGTCCTCCCTAAGTGACTTGGTATGATATTCTTAGTCTTGGTGGCACATTACAATCGGAATTGTTCTGTAATAAACTCTTTCCTAACAACCTCACACCATTCACTCAATAATTAATTTCATAATCCACTTAAGGGACAGACAAATATTATTACCTCTATAGTCCAAAGAAAAAATTGCCAATTACTGTATTTGAAAAGTGGTTGTGTTAAGGCAATAATAATTAATGATGCTGACAGAGAAAATGTTAAAAATCAAACATAGAACAGACAATAGAACAAAAGAGCTGCTTAAAAACTTCTACAGACAATGGGCAATGCTTCTTATTTTTATTTTAAAATACTCAGTTAGACAACGCCTCTAACCAAGTTCTTTTATTTTATTTTATTTTTTTGGTAGAACAGTTGGTTTGTGCATGCTGTTTACTAGGCCAAACCAAGAGATTTCAAGTAAATTGACAAGAGTAATATATACTTCTGCTGTAGTAACACTGTTGTTTAAGTACTGTCTATACAGATTAGATCTAAAGGCTTCTAAGCAACACTCTTGCCTTCTATACCTGCTCTCTGGAGGTAGTGTCTCCAACATCTCAGCAGCCATGGGAGGCTGTAAAGTCTAGCTCAGGGGCAGTGATGTGCTTCTGCTCTCTGGGTATCAGCCCTGTTTCCTTTTTGCCTCCTATTTGCTCAATACCCCTGTAAACAATTTCTTGTATTAATGCCCTTCTGTCTCAAGTGCCTAAAATAATTCAATTTTCCTGAATGGATCTAAAGCTTAATTTCAGCACACTTGGGAAATAGATGTTATTTCTTTGATTTTAATGGTATCACTTAGAAACCATTCTTCAACTGGCAAAATCTTTTAGAAGGGGCTTTTAGAGATACACTGAAAGCAATGTTAAAGTTTTTATCAAGCGATGATTAATTAACTGCATTTATTCACTAATCAGTTATTGACGTGCCCGGTATTGTATTTATTGTATGCATCTAATATTTATTTCTAGATTTTACAGAAATTTCTTTTGTCGTTTCTTACTTAAGCTTAGCAAGATTACAGAACAAGAATTTGATCAGAAGCAGAAATAAATGCGTTTTTATTAAAACCCCTGGTTAAAAAAAAAATGAAACCCCTGGTTAACAAGAAACAGTGCAAGGCTGATCAATCTAAGCAAGACAATTACAAATTTGTAACTGTCTAAAGAGCTGGAAACATGGCTAGAAAATTGCCAAGCATCCATAAGCCTCTAAAGTATGTTTTAAAACACCTTCAAAGAAAATAAACTTTAATTCTAAGATGAATTTGGCAACTTTCTAATAGTAATATGGTATGTCTAGAGGCAAAAAGAACTGCTTTCAACTTCTGTAAGGCTCACATAAATCCCAACAGAAAGTGGAACTGGTTAATGGTTGGCTTGGAGAATAAGAGAAGCAGACTCAGGTGCCCAGTCTAAGTGTTCTGACACTTAAATCTTTTAAATAGTCTAAAATATCTCTCCTTTGCTTCTTTAAAAACAAAGCCCTCAGAACCAACTACACTTATTTGGCACGTGCCATTGCCCTGGTGGGATGTTTTTATTTGCGAGGCAATAAGAGAGACAACTTTCTTCCCTTTCACTGTAGTAAAGCATCAATGGCTTCCTAAGCCCAAAACAGTAGAGAGAAAAAGGGAGATAAAGAAGTTAGGGCTTCTACAGGGTCTAATAGATTAGCACCTGCAGTTTGAATGTCACTGAAACACACAGTCAGAAAGTTGGGCAGCACGCAGATCTGGGGCCACATGCTCCAACCACTAAACAGCCGGCCAAGTAGAGGTTGGGCAGCAGCCATGGCCAGGCATGTGGCAGGGCAATTCCTGTCCCAGTAGGAGGAGAACTAGAGGCCCTCCCATGACCCTTTTTGGATATTATGAAGGTAACAATTCTGTGTCTTTAGGGTTGACATATTTGGAGTGATGCTTTTCTCTCTCCTTGCCTATATTTCAGAGCAACCAAGACCTTCAACAGAATTCAGGATGAGAGGACTAAGAAATTTCAAATACATTCTAAGTACTCGTGATATCACCAGTGTTTGGAAAAGCAGATATCTGTGCGTATTCACTTATTTTGTGAAAGGTCTTATATAATACGGAGAAGAAGTTTTATTTGGTAGACAGGAAACTTTCTATTATGAAGTACTTATGATAAAGCTACTTTATGAGAATGAGATTATTTTTTCCATATAATATTGCATCATTATTTCTATAGCTTTTCAAAATACTCAAGCCTCCCTGTTGTAAACAGAAGTGAAATTGAATGAAACCAAATTTGCTTTTCTTCTCCACTGAAAATTTTTCTTTTTTTTAAAGATTGTATTTGTTCATGAAAGACACACAGAGAGAGGCAGAGACATAGGCAGAGGGAGAAGCAGGGTCCCTGTGGGCATCCTGATGCGGGGTTGGATCCCAGGATCCCGGGATCACGACCTGAGTCAAAGGCAGACACTCAACCACTGAGCCACCCAAGTGTCCCCTCCACTGAAAATCTTTCTGCTTGGTCCCTAGTTCATCTGCAGATGATACAAAATGATGCAGAGTCTATCAGGGTCCCATGGTACCCTCAATGGAATTAAGATGGAAGCCAAAAAAAAAAAAAAGTCAGAACTAAAATCACCAGCAGGAGGATAACTGCATTAAACCAAGTGTCTCTATGTCCTCATACATTATGTTTTCATCAGAAATCTTAATAGAAATAGTGATTAAAGGAGATGGCTGTCTCCAAGAACACCTGGTCTTGGAGTCTGTCAGGTATCTGACATTTACAACATTGCTCACAGCACACGTCCATCTTTCTGCTAGTTTGCATTTATGGAACACACTTGGCTTCATAAAGATCTTTTACACACATCACTTTATTTTTCCATTTGTGGGACACCTTAGCATTCATGAAGCACTTTCATCTACATAGTGGCATTTGAGCATCACAGAAATCTTGGTGCATTAAGAGGGACCCGCTGGAGACCAGATATTATAAATCATCCCCAGGTCACACAGGTAAGAGGTAACTCAATCCCCTAATAAGGACACACCTGAAGCCAGGGCTTCTGATGCCTTTGCTCATGGGAAACCACAAATCAGCACACACACACACACACAAAATCTTGCAGGTTGGTGCAAACAGGGAGTAGTGAACAGAATCCGGAGAGAATGGGAGTCACAACATAAAATTCCCCCATGTGAGGTACAGCCCTTGCTAAGGGTAGAGGTGTTGTCCTTTTTCACATTAAATCATTCCAGCTATATGAAATGCATCAAGATGACACCAGCAGAGCACCGACTTGATTTAGAACTGAGCCACACACCTGTTCTTCTAAATATAAACAAATTTGCAACCTGAGCCATTGGCAGTCCCTAGAGGGTAAGCAAGTGAAAGCTGGGGCTGGGATTTGCCTGCAGCCTGGCTCTGGGCTTGCAAATGCACAAGGGCCAAGGAAGCATAATGCCAGGCAGGATATTTGGGATTGTGATTGGGTGGTCACAGTGACCTTTTATCTCACTGGAGGGATAATAATTAGCTTCATTATCCTTATTGTTATTTTTAAATGTGCTTAATTTGTTCTTGTGGCTCAGCCTGTACCAGGCTTGTTGAACATTCCAGGTCCCCTTGGTATATATATATATATATATATATATATATATATATATATATATAACCATTGCCTGAGTTGCCGTGTTTGGAGAAAGGTTATTCTAAGGGAAGTGGTTTGCTGGGCTCCAGAACAATGTATTAAATCATGAAGTATTTTTATTGTCTATGTGAAGGCAATACTCTTTTGGATTCTAGAGTTCCTGGCTATTCAAAGTATGTGACTACTCCTTAATACTGTCATGGGTTTTTCCATTCTTGCTCAAAGGGAAAGAGATCATGCTGGGGTCCTCGGAAACATTCCATATTATTCTTAACTGTTGGGATGCTTCCAGAGGTGATGTGGATATAAGTAGCCCAGTGACAGGCATGTTACTGTGCATGTGGTGGCATATATGGAACTGGGAGACATGATTGATCTCACTGGCCAAAGCTCTTGAGATGGTCCAACTTATGATCATCAGTAAATTCTGAAAGTATTATTTCTAGATGCCCAGAATCTGCAGAGAAATCTCTTGATTCTCTTTCAAAATTAATAGTTAAAAATCTTTTTGTGTGCGTGTGTGCAATTGCAGAAGCTTTGCATATTGAAGTTTTGAATATACAGAAAATCTCCAAGGAAAACCAAAACTATTGCCATCTTTTGTTTGCTCATGTGCTCCCCCCACCTCCAACGCAGTAATTTGATGAATTCTACTCAAATGTCTTCTAGGGATGCCTGGGAGGCTCAGCAGTTGAGCGCCTGCCTTTGGCCCAGGGCGTGATCATGGAGACCCGGGATCGAGTCCCACAACTGGCTCTCTGCATGGAGTCTGCTTCTCCCCCTGCCTGTCTCCATCTCTCTCTCTATCTCTCATAAACAAAAAAATAAAATTTAAAAAAAATTAAAGAAAGCCTTCTAGAGTGAATAAATATTTGAATTCAAGGGATGAGTCTTAATTATGTATGATGAGATATAACACATTGGGGCATAGATAGAGGTCTAGAGATTGGGATATTAATGTAGCTTGATCCAGCTGTGCCGACCAGAGAGGTATAGTTCATTTCTTTGCTGCAAAGAGTAGTTGGCAGACAGTCTCAATTGCTGAACCTTGGAATCCACCTTAGGGTTCAGGCTCTGGCCGCCCTCTCTTAGAGTTCTCAGCCAATGACTGAGCACAGCAGGAGGATTAGAATTGGGCCATTCTTGCTTCTTCCCATCCTCCACCAAGAGGGTGAATCAAAATAGTATCGTAGCCCGGGGAATGGTGGAGCTTAATGCCTAAAATTAATTAATGACCTAAAAGATGCAGGGGCAGTGCTCCCCATCATTTCCTCATTTAATTCACCAGTCCGGCCCCTGCAAAAACTGGATTAATCCAAAAAAAAAAAAATGACTACAGACTGCCACAAGCAATCAAGTGGTTCTGATCACAGCTGCTGTACTAAATGTGGTGTCATTGCTAGAGCAGATTTATAAGGCCTTATGTACCTGGCATGTGGCCATTGATTTGGCGAATGCATTCTGTTTCATTCTAATCGAAAGACAGGGGCAGAAATAATTCACATTCATGAGGAATACCTGACAATAATTACGATTTTGCCTCATGGCTATGTTAACTCTCTCTCCTTCTTTGACAATACAATCCAAAGAGATCTTGACCGTCTATGTATCCTAAAGAACATCACATTGCTACAAAATATCAATGACATCATGCTGATGTGGCTGACAGAGCAAGAAGTTGTTAGCATACTGGAGAACTTGGTGACATCACATGCACTCTCGGGGCTGGAAATTAAGCTCGGTGATGAATCAGGGACCCATCTCTTTAGTAAACTTTTAGAAATCCAGTTTTCAGTAGAATTCCAGGACATAACCTTCAAAATAAAAGCCAAATGGCTACCTCTTGTATTCCCTACTACTAAAAAAGCAGGGAGTACAGTTCCTTGTAAACACTTTCAGGTTCTGGAGGTTTCACCCGGGTCCCAATAATGCAACTCTATCCCATGTGCTGGGTGTCATAATGGGCTGCCAACTTTGAGTGGGGCTTGTAGTAGGAAAGGACTCTAAAGTAGATCGGATTGTAGTGTATATAGTTCTCTCATTTGGGCAATTGGACCCAGCCAACTCTGTGTTGGAAGTATCAATGACAGGAAAAGCTAAAGTGCAGAACTAATGGCAAGTCTGATGGGGAGAATTAGAGAGAAAGTTCTGAAGTTCTAAAGCAAGTGTATACCATTTGAGTGAGCATTATATGCTTTTGAAAAACAGCTCTTGACATTTCACTGGGCTCTGGTAGAGGCAGAAGACTTCACTGAGGGACAACAAATGATCATGCATGTAGAACTACTAATTATGAGCTGGATCCTATTGGACCACCAAGTCATAGAGTCAGTTGGGCACAGCAGCCATCCATTGTAATGCAGATCATACATTAGGGATGCAGCCCAAGCAAGACCAGATAGTATGAGTAAGCAGCCTGAGCAAGTAGCTCAGATTCCCACATGTCCCACCAAAGTTGTACCAGCACCTCTCTCTGTTGGTCCCTCTGGCTACACTGTAGGGAGGGGCTCCTATATGGCCAGCTGAAGGGGCAGAAAAAACCCAAATGTGCTTTGCAGATGGGTGAGCTTGATAGGCTGGTGCCAACTGAAAACAAAAGGAGCACCCATTCATTACTGCTACAACCAGAGGTCACTCTGAGAGTCAGGGGAGAAAAAGAAAAAAATCTTTCCAAAGATGGAGTGGTGGGCAGTGTTCTCATGAAGAAGAAGTAACCGAAGGGAGAGAAGTAGCTAAAAGTGGTCAGGGCCTGTAAGGAAAGGGATGGGAAAACTGGAGACCAGGAGGTCTGGAGCAGAAGCATGTGGATGGACATATGTGAGTGGGCATGGGGTGTGATTTCTGTCTGCCTGTTACAAAGCGCTGACCTCTGAAAACGCACTGGCAAACTCGGGAGACAGATGTTCAAGCCAGTTCATATTAGCCAGTCTGCATCATGAGCCATCCCAGAACTGGCAGGGTGGGCGTATGAGCTGAAAGGCTGAGGTACAAGCTGCGCATGGACTCCTACTTCCCGTGGTCCATGCTATATCTGAAAGTTCAACCTTTTGGCAGCAGAGACCAAATATCCAGTCTGACACTCTTCTCCAACAATTGAATTTGGTACTTGGTGGCAAGTTGACCACATTGGGTGTCTTCCATTTTGTAGGGCAGAGCCTTGCAGAGACAGTGATATGGATTTGCCTTTCTCACCCACAGAGCCTCAGCCAGCTCTGCTTGTGGGGGCTCATGATGGCCCCGATCCACAGGCATGGGATGCCACATGACGTAGAATCCAACCAGGACACCCACATCCGAACCAAAAGGGTGTAGGAGTGAGCTGGTTACTGTGAATTCATTGGTCACGTAGTATGTACCATCCAGAAAGAGGCAGTCTAGTAGCACATTAGAATACCCTGCTGAAGGCAGAGCTGAAATGTTAGCTGGCTTGCAGTCCTCGGAGAGAACAAGTGTTATATTTCAGGACACGTGTACACTGAATAGGAGACGTCTGTATGATGCTGCATCCCTAACAGGAAGAATATATGAGTCCACAGACCAAAAGGGAGAGGCAGGAGCAGCACCATTTGCCACTGACCCAAATTACAGAGTTGCTTATAGCAAATACTTGGGACCAACAGAAATGTCAGATAAATTCTGGTACAATAATAAAACAGAATGATAGCTAACTATAATTATTGAAATTAATAGCATTCATAATACAGTGACATTGTATGGGTTAATTTTTACCTTTCATCCCCACAACTCTGGGTTCTGCAAGATTGGAGGTTCTGGTCCCCAGAGGGTGATCATGCCTTTAGTTGTGTTGCCAGGGACACAACTAAACTTTCATTTTAATATAAACTATAATATTAATATTAATATAACTCAGGGCATGGACTCGGTATGCCCAGGGACCAGCAGGTAAAAGGAGGAGTTGCTTTCATTCCAAAGGCAACTGACCTTGACCAGTAGGAGAATGAAGGGCTGCTCTGACACACTGGAGAAACACATATGGAACCCAGGTAATCCACTCAGGCACCTCCTGGTGCTCCTTTGCTTCACTGTCACCATGAACAGACTTGTTTAGCAACCCCAGGCTGAGGATGGCATCGTGACCAAGTACTCGTATCCCAAGGTACAAAGGTTTGGATCACCCCACCAGGTGATATCAAGACCAACTGAGATGATGGCTAAGGATGAGGGGAATTTGAAGTAGAGGGTAGAGTGGAAGAGAATGGGTACCAGATGTGGCCCTAAGTCCAACCACAGAGATGGAGGCTGCATTTTATCCCACCAACTTCTTTCTCCTATGTTTGTCCTCAGGAAAAGAGGCTGTAGGAACTGTGGCCATGTGTCAGGTGGGTTTATGAGATGCGAGGGGTGTGTGATGATGGCCATTAAGTCGTGTCACTTGGAATATCACTCTTACCTAAATCTCTTTACTTCCTTCACTGCTTTCAAGTGTCATATCAGCAGTGCAGACATATGAAGGCTCTGCCCGTCCTCTCTGGATTCCTCCTCCACTTACCCTTCACAGGCATTTCTCCTAAGTCAATGCTTCATGTCTAATCACATCTTGGCATCGCCTCTGCAAAGACCTGATGTGACATATGAGATTTAAAGCTTAAATTCTGGCTTCAACACTTTCTCTGGCTCCCCCACTGCCCCTCCCTCCCTCAGGTCTGCTTTTCTTCTGCCAGACTTTCATCCTCAGATCGGCTCTCTCCACCTGGTGGCATGGACAGCTGCAGGCAGAGCTGGCCTCAAGCGCACGCAAACTCTGCAGTGGCACAGGGCCCCGAGCTTAGAAGTGCCCAGTACTTAGTTTAATTATCTGTGGTCACTGTATTTGTTTGCTAGGGCTGCCGTAACAAAGTACCACCAACTGGGTGGCTTAAACAATTAAAATTTATTCTCTTCCAGTCTGGAGGCTGGAAGCGATCTCTTGTCCAAGATCAAAGTATTGGCTGGGTTGTTTCCTTCTGAGGCTGTGAGGAAGAATCTATTCCAGGCCTTTCTCCTAGCTTCTGCTAGTTTTCTGGTAATCTTTGGTGTTCCTTGGCCTGTAGACACATCGCCATGATCTCTGCCTTCATGTTCACATGGTGTTCTGGGTGTCTGTATCCAAGTTTCCCCTTTTTATAAGGACACCAGTCATATTGAATTAGGGCCCACCCTAATGACCTCATCTTAACTAATTATATATGTAATGACCCTATTTCCAAACAAGATCATATTCTGAGACACTGGGGATTAGGACTTCGATATGTGAATTTTGGGGGGACACAATTCAACCCATAACAGTCATTACCTTGAAATTCCCAGTGATTTTCATTTTGCATTGGTCTCCACAAATTATGTAGCCAGTCCTGGCTCTGGGCTGCTAATTCTAGGCTTTAATTGGCCTTAACATCTTGGATCCCAGGAGAGAGAGCTTGTTTTCCTATAATTACAGCAAATCTCCCTAGAAGGCTTGATCGGCTTTGACTGTAACATCTAGACATTTCTAACAGTTGTATCACCATAATGACCTGGGACTCTGGACAGCCAGACCTGGGGCTTGTGACTCCCAAATCACATCACCTGCCAAAGGGGATGGGAATGGCAGCATAGTCTTTGATCCACTAGAGCATTCTTCTCAGGATTTGGGACCAGGCTTATGCTCATTTTATAGAATAGGGTTTATAGCTTTCCTATAACTCTTTGATCTGGAATGGTTTATGTCGTTTAAGAATTATCTGTGATTTGAATGTCTATAAAAAATCAATGAAGTCCTCTGTTTTTCATTTCAAAACATTTTTTTTTTAATTTGGTCCATCTTTACATCATGACTAATCTCAGAGTTGTCTATTTTTTGAGTCAAAATCTAAACTTTGCATTTTCTTTAAAAATGTGTTCATTAATGAAATGGCCATTTTAGCATTTTCTCCTGTGTGTAGCTATTTATGCCTGTTATGGGCTGAATTGTATTCTCCCAAAATCCATACGTGGAATCCTAACTCCCAGTAGCTCAGTGCCTATTTTTGAAGCTCGAGTCTTTAAAAAGGTTGTTAAAGGGAGGTCATTAGAGGGGGCTTTAATCCAGGGTGACTAGTACACATGTAAGAAAAGGAGACGACACAGACTTTCCATGTATGGAGGAAGACCATGTGAGGATACAGAGAAAAGATGGTCATCTATAAGCCAAGGAGAGAGGCCTCAGAAGAAACCAATCCTGCCAACACGTTGATTCTGGACTTCTAGCTGTTTACAGCAGCAAGTCTAGGTTCCTTGGTTATGGCCTTCCCTCACAAACAAAGACAACGTCTGAGGGTTTGTATTTGTGTTTTCTTGTATTTTCTCATTCCAATTTCTGAGACTTGCAATCTTTATTTCCAGAAAATATACTTAGTTGAAAAAGCTCCTGAGACTTCCCATGTTTGATAATATCTGTTTCTCTCCTCTCATCTTGGATAAATTTCTTGTTTTGTGGTCATTTTTCATCAAAACTCTGTGGACATTGTTTCATTGCCTTCTGTCATGTTCTGTTATGAAAAGAATTTTAATATAAAGTGAATACTTTATCCTTTGTAGACAACCTCTTTATTATTCCCTCTGAATTCATTCAGAATGTTGTTTTCTTTATTCCTGAAATGAAAACACATCGTAAGAATATACAGCTTTTTTCATTTGTTCTGTCTGGCAATCACGAGCCCCTTCGACTCCAAGCCTCAAACCTGTCTTCAGTTTGGAGAGAGTTCTCTGATGGTATTTTGAGTCTGCCTCTCATCTGTCTCCTATTTCTGCTTGAAACTGCTGCTACGCGTGTGTCCTGGTTCCCAGATATCTTTCTGTGTCCCATCTTTTCTTTCATCATTTGCAGATCTTCAATCTCAACTCATGATTATTGAGTAGTCTCTGAACTAATAAAGTCTCTGAACTAACAAGGTCTCTCCCTTTATTAAAGAAGAAAGTCGATCTCTTCTCTAATCGACAAGGGTTTTCAGGATTCTCATGAAGGTGGCGCTGCCTTCACGGCGCTTGTAAATCTGGAAATAAGCATCCCTTCTGGATCTTCAATGACTGCTGCTTTGTACTTGACTAATATAATAGACTCGTAGATGCAATATTCTCTTTAATTTTTCCTCAAATCTTTCTCTTTTCATCGGAGTATATCTAGTGACATTGAGAAATATTTGCTTGATTTCTTGGATTGGCTCGTTTTCTTTTTTAACTGAAGTCTTTTTTTTTTTTTTTTTAATGTGTTGGGTTGTTTTTCTCTGCTCATCTTTACATGTCCAAAGTTGTCTAATGTCACAAATTTTGTTAAGTTTAATAGATATCGTGTGGTCCCTTGTTGGATCTCATAGTCTCTGATGAGGGACAAGGAGCACTTTTATACTTATGGTAATTGTATTCACCAGGTGTGGACATGAAGTATGAGGGATATTGAGGTAATGCTAGCTTAGCCCCTCTCCTCTGCCAAGTAGTTTGTTTCTTTTCATTTCTTTTTATTTTATTTTTTTTTCAGGTTTACTGATGTATAACTGACAAATAAATTGTATGGTATTTATAGTGTACAACGTGATGATTTAATATATGAATATACAGTGAAAAAACTCCCCCCTCCCCCAGTGAATTAACTAACATCCATTATCTCCCATATTTACCTTTTGTGGGTGTGTAAGAACATTTAAGTTCTCCTCTCCTAGCAAATTTCAATCATACAATACAGTGTTAATCAGCTAAAGTCATCACGTTGTACATTAGATCCTCGAGCCTTATTTATTTAATACCTGAAAGTTTGGAACATTTTAGCAACCTCTCCCTATTTCTCCCACTCACAGGTGCTGGCAACTACTTTTCTACTCTGTTTCTATGAATTTGACTTTTCCTCTTTTTTTTTTTTAAAGATTCTATTATAAGTGATACCATGTATTATTTGTCTTACTCTTTGTGGCTTATTTCACTCAACATAATGCCCTCTAGGTTCATCTATGCCATCATGCATAACAGGATTTCCTTCTTTTCATGGCCGAATAATATTCCATTGTCTATATGTGACATTTTTTTTATCCATTCATTACACAGAGAGACACTTAGGCTATTTCCATGCATTAGTTGTAGCAAATAATACTGCAATGTATATGGGAGTACAAACATCTCTTTGAGATGATGACTTTGCTTCCTTTGTATATATACCCGGAAGTGGGATTGCTAGATCATAAGGTAGTTCTATTTTCAATTTCTTGAGGAACCTCCATATTATTTTCTACAGTGGGTGCATCAGTTTCTATTCCCACCAATAGTGTGCAAGGGTTCCCAATTTTCTACATCCTCACTAGCATTTATTATTTTATTATTTCCATTTTTTTTTTTAGAAAGAGAAAGCACAAGCAGGAGTGGGGGTGGTTAGAGGGAGAAGGAGAGAGACGATCTTAAGTGGGGTCCATGCCTAGCCAAGAAGCCCTACACAGGGCTTGATCCCAAAACCCTGAGATCATGACCTGAGCTGAAATCAAGAGTCCAGGCACCCCTTTATCTCCTGTCTTTTTGATAGTAGCCATCCTAACATGTGTGAGACAACATATCACTGTAGTTTTGATTTGCATCTCTCTGATAATTAGTGATGTTGAGTACCTTTTTATGCACTTCTTAGTCAACTGTATGTCTTCTTTGGAAAAATTGCCTATTCTGTTCCACTACCCATTTTTTAATTGAGTTATTTGTGGGGTTTGTTGCTATTGAGTTTTATGAGTTCCTTGTACATTTTGGATATGAACTTTTTTTTAATCAGATATATGCCTTGCAAGTAATTCCTCCCTTATCATAGTTGTCCTTTCATTTTGTTGATTATTTCCTTTGCTCTACAGAAGCTTTCAAGTTTGATGCAGTCCCACTTGTTTGTTTTTGCTTTTGTTGGCTGTGCTTTTGGTATCTTATCCAAGAAGTCATTGCCAAGACCAGTATCAAGAAGTGTACCCATTTGTTCTCTTCTAAGAATTCTTGGTTTCAGAGCTATGTTTAAATCTCTGGTTCATTTTGAGTTGATTTTTGTATATGATATAAAATGGCAATCTAGTTTCATTCTTTTGCATGTGGTTGTCCAGTTTTCCCAGCACCATTTATTAAAGAGACTATCCCTTCCCCTTGTATATTATTGGCTATTTTGTTATAAATTAATTGATTATACATATATGGGTTTATTTTTGGAATCTCTATTATGTTCTATTTTTTTTGAAAGAGAGAAAGAGAGAGAGTGCAGGCACCTGTGAATGGGATGTGGGGGTAAGAGAGTAGGGGCAAAGGGAGAGGGAAAGAATCTCAAGTAGGCTCCATGCCCAGTGTGGAGCCTGATGAGGGGCTCAATCTCATGACCCTGAGATCATGTACTGAGCTGAAATAAGAGTCAGATGCTTAACCCACTGAATCATCCAGGCACCCATCTATTATGTTCTACTAACCTATGTGCATCTTTATGCCAATACCAAACTGTTTTGGTTATAACAGCTTTGTAAGATGATTTGAAACTGATAAGTGTGATGCCTCCAGCTTTGTTCTTCTTTCCCTTTAGCTCTTAGTTCCATACAAATTTTAGGATTTTCTTTTTATTTCTGAAAAAAATGACGTTAGAGTTTTGATAGAAATTGTGTTAAGTCTATAGACTGTATTGGGTGGTAAGGACATTTTGACAATAATAATTTCTCAAATGTATGAGCATGGATTATCTTGTCATTTATTTGTGTCTTTTTCAATTTTTTCATCATTGCCTTGCAGGTTTTAGTATATAGATCTTTCTTTTTAGTTAAATTTATTCCTAGGAATTTTATTCTTTTTCATGCAATTGCAAAAGGCAAAGTTTTCTTGATTTTTCTTTTTGATAGCTTGTTGTTGGTGTATAGAAAGGCAAGTGATATTTGTATAGTGATATCGTATCCTGCAACTTTTTTGATTTAGTTCTAACAGTGTTCTAGCTCAGTCTTTACGGTTTTCTATGTATAATATCATGTCATCCACACAGACAGCTTTAATTCTGCCTTTTTGCTTTGGATTGTTTTCATTTCTTTTTTTGCCTATTGTTTTGGCCAGAACTTCTAATACCATATTGAATAAAAGTGTTGAGAGAGGGCATACTTATTTTGTTTTTGATCTTAGAAAAAAAGCTTTTGATGTTTCACCATTAAGTATGATGTTAGTCTGGGGCTTTTTATATATGGCCTTTATTATGTTGAGATATGTTCCCTTTGTACTCAGTTTGTTGAGAGTTTTTATTATGAAAAGATGTTGAACTTTTCCAAATGCTTCTACCTGAATCTATGGGGAAGGCATGACTTTTATCCTTCTTTTTGTTAATGTGGTGTACACTTATTAATTTGTGCATGTCAAACCATCCTTGCATCACTGAAATAAATCCCATTTGATCGTGTTGTATAATCCTTTTAATATTGTTGAATTCAGGTTGCTACTATTTTGTTGAGGATTTTTGCATCTAGGTTTATCAGGGATCTTGGTCTGTAATTTTCTTTCAGTGTCCTTGTTTGCCTTGGAGTCAGGGTAATGCTGGCCTCATAAAATAATATTGGGAGTATTCTCTCCTTTCTAATTCTTTTGGAAGAGTTTGAAAAGGATTGATATTAGTTCTTTAAGTATTTGGTAGAATTTGCCAGTGAAACCATGTAGTACTAGGCTTTTTGTTGTTGTTGGGATGTTTTTAATTAACAGGCTCCTTGCTAGTAATTGGTCTGTTCAGATTTTCTATTTATTCACAATTCAGTCTTGGTAGGTTGTATGTTTCTAGGAATTTACTTCTTCTAGATTGTCCAGTTTCTTAGCATATGATAGTAATCTCTTATGATCCTATATATTTCTTGGGTATTGGTTGTAATTTCTCACCTCTCATTTGTAATTTTGAGTCCTCTTTTTTTTTCCTTGATAAGTCTAGGTAAAGAGTTGTCAATCTTTTCTCTTTAAAAAAGCCCAGTTTTAGTTTCATTGACTTTTTGAAGAATGTCCTTTTAGTTCTTGTTTCATGTGTTTCCATTCTATGATTCTTATTTCCTTACTTGTGCTAACTCTGAGGTTAGTTTGTTCTTTTTTTTCTAGTTCCTTGAGGTGTAAAGTTAGGCTGTTTATTTTAGATCTTTGTTTTTCTTTTTTACATTTTTCAGTGTTTTTGTTATTTTGACTATATAAAAACTATTGTTAGGGCAAGTATTTTGCTATTGTTACTTTTTTTCTTATACATCACATTTTTTCCCTGTAGTTAATAATTGCATTAAAAATTGAGATAATTATAGATTCATATACAGTTGTAAGATAATACAGTAAAACTTTCCTTATATTTTGCCAAGTTTCCCCCATACTAACATTTTACAAAGCTATGGTATATTATCACAACCAGAATATTGGCATTGATACAATCATATTCAGATTTCCCCAGTTTTACTTGTTTACTGACACCCAGTTTTACTTGTGTGTGTGTGCATGTGTGCACATCTGTTTTAAGTTCTATACAGTTTAATTACCTGTGTAAGTTCATATGTTCACCACCACAGTCAATATCCTGAACATTTCAACACCATAAGGATGTATTGTGTGGCTCTGTTATGACCACATCTTGCTCTCTTTTAACTCTGTGCCTGACCCCTGGCAACCCTAGTATTTTCTCCATTTCTAAAATTTTGTCCTTTCATGAATATTATATAAGTAAAATCATACTGTATGGAAACTCTTGGAATTGCTTTTGTTTGCTCATCATATTCCTTAGGCATTGACCTATGTTGCTCTGTGTGTCAAGACTTTTTTCTGTATATTCGTGACTAGTATTCCATGGTGTAGATGCACTGTTTAACCATTCACCCATTGAAGTACATTTGGGTCACCTCCAGTTTGAGACCACTGCAAATAAAGCTGTCATAAACATAAACATTACTGTACAGGTTTTTGTGTGAACATAAAAGCTTACATTTCTCTGGAATGAAAAGAAACGTCATTGCTAGGGTGTAAGGTAGTTTTATGTTTAGCTTTAAAATAAATTGCCCACCTTTTCCAGAATGGCTGTATCACTCTATACTCCTACCAGCAATATGTGGGTGATCCAGTTTTTTGGTGTCTTCACTAGCATTTGTTGTCAATGCTTTTTATTTTAGCCATTATGATAGATGTGTAGTGGTATCTTGCTGCATGAGGTCTTTTTTTTTCTTTTTGTAGGTATTTATCACCAGAAGCTTCTTACCTGTAACTACTTTTGCTGCATCCCATAAGATTTGGTATGTTGTGTTTCCATTTTCATTCATTGCAAGATTCTTTTTTTATTTCTCTTTTTATTTCTTCTTTTACCCATTGGTTTTTCAGGAGCATGTTGTTTAATTTTTACATTTTTGTGAATTTTCCAATCTTCTTGTGATAGATTTCTAGTTTCATACTATTGTGGTTGGAAAATATGCTTGATGTGATTTCAGTATTAAACTTATTAAGGCTTTTTTTGTGGTCTAACATGTGATCTACCCTGGAGAATGTCCCATGTGCGCTTGAGAAGAATGTGTATTCGGCTGTTATTGATGGAATGTTTTGTATGTGTCTGTTAGGTCCATCTGGTCTAACAAGTAGCTGAAATCTAATGTTTCCTCTTTTTTAAAAAAATCTTATTGAGATAGTTGAATTAGAGAATTCTTCCTTTCTTCATTATTGCTCTCATTACTTAGCAACATGGTGGCATTACCTCCATTTTTTTGACCAATATATCACTCTAGGCTGAATTTACGTGTGTTTGAATGAATACTTTTGAGGAAATGGTCTGTTTCTGTGGTAGGTTTTTATTTTACTTAGAGTTGCTGTAAATGCCACCTTCTCCATTCAAAGCCCTACAGCACTATCACAGGTGGTGCTTTCTTCTTCAAATGATATGCTCTTGCGTTCAACTTGGTGTGCTACCTCTTGCTTGTGTTTGGGGCTTTAGCATATAGTAATCTGTATGTTGGCTAATCATCCCTTATTTTAGATTTCTCTATACCCTGAAGAAGCCCTGAAAGTTCTGGTCTATGAAAAACACCTTTCCCTGGCTTCTAAAACTTGGACAAACTTTCCCCCATTTATATTTCTTTGGACTGTATAACACACAAACTTAAGCTGTCAATAACAGTGTAACAAAACCTTAATGAACTTTATTTTGTGTGAAAATATTTATGACAAGAATAATTTCTACCTGGCAATAGTAATCCTAAGAAAAGCCTCTCCATTCTGGGATCACAGTAGTCATTACTAATAGTAAATGTGATTATTAAAAGGGCATATGCTTTGGTTACAGACTCACATACCTGTTTTCAAATCCTATTGAGTCCTTTACAAGCTGTGAGCACTTAGGAAAATTATGAAGATTCTCAGAGCCTTGGGTCTACCCTCTATAAATCAGTGATAACAGTAACTCCCTTGAAGAATGTTTTTGGAAAGTTCACAGTAATTGCAAATACACATTGATTGCTGTGTGACAGCCATTTCTGTAATATATATATGTGTGTGTATACAAATATATATACTAATAAATGTTATGCATAATATATATTATACATAATGTAATGCTATATGATATGCATTATGTTCAACAGAATATTAATTTTTATGTATTATGAAATATATAATCATTAAGCTTCACAAGAATCCCCATAAGGTAGGTAATATTAATTTCCCATTTTATAGGTTATACATATGAAGCATAGGAAGATTAAAAGCCTTGATGATATAGGAGTTAAGTTAGCACAACTATTGAGTCATGGCACCAAGATATGACCAAGACTGGTTGGCTCTTAAGCACCTAATTCAATCATCTAGCACTTTCTATCTAACCTTACAAATAATATATGCTCCAAATAAGAAAGTAGCTTACATTCGAGTAAGAACCATTGTACTTACTTAGGAGTACAATTGTATAGCCAATGTTTTAATGTGCATAAACATATACACACAAACACAGGTATAAAAGTAATATAAAATCTTATCTTTACAATATGCACACATAAAAAATAATAGATGAATAGTACAGATGTCAAAATGTTAACAGTGACTTTTTTAAATCAATGATTAAAACATATGCTACCATTTTTAAAAATAACCTTTTTCTTTTGAAATAATTATAAATTTACAGAAAAGTTACTCAAACAGTATAGAAAGTTTTCATATAGACCATATCAATTTCCTCTATTATTATCATCCTATATTAATTGAATGTGTTTGTTGAAATTTATAAACTGGTATTTATACATTATTTTAATAAAATACATACTTTATCTGGATTTCCTTAGTTTTTACCCTGGCTTTTATTTTTTTTTTTTTCTGTTCTACGTTTCCATATAGGATATCTCATCAAACTTAATTAACATATTTGTTAGCCTCTTCTTATAAGAGGCTATAAGAATTTCTCAGACTTTCTTTAGTTTTGATTTTCTTGACAGTTTTGAAGAGTACTGGTCAGGTACTTTATATAATATCCCTCAGTTGGGATTTGTCTGACGTTTTGCAGCACCATTTGTTGAAAAGATCATACTTTCCTCATTGATTTGCTTTATTTCTTTGCCAAAGACCCATATTTGTGTGGGTATAAATCTGCATGCTCTATTCTGTTTCATTACTCTATACATCTGTCCTTTCTCTAATGACACATTGTCTTGATTTTTGTAGCTTTATAGTAAGTCTTGAGATTGTGTAGTGTGGGTCCTTCATTCTTGTTTTTCTTCAATCCTGCATTGGCTATTCTGAGTTTCTTCCTTTCAATATAAACTTTAGAATTAGTTTTTCCCGTATATGCAGGATAGCTTACTGGTATTTTGATTGATATTGCATTGAATCTATAGATCAAATTAGAAAAAATGACATGTTACTCATATTGAGTCTTTCAATCTATGAAAATGGATTATTTCTCTGATTACTTAGAATTTTGATTTCTTTAATCAGAGTAGTTTTCCCCATGTAGGTCTTGTGTATATGTTGTTAGATTTGTATCTAAATATTTCAATTTTTTGAAATTGTAAAATTATAACATGTTATAATTATAAGAATATATAATATAACATGAAATTGTTGTAAAATTATATTTAATTCTTTTTCAAATCCAGTCATTTGTTCTTGGTATATAGAAAAACAATTGATGTTATGTATTAACTTTTATCCTACAACCTTGCTATAATCATTTATTTGTTACAGGAGATTTTTATTGATTATTTGGGATTTTCTATGTAGAGAATCATGCTATCTGCAAATAAAGAAAGATTAATTTTTTTCTTTCCAACTTGTATTTTTTATTTCCTTTCATTTTGTTATTTTTTAAAAATTTTTTATTTATTTATGATAGTCAGAGAGAGAGAGAGGCAGAGGGAGAAGCAGGCTCCATACACCGGGAGCCCGATGTGGGATTCGATCCTGGGTCTCCAGGATCGCGCCCTGAGCCCAAAGGCAGGCGCCAAACCGCTGCGCCACCCAGGAATCCCTCATTTTGTTATTATAATAAGTAGACCTTTTAGTATGGCATTTAATAGGAATAGTGAGAGAGAACATCCTTGCCTACTTTCTAACTGTAAAGAGGTGTCCAGTTTTTCACCATTAAATATGTTACCTGTAGATTTTTTAAAACAAATGTTCTTTATTCAGTTGAGGAAATTCCACTCTGTGTTTGCTGAGTTTTATGCAACAAGTAGATATGGGTTTTGTTGTTTGCTTTTTCTACATCAATTTATATGATCATATGATATTTCTTCTCTAGCGTATTGATGAGGTGTATTATATTGATTCATTTTGGAATTTTGGACCAATCTTATAAGCTTTGAACAAAGCCCACTTGGTCATAGTGCATAATTATTTTTACACTTTGCTGAATTCTACTTGATAATGCTTTATAGAGGATTTTGCGTCTATATTTATGAGCAATATTGGTCTGTAGTTTTCATTTTTTGTTATGTTTCTCTAGTTTTGATACAATGATAGTTTCATAAAATTAATTAAGCATTTTTTTTTCCTTTTTTACTTTGTGGAAGAGATGGTGTAGAATTGGTGTTAATTCCCCTTTAAAGTTTTGGTAGAATCTCCACTGAAACCTGGGTCTGAAGATTTTATTTTTAGTAGATTCTAAATCATGAATTTAATTTTTTAAATAGTAATAGAACCATCAAATGATTTAATTCATCTTTATGAGTTATGGTACTTTTTGTAATTCTTTGTTTTTCTATGGGTAAGGTGTTTTTTTTTCCTCTGGCTTCTTTGAAATTCTTTTCTGTCTTTGGTTTTCTGAAATTTATATATGATATGTCTATACGTAGTTGTTTCTTTTTAATTTTTTGATATTCTGCTTAGTATCTCAGTTTCTTAGACCTAGGTGTTAGAGTCTGTCATTAATTCTGGAATTTTCTTGATCATCTTCAAATATTTCTTCTGCTCTGTTCTTTGTTTTCCTTCTGATATTTCAATTGTGTGTATGTTGCACCTCTTGAAATTATCCCATGCCTCTTGGATGTTCTGTCCTCTTTCACTCATTCTTTTTTCTCTTTGCATTTCAATTTGGGAGGTTTCTGTTGACCTATTTTCTTATTCACTAGTTCTTTCTTCAGTCTGTTGATGAACCCATTCAAGTCATTCTTTATTTTTCTGGCATTGTTTTTAATTTCTAGCATTTCCTTTTGACTATTTTTTAGTACTTCTATCTCCTGATAGCCAGTGTACTGATGAACTCCTTAAGGGAACTCATTTATAGAACTTCCTTTGATTCTCTTTTAGAGTTTTCATCTCTCTGCTTACATTACTCATCTGTTCTTGAATTTTGTCTACTCTTTCCACTGAACTCTTGACGTATTAATCATAGTTATTTTAAATTCCTGTCTAATAATTCCAACATCTGTATCATATCTGAGTCTTTTTTGGATGCTTGCTATGTCTTTTCAGAATGTCCTTCCTTCCTTCCTTCCTTCCTTCCTTCCTTCCTTCCTTCCTGTTTGGAATGCTGTAAATTTTTTTGACAGCTATATATGTTGGGTAATAGGAACTGAGGTAAATAGTCTTCAGTGTGAGGACTTGTGTTGATATGGCTAGGGATTTGACTGTATTTATTGTTTGCTGTAGCTGTAAATACCTGAGGCTTCAAATTCTTCTGCTCTCCTTACTTTGGTTTTGTCTTTTGAGTTTCCCTAAGTATTCCTCCTCATGGAGAGTATGCTCTGTTATTATAACCACCATTAGTTTAGTGATTAGGTGTGGGGATAGGGGGAGATTTTTGTAATCTTATGATTAAATCTCAATCTTACAGTGGACTTGCTTTTCTAGGCTGTGAGGTTCCCAAGTATTATTCCATTGGTATCTGTCTTTTCCCTTTGGGTGAGATGGGAAAGCTGAGGAGGGCTATTATGAGAGGAATGCCCTTTCCAGCTGGCTTAAGGTTCTGGCAAATGCCTTTTTCTCAGGGAATAGACCTCTGTGATGGAGACCTTTATTGGTGAATTTCACAATAACTGCTCTTCCTCCCCTTGTCTGAGACAGATGGGGATCTTTCTGAGGACCTCCACTAGGAGTACTTTGTGTCGTTACTGCAGATAAAACACACAAAATGTGGGGATCTTCTCAAGTTTGCAGACCCAAGGATTTTTTTTTTATCATAGTGCATATTTAGTCTCCAGCAACTCATCAAAACTATCCTTTAGGTGTTTTACTAGTTTATGTCTCCAAGCAGTCATGTCTGTCTAGAGTAAGCAACTCTGACTCTTGATTTACCTTTCTCTCCAGTTTTTGGGGTGATGTCTTGCTTTGCAACCTTAGTTTTCTGATGGTTCTGAGATTTTAAGTTTGTTCAGCTTGTTTCTCTAAGGATGGTAGTGAAAACTTCCAAGATCTTTATTATGACATGATTATTAAAGTCCATATGTAGCTTTTTGGTGCATTTTCTTACTTTCATCTTTGAGTTGAAAGTGATGCTTAAAGCTTATAGAGTAGGAAGGGGAGGTGAGCAGGGGGATGGGGTGACTGGGTGATGGGCACTGAGGGGGGACACTTGACGGGATGAGCACTGGGTGTTATATAATATGTTGGAAAATCGAACTCATATATATGATATATATATATATATATATGAAAAAAAAGAAGAAGCAGGAATTGTGAGAAAAAAACACACTGTTTTAAATGTGGGAGATATAGCACAAGGAAGAATTGGTAAACGAATGATACAAATGCTTTTATATTATTTACTAGCTCTCAGATACTATGCTAAATATCTTCCTTTAATCCATTTAGTCTTCATATCAACCTTATGAAGTAGTTTATTCTCATTTTATAGATAAGAAGACGGAGGCACAGAGACATTAAGTCACTTACCTCTATTCCCACAGCTATGAAATGGCGGAGCTGAAACTTGAACCCCTGTAAACTGCCTCTATCTTCTG
This sequence comes from Vulpes vulpes, assembly GCF_048418805.1. Lineage (NCBI taxonomy): Eukaryota > Metazoa > Chordata > Mammalia > Carnivora > Canidae > Vulpes > Vulpes vulpes. The sequence continues at coordinate 12,417,527 of NC_132788.1, forward strand.
CTTGGTTAAACACTGCTGTATGCAATCCCTCTTCTTTGTTAGCCCAACATTTCTAAAGGTGTTCAAACCTGCAAACTCTGTACAAATATCAGGGGCAAAAGCATAGTCTCTGAAAGTCCTGACAGTAGGAAAAAATAATTTACTGAGCAACTTTGATTAGTACTAGGTTTGCTTTGCTTTAGATGATTTTTCTACTTATACTTTTTAGATTAAAGATAGTTATATCAGTCAGTATTAAAACTACATACAAAATAAAAATACAGGGAAGGGAGAAAATGATGAACTAAGAAAGTATAAGGTGTACAAAGGGTTAAGTTAGCTCACATGCTGCAAGGCTCTGTGGGGCCTGGGGCTAGCTTGATATAGGTAAAGCATCCTGAGTGACTCCTCAGTTCTTGGGCTTTATGTGCCTTGCTGGCCTCACTCCAGCTGTCGTCCTGAGGCCATTCAGGAAGATACGGATTATGGGTTTGTCTGGACTGGGTTTTATAGCAATAAATACAAAAAAGGAAATGTGATAAATTCTACAACTCACAACATTCATAGGATAAAAAAGCTAAGCTAGTAACTGAGGAGAAACAAATATTGTTGGAACTTAAAATAAGAAGAAATTCTCCAATGGTTTCTCACAGAAAGACATTTTTTGTAATATCACAAAAAATTTCCTCAACAACATCAGAGTGGTAAAAATGAAGAGTGTCATGGGAAGAGGCCCATATAATTCAAATGTAATTCAGCTAAAGTGGTGACCTCATATGAGGTTTCAAGACAAGATAGTTCCATGGTCCAGGATTATCCTTTATTGCATTACTTACTTCTAAGTCCCATCCAGAGGAATAGGGCCTTAAATTTTATTGACCCAGCTTGTTTATTTTATTTAGCATGACCAAATATAGTGAGTAATCATAACATGTGTGTGTGTGTGTGTGCGCGTGTGTGTGTTTGGGGTTGGGGAGAGCCAAGACTCCATCACTTTTTCAAATTTATCTTCAATTTAAAAATATTAGGCACTTCTAAAAGATGATAAGTGTCTAACAATAGTTCAGAATGCAGGATTGATAAACACAAAATTAGATCTAACAATAAGAGGGAATGTGTCATTACTGGGGATGTCGTGGCAGCAAGAACAATAGGAAGCTAAAGAGAGTAGCACACTCTGACTTGGCTTGACTCTTGCAATGTGGGAAGCCCAGAAGGAATTAATTGGATATGTTCTTCAATCATTTCTTTATTTAATGATCAGTCATATTTGGTATCATGACAGATGGTAGAGTTCTGTGGAAATCAAGACAGCTTTGAATAAGGAAATGTGTGAAAACTCAGTAGCTCCTCCTACAAAAACTTCATTAATATTCGGTAATTAGATTTAACTTGTGGTTGAATGTGTACACGGTTGGGGCTCTGGCTTGTTAGAGATGGAAGCACTTCTATAAAGCAGCACCAGATTACACAGTGGTAAAGAAATTTAAATGTTCACACTGCCGGGTATGGGGCTAGGGTAATATTCTTTTGAAGAAATCTGCTTCCTCCCCATTACAATTACACTTTTAATTGGAGTTAATGAACTCCTATGGGATTGAATTATCTCTGTTATTTTATAATTCAAGAGATAAAGTAAAAAGAAAATTGTTTCTTAGACTAACCAGCCTTTATATCTTTGGGGCAATGTTACTGGGCTTCAGCTTCTCTAATTCCCTATTCTCCATTTTGATCCCCACTCCTGAAGGGCAATCCCATGGTTTCGGAAAGTGAAGACATATTTTGGGTGACCATAAAGAGCGAATATGTTTAAGGAGAATGAGTTAACTGGGTCATAGGAGCTTTGTGGCTGTATCAGATACAACATAGCTGATTTTACCCCCAGTGTTTCTCTTTGTAAAGGTGGAAATGGTTCAGCAACAATTTGATTACTCCTCTATTCCTTAGGAAAGGTAAAATATCAAAGAATTTAGACTATATATTTAACATCTCCCAAGTACATAAGCTTTTTTTCTTGTTCTTCTCTCTTGACACTTTTGGTTCTTATAGGTGGGAGTGTGAACTGCATAATGGATTTGTTTTATTACCCAAATTTTATTTTTTGGACTGTGAGCCTTGCATGGGGGTGGGATGCTTTACCATAGAAACCAATAGCATAACAAAATTTTGAGTTGTGGATCACATTGCGTTTTTGGGAAACATCTGACTCATTTATTTTGGTTGATTTCAAATCTCTTCTTAGATGCAACTGAAGTGCTAACCTTTCCACGTATTCTTTCTTAATTCCCTTTCCCTACAACAAATGTTTTACTCTTCCATTCTTACAGTGTTTTTTTGCTTTCTTCCCTGTATTATAAGTAACAGTGCCCAGGTCTTATGTCCTTTTTGGGCTCTGTTCCACTTAAAGGCAAGATGAACATTTGATTCAACACTGGATTCTTCAAAACTTAACTGTGTCTCCTGAAGAGTTGGTGTTCAATGTACATTGTTGAATGAACATGTAAAATCTGCTAGGTGGCCAATGCAAAGACAAATGAGAAAAAGGCACTCAGCTATTAATTAGTTTCGAAAAATTTTTGGAAAATAGACTTTATACCATACATGGAATATATAGTATATATGGAATATATGAAATTACTGAAACATGCCATAGGTGTCCCAAATGTCAGTTATACCTTCTCCTTCCTCTTGAAATTACCTGTTCATGTCCTCTGCACTCTAGTAAGAGAAAATCAAGCATTAGTGCAGAACCGATTGAAGATGTCCTTTAAAAAGCACAAGATTGGGTTATAGCATAAACAATTTAAAACTTAGAAAAAGTTCATGCATTGGCCTTTTTTTATTTTCTTCTCCCAAGTTTTCCTTGTCCCCTTTCATCTTTCTTTTCACGCAGCATCCAACTTTTCCTAAAATTCAATCTTCTTCTCTCAAATATTTCTCATGATCTCCAAATCCCTTGCCCCTCTATTAAATGTAGAAATTTGCCTCTTCTGACTTATTAGAGTGCTCATCAAAATGCCCTCTGGTTAGCATCATCTAACCTCTTTAAATGGTATTGGGGGATTATATTCATTCAATAATTCAAAAGAACCTTTATTAAAATGATTAAATGTTATTAATAATTAATGTATTAACAAAAATTAACATTATCTGATATTGTGCCTCTTCTAGATGTGGCAGATAGGAAAGTTCTGTAATATAGACAGGATTATAGCCATTTTTTTTTGTTTGAAGAAGATTAAAATAAATGAGCCCAAAGAAAATGCAAGTTATGACCCATCTCAGGAATCTTTCAATTTTGTGGACATAACTGGAAGTGAGTAGGGGGTTTCTAATTTTGTATGAATACCGTTTTTGTTATTCAAGTACACCTTTACATGCTTGCTGATGGTCAATGGGAATAAGTTATTTGGATATTGCTCAGTGGGAATAAAGAATATGTGAAGTCCATGAAGCCATTTTAAGAAAGGCTGCTTGGAGCGAAATTTGGAAGAAGGTGTCACTGTTGTTTGCAGTACCACCAAGCACTTTTCTTTCCATACTTTTATCATAAAATGTCCCCACTTCTATTCCTTTTGCTGCAATGTACTCTGAAAGATAATCAAACTAGTATTGATTTGTACAGTGCTTTGTTATTTTGCTTATCATTCAGAGCTAGTGATTACACAGATATTATTATTGTTATCATCATTTTTTGTTGTTGGTTTTAGAGGTAGAATTGAGTGACTCATCAGTTGTATATAGCACCCAGTGCTCATTACATCAAGTGTCCTCCTTAATGCCTATCACCCAAAATCCCTCCCCAGCACCCATCTTTCCTCCAGCAATGCTCAGTTTGTTTTCTAGAGTTCAGCATCTCTTATGGTTTGCCTCCCTCTCAATTTTCATTTATTTTGTTTTTCCTTCCCTCCCCTGTGTTCATCTGTTTTGTTTCTTAAATTCTCCATGACCGAAACCATGTGGTATTTGTCTTTCTCTTACTGACTTATTTCATTTAGCATAATACTGTCTAGTTCCACCTATGTCATTGTAAATGGCAAGATTTCATTCTTTTTGATAGTTGAGTAATATTTCTGTGTGTGTGTACCCCAAATCCCAAATCTTTATTCATTTATCTGTTGATGGACATCTGAGCTCTTTTCATATTTTGGCTATTGTGGAAGTTGCTGCTATAAACTTTGGGGTGCATGTGCCCCCTTTGAATCACTATATTTGTATCCTTTGGGTAAATACCTAGTGGTGCAATTGCTGGTTGTAGGGTAGCTCTGTTCGTAACTTTTTGAAGGTCATTATTATTTTTAATGAGCACAGCTAATTTCACTATTTCTCAGATGTTTTGTCTTGCTGCAGATGTTCTACCCTGGTTTCCAATAGACGACTTGTCTTCTCACAAGAAGATATAGATGACCCTATGGCCCATCATACCTTTTTCTTCCAACTCTCCTTGCCTTAATTCTACTTCTCTACCTAGATCTTTTGAGACCATCAAGATTGAATTTATTTAGCATTAACCCGGAAGAATAAAAGCAATCTCAGTTAGATTCGGTCAGGAAACTGACATGAGTGTAATAGAGGTTGGCTCATGAAGTTCGTACCTTTATCAGAATGAAAAGGGGCCAAAAGGGTTAAAGCAAGAGTAGCCACTGTTGGTTAAGTGTTTTTGCTCTTCTAGTCACCAAAGGGATCTATATCCTTGACCTCGTTTTAAGAAACAGTACAATAGGTTGATAGTTATAGAGTGATTAAAAGAGAGCAAGATAGCTAAGAGTAGATGACCAGAAGGTAGGCAGGCTTTTAGAAGCATACTCTCACCTATATAGGTGCCTCTGTGTAAGAGCCACATGATGCTAAGCAGTCATAACTAGAATGACTCATCCAAAGCTTGAAGTAAAATGGCAGATCCACCAAAACCAAAACCAACCAAACAAAAAAGCTATAGACTAGTGGTTCTTTTTCTGAATTCCCTGTCCTTTCTATGGAATTCCCCTTGAATGTCTTTAGTCAGTCCTATTACTGTTCCATCTTATAAATTTAATTTCAAGGCAAACAAATTTCCATTAAAGGGCATAGAGTTAAACACACTTTATTTTTTACAAGAACATCACTGTTAAAGACATATTTAAACAAACTATAACAAGTATTATGAAGTCATTTCCCACACTGCCTTATGGATAACCATAATTAATGTCATCTTCAAATATGAAGGACAGACCCTTCTCTATTTTAAGAAATAAGTATTTGAAAGTAATTTACACTCCAATTATCTCAACCTGAATGTCAGCTGCATTTAGTCTGCATGCTGAAAAGGTGAATAAAGCCAGCTGCTAAACCACTGAGATTATTTTTTTAGAACTATTTCTTTTATTAGGTCAATCGATGCAAATTGAAGCATCTTTGTTTTCTTTCATTCATTCATTCCTTTTTTTTTTTTTTTTTTTTTTTGAGGAGCAAGAGGGGAGGGCATCACAGAGGATAGGAGGGCTAATGAATAAGTAGGAAATATCTATGTCCAGTGTGATAGTCATTGAGCTGTCTTCAGTGTTACCAAGTTAGGTAATAAGTAGGTCATCCTGATGCGTTTGTAGCACATGGGTGACCATATCACCAAATTGTCCTTGAAACTAGATTCTTCATTGACAATGCCCACAGAGAAGCCAGTGCTTAAACAGTGTATAAAGTCTGAGCCATCAGCTCCCTTTTTGAATGTCAGACTGCCCCAGGCATAGGAGAGAAGACAGGGTAACCTTGGCAGAGCCTGGGTTCCTTGTATTGCTTTTGTCTCTAAACCCACATTCTTCATAAAACATTCACTAGCTTTTTATGGTCATGTCAGATTTCAGGTGCACAGAGTCAGAATGACTCAATCAACTATATGCCCTGTTACTAGCACAATGTTATTGTTCAAATCTTAACTCCATGACTATTTTGTCCCATTTTGGATCTTTTCCTGGCTCCATACTCTTCCTGTGCATTGACATCTGATACATATCCTTTTAATCCATCTTTAACTGGGAACTAAAAGTCTGTAAATGTCCATCCACATATGATATTGGTTAATATGTAATTGTGAATTTCATACAGGTAGATTATTTGATATAAATTATACACATTGCAACTTGACATCTTTTGTTTTTAATACCTATGCTGATAAATGTAGATTGATTCTTTTAACCATTGCATAGTATTCCATGGTATAATTATGCCACAGTATTTTCTATCCATTCCTCCACTGACAAATATTTAAATTGTTTCCAATTTTCTGCTACTGTCAGATTTACAGTATAAATACTACTGTAATGAACAACTGTGAACATGTTTCTTGGTAAATTTGTGCTAGATTTTCCCTGGGGTAAATAGCAAGAATTAGAATTTTTGTGGCTTGAGGTGTGTACACTTTCAAATTTGTTTTTCAAAAAAAAAAAAAAAATTTGGTTTTCAAAATGGCTATACCAACTTGAAGCACAAGACAGTTCCTAAATAACTTTACATGCAAACAATAGTCATTTACAAGAAAATAGAATATTGTAGGGATGTGGTTGTGATATTATCCAAGGCTAGATAAGCACTTGATAAGGCCTTTCCAAGGGACTAACCTGTGGTCACTAAAGAAGCATTTCTAGGTGACCATATCAAAGGCAGGACAGAAATGATCATAGAATCAGCTAGTGCTCCATTTGCCGTTGATTGGTGTTTTTCAGGAAGCTGGTGGAATTTGATCACTTCACACACTGACTTCACACCAACATTCAGGTGTCCCTGCTCACAGCTTCACCACTCCTTTCAACCTGCTGGAGGTTGAGCACAATATGTTAGGATGGGTAACTTGCTAAAGCTTGCAACCACCTCTGCCTGCAGGCTTGGATTAAGCAGCAACATAGCAGCTGTGAAAGATTTATCAATCACAGAATGTCTATTATTGGCATTAAAACACCTTCTAACTGTGGCATAGATTTGCATTGATTGCTATAGGCTGTGAGTAACACACTACCTGTCTGCTTGTGCTGCACTGCCTCTCTGCCTTTGGACTGGAAGCTCAGATGTATGGGTTGATTTCCTTTCTTGCCTACTTCTGCACCTGGATGCAGAGACAATGGGGTATTATTTGAAATACAGATATGTTGGGTGACTTGGTGTGTAGTCATTAAACTTAATATCATGGAGAACAATTCTTTGACAATCAGAAATGGAAGCATATGATCTGGCAAAGATGTTTATGCAAATTTAGCATCAGGAAATCTGAGATATATTGTTTGACACTAAACTATGGTATATGGAAACAGGCAAAGAACGTAACTGAAACCAGTATTTTAAAAATAGGGATCATGACCACATCTACAATATTTTAGCAAGTATCTTTCACATTACTATTCCTATGAGGTTGAGAAACAACCTATGTCCTTACATAGGAGTAAGGGCAGTAGATTATATTAAGGAGAATCTTAGGAGTTTGTTCTTGTGTAAGGTAGTCTGTTTGAAAGTCATTTTTAGACTTCTCAAGGTGCCACAATTTTCACAAGTAATGACTCATTGATAATAGTCATCATTTGTTGAGCACATCCCAGACATAGTACTATGTTGTCTCAGTCATTTGATCCTTACAACAATTTATTTTTATTTTTAAAAATATTTTATTTATTTTTTTGACAGAGGCAGTAATTCAGAGGGCACAAGCAGGGGAACAGCAGAGGGAGAGGGAGAAGCATGCCCTCCACTGAACAGGGAGCCCGACATGGGGCTGCCTCCCAGGACCATGGGATATGACCTAAGCCAAAGGCAGACACCTAACTGACTGAGCAACCCAGGTGCCCCTGATTCTTACAACAATTTAAAAACAAGGTTATTACCCACATTTCCAAAATATGGAAGTTACACTAAGATTAAACAACTCAATTTATGCTAAAGTTATCAGTATTAAAATACCCCTGGGAAGGATAAATTGATTACTCATAATTGTCAGGTACACCCAAGAGGAAATAAGCAGGGAGCCAAGATTCACCTGGGATTATCAAAAATGAGCTTCTCTCTAGCATTTATACAGGTGATCCTCAGCTTCTACACATCTTCCTTTTGTGTAATCTCTACACAGTGTACATATTTTACACTGATGCCTCAGATCATTATCTCTTCATACGTCAAATTCAGATTTAAATTTCTTGGTCAGGGAACATGATGAGCTCTAAAATTGTGGTGCCAAATATATCTCTATGGTTCAATTTTAGGAACATCTTCATTCTTCTGCATATAGCAGTGTTTATTTGTGTAACTTAAATGTTTTCTTACATTTCAATTTATTTCATAAAGCTAGTAAATGAAAAAATATACATTCTAAAAGTTCTTTTACTAATAGTAAGAGAGTATTTACTATTATGGTAACCGATGGATATCATTAATCTCAACTGGGTGCTCACTAGACAAATGCAGCTCATTGAAATTGCATGAGAAACACAAGTTTCTGCATTTTAAATATAACATCTAATTTATTGTTTTATTTGGAAAAAACTTTGCAGAAAACAAGCTTTTTGCATCATGAGGTTTTCCCTTCCTAGGAAATGAACAGCTTCCCCCGCTAATAAAGATCTCCTAACACCCCCAAATCCTCGCCCTTTGTGAGAATATTACTTTCACCATGCAAATGGCAGTGCTGGAGGAGTGAGCTGAAGTGCAGCCTTGGGGCTGAGGGGCAGGACAGAAAGAGGCTATCCAGGAGAGAGCCCAGAGACCTAATGCAGGAATCTGAAACCATGAGACAGAGCTGAGGAGGGACTGCAGCTGCCAGCAGGTTGTTAACTGGCTTCAATATCATGGATTCATGAAATAGGGCAAATCCCAAAGCCTTTCTTGATTTACATTAAACAAGCAATAAATAAAACAAGCAATAGATAAAAATTCCCTTTAAAAATCTGTCCTTGCTAAAAATATAAATATATTTTGAATAAGGTATTTAAGAAATGGTTACTAATTGCATATGTAAATAACTATGCATATATGTTCCAGATTGGGCCATAATACAAAGAAAAAGCAGTTGGATTGTGGTGTTTTCTCTCAATGTTCTTTAAAGTTCTTGGATATGTTTATTAAGTACAAGTTTGAATTTCTAAAAGCATAAGAAATACATGCTATTTCTTAGTTTTTTTAATGTTAAAACTCTACAGAAATATCTGTTTCAATAGCTATGATATATGTATGACATTTCAAATGGCTACATATTATCCCCCTGTATCATTATATAGTACCATAATTAATTAACCAAATCACTATTAAAGGATTTTTTTAATTAAAGGATTTTTACATTGTTTCTCATGATGTATTCAACAATATGTTACTAAACATCCTTGAATATTGTCTACATATTTATTTTAAGGGTAGATTCCTATAAATGAAATTTCTGTGTCAGTGTGTACAGGTGAAATTTTCAATTTAGTTCTCTATAGTACTCTCCAGAAATAGCAAATTTACACCTGTATCAAAAATGCATGTAAGTGACCTCCCACATGCATACTAATATCATGTGATACGACCCTTTTACATTTTTACAAATCTGAATTTTAACTTGATTTATCTTATTTTTTTATTATCTAAGAGTATAAACATCTTTGCAGAAGTATGTTGGCCAGTTGGTGCCTTGTCTTTTCATCTTCCTATACTATTTTTATATTGTGATTTCTAGGTTTTTTTTTTTCTTCCTGATATGTTGGAATAATTTGTGTCGTAGAGGTATTAACTTCCTATCACAAGTTGCCAATATCTTTCTGGGGCCTTTTTCTTTGTTTGTTTTAGGGGGAGTTTGTTGTGCTATAAAAGTTTTAAATTTAAGGCACTAGTCTTCTCCATGATGACTTCCAAAATTAGTGTCATGTTAAAAAATGATGAAATAAAAATTTGATCTTTGTTCATACTTATTTTATATGAAAAATATATGTTTATATTTTTGGAGTATATTAGTGTTTGGGGGAGGCAAAATCTACAAGAACTTGAAATTAAATTGCTATCTTGGAAGCTTGGAACAGATATCTTTTTTTTATTTATTTTTAATTTTTTTAAGACATTTATTTATTTCAGAGAGAGAGAGCGAGCATGCACAAGTGCATGTGTGAAAGAGGGAAGAGGCAGAGGGAGAGAAACTCAAGCATACTGCCCACTGAGTGGTAAGCCTAATGTGGGGCTTGATCTCATGACCTTGAGATCATGACCTGAGCTGAAACCGAGAGTCAGAGGCTCAAGCAACTGAGCCAGTCAGGCACCTGGGGATCTTTCTAATTTAATTAAAGTAAGATTTTTAAAATTTAAACACTTTGTGAGGAGTACCTTAATCTCTTTATTTATTGTTTAAAGAAAAGAAAAAAGCACTTTGAATTCTCACTTTGCATATGTATGTTAAAAGAAAATAAATCAGTTTCTTGTTTTCTCCATATATTTTCCATCAGAAGACACTGAATTCAGTTATGTTTCCATTATTGGAAAAATAAGCATTTTTTAAAAGACACAAAAATATTCAATTAAAGGGATAGGTTTGTATTTAGTTCTCTTTGCTGGGATAAATAGAATTATATGTACTGCTGGCAAATGAAGGATAAGGCAAATGTTTAATAAATTCACGTTAGTCATTACACTTACACTGCTATAAAACCATGAGTCAAATAGGCACATTCAGTATTTATTAATGATTTTACAGTGGATTCGTCAGTCTTTGTGGAAAGATATTATATAAGTGTTAACTAGTTAATAAAAAGTCTGCACCTAGAATTAATAATGTTTCTTTAACCTTATATTTCATGGGGGAAGGGAGGGATGACCAGGAATCTCTAAGAATTACTATTTATTAATCTCTGCCCCAAAGGTATGTTTTCTACTGAGAGGATAAGAATGTACAAAACTCTTAGGAGAGTGAGCCAAAGAAAATTGAAAAACTAAGAAATCGTGGTCCAGGCTAAGCATTCCACCTAGGTAAGCTCCTAGGTAATCTCCCCTTGCTCCCTGAGTCCTTCTGGGTCTCTAAGTGAGCACCTTGATGGTGACATGCCAGCAGGCCAAATAGAAGTGGCTGTTGCCTTGGTTCCTTGGAGCTTCCATTGGCCAACAAACTGAATATGCAATGGGCAATCTTTAAATTTTACTCCAAATAACTGCATCTACACAGGGGAGATAGAGTATTCACGGGAGGTACAGAAGGGCCTTGAATTAGCCACTTCGATCTGGGCAAGTGATGGATATGTTCCCCACTGTGGGGTAGAGCCACACAGATTGAAAAGCTTTATCTTCTATTTAAAAACTCTGTGGACAAATCTATCAGGCTATTTGACAGGTAAATTAAGCAGAGTTCCAGCTTCCAAGAAGCTTAACTCATATTCCTACCTGGCAGCAACAAATCACAGACCTACCCACCCACTGGGCTCCCCATTTAAGAGCTTAACTGGCTTTAAAACCCCCCTAAGAATTTATGCCTCTAAGTCTTCTTTTCCATCCACGCCAGGTCGTTGAGAGCCTCCTGCAGCTGTTTCTCCTGGATGCGGCTGTTCCCGGAACAGGTAGGCTTTTCTTCTTGCACAACCCACCCAAAGGGCATTTCATTCCTTCGCTGTGCTTGGGGCAAGCTGTGGCAGTTATAGGGCACATGAACTGAAGTAAGTGAATCCTATTTGGGGACAGAGACACCCAATGCTTCCCACTTACTTTCACTGTAATTGAAGAAGGAAACATCCCCAGCCAGGGGGAGGGGGAGAGGAAGGTGAAAGGGGAAAGAGGAAGAAGAGAAGGAAGAAGAGGAGGAGGTGATGTTTCAATTTCCTGAAAAGACACACTCTGTAGGGGACAGAAAGGCAGTAATAAGAAAGCTCTATGTCAGGTTTTATTAACTGTATAATGTATCTGGGTACCTGAGACATGATGGTGAATGGTAAATAATATACCTGAGGTCTTACGCACAAAGAGTAATAAAATCCCCATACCTTATGTATATTCTTAAAAGTGCTAATATCTAACTAGATTACTAACTAAGGACAATGTAAATAAATACCTGGTCATTGTAAAGAGAAACACTCTAAAGTAGCCTCTGCCTCTTTCATTATGTGGCTATTGTCTTTCTAGGGCTTTCCATGATCCTAAGCTCTGAACTAAATATCCTAGTCTAATTGAAGCCTGTATAGCCCTATCAGTTATTTATTATTGGGGTTGACTTCACAGGTGAGGAGACTGTGGCTCAGGATGTTTCTTTCATCCATTCCTTTCTTTTCTTCAACCAATATTGTCAGCTACGTGCCACACACTGTTCTGGCCCCCGAGGTATGGAGCGGCTCCAGAGTCTCTCAGGCACCAAGCTATGCCTCCCCCTGATAAGTATGCCCCATCCCATGTTGGAAGTGGAGGGGTAGGCTGGGCTGTAATTAGGGGCTCTTGAAGGAGGTCAAAAGAATGGAAATCATCATTAAACTGAAGGAAGTTTCTACTGTGGCAAATTCAAATGTGGTTTTGGATTTCCATCTGAAGAATGGAACTTCTGTTGGATTCCTTTGGGCTCCTTGCATTGTGTCTGAGCCTGTGAGTTGTTCTGAGGAACCTGACGTGTTGTCTTGATTAGCCACTGGGTGATCTGGTGATGTTTAAATTGAGGTATTCTCTGGTTCTTGCCACTCCTCACAAGGACTTAATTTCTGTACTTACTCCCCAGCTCCATGTTAGGAAATCATACCCCTCCCATCTCCCTCTGATGGTCTACTCACAGCTCAGGTCTTGTGTGTGATCTCCTGAGATGCCTAAAGGTCATCCTTGACTCTCTGACTCTCATCCTTGACTCTCCTTCACCCCATATGCAATCCACCCAAATCCCATGTTTAGTCCACCATCAAAATAGCCTTGTCTCTTTTGCTCCCAACCAAAGTACTATCATCTCTTCCTGGGCTCCTGAGAAATAAAACCTATTTTGATCTTCCTGAAGCCAGAAGGACCTAGGCTGTTCTGATAGCTCTCCTCTTTCCCTCCACCCTGCCATGCTCAAATCTTTTTTATATCTCTCTGTTCTTCTTAGATGAAGACAAAACTCCATAACTTTTTTCCCCTTTAGGCTACTTTTTGTTGTTGTTATTTTATCAATAGACTTTTAGAATACTTTAAAATTTATGTAAGGAAGTTGCAAAGACAGTACAGAGAATTCCTATACCTTCACACAGGTTCCCTTAATGCTAATACTTTACCATGGTGTATTTGTCATAATTAACAAATTAGCATTGGTGTATTACAATTAACTAAACTTCAGACTTTTTTAGGGTTTTACCAGTTTTTGCACGAATGTTCTTTTTCTGTTTTAACATCCACTGTGTGATATCATGCTGCAGTTGGCCAAATTTGGTTTTTGACAAAGAGAACTATAGAATTTAACATCCAATCTGGGATATTTCTGAGAAAGGATACCACGGAAAGCAAGTGTAACATGGTATTGACCCAGGTCACCCTATCTAGAATGGTCAGGAGGTGATGCTCCTCTTACCTTCAAGCTCATTTCACACTCTCTAGGCCCCCATGCTCGGTGCTCAAGAAATGCCAGCTTTCTTTCACTCATGCTACTCATTTTTCCTTCCTTATATGCTCTTCCCACACATCTTCACCAAGTCATGAGCCATAACCTTCTCTGACCTCTTGCACTGGGTCAAATCCCCATCCTCACATTTCCATAGCACCACGTGCTTTTCTTCTCTAGCTTGTCAATTGTAATTCTACTGATTTTTTGTGAGATTATTTGATTGCTATCTTTGCTCCTTGTTAGAAAGCTCCACAGAGGAAGGGGTGATGTTTTATTTTCCCTTCCATTGTCTCCTCCATGCCAAGAACACAGAGTGGGTGGGTATTGAGAACTCTGTGTTGAATAATTGAATGAATAAGCCTCTTTGACATTCTACTGCCATTCAGCATGTGTCATATTCTCTGAATAGCATGCTCCCTCTGCCTGGCTGGCATCCCTCCCCCTAGGGTCCTTCCCTAAGCCCTTGATTCACTACTGGGCAGGTCTAGTTTTCAAGCTTTGTCCATAGTAGGCACTGGGTACACAATTGTTCAGTGAATGAATGTCTCTTTTAATATACTGGTCTCTGCACCTTGAATTATTCAGGACTCTTTCAGTTGAAATCAACAAATTCCTATATATTTATCAAAAATGATATGCAAGGTAAAAGTGGCAACACACATATATGGGAAGTATACAGGTTGGCTAGTTTCCATTATGAGTTTAATTCAGATACTTAGATGAGGCCACCAGGATGCTCTCTCTCCATCTCTCTCTACTCTGCTTGCCTTTGTGTTGAGTCCATTCTCAGACATGTTTTATCACATGGTGAAAATGACCAGGGGCCATTTCAGAATTACAACGTCCTTATGTGGGATCCCTGGGTGGCGCAGCGGTTTGGCGCCTGCCTTTGGCCCAGGGCGCGATCCTGGGGACCCGGGATCGAATCCCACGTCGGGCTCCCGGTGCATGGAGCCTGCTTCTCCCTCTGCCTGTGTCTCTGCCTCTCTCTCTCTCTCTCTCTGTGACTATAATACAAAAAAACAAAAAAAACAAGGTCCATATGTGTCAAAACTCAGAAGGTGAAAAACTTTTATACTATTAATATTAATATCAATTCTACACAGAAGATTCTGATTTGGCAATGCATGGGTAACAAGCCCACCCATGAATCAACCTCTGTGGCTGAGAACATGAATTGTTCTAGCCAGCCACTGGGAATGATACATTCACTCCTCTGGAGGAGAAGCCAGGCCATGTGATTCACTGTTCTCTTGGGTGGGAATGGGAAGATGAAGAAGAAGAGCTGTTCTCTTTCATCCTTGGCTTCTAAAAGTCTCACAATAAGAAATATATTTTTAATCCTCTATGTTACTTATTTTTACTAATTAAAAAAAAGTTTTAATAATAGTGATTTTTTTAAAGAAAAAAGGAATGCAAGTTAATGTTTATTTACATGCAAAAATAAACTAGTATTTTCCTATGTAAAATATTGATAAACATTTGTACTGATAAACAGTACAGAAAGAAATAATTGAGGTAGTGTGCATTAGTGGTTTGTCTGAAAAATCCCATCCAGGGCAGTTTTCCCTGGCTACCTTTCAAGCTATCAACTTTGAATTTGGGCATTGCTGGTGTTTGGACCCATTTGGAAATATGGGTGGTATCCCATATTTCATCTCGTAGTTTTCTGGCAGTAGGAAAAAAAAATCAAAGAGCTCCTGTTTCTAGCTTCCCTTGGGAATCAATTTATTTTCAGAACATCAATTAAAAGGAAATTTTGAAAGGAATAATCTCCTAGGTGAGGTAGGTTTCTGTTTCCTAGAGTAATCATAGGATAGCATGTTATGATTAATTTAATATTCTGGTTAACTTGGAGTTACCCAAAATACCATTTATAGATTCACATTCATTCTCTTTATAAAAATAAGGCCTTAAATGACTGACTCTTTGATATATGATCAGGAGGGACTTTAGACACATGTTATGTCCTGTTAATTTGAGCATCATAGGCAGGCAGTTGTGAGCACATTTTGGACTTTCTGATTGTTTTGATCAGGGGTTGGCAAGGATTTTTTATAAAGGACGAGATGGTCAATATTTTAGGCTTTGCAGCTCATATGGCCTATATCTTACCTACTCAAAAGACCAGAAAAACTGCCATAGACAATAAGTAAATACACGAAAGTGGCTGTGTTCCAATGAAATTCTGTTAGCAAAAATAGGAAGCAGACTCGGTCCATGGGCCATAGTTTGTAGAACACTGGTTTTTAGATTCAGCATGAACAGAACTTATGGTTGGTGTTTTGTAGTCATGGTCAAATGTTGTTTAATTGTTTGCTGTTTGCCTTGATAGCATGGTTTAAGCAGAGAGCCTTGGGGGAAGAAATGAGCTCCAGGGGTACTGGGTGTGTATGTTGACAGTAGCCTGATGACTTAATCCCTCTAAGACTCACTTTTCTGACTTATAAAATGGAGCTAGCAATGACTATTTGACCAATCTTCAGGAGTTATTTTGAGACTCAAATAAGGGTATGTCCTGGAAAGGGAACTGAAACATAAAAGATTTACCCTAATCATTTTTGCAGGGTTTTATGAAGGGACTATTTAGAAAGATATGGGCCAAATATGAAGGAACTTAGTTCAGGGTTCTGGAGTGAGTTACCTCAGAACTTTGCTGACCTAAGACCCAGAGGGAGGGATGAATGACAGAGGGCTTCTGTGAGAGTAGTCACAGCCTCTGGTAGAGCGATACAACTAAGAAGACCCTAGAAGGAAAAATCTTACCCTCACATTTCTTCTCTCTTGTCTCCTATTAACTCCTCTTAGTGGTAGAACCCAACCAGAAGGCATTCTGTGCAGTTAGAAAGCCAGGGCAAGGTGGGATGACAGTTAGGAGACGATATGGAGACATAAATAGAAGCAATCCAAGACAACATGTATACTTTCTCAGCAAGCGTACATGTAGCTTATTGATAAAATTCTGCATGCTGCATTTCTCCTTTCTTTGCTTGCATGTCTCTTCTTGTATGGCATCATTATCCATTAAACCCCATTTTTAAGATTATGCAGATTAAATAGAAGACATACTGGTACAGGTTAGACTACTCTGAAACTAAGTAAAATTGGTGAAATTTTTAAAAATAGGCTACAGGTTAATTTAAAAATTTTTTAAAGATTTTATGTATTTATTTATGAGAGACACGGAGAGAGAGGCAGAGACACAGGCAGAGGGAGAAGCAGGCTCCCTGCAGAAAGCCCGATGTGGGACTGGATCCCGGGACTCCAGGATTGCACCCTGAGGCTGACGCTCCATCGCTGAGCCACCCACGTGTCCCAGAAAAAGTGATGAGAAAAGGAAATTGGATGAAATGTTCCCTACTACTTGTCCTTATCCTTTCACTCAATTGGTACTCTCTATTACTATATATGATTATATTCATACTGTAGTGAATGGGAAAATTTGATAAAAGTTATAATCGATTTTTGTAAATGTTTGGGCTAAATGTGCAAAATGTGCAAACCACTCCCCTGCTTTAGTTACTAATAAATTATCAGTTAAAGATTTGATCAGTATATAGGTTAATGTCATTTTATCCTATTTATCAAATTAACCCAAACTAAAGTAACTATGATTTTCAATTCACTTTTAGAAATAAACTCAAATTTTAAAAGAAAAGGGGATATTTTTTAAAAGCCTATATTAAAAATTGGTTTTGGCCACCCTGACAATTTCTATGCCATGGCCCAGGATGAGATTCTGTTCATCTCTATTTTGCCTTTAATCTATGCCAATATCCAGCATCAGGTGGGAGGAGGCAGGACCGGTCATTTTGGAGATTCCTTCAAACCGGGAGATAGCAGGAAGCCCAGACTGAGGATGGGAATGATGCTAGGAATTATAGGGTCCTGATAAACCAGAAAATAATTAATTATGATTGAGCATATGTAACCAAGGGAAGAAAGAGGGCTATTATATTTCCACAAAAGAGGCAAATATAAAAGTGGCTTCCTGGTCAACTCTTAATCTTTGGAACATTGGAATAACCCAGATTCTACATTCCCTGAACATTTTGATTACAGGTAATCCTTTGCACATATGCCTTCCCATTCCTCTTAGCTTGTTAGAGTGAGCTCCATTGCTCCCACTTTAGAAAGCACTTCCTTGATCATTCTAATATAAGATTGTTATATACATTACAGATCTAAGTATACAGTCTAGGTTGATCTCTATAAGCCTTGTTTTAAATAATAATTATTCTTAGTTATTTGCTTATTTTTTTGGTCTGTCTCCCCTACCTGACTGTAAATTTGTGACTTGTTCCCCATTGTATCTCTTAAACTCAGCCCAGTGCATGAGAGAGTGGATGTTCAATAGATATGCTCTCGAATGAATGAATATTTTATGTACAGGTATGGGAACAGTCAGCGTGGCAGTCTACTGAATACACGAGGGTAGAGTAATTGTTAGGCTTTCCTAAATGTTTTACTGGGGTCTGCAAAGACATTGGGCTTTCTATATTACCAACTTGCTTTCTTCATTATCATAAACAATGGAGGCTGCTGTTAAATGTGGCTTGTGAAAAGAATGCATATGTCAGGTTCTAAAATATGCAGTGCCACAAATCATGAGGATTGACACACAGACAAACTCTATGTAAATGAATCACGGATCAAAGATAAACTTGTTAGGAAAGCAGACTTTCTACGACACCAATCTATACATTTCTGAGGCTTTCACTGCATTATTCATTTATAGAAAGTGTTCGTGGGTCTTGGCATTTACTTTTAAGAAAAGTGTATAATAGATAGACTTTGGAAATGTCTTTTCAAACATACTCTTTTCTAAGGGCATGATTTAGAACATTTTGGGATAAGACAATTTGGCATATGTTATTTAAACAGGCTTTGGAATCAAACTGCTAGGTTTCAAATTCAGGTGTTATGTGTTACATAATGTCACTCTCAATTTTATTGATAGTAAAATTAGAAGGATAATATGACAACAGCCCTTATCTAATTTGTGTTGTTCTCTGTGTGTGAGAGAGGCACACAGACAGAGAGATGGAGAGAGAGAAAGAGACAAAGAGAGCTGAAAAAATCTTGGTAAAAGTACTTAGTACAGTGTTTGGCACATTATTTACTCTCAACGAATACACTTTTATTTAGGTTTAACTGCATGAAGTTAGTGGAAGTGGAAGTGATTTTCTAAAGCTTGCTATAAAGCAACTATTTGTATGAATGTATTTCCAGTCCATTTCTCTTTCCTTTTCTCCTTCTCCGATTTACCCCAAAGTACAACCATTACTTGACACTTTCAGGAAAAAGTAGGCCACTGTCTCAGAAATGCTGAAGGCAAAACATGTAGCTTCATAAGACATGCATGTGCTGGTGGCGGTGTGTGGATGAGTAAACCATGGGTGATCTCATCCAATGAAGTCATTGTCATCTTTTAGATTAGTTGTCATTTTACACAGATTCTAGAGCCCAGCAGGGATTGTATGCCTGATTGGTTGATGGCATTTGTGGTCATCATTCTTAAGTCATCCCTCTATCCATTCTCTTTGTCATGTGAGTTGTAGTGTCTCTTGTGAAATAGGTAGGGTCTGTTTCCCCACTGTCTTCATTCTGAGTTGGCCACTTGTTTTTCCTTGAACAAAAGAATGTTAGTGGATATGATTCTTGTAGAGACTTAAAAAAGCTCTTACACATTTCTGCTTCTCCTCTTATTCCTCTACCTTCCTGTAAGAACATGCCCAGACAGAGTTGAGACACATGATGTAGTCTCCCCAGCCAAAGCCACCATAGAACAGCTAATTAATGACCAGCTGACTCCTAGATATGTCACTGGGTCCAACTGAGATGAAAAGAATATCCAGCCTTCATCCACCCGAAGATTCATGAGCCAAATACATATTAATTGTTTTAAGCCACTGAGAGTTAGGATAATCTGTTACTCGACATTATTGTGGACATGTACAACTGATATTGAATATGTGATGAGTAGTCTCCTGGAATCCTAAGTAGAATCTTTCCACTGTATACCTGATTCTATCATGCCACATCTAAATGGCTCTATATGAGTTAGGCTTTGCCTGTCTCATCCTTTTTTACCCCCATATCCCAAACACTACACTTCTCTCAAAATTATACTTGTATCTCTGAATATAGCATATTACCACAGTCTCAGGCCCTAGATTGTGCTGCCCGGAAAGATTTCTTCCATTCCAGTGAATTCAATTTCATTTTTCTCTTGGTTTTCATTTTAGGGATCATTTCCTTTGAAAACCTACTCAGATTCATTAAAAGAAGGTTAGATGACTCTCCTCTGAGTGCCCATAGCATCTGTGGTTTCACTTTTCTGGTATTTATATGTTGGTGTCAGTGCCTATTTCCTGGTTTTGCCCAGGTTTTCTTGGAGGGCAAAAACCATGTATTCTGTGAGCCATTATATCCCAGGATGAAGCTCAATGTCTGGCATACAGTATGTGCTCAACTAATAGATATCAAAGAAATGAATCAATAGATATTGTGTTCATGGGCAAATGGGGAAAGGATGCTATTGTGAGGGCTGCAGGCCCCAGGACAAAGGTAAGTAGAATCAACAGAAAAGAGAATGCTAGGCTCGTCTGCAACCTGGTAATATTCAGACTGCATAGAATAATCTTCCACTCAGTGGATCTCTTGTACAGGTTTCAAGTAAAGATCAAACATCATCCAGAATGCTAAAAAAAATTAGAATTTTTGTTTTGTAAGTAAACCATCTTAAAAGGGGCAATCAGAATGGCATCTGCAAGCTAGGCAGCGGCGACTGAGCTTTGATTTCTTCTCAAAGTTAAAGAAGATTTAAAAAAAAGAAGATCCCATTTAGAATTTCCTTTACAAAGAGCCACTTCCAAATTTTGGATATTATTTTAGGCATTGAACATATAGATTTAAAAATAAACATACAAAAAATGAATGACACAATCTTCTCTGCAATAAAGATCTATTCTTGTGTTACCGGGTGAATTCACGAGTCAGTGACTTAGAAATGCATCATCTTATGGCCATAGGATTTTAGAGAAGGAGAAAATCATTAGTATGATCTAATCCTGGGTATTTTGGAAACTAGTGGAACACATGTTTGATGCCTTATGTCTATTCTGACCCACTTCTGCTACAACGATTAGAATTCAGCCTCTCTAGGCCTTTCCCTTGGACCCCTTACACTTGTGTTTTCTTGAGAATTTAAGGCATTAAAATTTGAATTTTGACCCACTAGTGGAGTGTTCCCTTTCTCACTTTCCAAATAAAGGAAATAATTCCCCAAAGTTGTGATTGCCTGAGTTAACCCAAATGGTAATGAGAAAGGTAAAATCCAGATCGAGAAACTTGCAGCTTATTCAGTACTTTTTTCACTACAATGCACTCTCTTTGACCCCTTTCCTCACACATTCCATTGGGTTGTACAGAATCTGCATGGCTGGAATGAATACAAGTTGAAGGGGAAGTTAAATCCATCTAAACTTTAAAATGTAGGGGAGATTTAACATCCTTATGTCCTTTGGAATGCTATGGTGCATTCATGGTTCATGCAGTCAGCAAACTAAAGGTCGGGCTTTAGTTGGTATTCAGCATAAAGTGTGTCGTAACATTGACAGGCTATATTTATACAGTGGTGCTGAAAGATTAAAATAAATATATACCAATGTTGATCCTAACAAATGTATGCACTGCAGCTGATAGAGTTAACATCAGTTTTTGAGTTTGCAATTGTTTACCATATGTTGCAAATGGCAGTTTTTCCAAGATATAATAATTTGGCACTTCATTCCGTGGATTTTTTTTTTTTTGGAGGAGGAGACTATAATATCTTTAATAGTGAGAGGCCTCTATTTCTAAACAATATTAGTGAGGGGAAAAATTAGGGCCTGGCTTTCAATCAACTCTTCAACCGGAGTTACGAGAATTCCATCTCTGCAAACCTTTGTAGGCGGCAATTTTTACTACTCTAAGTGTGAAAGGCATAAAGACTGCATGCTCTCTAATTTCTCACAAGGGAGCATGTCAGGAATCTATGGTCTTTGGATCTGTAGGATAATGTATTACTTGTACTCCAGATCTATGCCCACATTTCTCTTTTCCCTGGTGCCCCCGGGACTCCAAGCTCGTGACAAAAACGGTTCAATCCATATTCCACTTTCTGCTCACATCTCCAAAGCTAATGACATGGTTCCTACACTTCTCTTGAGAATAACTGCCCCCCAGAAGAAAAGATTATCTCTTTCAAGATGATGGTTCTTTTGGTTCAACTCATATGAACCTCTCAGCACTAAAAAGGTTGCCTTGTCATATCCACTGTAGAGCTCTTTCATATGAGGTCATTGACAAAGGAGCACATCTGGTAGCTATTCAGTACAGCTCCACTGGATCTTGCTCCCCATGACACACACTCAGTGTCTCACAGCTGTGTGCATGTCTTTCTTATCCTTTCCATGTCCCTGTCTCTCTAGGGAACACTTTTGAGGGGCTGACAGCCTTCAACTTCCCTCTTTTGCATTCAGTCTTAAGCCTAATGATCCAGGGAGCATTCCTCTTCCCAAGGAGCCAAGTGTATGTCATGCATGTTGTTGTATCTCCAATATCCTTCCTTGATATGTAAGCGCTCCTGAGATCCTTCTCCGGTGTTCTATATTGGTGATTTTATTTTCCCCAAGTGAAGTGTCTACATTGACATTTTAGTAATGTGCTGGAGATAATGTTTAAATTGGATATAAATGTGTGATTGTATGAGAAGGATATGCAGGCCAGTATAAGGGCAGTATGGTATTTGATAGGCTCCTTATCTTTAGACTTATCAAGAGATTTAAAGTTGCCATCTAGGAGACTATTTCTATTGTTTTAAACAATTTCTTCCTAGACAACTTTTCCAGCCTAACATTCTAGTTTTTCCTCCTTTCTAATTCTCTATCTTTATGTTTCCATTCCTTATATTTAGTTGAAGGAGGCATTTGTTTGCCTTTACTCATGGTGTTCCCAACCTGAAATGCCTTTCCTGGATTTTCCACTTATTAAAATATATTTATATGACCGGGCATAAGCAGATGCCCCAGGGGTTATGAGCAAACACTCCCTTATTATCAATCAGAAGTAATTGTTTCTTTCCCTGTACTCCTACTGCATGTTACTCATATTGCTAGAAGGTTGTTTATCATGTACTGTTATTTGTGTTGGGTGTATATATATATATTTATAATATCTATTGTATATATATATTTAATATTTAATATTATGGTGATCATCCATTGAACTGCTTTCATCACCATCTGAGCTACGAAGAGACTAGAGTACAGGACAAAAATATATCATAATGGAATTCAGGTGGTTATGAGTGGGTTGGATAAATGGGTTGTTGGTTTGTGAAAAATATTTATGAGTAATGTAATAGTAAAGAAATATATTTATTTGGAGTTTAGGATCTATAAGTTATTTTACTCATTCGAATCTCAGTTATCCTAATCTATAACATGGGATAACTATACCTACATTGTAAAGTTGCTCAGACAACTAAGATAATATATAAACTGCTTAGCTTTGCACTTCAGAATTTTCAGCTCATGCTAGTTCTCCTAATGACAATAACATTGACTGAGCACTTACTATTGCAGGTGCTGTTTTAAGGACTTCACATGACTTAGCTCATGTCATCCTCTTAACCAACCCTGTGAGGTTCCACAAATACTAAATATAACATAAGCAGTTTAGTGTAAGCTTTGCCTATCAATTGCTAAACTGGTATACGTAAAATATCCTTTCATAATTTAGTTCTCAAAGATTAGCTCATAGGGTCAAAGAAATTCTTCTACTAAATGGTACTAGAACATATTATGCCCATTATTAGAAATAGTAAGATAACATAACAATTTCTTTACAATTGCTTTATAGTTATAAAAGCTATGGCATACGTATTTCATTTGATCTTCATATACTTCTAGGAAATAGGAAAAGTAGTTACTGTTGTCACTCTTTACATTTAAAGGCACTGAAACTCAGAGATAAAACAATCTACATTACCACATACTAGAAATGAAAAACTAGGTTTCTGAATTCTAGTGATATTTCAAATGTCATATTGATCCAAATCATAGCACCTCCCAGCATTCATTCAATAACTAGTTTATCATATCAGATTTATTAACCATCTATCACTCCCTGGGTCTTATGACAAGTACAGTTAGGGTATACGGGATACCTTACCATAAGAACTCCCTGGATGGGAAACCAACTCTTATCAGAGAAAGCCAGAAACTTACCCTACTCCCAAGATCTCTATTCATTTCCCAGACACAACTAATCCACATTTCCCAAACTCTTTTGCAGTTAGATATGGCCACAGGTATGCATTTTGGTCGATAGAATGTGAACAGAATTGTCCTGCATCTTCTTCAATTTCCTTTGTCCTCCACTGTCTCAGTTCGGATGACTATGGGGATTGTGGAAGCCACAGAATGGAAGAAGTCTCTGTCCCTGAATCACCACATGAGGACGCTAACCAGAGATATTTCATATAGGAGCTGAAATTATTACCTAAGTGAAAATTAAGCTTCTCTTTGTTTGGGCCATTATACATTTTGAGACTGATGTGTACTAGAAAGCCTTCCTTTTCTAAAACTCAGGGAATATTCGAGGGGTGTTCTGAAGCAAGTGATTACTAGTCAGAAATCTAGGAGTTATGTGGGTAAAGCAGATGGTGAAAAATAGGAGAACACACAAAAATACAGCATATGTAAGAGCCTAGGACCAGAGAGAGTGTGATGCATATTCCACCTTCCTACTCAAAGTGCATCAGCTTTACTATCACCAGCTTGTTAGAAATACTGACTCTTGGGCCCCAGTTGAGACCTACTGGAGCAGAATCACATTTTCAGAAGACCCTTAGGCAGTTCCTAGGGCATTAAAGATTGGGAAGAAATGCTTTAGGATAGTAGTAGTCCAGTGTAGTCAACAGAGGATGGGGTGTGGAATAGAGAGAATGAGATGCAGAATAGAGAGGCAATGAGCCAGAGAAATCAGTAAAAGCCAGAATTTCCAGGATTTTGCAAGTGATTCTTATAATAAAATAAAAAGAGTGTCATGCTAAGCTAGGACTGCTATAACAAAATAACATAGACTGGCGGGTTAAACCAAAGAAATTTATTTGCTCACAGTTCTGGAGGCTAGAAGTCAAAATCAGGATGTCAGTGTAGTCAGATGCTGTCTGGTCAGATCCTCTTCCTGGTTTGCAGATGGCTGGCTAATTTCTCACTGTGTTCTGTCAAGGTGGAAAGAGAGAAAGAGCTCTGGTTTCTTCCTCTTCTTATAAGGACACTAATGCCTTCACGAGGGCCCTAGCCTCGTGTCCTTATCTAAATCTGATTCCTTCAGAAAAGCCCACTCCCAAATACCATTACATTGGGAGTTGGGGGGGAGGGGAACATATGAATTTTCCGGCGTCGGGTGGTGCAGGAGACAAGAAAAATTCAGTCCATAACAAGGAGTTAGCATCACCTTAAAAAGTAAGGTCACTAAACTTTTGTTACGTACCTGGCACCACAAGGGACATAAAAGGCAGAAAACATGATTCCAACTACTACAGAAACAGTGTTCCTGGTTACATGCTCCCGGTTGAGCAGGGAGTCACCCTCAATGTTTGACTTGAAACCCC
The DNA here is from genome assembly GCF_048418805.1 of Vulpes vulpes. Taxonomy (NCBI): domain Eukaryota; kingdom Metazoa; phylum Chordata; class Mammalia; order Carnivora; family Canidae; genus Vulpes; species Vulpes vulpes. The sequence goes on from NC_132788.1 coordinate 12,442,684, forward strand.
AAATCCTTTCTCTTCAGTCCCCCGAACTCCACTATGAGAAGCCTGGGCAAGAGACACACACTGAATTGAAGATTTAGGGTTGTGGCCAGTATGCCTTAGTTAACACTATAAGGTCTTGAGCAAAAAACAACTATGTTGGAAATGATAGTTCAGAAAGCACAGCAGGGAAGATGTGTACAGGATCACTTAAAACTTATCCTTCAGGTAGTTACTGAGTACCTACTATGTTTTGTCCATATATCACTTCCAGCCAGCTCCTATACACATCTTTCAGATTTTGTTTTTTTTTTGTTTTTTTTTTAAATTTTTATTTATTTATGATAGTCACAGAGAGAGAGAGAGAGGCAGAGACACAGGCAGAGGGAGAAGCAGGCTCCATGCACCGGGAGCCCGACGTGGGATTCGATCCTGGATTTCCAGGATCGCGCCCTGGGCCAAAGGCAGGCGCCAAACCGCTGCGCCACCCAGGGATCCCATCATCTTTCAGATTTTGATTTAGAGAACACCGTTCATGTGCTTCCTTATAAATGGGAGATCACGTGTTTCTGAAAGGTAGAGAACAGGAGAGGAAAGAGAGATGTAGGAAGGGGAGGGAGAGAGAGAGGGATTGAAAGAGAGAGCGGAGAGAGGTGGAGATGTTGAAGTGAAAGTGTTTCATAAACACATTTAAGTACATATTGTTATGGATCTTGAACAGTAAGCTTATCTTGGAGATATGCATGCTCGATGTCTAGAATATGTACAACAGATGAGACTACATGACACAATAATGAGAGAAACTTTAGAATGTGTTTGTTTCCCTCCATCCCTTCTAGTCATGCATGAAGAAAATTAAATTATTTTCCCAGGGGAACTTATGCAGAGATTGGCAGACATGAGACTGGCAGGTCTCTCCACTCTCAACTAGAAATATCACTAGATGTCCAATGAAACACTATTTGTACAATTCAACAAAGGGTCTCATGGACATATACATTTGGAAAACTCTGGATTATACAATGTATAATATGTTCACATGCAGCAGAACTTTACAGGGCCTTCATTTAATGCACCGATGAGCTCTGTGAGTCTCTCAAAGGGCAGAACACAATTTTCAGAATTTTCCAAAGAAATGTGTTACCTGGATTCAGTGTTCCACAGGACATACCTGGGCTCCATTGCACCACACTGAACTTCTTCTCTAATTTATACACAACTTCTCTGTGTGTTTGGTGAAAAAAGAAGGTGAAATCGTGGTACTGTCAGATTGACTCTAAGCTACCAACTAGTTATTTCTTTGGGTTTTAACTTTTCTATCTATAAAGCAAAGGGACTTTTTAAGATGGCTTTCCTGGAAGGATTTCATTATCTGTGCTAAGTGTGGCAGGTCAGCTGTATGAGAGTGGAGCCATGTCAGGGTCAAGTTCTGGCTCTGTTAACTGTCGTTAACAAGCTGGGTGAGCCATAGAAGTTCACTGCGCCTTTCCAGGCCTTGAGGTTTTTATCTGAAGCACAGTGGCACTGAACTACATAGTCTAGTTCAGAGCAACTTGTTTGATATAGGGCAAAGGCTATATGTTCTGTAGAACCTAGACTTGTACTTAAAAAAAAAAATTAAAAAATAATTAAGTGTACAAAATTGATGAATCCAACCCCAGATAAAAGTGAGACTGCTAATGTTTGGAATAATGTTGCCTGTGTAGTAGGAGAGAAATTGGTGGTGATCCTTTTTTTCTGAGAAGGAGGGAAGAGAAGAATGAAGGAAATCCAATATGGGTGTTTAGTATAAAAGGGAAAAGTAGAGGCATCGTTTTTAGAAGTGTGTTGGCAACTTTGGAAATTAACTCCTCTTTATTTTTTGTAAAGTCACAAATGTTATTACATGAAAAGAGAAATAAGGAAGTGTAACACCTTTACATAATTGAAGTGAAACTAACATAATTAAATAATATATTATCAATTCAAGTGACTTGGCTAAGAAAAACCAGGTCCCAAACAAATCAGTGTCTAAGATATAAGCTAATGAACTGTAAATATTGCCCAATGCATGACTACTCGTTTTACATAAAACAATGGGTATTGTTCTCTAGTTATGGAGTGGTAGTACATGCTCATTAAAATGATTTGAGAATACAAAAACATAAGGAAGAAAATGAAAATTATCTGTGTTCTCATGAATAAGCACAGTTAATATTTAGTTACAAATTCTCATGTTTAATTGTGCTGATTTGCATATGAATTCATCTGCATATTCTATTGATACCACATACTATTATTAAAATTATAATAGAATGGAACCATACTATATATAATGTTCAACAACATACGTTATTCATTTAAAATATTATATAGAATTTTTCACATCAATGAATATGGATTTCCTAAATAATTTTTATAATTCTTATTAGCTAAATGGTATTTTGATGATATACCATTATATATTTGATCAGTCTATTATGAATGCCCATTATAGCTGCTATTATGAACATCTTGATGTTATACATGCTTTAAATATATTTGTATATAAATGCATATATTTATCTCATTATCTCTTTGTAATAAATTCCTAAAAGTGGAACTGCTAAGTCAAAAAATACAAACAGTTAAAGTATTGATATGGATTGCTAAACTGCCTGATAGAAAAATTGTACTAAATTTTATTGCCACTACCAATATACAATAGAATCATTTATATATACCATATCTGCTAAGGAGGATGTTTTTTAAAGATTTTATTATTAATTTGAGAGAGAGAAAGAGAGAGAGAGAGTACAGCGGGGGAGCGGCAGAGGGAGAAGCAGACTCCCCACTGAGGAGGGTGTTTACCTTTTCTTTCTCATTTATAAGAGTGCTTCTATATTAATGTTAGTGATTATTTATACACAGATTAGAAATTCTTCCCCCAGTTTATCACTTATCTTTCAATATCTCATATAATTTTACAATAGAAAATGTTCTTTATACAAAAAATATCTTTTATGGCATCTCCATTGATACTATCCATACAAATTTTGTCTCACTTTAAGATTATAGAAGTGTAAAATTGTATTTTCTTTAGTTCATGGCTTTTTTTTTTTTTCAGTTACAAGTTTGATCCATTTGGGCATATTTTTATTTGTGATAAGGAGTGAGGTAAGGATGAGTTCATCTTCTTCCCCACATGAATAGCCATTTGTGCCATTACAACGTACTTAATAAGGCATTAATTTTTTCATTAATTTAAAATGCCTTTCAAAAAAAAGAAACTACAAAAAAATAAGGAAACAACATTTTTAGGTAGTGAAATATATCAATATTGCCCTTTATAGTTTGAATTCAGAAAGAAAACTATTTTCTTCTATAATTTTATGAACATATATTTTATTTTGTTTTCCAAAAGTTATTTGTAGTTAAAAGCATGAGAAAGAAATAAGCTTATTTATTTATTTATTTATTTATTGGCCAGTATTTACTTAGTTATTTCAGGACCATCTAACCATTTTTCTCCCACTGTTTTCAAATGTCATCATTCTTGTACAATAGAGTTTGCCTTTGTTCTTTCTGTTTTGCCTATTTCTGTGCTATTATTATACCTTTGAAATTACTGTGGATTCATAATATGTGTTGACACCTGATTGCGTTAACCATGAATAGCTAGTAAAATCCCTCTCATTATACTTCTTTTTCCCCCTCCTGAATACTTTGTCTATTTTCATATTTATTGTTAGATAACCCTAACCCTAACCCTAACCCTAACTCCTAATCCTAACCCTAACCCTAACCCCTAACCCTAAACCTAACCCTAACCCTCTAATTATACTTCTTTTATCTCCCTCCTCAATACTTTGTCTATTTTAATATTTATTTTTAGATGAAATTTACTATCCTTTTGATAATCTCAGCATATACAAGTAAATGGGCAAGAGTAATATGCACTATTATCTAGACTTTAATGTCCCACAGGGCTTTCTGAAACATAATAGGAGTGTTCTTAATAAAAAAGAAGAAAGAAAGAAAGAAAAGAAAGAAAGAAAGAAAGAAAGAAAGAAATACTCTGGTTCAGTGGAGAGCTCTCCAGAGAGCCTAAAGAATGATTTCTCTAGTAGCCATGCTATTACAGTATTCAAAGATAAGAATCATGGAGCCATGGACCAGCTCTCTTTGATTTTGTCTCCTGAGCACCAAATTTCCCAGAAGCTCTACATTCCTCGGAGTACAGCCACTGCTGCCTTAGGAGCTGCTGCACGGTTAGCCACCTCCAGGAGACTCTTACACTGGTACCCCAGTGTGAAAAGGATGGAAGCATGAGGGAGGAAGTAGGGGAGAAAATAATAAACCAGGTGCTTTAGGGCCTGGTGATTTCCCAAGGCCCGAACAAGGAGGAGATTTTGAGACAAAACACTATTTTTTTTTTTAGTTGATGCCTTTGTTTTTCCATGTGACTATATGTTAGCTTTTATTATGCTAACAATTCACTTTGTTGTGTAAGTATTGATATGTTTTAATTTTTATTGACAATGTTTCTTATTCTGCATAGTTTTTTTCACCTTAGTTTAATGTAGTAGTTTAAAGGAGTTTTTATTTTTATTGTTTTTGTGTGTGTGTGTTTCTATAAATGTTTTTCTTGTACATATCATGACTGATAAATGAAAACTGAAAAAAAAAAGAAAGAAAAGAAAGAAGGAAAGAAAGAAAGAAAGAAAGAAAGAAAGAAAGAAAGAAAGAAAGAAAGAAAAGAAAGAAAGAAAGAAAGAAAGAAAGAAAGAAAGAAAGAAAGAAAGAAAGAAGAAAAATTTATAGAGGTAAATCGCCTTGCTTTAGACCAATAATCTGTCTGAAAAAAAGCAACGGGCACTTAAAACTTTTTATTTCTGATATATTTGGAGATTTTTTTTTAAAAAAGGAGTTATCTTCTAATTCCATGTATTACCTAAAATTTCCCGACCGTCATCACAAAATTGTTAATACCTATTTAGACGTTAACGAGCGGGTAGCTGTCTCCAGAGTTATTAATGAATAGATGAGTTTTTGAAGAGGAACTTAACCCCCCCCCCCCCTTTTTTAAGTCTATGGGCAATTAGGACCCTGGAAGAATAGGACAGGAACTCCAGTATAACAGCAAAATTTGGCGTCAAGGACTCCGTGTCTCTGAATCGCAGAATAACACAGGATATTACTGACATTCAGCTTGCGTGATAACCACAATCTTTGGCTTCCCACCCAATTAACAGCTATTGTTGTGGTTCTATTTAGTTTTCTTTGAGCACCATTATAATAGCTTTTTCTGATGATAACCAGCTTAAGTAGAAAAGAAAAAAAGGAGCGAGGATTTTCCTGTAAACCAAATAAAATCCAAGATGCCACATGGCTGGATTAGCAGCATGCTGTCTGAAAGAATCATGTCTAACGACCAATATTATTACAAATTAGTGCCAACTTTTACTTATTTTTCAAAGAATTTTAAAGTGGATTCAAGATACCATCCCAAACACAATTTCTTAAAATCCTTTCTCCTCTGTTCTTCTGTTCTCTGAAACCCAGAGGCTTCTTCAGTGTCCTCCTGTCCATCATCAGTGTTTCTTTCACTAATAACCTTACATATATACTGTCTCCTCTTTTCCCATTTCTTTGACTTACTTTTCTTTTTCTTACTTTTTCATTTTTAGCTTCCAGTCCTTTCTGTGCTCCTAAGTCTGCATCACATGATTATTTCTTATTGAAGTGTAATTGATGTATGATATTATATTACATAATGCTTAAATATTTGTGTTTATTGCAAAGTGACCACCAATGAGAAGTCTAGTTAACCTCCATGACTTTATAAACTAACCAGACTTAATTCTTCTTCAAAGAGTGAAGGTTGAGGGTAGGAGGAAGGGGTGTGATGAGCAAATATGAGATTCCCCTTGACAGATGGAATGGCAGGGCAGAGATAGTTCAAAGCTAAGAAAACTTGCATATTAAATAATTTTGTCTCTGTCACATTTGTACAGATTAATAGAATCCTGTCTAGGTCATATCAAGTTGTGCAATTAGGACTGGCATCTGTCAAAGGACAAAGACATTCTTAACTAATGCTCTCTTTTATTTAAAGAAAGGATTGAAGTTTTCTGAAGCACAACTTTGGAAGAAATAAGACAAATCAAAGATAGGAGAGCTATTAAAAGCTGTCATTTATGAAGTGATTGCTACATTCTACGCAGTGGGCTAAGCACTTTATGTCATAAACAACGAAAGTTTGTGTATTTGTTCTCAACTCAATTTTACAAGGACAAAATAGATAACCAGAACTTTAAATTGAGTTGTCTCAAAGCACGTAACTAGCAAATGGTGATCGATCTTTCATTGAATGGTCTCTTGTTCCACACTTATAATAATTCCAATATACATCAACAAAGGCAAAACATAGTCAAAGTAGGAAATGGTAGAGTAAAAGCAACTATTATAAAATATCCACAAAAAATTGAATGAAGAAAAATTCTATACTCTTCCTAGTACAGAGAAAGTTTTCAATATTTTTCAGTGAAATGAATGAATAAATGAAAAGGCAAATTTCCTTAATCATTAGGACTGCTAATGTATTGTATTATTTCATATTCTAACTGATTTTTACTTATTTTTTCATCTTGCTATGTTCTATGGAGCAGTAGAAGTTACCTTGATTTATCTTTGTAATAATGAAAGGGTTGTAAACAATTACATGCAGTTTTGACAAATCATGTGTCAGTTTATGGGGCATAATTCAGAAGTATTTCCTGTTAGATTATTTTTAATTTTTACATTGCCTTGAACCCTGTTGGAGTTCTTTTGTGGATCAAATGACTCAAGAGTGTTCCACTTAAGGCTCTTCCTTAGAATTTTTGAGAAAAATCTACAGGATGTTAAATTCCCTGTCGGAATAGAAGCTCATGTAATTCATAATCACATATTTGGATATAATGAGGTCAATATGGAAGTGACTTTGAATGTGATCTACTGTGTCCATATTTTCTTTCAAAGCTTCAGCAAAGTCTGTTTTCTCCAGAGGCAGTGTAGTCAATATCTGTGACTTGCACAAGCCAGAAATGTGACATTTAAGGAATCAAGCGCCATGGAAGAATGGATTCCCTTCTCATTTGCACACTGCACAAAGATTAGCAATCATAGTAAAGATGACACCAGCATGAAAAATCCTTCCTCCCGATTGTAGGCTGGACTTGGTGCTCCATTAGTTCAATACAAATTATTTCTGAGAAATTCCCCCTGCAATTACCTGATTAGCAATCCCAATTGCTTCTCCCTGTTTCAAAGACCTTGATTAAATGATATCCCCTCCTGATTACTTTATCAAGTCCAGCTCCTATGGATTATTGACAGCTCTGTGTTAACTGTCCTGTTTCTTTGGCAAGACGCCAGGCAAATGGAAAAGCAGCTGTTTCTTGAGATGGGGAGAAGAGAAATGCTCACTGATACGGTCCTTATGGCTTTTGCAAACTGACAGACCATTAGCTGACCTTGAAATTGTTTTGGTAGTTGTTACGTGTTTGACATCCCTTTGGATTACCAAAGATTGACAACTTGATAGCAGAGGTGCTTGATACTCTGATCAAACCCCCATCATATTACAGCTTGTAGAAAGCAGGAGGCATGTTATGGGTTGTTGGGGCTGTTGGCTTGATGGAGGAAGAGAACTGCTTTAGCCTACTTCTCATGGTTCTGACTGCACAGATTGTCCAGGGCCGCTAGGCTTAAATTCAACTTTTGCCTTACTTTTCTGTGGAGCTGTAATCATGTGTAAAGGCTGCTGAACATGCTGATTCTTATCAAATAGCTCTATACAGCAGGGATGGCTATCTTTTTGTATGTCTTACAAACTCATGGAGGCTTTAACATGTGGCCAGGGATGATTTAAATATCTTTTTAATCATATACTCACCATGATCTTTAAGTGTATTATTTCAGTTTTAGTTCTTTTTCTTCCCTTTTAAAATATTAAATCCCTTTTAATGTCCTTTCTTTTTCTTCCTCTTATTTTTTTTCTATTCCAAATGTTCCTTCAATCTGAATCTGGGAGGAGGTGAGTAGGCAAAATGGTGAGGGAGACGGCAGGAGATGATGAGTGAATATTATTTAAATGCAACAGTGATGTTTGCCTTTCCTTGCATTTCAACTACACTCCTTCCTTTCTTTCTTTCTTTCTTTCTTTCTTTCTTTCTTTCTTTCTTTCTTTCTTTCTTTCTTTTTCTCTCTTTCTTTCTTTTTCTTTCTTTGTTCTTTTTCTTTCTTTCTTTCTTTCTTTCTTTCTTTCTTTCTTTCTTTCATTTAAATAAACTTTATTTCAGAACAGTTTTGGATTAGCAGAATTAAAGTGAAGGTTGAGTTTCTGCATATCCTATATCTTATTTCCTTTATTGATATCTCAGCATAGAATATTTGTCATAATTAATTAACCAAAGGTGATAAATTATTACTAAATGGATAGTTTATTCATATCTCCTTAGTTTTTACCAAATGCCTTCCTTCTGTCCCAGAATTCCACTCAAAATATCATATCATATTTCATTGTCATATTTCCTTAGGTTCCTCTTGGTTGTGAGTTTCTGACTTTCTTTATTTTTGGTGGCATTGATAGTTTTGAGGCCTACTACTCAGATATTTTATAGCTTGCCCCTACATATAAAGAATGATTTTACAGTGGAGAAACCTAACAAATATACCTCAAGCCAGATGAACAAGGTCAACATCAATAGTTATAAATCTTGGTGGTATGTACCCTTGATATGATGTAATGGGAATGGCACTTTATATCTGTGGTTTTTCTTCCTTGCACCCCATTATCACAATCTAGTCATGAAGAAAATATCAGAGAAATTATAATTAAAAGACTTTCTACAAAATACTTGAACAATATACCTCAAAATTCTTAAGGTCATAAAAAACAACTAATTAACTAACTAACTAACTAACTAAATAAATAAATAAAGGAGGGAGGTAGGGAAAAATAGACAAATCTCTTGGACAGAAGAATTTTAAATAATTTATGTATATATTTCACCTTTACTATGAAATCACAAATACTTATTTTATACTTTGGGTTAGAGTCCAATGCCACTATATTTACCTTGTTACTTACTTTCTTGCAATTTGAGCTCTTTCAGATGACTCTTGTAACCCTTTGACATATCCCCATCATTGTGGGTGGCAGTTTTTTGGGGGGTAAGGAAATACTTTGTCCCTCCAAAAGCATTTTTAATTGTGATAAAGTACACATACAACATACCATCTTAACCATTGTTAAGTATATAGTACAGTAGAATTAGGTATATTCAACCTGTTGTGCAACCAATCTCCAGAACTTTTCATTTTGCAAAACTGAAACTTTATACCCATGAAACAACTACTCCTTCTTTCTTCTCTATCCAGCCCCTAGAAGCCACCATTCTAGTCCTTGCTTCTATGAATTTGACTATTCTAGTTTCCATAAATTTCGTGTCAATGGTATCATACAATATTTATCTTTTAGTGACTAGTTTCTTTCACTTAGCATAATATCCTCAAGATTCATCTATGTTGTAACATGTGTTGGAATTTTCTTCTTTGTTAAGACCAAAGACATACATTGTATGTATACATATACATGCCACATTTTGCTTACCTATTTGTTCATCAGTGGGCACTTGGGTTACTTCCACCTTTTGGCTATTGTGAACAATGCTGCTATGAACATGAGCATATACATTTCTCTTTCAGAGCCAACTTTCAATTTATTTGGATATATGACCAAAAGTGGATTTGCTGAATTATGTGATACTTCTATTTCTGTTTTTCTTTTTAGGAACCGCCATACTGGCTTCTATAGAGGCTACACCATTTTATAAAAACAAAAACAAAAATGAAAAAAACACCATTTTAAATATATATCAATAGTGCACAAGGGTTGCAATTTCTGTACATCTTGCCAAACTTGTTATTTTCTGTCTTATTTTGTTATTTGATAGTAGCCATCCTCACAGATATGAGATGATATTGTGGTTTTGTTTTGCACTGTGCTGATGGTTAGTGATATTGAGCATTGTTTCATATATTTATTGGATATTTGTATATTTGTTTTGGAGGAATGTCTGTTTAAGTCCTTTTCCAACTTTAAAATCAGGTTATTTGTTTATTGTTGTTGTTGTTGACTAGTAAGAGTTCTTTACATATTCTGGATATTGATCACTTATCACAGATACATGACTTGAAAATATTGTCTTTCTTTCCATGGATTACCTTTTTCACCCTGTTGATTGTGTCCTTTGATGCATAGTTTTAAAGTTTGACATAGTCTAATTTAGCTATTTTTATGTTTTTTGTTTATGCTTTTCGTATCCTATGCCAGAAATTATTGTCATATCCAACAATATGAATATTCCCCCCATCTTTTCTTCTAAGGGACTTACAGTTTTAGCTATTACATTTAGCTGTTTTATCTATTTTGAGCTGATAATTGTATACAGTGTAAGGTAAAGGTCCAACTTAATTTTTTTTGCACGTGGATATCCATTTTTCAACGTCATTTAATAAAAAGACTGTGCCTTGTCCCATTGGATGGCCTTGGGACCCTTGTCAAAAATAATTTGGCCATACATGTGAGGATTTATTTCTAGGACATTTTTTTCTATTTCTTTGGTGATATGTTTGTCTTTATGGTAGTGCTACACATTGTTTTGATAACTGTGGTTTGGTAAATAAGGTTCGAAATCAACAAGTGTGATAGTTTCAACTTTGTTCTATTTCAAGGTTGTTTATTCCATGAGTTTTACAATAGATTTTTCTATTTCTGCAAGAGACAACATTGGGATTTTGGCAGGTGTTGTTTTAAATCTGTAGGTCACTTTGAGGGCAGCCCAGGTAGCTCAGCGGTTTAGCGCCACCTTCAGCCCAGGGCATGATCCTGGGAGTCCTGAGATCGAGTCCCACGTCAGGCTTCCTGCATGGAGCCTGCATCTCCCTCTGCCTGTGTCTCTGTCTCTGTCTCTCTGTCTCTGTCTCTGTCTCTGTCTCTCTCTCTCTCTCTGGGTCTCATGAATAAATAAATAACATCTTTTTAAAAAATAAATCTGTAGGTCACTTTGGATTGTATTCACATCTTAACAATATTATGTTTTCCAATCCATGAACATGGGATGTCTTTCCGTTTATTTGCATCTTCTTTAATTTCTTTCAGCAATTGTTTTGTAGTTTTAAGTATATGAGTCTTTTGTCTCCTTGGTTCAGTTTATTCTGAAGACTTTGATTCTTGGGGCACCTGAGGGGCTCAGTTGGTTATGAGTCCATCTCTTGATTTTGGATCAGGTCATGATCTCAGGATCATGAGATCAAGTCCTCTGTTGGGCTCTGTACTGGGCATATAGCCTGCTTAAGATTTTTCTCTCTCCTCCCTCTGCCACTCACCCCCCCCACCCCCAGCCAAAGTTAAAATAAATAAATAAATAAAAAAGAACTTTATTTCTTCTAATGTTAGTGTAAATTGAATTGTTTTCTTAATTTCCAATTGTAATTGGAACAATTGTTTTAAATTGTTCATCGTTAGTGTATAGAGATATGCTGATGTTTGTGTCTACTAACATTTAATTCTAATTTAACTCATAGCTTCAGAAAACAAGTACAGAATTTTAAGGTCTATTTTGGGACCTACTAGTTTGCCTGAAGAGGAATCTATGACCTCAGTATTTTGAGTTTGGTTTTTTAGTCATATAATGTGACTCAGCAGCTATTTTATCATGTTCATTCTTGACTTAAGGACTTTCCCCCTTACCAACTGGCTTTCATTCTCATGAGAGTGGATATGCTTGCCCTTTTTGGTAATGGGAGAGAGATAGGATTAGTCTCGTTGTGTGGGGCAGATTCATTGAGATAGTGATGGTGTCATTGCAGAAAACCTTGTATCACTTGAGCCAATTAGAATTTACTTTGTTGCTAGGAATGTGGTCTTGAAGTTAGAAAAACCTAGTTTCTCTCTAGCTCCAATATTTACTAGCTGTGAAAATTTGCTGAATTCTTGTCTATCATCAAACCTCAATATTATTGTTATTTATTAAAATAGTAAAAATACTAATACCTATCTCCTAAAACTCTTAGGTACATAAATCTAAGCACAAATATGTGGAATGCAATGCATTGCCTTAATTTCTGTCATGCTTGTCACCTGATCAATTGTCAGGTAGTACAATATATTCAATGCTTAACACTAGAGTTTTTCAACTTCACTATTCTTGAATGTAGTAGAAAGAAATATTAGTCTCAACTGGAAAACACAGCAGCACTAATGATTTTCTTGGAGAGTGGTGGAAAGGATTTGCACCAGAAGGAATGACTAGATAGTTATGTTTTATAGTCTTATTTTTTTTAATTTGGAAGTTGTTTGAGAAAGATCAGCAGTGGCAAGGGGGCTCAACAAGGATAACACGTGTAACAGAGGACAGAATGTGATGTGTGGTACAGAATTCATAATCTACAATGATTAGAAATTCAGATACCAAATTTCACAAACTGGCTCCATTCCAACTCTCCTGAACGTGTGCCTGAATCCAAATAGCATCGTTAAAGAGAAAAGAACAGCAAAACTGTGAAATGTGCAGTTTAATGAACTTCCCAAATATAGGGCCTCAAAAAACCTAGCTCTAAATGAAATAAATAAATGTGTGCTAAATGAAATTCTATCTTCCAACACTCTGAAAGCCACTTGTCCAGAAGTCCTCCTACAGCAAATATGCTTGGGATTTTCTTAGCAAATGTGTATCACTTCAGATGAAAATAGTTGAAATGGAAACAAGTGGGTAAAAAAGTAGAATTAGAGGAGTGAACAGATGGTATGTAAGTATAATGATGATCCAATTGCACCATATTATAAATGAGCTATCACAGAATCTCGGAGGAGCTTCTGGCCAAACACTTGAACATAATGGAGAAAAGCCCTACTTGTATCTCCTCTCTTTTTTTTCTTTCTTTCTTTCACAATTTAAGAAAGTTGCAAACAAATGAAACAACCTACCAAAAAGTGTAACAGGATACTTAGTCACACAAATCCCTCTTAACATACTCTACTGGAAATTTAAAAAGGCCAGGTGGGCCCTTGGTCTGAATGAGATGTCTAAAGCTGTTTCTGTGGAACTTAGAGCATAAAGTGTTGATCACTGAAGAGTCTTTACAACAGCAAGACCACAGCACTTTCTCTTTCCTGGTCTCTCAGGCAAGCCATGCATTTCAGCTCCCTCTGTGGCAGTATGGTTTTCTGGCGTCTTTTCTAATTTCCTCAAATTGTTGGTGGAAATTGCTTCAAACCACTTTGTTATCTCTCTCAGATGTTCTCACTGAAACTGAAATAGATATGTCATTTGCAATCATTTAACAGTTTTTAAAAGCACTTCCGTGAGAACTTCAGAACAGAGTTTTGCATTCAGTGCGAGTCCTTTCAGCTAGGTAGAAACACTAGCAGGAATATTTGCAAGGGCCCAACAGATTATTTTATTAGTTTGAACATCAAATTAATTTCAATTCTGTTCAGCAGATATTTCCAGGACATCTACCATCAGCTTAGATCTGAGTTACGCAGAAGGTTACACATTCTTGGGGAACACTGGAATTTCCACACACAGAGGAATCTGTTGAGCCTAAACAGTTCATACTAGCAAGTGTCAAAGTAAGATATTAATGCTTACTGACAGCTAATCCTTAGTTATAAGAATTGGCACAATCAAATGCCTATAATATTAAATGATGAATTTTGAGGATTACTGTAAAACACTGTTTCTAAACTTCAGCATTTCTAAACTTATGATTTAGTTCTTTGTTGATGGTGGTGGAGGGAGCCAAACTGTGCATTGGAGGGATATGTATTAGCATCATTGCACTCTATCCATTAGATGCTAATAGCATCTCCTCAGCCTGGAACCAACCAACATTGTCTCCAGATTTTTCTAAATATCTCCCGAGGGGCAAAATCATCCCTGGTTGACATGTTGCTGTGAAAGATGTATCCTTTGGCCTCAAAGAGCTTCTATTCAGTGGGAAAAGAAATATAAATATAATAAGTGGTTAAGTCAATAACAGTGCTAAGATGATTCAGTGCGGAGTGGGACAGATTGAACATTCTGTAAAACCTAAGAAGAAATCCTTAAGGCAACTGATTTGGTTTCTTACCTGGAGGACTTCTGATAACAACACTTCTCAGGACGCTCATGCTGTAAATAAGTTTTCCTTCTCATAAAATTTTCATCAGTTGCTTTCAATATTACCCAATGACTAACAATTACCTTTCAGATGGTAGTGACTAATTAGAGGGATTATGATAGTAGGGTTTCTAGTCACATTTTCTGTTTGCTGTATGATGTCTTGTCGTATTTTTGATTTTCTGCCTATGCTATCCTTTTCCCAAAAATTCTAAATTGAAAATCTAAGTAAATTGAAGGTAGTACATACAGTACTTCTTCTTTGATTGGAAATTATAAAGTCAAATGTCTAACATTAAAGGAAATATCTTTTGGAGTCTAGAGTTTGCTCCCAGAAAATAGTGAGCAACCACTGATAGCACTGACTTTCCATCAGCAGGATTATGCATTATTCACCCATTAAACACTTACTGAGGATTTATCTTTTAAAACATTGTCCTGATCCTCCTTTAAATTTGAGGGCAGTCCTGCCCTTGTGAAAGGTGGAGACTACAAGACACCTAATTTTTTGTCTCCCCTACAAAGTAGGGCATAGGATACAGTCCTAAATCACTGAAAGGAAGGCTGCTCTTGCCTATAAATTTTCTGGGAAAATTTTGGCTTTCTGGTGGAACAAAAACAAAAAATAAAACAAAAAGCCCTGCCAGAAGTAATGCTCCTTCTTCTCTTTGGTCATGATTGTGTGAGGATATAATGTTTGGAGCTGCAGCAGTCATCTTTAAGATGATGATGGGACAGCCAGAGAGTGACAACAACACCTGATGAATGGCAGAAACAAAAAAAAAAAAAAAATAAACAGCCCAACGTCTTTGGTGATGTAACCATGTAGCTGAGTTATTTAATCTTGTGTTTGTCTGCCATCATAATTCGAGTTAGGGAAGATTATAGATGTGCTTGTAGGAAAAACCTCTATTAGCAAGATACTCTGCAGCTAAATTTTTTTTTCAGATAGTATTTTCTACTATATTCAAGACACAATGTGGGTGAAATTAAAAACCAACCAAACAAACAAAAAGAATAACAAATCCTGTCCTCGAGAATTGCATTTTGACATTATTAGGGGCATTCTGTTACCAGAATTCATGAATAACCCTCAACCTAGAGAGGACCCAAATAACACAGAATTTTGTCAGCTTGATCTTATTATATCTATTATGGCTTGAATTGTGTCCCTTCAAGTTCATATCTTGACATCCTAACACCCAGTTCTTGCAAATGTGACCTTATTTGGAGATAAGATCCTTATAGAAGTAATTAAGTTAAAGGGAAGTCGCTAAGGTGGGCCCCAGTCCAATGTGACTGATGTCCTTCTAAGAAAGGGAAATTCACACATGGCAACAGACAAGGCGGGAAGATACTGTGAAGAGACACACAGAAATGGCAGCTATCTACAGGCCAACAAGAGAGATCTGGACTAGATCCTTCTCTCATAACCCTCAGAAGGAAACAACTCTGCTGGCACTTTGATATTAGACTTCTGACTTTCAGAGGTGTGCGACAATAAGTGTACACTGTTTAAGGCGCCTTATTTGCGGTTCTCTGTAAACTAATACAATGTCCAATCCTGAACTCCTCATGCCCTCATATGCTCTCTAAAACCTGCTCTTTCATTGTCTTTCAATCCCCGTTAATCCTTCCAACTCCATCTTTCCCAAGCTGGCAGAAAACCTTGGCAGCATCTTTGACTACTTCTCTCCCACTTCACATCCAATCAGTTGGCACATTCTTCTGGCTCCGCTTTCAAAGTTATTTGAGTTCCTTTGTTTCTCATTGACTCCACAACCACCGCCCTAGTCAATGCCACTGTTGTCTTCCTATTGAATTATAGCAAAAGCTGTAGCGCCGGTCTCTTTGACCTCATTGCAGTCTCTTTCTATCCCAGTGAGCAGATTCATCTTGTTAAAATATAAGATGGGTCATGTCATGATCCTGTTCAGAATATCCAACGCCTTCCATATGACTCAAATGAAAACCCAAAAGTTACTGAAGATGCCCTGTGACCTCTCTTACTTTTCTCTTATTATGCTTTCCCTTGGCAAAGGCCATATGGCAAACAACATGCTAGTTGTTCTATGAGCTTCCAGGCATTATCTTTTGAACTTGCAGTTCTACTTGATTGATTATTTCTCCTAGATATTTGCTTGCTTCACTCTTACCTCCTGCAGGTATTTCATTTAGGGAAATCTAATTTTTTTTTAAAGATTTTATTTATTTATTATTAATAAGAGACAGAACGACAGAGACACAGGCAGAGGAAGAAGCAGGCTCCATGCAGGGAGCCTGACATGGGACTTGATCCCGGGTGTCCAGGATCAGGCCCTGGGCTGAAGGCGGCGCTAAACCTCTGAGCTGCCCAGGCTGCCCCAAAATCCAATTTTTTAATGAGATCTTTCCTGACTACTTATTTAAATAAGTACTCAGCAACTGTTCCCCTCTCCAAAGCCTGGACATAACTCACTCCCCTCCTGAATTATTATTTGTTTCAATAGCATTTGTTGCCATCTATCATATTATATATTTTTCCTCATTAAAAAAATAAAACCATGTCTCTTACTATACTTACTAAACCATATACTTGTTTATGAAAGAAAGGGGTTTTGTCTACGTTGCTTACTGCCTTGTCTCTAGTACTTACAGCAATCTGAAGAAATACAGATGCTTAAAAACTATTTGTATGATAAACACATGAGTGAATAAGAACTCACTTTACCACCATTTTTTTTATACAAAACTAGGAGTTCCAGGAAATTTGGCATGATCAAAAAATCTTATGCTTTGTAGCATGTTACTGTTAGCTTTGAAAATTAAAATTCCTTGCAGGATATGTATAATGTTTTAATGCCAGTGAATAAGCAATTAAGTGCTTACTATGTAAATCTCTGTCACATAAGCTCACAGTACCAAATTTAAGACATACAAGGGATTTAGAAAAGTTCTATTTAGGGAGTGAAACCAGAAGTACTGTGCTTTATTACCTTAACTACCACACTCCACGACTCTGAGTGACAGAGGTAAGTGAACCTTATTATTCCTATTGTTTTTCCTCTTTATTCAAGGCTCATTCCCAGGACCATGGCTTTGAGAGCTATCTGAGTAGAGAGCTACATTAGTAAATAGTTTCCAATTTTTCCGGATACAAATGACAGACCTAATTTTCGTTGCTACATAGTTATAATCTCACTGGGGGAGGTAACATAAAATAAATCTGTTTTTACTTTAGATTCTTCCAATAATATAATCGTTTTGAGATCCCTCTGATCATAAATAAAAATATCTTCCTTTGAATTCTAGCAAATGCATTATATAGAAATATTTAACATATCAACTGTAAACATTTTGTATAAAAACAGCCCAAGTACCTTTTTTTTCATCTGTGTTATGCTTGATACAGATTTAGATTCTGTGATTTTAAGCCCTGTCATTTACCTGGAATCCACCATCAGTGGGGATTTCCTGGGGAATTCTGAGCATGGCCATGAACTCAGGTTAATTTACACTCAAACCATCAAACACAGGTGTTTTGAAATTTTTATTTCTTTTTTTAAAGAACTTCCAGGGTCAGAAAGGTAACAAGAGCCTACCCTACCTCTGGAATCATGCCTTAAATCTGCAACTAGCTTAAGTCAGTCTTGATAAAGACAGATTTATTTTTGTTGTTGTTGTTCAACTCTAGTGGATATGGGTGGGCCATATATAATAAGGAGAAAAAACATACTTCAATACAAATTCTTGCCAGAAGTCTTGTAATGAAAAACCTTGCAACTCTTTTTGGAGTAAATCTCTATAGAGCCATCAGGAGAGATCTTGGAGAATGTCTCTCCTCTCTCTAATATACAGTTTCAAGATCACACCTTTTGTGTGATCATTAGTAATGCACGGCAACCATTTCCCATAATCCTTTCTCCAGGCTGTTGCCAGCCTAATCATCGTCAAGCAGGGTTGCTCTAAAACCTTCAGTAGCTCCCCATTGCTTATATAATACAATCCAAACTTTGTAGCTTGGCTCTCCTGATCATCTCAGCTCAGAGCTCCTAGAAGTGAATATGAGATAAGAGTTCTTGCACAAGTAAATGATTGAAGATGTTCCCAGCAGAACCATTAAAGAA
Organism: Vulpes vulpes; assembly: GCF_048418805.1. NCBI lineage: Eukaryota > Metazoa > Chordata > Mammalia > Carnivora > Canidae > Vulpes > Vulpes vulpes. The sequence goes on from NC_132788.1 coordinate 12,460,937, forward strand.
AAGAGAGAAGTAGGGGAGGCCAAAGAAGAAGTTGAGCACAGAATACAGGTGCTTTCAGCCAATATCTAGCCTTTGCTTGATCCCAAGGGAGCTCTGGAGGATGAATGGTGTAGGAGTTTTTTCATCTTGAAAGGCAAGGAGACTGCCTTTTGTTCCTTTGTCTCAGTGGTTGCAGGCCACCACAGATGCAGTAGGTCCCAGGCATCTGCAGCTGAGGCATCTCCCTTCAGCCATGGGTGATTCGCAGGGAATGGTATGGCTGTGAGCCTCTGCTGCCTATACTCATGGCAGCTGGGGGGATGTGTGCACAGCTCAGTGAAGGGATTCTGGGAACTAGTAGGTAGTAGGCTCCTATGACCTGGTTTCCATCATTTATATTATTATTATATCCCCCCACCCCTTTGTATTTCCCTCTGCTGTTTCCTGTTAACATTTACTCCTACTTCCTCTTTCTTTATAAAAATTAGGCTTTAAGGATCTATCACTTCTTTAACCGACCCTTCAGGGACCTGGATGATGGTTCAATGGGAGATTCTCTCAACAGCAGATACACCAGGAGAGCTTTATTAACCTGTGTCAGTCAGATTGCATCCTCATAGCTGCATGCCTGATAACCACTTCCATCTTCCCTCTTCCTTGTGGGCACGACCCCCTGCCCCATTACAGAGGCTGGGAAAACTGGATCCTCCCTTTCTCAGATTCCCCTGTTCCCATAGCATGGGCATGTGACCTAATCCTGGTCAGGGGAGTGCCAAAGTTGCCCGAGGACTGATGGAAGGACATACCCTCACCCCAGCTGCTGCTTTTGAACAGCATCATGTGAAGATACAAGTGAAACTGCCTCAGACCTTTTGCAATTCCAAGACGAAGGCGACAGGATCCGTCTGCATCCCTGCTGTCATTGAATCTCTGAATTAACTCTGGGGTCTGCCATGAATATATATTGTACATAAGTGAAATAAATTCCAACTGTTTGAATCATTTTTGTTGGATATTTTGTTCCTTGCAGCTGAAGGTACCCCCCATTCTCTTTTGTAAAACTTTCTGGTAAGAGCAGGATTAGAGAATGTGGCTAACACCTCAGATGATGAGGATCTTTCCACTTGCACTTTTCTGAGTTGACAGCAGCTGGACCCATCTAGCTGTGTGGAAGTGATCCACCCAGCGGTGTAAAGTGTGTGCCTATGACATATAGGGTGGGCAAAAAGGGGATAAATGGGCCAACATCTTTGCTAAGCAGAAATAGGAAGCTCAAGACAACTACCCATGAGAGGTCCAAATGGTCTTCTATGCTCACACACAGGCAGGCCAGGGAGGACCCGACACTGGAAGATCTTCCTTTAAGGTGCAGTGACTCTGCCCACTGGGGCAACGTGCCCTGATAGAGGCATGTTCTACCCCTTTAGGCCTGTGTCGCTCACTCCCTGGGAGGAGGAAGTCCGAGTGGGAAGGGAGGTACAGTGAGTGTGTGTCTGTAATACTCTCCAATAGGGAGAGGTGCTTTTGATTTCTTCTCTTTGGCCACAAAATAGAAGACAGAGTGAGAAAGAAAGGGATTCTCCTGTGCCAGTTAATAATGGTACCAATAACTGTCAGTCCATCCCGTGTAAGACACAATTTGCTAAGATAATATGCATTATCTCCAGTGAAGTGCAAAATAGCTTCAGAAATCTGCAGCTTCTTTTCCTCTCTGACTTTCCTTTATATTCTCTTCTCTTAAAATGTCTTCTGTCTTAGCGGTTCCCCGGGTGGCTCAGTGGGTTAAGCGGCTGCCTTTGGCTCAGGTCATGATCACAGGGTCCTGGGATGCAGCCCAGCATTGGGCTCCCTGCTCAGCAGGGAGTCCGCCCCTCCCTCTGCCTCTGACCTGCTCTCTCTCTTAAATGAATAGATAAACTCTTTAAAAAAAAAATTCTTCTCTTTTGTTCTAGGCTGTACAAAATCCACCAATATTAAGTTCCTGTGTGTCTCTGACAGATTCACATGAAGCAGAGTTATCTTTGACTTCAGTGGTCTGTACCCCTCTGCCCTTGGTTTCGTGTGTAAGGAAAGGCAAGACAGGGAATTAAAATAAGAGCAATGGATGAAACAGCCCCTGGATGAAAAACATAACCATCTTTTTCTCTTCCCAGCACTTCAGGTTTGAGAACATTTTTTTTTAGTTCATACATTCCTGCAGGTTACTTAGAACATTTTATACAGACCACAGTAAAACATGTGCAGTAGGAAATATCACTATTTTGTAGAACCTGAAACTGGAAGTACAACTAAGTATAGAAGAAAGAATTGATGCAAGATTATTCTTGCAGAACATTTCCCATGAGATATTAATAGATGTTCTTTGGAAAAGAGTCCTCTAGTCAAATGAATTTAAGAGAGTTCTGGGTTTCACTAAACGTGGGAATTTTAATTCCTCAACGACTGTTCTAGACTTTTCACACATTTATCTTAATTACAACTTTCTAAGAATGAGATGCAGCCTGCAGAGTTGCTCAACTGTATCTGACCATAAGTTCCATTTGATGAGGAGCACCCATTAGCATTTCCAGAAAGAGTGTTCTATGGAGAATGCTCTGGGAAGTGCTTCTTCAGCAGACATGAATAAGTTTCCTTGTGAAAATTCCTTATTTCTTTATACCGATAATCTGATTATTATGTCACAACGTGAACATTTATCATCGGAAGTGCTGCCTCAATCACACTGACATGTGGAAATGTAGATAGGAAAATATCACTTGATGCTCAAATTTTCTATTATTAAGACCACTGACACTGAAACTGAACTTTCTTTCTTTCTGTCTTTTTTTTTTTTCTTTTCTTTTCTGTTAGTCCCTCATTTTTTTTTTTTTTTTTTTTTTTTGCTTGAGGTAAACCAATCAAGACCATCTAGGGCACCTGGGTGGCTCAGTGGTTGAGCATCTGCCCTTGGTTCAGGTCATGATCCTGGGGTCCTGAGATCGAGTCCCACAACAGGCTTCCACAGGGAGCCTGCTTCTCCCTCTGCCCATTGTCTCTGTGTCTCTCATGAATAAATAAATTTTAAAAATCTTTAAAAAAAAAAGACCATCCAAATATGTCAAAAAGATACTTCAGTAGAGATGAGAATAATAACTATTTTTTTAAATGTGAATTAAGCTCTAACACAAGAGAAAAACATAAAACCAACAATCAGAAATATTATAAATTACTCTATCTTGCATAGCATGGAATTAACTTTTCTCTGGTCTTTTTTAGAAGTTCTTGTCCCTTATCAGTAATAGGCAAATTAGGACCAAATAGTCCTAATATTAATATTAGGTTTGATATATATCAGAGTTGTGTAATGACATGATAATTCATATAATGTATTAATTCATAATAATTCATATGACTCAAAGATAAGGACAGCCTGGGGCACCTGGGTAGCTTAGTCATTTAAGTGTCTGTCTTGGGGTGAGGTCATGATCTTAGGGTCCTGGGATAAAGTCTCACACCAGGCTCCCTGCTCAGTGGGGTGTCTGCTTGTCTCTCTTGCCCTCCCCCACCCCCCCAACTCATGCACATGCTCTCTCTGTCTCTCAAATAAATACATAAAATCTTTAAAAAGAAAAAGATCATGACAGCTTGATTATTTATATTCCTAATTTATTCGGCAGATAGGCCAAGGCTTAGGATACAGAAAAAGCCCGTTACAATATTGATAATGCCAAGAAGATGAGAAATGAGGACTAAGAGAACAAAGAAAAATATGCAAGAAATTGTGAAATACATAGTGTAAGGAGTATAAAAGTTGGTTTTCTTTTTGGGTAACAACTTGAAAAATATCTTTTGTATTTTTACTACTATTGTGTATATTGTATATAAAAATTCAGAAAACTGAACTCAGAAAGTTACATGAAAGTATCCACAAAGATGTGAGGACCACAAAGTATCAGAAAGATAATAGGAAAAAGTATGGGCCACAGAATCAGAATAAGGGGGTTCTAGATCTGACATGATCACAGAAAGAGTTGTGTGCTCTTGGAAGAGGGTTAGTGGCTAGTCGATTATCATTAAGGCCGGTGCTAATTCTAAATGTTTCCCCTTACCTTAAAGGTGTTTGAAAATAACTTGCTAATGCTAAGTGTGTTGGCTAGGCATAACTTTGCCATATTTATATTTGTTTGGCCTTCCTAGAGAATGTCATAATTATATGTTAAACACAATAATTAATTGGATATCTCAAGAGATAAGTGAAAGAAACCCGACTACTAGAGAGGGGAGTGACATAAAAGATGAATGCATGGTTATAAGGCTTGTGATTTTTGTGTGTGTGTCACCTGAGAAAGCAGTCTTTAGTCTAAGTTGGCTTGAAATTTTCTTGACAAAGCTCTCAATAATGTAGAACTTGGTAGGCCATGGGCACTGAGAGGAGATGTCTTTGTGGGCTCTTGTCTTCCTTCTGACTGGCTAGCACAGCTGACTTTCACACTGATGTCTTTTTGAACCAGGCAGACTTGTTTTACATAAACAGAGGACTTGCCTTTTCCCCTAAATCCTTAAGAAGAAATAGCTGAAGGATGGGCAGGGGGTCGGTTTTCATTTCAAATATATAATTATTCAGGCTTTATTTATAATCATTTCTAAAACTCTAATTTTTGGAGACTTGATACCTGCACTGTGGCTAGTTAAGTGACAAATGATCACAAACAGAGCAGTTTAACATCCATACATCATCTCACAGTTTCTGGGTCTGAAGTTCAGGAACTGGTTCCCTGCTCAGAGCCTCAGAACATGGTTATGTCCCTTTCTGGAGGCTCTAGGGAGAAATTCATTTCCAGGTTCATTCAGGAAGCTGATTGAATTCAGAGATATGAAGCTGTTGCCTGAAGGTTGGTCTTAGCTTCTGGAGCTAAGGGTACCCATTAGGAAGGGTAACTCTCTTACACTGCTGGTGAGAATGCAAGCTGGTGCAGCCGCTCTGGAAAACAGTAAGGAGGTTCCTCAAAAAGTTGAAAATAGAGCTACCCTATGACCCAGCAATTGCACTACTAGGTATTTACCCAAAGGATACAAACATAGTGATCTGAAGGGGCAGCTGCACACCAGTGTTTAGAGCAGCAATGTCCACAATAGCCAAACTGTGGAAAGAGCCCAGATGTCCATCGACAAATGAATGGATGAAGAAGATGTGGCATATATATAAAATGGACTACCACTCAACCATCAAAACAAAATGAAACCTTGCCATTTACAGTGATGTAGATGGAACTAGAGGATACTATGCTGAGCAAAATAAGTCAATCACAGAAAGACAATTATCATACGATCTCACTCATGTGGAATTTAAGACACAAAACAGAGGATCACTGGGGAAGAGAGGAAAAAAATGAAACAAGTTGAAATCAGAGAGGGAGACAAACCATAAGAGATTCCTAAGTATAGTACACAAACTGAGGGTTACTGGAGGGGAGGGGGATGGAGTAATTGGGGGGTGAGCATGAAGGAGGCCAGGTGATGTAATGAGCACTGCCTATTGTATAAGACTGATGAATAACTGACCTCTACCTCTGAAACTATAATACACTATATGTTAATTAATTTAAATTAAATTTAATAAATAAATAAATAAGATTAATTTAAGTACCATACACACACACACACACACACACACACACACACACACACACAAAAGAGAGAGAGAGAGAGAGAGAGAAAGAAAGAAAGGCTTATGGCCTCCTTTAAGCCAGGAATGGAGGATGGAGAAATCCTTTTGACATTTCTCCTTCCTCTGGCTCCCCTTCTGTTTCATTTCTGCCTAAGTCTTCTGACATCTTTCTTCTGACTCCAGCCAGAGGAATTTCTTTGCTTTGAAGGATCCACATGTTTAGATTGGGCTCCCATGGATATTCCAGGATTATCTCCCTATCTTAAGATTCATAGCCTTAATTACAACTGGAAAGTCCCTTTACAGAAATACCTCGACTGGGGCTAGAAAGCCAGGAGATGTGATTTTTGGAGGCATCTCATTATAATTCTACCTGTCATAGGGGCATAGTTTGGAATTTAAGTCAATGTGAATTTTAATGCTTATACACGAATGAAAAATTAAGTGTCATTCTCCATCCATACTGATCAATTCATTGACTCATTTAGCTATGATTTCTGGAAAGCTTCTTTATTATTTTCCAGGCATTGATCTAGGCATTGAGAATATAGCGATGAGTGACACTAGGCCTGTGTTACACAGTAGGATTGCCTGCTAAGCATGTATATGGCTAAGGTAAGCTTGATTTGGCTAATGAGACTCAGGAACTCAATTTTAAATTTCATTTTATTGTAATTAATTTAAATTTAAGCAGCCTCATGTGTTTGGTGGCTGCCATACTGACAACATAGAATATTTTCATCAAAGCAGAAACTTCTATTGGCAGTACTGTGCTAGACAGATAAAGTTCCTGCCCTCTTGTAGTTTATATTCTAGTGTGGAGTTGATATTTTTTTCCTGGAAAGGGCTGGATAGTAAATATTTTAAGCTTTATGGGCCAAATGGTTTCTGTTTTAACCACTCAACTTTGCCATTGTAGCTGAAAACTGCCATAGAGACATTGTAAATGAATGAGCACAACTATATCTTTCAATAAAAATTTTATAAGGTTTTATTTATTTGAGAGACAGAGAGAGCATAGGTGGGAAGAGGGGCAGGGGGAAAGGATCAAGCAGACTCCCCACTGAGCAGAGAGCACAACATGGAGCCTGACCCCAGGACCTTGAGATAATGACATGAGCTAAAGTCATGCTTAACTGACTGAGCCACCCGATGGCCCTGTCTTTCAATAAAGTTTTATTGATAAGAATAGGTAATGGGAAAGACTTGTTCAGTGGGCTATAGTTTGCATTTCCCAGTTCTTGGGATGATTCCCCACTCACTCATCTTCTAACTGTTGCTGGGTCTTCTGCACTTTGCTCTGATCTTCACTTTTCCCACTAGACCACGTATTCTAACATCATTTTATTCAGCATTTTGTGGGATTTCAGCCTTTATCAGTGTGCAAGGGTCGCTGACAACAAATACCACAGACTGGGTGGCTCAGACAACAAAGTTATTCTCTTAGTTCTAGAGTCCAAGATCAGGGAATTGGCAGGTTGGGTTTCTTCTGAGGCCCCCTTCCCTGGGGTACAGGTGACCACCTTCTCCTTGTGTGCTCACATGTTCATTCCACTGTGGGTGCCCTTTTCTGATGTCTCTCTGAATGTTAAGATTTCTTCTTCTTATAAAGACACCAGTCAGATTGGATTAAATCCCACTCTAATGGCCTAATTTAAACTTTATTACTTCTTTAAAGGTCTTTCCTCCAAACACCGTTATATTCTGAGGTTCTGGCAGTTAAGGCTTCAACAGATGAATTTGGGGGCACACCATTCAGCCTATCACAAGCCTAAAGTTCTAAATATACTGCTTTTCAAACTCGCCCAAATTAAGATCACTCGAGAGCTTAAAAAAACATACCCCTGGGTCTTCCTTAAGAGACCAATTGAGTAAATTTGGAGTATGGTTTGGGAATTTAGATTTTTAAAGTTCTCTAGAAAAGAAAGATGATCAACCAGATTGACAATTACTGTACTATCATACATCCAAATGCTGCGTACTAAGGAATTCAGACTAGCATGTGTGATCCACCATATGTGACACGGGGTTTGCATCTCTATGCACCAGTTGTTGAACATTAGTTCAACTTAAACTAATTTTTCTCAAGCTTTTTCTTGATCTATAATACTTTTGACCGAGCCAGGTGCACTTGGGAAAAGAACTAACTTCCAGGGATGATGCTACTTCTCCAGGATGAAGCAGGGTCACTCTGTTTGCTTTTCTATAAGTGATACTGCTCACATGCACAAAAATGGTAATGATGAGGGCCCTAGATAATGATGCTCAGTCTGTATGCTACCAAAAAATATTTAAAGTTATGATGTGCCTTTGTTTTTAAGTATTATTAAAAATCATGAGTAACTGAAATATTAGCATGTATTCTGTGAGAGCTCAAGACCAGGTAGCCCCAAGCTGTTCATGCCGGTTTACTTCCCACATGCTTAAACAGTATTGCTCTGTTGTAACCACCCAGCATTTCTCACTGTGCTCATGCACATGCTTTTCTCTCTATAGAAAGTTCTTTCCCTTACATTATGCTTTAAAAAAAAATCCTCTATAATTTTGGCATCTTCCCTATGTCCTCCAGCAGAATTACTTATTACCTCTGTTTATTACTATTTGCCCTCTAACATTATAAATTTTCTGTTTATGAGTTTACGTTGCTCGAGAGATCAAGGATATCATCTGCCACCCCCATCTCCACATTCGTTGTAGATACTGATGGTCTATTATGGCACTCTTGCCTGCGGGAAAATGTGTGGACTCACAACCCAGTTCATCCAAGCACCAGGAAGCCACCACTAACTAACCATTGGGCTTGTGAGATTTGCATGTACTCTTAAGAGTAGAGACTGACAATCAAGACTTGACAAATAGTAATTAAAATAATAGGAATTTAACCTAAAAGACAGCAAATGTATCTTTAAAAGAATTAAACATTTTATTTAGAAGTATGTGTAGGTTCATAAGCAGTTGCAAGAAATAAGATGGAGAGATCCCATCTACCCTTTATGCAATTTGCCCCAATGGTAAACACCATGTAAAACTATGGTATGTCACAGCCAAGATGCCAACATTGGTACATTTCCATCATCCCAAGAATCCTTCATGTTGCCCTTTCATAGAGACCCCTACCTTCCTGTCATCTCCACCTCTTCCTTAGCAGCTACTAAGCTGTTCTCCATTTCTATAACATTTGTCATATTGAGAATGTTATATGAACGGAATCCTATAGTATTTAACTTGAATTTGTCTTTCTTCACTCAGCACAAGTCTCTGGAAATTCATTTAGGTTGTTTGTGTATAGATAGTTTATTCATTTTTGTTTGTGACTGGTATTCCATGATGTGGCTGTACCATAGTTTGTTTAACCATTCACCTGTTGAAGGACATATGAATTGTTTCCAGTTTGGGGATGTCATGAAAAAAGCTGCCATAATATTGGTGTATATGATTTGTATATGCATATGTCTTCATTTCTCTGGGATGAATGTCTAAAATACAATTCAGAAAAGCACTTGCATGATAGAGTTTTTTAAAGAACTGCTAAACTATATTCTAGATGGCCATAGCATTTTACATTTCCACCAACAATGTATGAATAATGTTTTTCCCACATCCTTCCCGGTTTTAAATGTTGCCAATATTTTTTTTATTTCAATCATTCTGATAGGTGTTATCTTGTTTGCACATAGTTGCAATTCAAAAACCCTATAAAAGTTCAAAATTTTGAACCTCTATAGGCAATGGGGAATAATGAAAGCATTCTGAAGATGTGTGGATCATGTGCAGAGTCATGTTTCATGAATGAAATCAAGCTATTGAGAGCAGCATAGATTGAAAAAGTTAAAAAAAAAAGAAAAGAAAAACAGAAAAGAAGGGATAAATTGTGAGCCTGTTGGCAAGTTTTGGAGACATATAATTAGGAACGGATTGGAGTATGGAGGAAGAGTGTAATGATGGATCCACATCTTTCTCATTCCATAGTAAGATTTATGTGGGTAGATGTTAATTACAATTCTTACTCTTTCAGCTATTATTTTAACTTAAGTTATATGTTTTCCTTTCAAAAATTAGAAAATTCAGTGGTTCATAGGTATAGTTCAAGTCTATCCCTTAAGTCATGTCCTCCATAATCCCCCTTCTTTCCCAGTCATTGCAATTTTTACTTCTCTCAAAATCATGCCCAATTCTGCACTCTCCCAGTTCCTCTAACTTTGGTGTCCTTTTTTTTTTTTCATTTTTCAATTGCATATATCACCTTCTAACATAAAATATGTTTTGCTTATTCATTATAGCTGTGGTTTCTGTCCTCTGTTGGAATATAAGTTCTACAAGGTGAATATAGTATGAGCTCAAAACAGGTTTGTTGAATGCATGAACCCATGAGGAATGAATGAACAGATCAGTTGCAAAGTGAGAATTAAATTGTATTACTCAGTCTTTCTAGATAAGTTTCTCTGGCATTTTCTTTGATAGATTTAATAAAGTGATAAACAAGTTTGAGGGTATTCCATTGATATTTACAAACTACAAAACCATTATTGTGCAGTAATTATACAGAAATTTGAACTGGAGAGTCTAATTGAATGTTTCAATTATATTAATATAATTATATTATAAAAAACTTGAATTAAATTGTGCACTCCTATAGATCCTTCAGTACTAACCAGGTAGCCATTATATATTGACAAGGGATATTCTGGGAGGGTCACTAAAAACAGATGATCTTTCAGGTTGCAGGCTACACCTGGGAAGGTGTGCTCTACAAATATGTGGCCATGTGATTATGGCTTGGTTAGTAAGCACAAGTCAGTAAGCCAGGTTTTGACTTACTCAAAGTCAACAAAGGAAGCCAACCATATGGTGTTATTTCAAGGATGTCAGAAAAAAAACTTTGAATGTATTCCTAAATGCTTCTCCTGCCTACTTGTTGCTGCTTTTACAAGGAAGAAAATTAAATAAAACAAAACAAAAACCTTTCTACAAATGCATATGTGGCTTAATATATAAATTCCTTTGGTCAATGTTGAACCCTGATTGAAAAGCTCATTAGGATATGAGTGATAGCGATCTTTTCCTGAGGGGATGTTCTAACGTGGAGATAACAGGGCAGAGGTACCACAGGCCTGGTAGAGGGAAGTAGAAGAGTGCCAGAGCAGGTGTTTACATACAAAGAAGAAACTGAGTGCATTCAGGGAAGCATCTTTCTATGCTGCAACATTAATGAGTTCAGGCCTTGCATGTGTTTAGGGAGGTAGATTTACTTCTCATAGTCTCCTTCCTTTGGTCATCTGCAAAGCTAGTTGGTAGACTATTTGTCTCACACAGTTTATAGAATAAAATATTTTGATGTTTACGTTTGGTAGGTAAGTCACTATATAAACTAAGCACATTTCCCAAAGTTTATCGGATTTAGAATAAGCCTGAATTCTATGTGCTCTGAGTGAACTATTGAATGGAGGGTAAAAGATCATTAACTCTCAATATTAACTAGTTAACTAATTACACAGCCCTAAGGAAATAGTGTCTTGTGTCTGTAACTATTAGCATCTCCATCTATTAACCAATGAGATAAGGTGGCCTGTAACTGGCCTTCCATCTCTGAGATACTAGACCTCTTTATTTTTGCCAGCTCATGTGTAAACACATAAAACCTGACATCAGTGGACAAGGTCCTTAAAGGAGCTGTGATGGGACAGTATGGTTTAACTGCATCCAACTCTGGGGGTGACTGGGTGGCTCAGTTGGCTAAGTGTCTGACTTTTTTTTTTTTAAGATTTTATTTGTTTATTTGAGAGAGAGAGACAGAGACAGAGACAGAGACAGAAACAGAGATAGCATGAGAGAGTATGAGCAGGGAGGAAAGGGAGAAGCAGGCTTCCTGGTGAGCATGGAGCCTAACTTGGGGCTCAAGAAGCTTAACTCAGGGCTTGACCCCAGGACCCTGGGATCATAACCTGAGCCAAAGGCAGATGCTTAATTGACTGAGCCACCAGGTGCCCCTAAGCATCTGACTCTTGATTTCAGCTCAGTTCGTGGTCTTAGGGTCCTGAGATTGAGCCCAGTGTCAGCTCTGTGTTGAGCAGGGAGTCTGCCTGAGAATTCCCCCTCTGCCCCTCCCTCTACTCACTCTCTCTAAAATCAATCAATCAATCAATCAATCAATCAATCCTTTAAAAAAATAAATGCATTCAACTCTGAAATGTGCCTTACTGTGTAACACTTATCCTTATTGGGCCACAGGCTCCCCTTCTATGAGATGAAAATTTTGGACTATAGATTCTGTTTTATCTGATGAAATATTTCATGTTTCCATAGTTCCAGCATCAACATCGGTTTTTATAGTTGAGACTGTGTAGTGATTTTGTACAATGAAATAATGGTGCTAACATTAATTAACATAACCTTTTGATTGGTAAAAGAACAGCTGCTTAAAATTCCTCTGTTCCTTTATAACTTATTTAAGGTGGTAGGAAAATATATACAAAAATTACAAATTTAAAATAAACAGGAAACCCTTTCATAAGAGAAGCAGGCTGAAGAGCTTTTACAAAGCTCTTTGAATAACTTTTATTCAAAGTTATACTGTATACTTTGATCTTAGTATATAAGATTTCTTTTTTAATCTGGAATTGTAGGCAGATCTTCTTAATGATATTTGAGTTGAATAGGTTTTGGATGTCATTTTATAGAAGAAAATTCAAGGGAGACACAGATATGTGTCCAATCTCATTCATTTATTTGAGCATCCTCACAAATATTTTTCTAATCCGTTTTATTCTAGAAGAATTGAAAAGGTACTGTTTTCATTCTTTTCTTCTATCTTTCACTTCTACTAGAATTTACAATTCTTCCTAAATCACCAAGGCCACCATTAAACAAAGAGGAGTCTGTCATTGTGTTTTCCAACATTTCAAGTTTGAATCCTTGTGGATTCTACTTGTAAAGGTTACATTTCAACTCCGTCATGTTCAACCTCAATTTATTAACTAGCAGATTCTTTTCTGCTGGCCAAGCTCCTGCTTGCCAATTCCTTTATCCTTTATTTCATTATTTCCATCCATTTTATTTTGTTCATCTGCCTACTGTAGGAGAAATATCCTGCAGTCAGCAGATTTTCTCAGAATCTGTGAGATGATCTAAGTGTTTGCTGGCCATGAGAGGGGTGGGGCAGTGCTGAGGGTGTCCCTCCAGGTAGAAGGTCACCTCATTACCAGATTTGACAGGCTGCAACCAGGATACTGAAATAGATGACATAGCAATATCTGGCTTTCAGTGCAGGTAGAAAAATGAAATTAAAGACTTTCGATTAGATTCCAAGAAAGTATGAGATCTTGCAGATGGGCCTGTAATTGCGACACTGTGCAGCTCGGCACAGCAGAAAACATTATTGCTCTGTGTCCCTGAAACTCCCATTTGCATCTGTTTCCTGGATGAACGTGCTGGTGATAATCAAACACGTTCACATCTTGGCTGGCTCATGCCTTGCTGAAGGCCCTTTATGACAAAGTGCTTTGTTGTTTACTTAGTTGTGTTTTCTGTTTTCCTCAAAGGAGATGTTTTTGAGAGAAAAGGAGCAAAGGGACAATGTGCCACTCAGGAATGGGTTTATGTCAGGCTAGTTCTGTGCCAAATGCCAGGAAAGTCACAGATGTGTTCCATCTGAGACATGGAAACCATGTACTTGGGCATATGAGTAGGTGACTGGGATGAGATGCATCTATCATGAAGACTCATGTGCATGAGCTCCATTAGGATGGCATTTTTCAAACATTAATAAGTGCCACTTTAAATAAAAAAAAAAGACTAAGGTTGATCTTATAGGGATTGGGAAGGTCACCGTAATCCTCATAAACACCAATAGTATAAAAATATTGTCTACAAAAGAGACAGTAATTTTCTGGTGATAGTTTGTTATCATTTGCATTCTCTCTCTCAGCTCTTCCCAGAGCTAGCTGACCTCTGCTTTTTAAGAACATAGAGGCCAGGCTGTTTGTCAAATTCATGCTTATTTCCCACAAACTGGATTCTCATACTAGATTTTGAGCATTATGTAGTCCTAAGTGGATAGAAAAGATTTTTAGTTCTTTGAAAAACAACTTTCTTTTTCTCAAAATACTACCTTTCATGTCTTTGATGCTTTATAAGATAAAACCCAATTTCACAAAATTGCCCACTTAAGCAACACAGCACTCTTAGAACATTAGTGATTAAGCACATTTCATAAGGTCATTAATTGTTATTATTATTTTATTTTTTATATTTTCTGGAAGTCACCTCAAAACATTGAAGGGATTAAATGGAAATCATTTTTAAAAGAAAGAAAGAAAGAAAGAAAGAAAGAAAGAAAGAAAGAAAGAAAGAAAAGAAAGAAAAAGAAAGAAAGAAAGAGAAAGAAAGAAAGAAAGAAAGAAAGAAAGAAAGAAAGAAAAGAAAGAAAGAAAGAAAAGAAAGAAGAAAGAAAAGGAAAAGGAAAAGAAAAAAAGGAAGTCAACATAGTGGTCCTAAAATAATTCTGACAGGGACTTGGGTTCTATGGTGCTTGGTTCAGTGGTTTCTGCCTACTTAGGAAGATAATCAGAATTATTCTCGCACGGCAGTTTTCATTCTGTAACTTGTTATGCCCCACAATAACTGTTAGATAAATGTTTACGTTGCTCTCAGAATTAACTGTTTTAATGACTATTGGGAAAATTAGGGGTGAGAAACCTGACTGGGTCACTTGTGGGACACAAAGTGAGAATGAAGAACGAGCACTTTGTCAAGGTGCATGCATTTCCTCAGTGATGAATTCCTCCACTAATTCAAGAGGGATTAACCATGACCTGTGTCCAAAATGGTGCTATTTGCATTTAGGACTAAGAAACATAAAGAACCAGTGTTTCTAATCTTTATGGACTAATAATCCTAGTATGAATTGCAATAAACTGTTGTATTTATACACAGTAGGCAGTACGTAGGTGGTTGTTAAAGCTCTGTGGTAGATGAGGTCATTTGGGTAAATCAGGTAAAATGAGAGGGATAAAGGGCTGAAGGTCAAACTCCGGTGAATAAAGACATTTATATATTAGATGGACAAATCACGTGAAATATCTTAAAAGAAGTAGGAAATATCAGAAAATAATGTAATAGTGTCATGAGCATTAAAGTAGGGGAATGTATTAGTTTCCTTAGAGCTGCCATAACAAAACATCAGAAACTGGGTGGCTTAAAACAAGAGAAATGTATTCTCTCACAATGTAGAGGCTAGAAGTACAAATTCAAAGTGTCAGAAGAGCCATGCTGTCCTGGAAACCTGGAGGGGAGGATCTTTCATTGGCTCTTTCAGCGTCTGGAGGTCCCACGTACTACTTGCTGTCTCTGCCTCCATCCTCATATGGCTACCTATCCTCTGTGTCTCTATCTTTACACGGCATTCACCTCTGTGTGCGCATCTGTGTCCTGACCCCAGGCACATTGGATTAGGAACCCACCTGAATGACCTCATCTTAACTTGATGACATCTGCAAAGGCCCCTTCTCCAAATCAGGTGAGATGCACTGGTACAGGGAAGCAGGACTTCATTATGTCTTTTGAGGGATAGAAGTCAAATCATACCAGTGTTTCCAGAAGAAAAGACAGTAAAACATATGAAATGAAGCAGAGACCCGGTGAGGTAAGGACTGAATGTGTCTGCTGGATTTCACAATTAGAAGTTGGGTAATAACCTTATTTTCAGTGGACTCATGAGAGTGATGAGAATGATGGCAGATTACACAGGGTTGAGAATTGGGTAGTGTAGAAAATTCGCTGAAGAGGAAAAAGAGAGGATAATGACTGGAAAGAGCTGTAGAGATGATGAGAGTTTGTGTGAGTGAATAGGGGTGTGTGCTGTGGAGCACTCTCATGAATATGTGCATTAGAACAGATTTTCCTCTTCTCTCAATCCTGTTATTTCTTCCTATCAGTCTTTATCCTAGGCAGCAAGGAGTTCTTCCCATAATAACACTTAAATGAGGCTCTTGAGGTCAATCTTTGTGAGAAAAAGGTCTGAGGCGACTGAAAGGTCTACAGCAATGGAAAGAGTATTCCGGCACGAAGCCAAGACCATTCCTCCCGAATGATACAAATGATGAGAAAAGGAATGAAATGTTCCATCCTACCATTGTACACTTGTGTGTATTATAGCTGAAAAGAGTTTCCAGAATAAATATGGGATGTCCAGTTACATTTAAATTTTAGATAAAAAACAAATAGTAGTTGTTTATCTGAAATTTGGTGGGATGACCTGTGTTCTTATTTGCTAAATTTGGCAACTTGATAGCTGAGTGAATATGTGTCAGTAGGGGAAAAGTAAGAGAGAGATTGAGAGAGAGAATATGAAAATAAGAGGAGTCCCAGACAATAGGAAGTGATGAAATCTAGAGCTCATGTGAAGGAATTAACTTGAAATATCTTTTTTTTTTAAAGGTCATATTGTATATATTTTAGAACTTGTAGGTCTTTTTTTTTTTAATCTATTTATGGTAGTCACAGAGAGAGAGAGAGAGAAGCAGAGACACAGGCAGAGGAAGAAGCAGGCTCCATGCACCAGGAGCCCGACGTGGGACTTGATCCCTGGTCTCCAGGATCGCGCCCTGGGCCAAAGGCAGGCGCCAAACCGCTGCGCCACCCAGGGATCCCTGAAATATCTTTAAAAAACAATTCTTTCACTGGGTCAGAAAGAAGAAAGATGGATTAAATATTCAGATGCAATGAAACGTCGGGACACCTGCACCCCGATGTTTCTATCAGCAATGTCCACAATAGCCAAACTGTGGAAGGAGCCTCGGTGTCCATCGAAAGATGATGGATAAAGAAGATGTGGTCTATGTATACAATGGAATATTCCTCAGCCATGAGAAACGACAAATACCCACCATTTGCTTCGACATGGATGGAACTGGAGGGTATTATGCTGAGTGAAGTAAGTCAATCGGAGAAGGACAAACAGTGTATGTTCTCATTCATTTGGGGAATATAAATAATAGTGAAAGGGAATATAAGGGAAGGGAGAAGAAATGTGTGGGAAATATCAGAAAGGGAGACAGAACATGAAGACTCCTAACTCTGGGAAACGAACTAGGGGTGATGGAAGGGGAGGTGGGGGGGCGTGAATGAGTGAGGGGCACTGAGCGGGGCACTTGACGGGATGAGCACTGGGTGTTATTCTGTATGTTGGTAAATTGAACACCAATAAAAAATTAATTTATTAAAAATAATAAATAAATAAATAAATAAATAAATAAATAAATAAATAAATAAATCTGTCCAATTAGGGCAATAGGGATTTGTGAGAATTCATTCCTAATCATCTCTACTTTTATCTGAATTAGGAGAGAGAGACATTTTTTAGAATTGAAGAGGTAGACATGAAATTGGAAAGAGGAGTTTAGAGGGAATAGTGAACATTTGTAATAGCCAATTGGGGGGACTATATCATAGCAAGGTGAAAGTGATGATTGGTGGTCTAGGAGACCACTAATTGAGCCTCCCTGTTGTGCAATAGGAGTAGCAAGAAGAGCAACCTGACTTCTTGAGTGTGCTGCAGAGGAAATGATTTAAATTGTAAGGTATGGAGAATTGCCAAGCCAGCAGGTTCCCATGTCTGGAAAAGGGATTGGTGAGACTGGAAAGAGGAGAGAATACTGAAAAAAGATACTCTCTCTCTCTCTCTCTCTAGTGTTTTTCTTTGTGTTAGTTTATTGTTAGGCAAGTTCTTCTATAACTGTGGCAAGATGCCACAGAAGCTTTAGTCTTAAGGTTGCAGCTTGCAATATTAGGTTGATAGAAGCCTTCGATAGGCTAATCCTGGGGCTTGACTACATGGACTAGAATTGGGGCTCAGGGGCAAGAAAAACTGGAGTGCCATATAGTTTAATGGGCAGATATGACCTGTAATATATACTGCCAGAGTTTGAGGAGGACTAGAAAGACAGAAAATGACATTGTAGGGGTATAAAAGAGCCAAACATAAATTTTATATGTTGGCCAAAGGTTTATCCTCTTTTAATAATTTCATATGTCCACTTCACATTCAACCCATATAGAACTCATGGGTTGCAAGAGAATTATGGTGGCCATAGTGGTGACTTCCTATTTGCAGGTGAATCTGGGCTTAAGTATTTTAGGTTGATAGGTGTCTGTCTCATTCTTCTATATCCATAATTACATACTGACTAAAAGTTATCCTAAAAGAAGCACAGGAAATTGTCTTCTGAGTAATCATGGCATGATCTAATTCAACTCAACAATTCAATTTAATAAGCATCTACTGCATGTCTACTATGCAAAATTCACTGTTTTAGAAATTCAGGAATATGGTGTGCTATGTACACAGGTGTTCTCAGAAAATGTTGTTGAATGGATTTATTGATATTTATGAGGGAGAGAATTAATAAGTTACACGGAATTTTTGTAAGAAAAGTTTAATGCTAGTAAGGATTTATGTGGATGCCATTGGGTGAATAGTTATCATGAAGATTTAACTCTGAAATCTCTTCTTGTATAAATCAAGACAGTCTAGGTTATACTGAAATAAAGGAAGATCATTTTTCCCCCCAAATTTCAGGGATAGAAAACAACACGACCTTCATTTTTTGCTCACATACATGTTCGTCTTTCATTGCCAAGGTGCTCTGCTTCCTGTGGTCCTTATTGAAGGTGTCAAGGTGGTAGGGGCTGTGATCATATAGAACACCAGTCAATAGTTCAGAAGAAACCCAGAATAAAGGATAATGCAGTGACTCTATGTGGTTCCACCTATAAATGACATTTCTGCTAAACCTAACTTCAAAGGTGCAAGGAAATAGTCTTTCCATGTGTGTGGAGGTAGAGGGAAGTGAGACAGTTCCCCTTTTTAATCTATCTCAATTTCTCAAAGCTGGATTAAAATATTCAGTCATTAGCTGCTTCATGGTGAGGATAAAATTATAAGATTTTAATGGCAAACATCACTTATGAGCATCTATTAAGTTCCAGGTATTATACTTACAACACTAGATGGTTAATATTGGCTTTCCCTTTTTATAGATGAGGAAAATGAGTTGCAGAAGTTATATAGATTGTCCACAGTCACAAGAGTTAATGCATGACTATATAAATATTGTCCAAGTCTTGAGAGAATTCACAAATATCTCAGATCTTGTTACTCAGGGAATCTTAGTGCCTGATAAATACATGTTGACTAACATTCACTGAATAATTCATAAACCACTGATCTAAACACTATCTGTGTATTTTCCCATTTAAGGAATAAACATCTGCCCAACTACACCAGTTCTGTAGTTTGCCCTTTTCTTGGTGGACAGGTAATAAATTATTTCATTGCTATAATCTAATATTTACAAATATTCAAGTCGGCCAAGAAGAACACTCAAAGAAGAGAACATTACATGGAAAGAGCCTTAGACTTGGCATGGATACTTCACTCTTCATTTCATCTCCATCTCTCACCCTCTGAATGAATCACTCAACCTTCTTCCACCCTGGCTTCCTTTCCTACAAAGTGAGTGGGTTAGATCAGTGACCACTACTATTCACCTTGCTGAGACTGTCCATGGTGGTTTTTCTTTATTCAGTCTGTATCCATTTAGACAAATTTAATGAGGCAGAATTTGAAGCCTCTTTTTTAAAAAAAAGGTCTTGAGAGCAAGAAAAAAGGATGGCCTAAAAAATGGTAAGAATCAGACAAGGATATGTTCAGTCCTCAGCAGAAGTAATAGCTTAGCAGAGCACTACTGGTTTATGTCAGGTTTCCAGGGATTAACTTGCCCTGGAATCAGCATGGCTAATTAAAGCAAGTGGTGCCGAATTACTCCTTGTGTGTAAGACAGGCCTTCCTGCTTCTCAGCTTGTTGCAACTTCTCCTACAGCCTAAGATTTTCTGCTTGGCCTTGGACTTAATACTGTACAATGAATCTGAATCAAGTGGGAGGTGAAGTCAGAAGGACGTCCAATAAAAGGTTAAAAAAATCCAGCCATTCTCCCCTCATTCCCAGCTATTTCATCCCTTAAAGATTTTGTGCTCATGATTCTCTGTTGGTTACTAAAATCACCTCCTTTTCATGCTCCTACAATATTAAAATACCACTTTTCTAAAATGAAGTGCTATACCAATGGAATGAAAAGTAGGCTATTTTATAGAGTCAAATAACAATTTTCTCTCTAGACAATAAGCTTACCACACCAATCTTTCTCAAGTGACAATAAACATACCAAAGAATGACTTCTTTCTCAAAATTTTAAAGTTTAAGTGTTTTTGCTAAAGAATAGGTTATATGATATGAAAAATGCATCCTGCATGTAAAGTAAAGTTGTAATTATTTCAGTTCGATCATAACATTATGTACAAAAGATAGATGATATTATATAATTCAGCTACAGTAACCAGCTGGGTCTCCAAACCTAGAGATTCAAGAAAGATGGAACTACTTGGGAGCATAAATAATTTCAGGTGTCCAGTTGATTATTACCATAGAGCATATCCAAGAAGTACAAATGCCTAAATAGAGTTTGCAGGCTCAAATCTACTACTTACTACTTCAGATAAATCAGCGAGGTTTTCTTATTAAACAGAAATAGCCAATATTTCTATAACTTTTTACTATATATAATTTTGTCACATAAGTCATTTGATACAATAACACCAAAAAGAGGGTATTATGGTAGTTCTCACTTTAAAGAAAAGGAAGCTGAAGTTCAGTGTCCAAAGCTGAAGTTATAGTACTGAGGTCATGATACAAAACCAGATCTGTAGCCTCCCAAATCTGCACTATCTTGCTGTCATACACGAGCCTTAAGTTGACCATTATATTATATATTGCCCTCAAAGAAATAGTGACAAATGAAGTAGGATATTTCTAATATGACCCAGATATAGTGGGCAAGACAAATAATTAATTCAAGAAGCAGATATTTATTGAGTGCAAGGCATGGCAATGGGCAAGACAGCTCTAAATGCCTGCCTCATGGATTTTATTATTTTATTTTATTTTATTTTATTTTATTTTATTTTATTTTATTATTTTGTTTTATTTTACTTTGAGAGGGAGGGGATGGGGTAGAGGGAGATGCAGAGAGAGAATCTTTTTTTTAGTATTTAATTTATTTATTCATTAAATACAGAGAGAGAGAGAGAGAGAGGTAGAGATACAGACAGAAGGAGAAGCAGGCTCCATGCAGGGACAAAGGCAGGCACCAAACCACTGAGCTACCCAGGGATCCCCCAGAGAGAGAATCTTAACTAGGCTCCCCACCCAACGTGGAGTTAGAGAAGATCTCCCTGAGAACATGGCATTTAGCAATAGAAAGAGATGAAAGTGAAGGTAAGCTGTAATTTAAAGGATTATCATGAACTAAACTGAGAATGCAACTCTACCAGAGCCTCCCAAACCTCCAAAATCCTCTACATCCAAATGAATTACAAGGTAGGAGGATAAGCTGTACTCACCATCTTGGCTTAGCAGATGCTAGGAAGAAAGTGAACTTTGGGCTGACTCCAGATGGTGTCCCTGGTGAGTGAAATGCTGGCAGGAAACCACAGGGAGCGCCATGCTGACAAAATGCCATTCCTTTAAGGGAAGGGATGCTCTTCCATTTCCCATGTTGGGAGAGAGCTCCAGGACAAGGCTGTAACTTTTCCTCCCTCCTTTTTTCCTAAACATCTTAGCCTCTTTGCTTCTTTTGTTTCCCTCATCTCTTCCTTCTAAATTCTATGTAATAGGAAAAGGAAAAGAATTTGAGAAGTGGTAATTCCCCTTTCCCAACCCCTACTCTTAATAATTGCACTCACTGCTCGTCTTAAAAGTTGCATTTTTTTCTTGACTATATCTCATTCTCTTTTCTCATGTAAACTCATTCTGTTTGAGAATTTAAAAAATAAAGACTATGTTTGAGTTGCATGCATAAACAATTGATTCCATTGGGTGATTGATGAGTTTAATCTTAGAAGGATTCAGCCAAAACCTTTTTAACCCTTTGTTTGTTTTTATATACCGAAACATACCATTTGACTGAATTATTACAGCGAGACTGGTCAATTTGGTTTGCCACATGTGGGCACATCTTTCGGAGAGAAATAAAATTGAACCTAACTATCCACCTTCAGTTAATTTGGACTGTACAGAAAGGAGTTGCCAAATATTTTTACTGTAGTAAAAATATTATTTCCGGATAATTTTGGAAGATCACTTTCTCCCTTCTTCCACCTCCAACAGGTGTATTCAATATTACACCAGATTGCCTTCTGTGATGCTGTCCCAATGAATCATCCATCTGGGTTGCCTTTATCCTTTTTAAATCACGGTGATGAATACCTGACTTTAAAATTTTACAGATGGTGTCTCGTTTTGGTTGGCCTTACTTTAAGAGAAAATTTATGATTTATCTGGGGGGAAAACAGCTTCTCATCTCACAGATTTCTCAACCTTTCCTACATTTTAAATATTTGCTGCTGTAGAAGTAAATGGAATGTCCTAACCTGATTCATAGATACCAATAGGGTTAAATTCTGGGCTTAAATTATGTTTAGAAATGGAAATGACATTTTGAAATTTTAGTCTCTATAAGTTTAGAAGTGCACAGACTTAGAGAAAGTCTAATTGGAAAGGCTTACTTGATTTTAAATTGAGTATATAACAGCCCAATAAATGGTTGCTCAGTTCATGCTTGAACACTAATAGCATGTTTTTTTCAAAATATACAGGAGGCTCATGCTGTGTTTGGTTAAGAAAAAAAGGAAGAGAAGAATTAATTAGAAATATGACACCCTCTACTGTCATATAGAGGTGAATACTTTTGTCCTTATATTTAAGTATCCAATTTCAGGACAAATCTAATTATTCCCATGTATTCTCAAAGATTTTAAAAACAAGTTTGGGTTTATAAGAGAGTAGTGACTATATTTTCAAACAATAATAGCCACAAAATCTGATTTCTGCAAAATTCTTATATGGCCTATTTTTTCTAATGCAGGTACTTCTCTGATTCTAAGGATTCTAAGGTTGACATCCTCTTTGAACATCTTTTCCCTAATTACAATGAGAACATAAAAATGTGTTTTTATGAAATTTCATTGCTCAAACTATTAAGACCAATATGCAAACTATTTAATTCCTCTTATCTCTGTTTTAAGCATGAGGGATTATACATATGCATTTTTTACTGCGTTGCACATGTATTAGTAATATTTATTTAAAAATGAATTTCCCAGTATCAGAACCTGTCTTGAATGTCTAGCTTCATCTTATGTACTCCACATATAGTATCTCTGTAACTTAACTCATTAGCAATTTGAAATGAGAATAATTATGTCATGGAAAATAGTACAATAGATGTTTTCTACAGTTTTTAAATGATTTTAAAGACTTAGTGTGTATTAGTGCTATGGCTAAAAGCTCAAGCCCAGGAGTCACACATCCTGTGTTTTGAATATTGGATCTTCTACTTTTTCATTATGTGACTTGAACTAATTATTGAATCTCGTCCTTAGGATGTATAATAATTATACTATTATGGGACGAGATTTAAACGTAATATTCCATTGGAAAGTGTTCATCTCTCTGCCTATCACAAAGTAAACTTAAGTCAAACTTCAGTTATTACTACTTGTAATTTTTCCTCAGAACAAATTTGAATTGATAATGCTGACAAAGGATTATTTTCTGAGCCATGCTGCCTTGGTTAAAAGTCAACAATGTCATCTGCCTATCTGCTTGACCAATTCATCCTAGTTTTCCAGAGATTTGCTGGGTGGTAGTGTTGACAGCCTACATCCTGGGAACTTCTCCTTAACCTGGGCAAAGAGGGATGCTTGGTAAACCTACTCCAGCCTGGATTTGTGATTCTCTAGTTTCACTTACATCTCTGTATTTTTTCTCCTATAAAGTAACTTCTGAATTATATAATTAATTTTAAAAACACCTAAGATTTTATAATATGTATCATTTAAGAGCATAAAGGGTTATTCTAATTTTTAAGTACTGGATTAAGAGACATATGCTACCTTATGAGGACAGTTATTATTAAAGTGTGTGAGGGTGATTATTTTTCTTCTTCACATTCCTCATGACAAATCTAGTTCTGTTCCTCAGGGTTGGGGTCTAGAGTGCCTAGACTATTTGAAGAAATCTCAAAGTATATGCTGATTTTTACCTTGAGTACTAATTATTTATTTGGAGATCTATGAACTGATATTCATGGTTGACACCCAGAGTATCTGGGAAACTTTTAAACATGTAATAAAATACATGTGCATATGGTTGGGTGTGCATTTTTCAGGGAGAATACTCATAAATTTCATCAGATTTCAAAGGAAAAAATGGTGCCCAAATGTGTGAGTTTCACTTACTGAAGAAGTCTTGAAAAACTAACATTTGTACAATTTGGGTCTACTTGCTAGTAGGTGTATAGACCCCACCCCCAACAAACACCACACACACACACCGATCCCTTTAAATCCTTGGATTTAGTGATTGAAATCCCCAACTATCACTTCAGAATAACTTAATTCAAATCCTTTTGAAGATTTCTTCCTTCAGTCAATATTAGAGAAGTTTTGAGTTGGTCACAAATTCGATTTTATGAGGGGTATCTGGGTAGTACAATTGGTTAAACTTTTGACTCTTGGTTTCTGCTCAGGTCATGATTTCAGAACTGTGGGATCAAGCCTCAAGTCAGCCTGCCTGCTCAGCACGGAGTCTGCTTCAGATTCTCTCTCCCTCTCCCTCTGCCCTTTCTGCTAGTGCTCTCTCTTTCTCTCTCATTCTCTCTCTAAAATAAATAAATAAATAAATAAATAAATAAATAAATAAATAATAAATAGTTTTAAAAATTTGATTTTATTATATGGAAAGCTTGTATTTGATAGAGCTTTTCTGTAAGGACTTTGTTTTTAGAAACAGGAATTATGAAAGTAATTGAGAGAATGTGTTGGAGGAGGGTAGACAAGAAATCTGTTCTAGGTTGTATAGACAGAGGAACTGTGTTATTTATCCTAACCGTGGGCTTAGGTCAGTGACTAAAGACTACTTCAATCTTGAAATGAAAATCATTGCTTTATGGCAGCATAAAATAGCATATGCTCAATGATCATCATAGGCAAAATCATAGGAATTTGGTGTTTGAGAGGTGCACTATAGTAAACACAAAATGATCCTAAGCTCTAAGAAATGCCTTCTGATAAAGAAATGGGTTAGGAAGAGTGGTTTCAAGACTAAACTTGAGAGCATTAGAAGATCATCTTTATGTGGTGATAATGCACGTGGCATGGATAGGTATGAATTTACAGGGGTACATAAAAAATTGTATAGAGATGTAGCAAGAGATGAGAAGTTCTCTGTCATCCAGGCACTAACACTCCATTATTGGACATACTGAACTTAGTTGAAGAGGCACGGCATAAAACTTCTCAGGTTACCTCTAAATTCATGGTTGCTAATGTCAAATGGACCTTCAACATTGCTTGGCAGATCTGCTTCTTTTTTTTTAATTGACTTGAAATTCCATAAAACATATTGTTTATTTCAGCATTTCATAGTACTGTCAAACCTCTAGCCTTCCACCATTTGTCACACTCAGTAAATGATTACTTGTGGCATCACAGAGAAAATATAAGCTGCCAGAGAGCAAGGCATTCAGTTTCTGAAACCAAATATGCCCATCTGCTACAATGGAAGTGATGCATCTTCTATACCTCCTCTCATTCAAGTATAGCTTCTTTACCTTTGCTCACGTCTTTCTTCCTGCTACCACAGGACTCTTGTACTTTACATAATTTATTTCTCCTGAGTCTTCAACTTGTTATTCGACTTGAGCTTTCTTATCTCAGCTAAACTTGCCTCTTTCATTAGATGAAGTTCATTAGATGAACTTGCCTCTTTCATTCATTAGATGATGTAGTAGAAAGAAAGAGAAGGAGGAAGAAAGTTTTGTTTTCTTTCCTCCCACTCCTGCACTTTACCTTTATTCTCTCCCAGTCAAACTTTTTAAGAATTGTCTCTACTCATTGTCTCTACTTGCTGCACTCCTTACTATCAGTATTCCACTCCCAAACTGGCTATGCTAATGTCACCAATAACCTCGGCATTACAAAGTCCAAAAGGCAAACTTTCATTGTTATCATAGTTGGAATCTCAAGCACATTCAATGTATTTGATTTTCCTTGAAACAATTTCTTGATTTGACTCCACTGACACCAGAAACTTCTGTTTTTAATTCAACTCACTGGTCAATCCTTGCTGGTCCCCTACTTCTGTCTCCTATTCAATCTTTAAAGGTTGACATTCCATCCAACCCTGACCCTTTGCTCTAGTGATCCCTTTCCAGGCAATGTCTTATCTTCCCCTCCCTCAGACTCAACTGTTGACTTGCTTCATGTATTAAATGCCTCAGGTCTTCAAAAGCAAACCAATTTTCTTTCACTACAAACCTGCTCTTGACCCAAGAATCTCCATCTTAATAAAAGGCACCATCAACCAGTATTCTGCTCAACGTAGAATTCTGTTTATCACCTTTTGTGCCTCCTTCTCTGCCCAACCACACTCAATGACTCTTATTCTCTGCATATCTAACATCCTAGTGTAAATCAACAATATGTTGTACTTTTTCTCCTCCTATTCACTGTTACTCCTTCAACAACTCGTCTTTTTTTCTTTCTTCTGTAAGCAGCCAGAGTTGTCTTTACAAACACAGATTTGTATCACGTTATTCCTCTTCTATTATCCATCAATAGTTTGCCAGTGCTCCTAGAATAGCCTCCAAAAACTTTATCATGAACTACAAGGTCTTTAAATTGTGTCATACATTGATCTCTTGGTCTGATATCTTACCATCATCCCACACCACACACTGTCTATGATATAGTCACTTTGGCTTCCTTTCAATTTTTCAATTACCCTATACTCCTTCACACCATAGAAATTTTGGACACATCTAAGCAGCTTTGTATCCACCGCTGCACCTAGCTAACTCATCCTTCACTCTTATCAATCATTCTCTCTGACCCAGATTAATTTCCACTGTATATCTCTTTCTTAATACTTATAACAATTGTCATATGTGTATTTATTTGTCATTACTTGTTTAAAGACTTTATTGCCAACAAGATAATAGGCTCCATGAGGCCAAGATTCTTTGGATTATTTACAGCTTTGTCATTTGTTGAATGAAAGAAGATACACCAATCAAATTTTCCCTTTGCAATAACTTCTCGATTAATCTTGTTACCCTACCCCCTCCAGAAAAAAATCATTTGGAAAGCTGATATAATAAAACTACTGCTTTCAAAGTTTTCTCAGGTGACAAAGATATTTTCTGAACTCTTCTCAACTGTTTGTAAAGTCCATTTTCAATGTGTGTATTTATTTGTTTGCCTGCTTGCTTATAAATATTATAAATATTGCAAGTAGTATAAAAAGCTTATATCAAACAAAATGCCGTGCTTCTGTGATTTGCAAAGCATATAAATAAATAACACCATCAAAGTGTTTATCTGAAAAGAATCTAAATTGCAGAGGTGTGAGCAGGGGTAAGGAAACCAGGAAAGGGTGGTGACACACCTGGGATAAGCAACAGAGTGAAACCATTATCACACAGAAGGCTGAGGGAGAATGGGGAGTGTTCCTGGAAGGTGGTGTGTAAACCCATGGAAGAGAGGTCTCTTACCTGAAGCTGAGACATAGTTTCTGTAAAGTGCAGCAAGATTGAAAGGGATCAGCAGCGGGGGGTGTGGAGAGGTCATCTCTTCACTTTCTTGCACATCACTATCCTTCCATCTCTCACTGATGCCTGCCACTGGTCTAACCCAACAAGAAACCAGGGAACAAGGGGGAGAACAGGGTAGAGAAAAGTAGAGAGTAGTCTGCTGGATCAAGTTTGAGTAGGAGAGAGAGCCTCAAAGAATACTTAGCATGCCCCCTTTCTTTTGTAGTATTGTGTGAAGGTGATTCTTCTTCTTCTTTTTTTAATCTGTGGTTTTGTCTGTATCAGATAGCCTAACAGTACAAATGTAGTGTTCTCGTTTCTAGTATGATCTTTAATAATATTTTCCTTAGATTTTTTCCATACCATACTGAATTAGGGAGATAAGATGACCAAATATGGCTTTTTTTTTTTTAATTAAAAACACAACCCATAAAAATGCAAATTTGCCAATGGAAACTTTTTTCAGACCACCCTGTGAGTATGATACAGAAAGAAGTTTTTATGAAGATGTGACCTACATGTAACTGGTGTTATCACGACTCAAAAAAAGAAATGTAACATCATGTGCATGATCACACAGGGATGTGTATAAATGCTTTAAGCCAGAAGTGAAATTGATTTGGATAAGGCAATATGGTAACAGGCAAGAAACAACAGAGACAGATAAGAGTCATTAAAAGAGTTTGTAACTAGAACATAAGATTTAATTCTACCCAAGAACCCACTTAAATACTATTATAGGTCAAGACTCTTAATAGTTTGCAGTTTGGATAGCTGAGTCTGTCCTTGTCATCTCTGTTATTTGGACAATTAAGCAAGAATGGTGTGGCCTGATAATAGACATTCTGTTAGGTTGACTCATATGAATTGCTGATAATTGCCCATCTTGACCTAGAAAAACAGTTAAACAGTGGCACCATCTAATATATAAATACATGTTAGCTTTGTGAGTTTTCAAATAGATAGCTAGATAAATACATGCATTCTGGCTTTCTGAAGTTTATTAGTTTCCTCAAAATACTTGGCTTTTTAAAAAATGGTATTCATTTATTTGGTAAAATACTAGCAATTTTTGAAGGAAATATACAATATTTGTATTATAGCCAACAAATAATGCATCTGTGCTAGAATTATTCTCTTTGACGTAGCACTTTCTGAAAGTAATTTGTTTATCTCTTCCATAGTACATGCTTGTACAAAATTCTATTGTTAGTATAACACATAGACTCATCTTTTTCATTAAGCACTTTGAATGTAGCCAGATGCTGTGGTGATGAGGGAATTTCAAATCTCTGTAATATATTTTAAAAAATGGCATAGCTACTATTTCTTCTTTGACACTTTTACTATTTATAAAAATGGTCTATGGATATATTCTCTTATTCAATTTTCATGTTTTCACTTCTGTAGAATTTAACAGGAGCAAAGAGTGTTAATGAGAATATCCTTTGGCAGTATTTTTCAAAGCTCCAATTCCAAAGACTTCTAACTACTTCTTTGTTATAGGAAACAAACAATAATTTTGATGTGTTAAAGACTTAAAAAGAAACATGTATAATACTTATATTTTAATACAAATTTTCTTGCATTGGTATTATACATAATATTTTTGTACAAAGGAGATATGAAATGCCATCTAGAAAAGGTTTATATTTAGGCCAGTGACAATTTATAAAGTAAATAATTTGCTTTTGAATTGATGTTTAAAATTATTCATATGATAAAATGCAATCGAAATTAACTTGCAAAAAACTAATTTTCTACTCTAATAAAATGTAGTGGGTTTTTTTTTTTTTAATGTTTCTGGGCCTTAAATAGATTGAAAGTGAACATAAAATCCTTAATTTCATAAACTACTAATTAGCACATCTCAAAATCCTGTTTCACTAAAAATGAGCTTCATTGTAAGAAAAAAAGGATAAAGAACAAAAAATTCAAAAGCAATACAAAATAATGGCAGAAATTATGCCTCAGTATGTTGGAGAGTTTACATGTTTCCTAAATTGGCTTCACCCTTTAGTTGACTAGAGATGGCAGGTGACACTGACCTGGGTCATGTGTGGTGAAGGATGATAAAGGACAGGAACAAAGCCCTCCCTCATTGCCTTGGCAGGCATTTCCCACTACATCACCATGGCTCCAACTTCTGTTTTCAGGGGAGAAGTTTGGGTGAAAGCAAGGAATCTGAGGTTACGGCCAAACATGAAGCAGAGAGTTACTATAGCAATGGCCACCTCTGCTCAGGTCTAGCTTGGATGTCAGCTTGACATTTGCTCAGGGCAAGCAGTCTCAAAGTTTTGGCTTACAGTGCAGTTGTTCAACCCTTGATGGAACTGGAGAAGCTACCAAAAATGAGACAAGAGTAAGAACCAGGCTGGCTGGACAGCTGATCGATCCCTCTCTCCCTCTGTGTGTGCTAATAATTAAATCTTCATGTCCTTGAGCCTTCACATGTAAATTGGTATCTGTCTCACTGGTCTCAGGGCAGCATTAGGGGCTTAGATGAGAGACTTTTTTCAAAAATTCTTTAGTAGCTACCAAATATTAAGCAGGTACAAAGTATAGGGTTACAATCATACATATTGGCTAATTTGAAGGCATTGATTTGTAGAACTTCTCTGAAAAAGAAACAGAAGGCATTATTTCAAAGAAAGTGAACTAAACCATTTGAACTTTTGAACAGTCTCTACTCAGAGGCTGTATATTTATCTCTATTGTGAGGATTCAGTCTATGGCTGTGGATCTTAAACAAGAAGTATCTAGGGGCACCTGGGTGGCTCTGCCGGTAAACATCTGCCTTCAGCTTGAGTCATGATCCCAGAGCCCCATGTTGGGCTCCCTTGCTCGGTGAAGAGTCTGCTTCTCCCTCTGCCCCTTCCCCTGGTGCTTCTCTCTCTCTCTCTCTCTCTCTCTCTCTATATATATATATATATATATATATATATATATATACAACAAGAAAACATAGAAGTATCTGATGCACTTAATAAAAATGTGGATTCCCCTAGCCGTATGCCTACCATATCCATGATATTCAAGGTCAATGCATTTTTTTGAAGTCTGATGATTCTGGTGAAGAAATCAGCATGGAGTGGAACTACACAGCTTCTGTGTTCTTACAGAATATTCTACCATTTAAGGGTGTTAGCCTCTGGGTCAGCTGTGATATTTATTACCTATTTATTCTTGGGCAATGGTATAGACTGCATTTTTTTATCTCCACAAAATTCATTTGTTCACCAATGTGAGGGTATTTGGAAATAAAACCTTGGGAAAATAGTTAGATTATGAGGATGGAGCCCTTGTGATGGGATTAGTGTCCTTATTCAAAGAGACAGGAGAGCTTCCTTCCTCTTTCTGCTTCCAGGCATGTGGGTGTACAACCTGCCTTCTATAAACCAGAAGAAGGGATCACACCAGAACCCGACCATGTCGATACCCTGATCTTGAACTTTTATGCTTCAGAATTGTAAGAAATACATTTTTGTTCTTTAAGCCATTCAGTCTATGGTAATTGTTATAGCAGCCTGAACTAACACAAGCAAATATGTTTATTTTTCCATTCGTTTTTCATTCCTTCCTTCCTTCCTTCATTCAATATTTATTGAGCATCTATTACGCTAGATACTGAGGATAAAAACAACCGGATTAAAAACTCCTTCCTCTTGAAATTCTGATACAATGGTAGAAAGGCAGGTAACAAGCAAACACAATTGAGTGGCAATTCATACTAGGAGAATATCCGTACATGTTTTAATAGAGAATAGTCATAGGATTTATTTTAGCAAGGTGGGCAGAGTTAATGAAAACACAGTATCATTTGGTCACTGACCACATTAATGATGTTCAATCTGAGACTATAAATTTTTTAAACATTCTGTTTTCTGATCTGTAAAATGAGAATAAATTTGGGAACTATTTCAAAAGTTTGTTGGGAGGATTAACCATGATCTCTGTAAAGCATTTAGCAGATTGTCAGGCAGAAAGCAAATGTTCAATAAGGGTTAGCCATTATTATTATTATTATTATTATTATTATTATTATTTTGTCTTTTAGTATAGTGGGGAAACAAAAAGCACTAAATAAAACAAAATTATTAAGTAAACAATGTGATGGCTTTCTCCTTTTTGGAATTTTGTTAGTTACTCAACAAAGAAAATGGATATATGATAATAGGTTTGTCCCTTATGTAAATTAAAGTGTACGTGTATATATGTAATACATATTTGTTCATACACAATATATGATATATATGTGTGTATATATGTATATAGGTGTTTTTAAAATTATATGTTTCTCTCTTTTTTTTTTTTTTTGCTATAAGCTATAGAAAAAAAATCTGTTTAAAATGGTCTAATAAGTAGAATTCTTTACCTCGCTGAAGGTAAGGCTGTGATTAGGGCTTCAGATCCAGGACAGACCAGGAGTTTAGATCAGCCTTTATTCTGATCCAGTTTCACATTAGTGTCTGGTTCTGCTTGGCTCTTCCAGTGCTGCTTCATCCAAGCAACCAAATGGTGATAATAGTGCCAGAACCTCATATCTGAACCCAGCTAGATCCAGTGGAAAATAGATGATCATTTCCAAAGGATTTTTTCAGACGTGAGAATAATTTTCTTTCTCAGAAACTGCAAGCAAACATCTCTCCGCATCTCCTTTGGCAATCGGGTCACTTGCTTATTCTTGATCAGTCTCAGTAAGGAAGAGAAATGACATTTGGTCATTGGCACAGACTTTTCCTTCTCTCTCCAATCTCTGTAGAAAGGTCAATTATTCTAATTTTTGTGAGCTAATCAGGGCCAAGCCTACAGTTTGAAAAAAAAATTCTTAAGTCATTTAACTATACAATGCAGGAGGAACCGTTGAGACCACCACACATTCTGTGAGTAATTCTGGAATCCTTCTTAATCTCACATGGTGAGATAGTGAATCAGGCTATAAGTCTGAAGGAACCAATTCAGAGTGCTCAGAAAGCAAGCAAAGGTGACGTAAGGGAGCAATTCTTTGGCTTCAAGAGCAGAGCTGCTGCTGCTAGTGTGTGTGTGTGTGTGTTTGTGTGCGTGCCCATATGTGTGTGTTGTCAAGTTGAAGTTCAGAGATATGTAGGTATAAAGCAGTTCTTCATTCTTAAATTTATTAAGTGCCTAGACACTAAATACGTGGGATGCAACATCTGCCCTCTGAGATGTGGACATGAGAGTGAGAAAAGAGTGAGGAATAAGAATGGATTATAAAATTGAGGAGTCATGCTAGTGCAGTCAAGAGATTAGTGCATCATTCTGAAAGGTCAGTTAGACTAAAAGAGGCTATCTTTCTATGCCCTATGCCCAGAGAAAGGAGACAAAGGACGGTAATTGTTTTACCAAATGATGTTATGATCTGTTCCAGCATTTAGCCCAACCTTTGTCCTTTGAGTACCATCTTTAGACTATTTGTCCAAGGGGTGTCTGGGTGGCTCAGTGGTTGAGCATCTGCCTTTGGCTCAGGTCATCATCCCAGGATTCTGGGATGGAGTCTGGCACCTGGGTCCCCTCAGGGAGCCTGCTTCCTCTTCCTATGCCTCTGCCTCTCTATGTCTCTTGAATAACTAATTTTTTTAAAAAAATTAAAGAATATTTGTCCAAATCTACATGGCACCTGGATCATTATTTCCTTACTATTTTCCTTAAACTCTTTTAAACTTTTAATTTTATTTTTATCTTAGTAATCCACAAACTGACCAGTTTAATATACTCATTTTATTTTAATATGTATTCATTAAATGCATAATCCAATTTTTAACAAGTAAAATGAAAACAAATCTTTCTGCATACCACTTGAAATAATCTTCCACCAGTAGAACCTGTCTCATACTTTGGGAAGTATGGCTTTATTCTAGTCATCCTTTTGGGACCCCCTAATATTAGTTTTAGTATGCAACACATCCTCAGGGCTCTAAGTCTCTATATTTGGATATCCTTTAGTTTATCAACTCTCAGGGAGGCATCTTGTGGGAATTTTAACTTTATTTTCAAATCTCCCTACGCCATTTTCATTCACCCTTGTGGCTGAGTCCTGAGAAAGCTCTCTTTATTCTCTTCCCAAGTTGGAGTTGGAATTCAGGGGTCTCCAACCTCCATCCTGGGCTCACAGGATGCTCTGTACTCAGCATCTGGAGTGAACACTTTCTCCATTGCAGTTTAGTCAATGCATCAACTATGACATTTGCCTTTTACAGATTAAGAAAAAAAGACATCCCTTTATGCGCTGGTTGTGCTAAATCTCCTGACACATTTATATTTGATTTATTGCATATTAGATTTCAGGTCTTCAATTTGTATCTTTCTGGCAAATAGATAGTGTCAGAAGGTTACGTCTTAGCACATGTCTAGAGTGGTACATACATAAAGCACAGGCAAATTCAAATGGCAAAGCTCAAGGAACGAAACAAAGGACACAGCATAAGTGTTTAACCCAAATTGTTTTACCCTTTCTGCTACAGAAGGGTCAGGATATAAAGTGGTATCATTTAAAGGTACCATAGGCTATTTCTGAAGTTGTTTATTAGTAGTTGTGTTTTGTCTGCACCTGGATTGAAAGTAATGATGGACTTGTGGAAACATGTTTTTTTATTGCAAAATACACAATGTGAGCCAAAGAGAAGCTTTAAAAAAAAGTTCAGTAAAATCAGAAAAAAACATGAACAAATTCCTCCTAATAGGACTTAGAATCATTTATGAAAGCAAGCTCTCTCTCCTCTTTCCTGCAGTTAAGAATACTATTGAGACAATGATAGTCATACAAGAGAATTAAATATTTAGTTTGAAATATCTTATTTTCATATTAATATGCTTAGATGTGTGGTTTCTGACTGATGTTTTTCAGTTCAGAGTCCAAAAAATCTGAGCTGGGCACAGCCTCTCAGACTCCCTGTTTCCTTAACTGGAAAATGGGCATAATAATAACTAAGTTAACAGCTGCCTTGTAGACTTAATAAGGGAATTGTATGAGAAAATTTATTTGAAACTGGCTTGTAAATTCTATGGGACTATAAAATGTAGAGCAATATTGTAACACATATATAGCATACATGTAATGTATTTATAAATTACATAACTAATATAAATTCACACATATTACAATTATTTCCTGACAGCCAATAATACCACACAACTTCATACATTTAAAATGTGGCTGGGATTCATGAACATGCTTTCTATTTAAAACATTATTGTACATTTATGTCTAAAAGGGCACTGACATGTAGTTGTTCTACTGGTTTGTTTTTTAAGAATATTTCTGGATTATTTGTGATTAATATGGATTTTAATACTGAATTAATTGCTATAGTTACTTAAAGCTTTAACTTTTATTTCTTGTGTTTTAAATGGCTTCTGTTGGAATCATCTTGTTAAATTGGGCTGTATAAACATGTAATTATTTATACCAATTCATGTTAGGGCCATGGTGTAAGGATTGCCAATTTCCCACCATTGCAATTATAGTCATAACAGGTCTTCAGTTATTTGAATTAAACAGTTCACTGTCTTAAAACCATACTTTTAAAATTTTCCTTGCAAGTCATACCTTCATTAAATTTTTAAAAGTAAAATTACCTTATACATACATATGTCATACATACAGAAACTTAAACTGTGTATGAGACGTATTCACAATTCTTAAAAAGTTGGTAATTCTGACCTCCAAGATAGGTTTCAGAAACAGTAAATAGAACTTTCACTTAAAAAGATGTTCTTCATACTCTAAAATAACTTTAATTTCCTTGGATGTGAGTACTATGTAATTAAGTAATCCCTGTTATACAGAAAAAAAAAAAGTGTTAGATGTAAATACATAACTCTACCACCACAGTTAGCAGAAATGTTATCATTAAGGGTTTTCTACATTCTTGAGGAAAGTAATAAATACCCCCAGGGCTGTCTTTTTTTTATTTGAAAGAAGCATTAATCATATTGACTATAGAGTTCTAGCAGAGAAACAAGAAAACACAGAAAACATAACTAGCAACAAATACTTTTGATGGAAAACATTCTGTTTCAACCTTGGTCAACATGAATGTCATTATTAACCAAGATATGTTATTATAAAGTTTCTCTTATAGTTCTCACAATTCTTAATTAATTTTTTTAATTTAAGATTTTATTGTATTTATTCATGAGAGACAGAGAGAGACAGAGAGAGAGAGAGAGGCAGAGACACAAGCAGAGGGAGAAGAAGGTTCTATGCAGGGAGCCTGATGTGGGACTTGATCCCCAGTCTCCAGGATCAGGCCCTGGGCCGAAGGCAGGTGCTAAACTGCTGAGCCACCCAGATATCCCCACAATTCTTAATTTTGTAAATTGAAATAGATACTTTGCCATTTTACAATTCCCAAATTTACCTCTGGTTTTATAGATGATTTTATTTTCTTAATAGATAATTTTCACTAATTTATTTTACTTGCCTGAGATACAACTAGTGTATGGTGGTCTGACTTAGTTCTAAGCTTGATCTCTTGCCTACTTCTGAATCATCAACAAAATTCACATAATTGTGTCAGGGTAAACTCAACATCCACTGAATTTAGTTATGTTTTCACCATTAATTCTGTCAAACCTTTTTTTTATAGCAATGTAGGAATGTTGACATAACTAGACTTTTCATGGTAGATCAAAGAAGTTTGTGTCTGAGAAAGGAAAAGTTGACATGATGTACTGTTACATTTCAGAGCCAAATATGTACATTAGACCCATTTTCAACAAGCCCAAGCCACTTTCAGAATGTGACTGATTTGGATCAAATTGTCTTTTTCTTTCCCCCCTTCAGAGCTTGGCTTCACTTATCTCTTTCATATTTTTCTTAGAACAAATGAGCTAAGAAATTCCTGAACAAAAGTTGTGATACTCTGTAATCACCCACTAAACAAATTTAATTTAGCAGTTTGTCTGAAAACTATTCATCAACAGGGGGGAAAATACACCAGAAAAACATTTGTGGGTCTGTGTGTTTTTCCAACGTCTCCTAAATGAATTTTCTTGATTGTGTATGCTGAATCATTTGGAGGCACACATAAAAGAAATTTGACATACATGTAAATGATTTGTAGGCAGAGACAATATTTGTGCTCAAATTTGAGCTAATTTTCTCTATAGTTTCATTGCTTTGCACTCATAAAAGATTACATTTAATTCATTCAATTCAGATGATTTCAGACTTTGTCCCTGTAAGTAATATTAATTGTATTTGAATTGCAAATGACCACATAATCTCATTTTTAATTTCAAGCCTGGGGATGAAAAGATTCTACTAAAATCCAAACAGATGTTCAACACGAAGAGTGTTTACAGACATTCTGAATAAAATGTTTTTGGTCACTAAACTTTTTTGATATTAACAAAAGGATTTTACAAAAAGAAATAATTTTTGTGTGTGGCCTTATTTATACAGCAATTGTGTGTGCAATCAATTATCAACATTTCTTAGTTTCTACATTATAGAGTTTGGAGGATACAACAATGAAATTCTAAAGTAAATGTCTGGATTTCTACTTTTGGCGAGATCAATAAAAAGGGCGAGTTTAACCCTCCAGTCTTCAATAAAATTTTATTAATTTAGGGAAAAATATGAAAGAATGGTTTCCAGATAGTAGGCAACAACATAGTGTTCCAACAAGTGGAACCTGATCCAGGTCAGTGATACTGGAGAAGAGAGAAATACATAAGCTAAGTTCTACAATTGGCCCACCTTACTGCCTGGAGAGTTTCCAGGTCAAAGTACAGGAGTAAATGGAGGCAAAACTAGGTGGTTACTCTGTAATATGGAGAAGAACTGGAAGGTTTAAGAGAACCAGTTGTGGGGGTTCCTAAGACAGGCAAGTGGTGAGGAGAAGGTTGTACAGAAAGAGAATGAGCTTCAGAGATGTACCACAGGTTCCCTCCTCCAAGTCCTCAGCTGAATGTTGACATGCATACAAGCAAACTTAGCAGTCCAGGAAAGAGTAAACAGAAAAATCCTAGAGCTATACCAAGCCTTTACCAGTTAATGTTTTCAGCAGTTAGGATGTAAAAACTTCATAAAACATGAGTCATAAGTAGAGTATTATAAAATGGTATAGCCTCAGTAGTAGAGAAAAATTAGCTCTGGACTAAGAGCTTTTCTGGTCCCATTAGCAAAGCCCACAAATAAGCTTTTAAAAAGATCAAATTATTTCCACATGATCTGAAAGTCCCAGAAAAGAATAAAAAAAAAAAGGAGAAAGAAAAAAGAAAGAAGAAAGAAAAGCTTGACTATTTTTTGAGTATTAAAGAAAAACACAATATTTGAAGAAATAATTGGAAAAATTTCCAGAAAGAAAAAAAGAATGTCAGAAAAAATAAAGTGCAGAAAAATTACTACAACAAGGCAAATCATAATCAAATTGATTAATACCAGTGATAAAGAAGAAAATCTTAAAAGCAGCTGCAGGAAAAACACATAGTACATATAGAGAAATGAGAATTAGGATGACAAATTATTTCTTTTTGGAAATAATGCAGATCAGAAGACAGTGGAGCAAGATTTTTAAAAGTGCAAAAAGAAAATAAAACCGAAAGCTTATATCCAGTGTAAAACCTTTCTAAAACTAAGGCAAAATAAAATATTTTTCTACAATATAAAAGATGAAAAATTAATTACTATTAGACTTTCAAAATAAGAATGTCAAAAGAAGTTCTTCAAACAGAAGGAAAATTCACCAGATAGATACATAGATCTACACAAAAGAATGAAGAATACGAGAATTAGTAGCATGTAGATACATACAAATTAACTTTTTATTTTAAAAATCAGTTTCAAAGATAATCATCTAACCACAAATACTAACAGTCCATTGTGGGGTTACAACAGATGCTGAAATAAAATTTATGACAATAATGTTAAAAATCCTGGGATAGGTAAAATGTGAAAATTCAGCTGTATTTAAATTACTATAACACTATTTGAAAGTAGATCATACCAAGTTAAAGACAAGTGCCAGAAAACCTGAAAGCAAGTGCCAAAGAAATACAAGTAGTTAAAACTCATAAACTAACATGAAGACAAAATGAAATCATATAAGATTGCTAATTCTAAATAAGGCAGAAAAAAAGAGAGAGAAAAAAAGAACAAAGAAGAGACTAAGGAAAAAAAACCCTACAATATGGTGGTAGATGTAAACCCAACCATGTCAGTAATCACATTATATAGAGAGTCTAAATACCTCAATTAAAAGGCAGAGATTAAAAAAAAAAAAAGGCAGAGATTGTCAATTTGTCTGGATATATATATATATATATATATATATATATATATATATATATAAAGTGAGGCTATACTATTTTCTGCCTGTAAGAAACTGACTTTAACATCATAAAGAAGTTAAAACGAAAAGGATGGTAGAAAAACATTATTCTAATACTAATAAAAGGAAAATTGGAGTGTCTATACAATATTAGAAAATGTGATTACAGAGGAGTGTTTAATTAGTGATAAAGAAGGTCATTTCAGAAGGATAAAGTGGCCAATTATTCACGAGGACATTAACAATTACGAATATTTAATGACAAATTTCCAAATATATAAAGCAAAAGCTGTTATAAAAGGGTCATAAATAACCAATTATTAACAAATAACTTATAAAAGGGTAAATAAACAGATTCACAATGATAACCAAATATATCAATACCTCTCTCTACAATTGATAGAAAAAGAAAATTGGATCCATAAGAATTGAATACAAAAGACTTGAACAATATTTCACCTACTTATCACTTCACTCAAAAACAGCAGAATACACATTTTTTTCAAGCACATACAGAAATTTTCAAAGCAGACTATATTCAAAGACATAAACCCAGTTTCAATAAATTTAAAAGTATTCAATAATACAAAATATGACCACAATGGAATTAAATTAACAATATATAATAGAAAGATATCTTTAAAAATTCTCCAAATGTTAGGAACTAATAACCTACAGCAAAGCTGAAGAGTAAATGAAAAAGAAAATTAGGAAGTATTTTGAACTGAATGCAAATGAAAATAATATATCAAAAATTGTATTGTTCAGCCACAGCATTTCTTAGAGGAATTTATAATAATGAAAAAGCCCAGAAATTTTATAGTATCATTGAAAACTAAAACATTAAGAGTAAGTTAAACCCAAAGTAAGGAGAACAAAGGAAATAATAAATATAACAACAGAAAACAAGGAAATATGAAACAATAGCAATAAAGAAAACCACTTAGGGGCGCCTGGGTGGCTCATTTGGTTCCTGCTCAGATCATAATGTTGGATCATGAGATGGAGCCCTGAGCAGAGCCCTGAAAGAGTCTGTTTGGGATTCTCTCTCTCTTTCTCTTCCTCTTCACCTCCCTGCCACTTGTGCTCTATCAATCAATCAATCAATCAATCAATCTTCAAAAAAATAGAAAACTAATGACATCAAACTGGTTTTCTGAGAGCATCAATAAAATTTATAAATTTGTAGTCAGACTGATAAGGAGAAAATGATATGACACAAATTGCCAATATTAGAGATGGCAGAGGGAAGATCACTACAAAACTTAGGGAAATGGGAAAAGATGATAAGGAAATGTTATAAACAAATTTGTGTTGATTTATTTTATAATTTAGGTGAAATGAAAAATCCTTTGAAAGGCACAAACTGCTAGAGCTCATCAATAAGATAGAAATAAAGATAGAAAGGATAGATAAACATAGAGAACATGAATAGCCTACATCCAGGAAAGAAACTGAATTTGTAGTTACAAGCTCTTCCCTCAATGAAGGGTCGGAGCCCGATGACATTACTGGTGAATTCTTCTTAACATTTAAGTATAAACGATGACACTTTGAAACAAATTTTTCCCAAAAGTTAAAGAAAAAGGGATATTTCTCAATTTATTTTATGAAGCTAGCATTGACCTGACTTCACAACCAAATTAAGACATTAAAAGAAAACTGCAGAACAATATTCACCGTGAACATCGATGCCAACCTTTTAAAAATTTAACTAATAAGAAATGGTGCTAAAACCATTGAATGCCTATATATAAGACAAATGAAACCCCAAACCAAGAAACCCAAAGGGACTTTGATCCATACAAAAAAGTAACTTCCAATAGATTATAAACCTAAATATAGAGCTAAGATTTATAAAACTTCTGTAAGAAAATACATGAGAAAATATTTGTGACCTTAAATTAGGCAAGGATTTCATAGATTCAAGACCAAAAGCACAATCTATAAAAGAATAATTGATAAATTGGAATTTAACAGCAATTCTGCTGTTTGAGAGATATTAAGAAAGTGAAAATGTGCACAGATCAGTAGACAAAATTTGCAAGTTAAATATCTTAAAAAGGACTTCTATTCAGAATATATAAATAAATGTCAAAAGTCAATAAGAATGCAACTAATCACATAAAAAAATGAGCACCTTTCATCAAAGGATGTACAGGAATGGCAAATAAGAAAATAAAAGGTGTGCAACTTTGTTAATACTTACAGGAAAGTAAATTAAAACCACAGGTAGTTTTAAAGCCATACCTATAATGATCATAAAAAAATAGAACACCAATGCCAAATTCTGATGTAGATGCAGAGCAAGTAAAATGTTCATACACTGTTGATAGAAATATAAGATGGGGAAGCTTCTTTAGTCAACAGTTTGGCAATTTCTTACATTCTTAAACATACACTTATCAACAATCCTGCTCTGCATTGTTTAGATGAAATGAAAAACTATGTTCCCATACAAATCTGTACTCAAATACTTCTAGAAGTTCCACTTGTAGTCATTGAAAGTGGGAAGCAATCCAAATACCTTTCCATTGGTGAATAGATGAACAATGCATGATACATTCATAAATGGAATAAAACTTGGGAATAAAAAGAAATGAACTATGGATACATCTAGTTGTAACATGGAAGAACCTGGTATTTGTTTGCTCAGATTGTTGTTACAAAGTACCATAAACTGGATGGCTTGAACAACAAAAATGCATTTTCTCACAGTTCTGGAAACAAAGTCCTGAAATCAAGAGGTCAGTAAGGTTGATTCCTTCTGAAGGCAAATCTGTTTCATGCCTCTCTCCTAGCTTCTAATGGTTTGCAGGCAATCTTTGGTGTTCCTTGGCTTGTAGAAGCATCACCTTGATCTGTCATCACCTTCACATGGCATTCTCCATATAAGCCCATCTGTATCCAAATTTCCTCTATGACATCAGTCATATTAGAATAGGATGACAAATATGACCTCATCTTGACTTAACTAATTGTATCTATAGGACCCTATTTTGAAAGTCACCTTCTGGGGCACTGGGGATTAAGAATTCAACATATGAATTTGTAGGGACACGTTTCAACTCATAACAAACCTCACATGTGTTATGCTAAGAGAAAGGATCTAGACTCAAAGGCTACTACATACTATGTTCTCCTATTTATATAATTTTCTGAAAAAAATCTGTAGGTTTGGAAAGCAGATCAATGGTTTCCAAGTTACTAGAGATGGGAAGGGATTGACTACAAGGTGGGCTGGTGGAATTTTTTAGAGTGATGGAACTATTGTATATTTTGATTGTGGTGTGGTTATATGACTGCATTTGCTTGTTAAAACTTGTTAAACTGTACCAGAAAAGGGTGAATTTAATCTATTTAAATCGTATTTTAATAAAAGAATGTAGAAAAAAGAAATGGTTACCAATTACGGAAAATTTTCCTGTAAAGCCTTGAGTCTGGAAGAGCAGGAATTATCTTTACTGTATAGTAGGACTGGAAAATAAGTACTTTCAATCATCATTGGCCACCAACTAAGTACAAAATTGATGCAAAGAAAAGTATTTGGGCAAACTAAAAGCCTTTGTAGGCATTATGGAAATTATTCCTAAGGAAATAGTGTTGCATGTTATGAAAGAAACACAATTTAGGCATGTGGATGAAAGACAAATATAAAAGACACCTCACTGAAAATGTTTTCTGAAGATTTTTATTTGTGCAAATGTTAGGGACCATATGCTGAACCTTGCAGTATAGCATGCAGAGAGCTCATCTTCCAATGGCCCAGGGGATCTTGCCTAGATTATGATATTATTTAAAGTTATTTCAAATAACCAAATTTATCTAGTCTATAGAACCAAGTAAAGTGTTAAAAAAAAAATCTACCCCTAATAGGAATAGGTCAGCTACATTATAAAAAAAATGTGTTTGTTATTTTTTAATTCTCCTTTGGGTCAATTATGTCTGTATACATTTGTATTACCCCAAGAATTAAATTTATATTGGCCTGGAGCAGAAATCTTATTCCTTCTAAGGTCTATCTGGCCGTTTGCAGTTTTATCTATTGGCAGATTTCCAGAGAAGATCCAACATGCTCCCCAAACAGACCCTCACTTATATTTAGGATTGCATATAAACTTTCAAATAGGTTGCCAATGCACATGAAATGCTTAAACTTCTTAAAAGGCTCTCCACTGGTCTTTAGCAAAATCTTAACTTAAATGATTTCGAAGGTCCTCTGTGATCTGGCCCTTGCTTGCCCAACTTGTTTCATCTGTCGTGATTCTCTTGTCCCTCCATATGCGCAGATAAAACTGGATTTATTTCAATTCCTAGACTATGTCACACCATCTCGTTTCTTGTGCCTTTGTACATGCTCTTCCCTTGCTTAGAATGTACTGCCCCATCTTGTAACCCAGCTTTTACTCAACTTTGAGGTATTGGCTGAGATATCCCATTCATCTGGGAACTAATGACACCATAGCTGTGTTCACAGTGATGATGGTACAATCACCTGTCAACCTTGTAGCAGATAGAAGTTAAGTCTTATTCCCCATTGCATCACCACGTCCTCGCATACAGAAGGTATACAGTGAACATATAATGATGAATGTCACACAGCTTCTTTTTGAACATTATTTTCACAGGATGAATTTGATTCTTCCCTTAAAATGATAGGTAGAAAACACCAAGAGATGTGGAATCAAAAGGTTCTGGTGCTTGAGTCCTGCATTTGCTGTGAACATGATCTGTAATGAGTTATTTAACCTCCCTGACCCTTAGTTTCTTCAGTTGGAAATATTCAGCCAATAAAAATATCCTTGTCACTAGTTTAACTTCAGGAACAAATTAAGTCACACATATGAAAGCATTTTTTAAAATGATGAAATGCCATGTATATGTCAGTTATTTTATTGTCCACATTTTAGCAGAAGTCTTGTGAGTAACATTTGGTGGTGGTTGAGTTGTCACTTCTAAAGCTCTATCAGTATCTATCAGCAGGAACAATAAATGGACACACAAACAAAGTAAAAGCATTATGCTTGTTATGCAAATACATTGTCATACATCCTGAGTTGCTAATTCCAGATGTATTTTTGCTCCTCTTATTAAAAAAAATTCCAGAGGCATCCATCGCTATTGTAACCTGCAAGTTTATTATAGCAATAAGCATATATCAATCAAAATGGATGCACCCCACATGGATTTGCTTAAAATTAAGTTGACCAGATCTGTTACAGAACTTTTTTTAGTCTCCTTATTCTATCATTGAATATCATTGAGGTTTTGAATAATGAAAAAAGTATGATTGAACATAGAGTTAGACCAATAGAAGAAAAAACTATTTTTTTAATGGATTTTCAAAGGGGTTATCTATAGAAGAGCCTCCATCTAGGAAATGGTGACATTTGACTAATTAAAACCTGAGATATCTCCAATGGCTCAGCTTCAACACTGTCTCCTCTTTTGACTGTCAAGGATTGTCTTTAAATAAGGTGTGTTGGGCTCATTGATTTGCATGAATTCTTCTTGTTTCTGTCATCTAAAAGTCTAAAAGTCATGTCTTACAATTTGGAATGTTTATAGGCTTTGACAGTTCCCATCTGCTGCGGGGATATTTAAGTGCCCCAAGCCTTGTTGGCAAAACTCAGTTAAATCTTTGTTTTTACTTGATATCATTTAAATTATTTATAGTGGTTATGTCTCAGTGATTATTAGAGAGATTTTTTTTGATGACACAAGGATTTCCTGTCACCATATTCCAGATGATGAATAAATGCAAGGTAAAATGACACACACTTCTTATTAACATGAACTTTCTGATATTGTGATTATAATTAGTTGGACTGTAGTCCCTTCATTAGTTATTTATTTATTCACCTTCATTTTCCACTTCATTTTGGA
The DNA here is from genome assembly GCF_048418805.1 of Vulpes vulpes. NCBI lineage: Eukaryota > Metazoa > Chordata > Mammalia > Carnivora > Canidae > Vulpes > Vulpes vulpes. The sequence goes on from NC_132788.1 coordinate 12,505,451, forward strand.
AAGGATTTGTGGTGTTGTCATTTCATTAACAAAAGTGCAAGGGCAATTGGATCAGAAATGTCAAGTATTCAGAAATTGACGACCTTGAAACAATCACCCTTACAACTCTACAGAGCAAAAATTTAACTATGGCAGAATGGCTTTCTACAAGAAAGGAACTAGGGGAGAGGTCAGCCATGAATATCACTTGTGTTGAGATGGCTGACCCACATGCCATAGTTGCCAATTATTTATGCCCAATTCATGGTCATTCAAGCTCTCTGTACTGCCTTACTTAATAAATATTTATTAAGAACCTATTGTGTGCCAGTTACTGTCCTTAACACTGAGGAAAGATAAGAAAGCAGAGAAGATAACTGTCCTCATGGGGCATACATACCAATAAAACAATTCAAGCAATAAATAATAAACAAAAAAATTTTTTTTGAGGAGTTCTGTGAAGGAAATACAGAGAACTATGGCTGAGAAAATGGAGATGGGGAGGTCAGGCAGAGAGACACTCTCCTGAATGAATCTCCAGTTGCTCTGTCTCTGTTTGTTGTAAAATACTCTGTCAAATTAAAATATGAGGTAGTGGTATTATATAAACAATGGACCTTGTGCTCCAATGTTATGGTTTTAAGTCCAACTTTTCACCTGCTGCAAAATGATCATTCTTTCCAAAGATAATATTGGCTACCTGGCTATTCACAGTCTTGCCTATATTGAATTATAATTTTCTATTGATTTTTTTCCCTTCCAAGTTTTTATTTAAATTCCAATTAGTTAACATGCAGTGTAAATTTAGTTTCAGGTGTACAATTTAGTGAGTCATTACTTCCGTATATCATCTGGTGCTCATCACAATTGTGTTTCTTAATTCGTATTACCGATTTCATCCCCCCCACTGCCACCCGCCCCTCTGGTAACCATCAGTTTGTTCTCTATAGTTAGGAGTGTTTCTTGGTTTTTGTAGCTCTTTTTCTCCCCTCTATGTTCATTTATTTTATTTAAATTCCACATATGGGTGAAATAATATGGTATTTGTTTTTCTCTGATTTATTTCCTTCAGCATACTACTCTCTAGCTTTATCCATGTCGTTGCAAATGGCAATAATTCACTCTTTTTTATTGCTGAATAATATTCCGTTCTCTCTGTGTGTGTGTGTGTGTGTGTGTGTGAGAGTGTGTGTGTGTACCACATCTTCTTTATCCATTCCTTAGTCACTGGGCATTTGGGCTGTTTCCATAATCTGGCTATTGTTGATAATGTTGCTATAAACATTAGGGTGCATATATCCCTTCAAATTAGTGTTTTTGAACCCTTTGGATAAATATCTAGTAGTGCAATTGCCAGATTGCAGGGTAGTTCTGTTTTTAACTTTTTGAGGAACCTCCCTACTTTTCTGCAGAGTGGCAGTACCAGTTTGCACTCCCATGAACAGTGCAAGAGAGTTCCCCTTTTTCTGCATCCTTGCCAACACCTGTTGTCTCCTGTGTTGTTAATTTTAGCCATTCTGACTGGCGTGAGGTAATATCTCATTGTAGTTTTGATTTGTATTTTTCTGATGATGAAAGATGTTGAATATATTTTCATGTGTCTGCTGGCCATCTCTATGTCTTCTTTGGAAAAATGTCTATTCATGTCTTCTGCCCATTTCATAACTGGATTATTTGTTTTTTGGGTGTTGAGTTTGATAAATTCTTTATAGATTTTGGTTACTGAATCTTATCATATATGTCATTTGCAAATATCTTTTCCCATTTCATAGGTTGCCTTTATTTTTGTTTATTGTTGCCTCTAATGTGACATAGCTAATATAATCCACAATGGGGAAAAATTAAGAGCTTTTCATCTATGGTCAGGAGCAAGACAGAGATGTCCACTCTCAACACTGTTATTTAACATAGTACTGGAAGTCCTAGCTGCAGCAAGCAGAAAACACAGATAAATAAAAGGCATCAAAATTGTCAAGGAAGAAGTCAAAGCTCTGCTATTTGTAGATGACATGATACTTTATGCAGAAAACTCAAAATGGGATGCCTGGGTGGCTCAGTCAGTTAAGCATCTGACTCTTGATTTTGGCCCATGTCATAACCTCAGGATCATGAGATGAATCCCCGTATTCAGGCTCCACACTGAGTACAGAGCCTGATCGAAATTCTTTCTCTCCCTCTCCTTCTGCAAATATCCCCACCTTCCTCATGCTCCCTTTCTTTCTTTCTCTCTCTCTTTCTCTTTCTCTCTCTCAAAAAAAAAAGAGGCTCCACAAAAGGATTGCTAGAAATTAAACACAAATTCAGTCAAATTGCAGGATCTGAAATCAACATACAGAAATCTGTTCTATTTCTATACACTTCTACACAACAATAATGAAGCAGCAGAATGAGAAATCAAGGAATCAATCCAATTTATGACTTCACCAAAACTTATAAGATATCTAGGAATAAACCTGTCCAAAAAGGTAAAAATCTGTACTCTGCAAACTATAAAATGCTGATAAAATAAGTTGAAGATGACACAAAGAAATAGAAAAAAAAATTCCTTGCTCATGCATTGAAAGAACAACTACTATTAAAATGTCTATACTATCTACTGATTTTAAAGCCAGGACATGGGTGTATTAAAAGGCACTCAGAGGATATTCTGTATTCCAGACCCCCATTATTTAGTAATAATACAATTTCCTGTTAATAATCAGGATCAATTATCCCAGAAAGTAGAGCAACTCTTAAATCATGATCATGGAAGCTTAAAGTGCCCAGATGTCAATCTTAACTTTCAGTTTAATTGAATCATTTCTATGCCCCCTGGTATAAGTATTCATCTTTTGGGAGCTCTAGACTTTGTGATATACATTAACCTATGTTATAGTCACTGGTCACATGGGAAGGTTTATATTAAATTTAAATTACTTTAAATGAAATACACTTTAAAATTTATTACTGCAGTTGCAGTAGCCATATCTCAAGATTTCAATGTGGCTCATGTCTACCATATTGGACTACACAGATATGGAACTGCCACTAGATAGTCTAGAGACCAGTAGAATCTAAAATTTTGTTGACAGAAGCAAAAAATTTTGCTAGAGGAGTACAAGAGCTAATGGTGAGAAGAGTCCCCATTTCCACTCACTGATCCCTGTACCAATGAATTTTGACTAGAAAAAGCAGTACTACATAGAAGTTGCTAAGTTTACAGCATACACTGCATCCTGGAGGACCTTATTTCAGATGTTCTTACCCAATTAAAACCATAATTGAGTGTTCAAAAAGCCATTCCACCATGCTATCAGTAAAGCTGCTTCAGGATGGTGGGGGAGATGGTAAGAGACGGTGTCCCAGATCAGAAAAGACCCATGTTGAATACCATGATATTGAATAAAGTTTTCTATAAATCCTTGAATGAAAGTTTTGGCAAATGACTTACAGGCAAAAAGGGGACAATCCATAATCAGAGTAAATGTTTATTCTAGTGAGAACAAAGTGCTGCTCCTTCTATTATAGAATGATCCAATGTAATCAACCTGTACCAGTTTGCTGAATGATGTTCTCAGGAAATGGGGGACACGGTGCAATACTGGGGAGTCAGCATTAGATCTACTGGTGGCAGTTGATCAGTCATCAGCTCTTTAGCCAAAATTGCATTGGTGATGGCAGTATACGTTTCTAAGCCTGTGTGCAAAGTTTATCCCTAAAATCATAGCCATTTTGTTCATGGATCTATTGGACAAGGGCAACAGTGTCTGGGGGCAATATGACTGACTGGCCTCCATTGAGTGGGTCTTCTTGTCTAGATGATGATTAAAATCCTCCTGTTTGAGGTTACTCTTTGTAAGTGTTCATATGAAGAACAAATATCTTCACAATCCATCATCCCCAATAACAGAACCCATATTCCAATTATATTCCTTTAAAATCTTCCACCATTCATCAAATCATTAGTTGCTCTCCATTTAGTAGTATAGATTCGTATCTCTAGTCATTTCTTTCTCCTGCAGGCAATCAAACGACCGGGTGGATAGTGCAAAGCTTTGCCTATGGGAGGATTTTCCTTCATCACCATTCTCCAGGGCCACTCCAGAGTAGGCCTATATCAATGCCCTCATCTCTAAAAGAAGCCATTGTTTTCTTAGTCTACTGGGTATAGGGAGATCTCCATATTGTTATGAGGGAAGATTGAGAAGGGGGTGGGGTAGTTTATGTAGTTTGAATATGGCCTGTGGCATATGGGCCAATTGCTCAATTAAGCTGCATCTTGTACGTACCACTACCACTTGACAATGAAGTGTTGTTGTGCTGCCCAACTTTATGGTTTGAGGGTCAGATGACACCTACCTCATAATGAGCAGCTAAGGTCTTATGATAATCTGGTGGTCTATGATCAAGCGTTCATTTGTTGCTTGACCCCAGTAGTAAGCCTGAAGCTGTTTCTCAAAATGATAATAGTAGTGTACAGAGGATGACACAGTTTAGATCCAAAATTTTAAATGTTTACTATTTGATCTAATTATAGGGTCTTGCCAAGGTCTCTGTAAATTATTCCAATGTGCCATAAACGTGTCAAGCATCATCAGACCATGCAAGGTCATATCCAAGGGGTAGGGAAACTGAAGAATTCTTCTTTTTTTTTTTCTGGATCCTACTCAGATTTAGCAAATTATCAAGCTACTCAATAAATTGGTCAAAGTAGAATGCCCAAATGAGGTTTATAGTTCTGCAAATTCTAAAGTGGCACACTAAGCATTTGTGGTTCTTTTTTTTTATTATTATTACACAATGGGAAGAAGCAGATGCAGCAATTAGTCTTTTATTTTACAAGGAATGTTTCAATATGCCTCAGACCGACTTTATCCCTAAAAATTCCATTGAGGTGAAAGGTCTCTAAATATTTGTGGGATTTCTTTCCCTTTCCTCTTTCATGCATGTATTCTACAAAATGTCTAGAGGACTTGCTGCTTCCTGCTCATCTGGTCTAATCAGCATGGTATCATAAATAAATAAATTATAAATGTAATAGGTTGTCAATATAATGATACCTATGGAATGAGATGACATATAAGTCCCTGTAGACTATATGATAGCATAGAGCTGGACATTTTCTTCTCTCTCTTTTTAAAGAATTTATTTATTCATGAAAGACACAGAGAGGGAGGCAGAGACAGAGGAAGAGGGAGAAACAGGCTCCCTATTGAGAGCCTGTTGCAGGACTCAATCTCAGGGCCCCGGGATCATGACCTGAGCCAAAGGCAGATGCTCAACCACTGAGCCACCCAGGTACCCCTAGGTTTTGTATTTAATAAATTTAATATGGTTTTGTATTACTGGCCCTAGCAGAGGAAAGTCAATTATTTCTGATAATCTTTACTGATAGGTAGGGGGTAGGGGACAGGAGAGAGAGAGAAAGGAAAGAGATGGGGACAGAGAGATTAAGAGAAGGAAACAGATAGACAGATGCTGTCTGATTGGTCAGATGCTGGTACTGTGTTGATTTGTTCTAGTACTGATGCTACATCTGGACTGGCAGCTGCAATTGGATTTCCCTGCTCGATTAAGTTTACACTAAAACACTACCATCTTCTTTTTTTTTTTTAAAGATTTTATTTATTTATTCATGAGAGATACACACACACAGAGAGAGAGAGAGAGAGAGAGAGAGAGAGAGAAGGGGCAGAGACACAGGCAGAGGGAGAAGCAGGCTCCATGCAAGGAGCCGGACGTGGGACTTGATGCCAGGACTCCAGGATCATGCCCTGGGCTGAAGGCAGGCGCCAAACTGCTGAACCACCCAGGCATCCCAACACTACCACTTCTAGGTTCCATCTGTCTTCTGCTCAGGTCAAGTAGCGAAGTCCAAGGAAAATGTGGTGGGATCATCACACCATACCTTTCAAAACTTTGTTGATAGAAATTATCTCTGAAAACCCTCCAAGAATATGTTGTTTTGTTTTATATTTTGGTAAATAGAGGCAGTTCTTCTACAAGTTTTCATCTGAACTTTTCTACTGTATTTGCTAAGGAGTTACTCAAGTACTTGGCTCTTGCCTGCAAAGAAGCTAATGGAGGAGGTCTGCTGGCAGCAGAAGGATCTGAATGTCTGATTGCTGTCCTCGTGCCTGTGCCCCGGGCTGGCTTCAGAGTGTAAGAAATATGACCATTGCTTTACTTTGCCTTCTAAGTATCATCTCAAAATGATGAAGATATTTTATTCTATTTTATTTTACTGAAGATTTATTGTTCATTATTCAAATTCAGATCTACAATCTACCTGGAATGGATTTTTATATGTGGTCTAAGATAAGCACCAAAATGCATACTTTTCCCATATTGATTCTCATTTGATTGAGCATCATGTTTTAGAAAGAACAACCTTTCCTCAATTGAATTACTCTGTCACATGGGTGATAAAACAGGCAACTGTACATAGAGTGGAATAGAATAGAATTTTTGTACTTTAATAGGAAGTCATGATGTTTGGTAATGGAAGTCCTCTAAAATTTTTGTCTTCACTAGTTTGCTCTTTTGCCTTTCCATATATATTTTAGAATTCATTTGCCAATTTTGGTCAAGGCTTTGGTTGGGGTGCATTGAATGTAGGAAATGATCTGTTGAGAATCAACATTTTGAAGTATTGAGACTTCCAATCTATGAACATGATGTATTCCTCTATTTTTTAAAGTCTTCTCTAATTTCTTTATTTTTAATTTTTTGGTCCAGAAGTAACGTGCAGGTTGCTAGTTTAATTTATTGTTAGGTGTTTGATGTTTTTGATGCTATAGGAGGAAATAGTTCCTTTTTAAGAATCTTTAATAGTTTTGTTACTATGTAGGAACTATATACGATCTTTCACCCCATAATTTTCTCCAATTAATTATTAATTACATTTACTAAATGTTCTTGTTCTCAATTATGCTAGATGAAAATAATGATCCTTCAATTTCTCCTTTTCTGATTTTGATAGCGTGTGTTTTTTTAAAAAAAAAAAACCTTCCTTTTTGAATTGTCTAGGATCTCCAGTACATTTTTTACTAAATGTAATAATAATGGACAGTCTTGTCTCATTTGTAGTGTTAGCTGTATGTTGCTGTTGTTTTGTGTTTTATCAGATTGAGAACATTTCTGTCTATTTTTTTTGTTTTATAAATTTTTAAAAATCAATAGGCATTGATTGCTTTTTCTGCAAATATATAGATGACAGTATGATCTTTATTTTTCTGATGATATAATGAATCATGTAGATCAATTTTAGAACATTAACTAATCTTGCATTTCCTGAATAAACCTAATTTTTCTAATACATTATCTTGTATGTGATTGCTATCATTTAGTTTGTTATGCATATATTTGCATTTATGCTCATGAGATTGCTCTTATGTTCTGATCCCTGCACTAAAGATTTGGAAACTGAGGTATAGAGACTTTAAATAAATGATTAAAGCTAAACAGACAGTGATTCAGAGTAAGGGAATTTGATTCAAGAATATAGTTCCATACATTAAATTTTTAAATAACAGTTGCTGATTATAATGTTTTCAGAAAATGATATGAAATGATGGTGTTGCTCTGTGAAGTCTTGTATATTAAAAATTATGAATTTGCATTTTTCTAGAAATTATAGCACTTTGGGAAGTGTGACAGTTAATTCTATGTGTAACATGGCTGGGCTACATGATGTCCAGAAAACTAGTAAAACATTGTTTCTGAGTATGTCTGTGATGGTTTTTCGAGAAGAGATTAGCACTTAACTTGAACTGTGAAAGAAGATAATCGTCACTAAGGCAAATGGTTGTTATCTGGTGATGATGGGCCTGAGTAGAGAAAAATGACAGAGAAAGAATGAATATGCTCTCTTTGCTTGAGCTGAGACATCCCTCTTCTCTTGTCCTCAGATATGTGTGCTCTTGGTTATTGGCCCTTGAGACTCACCTAAATTATACCACTGGCTCGCCCAGTGTTTCAGCTCAGAGACAGGAGATCATGAAACTTCTTGGTCTCCACAATCACATAACCTTATTTCTATAATAAATTCCTTTATCTCTAAAACAATATTATATATTATCTTGGTTCCATTTTTTCCAGACGACCCAGACCAGTATTAGCAAATCTTTTGTTTTTGGTTTTTTTCCACACAGTGGTAATGCATTTTTACTATGGCTTTCAAAACCCTAAATAATCTATCTTCCTCCTTTTTTAAAAACATTTCATTTCTTTCACATGCACACACATTATTATTCTTCAGCCACACTGACCACTTGACATTTTTTGAACATGCCAAAGCCAAGTGCATTCCTGTGTTCCTGTCATTGCATGGGCCATTGCCTCTGCCTAGAATCTTCTCCCTATAGACATCTGCATGGCTCATGTTCATTTCCTTCACTTCTCTGCAGAAATGGCATCTCATTATAAAGGACTTTCCTGAGTTATGCCACTTTCTTAAGTAGATTATCAGCAGTGATACTCAGAACCACACTCCTTCCTTCCCTGTTCATCCACAAACTAGTCCTCTTTACTAGTTCCCTCTACTTGTGACTAGCCTCCACAGCTCGTATCTACACCCAATATTTTACATTCATTTCTCTAACTTCTCCAAGATAATCTTAACTCTTTAACAAGAAGGGTTTTATTCTGGATCTATTTCTAGAGCCCAGATGAGTATCTGATATATTATAGCTCCCTTCCCTTTTTTAAAACAGATGTTTACTATGTGAATGAACAAATAAATGGATGAAGGAATTTCAAAGTGTCGAAAGTTACCTAATTTCTCAGAAAGTCTCCTAATTTTTTTTTCCTGTGAATCTAACCCTGAAGAAAGACAAGCGTAGGGCCTTCATGATTACCTTCTTTTTATAGCAATGATTCAGAAGGTGTTGATAGATATTTAACACATCTTTCAGTCGCCTCCTGACTATGCCCAAGGTAACTTAGAGGTGGGAGCATTCATCATTTGCCATATGATAAGCTTCTGTTGTTTGCTTGTGGTGCAAGGAGTTCATAATGCCCACTTTATATGCAATATGCTTGAAAAATGAAAGATTATTGTTGATATTAAAGTAAGATATGCAATATCGTATGTAATTCATTTCCCTCAATGTATGCCCTTTAGCTATATTTAACCCTGTCCTTCACATCTAGTCCTGAGATAAATGTAAAAGTGGGGTTCTGTATATAAATGGTGCATCTATCTACCAAATTGATTTCTGGGGCCAAAGAAATAATTGTAATTTATGAGATACACTTGTGATGGTCATGAATGTTAAGCAGAGTAGATAGGTCTGGGTGACGTGACTTTGATTTTTAATTATAGGTCAACTCAGCTTAATTCCATAATGTGACACTTCACCCTTCTTTCTTTAAACTGAAAGCTAAAAGTGCAAATGAACTAACCTTTGAATGTCAACCTGAGTTCCAGCAGCTAAATATGCAACTCTGAGCCAGTAACTCGAACTCCTGGGCCCTCAGTTTTCCTAGCTTGACCCACATAATTTCTAATGTCCGTCCTTAAATTGGCAAAAATGTAATGGCTCTGTATCATCATTTATTAAGGGAACTAGTTTGGGAATTAGAAAGAAGTTAGGTGAGAAGCGTTTTAGTTCTAAGTCTAATACATAGCTTTCTGATAAAGAGAGAGGGAGGAAGAAAGGGTAAGGAGAAAGAAAATTCTATATCAGAAATCCTTTTATTGAGGATCCTTGGGTGACTCAGTGGTTTAGTGCATGCCTTCGGCCCAGGGCATGATCCTGGAGTCCCGGGATTGAGTCCCATATCGGGCTCCCTGCATGGATGGAGCCTGCTTCTCCCTCTGCCTGTGTCTCTGCCTCTCTCTCTCTGTGTCTCTCGTGAATAAATAAATAAAATATTAAAAAAGAAATCCTTTTATTTTTTTAATTATTTTTTAAAATTATTCATTTATCTGAGAGAGAGAGTGAGAGAGGGAGGCAAGCACAAGGGGGAGAAAGAGGGAGAGAGAATCTGAAGCAAACTCCACGCTGAACACAGAGCTCGACAACGGGCTCTATTCCATGACTGTGAGATCAGGACCTGAGCCAAAACCAAGAGTGGGTTACTCAACAGTGAAGCACCCAGGCACCCCCATCAGAAATCTTTAAAAAAAATACAACCCAGTTTTAAAAACACAACCCTAGTTTGCCAGACCTTAGACCCTGCCTACTTGGGAGGGTGGATGAAGTCAGAGTCACAGAGTACCCAAGTTTTATTGGAGCTTTCCTTTGATTCCTGAATCTGTCTTCTTGAACACCATTCTTCTCAGCATGAAGATGTTTCTTAGAAGCCTTAGGGATTGTGCTTAGCTTTGAGGAAGGGAGTTGGGGGAAGCCTGAGGGAAAGAAGTTTCAGTGATCTCAACAATAAGAGTAAAGTTACTATTACCTGATAGAATTTGGTGCACGGAAGATATGATATGGTTTGATCTTAAAGAATGGGATGGGGGGAGGTAACAAAAGATTAGAAAGTGAGGTGAGGCTAGATCAAGCAGGGGTCTGTAGGAGAGCTATTTTAGCTTTTTTTGTGTGATACTTCTGCTCACCATAAGTCTAGGTAGGGCTGAGGTCGAAGGAAAATTTGAGTGCCAGGTGTATTAAGATAGATCCTTCTCCCACTGCCAAAGATCTCCTTACTAATTCAGGTTCATCCTGGGTGGTTTCCTTCTTACCTAAGTGTAAGAGGCCTCCCAGAAAGTTTTAGATCTTTCACAGATTTCTTGGCGACTGGCCCTGCTAACTCATCAGGTATGCCCAGTCATGTCAGAAGCAGATATTAGGTATAAGGCGGAAAAACCTGTACTGAGACTACATCATAATATAATATCATAATCAAACTTTGTGATGCCTTCAGGAATCTAGAAACTTAAATGCTAAATGCACTTTAACTTTTAATTGGAGGTTAAAGACGATTTTTACATAAGGTTACCGCTTGTATCTCTCATCAAAAGCGGATTTTTCATTAGGTCTTCTGCTATCTGCTTGCTGAATCACTGATCCTCGCCCATCCCACAGTTCTAACACACAGATGAAGCCAATCCTCCTCTTGAGATAGATCTCCTTATTAGTAGACCATGCTGGTACCTACCATTGACATGATTTGCAAAATATCTGACACAATGATAGGCAAACCCTTTCAGGAGGGCTGACAGAGAAGTAGCCAGCCTAACTGGAAGCTGATATTTAAAACGATGATATAGAATTTTCTGTATCACCTTAAAAGGTTCACTGACTTTATGCAAATATGCCGAGGGTGCTTTCCCTCGGCATATTTCCCATTGCTTTCCCATTAGAGAAGATGACCAAATATATTCTCATATTACATATGTGTGGCAAGGCGAGTTGGTAAGGAAGGCCTAACAAAATATTTGTTTCAGCCACAATGATGAAAACAAATGCCTGCAAGTTGGGAAATGTCCACCAGTGAAACCAATCATTTTAATCAAAGTGAGTATGTACTGCTGAAGTTGTGTCCCAACATAAAACGTTCATTTGTGGAAACTGCTTTATTTAGCAATGCTCTCAAAGCTCGATGAGGAAGCAAAAGGACGAACAAACTGAAGTGTAGTATTAATTTCTTTGCAAAATACTTTATGTAACTGAACTATTTTGTGGGTCGACTTAAGTGTTTTTTTTTGTTTGTTTATGAACATTGATTTAATGACAGTGCTCTTGAAATTATATGTCTGGAGAATGTTACAATAGTCCCACAAAGAAGTTTGTTTCTGGGGGAGGATAGAGCCTGGCTCTCTTGAGTAGCAGTTGGGAGTCGGGGGCTCCTTTGTGTGCATGTGATTGTGCTCTCTGTTGTTGTTGGTTTTTTTTTTTTTTTTTGGTGAGGGGTGGGCTAAGAGAAAACCAATTTTAACTAAAAAGATGCGCACAGCTGATTAAAGTTTACTAAAGAAAAAAACCTACATTTTTAAGCTATCTTTCAAAATCAGTCCTCTGTTCTGAATTATCCATTAGCTTGCAGAGATTCAGGTTCACCTCCTTATTATTAAAATATGTATTCACAAGCCTTTCACAGTTGTGCTGTTCTAGTAACAAATACCTTCTATTTTTCTAGGACATAATTTCACTTTGTTTAAACGGGAATTCTGGATTCAAGTAGTTTTTGGTTTTATCTTTAATGGGAAATAATTCATTTGCTGATTTTTTTCTCCTTAATTAAATGATTTCAGGCACATTATTTCAGGGCCTTTGTTGATAAACTCCTATTGGGTTAGCATTGAATTTATTTATTTCTAAGATTTGATTCTGTGGATGTTTGAGATGAACTCGTTAACACCTAAATTTTCTGTGAAAACAGCAAGCTCTTTAATCACAGAGTTTGGAGTAAGACCAGGGGGAATGGTGATATCTGCTTTCCAGCCCAATTATTTGGCGAAAAGAGCCAGTAAGGACCCTTTGACTTTTGCCATTTTGCCACACACCATCTAACAGAGTTATTAATCAAGAGATGTACGTTATTATGTAGGATCTCTTAGCTCAGATAAATAATTTATTTTTTAAGATTTTATTTATTTATTCATGAGGGACACACAGAGAAAGGCAGAGACGTAGGCAGAGGGAGAAGCAGGCTCCACACAGGGAGCCCGACATGGGACTCAATCCCGGGTCCCCAGGATCATGCCCTGGGCTGAAGGTGGCATTAAACTGCTGAGCCACCGGGGCTGCCCTCAGATAAAGATTTAATGCAGGATATGCTCGTAGCACTGATGACAGCATGAAGAATTACACTGTGGGCAAGTGTTAAAATTCCTGACAATTTCTGTGAATCCAAGGAAGAAATAGTTTAAAAAATAGCTTTTACCTTCTAATTGTGTTGATTTCATTTGCCAGAAAAGGAGTATACATGAAGTTATGTAAGGCTAGTAAGATTTTATTAAAATATAATTTTCTTAGAGGTGGAGGTACAGTTTATTTATTTATTTATTTATTTATTTATTTATTTATTTATTTATATTGGAGCTCAATTTGCCAACATATAACATATCACCCAGTACTCATCCCGTCAAGTGTCCCCTCAGTGCCTGTCACCCAATCACCCCAACCCCCCGCCCACCTCCCTTTCCACTACCCCTTGTTCATTTCCCAAAGTTAGGAGTCTCTCACGCTCTGTCATCCTCACTGGTATTTCCCACTCATTTTCTCACCTTTCCCCTTTATTCCCTTTCACTATTTTTTATATTCCCCAAATGAATGAGACCATATAATGTTTGTCCTTCTCCAATTGACTTATTTCACTCAGCATAATACCCTCCAGTTCCATCCACGTTGAAGCAAATGGAGGGTATTTGTTGTTTCTATTGGCTGAGTAATATTCCATTGTATACATAGACCACATCTTCTTTATCCATTCATCTTTCGATGGACACCGAGGCTCCTTCCACAGTTTGGCTATTGTGGCCATTGCTGCTATAAACAGTGGGGTGCAGGTGTTCCAGAGTTTCACTGCATCTGTATCTTTGGGGTAAATCCCCAGCAGTGCAATTGCTGGGTCGTAGGGCAGATCTATTTTTAACTCTTTGAGGAACCTCCACACAGTTTTCCAGAGTGCCTGCACCAGTTCACATTCTCACCAACAGTGCAGGAGGGTTTCCCCTTCTCCACATCCCCTCCAACATTTGTTGTTTCCTGCCTTGTTAATTTTCCCCATTCTCACTGGTGTGAGGTGGTATCTCATTGTGGTTTTGATTTGTATTTCCCTGATGGCAAGTGATGCGGAGCATTTTCTCATGTGCATGTTGGCCATGTCCATGTCTTCCTCTGTGAGATTTCTCTTCATGTCTTTTGCCCATTTCATGATTGGATTGTTTGTTTCTTTGGTGTTGAGTTTAATAAGTTCTTTATAGATCTTTGATACTAGCCCTTTATCTCATATGTCATTTGCAAATATCTTCTCCCATTCTGTAGGTTGTCTTTGAGTTTTGCTGACTGTTTCTTTTGCTGTGCAGAAGCTTCTCATCTAGATGAAGTCCCAATAATTCATTTTTGCTTTTGTTTTCCTTGCCTTCATAGATGTATCTTGCAAGAAGTTGCTGTGGCCAAGGTCAAAAAGGGTGTTGCTTGGGTTCTCCTCTTGGATTTTGATGGATTCCTGTCTCACATTTAGATCTTTCACCCATTTTGAGTTTATCTTTGTGCCTGGTGTAAGAGAATGGTCTAGTTTCATTCATCTTCATGTGGATGTCCGATTTTTCCACCACCATTTATTGAAGAGACTGTCTTTTTTCCAGTGGATAGGCTTTCCTGCTTTGTCAAATATTAGTTGACCATAGAGTTGATGACACATTTATGGATTCTCTATTCTGTTCCATTGCTCTATGTGTCGGTTTTGTGCCAGTACCACACTGTCTTGATGACCACAGCTTTGTAGTACAACCTGAAATCTGGCATTGTGATGCTCCCAGCTCTGGTTTTCTTTTTTAATATTCCCCTGGCTATTCGGGGTCTTTTCTGATTCCACACAAATCTTAAGATGATTTGTTCCTACTCTCTGAAGAAACTCCATGATATTTTGATAGGGATTGCATTAAATGTGTAAATTGCCCTGGGTAGCATTGACATTTTCACAATATTAATTCTTCCAATCCATGAGCATGGAATAGTTTTCCATCTCTTTGTGTCTTCCTCAATTTCTTTCAGAAGTGTTCTGTAGCTTTTAGGGTATAGATCCTTTACCTCTTTGATTAGGTTTATCCCTAGGTGTCTTATGCTTTTGGGTGCAAATTTAAATGGAATTGACTCCTTAATTTCTCTTTCTTCAGTATCATTGTTAGTGTATAGAAATGCCACTGATTTCTGGGCATTGATTTTGTATCCTGACGCTGCCAAATTGCTGTATGAGTTCTAGCAATCTTGGGGTGGAGTCTTTAGGGATTTCTGCGTACAGTATCATGTCATCTGCAAAGAGGGAGATTTTGACTCTTCTCTGCGAATTTGAATGCCTTTTATTTCTTTTTGTTGCCTGATTGCTGAGGCTAGGACTTCTAGTACTATATTGAATAGCAGTGGTGAGAGTAGACATCCCTGTCGTGTTCCTGATCTTAGGGGAAAGGCTCCCAGTGCTTCCCCATTGAGAATGACATTTTCTGTGGGCTTTTCATAGATGGCTTTTAAGATGCTGAGGAATGTTCCCTCTATCCCTACACTCTGAAGAGTTTTGATCAGGAATGGATGCTGTATTTTGTCAAATGCTTTCTCTGCATCTATTGAGAGGATCATATGGTTCTTGTTTTTTCTCTTGTTGATATGATTGATCAGGTTGATTGCTTTATGAATGTTGAACCAGCCTTGCATCCCAGGGATAAATCACACTTGGTCATGATGAATAATCTTCTCAATGTACTGTTGGATCCTATTGACGAGTATCTTGTTGAGAATTTTTGCATCTGTGTTCATCAGGGATATTGGTCTATATTTCTCCTTTTTGGTGGGGTCTTTGTCTGGTTTTGGAATTAAGGTGATGCTGGCCTCATAGAATGAGTTTGGAAGTATTCCATCTCTTTCTATCTTTTGGGACAGCTTTAGTAGAATAGGTATGGTTTCTTCTTTAAACATTTCATAGAATTCCCCTGGGAAGCCATATGGCCCTGGACTCTTGTGTCTTGGGAGATTTTTGATGACTGCTTCAATCTCCTCCCTGATTATTGGCCTGCTCAGGTTTTCTATTTCTTCCTGTTCCAGTTTTGGTAGTTTGTGGTTTTCCAGAAATGCATCCATTTCTTCTAGATTGTCTAATGTATTGAAGTATAGCTGCTCATAATATGTTTTTAAAATTGTTTGTATTTCCTTGGTATTGTTGTTGATATCTCCTTTTTCATTCGTGATTTTATTTTCAATTAGCAATAATTGTACCTCGGATAAACCTCATTGGCTATGATACTGCCACTGCACAAAGCTCATTCATAATTTTATTAATTTGAGTCTTTTCTCTTTTGTTTTTAATAAGGCTGGCTAATGGTTTATCTATATTATTAATTTTTTCAAAGAACCAACTCCTGGTTTTGTTGATCTTTTCCACAGTTCTTCTGGTCTCTATTTCAGTGAGTTCTGCTCAAATCTTTATTGACTCTCTTCTTCTGCTGGGTGAAGGTTTTATTTGCTGTTCTTTCTCCAGTTCCTTTAGGTGCAAGGTTAGCTTTTGTATTTGAATTTTTCCCAGTTTTTTGAGGGATGCTTGTATTGTGATGTATTTCCCTCTCAGGACTGCTTTTGCTGTATCCCAAAGATTTTGAATGGTTGTATCTTCATTCTCATTAGTTTCCATGAATCCTTCTAATTCTTCTCTAATTTCCTGGTTGACCCTTTCATCTTTTAGTGGGATGGTCTTTACCCTCCACGTGTTTGAATTTCTTCCAAATTTCTTCTTGTGATTGAGCTCTAGTTTCAAAGCATTATGGTCTAAAAATATGCAGGGGACGATCCCAATCTTTTGGTATCAGTTAAGACCTGATTTGTGACCTAGAATGTGATCTATTCTGGAGAAAGTTCCATTGCACTTGAGAAGAATGTGTATTCAGGTGCGTTTGGATGTTAAATTCTGTAGATATCTGTGAAATCCATCTGGTCCAGTGTATCATTTAAAGCTCTTGTTTCTTTGGAGATGTTGTGCTTAGAAGATCTGTAAATTACAGAAAGCCATGTTGAAGTCTCCCAGTATAAGTGTATTATTATCTAAATATGTCTTAACTTTGGTTATTAATTGATATACTTGACAGCTCCCACATTAGGGGCATAAATATTCATGATTGTTAGGTCCTCTTGTTGGATAGATCCTTTAAGTATGATATTGTGTCCCTCTTCATCTCTTACTACAGTCTTTGGGATAAACTTTGATTTATCGGATATGAGGATTGCTACCCCTGCTTTTTTGAGGACCATTTGAATGGTAAATGGTTCTTCAACCTTTTTTTTTTTTTTTTTCAGGCTGTAGATGTCCTTAGTTCTAAAACAAGTCTTTTGTAGACAGCAAATAGATGGGTCTTGCTTTTTTATCCAGTCTGAAACCCTGCGTCTTTTGATGGGATCATTAAGCCCATTCACGTTCAGAATTACTATTGAAAGATATGAATTTAATGTAATTGTAATACCTATTCAGTCCCTGTTTTTGTGGATTGTTTCTTTGGACTTCTCTTTCTTTTACAGAGTCCCCCTTAATATTTCTTGCAGAGCTGATTTGGTGGTCACATATTCTTTCAGTTTCTGCCTATCTTGGAAGCTCTTTATCTCTCCTTCTATTCTGAATGAGAGCCTTCCTGGATAGAGTATTCTTGGCTGCAGGTTCTTCTCATTTAGGACCCTGAATATATCCCTCCAGCTCTTTCTGGCCTGCCAGGTCTCTGTGGAGAGGTCTGATGTTAGCCTAATACTTCTCCCCATATAAGTTAGGGATCTTTTGTCTCTTGCTGCTTTAAGGATCTTCTCTTTATCTTTGGAATTTGCAAGTTTCACTATTAAATGTCAGGGAGTTGAATGGTTTTTATTGATTTTAATGGGAGGATCTCTCTATCTCCTGGATCTGAATGCCTGTTTTCCTCCCCAAGTTAGGGAAGTTCTCAGCTATGATTTGTTCAAATACACTTTCTGGTCCTCTGTCTCTCTCCGCCCTCTGGAACCCCTATTAAATGTAGATTTTTCCTTCTGAGGCTGTCATTTATTTCCCTTAACCTTTCCTCATGATCTTTTAATTCTTTTTTTCTTTTATCCTAAACTTCCTTCCTTGCCATCAACTTGTCTTCTATGTCACTCACTTGTTCTTTTACCTCATTAACCCTCATCGTTAGGACCTCCAGTTTGGATTGCATCTCATTTAACTGATTTTTAATTTCAGCCTTATTAGATCTAAATTCTGCAGTTATGAAGTCTCTTGAATCCTTTATGCTTTTTTCTAGAGCCACCAGTAGCTTTCTAATTGTGCTTCTGAATTGGCTTTCTGACATCGAATTGTAATCCAAATTCTGTAACTCTGTGGGAGAGAGTACTATTTCTGATTCTTTCTTTTGTAGTGAGTCCTTCTTTCTAGTCATTTTGCTCAGTGCAGAGTGGCTAAAAACAAGTTGTACTTGTTAGAAGCGTGAACTCTTCTCTCTGTAGCATTCCAGCGGATCTCTCTTTAAATCTCAGGGCAAATTTGTAGGTTTTCAGGATGATTTGAAAGTTATCTAGGTAAGTTGTTGGGGACAGGTGACTTGGGGACTCTACTCTTCTACCACCTTGCCTCGCCACCCCATCGCCGGAGGTATACTTTAAAACCTAAAATTCAGGGGCAGCCTGGGTGGCTTAGCAGTTGAGCACCTACTTTCCCCCCAGGGCATGATCCTGGAGTCCTGGGATGGAGTCCCACATTGGGCTCCCTGCATGGAGCCTGCTTCTCTCTCTGCCTGTGTCTCTGCCTCTCTCTCTGTGTGTGTCTCCCATGAATTAAATAAAATCTTTTTAAAAAATAAAACCTAAATTTTTTAAAAAACCACCTAAAATTCAAAGGAAAAAAATTCCACAAGTTTTGATGCTATTGACTCTTAGAAAGCTTGCGTGAATGGCTGAGGACCAAGGACACCATAACATGAAAGGAATTGCTCCAACAGAGAAAGATTTGCTAAGTAAGTTGTACCTATGGCTTACACTTTATGTATATTAACTCATTTCATCCTCACAATAATTCACCAGGGGAGGTTTACTGTTATCTTTCTTGCATTTTATTATTATTATACATTATTATTATTATTATTATTATTATTATTATTAGAGAGGGAGGGGGGACAGAAAGACTTTTAATGAGGCTCCACGCCTAGCAAGGAGCTTGACATAGGGCTCAATCTCAGAACCCTGAAACCACAACCTAAGTTGAAATCAATAATCAGATGTTTCATGAACTGAGCCACCAGACACACCTATTATCCCTCTTTAAAGATGATGAAATTGGGGTGCAGAGATTAAGTACAATCATGTGTCCAAGACTAGACAGAAAGGGAGCAGAAGGAACCCCTGGGTGGCTCAGTGGTTGAGCGTCTGCCTTTGGCTCAGGGTGTGATCCTGGGATCCAGAATTGAGTCCCGCGCTGGGCTCCCTGTGGGGAGCCTGCTTCTCCCTCTGCCTGTGTCTCTGCCTCTGTGTGTGTGTGTGTGTGTGTGTGTGTGTGTGTGTGTGTGTGTGTGTCTCATGAATAAATAAATAAATCTTAAAAATAAAGAGGGAGCAGAAGAGAGAGAATCTGAACCCGGTACCTCTGACTCTAGACTCTGCCTTTCACTACTACTCTGTATAGGAATATAATCGGTATGGTACTAGGAATAGAAATTGATTACTGTGACACCCTCTCTAGCTGGTAGTGCTATCAGGATCTGCCTTGGTTTGAGAAGCTGGAAAGATACTCTCAGCTTAAGGTTTCCCTGGTTATTCTGGAATCTTTCATGAGGGTCTGGCCCTCTCATCCTGTGTCCTATATTGGTAAAAGATGCTGGCAATCAGGTTACTTTTATGAATATTGTGATGGAAGAGAGGAAGAGAAGTCAACATTGACCTTTGTCCAAGGAAAGCATGGAGAAGGAGAGCTTCATCAGAACAGGGTCATGACTTTCTTAATAATAAATTTGGGTGAGGGGAGTGAAGAAATCTGTTATGCATTTTGTCATGGTCTAGAATAATGGCTTTCTATTAGAAGTCCAGGTACCATCTAAACCAGAGTTCCTTAACCTCAGAACTATTGACATTGTGGAATGAATAATTTTTTGTTGCAGGAGGCTATTCTGTGCATGGTATGATGTTGATCAGCCCTCCCAGCTTCTCTCTAGATGCCAGTAGCACCCTTAGTGTGATACCCAAAAATGCCTCCAGATATCACCCAATGTCTCCCGGATGCAAAACCATCCCTGGTTGAGGTTGATTGATATATACAGCTGTATGTGCTTACAGTTGTGATCTAAGTGGGATGAAGGGTTTTTATAACTTTAATATTTATAGAATTCCTATGAATTTCTATATTTTTAGAAAAATGGGAATTTTTATTACTAAGTGGATTAGAACTAATATTTATCCTTTACTTGGTTAGTTGATTTTTGATAGAGTAGTGGCATGTAAGATAGGAAAGGTAGATATTTTTCAGGACATGGAACCATGAAGGCTAAAGCAACCTGGAATGCTAAGACACTGACTTGTTGAGAAGTTCCAGAAATGCTTCAGTAGGGATATTTCTAATCCAGGCAGAGGGAAAGCTTATTATATAAAAAGGTAGTTAGAGCTTAAACCACTGTATGAAGAAACAGTGACAATGATGACTTAATCAGCTTTCTTGAATAGTTAGTATCATGGTACATCAGAGCCAGAAGGCCCACTTAGGATCTGCTTATACAGTCCTCTCATTTTACAAAGGAACCGGGTATATGAAGGTTAAATTACTTGACCAAGTTCCTGGTGGCCAAGATAGGAATAGAAAGTAAATTTCCCGATTCCCATGTCTACTAAACACAATTTCTCTAGGAAATGCATGAAATCCAGAAGTTATCAGGAAGAGCCTTCCATTTTCACCTCTAGAACCAAAACCTCTTTTTTTTTTTTTTTTTGTTCATGTTAACTGGTTGTTTTTCCTTTCTAATATTTCTCCTAGAATGCTGTTCTGTGTTTCTCTTTCATCAACTGACTTTTGTTTTTTGTAGAGAAGAGATCATCTTTATATCATTTCAGTACCTGGCATGGTTATTCAAGTGTTTAAAGAAACAATATTCTATGAACCTTAAGAATGATGAATTCCAAGCGTAGTGGATTGATACAAAGGGTAGTACTGCTAAGTACCCAGATGATACCTGTGTTTTCCCATTATGGGGAAAACAATTATTGAATGCTATTGTTTTATTTTATTGATTTTCAGTCTTCTCAGATTGATTCCAGAACAGGATTCTTTTCTCCCTTGCTCAATCTTGGTTCCCTGGGGCCTCATGTGGTAGTTGTCAAACAGGAGATCCTTAATCAATGTATTTGTCAAATGATGAAATAAAGTAGTGGATTTGCCAGTGTGGACACAGTAGAAATATTCAAAAGGAAAATGACATGCCACATAGTTTCTTGACAACCATTGGCCAAACAGAGCATGCATCATAATGTTTAGAAATAGCACACACAGTCAGCCAGACTTGAATGAAAATTCTAGTTCTGATGGTTATGAAGCATGGTACCTTCGTCAAGTTGTTTAACTCTCTGAGCCTCAACTTCTGCATCTGTTAAAAAGTCATAAGAGAGTATTTATCTCTTAGAGATCTTATCAGGATTAAAGAAAATAATGCAAGTGAGTTGATAGGTGAGAACTTGGGATTAGCACTTAGTATGCACTTAATAATCGTGAGCTGCGTGGGAAGGATGCTTCTATCCTATGTGGTCATTTTGCCCATGGAGAAACTTTTATTGACCAAACACCAGGATTTTGGAAGAATTACCATGCTGTAAGTATTAAAAGGTATGCCAGGCAAACCTCTCATTGCTTCCAGCATCCAAACAGAGGTGCCTTTCCTTCCTTTCCTCTTTGCCATAGGGCCACGGCATGGGCCATTGAGTAGCTGGGTAAATGGACTAGGAACCTCACCTACAGGCCAATTGTTCCTGATTCAAATAAAGGGTGAATGAAACAGCACTTTCAAGTTCAGCCCGAGTCCCAGTCTTTCCAGAGAAGTCTTGCATGAGAAGGCGTATTGAGTGTGCAGTAGCTATCAATAAAATGGACTTCATGTTCCATGTGGCTATTTTTTCCTTTGTGTCATGGAATCCAGAAAGCACCAATGATGAAACACTAAGATGCAGCCCATTCAATTATTATCAAAAGGAATATCAGTCTTAGGATCCCACCCTTTATCTAAATGAGAAAATAAAATGTAGATAATAATAGCAACTAGCTAAGGGATGGAATCTATATATATGAATAGAGAAATTGAACATACTATATTTAAGTGATGAAAAGTAGGGGTCCCTGGGTGGTACAGTTAGTTAGGTGTCCAACTCTTGGTTGGACAGGTCATGATCTTAGGGTTATGAGACTGAGCTCCAAGCCGGTCTCCAGACTCACTCAGCATAGAGTCTGCTTATGATTTTCTCTTCCTCTGCCCCTCCCTGCATCCCCCCTCTAAAAATTTACATAAATCTTTAAAAAAAAACGATGAAAAGTATCCTGAGAAATGTTAGCCAACATTTCATCCATGAAATGTTTATTTTCATCCACCCCGCATCCCTATACATACTGCCATCATGTAATGGTAAATTGAATTAACATCTACTTAACTTTTGAACAATGAAGTCATATACCTCCCTGATGTGTGACTTTGGGTTTGCACATATAGATTTTTGAACCATTCAAGATAGGTTAGGAAAAGCACTGGGTGTTGCAAAATGATAAAGCAGGGCTGAACCAGATAGCATCCCCTTGAGGGAGATGCAGCAAAGCAAGGAAACAGCCTAACCTGAGGAGAGCAAGAGGTGGGGGGTGCTATGACAGATGGCAAATGTGGTCTCAGTGAATGGCTACCTTCTGATAAGCACTGCCATTGCTGAACTGAGTAGATTGTAAAAAAATTAAAATTAAATAAAAATTCAAGAATTACTTCATTTGTTTCTTCTTGAGTATGGATATTTCTTTATGTCTCTTGGGCCACTGTGGGCAAGAAAGAGGCAGGAAGTCAATAATTTTAAGACATAAACAGACTTAGAGCACTAGAAGAGAATATTCTTTTATTCATTCGCTAATCCCTCAGTCACTTATTTATTCCTTTAATGAACATTTGTGTGTTTCTTCTATATCATAGACAAGAAAAAAAAATGAGATACACATCTCAGTTGTTTTGAAGCTCTTAATGAAAATCCCAGAGGTAAAAATATTGGAAAGATTATAACAATCCAGAGATGATATATTAAAAATAACTGAGCCATAGCTGTCACTGTAAAGGAACCATATAGAAATATAAAGATTCTTTTTAAGTTATTTTATACATTAGAAAAAATATGATATTTAATATATAATATAAAAATATATACATACAAATGTTGGCATACATTTATCGATGTCCTGAACAGGCTTTAGATCTTTAAAAATTATGAATTAAAAAAATAATGATTATACAGAACTGACACTCTAAATTTGGTTGTCACTGAATGATAACAGAATGATAAAAAGAATGATAACAAAATGATAAAAAGAAGTATAAGATTTTTATATTAAATCATCTATCACCCACTTATAATTGGGTAAAAGATAATTCATGTTAGTTCATATTGTTGACTGGCTTTTTATGATAATTGCTTTTTGATCGGTTTTTGCAAATTGGAACTAGAGATTTATAACACCAGGAAGATTTTTATTAAACCTTGAATAAAAAAATATGCTTATAAAGTGAACTTTAATTATATTCCTCTGCAAAAAGTTCATATTTCACAATTAAATAAAAACTACTTAGAATTAAGAAAGTTCTATTGATGCAACATTCTGAGTTCCTTGGAAAAAAGTAAGCTATAATATAATAAGGAATTGGGATGTGAGAAAATACTGTTCATTTCTCACTTTAATAATTAAAGTCACACAAATTCCATAATTATAATGATAATAACAACAATAATGATAACTCCCATCTATTGATCACTTAGGATATACCAGTTCAGTGTCCAACACTTGTCTCCAAGTCATTTTACTTAATGCTCACCACAGCCACAGGAGATAAGCATCGTTACTCTTCTCATTCTATAGATGAGATGCTGTGGCACCAAGATGTAGAGTTCTTTGTCCAAAGTCCCACAGCTGATAAAGAATGGAGGTAGGATTCTCCAAGTCTGTCTGTCTTCTAAACACACTGGATTAACTATGCTGGCTGGCCACATATAGAAATTAGTTTTTTTGACACTGTCTGCTGACATTTGCATTGAGGAGAGAAAAAAAAAAAAAGTCTTACCGTAATCCTAGTTTGATTTCACAATGTGGAGGAGAAAGTGGAGAGGAAAGTGAACCCTGTCTCTTGATAAATCATCAATTCTATCTCAGTGGGATGAATCCTTTCAGTGTCCTTGCATTCTGAAGCACAGCTTCCCACCCTAAGAACCTATTTAGTTCTGAGAATATCATATCCAAAGCATACGGATTATTTGAGGAAAATTTCCCTTGCACATGCATTACAGGGGGGAAATCTCAAATGTGACTCAATCTCAATGAAATGAGATAAACAAAAGAAAAATGAAAAAAAAATTAGCTCTATTCTCCTATTCTGTCCAGCACTCTTCTCTCCCACAGTCTCCATTTGGAAATACTTTCTCAGCCTTCTTATGGTTTTGAACACATATTTAACATTTTGAGAAACTTCTATTTGCCTTTGGCTAGAATATCCTACATAAACATCCTCTGCCTACTTATTTAGAACAGCTCCTGTTTCTTCTCACACTCTCCTTTTGCAAGTTCACTATTGTGATAATAGTCATATCCCCCCAAATGTAATAATTAACACTTAGTAATAGGAATGTAGGAAAGTTTATTTTTGGTTTCTCTTACCCCAAAATCAAATTGCTCTTTCATTATGGTCTTAAGGGAACACGAGCCACGTGGCTGTATTCCTGAATTTCCAAATCTCATTCCTGAAGAATTCCATGGACCAGAGATCAGCCAGTTGGCATTATGCTGAGAATTGCACTTCCTAAAAGCTCTCAAATGAAGAATGCCATGAAAATGACATTTTAGTCAGAGATCCCAAACTGGATTGACTTCCTCCCTTCTCACTATTCTTGAGCCAATCAGAGATGACTGCAGCGTACATTCATTTGGAATGACAAGGCAGATAAATATCAGGGTGATTGAAGAAAGATGAAAATGGAACGAGTCGGAAGATAGACTGAGAATGGAGAGAAATATGTTGTAGTTTGAAATGAAGCATCAAACTTATTAGTTGTATGACACCAATATCAGTGTATGTATAATGTATAATTTGGGAAATAAGTATATTTGGAAATAATTGGAATTTTTAATTTGATTTTCTAAACTTTATAATATTTTCATTTTCAGCATCATCTTGACTCTTTCTTCCAATCATTCAGCTGGATGGCTGGTCAACTCTTCCTAAGTTAGTTTTAAGGGGCCTTTCTAAACTATTCTCATGGTCCCTTTTTAAGTGGCCTATGCTTCTTAGCATGCCCTCCTCTCTATACCACTTTGAGTCCACTCTCATTATAACAACTCACTTCCTCATTCCACATTTTATTTATTTATTTATTTTTTTCACTCCACATTTTGTATTTAAGAGTTTCTGATACTCTCTAGTTGTAGGAACATTTGATTCCAATTTATGGAAGGGCAAAAGATTGTGTATTGTTCTTTTTTGAGCTGGAACATCCTGATTATATAATTTCAAGACATCAGCTTTTGTTATGTCTCTCAATTTTCCCAAAAATGATAAAATTATCAAGATGGTAGAAAAATGTAATTGTTCCTTCATGAAAATATGAAAAAAGCTGGTATAAAATATTTGTTTCTCTCTCCCTGTGAAATAAAGCAACAGAAATGTATTGGGCTTCTCATTCTTGCCCTGAATGGTCATTTGTTATCAGGATAGTTGAAATGTTAGCCACTTGCCACACTGCTTCTACCCACAAGATAGAAAAAATTCCTATCAATTTTGAAGGGGTAGCTTGAGTTATGATTATTGTTTTGTTCTTGAGGAATCTGTATCTTTATCACACTTATGAAAACAAAAGAAAATAAAATTATAGATCCAACTTTTTGAAAATGGGTTGATGAAGTTACCAACATGTGATGGGATTTGAAGAATTCTACAAGAATCTGATTCCTGACTCTGCCCTAAACACTTCCTACCCCTCCTTATTGAGAACCAAGTCTACATCTGGGTTAACCCTCTATTTCCTCCACTTCAGTTACAATTATTTTTTTCTTTTTAAAGAGAGAGAGAGAGAGAGAGAGAGAGAACAGAGGGAAAGAGCGAGAGGGAGAGAGAGACTCTTAAGCAGTCTCCATCTCATGACCCTGAGATCATAACCTGACTGAAACCAAGAGTTGGTTACTTAACCTGCTGAGCCACCCAAGAGCCTCTTGAGTTACAGCTTTCTAATTTATAGTTTTAAATTCTATTAAAATGCAAGAGCATCTTTTTGTTGTTGTTATTTCATAAGAAATTAATGTATTTACTTTGCAGAGGTAGCACTAGGTTTGCTGCAGAGTGTGAACATGATTAATATTACCTTAAAGTGTTATCTGGCTCAGATTTGCCTGCGTAGGATGTAGCTTCATTAACATGGAATCCCATTCACCTTCCAAATGAAGAAACTGGAAGAAGGTTTTGATAAAGCAATAAGAGCTTCGGGGGTGAATTTAAGTACCTGAAGTGCAGATGGTGATGCCAGTGAATGGTGAGAGGGCACAGGAGGAGAAAAACACTGAACACACACAAAGTCGCCCAGCTTTAGAGTTATGCCTAAAACAGCTTTGTCAGAAGCCCTCATTTATTTTCACCCAACTTGTTTACAGTTTTCAACCCACATTTTAACCACAGCTCAACTTTCAGATTACAGCTGAGACTCATGTTTATATTTAAATAAGAACACCTCGCATCCAATAACAAACTGTTGGTTCCTGAGAAGTTAGGGTAACAAATGACAGTCCTGGATTGATACAATTATGAATTTCTTTAATTCAAACCTCATCTCCTCCTTCAAACTCAGCTCACTCTTTTTCAGGTAAGGCTTTTCCACAACAGTATCAGAATATAAATAGTTAATGTTTCTATTAAAACAAGCTTTTAGATGAGGCTGAGTTGTTCTTTGTTCTTCACTAATATCACATTAATAGTTGAGTACTTTAAGCCTAGGTATATAACGTGTCTTTGTAACCAATGAATAATATATCATATTATTATACATATATGTGATATATCCACATATATACATATGCACATATATGTAATTCACATGTACATAAATGTGAAACAATCTTCCATTTTCCTTATTAGCTTTAATGACTGGTAACACATAATCTCTTATGAGTCTACGATTACTAAAGTTGTTTCTCCTTTGACAGAGAAGTTACCTTGGATAACCTATCCCCACATAGAGTTTTATGACCTGCTCTCCAAATTATACAAATTACTCAGAAGTGAAAACCACAATGGAAATATTACAGAATCACATTCCAGCTCTGGAACACAATGCCTTGGTTGTTAGCCAACTTTCTTTTCTTCATCGTTCAGAGTAGTTTATAAAAATATTTTTCTATGCCAATATTGAGTACTGGCACTAATGTGTTCTCCTTTAAATTTATTGCTGGAAGCTACCAGGATAATTTGGAAGGAACATATCAGTATAAACCAAATAGTACATCTCAATCCAGGAGTTCTCTCATTATCCTAAATAGATCATTAATTTGTATCATGGAGACTCCATCTGAAATGTATGGTCAAAGAGTAAAAGAATGGGCCAAGACTTATAGGAACTTGCTGATAGAACAAGATGTTACTGCCAATCTAGGGTCTCATCAGGGTAAGTTTTCTGTGTCTCAATAATTTCATAAAACGATCATGTAAGAATTTTGTGCAATGTCCTGGGCATTGAAACTGTGCCAAAGAAACGAGACAATGCAAAGAACATATATTCTATGATCAACATTTATAGCAACTACAATGCAGTGTTACATTAAAAAACATAAAACATGATTATGTAAAATTCATTAAAAGTGTTTTAATATTAGGAAATCTACTTAACTACTTATATAGCTAGTCATGTTAATAGGTTAAATAAATACATGTGACTCACACAATCGATATAAAAGACATCTGATAAGATTTCATAGCATTCCTGTTGAAAAACTTTTTGAAATGATCATGTATATTTTCTTCATAGGATGGGAATAATAAAACTAAACCATGACCTGCATCACAGTGGGTGAATTTTCATTAAAATAAAGAATAAGACATGAATCTCACCATTACCGTCACTATCTAGCATTATCCTTTGAGAGCCTGCTTAGACATTAGAAGAAAACAACCAAAAATGAGGTGTAATCATGAGAAAAAGCAGGCTAAATTGTCAATGTTCGATTTTTTTATTGCATATTTATACCTCAGGGTAACCAATTGGGTGGATGGAGGGCTTTTTGCACAAAGCCATTTAAAAACTAATTTACAAAACCTTTTTATTCCTTTTGACAGTAATCAGTTAAAATATAATAGAAACAAAACTAAAGTATCTAAGGATAGCAAGAAATATGTAATATCTTTATGAATAAAATTGTACACAAATTTTTTGAAGCTCAAATAAGACCTGAGATATGGGCAATTGTTTTCTGAGGATGTCAATTTTCTTTGAATTAATATATAAATTTAATTCAATTCTGATAAAAATCTTTTTTTCAAGATTATGATCAAATGATGTTGAAGTTGATCTGGAAATGTAAATAGCGGATTATGGGCAAACATCTTCTGGAAAATATGACTACTGAAGGGGATCTAAAATGCATTGTAAAGTCATGGTCATCAGAAGATTCTGGCACTGGAATAAATACAAAGAAACAGGGGAATTTGTATTTAATTTTTTTACCACTACAATACTCCCTGAGTACATGTTAAGCAGAACATCATTTCCTAGGCATGATTATTAATCACTTCATAGCCATTATCATGTAGCTATATATATAACGAATCATCACTGGCAAATGTACAGTTCTTGCTATTGTGTTCAACCAGCTATTTTTCTTAATATGGATGAACAGGTTATGTAGATGGAAACAAACACCACTTTTTAATGTCAAAGGAGTTAATTTTTTATTTCTGTTGCCTACAAAAACTCATACAATTCACAACCAATATATATTAAAAAAAAAATATATATATATATATATTTTTTAAAGCAATATATATAGGTAACACAAGTTTAGAGACAAATTAGAAAATATATACCTTTACCCATCCTAGGATATTCTTCTTTATTCATCACTGACAACATGAGGGCTAAGATTAGTATTTTATTCCTTAAATTTTATTTTTAATTATTGGTGAATCTGAGATTTTGCCCGCATTTATGAATTACTTGTGTTTTCTTCTGGGGATTGCATATTTATATTTTTAGGCCATTTTTCTTTCCAATTTGAGTTAATATTTTTTACAAATTGGTTTCTGAAAATATATCTACATAATAAGGTTGCTAGATTTTTGTTTTTCAAACACATGGCAAACATTTTCCTATATTGTCTTTTAATTACTGATAATGCATTTCATCACAAAGAAATTTTAATTTTTATGTAGTCAGATGTATTGATCTTTTTCTTGTGCCTGTCACACTTAGTGGGAACTTCCCCATGCTTATATCCATTTATACTTCTCTTGTAAACTGGTGATTTCACTTTCATATGTAAATCTTTAATCCATTTAGATTTATTATGGTGTCAAGTACAAGAAGAGAATATAATTTTATTAGTCTGTTTCCTTCGTTATGAAATGTGATCATTATTTGATAGGAATTAATATAATTTGATATATATTAGTATCTACTGTAATATATATTTCATATAGTATATTTTTATTATTTAATATAATTTGATAGAGCAACCAACATTAATTTTAAGCATAATAATAAATACACACAAGTTAAACTGTGTAATATCTTCCTTTCTTACCTCTTCTTGCCACAGCAGACAGAATTCTAAGGCTGATGTTGGAGGAGAGAAAGCAGCTTCCAAGAGGGCCCAGAGGACCCAACTTAGGGGCACAGAGACTGGCTGCATTTCAAACATAAGCAGTAAACATTTTGAAGGGCATATTGGAGTGGATCTAGAGATCTTTTATTCCATGCACACTCCAATTCCTCCTACCCCCTTTATCCCTACTGCTATCATCATCACCACTATTGGCGGCAAAACCTCTCCATTATTTCATGAAGAAATCTCAGGTAGTGATGATGAATGGGGTATACAGGAAACAGTCTTCTTCATTGTTATTCTAATATATGCACAATGCCTTTGGTATCATTTTGAGGTAAGATACTACCTAAATTAAAGTGCTTTATGTGAACATACACATATTTGCTTAGAGAAATTTTTATTGTCCAATTTTTTTTTCCAAAACAATTTTATGTCCATTTGAACAGGTTCTCACAACCAAAGAGACGTCTGAAAGTTACTACTTTATTAATGTGATCAAAGCAAATATTAACAGGAATGAGACAAATCTAAATTACTAACATAATCTGATGTGAAGAAACCAGCATCATTTCTACAATATTACTGATGGAATGGATATCTAATTGTGAGAAAACATCAAGGTTTTGCAAATCAGCAAAGACTGGGAAATAATTCCAAACTGAAAGAGATTGGAGAGATATGTCAACTAATTGCAATGTGTTATTCTGAACTAGGTCTCGTTGGTTTCTTTGTTGTTTGTTTTTCTATATTTTTGTCTTTATTAGTTTAATTGTAAAACTTGACTGGAAGACTGAAAATTAGATGGCAATGATATATCTGTTCTAATTTCCTGGGTTTTGGTGGTAGTATTGTGACTATAAGGAAGAATGTTCTTATTTGTAGAATATGACAGTAAGCATTTAGGGATGATTGAGTTGGGTATCCTGGTGGCAACTTACTTTCAAAAAGTAAAAGAATTGTTAAGAGAAGGAGAGTTATTTCTACAGTATCCAACACTTTTCCGTAAGTGTGAGATTGTTTCAATTGTTTCAAAATAAAATAGATAAGAAATGATTAAGCATAACTTGACAGGCAAACTATTAAGGCATAGCTACTAACTTCCTACAATGTTGCTAGCATTTTGCCATGATCTATCGGTGATGGGTGGTCATTACTTAAGATGTGCTTGCTGCTTTTGAAGCGTTTACAGTCTACTTGAGTATATCATATTTGAAATACAATTATTTAAGGCTAATAAAGTTCTCATGTGTTTGATAGGGATTTAGAGGTTGACTGGTGTATATTGAAATAAAAAAGAGTGCCTTTAAGGAATATTTTGCCTGAAACATTCTTTAAGAGCTAAGAAGATATTTCTCTTGCTTGCATCAATGAACTGTGGAGAAGCAAGGGGCAAAAAGTGATGATTATGTTGGGTAGGTGAGAATGGGTGACTAGTAGAGGATTGTCAGCTGAACTACCTACCAGTTGTGGAGCTAGGCTCTGGATAGGAACTTGCATAGAGTCAGCAAAATCCAACATTCCACCTCCAAATTGAAATAAAGCACATGGCAAATCTTCATTTTTCTTTCTCACATAGAGACTGTTTGGTAAAAGAGGGTTTTGTATGCCAACAATTAAGTAATATGTACTGAAAAATGATATCAACTAAATAAATAAATATATGAGAAATAAAGCAGGTTTTTAATGCTTACGTTATTTTTGTAAAGAGGAAGAGTGACCTGACTTCCTGAAAGTTTTCTGGGATAATCAGTTCTATTCTTTCAAGCCACATTAATGTTATTTTTTTCATCCTTTGCCTCAACCACATTGCACTGGTTGAGCTTCCTTTCTGGGCATCACCAATTACCCATTAGTGGTATCTTAGTTTCCAGAGGAAATTAAAGAAAAATAGGAATGAGAATATGAAAACAAATACGCAGAGTCACTAATCTTGATGAAATCATATGTGTCATTAGAACAATGGAGGGAAGATACATCTAATGCATGATCTCTGCTTCAAATGTTAATTAATGGCCACCTAGATTTCTGCTGAGACATCTTCAGTTGCAGATATATTGCCATTTGAGTAAGTGTGTATATATGCATGTCTGTGGGCACAAGTCATGACAAAAGAAACAATATCTTTCACTTTCTAAAGGATATTTCTTTTTTCTTAGCTGTAGTATATAAAGTGTTCTAGATGATTTTTGGAGCAGCACTGTGATATATTATCATGCCCACCTCCTTCAAATCTAGTCTTTAACATAGTAAGTAAGTAGCACTGTTGCTATTTTAGATTCATGAGGATCTTGGGATAATTTTTTTTTCAAAAAAGATGAAAGCATTTCTAGAGTCTGTATTAGCTTACTGGTCCTGCAAGCTCTCTTGAATAAAGATGATGCTATCCTGCACATTAGTTTGAATATTCTACCCACAAGTATCCCCTCTTCATTTCATTGCTTGAATCAGAAGGTCCCTAAAGCTTTCAATCACTTCAATCAACATAAAATGTTACCTAACACTTGTGACATATATGAATTATTTGGAAACCTGGAAAAAAAAAAAGGCTATGGATGATTCAAAAAAAAAAAAAGAAGGGGAATTAATTGATTTGGTGAAGAATCCAGTTATTGTTACTTTGAATATCTTCCTGAGTTCTCAAATATAACTAGAGATGAACATGGTATGGGTTCGCTGGGGAAGCCTTCCTAAAAAAACGGCCTTTTCTTCTCCATCTTGTTGTGCTGCTTGGAGGACAACTGACGTGTTAAAATTCTTCTCTCAATGAATGGATGTAGTATACTCAGATTGTGTGGAAACGTGGAAGTTGCTTTGATGGCTGGAAAAGGAAACTCAATATTGACAAATAAGGTGAGGAGATAGAAGCAAAGTTTGCCATGAGTGTATTCCCTGGACAAGCTTTAAACAGTGAGCTCAAGTGGGAAGCTCCTGAGCACAACATGATATTCATTCTGAATAAATTTACTCATTAACCCAGTACTTAACATGAGCCATGTCCTACACTAGACACATGAAAACTGAAGCTGATTCAGTCGGCCTTGATGGAGCACACTACACAATAAATGGGAAGTGAGGCAAACACGGGGTGACTACATTGAACCTGAACATGGGACCATGATGAAAGTAGTGTAGAGAAAGGAAATAGGGTATTTTGTAACAAATAGGGAAGAGCATTATTCCTTCTGAAAAGTTAAATTCCTATAATTTTTTAAAGATTTTATTTATTCACGACACACACACACACACACACACACAGAGAGAGAGAGAGAGAGAGAGAGAGAGAAAGAGAGAGAGAGGCAAAGACACAGGCAGAGGGAGAAGGAGGTTCCATGCAGGGAGCCCGATGTGGGACTTGATCCCAGGTCTCCAGGATCAAGCTCTAGGCCAAAGGCAGGCACTAAACCATTGAGCCACCCAGGGATCCCCCCTGTAATTTTTTTTTTTTTTACAGTGGTAAACTCCCTACAATTCTTACTTTTTTTTTTTTTCAATTCTTACTTTTATATTGCAATATTGCTAGTCTTTACTTATATATATTTTTTCTTCTTTGTTTGCTTATTTTTGCTTTGCTAAATAACAGAACACCACGATCTGGGAGTCTCACTGTTTTTGAATTAAAATGTTTATTTATGAGAACTTAAAAAAAAACCAAATGGGTCAGTTTCAGTAAATTCTCCAGGGGCTGCAGCAATAGTTAATTGGTTCCGTCCTGGGGCAATGATAGCCAGCATTTCCCAAGACTAGGACTTGGAACTTCTCCAGAGGTGGTAGATAGGCCTAACACCAACAGAAGGTTCCAAGTCACATGAATCTGGGGAATTATGAATTGAGTGAATTTACATATGTTTATTTACCTCAGGATTAATTAGAAGCTTTAATATACTAGTGAATGATGTGATTCACCAAGAAGAGGGTATTTTGTTCAGGGATTTTCAAACACAAAGAGCTGTGGACTTTTTTATTTCCTCCTTAGGATTGGCAGTAATATAGCCCTCTGACTTTTCCAGTTATATCTTAAAACAGTCCATGTTTCAAATGTCATCCCATCGGAGAGATTTTGCCAACCACCCTATCTAAGTGAACATCAGGCTTACATCAATTTCTACCCTCTCACCTTGTTTTTGTTCTCCTTCTCTGTGTGTTTCTCACTCCCTCTTAGAACGTAAGGTCCCTGCTACCATAGAGCCTTGCTTCTCTTCAGTGCTTGCCACACACAGTACATACTCAAAATATGTGTTCACTGAATTGATCCTGTGTTGCCATCTTCAGTGAGTGACTTTGGTTCCCACGGCCACAAGATGGCTGCTCGACTTTCAGGTGTCATAACAATGTTCTAGATAGAATGACGAGCAAATGATGAGTCATGTGCCTCCTGGTGCTGTCCTTCCTATCTGGAAGACCAGAGTGGTTTCTGAGTGGTTTCACCCTCTAGGCTTCTGCGTGTATCTCATTGCTTTGACTATGAGCTTCCGAGGATTCTACAAAGATGAGTATTTTAAACAGGCAAATAGCCATTGTGAACAAAATAAGATTTCTGTATTTAAGGAAGGAATAAGGCTATGTTGGGTATTATGTATGCCATTAGCATTCATCCCCCCCCCCCCCCCAGGAGGCTGTGATTGTCACATCTCAGCTTCACTTGTGTTACTTCTTTGGCTCCCATAGACATTTGAGTTTGCAGTCTTGAACTAGACATTTCTTTTTTTAATGTAAAGATTTAATTAATTAATTAATTAATTAATTAATGAGAGACACAGAGAAAGGCAGAGACATTAGGCAGAGAGAGAAACAGGCTCCCTGCAGAGAGCCTGATGTAGGACTCAATCCCAGAACCATGTGATCACAACCTGAGCCAAAGACAGATACTCAACCACTGAGCCACCCAGGCATCCCTTTTTTATTTATTTATTTATTTATTTATTTATTTATTTATTTCACAGATTTTATTTATTTATTCATGAGAAACAGAGAGAGAGAGGTGGAGACATATGCAGAAAGAGAAGCAGGCCCCTGCGGGGAGCCCAGTGAAGGACTTGAGCCCAGCACCTCCTAGGATCATGACCTGAGCCAAAGGCTGACATTCAACCACTGAGCCACCCAGGTGCTCTTAGGCATCCCATTTTATAAATAATAAAGATTTTTTTAATTTATTTCAGAGAGAGAGAGTTTATGCAAGTGGGGGGAGGGGCATAGGGTGAGAGAGGGAATCCCAAGCAGACTCTATGCTGAGCATGGAGCCTGACCCAGGACTTGATCCCTGGACCCTGAGATCATGACCTGAGCAGATATCAAGAGTCGAACCTTTAACCAACCAAATGCTCCTGAATTAGACATTTCTTAAAGTCACTTTTAATCTTTAAATTTTATGATTTACTGATCTATGCATCTCCAGCAAAAGCCTTTGATTTATCTGTATATAGAAAGTTCTTGCATATTTGGTTTAAATAATTAACTTAATAATTATTTAAGGGAAAAAGCTTCCTTTTTTCCCTCATAAATAAAAGCAAACCAAACCCAAAAAACAAAAAAAAAAAATAAAAAAAAAACCCACTTCCAGGTAATAGTCAGCTTTGTTCTGAAGTCATTCATCGTTGTGTTCACTGAAGTAAAACAAATGGTCTGTAACAAGTGACCGTCACTCCCCTGGGAAGGTCTGTCATGCAACCATCACGAGTCCTAATCACAGTCTTAGGAACAATGATGACGCTGTCACTAGAAGGTCAGGAGAGGAAGCTGAGAGGCTCTCAAGTCTCAACCAGTGCAAGCCTGACAGAGGACACAGAAGTTAAAAAAAGAAAAAGGAAAGAAAAAAATCAGATCCATGTAAAAGGAAATGAAGACACACAAAGAAAACTTTGTGAAATGTGTTGAAACTTGGAACATTTGGTTTTATAAAATATCGTGTCACCTTCTAACAATTTTCCATTTTGCCATTTGATAAGTGACAAGTTTCACATTGCACAGGTGGCCGATTCCACTACAAATAGCTTCTTGAGCCTTATCAGTATCATTTATCAGAGGCAGCAGAAAATGTGGCCTTGCACTAGAGACATTCATTCCAGTCCTATCTACACTGCTGAAGGCTAGTGGATCTCAGGATGGGCCAAGATGATAGGCTGATATTTACTGAGTGCGTATTAAATGGTAGGTAGTGTAGTAGACATGTTGACATTCGTTACACTATTTATTTCTTCTAAGAGCCCTGCTAGCCTATTACAAAAGAGAAAATTGAAGCATACAGTACAAACTTAGGCAAATAACCTGAACTTGCTGATTTTCCATTTTCTCTAATCTTATTAGCATTGGACTGGTTGATACCCTTTTTCATTTGTTAAGTGACTATGTCTAATAAGGTCCTTAAAATGGAGTTCCTCATTTGCAAACCAGAGATAATGAATCTGCTTTATTGTTTCAAGAAATAAGGGAGGGTGGGAAGGAGGGAGAGAGGGTACAAGGTAAGAAAGAAAAAAGAAAGAAAGAAAACCAGGAGTATATATAAGCTCAGACTTAGACTATCTTTGGGTTTCTTTTTCTTTCTTTCTTTCTTTCTTTTTTTCCTTTCAAGATTTATTTGTTTTGTAGAGGGAGGGAGTGGAGTGGAGGAGTAGAGGGAGAGAGTCCTAAGCAGACTCTCTGCTAAGCATGGAGCACAACACGGGGCTGGTTCTCACCAGCTGAGATCATGACCAGAGCTGAAATCAAAAGTTCTACCTCAACCAACTGAGCCATGCAGGCGCCCCTACCTTCAGATTTCTGAAGAGCAGCACTGGAAATAATAAAACAATGACAACAACAACAACAAAACTATAAGTAAATAAATAAATAATACAATCACTTAAAAATCCTGAAGGAGAATTTTTTTTCCCTTGAGTTCTATACCTAGACAAACTATTAAGAAGGCATGAGGATAGAATATTTTTAGACATGGAAGGTCTCCAAAAATCCACCCAATCCCATGTGACCCCTGCTCTATCATCTGTCTGTCCTCCAAATATAGCAATGTGTACCCTTCTTCCCTTCATAATTATTGCAGCTGTGTTTCACATGCAACATTCCTTTGTACAATATAATTAAAAATGAATTACAAGAAAAAATGAAATAGATCCCAGATTATTATTAGATTCAACAGAAATAAAATTATATTCTCATAAATATGTTGTGGAAAACTAACATAAGGAAAAGAAGAATTATAAAAGCTGTACATGTTTATCATTAAAAGGGAGTGTTTAGATGATGAAATTGAATGTTTCTTACATTCAAAAATTTAATTGTTCCACATATGTAACTTGACAAGCGTTCTTAGTAACACAGCTATTCTTTATTTTATTTTATTTTTATTCTATTTTATTTTATTTTTTTAGTGATTCTCTATTTTAAACAGATACATAGTTTAACACACCAAGCTTTTATCAATATCTAAGTTTTTAATGTCATAAATGTGCTTACTTTTTGCTGGTTAATTGATCCATTCTATGCTGGATTGGTCACAATTGTACCCCAAGGTATACTGTATATCTGAAATATTTCCATCTTTTGTTTCAATAACATTTGTAGGAGTAAAACTAACCTCTCAAAATATGTGACAGAAGGGTTCCAAATTAATTTCAGCCTAACCGGGATATTCAATTGTATCTTTTATTTAAAATGGAAGAAATGATAATATATTTTGAACATTTATCTTTAATTTTTTACCAATAATCTAGTTCTAACAATCTAGCCTGTAAAGTTTTTTTTTTTTCTTTTTAAGATTTTATTTATTTATTCATAGAGACACAGCTAGAGAGAGAGAGAGGCAGAGACACAGGCAGAGGGAGAAGCAGGCTCCATGCAGGAAGCCCGATGCGGGACTCGATCCTGGGTCTACAGGATCATACCCCGGGCTGCAGGCGGTGCTAAACCGCTGCGCCACCGGGGCTGCCCTAGCTTGTAAAGTTTTAATTAAGTTTAAATTATCTTTCAGTAGAAGAAAGGGATTTCAGATTCATACATATCCTATTGCATGAACTTCATATATATATGTGAGTGTGTGTGTGTGTATATATATATATATATATATATAATAAAAATAGTTCATCATACTTATGAGGTATTCAGTGATGACTTTCCCCAATGCAGTATGAAGATTATCACCTACTTCACTGATAATTGTGTTAAATTACAAATTATGTCATAATGGTCTGCAAAACTTCTTGAAGCTGATCTGCCACTATAAAGTATGTTGCATTCCTTCTTTACATGAGAGTATTAAAGAATTAAAAATATCAATGATATCAAACAAATAAGCAAACCTGACTAATCTATATTTTTTTAGAATTTGGAATATCAACTATTTATTTTATTTTGCAGTAAAACCAAGAGTTCATTCAGTCTACACAAAACTTTCCTCCTTTAAACCAAAGAACCCCGGCATGTGTAGAATCTGCTCAGTCAGTTTTCATCTTATCCCATAATTAGTGCAAAGAAACTAAAATTTAATACATTAGTCTTTACATAATTCATACCGTATAACCTACTTGACTTTCAACTTTTTTTTTTTTTTCAGGACAGCAACTTAGGAGCAGTCATAGAGCACAATTTCCAGATTGGACAGAGACAGAGAACTCAAGGAAGAAGCTGCAAAGAAAACACACACACACACACACACACACACACAATACAGCTGAATTGCTGGCTCCTTGACATGCTTGACCATGTGACAAAGAGCATTCAAGAGTCTTTTTAATACACTTGGAGAACTTGAAAGCATTGATGATAAAGACAGAAAATCATGAAAGCAAATAAAAAAAATACATTTAGTAGCTGAGAAAAACAAAGTCAATCATGCTTAAGATGATCATAATAAAAGTATGATAAATTGCATTGAAGAATGTAGAGAAAGGGACACAAGATGTGAGGGGATGTAAAGATGCTTCCTATTTTCTAGTAGGAAGTTAATAGATGATGCCTACAAATTATAAATCAAGAGGCAGCAGGAAAAGTTTCTTACTTAGAACTGTGGACGTGGGGATCTGAATAAACTGCTAAAAGTCACTTGTCAGTAGTCACTTGTGGTTTGGTGGAGAATGGAGTTGTAACAGGGGACTTCTGATTTCAGGAAGAAGTTTGTAAGACATTTCGACTTGTAAAACTCTGCATGTGTATAAAATAATTTAGTAAAAGATGCTACTCTGATTTAGTATTATGATTCTTCATTTTATCAAAATTTTGATCTAAATATCTGCTTCACACAGTTTTTTTCTCTAAATATATGTATATGTTAATCTCCATAAGCTGTTAAAACTTAGTTATCATAACTAAATTCAATATAATTTTGAGCCATTCGTAAAACTTTTAAATTTTTACCTGAAAAATCAACTGATTCTCATTCTGTGGGTCTTTGTATTTAAAGTTCAAGAATTTTGACATTTTAAAGGTTCAATAGGGGTTATTGCTTTTTGTGCTTATGACTTTAAGTGGCTCAGAAGACTTTAAATTTTCTTTTTAGAAAGTCACCTCACCTCTGAGCAGAGAAACCCCTGCCCCTTAGAGGGAAAGCTTTTGTACAAATTTCAACCAAGAAGAAATGAGGTTAGAGTGGAAAGTATTTGGCAATGATAAATTTTAGCCCTTGCCAGAATCAGTTATTGTGCTTTAAGTTTGTAAAATTTCATGTTGTTATGCTTAACATAAAATATAATGATGTTCTTTGGATACATACATTAAATTTTATACTAAAGCAGGTAAAAGCACAGATAAACTTGCCTTCATCAGCTTGCTCACAAATTCTGACTATATCTTTGTTGAGATTTCGTTTCCTATTTTTTTTTTTTTACTACAAAGATCATAAAAGCACAAGGCAAACAGCTTAAACCTGAAATGAATTCCATTCTGTTTAGTGACCTGAAACATTTCCCTGGGAAATTTTTACTTTGGCCACATGATCCTTGCTTGCTCTTTAGTCTTCCATAACCTGAAAACTTTCAAGGATTCCCATCCTTCTAAATGAAAAATTATTCTGAAATTCCCACTGGAAATTCTACTTGGGGGTGCCTAGGGAAAAAAAAAATACACACACACACACACATACATGAGAAATTGCCTTGAGTTATTCTGGAGCAAATGACACTTTGTATTTAAAATGGAGAAGAGATTGCTTTCTTGCACAATACCTATGCTCCATGTAAATCATACCCTCTGACTGAAGATTCACTGCAGGGTTCACATTGACCTGGAAACAATTCAATCTACAGGGATCAAGGCCAAGGGGAAAGAGAGATATCGCATAAAAGCCAATTCATTATACTAGCCATCCGTTCTCCAAATGAGTGTACAGTTGCAATCAGGTTAATATAAACATCAGGGTCACAGAGGCCACATGAAATTGCAAGGGACTGAGTGACCTGCTTTGTTTGGGTCACATCATGGCAGATAGATTTTCATCTTAAGCTGCTTTGGCCATATATTGTGTCAATGTGGGCTTCTTTTCAACAGGCTACCTCCCCACAGAGCCTCTGAATCCTCTATTTCTAGAGAGTTCTTGAAGGCGCTGGGTTTAGGTCCACCCATGCCATTCCCACACTCGTGTTGTGAGCAGCCCTTGGGAGTACATAAAAGTGATTTTAAGGATCCATCAGATCCAGTTTGATTTCCAGTCTCTGAATGACTCCAGCCCACATAGTTTGATTTCATTCAACCATACCCTGTACCCCCCACCCCCACTGGAGGCTTAATTACCAGAACAACTTCTGCCTAAAAGATGGAGTTTCTGAACCACCTTGAAGTGTGTGAAGGTAACTCTGCACCACCCTCCCTTTTCCTTGGGAGTCACTTCAGTGTAAGTGAATTTCAGCCCAGACTCAAGATGATCCTCAGCTGTCCTTGATCTCAGAGTCTACATTTCTGTGACTTATCCAATACATCAGGCATGCTAGGTCCAGGAACTTGTCTGGATTTTAACCCTTGGAGACATTAAAAGAAACCTCAAATACAAAATATTTCAAACTGCAGTCATGATCTTTTCCCCTCTCCAAATAAATCTTTCTGTTCACTTATGTAATTGGTGACATTGACTTTCGCCTCAATCAACTGAACCAGAAACTATGGTCCTTCCCTTGAGTCCTATTTCTTCTGTTCCTTATTCTTCACATCCACTTAATCACCAAGTCTTGATAATTCTTACCCTATTAATTTCTTCTATTAATTTATACTCCTATATACTTCTATTTATTTATATCTCCCT
Source organism: Vulpes vulpes (assembly GCF_048418805.1). Taxonomy (NCBI): domain Eukaryota; kingdom Metazoa; phylum Chordata; class Mammalia; order Carnivora; family Canidae; genus Vulpes; species Vulpes vulpes. The sequence goes on from NC_132788.1 coordinate 12,546,306, forward strand.
CCTATACTGTGGTAAAATCTTCTTTCCTGCTATGTTCATCTTGCCTCCAACCTTTTCTGACTCTTCATTCTGTCAATATAAATCACAAGATTGATTACAATCTTGCCATGGCTCCCTACTGCCTCAGGATAAAATTCCTTTTCCTCAAGAAGGCCTGAAAGGCTCTTCTGATCTGACCTGTCTTTGTCTCACCTCATGACTTCTGTTCTACACACATGTTCCATTCATGTTAATGCCTTGTAGATGATTGTGTCTTTTAAGAAAACTCCTTGTATTTTCTAAGCAAACCAACCAGTCTCAGACCTCTGTGCTTTGCAGGTGTTCATCCTTGAGCCCCTTCCCAATCTGGCTGGTGGGTATCTAGTCTTCCTTCAAAGGCTATTAGGCTTCACCTTCTTGTGGGTCTTCCCAACACACAGAGTGAGGCTCAAGACAATCTAATCTTACTGTCCCGCTAGGTCATTTTCTTATGTCTTATTTAGTCTCAGGTCACTGTATTCAGGCTTTTCCTGTTGCTAATTTTCTGAAAGTACTTTTGCTAAAACCCCAAATGACTTTCAATCTGCTAAATCCAATGGGCCTTTTTTGCAGTTTAGCTTACTTAGCACAACTGCTGTGTTGGATTTTATGGATTATGTTCTTGTTTTGGAGCTCTTCCTATACTACTGAATTCATTTCTCCTTCCTTTCCTTCCTTCCTTCCTTCCTTCCTTCCTTCCTTCCTTCCTTCCTTCCTTCCTTCCTTCCCTCCTTCCTTCCTTCCTTCCTTCCCTTCTCCTTTGAATAATCCCCTGTCTAATCTTCCTCTGTCTATTCTCTTACTTATTGACATTCTTGGGCTATATTCTTATCCCACCAGCTTACTTACCACCTCAATCTTATCACATTTATGAATCTTACACATCTAACAGCCCACTAAATTTCTCCATCCAAAAGTCAGACAAGAACCTGCCATCCTACACACTGAGCTATCTTTCCTTCTAATATCTGCTTTACACCCCTACTCCTTTAGGAAATCAAAGTCTGTCCAATCATTCAAAATAGTTTTCCTTGATTTCTCATTTTTCCTAAGTCACTAAGCAATCACAAGGTCCTGTACAATTGTCCCCCCCAAATATGTGTTGACTCTATTGTACCTTCTCTGCCCTGTGGTACTTCTTGTTAGACTACTGTGCACACTTGCAGCCGACTATGTGTCTTCCTTTGGACCTGTAAAATCCCTCCTCTCCAGAACTTCCAGAAACATCTATCCTCAGCATATCACTTCCACATCACTCCCTTAACTACATTTCCTCAACAGTTCCCTCTCACCTACAAGAGGGTAAAGTCCACACTCACTAACATCTCAATATAATTTAGCCCCATCTTCCTTTTCTATGTCATCTCTTCCACCATCCATCCCATATTTAATCAGCATCCATGGAGTGCCACTTTTAATTAGCATGCCCAATATGGAGCTTTATGTCTATGCTTTAGTTGACATTAACACCTCTCTCTGAAGACTCAGGAAGTCTTATTTCTAATCTTATTGCATTCACCTACAGATTGGATCATTTTGCTCTCTTCCTTGCTTTTTCCCATGAACGACTCATTACTTCTACTTGTGTTCTAGGCCTTCCCCTTCTTTTCTCCTCAGCAATCTGGCCTCTGAAATTATCCCCTGCTTTTATGCACTGACACAATCTCCAGCTCCACTGCATATTTCCCTTCAGCCTCCACACGTGACTTCCTCTTCCAATGTTTTTGAAAGTCTTTCTCTGATTCTACCTGCATCTCTTTTCTTTCTTTCTTTCTTTTTAAAGATTTTATTTATTTATTCATGAGAGACACAGACAGAGAGACAGAGAGACAGAGACCTAGGCAGAGGGAGAAGCAGGCTCAGTGCAGGAAGCCTGAGGTGGGACTCGACCCTGGGACTCCAGGATCACACCTTAAGCCAAAGGCAGAAGCTCAACCACTGAGCCACCCAGGCATCCCTCTTTTCTTTCTTTTATCATTACACATATTGGAAGAGTGTGCCTTCAATTCTCTTACCTTCTGCTTACTCCTCAGCCCACCGTAATGTCATTTCAAATCATAACCCATAGTTGAAACTGTTTTCTCAACATCCCCAATTATCTACCGACTTTAAACTCAAAGAGTGAATTTTTGTCCTTATCCTAGTCAGTCCCCCCAAATTAATTGAGATAATGCATGCTTCTCTTCTCTGATATTCTTTTTACTGTGATTAAACTACAGACATCATTGTACTTCTCCTTCTGTATCTACCAGCCTGCCTTCTCCTCCTCCTTCATTTATTTGACTTCTGCTTGTCCCAGACACAAGAACCCCACTAAGTGACTATCCCTTTTCCTACTCTCCTTTTTTTCTTACACTGGACCTTCAGCCATCACTTCACTCCAAATGAAACCCAAATGTGTTTCTCAACCTCTACTTATTTTTTTTCTTTTGGATTTCAAATCTTTATTTCTAATTACCTATTGAGTATCTCTCAGAATCAGAACAAGGACAGAATCAGGACAAAAGGATCTAATTAAGTCTTACCTTGTTCTCTTTTTGTTTTCCTGTGTCCTCCATATCAACTCTTTTAGGCCTTATATTCATCTTTCCCCACCTTCCACATTCAGAGGAAATCCTAGTGTTGTCAGTCCTATGTCCACACTGCCTCTTACACCCTTTTTCTCCTTTTCATCCCTGTTCCCGTGATACTGGTTCACTGCCTCTTTTTTAAGCTTTTACAATTTTATTTATTTATCTGTTTGAGATAGAGACAGAGTCAGAGAAAGAAGGTGCACACGTGTGCACATGCACATGAGCACAAGTGGTGGGAGGGGCAGAGAGAGAGAGGGAAAAGCAGAAACCCCCTAAGCAGGGAGTTGGATGTGGGGCTTGAACTCAGGACTCTGAGATCATGACCTGAGCTGAAGGAGCCACTTTACTGTCTGAGCCCCTGAACATTATATTCTTTTAAGCTTTTTAAAATAGATGCCTCATTGGTATCCTTTCTCTCTAACCTATTCCATCTGTTGCCATCATTACCGTTTCCAAAAGCCACAGTCTGTTCACATTTTCTTGCTTACAGATCTGTTTTCTTTTCCTATTGTTAATAAGATCAGATTAAAACATAAAAATTTTAAAGAGATCACTTTGTCATCATCTGGATCAATCTCTTTTACGAGCCTTGATTTTTTCTAATTATATCTCAAAATTATTAGAACACTAATTGTTTCAGAACTTGATCTTTACATATCGATGCTATTTCTCTGTCTAGGAATAGTAATTAGGCAGTTGCTGTATGCCAGATTCTATGATGTGTACGGAGGATACATAATAATTAAGAAAAAATCTTCCCTTAGTATTTATAGAGATCAGTTTAGAGCAGAAAAGATAAAATAAATACATAACCAAGTAAGTAAGTAAAAAAAAAAAGCATACTACATGCTATTCTAGAGGAAGTGTGAGATTTTAAATGTACATAGTAAGGTGCCTTACCTCATGGTTGTGGTGGTAGTGATGATGGCATGTTGGGAAAGTTGGTTACAGAGGCAGGCGCTATTTAAACTGAGTCAATTAAAAAATAAATAAACTGCGTCAATTAAAAATGGGGGAAAATGGGTGAGTGGGCTGATTCTGGGCAAGAAAAAATGGCCACACATAATATAACAACTAATGATGTTCAGTATAGTGATTGCACAAGATACGAAGGGGAGAATGCTCACTCTGCTGAAGTTTGTTAGGTAAGAAAACACTAGATAATGAAGTACCTTGGACCTTATACATCAAACAATTGGAAGTCCGTTTTAAGCACAGGTGTGTGTGCTTAAATATGATAGAATCATATTTGTATTGAGGAGAAACATTCTGGCCACAGCGTGAATGATAAAATAGAAAGAAAAGACCAGAGGAAGTGGGAGTGCTCAGGAACTGTTGCAGAAATATTTGGGGACATGGGATGCCTGGGTGGCTCAGCAGTTAAACGTTTGCCTTTGGCTCAGGATGTGGTCCCAGAGTCACGGGATCGAGTCCCACATCGCACTTCCTTGCAGGGAGCCTGCTTCTCTCTCTGCCTGTGTCTCCACCTCTCTCTGTCTCTCTCTCTCTCTCTCCCCCTGTGAGTGTGTGTCTCATGAATAAATAAATAAAATCTTAAAAAAAAAGAAATATTTGGGAGCAGCCACTTTGGCCTTACTAGATTCTTGGTTACATGAACAGAGAAAGGTGGATTGGTTATGAGGAATAAAAATCAGGATTTAGTGATTGCTTTATTGTTAGTGATATAAGATTAAGTAGAATAAATGATGGTCAGAGGTAGGGGATACATAAGTCTGGAACTCAGAACTGATCAGCTCTTGAGACATAGATTTGTAATTCATTAGTATATAGGATTAGTGAAAGCTATGGAAATCAATGACATTGACTTTTAAGAATGGTTGAAAGAAGAGGGCAATGGTGGTTCTAGGAAGGTCAGAAAAGCTGTTTCAATAAAAGAAGGAGTCCAACATAGTCAAATGCAGCCAAGAGGAGAAATAGGATCGTTTGGGGTTGGGGAAGGGAGCATTCAGTGTCAAGGATATCATTAGTGAACTTGGTACAAGCACTTTCTGTAGAGAATTGAGATAGAGGCTACTTTGCTTTGTCCATTAACATGCCTTCATGTTCATCTCTTGACTGGGAGGGTAGGCAACAGTCTTGGCTGTGCACTTGGTGGTGGTTGTGGGAAGGGGCAAAGACTACAGGCCACCAAACAATACTTCTCTTTTTGACCATAAGTACAAGTCAATTTTGACGTTTCCATTTTTTTGAACTCCCAAGTAGCCTATGAAAGATAGTGGCAGCAAAGCCTCTTCTAAAGCGTGATTATCTTAGGCTCTCTGCCATAGCTGATTGTCCCACACTCTTCTAAGGATATAACTACCTGCTATCTCCTTTGTTGAAATTCCATTCATTCTCAAGAAACATATCAAATTTCACTTTCCCCTAAAGACATCCTTGCCTCACAAGAGAATTATTGTTCTTCGTCTGTGTTCTTAGAGGATTCCGTATACAAATTCATTAAGTGTTTAAAACATTCTCCTTCATAATACAGTTATATACGGAGGCCTGCTTTCTTTCCCCTCTTGGGACACTGTCTTATTTATCTTTGCACCCCAGATTTCACTTAGTAAATTGAGGTATTTAATCCTTGTTTATTAAGTCAAATTGAAATGTTTACATACCATGGCTTGTCTAATCACAATAAATTATTTTAAAGGTCCAGACTTAGGAGAACTACATTTTTGTGGAGGAAAAAAAAATAAACACGAGACAGTTGAAATTACTTTTTTTTGATCCTATCTCGTACTATGATGGCTACTACCTTCAAGTGTAATTCTAAATAGAGGTAGAGCGCTACTCTGTGTCTGAGAAAGGTTTACCTAATATTTTCCTGCCTGCAGAAGGAAGAAAGTCAGAAAACAGTATCTTGTGACTATAGCATAGGAATGGTATCCCTGAAAAGTATGCAGTAAACTTGAATCTGCCTCTAAACAGGATTTGCTTTGGACAAACAGCTTACATTATATGACAGATAAAAGACTTGCTTCTGGAAGTGATGGTCTAATTTACCATCTTCACCTTCAAGAACGTTTTGGAGCTGAATCCTGTTCCTATAAAGAAATTCTAAGCTAGTGCTTAAATGAAATTTGTGTTTCCTGCCAATCTTCTGCCTTTAAAAAATATATAATTTTATTTACATGGTCTCAGACCTAGAAAAGTAATGTTTAGTACTTTAAGCTGATTATTGCGAATGAAATGTGGGATTTGTGTCATGGTTTCTCGGTAGTAGGGCAACGTTTGAAATCAAGTGTCAAATGGATTCTCAATGTGCATGAATATCGACTAAAAATTTATGTGACTTCACAATGTTGTCAATAGCCGTAAAGAAATTGTGAATTGCTAGATATTTTTCCTTTCGATCCACAATATTGCCTTTCTGTGGAGCAAACTGATACTTGGCAGACTTGATGAAAATAAGTAATATTGAAAAGTGCTTCAAATTCTTGAAATGCGCCCACACTTTAATTGCTATTTGACCCCATTCCTCTTCTCACCAGACAGAGCATAGAGCAAATGATATGATGGATGTCAAATGCAGATTCATAATTCACCACAGTTAGGAACACTTATAATCGTGCATTTTCAAACTCAGTGAAAATGCCCAAGCAGATCAACATCTCATTCAATAGAGTCAGTGCTGATATAATGGACTGTTTTCTTCAGTATATTCAGTGAAGCAGAGTAAGGGCTAGACTCCAATTATTTCTTATGGTGATGGAGGTGGGGTTTGTTCATAAATGCAAATGGGGACATGAATCAAATGTGTGTCCTCTCCTATTGACAGAGAGAGAGAGAGAGAGAGAATGAGAGAGACTGTGTATTTGAAGGACAAAGGGAGATGATTCTAGAGAAGAAGCTATATTTACATATTAGAAATGATGAAAGTTTCTTCAAATGTTACAACAGGAAGAGAGTGTCATTGAAAAACCAAATACTTGCTTGTGTTAAGGTCCTGATAACATATTTTACCTGAGTTCTCTGTCACTAATGTTTTAATTAGAATATGAAGCAAAAATTCAATAAAGGGGAATCATTTCTTCAAACTAACAATGAAACTTTGCTTATATCTGTTTACAGTGGAAACTGGCCATAGATATGTTAGGCATTTTTAAAGACAGTTCATTGAAAGTTTTCCATGAATAAATGATTCCTCCCCTCACCCCTGTCTAAATTCACTGCCAAAATATTTGGGACTGGACACCTGGGGCACTTGTTTCCTTCTTGGGGCCAGGCATCCTTCTCATTTCACATACTGTTGACCCAATCAATTCCATCTGTTATAGTCAGAATCCACATACAGTCAAATTCAAAGAGAACAAATTTGGCATTGGTGTCCAGGGCTTCACTTCCTGCTTCATTGACCCCCACTGGGCAGGTCCCTGCTAAAGCTCCAACTTTCAAGGAGCTGAGAGATCCTGGAGGCTCATCTTGAATTTTATCTTACTGGTACTTTTCCAAAGTCAGTGCATTTTATTCAGGCTCTGCCTGGGGCATGAATGACTCTGCTTCCCATTGTAGGATTTCTAAGCATGGACTCCCATTCCATGGGCATTGGAGGCAAAGAAGGAGGGCCACCACGAATCAATCTCTCTCTCCTAAGCTTTTCTTGGAAAGACCGTCCCTTCCATTCTATTTGTTCCCATTATTCAAACATCTCTGTGTTCTATGTGGCAAAACAACCCTTTAGATCCATTGTGGTTACCTAATCCCAGGGTCTTTTCTCCTGTTTCTTTTCTTTCTTTCTTTCTTTCTTTCTTTCTTTCTTTCTTTCTTTCTTTCTCTTTCTTTCTTTTTTTTTTTTTAAATGTGTGCACACAATTTTTATGGTCTTCACCTCTGTTACTATTGGGCACACAATTCTGCTGAAGCCACAGTTATTTTGCAAGTCAGCGACGACTTCTCCAGCACCGGGTTGGAGTTCCATGGGCAACTTTGCTCTAAATTCCCTCTTAAATGGAAAAAAAGAAAAACATGGACGGAAGGCAGAGGAGCATAAATCTTGCGAGTTGCTTTTCCGAGACCGGCCAGAACCAGCCCTTAAAGGAAGACACTGTGCGCTGCTGGCGGCTGTAGTCTTCTCATTTCGATTTCAACAAGTAGCCCCAGCCAGAGAAGCCTTAGAAGGTAAAAGGGGATCAACCAGGATGTTAATCCAGTTGTGACTTGGGTTTGGGGTGCATTTTCTTCAAAAGCCCCCCCCCCCTCCCCCAGGCTATGGGGCCCTGGGCTATGTGTTGTTGGGTGATTGAGTGCTTTTGTCCTGACGGGAGCTTTTCATTTTGTACCTTTTCACCATTGTTTTTGGCCGCAGATCAAGCCTCACATCTCCTGGTCGTGGAATTCCTTTCCGCAGGCCCCACTGCAGGCTCAGGCCTCCGCGTAACCCGAGCCGCCCCCACCTCCCAGCAGACAGCACATTAAAGGGAGGTCTGCGGGCCAGCTGCAGAGACAGGTGTTGCGCTCCCTCACTTTACACCCGCCCCCATTTATTTGTCCTAAGAATTCCTCTCCGGGGGCTGTGGAGCCCCGCCGATGGGGTCGGGCTGACTTTCTGGTTGCGGGGTGCGGGATGCCCGCGCTGCACCTGCTCGGTGGCTTAGCTCGCTGAGCCGGGCTTGCAGAGGCAGCGCGATCCGTCCCCCCGGTAAGGAGCCAGGGGGCCGCGGGGCGCTCCCGGTCCACCCCACGACGTGTTTACCGACTCGGATTCCAGCCCTGCTCTTTGCCGAGGGCTGACTCATGCTGCTTTCTGAGAAACTGGAGAAGTGGAGAAAATGCGGTGATTATTGTCCTTTTCTCGCCCGTGTTGCAGGGCCGTGAAAACCAGGCCCGGTGGAGTCCTATCAAATTTAAGGCCTGTAAGGGCAAATCCAGATCAATTTTTAGGGCGGGATTATCTAAATGAGAAGGGTCGGATATCGCAGGCCTTGCTGCAGGCTCTGCTGTTGCTTCGACCGTACCTTTGGAGGGGGTCGGGATTTTCCCCCCGAGAGTGAGCTTATAGGCTGAGGGAGGTGCCAACCTGTGGCCTGTCTGGCCTGGATCACCATGATCCACCATGAGGTCTCCTGTCGTGGCAACTGAGGAAGCTGGAGGTGTTTATTTCTCCTCCTAATCTGAAGTTTAGCTGTGAAAATCCCTCTTTGAGGGGCATCAGTTGTTTTTTTTTTTCCACAAGCCACACCCATGTTCAAACCCTCCTGGGTCTGCTCACCTGGGCTTGGGTAATCTGGTTCTTTCTTCTCTCCTTTGCAGGATTTGAGGTGATGAGGAATGTTTTCCATAATTAGACCAAAGGCTGTTGAACACAAATCAGTATTGGCCATCGTTAACGGAAGACAGCTACGTTTGTCACTTAGGTAACGTGTAATAAGTAGATCCTACCCATGGGTGAAACCATAAGATAATGAGAGGACTGTGACTTAAGATACTTTCTTCCTGGCACTCAGAATTGTCTCTTTCAAGATGTTTGGATGGGACACGGGCCACATGGGAGAGAGTATCCTGTTACTGTCTTCCCAGACTCCTGGAAGCTGGTCTTTAAAGAAAATGGTGCGTTCTTCATTTAAACCCTGGCAGCATGCTTGGACCCTGCCTTGCTTTCTTCTTGCAGGAAATCAGATAACCCAGGATGGTAGCAAGACTTCGGAAGTGGCCTTCCACCACCCTGTCACTTGTGGCCTTTTGAAAACACTGTGTTTCTCCCATGCTTGGAAAACCCATGCGGCCGCAGAAGGCCCAGCATTCCAACCATACACACTGCCAGACACACTCAGTGCACATGGAGTTCTTGTAGGCCTTGATGGCTACACTGTGACATTTCTTCTGTCCCTGCTGCTTCCTGCTGCCCTCCTTTCTCCCTTTTCACTGTGTTAATTCCTCTTTTCCTTGTAGCCCTACATCAAACCCCCCAACCTTTCCTAAGCAGTGCTAGACACTTCCTTCTCACTTGGTCTCTTTCCCACACATCATTTTGTCATCATGTGCCATGTGATTTTTTTGCTCTGATCTTTGTTTGCTTTGGATCATTTGTTTTATGCGTCTCACTAGATCATGCATTCTTTGAGGATCAGGATGGTGTCCTATTTATTCACCTTTGTGAAGGTAAGTCATTCTTCACACCCCCCACCCCCGCCTATCTTCCATGCTGCCACCTGGCAGTCCCAGATGCACGTAGGCGCTCAGTTAGTCTTGGTTACGTTGACGAGTGAAGACATGAGTGGATAAAGCCATACTTATGATTGATCTTAAAAGTTTTGGGAGGACCAAGGCAGTCTCTAAATCTGTGAAGGGGACAGTGAATGCGGGGCATGGAGAAGAGGAGGCTCCTAACTCCAGCTGCCCGTCTTCTGGGATTTTGCACTAACTGACTAAAATGGACTAGTGTCACCCTTTACCCATCGTCTTCCTTTCCATCTATTTACTGCTACTGTGTTCAGGAAAGGCTCCCGATAAGTGCGACAATGTAGGATGTTCATAGCATGTCATCTTACCTCCCCTAAAAATTGCTGACTATGGTCCATTTTATCCAGTAGTTCACATTTACAAGTAAAAGATTTACCTTTGCTTCTAAATAAAATGTGGATTAATATATTGGTGCACCAGAGACACATATCAAGGAGCATGGTGCTTTTCTTCTTGGGCAGAAAGTAGTTATTTTTGATCCCATGGTTTTCTTGTGCTGGTCTGTTTTATCTTTCTTCTTCCTCTGCTCATCTCACAGAGCTATAGGCAAACTATTCCAGCAACTTTCAGGAATATTCAGAACAGTCATATAGAAAGGGGTGCTGTGAAATCCTAGTTTTACAGGGGAAGAAAGAGAAGCTCAGAGGTCAGTAACTTACCCGAAGGGCACAAAGCAGGCCAAGTGACAAAGCTGGATTTCAAGTCCATTCAGCCTGGGTCCAGAGTCCCTGTTGTCAACTGCCGTGATAAGCTATCTCTTATTCAGAAGTGGACTCCACACTCTATGGAGGACAAATTATTTATAAGGAGGGAAACCGAGCAGATAATTTACTGGATCCCTTGGTAATGCTCCATAAAAGGATAAAAAGGAGAGAAAATTAATAATTTCACTTGTAGTTCCAGACCCTGGTAAACTTGTTCATGTTTATATGCTCTGTAGCTCAAACTGAATAACTGAGTACTTTCTGAAGTAAGTAACCAGTTCTATAACTTGGAAAAAAATCTCTGACTCCACTTAACTCATGCAGAGGGCCATGGCATGAGGCCTAAATGCCCAGGAGTTTAAGTCAAGATACACTTACATAGTAAAACTATTCTTTTGTTGTTTTACTCTTTTCCTTCCTGCTTGGAGAACTTTTAAAGTTTAAAGCTATCTACAAATTGTCATTTTGTCCCTAGAAAGCCGAGGTCATAGAGATACACGTCAGCTGTCAGAAGAGCCGCAAAGGAAGGTGATATTCTTTTATAATGGTTTCTGAGAAGAGAGGCCATCAGAGTGAAATCCAGTAATCCTGCATTTCTGATTTCATGTCTACTGAGAATGCTCAAACTTGAGTGCAGACCTTGGTAGAGTACTGATTGCTGAAAGGTAGCTCTGTCTCCTGGGGGATCTGGAATGAGATCTAGTAGAAAGTTTCATTCAAGTTGAATGGAAACATAAAAGAGAGTGTTCTATGGGACTCAGAGGTCTGGCAATGATGGATTTACTCCATGTGTGAAAGACTGGAATAAGTGTTCTTCCCACGGTTGATTTATTAATTGGTTTATTAAGAAAGTCCTCCAAGTTAATATTTCACTACCTGCTTGAATAGAGTTATAAATTCCTAAGTAGCGAGTCCACAAATCAAATACAAATGGACACTCTAGTGCCCATCAAATGATGTTTTAACATGTATCTATATGTTCAGCTATAATCTAATAATTCCCTAAGAGAGAGTATTGTGCCTACTTTGAGTAGAATGCTGCATTTCAATTTTATTTTTAAATTTAGATATTTCTAAAGATGACCTGAATTAATTTATGGGGAAATTATTACACTCCTTCTTGGAATATGCCTAAGTCTATGGCATGAAATGCACCCATTTCTGAAAGGATTCCTTTAGTAATACTCTCTCATTTTATGAGATTCCATTGCACCATAGCATGACTGAATAAATTACCCTCTGGACACAGCCTAATTTCCCATAGTCCTAATTCTGAAAGATTTTTCAGATTTTTTTCAGTAGGAGAAATCTTGTAAGATTATCAAATTCATGATTTTACTGATGAACAAATTGTACCTGAACTATCTTAAAAGTGCTTCTTTTCATTAAAAAAAAAAAAAAAACTATAGCAAATGAAAGGCATCTATTATATAACTCCCTGGAGTGGATCCCTCTCCTGTTAACTCAAATTTTCAGGAAGCTTGAATTCCTCCAATTCCATTTTAATGCCCTTTTTTTTTCTCTCTCTCTCTCATTCTGTTTCAGTGGCAATGAAGAACAGCTGGCCACCATCCTCTGTGATAATAACCTTCATATAGTGGAAACTTGAATGGTTTTGGACATGGTACTCACAAAAACATCTCCTTGCACATGATGTAGCTTATTTGGTATTTCCCCCTGTAAATAGCTAGATTCCTTATAGCCAACCCTTCCAGCGACCATCAAATTTTGGCTCTGTTCAGCATAATGCAAGCATTTTCTGCCCTGTCTATTCAGGAATGTCTTCCGAGGAGGTTTCACAATCAAATTTATTGTGTTTAATTTATGACATACAATGTAAGAAGAATGGAATGCTTTTCTGCTAGGATTTGCATCGATAATGAAAGGTTACCATAGTACCGGTCTGCTTTTACCAAATTTGCCAAATTCTGAAGGGAATGCCAATTAGAAGGCGGTCATGGTTCTCGCTGCGACAGATTGAGACCAATACCTGGTGGCGAGGACCCGTGGCTGTTGGCTGGACCCTACTTCTAATTGGGAAAGAAGGCAAACTGCTAGATCCAATAGTGTTTATGAAGTGATATCAATCATTCCAAGGAATATAGCCCCACCCCAAGAAAGCTGAGGAAGTGATTCAGTCTTTCTGAGGTCATCTTTTCTGTTAGTATCAGGGTAGCCAAAAGTCTGAAACCGGCTCACATTTTGCTCTCTTTAGGAAAAAACAACATTGATTTTAGAGGCTTTTGTTATGGAGGCCAGGGGGATTTTCCCACTGCCGCAAAGAGGAAGCTGGGCTTGGATGGGGAAGCCAGACATTTCTTGGCCTGAGTTTCTCACTTGAATGGGATTCCAGTTTGCCCCCTCCTCACCTCGCCAACCCCCAAGCAGCTCGAGGCCCCACCTCCTCCCTTGGACCATATGGGGAAGCTGGCTCAGTGGCTGTTATTCTACGGACTCCAAGTTCACGCAGCTGTTCATTCCCTGCTTAATGCACCGGTAATTACAGCAATGTGCTCTTCTCTTTTTCCAATCATGTAACTTTTTTTCTAATGGAAAATGATTTGTTTTTAACAACTTCCATGCATTTTGTTCTTTAATAAGAAAGGGTGTCTTGTGGTACTGAGGGGTTGAATTCTCTATAAAAAGCAAAAGTCTCTATATCAGTTTCCAGCTCCATAGGAGGGCTCCGTGGGACTAGCCAAAATTGGGGGGGGGGGGACTTAAGTGGGTGTAACTAACTTGATATGAATAGGTCAGTTGGGAAACAAAGCAAGCTCATCGCCTTCTGCACATGGAGGTGGTGAAAGAACATTTTTAAAAAATGCGAAACTGGGAAAAATCAAAAGTACAAATTGAGCTCTTCTTTCATGATCCAAATTCATGCTCTCACAGGATTTTTAAGACAAATATCTGAAGAGCTTTTCACTTATCTTAGCTCTATCTTTTGGAGCATGTAAAATTTCTGCTTTGATGGTTGGGTTTGGGTGGAGGACTCAAAAGATAGCAAAGGATGCATCTTTTCCCTTCAGCTATGCCAAGCTCTGGGGCACAGATCAAACACGTGTGTGTTCACATTATCATTTCATTTGTGGATAAAATATACCACCCTTGGAATCTCCACCCTTGCAGCTCCCTAAATGGCAATGGGAATCATTGCAAGAGGATCATTTTTAAAGCAAAACTTTTCCAACTCATTAGAATACTTCACATTGGAGCTTTTATTAATATATATATATATATATATATATATATATATATATAGCAACAGTTGTAGTGAAGAAAACCAAATCAAATCCCTGTGTGTAAATGAAAATCCTAGTTCTATACAACACATAAAGCTAATTTGATCAGAAGGATGATAGCAAAATGAATGTTCCCTTTATATGAAAATTCAAAATTCAAAGAAGTTGGAAGCATGATAGACTATGCTTGCAAGTCGAATATCCCTCATTTGACATTTTAAGGATTCAGAGAATTTAAGATTTAGCTGAAGTTATAAAATAGTTACTCAGAGCCCCAAATCCTTCGGTGCTAAAATGTATCTATATCTTCGAGGGGCATTAATTTTATTACTTTCCTATTCCCTTTATGCTAATAACAGTGAGTAACAACCTGATTGATTGTCAGAAACAACCTCTCTTCGGCTCTGCCCCTCTTATCTAGCTCCCCTTCCAGAAATCTTTTGGTTTTTCTTAGAAATTCCTTCAGAAATTTTATGACTCCAATGTGAGGAAATTTAAAATATTCATACTAGAACTTGGAAGTAAATGACTTCTAAATTTATAATAACATTGGCAAAACAATTGCTTTCCTTCGGAACCACTAGAGTCACAGCAGCAGTCAAGAAGTACTTTTGTTCTTCTGAAGTCTTTAGTTAGAAGCTCCACGTGTGGCCAACTACAGCGAGGGGGTCTGTGCTTCCTCCTCGTGGACCTGGCTCATGAATCTACATTTGATTTCACCCTCTAGGAAATCATTGTTTCCAGCTTTGTAAAAAGTAAAAATTCTATTTATTATATTTCAGCAAGTTTGGAGAATTAGGATCATCGGAATTAGTAGCAAGACTCTAATCCAGGTGTCCATTTTACCTCATATTCTATTTCTTCAGATGATTATATCAGCACCTTTGAGAAGATTTTATTTTTAAAGCTTTAAGTTATTTTGATAACCATTAGACCATCAAAACTATAAATATGATCTGATGAATGTCAATATAAGTAGTGTGATAAATAATTGTCCTCATCCTACTTACTCAGTCAGAAAATATTTTTTTTAACTTTTTCCAGCTTTATTGAGGAATAACTGACAAATTTGTATACATTGAAAGTGTACAATGTGAAGATTTGGTATACATTCTAAAGGATTACCATAATCAGGTTTATTAACACATCCATCACCTTATAGTTACCTTTCATTATATGTGTGGTAAGAATTCTTAAATAATACCTTTTCTTTTGGCAATTTTAAAGTATGCAATATGGTATTTTTAACTGTAGTCACCATGCTGTATGTTGGATTCACAGGACTTACTGGTTTTATAACTGAAACTTTGTATCCTTTGACCAACATCTCCCCATTTCCTCTATCCCTAGTTCCCGGCAACCACCCTTTTATTCTCTGCTTCTATAAGTTCAATATTGAGTTCATTTTTTTTTTTTTTTTAGATTCCACATATGAATGATACCATGCAGTATTTGTCTTTCTCTGTCTGGCTTATTTCACCTAACATAATGTCCTCCTGCTTCTTCCTTCGGATTTATAGTCTTCCGAGAAGATCCGAACAATCAACAAATTAACCAAGTATACATAAAATATCAGGTGGTGATGAGTTCTATTGAGAGAAACCCAAAAGGAACTCTAGAACATGTTCCCCAGGAACAACCCAGCTTATGATGACAAATAACCTACAAATAAATGAATGTCTGCAAAGAAGGGATTGGAAAAGCAAGTCGTGGCATATTCAATCAGGGAATATTATGCAACAATGAAAATGAATGTGATAACTCAATGTAACATCGTAGGTGGATCTTAGCAATGTCAATATCAATGACAATAAGTTCATAGATATTAAAAACATCTGATGTATTTTTCACGAAGTCAAACACATACAACCAAACCATATACTTTTAAGGTGAAACACATAGATGTGTTTAATAATATAAAATAACTTTTTTAAAGCTGTTAATATAACATTTGGGATTGTAATTATTTTGGATGAAGGGAGAGCTTTCATGATGGATGTTGGACTCATTCATTTAATTGTGTTATTTTGAAGGAAAAAATGAAGGAAGAAAGGAAAGAAGGAAGGAAAGAAAGAAGGGAGGGAGGGAGGCCTTCTCATGAATTAATATTGAGTATATGTCATGAACCCAGGATTATGATTAATCTGATTTTATGCTCCTGAGGTAAGGGTTGGAGAGAGTTATGGGGTAGTTGTTTGTAGTTTGTTTACTTGTTTTTTTTTATAGAGTTGTTAAGGAAGTTCTCTGTAAGGAAATGACATTTGAGCAGAGACATTAATGGAGAGAAGCCCAAAGAACAAGGGTAGTGCTGTAGCAGGGGGAAGGGGGAGTAAGAGAGAGGACCAGCAGCAGGAGGTGAGTCAAGGAGGTAGCAGAAGCAGGTCATCTTGGGCATTATAGGCCATGAAAAGCACTTTTACATTTACTCCAAAGGAAACTGGAAGCCGTTGAAAGGTTCTGAGTAGGAGTAACAGTATATATTGCATATTTTGAAAGGAGCAATATATAATGCAGTAGTTGTAGTAGTTGTCCTGCTATAGTGTGGGAATGGGTATACCAGCATTTTTCTGGCATAGTTGACATTTTGAGCTAGATAATTCTTTGCTGTAGAGGGTTTGCATGGTAGGATATCTAGCAGCATTCATGGCTTCTTATAGAGCTATAGCAACCCCAACCCACTTGTAACAACCAGAAACATCTGTAGACATTGTCAAGTGTCTCCTTGGGGCAAATTCATTTCTGGTTGTGAATCAATGGAGGGCACCAAAGTTGGAAAAATATAGAAGCAGAGAGAGGAAGTAGGAAAATCTAGCTATATCCACTGGAGACCAGAGCTGTGACTAGGATAGCAGTGCTTGTTGTCTGTCCCCCTTTTCTTTTTCTATATTTTTTTTACTTTTTTATAATTCTCATTTTTTTACACTTTTATAATTCTCATAAATTTTATTCAGCTTCAATGAGGTATAAATTACAAATAAAACTGTAAGATATTTTAGGTGTATGTCATACTGATTTGATACATGTAGACATTGTGTAGAGTCCTCCCATCTAGTTAACACCGCCATCACCTCACATATTTACCTTGTGTTTGTGCGTGTGTGTGTGTGTGAGAGAGAGAGAGAGAAAAAATATTGAAGTTCTACTTTCTTTGTAAATGTCAGTAATACAATACAGTGTTATCAGTGATAGTCACCGTGTTATGCATTAGATCCTTATAGCATCTTATAGCATGGCCTCCTCTTTTCTAAACACACATTTTCACAGCTTGAGTTTATACCCACATGCCTGGAATTTCTACAATTTGAGAATACTTGGAAACTCCCAAAGATGTGATGTCAAAAATTCATTCACATGCAAAACAAATATTTTCCAGGTGCTCTAGAAACGGTATATTTGAGCATGAAATCATCCATATGGAGGTTCTTTAAGAACTAGATCTTAAGCTATCCATTTCCTCTTCCATTGGTTTTGTCAAGCCTGGTGACTCATTTTCTGACTCACAACCAGATGAGTTCTGAAGACCTGAAATAAGGACCTCCTCTCTGCCTTAGCTTTGGTCAATCTGAAAGTAATCTTACTGACAACACTTTTAACACAGACCCCCATATAAAGTAAATATCAGAGGCATACTGCTCATCCTTAAAGGTGTACTTCTGAGGGCAAGTTTCTTTCAGAAGGCACAGGAAGCCATGACAGAGATCATCAGAGAATCAGCTTTGCACCCAAACATAGTAGGGCAGAGAGTCAGATGCGAATTGTGTTTTGTGCAGGATGCTGAGCAAAAAGACCAGGTCCTTGACATCAGTATCACAGGACTTAAGGAATATTGTAGAGCATGCAACAGCAGAGCCAGAGAGCAGAGTTGACAACAGGAGCCTTGAGTGCTTTCCCCTGAGGACTGTGTTCTGTTCTCACAAAGGCCAGGCATCTGAAAGGTAGAAATGTAAACACAAGGACACTGAGTGGCCTTTGGTCTGAGAGTGAGCCGCACAAGCTTCTAAGTAAACAGTTTTAGGATTTCAGAGTGTTATTGGGAAATGGTTTTATAGGAAAGACAAATCATCCAAATGCAGAAAATGCAACTCTATGGAAGCAAATCTAACTTCCTTCTCTTACAGGGATACTGTAATTAAATCTTTCAGGCCAGAGGGTTAGAAGCCCCTGCTGCTGAGGGTCTTAGCTCATGCTCATCACTGGTGGTTTACAAGATGACATTCTATGCCAAGTCTGACATGCTAAGGTAACCCTGCCTTGAAGAGGAGATCACAGTGCACATGGGGGGAAAAAGCCTGGATGAGATTGTCTTCATCTGCAGGGCTTAATTCTTCATCCCTCATATTCACAGCCAAAATCAAAAGCCCACACCATGCTTGATTTTTCCAAAATAATGACTCTAATATAACACCAAAAAGAGCTGTGTCAACACACCTTTGAGAAGTAGGTGGAAGGGCATATGTCATCACAGCATAACAACAAGGAGTAATTATGCAAATATTAAATGTTATTGCCACTAGCTAGAGTAGCTCTATGCAATGAACTGACTCAAGCACAGCTCATAGTGTGATCAAAATGCAGTTTTACCTTTATTTATCTATTGATTTATTCAGCTGCCCACTCATATTTCAAAAGTATAATTACTGACAGTAATGTCATCTATCCTCAATGAAAACCCCAAGAAGTCCTTGAATCTTCTACTCATTCTTGGTCCTTTGGTAACTTTATATCATGCAGTCTTAATTTAGAAAAATGGAACATCCTACACAAAAGATTAATCAAAACTGTAGCTCGTTATCCACAGCAAATATAAAATCTTCCTTCCCAGCTTGGATCTGCTTCAGACTGGAAACAAAGGGAAAATGCCAGTGTAGGCAGGGCATGGAATACATCTGATGCATCTCCTTTTTTTATAATGCATCCTTCTTCTTCCAACAGCCAGTGTCTATTCCCCAGGTCACAGCAGTGGGGAAGACAGAGGTGGTCTTGAGCTGGGCTTTCCTTAGCATGCTTCAAGTTTTCTGGGTTTAACAGATGATTAAGGTTGAATTTTTTTTTTTTTTTTTAACTTCAAGAGTCTTCTGTACGGGTGTGTAGAACAGCCCACTCCTAAAATCCCCTCGACCTGGGTGGATGCTTTTCTCATTATGATGGTAGACTGTAAAGCTTTGTGATTCGTAGGAACATGGCATTCATTTCTATCTTCCCCCATAGGTATCCTCAGCCATCTAGTTGACCTTGTTAGAAGGACTTGAGGGCTCCACCTTAGTTCTCTTTTCCGTGTCACATAGGTAAGTGAGACACATGTGCACTGTTACCCCAAAACTCTGGAGTATAAGCAGGTCCACCTCAGGGCAACTACACCTGTTCTCCTGCCTCAGGCTGCTGTATCCTCCTCACTCATGAGTCAAGCAGAGCCCACATTTCACACACGTTTCAGAGCTATCTGCGTCATCATGTGGTCATCCCTCAGTAGGCTTGAAACAAACAGGGTATCCCCAGCCTATTTCCTAAGGTAGTTTTGAAGTATGCTCTTTTTCTATCCCCTCCATAAAAACTTTTTTTATTCTCGAAGTTAACATAGAGATGCAAGGATCATGCCACAGCTTCTGACCTATTTCCTTTATAAAATCTGTTTATGGTAAACTTTTTTACACATACTTTGTTATCTGATGTTAATTTTCTAAGGATCTCATTCAAGTTCTGCCAGGAAAAGCCCCCATTTTAACTTTCTGTTGAATTTGTGAAAGAAATTGTACATACATACAATTGTAAAGAAAAGAAAGTTGATTTTCTGTGTTCTTCCATCCTTGGCCTTCCCATATGCTCATTGACCCATCCACCTCTCATTTTTATTAGTTCTTTTCACCAGAAAGGATAGAACTCATGATGCCTAACACAAGACAGTGCAATCACCAGTACCACCACCACCTCAAGCAGTAGACTTTCTAAGCCTTTTATCTCCACTAAAATTTTTTATCACAAGACACTTACTCAAAAGACCCACCACTGCACAAGCCAGAAGACAGCTCTTGAGTGTCCCTCTTGTGCCAAGCACTGTGTAGAGTTCTAACTGCAGAAGGTGACAAAAGCAGTTCCCTGTACCAGAAGAGTTCAAGGTTTTATTCTAGTTATTTTTATTAGAATACAAAGCAATGCATGGTTTTGCCAATATGTTTGATCTAATGAAAACTTATTTTTTTGTAAGAGCTGGGTATTTTATATATATATATATATATATATATATATATATATATATGCAAAATGATGTTGGTCAGAACAACTAAGCTTAAGGATTGAGTGGAAATATATGGAGTGGAACAGGGAAGAACATGCTCCTTTAAGTCACAGATAAGCCAATGTCCCCAAAAGGATCCTTGTTTACTACAAACCATGAGAATTTTTAACTCCTTGGTATTTGTATTTTCTTTCCTGACATAACATCAAGGACATGAACATTTCTACACAATGAAAGAAATTTGGTACAGTTCATCAGGAAGAGCTGTATCTACTACCAAGTGAATTTGAATTTTATATCTATCTATTATCTATCTATCATCTATCTATCTATCTATCTATCTATCTATCTATAAATATATCAATATCATGGATTATATTATTATTATATTATATCAATATAATGGAATATACTAAAAATCACTCTTTTAAGGAATTGTTATTTACCTTTTAATCCCTTATATCATCTTAATTCCAGCACTAGTAACTCAGAAAATTTAGCAACCACTGGCCCATTCATTATTAGAGAAAACATTATAAACTCATTTGGATTGACGTATTAATTGTTGATTTTAAGGTTAATGGTTGACATTAGTTTCCCTTAACCTCCCGGGATAACATTTGCATTTTATGCAAAACCCCTAAAATGTCCTTAAACCTGAAGGACTTGGTTAGATAAACAGTTGAGCAATGATAGCAAAGCCAGCTATGGAGATTTTTTGATAGAATAACTATGAGTATTAGCTAATCCCCACCCCTCACTCAAGAAACACATCTAAATCTTATGTTGGTACTTTGGGACATTGACACAAAGCATCAGCACAAAAATGAAAACCAAGGTTCTTTGAAAGATAGCTTCTTGAGTGTGCCAAGGAGGAGGGAAGGCTAGAGGCAGAAGCAGACTCCCCACTGAGCAGGGAGCCTGATGCAGGACTTGATCCCAGGACCCTGGGATCATGATCTAAACTGAAGGCAGATGCTTAACCAACTGAGCCACTCAGGAACCCCTAAGTTGTTTTTTTGTTGTTGTTGCTTTTATTTTTATTTATTTTTAGATTTATTTATTTATTCTGGCGGGAAGAGGCAGAGGGAGAGAGAATCTCCAGGAGACTCCACACCAAGCAGGGAGTCTGATGTGGGGCTCAATTCCACAACCCTGAGATCATGACCTGAGCTCAAATCAAGACTTGGATGCTCAATCTATTGAGCCACCCCAACACCCCCAGGATATTGAATTTTTAGGATATAATATTTTTAGCTTTGAGTCCATTTTCCACTTTGAGAAATTATCTCATTATGTATTGCTGAACTAGGGACAAGATGTCCAAAACTAAAAAAAAAAAAAAAAAAAATGGATCAAGAATGTCCAAGAATTGATAAAACTCCATCTGGTCTTGTCCCTATGATGTGGCTCCTCCCTAGAGAAAGTCCCAAGATGAACTCTCTCCTCCTCGTACTGCTTTCCCACTACAAGCTGGTAAAATGTAGGATGCCAAAAAAGGATCTGTCCTTCCTTGCCCTGCTGAACCACATCGGAACCTGCAGCAGGAGGAAAATTGTTCCTTATATATCCTAATCAAGATATTCTCCCATGATTTGAACTAAGGGGAAAAAGTTAACAAAAGCCCTACAATAAAAACAATGACTTTATATATAAAGCTCTGAATTGCCCAATCTGTTTGTTCACCATTGTCAATCCTCAGAAACCAGCCAGTGGTGGAAGCCAGCAATTCAGAATCAGGGGCTGATTGGAAAAGGATTGCTCCCATTGCCCAATAATACAGGGTCATAAAACAAACAACAGCATGTCTTGATTTAAAATTCTGATATTTGGGGATCCCTGGGTGGTGCAGCGGTTTGGCGCATGCCTTTGGCCCAGGGCGCGATCCTGGAGACCCTGGATTGAATCCCACATCGGGCTCCCGGTGCATGGAGCCTGCTTCTCCCTCTGCCTGTGTCTCTGCCTCTCTCTCTCTCTCTCTCTGCGTGACTATCGTAAAAAAATAAATAAATAAATAAATAAAATTCTGATATTTGAGTCAACATAGATTTTCAAAAATACTGCAATAAAGTGTTACTTACCTTGATTAGTGAATTTTTTGAAGACTCCTTATTTTTCATCTGAACTGAGTACATAATTCACCTCATCTTAATTCTGGATCCTAGTTTGTTGCTATCTGAACATATCTAGATCCATAGATCTAGATCCATAGAGGACAAAAATCAAAGCTTGCCCACAGAACCAACAGTGTCCATCACTGGATATCTCATGGTGGATCTATAGAAGATGATGCCTTTTTTGGTAACTAGCAATACATATCTTATAATGAATGAGAACTTCGGATCCTTCTTTGTCAGACTCACTGGTCAGAAAATGGTCAGAAGGAACTGAAAGCAGGTGGCAAAATTGACTGTAAAGACTTGAAAGGCAATTTAGATTTTACCCAGTTTATATGTATATTTAATTTAAAATATGATATATATAATACAAAATATAACATTATATATATATATGTATTAACAAATTTGTGGCAGAGTAATTTTCAGAGATGAGTCAAAAGTGAAGTTTCTCTATTTCTGACCCTAATATAGGAATTTCTTTCTTTTCTTAGCTGCTGGTGCCAAATTATCTGATAAATATCTTATGTTGAGCACAGGCCAGAATTCTGAAGTTTTCCAGGCAGTTATTTTCTAAATGAAAAAAAAAAAAAAAAGGAAACTAAAGATCTAAATAATTAATAGAGCATTGGATTGGCTGAAACACCCTCTCCAAATATTTGATATAGAAAAATGCTCAGAATGGAGATGTGTCAATCAAGAATTCAGAATCCATGGATGTTACCAAAGAACATTTTGGAACAGGCATGGCTGTTTTCTGGAATGACAATACAGAATAGTGAAGATGATACCACAAAAACTGCTTATATTGTCATGCTCATTTTTTGCAAATCTACCATCCATTTAGTAATTTAAACTTTTACTATGACCATCTCCTTTTTCAATATACTTATTTTTAGTAGTTATAATTGTCTCTTTAAATTTTTTTTAAAGATTTTGGTTTTGAATATAGTTGATATTTTTAACTGTGATAAAAAAAAACACATAACATAAAATTTAGCCTCTCAACCATTTCAAAGTGTAGAGGTGAATAGCGATAAGTGTATTCATGTTGCTGTGTAACCAGTGTCAAGAACTTTTTTCATTTTATACAAATGAAACTCTATACCCATTAAACAACAACTCTTTATTTTCCTCTCCCTCTAGCCCTTTCTAACCTCTGATCTAATTATTAGTTTCTTTGAATTTGAATATGCCAGATACTTCATATAAGTGAAATCATACAGTATTTACATTTTTGTGGCTGGATTATTTCACTTATTATTACGACCTCAACGATTATCCATGTTGTCAGCATGTGTCATAATTTCCTTCCTCTTTAAGGCTAAATAATATTTCATTGTAGCTGTGCACCACATTTTGTTTATCCATTCATCCATTGATGGACACTATGTTGCTACAACCTCCAGGCTATTGTGAATAGTGCTGCTATGAACATAGGTATGTAAGTATGCAAGTAACACTTCCAGATTCTGTGCTCAATTCTTATGGATATATATCCAGAAGTGATATTTATGTCTTCTTTGGTGAAATATCTATTCAAATCTTTTGTCCATTTAAAAATCAAGTTCCAATGAGTTTTAGTATTTATCTTAAATGTACTTCTCAGGTTCTGGTTTCTGAATTTTGATAAAAATAGTATATTGTCTTTAGGCATGGAAGTCTTACTGATAGAAGAACAAATCAAATGGAAGATGGCCAGAACCCAGAACTCAGTCCGGAATAGGGAAGATAGTCCAGAGAGTATCAAAACTGAAAAGGAATCAAAAATTGAAAAGTCTTCAGTTATTATAGGAAAGGGTAGCAGCAAAGAATCAGAAGGTAGAGTTATAGAAATGTAAGAAGAAAATAAACCCATGGATTATATTAATTAATTTTTATAGTGTTATTCTTTGATATTTTTAAAGTTATATATGATACTAGATGGCAAGAGGTTGGTGGTCAGCCTGCCTTTCCTGGACACAAGGTTTCCTGATAGAGTAGCCATAGTGGATGCTCAATAAACATTTGTTAGGTGGAAAAAGGAAGAGAGGTAGGAATAAAAGGATGAGAAAGAATGACGGAGATAGGAAGGAATGGGGGAATAAGGCAAGAAGGAACACACAAAACTGAAGAGTGATTTCTCTGTTGAGTTTGACAATTAACACAGTTGAATTACCTTGTTAGGTAAAGTAGATCTGAAGATTTTCGCAAACAATGTAGAAGAATGATCTTTCTTCTTGTAATCTATAAGTAGTAGGGATGGATGGACATTTGAGGAGAAGCTTAGGGATTTGTCCTTAGAAAACTTACAACACTTTCAAGCAGTTTCCATTCACATTTCTAAAAGAAGAAGATTGGGGGGATCCCTGGGTGCTCAGTGGTTTAGCGCCTGCCTTTGGCCCATGTCCCGGGATCAACTCCCTCGTCAGGCTCCTGGCATGGAGCCTGCTTCTCCCTCCTCCTGTGTCTCTGCCATTCTCTCTCTCTCTCTCTCTCTCTCTCTCTGATAAATAAATAAATAAATCTTAAAAAAGAAGAAGAAGAAGAAGAAGATTGGTTGGAATCATTTATCCATGTGGCCATACATTTATAAAGTTGAAGGTATTCAGAGACTCCCTAATCCAATGTCTTAATTGAAAATGCAGCTGTATTGAGAGATTCTCTGCTGGCATTTCCAACATAACTCTTTTAAATCCAAACTGTAAAATATCTCTCTATTAGAATGATCAGAACTAACATTTACTTAATGCTGATCATATGTGCAGACACCTGTTCTAATTTGTTTTCCTCTTTCTCTCTCTCTCTCATGCACACACACAAATAAAGACATTTAATACTCACAAGAACCCAAAACACAGCCCAATTGTACAGGGGAAGAAACTAAAGAATGAAAAGATGCAGTAACCTGCTCGGTAGACCCAGAATTCCAAGTTCAGGCCAAATCGCTCCAGACATCGTGTCTACCCTGCTCCATTGCACTTGCTGCTTATATTTTACCTATTTATGTTCATGTTTGTTTCTGCCTCTAAAATGGTGGTTTTTAAATGGGAGATTCTTAGCAAGTCTGGAGACATTTTTTTTTTTTTTTTGGTGGCCATGACTTGAGGATGCTACTGTCAACTAGTGTGGAGAATTCACAGATTCTGCCAAACATCCAAAAATGAATGAGGGAGTTCCTCATAACAAGGAACTATTCAGCCACAAGCATAAATAATGCCAAGGTTGGGAGACACTAGAATATGACACACTAAAGGGCAAGAAGAATGGTGCCTTTCTATATTTGTGTCATATCTGGAACAGACTTGGGTGAAAATAAATGTCTATGGTTGGAAGAAATAACTTACCAAATTTGTTAAAGGGAAGGAGTTAATTATAATTATTATTAATAATCAATAAGACACCAGTCAGCTCTAATCAATTAATTGATACCTCCATCCTGAAAATATATATGTTTAGGGATATATATATATTTATATATATATACACATATATATATATATGGATTAGCAAATATATGCACTGCCTTTTTCTGTCCCTTAACTGCATAATTCTATAGTGTGAAATTTACCCTTGCTAGAAAACAAATCCAGATATATAAGGGGTAGATTACAACACAACTGTGTTTGGATATTTTTGGGAAAAAAAGGTAAGTAACATACTAAACATGGTAGAGTTTTACAAATATGATGAATAGATGGAAATGCAATATTTGTGCCCTTTAAGATCCATTGCAAGGGAAATACACATTTATAAAATTCTACAATGAGGGAATTTTATAACTAACAATTGGGGCCAATAGCACATCATATCATAAGAAGGAGATAAAATCTTACACTCATAACTATTGGGTATGTGCTCTTGTAAAATCCTTTGTGCTTGTGAAACAAAAGACACAAGCTCTGATTCCTTAGAGTACCCCAGTCTGAAGGTCAGGTTTCTTGGTGTTGAACCAATCAACACAGAATCCTCACTAACTCAGAGAGAATAGCATCTTCTCTCTCCTTTGCTTTCACTGTCTACTAGTAAGATGCCCTGCTTGCTCTCTCCATGGGAATGCTAAAATAAAAGTGCTACACAAAGAGTGATCGCTTCAAACAGATATCATCTCTTTCATGGACTTTCAGAAAACAGGCCGCCAAGATACACTTGTGAACTAGCTCCCTGAGGGACAGAAGTAGATGTTCTGACAATGCTAGTAAGGTACCACTTGATTTAACAGGAGTCGGGGACTCTCGGAAGCCTTTAGCACCCTGCCAGGATGCTTCTTGCTACTGAGGAGTCTCTCTGGTTCAGAACCTCTTTCTTTGTTAAATTTAACAACAGTCTTACCTCACAGACTCCCTTCACCTGTTCCATCTTCATAGGATTTTTGAATAGGATTTTTCCTGTTTTCCTGGAATCGGGATCTAGGGCTCAAAGTTGGGGGCAAAGTGAGTCACAGAGAGTCAGAGTCTGCAAAAACGGGAAACACCCAACCTATTACAATCAGATCCTCACCCAGCCTCAGTGAGCATAAGCCAACCACTAGCAGGGAGAAGGTTTCTCTGAAATAACAAAAAAAAGTAATGAAACATATTATCAGGAACTGAAGGGTTTGGGATTCTCATATACTAAGCTAAGATAATAAGACGATATGTTATCTTTTGTCTTAGAAATTCTGAAAATGCCCCAAAGTAGTCTCCTCTGATCATTGTGGACTAAACAGCCCTTGAAAGGACCTCAAGAGGCTATCATAGAATTCACCTGGATACCTTTGCAATTAACCCTAAATAAAACTATGGAAGCATCTCCATAATGACCTGTAGTTCTGGGGAAGAGTTTCACCTTTATCTGTCCCTGAAAACACAGGTTTGAATCCCAAGCCCACTTAGTTAGCTTTTCTTTCAAATGCCCCACTGTGACATTTTCATAGGAGCATACCATTCTGAGAGTTCCCTTTATTACACTCCATTGTATTCAGGTCTAACAATATGATTTCTTTTTATTTTCTGAAATCTGTGGTTTTTTCTTGAAACAGTATTTTTATAAGAACTGTTAGTATTTCTAGTTAGAGAGGAGGACAACAAAAACCAAAGGACCACATTGCAGGTATGTAAGGAAACAATATGTTTTACATGTGTCTGATATAATTATTTTTATGATAATGCTTTTAACTGGTGATGGCGGTTTCATATCAACGATTTACAAGATCTGTTGCCTTTAAGTATAATCTGTCTCATAACCAGAATAAATCCCAAATAATTGTGCAGCTCACCATCATTACTGCCGCAGTTGTACTGCCCCTAGCTCACTGTCCCAGCTTCCCTACTCCACCATCACGTAGTAAGGCCACTTCAATAGTCTTAATACACTACTTTCACACTTTCTCTAGTCAATTCATTCCCCATGTGGCAGCCATGTTGTTCTGATCACTCATGGTTCTTGTGTGAAACCCTTCAAAGACCTTGACCTTTTTCTAAGAAAAAAATCCAAATTTAAAAATACAACTTGCAATGTGTTTCAAGACTTGCCCCTTCCCCAGCCTCATATTTCACCCTCCACATACCTACATACTTGGCTCAGCCCTACTGGTCATCTTTTGATTCTTTCGGTTCTCCAAAAGACTGCTGCATATACTCTGTTTTCTGTGTAGACTACTCTTCTCTCTGGTTTTTGGCTTATTCACATTTACCTTTCATATTGTAACTTACATGCAACTTCTTCCAAAAGTTCTCCCTTGACCAATCCACCTCAACTATCGGTACTATATTATTCTCTTTCCAAAATGCCCTGAATTTCCCTTTAATAGCCCTTCTAATTACAAATTGAAAAAATTAAAAGCCATTTAAAAATTGTAAGATTCAAATTCTCCTGCTAGAGTTATTATCCTGAGTGCATTTGGTGCACTATAAATGCATAATACATCTTTTTTAAGTATGTGGGAAAAATGATCAAATAAATAAATTTGTGATATAACTTGTTCCTTTAATACTGAAATGGAATAAGCACATTCTAGTGCCAGCAGTATAGTAAAAAGTATAATCTTTTAAATGATTTTCAATTGCCAGGCATTCTAGTCTTTCACCTTTAAATAGACATGTATAAACATGAATTACAAGCTATCAAAGCACTCATAAAATGATAATTCCAATCAGTTAGGTGACTTGTCTGCACAACCCTGACTCACTTATATTTGAGACCTTGGTGACCCTTTAGATGAAAAGGAATAGAATATAGTGGAGGAAGTATCTGATGCTCCAGTGGGGTCATACAGGATCTGAATGAGACTGGTTGGTATCTGATGCTGGAGAAAAGTGGAGGCTGAGTAGATCTGACTGGACACATAGACACAAGAGGTGGATTTAGCCAGACACTAGATGGAAGCCTAAGAATTAATCATAAATATTGTGACACAGAATGCCAATGTTGAGTAAACAAAGGCAAAAGCCTAGACAGCATTCAGCAGGTCTGCTGGAACAGCATTTACTAGGATAAAGTAAAAGGAACAGGACCATTAGCAGGAGGGTGGGTCCTGTGTTGCAAACTTGCAGTTAGCAGATCTAGCATTAGACTCTAAAAGAAGAACATTAAACTTTGGCCCATGAAGTTTGTAAGCACTAGCTTCCCTCTGATATGATCAGAGGTTGGAAGCAACATCAGCGTCATGTGGCAGATTTTTGGTTCCTGCCTAATTCCACAGGCTCAGCCTGTGTGGTTGCAGCAATCCCAGTTCCTACTGTGGTGTAATCAGTGGACTAGACACAAGCCTTGTGGATATAATTCACGTGAACTAGTGGATGTTTAACCTAATCCACCACCTCAAAAACTCTTCCTAAATTGAGTGTCTTTAACAATTGACCATGGGTATAACCATGATCACTTTGTGAGTGGCTAATCTGCAAAGAGTCAGTCTTGGACAAGTTACTCAACTCTTGTTCATCAGTAGCCATGCATTTCCTCTTCTTTTTGGACACACAATCAGATGTTCTCATGAGGTCATTTGTGGCCATGTTACTGAGTTTTGGCCTAGAATATTGACAGAAGTGTCATACATCATTGCTAGGACTGATTTCTACAAACTCTTGGCTGTTCTTCCACCTTTCCTCATTGTCTGTTAACTGTATGGGATCTAGTGGAAAATACTAAAGGCCTAAAAGGTAAAGGAGCCATATAATTGAAGGATCCTGGTCTTGGAAAGACTGTACAAAACTAAGTCTAATACCCGTTGCTAATACCCGTTGGACTTGATATGAGCAAGAAAAAAACAGGGATTTATTAAACCATTGGTATTTAGGGAGGGGTATATTGCAGCAGCTAATGTTATATAACCTGATGAATAAATATATAAAATAAGAACTACATCATCAGAAAGGAGTAGAGAGCTAAGTTAGAACATGAAACACATGAAAGATCGAAGCCCACTTTTTGCAGATGAACAGATTCTATGGGACAAAAACACTGTTAGTGTTGTTCAAACATCTGTATCTCACACTTCCTTCTTATCCCTCCAAGGCAGAGAAGAAATCTTATTGAGTTTTGCAGCCTCAGCACTTCACAGGAGAAGTTTCAGCAATTTAAGTTGAGAGTACTCACTCAGGAGCATTTGCAAGTATCAGTGTCGACTGGTTTTGGAATGGGTAAGATACTAAGTGAGGTAACTGGGAGAGAAAAGAGAAAAGAGAAAGATGTTTCTATGTGAAAAATTAAAATAGAATGATATAATTGACATTAACTAGATGGTTCCTCTGTAATGGGGTTAGAAGTCAGGGAAGGCGTCAAACAGAAGGCGATTTTTAATTTGACACCTGAGTAAACAAAAGGAGCCAAAAGTCCTGAGAAGAATATTTTTAGTGGAGGCAGCAATATTGCAAAGGTTCTAAGGCAGAGACAAACTTGGCAAGTTTTTGTTTACTCAAAAACCATCTAGTTAACATCAATTATATCATTCTATTTTAATTTTTCACATAGAATTTACCACTTTGTGTGTGTATGTGTGTGTTTATTGTTTCCTGTCACCTAAAATGTAAGCTCCATTAGTGTTAGGAGCTTTCCTATCTTTTCCTTTCAGTATTCCTGGTGTCTAGAATATTGCCTGGTGATAATAAATATTTGTTGAATAAATATGTGAAACTATGTCAGGGAACTTTGCTCCTGCTCAGCTGACAGTGGAGATCTAACATCAGGCTGAAGAATCTGGACTTTATCCTGTAGGTGATGGGGGTTCAAAAGAGTTGTAATCCAGAGAGTGACATGATAAGAGCTGCATTTTAAAAATGTACTCTGGGAGCCGAATGGAAGATAGATTGCAGAAAGCAGAGCTGGAGGCATGGTAATCAGTTAAAAGATGATAATAATAGCCCAGACAAAAGATTAAACAATGAGAATATCAGTGAGAAAGGAAGTGGAACATAATGCGAGTGGCTGAGGAAAGAAAAACAATAGCCTCCTCAGGACTCACCGGGTGTGGTGAACAGCATATAGGAAAGAAGGGAAAATGAAGCCCAGGCTTTTACTTGGATAATTATGGATGTAGGTGTGCTGGATGGGGAACAAGTCTGAGAGAACAAAATAATGGATTCAACTCAAACAGTCTGAGTAAAAGTGCTAGCAGGACATGTAGTTTGAGGTGGGAAAAGGCAGTTAAAGATGTGAAGTTGAAACTGAGAAAATAGATAAGAACTGAAGGTAAAAATTTGTGAGTCATCTGCCTGGAGGTGGTAATGAAGTACTGGGCAGGGATGAGGTCAGCCAGGAAGAATAAAAATCTTGACTTGAGAGCAGCATGTCAGAATCGCTCGAGGTGCTTCTTCAAGTTAGACACAATCTCCTTCCTCCAATTTAGCTTTAGAAATGTAATTTTACTGCGGCATATTGGGGTCCTCAGTGTGCTGGGCTTGAAAGTGCTTGAGAATCACTGGTTTGGGAATGATACATGATGACCAGCCAAAGAACCCTAGAAATGAAAATGATTTTAAGAGTTGGCGCACAAACAGGGACTTAGGAAAGAGATCAAGACATATCACTGCAAGATGTAGGAGAATAAATAGAAGCAAAATGAAAAAAGACAAAGAAATGTCCCTGAAACTGTGGGTCTTGAAGAGTTCATGAAGCAAGAGTGGTCAACAGCACAGATACCAGTAAGTCAAGCAACATCAACACTTGGGAGTCACTATTGAAATTGACAATTGGCTCATTTATGATCTTGGTGAGACTAATTAGATTTTATGGTGAATTTATCAGAGAATAGAAAGTAAAGAACTAGGAAAAAAATGAATTATGCTTTGTAACTCTTACAAGAAGCTTGGGCTGTGAAACATGTGGATGGCAAGGCAGAGAAGATCCAAGCATGATAAAAAGTAGTTTGAATGACTTATCAGAAAGAGAAAATAAGAAAACAGTCCCATCTGCAATTGCATCAAAAGTAATAGAATACCTGGGAATTTTAACCAAGGAAGTGAAGTATCTGTACACTGAAAACTCTAAGACACTGACACAAATAAATAGAGAGATATTCTGTGCTAATGAATTGGAAGAATTGAAATTGTTGAAATTGTCCACACTACCCGAGGCAATCTACCGATTCAATGCAATCTTTATCAAATTTGCAATGGCATATTTTCACAGAAATAGAACAGTCTTAAAACTTGCACGGAACAATGAAAGACCTCAAATAGCCAAAGCAATCATGAAAAAGAAAAAGCTGGAGGTATCACACTCTGATTTCAAACTATATTACAAAACTATGGTACTCAAAACACTATAGTATTGGCATAAAAACAGATGCATAAACCATGTCATCATGGGTTTATTTCTGGGATCTCTATTCTATTCCATTGATCTATGTGTCTAATTTTGTGCCAGTAATGCACTGTTTTGATTAGATCTTTGTAGTATATCTTGATATCTGAGATTGTGATACCTTAAGATTTGTCCTTCTTGTTCAAGATTATATATACATATACATATGTACATATAATATATATATATATAAAATGAAATATTACTCAGCCATAAGAAGAATGAAATCTTGCCATTTGCAACAACATGGGTGGATCTCGATGGTATAATGCTAAGTGAAGTAAGTCAGAGAAAGACAAATACCATATGATTTCACTTATATATGGAATTTACGAAACAAAACAAACAAAAAAAGAGGGAAACCAAAAAACAGACTCTTAACTGTAAAGTACAAACAGGTGGTTGCCCAGAGGGGAGGTAGTGGGGGGACGGGTGAAATAGATGAAGCAGATCAGGGGTATACTTACCGTGATGAGCACCGAGTAATACATGGAATTGTGGAATCAGTATATTGTACACCTGAAACTAATATAATACCATATGTTAACTATATATTAACTAACAAAATAAATAATAGAAGCACTAAAATGGAAAAAAGATAATTCAGGTTGAGGTATGCTGAAATCATGATTCAAAAGTACTTTGCAGGTGGATATCCAAGGAAATATGTAGAAGGAACTCAATAAAAAGATCTGGGATAGTTATGTATATTTTGGAGATTCCTTGGTAAATCATCCTCTAATAAATCATATTTTTAGGTAAGAGGCATCTAGAGTGAACAGACAAGCAGATATTGGATCTCAAATAAGGAAAATTTATTTGAAAAGCAGTCAAAGGAGGAGGCATCTATAGAGAAGACTGGAGTGCTATAATCAGGGAAGTAGGAAGGAAATTAGGAGAGAGAAGAATTTAAAAAATTCAGATCCAGTGTAACTGACAGAATTGGTGATCAATGAGTATTAAGTTCAGCTGACTCAGTAACAAAAAGAGTGACAGAAAAGGACCATAAAGACCAAGAAATGAAGTCAGATATGAATTCAGGAATGTCTGTTTAGCACCTTGGTGATCATTGGTATCTTTTTGGTCAATTTTTTAAGCTTGTGGTCCAAATGGAAAATGATTTCAATTGGTTAAACATCAAAAGGATTGTGGGGAAATTTTAATATAAAACACATTGAATAATCTTTATAGACATTTTCTAAAACCTTGTGCTTTTCTTACTCCTGAACTCTTCTAATAAACTCATTGGTAAAATATCCAGGGTTTATTTGATAATTCATGATAATAAGAATTTTATACCATTTACATTTCTCCCATGACTATTTCATAAGTAGATTAGTGGAATGTGAAATAAGCTCCCAATGCAAGTCTACTGTGATGGATCCAGGTAGGTGTGCCTTATCAGACGCTGAGCATGGACGGCCATTTCGAAGTCATTCTTGAATTTACTTCTTCAAATAACAATTTAATAAAAATATTAAATAAGATAATATTTTTTGAGGACTTACTTTTTGCTAGGCACCGTAGCCGTATTTGAGATAGGTCCTTTCATTTAAGTCTCACATCACTTAGCCAGTGAGCACTAATACCATTCTTGTATTAGAAATGATGAAAGGTAGGTACAGAAAGGTAGTCTGCCCACCATGTGGTATGTGGCAAATGTAATAAATGCATGAATAACAACTGTGTTCAGTGGGTGGCCCCATGTTTGGAAGTGGGTAAGGAGCAAGCCTAAGTGAAACAGTCAAGCACCACCTCTAAGATCCTCTTACTTTTATCTCTTTTTTCAGTCCTGTCCAATATATAACACTTTAGAACTTTCTTCATGAAAAATAGGAATTGGCAATAGACAATAGCATTTACAACTTTCCTAAGAGTTCTAAATGAAGTTAGAATCAGTAAATTCTAATAGTAAATTTTGCTTGCCTTCTATTTCTTTTCTCTTCTGACCAGAAAACCTCAACTTTCCTTTGGAGAGCCATTCTTCCCATTTCTTTGTGTCAGCTGTTAGCTGGGGTACAAATATTGACTAGGGTAGAATATGTCCCTCAGATTTATCTGATCCAATCTCCAAATCTCCCTTAGTCACATTAAGTATTTAATATTTCCCAAGTTGTTCTAATCATAGTGAATTTATATTTTTGTGCTATAGCAACTGGGAATAGATGCTCTTACTCTGTTAGAACAGACACAACCTAAACCAAACCTTATCCCAATTAGCATTATTTTTAGCCTTAAGTTTTTTAATTACCTAAGCCAATAATTTTTTTCAGTTTGAGTTTATTTTCTTGCAATTAATGAAATGATGAATAAATATTTTATATCTCCTATATATATATATATATATACATACATATATATATATATATATATATATATATATATATATATATATAATATAACACTACAGTGAAGTTCTTGAAATTCCAACAGCATGTATTTGGGAAATTTAGCAGGAACTTTTTTATTAGGTCTTTTTCGAGGGAGAAATTAGTTGAAAGAATAAACTTCTCTGGAGTTCAGGTTTAGGTATATATTAAATTACTGTGTGTGTCATATCAGACTTTGGTTATATTCTGACCAAATTACTTACCAGTATGTCAGTGCATGGGATTGATGATGCCATGTCAGGGGTTTGCTTTACCATGCTCAAGGGTATATTTCATAGTTTTGTCCATTTTGAAAAGAAACATATTATTTGTCAGACAGCAACTAAATAAAAGAATTAAGAATCTCTATTTATTGTGCCAAAGAACTATAAAAGTAATCATTGCTAGAGGAATAGACAGGTGATATTTCAAGATTTGACCTTTGGCAATCATGCTTAATTACAACTTAATGGCCCATAGTCCATTGGTGGAATTGTTCCAGAAACCAGACATAATCTTGAACTTTTCTTGTGAAGGACCAGATAATAAATATGTGAAGCTTTGTGGGCCTTAAAGCCTCTATTGTCACTATACAACTGTACCTTGGTGGCATGAATGCAGCCATAGACAATATAGAAATACCAATATGTAAGTGATAAGCAAAGAAAATATGTAAATATAGACGGTACGAAAATGAGTGTGCATGGCTGTGTTCCATAAAAACCTTATTTATAGACACTGGAAACTTAATTTCATGTATTTCTCACATTTCATGAAATGCTATTTTTCTTTTTTTAACCACTTAAAAACAGAAAATATTAGCTCACACACAAAAACAGTTTGGCCTACAGACTATATCTTATTTATTTGTTTGTTTTTAATTTCAGTACAAGACAATGAGAAAGAAGTACAAATTGATGGACTTTATAAATTAGAAGGAATATTGAGTATTGTTGTTAGACAAATAATAACAGAATCAGCTTACATGACAGATACCAAGAATTCTCAGTGGTTTTTCAATGTTTTAGAACTGTGGCACAGAAGAGAATTAACTTAAATATTGAAAGATGTACTGAAAAATGGACAAAAATAGAGAAAATGTCAAGAGTATGTGAATTATTATTTTGAGTTAAACATTTGAGAAAGGCACTGTGAATGTTTTTCTTATGTGAGTTCAAAAATAAAATATTCTTTTGATAGAGGTTTGGTCAAGTGGCAAGAGAATAATTTATTGGTGACAGCTACTTCTGTTCTGATATTAAGAAAATATGGATTAGTGGCACGTTTTGAAAAGTATAATCTGCCTTAAACAGGATCACTGGGAATACTCTTAACAGCAGAATTTCCCAAATGGTCTTTCTTCTCCCAGTTTTCAGGGATAGAGAAAGGGCTGTATTATAAACTTTAACTTCTAAAGCAAAATCCAGTGTTAAACAAGGAAAGAATTCAAATTTCAAAAGCTGTGCTGGTTAAAAAAAGGAACGCAAGGAAACAAACCGCTTTTAAAACTGACAAACAAGCATCTTCTCTTGTTAAATTTACCTTTCGATTTAAAAACAGAAAATGCCAGGCAAAGCCCAACTGAATATCCAATCAAAGAAGTTATTGTCTCAGAAGCTGGGAAGCTCACATTCTTGAAATTCTTCTCTAGATACACAAGACCCTTGAGACATCATTTTGCTGCCTCCTAACTATCCTGTATTTGAAATCAAACCCAGAGATATCTTTCAAGCACACCCCTAGAATATTTATATATAACCAGATAATATTCCCAGATTTATGTGCTGTACAATCATACAGATATGATTGGGAATAGGTTTTTATTCACACTAATATTTGAAATGAGCAGAAATGAACCTCCAGATTTTCTTTATTTTTTAAATTTTTATGTATTGATTCATGGAGACACAGACAGGGAGAGAGACATAGGCAGAGGGAGAAGCAGGCTCCCTGTGCAGGACCAATCCCAGGACCCCGGGATCATGCCCAATGCTCAACCACTGAGCCACCCAGGTGTCCCAAATCTCCAGATTTTCTAAGGCCAGAAATTGCCTACAGTCTCCAAAAAGAAGAAATCAAGAACAATATGATTTATTGTTTACTTTAGGAGAGGATTGAAAAATTCTGTAGATACTGAAAGGCCAAGCACATTAAAAAGGGTCATATCTTAAAAAAATGTTCAAGTGAAAAAGTGAAAAACAATTGGTTTATAGAATGGCATTCACATATAAGGTATCTGTGGAATATATTCAAAGGCAATTTCATTATGTAGCTAATAGATGTATAGCTCAGGGGTATATAATTTCCTGGAGGTCCTCAGCTCATTGATAAGCACAGATTATAAAGATGTCAAATTATGTAAAAAATAGACGATGGTAATGATCAGCCAAATAATGGTATTACAAAAGGGCAAATAGAAATTTGGAGGACAGAATCAATGTGGGTTTGTAGTTAAATAAGACATTGCGAAGCAATGTATGCAGGCAGTCCGGCTGGCGGGGGGGGGGGGGGGGGGTGTACAGTGTATTGGAGGGGAATGAAAAGCCTTTCCAGGCAAGCACAAAGCTGGGAAGCAAGACCTGACAGGGGGTCTGAGATGTTATGCTGAAAGGGCAGTCTTCTGAAGCACAAGCACACCTCCACTACATTTTGCATCCCCAGGGCCATTTTTTTCTCTGCCCGGGCTGTGTCTTGAGCTATGAGATGATGAAGCTACTATGGAATTCTACAGAATCTTAAGTCACCAGTCAGAATCTTGATTTAGAAATTAGAATGTCCAGATGTGTTTAATATGCACAACTCCAGACTTGATTTAAAATTAACTTTTCCCACCTCCCCCAGTGGGGAACTGCTGCAGACTGGAAGTCAAGAGAGTATGTGTGTAGCCGGATGGGCTTTCTCTCCCTCCATCATCAAGGTTGGGTAGGAACCACGTAGGGGATAAGAGGAGGCGGGTCTCACCTGACTCTTGTGGTTGCAAGATGGTTCTGTGCTCTCTGGGTCTGGCAGGTGTTTCAAGTTGCCTCTTCCCTTGGAAGCATCTACCTGGGTTATTTGAAGGCTCGCATAGGAAACCGGTGACTCTCCTGCACAGACGCAAGCCACCACTTCCACCACTTTCACCCGGTCACTGTCTATTCTCATAGACTTCCTCAGTTTGGTCTCGTCACTCCAGTCGTTCATGGTGCAGGGACACTCATTTCTAGGGAGTCCCCAGTAACTCAGAGGTTTCAAGGAAATAAATCTCATCGTGAGCCTCTGTCTCCCTGGCCCAGTTTTCTACAGCCCAAAAAGGGGCCTCAGGAAGTCTTAGGTCTATGTGATGCCTCCACACTTAAGTAAATTACGTATTTGGAATGTGTCCTGATATCTGACATATTTTTTTTTAAGATTTATTTTAGAGAGAGTGAGAGACAATGGTGGGGAGAGGGGCAGAGGAAGAAGGAGCCCAAGCCAACTCCCTGCTGAGCCCAGAGCCTGAAGCAAGACTTAGTCTCAGGACCCTGAGATCCTGACCTGAGCAGAAAACCAAGAGGCAGAGGTTTAACTCAGGAGCCCCTCTGACATATTTAAAAGCACATCTTATTTTAAATGACATTGGTTTTAGATTCCAGTGCTGCATCTACACCTTTGAAAGTGGGAAAAGCAATTCTTGCAAGTTGCCTGCGTTCATCATAGTGATTTTTTTTTAAGG
Organism: Vulpes vulpes; assembly: GCF_048418805.1. Taxonomy (NCBI): domain Eukaryota; kingdom Metazoa; phylum Chordata; class Mammalia; order Carnivora; family Canidae; genus Vulpes; species Vulpes vulpes. Next base: position 12,584,202 of record NC_132788.1, read on the forward strand.
ATTTTATTTATTTATTCATGAGAGACATACACACAGAGAGAGAGAGGGGGGGGGGGGCAGAGGGAGAAGCAGGCTCCATGCAGGGAGCCCTATGTGGGACTCGATCCTGGGTCTCCAGGATCACACCTGGGCTGAAGGCAGGTGCTAAACCACTGAGCCACCCGGGCTGCCCCATCATAGTGATCTGAATAGGTCTATGCTTGTGTGTTGAGATCACACACACACACACACACAAATCCTGAAGGAACACTGTTAGGGACTTTGCCTATTGATTGATTCAACCCTAATAGGGAAAAAGTTCTCAAGGGTTTTTTTGTGCTATGGATTCTGTAGTATGGTGAAGCGTATAGAACCCTCTCAAAAAAAAAAAAAAAGTTTTTAAATACCCAAAATAAAATAAAAGGAATCCAGAGGAATTGGTAATTTTGTAAAATTGATTAATTTTACTGAAATTCAGTTATCAAATGATTAAAAAGTGATACAATAAGGTATACATTTCTTTTTTTACATAATATGAACTAGTGGCAGGTGCAAGAGTATTATAGTTTTCAAATAGTGGTGGGTATAAACCATGTTTCTTAAGATTTCTACAGCTGAAATGTGGTATTTGTTATTTCTGCTGGTGACACAGTCAGAGGTATTTTGAATATGGCTCTAACCCGTCTCATCAATTCCTAGTTAAGGAAGGCGCTAAATTTCAGTTAAAGAATAGGGAAAATGAAGGTTTCTGAAGGCCACCCCGATCAAAAGCAATCCGTTTGCATATTGTCACTGCCCGTTTCAGTGAAACTCGGCCAGTTGCTCTATGGAGGTGGTTTAGTCCATGGAGTTCAATGAAAGATTTACCCTTTTCTTGAATCACTTCTCCTATTCATTCCACCCACCCCTGCTTCTTCTCCGGGGGATGGTCACAGGCTGTTTACACTGCTCAGCTGGGCCTGGCTTCCTCCACCAGCGAGGCATGGTCCCTAGCCACTGAAAAATATTGCCATTTCACAGGAATTTACTTTTTCTTAGAATTTTCCTGCATATTGGGGCATCATCCACACTGTTGAAGCAGCAGGAAGGGACTGTCAGGATCAACAGTTTTCCTTTTGCTTAATAAGATGATGATGGCATCACAAATAAAACGCCTCCCTTCCCTCTGGAAGTGCTGGCTTCCTGATGGGATTTCTACTTTGCCTCTTCAGCAGTGTGAAATGACCCAGGGAAAGACTTAATAAGTAGATGTCAGCCCCAGAGTAAGCAGGAAAAAAATGATAAATGGACCACTGGACAACCCTATCACGACACAGTTTGGCCATGCACTTTGCATTCGATTCTATGGTTTTTCCGTGTTAAATACGGTCAGGGATTCCCACGTAGTTTCAGCCTGAAGCTATTACTCCTCGTAATTGAGACTGAGGAAAGGTCGTGGTATTTTTACAGCTTAGCTGTGACATGCAATATATCACTTTGCTTCTGTCAAAGAAAATATTATACACTTCACTGGCAAAAGGTTTAATCCTGAGTTTTTCCAGTCCACGCCGTGTGCAACGTATCTGCTTGGGTTTACCAATAAATTTCACATTTAAAAATGTTCTAGAAAATTGCCTGGCGCTAGAATAAGATCATTCAGGTATAAAGCAAATGTTTCAGGATCATTAGGAAATTAATTATATAAAGTGATTGACACGTCGCTACGGGAGCAGGAGTGTTACCTACACGTCTGCTTGTTTGAACACAACTCCGCAGATCCTTTGTGAAAAACTGCTTGATTTTTACTAAAATAGGAAAAGTCACTTAGAATGAAAACCAACTGTTTAGGAAATTGCGCTTTTGGGGGATTTCACCTCTATGGTGGTTATTTTCTTTCCCTTAGCTATGCGTAAAGTATTGATAGTTGCTGAACTTTTAGGTAAGAGCTGGTACTTCAGTGCTGGGGAAATTTTTTTTTTTTTAATTAGCAAAATGTTTTAGTTTTTTTTTTTTTTGGAACAATGAAGAAAATCTGGAGTAAAGCTAGGTTTTTATGATTAAAAAATGACAGATATTAAAACCCAGGAAATCTGTTCAAAGAGGTATTAAAAGGAAAATTCACTTCGTAAAATTCTATATAAGTTAATCTAACCATATAGAAAAACAGAAAATAATGACCTTAACCTGTAACCTAAGAATCTTTTCCAAATCTTTCCAAATGACAAGAAAAATGACAAGAGAAATAAGGATCGAAGTAAAAATGAATATATTTTACAAAAGGGAAATATCGGATCTAATAAATCCTAGAATTATTTATTTATGAAAATTTAAGGTATTTGTCCAAACTTGGACAAATACCTTAAATTTTCATTTGGACAAATACCTTAAATTTTCATTAAAAAAAATCAGTTAGAAGTTAAGAAAATAACGTATATAGCCAGACATAGAATGTGAAACAGGAGCATCTAGGACCTGTTACAACAGTGACCTTGGCTAGGCTGCTGGCTGTGTTCTAGAATCAATTCTAGACAAACTATAGAAGCACATGGAAGGTATGCATAAGGGAAAGCAACAGAAATTGAGAAAAAAAAAAATGTTGAGAGTGAAGATCACCAAGAAGCAGTGCTTATGTGGGGAGGGTCTTGATACTTTTGTGTCAGGGCACAGGGCAGAGAGAATAGGTTGGAGGAAAGCTTCTCAGTTCTGCTTTGACTTTTGGATGCATTACCTTATCAGGAGGTTATCTGTCCCATTGCTCAGAGAGATGTTGGGTTAGTGTAGGCCCCCGGTGCCGTGAATTAGTAGGATTGTAGGGGGAGGAGGAGCAGTTGAGCGTCTGCCTTGAACTTAGGTCATGATCCTGGAGTCCTGGGATCGAGTCCCACATCGGGCGCCCTGCTCAGTGGGGTGTCTGCTTCTCCCTCTGCTCCTGCCCCTCACTCTGTTCTCTTTCTATTTCTCTCAAATAAATAAATTAATGTTTGGCTTACCGCTGCCCCTGGACATTCCCTCTGCAGTTCTCTTCCTCTGAACCCCTAGGCCAGATTTATAAACTAAATAAGAGGCCTTTTCCCAAACTTTCTTTCTTCTTATTTAAAATAGTCTAAAGCTGGACGTACCTGGATGGCTTAGTCGGTTAAGCATGGGCCTTCCACTCAGATCATGAACCTGGGTTCCTGAGATAGAGCCCCAGGTCAGGCTCCCTATTCTGTTTCTCCCTCTCCTTCTGCCCTTCCCCTGCACTCATGCTCACTTGCTTTCTTTCTCTCTCTCTCTCTTAAATAAATAAATAAATAAATAAATAAATAAATAAATAAAAATAATTTAAAAGTGAATCTTGGATTAGAAAACTTACATACTAGGTAACGTAATTCTGTGGGGCTTGGGTTTCTCTGCCCTGGGACACATCCCCTCCCCTCTCTATACATACAGTAGAAAGATAAGGGCCTACCTTGAGGGCTTATTCCAGTACAGATTATCAGAAGTAATAGCTGATACTCCCAGTGATTCAAATACCAAAATTCCTTGAAACCTCCAGTGAGTGAGCTGATAAATAAATTGTGGTGGATCCGAACAATAGAGTATTATTAGGCACTAAAAAGAAATGAGCTATCAAACTGTGAAAAGACACGGAGGAAACTTAAATGCCTATTACTAAGGAAGCCGATCTGAAAAGCTACATACTATAGAATTCCGTGTATATGACACTCTTTAAAAGGTAAAGCTATGGAGTAGTAAAAAAAAAAAAAAAAAAAAAAAAAAAAAAATCGATGCTGGTTGGTGTTTGGGTGGAGAAGGGATGAATAAGCAGAGCCCAGAGGATTTTTAAGGCAGCAAAAATATTCTGTACGATACTGTAATGGTGGATACATATTATTATTATTATACATTTGTCAAAACTCATAGAACATATACCAGCAAGAGTGAACCCTAACATAAACTATGGATCCTGGTGATAATGATAAGGTTGACCAGTTGTAAAAAAACGTACCTCTCTGGTTTGAGGTGTTGATAGAGGAAGGTTATACTTGCTTAACAAAAGGCAATAGGTGGGATTTCTCTGTACTTTTGATCCAATGTTGCTATGAACCTAAAACTGATCTAAAAATACAGCTTATTCATTAAAAAACTAAAATATGATATGTTTTAAAAGAATCACAAAGTTTTTAGTATATAAAATAGTCCTTCCTATTTGGTTCATGTCTTTGATTTCAACCTGTCAAAGGGTCCACCAAAAAAAAAAAAAAAAGGATAGGAATGGTTCCTCCACCCTATTCTGCTGGTACCCCCTCCTCCAGCAACATTTTATAGTGAAAGTTTGCAAACATACAGAAACTCTGAAAGGATTTCAGAATGAACACCCATACACCCACCAACTAAATCCTACAATTGGCATTTTACTATACTCGTTTTTATTACACATATATTTATTTGGGCTTTCTTATTTTTAAAATGAATTTCAAACTAAGTTGCGGACTTACATGTAACTGTACACATGTCATTAGTATGTCTATTGTTAACTAGGATTTGATGCTTATTGATGGCTCTTTTTTTCTTCTTTTCAGGAATATTTATATACAATAAAATGTACAAATAATAAATGATGATTTGATGACCTGAGCAAACCAACCTCCTATTAATAAACAGAGCATGACTCTCATTCCAGAGAGTTCATAATGTTCCTTGCCAGTAAATTCTCTCCTCCATGTCCACCATTAATTAGTTTTGTCTATATGGAACTTTATATAAATGGAGTCTTAGAATATGTACTTTATTGTGTCAGACTTCTTTCACTCAGCATACAGTTTTTGAGATTCATCCATGTTAACATTATACATCAGAAGTTTTTTCTTTTTATTGCTGAGCAGCAACATGCTGTTGAGATATAACACAGTTTATGTATCAATTCTTCTATGGCTGGATGTATAAGTTGTATCCTTTTATGAGTTATGAATAAAGCTGCAATGAACAATTTTGTGCAAGTTTTTTGGGGGGACATATTTTTTTGAATCACTGGGTAATAGGCTTGGTATTTGCCCACTTTCTTAAGAAAGTAGGAGAGATTTCTCTAAAATTGTAGCATTTTATACTCCCCCCACAGTGTATGAAAACTCCAGTTGCTGCACATCCTTCCCAGCATTCAACGGTATCTATCTTTTGATTTAGCTATTTTAGTGAGTGTATAATGGTGCGGAATTGTCCTGATGTTCAATGATATCCAGTGCTTATTTATGTATTTATTGTCCATTTACATATTATCCTTGTGAGCCATATGTTTACATCTTCTCATTTCCTTATGGGTAGTTTGTCTTCTTATGATTGTCTTATAAAAGTTTTTAAATTTTGTTTTTGTGTTTTGTGTTTTAAAGTATTCAGGTTACCAGTCCTATGTCAGTTGCCAATATTTCCCCACTGTCTATAGCTTGTCTATGAGTTTACTTAAGGGCATCTTTGGATGAATCACTGTTGTTCCTTTTTTTGAAGTATAATTTATCAATTTTTTAAAAAAATGGATTTTACTTTCTGTTTTTTTAAGCCTTTAATTATCTTCAAGCCACAAAAATACCTTATGCTTTCTCTCTCATTTTTTAAAAAGATTTACTTCTTTATTTTAAAGAGATGGAACGTGAGCGAGAAGGGCAGAGGAAGAGCGAGAATCTCAAGCAGATTCCTTGCTGATCACAGAGGCCAGTGAGTTGCTTGATCCCATAACCCTGAGATCATAACCTGAGCTGAAACCAAGAGTCTGACTCTCAACTGACTGGGCCACCCAGACATCGCTTACATTTTGTCTTGAAAGTTTCATGGTTTCAGAATTTATGTTTAGGTATAGGATCCATCTCAAATTAATGTTTGTAGTGAGTTAGAGGTTAAGGTTTATTTTTTTTATTTGAATATCTAGATGTTCTGATATCATTTGTTGAAAACCTTTTCCTTTCCTTTCCCTCTTGAATTGTCTTGTCACCTTTGTTGAATATCAAATGATCATAATGTATGAGTCTATTTCTGTCCTCTGTATTTATTTCACTGATTTAATTGTTGAGCATTTGCCAGTACCACACTGTCTTTATTAGTGTATTCTTACAGTAAGTCTTGAAATGATACAGAATAAAAGACTTTTAAGCGAATCATTAGTCAAAAATATATATGGAAAATAATATGATGAAGGAGTCATGTTCATGTAATATAAATATTTCTTCCAATTTAAAACCCATTAAGTTTGCAAAAGGGGTTAACAAATCAAAGAAAAACACATAACATCCACTTAACTAATACACAAGAATGTGACCAAAATGATTGAGGTAGTACTTCACTATTCCAAAATCACAATATTTTTAATGACTATATTCAATGTTGATAGAATATATATATACACAGATCATTTGGGAAAAAACTCAATGCCATTTATCTGGATACAATATTGTGGTGTGTATATAAAACTTGCAAAAAAAAAAGAACAAAAAAATCTTGCCTTTTGATAAAAATATTATGTCTTTTGGACAACCCTGCAGTAAGGTGGAGAGTAATTCACAAACCCCAGAACTTAGGAGATTTTCCTAATTTTGGAAAAGAAGGAGCAATCTACCCATTCAAAATAGAGAAATAGAGGGTACCTGGGTGGCTCAGTGGTTGAGTATCTGCCTTTGGTTCAGGTCATGATCCCGGGATCCTTGGATCAAGTGCATTCAGGCTCCCCGGAGGAGCCTCCTTCTCCCTCTGCCTATGTCTCTACCTCTCTCTGTGTCTCTCTCATGAAGAAATACATAAAATATTTAAAATAAATAAGTAAATAAAATAGAGGAATGCTTACTTCAGAAGCTGTACATCAAATAATGCCAAATATCATTCTAACATTTAAAAAAATCAGGCTTTTGAGAAATATTCATAGGTATAGGGAAAGGCTCAATATGGGAAATGCAATCCTAACTTCTTAAAAAAACGTGTACATGTGGGGCAAAAAAGAACTGGAAAGAAATATTTTAAGAATTTAACTGTTTTTTTTTAATGGTTATTTAACATCCAGTACTTTGAGACAATGATTCAGGATGAATTTGATTATTTAGTTTATGATTTTCTGTCCTTGTATATCCTAACAATGGATACTTACTTTATAATTAAGCAATATAAAAATTCTTTAAAAATTTTGTTGGTTTAAGAAGTATAACTAAATGCTGGGAGAACACACATCCTCATAATATTTCTGAAAAATAGAACAGGTCATTACTGATGAAGGAATTGGGTGCATTGGAAATGGATCCAGCCCTAAGAAAGCTATGTGAGGAAGATCCCAGTTAGGCACAGGGGTCTTGCCTCTTTGGGCTCTTCTACTCTTCAACACTGCATCTTTGGGCAATTCCCAAATAACCAGTCCATTCACCCACCCAGGATGGCCATATCAAATAACAGATGGTTAACAGTTCTTTAAAACTCCCTGCTATTCTGTTTGACCCCACAGAATAGCAGAAGTTGATGTTATCCTGTACCTACAAATTTGTTTCATCTTAATGTAATAATTTGACAGAATTTAGGACTTTGTGGCATGCAATCAGAATGCACACGTTTATTTAATCTCTATAGAAGCTGTTATGTAAGATCGTTGGGGGTTCATGGACGAAGTTGGCACTGGTGGAACCAGCAACAAGTAGAGCTGCTTCCAGAATGACCAGGTTGAGCCACTCCAGCAGCCCCTGGAGCTGATTTCAGTATGCCATGCCTGTTCTAGAAGCATCAGCCCACCAGCTAAGGCTGAAAGTTTAGCAGCCTCGTGTTGCCAAGCATAATGTAGTATATGCCTTTGGAGAGTGTAAGAAACAACATTTAATTTAGTGTAAATTGTTTCAGCAGTAAGCGTTCATTTAGAATGCCCTATAACCAAAACAAACATTTCTTTTTCACCCTTGATCTGTTTGCACCCATTGACAGTGCTCTGGTCGATGACCCATATTTCGTCAAATTAGTGACCTGGGTGTATAATTGGGGGAATGGAAAATGCATAAATATAACAGAGACTTCCTTGGAATTGGGCTGGTTTATATCAGAGAGATGTTTTTGTGTTTTGAAAATCCAACCCGTATGCCTGTTTCATGAGCATAAGCATGTGTGTTATAACTGTAAAAATAAGTACGTGTCTTGGGGAAAAGCGCCTTGAGCAGTTTATGTGGGAAAGGTAAACAAAATCCAATTTGGCTAACCTCTTCTCACTCCATGGAAGGTACTTAAACCACAGTAAAACGAGACAGGAAAAACTGATTTGATTTTTTTTTTTTTCTAATTCGAAAGAAGAAAACCAATTTGATCTTGGTTTTAGTGATCAGATGAAAATGAGAACATCATGAGCAACACACAGTATATAAAACTAGTGAGGTCTCATTTACAATCTGACAAACAACCTCGGGCAAAAACATTACTTCTTTGTATTGTCTAATGCAGAACAGAGTATATTGGGCAACGTGTCCTTGAGTGACTGTGTTTGTCAAATCAGCTCATGCAACGTATCATGTATTGAACCCTATATTAACCCCCCGTGGCTCAAACAGTCAGGCCCCATTCACCATGTGGAGAACCTGGAGTTATCGCCTTCCTTGGAATGTTCACATGCTCACTTGGTGCTGAGATCTTGGCAAAATTAAAAGGAATGACCTTCAATACTGACATTCTTTTATATTTTCATCTTATTTTCACGCTGGGGTGGACTTGATCATTCCTCTTTCATCCCCTGCTAGAGCAAAGCTCTCCTGATTTTGCAGACAGAGTCTCTCTCCCACTTGGTCATACCATCTGTCTCCACATTACAGTTTACTCTGCATGAGTACCAGGTAGCAGACGCGGTTTTGCCCAATAGCAAGTACAGTGGAAAGTCTTTCACAGGCACCCCACAATCTGTGAACATATGATCAGTCTAGGATAACACGTTGTACTAAAAATATACCAGAGAAATGTGCATGTGGTAATAAACAAGAAACCTGAATCGGGGGAGAAATGTGCCATGTGCCATGAGCTTCTGAAATATATGTCTCTCTGTGTACCAGAATGATGACGGTCTGTCAATGGGAGATGATGGGACCAACTAATGTTTGTTTCTTTATTGCAAGTGTTAATGTACATTTAACAGTGTGGGCATAGTGTGTTTGGCCTAAAACCCAAACTGTGAGTTAAATGAGTGGAAATCTAAAAGTATTTGTCAAGAGGTGGTTGGTTTGATAACTAGAAATCTGTAATTTCCACGCGAACTTCTTAAACTATGCATTGACATTGGCAGGATCATCTCAGTAGGTCTGAGAGCGCAAATGCAAAAGAAAGGATTGTGTCTCCTATATTTTACGCTGCATCATCAACCCTTATTTATACCATCTTTTCCTGTAGAACTTGACCATGTCCTTTAAACATTAGAGTACATATTATAGAGACTTTTTGCAGAATGATTGTTTATGCAGAAAATATTTGTGCATATTTTTAATATGTCATTTCGGGAACTGATTTTGCAAACTTGGCACTTGTAACTTGCTTTACTTCATGTGATATTCAATGTCCACTTTTAGTCAATCAGCTAGGGTGACCATTATCTTATGCCATATCTCCTCCCTACCTCCTATTTCCAGTTCTGTTTGCTGAGGGAGGCTAGGATGGGAAGGTTGCTAGAAGTTTGCTGCCTTCTTCATTTGGTCAAACGACTGTGTTTGGGTTTGAACTGTATTATATCGACCTGGAGCCAAATTTTCTGGATCTGCAATTGGTGTAGCCATTTTGATTCTTGCATCAGTCATAAAAATTTTGAACTTCAGATGGTATCTGGTTCTCCAGGGACAAGAGAGCAGTGGGATGTAGTAGAGATGTAGTATACAGGTGTCAGAGGCTGGTGTTCACAAATCAGCCTTCTCTGCCATTGCTGTGTGGCTTCAAACCACCAATTTAAACCCTGTGTTTCACCTACAAAATTTGTGAAGTCATGTTCATCCCATTGGGTTATTGTGCCTGAAAATGCTTGGTCCACAAATTATCTTACTTAAATCTTTATGATCAGTTGGCAAATAAGTCACATACCCGTAATTGTCCTCCAATACACTCTTTTAAGTATAGATCTAAGACAGCATGGCGGCTTCATGGTTCATATAACATGGTAGCCAACAGTGTGGCAGACACCAGACTAAATCTGGCCCCACTAGCTGGGTAATGAGAACAAGGCAGTGAATTTGAGCCTACCATGGAGATGAGAACTATATCTACCTTGGGCCTCTGAACTGTTGTGAGGATTGAACATCTATTAGAATAATATCTGATATGTAATATGTAATCCGTAATCAGTATTGTTATCACCATGTATCAATGCAGACTTAGAAATCCTACTTCCATAGGACTGGTCACTCTTTGTTTTTTTGGGTCTCCCTCCAATATTACCCAGGCAAAATGAAACAACAACCACAAATCTTGGCTCTAGCTCCTTCTTTTTATTTTATTTTATTTTATTTTATTTTTTTTTAAAGATTTTATTTATTTATTCATGAGAGACACAGAGAGAGAGAGAGCGGTAGAGACACAGGCAGAGAGAGAAGCAGGCTCCATCCAGAGAGCCTGATGTGGGACTCGATTCCGGGTCTCAGGTTCGCACCCTGGGCCGAAGGTGGAGCTAAACCACTGAGCCACCCGGGCTGCCCTCCTTCTTTTTATTTTAAAAATATTTTACTTATTTATTCATAAGAGACACAGAGAGAGAGGCAGAGACTTAAGCAGAGGGAGAAGCTGGCTCCCTCTGGGGAGCCCGATGCAGGACTCAATCCCAGGACTCTGGGATCACACCCTGAGCCAAAGCAGATGCTCAACCACTGAGACACTCAGACAGCCCTCTCTAGCTCTTTCTGATGCAGATTTTATCTTTCTTTTGTCTTCTCTACATGGTATTCAGACACCCATTCTATCACATTTCATTGTAAAGTGTCAGTTGTCAGATTTATCTTATTCACTGGACAGTTAGCTATGCAATGACCAAAAAACCCCCAAAACTATGTAGTCTTTTAGAGCTCATAGTATTGGGCCCTGGTTTTGTTGGCAAATAAATATGGAAGAAAAACATTTATTCTTCATATTTTCTCCTACAAAATTATATTCTTAATCTGTGATCAGTGGATGTGCCTGTGCACAGGAAATTTGTGAATCATCTCACACTGTATGAAAAATTAATTATGATTGTGAATTTTGCCAGAAAAGGGCTCCATAGTTTCATCAACTTTCCAGGGAAGCTTGTGGCCCTAAATAGCTTGGGAACTATTAATATAGAATCTCCTTATATTTTTTCTATGAACATTATTTAAAAAAATCATTAGTCTTTTAAAATGATAATGGCCCCAGATTACACGTGCCTAATATCTAAGATTGGCCTCCTTCTATCTTTGATTCTTCAATTCTGTCCAATATCTGCTGCCAAAAGAAATGCAAACACTTTCTGTGTACATTACATATGCAATATATGCCCATGAGCCCACAGTATAGTTAATCAGATTCCTTTAACAACTTATTTGGTTCTCATGTCAGCATATAATCAGTCTTTTCAATTGAAAGATAATTAATCATTATTATATCTACAAAATTCAAATTACCTGTAACCTGTTATTTGTCTGACTGATGAAGCATAAATGTCATCTAAGGTCTTCCCTCTTCCCCACCTCACCTCTCAGGAGTGGGTAAAGCAGGTCAAGTAGCAAAAAAGTTTGACTGCTTCCTAGAATATGCAGTATTTTCATTATTTTCTATGTAAATGCATTTGACCTTTTATTGGCTATTTAAATCTATAAAATAATGAAAAACTTTTGGATCTTTTTTTTAAGAAAATGCTCAAATACAAGATTCCTATTAATTACATTGTATTAATTAGACTAAAGGCTGAGAAACAGACCCAAAAGACAATAGTTCAGCAAAATACAGGTTAACTTTTGTCTCCTAAAAGCACAGAACATGAGAAACTTTCCCTTTCCAGAAGTCATGCCCTTGACAGTAGGAAAGCTCTGACATCCTCAACATGTAGCTTCTAAGGGTGCTTTTTCATTCTCGTTGTCAGCCAGCAGCTAGAAAAGTGAAAAACAACTTCAGAGCAAGTATTTTCTAAGCAAGTGAGAGAAGTTGCACATTTTACTTCCGCTCATACTCCACTGATGAAAACTTAGTGACACGTCTATACCTAGCTACCAAAAAACAGGAAGACACAGTATGCCTGAGTAGCTCTGCACCCAGATACACTATATTATCTTAAAAGAGCAGAAAAGATTTTGGGTGAGATGTAACAACCTCTGTTGGCTATGCAGAATTGGGATTTAGACACACACATCAAAATTGGGCAAAACCAACTACTTTTGGGACTTGATAAATGGATTCTTTGTTTCTCTTCCTTCTGGAGGCATTCAGTAATCTCGAGTACTGTAAATTCAAAATAGCCTCATTGTCTGAGAAGAATGTGAAAGCCACTTAAAGAAATTAACAGAATATGGGTTTGGGTTTCAGCAGAATAGACAAAAGAGAATGATCAGGACCCAGAGATAAGTCAGCCCCATTTGGACAATTAGGTGATCATGGAAGATACAGGCACAAGATAGTAGAGAGGGTAAGAGAGGGCTCTGATAGAGAACAGTAGGAATTACAGGCATGAAGCCCAGAGCTGAGGTTCACATCGTGATAGCTCCTACGAAATCTGGGAAGGGCAGGCAGGGAACTGGAGCTGACAACCAGGGCAACAGGCTGAAACCTACCTCTGGAAAATAATGCTTGGCTGTCAGAACCCTGACACATGACTGCCCAGAGTCAATTTACTGCAATCAGGATGAAAAGAAAGACTTAGATCACCTACAAACGAGATGAACGCAGCATGGCCCTGCTAACTATGTAGGTTAATGTTAGTTTTTATTCTTAGGGGCTTAATAAAGTCCCACAGGCTAAGGTGAGTTAAACCTGCAAGTGTCATTGAAATAAGCCCAGCTGCAGATTTAAGGAACCATAAGGGGCCAAGGAGGTAACCCATCTCAGCTTCTTAAATAAAACTCCAATCTCTGGGTTATTTTGAAGACTGGATTGTTGCTTTTCAGACAGGTAGGCAAAGGGTATAAATGAAGAAAAGAATCAATTAAAAACATTTCTGAGCAACAAATGGTACTAAAGCAACTGGACATTCAAGTGAAAAAAAAAAAGTGATTCTAGACACAGACCTTATACCCTTTACAAAAATTAACTCGAAGTGGATCATAGACTCAAATTTTAAAAGTAAAACTATAAACCTCCTAGAAAATAACATGGGAGAACACAGATAACCTTGGGCATGGTGATTATCTTGTAGATACAACAAAGACGCAGGTCCATGAAAGAAATAATCGATAAACCAGACTTCATTGAGATGAAAAACTCTGCACTGTGAAAGATAATCTCAAGACAATGAGAAGACAAGCCACAGACTTGGAGAAAATATTTGCAAAAGGCATATCTGATAAAGGACTATTGTTCAAAATATACAAAGAACTCTTAACACTCAACAAGAAAATTTAAAACCTGATTAAAAATTGGACCGAAGACCTTAGCAGACACTTCACTTCACCAAACAAGATATACAGATGGTAAGTAAGCATATGAAAAGATGTTCTACGTCAAATGTCATCAGGGCAATAAAAATTAAAACAACAATGAGATACCACTACCGACCCATTGGAATGATCAAAATTCAAAACACTGACAATACCAAATGCTATTGAGGGTGTGGAAAATGAGACTCATTCATTGCTGATGGGAACGCAAAATGGAAAAACCACTTTGGAAGATAGTTTGTCAGTTTCTTACGAAGCTAAGCATACTTCTACCAAGTGATTCAGCAGTTATGCCCGTTGGTGTTTACCCAAATGAACTGAAAGCCCATGTCCACACAAAAACCTGCATATGAATGTTTATAGCAGCTTTTTCATAACTGACAAATCTTGGAAACAGCCACGCTGTCCTTCCATTGATAAGCAGGTAAATAAAACAGTGGTACATGCGCATAATGGGATGTTATTCAGTGCTAAGAAAAAGGAGAAAAAAATGAGTGGGAAATATCAGAAAGGGAGATGGAACATGAGAGACTCCTAACTCTGGGAAACGAACTAGGGGTGGGGGAAGGGGAGGTGGGTGGGGGGGGTGACTGGGTGATGGGCACTGAGGGGGGCACTTGATGGGATGAGCACCGGATGTTATTCTTTATGTTGGCAAATTGAACACCAATAAAACATATAAAAAAAAAAAGAAAAAGAAAAATGAGCCATCAAGCCACGAAAATACATGGAGGAAGCTTACAGGCCTTTTACTAAGTGAAAGAGGCCAACCCGAAAAGGTTACATTCTCTGTGATTCCATTTACATGTCTTTCTAGAAGAGGTAAAACTTTAGAGACAGTAAACTGATAAGTCATTGCTCAGGGTTGGAGGAAGGAAGAGATGAAGAGAGAGAGCACAGAGGACTTTTAAGGATGTAAAAATACCCCGTATGATACCATAATGGTAGACAAACATCATTATATATTTATCCAAACCCATATAATGTACAAAACCAATAATGAACAGTAATAAGAAGTATGGCCATTGGGTGATTATATTATATCACTGTAGGTGCACTGGTTGTACCATATTTTACGCTTTGGTGAGCAAGTGGATGGAAGAGGTTATGCAAGTGTGGGGACAGGGGACATGGGGAATCTCTGTTCCTTCTCAGTTTTGGTGTGGAACAAATATGACAGTACGTGTGGAGGGTAGAGCGATGGGTACAAAGTTTCAGTTTGGGAAGATAAAAAAGTTCTGGACACAGATGGCGGTAATGGTTGCACGACGATGTGCATACATTTAATGCCGCAGAACCGCACCTTAAAGAAACAGAATGGCAAATTTTGTGGTACATCTATTTTATCAAAGTGAAAACAATTTTTAAAACTTCAACAAAAACGTAAGCAATCACGGTGCGTGTCTTACATATTTGTGTCTGTCAATTGTCCCAGTCAGTGAGCGAAAAGAATGCAGCTTTGGGAAACTTGTTGATGATGAACATAAATATTTTGCCAGTGTACTCGTGTCTGAGACCAATTCTTGGCTCTTGAAATTTTCATTGTTGAAATTAAAACAGGTAAAATGATGACAGCAACCATATAATATAGAGGGAAAAAAAACCCAGCCCTGTGAGATTGGGATGCTCAGGAGAGTGGCAGGGACCCCTGTTCAGGGCATGTGCTTCAGGAGAGGATCTGCTCTGTACAGGCTGTGAGCAAAGGTATGAACTGGCCACCCTTGATCCACCTGCTGCCTCCTACCTTTTGGTCAGAAAAATGATGTATAGCCATCTCCCTACACTCTGGCTACCAGAGCAAGCGCGGAGATGCTTGTTTGTGTAATTATAAATGCTAGAGACTACAGACGAAGAGACACAGGCAAAAGGAAGCACATTGGGTGGCCCTTCCCCCTTCCCCTGTCTGTTCATACCTTTGCTAGGCAGCCTTTACAATGGCTCCTGATGACTGCCCCCCCCCACCCCGGTTCTCACATCCTTGTGTAATTTCTCTCCCCTTGAGCAGGAGCTGGACCTATGACTTGCTCCAAATATATAAAATATGGGAGCACCTGGGTGGCTCAGTGGTTGAGCATCTGCCTTTGGCTCAGGTCATGATTGGAGTCTTGGGATCGAGTCCCACATCAGGCTCCCCACAGGGAGAGCCTGCTTCTCCCTCTGCCTATCTCTCTCTGTCTCTCTCTATGTTTCATGAATCAATCAATCAATCAATCAATAGATAAATCAAGCAAGCAAGCAAAAGTGCAGGGATGGAACTTCAAGGTTAAGCCACAGAAAGAACGTGACTTCGGTCCTAAGGTCCCTTTCTCACTCTCTTGCTACCTCGTGATGGAGGAAGCAGCTGCCCAGCCATGAGCTGCGCTATGGAGAGGGCCACGTGTGTGGCAGGGAGCCAGTGTCTACCACCAGCCAAATGCCAGTAAGGAAGTGAGGCTGCCAGTAGCAGAAGATTGAGCTTGGAAACGGATGCTCCCGGCAGCCCCTGCTGATGCCTACACAAGCACCAAACTAAACCACACCTGTGTCCCTCGCCCCCAGAAATTGTGGGAAAAGAAGCATTCGCTTTGTAAAGCCTCTAGGATTTGGGGAGTTTTCCTTCACAGCAGTGGATTACTCCTGCACCCCCAGACAGTGTATATCAGTAATTCTCAAGCAGGGGAGGGTGAGAAACACTCTGCTTACCAAAAAGGTGCTAAAGCAAAGATGGCTGGGGTCCCACCCACATCCACCACCCTCTCCTCTAGGGTAGGATTGTTGCTGGAAGCAGCCGCCAAGCCAGAGACTACATTTTCCAGCCCCACCTCCACCCTTCCACACATATGTGGGGCCATGTGACTCGTTGTCACCCTGGGACATGCGTGGGAATGGTAGGTGTGGCCCTTCTAGGCCTCGAGGTGGACACAGATGTGTGTGTGGACCGTCTGGCTGCATGTGCCCAGCTGAATTCCCAAAGGAGTCTGAAGAGCAGCGCTGGCTTACTCAGAGGACAGAAACATTTGTTCTCAATTATTATAAACCCAACATCTGTTCTGGACACGAAATGAACTTTTAATGGGTTAAGCCACTAAAATGTTGGGGCCTGCAGTTTTTGTTACAGCAGCTAGCGTTACTCTAAATAATACAAGGATACAGGAGCATAGTTTAAAACCCTGAGACGAGACACACTCCACATGGAGACTGTCCACATGTCTGGCAAGGTCTAAAATCCAAAATCAAAAGCATGTATATTGCAGAGCAATAGCCAGGGTATCCCAGGGAGGTGTGGCCTCTTAGGGTAAGGCAAAGAGAGAGAGGGGATAAAATGGTATGACTTTGAGTTGGGGACCTCCCTGTGTCCAGCTCTGCCATGCCATCAGGAGGGAGGAAAAGAAGGAAAAGCCTTGTAAGTTCTCATTTTTCTCCCCCTATTTCCTCACTACAAAACTCTCATGATGCAGGGGAATGTGGGTGGTTTAGTATTTTGAACTGACTCACAGAAGATCCAAAGGGGGAGCAAGGAAGTGGTGGGGGAAGAGAAAGGGAAGGGAAAGGTCAGACAGTTTGGGTAAATATTGCTCTATTTTAGCAAGATCGAACATTTCATGAACTGTTTCTGGAAAGCCCCAAAATGGAAGGCTGTTTACTTGGGGTTCAAAAAGGAGCTCCAGAGGTTTTGATTTATTGAGCATTTTCCACAAAGTTTCAGTCCTTGCACACACACACACACACACACACACATATTTTTCTGCAATTCAAGACCCCTCAAAAGTTTAAGAACGAATTTCTCTAAAGTTACTTTGGTCATGTTATTTGGGGCATTTTGATTTAGTCCTGCTCTTGCCGATTTTTTTCACCTCCTTAAAAGTCTTCCTTAAGAGTTATTACCCAGGGGAAATTTTATAAAAGCCAGATGAAGGATGTATTTTTAAAAGTGTGTTTGAACAATGTGTTTGAACAATGCTGGTTCTGTCTGTCTCTTACGTTGCTTTTTGGGATTATAAACTTGATTAAAACAGAAACCGTGTCTTTCTTTCTTGGAAATCTTCTTCTGTCAGAATGCCCCAAACCAGCTCCCAGGCAGGAGAGAGAAATTTTTTTAAAAATGTGATTGGTTCCTGGTGATGAAGTGTCTAATCAAGTTCACTCAGAAGTCAATAGCAATACTAGAAATAAAAATTGAATTTTCTATGCCACTGCCTAGTTAATAAACGTTGACAGACATGTGTAATTATTTTAGATGCAGGAAGACAAAACGATGGATGAGAGGAAACAACTGATAAGATGTTATTGACTTAAATAAGGAAGCCAATTTTATGTGATGGATGTATTGCACATTGGAACAAGAGGCAAATATGATAATTCTTTTATCCCTACGTACGGTGGCCTATTTAAAAAGAGGGTCAAGTATGGTGATTTAAGACATGTCTTTTGTGCTTATTGCATGCCAATGAGACTGTTCTTAACCTAGATTTTACTCCACTGCCCTGGACAGCTTCTCCTAGGCCCAAATTTGCCTGAAGAATCCCAGGACAAATAAGACTATTGTTATGATTTCACTACCAGATTAAGTAAAGCCTTTTTTCTTATGGAGTGATTAAACAAAACATTTGCTGGTGATTATCAAATAAAAAATATGAAAATTAACCGACATTATTACTTTGAGATTCTTGCCGAAGATAAGAAGAAGGGAAATGCACACCTGGATGGGAATCTTAGTTAAAAACCTATGAAAACAAATTAGTTACTAATCACTTTCTGTTAATGGAATTTTAGTAAATAGCTATTTTACAATAAGCAGTTCTGCTCCTCACTTGTTTTGGTAGGACCGATTTCATCAAGTTGATGATCTTGGAGAAAGAAAGACTTGGAGGGGTCACAAAGTGCTGGATTTGGAGTTGGGATCGATCTATAGCTAGTGCGCAATTCCAGATGTCAGCGACATGAATTTGTGAGCATGATGCCAGTGGTTCTCTAGGAATCTACTTGTGACACTTGAGGAGTGGAGGGGAGAGGGAATGGAGATACCAGGTTGATGTTTCTTTTATCTGCCTCATGTCAGTGACTAAGACCGACCACTGAAAGAATCACAGTGAAGAGGAAGATCCTGGTTGCACCATAGGCTTTCCAAAGCCCTGGGTGCCAGCAGCTCAGCTCTGCAGTGTAGGCACAAAGCTCAGCATGGTCGGAGAGGAACACATCCCCACACCTCTGACAAACCCCTGGGATCCAGATGGTGCAGAAAGACTAGAGATGAGACATTGACATTTTGCATATTGCAGTTCGAGGATGCCCCAGAAGACGGCATCCCCAGAGGGGAGCGGTGCGCCCAGTGAGGTCACCTCCAGCCAATCCTGGCGAGGCACATCCCTCATGTGGTTGGCAGGCAGTGAATGTCCAAAAAAGGCTAGCTCAAAAGAGCAGGATTGGGCTTACTCCTAAGCATATGTGAAGTACCCAGGGAGTGGGAGGAGCCGGTCTGGCAAGGTGACATCTCAAGCAATGACAGTCACAGATCATACCTTACATGGCTCTGGTCTGTACTGCCTGAGGCCAAGGAGTGGAGCTCAGGGATACCTTCACTTGTCTGTCATATCAGCCATTGTCTAAGGGCCTCTTGGCACTTGGTGGGCAGTCAGACAGCTTGGCTAGACCAAGGATAGCCCTCTGAAGAAAGTTGCAGTTGGGAGTCCTTAGAAGCAAGGCTCTTGGAAACTGGGGGAGCAGTGGTGGGCCGGAGTGGTGCATAAAGAAATAATAAGAGGGACTTGAGAGGATCCAGATCCAGTGTTTGTTATGCCATCTTCCCAAGAAACAGCTAGGGCCAACATTGGAGAAATTAATATGGAGCCTGAGGTCTGTAGTCTTGCAGGCAAGGATAGTAAAGCTGTGAGGGCAGCTTAGTGCAAACATGACCTCATATATATGTGCAGATGGTGAAGCCTTACAGGTTACAGTTCTAAGAACTCCAGAGCTAGAAGGGACCTCCTGCATCACCCAGTGTGAAGTCTCCTTCCCCATTTTGTAGCAAAGATACTGAAGGATCAAGAAAGAGAACTGATTTTTGCCAAAGGCCAAATATCTGTCTAGTGGCAAAGCCAAGATTAAAATTCACATTTTCGGATCTCAGCCCAATTTTTGTTTCAATTATACAAGACACCTTATTATATATAAGGTACATTATAATACAAAAAAATGTTGTAATTTGAAGATTTGCAACTCCTGCCCTGAAAATGCATCTTTCTTCATGTAAAATGACGGAGCTTTGGCACCATAAACTTATGAATATTATATTCTTATTCATATCATTGTAGCATTTAAAATTATCCTCAATATGAACCATTGTACTATTCATCTATGTTTACTAGTATTTATTACCTCATTCTGTAGCACCAGAAATTTGAGCTTTACACCGTCCTCTTGTCTTAGAAGAATGCCAAATCCCTTTACCTCCCCAGGGCCAGCTATCTTAGTATAAGTTCTGTTTTTCCTTCTAGAAAATTGGACAGTCCATCTCTGAAGGTCTAACCCATTGCTTTCTTGAGCTCTGATTGAGATCTTTACATAGCTCATCACACTGCCTTCAAAAGCAGAAGGTGATATGAGGATGCCTTCTGTAACCTTATATGAATGGAGGAGAGAAAAAGACAAATACAAAAACAAAAATGATGCCCATAAAATCATGATCTTGGAAGATCCTATAGTGAAGTTATGCCTTTGGGTAATAATGCCAATGGGGGCAGTGAGAGCATAGCTGTCCTGTGCAGGCAGAGCGATGACAGAGCCCAGAGCACTCTGGGCCATGGCCAGGGAGGAAAGCCAGAGGAATAGCAAAAATAATCCTGCTATGTGACCCTGACTGCCTGGTGTGGAGCCACATTCCTCTCAAGGTGAGCCTGGTTTTTCCTTGTTCCAGTTATCACGTGGGCAGAGAGGGTGTTCTCTATGATTTCCAGACTATTCTTAGACCTGATTCAAAGGGAATATACAAGGACACAAAAAGTAGATTTGGATGTAAGATACTTTTTTGAATTTCCAAACTGTCAATGGCTCTAGGACATTATTGTTTAGATAAGCCATGCCTCAGTTTACCCATTTTACAGTGAAGGCTACAAGAACATAGAAAAACACTCTGTTATAGTATGATTATGTATACCGTAATTATGTATGTACTATAATATTGCATGCAACATACATGTCTACTGATGGAGATTGGGAACAATTTGAGGATTGGAAATTAGAAGTCCTAGATCTCCTTGGAGATGGTGCCAATCCTCTAAATTTCCCTCTGGCTTCTTTGCCCTTTCTTTTATTTTCTTCTCCTCAAGTCACACCTTTTTTTGTATGGAGTTCTGCATTTATTTTCTTGTTTTAGTAATCTTTTCCCCTACTTTTTTTTTATAGGTAGAACACATCTAAGGTCTTCTCTGTAGTATATTTTTGAGAATGAATCTTGTTCCTAATAATCATCTTGAATCATCAACAAACATTTAGATCCTCAGTAATTCTCTTAGGACAGGTTGTTTTCTAATACAGCTTAGGATATTCCTCATCGAAATGATAAAAATTAGATAAAGTTTTGGGGTTTAAAGTAATCACACTCAGTTATCTAGAAAATCCAATTTTGTAGCACATTTTGATTCTATCCCATGACAGATAGATGAGACAATACTATAATCGAATCACAGGATTTAAAAAAAAAATTACAATTAGAAGAGAATAGAGATACATATTCCAGAAGTAAATCAAGAGATGACTGAGAGAGTACATAGAGGGAGGCAGCTTCTAGTTCAGAGAAGCAGCCAGACTTGGGTGTCTATATTTTAGAGATGCTGGGTAGGTGGCCATTCTCAGTAGCATTCTGGTGAGAATACCTTGGACAGCGAACGTCAATGGAGGGCACTTCATTATGGACAAGAGAGCCAACTGGAGGGATTTCAGAGAAATCCTGAAAAAGTTGGGATGCTTTATGAAAACCTCCAAAGAATTTTAAAGGTCCCAATTATCTGGTGTTTTAGGCTGGTCTGATAAATAAATTGTACTTTTCGTCATTTACAAATCACCTCTCCTAAACAAACAATTATAAAACAAATCCTTACATATTTTCCCTTTTGATATGGCTCTCAGAACTAATTTGATTCCTGATGTGTTATTTTTGGTAGCTATATGTAGTTAGAGTCTCTCTTCAAGTTAATATTAATTATATCATTCAATATTTATAACAACGTAATATGAAGATTCTGATTAACTGTGCATATTAAAAATAACTCAGTAAATATTTAGCAGATACCATTTGCCTATGTCAAGGGCATCTTCCATTTTCTCTTAATCACAGTTTAGTTTGAGGATGCACTTTTCCTTCATTTGATTTAGAACCTAACTTTAAAAGTTGGTCTCGGTTGGTATAACAGTGTTATTTTGTCTGTTGCAAGCACTCATCAATCATAAAATAAAATTAATGGCTTACATTATCTTATTTTCAAATAACACAGAATAGGACACATGGAAGTGTTTCATACAAATTAAGGGCAATAAAAATCTCATAAAAGTATTTTTTAAAGATTTTATTTATTTATTCATGAGAGACACGAGAGAGAGAGAGAGAGAGAGAGAGAGAGGCAGAGAGAGAAGCAGGCTTCATGCAGGGAGCCTGATCCTGGGACTCCAGGATCAATAAAAGTATCTTTTAACAATTATGCATACTCATGTACCTTGATATGAAGACATATTTTTTATTGTGAGTCACAGTCAGAAAGTTTGAAAACCTTTGGTGTGAACTGATCATCATGATGCTATTTCCTTTATGGCTTGTTTGTGGATGAGCAACAGAATTTTGAACAATAAGCTTTGAGAGGAAGCTTTCTAAGTGTCATCCAGAAAAGTTTGTTCTTGGATTGCAAGAATCTCAAGATAAGAGAGAATCTCATTTCTTCCTCTGTATGTTTTCACGCATGCATGGAAATGCTAAGCTGGACCTGCTGCAGAATCTTGCAATCATGAGATGAGCTGGCCCGTGGAAGAGCCAACCTGTTAGGCACAACAAGGCTGAAAGCTTGAATGGATCTGGCTTCTTAATGATGTCACTGAGTTACCAACTTACTGTGGTGTTGCCTCTGAATTTCTTGATGTGATAGAATAGTTTGTGACTAAGCTTCTTGGTTTCAATTTTTTGAAGCTAAATAAATTCTAAGTGATGTGACTACCATCTTATATTTTGGTGCAAACACTGAGACTATGACTAGTTTATTCAATAAATTGTGAAATAAGTGATGATTACATGTGAGGTTCCAAATGTTGGGAAGCTGTGAAAAAATAAATAATATATGCCCTCGATGGTTTACATTCCAGTGATATAAACAAGTAATAAATAGTGAAATAATAAATATATTTAGATTATAATTAATCTTTTAATAGATATAAATAGAATGGCATGATTGAGTGATTTGTTTGGTTAACAAGTTCTTCTTTAATCAGGATGCTCACTTTTCTGAGGAGGACAGGCATTGCAGCTGGGACTTGAAAAAAAAGTTAACCATGGGAGAATGAGGCATAGATCATTCCAGAAAGAGGGATAATAAAAATTATAGACTGTACTGCTAGGCAAGTATACTCACACACTTTTTCTGTTAGAACATTCAATTTGGTAAGTCTGGAACCATGGGAAACCTTTTATATTGATTCCTTGGTAAGAATTCTAATATCTCCTTAAATGCACATCTCCAGACACTAGAATTTACTAGATTATCCTTTACTAGACTGGCTACCTTTTACTTTACTGGATTACTCCTTAATAGTATCATTCTCCAATTGTCCAGTTCTTCAAGCAGCCAACTCAGAAAGTGGACATTGGAAAGTTCAATGCAGGGTAAAGAAATTAATGAATGGAAACTCCTAGGTATCTCATCCATCCGATCATGACTGATAGCTTATAGAAAATTAAAAAAAAAAAAAAAGAAAAGAAAACTCAAAGTCCCATAAGGAGCCCGGGTGGCTCAGTTGGTTGAGCGTCCCACTCTTGCTTTCCACTCAGGTCATGATCTTGTGGGTCATGGGAGTGAACCCCTAGTTGTTTTCCACACTCAGTGGGAAGTCTACTTGAAGATTCTCTCCCTCTGGCCCTCTCCCTACTTGCATGCTCTTTCTCTCTCTCTAAAATAAGCAAATAAATCTTAAAGAAGAAGAGGAAGAAAGAAGAAGAAGAAGAAGAAGAAGAAGAAGAAGAAGAAGAAGAAGAAGAAGAAGGAGAAGAAGAAGAAGAAGAAGAAGAAGAAGAAGAAGAAGAAGGAGAAGAAGAAGGAGAAGGAAAAGGAGAAGAAAATTCAGTCCCTGAGAAGGTTTATTCAGGTCGCCAGGGTCCACTACTAGGAAAGCGTATCATCAAGCCACAGGTAAGAACCAAAGAGATGGCTATGCTGCTTCCCCTTAATGATTCCCACTTAAGATCTGCTACTGATTAAAAAAAAAATTGTTTGGTAAAACCCATACAAATGTTAACAATAGCTATTGATGGCTTAGAAGATGTTGTTGGTGATTTATATGAATTTCATTTCATCTCCATTCTTTATTTTATATAATTATAATCTATCATATATATTAAACTTTAAAATATATCAGTTCTATGTTGGAATAGAGTTTTGTGTATCAAGTGACTCACTAATCCCTGATATCTACTTCTGAACATATCTTCCTTCTCTCCCATGTCTGAATAATTGATTGCCCTTACGAGTCCCCATTGTATATGTAATGTGCAATTCGGGGATGACAATGAGCAAGTTTATTGTGGCCTTATATTGCCTTGTGTCCCTCACTAAATTATAAAGTCTTTCAATGCATGATCCATGTTTTATTGTATTTTTACTCTGGTGGATACCATGGGGCCAGGATATGCTGAGGTTTCAATAAATCAAAATGAAAAAGGATGAGAATCAAATTCTCTGTAGAATCAAATTGTCTTGTTTTTACTCTGTTGACTGAACCTCACAATATGCTCTGTTCTTTTTCAGCTCCACTATTGCAGCAACTTCCTACCTGTTTTCCCTGACTCTCCCTCCTCCAGCCTCACCACCTCTCATCAGCCCTAAGTGTCATTGTACAAGGTAGCTGAGCTTTAGAATTGGAAGTTGGAATTTTAGCTCTGACATTGATTAACCATGTGATCATTAGCAAATCCCTTGACCTCTCTGAGTCATAAGATTGTTGGAAGAGGAGATTTTAAAAACCTAGATACTTATCAGAGAATGACAAAGAAATACTGGCAATGTGATCAGATTATTTCATTTCTTACTTTAAACACTTTCAAACACTCACCTAGTTTTTTTTCTACCATTTACTGTTTGTGTCAAAATTCATGATGAAACTTCCCAAACCCTCAGTGTCTGAAGTCTTTTCTGAGTGAAACTCTTCCACATGGGAAGCTCTCCGTGTTTCTGAAGATCTGCCTGAAACCGAAGATATAAATCTATCTGCTTTTCAGATTTAATTGGCAGCCCCTCCTGGGCAGTAGACCAAAGCTCTATTTTCTAGTCTGGTCTTTGTCGGTAATGAAAGTGATATTTTGGTTTCTCTTTAAAATTTTTCACCTTTTTCAGATGTGAGGTGAGGAAAAGCAGTAGTATGTATTGAGAACTTTTTGAAAACCCCAACGAGAGCTGCCATTTCCTGAGTGTTTACTATTTTCCTGTATTGGTGATAATGTGTTGTATTGTATTTTAAGATTTTATTTACTTATTAGAGAGAGAGAGAGAATGAGTGGTAGGGAGGGGCAGAGGGAGAGAAAGAAAGAGAAGCAGACTTCCCACTGAGCAGGGAACCCAATGCGGGGCTTAGTCCCAGGACGCAGAGATCATGACCTGAGCCAAAGGCAGATACTTAACAGCCTGAGCCACCCAGGCGCCTGGTGATAACGTGTTTTAGATAAATCATCTTCCCATAAATAATAATTATTTCAAGCACTGTTTAAAAAAAAAAATCCATGTCTCAGTTCAGAACTCTGAATCAAATATCCTGGAAGAGGCCCTACTAGTCTGTTATTTAACAAAAATACAGTTCTAGGGGGAGCTGTTTCCAGAGAAAGTTGGGGAACCATTGAATTATCATTCTTAATATGTGCACCAAAATAGATCATAGAAAATTTCTTATAAGGAAAAAAAGAATGGAAACCGTGTCAGGAACTGTGATTGAATCCTGCTTGAAGCTCACAAGTTAAGCTTCACAGTTTCATGGGTGTTAGCAGCAAACACAAGACAACTCGCCCAGAGACAAAGGGTGGTTTATTACTCACAGCAACAGCAGTACTAAAAGGGTCAGAATTTTCTTCTGCTGGTTCCTTAAGCTCCAATTTGCATAGAGCAATACAATGAGAACCATGTGATGCTTGTACAGGTAGTAGGTTATGTTACAGAAAATCCCCGAGCTTGCTCCAGGAGACATTACCTCTGCCTTCCCGGGCTGTTGGCTATACGGACACGTGTCCTTGAAGATAGTCTGGAACAACACCAATCTGCGTCTCTGCTCTTAAGATGTGTGGAAACACAGGACATCCACAGAGAAACGTCTCCCAACAAGCTGGATGATGATATTTCAGGAGGAATAACTAAATAAAGCTTCAAAGAAAAGAGAAAATGGGAAGTTTGAAGACAAAGCAGCAAATGCTTAGGGTTTTTGTTTTTTGTTTTTTATTTCTTTTGCAGAAGACTGGGCCAGATATGGATTATGTTTAAGCTCAATAAGTTGAAAAATTTGTATACAGAACTCCTGATAATGTATTTGGTTCCTACTGCTATGACCTCCAAATGAGCAAAAGTTACGATAGAAGGCAAGTCAAGGCTAACTATCTTACAAATCCTTGACCTTTGTCTCAGGTTTGGGAGACAGGTAGGTCTGCAGCAGTGGCCTGACAATTCAGTATACCATCTACAAACTGCCTGGAACTAAGTTACGTCGTGCAAAGTTTTGAAATAAAATGATGAATGGCAGTACAGAATCAGAAGTAATTAAGACCAATGACAGAAGGAACGTGTCCTTGCAAAGTTGACCAAATTAAGTTTATGAAACAACTCCACTATACAAAGCAGAAGTCTGCGTCCTGTGGCATTTCACTTTGTTTCTTAGCTGGGGGACCCTGCTATAGACAAATGAATTAGCCTTTTGTGTATCTGATTCTCTGAAACTACTTAGGAACCTAAATGCTTCCAGTTTTGTGTCATTGATAGCTGTCTTTTTCGTCTCTGTTTACTTCGCATTGTCTTATCTAGCCACTACGCTGTGCCAAAAGTATTGCAAACACACATTAATACAGACCATCTGGAACATCCTTTTTAAAAAGGGAAAGAAGAATGTGAGGGCTGATAGATTCAGTACAGGGCCTCCATCCAACATCTGTAATGAGATTTGTGGGACCTAGCAGCAGGTTTCTTTAAATTTCATCTGAATGCCATTCACCCCCTGCTTTTTCCACAATGAAAGGGCTGCTGGGGCTCAGAGGGGTTTCCTGGGTAGTTCAGGAAGTGGTGACATTTCCACCAGATCTTTGAAGTTAAGTAACTTCAGAACTCTCAGGGAAAGCTTTGTCACAATCCATGAAATGGGAACAGAGATGTAGTAAGAACAAAGAAGGACACTCAACCGTAAAGAAGTAATGTTGACTGTATTTTCCTAGTCCTCGCAAAGCTTGAATATAGATGGAGATATCTCATGAAGGCAATTAGTGATGTAAATGTGTCATTTTTTTTTTTTTTTTTAGGGAGGAGAAAGGGAGAGGGAAAGAGAAAATCTTAAGCAGGCTTCACACTCAGTGAGGAGCCTGACATCAGGCTTGAGCCCAGGTCCCTGAGATTATTATCCAACTTCAAGAGTCAGAATGTATAATTCTCACAGGTCTGCTATAAATATAATTTTATTCCAGAGTACAGATTAGATTCAAATACAAATTTATATATTCTTTTTTTTTAATTAATTAATTAATTAATTAATTAATTAATTTATGATAGTCACACGCAGAGAGAGAGAGAGAGAGAGAGGCAGAGACACAGGCAGAGGGAGAAGCAGGCTCCATGCACCGGGAGCCCAACGTGGGATTCGATCCCGGGTCTGCAGGATCACGCCCTGGGCCAAAGGCAGGCGCCAAACCGCAGCGCCACCCAGGGATCCCCTATTCCTGATAATAGTAACATTAAGAGAGGGGCCATGTAGATTAAACTGAGTAGCTGAGAAAATATTATGTCAGTGAAGGAATTGGATGGGGCGCTTGGGTGGCTCAGTCCATTAAGCTTCTGCCCTCTGCTCAGGTCATGATTTCAGGGTCCTGGGATCCAGCCCCTTCTTGGGCTCCCAACTCAGCTGGGACTCTGCTCCTCTCTGTCCTTCCCCCTGCTTGTGCTTGCTCCCATTCTCTCAATAAATAAATAAATAAAATATTTTTTTAATAAATAAAATCTTTTAAAATATTTTTTAAAAATAAAGGAATTGATATTCTAGAGATGAAAATCTTTGTCCAACCCTAAGGATGGATTACTAGATTATTAGACTAACACATGTTTCATTCCTCAGAGAAACCTATGCTTCAATTAACATTAATATAATTTTCCTTTTATGATAATTTAGCAAATGACTGAATATTATCTTTGGTGAGTAATCTTCAGAAGCAATGTAAAATGTGGTAATTGTCCTGTAAAGAAAGATCTCTATTTTTTGCCACAGATTTATTTGGATGTAGTTTCACAAAGTATTTGAACCCATACAATATTATAAAAATATTAGGCTGGAGAAAAATAGCACTTCTCAAGTCTGAACAGATATGCCCAAACAAAGGCTGACTGATGAGAAAGGATATTTTACAGTCTGGAAATAGGGACTATCCTGTGGAATCTGGTCTATAGCCATTTTACCTGCCTTGGATTAGAGTTTAACTTTTGGCAGAAAGAGCCCCTCTTCATATGCCAGGAATGGTCCAAAAGCACTCGAGAATTCCATCACTGATGAGACAAGTGTGAAAGTAATTACTACTCTCATTGCAGAAAAACTTAATGCCAAGGCATAGACAGTCCCTTCTCCATTCTTGGTAGGTATGAGAAGAAATGGGGCCAGGGGAGGTGGGATCGACAAAGTAAGTCAAGGGTGAAGGAGGGAGCTCACATCAAGGCAAAATAATATTTCTCAAAGAGAAAACGAATAAGAATATTGTACCCAATTGATTTCTTACTCTTACTACTCTGTGTGATTCATCTGTTGAAGCAGTTGGCACTACCTAAAGTACCACAAATGAACATCATGAAGCTTTTTTTCATTTTAATTTTATTGTTTGGCTGGCTCATCACTGGGAAACAAAGACTTGACTTCAGTTAGCCATTACACTGGCATTTGAATTTGAGACAGAAGGGACAATTAAGTGTTTCCGCACTGCAGTAAAAGAAATGTACTGAGGTTATAAACATCCTCTTGCTAATAATGTATGATTTAGGTAGATGTGTTTATTTAGATAAAATGGTCATTTCTCTTCTGCTGCTCTTCCTTCTCCTCCACTTTTTCATTCCACTTTTCTTTTTTTTTTCTTTTTTTTTTTCTCTCTCGTCTTTGTACAGAAACCTGCTGGGAAGCCATGTATTCAAAATAATAGTGATTGAATCGGAGAGTGCCAGTCTGACTTGGTTCTAGTGAGAAGCTGCACACAAATGGTAGTGAATGCCAACTGCCTCTCCCCTTCCTACTCCTCCTCTCCCTTCTCCTTCTTCTCTTCATCTTCTTCCTCCTCTTTTGCTTCTTCCTTTCTACGTGTTCTTTTGCAACAGCACTGAGGTATAACATTTGCAGAGATCACCCAAAGAAGAAAGGAAAAATGTGATTCTGGGAATCCAGTTGCTTGAACTTAATTCTATTACTTACTAGTCGTGTAACCTTGGGCCAGTTATTTAACATATGTGACCTGCAGGGGCTGAGAGTACCTGTCGCCTCATATTATGAAAGACTTAAGTGATCGGTATAAGTGAAGATCTTACTGTGACTCCTAGCCATGGAAATCTTAATCATCATAGTCATAGTATTTTCTTCTTTTCTATTTTTGTCATTTTACTCTGTATTTTCATTGTCTCTGTAGCATGAACTTGGACTATTTGATTTGTTTCTGCAATCTAATGGGTAAGTGTATTATAAAGGCATGGGAAAATCTTTACCAATATTGTCATAACTTTGAGGGTAAGAGGGAAGATTTATTTTGAAGCTGGCATGATATAGTCCCCTTTCCTCCCTAATTTAAATTTCTCTATTATACAGAAACCCCAAATCTCTTTTGTTGTCTAGTAACTGCTACAATCCAATAGGCAGGAATATGTATCACGAAAAAGACATGCCATAAATATGCTCAGTGTCTTCAAAGATGACAATTTTAAATGTGAAAACTGTGGAAGACATGAAATGAAGGAAATATGAAGCTATTAAGACGGAAGAAAGCAGGAAACATTTGGATTTAATTCTGTCTTGGACTCATTCCACCAAAGTTCAATGTAACTCAAGACCCGAGCAAATGTGATTGTTCTCCTGTGCTCTTGTTCTTTTAACCTTCTTTTTACTTTTCCTCCATAAGACCAGGTTAATGCCACATATTTTTTAAAGGCTCACATCACAGTCAATTAGTAGTATTACTTACTCTTTTCAAAGTTGAAAAAGAGAGAGAGAGAAAAAAAGAGAAAGAAACCCAGTTTTAGACTCTAGATGTATCTGGAAGGGGTTGTTTAAAACTTCCAACCATAAGAGAACATTAAAAGGTGTTATGCAGACAGGATGCATTTCCATGAACTAACTTAAGAGGTGACCATTTAAGAATGGTTCTTTCGTAAAAGGTCCTTTGATCCAAAATTACAAATATCCCCCACTGGGAAGCCAGTGAAGCCAATAAGAGGTGGCTTTGAGGGATGTGAATCTACTTGGTAATAGTTACAGATAACATATTATTGACTGCTATTTTATTTGATTTGATTTTTAAAGATTTATCTATCTATTTATTTGAGAGAGAGTGCAGTGGGGAGAGGCAAAAGGAACAGAAGAAAGAATCTCAAGCAGACTCCATGATAAGCATGGAGCCTGATGCAGGGTTCAATTTTACAACCCTGAGATCACAACCTGAGCAGAAACCAGGAGTGTCACTCAATTGACTGAGCCACCCAGGTGCCCTGACTTGCATTTTATTCTAAACTATTGTTTCGCTTATGAAAAAAGAAGAGAAAATCAATGGACAACAGATGGAGCAATACTACTCATCTTTACCCATCACCTGAATCCCCTAGGTTGACACAGGCAAAACAAATACAAGGTTTAAATGTCTACTTTGCTTTTTCTGCTATATATTTCTGCTTTCAGATTGGTGAGGAATACCTCTAGATAAATTGATGATTTCTGCTCATGTTCATAAATAATGTAGCACAAATATACTTTCCAGTTTTATGAAAGGATTTTCATGTTTTTGAAAATTAAGGACAAAATCTATTAACTAACAAGAAGCAACTAATTTGACTCTAAATGTGAGATATAATGTGTATTTTGTGTGTACTAAGCAATCATCTTGTCCTACCTGACCACACATCTATGCCCAGATTTTCTTATGAGCCCCTAAATTCCCACTGCTATTGCAAATTCTCATTTTTATGAGTGTGAA
Source organism: Vulpes vulpes (assembly GCF_048418805.1). Lineage (NCBI taxonomy): Eukaryota > Metazoa > Chordata > Mammalia > Carnivora > Canidae > Vulpes > Vulpes vulpes. The sequence continues at coordinate 12,615,336 of NC_132788.1, forward strand.
ATAACCTCAATGATTTTTCTATAGAAGAAGATCCTATATAGGAATGACATACAAGAAGCCATGTAGTGATTTTTAATACTTTACTGGTAGAATTAATATTACCCTATTTAATGCTGTTTTCTCTATTTCTTGGAGGAAGAAAATTTGGCCCCCAATAGTTATGGCTTTTTAGGTTAAATACTTTTAAGACAGTCAATTACCTAATCTTAATAATTGACAAGTATCTGCTATTATCATAGACCCTCTGTTGAAAGGAGAATACAGATAGAAAGTGACACTGAATATATGAGTGTTTGGCCATTAGGAAAGCATAATATTTTGCAATGTTTTTCTCCACCTATTTGTCAACTACATCTAATTGATTACCCTCCTGTAACATTTTATTCTGTTTGTGAAACCCTGTCTCTAGCAGTCTTCCTCTTCCAAGCACGTATCATAAATTATGAAATCAATGGCATAGCTTGTCTGGCACACATAAAATTGATAGCTTCCCTTATTTTATATTAGCATAATCTGCCAATTTATTAGGAAAGAGTGAATGACATGCTTGCTATTAGAACCGGTCATGACAGGTCACTTGAAAACTTATTGATGGTGTGTGAGACGTGCTTTTTAATTAAAATGTGGGACTGAGCTGGCTAGTCAAACACCCTTTTCTCCTTACTCATCACATTTATTAAGTCATGTATTTGCTTATTTATATTATTTTAAATGAACAATGATGAGTCAGAATAGTGTACAAAAGGCATGTCCCGGGGGGGGGGGGGGGACACAAAAAATAGCAAGCAAAAGTGCACTGCCTGGAAAAAGTCTGTAAGGAGATATGATTACATTCAACATGATAACTCAGGTGAGATACATTTTTTACCAGGGTTACTGGTCACCTTTAAACTTCCTCCGGCCCACTTAAGCCCAACTTGATTGTTTTAAGCAAGATCATTTCCCCACTTTTACCCTCTTTCTTTCACAAAGTTGTAACTTAGGCAAGAGATTCCAGTCCCCATTGCACAATATGCTCGGGGGTTATTGTGATCGCAAAGGATGTTGTGAAATCCTCGAGGCCCGAAATTAATTGTGATGTGACTTAGGTTTTTCAAGTGAAATGTGTACAATAAAGCAGCCCTAGGAGGAGGCCTTGGCGGATGAGGAGGGAGGCTGCGACTAGCAGGCCGATTACAGGGTGTCAGAACTGCAGGACCGGGGTGGCTGGCAGGGATTCTGCTTTCATCCCACAGACATCTGCGGGTGAGGGCACGAGATGAAAAGCCAAGCATCTTCTCTGTAATTTATATTGCCACAACATTCCACCGTGGCCGCACTATTCAGCCCCAGGGAGCTCACACGTACTTTTGTTTGCTCAGAAGAGTTTCCAAAAAGGCTTAAGTATGTGCTCTTCGTCCTGTGGAAGAGGGTCTTGCTGATTTTTGATAAAACATTATGAGTGAGGGTCTGTTTTTCGTTTGTTTGAGTTCGCCTCCTTGTTTTTCAGGATGCAGTGTCTGACTCCTAGGCACTCCATCTGCTTTGACATTGGACAGACCCCGGGTTCAATCTGTCTTTTCCAGTAATGTGACTTTGGCATTGTTAAAAAAATACTGTCCTCGTGTGTAAAATGGGCCAGCGCCTACCTCCTCGCAGGGCTGCAGTGTAAGGGTTTGAAACACTCTGACCAAATGCTCTCTGGATAGAAGAAACTCCATGTAGGTCCATCCCTGACGGTTTCCTGATTAAAATATCTCAATTACAGCTGCCGTTTCCACTGCCCTTTCCTGCTAAGTCTGTTTATCTTCTCGGGTTTTACAGCAAGTTCTAGGTCATTCGCAAGTGGAGTCGCTCTTACATTTATCAGCTCTAACCACACAATGCATCAGCCTTCTGTGTTGCCATAAAAGGCAAAACCTGGAAAATGTCCTTTCGATCATCTGGTTCAGGCTCCCTCTTCTATGGCTGAAGGAATGGAGATTTAGTCAAATTTCACCATCTTCCCATTAATGTTCAGGAATAATTAGTGAAGCAGGTGAGACAAAAATCCCATCCTCTAGACCAGACCCAGTCTTAGGCCTTTCATTCCTCTGTATAATCGTGTTTCTAGTTCAAAGACCTACCAGAGGACTTATGAATAAATAAGAGTGGAACTTTGTGGAACTGAAAAAAAAAATCCTTGGTTAATTGCTGTAACTAAATTTGAAATTTTCTTTGTGCAATTTGGTTACTGTGAAGGGTTGATTTTATACAGTGATAATATGAAATGTATTTTGATACCATAGTCAGTGAGCTTAAATTTATCCCCCATTAAGATATGGGAGCTAGGCAGACAAACAAGACAAAAAAGTGGATCCAGCTGTAAATAAGACAAACAAGAAACAAGGGTTACGGGTTTGCCCCTTGTATGGTCTCTTGTTTGTTTCAGGTTTTAGGGAGTGAGTATCCCATGTAAAGGATCCAAAACAGTCTTTTTAAACACAGGAGATTGCATTCAAGCTCCAGGTGTGATGAGCTAAACACAAATTATTTGCTGGGAGATATCTTATGAAATGATAAAGAGGAGATCAGAGTTATTCAGTGAGATGATATGAAAGCTCAAGTGATTGCCATAACCAGCACATTGATCTTTCTCAAAATTCTGTGTCTCTGTGTCCAGGATCTTGGTTAGAAATAAGAGCAACTTTCTTGTGCTTTTCAGGAATAGTTCGTTATGATTATATTGCATCATATTTATTATTGCTCCATATGCCCTGCAATAATCCAATTACAGGGGCGCCTGGGTGGCTCAGTTGGTTAAGTGGCTGAATTTAGCTGAGGTCATGATCTCAGGGTCCTGGGATCGAGCCCCCTGTTAGGCAACTTGCTCAGCTGTGGGGACGAGGGTGTTTGCTTTTCCTGCTCACTCTGCATCTCCCCACCCCCTGCTCATGCTCTTTCTCTCTGCCAAATAAATAAATAAAATATTTTTTTTTGTTTTTTAATGTAAAATGGAGTCTAACAGTACCCAGTACCTTAAGAAGAATAGATAATGTGCTCACACAAGTGAATTCCATCCTTCTAGAAATTTTGCTGCTTTCATTCTTCAGGCACAGAATTCCTAGCCTCATCAGAGGATTCCTTGAGTAGCTTAGCATCATTGTCGACAGTTGTCCAAAAGGCTCTTTTCCCAATTTTACTCTACTTTCCAAAATTGTAGATCTGAGAACATGGCTTATGGATTATGATCTATACACCATGATTTATGACTACGAATGTAATGATTTTTTACTTGAGTTTAATACATTTGTGCAATATCAAATTAAAGTTATTCCTCTTAAATTTCTCATTGAGAAGATAGCATATATTTTTTTGTGAATCCTGGACTTTAAAAATACTAATAGTTTGTTTAAGTATGTTTTACAGACTGAGCTACACTGACTTTGTCTCTAGTTTTGCAATAAATTGACATTAGCAAAAGATATCAGCAAATCATGTGGAATATTGCTAAAATCACTGGGCTTGACATTGGCTTAGAAAGGAATCCAGGAGATGAGATGTCTTTTGAAAGACAAATCCTTTTAGCATATGTCCTGTTGTTATATATATATATATATATTTTTCTTATGCCTCTGCAAGTTTCCCCTGCAGATTTCAATCTTCCCTACCTGTTATCACCAAATGTTCTCTCAACATACAACTGTGTTGCAAGGCAAGAACATGGACTTGGCATCACAATGTCTCAGATTTGATCCTAGACTCTGTTTGAACTCTTTCTTTTGGGTAAGTTATTTAACCTCTTCAAATGTCATTGGCTAAACTGTGAATTAGAGACTAGATTCCTAAATTTTAGGACTGCTCTCATGTCAAATGAAATGTTTGTGCTGCACCAAGGGAGATACATTGAATCAGTAGTAGCACTGGCCCTATTATATCACCGAAGAACCTATAGCACTAAGATGAGTGATCTTGAGTAGACTGTTTTACCATTTTTGGCCTCAAAATTTTCATTCATTCATTTATTAGACAGTGATGTATTGAACAACTCAACATGCAACCATAGTTATAGGAAAGGAAAATATTAGCAGTCGCTAACATATAAATTTTCCTCTTCCTATTATTCAAAGAAAAGATTCTATTTTTATTAATTTTATAAATAGTCATATAATCCTTATTATATACTAAGCACTGTTTTAAGCATTTTACAGGTATTAACTCATCTGACTCTCAAATAGCTTTATGAGTGAGGTGGTGTTCTTATTTTACATATGAGGAATTGACGCAGAGGAGGTTAGTGATATTCCAGGTCTGCGCTGCTAGTCGGTTATGCCAGCAGGATATGAGCCGTAATAGATTGGCCCTGAGTCCTCACTGAAAACTATATAACTGTGCTTTAAAAATCTTTTAAATAAGTAATTGAATATGATGAATATTAATTGTAATAAGTGATATGAAAAAGAGATGCACAGGGTGCTATAAAACGAGAAGAGCAAAATCGGTCAACGGATGACCTTTCTGAGGACCCATTATTTTCTATATTCCATAGAGTACATGAATTTTTGAGCCTCCTTACCAAATACTTCTCACCATTGACAATTCATTATGCACTGGAACTCGTCATCAGTTGCTCTGACAAATGAACTGTGAGGTCTGCAAAGAAAAAAACAAGAAGTTACTTTTTTTTTAAGTATTATAATGCAAATTTTGCTTAAATTTAGAAAAAAAAACATGGCCCAGTCCATTGCCATTCTTCTACCTCAAATCGCGTTTAATAAAAACATTTTGTTGTTGTTGTTGTTGTTGTTGTTGTTTTTTGTTTTTTTGTTTTGGAACGGGATGGCACAATACCTTTAAGCACAGTTATCAAAAATGGTGACCAGGCATCCTGCGCCCATTGCTAACCATCAGTGGCAAGTCCTTATGCTAGCCTGGTAGAGCAAGTGCCAATAGAAAAGTAGCCAAAGTTGTCTCTGTCATTATCTTTTGTATTTAAGCACCTTTTTAAAATTGATATGTTGTAAGTGGCTTTCAGCAGGAAGGAAAATTGATCTTTGCTGGAAAGTAAACTCCTTGACAACAAAAACTTGTCCATCTAATCTACTATTCTACACACTGCCTGTAACAGTACCAGGCACGTGGTAAGTTCTTGATAAATATCTGTGGAATGTTGAATTTTGAAGAAAAGTCTTTTTGGTTACATCAATACCAACCAACCAAAGAAGTCTGAATGAAAGCAGTATGATGTGGTTAAACATTAGCCACTATATTTTGCCACCTCCTTGGTTTATGATGTGAGGTGAAGCACTTCATGTCCTTGTTTCTCTCCTTCCCTAGCTATGAAATAGCCACTTTTACTTCTAAAAGTAGAGAGGCAGACATCCCTTTGATGTCTTGTTCTCAATTTTAGCCTGCCAGGGGCTTACACCCTTTTTTTTTTTTTTTTTAGGATTTTATTTATTTGGGGGAGAGAGAGAAAGAGAAAGAGAGAGAGAAGGAGTGTGGGCAACAGCAGAGGGAGAGAGAGAAGCAGACTCCCTGCTGAGCACGGAGCCCAAGGACATTAAGGATCCATCCCAGGAACCTGAGATCATGATCTGGGCTGAAGTCAGACACTAAACCAACTGAATCACTCAGGGTCCCCATTATAACTTTATTTTTGACTACAATTAATATCTCTGTCTTGTGGTAGTGGGAAGAAAAACATAATGTACAAACAAAACCAAATATGCCAAAAGAGTGCACATCTGTGTGCTTTCTGAAAAGAGCACTTGCAAATTTGCCATGGTGAGCAAGGAACTTCGACTGATTTACTCTGCCCCTGATTAGAACACTGACTCACTGTATGACTGTATGACTCAATACACACCAGATATTTGTCTAGGGCCAGCCCTGGTTGACTCATAATCTCTGGTTTAAGATGAAGATCTGAGCTACCTTTGATCTTCTTCTTGCAAGAATTTCAAAGGAGATAATACCAGCAGAGCCAACTTGACAGTTACAGAGGATGCACTCGACTCCCCTTATTCTGATTTACTAGAGAAGAGGTTGCCACAGTAGCAGCAAGGGGTGAAATGTCACTTGCAAATTTGCACCTGGGGCTGCAAAAGCCAACAGAGGTTATGTTCAGTTGTGTAGCTTTAAAGAAATAAACATCTAAAAGCATGAGAGAGACTTTTAACGAATTATTTACATCCTCATAACCTGAGACCCAGAAAAACAGATGTCACAGAGAAACCATTTCTTTTCCCATTTTATAAGCATTTTCTACTTTCAATTTTTAGATTGCTGCAGATTATAATCTTTAGGAAGAGAAGGCAAGCAGAGTGTGGTGGGAAGGGTGTTTATCAGGCCATCAATGCCTAAGAAGTGGAGGGGCTAGCAGGTTGGTTGGGCTGAAAAAGAGAAGTCAGCCTTTGAGGCAACCTCAGCAAAGCCTTGACCAAGCAAGGCTGTAGAGAGCTCTGGAGTACAGGTGACGAGTCTGTCAGACTTGTCCCTCAGTGAGAAAAAATGACTAGCCTTTGGCACCCCCCAGAGGTCAGTCCCTGGATTTGGGCTACCCCAGGAAAGGCATTATGTCAGCCAGGGATCCCTGTCACTGTGGGGGACCCTGAAACGGTTGACAGCTAGAGGCTACTGGTGATCAGCACCACAACAACAGCAATGGTCCTTCTCCTAAGAGAATATAGGAGACAGAATTCATTGTCTACCGTTCATATCAAAAAGCGAATGATCCTTAAGAAGAAAGCAAAATATGGCCTACTTTCTATGAGACATACATAATCACTTGAGAATAAAAATCCTATTAAGTGATTTAGTATGAATATCTACATGGGAGGCTGGTATGAAGCTTCCTTTCTGTAACCTACAAATCTCTTGAGGGCAAAGACTAGGTCTCTAAACTCTGTATTTTATCCGAACTGTATTAAGGGATCTAGTAATAGGCTGGTTCTTCTAATCTGCCATTTTCCCAGAATAAGGAGATGACTGGATGCCTCAAGTGGTTAGGATTTACTGTAGATGAAAAGCTTACCTATTGTGTATATATAAAATCTATACATGTTAATGTAATTTAAATATATGTACGCCTGTGTATGTGAATAAATGCCCACATATATCTGGCTCACAAATTATAAACTGTAGCCTATGAGTGATGTTATAACAATAGATCTTTGGAATCTTTTTCATAGCTTACATCAAATAGTATAATCACAATACATAAATTCAGTACCTTCATTCCACTACTTAATTATTACATGTAATAAACTTTGATTTTCTTAGAAACATGTTAATATGCAGGACCCTTTAAGTCTCAGACATACACATGGTATCATTAACTATACAGAATGTTTCCTGTGAATACCTGCGTCTGATCAAATGTCTCTCTAAATTGTTGGACCTTTTCACAGAATTCTTCCATGGTCCAGGATAAAGCAGGAATAATAAAAAAAAAACAGCACCAATCAAGTGTTTTCCTTGATTAAATTCCTCTAGAGAAGCCAGACCTCTCCAAGCACCCTTCTCTCCTGAATCCCCTCCACTTTACTATCATCGCCAGTCCCTTGGGTCAGCCTTGCATTAAATCTTGCAAACCTTCCTGCAGTGTCTCTCTATCTTCAGTCTTATTCTGTTCCTGCCAGGAATTCAAAATATTTAAAGCAAAAATTCACAACACTGTAATGACAAATGAACGGATGCACCTCTTTCAGTGGCTGATCAATAGAGCAGCGGAAAAGGAAAAGAAAGCCCTGAGGGGAGAAGGGTATACAATATTTGAACACAATTACCAAGCTTCATCTGATACACATGTGTGAAAAGTTTTATCCAACATTTGAGAGATATACATTCTTTTCAAACCCACATAGAATATCAATGAATATTCACCATATATTGGGCTATAAAGCACATTTCAACAAATTCCAAAGGACAGCTATATACAGAATATACACTCTGAGTGTCCCAGACATCTATCAACCATCCCTCCACTGAAAATCTATAGCATCCTGACTCCTGTTTTGCAATTACAAATAGTCCTGACTTTTATTATTTATTTCTGCATATCTTTCTTTATCATTGTTCCACTCATCGCCTACTTCATTGTTGGAATGTCTCATATTGACATTTCCATTCATTCCTAATGTAGTGCCTAGTACTTAGTTTAGGCGATAAGTAATGTATATTTGTCTAATTTAGTTTAAGCTTTGTGGGATGGACAAGTACACCCAGATCTATGTTGTAAAGCCCTGTATAGTCAGTTAGTCTCAGCATTTTTGTGACAGAGAAGTCATGTGGGACAAGAAGACCAATGATATTATAGTATAACCTTTGAGATTTCTGATTTTCTTGCTGCCTACGTGGATCTCAGCAGGCCCCATGAAATGTAATATGTCTTACCTCCTTATAGAAATATTAATTTCCTTAATTGTAGTGCTTTGGAAGACATAATCACTAATTGAGCTGAATTAATAGCATGAGACATTTAAAGAAAATATATATTTCATATTTGTATATAGTAAATGGTGTTGAAAATCCAATTCAGAACAAATTTTATGGCCACATTACAAACCTCTAAATAGGATTGCTAAATGAAATATATCTAGCATATAGAAGAACATAAAGGATAATAATGAACCAAATCTTTTGTCAGATCTTAGCATTTTTCATTATTAGTGTCGCATATTCTTAAGCCAACAGATATCACAGATGTAGTGAGACCATGATTTATCCTCACCCATCAAATAATATATTTCAGTAGATACTCTGACTCTGTTCTAACTACAGGACTCAGTATCTAGTGTAATATACTCTGGAAACATAAAACATTATTAAAAGTGACAATAGGTCAAAAAACTTCCGTAGACTAAGGAAATACCTATTTAATATACTTAAAAAAACCCTACTGCTTAATCATGTCTATTCTTACATTTTTAAGAATCACTATTATCTATTTAAACACCTTACCATTTATGTTTTGGGGAAATCTGTCTATAATTTGAGCTAGAATTACAAGAATGTAAAGATCAAGAAAATGCTTGGGAGACTTGGCTGCAAACGCACCACTCAATTTCACATAATTGGAGATGACAGATACTGAAGCTCAATGAATAATATGCTCTCTGTATGTGTCAAATCAGGTATGAAAAAGAGGTAGTTATGCCAGTGGGCAAAAAATATACATAATTTACTAAGAGTGGAATAGGCTTGCACTAATCTTATTTTTCAACATCTGAGTCATTTGCTTTCAGCATATCTTGTCATATATCCTAACAAGCTCTCCATTCTCTGAAACCCTAGCAGATGATCACAATACTTGGGATAAAGAAAATAAAAAACTCAATGTAGCAAAGCAGTGCTAAAGCTTTTCAGTTAAGAAGTCTTTGAAAATTGGGAAAATGGCTATGGTTCCTTATGGAATTAGTACAGAATAGAGAAAATTTTTTCTACATATCAGAAGCATTTTATATGCAAATATGTACAAAACTTAGGAATACATTATGGCTCATTCCTATAAATATTAAAAGCATTTATATTTCTTTATATGGACTTTCTTTTTTCTTTTTCACCTATTTTGACAAACCAAAATACAGATTTATAATAGAAAAAAATCTAAATTGGAGAGAGCAGAAGGAGCCTCCTACTGACTTCCAGAATTAGGCATACAGTGTTGAACCCGGGTCAGTGAGCCTATGAGGTGTCCAGATGGGAAGAAAGGATATAGCCTTCTTGCAGGTATCTTATGCATCAAATGATACAGTCCCTTAACCCCACATGCCAGTTCCTTTCTCAAACTCATTTATCAGATAACTCATTGGTTTTAAGATATTAAAAAAAAAAAAAACTTAATGTGTAATTTAAAATTTTCTAGTAGCTAAATTAAAAGAAAAAAACTAAAAAGAAACCAATTTGTAGTATACATTACTTAATCCAATGTATGTGCTATATACACATATATCCAAATATGTCCAAAATATTCACTTTAACACAAAATGAAAAAAAATTGATTAATAGACTACACTCTTTCTTTTTATAGAAGTTTTCAAATTTGAGTGTGAACTTTACACTTACAGGACATCCCCATTAGATTGAGGCACACTTCAAGTGCACAATAGCCATGTGTGCCTGATAGCTACTTTATTGGACAGCACAAAAGTGGATTATCAAGCTAAGGAAGTTCTACTAGTATTCATAAGGTTAAAAAAAATTGCTGTGCCTTTTTCATCTTTCCTTTCTTTCTCAGCTTCAATTGGAAAACAAACGTAGTTGCAAAAAAGCAGTACTAAATCTTCTTGGAATTCAATGAATTTTGTATAAAATTAATCTTCCTAATAAAGAAGCGATGCTATAAATGAGATGTATCATGTGACTAAATTGACCTTTACATTTGTTTCAATATTAATGTGCAGCAGTTAAGAGATATAGTAAATGTGTCCTTCCAATATGAAGTAGCTGGAGTGAAAAGTAAATTTAATCATCCTGTGTGTTCAGTCTATAACACATATGAAACCGATTTTTTTCTTTTGGCAGAGAAACTCGTCAGTGGAATATTATCCTTTGACTAATGTGTTTAGATCAGAATATAATGTCTACAGGTATATTTCAAAGCATCACTACTACTATTCTAATATTCCTCTGGAGTTTGTAAATGGCAAATTTTAATGCTAAAATTCCACAATATAATAATACATGCAGTGCGTATTCATATCATCAAACTCATTATCTTATCCCAGCAAGAATTCTGTTTACCTTTGCTATTCACCATTGACACTCAATTAATTCATATTTTTAATTGTTTGAAACTTCTGTAATGTCATCATAAATATGCTATCTGGAATTTCATTTCCTTTTTTACTGTATAGTTGTTTCCTGAAAAGATTGATTGGTTTTCCTAAGTAATCCCAAGAGTGTAATTCCTTGAAAATCTTTTTTCTCATAGGTTTAGAATGATGTTACATGTCTTGGGAAAGTATTATTTTGTAAAGTCGGGAATCAGTATGAAAAATATGAAAATATGAGACATTATTTTCTTTCATTAATACTAATTTTATGGTTACTAAATTAAATATTTAGAAGAACAGACCAAAATCTGTGTGTAATCTCATAGTGATAATACTATTAAGTATACTCTCCTAGATCCTGCTTTGAGTTCAAGAGGTTATGAGCCTTAACTCAATGATTTTATTTGCTTTTTTTTTTTTCATTTTTGTCAAATGAGACCATATAATTAGGTTAACTTTCAAGATTCCTCATTATAAAATCTCAAATTTAACTTTCATCTTATCTTTTGAAATATGTGGTTCCATGATGACTCCTCAAGTGACTTTCAGAGTTACAGAATTTATATACTAGCTGGAATGTAATTACCAGGTTAGCATCTGTAATTTTTTTTTTTTTGATGCATCCATTATGCAAGTACTAGAAAGTACAGACTTTTTTTCTCAAATATATTTCTGAAGATTTACTGGCCCCTCAAAATTCATCTTGAAGCTCTAACCCCTAATGTGTATTTGGAGATTGAGTCTTTCAATAGGTAATTAAGGTTAACTGAGGTTATATGAGTGAGACATGAAAATATCCGATATGACCAGAATCCTTACAAGAAGAGGACGGGACACCAGGGATGCAAGCACATAGAGAAAAGGCAGTGAGGACACAGCCAGAAGATGACCATCTCTAAGTCAAGGTGAGAGGCCTTGGGAAAAACCAAACTGGCTGACAACTTGCCCTTGGACTTCTGACCTCCTGAACCATGAGAAAATAAATTTCTTTTGTTTAAGACATCTCATCTGTAGTCTTTGTTATGACAGCCCTATTCCTGTAGACAGATACACCCTAAAATCAAGCAAAGACACTTGTTTGCTTGTACTAGCATAGTTCTTTCTACATCAGCAGTCACTATGACATATTTGTTGTTGTTATGGCATCATTTATATACAGCATAATTTACCAATCTTAAGTGTACAATCTGAAGAATATTGGTAATTATATCCCACAGTCATCACCATAATCAAAATACAGGATGGTTTGTTTATCCTATATCTTTATGGTATACTTGCTATACTACACCACCAAACCTAGCATCAACACTGATTAGTTGTAACAATATTTATGTCTTCTAGAGTATCATTGATATGTAACTATTCAATATGTTTTTGTGTGTCTGTGTGTGATTGTCTTCCCCCACCTAACATGCTTGTTTGAGAGCTATCCATATTCTTACATATGTCAATATTTCTCTTGTTTCCATCACTGAACAACATTGCAGTATGAACTTATCACAATTTGTCTATCCATTCACCAGCTGATGGCTATTTGAGTTGCTTACAGTTTGGACTTTTATGATCATATTTCTAAGAAGATTTGCAAAGACTTCTTTTTGTGGGACTAGGTTTTATTTCTGTTGAGTATCTACTTAAAAGTGGAATTGCTGAGTCACATGCTAATGGGTCCCATTGTGCATTCCCAGGAGCATTAATGAGATTTCCAGGTGTTCCGCATCCTTACCAGTGCTTGGTATGGTCAGATTTAATATGAGCCATTCTGGTGCATATGCAGTGATATGTCACTATGTCCTTCTTCTGTGTTTTTTTTCCTGATGACTAGCAATGCTGAACATCTTTCCTTGTGCTTATTGACAAACACTTTATTTTGCAAGTGTGTGTTCCCATCATTTAACCATTTTTTTGTATTATTTCTCTTATTGTGTTGTAAGAATTCCATATATGCTCTGGTAAAAAAGTACTTTGTCAAGGGTTTTGCAAAAACCTTATTGTTTTCTTAACTATATCTTTTGAAGAGCAAAACTTGTAATATGGATGGGGTCTAATTTTATTATGTTTTTCACTTTGTTTGGGCTTGTTATGTCTAGTTGAGGACATTTTTGCCTAACTGAAAATCACAAAGATTTTTATCCTATGTTCTTTTAGAATGCTAGGTAAGTAACTTTAGCTCGTTCTGAGTTAATTTTGTGTATCATGTGAGGCATGTCAAATGTCTAATAGATACATGAAAATGTGCTCAACATCACTAACCAGGGAAATGAAAATCAAAATCATAATGAGATATCACCTCACACCTGTTAGGATGGCTATTGCCAAAAAGACAAGAGATAATAGTATGTTGAAGATGTGGAGTAAAGGGAACTTGTGTGCACTGTCGGTGGGAATATAAATTGGTACAGCCAATATGGAAATAGCATGGATATTTCTCAAAAAAATAAAAGTATAACTACCATATAATCCAGCAATTCCACTTTTGGGTATATATTTGAAGGAAATGAAATCATTATCTCATTGCAGTATTCATTGCAGTATTACTTATAATAGCCAAGATATGGAAACAACTTTACTGTCCATCAGGAGATGAATGGTTAAAGAAAATGTAACACACACACACACACACACACACACACACACTGGAATATTACTCAGTCACCAAGAAAGAAAGAAAGAAACAATTCTGCCATTTTTAACAACATGGATGAACTTAGAGGACATTATGTTAAGTTAAATAAGCCAGAGACAGAAGGACAAATATTTAATGATCTCACTTAAAGTGGACATGAACCCAAAACAGTTGAACTTGCAGAAACAGAGAGTAGAATAGTGTTGCTAAGGGCAGGGAGTAGGAAAATGGGGAGAGAGATGTTAATCAAACTTTCACTTACAGGATGGATAAGCTCTGAGGGGGTTAATATGCAGTATAGTCATAATAGTTAATAGCACAGTATTCTACACTTAAAATTTGTTTAAAAGAGTAAATTTTGTATGTTTTTTACCATACACACACACACACACACACAAATGGTAACTGTGTGAGGTTATGGTTGTTTCATTATTTTGATAGTGGTAATCGTTTCACAATGTATACACTTATCAAATCATCACATTGTACACCTCAAATGAATACAATTTTTGTTTGTTCATTGTGCCTCAATAAAGCTGGAAACATTTTTTCCCTAAATGTAAGAAAGTATAAAAATAAGAATAATAAAAATAAAAAATCTGGCACACAATAAAGAAAATCACAAAATCAAAGTCAGTTCTTTGAAAAGATTAATTAAGCTGATATATTTCTAACAAGACTGATTTAAAAAAAAACAAAGAGAGACAAAGATGCCTCAAATTCACAGAACGGTGACAGAAATAAAAATGAGAACATCACATCAGAATCTGCATGCACTTAAAGGAAAATCAGTTCTATCATCAGCCAAGGATGAAGCCCACTGTCTCTCACTGAAGAAAAATCAACCTCTGGGCACACTTGAGGACCCTGGAAAGTAAACCAGTAGAAGGCAAATTGAGCAGAAGTTAAAATTCAGAGAATGACCAATAGGTAGTGAGTCTCCTATTTATTCCCTTCACACTTCATTTTCCATCTTTGACTAGAGGGTTACCTCCATAGCCCCATCACACCCGTGGACAGTGTTATCTTTGAGAAGAGCTCAACTTTTGGCCAGAAAACTAAAAAAAAAAAAAAAAAAAAAAAAAAAGAAAGAAAGAAAGAAAGAAAGAAAAAAAAGAAAAAAAAGAAAAAAAAGAAAAAGAAAAAGAGTCCCTCAGGATAGTGAGTTGGGAGGTTATGTTGTGTTGAGCTGAAATTCATTATCATCTTATGAGTAGATCACAATTTATTTACCCATTTCAACAATGGTTGACATTTGGGTTGGTGTTGCCTAGGAGTTTTACAACAATGACTATTTGTATTTCGGGATACAAGTGTGCCAACTTCTCTACAGTAATGTTGCCAGGCCCTGAAATTATCCGGATTCTAAGGAGTTTCTGTACCATATTAATTAAGAATTATCTTTACAATTTAGCTCTCATTATAACTTTGCTTCTAGGACCAACTGTGGATCTCATATACTCATTGATCAGTTTACTCACTCTCTTTTTAGGTAGTTTAACAATGTGTTAAACATTTAACAATGGTGTTACATTACGTTTGCCAAAATAGCAGAGATGCTTACCTAACGAAGAGTACAGGGGGTTGCATCCTAACTCCGTTAGCTTAGGGATACTCACAATGTACTTCTGTCTTTATTAACGTGCTACACATGATAACTTTATTTGCCTTTAGAAAATGACTCTGTGTGTGTGTATGTGTGTGTGTGTAATAGAGAGACATAGAGAAGAGAAAGAGACAGAGTCATTTAGCAATAAAGTCAAGAATCTTCCAATTTAGTTCAAAATTATGAAAGAACTTTTCATGCCAAATGTTGAGGGTTTTTTGTTTTGTTTTTTTTTTCCTGACCATTAAATGCCTCTTTTATACACTGGGTGATGTTTATAGAATTTAACTTCAGAATATAATGGAAATTAATTCTCCTTTTCTTAGTATTTTTATGGTGTTAAATTGAAACCAATCATCACTCTTTCACATGTTTCCTAAAATTTGTAGGGAAACTCTATATTATTTTTATCTTTTCAACTTTCAAGTGTTCATATTCTGGGATCTCTTGTGATCATTTTTACAGTTAGTTATACCAAATTATAGAAATAAAAAGTACTATTTATACATAATTATAGCTAAGAGATAAAACTAAAAATACATCACTTTTTTCCAATGCCTCAGAATAAAAGAATGTGCAGTGTAAACTCTTATTTTGGATACACATAAACTACATGCTTCATGCACTATCTTTCATGAGATACATCAGAGCATTTTAAGTCAAGTACAAATTTATTATCAGTGTAGCTCTGGCATCGTACATTTATGATTAAATTATGAGATGTTATGCATACAGGTTTGAACATTTCTTGCCTCTTCTTTACATTTTATTATAGATGTGTTAAATCATTGTCGAAAATTTCCCTGGAGAATGGTACACTGATAGGAGGTTTCAACAGGATGAATTCTGCATTCTAGTGCTGATGTGTCTCTCCAAAAGTCTGCCATTTCTCTTTAAATACTAAAAGACAGATTACCTTTCTGTAACTCAGAAGCAGCCTAACGTTTAGCTCATGTTTTATTGAAATGAACAACATACCAACTTTTATCATATGTTATGAAATTCAGGAATTGATGTGTTTTTCACCCTGTCACATTTCTTTCTCACCCACTCACATCCTTTTCAACACCCTTCCTTAATTTTCCAAATTATAAAAGGGTAACAGTTCAATGAAGAGGGCATTGTTTATGTAACAACGCCCCTTTAAGCAAATCAGCAACCAGTTACTGATTCACATAAAATAAAAGAATGGACACCCAGCCCCTAAACCATAGGAAGAAAAGCCTAGGATAGTATTGCACCACCATCCGCACTCCTCTACTTCCTACCCCACTGTTTCCAATGTCTATGGTTTCAACCTAGATATGGAAAAGGTGGGATGATGGAAAGTGAGAAAAAGAATCATTACTGCAGAGCCCAGAATGATCAAAGGGAATGGGACATATGTGCTCAGATTGATGCTTGCCATACAACCTTGAACTGAGACAGGTACAGGACGAGCACAAAAGGCCTTTCCATTTTTTTTTTCTTCTTTTTTGTATGGTATTTTTAAAAAAAATTAAATAGAACCCACTGTCATCTTTTTTAAAAACTCTGGATAGTCTCCCAGTCATGTTCTATCTGCCTTATAATTTGCATCAATTCTTTACAAATTAAAGTGATAGTCTTGATGGCACTTATCCTTTTGATGAACTTGTTGGCATTTTAAAAAGGTGAGAAGAGGCTGCAGTTGGAATTGCCATTCACATGTCATCCTGTACCATAAGTAGTTGACATCTCAATGATAATTCTACACTGGCTCTCTAGTTCTGTCACTTATAGCCTTTAGATATGTGAACCCCCAAGGCAAGAGAACAGGAAATAAAGTTATGCCTCACATGACAAACTATCATCTATTTCTCTCTTCCTCTATTCCAAAGGTTTACTAAAAAAGGCAGAAGTTGCCTTTCAGACTGTAGCTGGGTGTCTTAATAAAATTCATACGGATATTAAAATCAACAGGACATTGAGATTTCTGATTGCATTACATGTTTCCTGCCCATCCTCTCTGCTGGGCCTCTGCCTTCCGCAGAATGCAAGTACTGATGTGGAAGCATTGGGGGACTGACTGGAAGTGACAATCAGCACATCTGCAAAGGGCGGCGTGGAGTCAGTGATGAAAAACCCAAGGATGTGGTTGCTTGGCTGCGGCTGCAGTACATGGAAAGGACTTCATCAAGCTGGTAGGGATAAGTCTGGATTTTGAGGAAAAGAAGGGTTTGGAAAGTCCACTGTATGAAGAGAGAGGAAGAAGAGGGTGTTCAAGACCTTGAACTGGCCACCACACATAAAAGAATGGCGCAACTAGGTAAAGGTCCATTGAAACAACTGCTGCAAATGAAGAAAGCACAATCAATAAAATAAGGTATTCATCATCTCTCCAAGCAAAATCCCTCACAGTCGATATTGCTACTTTTCTTTGTAACCTGATTTGACACTGAGAACATCACAACCATCTCATATAATTGCTTTCTACACCATGATACTATAATGCAGTATTCAGTAACAGTGCTATTTAGTAAAGCAAAAAAAAAAAAAAAGCATTATTGTGTATTTTATACATTAGCAATTTTTGCTGTTATACAAATGCTTCCCTGAGTCTGCATTATAGATAAATCTTTGTAGGCTTGTAAATGTTTGTGCAGGTGAGTGTGTTAGGGGAATTCTGGAATTTGGATTTTGTTCTATTGGTTCCTTAACTTCACTCCCAAAAATCTATCTTTAGGAACTAAGATAGATGTGTTTTTCCTGTTAGGATACACATGTATCTGTATATGGTTGCTTTTTGAACCTTGTTTGCAATGATTAAAAAATAACTACCTTGAATAGCTAAAATGAAGGGATAAACTTAATAAGCAATGGTGCATTCATGTAGTAAAATACCATGAAAGCATGAAAATGATAGTATACATGAACATCCTTGTTATATTAAATATAAAGCAGAATTTCTTCTTATAAAGCAGATTTCAAAAGAATATGTAGTGTAATCCTATTTGGAAAGAAGATACATATTTAAATAAATTCTAGACAAATATTTGAAAGGACATGTAGTAGTGGGTTAGATTATTGGAGTTTGTAAGACTTCAGATAATTAGAAAACTAATATTTGTCTTACTTTACTTTATCTACATATCCAGCTATTCGACTGTATAGTTGTTTAAATATGGGGAAAATGAGTTAAGAAACCAGCATCTTTTCTTAAAAGATTTTATTTATTTATTTGAGACAAATAAATGTGGAAGAGAGCAGGAGCTACTGGGGTGGGAGGGGGGTGGGTCAGAGGGGGAGGGAGAAGCAGACTCCCTGCTGAGTGCAGAGCCTAACATGGGGCTGGGTCCCAGGACCCTGAGACCATGACCTGAGCTAAAGTCAGATGCTCAACTGACTGAGCCACCCAGGCGCCCCTGGCCATGTATATTTCTTATGAAATGAATTACTTTGCTGTTTTTACTTTAATTTATATATTTATTTTTATTGTATATAATAGGTATTGTATATGTATATACAATATAGGCTTACTTATTTTGTTTTTTTTTAACAGATATTTCTTTTTTTTTTTTTAATTTTTATTTATTTATGATAGTCACAGAGAGAGATAGAGAGAGGCAGAGACACAGGCAGAGGGAGAAGCAGGCTCCATGCACCGGGAGCCTGATGTGGGATTCGATCCGGGGTCTCCAGGATCGTGCCCTGGGCCAAAGGCCGGCGCCAAACCGCTGTGTCACCCAGGGATCCCCTAGGCTTACTTATTTTGAATATAATAGTGATAATAAGTTTTGTTGTTACTTCTAATAGCGTTTCAGTTGATTTTCTTCAATCTTCACATAGAAAAGTCTATTTAGAAAAAGCGATGACTTTTGGTTTCTCCTCTATAATACCTACACACCCTATTTATTTTCTTTACCTTCTTACATTGATTCTGATCATAAAGCAATGTTAAATAATGTCAGTTATGTTTGAATGATTACTTTCTCATGATTTTAAGGAAAATATTCTGTTACTTTAAATATTTTATATTAGATTTAGTCTATGTGTTGAAGTTTTACTCTGATTACTGGCATGTTTATTTGGCTTTCAGAATTTTTAAATAATCAGAACAGAATTTTGAGATGTTAAAAATATATTTTTGGCATCTGTGGCAATAATTAAGTAACTCTTTTGCTGTTCACATGACCCGCTTGTTTTGAAGTTACATTCACTGAGTCTCTCAAATAATAGTAATACTCTAATGCAATAGCATATTTTATCTTGAAAGCATTTTATGAAATTTCAGCAATTTAGTCTTTTCCAATTGAAAAATAAATGGTTACTAAGGCTAGAAAAACCATTCAATAAGGAATTAATTGTATCAGTTGTCTTAATTCCAATCTAGCTTATTGTATTGATTTGGTAGGGCTAATGTAACAAAGTTCCTCAGACTCAGTGGCTTCAACACCAGAAATTTATCGTCTCACAGTTCTGGAGACTTAAGTCCAAAATCAAAGGTCCATGCTTCTTTTTATTTTTATTTTTATTTTTTTAGGATTTTATTTATTTATTCATGAGAGACAAAGAGAGGCAGAGACACAGGCAGAGGGAGAAGCAGGCTCCCTGCAGGGAGCCTGAAGGGGAACTTGATCCGGGATCTCCAGGATCACCTTCTGGGAGGAAGGCAGAGGCTCAATTGCTGAGCCACCCAGGCATCCCATTCCATGCTTCTTTGAAGGCTCTGGGGAAGGATTTCTTGTAGTCTATCTCCTAGCTTCTGGTGGTTCCTTGGCTTGTAGTAGCATAACTTTAAACCTCACATGGCATTGTGTTTGTGTGCATGTATGTGTCCAGATTTTCTTTTTATCATAGGCCCACCCTCATGACCTCATTTAATTTGATTACCCCTGGAAGATCCTATCTCTAAAACAGGTCACATTCTGATGTGCTGGACCCAAACATATCTTTTTTGAGGGACACAATTCAAACCAGGAAATTTACTTCCCATTTTAGAAAATATCATTTTGTATTCCATGAGATTTAAAAAATACAGAGAAAAACCACTAATATGAATAATATTTCAATTAACAAAAGATATCTTTGGTTCTGCAAAACTTTTCTGAGTGCCAAGAAATTCACATAATTTTCCTACCAAAACTTCCTGCCATATGATATAAGTATCTTCTTAGTAACATTAAAAAACATAATTGGAATTGGATTATATCTGATCTGATACTCAACTATCAGTCAATAAAAACCATTTGTATTCTAGAACTTCATTATATACTCAAGCTTGTCATGATTTTGGCAGTAAATTTTTTGCGTATGTTAAAAATTGCTTTCTCACATGCCTTGGTAGTGGTTAAGATGACAGTGTGCTAGCAAAGAGCTTTTACTAGGTGCATACATTTTCTATGTAAGTTTTTTTTTCCTTTTTTTAATTTTATAATGAGTATATAGCTCCTACTTCTGAGCTGGAACTGTATCTTAACATGTTGCTATCCCAATTCCAAAGTACTCATTTGGCCCACAAGAAGAGCTGTGGAAATGTTTGTTGAATGAATCAATGGAGTAAGTAAAAAGCCATGCATTTTATCTGATATTCTGTGTGTTAATTTACAGAACTAGCTTCCATTCCAATGGTGGATCTCATTAAATACGGGTTTGTGTTTTACTTTGAAAACATTTCTCTTGATGTGGATATTCAATCATTTATTGATTATTTTGCAACCATTAGGATGATCTCTTTTGTGGTAGATGGTGTTCTATGTGTTAAGGGCACAGTAATAAGTACAATGAACTGAGTCCCTGGATCATGCAGCCCACAATGTTCTAGTGGGGAAAATCAGATGATAAGTACAAAGCCTTCCTTATCTGCAGTTTTGCTTTCTGTGGTCTCAGTTACCCAACAGTCAGCCACAGTCTGGAAGCAGATGGTTCTCCTTCTGACATATGTCAGCAGGTCAATAGTAGCCTAACGCTATGTCACATGCCTGCATCATACCCCTCACTTCATCTCATCATGTGAATATATATTACAACAATTGTTCTATTTTATTATTAGTTATGTTGTGAATCTCTTACTGTGACTAATTTATAAATTACACTCTATCAGAGGCTTGTATGTGTAAGAAAAAACATGGTGTATATAAGGTGTGGTACTCTCTGGGGTTTCAGGCATTCACTGGAGGTTTTGGAAAGTATCCCCAACAGGCAAGGGGGGATGACTGTACTCAGACACACAAGCCACTTGCAGATGATGGCAAGTACTATGAAAAAAATTAAATAAGCAATGGGAAAGAGTATTGTTAGGTCAGAGATATAGGCTATTTTAACCGAGAAGCTCAGGGACAAGACAGCCTCTGTATGTGGTAACTTTGAGCTGAAACTAAATCATCAGCACAAGGTCTTGTGACCTTCATGTGCAAATTGTTGAAGTCAGTTAGTAAATTCTTTTGAATAAACATACACTTGATTATATATCTATTTTTCCTGAAGGTGAGTCCCTGCCTGTCAGCCTCCTTCCCCTTCCATCCAACACAGACACACCTTCTTGCAAATAATTCTTATTTTAGTCTTACTGAGTGATAGATAGCTCAATACAATCTCTCTCTCTCTCTCTCTCTCTCTTTTTATTTTTGCATTGTGAGAGTGTCCTTCTTAGAGAAATATATGGAAATTGCTACCAACCTTACCCCTTACAATTTTGAAGAACAATAAAGATCAGTTAGATAAGAAGATAAAAATAGGTGAAGAAGATATTTAAAATCAGCTTTCTAGAGGTACCTGGGTGGCCCAGTCCATTGAGCAGCTGACTTTTAGTTTCAGCTCAGGTCTGATCTTAGGGTCATGAGCTCGAACCCCCAGCCTACCCCCACATCAGGCCCACACTCAGCACAGAGTCTACTTATATTCCTCTCTCCCTCTCCCTGCTCTCTTTCTCTCTCTCTCCAAAATAGATAAGGTAAATCTAAAATAAAATAAAATAATAAAATAAAATCAGCTTTCTATGTTGTCCTACACTTAGCTCTTGATCCTCCTATCTTATAGTTTCTTGTGATATAGTACTACCTGTCTTTGACTGAGTTTCTACATGATTTTGTATGTTAGAACTTTGTAAAACAAGTGACAACAGCACAAGAAGTTGCACTTCATAGGTACAGTTCCAATCACTCTAACCCCAAGAGACATCAACCCCTACTTATACTCTTTGTGGCTTATTGGCCCCACACCCAATCCCAACAGAGATGATACAGTGGTTAGCCAACTACAATGAGGAAGGAGTAAGAAGCATGAACTAAGAAGAATGAACCCCAAACACAGCTTGCTTAGGGCCTTGATAATTTAATGTACTGCTGTGCTTCTCAGTTCAAGGCTCCCACATGTGATATGAGTGTACCAATGAACCTCTTCAGAATGCTGCGATTGTGAGATCACTCAGTCAAAGATTCAAAGCCTTTGACATATCCTCAGTGTCCTGGTCAGTTAATTCAGTGTGTAATATGGATAAGAATTTTTTTTTTTTTCAAATCTGTTACTCAGATTATGATTTGGACTTCCATGATATATATGAGTTTACTTCTAAATATAGGAAACTTGGTTCAGCTATCCTTGTAGGAATAGTATAGAAGCTTCTCTATTGTGGTGGTTATAATTATGTTAATCCCCTCTCCAAAATGAATCTTTCTCCCCAATGGCTCTGATGGCTATTACCATCAGGTGGCAGTGAGTCCTTAGATTTGGCTCAAATTCCTTGGTCCTTGTAAGGTGGAACTATGCTGGAAAGAACATAAAAACCTTGGGTTTTAAATCCAACTAGATTCTGTTCAGTCCATCTGTAAAAGATTAAAATAATTTCCTCCTTCTAGGATTGTTGTAAAGATCAAATATGTTTTTACATCTTAGAGTAGCCATTATAATTTTTAAGAATGTAGCTAACATTCACTTAGCTTCTATAATATACTAGACTCTGTTCAAATTCCTTCACATATACCATCCTACTCAAATCCCCAACAACGCTATGAACTAACTACTATTATTATCCTCATTTTCAGATGGAGGAACTTTGGCACAGAATAATTATGGAAGAGGTTAGAACAAGAACACAGGCAATCTGATACCAGAGCCAGTAGTCTAGGCTGCCATTGATATGCAGTAGAGGTGACATTGGCTGGCAAGGAAATCCGGATCAGTTTAGAAAAGGCAGCAGGCACCCTGAATGGATAGAAAGGAAGATGAAGGAGCTGTGCCTACAAAGTGTGGCAGTTAAGCTACAACATGGCAAGAACGCCATCATGTTCTTGATTGGTACAATCAGATGGGCATACAACTTGCCAGATATCCAATGCTTCACTATGAGGTTACAATAGAGGTGTCAGGCCATACCTGAGAGAAAAGACTAGGAGCGGAGTTCTAACTTAAGCAGAAAGGAATGAAGGCGAAAGTTTAATAAGACTGAGCACAAGGGAATTGGGCAAATAATAGAATCTGGCTATGGAAAGGGGTAGGATTCAGGTACTTCTAGAGGAATGCCAAGGACAGATTATGATAGGGCCTGGAGCACGGACTTGTGCATTGGCTTAAGTAACTTTCTTCATGTGTGCTGGTCACCTCAGAGGCCTCAGCATTTTAGCCTGATGATTTCTATTATGGAAAAAAATCTTAGGATCTTGGAGGAGATCTTCCGGGTTCAACAGAAGAAAACATTAGACTCTGACCTGTTGTTAACAGTCATAATGATTTGTAAATGGTGGAGAGCAAATATCTTCACAACTGTGTGTTACTGTGCTTGGGCTGCCATAACAAAGGACCACAGACTGGCTTGCTTAAGCAACAAAAATTTATTTTCTCACAGTTCTGGAGGCTGAAGGTCCAAGATCAAGGTGTTGGTAGAATTAGTTTCTTCTAAGGCTTCTTTCTCAGGTTTATATATAGATGTCTCCACATGGCCTTCCTTCTGCATGTGTGTCCTAATCTCTTCTTCTTATGAAGATACCAGTCATCTTGGATTGGAGTCTACCTCAATGATCTCATTGTAAGTTTCTTATTTGTTTAACGACCCTACCTCCAAATAGAGGCACATTCTGAGATGCTGGAGATTAGGAATTCAATATATGAATTTAAGGGGACATGATTCAGCCAATAATAATATCTGATGCAAGTTTGTTGATGAGTGACTAAGAAAGATTTCTCTCATACCACTGTTTCACATACCCCAGAGACCCTGAAAAGATTGGGTTGTGTGAAAAGCATCAGTCACATAATCATTTCTTTGTGGATGAGAATTTATAGGCCTCAATTAGTTATTGTCATAACAATACAATTCCCCTATAACTCTATGAAATACATACTATATTATATCAAGATGTTCTGATCAAGATGGATCCCAGTGCAGTTTTAAATATCACATAGAATAAAGGACGATATATATCTGAGGTTATTCACTATAAAGAAAACATTTTAGAATTACTGTGGAACCAGCTTTATAAGATAGATGTAGTCAGGCATACATGTTTTAACAAAACTTTCAGCATGAGACTTCATTATCCTCTCCATCCTTAGGTATTTCTGTTCTGAAGTCAAGGAAATGGAGATAAGCAAGGGCAAAAAAAAAAAATATATTGAAAATGGAAGTTTATTTGTGTTTGTGGCCCTGAGGGTCTCTTCACTCCTCAGATAGGTAAATGTATGTGATAACATCGCTTTGAAGCCTTCTTGCTAAAACTTAACTATTCGCCATTAAAGAACAAGTAACTTCTACCTTTCAGAAAAGATTTCCTAAAAAGAGAGCAAACCTCCAGTGTTTGGACCGGGGGTATAAGGACATAAGGTATCTCAAAATAAGTTTTGAGAAATTTACCACATTTTGGTTTTCATCAATTCCAAGTATAACTTACCAGGCATTCTCTTCAGCTTATGTTTAAACCCATGTGTATCTCAATAGAAATCCAATCCATATGTTTCTGATTCATTTACACTTAGCTCATCAAAATATTGTTTTGCAAGAGCTATTTGAAGTCCAAAAAAGCTTTGAAAGCTTTTTTTCTTAGAAACAGGAAATCGGTTTTTGCCAAGTGTAAACAAACACATTCCCCTGCTCCCCGTGCTCACATTTTAATTGGAAATTTAGAAGACAGAAGGTTAGAACTCTCTAAACCTGTCCAAAAACAAATCTATCGTCTATATGGCATGGTGCTGAAGTGTGTCCTTTTTTTCTTTATCTTAATTTTTTAATATCCTTTTTTTTGTAAATATCTCTATAACTGGTACACACATTTAAATTCAGATTTTCTACTTTAATTTTCATTAAATTATTTTTTAAATCTCAGTTTTCTTAAGAGAAAAAATTTCTTCTAGGAGAACATTGTGCTTAAGCTTTTGCCTGATAGAGTTTCAAATAAAATGGTACCCACTTAGATTTTTCTTGTAAACCTATGAGTCAGGTCAAAAATAACCCTGTTTTGGCTGATTGGCTTAGATGACCACACTGATGCCACTTAATCATAGCATCGTTGTTGTTTATATTCCTTAAAGATTCAGTCAGTGCAAGATGAAGGTCTCCAAAATATTATAGTATAAGACATTGGTGTGATGGGACCCAGAAAATTGAATTCAAATAGAAACCACCCAGAAGCATGAGCCTATTTTAAGAATACCTAAATGTGCACAGGTGACATGTTATTACTTGGCATTTAGAAACACCATCTCTGAGCTTCACCAATAGTAATTTAAAATGAGGCTATTATCTCTCCATCTTCATGAATATTTAAGATAAGCCTAAAAGAACATCCATCTGAATGTGCCAGTACCAAGGACTGGTCAGGTGGGATGGTGACTCAAACCAGGTGCTGATCAAGTAGATGAGTAACTCAGAGCACCCAGAGCAAGAGCCCCAGAGGCCAAGTATAGACTCTGATCCGGAAAAACATGCAGAATCAAAGTCAAAGATTGAGTGAAGGGCCTGAGGATGAAAGTAGGCAATCAGATAAAGGCAGAAATGGAATGTGAAGAGGCAGGAACAGAAGCTGGGATGAAGCAGTAAGATTCAACACTTTCTTCTTTTCTAGGATGGCAAAAAAGGACTATTCTGTATGCGTGGATAAAGGCCATGTGGTATGTGGATGGGTTACCCAGGTTTAGAATCTGGCAGGGAATCTGTGTTGATTGGATGTTTACAGTAGCCTCCTGAGTAAGCCAAAAATCTTTTTCCCTATCAGCCCCATGAGAACCTCCTGTGCTGGATGTAACAGGGGGTAAGGGAGTAGGACTGAAGAGCTAGAGGGCAGATCAACAGCCAGGCCAAGGCTCAAATCAAAACCCAGTAACCAGCAATTTTGAGGACACTTTAGGAATTTAAATGGAAAGATACTAATGAAATAGCTATGCCATGCACAAGGTCCAAATTCTGCATTTTATTAACCTGGACACCTACAACACTTGACAAAAATAGCTGATGAATTAGGTTGTACCCATTGCCTATTCTTATAAAGTCCTATACCTAGAAATAAAATGTCAGATTGTAGAATGTGGTGGCATTATTTGCTAATCGAATGAAATCTGTATTTAATCTTCATTGCCAAAGTTTCTGGAGAAAATAATGGTTTGTGGAATTGTGACACATCAAGCAGGCATGGCCCCATGACTGGGTTCAGGGTGTGCCCAGATGCTCAAACCAAGCCAGATCTTTACTAACTTGAAGGGTTGGAAAGGCCTTAGAAGTCATGAAATACAACACTGTTCCAATGCTTGATTACATGATCCAGACTTTGCTTTGACATTCTCCCTGAGACTGGAAACTACTGATACAGTTTCTCCTGATGTAGGTCACTCTGGTAGAACCAAATTGCTAGAAAGTTCCTCCTTACTTTGGCTAAGTTACAGACCCCTCTAATTACCCTGAATCGATCCTGGGTCTACCCTTTGTGGATCCAACCGGAATAAGTCCCCACAGAGAGAATATTAGCTTTGTTTTGAGTTCCCCCCGCCCCACCACCACTCTTTGCTTGTGCTTTGCTTTTCAGATACTTGTAAATGCTGTTGCAAGCCTCTGTAACCAATCCCTAATTCCTTCAGTGTTTCCTTATGTTTCCCAATTACTTCTAATCTTCTTCTCCTCTGGCCACTCTGCTCTGGCTAGACATGCCCTTTTTGCTCACGTGGCTTGCCCAGCTCTTCATGGTAGCTCCCACAATTTACATAGCTTCCAAGAATTCCTTCCTCCCCAAGGAGTTTCTTCTAATCTCGTAATCCAAGTTCTTTATAACAGAATTCCAGGTCTGACCCAATATCTACTGATTTCTAAGAAGCAGCAATATGTCAGGATTTTACCGTGACACTTTGTTTGCCTTGTCTGCATCTCCTACCCCACGTTAAAGCTCTGGGACTCATGATTCGTGGTTAGCAACATCGGAGAAAGACCCTCAAAACAACTTGGAAGGTACTTTTGAGTCACATTACTGCTTAGAGTAACATTATACCTGAGAGTAGACACAAAGTTTGATTTTAGGTAGCAGCCATAAATTGAACTCAGACTAATGTGAATGGTGATGTGACAGCAATATTCTTTAATAACTGTATGTCCAGACACGTCCCTCCTCTGTCCAGTGTGTGTCGGAGAAGCTGTGAACGTGTCAGAACATTTTCTCATGATCGCTTTCTCAAACTAATCATGTCAGACTCTTTATTTATGCATAAAAGGTAGATTAAAGTTCTGTGCACTAACATACACAAGGCAAGGCTTTATTAGCCCTCTTATACTCTCACAGATGCCATCTGTGGATGCTCGCAAATAGTTTTTCAATTGGTTGTAGTACTTGTTTATTTGCTCTTCTTTTATTTTCAGACTGTGCTCAGAGAACATTCTCCATGGAGGTCTGGTAAAATGCCAAATTCACAAGTTATTATGCAGAATTTGTGGTCACTGTTTGAGGAAGGAAAGTTATAATACTTTAATTTTATCCCTTTAAAAATCTAATGAAACAATCTCCGTTATGCCTTCTGTGTCTCTTCTCTTCATATTCTCTATCTATTGTTTTTTATTATTATTATTTTTTCAAGTTATTGACTCTCCCTTGCATGCAAACAGTTAGGTTTGTCATGAGAATTTTTCCTTGGAAAGTGTCCTGTTTTTTATAACAATGACCATATCGTCATTTACTCCAAGGACTGTTGGCTCAAGTGGCAGAGTGACCTTAAGAGTAACTTAGGATTGGTCTCACTGCAAATTCTGTTTTCTGTAAAATTTACAATTTATGATTGAAGGCTTCTATGAAGCACACTTCTATTTTAAAATCAAGTATCTTTTCTTAAAAGAATTCTTGAAACAGATTAATGGTGACTTCATAGCACTCATGATTGGGGCCAAAATAAAGACAAATGTCTTACTTGAATAAAATTTGAATTGATCATAAAAAATTATGGAAAGGACTGAGACTGAATCTGGAAAGGATTTAAGAAGACTTGGTTTATATTTAAGAAAAATGATCATTATTGGTGCCTTTCATATCTCTCTCTCTTTCCCTCTTTCTTTGTTTTTGCACGTGGTTTCTTTCACTGCTTCCCAAGAAGCCAACAAAACCATGAAGACACAGGGAAAAAATATTAAAGTATACCACAAGATGTTAAAAAAGAAACCATGTTTTGCATTTTAGACAAGATTCTATTCAAGTCCTTTGAAAACATGCATTTTAAGTCTGGCTCTTCTCCAAAAACTGAAGGAAGATTAAAGTAAGATATATACTGAGTATAATATATTGGAGCCAAGAAAAGGGTGACACTTGCCTGTAATCAGATATTGGGTTTTGACATCTGACCTTAAATTTCCTGCTTAAAGGCAAAAACCTCTGTGCTCTTTACAGAGGAAAAAAGTAAGGGAGTTTCCTTTATTTAAATTAAAAACCTGTGTTCTGTTAAATGTCTCTTGAAGTTTCAACTTCTCTGAGGAAATACAGGTTTGGAACTCCTTTTGTTTGTTTCCAAAAATATATTATTTTTATATTGTATTTTACATAAAAGTTTAGTATGTGACAGTCATGAGACCTCGCGATTGTATTCACCCTATAAAATTTGTCTCGATTCCACTAAACCTTATATTAAGGGGACATACACAAGCCTGTAAGTGCAGAAAGGAGCAAGTAGACAAAACATGATTTTTTTTAAAGGTATGGGAAGGAAAGAAAATGGAAGAGAAAGGGACTTTGTTTAAAGATGGCAGATCGAACATATACATTTATGTAATTTTTTCCCCAAACCTTCTACAATGATAGTATAGATACATTGAAAAGAAAAGCATAAATCTACAAGTACAAAAAAAGGGAAACAAGATAACAGAAGAGATTATTTGTCTCCTTGGAAGCAGGTAGATGAGGTAAAAGGCCAAGGAAAAGAAATCCTAAGCCATCATGAAGCAAAAACTTTGAAGAATTACCCCAAATCAGGTGACTCTGGGAATGAGGAAGAAGATACAGTTAAAAACTAATTGGTTCAAATCCTACTTAAGAGCAGGATCCCTGATCCCTCCTTCATTCTTTCCCCCACTTTGAGCAGTGACACACATGTCCTTTTCTTATGGACAGAACATTTCCGGAAAAAGTTATCAGCTTTTGAATGTTTATATGGTATGATTGAGCCCACCTGGATAATCAAGGATACTCTTCTCCAACTCAAGTTTCTTAACCTTAATCATATCAGTAAAGCCCCTTTTGCCACATGATGTAAAATCTTTACAGGTTCCAAGGATTAAGACAGGGACATCTTTGAGGGCTATTATTTTGCCCTTCACAGGGATTTAAGAAAGGGATTGCTTTTAGAAGCATGTTTTTCAGTATTCCAGAAAAGGAATCATATTTGCTTAAAATAAACAGTACAGCAAGAGAGAAATGGACTGACTCCAGAAATATTTTGAAAGTAGTACAGGCATTCCTGGGTGGTTGATTGGCCATGGAGAGTGTGAAAGAGGGAGCTTTCAAATATAATTCACAGATTTCCCTGTGGGGTCACTGAATGGTGAAGCTATTTCTTAAGAATTAGAATCATAGGAAAAGGAACAAGCGTGAGGAAAGATGAACCTAGTTTAGGGCATGAAATGAGTCAGGAGCCAAGAAGACTTTTAGGTAGGAGGCTTAAGACAAATCTCAGTTGGACTTGTAGATTTGGGAATTATTAGTCATGATCTATGAAGTCATGATGCTAGACAAAATCACCAAAGGGAACATGTAGAGAAAGAATAGAAGGATTTAGAGCAGAACTCAGAGATGGAGTTATATTTAAGCAATAGGCAGAGGAGAGGGGAATGTAGATAAATTATGAAGGGTAGACGAAAAACCAGGAATCCAGAAGCAAAGGGGACAGTGGGGTCTGAGGAATTCTCATTCTCAGAAGGCTCATGTTTGTGGGCTGTAGCACTGGGCATACCATTTATCTTAGAAGGAGAACATAAGATTTGATCAAGTTAACCATGTAAACACAAGTAATTACTACAGATTGCCCCATAGCCAGGAAATAAGTATTTATCAATTGGTTCCGGGAATTCTGAAAATTTAAAGCTTATTTCTTTGTCTTAAATAGGAGGAGCCTTTTCTCTTCTTCCTACTCATCTTCTAAGTAGTTTTATAAAAAGTTGTTTTCTCCTATACCCTTCTCTTATGTTTAAAACAGACACAGGAATAGATAGATCTTTGCTAAGGACATGAAAAAATGTGCAAATCATATGAGAAATTTGCCTGTAAGAATTCAAATATGTAGATTAGGAAATAGAGTATAGCATTTCTATCTACTGGCTTGCATAATTTTCACTTTTGTCTCCTCTAAATAAGCCAAATTTTAAATTTCATCTACAGAGTACATGCCAAATCACATTAGAATGTACCTGTTTGCTCTCATTATTCCTAAAACCAATGGATAGGGCACCTGGGTGGCTCAGTCTGTTAAGCATCTGCCTTCAGTTCAGGTCATGATCTCGGGGTTCTGGGATCAAGCCCTGCACTGGGCTTCCTGCCTAGCAGGGAATCTGTCTCTCTCCCTCTGTCCCTCCCTGCACTTGTGCTCTCCTCTTTTCAAATAAATAAATAAAGTCTTTTAAAAAAAGGCAAATGGATCATTATTCCAGGTATTGAGCATTCATTGGTGCTAAGGCAATGCTGGGAACCATGTTGACTATTTCATTGAACTAGTCTGTGGCTTTGCCTAAGGCTACTGATACCTGTTGTGGGCTAACCCTGACACAACATGTCTTTTCAAGTGACTTACATGCATGATTTAATATGAATATAGAAGTTAACAAGGCACTGTGATCAAAAGCCAGCTGGTATCCAATCAGATAACCATGAAATTTGAAATAATATAGTAAAATTGTTAATGGACCTAGGTTGAAACGTTTCAAATGATTATTTATTTTCCAAATTATGAATGGTACCACTTCTAAAGATATCTCAATGAAGATGTCTAGATTAGTAGTAAGTTGATATGCAGTTTCTTATTCTAGTAATTAAACTATTTTAAGTGGCAGACATAAAATGTGTTAGGTTTTGTCCAAAGACTGTTTCTATCCAAAATAGTATTTCAATTTTTTCCAATAATAAAAGAAAATTCTGCTTGGTGAAACTCTTTTCTGTAAAGTTACATTGATTTTTTTAGAAAAGTTAACAATCCTTACTTTAGAAGTTAGAAATAGAGTTAGGTAATCATAAAATGCCTCAGACATGCTTGTATTAGATGCATTCTTGAATTTGTCCTTGCAAAGAGAGATCCTGGGATTCTGATGACTATTTTCACAGTCACTATTACCAAGTGCTTGGTGTCTTCCTATGCCACCAGCATGGCTCAAAGTCATAAATTCTTGCTGCCTTTGACCCTAAGTTCCTTATTCACAATTTTAAAAGTTACCCAAATGAAATGCATGCCAAGACATTACAGTGTAGAGTCTCTTCTATCATAGGATTGCCAAGCTTAGTGTAAGGAGCTACATTAATTTCATGAAAACCAGAAGCTCATATGATATGAGCTATGAGCTCATAGATATGGAGTTAGAGTTGTAGATGCTCCTTACATCATACATTGAACATTTTTAATGATGGAATTTCTGCTGCTGTTTTTTTCTCCGCACTGAGATCTAAGAAAATTGAGGAAACAGGATTGAGAAGGAATTAGCACTGACAAAATTATAGTCTTAAAAGTATCCTGGACCAAGCCTTCAGCTATGGGATCTGAGGAACTGTGTTTTAGAATGAGCCTAAAGTTATTGTGTTTATTTTTTGCTTGGGTTTGTTCTGGAAATAGTATTTTAGAATCTCCAGGATGTACAGGTCATGCTAATCTTCAGCCTTTAGAACTGTCCTAGCTCACTGCCTTCCTGGTATAATAGGTAGTCAGTGCTTGACTGGATAGCTGCTCTGAGCTTTAGTAAGACCAATCATGGGGCACCTGGAACCCAGCTTTAGTAAGACCAATCATGGGGCACCTGGAACCCAGTGGTAATAAATTTGACCCAGACACTAATCTGATAGAAGTAGCTTCGCTAAGAAGCTCTAGTTACTTCACTTTTTGAAAATCAGCTCATATTTAAAGGAAAAATATGCATAACCTCAAGAAGAGACTACAAGGAAGAGGCATTGCTATTTATTGAGTGTCTATTCTGTAGGATCATTATCCTTCATGCTATTATCACATTTAATACCTATAATCCTGAGATTACCATTATTATCTCTGTATTACAGATATGAAACTGAGTCTCAGAGAAGTAGCTAACAAACAGTTTTATGCCACAAAAAGCATGAGAGGAGTTTAAACCAGATGTCTAATGCTGAAGCTGATGTTCATTGTATTAGATGACATAGTCTTCCTTGTAAGAAAGAAAATACGTGATTTTTTTTTCTGCTGTTGCCATAAAGGGTTATTTGATTATAGCTGTAGGTAATTTATCATTCTCAGATTTTGGCACATATAATCCTGCAGTCCCAGCATACTTTTTGAACTATGACCTGCTAGTATTCAAATACTAGCAAGAACATGTTTTTCTAGAAATAATAAGCATTATATTCATCCCCATGAAGCCAATCAATCGTAAGATTCTTTTATAAAGACTTTTTACATCAGCTAAATATTTCTAAATATCACTCATAGGTCTATTTAGTAGCTGTTAACCCCAGTAGTATTTAAATAGAAATATATTTTGGCATTAAATGTCTTTTAAACTATTGTTCTTTGACTGTTTTTTTAAAGATTTTATTAATTTATTTATTTGAGAGAGAGGGTAAGAGAAAGAACACGAGTGAGAGCAGGGCCAGAGGGAGAGGGAGAGGGAGAAGCAGACCCCCCCCTACTGAGCAGGGAGCCCGATGCCAGGCTTGATCTCAGGACCCTGGGATCATGACCTGACCTGAAGGCCAACAATTAACCAACTGAGCAACCCAGTCACACCTTAGTTCTAAGATTTTCAATTTATGTTACACAGGATTTCATTTGTCTGTATACAGCATAATGTTTTCAATTATTAAATGTTACTATAAATAAATGTGGTTGATTTGTTTGCAAATGAGGCTTACATATTTAAAACTATAACTTTAGAACTATATACACTTTTTGCAGTGGTCAAACTTTTTGAATTTTCCCATACAGTCTCTACACAGGAAATATTTCTGAATTTTCTCTCCTGAGGCCTCAGATAAAAATGCATTTTCTAGCCATCTTGAGTTCTGAGGAGTTTTATATGATCAGGTCTAGCCAATGAGTTATAAGTAGAAGTTATAGATGTCACTTTGGACTAAAGACTTAATGACCTACTCATGACCCTTCTCTTGTTCCTTAGCATGGGAATCACCAATATTTGAGACAGTGATCTATCTGTTAGCCTGGGTTCTAAAGTAACTTTAGTGATCAAAGCCCCTTAGCCAAGTATTGATAGAGTGTCAGGTAAATGAGAAATGAAGCTTTATAGATGTAGCACACTGATATCTGAGGACTATTTGTTACAAAGTATAACCTGGCCTGTCTGCTATAGGTGACTGATACAGTAATACTACTCTGTACCTTGACAAAGCTGTTTTTCTATCTTGAAAACTTAGACAATTTATTGCTTAATTGCTATTAAGCAAGCCATTTTTCAAAACTCAGAGCATATGTTCACACTTTTTGAAAACCGTCTCTCATAATTTATTCAGCAGCAAATCTGGATAAGATAACTTACCTCTTGGCTCCCTTGCGCGCTGTGATTATACATATCACATTCTCTCTTTGTCTTCACTGTTTCCACTACGACAGCTCTGTAAAGGACCATGGCAGGTCATTTTATATACCATGAGTATCCTATGCTTAGCAGCATTCTTAGGACAGGTAGATATAGTGGTGGCTGAATAAATATATGTTTGTTGATTGAATAATTGAATCAATGGATACATGAAGAAATAAATGCAGCATTATCAGTGGTGGCAAGATTTCACTTTTGGAAAGAGAAAAAAAATGATAGGAGACAAATTATAGTAACTTAAGATAAAAAGTTACATTTCAGGCACATTGATAGTTATTTATATTCACATAATACTTCAATGTTTACAATGAATTCTCCCTTTGTGTATGGTCTATTTAATATTCCCAACAATCTATTGAGGTGGCTTGGGCAAAGGTAATATTTGCCTCATTTTATGCATGAAGAACCTGTATGTGCAATAAAATAAAGCAACATGTGAAAAATCAAAAGGCCTAGGGAGCTAAGTCTTCACGTTTGGTCATCTATTTAAATCCATCCATTCATAGTTTCTTACTGACTTTGAGGTTTTAGTTCGGGTGAAAAACTTTATTAACTTAAACTTAAAATGGGGTGTCTGGGTGGTACAATTGGTTGAGTGATCCTTGATTTCTGCTCAGGTCGTGATCTCAGTCTTTGGATTGAGCGCTGCCTCAGGCTCTTCACATATCTGGGCAGTCTTCTTGAGAGTCTCTCCCTCTCCCTCTGCCCCTTCTCCCACCCATGCTCTCTATCTCTAAAATAAGTAAATAAACACGTCTTTTAAAAATCTAAAAAAATCTAAAAAAGCTTTAGTCAAAAGAAGAACAGAGGTCAGAACTCATGCACCTGGGGTATGAGGTACAAAAGTAGAGGAGAAAAAGGTGTAAGGGGGGAGGTGAGAGGAGAGGTATGGAGGAAAGCAAAAATAAGAAATGGAAGCACCACACAAGGCCAGAGGAGAGAGTGGTGTCCAAAGAGTAGTGTCCAAAGCGTACAAAGAGCACACTTATGTGCAGGACTCTAAAACAGATTCTATGGAATGAGTAGATATCAAAGAGTAAGATCTTTTTTTTTAACATCTATTGAAATACAAGTCACAAACCATACAATTCACCCATTTGAAGTTTACAGTTCAATGCCTTTTAGTATAATCACAGATATGTGCAGTCAATTTTAGAACATTTTTATCGCCCCAAAAAGAAATTCCATATGTTTCAGCTATCACTCCCTGAAACTTCCACCCCTTTCTTCCTATCCTAGGCAGCCATTGGTCCACTTTGTGTTTCTGTAGATTTCCCTGTTCTGGACATTCCATATGAAGAGATGCAATCAATACGTGGTCTTTTGTAGCTGGCTTCTTTCAATTAGCTGAATATTAAGGTTCATCCATGTTTTGCCATGTATTGGTACTGCATCTTTTCCATAGCTGAATAATATTCCACTATATGGATAAATAAACCATATTTGTATATAAATTCATCAGTTAATGGACTTTTGGATTGTTTTGGTCTTTTGACCATTATGAATGATGCTGCCATAAACAACCATATACAAGTTCTGGTGTGAACATTTGTGGGCATTCTCTTGGGTACATATCTAGGAGTGAAATGGCTGAGTCATACAATAACTTATGTTTAATCATTTGAGGAGCCATCAGACTGTTTTCCAAAGCAATTTCACCTTCAATTATGAAGTCGCAACACAGTGATGAAGGTTATGAAGAAGAGATGCACTGATTCCTTCAAGGTGGGGATTTTAGAACTTTGAAGATTTTGGAAACAATGTGGCTGAGTTTGAAGCATGGCTCTGTCACTTGCTGGCTGTGTGAGCCAAGGAAAGTTGCTAATCCTCTCTATTCATAAATTTTTACCCCTGCAAAACGGGCACAATTTTAGTAACTACC
This sequence comes from Vulpes vulpes, assembly GCF_048418805.1. NCBI lineage: Eukaryota > Metazoa > Chordata > Mammalia > Carnivora > Canidae > Vulpes > Vulpes vulpes. The sequence goes on from NC_132788.1 coordinate 12,651,372, forward strand.
TCCATCAGTTGCTGTGGATATTAGAGGTATAGGTGTGGAGAACTTGCCTTGATCACTGGCACACAGTAGCACTGTATTCATGTCAGCCTATACAAGGAATTTCTAATGAAGAATGTGCTATTTAATTGTCCATTTAATTCGGCTGCAATGCACTGAGTTGTGTCCTCTCACCCAAAATTCATATGTTGAAGCTCTAACTCACAATGTGGTGGGATTTGGAAATTGAACCTTAGGAAGGTCATTAGATCTAGATGAAATCATGAGGGTGGAGCCTTCATCATGAAATTAGTGTTCTTATAAGAAGAGACACCAGAGAGCTAGCTAGCTTCCTTTCTCTCCCTCTCCCTCCTCCATGTAAGGATGTGGCAAGAAGGCAGACAACTGGAAGCCAGGAATAGAGCCCTCATGGGGGAATCAAATTCATCATCACCTTGATTTTGGACTTCCCAACCCCAAGAACGAAAAGAGATAAATGCCTTTGCTTAAGCATTCGGGCAATGATTTTTTGTTAGGGCAGCCCCAGCTGATAAATACAAGGACTCAATAAAGGCATTTTTCTTTTTCTATATTGAAGAAGCCTATACATATTTCAAAGCAATTGGCAGAAACCAATGGGTAGAGTCTTAAGGTCCTTGAACTCAAAAGGGGGATATATCCTCATAGTCTTTCATGGGCTCCCAACTTCTTTTTTTTTTTTTTAAGATTTTATTTATTTATTCATGAGAGACAGAGAGAGACACACACACACAGAGACAGAGAGAGACAGAGACACAGGCAGAGGGAGAAGCAGGCTCCATGCAGGGAGCCGGACGTGGGACTGGATCCGGGTCTCCAGGACCATGCCCTGGGCTGAAGGCAGGCACTAAACTGCTGAGCCACCCGAGCTGCCCGGGTTCCCAACTTCTACTTCACAATTCACAACTTGAACTTCACTAAAGTTGGTGGGATCCTGATCTTTTTTTTTCTACATTACATTAGAACCGTGCACACAGGTCAAATGTTTCATAAGGGCCAGGTAACTCATGGATAGAAATAGTCTTGCTTTGCTCTGCTTTATTCTGCTTTGGATTAGAAATGGGCCTTTTGCATGTCTAACAAAACAACATCCTCCTTTCAGTTTTAAAATCAAATTCCCCGTTACCTGATTTTCCCTACAAATACTATTAAGATTGGTGGCAATGTGACAGAAGAGGGATGCTGGTGCCAAGTGTCTTACAATTTCTAATGACTTCCTTACCACTTTCTTACCACCGTTTATCTAGTGCTCAGCATTGTACTCTACGTTTTGCAGGGAGTATGCTTAGAAAAAAAAAGAAAAAAAGAACAATTTTTTTCTTTTTTAATTTAAAGACATTGTGTTTTATACTGTAAACAAACCACAAATTTAGGATTAACTTAACACCATTACAAAACAACATTCCTGGAAGTTTCAGCAGCTATATTACCAGAAGAAGAGTAGAGACTGGAGACAAAAACAGTTCAAGTGTATGAGGAACTAAAAGGGAGAGAACATCTGGATTGAAACATGGAAATGAGTTTGTCTGGAGATGAGCTGTACTGTTGATGGGTCAGTGGGGGTGGAGAGATAAGCAGAGAGACAATTCCAGAGTTGGTTGTAAAACACACAGGGGCAGCAGTGTGGGCACTGTAGACAAGGGTTAGCAAACTGTTGTCTGAATGTCTTAGAGGTCGTTATGCTGGGAGAACTCTCACAAAATTCTTGTTCTCTCATAATTTCCAAGTCTCTTCTCTTTTTTCTTGTCATGCAGGTGGCTATGTGGGTCTTGAAGAAATTGGTGGCAAGAAGTCAATGTCCGAATAAGAAGTTCAAAATACTAATTTTGGGCACCTGTGTGGCTCAGTGGTTGAGTGTCTGCCTTTGGCTCAGGCCGTGATCCCGGGGTCCTGGGAGGGAGTCCCACACCAGGTGCTCTGCAGGGAACCTGCTTCTCCCTCTGCCTATGTCTCTCTGCCTTTCTCTCTGCATCTCTTATGAATAAATAAATAAAATCTTTAAAAAAATAATACTAATTTTTAGGCTGCTCCTCAAAACACATGGTATTGTGCATCTTCCTTCATGTCATCATTTAACTTTGGGTACACCGATTCCTCCCTTTTCCTCAATTATAGCACAGGCAGGGTAGAGATTTCTAATAGATGGATAGAATTCTGCTTTTGAAAATATGTTTATATTTGTTTTATCATACCGGCCTTTGAAAATATACTCTTTTGATTTAAAATATAGGAAGGAAGAAAGGAAGGGAGGAAATTAGAACAGAAGGAAGAAAAGAAAGGAAGAGGAGATGGGAGGGAAATGGAGGATTATTTACATGATTTGTTCTAAGTTCTCCTTACTGTCTTTATCACTTTCCTGTCATCTGCTTAAATAGCTCAGCCTCCCAGCACGTGATGAGGTGGGAGGCCCTGGGTTGGAAAGTTCCAAGGCCCAAGAGGTTGCTGTTCATTCACCATGTGGCCTGCCTGCTGGTTATGGCTCAGTAGAAAGTGCCAGCAATTCCCATCAAGGCCAGGGGTGTTAAAGGTAAATATCCCCTGCACAGAGCTGCTATCTTTCTCTGGCTCTATCTCCCAAATGATTCGGGAAACATAAGATTTACTCAGGTGACTTTGAGAAGTAAAAGATGATGGTAGGTCACGGGATGCCTTGCAAAATTGAGCAGTGGACATGGAGAGCATCCCCAGCCACTAAACAGACAGACAGGACAGGCTGGGATTCTGGGGTTGATGTCATTGATGGGAAACTGGATGAAGAGAATCCAAGATTCATTAAAGGACTGTGTCTTCCTCCAGGGGGAGAAACCTGCAGAGGGGACTGTGCCATTTCATGTTAGGGTAACATGGCTTGGTGAAATAGACCAAAGGACTGGTTATATCGGGCTCTTCTTAGGGGACATGAGAGGTAGAGAAAATCTCAAGTGTGCTCTACCTTCCTCTCCTACCATCTCCTCATTAGACTTATAGAACAGTAAATACAGGTCAAAATAAATACCAAACTGTCCTTGAAGGGTAGGTGTAATAAAATACGAATATTGCTAATGATAATAGTAAATAATAACTATTGTAATTATTTTGAAGAACATGAAAACTGATTAAATATGCAAATATGGACACAAAGATCAGTCAGCCCAGAAAAGAGATAAAAGGTAGAAGAAGGTGGGGTGGGTAGATTATATATATAATAATGCATAATTAATAACTATATCACTAATATTGTGCATTATATATAATTTTAGGTGTAATTATACATATATATCTGTGTATAAATTTATATATAAATAATAGTATTTTCTTTCTTTCTTTTTTTTAATAATAGCATTTTCTATTTGGAAAGCCACTGCCTCTTCCCATGGGCTACCTCCTTGGTCACTGCCATTTTGCTTGCGGTATGATCTCCTTCAACTATAAGTGCCATCCTCATTTACCAGATTTTGTAAATGACATTGAGGATCCAAGTTAGGGCAGATCTATGTAAATATTCATATATATGGATATACATAGGCACGTTATATATACATACATACATATGTATATACATGGCACATACACATATATACATACATACATATATATAATGTGTCTATGTAAATCCATATATATACATTATATATGTGACATCTCCATGGAATGTGGTAATTAGACTTTTGCTTTTTTAATGTGCATTCAAAGCCAAGAGCTTTTCCTGTCCTAATCCTTTGCATTATGTTAAGGAAATGGATTCACTAGCTGGAATTTAAAATTCTTCAGTGCGTTCACATTGTGTACCCTCTTTCACCTCATCTGCATCTTGCTGAATCAACATTGAATTACTGTGAAAGGGAAGGAGCCTCCAGTGAGGATCTGGAATCCTGACAGGCATCAACTTGAGAGGGGTTGGAAAGTGCAAAGGAGTCAAGGTATCACTTAATAATGGATGGAAGCAGAGGGATCAAGGGCAGAGGGGATTGCCTTAAGCTTATTTCAATTGCAAGTTTTAGCCATCTGAGACTCCAGGGTGGGAAGCACCTCCCAGAGATCAATCAGTCCATCCCTCTGCCTCTGGGCAGAGCCACACCTAGGTAATTCCAGACTGATGAGACGCTACTTCCCTTGGGATTGACTGTGATTGTGCTGACCAAAAAGTACTTCAACTAGAATTACTAATGACTCAGGCGCTTCAGAGTCACGAAGTTGTCATTTATAGCTTAATTAGCACCGTTTAAACCACATCGCTTTTACTGCATTTCGCATTGTCAGTTGGTTGTAACTAATAAGAAAAACCCAAGTCATAAACAATTTCATTATTTGAAGTAGTAAAAGCAATAAGCCAGACACATTATGTTGGCTTCAGAAATTATAGTAGTAGGCTTTGTTTCAAACAGAGATGAACTATATCAGCATGCAAAATATTTTTTTGAATGCTCAAATGTTGAATCTAGCCCAGACTATTTAAAAACAAGAGAATATGAATCAGTTATATTTTTATTAGTAAACATTAGAAGACCCTAATAAATAGATTTATGTTAAAACAGATGTACGTAAAAAATACTTTCACTTACATAAGGAGAAGTAAAAGTTCCAGTATTGTTACTCATGTTAAAAATGTTAAAAATGGGGAAAAAGGATAGTCAAGTTTCTATCTCTATTTATCATCTATCTACATTTATGTGCATTTTTTAAGATTCTAAGCTATTGTTTTTTTTTCCTTTTTTTCTGCACCTCACAAAGATTTTGCTATATTATTTAATTTATTTAAATGGTAGACTATTTCTTATCAGCAGTTTTAGGTTTATAGAAAAATGGAGTGCAGAATATCAAGTTCTCAGATACCTATTCATTCCTCCTGATACTAACGCTGTCAGTATTTTGGATTTTGAGCATTCTAATAGGTGCAGAGTGGTATCTCATGGTTGGTTGATTGATTGATTGATTGATTTGAGATTATGAGATTTTATTTATTTATTTGACAGAGAGAGAGAGAGAGAGAGAGCACAAGCAGGGGGAGTGGCAGGCATAGGGAGAAGGAGAAGCAGGATCCCTGCTGAGCAAGAGGCCCAATGTGGGGCTGTATCCCAGAACCCTGGGATCATGATATGAGCCAAAGGCAGACGTTTAACAGACTGAGCCACCCAGGAGCCCCTCATGGTTGTTTTAATTTGCAATTTCTTATGGCTCAGATGGTGAACACCTTTTCATATGCTTATTAGCTATCTTCTTGGATAAGGTGTCTGTTCAGATCTTTCTCCATTTAAATGGGTTGCTTGTTTTCTTGTTGAGAAGTGTGATATATAGATAGGGATTTCATGATGTTGCAATAGGGCATTGTGTGAGGGGAAACATTCTCTAGTCCTTGGCTGGGTCTGCCTCTTAGTGAGCAAGCCTATGTCCCTGAGCTGTGAGTGTTTCTCATTCCCCCTCCTCCACCCTTCTTAGATGGATAGGATGGCTATAGGGGGCTGGAGTTGGAGATTTTCCACCCCCTAGATCAGTTAGACTCTGATAAAACTCTCATAGGTTAAACTCTGGTCAAATACTTCTTCTTGAGGACAGCCTTTATTTTTTTTATTTTTTTATTTTTAAATATGTATTTATTTATTTTAGAGAGAGAAAGCATGAGCAGGAGGGTCAGAAGGAGAGAATCTTAACCAGACTCTTCTTCACTTCGTGCAGAGCCTGAGATGGGGCTCGATCTCATGACCCTGAGTTCACGACTTGAGCCAAAACCAAGAGTCAGCCACTTAACGAACTGCACCACCCTGGTACCCCCAAGACTTTATTAAGAACAGAATGCTCTGGGCATATTTCAAAATATCTACCTTGCCCCCATCCTGCTGGAAGGGCACGGGGATGTTTTTCTCAGATCTTCACTGTGGAAACCTGATAGGGCTCCTGAAGGTACAACTCACAAAAGTGTGGGGCTCCTACAAGACTGGGCCTCCATGGCATTTTTAACTCTCAGCCTTGTTCACATCAAGCATTCAGAAATTTGTCAATCATCATTTAGATTTCCCTACTCTAGCACTGGATCCCATAAAAGTTTCTGCTCCTGTTTCTGTTCAGGTAGGTTGTGATTCTCCATATCTTCTTGGTTCTTCAGTTTTAGAGATACATACTTATTGCGTGACCTGAATTCTCTGATAGATCTAAGAAGAGTTCTAGATTTTTAGGTTGCTCAAGAATTTTTTTTTGTTGTGAAGATTGAAGTGACAACCTCCATGCTCCTTACATGCTGGCCCAGATACCAGATGTTTCCCAACTATTTATTTCTAGAAACTTAAGCTGGTCATCCATTGGTGTGGTTACTGGTCTCACTCTCATACTTGCTGTTTTCATATTCTCACAAAGCCTATTAAATCATGTTGTTTTCTTCTCAACAGTGATTAGTTTTTCTTAAGTTGCTGTCAAGTGACAATTTCATAAAAAAATATCTTCTTTTCATTGACATGCATTTTTGTCAGTCAATGTCATTAAGATATTTTAATAATATCAAAGCCTCAGGGTATTTTAAGATGATACATATTTTCTCTGAGCATGAGTTTAAGTTTTCCAAATTTTTATTAAATGTATCTGCACTATAAATCCATCAGGGACATAGAAACTCTCAAATCACACATAAAACTAAGTCTGAAACTATTAACTAACCTGAATTAGTGAATGTATAAGTCTACAGTAAAATCATAATCATGATGTAGTGAGAAATGAGACTATAAAAACATATTCATTTCCTACTGAGTTGTCATTTTCTTTATGTCTATAATTGATCACTTAGATTGCTGTGGCTGCTAATTAAATTATATTTTAAAACATATATTCTTTATTTGGAGTAGTGGAAACTGTGAGCCATGTAGATTATGACATAATTACACATCTAGTTTTCCTTTTTATAAATGATTTTTAAGTTTCAGCAATCCTATAAATACACGCACACACACTTTTTTTTTTTTCTTTTTGTAATTGTATTCTCTATGTTAGCACTTCTTAAACAGCATGTTTTTCTTAGCTGGAATTTCACAACTTTTATTCACTCACTCACTTCCTTACTTCACCAGTGAGGGTAATACATGTGATGTAGGGCTCATCATTAGTCCCTATTCTTGCTTGACTTTCCATTTGTGATAAAAAATAAATGACAACTTTATCTAAACCATACTAAGTAAAAAACAAACAAAAATTACTAATTAGTTGATGTAATGAATAAGGCATAAAGAGCAATTCTTTCTCTGCTCCTTGCCTTCTATTTCTGCCATTAATAATCCACTTTTGAACATTTGATGAGGAGGGGCACCTGGGTGGCTCGGTGGTGGAGCATCTGCCTGGGGCTCAGGTAGTGATCCTAGGATACTGGGATCACATTCTGCATCGGGCTCCCCCGCAGGGAGCCTATGTCTCTGCTTCTCTCTGTGTCTCACACGAATAAATAAATAAAATCTTTATTTAAAAAAATTGAGAATGATAAAAGCACCTATTGTCTAAATGGCTAATTTAGAAAGCAGTTTTAGAATGTTTGCAAAATGCCACATACCCTTCAATCACTGCCAGTTTTAAAAGTTGGTATGTGTCCAGCTAGAGCTTAAGACATTATAGAGGTACTTCAAATGGATTTCTAAGTTAAAAGTTGATAATGTTGTCTTCAGACTTCTAACTTCCATTAATGGTCATGTGAAAAAATTAACCCAAAGCTAAATATATGAAGCACCTTAAAATTGCGGAAATAGAGATACGATTTGATAAGAGGAGATGTCTTGTCTTCCTATACAGAAGTCATTGAGAGGGTGCCTGGGTGGCTAGTTCTGTTAAGCAACTGCCTTTGACTCAGGTCATGATCTCAGGACCCTGGGATTGAGTCCTCCATCGGGCTTCCCTCACACTGAGGCGTCTGCTTCTCCTTCTCTCTCTACCCCTTCCCATTGCTTGTGCTCTCTCTCTCTTTCAAATAAATAAATAAAATTCTTTTTTTTGTTATTGAAAAAAAGCCATGTGCTAAAATTAATGTGGATATACATTTTTGTAATTTAATTTTTGTTTTTTTTAAGATTTTATTTATTTATTCATGAGAGATAGAGAGAGAGGCAGAGACATAGACAGAGGGAGAAGCAGACTCCATGCAGGGAGCTCGATGTGACTCGATCCTGGGACCCCAGGATCACACCAAAGGCAGATGCTCAACTGCTGAGCCACCCAGGTGTCCCACATTTTTGTAATTTAATAAAGATTATCTAACATCTCTGATTTTATTATTGATAAAAGAGAAGCTACCTTTGTGGGCGGACATGTATGTGTAATATCAACACCTGTGAGACAGATAACTAATAAAGAAATGTAGGATTGTTGAAAATGTATAGTTTGTACCACAAAGTTTCTACGGAGGACAGTGAGTGGCACAACTGAGCTATTGATTCCTGAATGTATAATTGCTTTGGTCTGTGGAAGTTCAAAGGTTCACTTTAAATAAAAAACTTTATTCTTGCAGCAAACAAAAAGTCTTTATATTAAGATAGACTCAACCAAAGGCATTCAGCACTGCTAACTTTAAGTCATTTTGTTTGGCATTAAATATTGCAGGCCAAATCTTCCCTGGGGTGATGCTTTGGCCTTGTAGAAAAACAAAACAAAATAAGATCATTCTGTCCACCTTGTTGACGGTTCTTTTGTCAGCCTGAGTCAGGCACATGTTACACACTCAACAGTCCACAAAGGTGAGTTCTTCTGCTCCCTGTTAACCATGTCAATTACCGGGTCTCCCTAGCGCTGCTATGCTTGTGTCTGAACTGCCCCTGTGCTAATCTCATTTTTGAGTCTTTGATAATAACGGCAATCACGGCAAATGCTTACTTAATGCTCACTCTATGCCAACCTCCTAAGTGCTTTGTAGGTATTAACTCTTTTAATCTCCATGGCAGTCCTATGAGGCACGCTGTTATTATCGTTTTTTTTACAGATGTAAAAGGAACAACCATCTGAGGTAGGTTCTATTATTTCTATCATACAGGTGTAGGTACTATTAGCATCTCCATTTAACAGATGAGCATACTATACTGTAGCACAGAGTGGTTAAGTAAACCTCACAAATGTCACTGAGGCTGGTACAGGACAAAAGCAGGGTTTGAACCTGGACATTCAGTTTCCTAGCCCCTGCTCTTAAGTATCTCATCATCAAGCCTCAATCTCCCATAAGTGTTGTTGGTTCATGTGGGTTTGATTTTTAGCTTCTCTAATGGACTTGATTTGGCTCTTGAGGTTCTTTTCCTATGTGAATCAGTCCATTAAAGATCATCCTCTTAATAAATACCAGTCTGTCACCTCTTCATTGATACAAACAGTTGTCTGCGTGTATGAACATGTGGGTTTGTGTACAATTGCTTGTGCATGGATGTTCACAAGATTAAAGTTGCAGGCTGAATGGGTTCTTGGAAAGCTATGTCTTACGGATACCAAGATCTCTAATAAACAGCAGTTGAAGAGTGCCCCAGAAGATACAATCCTCCACAGCCCAGCATTCAGCACAACAAACCCTTAAACATGGTCTTAGTGAATTTTTCCTCTCAAAGCTGGTGAAGCTGTGGGTTTCCCCACATCCTTGCACAGATTATCTGATGTGTCTGCAATCGAGGTTAAACATAAACTCTGGGAGAAAGTTATTTAAGGCTCTATGAGCAGTTAAACAAAAGTATGTAAACAGAGAATTATCCAACTTCAAAATTTACCTTGTTTTGTATGGTTTTAGTTTTCAGTTTTATTCACAATTCATCGCCCAGTCAAGAGATCTGCAAGTTCAAATCTCGTTAAGTACAATAGCAAAAAGAAAAAAAAAAAAACATTAAAAAATCTGTACCCACAAGTTATATCATATTCTCTCTCTTAAATTTATTTCCTTCTTTGAGCTTAGGTGAAAATAAAGTAAAAGAGCCAAGTGATGATGTTTTAGGTAATCTAAATTAATGGAAATGTGATGGTTTGAGGGCATTTATAACATATTTTAAAGATGATTCAAAGCAGAGATACACATGCAGAGAGATATGACTTAGCATTTTAAAAAAATTGTATATATATATATATTTCTTTTTATGATAGTCAGAGAGAGAGAGAGAGAGAGAGGCAGAGACATAGGCAGAGGGAGAAGCAGGCTCCATGCAGGGAGCTTGACATGGGATTCGATCCCGGGTCTCCAGGATCTCACCCTGGGCCAAAGGCAGGCGCCAAACCACTGCGCCACCCAGGGATCCCTGTATATTTTTTTTACTGGAGTTCGATTTGCAAACATATAGCATAAAAAAACCTGAGAGTTATACTATATGTTGACTTAGCATTTGAATATGATGATTGCATTATAATTGACCTATAAGGAGCACTTAGTGTATTTTAGACACCATTCTAAGTGCTTTATATTTCTTAACTAAATCACTCTTTTGTAACAAGCCTAGTAGAGAGATTTGATTAACTCCTTGTTAATATGAGACAGTGTGCTCCAGCTCGGAGGGAAAAGAGTCAGGATTGACATGCACGCAGCACAGCTCCAAGGCCAGGCTGTCAGCTCCCACTGCCTTTTCTGCAGTTTTCAAACATTGATGCTGGTGGAAAGATTCTCCAAGTTCTGTTTCCATAAAGGAGAGGGAATATGAAAGTTCAAGGGAACAGCCTTCACTCATCTTGCCCAAGGTGGGAGGAATGAGGTGCTTACCATGAGTCAGGCAGCAGGAAATCAGTGTCTGTCCCAGGCTACTTCCCGTTTGGAACTAGCCTCTCCTCCCAGCAGGGCATTTCCCTTCTCTGCTCTCCTTGCAGTCAGGTCAGTTTAGCTACCTTGAGGGAGGCCTTAGGCTGTCCAGCCCTCATGCTGGTGATTGATGTGAGATAAAAAATAGCAAGCTCATTGAAAGCTGCATTCTTGAATCAGCTAGATTGTTGACGTTGTGCTTTGCTTGTGCTTAAAACTGAAGTCTAGTTCTCAACTGGTTCTAATTTGGGAGTCCTAAAAGGTCCTAAAGCTTAGGGCCCTAAAACTTGGTGTACTTCTGCCATAGTTCTGATGTCCTTCATTGTGTTCATTCTTCTGGACAAGGCATTCTTGGCATCTGAGTAGCAAAAACAAATATTTACAGTTTAGGGCTAAGGTGTAAGGAAGCTTATTGGGTTTGTGTTCTTTAGCTCAGGTAGGAGTCCTGAATGATTCAAAATAGCTCAACAGAGTTCTTCATTGGACTATGAGACCTAATAGTAGTCAGGTGGTCATTTTTCAGGTGACTTCCATGTGTGTGATTTCTTTGGGGACCTCATGTTTAGGGCAATATGGAGAGGGTCCCATCTTCTCTTTCCTGGAAACAGAGCAAAAGATTAGCATAACCTATAAAGAAGAAGCAAAGAAGAGGACATAATCCAGTGCAAAGGCAATTCTGGCTCTCTTGCTGCCTTCAAATCTTCTCAGTGGAAATAAGATCTTTCCCTAGAAACTCAGGCATGAAATCTCAGGCAGATGCATGCTTTTTATGATCACTTGTAGGTAATAAAAGTCCCATGATCTCTTCCAGTAAGCAAACAAGTTTCACTTTAGTAATTACAATGGTTTGATATCATGTGTTAATATTTCTATAATACTCATTTAGGGGAAGATTTTCTTTTCACCCAGCTGAGGCTGGCAGTTTATAGCCCCAGTCTCTCCAGAAAGCTAACCATTATCTCTATTGCTCACCTCCCCACCACTCCCTTTTGGATCCTTTCCAGGATTAGCACAGAAGGAGAGACGAAGGAGAAAGACAAGAGATGAGGAAGGTGCTTACCTACCTGGCGATGTGGATCTGGGTTATGTTCTGTGGTCTTGGTAGATATTCAACCCCATCTCTTTCTATCACGGGTACCTTCCTGAGTTTCTCAACTTTTCCTCTGGAATATTTAGCTGTACTTTCCATCATCCGTGGCATATCTTTCTCTGGCCATCAGAACTCTCATCAGCCTCTGATCTCTAATGATCCTTTCATACCAGCTCTCCTGTCAATCCTATCATCCTTATAGGTGGTCTTAGGGAGTGTCAGGAGGATATGTCTTTATAGTCCACTTCTAGGTCATGAGCAAGACTCAAGCATTATTATACAACTGTAGATAACTTCAACATGACCTGTGATCTCTTTTCCTGTCCCACTGTTTCCAGCTGAAAGCTACAAATTCTTGCCTTCAGAATACTCTGCATTTGCTGGGCTCATGCTCACTGCATACCTTCCAATGCCTAGTATCCATCTTAAGCTCACTGAGTGACTCTTTTGAAGCTTATGTTTTGCAATAAGGCACAAACGTTTAGATGGAGAATAACTTTGCAGCACCCCACTAATTTCCCAAGAATGTCTTCAGAAAGAAAAAACAAATCTCATCTGACCACTACAACCTTGATCATCTTGTATGCATGCTATTGGTGATATTCTCTATATTTTATATTTTTACTGTTTTTACAGTACCTACTTTGAAATACTACTTATCAGACTTGCTTTCTTATGTTCCCTGTGTTGTCTGGATGAAAACATTCAAGTTAACATCCAGCCGCATGAGCTTTCATTTGAGGACAGGAAAAAGAAGATGAAGAAAGGAGGAGTAGTTTTTCTTCAGAAGCCCCCATGGGCAATGTGAGCAAATAGGATTCCCCTTTTCTCATCCCAGTGAAAGACAGAGGAGAGGTGAAGAAAGAAGACGGATGCTTCCTTATCATCACTTCTGGCTGAAACCCTCTCCTAGACAGGAAAATGCAGAGAGAAACATCTCCAAGCAGCTCAGCAGAGTGATGGTTTCCTACTCAATAGTTATTTTTCTCCTTTCTTCCTAATAAACTTTATTTTTTTAAGATTTATTTATTTATTTATTTATTTATTTATTTATTTATTTATTTATTTATTTTAGAGAAAGCTTATGTGAGAGGGGAAGGGTAGAGGGAGAAGGAGAGAGAGAATCCTTAAGCAGACTCTCCACTCTGATCAAGCCAGACACATGGCTTGATCTCAGGACCCCAAGATGATGACCTGAGCCAAAATCTAGAGTCTACCACTTAACCAACTGAGCCACCCAGGCACCCCCACTAATAAGCCTGATTTTGATGGGGACAGCCATAAGCCCAGTTTAGAAAATACAAAAACAAAAAGAAATTAAAATTCTGCATTTCTTAAATTTATCTGCAGAAAGGGCAGGCAATGAAAATCTAAGTGATACTTAGCTGCCTGAGAGAGGAGCTGGCTCAACCATTGACACTTCCCTCTTCCTCTGGTCTGAGATGCTAACTTGTTGCTAAGGTTGGAGCTGATACCTTGCAACAATGATTGAATAACCAAAAGAATCTTGGAGACCCTCAGCTGATATTTCTGAGCTCTAAACACTCACTTGCAGACTTCTTGCTACAAGAGAAAACTGTAAACCCTCATTTGTCTAAGTGAGTACTTTTAGGTCGCTATTACAGCTAAAATGGATTCTAAATTATATACTAGCTGTGAAATTTGGGGCAGGTCCCATAATGTCTCCAGAGCTCAGTTTCCTGATTTGTAAAATAGAAATCATGCCGGTACCATCTCAGAAATATTTTGAAGATCAGCAAGTATCATGCACAGACAGTATTTAGCAGAGTTCCATGTATTATGGTAAATAAGCAGTAAATCGATGTAAGTTGTCATTCCTTGTCTTCATATAAATATACATATTCCTTAAATCCAGTGTAGACTCTAAATCAGGAAAATATATGCTGTGACTGAGGGAAATAAGGTATCTCAAGAAATCACTGCAACTACCTTAGAGTTTCCCTGATCAACTTTGATTTCTAAAATTTAGAAAAAATGAAGATGTAATAAAAACCAATAAACTTTGAAGATGTAATGAAAGCTAATAAACTTTGAAGTCAGACAAATCCATGTTAATTAATTCCGTATAACAAGAGTGGGTTATTCAGACGAAAGGAACTCATATCTTAAGTTTAGGAAATGATAGGGGTTGTTTGGACTCATGCTAATTCAAGAGGATTTTGTAATTTCCATATTTACTTTTGTGATTGCCAGATGTGATGTTCCAAAATGTTATTTATAACTAAAACTCTCACCTTCCAACAGATGTAAGCTGCAACAGATGGTAACTGCCCTGGTTGTGGCCACATAGATTAAAATATATGCATGCGTATGCATGTGTGTCCATGAATATATGCTTATGAAGTAGTATTTTGAAATGAGATCACTTTTCTTTAAAATATAACACAGGCAACTTATGAAAGTAGGACGAAAATGTAGGGGAGGACAGTGACTTTTTATTAACTCTTCATGGTCATTAATCACAGCTTAAGCAAATGCTAGCTCTATCTTCAGCCTTGATAATTCATTTTATGTTTCTTTTTTAAAATTTTTCCTTCAATCTTTATCTGGCTTCATATTCCTCCTGAAGTTCTACTATGGAAACTTCAAGTCTTAAGATTTTATATTTTATACCATCTTGGAGTCAAAGGCTTTTTAAGGTTGGCCTCTGAAGAGCTCTCTCCTCCTAAATACTGCCTTTAGCATGGACCCAGCATCTCACTAGACAACCGTTGTCAATAGTGAGAAAAGATTACAGTGGGAAAGATTACACATCACTGCCAAAAACTCATGCTAGTTCCCATAGTATCTTATCTTTCATCTTTAAGCTACCTAAAGGTTTATATCTAGATACTTGATTCTTCCATAACACACAAAAATTCGGTTATCAAATCTTTTTTCAATGTAGTTCTTAAGTTCTTTTATAATGGAAATTTGAATTTTTCATTGGTGCCTCAGTTATAATATAAAGAGCCATGGTACCTAGTTGTAGAGGACGCTGACTAAGCTTATGTAGTACGTCCAGGGCAAGACCGCCTTCATGGACATACAACTTAAGCAGTCGCACAGGCTCTGTGTTGGGTTTGGTTTATGCTCTGCTATCCCCATATTGAAATTCTTCATGATGTTTTTGAACAAGGGCTCAGCATGTATTTTGCACTAAACTTGCAAATTATTGTAGCTGGTCTGGGGCTCAGTATTTGACTAATTCTATTTAGTTGAAGCTCTAATTCCTCACAGAAGTTGATTTTCCAGAGGCTAAGTCTTCCAGCAGCATTGTTTCCCAATGGGCTTTCCTCTTGATTTCAGGAATCCAATATTACATTCACAAAGTCCCTAGGGTTTGGGATTTATACCAATGTTTTATAATTGACTTTGTCTTTTACAGTAAAAATGAAGTTGGTGCGCCTTCATATTCTTTAAGGCTACCATGTATATGGAAATGCTGTATTTTACAGATTAATTCTCTTAATCTATATCAGCCATATTTCTCTCCTTTCTGCTACACATTTAAGGGTGATGATCGCTTGCAACTCAAATCTTAATGTATAGCAATATAATCAGTATTTTTTAAAATATAATAATGACACTTTTTTCATGTGATTTAATAAAATATCTTTGATGCAAACTCTGAACAGGTTGTTTTAACTAAGATTGAATTTGGATTTTGTACGTTTACGTATTCTTTCAGTATTTTAAGTGGGACACAGTATTTGAAAAGTAGGAATGGCTGAAATGTTAAAGTGATGGGTTTTTTTTTTTAATGCACACAGAGCTAATATATGATTGTTAGGTACAGAGATCAATTACAAGGTTCTATTTTCTCTTAACTGTTTCCTGAGTGAGATAGATTTATTTCTCAGAAAATGTGCCGTATAAGTCAATATTACTAATATTGTGTTTGTCTACAGTGGCTTTGAGGTTCTGATACTCTAGAGAATATTAAGAGTTGATGCAATTTAGTTATTAGGCATTATAATTTTTTTAAAGTTTCAGTAAGTAGTGATTAATGTACAAGAGTGTTAAGGTAATGTCAGTTATTTTAAATTACTACATTCATTCATAGGTCTCTTCCAGCAAAACACATGTCGAGCTAATATGTACAAGAAGCAAACTATAGGTAATGCTTTGTATGCACTATAGCACATTTTTGAGAGCCAATGCTTTATTTTCTCCCATCAAGGGGTTGATTTGCCTTTTATTTGTTTTTTATATTAAAAATATTTATAAGCTCTATTTTCTGTTCTCTATCAGTTGCATGTCTGTTTCTTACATACCTGACAATTTTTCATTTTTGTTCTTTTCCCATCTTTTTCTCCTTTTCTTCTTTCAGTGAGCTTTACCCTTTTAGCTAATTCATCTCTTGACAACTTTCCAGACTCCAATACTTAATAATTTCTGTTGTCCCAGAAGAGAGGTGAAAGGCAGGTTTTTTTTCATCCCTAAGACCATAATTCCCTTTGTTTTATACTTAAGAGCTTCATATTTGCTACCATTCATAGTTAAACATTCCAAACAACACCCCTGCATTAAGCAGAAGTTTTATCTTTTTCTCTGTGTTCTCTAAGTGACCTTTCTGAATTGCTCATTCTCAAAAAAAGTGTTCCTTATGTGAGTCATACATCCTCATGGCTTCTCTCTCATTTACAAACACTGCATGCAATTTCAGAGGTCCACAGGCCCTTGAGGCCAGATCATGAACCAAGTATTACGAACACCTGCTCTAATTTATCAATTTCTATTTTACAGATATTGTATTGTGTGTAGTTTTCCATAGTATTATTCATTCTTTGTTACCTACTTTTACTTTCTTACTTTCTACCTTGCCACTTTCTTTATCATATTCTTCTTCTTCTTTTTTTTTTTTTTCTTAAAGAATGTCCCTTTCATCTTCAAGTTTCACGTCTGGTGTTAACTGTTTTATTTTGTTTTGTTTTGTTTGTTTTTGTTTTTTATAAAAAGTTCTGAGCATACTCTCATCCTTTTTGGCTTTTTATAATTGAAACATTCAGCCAGTGACTTGAGTCATTCAGCCAATATGACTTGAGTACCTTGTATACGCTAGACATAATGAGGTATGTAAAATTAAACCAGAAATGATTTTTCTCTAATAACTATATTAATGTTAATTGATAATATTGATATTTTTAATGACCAATATTAAGAGAATATATTTTATTTTCTAAGAACTCTGCTAAATATGTTATCACAATCCTTCATCCTTTTGTTTTATTACTTCACTTTCTTTTTTCTCCTCCTGCTTCAACGATAAGATAAAACAAATGGAAAGAGGTAAAACTTCCTCAAGATCACAACTAGAAAACTAACGGAACTGGTTTCAAACACAGATTTCTCTTACTGCAGAGGCACTTCTAATGTCTTCACACATCTTAGATCATGTCTACCTCTCACTTAACATAGTAGTAGAAGTATTTTGGATTTATAGATTTAACCATCCAAACATTCATCCATCCATTCACTATCCATCCATTCATATATACATACAATTAATATAAGGCAGAAGAGGAAAAAAATAAAGAGAATGGATATACAATTCTTTTTTTTTCTTTTCAAACATTTTTATTAAACATGTTCCATAGAGATATGAGGATTTTATTTTATTTTATTTTATTTATTTTATGTTTTAATAATAAATTTATTTTTTATTGGTGTTCAATTTGCCAACATACAGAATAACACCCAGTGCTCATCCCGTCAAGTGCCCCCCTCAGTGCCCGTCACCCACTCACCCCCAACCCCCGTCCTCCTCCCCTTCCACCACCCCTAGTTTGTTTCCCAGAGTTAGGAGTCTTTATGTTCTGTCTCCTTTTCTGATATTTCCTACCCATTTCTTCTCCCTTCCCCTCTATTCCCTTTCAGTATTATTTATATTCCCCAAATGAATGAGACCATATAATGTTTGATATACAATTCTATGGCAATTAGGGGAAGCCAGGAATCACTTGAACTTTTCTTTGTGGAAGAAGTGACACTTGAAACACGCCATGAATGATACCTGAGGCCAAATAGGGAATAGTTTGGAAAAGCTGTGAAGGCAAAGGGACTTACAGAAATGTATGCAGAGGGAATGATTGGCTGTTCAATGTAGTTTAAGTAGAGAGTGTGGAAAGTAGGATGTGGAGAGAAAACACATGTTGGAAAGTCTTGTAGGCCAGATAACAGAGAACTTTGACTTCCAGCAATTGAGGTATGTACTTATTTTAGCAGTAGTAAGTGATGGAGGATTTTAAACAGAAAATCACAACTGTGTTTTTAGAAGAATGGCAACAGGAAGACTTGCAATGGATAGAGACTGTGGGAATGTGCTCATTCTTTTGGTCACATTTATTAAATGAAGACATAAATAATGACATTCTCTATGGAGAGAGGCCCTGTGAATGGGAGAATTATATAACTAATACTAAGAAACCTGAAATTGCTCAGACTGCTCAATGAATTCTATTCTTTTGTATAATGGGAGTTTATACATTCACCTCAGTTCACGTTTTCTTTCTCCTTTGCTTTGTATTATCTCAATTAGGAATTGCATTCTAAGGACCTTCCTTAATAGGGTCCTCTTCTGCTATTTGTTTGTATGCATGTGTGTATGTATGTATGTATGTATTTAAAGACTTTATTTATTTGAGAGAGAGAGAGGAACACAAGCAGGGGTCGGGGGAGGGTAAAAGGAGAGGGGGAAGCAGACTCCCTGATAAGCAGGAAGTTGGACAGGTTGCAGGGCTCTGGGCTCCATCCCAGGACCCTGAGATCATGACCTGAGCCAAAGGGGGACGCTTAACCAACTGAGCCACCCAGGTGCCCCTACTGTTTTATTTTTGATGTTGTCTCTCACACATTTTCCCAGCCACTGCTTTCCTTCTATTCTTATGGCCTTTCTATTTTATTCTTAAGATTGTTTTAACTTGTCTTAAAAACAATTCTATGCTTACTCATTGATTAGTATCATTGCTCTCTACCAACCATTACCTGAGATTAGCCCATTTTCTACCACATTTTTCACCATTATATTTCATTTCTCCTCTATATGTCTCAGAGTTCTCCATGAGTCCTATAGATACAGGAGTTCAGGCCTATGGATGATGTGTTAGGATAAAGACAGCATCTACCCTCACCAGAAATGGAAAGTTGATTGGTCCAAAAACACAATGCTTTGATTCCGTGAGCAACCAGGCAGATCTGGAACAGAGAGGAACAGATCCTTTTTTAAAAAAGATAACAGCAACCACAAATTAGCATAAATTGATTCTAAATGATTTCCCTGGAGAGCTGTAATTAGTGTAAGGCTCCTAGTTTGTTTTGAGGGGTCAGATCTGTTTAAAATTAAATGTTGATGGGCTCCGGACACCTGGATGCCTAGTGGTTGAGTGTTTGCCTTTGGTCGAGGGCCTGATCCTGGAGACCCAGGATCAATTACCACATCAGGCTCCCTGCATGGAGCCTGCTTCTCCCTCTCTGCCTGTGTCTCTGCCTCTCTCTATCTCTTATAAATAAATAAATAAATAAATTAATTAATTAATTAATTAAATCTTTAAAAAAAATGTTGATGGGCTCCACATTGGGCATGGAGCCTACTTTATAAAAAAAATCAATAAAAATAAATAAATAAATAGAGAAAGAAAGAAAGAAAGAAAAGAAAAGAAGAAAGAAAGAAAGAGAGAAAGAAAGAAAGAAAGAAAGAAAGAAAGAAAGAAAGAAAGAAGAAAGAAAGAAAGAAAGAAAGAAAGAAGAAAGAAAGAAAGAAAGAAAGAAAGAAAGAAAGAAAGAAAGAAAGAAAGAAAGAAAGAAAGAAAGAAAGTTTGGTGTTAGAATCATCAGCCTTATTCTTTTTGCTGTATTTTTGCATTTCTTCTCTTTGGACTTGGGCGCATTGTTTCTCATCTTTTGGATGAAATACCATACTTGCATTACTTCAAGATCTTACCACACATTTTGGAGATTGATAGGGACTACATCTCCTTGGTAGATTTAGAAAAAAAGCTATGACTTATATAATCTAGATTTTCCTAAGCCAATAGTGGCATAGTTAACTTAGTGATTTCTAGAAGCCTGTGCTATTACTTTCCTGATCAAACTTGATTTTTGTAAAAAAAAAAAACAAAAAAAAAAACATGATTACATTATTTTACCATTCATTAATCCTTTTAAGTCATTTCTTTTTCCCTGTCAAAAAAGTTTCTTTTGCCTATATAGTGTGACACTTGGATAATTGCCTAGAAATCTCTCTCCTTCATGCAATGGGAATTCCTCAAAGAGTTTTAAAGAGTTGCCATGGAATTGCACTATCTCATAAGTAGGCACAGATGTCTGTACCATGGTTTATGCCCTAGTCATTTACTCTGTCCCAGTATCTTCATTCTCATATCAAGTAGAGGGAAGAAAGACAGATATGCAAGGAAGAATTTGAAGTCCATGTGGTAGGCAACAGATGCTAAATGGAAACCATGATCCTTCCTTAGACTGAAATGATGGGAAATGTTTAGAAACTGGGTGACTTATCTATTTCCTTGCAAAGGAGTTAATAAATTTGTTAGTGTATCAAATAGATGATAAAATACTTGCGCTTCATTACCAATAGCTTTCCAGTAAAATGTAGACAACTCCCTCCAAATGTGTTCTCTGCTTGCCTGCCTTTCCTCAAGACAACATTCCTCCTAAGTCAGCAGCCTGAGTATGAAATTAATGACAATATTTGGAGCCCCGCTGGATGAGATAGTGAAGTCTGCCTACTTGAAAGGATAACATGGAGGAGGCGCTCTCTGCCATCTTTTTGGTGTAAACAAAAGCCACATTCCTGGTGGTCACAGATAGTCTGACTAGGCTTAAAGTTGTAAAATGAGAAGTTGAGAGTTATGGCTTATAGAGAGGGCCCACATGTTTCAATTTTTGTGAGTCTGTAGTTAAAATATTATATATATGATATATATGTTATGTGTTCTGATAACAAAGATCATTTGGCGTATAAATATTTTTTTAATAGTCTGAAAAAGGTCTCACTGAAAATGTAAGTTCCTTTTTGACTAATTTAGAGAAGTAGAGAAGTCTTCGGTTATTTAACAATCAATTATTATTAACAATGATACTAGTGGTCGTCAAACTTTATAGAAAACACATGTGTTGTGACCTTATAACTGAATAACTACATATAGAATATATATTTTAAACTTGAATAATTTGAAGCCAGTTACTACCAAACACCCTTCGATCAAGATTCCATTTATTAGAACTCTTGGTTTTGTTGATTGCCAAATATCAACTATTCTGTATAGATTGAGAAAGCCTTTTAAATGTAGTTTATTTATTTAACCGGTATTTAAATAAATTCGTAATATAATGATTGGTAAAGACTATCAGTCTTGGGTGAGGAATTAATAATAGCACTAATAAGTAGTATGCATATTACTTTACACCAGCTCTAACATATTCTTGAATAATAAAAATATAATCTATTTTATAGGTCAGATTACAGATTTTTTAAAGGATTTATTTATTTATTTATTTGAGAGAGAGAGAGAGAGAGAGAGAGAGAATGAGAATGAGCCAGGGGAAGGAGCAAAGGGAGAGGGAGAAGCAGACTCCCCACGAAGCAGGGAGCCTGACTTGGGGCTGTATCCCAGGACCCCAGGATTATGACTGGAGCTGAACGCAGTTGCTTAACTGACTGAGTCTTCCAGATGCTCCAATAAGATCACATTTAATGAATAATTCCAATTGAGAAATTCTCACAGATGTTATATCACTAATATTTTGAATATTTAAATTAGAATATTCTGTTTCTTCTCCACATTTTCTTACTATTATTATTTAGTCATTACAATTAGTTGTTATAATCTAATTATTTTGTTTAATGCCGGCCAAATAATTAAACTTCTTCATAATTGTGATTCTTATTGCATACTCAAAAATTTAGTTACTGCAACATCCCAACATAATCTTTCCCATCCTAACCTTTCCTAAATACATCATTTTCTCAACTAGTTGACTGAGATAATTGCTCTGAATTATTTCCTTTGAGTTATAAGTTAGATAAAATTGGTCCAATAAAATTGTCCTAAGTCCTTCTTTTATTTTGGATACACATAATTTAAGGGCTGTTTGCTACTTCGTGTCATTTTAGACAATGTGATTATATACAACTCCTTGGTTTGGGATGTTTCCCTTTTACTAAATATATTTGCTGGAGACTCCAAAGATAATTTGACTTTTTATTTGCTTGGTGTGTTTGTTATTTTTCCACACAAGTCACCTGTAAATGGTGCCAATGCAACTCTTTTACGAAGTCAGCTCTCAAGGAGTCAAGGTGGAATTTGTTTATCTCTCATTCCCTATCCCCTCTGCCTCCCACCCCAACCCCACACTCCATACCTTGGGCTACAAATAGAGGTCAGAAGGCCATACATCATTGAGTTTAATTTATTCCAGTCCACCTAGTCAGTTGAAATATTTCCTCAAGGAAGTTTTCATTCAGTTGATGGCCTGAAGGGTTAAGAAAACAGAAACCCATAGTATTACAAAGTTGTTGTTATGAATGTTTCCAAGGAAACCATACCAGGAATGTTTAAGTGTCTTGTTTCTCCCCAAACCCACAGGAGTGTAGCTTGTTTGAGGTTTTGATGTCCTCTTAATTCCTGCCATAGCTGCCCTGTGGTAGGGTTTCCAGTGGAGCAGGAATCCCATGGCTGCCAGGAGCCCTGGCTCATAGGCCCACCATGCTCTCACTGAGCTCAGCTCTGCATCTTCCTCTTGAAGAGGTTAAGGGCAATTCGAAATCAAGTAGAGGATGATTTTATTTTTTATTTTTAAAAATTCCTTTATTTTTTCTAAATGTTCAACGTAGATTATTTTTCTCCACCATGCACATTAGTAGGCCATCTGAATATTTCATCAAAAATAAATAATAAATGAATTTGGGTTGCAGAGATCATTAGAAGAGCAAATGTACGTGATAGATCATATCATGCTGTTTTATGAGGTGCTTTAAGGGGCATGGAAGGTGGGAGGGATGTACAGTTCTGTGATTTCCTCTGCTTTAAGTGGCTATAAATAATTTTTAAAGTTATTTCATTTTTCTGAAATTTTGTGTATCCAAATAAAAATGAAATAATGAATAATTTGAAAATAATATCCAAAAGTAGTTACTTGATTGAACATGACTTAGAATATTCTCATAATTAGATTCTACAAGACAGTACATCATTTCAAAATGTTTAACCAAGTGACGCGAAGCCAAAGGAAACTCAAATAATTTTCATTCAAAGCTAATAAGGACAGAAAAATCTCTGTCTCTTTCTCTCTCTCACTTTGTTTTGTTCCAACTCAGAGAAAGCATGCATATATCTATATATGCATGATAGATCTTTTTTATATATTTAAAACACTTAAAATTATCCAAAAATACAGATAGGTGAATCCTTATATTTTATTTAAATACCACAATCATCCAGGTGATATCACACACGCTTCTATCATTATTAAATACTTGCAAAGATAAGCAAGGCAAATAAAAAATAACACACCTCTATGCTGAGTAAGAAATATGATATTTAATTTCATATTTATAGCTTTAATTATGTATTTTGCCCTATTTTATTTTAATATGGTTTGTTTTATATTGCATACATAAATGTATATATAATATGTATGATACATTTTAAATATACAACTTGCAATTACTTTTTCTCCCACTTAATTTCTAATAGGTTTGTCATTTGCCATATTCCTCTTCTTCCAAAGCCTGGTAAAAATTACTGAAGGAACACAAATTTGTTGAATTTTACCAGATGTTTGTGGATTTCTCTAAGTCACTGTGACTAAAATATCCAATTATTATCATCTCTTAGGTAGACATTGACAGCTTCCAATAGTAAGAGGTAGTGAGCATTATGGGATTCTCATTTATATCTAATCTGTTCCTAAAAGTGTTGGATAGAAAATTATATTCCATGATTTTTAATTAGAAATGTAATGTCCTCCTAGTCCACCACAAATTTCTGACAATGTCACTACACTATTAAACACATACACTAAGCCTCCACAGAATGTATCTGCTTAACGATCAATTCTGCTATTATTCAACACAATGAACTCAGCAGGTAAATTCATTGTGCAGTACATAGTGATAATGGGCAGCACACAATACTAATTACATTTCCTCTGCCCTGCAAATTGAACCACATGTAAATAAATAAGAAACAATACACAAAACTGTTACCAGTGGGAGGGTCTGTGTTGTGTGAATGGAGATCTCGGTTCGATTCCCCACAAAAGCCTTACCAGCTCAAAAAAGACAGCTGGAAGGAAAGTAGCAAGCACAAACCAGTTTATTAAGGACAGTACAATTCCAAGAGGAAGGAGTGGGCAAGCCCAAACGTGGCAACTACCCTAAGGCTACAATAGGTCTCTTTTTTTATGAGTAGGCCTTGGGTCATGGATAGGGTGGTCCCTAATGGAGACTGCTTCCAATCATTTGGGAGTACTCCTCCCACAGGTTGGGAGGGGAAGTTTTTGACTCTACAAGATTTGTACCAGAACCATCATGGTAGCCTTCCCCAAGGTGCATGGGAATGGAGTGGGAGGTGGGGGAGAAGAATTAAAACTGCAATGCAAATGCATTATAATGAGTTTAGGGGTTACTCTAGGCCAGAGGTGGAAGAAGAGAGTGCTTGCTTGTTTTGCATCTGCGGCTCTTGTTCTCAGTCTCAAGGTCTTGGAAGCCACAAAGTCAGGATATTGTGCCTCCAGGCTTCTAATGTAGGATGTTGTGCCCCTGGCTTCTACTGTATAGCCTATTTATCACCCGCCATCCTTGTCTCCTATATATTGAATGCTGAACAAACTAAAATAAACAATGTTGAGGAAATAAGCAAGAAGTTTAGAAGTTTTTTGAAAACCTTTTGTCTTTTCCTAAAACAATTTTTATGCAGGTTGAAATGAGGTAAAACTGACACCAAACCAAAAGCCAAGGACCATCACATCTTAGTCCTTCTGCCACTTTTATGGAATTCCCAGGAAGAGGTTCAATGAAGGGCTATGTCTCTTGGATCAGGTTCTCCTGAAAGCAGAGCCCATGACAAGGATTTGGGTGCAGGTAGTTTATTTGGAGCTGATCCCAGGAAGCAGAAGTAGGGAAGCAGGGAAAAGGAAAGAAAGATGGAAGCCGGTGTAAGAATATGCAATTACAGTCACTGCTGTGTGTAAAATGGTTTAATTCTCCAGAGAAGCTTGCAAGAATAGTCTACCCAAAAAGTGGATGAAGATTTTTTCCACCACCTGTCAGGTTTCCTTGGTTGACAGTGAGCTCTACTAGGGCTATTTGCTCCTTTGCATTTCCAGGCTGCAAGTCTGCAGTGGGGGAATGTGTTCCCGCAGCTTCCAAGAAGTTCCTGGGCATAAAACCAAAAAGATAAGACTATGAGATGCTGTGAACACAAGCATCTGAACTGCTGGCCACTGTCTGGGCAGCTACAGCTGAGATCAAATGTGGCTGAGGGTACAGAGGCAGCGTGTCTGAAGTGCTGGCTACAACCTCATTCTACCAGGATTTGCCCTCAAATTATGCTGTTCTACAAACATTCATGCTCTCTCAGCTGATGCATGAGGTTCATTTCAGATGGCTTTAAATCTGCAAGCACAAGCATTTGGGACTGCCATAAGATTTAAGGTTTTGGAAGGTAGTGGCTTTCAACCACAGATAAAGAAAAGAGTCTACTCTACCTTGAATTTATTGAAAAGGTCAAAATTCTCCAAAATGGTTTCATTTCTCCAATATTTCCTTAAGCTACAATGAATTAAGAAATAATTGTGTGTATGATGTAAAGAGAAACTTATATACTTTTAAATGAACAATAATCTTCATAGCTTTATCTTTTTAACCACTTTTTGAAATTTAAGAAGCATTTGACAACAAATTTCTAACCTCTTTTATAACTAGACATCCAGATCTAAAAAAACAATGAATCTTCTACTGAAAAAGAGATTGTTTTCCCATTGGGCCCTTGCTATTAGCCTATAATTTAATTTAATTTAATTTAATTTTTAAGATTTTATTTATTTATTCATGATAGACACACACACACAGAGAGAGAGAGAGAGAGAGAGAGAGAGGCAGAGACACAGGCAGAGGGAGAAGCAGGCTCCATGCAGGGAGCCCGATGCAGGACTCGATCCCGGGTCTCCAAGACAGTACCCAGGGCCGAAGGCGGCGCCAAACCGCTGGGCCATCGGGACTGCCCTAGGCTATATTTTAAAAGTCTTTCCTTCTTTTAGTTAGGTCTATAAGTCTTAAGATTCCTTAGCCTGTGACTCTTTCTTATTATCCCAAAATTAAACTTTTCTCAAAAACAGAAAGTGCTATAAAACTATATATGTTTTAAAGCATTTTGATTTATATAATTTTCAGTTTCAAATACAGATTCTTAGTGTCATCCTCCCTTTTTTGTTATAAATCACCAAGCCATAATCAATCACAATTTGAACTACTAAACCACTAAATATACCATGTTTTTTTTTATATATACTTATATGTATATATAAAATGGTCTATTATGACCCAGATCTCTAAACATAATTTTTAATTAAATATATCTTAATACTTTGATAACTCTGTAGGTATTTTTAGTGATAAGATGACAAATCTCTTTTTGGTGAAACAGAAATTTCCTTACCATGTAAGACATTACACCAATTTATATTTTAGCATCCAAGATCCTAAATTTATGATACGGTCATTCTGATGCTTCTACCTGCTAGCTCTTCATACTTAGGGCTGATCTGGGAAGATTTGCCGTCGTCACTCATGTTAGTTACAGTGCATAAAGTCAAATATTAGGAAATGCAATAATTTCACTAGAGTATACTTTTACTGCAAAAGAAACTTTGGTGCATTTTGTTCACCACTGGCCATTATTTCTAGAAGTCTCCATCTTATGATTCAGACTAGACATTATACCGAGGCAATCTGATGTCTTCTTTTCACCCTCAAAATGTTGGAGGGAAACATGGAACTACAGGAGGCCTTGATACATAGATGGTTTTAACCTTATATAAAGAATAACGGGATTTATTTCTATTCATATCCCCAACTGCCAAGTATTTTCTTTTTTAATGATAGCTACAACTTTCCCAAAGTACCTCTTTTAGAGAGATTAAACCCAGCATCAGCTCTGAGGAGTGAGGGTTTGGGCTTAAGCTTTTGGGTACTTTTATTTTTATTTTTTATTTTTATTTTTATATTTTTTTAAATTTTTATTTATTTTTATGATAGTCACAGAGAGAGAAAGAGAGAGAGGCAGACACACAGGCAAAGGGAGAAGCAGGCTCCATGCACCAGGAGCCCGATGTGGGATTCGATCCCGGGTCTCCAGGATCGCGCCCTGGGCCAAAGGCAGGCGCCAAACCGCTGCGCCACCCAGGGATCCCTTTTGGGTACTTTTAACAGAAACCTGAGGTGATTTCTCCCTATGTTTCACCCCTCCACCAAAAGTTCTTAACGAGGCTTTGGTATCTGAGATGGGCAAGTCAGGATTTTGTCTTAATTGGGGGGATGCCTCCTCTTCCCACTGGCACCAAATTCCCATCTGGCCAGGATAGGGATTTTCATAGACAGTGTAAGGCATGAAGTCCGAGAGCTGTAAGAAAAAGTATAATTAACATTCTAACATAAAGTCTACAGATTTATCTACCTTGGCTCAATGAAAATATGTAAAACATCTGTGAAGTTTGCAAGAAGAATTGATTATGTCATAGAGGGGACTGTATGTAATAAAAATAATTTTAGAGCTGAATTAATACAGAACAACAGTTCTTGGTGTCACAGATTAAGGAGAGTATGTTTTCATCTATCAAAGAAGACACTTAACATGTCATTATGTGTGCAAAGATAACAGTCATTTTTGACCTATGTTAATAATCATATCCATTACTTTGTGTGTCATGTAAAAGCTATTTATTTTACTTACAAAACTGTACAGCATTTGTTTCTCTGCTGAAGTTGTAGCTGATTTGCCCAAATACCAAAGTCTGACACCTTTGAGACTCTTAAGAAATTTAATAGGAATTTATATCATTGTTTCCCACTTTTAAATGTCATATAAAAGCAGTTCAGCCTTCTTGTGAGCTGTAAAACTTTTAACATCTAATAGAAGAGACCTGATCCCTGTTGGACATGGATCCAGTGCCCGGAGAGTAGTCCAAAATATGAAAGACATAGTGAAAGCAGGTCAATTTTACCACGTGTATAAACTTGGGGAGTGACAGTAGTCTACATTTTGAGTCGGTTTCATGCAGTTCCTTTAAAAGTAGCTGGTTTTTTTTTTTTAAATCAGACTTTTTTATATCAGAAATTATGGTGCTGCCAATCGAAAGCCTGGTGAACATATCTTACAAGGAAATCTGTCATATTAGATACCCAAGGTAAATATTCTTTGAAACGTTGTCAAGCTGGGGTCTTTCCACAGAGACAAATACTTTACTCTCTGTGGTTTGTTCTCATAGCTAGCTGCTTTCTTCTCAACCAAAAAGTCTCAAGTTACCTGAAACTTAGTTTCTATCCATGTGACCTTGTGTTTTTGAAACCAGTGAATGTTATTTTAAACTGTCCATACTGTGGCCATAACGTCAGCCATGCCCAGACTGAAGACGTGCTACTTTGGGCCTTTGGAAGATGCTCCAAACAAAATCAAATGGCAGATGAATTGAATTGTAAGGCACAGGAAAAAATGGTGCCATCTTACAGCTAACGGATAGTCTTTGAGTTGGTACCACAGTTGATGTCAGTAAACACTACTGAATTTATTATATTTTGTAGATTAGGAGAATAGTAGATAGAAAATAATGGAGACTTCAAAGTCAGTATGACTCAAGTTATCAAAATTTAATAAATAGCTTCTACATGAAGTTGTATGTTGCTCCTAGCTTATATGCAACTTATAAGACATAACCCATCACCTTCTACTTTAATATTTATTTATTCATCCTTTCAGCAAATATTTATTGAATATCTACTGTGTGTCAGGCACTGTTCAAAGTGCTGAAGAAAGGATCCCTGGGTGGCTCAGTGGTTTAGAGCCTGCCTTCGGCCCAGGGCGTGATCCTGGAGTCCCAGGATCGAGTCCCGCATCGGGCTTCCTGCATGGAGCCTGCTTCTCCCTCTGCCTGTGTCTCTGCCTCTCTCTCTCTCTCTCTCTCTCTCAATCTCTGTGTCTCTCATGAATAAATCAAATAAAATCTTTTTAAAAAAAGTGCTGAGGATACAAAAATGAATATCTTTAGCAAAGTTCTGCTTCTCAAGGTGCATACCTTCTAGCGAATTTGGGCACACAATAGGTAAGTGAGCACACAATCAGATATCTGTAGTCTGTGATAAGTGCAATGACAGGAATAATAGGGTTATTATGAGTCAGCAACATAAGGAGTGTCAGGGAATGCTTCTCTTAAAAGATGACAAGTTGAGGTAAGACTTGAATGCCAAGAAGGTGTCAGCTAGATAAAAATCCAAGAGAAAAGCTTTCTGGAAGAGCCAACAGCAAATGCAAAGGCCCAGAGGCAAGCAAATCCTTACTAAGTTTCACAAAAAAATTAAGCCAGAGGTGTTGGGACCTAGTGAGCAGGAGGATGGGGGTGTGAGATGAGCCTGGCTCTGCTGTTATACTGGGACTTGCAGGGTGTGGTCAGGGGGTTTGATATTATTCTAGCTGCAGTGGAAAACCTTTGATGATTTGTAAGCTGCAGGCAGGGAAGGGGAGTTCCAAGACTGGGCTGAGATCTGAAAACTATTACCCTGGCTTTTGTATATGGAGTGACTTATTAGGGGAGAAATAAATGCAGCAGGGAGCTCACAGATGCTAGCAGGAAAGATGGAGAGGGACTGAGTTTTGGCAAGGTGTTATGATTTGCTGAAGCATGGCTTTGGAGGGAGAGGGAGAAAAGACTTCACATGTCCTTCTCGGCTCTTGCTGGGCAGTACCATTCACTGCAGAGAAGAATGTGCTTCCTCAGTGATAGGAGAAAAATCTAAAAGCCATCTGAACATAGCAAAGAAAGCCTAAATCCTAGAGACTACCTGAAATATGGTACTTTAAAAATTCTCTTTATTAGCACTTAATTTAGTCATGTTTGATTTCTCATACAGAGAGAAGGAAAACGAGTGCTCTGAAGGGCAGGGGCAGGTGGGGCAGGGAGAGCCCAGAGATTGTTTGAGGTAGCAGTAGATTCAATAGGCTCCAAGTTGTTTAAATAAAAGCAACATGTACAATATCCTTGTATTAGCTTCCCAGAGCCGCTGTAATAAATTACCACAAACTTGGTGGCTTAAAACAACAGAAACGTATTCTCTCACACTTCTGGAGGCCAAAAGTCTGAAATCACAGTGATTGCCATAGAACTTGTTTGCAGAACAGATCTTGCGTTTATACTTTGGCTCTGCTCCAGGTAGAGAATAATGGGAAGATTACCTCCTTGATCCTATAGAAAATGTCTAAGCATCTCTCTCACTCTCTCACGGGGAATTGCGTTTTACACATATACCCATGGGACAGCTCAATTGTGAAAAGAAGGAGTGTGTCTTTTATTTTACGTCAAGTGTATCTAGTCTTCTTCTTGGAAGGCCACAGATAGGTAGGGGGCACAGTAGGAGAATGAACTGGATTCCCTCTGATGGTCAGTGCTCTATCAGCTTGACTAGGACGTAGTACCTCATTTTTCATCAAACCATAATCTACGTGCTGCTATAAAGATACAATGAAGAGGTGACTAAGGTCCATAATCAGGTGATTTAAGTGAAGAAGATTATCATAAATAATCTGGATGGGCCTGAGTCAAGCAATTAAAAGGGCTTGAGAGTAAAGCTGGCGTGTCCCTGAAGAGGAAGGGATTCTATGGACAGGGTCTTCTGCTGGTGTCTGAGAGCTCCAGCCTCCTCTTCCTGAAAGCCTGCTTTGCAGACTTCAGACTTCCTTGCCACCCTCTATTTGTGGAAGCCATTCCTTGCAATGAATCTCTTACTGTATATAAAAGCTACTGGCTCTGTTTCTCTGATTAAATCCTGACTTAGACGCTGCCTATCTGGAATTCACAGTACAATCCAATAATTTAAACTGGCTTTTTAGGATATTAAGCTTCCACTGGAATTGCTCAAAATCAATCTGGATTCTCCTTCTCTCCTAACCTGCATCTCTGGCAGAAAATATATATATATATTTTTTTTTTTTTTTTCATTCTGCAATGTACTCTTTGATTCTGGAAGCACTAATGGTCTTCATCCATCCAGACCCAGGTATCCACTACACAGCTGTTGTCCATTTACTCCATTCTATGGTGGAAGCTGCTAATAGGCATCCTGGCCTAGTTTTGAACTACTTTGAAGGCCCTGTCCATGCCAAAAGGAACGGAGTCCTCGTTCTATCAGCCGTGCTGCCCTGACAAGGTTGCTTTGATACAGCAGTGCCCCAAGTATGTGTGGAGAGCAGCTCTCAAAATAATTTCCTCCAAGAACCCAAACAATAGAAAAAAGAAAAATCATACAGGCTTTGGAATCCTACCATTCCCCCATCTCCACCTGTCCCCAACTCATCTGGGTTTGTCTAAAGCTACTATATTCTTCGGATTTGGCCTTATCAAGCAGCCAGGGTTTAGGGATGGGAGGCAGTGGATAGAAACTTCTCATTTCACCATTTCCCTTTTTTCTACCAATCCTCAAAGACTGGAAAGAATGGGTTTCCCCCCTGTCATTCTTCCTGCCTGGGACTCCCTTACCATCTATGGTTAGTTAGCTAAGTCTGATATCATCACTCATTTAAACCTTCCTGTGAGCCTATTTTTCTGCCAAATCTCTTACCACCCTCTCAGACTCTTGAGTGATAATCCACAAGGGTCACTCTGGGAAGCAGAAGGATCAAGGTCCTTCTGCTTCCTTTTTTTTCCTCCTTTTCCTTCCTCCTTTTTTTTTTTAAGTATTTTTCATTTACCTTTGCATTAGTACTTAAAATACACATTTCTATTTCAAGATGACATTTAAAAATTTGAATACAACAGCAGCATAAATATAACTCTCCAATTACAAAAAAAAGCTAAACTGGGATCCACAGTTAAGTTATTCTCATGTTTACAAGTATGATTCTGAAATAAATACTACTTCTAAGCAGCTGTTATCGGCTTTTTGGGTTTGGTTTAAATACACATATTTTCAGTGATTTAATGGAGAACTAAAAATGCATCCATTTAGTATTAGAATAATACTATCCTCATTGTAGGCTGAGGTTCTCCTTGATTGGGATGTATGAAATCTTCCACTATCAACGTGTTAGCCCTCTGACCAGGTAGAAGAATGGTCAGCCTCCCCCAGTCACGTCAGAACATGGGAATCCACACAAATAGCAATATTAAATGGAAAGAAGATAAGGAAAATCCTCAGATACAGTATGTTTTTCATGTGACAACAAAGTAATAAATAGGTTCAAATTTAGACTTTTGATGTAGTCTTCAAAGAAGCTGGACATAGAGTCCAAGACATATAGGGACTAGAATGAAAGATGTTTATCATCACCTTTAAACTTTTGTCCATGACTCAAATACTCCCAATGTAGCTCTCCATAAGTTGATACATTTTTATAATTCTGAAATTTATCTTTATGACTGAATACACATATTGCACTAAACATGTTAAAAGTGTTGAAGTGTATTTTAGATACACCAAAATTTTGCAACTCTTTTGCCACTTTTATAAATACATGCGAAACTTCAAAAACTGGAAGTGGCTCAAGTTTTTCTGGATGTGGACTGGCACTATTATCAGGAACCTCAGGCTATAAAGATGAATCAGTGGCTTTGTCCTTAAATCCAGACTTCTTCTCCTTAACTTTGTAAAATGTTTTAGACTATAAATCATCACGACTATTGCCGTTGAGTTATCTCTCTGATACAGTGATAGGCATATAGCAGATTATTAAAATATATAGGTTGAGTGAGTAAAATATTAGCTTCACCTCCTCTGTAGATGATTTGCCTGGGACAACACTGAAGAGTGAATTTTAAATAACGAAAGATAAGCACTTTTTCCCAATTATGCAAATGTGATTTGAGAAATCAGAACAGGATTAAGTTTAAAATAAACTACATTAGTCAGCCTAAAAGATTACAACAAACACCTATTATTTTTTTTTAAGTATTAAAGATTGGTTCAAAATTTCACTTTGCTTTTCCCCTTAGATACAAGAAAACCTGTTGGAAACACAGAGAAATAAAGAGAAAAGTAAAAATGGCCACATTTCCCAAGTATTTAAAAAAAGAATTTTTCCTTCAGTTTGATGAAAGGTCTAGGAGATCCAATTTTGCTTTGTTTGGTTTTGTCCTGAACTCTCTAGCCCTACATAATTTGGACTAAAGAAATTGGTGGTAAGGCCCATTAAGTTCAAGCAGTCAGGTAGTATTTGGAGCTTGCGGCCTCAAATTCATTTTCTATATTAAGTTCCTGCTTGATTTTGAAGCATCTAAAATGCTGTAGATCTCAGATCTTTCTTTTTCAAAAAGGAAATGATTTAGTTTAAAACTCTTTAAGAAGGTTAGATGAGACAACAAAAGCATAAATGACAAAAGGAAAACAACTGATAAATTGAATTTAATTAAAATTTTAAAAACGTTTGTGCCTCAAAAGACACTATGAAGACAAAACAAGACCACCTGCAGACTGGAAGAAATACTCTCAAATCATATTTTCAAAAAGGGACTTGTATTCAGAATATTAAAAAGAACCTTTATAAGCCAATAATAAAAAAGCAAATAACCCAATTGAAAAACAGGCAAAGGATTTGAATGGACAGTTTTCCTAATCAGATATACAAATGGCCAATAAGCACAAGTAAAGATGTACATCATCATCATTGATAAATAGAAAACACAAATCATGACTCTGCTGGGATACCCACCAGAATGGCTAAAAAAAACAAAACAAAACAAAACAAAACAAAACAAAACGAACAGTGACAAGTGTTGGTGAGGATTTGTAAAGAGTTGGACAATTCTAAAAGAGATAAAAACATAGATTTACTATATGACCCAGTAATCCCACTCTTACGTATCTACCAAAAAGAAGAGAAAGCATATGTCCACATAGAAAATGTATATGAATATCCATAATAGCATTATTCCCAGTAGCCCAGATAAGAAAACAACCCAAATGGCCATCAACTGGTGAGTGGATACACAAAGTGTAGTATATCCATATAATGTAATGCTGTTTTGGCAATAAAAAGATACACCGTGGATGGGCCTCAAAAACATGCTTAGTGAAAGCAGCCAAACACACACACACACACACACACACACACACATACACACACACACACTGTATGATTCCATTTATATGAAATGTCCCAAACTGGCAAATGTACAGACCCAGAAACAGGATTAGTGTTTGCTTTGGGTTGAGAGCGGAATGAATAGTGATTATAAATGTTTCTTTCTACAGTGATAGAAACATTTTAGAATAAAACTGTAGTAAATGGCTGTGCAATTCTGTAAATATCCTAGGAACCACTGAGTACTTAAAATGATTAGATTTTATGGTATATGTGTTTTATCTCAATAAAACTCTTTTTAAGCTGTTTCTTTTAACAATTATGCAGGAGGGTTGTTTGTAAGAACAGACAAGAACATTCATGTTTTAACTATGTAACAACTATTTCACAATAATTCATTTCCTTAATCAACTATGCCCATTATTTTGGCAATCAAGCATAGCTTACCATTTGTCCTGAACTAACTATTGCTTTCCATGTAAAATTTTAAAGGTTTAGGATCCACCATAGCATTGAATTCACGTACCCCAGTAGACTTGAAATGCAAGGAGGTACTTGAATGGTACAAGACATGTTGATTAAGGCTTTGGGTTTGTCAGTAGGTGTGACTGGGCCCACATAAATTCAGCCATCTGTAATTTGTAACTAAAAAAACTTAAAAATGACAACTATGTTTCATAAAGAGTTTTCAAAGTAATTCAACAGTCATTTAATTGTATGATGACTATTATGGATAGGAATTGTATATAAAAAGCGCTGCCCAAGGAGCATGCGTGTGCACACACACACCCCACAGTCATAAAAAAGCAAAACAAGTTTTCTTTAACTTGTCAGTAGGTTGTAGGACCGGTAGAGAAAGAATCAGCATGGCCAATGGAGATCCTTTGAAATGCATCGTTTAGAGCAAAGCCCAACGTATTTTTGTCCCCCTTTTTTTTCTTTTTTTTTTTCTTTTAAGATTTTATTTTATTCATGATAGATATAAAGAGAGAGGCAGAAACACAGGCAGAGGGAGAAGCAGGCTCCATGTAGGGATCCCAACATGGGACTCGATCTCGGGTCTCCAGGATCACACCCTGGGCCGAAGGCAGGCGCTAAACCGCTGAGCCACCCAGAGATCCCCTTTTTGTCCCCTTTCTTTCAGACGGAAGCTTTGCAGAACAACAAAAATCATAGCTTCTGATGAGTCTCCCCTTCTCTCCACCAGAATGTGTTTAGATGACATAAAATGGTAATAATTCTACTTGCAGCTCTAGAAAAGCCTGCGAAATGGGCTCCCCCCGCACCCCCAGGCTCTGCACCTTTTACTAGTTCCTCCTGACACAATCCAAGCTATCCTTTGAAGAGACCCCACTAAAAACTTCCAGAGACCACCCCCTGGCTGGTAATCTCTGGTGTACCCCCCCCCCCCTTAGGCACGGAGGTTCTTGCAGATAGAAACACACGGCCTCCACCGAAAGCCTCCGCCCTCTCCTAACAAAGGGGCCACCAGCACCCAGTAGTCAGGTTGCCAAGGGCCTCGGGGTCCCTCTGCTCCCAAGGCTCCTGGAGGGGCACCCACGTCCTCATCAGAGGCAGGATTCCCCATCACGCTCCTCTACCCTGCTAGCAACTGAAATACCACTTCTTTCCAGTGGGGAGACCTGGGGATGGAGGGGGGGGGAGGCCAGGAGGAGGAGGGGGAAGGTGGGGGGGGGGGGTAGCTGAGATTAGGCCTCTTCACTGAGCATTAGGTCCCGCGCTGTTATTCAGACCCAAGCACTATAAGAATGTGGTATGTTGGCTAAAGCGACTTGTTTGCTTAATTTCGCAGGGTTCAGTGAGGTCATTTTGTCATCTTCCCTGTGTTTTCTGTATTTTCCGAAGAACTGCCAGCTTCCAACAACACCCTCTTTCTCCACATTGGAAATGGAAACACGTCCTCGGCAAGAATTTTCCACTTAGCAGCTCCAGAATTCCCTGGCTGGGGCCTCCGCACAGCAGCCTGCGTGCTGTATTTCTTTCCACTGCAGTTTGACATTTGGGAGGCGGCACAATGAGTTGTATTCAGCCACTCCGAGTCCTTCCCCTTGCTACATCTTTTTTTTTTTTTTTTCCCCTTTTCTTTCTTTTAATAATGCATACTTTCAAGCAATTTCAGGAAGAGAGCAAAGGCTTTTAAGCGACATTACGTTTAATTAGTTTTGTCACTGTCACAGAATCAGAACCCTTTGGAGTCAGTCCCCCCTCCTCCCCACCCTCCCCCAGAAGCTCCCCATTGCCCGCCCCCCCCCCCCCCTTCCCTCTCCTTCTGGTAAACACATTAAGGACAAACCTCATGGTCCATATACTCTGCTTGTCATTGTTTGCCTTTGCAAATTATTTCCTTTGAATAATATTTACAAACTAGACTTCGCGGCCTGACACGATGAGAAGAGGGGACCCAGATTGCTTCTCCCCTCGGCTGCAAACAAGGACGGGGACCCCGCGCCCGGAATACGCGCCCCGGGGAGGGGGGAGAACGGGGCAATCCCAGGTCCCCGGAGGGGGGGGGGGCAGGGGGTGCGCAGGGGGGCTGCTCCCAGAAAGGCTGCGGCCCGAGGAAAACAATGCGTGCCTTCCAGAAAGCCAAGGGCGGCACACGCCGGCTCAGATGCCTGCGGGATGCGGCTCCCCGCCGGCGAGGGAGAGGGAGCGGGCGGCCGGGGGCTCCCGCGTGCGTCCGGGTGGCAGCGTTGCCGACTGCGGAGGGCGCGCGGCGGGGGGCGCGGGGAGGGGCGGGGGGGGGGTCACTCCCAAAGGAACCGCGAGTCCGCACAGGGGGAGGAGGGAGGAAGAGGGGGATTTGTTCAAGCTGGGAGGGTGGGCCTCGGAGAGGGGAAAGAAAAAAAAAGAAAAAGAAAGAAGAAATAGATTGATGCTTTGCAGGACACCTAGGGTATTTCTTTCAGGGGGTATTACTTCCACTTTTAGGCAGGAACAAGAGCTGGGGGGGAAACAGCAGCACGGGCTGACAGCTCGGAGGTGATCAAAGGGGAGAGCCTGAATGGCTCGCTCTGCTCAGCCATTTATTAGAAAGAGGGGTGCTCCCCGGCCACTGGAGGCGGGAGAGGGGATTAGCATCCCATAAAGAGAGCTGGGCCTCGCTCCCTTGATTCGGCACACACATGTGCTATACACGCATATTCTCTGCATATCGTGTAAATGCTCCTGACTACAAGGCACCCTCCTTCTCTGAGACAAAATAGAGCCCCCACCCACACATGCACAATCCTCCCACGTGTGAAGAAAGGCCCTTCAGGCCTTCCTTTGCAAACGTCGCCGCCCCTGCTTTCTGGGGGGCTTGTAATATCAGGACGGATGGTCCACCGAAGGACATTTCCCTGCGGAGAACGTCCCCCTTTAGGGGAAGGTAGCGGAGGGATTTGTGGGAGCCTGATTGACCTTGGAAATCAAGTTTAAAACACTCCCGGGATTTGGGGGGAGGGGGCTTCCCTTCTCATGGATAATGGGGTGAGGTGTTAAAATGCACTTCCGTGGTGCAGGAGATCTCGTGTTGCCAAGATGATGATGCCCCGCAGTTTAGGGAAGGGTTGCAGAGCCTGGCTCCCCGTGGCAAGGGCCACCACTGCTCTACTAGGGTGAACACCGGTATTGATCCCACAAGGAACCCCTGAGAATGGTAGGCGGCTGCTCAGGATGGAAAGTGCACTCTCTTCAGCTGGAGAAATATGATCTTTATACCTAGAGGTGCAATGAAGCTGTTAAGGGCCTTGGGTGGAATGGGAAGGACCTTCTCAGGTAATAAGGCTTTTATTTTGCTTGAGATTTAGTCAAACACACACACACACACACACACACACACACACACACACAGAGCAAACTAACAACTTTTATCACCTGAAGCTTTACAGGGAAAATCAAAGAGCAAACAAAATTTTACCCAAATTCACATTTTGAGTGTTAAAATCAGTGTTAAATCCTTTATTTAACCATTAAATGGTTACCTTTTCATGTATTATTTTATCACAATACTGGATGGAATTCAGTAAAAAATTAACATACCAAAGCGGTTCAAGGTTTTTTTGGTTTTGGGGTTTTTTTTTTTTTCTTTTCCTTTTTTTTTTTTTTTTTAAGATTTTTATTTATTTATTCATGAGAGACAGAGAGAGAGAGAAGCAGAGACATAGGCAGAGGGAGAAGCAGGCTCCATGCAGGGAGCCTGATATGGGACTCCATCCTGGGACTTCAGGATCATGCCCTGGGCTGAAGGCAGACGCTAAATCACTGAGCCATTCAGGAAACCCCTCCTTTTACTTTTAGAACAGTAATAATAAAGGTGTTTTTTTCCTTTAAGTGTTCTTTATAGTTTTTCTACAATATTAAGAAAAATTTAATATATGTTGTTTATTTTTTCAATGATACAAGTATATATTTTTATTGTAAAACTTTTGCATAATGCAGTGCTATACAGATTTACCAATGAAAATTTCCCATAAACTCCCCCTTCTGCAAATTATTTCCTTCTCCAGAATGTTCTACTATTTCCAACCAAAGCTTGTAAAATACTTTTGCAAGCATACATGTGTACATGCAACCATATTCATTTTTTAAATGATAAATTCAATCATTATCTATTTTTCTGTGAATTCTTTGTTTCTTCACCTGATATACCAATGAGATCTCTTTTTATCAGGACCTATAACGCACCACATTCTCAGAACTACTGAGTAGCCCTTCATGGTTTATGTTATTATATTATTGAGACATAGTTGGGTTATTTCCTTTTTTAAAAATTTCAGGTAATGCTGAAATTAACATTCTTAGAAATCTTTGACCACACATGCTAGTACTTTTGAAGGCTAGATTGCATTGCAATTGTCAGGTCAAAGGATATGTGAATTTTTAAATTTATGGATACTACCAAATTACTCTCAAAAGTGCAAAAACAGGGGCACCTGGGTGGCTCAGTGATTGAGCATCTGCCTTTGACTCAGGCTGTAGTCCTGGGGTCCTGGGATTGAGTCCCGCATTAGGCTTCCTGTGGGGAGCTTGCTTCTCCCTCTGCCTATGTCTCTGCCTCTCTTTCTCTCATGAATAAACAAAAATAAAATCTTTTTTAAGAAGTGCAAAACAATTTATATCCCCACAAGTCATAGGCAACTAGACTACTATTTTCATACACTCAGTCTTTGTTAATTATCTTTGAAAAAAAGCTTTCATCAAGATCCTAAACAAAAATAATGCCACATGGATTCCTCATTGGCCTTTCTCCATTACTGCTGAGATAAATAGAATAAATCTTACTGACTTTGTTAGCGGCTGGTTTTCCCTGTGAATTACCTGTTCAGACCCCTTGCCCCATTCCTCTTTGGATCTTTCCTTTTCGATTCCTAGAAACTCTTTATAAAGAGAGCCTTTGTTTCTTTTACACCACAGCACAAATATTTCTCCAAGACTGTTGTTTATCTTTTAACTTTGCTAATGGAGACTTCATCATAGAAACATTTGAAGTTTTATGTACCAAATCTGTCAGCAATTTCTTTTATGGACTCCAGGTTGTATCCTGATTAAAACTGACTAAAGAACATATACCTCTATTTTGTATTCCAGATGGCAGATTAACTCTCTAAAATTGCTTTTATTTCTTCAGGACCATTCTACATTAAATTAAGTGTGCACTGTATCAACAAATTAACAGGGCTCTGCATTCGTGATTTCACTTTAGCATCTGTGTACATCTTCCAGTGTCCTTAAACTAAGATCTTGCCTGTGGATGGACCCACAGGGTCTGTGGATTGAATGAAGGGAGAGTATCAATGACGCCTAACTAAATAAAAGTTGTCAGATCCTCCGTGAGTTTTTGGAAAAGTTAAGGTGCTCAAAACTGGTTTTCTCATAGGATTCTTTACGATAAGTCATGTGCATCCGTATGAAGGATGGCGTCATCTTCCTTTCTCCTAAGGTAATAGAAACCCGTCCTCAATAAAACTGGAAACAAAGATGTCATTTGATGGAATAGATCAGTGTTAACACCATGGCTTGCCACCTACCAGGCTTTGGCAGAGATTCACCTAGGAAAGCATTAGCTGGGGAAATTCCAAAATGAGATTTCTGGTATCATCCCATACAACCTGAATAACAATCTTGGGAATAAGGCTGTGGAATTTATTTTTGGGCACTTGCCAGAGCAATTCTGAAACTCACAGGATAGCCTGGGAACAGGCTTCTCCCATTTATTCACAGAATGCACGATCCTTTGGTTTCTCTCTGTCATAGCAGTCTCCTAACTTATTTTCTCAATCTTCCTTGATCCTTAGCTTGATTTACCCCAAACATTCTGATCAAATGTAGTCATCCCACCACCATCTGCAGTCCAACAAGAAGAAGATCCACGTTCTGTCTTGAATCATGTGACCATGACTTGAACCCGACCTACCTTTCTAAGTCATCCTCGTCTCCAATGATGTTTTCTGACTCTAATTGGCCTTTTTCCACCTTTAATGGCCCAAGCCTTTTGTTCCACTTGTGTGTAGTGGAGCCACTGTCATAACCCCCATACACACTAGAATGTTCTTCACCTCATTATGTGTTTTTGTTCTTTAAGATTTGACTTAAATGTCCTTCCTTTTGTGAATTCCTTCTCCTTGTTCCCATTGTCCATAACCTTTTCCTCTCTGGCAGTCTCTGTTGTTGTTTTTTTGTTTGCTTGTTTTTAAAGATTTGATTTATTTGTTTGAGAAAGAGACAGAGAGAGCACGGTGGGGACAGAGGAAGAAGGAGAAGCAGGCTGACCACTGAGTAGGGAGCCCAACATGGGGATCATGACTTGAGCCAAAGGCAGACGCATAACTGACTGAGCCACCCAGGTGCCCTTGTTCCTGGTTTATATGTCTGTCTCTCACGTTAGATTGTAAACTGAAAACAAAGCCAGTTCTTATTGACTATTGAGTTGCAGTAACCTAATATTCTACTTTATACACAGCAAATACTCTAAACATATTTGATGAAATAAGTTAGAAAACTAGATATATCCAAACATTCTATCTAAAGGGCAACAAAGATACTTGGTCTCTATCATAGGGTCAATGTAGATGTGCCTTTAGCCCTCATCTACTGGATTTGGGGAGGCTGACTTCCTTCAGCTGAGTACTTCTCAGGTGATAAGAGTCACTTTGCCCTGAATCATGCCACCTACCTGGGGCATCCCATATCCAGGGGTTGGCTTACATGTGTGTATGTGTGTGAGTATGAGTGTGTGCATGTGTGTGAGGGTTGATTGCATTACAAAGACCTTATTCCTCCCACAAATCTTGACAATGGATTTAGTCCCTTCACTAAGACAGAAAACTTAATGCTACTAATATCTGAAAAAAAATGTGCTCCTCCCATCAGGGAAGTCTATCTCAGGTGAATGGGTTTCATGTATAAGATAAAATTTAAATATCTCAAATTAAGTGTATGCAACAACAAAAAAAATTTAAGACCAAAAGATATATGCCTTTCTACATAAATTTCACTTTATGTGTTCTTAAAGGTATTTTAAGCTTAAACAGCTCTTTTTATAACTATCACATTTATTTAATAAATCATAATATAGGTAATATACATTTTAATGTAGAGCATATAGACATATCTAATACATATTATGCGTACACTCTGTCTCCTAGGCTAGAAGTCACCACAAATATAAAATATGGACAGTTCTAATCTGATTTTACATTAGATCTCTCTGCAAACATTTCTTTGCAGTGCAATTGATACACAATGTTATATCAGTTTCAAGTGTACAATGTAGTGATTTCACAAGTCTATACATTATGCTGTGCTCACCACGAGTGTATCTACCTTCTGTCACCATGCAACATTATCACAGTATCATTGATTATATTCTCTGTGCTCTTTTATCCCCATGACTGTTCACTCCACAACTGGAAGAATAGCATTTCCTACATTAAATTTTATACATCACAAGTATATTCAGATAAACTAATTTGAGGGCAGGTTAATGCCATTGGTTCTAAAACCATTATTTCATCAGTATGAAAAAGGCAAAAGGGGTGATATTTCATAGCACACTTCGTTTCCTTTTCTTTCTTTCTTCTTTCTTTCTTTCTTTCTTTCTTTCTTTCTTTCTTTCTTTCTTCTTTCTTTCTTTCTTTCTTTCTTTCTTTCTTTCTTTCTTTCTTCTTCTTCTTTCTTTCTCTCTTTCTTTCTTTTGATTTTATTTTTAAGCAATCTCCACACCCAACATGGGGCTTGAACTCACAACCCCACTCCACCAACTGAGTCAGCCAGGCTCCCCCATAGTACTCTTTCATAATACAGTGTTTCTTTACAGGGTGTTATATGTAAGGGATGAATCATTAAATTAAAAAATAAAGAAATAAAAAATAATAATTGCCTGTGAAAAATTTGATGAGACAGTTTAAGTCTTCTTTTTGCTGACAAATTGCAACAGAGACAACAAGAGCTTATTTGACCTTTGGTAAACTTTGGAAGAATACAAACTTTATATATAATATTACAAAAATACAATGTTTCTTTTAACCAATGATTTTGTTAAATGTCAGTTTTAACATATTTCTCATGAGTAGTCATGTCAGAGCTAAGTTGGATTACTATATTTCTAGACTGAACATACTTAAGGAGAGAAGTGTCATCTGTTGCTACTTTTCTTCATAGAATTAGTAGATTTTGTATAATGAGATCAAGCTTCTTTGCCCTT
This sequence comes from Vulpes vulpes, assembly GCF_048418805.1. NCBI lineage: Eukaryota > Metazoa > Chordata > Mammalia > Carnivora > Canidae > Vulpes > Vulpes vulpes. The sequence continues at coordinate 12,694,187 of NC_132788.1, forward strand.
TATCCTGACAAAATACAGTTCTGTATGCAATTTGAAGAAACATAATAGCTTTTTGCGGAAACAAACTCTTGAGATTTACACGTGATACTGGAGAACAGAAGATGTAGGCAAAGCCATGGCAGATATATTTTTGTCAGAGGCCATAATGATAAAATCTAGACCGTGTTCTATATAGATGATGCTGACATTCTGTGAGCTTTTAACTCTGTGTTTACTGTAATTCCAGGTTGGATCCGTGCTTATTTATCATCTAAAGTCTACCTGTGTGGATAAATGATGGCAAGCGACATGAGTCAGAGAAGTAAAATGAGCTATCTCATCACTTCTTGGTTATCGACTTAAAAATGACAGGAGTCAAAGGATTTAAGCCTGTCACATTTGCCAGTGACAGTTCTTATCTCAAGTTGGTCTCATAGGTCCTCAGGAAGCTTGGTTGGTAGGCAGTTTGGGCAGACTCTATGGTCTGTGTCGTGCTCCCTCAGGCACCATGGAGGCTACCAGAGGATAAAATATACTCCCTGTCCTCAAAAAATATTTAAAATCTTTTGGGAAAATAAAGTAAAGCCTGCTCAGTAAGGAATTAGGCAATGGTCTATAGACCTTAAAATGGTCTATAGCTTCTTAAAAAAGGTTGCCCAAGAAGTAGAGAATCCAAGAGACAGGACATAAAGGATGAACAGAGCTGCCTAGGCAGCGGAGTAAAGAGAGAAGATCAAATATGCTATCCATTAGAGGCTTACTGAGTGCTACATATGGTGCAGACCCCATGCTTCCTCTCAGTTGGTCCCAATAAAACCTACTTTTGCTATTCCTTATACAGGAGGAAACATTTACTGGGAATGAGTAGCCTGTCTAAGGCAGATATCAGGGAAACCAAGATTTAAACTCAATGTCTTGTCCTTCATTTCAGAGATGGCATGCTGAACTACTACACCATACTGCCATCGTGACTTGAGGGAACAGAGCTTGGGACAGAGCGAACAATGAGAGCTTGGGTTTTATAAAACACGAAGTGATTAGTTCTGAGTATAGGCGGTTTGAAAGTCAGACTGAGAAGTCTAGTCTTACGTGGTGATACAGAGGGGGGTACCATTGAAGGTTTGTGAGCAGAGGACTACCATGGTGGAGGCAGTATTTAGAGAATATTGGCTGGGTAAGAATGTAGGAGATCAGCAGAGTCCTGATACCAGCTAGTATCCTACAGTACCGAGACGGTGAAGTTCCCATTACAGTGATGACAGCAAACACAAAGAAATGCCAGATACTAGGGCAAGTGCATTACATTCCTTATTCTTCATGGTAACTCTGTGCAGTAGATTCTATTTTTATAACACTCACATACAGATGAGACTACATAGTTTAGAGAGATTAAGTAAATTAACAGCTGGTAGATTAAGATGGCCAGGAGGAAACCTAGATTATACTGTTTCCTGAGTTTGCACTCTTGACCTGGGAGGTACAGCTGCTGCTGCTTTTCCTTCTGCTGCTCCCTCTACCTCTCCTCCCTCTCCTTCTCCATCTCCTTTTCCTCCTCCTCCTCCTCCTCCTCATCCTTCTTCTTCTTCTTCTTCTTCTTCTTCTTCTTCTTCTTCTTCTTCTTTTTCTTCTTCTTTGCATATGTGCACACACATGTGCAAGACAGATGGAGAGAGGTGAGAGAAAGTACACAAGCAGGGAAGGGGCAAAGAGAGAAGCAGACTCCGCGCTAAGCAGGGACCTGGATGAGGTACTGGATCCCAGGACCCTGGGATCATGACCTTAGCTAAAAGCAGATGCTTAGGGCAGCCCAGCTGGCTCAGCGGTTTAGCGGTGCCTTCAGCCCAGGGTGTGATCCTGGAGTCCTGGGATCGAGTCCCACATCAGGGTCCGTGCATGGAGCCTGCTTCTCCCTCTGCCTGTGTCTCTCTGCCTCTCTCTCTCTCTCTCTCTCTCTCTCTCTCTCTGTCTTAAATAAATAAATAAATAAATAAATAAATAAATCTTTAAAAAAATAAATACATAAATGCAGATGCTTACTGGACTGAGCCACCCAGGCACCTGTAAGGTACAGCTTCTAAAGGCTTTTGGTTGAAGCCAACATCAGAGGGAGCATTTTGCCTTCAGTTTTGCCCTGTCAAAATTCCTGTGGTATTGGCAAAGTTCTTAATATCTCCCAATTCCATTTTTCTCCTTTGGGACAGAAGATGAAGTTTGTATGCTTGCTTGTTTGTGTGTTTGTTTTGTTTCAGGATGAATGAGCCCAGAATTATATGACTGTCACTGGGAAAGCAAGAATCTGAAGAAATGGGTGTAAGACAAAATGTTTAATCAGTATATTTTTACATGCCTTGTAATTTTTAATCTAGCTTGTTGTTTTTTGTTTTTTTTTTTGTTTTGTTTTGTTTTTGTTTATTGTTTAATATCATTAGGTAAATTAGAGAAGTGAGCTTCGTATTATTTATTTTCAAACACAGTTTACAATCTTCAAAATGAAATTTACTGGGCTTTTGTTGAGTAAAAATGCACCTTTTCTGAATGTAAAGGTGGTAACGAGTCAAATGATGATGTAACAGATTCAGAAGAAGTAAAAACCAAGAGAATTTGCACTAGTTTTACTTTACATGGGGGTACATATCTGAAAATTAGAGTATACATATAGACAGGATGAAAATTCATGTATATTCATCCTGTGGTGCTGAAACTGAAAAAAAAAAACTGTTGGCAAATATTATTGTTCATTTACTTATATCACATTTAATAAACTTAGGTTAATTCTGTAGTTCTTCTTCCCTCAAAAGTAAGGCGTTTTCATTCCTTACTTTATATAGCTATATCTATATATGTGTTTCTTAATATGGGATATGTATTATATCTGAGTGTATTAAAAATGTATATATCTGAGTGTATTAAAAATGAGAAAATAAAGATAGGCATATCTAGCCCTTGGTACTTTTTATTAATGATTTCAATGTGAATTGTTAAAAATAAATATCTTAGAGTCATTAGAAAATTCAAAATTATTTATTCCTTCTTTTGAATCAATGTACATTTAAAAATTGTGAAATCTATTTTACAAAAGTTTTAAGATCTTCCACTTTTCTGTTTCTATTATTTTGGTGAGCTCAAACAATAGATTGTGCAAAAGTCATAACCAAGTCATGAAAACATTTAGTCTTACTAATCAGTGTACTCAATATTCAGGATATATAAAAAATGTCAGTATCCAGGGATGCCTGGCTGGCTCAGTTGATAGAACACTCAACTCTTGATCTTGCTTTGGTGAGTTTGGGTTCCACATTGGGTGTGGGGCCTATTTTTTAAAAAAGGGGGGGAGCACCTGGGTTGCTCAGTGGTTGAATGTCTGCCTTCGGCTCAGAGCATGATTCTGGGGTCCTAGGATCCAGTCCCTCACTGGGCTCCTCGCAGAGAGCCTGCTTCTCCCTCTGCCTATGTTTTGCCTGTCTCTGTGTCTCTTGTGAATAAATAAAATCTTAAAAAAAAAAAAATCTCAAAAAATGTTAAAAGTGAAAGTGAAAAAAGAAAAGGGCAGTTGTATTTATAATAAAAAAGATGGTAAGAGCAAAAGACCTAAAGAAAGACCAGCATGCATGGAGTTGGGGATTTGTGAAGTATATCAATTTACCATTTAATGACAACTGTATTTACCATACCCATTATATCCATAACGTCAGATAGTCATAAACACCAAGAGTAGCAATGAAGTTGAGAAATGGGATATGGTCATGATGGATGAAGATTTACTTTTTAATTTTGATGGAGTAGCAGGAATGTTCTTTTTGATATGGTGGCATTTGGGCAGAAAGAGGAATGAATGGAGAAAGCAAGGCATGGGTATATCCGGGGCGGGGTGGGGGGGGCGCGGAATATCTGTGGAAGGAGCAACAAGTTCAGAGGTTCCTTGTGCCTGGTGTTTCAAGGATAGGCCCACGGGTCTGGTGTGGGCCTAACTCGGAGAAGAACTGTACGAGTAAGATAGGATGTGCAGCTTGAGGATAGACACTTGGCAGCAACAGTAAGACTTTTCGGTTTATTCCCACGAAGTGGAAAACCACTGGAGGGCTTTCGAGAGTGAAGATGCATTATCATTAGGTTTTAATGGAATTACCATAGTTCAGATCTGGAGAATATAACTCAGGGATGAGGGCAGAAGCCGGGAAAGCAATCAGGAGGTTAATGAAATTATCCAGGCGAGATGATGGTGATGTGGCTGGCATGATAGCGGTGGAGGTGAGAGAACTGGGTAGACCAGGATATGCATTTGAAAGTAGAGCCTCCAAGTTTGGCCACTTAGTTGTCTGTCTCCTGGGCTAGATTGTTCAATCCATGAAGGCACAGATTTCTGTTTTTCTCGTGCCTGAATCAAAGGCATCTGGACCAGTTCCTGGCCTATAACAGATATTCACTAAATGCCTTACATGAATAAGTGATAAGAAGGATCATTCATATCAGTTCATGGAGTCAGGGAAATAATTTAGCTCTGTTACTTGTGTAGTCTATAAGTAGAAGCTAATCCACCTTATTTATGACCTTATTTTAACATTAAAATAACTTTAGATTCTTTTACTTGCAAATTTATAGAAGAGTTAAAAAGATGCATTAAAAATCAATATTATGAAACAGACTACATAGCATTCAGAACAGTATATAAATACACACACACACACATATATGTATGTATATATAAAGACACAACTTTTTTTCTCACAACCGATATGTAAGTATTATTGTAAACCAGTAGTAATAATAGTTTCTTACTAAAGCTAATACAGGACAGTTTTCTTCTTTTATTCACTCTGGATTGAGATCTTACCCTTTGATTTCCCTGCTCCCAATTCTGCTTTGTGTGTGTGTGTGTGTGTGTGTGTGTGTGTGTGTGTGTGTGTACCTGGGTATGAGGCCAGACCGATTTGTACTATAATGGTGCAAGGAATATCTGTGTGTATATCTATAGTCACTTAAATGTCAATTGTTTGAATAGAGATATCTTTCTGTTCCAACTGCAAGGTTTCATTAATTGTATATTTTGTCTTAACCATTGGTTGACATTTTAAAGAATATTTACTATTTTCACAATATGCTAGAATAGGAATTGATTTGATTGAAGGCACTCAGGTCATGAATATCTGTCTTTGAGTATCTAGGAATAATATATTTGATTCACTTCTTGATTCATAGATAAGAGGGGTTTTAAGTCAATGTTATATTTTAGGTGAAGGAAAAACCTTGAGAATTGTCTGGAAGCCTTGTTTCCTGTTTTTCTGAAGCCTCTGATTCATAGTTCATCTTGATTTCTAGGATCTGCAGCTTCCTCATCACTGTAGCTCCATAACGTTCCTTGCTTGTGGTTGTGTGGGGAGTCTGCTTAGCACTTTGACTCAGACTCGCTCATTTGAACATTGGAGATTTTTTAAATCTTTAAATTTTTACCCTTTAAAGATTTTTTTTTTTAAGCTACAAGCATAATGATTCAGGAAAACTCTACTTTTCTTTAAATGAAGATTAAGTCACATGCCTTTTAGCAGACTTTCTCCATAAAGGGCCACATAATAAATGTTTGGGGCTTTACTATTGCAACCACTAAATTCTGTTATTCTAGCAGGAAAGCAGACAATGAAGACATATCCACAGGTAAGATTGTGTTCCAGTAGGAGATCCGGATATGGCCCATGAACCATAATTTGCTGACCATGAGCTACAGTTTTGGTAACGGTAAATAATTTTGGCATAGGTTTTTATTTTTTATTTTTTTATTTTATTTATTTATTCATGAGAGACATAGAGAGATAGAGAGAGACAGAGACACAGGCAGAGGGAGAAGCAGGCTCCATGCAAGGAGCCTGATGTGGGACTTGATCCCCGGTCCCCAGGATCACACCCTGGGCTGCAGTCGGCACTAAACTGCTGCGCCACCAGGGCTGCCCTGGCATAGGTTTTTAAATTTATTTTAAATATGCTCTATATTGTGACATGTGTTTTTTTTTTAATAATCTACACTTCACTCTTTTAAGAAAGAACTTTTCTGTGTATAACTGAATAACAAAATTGTGATATTTCTCTTTGATCAATTAATCTCCCATGATATGTGGAAAACCTTTTGGATCTGACTGTTATAAGCAAGTTACAAGTGCACACCTGGTGGCAGGTAATATCCTTACAGAGAGGGAACACTCAAGAGGAAATCATTCACCCCTTGGGTACTGATCCTTGGTAAGCTTGAATAGTGAAAACCACCCGGCATGTTGAAAGGCACCAGCAAGCTGAGCTTCTGTTTCAGTGAGGGGGTTCTTTTGTGTTAAGAGTTTTCCTAGTCAGTGATTTGGAACGTCTCAGGAAGGGCAAACTAACCCAGCAAACGTCCTTGTCATTCTTCTGAATTTGTGTTTGCTGACGTATTTCTTCCCATTTCCTAGGAGACCAGTTGCCCTCTCAATCTCTTCTTTCAAACTTAGCCTCTTGTTATATCTAGAAATATTTTATTAAAAAAAAAAACAGCTGTGGATCTGAGTTAAATTTATGTGTGTTATAGTTTTCCTAATGGTGAAAACATCCAAACTTGTATTACTGATATAAAGTAGAAGTGCTCTCTTGACTTTGCCCAAAGCAGAGTTAGGCAAGGAAAATAAGAGGAAAAAAAAAAAAAAAAGAAGAAGAAGAAGTTCTAGAGGACATGTGTAGATGTGATAAGACACCCACCTCGAATTCTCAAATCCTGCAGAGACTATTAAGGACAAGCATGGTTAGCCGGGAAGAAGTTAAAGCAGCGTGCACTTATACATCTCCTGTACACATCTAAAGTATCTTTCAACCCCTTTAGACTCATATTTTCTGGTACAATGACTGCTACTAGTTTTGTAAGTGCTACTGCTAATTGAAACCACATCGTGGTCAGATAAAAAATAAGCCAGTCAGGCATCCTGCTGGAAATGTACCCAGCAGGACAGCCCCTTTGTTCTCCTTAAAAATGAACTAATTCAGGAAAGGCACTGCCTCTAGATCATTATCCATTAATGTATGCAACATTCCCTCTGCCCCACTCTTTCTGCTTTCTCCCATCACCCTTCACTATAATTTTCTTGTGGAAAAATAAAAGAACGCCAGTTCTCTTGTAAACTGCATAATTGGGTTTAATATGCAGACTTGCCATTTCTAGGCATGTACGTTTTCTGCATTAATGGGAGCTATACACGGAGCATTTAGAGATCACCTGTGGATAGGCTTGTTAATTAACAGAGTTAGAGCCCTATTTCATTCCATTTAAACCAGAGTAATTGAAATCAGGGTAATCACCACCGCAGTATTCAGTACTTTCACCCCTTTCAAGGTTATTTTAGCAATTATGTTCTTGGCTGAGCGTATTAGTAAATGCTGAGATTACTTCCTGTATCATCTGACTTTTCTCAATCCTGTGCCCTATGGCATGTCTTTTTTCATGATTGCATTAGTTGAAAAAGCTAGAAATAATCTGTGTCATCCTCTAGCCTTTCAAAGAAATTATTAAACCTAATCCAATCTACTAGTACTTGTCCAGGCAAAAAAAAAAAAAAAAAAAAAATCATAATATCAGGTTTAATTTAATCCCCAAGTAGATCAATGTCACCTTGTTAAGGATTAAAAGAAAATTTATATACTATCAAATTCAGTAATACCTGGTTGTTAGTGCGGCTTTGAAGGTTTCTGCCTCTGTTATTGCATAATACTTATTTGTGATAAAAAGATTTTGTTTTGCTTTTTTATTTTTTCAAATCTGTAAATGAACATAGTTATTCTCCATTTTATCAGATAGGAGGACTAAACTACTTCAACCTACAGCCAAAAAAAAAAAAAGTCACCTGAAATCATATTTTAGGAGAGAGTCCCACTTGTATCATCTATGTATTACCCTATGTTTTCCCCTGGGAAAGAAAAGTTTCCTGTTGCTGCTTTGCATCATTGTAGGATTAGGATATGAATTCCGAGTTGTTATTATAATGGTTCTGTTTCATTTCAAAATAAAATAAAAATATTTTATCTTTTTAAAGATTTATGTATTTATTTGAGAGAGAGAGAGAGAGAGAGAGCAGAGGGAGAGGCAGAAGGAGAAGGAGAGAATCTCAAGCAGACTCCCCACCAAGTAGGGAACAGATGTGGGACTTGATCTCACAACCCTAAGATCATGACCTAAGTCAAAATCCAGAGTAGGATGCTTAACTGACTAAGACACCCAGGTACCCCTAAATGCTTTCTTTTATTCAAAGTGACATTGCATAGTGGCCCAGTGATTTTCCCCCTACTTACCCATTTTTCCAGGTAAAATTAAGACCAGCATAACATTGCCTTGCAACAGTAGATTAACATTAGGAGCTTGTGCTGTGTGTGTGGTCATTTACCTCCCACATATTCAGCCCCTTCCCACTTGTGCTTGGTACAATTTCTACAAGTAATATTTACTGATTTTTTAATTTGCATATCAAAAGAAACCTTTCTCTGAAGACTGATGTCACCAGTGATATATTTATTTAGTGACCATTTTTGGCACCTGAACATATTCACAATCTCACAGTTTCATCATAAAACAAGTATACGGCTCATGTTGCCAAGTGTGTTTAATGCATGAGAGCATATTGTGTATTTAGTTCTTTGAGATGGCAATGGGGATGCGTACACAGTTCATTCGGTATTGTTGTTTGAATTATGTTTGTATGAGGATCATCTGAAAGCTGCTGGAAATGTAATTATTTTCAGACATCCATATACCCTGTCCAATGATATTTGCAGGAAATGTTGACATTTATATACATATTGGAACATTTTCCAATGCGTTAGTAAATATTATCATTTACTATCATTTATTATCGTTTCTTTTTAGAGAGAGAGAGAGAGAAAGCACACATGTGCTCAGGGGAGGGGCAAAGAGAGATGGAGAGAATCCCAACAGGCTCTGTCCTGAGCGTGGAGCTCAATGTAGGGCATGGTCTCATGACCCAGAGATCATGATCTGAGCCAAAATCAAAACTCAGATGCTTGAGCTATCGAGGACCTCCAATAATATCATTTCTAAATGCATTTTCTACCTATATTTAAGCAAATTTCTCTTTCGGGAAACTCTTCACTCTCTGCTTTCCAGTTAAAATTGTCTAGTTAAGAACACTCTTTTAAATCAACTTAAGCCTATGAAGGATTTAAATTTAATACCTTAAGAGAGAGAGAGAGAGAGAGAGAGAGAGAGAGAGACTCACAATATTAATGATAATTTAAATTCACTGTGTTTGTCAGAAAAAAAAATCATCAGAAATAAGACATCCTTGGTATCTTCCATGCTATTCTACACAGAAGAGCTCAGCAATAAGCTACTTCAGCAATTCTAGCTCATCCTGCCTTGCAAATTTACCCAAACACATTTCTGTTTCATAGTCTACCCTGATTTGGTAATATGCAATTAGAGAAAATGACCATTTTAATATAGAACAATTTTCTTGTAAATTATACAGTAAAAAATATTTGAAACATATTAAAATCAAATGGATTTAGAATGATTATAGTTATGAATGACTGTAATTTGGTCTTACACAGCTAATTCCAAACACTGCACAGCCGCTTAGCAATTTCCATTCTCTAAATTTCTCATAATGGGATTTAAGGAAAAAAAAAAGTGAAATCATCATCTTTTCCTCAAACCTCCTCCCTCTTGTTGCATATTCTATTTCAATAAATGATCCACCACCCTTCCTATCACCCTAGTTGGGGAAACCCTGTAGTGACTCCAGCCTCTTTCCTCCACTCATTACTACCACATCCATGGCTATAGAGTTTTATCTCTCGCACATGTCTAGATGAGTCAGTCCAGTTCCCCTCATTTCCTCTGTCATCTGCTCTCAGTTGAAACCCTCACTACTCATTAATCTATGAGCTTCCTTGGCTAGGCATGTAGCCCACCAAACACACATCCCTCAATTCATGCTCAGCAGAGCTGCCACGATGGTCTCTGTAAAAGGAAAATCCAACAATGTCAGATTTCTGCTTAAAATACTTCAATGAATAAAATACAAATGTTATTTAGAGTAAATACAAACTCCTTGGTCAGGTATTCAAGATCCTTCATGCAGGAGCACTCCCTGGCCAATGTCTCCAGCCCCATCTCCCACCACCATAGCATTTGCACTTGCTTTTCAACCACATCAAATCCACATTTCTCCGAACACCAACTCTTAAAGCTATCTGCTTTTGCAAAGTCTTTTCCTTTGCTTGTGAAAAAGCGGACAGAGTGAAAAATGTTTTTCACTGCTTTTTTTTTTTTCCTTTACAGTCATTCTTTCTTCTCCTTCAGGATTTAGGTCCTTTATAAGCTCTTCCAGGAACCCTCCTGTTAAAGAAAAGATTATTCTGATATTTGTTAAAATGGTAAGGAAGACTTGATACAAAAAGCATCAAGATCGCTGTAATAGGGGTTCTGCAATGGACAGGAGAAATCAGGTTCAATTCTAAATATGATAAGGACCAGTGGGGATTTATAGCTAATGACAGAGTGAAGGGGTTTGTGGATACACAGTTGCTAGAAGGAGAGAGACCTCAAGGGTAGGGGGACTTTTGCAAAGCTGACAAGATTCTTGCTAAACACCGCCCAAGGATTTAAACATCTAAGGTGAGGAGATGAGGTACCTGAGCAGATATTAAGGGTCAGTGATGACTTAGCAGGATTGAACAGGCCAACAGCAAGAAGGGGCCAATGTCCAGGTTAGTGGAAAAGAGGGCTCAGAAGAGCCAACTAAAATTTAGGCAACAAGAGAAGCATTGTCCCTTCCTTAAGTCCCAGACAGAGTTAGCTCACCCCTCCTCTCTGCAATTTCCAAGGTTCCTTTAGCACATGAAATATATCTAGAATTCACTTGTCACATCATCTTGTATTATGAGCATTTGTTTGCCCTTCCTCTAGTGTGAGAGTCCTCTGGAAAGGAAAATTTTGACTCTTGGTTCTAGGTAGCCTGGTATCTTGCATATTGACTTTCTCTTATGTGTTTAAGAAGGTTTGTTAACTAAGAGCTGTATAAGAATGGAGGGGAAATTTTAAATTATCATCTTCTCCCTTTTCCTCCAGGGACCACTTTGTTTTTAGTAAAGTATCTTTGATAGATACTTAAGTCCTTTGACATGGGTCTTATCCAACTGGATGAGATCAATATTATTCATTCTTTATGCTCTTTTTTTATTGCTGTACGTATTTGTCTTGTGGAGGGATAGATATAGGCCAAACCTTGTTACAACAAATACCATTAAGAAGGGATCACTGAATCTTATCTATGTGCCACTTTCAATGGTCTATTACTATAAATAATAGTTTTTTATAATTACAACAATAGATTTTCAGTATCTTAGAGATTTGTGGGAATGAATAATGAGCTATGAATGAATGAATGGATGAATGAATAAAACATCCACAACATGTTTTTTTTTTTTTACTTTTCTTATCACTTTTTGCTACTATTAGAAATTAAGAACTAGTCTTAAGGCAAAGCTTGTGACAGAACATTATTATGTAGAACTCAAGTAATTATGACAATAATCATTTCTCTCTCTGTGTGAAAATGAGTTAAGTGTACTTTTATTAGATACTTAATCTCAAACTCTGTGTGTTAAATCATTTACTCCTCTCCTTGAAATATGTCTCTTGAGTTTGGGGCAGTGGTGAACTTAGTTTAAATATTCTGAACTCATAGCAAATTTCTTTAGAAACATGCAAACAGTTATTGTGTTTGGCAGAGTTATTTTAATCACACAAGCAATATGTGTTCATTTTAAAAATAATTTTAAGTGACAAATTAACATAAAGAAGGTCATTCATAATCTCATCAACCAGAAATGATCTCCATGGATGGGTAAAGAATTATTAATTTGGAAGCTGGCTCCAGTTTCTTAGGGAAAGAACTAGAAATTTTTGGGAAGAAACTGTCTTTATTTAGGAAAATATCCTAATAGGCCACTTTGAATGAGAAAGGGGAGGCCCAGAAGGCATAATCTCAGGAAAAGAGAAAGAAATTAACAGCTCTGCATAAATTAGAGCGCAAAAATAAATGAGATTAAATCCAGTGAGAGCAGAAACTCAAAACAAGAAGACATAAGACTACTAGATTCTATAAAGGATCAAAAACCTCAGGAAGAACCCTGATCTTTGCAGAATAGGGACAAAGTGACTTAAACCAAATTTACTGAAATATTCCAGGCTAAGGTAAATTAGATCAAGGGAGAAATTTAGCATGAGGTTCAAGAGAATGGGTTCTGGAGTAAGATTATCTAGGGGCAGTTATAGGTTCCAACACTGTTTCTTTGTGTGTCTGTGTGTATGAGAGTGATATGCATTATAGGGCCCAACCAGCAATATAGGAATCTTTAGGAAATAAAACCAAAGGAGTTTAATATTGTTCCTTCTGGTGATAGAAGAACCCAAGTGGAGACAATATGGCAACTAGATGAAGTTATCACCAACCTTATGCTAAAGGAGAATGGGAGGAAGGGGAGTTAGCAGAGCCCAAGGGTGATAGTCATGTGTCAGAAGCTAGAATCAGGCCAAAGGAAATTGTAATTGTGCTGGGCCTGTCTTCTTGGAACTGGAGCCACAGAGAAAGCACAATAGCTGCCAGAAACACTGCCCTGGGAAAACATCAAAACTCTTACCTGGAGAAAACTCTTTGGTCATATACATCCATAATCTGGATGAAAGAGGAAGAAAATAATTCTGATTTGCAGGGAAATGTGAGGAAAGAATATGAAAGCAAAGAGATTCAAATCTGTTTGTATATGTGTATGTATGGATATTGTCAAATTCACTCACACACACACAAATATATATATCACAAAACCAAATGAAATCATCATACACACGTCTTGCAACTTAATTTAATTCTTAATGTGACATAGATATTCCCCCATGACACAAAACATAAACATAAAGCCATATATTTAGTACTACGGCTGCATTATTAGTCTGTTATTTAGCTATAAAATATATTTATATGGTCCTATATTGCTCTTTCATATTGGCTTTTATTCCTTTTCTTTTGAGAAAAACATAATACGTAATATACTTTTAAAATTTTCAGTGCTTTCGTGTTAGAAAGTGTGTATACTATGCTTGCAAATGTGGGTTTTAAAAAATTGAAACCTTATTGCTGCATTGCTTTTTTTCATCAAAATCTCTTAAGAAACAGATTGTGTAATGTGTGTCAATAACTTCAAAACAAATAATTAGCATCAGAGTTGGGATTTCATCACTTAACATCCATCATAGGCATCCTGATTTCTTTGAAGTTTCCTCTTGAAAATGATATATGTCATCACGTTAAGTCAGGACTGGTTAGTAAGCAGAGCATGGCCAAGGTCACTTGAAGGTTTCTTTGATGCAGACATTCCTCAATTTAGAGCTGAAATAATCCTGATCTTCCTAAGTGTGCTTTACCTTTCTGACAAGTGGAGGAAGCTGTATAATTGACTTCTTCAGGTTCACAGAATCTTTTGCATATACAGAACATTTAGACACTTAATAGAGTGATCTGTAAGCCATATGCAAGTGTAGCATGTCAAAATGTGATATAAGCCTTTGGACAACAGTTGAAATTTTCTCTCTCTCTCTCTCTCTTTGGTATTTTGTATAGTCTCATTTTTAAATTACATTTTTTCCAAATTAAAATGACAGATCAAAATAGACAAATATATATAATCTTTTCATACTCTTGATTTCAAAGATACAGAACTACAAGGCATTCAGAGGAACTAAGGTTCAGGCAATGGGCCCATTTTACAAATGTCTACCATCCCTTGGAGTTGGATTTAACTAACTCATTTAGGTCTTCAATATCCCACACCAAACTATACATCATTACAATTGACAAACCTACAGTGACCCATCTTAGTTACAGAAAGTCCATAGTTTATAGAAGCATTTACTCTTGGTGTTACACACTCTATGGGTTTGGACAAAAGTATAAGGTACCCATTGTTAAGTATCATACAGAGTATTTTCACTATCCTAAAAATCCTCTGTTCTCTACCCATTCATCTTTCTCCCCTAACTCCAACCCTAGGCAACTACTGACCTTTTTACTGTTTCCATAGTTTTGCCTTTTCCAGAAATTCATATAGCTGGAATCATACCGTACTATGTTTCCAGATTGACTTCTTTCTCCTAATAACATGCATTTACGTTTTCTGTATGTCTCCTCATGCCTTGATAGCTCATTTCTTTCTAGCACCAAATAATATTACATTGTCTGAATATACAAAAGCTTATTTATCCATTCACCTACATGGTGAATATATCTTGTTGTTTTCAATTTTGACAAATATGAGTAAAGCTGCTATAAACATCCATATGCAAGTTTTTTTGTGTAGACAAAAGTTTTCAACTCTTTCGGGTGAATACCAAGGAGCAGGATTGCTGGATCATTTGGTAAAACATTTAGTTTATAGGAAACCATCAAATTGTCTTCCAAAGTGGCTGTACCATTTTGCACTTCAGCACTAATGAATGGGAGTTCCCATTGCTTCACATTCTCACTGCCACTTGCTATTGTCAGTGGTTTGGATTTTGGCCATTCTAATAAGAGTGTAGTAGTATCTTGTTTTGGTTTGCATTTTTCTGATGACGTACGATGTGGAATATCTTTTTGTATGCTTATTTGTCATTTGTGTATCTTCACTGTGAAGTGTCAGTTCAGGTTTTTGGCCTATTTTTTAATTGGGTTGTTTGTTTCCTTATTGTTGAGTTTTAGGAATTTCTTTTATATTTGGATACTAGTCCTTTACCTGTTGTACTTTTTTGAAAACACTTTCTTCCAGTATGTGGCTTGTCTTCTCATTCTCTTGATACTGTTTTTCTGTTTTTCTCAGAGCAGAATTTTTAAAATTTTAGTAAAGTCCTGCTTACTGTTCTTTCTATCATAGATCGTGCCTATGGCATTGTATCTAAAAGTTGTTATCGTATCCAAGGTCATCTAGATTTTATTTTATGTTATTTTTAAAGCATTTTATAGTTTTCTGTTTTGCATTTAGATCTATGAATTGATTTTGCGAAGGACATAAGATATATAAGTTCATTTTTTGCAAATGGATGTCCAGTTGCTCTAGCATCACTTGTAAAAGAGGCTATCTTTGCTCCTTTGTGTTGTCTTTGTTCTTTGTCAAATATCAGTTGACTATATATCTGTAGTCTATTTCTAGGCTTTCTATTCTGTTCCATGGATCTGTTAATCCATTCTTTTGCCAATACTATACTGTCTTGATTACTGTAGCTGTATAATATAATCTCCAGATTTTTTATAAATGGCATACCGTGTTAACCAGTTTGGGTTGCTATAACAAAAATACCATAGAATTGGGTGGCTTACACAATAAACATTTATTTCTCACACTTCAAGAGGCTAGGAAGTCCAAGATCAAGGAATCAATAGATTCAAAGTTTGATGAAAACCCTCTTGCTGGTTTGTAGATGGCTACCTTCTTGCTATCCTTACATGGCTATGAGAGAGATGATCTTTCTAGTGACTCTTCTATGGACACTAATCACACTCATAAGAACTTAATTCTCATGACCTAATCACCTCCTAAATGCCTTACCTCCAAATACCACCACACTGGGGATTAGGGCTTTAATACATGAATTTGGAGGTGTGTGTGTGTATCTGTGCACTATTAAATTTGCTCAAAAAAATACATACTCACTTAACAAATTGAAAAAAAATCCACATCTAGAGAGTTGAAACAAATAAAACAGTTCAATTAAAAAAAAAAAAACTGTGGATGAAATTATGAGGAAAACTTATGTAAGGAGGTATCACATGTGGCCTCATAAATAAAGTACATATATTGAAACTTCGTTTTAGCTGGCTTTAGTGAACACTTTTAGGTATGAGCTTTTAGAAAACAGGGCACCAACAAAAAACACAGATACACACCACTCTCTCTTAGAATGAGATATTTTGTAGAAGTAAAAATCATAATTTTGTAGAAATATAGATCTTTGTCCCAAATAGAGATTTGTTTCTAAGAGAGAGATATTTTTGCAAATATCCATGAGTTTTATAAAATTGGCCAAGGTCCTAGCCTACAGAGAAAATTTTAAGCATTACCCTAAATTACACATCAAACAGGGTACATTATATGGAGAGTTAAAAATACACTCTTACATAATTTTTGGATTAAAGCAAAAGTTAAAACCAAAATTAGAGATTATTTATAAATAAATGACAATGAAAATGTAATGCTATGAAACCAATGGAATGTGGATAGGATGATACTAAATGGAACATGTATCACATTAAATACATTTGTTTTAAAAAATATAAAATTAAATAAAGAAGAAGCCAAGAATAAGCAACAAAGTAAACTTCAATCTGGTAGAATTAATAAAGATGGGAGCAGAAATTAACCAGTACAAATATGAAAATTAGAATTTATTATTGAATCCAAAAGTAGTTTTTTGAAAGTTTCAATGAATTAGATAAATCTTTGAAAAGTCTGATCAAATAATAAAGGGGGAAAATGACATTATGAATAGGAGTTTTAGCTAAAGTTATGGAGAAGATACACAAAAATTATAAGAAATCAATTCTACAATGTTATATAGATCCATTTGGACATCTAAGGCTAAATGGAAAACTCTAGAAAAATATAAATGATCAAAATTGAATAAAAAAGATAGTAAAACAGAAAAGAAGAAATTAAAAACCTAGTTTAAGTCAACTCTCATCAAAGAGGCACAGGATACAAGGAAAGAAAATTAAAGGAAGGCACACTACATGAATATAGAGACATTTTTAGAAATGTTTTGAAGAAGGAATGTGTAGATTCATAGCCGTGAGGAAGGTGGAGGTCTCCAAAGTGGGTGTATTCCATGTGTGTGTTATTGATGCTTTCGCGCATGTAAGGGAGGCGGTGATAATTAAGTAGTACACAGTGCCTGAAAAGGTGAAGGTAGCAATCCAAGGCGTGGCTATTGAATTGGCCTTAATAAGGAGGTGGTTCCTGGACACCTGGGTAGTTCAGTGGTTGAGCATCTGCCTTTGGCTCAGGTCCCAGGATTAAGTCCCATATCAGGATCCCCACAGAGAGCCCCTTCTTCTCCCTCTGCCTGTGTCTCTGCCTCTCTCTCTTTCTGTGTTTTTCATGAATAAATAAAAAATAAAATCTTTTTAAAAAAATAGGGAGGTAGTTCCATTCCTTTTTGTAACAGAGAAGAAAGAAAAGATTCATATAAATGTAAATAGAATTGTATGCATTCTGGTGGAAAGATGAAAGCATTCCCTCTGGATGTCTTTCATGTTTTCTATGAGAGAAAGCAAGACACCAGGACTTGGAGATCTGACAATAGTAGAGAAAACCAGAAAAAGCCACTGTGGGGTTTTGGAAACTGAGTGGAATGGGAATATATAATATAAATATTTTTAGACAGTGTTGAGGGACTCCTTGAGGTTAGTAATCATAAATTCGGCAAATAGTTGGAGACATTATCTACCAGAAATCAGCAGCATGGGTGCAAATGTAGAAGTATAGTTAACATTCATCTAGAGCTGTGATTTCATCATGTGAAGAAGAAAAGACAGAGAAACAAGGGACTTTAGAACACTGGCAAGTGGCAAGCCAAAATTTTGGAATAATTCATGAATTCCAAGTTGGACGGGGAGCAAAGCAACAAAAGGAAAAGACTGAGGGATTGGAAGAACTGGAAGTTCCAGTGAAGTCAAAGCATAGGGCTGTAGTGGCATCCTTGGCCCAACCAGCACATTCCCTCTTTGCAGGCAAATTTGCATTGGAAGCCAAACTTTAATCAGATAATTGTTCTGTAAGCAGAGAGTCAGACTCATAGCAGATAATTGAATGACTCAAAAAAGCATAATTGTCCCCAAAGACCAGTGTTCAGAGTTTGAGTGCCAGGACATCCTTTCCTTAGATGGTGTTTGAATAGGCTCTGCTAATTTCTCCTTTTGGGGATTTCTTTTTTCCTGTGTGCTAAATTATCCTCTCCCTAAATGTATTCTACGTCATAATAGTTTCCTTAAATGCTCTGTAGAAATGGATTTCTGTAAAGTAATTTTGGGGAAAACCACACACTATCCTTTTGTAACAGTACATTTTTTGGATTTTTCTTCAAGCATAATATTGCTGTAATTCTGTGTTGGGTGGGATGGGGACTAGAGGCAAGAATTTTCCCTCTAAAGGGCATATAATGGGGCACCTGGATGGCTCAGTGGTTGAGCATCTGCCTTTGGTTCAGGTCATGATCCTGGAGTCCTGGGATCGAGTTCCAACCATGCTCCACATGGGGAGCCTGCTTCTCCCTCTGCATATGTCTCTGGCTCTCTCTGTGTGTCTCTCATGAATAAATAAATAAAATCTTTTAAAAAATAAAGGGCATATTATTGATTGACTATAACAAGATCATGGTAAAACAAGCAAGCAAAATATAATCCATTTGTCTTTGGGTGAATTACTCATTTGACAACATTATTTTTTAATTGATTTTCATCATATTGGTCTGTTTGATAGAGGTGTGAGGCAGGTCTATGATCCTCCAAAGAACTGGCTGGAAGGTGGGTAAATCTATTTTTCAGGACCAACTCTCCTCACAGTGTTAGGCAAAATTCTGGAAAGAGAGATCTACTCTAAGGCATGTTCTCACGTCAGGCTTTATAAATGAGACACGTACTCTAGGCTTATAGGGACAGTCGTCTGATCCACTCTGTAAGTTGGCCCTTAGTGCTCTGAAACTCCCTTCCACAGCTCAGTGCTCTGATATGGAGAACAGGCATATGGTTGTTATCACAAATCTCAGTAGAGCCATGTTATCGTATAACCTTACCCATAACTGATTTTTAAGTCACACATTTGCAAGCAACTCCTTGAATTACTTCCACAGATGGCTAATGATCCATTATATCAAATGACAAAAGATATGTCCATTAATTTGAAGGTTTCTGAGAGGGAGTATTTCACCTATGAACTAGAAAGAAAGAAAATATAGAATTTCAATGGTAGACTCTCATGTCCATTTTATTCTGTATCCAATCATTTTTTTTAAGTTTACCCCTATTACTTTTCTACAAATACTTTACTCAGGAATCCCTCTGGTAATTCATAGTTTGCACCATATTTTCTGAAATACCTATCCTGAAACTGTGAGTTGTGCAAATTTTGCAAGCATTTTAACATTCTTTTGTCTCGCCTTTAGATAAGGGGAAGGATATTCAAACTATAACTCTGATTTTGACCAAAATATATAGTTGTCAAGATCAAAATAAGATAAAAAATACATATTTCTAATAACATTTACCTTAAGTAAAATTAAGGGACAAATAAAATGCAATGTAACAAATAATAGAAAAGCTAATATATGTATATATTTATGTACACACACTTTTTAATTTTGTTAAAGCTGCAATTCTAACCAGAAGCATTTCATTTGAAACATACAAACCAATTTTTCCCAAATGATTATTTCTAATCATTTGGAATATATTTGGAATATTATTCCAATATTGGAATATTCCAATATTCCAAATATTGGAATCATTTGGAATATTAGAAATAATATAATCATTTCTAATCATTTGGCAACATTTCAGCTCCTGCTTTTCCTAAAATTCACACATCTATTAACTCATGTGGGAAATGCGGAAAAGATCTCACAAAACTAGTTTGTGGGCAAACTGTTGATGCAAAGCACAGCAGGCCTCTGTTATTTACTTTGCCAAAGAGCCTTTGTTCTCTGAGAATTCATCCTTCTGGTTTCTGGAAGTCAAACTGCTTAGAGTAACTTCGGATGTAACGGAAGAAACCAGAAATGAAAAACTGCATAGAACAGATTCTAACACAGTTCATTAGGCATCCAAGGAGCCTTTAGAAGGCATTAAGTCCCAGAAATTGTGGTGACAGTGTGGACAAGATCAATGATGCTCTTTGGAATATTTCATATGGGATCCTAGATATCCAGAATGCATTTGACTGAAAGAGAAGATCAAAAGAAATGGAGAAGCTTTTGCTCTTGCCTGCAATGGTAAATTTTGTTTTCCACTTAGGGTACAGTAAAGAGAAATAAAGTAAGATTTTCGTGTGTTTTTTTCAATCAGCAAATTGAAATGTAATACTTCTTAATCATTTCATTCCCAAACATTCTTCCCTTGATTATTTATCAAGAGAATGCTACGTAGAGCCATAAAACCCATCAGCATTTTTAGCCGTCTTCATCTCTATTTCGTGGCTGTGCTGGCTACCTGTGCTCTTTTGTGGACCTCTGTCCAAGAAGGCTCACCTGTGTTGGTAGGGTCCTCCATGGAAACACCAGGTCTGGTAATATAACAAGTAAGGAAAATGATTATCCAAAATGAGCTGGCTAATCCCTAATAATAATTTAATATAATATCATCCTTTTATAATATTTGCATTTTCATGCAGTGTCTCTGGTCAAAGGCATGTGGAGTTTGAGGCCTTACAAAGCACCGTTTCAGGGGCAATCATGGAGGCAGGTGAGCTCATACCCTCCTTTCTGCTCTGCATGAATTCTTTCCTGTTCAGCTCAGGCTCATGCCCACTATGTTAGGCCAAGAGTTTTCCTCCCTATGTCTATGTTATCATCAACACTTGACTGCAATCTCTTTGATGGCAGGGATCCCATTTTATGCTTCTTTAGAATTCTTTGTGATTCCTCAAACATTTGTCAAAAGGAAAGGTTAGGACCCGGGAGCAGTTTGGGCAAGAATGTTACCCTGACTGCAGCAGCACTCCCAGCAGCACACCTTCAAAGCTGCCTGTCAAGTTGTTGGTTGTTTGGTTGCTTTCTTTCCTCTCCACAGTAAAGCAACAGCAGCGCAGTAAATGATTGAGAGACTGAATTCTAGAGCCAGACTCTATTTGAAAACCATTTTTGCCTCTTATCAACTCTATGATTATGAGAAAGTTACTGAACTTCTCTATTTTATTCTGTTTCATCATCTAGATAGAAAACTATAGAAAACAATGGTACATCCCTCAAAGTTTTGTTGTGAGAGTTAAATAAATTAAATGAGTTAAACTATTTAAACTATTTTATATTATTCATATTTTATAACTATTTTATATTATATTTATATTATTAAATGAGTTAAACTATTTAAAATGCTTAGAGTAAGACCTGCGTAAGGGCTATGCATTGTTAGCTCTAATTATGATTGTTATTTATTACGGTTTTTGAGGTCTGTGGTGCTTTCAAACTATTCCATCGTCCCATTGTCTTAAAACACACCTTCTTGATGAAACTTAAGTGTTAGATTTCAAAACTAGATTTGAGTCCTGAATAAATTTGGTACTTATTTGGCTAACTGGTTTTGCTTATTCTAGTCAAATTGAAGTTATCTAAATTAGAAATTAATCTTATCTATTATGGAGGGTCTTCATATTTACACTCTTTTTTCAAGCCCTATGCTTTGGTTTAGGGATGATGATGATGGTCATATGTGGTAGAGTTAGAATTACTGGTGGATTTATTGCTTTCTTCATTTCTAGGTAGACAGACTTCTGTAAGTCTGTCCTTGGGAGCCTGCCCAAAGTGAAAGCTAGGCCTACTTCAAAGGCAGTGTGACAGCTCCATGTCTTTACTGTTCACCTCTAGGAGTCAGGATATGATACTCTATTTGCAGGAAGAATACACGAACAGGCTAAAATGACTTACATATTTGGTGAAACCAGAAATACACATTTACATAGCTACCATTTGGGAACACATAAAAAGTTTTTAGAGATAGAAGGAAGAATAAATATTATCTAGTCCACTGATCCATTCTCTAGAATACAAAGGCCCAGAAGCCAAGTTATTTGTGAAACTTTATGCAATCAGTTTAATGGAAGAACCAGGTCCAGAGTGGAGTTGGCTGGCTGCCTGGTCAATAGTGTTTGTATTATTCCATTATTCAAATGAACACCAAAGAGAGTCTCAATGTTGTATTTCTACATAATTAGCATTAATTAAAATGTACTGGGAATTTAAGAAATCTATGATATCAGAATCAATTATCTGATAATCCAAATAAAAATAGCTGGAAATAGGGACGCCTGGGTTAAGCATCTGCCTTTGGCTCAGGGCATGAGCCCTGGGTCTTGGGATCAAGTCCTGTATCAAGCTCCCTGCAAGGAGCCTGCTTCTTCCTCTGCCTATGTCTCTGCCTCTCTCTGTTTCTCATGAATAAATAAATAAAATATTTATAAATAAATAAATAAATAAATAAATAAATAATAAATAAATAGCTGGAAATTACTTAGAATTTATATTAAGATGTTATGCCTTCAAATTCTCTACATATATAGTATACTTATATAAAATCACTAGCATATATGAATTCAGTGACTATTAAGTACAGTGTATTCTGAATACTATGTTCTCAATAAGTTTTTATAAAGGAATAATTAAAATTTGAACATTATCTTAGTGTCCTAATATAAGATAAAGTTAGTATAACTCAGTAACATATATAGTTTATTGTGTTAATTTTTTCTATTACAATTGTTCAAGATTTTAAGTGTTCAAAATGTATTTCAAAGAGTATAAAATGGCATTTATCCTAGCTTTGAATCCACTAATTATTTTATTTTTCTTTGAAATATTTTCTGAATCTCTAGATAAATTTAATTATCATATTCTGATTCATAATTTTTGAAAAGTGTCTCTGAGCCTTGCTTTTTTAAAAAAATTGATTATTGACAACCTTGTGTCTACCATTTTTGTGCTTTTGTTATTAATTAATGTCTTATTTGTGACTGCAAACTCTTGGCCTCTGCTTATCTGATACTATTCCCCTTGAGATGCTTACCAACTCTTACATTCTCTGGCTAGTTCCCAGAAGTGACCTTGATTATTTTTTTTAATTTTTAATTTTTTTTAAGATTTTATTTATTTATTCATGAGAGACAGAGAGAGGCAGAGACACAGGCAGAGGGAGAAGCAGACTCCAGCAGGGAGCCTGATGTGGGACTTGATCCCAGATTTCCAGGATCAGGCCCTGGGCTGAAGGCGGTGCTAAACCGCTGAGCCATCCGGGCTGCCCCAGTGACCTTGATTATTAATTATTGGTTAATGTATCCATATCTTTTACCCTCACCTAGATTGTTAGGCTTTTATTTTGTACTTCGTTGCCTTGTTCAATGCATGGCCAAGAGAGATACACCCTAGTTATTGTGAAATTTGCAAAGGTTTTTATGTAACTAGGGTTATTTTATAACTAACAAGTTATGGCTTGTAAACTTCAAGTCCCATCGTTTTAACATATCAACCTGATATATATTTGAATGTCTTTATTTCCTGCTACTAGGATGCCAGCTTCTGTCAACCGGTCTTGCTAGGGGGGTCCGGTGATCAATATTGACTCTGTAGCATAAAATCAAAGATATCGTTTACAAGAGCATTGCCTTCTCTAGAGGTGATTTTGCCTGTTAAGGAAAAACAATATGACTCCAGGCCAGGCTTTGTTTATTTTATGAAAAGTAACCATAGTCCACAGCCTTTATAGCTCACCAGCCTGAGGAAATACTTAATGTAAGTTATCTACTGTTATATTACATCATGCTTACTCTTGCTTTGAGGCTACTCTAAAAATTTTTCAGTCATAACCCGGTGCTAAAACAGGAGGGGGCATATTTCACTATACGAGGGCTTTAAAAGTCAACAAATTAATTTGCTTTTCCCTTCCAGCTGTGCAATTCACCCCCCACTCCAGCTTTGAGCTGTAATTAAGTACATGCTTTTATAATAAAAGTAATCTTTTCCTGGTGCTTCCCCAGCTGCAAATTCTGACCCAGATTCCCATTATGAATCATGACTGTCACATGTGCTTGAAATAGGCTTCATTTCCCTCTGCCCTCCCCCAGCTGCTGGAGATTCTCACCCCTGGATTTAGCTCCAACCTTACTGTGGAACTGGAGAGAGGATTTAACTTATATGATATCTTCTTTGAAATCCTTGGGTCATTTTTGTTTGGAGAGGGGGACATCAATAATGACAACTAGGGAAAAAGCCACACTCATTTAACATTGTAGAATAAAGCTAAAGCCAGCCACGGAGCTTAGTTGGGTACAGAATTAAATAACATTTTTAAAGTGAAGGTACACATCTCGGATAAGAAATAAGCTAAGGAGAAGAAACGTCTAGGAAGAAATATAGTGAAGAGAAAGATACAAATTTGGCACAATTCATGACAACAGGGTCATTTATATATCCTTTTTGAGACATGTCTATTCATGTTTTTTACCTATATTTTTATTTGAGTCATTTGTCTTTTTATTGTGGGATTTTCAGAGTTATTATATATCAGAATACTAGACCATTATAAGATATAAGGCTTGCAAATATTTTCTCCTCTTCCATGATTTGTCTCATTAATTATGTGATAATGTCCTCTGCTGCACTAAGGATTTTTAATAAGGTGAGGTTCAATGTATTTTCCTTAGTTGTATGCTTTTGTTGTCATATTTATGAAACCGTTGTCTAATTCATGTCATGAAGATTTTTACCTATGATTTTTTCTAAGAAATTTAGAGTTTTAGATCTTATACTTAAGTATCTGATCAATTTTGAGTTAATTTTATATATAGGTGAAGTAGTGGATCTAAATTCATCTTAAGCTTATCGATATCTAGTTGTCCTAGCACTATTTGTTAAAAAAAAATTCTTTTTCCATTGAATTGTCTTGGTATCTGTTATAGGTTGACCTGTATCTCCCTCATAACAGATGCATTGAAATTCTATCCCCTTGTACCTTAGAATGTGACCTTACTTGAATATAAGGTTGCCGATGTAATTAAAATGAGGTCAGATTGGATAGGTGGGTCCCTAATCCTACATGATGGGTAATCATTATAAGAAGATGGCCATATGGAAACAGAGACACCCAGGGAAAAGGCCATGTGATGAGGAAGGCAGAGACTGGAGTTAGGAAGCTGCAAGACAAGGAACACCAAAGATTGCCAGAAAAACCAACAGAAGCTAAGAAAAGGCAGAAAAGGTTTCAGAAGGATCGTGGCCCATCTGATATCTTGATTTCAGACTTCTTTCCGCTAAAACTGTGAGACAATAACTATAATCACCTAAGCCACCCAGTTTGTGGTACTTTGTAATGGTGGCTCTAGGAAACTGATACAGCACCCTTACAAAAATCAATTAACTATAAATGTAAGGATTCATTTCTGAAGTTTCAATTCTATTATGTTGACTCATATGTCTATCCTTATGTTAGCATTACATTATTTTGATTACTGTAGCTTAGTAATAGGTTTTAAAATCAGGAAGTACATATTCTCTAAATTTGTTCATCTTTTTCAGAATTATTTTGGCTATTCTTTGTCTTTGCTATTTCAATAAAATTTTAGGATAACCTTATCTATTTCTTTTTATAAAGCAGTTAGAATTTTATTTTTCAAGACAGTTAGCATTTTAAGGAGATTTTTTTTTTGTTGAATCTATAGATGAATTTGAAGAGTATTGCCATTCTAACAATTATGCCTTCCATTCCATGAAAATCAATTTAAAAAAAAAAAGAAAATCAATGTCTTTCCTCTTATTTCCTTTTATTTAGACTTCCTTTAATTAATTTCAACAATATTTTCTAGTTTTTAGTGTACAAGTTTTGTACCCGTTGGTTAAATTTATTCCTATGTAGTTTATTGTGCTTTATACTCTTCTAAATGGAATTACTTTGATTTTATTTTTAGATTTTTTCAATGGTAATGTGTAGAAATAAAACTGATTTTTACACATTGATCTTGTATTCTGAAACACTGCTGAACTCATTTTCTAATTATAACATTTTTAAGTGTGTGGATTTTTTCAGGTGTATATATGTATATACCAATATATATTACATACTGATTTTCAAATGTTAAACCAGTTGTGAATACCTGGGGTAAATTGCATTTGGTCACAGTGTACAACACTTTTTACATTTTGCTGGATTTAGTGTGCTATTTTGTTAAGGTTTCTTGCATTTATATGCAAAGATGTTGGTCAGTAGTTTTCATCTCTTGTGATGTGCTTAATTTTGGTATCAAGGAAATACTGAACTCATAAAATGAGTTAGGAGATATTTCCTTCTCTTCCATTTTCTAAAAATCTTTTAAAATAAAAAAAAAAAACTTTAAAAAATTCTTTGTGCAGGATTCACATTAATTCTCCTTTAAACATTTGATATGCCATAAATCCAAACATCATAGATGTTTCTTTGTGGGAAGTTTATTATTATTACTATTATTTCAGTCTCTTGATTTATTATTAGCTTATTCAGGTTTTAATTTTTTTTAACCAATCAATTTTGGTCATTTGAGTCTCCAAAGAATTTGTTCAATTCATCTAGGTTATCTAGTTAGCATAGTATTATTCATAATATTCCCTTAAATCCCTTTTCACTTGTATAATGTCAGTTGTCATATCTCCCATAGCATTTTTGATTTTAATAATCTGAGTCTTCCTTTTTTATCCTTAGTCAATCTCGGTAAAGAATTGTCAATTGTGTCAATCTTTTTATAGACTACTTTTGTTTTTGTTTTTGTTTTTGTTTTTGTTTTTGAGTCCCTTTATTATTTTTCTATTCCCAAATTCTTTATTTCCACTGCAATATCTAATATTTTCTTCCTTCTGCTTGTTTTGGGCTTATTTTCTTCTTTTTTTAGTTATCTAAGGTGGAAGTTTAAGCTATTGATTTGAGATTTTCTGCCTTTTTATTATTTTTATTTTTTTTTAAAGATTTTATTTACCTATTCATGAGAGACACAGAGAGAGAGAGTGGCAGAGACACAGGCAGAGGGAGAAACAGCCTCCATGCAGGGAGCCTGATGTGGGGACTCGATCCCGGGTCTCCAGGATCACACCCTGGGCTGAAGGTGGCGCTAAACTGCTGAGGCACC
Source organism: Vulpes vulpes (assembly GCF_048418805.1). Lineage (NCBI taxonomy): Eukaryota > Metazoa > Chordata > Mammalia > Carnivora > Canidae > Vulpes > Vulpes vulpes. Next base: position 12,721,070 of record NC_132788.1, read on the forward strand.
TGGGCTGCCCAGATTTTCTGCCTTTTTAATGTATACATTTAGAGCTATAAATTTTTCTTTGAGCACAATTTAGCTGCATCCCATTAGTTTGGGTGTGTTATTTTTTCAGTTTTACTTGTCACAAAGTACTTTCTAACTCCTCTTGTATTTTCTTCATTGATTGGTTATTTAACAATGTGCCGTTTAATTTCAAAATTTTTACAAATTTCGTAAATACCCTTCTTTTATTGATTTCTATTTTCATTTCATTATGGTTAGAGAATATGCTCTGTATAATTTTAATTATTTTAAATTTGTCTCATTTATTTTACAGCCTAACATAAGATTTATCCCAGAGAATGTTCCATGTGTATTTGAAAATATTATACTGCTATTGGATGAAGTGTTCTGTATATATCTGTTAAATCTATTTGTTAGAATATTGTCCAAGTTTTCTACTCCTTTTTTGATATTTTGTTTGGTTTTTCTATCCATTATTGAAAGTTGAGATCAAAATCAACTGTTATTGTTTAATTGTCTATTTTCTCCTGTAATCCATTCACTATATGGTAAGTATTTTTGGGCTTTGTTGTCACATGCATATATATATAATAGTTACATCTTCTTGATGGATTGACCTTTTCTCATTATAAAATGTCCTTCCTTGTCTCTGGTAACAATTTGTGTCTTAAAGTCTATTTTGTGTAATATTGCTATATGCATCCTAACTCTTTTGGTTATTATTTATATGGTATATATTTTTATCTTTTTACATTCTACCTATTTGTGTAGTTGAATCTAAAATATGTCTCTTGTATACACTACATAATTGGATTTTTAATCCATTCTGTCTTTTAATTTAATAATTAATAATTTAAGAACTTCTACCTTTAAAAAAAAGAACTTCTACCTTTTAATTGATGAGTTTAATACATTTACATTTAATGTAATTACTGATAAACTATAATTTACATCAAACATTTTGTTATTTTTTATATGTTTCAGATCTTGATCCTTCCATTACTACCTTATTTTGTGTTAAATAGATATTTACTTGTGTGTCATTTTAATTCTCTTGAATTTTTTGTACTCTATATTTTTTACTTATTAGTGATTGACCTGGGGATTATCATTAACATCTAGATTAATAACAACTTACTTTCAACAGTATAAAAAACTTTTGGTCCTGTATAGCTCCATCTTCCCACCTTTATGCTATTATTATAATAACTACATCCTTACATGTTTTGTGCCCAGTAACTTAGATTTATAATTATTGCATTATGCAATGGCGATTTAAGGCAGTTAGGGAAGAAAAAAGGAGGTATAAATACAAATATATTTATACTGCTTTTTACTTATATTTGTCAGTACTTTTTATTTCTTTATGTGGGCTTTTGTTACTGTCTAGTTTCCTTTTGTTTGAGCCTCAAGGTCAGTCAGGGGTGAGAGATTAGGCCCTTTTATGTCTTTCATGAGCATGCATACAACAGCATGCAACCTGTGCAAGAGGGCTGCTTTCTAGGTTTCCAAAGACAAGTTGAGTCTTTCAGTCCCCTATGGCCATCCCATCCTGCAGCTTTTCATTCCAAGCTTTTTGGCTAATCTATTATTTGCCCCAACTTTTATCCATTGTCTCAGAGAGCTTTGATGTTAAAGTGTTAGACAAATGCCTCCTCCCTTCAAGGCACTTAGAGCTGGGTGAGATCAAGTGAATTTGAATTAAGACAAGTCTTTTGAGTGAGGGTTTCCAGGGGACCACACCAGACAGGTCCAATAATAACAATTGTTTAGGAATGAGGTCCATTCTTTCTCAAGTACCAGGAATATGGGATGTTACTTTTCATTGAATCAGAGAGAAGGAGATGAGGCTAAGGTAAATTAAAATACCAGAGAGCTTGCTGTTCTGACTGAGATTCAGTAGTTTATCCTGACTAAATGCCACGCCCCCCCCCCCCCCCCCCCCCCCCCGCAGGCAGTTGCTATAATTCCCAGAGTTCTGAGAAGAAAAGAAAAAGAAAGGAATCTGGAAAATTTTGCCAGATTTTTTGCTTTTATGGAGGGGTGAACTTTTTGAGAGCCTCACTATCCCATGTCCACTAGCATCTGGTGACATTCTATGTTTTGTGGCACATTATCATATTTTATTGACCATAATCACTAATAATATGAGGTCATCAATGTGAAAACAAATGGGCACTTACATTTTAGCTGTTACATTATTTAGGTCTCCCAAATTATTGTATTTGATCAAAAGTTGGGCATCTATCAGTTTTTAATGCTTAACTTCAGTTTTTATATGAGACCATTTTTTTAACCTAAACATTAAAAATTGCCTTTCACTGCTTACTACTTTAAACATTAAAAATTGTCTATCACTGCTATGATACAAATTAGGTCTATATATTTGAAAATACCAAAGGACAATACTACAGGGAGGCTTTAGCTACAAATGATTTGGACCTCAGAGCTAGTGTTATGGCAATGATTGGGAAGTTCCAGGATTTTAGTCACAATTAAGCACTTTTCCTGTAAACCAAGCTCACATTGTCAACAAGGCTTTTAGTAGAATAGGAACTATTGCTAATACTTTATTTAGGAACAAAATAAGGTTAGAAATAACTGTGGAATGAGGAGGAAAAGAACATAAGCCTAAAATTATATGCAACTATGTTACTTATCTCTACTTAATCTTTTAATTTTGTTATTTTAGTAGTGAATTGTATCCTTCAGCAGCTTTTAATTTTTCTCTAGAGAAGAGTATTCTGAATGGCTAACCACAAAACAGATTGCTTGCTCTGAGTGAGATATAATATGAGTTGAACTGCTAATGGAGAACAATATTTAGAAATGTGGACACAAATGGGAATTTTCAGGCCTACAGGCAGAGGCTATAGCATACCATGATCTTTCTTTAAAATTTTTTTTAATTTTTATTTATTTATGATAGTCACACAGAGAGAGAGAAAGAGGCAGAGACACAGGCAGAAGGAGAAGCAGGCTCCATGCACCAGGAGCCCGACGTGGGATTCGATCCCGGGTCTCCAAGATCGCGCCCTGGGCCAAAGGCAGGCGCCAAACCGCTGCGCCACCCAGGGATCCCCCCATGATCTTTCTTTAAATTCCACTGTCCTAGGGTTTAATATCACTTCATGGTCTTTGAATAACACTTCAGGTACATTTCTTCTCTATCTATCCTTTTGAAAAATTACATATCCTTTATGTTGTGATGAAGGAAAACAATATCTCTGTTCAAGAGGGAAGTAGAGCCTTGCAATTTTCAAATGACAATTCCTTCCAATATCAAAACATATCTCTCATATGTACTCACTCACTCTGCAACTAAACTGTCTGTTATACTGTGAGGCTTTTCCTTCTCATCCCATTAAAAGCTAAATTAATATATCTTCTCCTTGTCTTGTCATGGAACTCTATAAATACTTCTATTATATCATTGTCTATATTGTATTCTGGTGCATCTAAGTCTATTTCCTCAGTTCAACATTAAGCTCCTGTACAGTAGGAATAAACCATTATTTATCTATTGCTTATAACTCTAAGAGAATTTTCATAAATTCTATGAAAGTAGCAGAGTTTGATAAAAGAAAGTGCTAAAGGTACTTACCTGAGACAATGCAGTAGAAGAAGATCTTCCTAAGGAGAATACATTTAAGCTGATTCTGGAAACATAAATTAAACCAGACAGATAAAGCTGAAGTAAGGGAGTAGGCAGGACCTGGAAAAGAAATCTCAGGTCAGGGAAACAACCTATAGAGTGGACTTGGAAGGAGGTAAATGAGTTACATGAAACTGCAAGGAGGCCAATGGACGTGTTGTTTTGCTCACATTAGGGAGTAGGAAAAACTGTGCAGGTTCAGCAGCACAATCATACAGGACTCTAGAACTATGATAAGTAGCTTTATTCCAGATACTTTATTCAAAGTGGCAATTGAAGGTTGCAAGCAAGGATACAGTAGTCTAATTTTCACTTTAAAACAACCATCAGGATGTGAGAAGATATTAGGGTTACATCCCTTACAACCAAGGAGACCTGTCAGGAGGCTCAAGCAGAAATCCTAGTGTTGATGTATGAATGTACAAACTAGGATGAACAATGGACTTGACATAAGGTGGACATATATTCGGCTTCATGGTTAGAGTAAGCTAGACCTAATAATCAGTGAGTGTATGTGATAGGTAAGGGAATGGATGTGTTAAAATTGATTCTTGTGTTTTAGGCTTGAACACCTTGGAGGGTGAACAATATAGATATATTGTTCATTCTCCATGAAAAGGAAATAAGGATAGACAGGCAAGGAACAAAAATTGAGAAATAGAGCAATGGTTCATTTTAGAACATGTTAAGTCTGAGATGGAGAGGGAATGTGGACCATTCACATTTGGAAAAGAAGAGAAATGAGGATTACACTTGGGACTCACGAGAATATGGTTGTTATTGAAAACTATAGGGATGGAGTGAGTTTAAAGTAAAATAGAAGAAGGTCCATTTGCAAGACCTGAGGCACTTCAACATTTAGAAATTAGGCAGAGGGAAAGGCCAATGAGGTGAAGAAAACCTCAGAGGTGAATAATGTTATAGAAGCAAAATGAAGGGAAATTTTTAAGACATAATTTTATTTATTCATTAGTTCACCATGTAGAACTAAGCTTTAGGTTTGGTGCCAGCCTGTCTAGCTTCATATCCAACCTCCACTTTTCATCTTTTTGTGCCTCAGTACCTTTCCCATGGGTTTTTTCCCCCCATAGGTTTTTGTTAAGACAAAATTAATCAATGCACCAAAAATACATAGGACAACATTCAATGAGTGTTTGTTGTCATTTTTATTGTTTCTCACTCACTGGGAAAAACTGATTGTAATGGAGGTTTGGGAAATAAGAATCAAGGCCTTAAGGTGATAAGAGTTATTGAATAAATTTGAAGAGAGAAGTAACTGTAACAGACAAAAGTGACTGGCTAATGAACCATTGCCAATGTTCTCTCCCCCACTAATAATTTTTGCTGTAGTCTAGGAAGCCTTATTTTTGTTTTGTTTTGCTTTTAGTTCCTGAGCTTCTATTGCAACCAGAGATATTTATAGGCTAAATTTTGGCATGGTTGAATTTAGACATCACCTAATATAAAGTCTAGTCCATTGCCCAGTTATTATAAAACAAGGCATGCCAGACAACAATTCCATACCTATACTGGTCTTAATATTTTTATGGCCATATTCTTCCATAAGAGAAGACAACCAATGACTACCAGACTTTTAAATAATACCAACAATATGACAAAGAAGGACAAAATGAATTGCAAAGTAAATAGTGATACACCAAGGAATAGAAAATTAGTCATAAAAATTCATCACTTGTGTTGTCAGAGTCAAAAAGATATTGTATTGAAACATAAGAAGGATGAATTATGAAGAATGGGCAAAGAATTAAAACATATTCCTTGAAGTTGAACTATGATTTTCATTAAAAAAATCCAAGAATAATGACAAAAATATCTCCCAGACTACAGAACAATAAAATAAAGGATTAGAATTATGCTTCTAAGATGTACAAAATCTCAAAAATTTTACTTTCTTGCTGCCTTCTTTAGGAAACTAATTAAGGATATACTCTAAAAGCAAGGGGAAATTAAGAAAGACATGGGGTCCATGAAATAGTGCTTTAGGAGAACAGTGAACTTCCCTCAGTATGAAAATAAAATAGTAAATGTGGAATGCAGCAAGCCAACATGGGAATGTGAGAGTAGAAAATTCTAGAAGGGAGAATTTGGGGAAATAAGGGAAGTTGATGGCAGATGAATTATGGGGTGCTTAAGAGAAATCTGAAAGTATTATCAAAATGATTGATGGAATATAAGAATTATGAATCCATTCTGTAGACTCTAGTCATATACTCTAGTCATATACTGTTTTGAGCGGCACAAGTTTGTGAACTCAGATCTGCTTAGCTCTACAATAAACACTTAGGACTAATCATAATTATGGAATGTTTCTCAACTTTTAGAATCAACTTATAGATAAATCACATAAAGCATAATTATTATTACTGAAAATATTGTAAATATTTTAATAAATTAATAATGCAATTATCATATTATTAATACAATTAATAAATGTTAATCATATATTGATAATGTAAATGTTATCAGCCTTATTAGGTAAAAGTAAAGATGGATCTGTAGCACTTGAGAGTGGAAAATGAGAAGAGGTGAAGATATGTTAAAGTCTTCATCTTATAAAAGAAAAACTGAGTAAGTCTGATTGAACAAGAAAATAATTTAGTCTTTAGTTGAAGAAATGACAAGTGGAAAGACCAACAATAATGTATATACCTATATCAGAAAGGGAAGAGAGACTTGTGCTGTAAATTGCTAAATCCTAATCTATTATATTAGAAAGTAATAGAATATGTACTTATTTTAGCATAAAAGAAATGGAGCTATAGTTGTGTTATTCATAGATATAGAAAAGAAGGAAATGATCATAACCATTACAAGTGTTTGCCAGCCTCCTCTCCTCAACATCCTAGAAGAACTAGAATAAATGCAGTGGTTCTTGTTATTTTTGTCCTACTACAGTTTGAATTTTAAATATAAGTTTGCATTCATATAATACTTTAAAAAAAAAAAACTAAAAAAGTACCTTTTTTGGTACTGATAGGTAATTATGGGTGGGGGAGATGATTTTTGGATTATTCCCAGACTTCTGACTTGGAAACATGAGAGAAACAAAATTGGGGATGGAGATAATTTTGTGGGATATGGAGGTGGACATATCAAGTTGACCTTGAGATGATGAGGTTTCAAGCACTGGAGAGAAATTTGGGCTGGAATACATATTTTGAGTCAACAGCACATAGATGATAATTAAAGCCATGCAAATGAATGAGGTCACCCAAAGAGAGGCGGTTGGATGATAACAAAAAAAGTAATCCTGGAGACTGGGAGACTCCTAATTTATGAAAAACAGAAGATGCTTCAGTAAGTGGAAGAAGAGAGAGATAACAAAAACCAGTGGAAATGCAGTATGTTCAAAATTTTCTCCTTAGAGCATTCCTCTTTGTTCCTCCACTGTAATTTGCATTATAGTACATGATCACTCAGCTTCTTTATTTATGGCTCTGACTAGTTAAAAAACTCATATGCTAGAGCTGCAAATGAGAGGAAATCCATTTTGCAAGGGCATCAAAAGAAAAACAAGCATTCATCAACCATTCTATTCATCAAATAATGGTAAAAGAACCTAGCATTTATTAACTACTTGTTACATATTACACGTAATTCTAAATGTAATAAACCATCTAATTCTCACAAGCATGTGTGAGAACATTAATTTTACCCATTTCGAGTTGGAAAAACATAGGCAAGATTACTATAATACTAAAGTCAAAAAATAAATAAAGTCAAGTAAGAATTCTTCTTCCCGTGATAACACATTATCTTCACTGCTTTCCACATTCCAGAGTTCTTTGAAGTATGTATTTAGTTCAGTGATTTTTTTCACTTCTGTAATACTTGAGAAAAACAGGTCTTTTTGTAAACCCCAGTCTTAGTCATGAGGTCAAAATCCAAAATACAAGTTTCCAAGGTATGGTAACAATCTTCTATCTTACTAATGCTTCTATTTCCCTATTCCCACCAATTAGTTTCTGCAAACTCCTTAGAATATTAATCCCATAGTCTCTGCTCATTGCCTGTGTCTCAGAACCCTCCTGCTTTTCCTACATGTCTGAGCATCATGGGCAATTGGTTCCATAGCACTTTTACCAAATCTTTTCACACTTCACTTTACATATCCTCTCTGAATGGTTAGCCTAAATTTCATCATTCGGAGACCTGTTTTTGTATTTACTAATATTTATCTCTAAGATAGTAAAGTCAATAACTGGTCTTATATCGATCTAAGTGTCACAAGTGAATGTTATGCCCCTATATATGTTCAGAAAATTGGAGACATTTTGTCACCTCCGCATTTTCAGGCTTGAAATATATATTTTGGTATTATTAGCTATAATAGTAATGTTTTTAACAATTTCATCTTTTTTTAGCATGAATTCAATTTGACATTTATTATTTTTTTAAAATTTTATTTATTTATTCATGAGAGACACAGAGAGAGAGAGACAGAGTCATAGGCAGAGGAAGAAGCAGGCTCCTGGTAGGGAGCCCAATGTGGAACTCTATCCTGGGACCCCGGGATCATGCCCTGACCTGAAGACACTCAACCGTTGAGTCAGCCAGGTGTCCCTCAACTTGACATTTATATACAGCATTGTGATTTGCTCCTGTCATTTAAAACTCAATTTGGGTATCTTATACTGTTGGTGGGAATGCAAACTAGTGCAGCCACTCTGGAAAACACTATGGAATTTCCTCAAAAAGTTAAAAATAGAATTAACCTAGGATCCAGGATTTCACTAGTAACAATTTACCCAAAGGATACAAAATTACTGATTCAAAGGGATAGATGAGCTCTGATGTTTACAGCTGCATTATCAACAATAGTCAAATTATGGAAAAATCCCAAATGTCCAACTGAGGAAAAGATAAAGAAGTTGTGGTGTATATATACAATGGAATATTACTAAGCCACAAAAAGGATGAAATCTTGCCATTTGTAATGATGCGGATGGAATGTATTATGCTAAGTGAAATAAGTCAGTCAGAGAAAGACAAGTACCATATGATTTGATTTCACTCACATGGAATTTATAAAACAAAATAGATGAACATAGGGAGGAAAAGAGAGAGATAAACCATAAAGCCAACTCTTAACCATAGAGAACAAACTGAGAGTCGTTGGAGGGGAGTGGGAAGGGAGATGGTCTAAATGGGTTATGGATGTGGGAGGGCACTGGGTGTTATATGTGATGAGCACTGTGTGCTCATATGTATATGTGATCATATTACATCATATGTAAATGATGAATCATTAAATTCTACTCCTGAAACTAATATTACACTATATGTTAACTAAATGGAATTTAAATAAAAACTTGAAACCAACCAACCAAACAATTCATTCTGGGTGTCATTTTTTTTAAATTGCTTACCTCCATTCTTTTTATAGCATAATTTAACCATGCTGGAAGTTGATATCAATGTTAATTTGATGCATCCTTTGGCTTGTTGGATGGTTCTTTTTTTTCCAGAAAATATGTTCTTGTAAAGGTGAGCTTGTGTACCCCTACGTTTTTGAATATCTTCCTATTACTCTCATGTTTGAAGAACCCTCAGACACTTAAAGAGTTCAGAAGGAATCCTTCCCTCCTCCACCACTGTTAGAACCACCTGGTGTGTCATGATTTAAAGATCTAAACTTTACTACTTGTAAATAACTACTTCTAATATTTTTTTTCTTTTAGATGAAGAAAATGTATAACATTCTTTGTCCTAGAAACTAAAAAAGATCTCCAAAATTCGCCACATTTTGGCATGTTTTTCATTAATTTCATTGATCCTCAAGGCGTGTGTGTGTGTGTGTGTGTGTGTGTGTGACTTCAGCAAATAAAGATTTGCTCATGAAATACTTGGATCACTGATCATGCTTGTATAAGTTGGGCATTTGCCAACAGACCCCTTCTTCTCTACACAAATACCCAGAAACTCATGGATCAATTGATTATAATCAGGCAACCATATTACAGCAGAAAGACTGAGTGTGTTAGTAAAAAGAGTTGACCACACATTTGTATCTATATTTTCAACATCAGATTCCATTTTATAGTTATATAAAAACTAAAATGGTGGAATTAAAAGGGTGGATACCATGTATTTATACCATGTAAACAAAGAAGAACCTGCCAAATGAATATCAGACAAATACTTTAAGGCAAGAATAATTAATAGACATAAAAGGCATATTTTATATTAGTAAATGGTCATCCAGTAGAACACTTGACAATTAAATGCATACACACATATAACTTAAATCCACATAAAGAAAAAGTTGACAAAATTAAAAGAGTCATCAAACTTTTAAAAATTGGAAGATTTTAATAATCTTATTTTAGTAATTGATATAACAAACTAAAAATATAGAAAGCATGTAGATGGTCTGAACAACAGAGTTCCAGACTTGGCTTAATTAGCGTATAAAAATACTGAACCTAATACTTAGAGAATAACTTTTTAAAAGAGATGACCATGACCTATAACAAAATTGATCACTTACTAACAATAAAGCTAGTCTCAGCATGTTATGGGATTCAGATAATGCAGTTAATTTCTATATCAGAGCAGAATTAATCTGGAAATCAAAGCAAAAAAATATCTTAAAAGTCTCTATATCTTTGGGAATTAAGTGGCACATTCCTAAATAGACAAATAATACTTCATAAAATCAGTTCCACTGAATATTAGAAAATATGTTGAACTTAATATGAGTAAAAATATTATATATGTCAACATGTGAGATGCAGCACAGTTGTCCTTATAGAGAAACTTTTTCCTTAAATTGGCTTATTAGACACAAAGGAAGAAAGAAACAATTATTTAATAATCTTTTTGAAGAGATTGCAATATTAAAAATATTAAATTAAGTCCAAATAAAGTAGAAGGAAAAGCAATGTAACATGGAAAATATTGAAATAGAAAATTAGTACAATGTAATGTAGTGAATCAACAAAACCCAAGGTTTAACACTTCAAAAAGAGTAATATGATTGATATGATACTTATAATATTGATCATCAGAGAGAGATATTAAGTAGCCAGGAGTGGGAAAAGTAACATCACTACTAATACCACAGGCATTTAAAGGATATACAAAGTTATCATGATCAACTTTCAAGCAATAAAAATAAAAATATAGACAAAATGGCAAATTTCTAGAAAAACACAAATTACCAAGATTGAAAAGAATTCACTAGGCTATTCCGCCAAACACATCAGAAAGAAATAACAACAAACTCATACAAATTCTTCCAAAGCATAGAAATAGATGGAATAGTTTCCAACTCACTTTATAAGGTCAGTACAACCTTGTTAACAGTCTCTGACATCCAAAGAATTTTCAAAACAAAAAATTACAGGACAATCTATCTCAGAAACATAGATAAAACATTCTATCATACAATATTATCAAAATAAGCTCAGCAATATAGAAAACCATACAGTATATCATGACCATAGTGAGTTTATAATCCATTACAATAGCAGAACAGTTTTTTAAGTGATATCATCTCAATAGATAGTTTATTCCAAATCTTGTTCAATATTCATGAAGCAACCAATATAAACCATCATATTAACAGGCTAAAGTAGGCAAATTCCCTGATGATATCAAATGATGCATAAAAAGCATTTGACAAGTCTCAAACATCCATAAATTATTAAAAACACATAGGAATAGAGAGAAACTTTCTCAATTTGATAAAGAGCACCCATAAAAATCTACAGCTATTAACATAATTAATGGTGAAAGACTGAATGCTTTTCTGTTTAGACTGGGAAAAGGCAAGGATGTTTTGTGAACATCTTAATTGAAGTAGTATAGTGCTAGAAATGGAAATAAGGCAAGAAAGGGAAATAAAAAGCACACAGAACATAAAAGAAGACATAAAAATTTTCATATTTTTAATTGACATAATTGTGTATAGAAAGTCCTAACAATTTGCAAAACAAATAAGCAAATAAAAAAATACTCCCAGAATAAGTAACTTTAGCAACATTACAAGATACAAAAGAAACATACAAAAATCAATTGTATTTCTATAGCAATGAGCACATTGACAGCAAAATTAAAAATGGCGTACCATTTATAATTGCGTAAAAATGCAAAAATGTAAATTCATATAACTACAAAGCACTGATGACAATATCAAAGAAGATATAAATTAGTAGAAAGTCATATCGTGTTCATCTATTGGAAGGCTCAATAATGTACAGATGTTAATTCTCACCAAATATTTTCTCTTCACCTTTCTCTGTTATCTCCTCTTCTAATTCTACAATTAAACATATATTGGAACTTTTTTATATTGATCCGCAGATTCTTGACTCTGTGTTAATTTTTTTTCATTATTTCTCTCCTTTAGATTGGATAGTTTTGTTGATATTTCTACAACTTCACTGATTATTTCTCCCATTATCTCCTTTTGTGATTATGTAAATCTAGCTATTTAAGTTTTTTCTAATATGATAGCTTTTTGTTGTAGAATTTCCATTTGATATTAAAATTGCTTTCATTTTTCTGATACAATTTTCTTTATATTTATTTATTGTGAGAACACTTTCCTTTATGATCTTTTATAGAGTTATAACTACTTTAAAATTATTTTCTGATAAAAAATTCTTTTCTGATAAACCCAATATCTATGTCAAGTCAGTAGTCTTTTTTAGTTGGTCACATTTTCTTCATTCTTCAGATATCTAGTAATATTGGATCTATCATGGATATTGTGAATGTTATATTAGGTATATTCTGGATGTAATTAGATACATGTGATTTATTTATTTTCTTTAACAAGTAATTAAGTTGGTTGGATTCAAACTGTATATTATCTTTCTTGGCTGGCAACTCAGCCTCAGAGTTACTGTATGTTTTAAAATATGTCCTATATTTGAGAATTTAGAGATCAGCCTGAAACTGGGAAGAGTTTATATATATTTGAAGTTCTTTGCCTCAGTCCTTTCTGGAACTCTTCCCAACAACTTACTAATATGTATAGTTTACCAAATCTTTTTCCTACTGTTCTTCAGGCCAGAAAGCTGGATTTTCTATCAGGATTTTAGATCACCTATGTGTAGGTTTTACCTGCGTCTGGGTTAAAAACCATACTAGTAACTCAATTAAGTCACTTGGTTCTTTCAAATATCAACTTTCATCCAGAAATGATGTGCTTTGGTTCACTTTCCAATGCCTTTGGGTCACTGTTTGTTTGTTTGTTTGTTTGTTTTGGTTATGTTTCTATGTTTGTTTATAATTTTTTGAAATTTATAGTCATTATGTGGTCATGGTAGGACCTTGCAAGAGCTACATGTCACATCAGAGGAAAAATCTGTCAGACTATTTAACCCAGCTCTCTTAAGGTAAAGAAAAACAGAAATACCAATGTCTCCCATATGACCCACTAACCTCAAATAGCATATAAAATATTCTAAAATCAATTTATATCATTTTATAATCATTTAATAAGTACATTATTCCTTAGAATAAATCAAATTGGCAGGTGCTAATAACTGAATCCTTTCTAGTGTGTTATCTATAATTTTGTCCTTATCTAACAGTACTTGTCTAGTAATGATTTTCCAACCACTGTTTATGAGTAAGCAGCACGAATGGTTTTGACAGTTACTCATAATCAGTCTTTGAAGATCTTGCAACTGAATTCAATGCTATAAGTTTTTGTTTGCTTGCTTTCATTTGTTCCATTTTGCTTAATGATCTATTCATTAATATGAAGCCAGTAGATTGTTTACCAAAAAAAAAAAAAAAAAAAAGAAAAAGGAAGAAAGAAAAAAAGTGATGCACAGTATTTTTAGGAAATCTCTATTAGAAGATTATAAATGGGGCAGCCCCGGTGGCTCAGTGGTTTAGCGCCACCTTCAGCTAGGGCATGATCCTGGGGACCCCAGGATCAAGTCTCATGTCCGGCTCCCTGCATGGAGCCTTCTTCTCCCTCTGCCTGTGTCTCTGCCTCTCTCCCTCTCTCTTATGAATAAATAAAATCTATAAAAAATATATTTTAAAAAAGAAGATTATAAATGTATATCTATTAGTTCAATATGGCATAAACAGTGTGGGCTCTTCAATAAGAAAGCCTTCCCAGTTCTTATTTCCCTTTCTATTTTATCTTCCTCTTTACACTTATCACCTCAATAGCTAATATATAACATATGTTATTATCTGCTCCTCCCCCAAACCAACTAAAATGATGGGAATTGTAATCTGTTTGTTTATTGTTATTTCTATTGCTTCTATGAGAAATTCTGGCACATAGTAGAGATTTTATTTGTGAATCATAAATCCTACCTCCCCTACTTACTAGCTTGTCTTCTTGGGCAAGTTACTGAACCTTCCCAAATTTCAATTCCTACAGATCAAGAATGAGTATAATAATAATAACTATCACATCCTGTTTTATAGAATATGACATGAAATTATTCATCTAAAGAATTTCATACAATGCATAGTGCTTGTTCAATTTTCTCTCTCTCCCTTGATTTATACACACACACACACACACACACACACACACACACACAATGTTGTCTGTGATAGCCCAAATGGGAAATCAACCCAAATGCCCATCTACAGTCAAATGAATAAACACATTTATTATATTAATACATTCATTTATTGTAATGCCATTGCTTAAATAAACAAATGACTACAACTTCACACAACACAGATAAAAATTAAAACTATTTCAATGAACATTTAATTACTGCTTATAAAATAGGCATATGTTGTTAATGATTTCAGAAATGAATAGAGTGTTTATCCTTCAGAAGAGCAGAAGTGCCTTGGAGGCTATTAGAAGCCTTTATGAGGTGCTAGCAATATTCTGCTTTTTGATCTGGATTTTGACTGCACAGTTGGGTTCAATTTATAAAAATTTATTGAACTCCACACTTATGATGCATGCACTTTTCTGTAAGCATGTTGTATTTGAATGAGAAGTGTATCTGAAAAAAAAAAAAGATACAACCTGAAATGACCTAATTGTTCTCTCACCTAAAGATGACCTCTCACATGGGCATAAATCCCAAATGTTATTTGACTCAGCTTTCTCAAGAATATCATATAAACAGTTTACTTTCTTATAGATCAAATGATTTCTATTTTGTTGTCACATTGCTATTAATTATTTTTCCATGTGCTTTCTATTATATTTAAATAATAATTTATTTTTTACAGACTGTCAAGATAGTTTCCAGTAACAAAACAGAGCAATAAGAAATGACAAACAATAAAATTGCAAACAAGAAACAGGTGAGAAAGAAATGTGGTTGTCTTAGAAACCTATAAATAAATCAATATTCCATTAAATATTGACACAGTTAAATCACTCTCATTATTTCATGCTACACATTAAGAGTGTCTCCACCATATAATGGCTTTTCACTTACTCTTTTATATGACTAATTATGCATTTTTATTTTTTAAACCCAGTTAGAGTGTAAAGTTCATTTGAGTAGAGATATTGTGTTTAAATGTATTTGTAACACACTCAGAATTTAACATTATGTTATTCAACAACAACAAAAAATAGTGGACTGATTCTTAGATTTAGCAATTTTGATTTACCTCGATTCTTCATTTGATTTATGAGCCTTAATTTTATATACTTCAACAATCAAATGGGATGTCAGTAGGTTGAACAATAGGAAACATGTGCTTTTGGAATTCATTTTCATGATTGTCCTCTCTGCAAATACTGCTCTTGGCATATGACCTTATATACCTCTAAAAGGCACCTTTCCCTGTAGATTCCTAGCTCTTTCAGTTACAGAGGAATAATAGTTGCACGGATGGACAGATGGGCAGTAGTGAAAAGTACTACTGCTATACATAATGGGACATATGTATAAAGATATAATGTATAATGGGTAAAGTATTCCTAGTTTAGTTCATTCCTAGTGAACTGGAAGACATGATAGATCAATCAAGCAATTATTCATATTGATATCCTAAAGATTTGGCATTCTGAGCACAGCTTTGTTACCTGTGACTTTCTGGGAGACCTTTCCTTGTCTCTGGGTATCTTCTGTCCCTACTTCTCTCCCTCTAGGCTGTGTTCACATGTCTTCACACATGGATTAGCATTGCCTCAATGACAGCAGTTTTTTCTTTCTGTATTCCGTGGTACAGATGTCCACGTAAATAACTTTCCATAAACATTGTTTTCATCCTACCACTTCTGAGTTTAAAATCCTCTGGAAATTTTTGATGCCAATTAAGTCACTCTCTTCCCATTTATCTCTCATGCAAATATTTTTATTAATTATTTTCTGACAGGCATGATTTTAGGCACTTTAGAAAGAGAGCATTAAGGCAGAATTTTATGCTATCAAATATCTAATAAGTATAGAGGAAAAGTCTGAATTTTAGTGACCTCGATATTTTTTTCTCCATCCATCTAATCAAACTTATTCCAACCCTCCTATTTCAACCCTATTTGGGCTTATCTCAAGGATTCTTAGATGCTCAGTATTCTATTGTTGATACTTTAGCCCATATTATCCTGTCATCTTAAGTGACCTCAAAATCAGTGGTCACATCTTAGGTCTACCCCACTCCTACCTGCTTTTCAAAGTCCCTACTCTTCAGAAGACATTTCAGAAACATGGGATCCCTAGTGAGTATCTCTTGTTTATAGTGGTGACTGAATAAGTTATCCCTTTCTGCATAAGAAATTGCACAAAAACCTAATGACTTAAAACAAAAGACATTTATTATATCACAATTCTGCGGATCAGAAATGAAGGCACAGTTTGCAATCAAAGTGTCAGCTAAGCTTGCATTCTCTTCTAAAGGCTTGACTGGAGAGGACCTGCTTCCAACCTCACTCTCATAGTTATTGTAGAATTTACTTCCTCACAGGCTCCTGGTCACCTTGCCACCTGGGCCTCTTTACAGAGCATCTTAAAGCCTGGTAGCTGCTTTCTTCAGAGCAAGCAAGTGAGAGGGAAGTAACAGTGCAAGAGAGAGAATGTTAGCAAGATAGAAGTCATGGTCTTGTGCATCCCATCATATTCCATCACTTTTTCTGTTTTCTATTCATTAGAAGCAAGCCACTAGACACAGTCAATACTCAAGAGGAGGAAATTATACAAAGACATGAATACCAAGATGTGGGAATCATTAGAAGCCATGTCACAAGCTGCCTACCACAGGGATAATGATAATAATGACAAAACAGCTGCAACAACAATTACAATTGTAGTTTCATCCTTATTGAGCACTAATTATTTGCCAGCATGGTATCATAAGCTTTATATATTATTCAGTTAAACTTTGAGCAATTTTTAAAGATAGATGTTATCTTATTTCTCATTTCATTGATGGGAAAACCGAAAAACAGAAAATTATGTAACATATCAAAGTCACTACTTATAAGAGCATATAAGAGCTTATTTCTAATGGACTATTACATGAATTAATAGTCACAAAACCCATGTTATAAGCCATCAGTTTTGTCATTAATTATATACTGCACCATCATATTGTTTATTTTCCTTGCAAACTAGTTATGGTTTCCTGAATGTACTGCAATCTTTTGGAAAGAGGCAAATTGCATATACTTATCCTATGTCTATTGCATATAAGCACTGTCCTGAGTTATTCAGGTCACTTTTATTTGCCAGGAACAAAAAAAAAAAAAAAAAAAAAAAAGTTCAAAATGGCTTAAGTAACAGTTGAATTTAATGACTCAGATAACATACTCTTTTCTTCAATATTTGCTTTATTCCTAGATACAATCTCTTTCCACATTGGGGCCTTTGGAATTTCTAAGCTTTTATGTCTTCTCAGTTCAGCAACTCTAGTGGAAAGAGAGCTCAGTTCAAGTAACTATCCTGGAATCGAGTCATTTTTGCATGGCTTGGGTACTGTGCCCATCTCTGAACCAATCACTGTCATTTGGAGGGTAGGATCATCTTATTGATCATATATCAGTACCATGCCCATCTCTGAAGCCATGAGATGGAAACAAATTGTGTTTTGCACCAACACAAACCAGATATACTTAGGTTATTTTGTTGCTTTTTAAAATTTTTTCCCTAAATATCAGCAGCATGCCATTACTGAAAGTTGGAGGGAAGATTTTTCTGGGTATTTAAAAAAATAAATGTCCATTGAGGAATGATTACAATCTTTGGTCAAAAAAGTAGTTCATCAATTTGAAATAAAATCTGCCTCCCAGGTACATTTACAAATTCTGAAACCCATACAGAATTATGAAGATCTCACCAGTATTTGAAAACTATGTAATTCTTGTTAATACCTCATATTCTCTTGGCTAAAGCATTAGATTTCCTTTAATGGGTCCTCTATTGGTGGATTCCAGCTTCCATTTCATTCTACTCACTGTGTTCTGAATGTTCTCTCATGTATCTTTATCCCAACAAAAACAAATTCCATTACTAGCAGAAGTGGAATATCCAATGAGATGTGAGACAGATGAAGAGTAAAACAGAATTATCACCTCTGTGAGTCTGGGTGCTCTACTTCTCTTTTTGATAGAAGAATATCACAGAAATAGATAGAACATGCCAGGAGTTCTGCCTTTGGGACAGTAAGAATGCAGAGGAATATGGGATTATTAGTTAAATATTGGTTAACTGACTCATTTGAAGATTTTTCAGAATAAGATATTACCATAAATTCTATGCTATATTTTTCAATAGACAAGAATTTCTATGACATGTTTCCAGTTGACGTTGGTGGTGGAGTAGGGAGTAGAGTCATAACAATTTCCATCCTTAAATCTAAGCCAAGATGTTGGGTTCTGATGGACCTTTAAGTTTAGATGAGAATCCCAAACATTGGCTTATAGAAACAGAAGGCTGGGGGTGCCTGGGTGGCTCAGTTCGTTAAATATTCGACTCTTGGTTTCAGCTCAGGTCATGATCTCATGGGTATTCCTTCAGCTCAGCAGGAAGTCTGCTTGTTTTTCTCTCCCTCTGCCCCTCTCTCAACTTGTGATGTCTCTCTCTCTTTTTCTCAAATGAATAAAATCTTTTTTTTTTTTTAAAGGAAAGAAACAGGAGACTAGAATCAGCTTTGCAGGGAGGAAGGAGAACTAACAGTAACTAAGTAGTTTGAAGGTCTTCATTACTGACAAATCTTAAGTTTGCTATCCTTTATCTGGACTACTACATCTCTCCACTAGTCATCTTGCTTTTACTTTTGTCCATTTCTCCTAGAGTTCATTCTCTACAATGCAAGCCAAATCATCTTTTAGAATATAAATAAAATCATGTAAGTACCACGCAAGTGTTTAAAATTCTCTAGCACTTGTCTAATGTAGTTAGAAATCTTTATCTTGGCCTATGAGACCCTCCAGAATCTGGCCCTCATCTACTTTTCCAATCTCATCCACTCTTTTGTCCATTTCAGGTTCTTTGGCTTCTTTTTGTCCCTTGATCATGCCAAAATCATGTCCAAATAAGAAAATTTTCACTTGCTATACATTCTGTTTAGAGGGTACTTTCCTTGTATTTTGGTATGGCTGGGTGTTTACACCTTGAAGTGTCAACTAAAATGTTGCTTCATCAGAGAAGGCTTTCTGGACCACCTTATCCTAAGTACATTATCATCCCACTCACTACCCATTACTCTTTCTTCCATTAGTTTATTCAATGTAGTTCTTCAAGAGCTTCTTCAAACCAGGATCTAGTTCTTAAAAAGAATCAATAAAATTGATAAACTTCTAGCCAGACTTATCAAGGAAAAAAGCAAAAGAAATAAAATAAATAAAATCACAAATGAGATAGGAGAAATAACAACCAACACTACAGAAATACAATCTTAAGGGAATGTTACAAAAAACTATATGACAATTTGTATAGCCTAGAATAAATGGATAAATTCCTAGA
Organism: Vulpes vulpes; assembly: GCF_048418805.1. NCBI lineage: Eukaryota > Metazoa > Chordata > Mammalia > Carnivora > Canidae > Vulpes > Vulpes vulpes. Next base: position 12,740,606 of record NC_132788.1, read on the forward strand.
AACATAGAAGCTACCAAATCTGAAACAAGAAGAAATAGAAAATTTGAACAGACTGCTAACTAGCAAAGAGGTTGAGTCAGTAAAAAAAAAAAAAAAAAAGTTTAGGACCAGATGGCTTTACAAGAAAATTCTACCTAACATTTGAAGAATTAGTGCCTATTCTTCTTAAACTATTCCAAAAAATAGAAAAGGAAGGAAAAATTCTAAATTCATTCAATGAGGCCAGCCTTACCCTGACACCAAAACCAGGTAAAGACATCACTAAAAAAGAGAACTATGGACCAATATCCCTGATGAACATATATGCAAAAATTCTTGACAAGGACTAGTAAACTGAATTCAACATACATTAAAAATATCATTCACCACGATAAAGTAGGGTTTATTCCTGGGTTTCTAGAGAGGCTGAATGTTCAAAAATCAATCAATAAGATACACCACATCAATAAGAGAAAGAATAAGAACCATATAATCATTTCAATAGATGCAGAAAGAGCACCTGACAAAGTAATTCATTTATGATAAAAAGCCTGAACAATGTAGACTTAGAACAAACATATCTTAACATGATAAAGGCTGCACATGAAAAACCCATGGCTAACATCATACTCAACGGAGAAACTGAGAGCTTTTCACCTAAAGTCAGGAACAAGACAAGGACTTCTTACCACTTTTATTCAACGTAGTACTGGAAGTCCTAGCCTTAGCAATTGGACAACAAAGGAATAAAAGGCATCCAAATTGGTTAGGAAGAAATATAACTTCTATTATTTGCATATGACATAATACAATATACAGAAAACCCGAAAGCTTCCACCCCAAAAATTGCTAAAACTGATAAATTCACTAAAGTCACAGAATACAAAATCAATGTACAGAAATATGTTGCATTTATTTTTAAAATATATATGTATTTTAAAGATTTTATTTATTTATTCATGAGAGACACACACACACACACACAGAGAGAGACAGAGACAGAGACAGAGACACAGGCAGAAGGAGGAGCAGACTCCATCCAGGGAGCCTGATATGGGACTCCATCCCGGGTCTCCAGGATCACACCCTGGACTGAAGGTGGCCCTAAACCGCTGAGCCACTGGAGCTGCCCTAAAAAATATTATTTATTTATTTGTTTGTTTATAAGAGAAGGGATGAGTGAGGGAAGGAGGGATGAGAGAAGAGATAGGGGAAGGAGGGCCAGGGGGAGAGGAAAAAACAGACCTCCTACTGAACAGGGAGCCAGATGTGGGGCTTGCTCGCAGGAACCTGAAATCATTGCCTGAGCTGAAGGCAGACGCTTAACTGACTGAGCCACCCAGGCACCCTTGTTGCATTTCTATACACCAATAATGAAGCACCAGAGAGAGAAATTAAGAAAACAACCCCATTTATAATGGCACCCAAAATAATAAGGAATAAACCTAACCAAAAAGGTGAAAGCCCTGTAATCTGAAAACTATAAAACACCGATGAAAGAAATTGAAGAAGACATAAAGAAATGAAAAGATTCCATGCTCATGGATTGGAAGAACAAATATTGTTTAAATGTCTATATTACTTAAAGCAAGCTATGTATTTAATGCAATCCTTATCAAAATATGAACAGTATTTTTTTTAAAGAACTAGAATAAGGAATCCTAAAATTTGCATGGGACCTCAGAAAACCCTGAATAGTCCAAACAATCTTGAAAAAGAAAAACAGGAGATCCCTGGGTGGCTCAGCGGTTTGGCGCCTGCCTTTGGCCCAGGGCGTGATCCTGGAGACCCGGCATCGAGTCCCGCATCGGGCTCCCGGAATGGAGCCTGCTTCTCCCTCCTCCTGTGTCTCTGCCTCTCTCTCTCTTTCTCTCTCTGTCTATCATAAATAAATAAATAAATAAATAAATAAATAAATAAATAAATAAATCTTTAAAAAAAAGAAAAGAAAAACAAAGCTGTAGGCATCACAATTCTGGAATTCAATTTACATTATAAAGTTGTAGTAATAAAATGTTACTGGCACAAAAATAGACACATAGAGCAATAGAACAGAATAGGAAATCCAGAAATAAACCCGCAATTATGTGGTGTATTGATCTTCGACAAAGCAGAAAGAACACCAATGGGAAAAAGACGGTTTCTTCAATGAATGGTGTTGGGAAAACTAGACAGCAACATGCAAAAGAATGACACTGGACCACTTTAGAACACAGGCAATAACCTCTCTAATTATTGACTGTATCAGCTTCTTTCTAGCTATGCTTTTTGAGGCAAGGGAAACAAAAGCAAAAATTAGCTATTGGGACTATATCAAAACAAAAAGCTTCTGCACAGCAAAGGAAACGATCAACAAAACTAAAGGCAACCTATACAATGAGAGAAGAACTTTGCAAATGACATATCCAATAAATGGTTAGTATCCAAAATATAGAAAGAACTTATACAACTCAACACCCAAAAACAAATAATCCAATCAAAAAGTGAGCAGAAGACATGGAAAGACATTTCTTCAAAGAGTACCTACAGATGATCGACAGTCACATGAAAAGTTGCTGGACATCACTCATCATCAGGGACGTGCAAATCAAAACTACAATGAGATATCATCTTACACTATCAGAATGGCTAAAATCAACAACACAAAAATGATAGGTGTTGGTAAGGATATGGAGAAGAAGGAACACCTGTGCACTATTGGTGGGAATGTAAACTGTTGCAACCATTCTGGAAAACAGTATGGAGGTTCCTCAAAAAGTGAAAAATAGAACTACCTCATGATCCAGCAGTCGCACTACTGGGTATTTATCCAAAGAAAGCAAAAACACTAATTCAAAGGGACACATGCACCCCTAGGTTTATAGCAGCATTACTTGCAGTAGTCAAGATATGGCAGCAGCGCAAGTGTCCACTGAAATATATATATATATATATATTTTTATATAAATATATACATATAATATTCAGCCATAAAACGAATGAAATATTGCCATTTACAATGACATGGATAGAGCTTGAGAGTATAATATTCAGTGAAATAAGTGAAAGAAAGGTAAATAGGTAATTTTTAAGAAAAATTCACATTCATACGTGAATTAAAAAATACAAGCAAAGAAAAAAAATTAGAGAGAGAAAGAGAGGAAGAGGGAGAGAAATAGAAATCAAGAAGTAGACTTTTAACTATAGAGAACAAACTGATGGTTACCAGATGTGAGGGTTTGGGGGGAATGGGTTAAATACGTGATGAGGATTAAAGAGTGCACTTGTCTGATGAGCACAGGGTGATGGATGGAACTGCTGAATCACTATATTGTAAATTCAAAACTAATATCACACTGTATTTTAACTAACTGGAATTAAACTAAAAACTTCTAAAAATTTGAAAAGTAATTTCAAAAAAGAACTTCAAAACAAGAACAAAAATTTTTTTTTTCTTAATTGTCTTCCTGCCCTTGGTAGTAAGACTGTGAGGGTCTGAAACTTCTCTGTGGATTTTGTTGTTTATGGCTGCATATTGGTTCCACAATGTATCTGGACATAGCAGAGGGTTCACATATATTTGGTAAATGAATAAACAAAAATTTTAAGTGCAAATAGTAAATCCTAATTATACTATAACTTACAAAATCTGTAATAATTCTGAGGAGTTCAGTGAATAATGATCTTGAACTATTTTTCTGCAGCTTAGTTTCCATAACTGTAAAACAGGTAATTATTTTATCTGCCTCATAGAGCTGTTATGGGAGTTAATTAACTTAATATACTTAAGATCTAACAATAAGATATTAGGTGACCTCCCTAAGGATGATCTTAGAACCTATAAGGTTGCTATAACCATACATGAATTAATATAATACATGAAACTCTCACTCTCATTTTTTGATATCTTTCTAAATAATTATTTGTAAATGAATTAGCTGAGATGTTAATTTGTGCTCTAACCTTATGTGTGCTAGGCTAGTAATTTACAACCTGTGTTTCTAAGTACTGTTTTGGGCCTGTGATGTAATCATGCAGCTGAAGGATCACATAAATAGTCACTAAGGGGAGAAGCGAGGTCACATTTTAAACATTGAACCAAATTAACCAAGATGAGTAAGTCAAGCCTTATCTCTATTATGATTGGATGTTATTATTGTCACTTCGGTCAGTGTATTAACAGTAGTCATACCACTGATTTCCTGGTATTAATCTTGACCTTTCACATTGGGTATTTGCATTTACTTGTATTAGTTTGTGTTGATTGACTATAGTTGGAGATACTGCACTTGTTGTATCATTTGGAATGTGAGACAAGATAAATTTAAGGGCTGCACCTGCTATGAAATATTTAGTCATCACTGACTGCTAATTTGGTTTCAGTTTCACAGCTAAATTTCTATTTGTGAGTATGTAAATACTAAAATTCAGCCAGGCTTTTGACAAGGCTTATGTGAGATGAACCATGTAGGACTTTTAATTTACTACCTGGATTATTAGATTTCCCTGATTTTAGGGTCCTAATCTGTAAAATAATTGGGTATGACTTGACGCTTAGATCTTTTCCATCTGAAGTTCTCTGATCTATTAAGAGATGGAGGAAGGCAATTGCTACAAGCCTAAATGACAGATTGATGACAGTAATGTTATATAAAGAGTACATTCGAATTTTCTTTTATAAATTGGATACATTTATATATTGCAAATTATTACCACAATAAGCTTAGTTAACACCTTCACCACCTCACATGATTGCCATTTCCTTTTTGTGGTGAAAACATTTAAATTTACCCTCCTAACAACTTTTAAGTCCTAAGAGTATTATTAACTATAATCATCATGCTGTACATTAGATCCCCAGAATTTACTCATCTCATAACAGGAAATTTGTACCCTTGACTAACATTTCCGCATTTTCCCATATCTCCGGTGCTGGTAATCACCATTCTATCCCATCTCGATGCATTCTACTTTTCTAGATCCCATGTATAGATTATATCGTACAGTATTTGTTTTTCTCCATTGACTTATTTCATTCAGCAGAATGACCTCAAGCTTCATCCACGTTGTTGCAAAAGACAGGATTTCTTCTTTTGCATGGCTGATTAATATTCCATTGTCTTTATACACCACATCTTTATCCGTTCATCTGTAAACTGACACTAAGGTTGTCTCCACATCTTGGCTATTATGAATAATGCTGCGATGAACATGGGAGAGCAGATAGCTCTTTGAGGTCCTGATTTAATTTCCTTTGGGTATATACCCAGAAATGAAACTGCTAGATAATAGGATAGTTGTATTTTTAATTTTTTGAGAAACCTCGATACTGTTTGCCACAGTGACTGCACCAACTTATATTCCTATCGACAGTGCATAGGAGTTCCCTTTTCTCTACATCCATGCCAGTATTTATCTCTTGACTCTTTGATGGTAGTCATTCTAGCAGGTGTAAGGTGATATATTGTGGTTTTTATATCCATTTACCTGGTAATTAGGGATACTGAGCAAATTTTCACATCTCAGTTGGTGACTTGTACATCTTCTTTGGGAAAATGTCTAATCGGTTCCTCTATTTTGTAATCAGATTGGTTTTTTGCACCTGACTTGTATAAGTTCCTTATATATTTTAGATATTAACCTCTTATCAGATATATGGTTGGTAAATATATCCTCCCATTCTATAGGTGCCTTTTTATTTTGTGGATTGTTTCTTTTCCTGTGCAGAACGTTTTTAGATTAATGCAATTCTACTTATGATTTTTTTTTGGAATTTTTTTTTTATAGCTTGTGCTTTTGTTATATCCAAAATGTATTATCAAGGCAATGCCAAAGAGCTTTTACCTTGCTTTCTTTTAGGAGTTTTACAATTTCAGATCTCAAGATTAGGTATTTAATGCATTTCAAGTTAACTTTTGTGGTGGTATAATGTTAAGGATTCAAATTCATTCTTTTGTAAATGATTATCTATTTCTCCAGACCCATTTATTGAGGAAACTATTTCTTTCCTTAGGTGAGTACTTATCTCCTTTGTCAAATATTAGTCAATCATATTTATGAGAATTTATTTCTGGGATCTTGATTCTCTTTCATTGGTATACATATATATATATATATATATATATGTATACCAATGAATATATATATACGTTGGTATAAATATATATACCAATGAATATATATATATTCATACACATATATATTCATACATATATATGTGTATGAATATATATCCCTTCCATTAATATATGTAATACATAAATATACACACATATTTCTATATTTATATATATATGTACACACATATATATGTACACATATATTTTAAGTGCCAGTACCATACTTTTTTGATTATTATAGCTTTGTAATGTAGTTTGAAGAATGATGCTTTTAGTTTACACTTTTTGGGGGTCAGGTTTATCTTGGATATTTGGAGTCTTTTATAGTTTCAAACACATTTTAGGATTATTTGTTCCTATTTCTATGAAAAGTACTATTAGATTTTGATAGGGATTACATTAAATCTATAGATGGCTTTGGGTTGTATGGACATTTTAACAATATTAATTTCCAATCCATGAACACAGGATATCTCTCCATTCACTGAGTCTTCCCCAATCACTTTTATCAAAATCTGAGAGTTTTCAGTGTACATATGTTACACCTCTTTGGTTAAATTTATTCCTATGCATCTTATTGGTTTTAATACTATTGTGAGTGGGATTTTCTTTATTTTTTTCTGATATTTTGTTGTTAGTGCATAGAAATGCAACTAATTTCCATATGTTAATTTTGTATCCTGCTGGTGAGTTCTTACAGCTTTTTGGGAGAAGGTTTTAGGATTTTCTATATATAAGATCATATCATCTGTGAACATAGGCAATTTTCATTCTTCCTTTGGACCGAGGTGCCTTTTCTTTTCTTTTTCCTTCTTTTTATTTCTCTATTGCCTAACCTTCCCCTCCTCCTCCTCCTTCTTGGCATAATTGCTCTGGCTGGGACTTCCAGTACTGTGTTGAACAGGAGTGATGAGAGTGGGCACCATTGTTTACTTCCTGATCTTAAAGGAAAAGTTTCAACCTTTCACTGTTGGGTATGATGTTAGCTGTGGGCTTGTCTTATTTGGTCTTTAGTATATTGAGGTATGTCCCTTCTTTTTTTTAAAGGTTTTATTTATTTACTCATGAGAGACACATAGAGAGAGGCAGAGACATAGGCAGAGGGAGAAGCAGGCTCCTGAAGGGGAGGCCGATGTGGGACTCAATCGCGGGACCCTGAGATCACGACCTGAGCTGGAGGCAGACGCTCAACCACTGAGCAACCCAAGCATCCCAAGGTATGTTCCTTCTATACCTAATTTGAGAGATTTTATCATGAATACATATATATGAATATGAATATATATTTGAACATGAATGTATACAGATATAAATCTATTATTTATTTTGTCAAATGATTTTTCTACATCTATTGAGATAATCATATAATTTTTATCTTTCATTCTATTAATATGGTGTGTCATAATTTTTTATTTCTGTATGTTGAACCATTCTTGTATCCTGAGAATAAATCTCACTTGATCATGGTATATGATCCTTTTGGCGAATGAACTGTTAAATGTTAAACTTAATTTGCTAATATATTTGCTTTAATAGTTTTTGCATTTCTATTTATCAGGAATATTAGCCTATAGTTTCCTTTGTTTATACTGTCATATAGTGTTTCCTCCTTCCTCAATTTTTTGGAGAAGTTTAAGAAAGATTAGTTTAAGTTCTTTAAAAGTTTGGTAGAAATCACCAGTGAAATCATCTGGTTCTTCTCTGTTGGGAAGTTTTTGATTACTAATGCATTTTCTTACTTGTTATTGATCCGCTTATATTTTCTAATTCTTCATAATTCAGTCTTAGTGGGCTGTGTTTTACAGGAATTTATCCATTTCTTCTAGGCTTCTCCATTTGTTGGTGTCTAATTGTTAATAATAGACTCTTAGGGTCCTTTGTATTTCTGTGGTATCAGTTGTAGTATTTCCTTTTGCATTTCTGATTTTATTTAATAGAATCATCTCTTTTACTCTTAGTCTAGCTAAAGGTTTGCCAATTTTGTTTATCTTTTTTTAAAAACAGCTCTTCTTTTTGTTGGTTTATTCTGTTTTTTTTCCAGTCTCGATTTTACTTATTTATGCTTTGTTATTTCCCATTAACTTAGGGCTGAGTTTGTTGTTTTTCTAGTTTCTGGAGGTATAGATAGGTTGTTTATTTGAGATCTCTCTTTTTTCTTACTTTATCCATATAAATTTTCATCTTACATCTGCTTTTGCTGCATCCCATAAGTTTTCTTTTTTTTTTTTTTTTTTTTTTATTTATTTATGATAGTCACAGAGAGAGAGAGAGAGAGGCAGAGACACAGGCGGAGGGAGAAGCAGGCTCCATGCACCGGGAGCCCGACGTGGGATTCGATCCTGGGTCTCCAGGATCGCGCCCTGGGCCAAAGGCAGGCGCCAAACCGCTGCGCCACCCAGGGATCCCCTCCCATAAGTTTTCTTATGTTCTGTTACCATTTTCATTTGTTTCATGATGCTATTTTACATTTTTTGGTTTCTTCTTTGATCAGTCGGTTGTTCAGGAGTGTGTTGTTTAATTTTCATGAAATTGTCAGTTTTCCAGTATTCCTCCTGTTACTACTAATTTCTAGTTTCATACCATTTTGGTTAGAAAAGATTCTTAGTATGATCTCAGTCTTCTTAAATTTGCTAAAATTTGTTTTATGACTTAACATATGATCTATTTTGGAGAATATTCCATGTAGATTTGAGAAGAGGATGTGTTCTGTTGCTGATGGATGGAAAGTTCTGTTTGTGTCAGTTAGATCCACTTGATCTAAAGGTATTAAAAGTCCAACCTTTCTTCTTGATTTTCTATTTGAATGATTTATCTATTGTAAGTGGGATATTGAGGCCCCTACTATTATTTTATTGTTTCCTATTTCTCACTTTAGATCTGTTGGTATTTATTTAATCCATTAGAAGCACCAATGTTGGGAGTATATATATTTATTATTGTTTTTGTTGCTCATGAATTGACCCCCTTATCATTATATAGTGGCCTTGCCTCTTGTTACAGTTTTTGAGTTAAAATATATTTTGTTTTAAAGAAGTACAGCTACTCCTGCTCTCTTTTGTGTATACTTTTCTTTCCCATCCCTTCAGTTTGAGCCTGTGTACATCCTTAAAGCTGAAATGAATCTCTTGTAGGCAGCATAGTGTTGGGTCTTGTTTTTGTTTGTTTTGTTTTGTTTGCCATTCTATGTCTTTTTATTGGAGAATTCAATTCATTTACATTTCGTAGTAGTTATTGATAGGTAAGGACTTACCAATGCCGTCTTATTGATGACTTTCTGGTTCTTTTGTAATTCCATTTCTTTTCTTCCTTTCTTGCTGCATTCTTTTATAAAGTAATGGTTTTCCATAAGGCTAGGCTTTGACTAAATTCTCTCTGTATTTTTGCATATTTACTATATGTATTTGCTTTAGAGTTATTATGAAGCTTATATCAAACATCTTATAATTATCTATTTTATACTAATAATTTAATTTTGAGCACATACAAAAACTACTTTCATTTTCCTCCTTTTAAATTTTTGATGTCACGATATGCCTATTTTTATTTTTTGTATCTGTTAACAAATTATTGTTATAGCTATTTTTAATAATATTGATTTTTAATCTTTATATTAGAGTGAAGTGGTTCATATTCCATTATAGTGCAATGTTAGAGTATTCTGAATTTGACTTTATACTTATGCTCACCAATGTGCTGTATACTTTACTGTTACTAATTAGTGTTCTTTCCTTTCAGCTTGAAGAACTCACTTCACCATTTCTTACAAGTCAGATCTAAGAATGGTGAATTCCCTCAGGTTTTCTTTGTCTAGGACAGTCTTTATCTCTCTTTCATTTCTAAAGGACAACTTTTCTGGATAGAGTATTCTTATCTCTCAGGTGTTTTGTTTTACTTTCTTTTGTTTTCATTTCAGTACTTGGAATATATCACCTCACTCTCTCTTGGGCTGTCAAGTTCCTACTGAGGAATCTGTTTAGACTCTTATGGGGGTTCCTTTGTAAGTTATGAACTTGTTTTCTCTTGTGGATTTAAAGATTCTCTTTTTGTCTTTATTTGTGAAAGTTTTATTATAATGTGTCTTGGAGAGGATCTCTTTAAGTTGAGTTTGTTTGGTGACCTATAAGTTTCATGAATTTGAATATCTAAATTTCTACATTTAGGAACTACCAGGTCATTAATTTTTTAGATAAGATTTCTGCCTTCTTTTCCCTCTCTTCTTCTAGGACCTCAATAAAAAATTTGCAGATTGTTTCTTTTGATGATATCCCATAGATCATGATTTCTTTGCTCTTCTTCATTCTTTTTTTTTTTTTTCCTGAGTAGGGAATTTCAAAGATCCTGTCTTCTGATTCACAGATTCTTTTTCTGCTTGATACATTCTATTGTTGATGCTGTCTGTTGAATTTCTCATTTCATTTATTGTATTCTTCAGCTCGAGAATTATCATTTAATTCTCTTTTATGATTTCTATTTCCTTTTAAACTCATTTTTGTTGGTGTGTGTATTGTTTTCCTGGCACTGAATTGTCTTTCTGTGTTTTCTCATAGCTCATAGGAATTCCTTAAAATAATTATTCTGAATTTTACTAAGTAAATCACAGATCTCCATATCTTTGGGGTTGATTACTGGATCATTATTGTGATACCACAGTGTTTTTTTTTTTTTCCTAGATTTTTCATGTTTCTTCAAGTCTTACATTGCTGTCTTCACATTTCAAGTAGCAGTCACCTCTTTCAGTCTTTACTGACTTTGGGAGTGATAAACTTTTCATCAGCCCTGCTAGGGATTCTGAGGCTTTCTCGGACCTCCTATGATTATGCCTGCTCCATGCTGCTTGCTCCCTCTTGTGGTTAAATTCCTAAGCTTGTATGCCTTTTCTTGATTCTGCAACATAGGAGCCAGGATGCTGACAGCCTCTTTTTTTGTTTTTCCTAAAGTAGAGTAGGGGCACCTAGATGGCTCAGTTGGTTAAGTGTCCAACTCTTGCTTTCAGCTCAGGTCATGATCTCAGGGTCCTAGTATCAAGCCCTGAATTGGGCTTTGTGCTCAGTGGGGAATCTGTTTCAAATTCTCTCTCCCTCTCTCCCTCTCCCTCCCCCTACTCTTACTATCTCTCTCTCAAATGAATAAATAAATCTTAAAAAAAAAAAGGTGGGGTAATGCTCAGTGTGGTCTTTCCCTGAGCCACAGATTCAGGCTAACTTTCCGTGTATTTTTATCTGTTGTCTGCCAAACTCACCCCAACCACCGTCGGGAGTGCACACAGAGAGCCAGTCACAGGATGGATAGGGTATATGAGTGAAGTATGCAGAGCACTGGGAGTTCCTGTGGCCAGTTGGTGAATCTGTATGCAATGTATTGCCGGTGGTTCCTGAGTGGGCTTTTTAAAATTATTGACGTATAGGTGACATACCATGTTACATTAATTTCAAGTCTACAATATAATAGTTGGATAAATCTATTTGTGATGCGATGCTCACCACTAGTTACCATCTGTCATCGTATAATCCTATTACCATACCATTGTCGATATTTTTATCTCCATGACTTTTTTACTCAGTAACTAGAAGCCTGTATCTCCCACTACCCTTCATCCATTTGCCCAGCCCTCCGTTCTCTTCCCCTTTGGCAATCATTAGTTATCTGTTTTTGTGGATCTGTTTCTGCTTTTTGTTTGTTTTGATTATTAGGTTCCACACATAAGTGAAGTCATTTGGTATTTGTCTTTCTCTGTCTGATTTATTTCATGGGCAGGCTTCTTGATTGTGTCTGTAACATAGCTAGTAGGATCCTTATCTCTTTCACCCTCTTCAAACCCTATTTGCCACTCATACAGCCTCTCTCTTCTGCCCCTCATTCATGCAGCTTATGACTCAGCAGCCTGAGGAAGGTGATATATAAATGGGCCTCTTTTATAGTATCCCACATACCTGGGGAAGCCAGGCACTTACTCACACATTCTCACTTTCATCCTTGAGAAAAATCATGGACTGAGAAGTTCTCATGACACTGAGCTCATGGGAGGGGAGATATGAGCTAAGTTAAACTGTTCCTCTTACCCTCTTCTGTGCATCCAAACTCATTCCCCTCCCCCTCCTACATTGTGTTAGAACCTCTTTACTAGAAATCTGGATTTCTGCAAAGGTTTTCTCATCTGTGGCTGATTGTCTAAGATAGTGTTTACCAAGTGCTATCATATTGTGGCGAGGAGGAGATGGAGCTAATTCATAGCCCACAGCAGCCATTAGCAGGATTGAGGGCTTGTGCATATTATCCTGATGCATGAGTAGGAGAGACCCTACCCACGTCTGTAGGCATGTAGTGCTGGATCACAAAACTCCCACATAGTCACTTCTGTACATGAATAAATGCCAAATTGTTGTTGAGAGGGGGATATGAGCAAGGACATCTTATTTGGTCATGTAATGTCAGCTCAAATTTTCAAGACATTACTAATGACTCAGTTGATCCATCGTTAAATGATATGAATAAGTAAGTCACACCAGAGGTTCCCAGGTGGCTCAGCTGGTTAAACTTCCAACTCTTTTCCTTTCCTTTTTTTTTCTTTTTAAGATTTTGGTTCTTTGTTTGTTTGTTTGTTTGTTTGACAGAGAGAAAGAGATTAAGTGAGCATAAGCAGGGGGAGTGGCAGAGGGAGAGGGAGAAGCAGGCTCCTTGCTCATGGGGCTTGGTCCCAGGACCTCAGGATCATGACCTGAGCTGAGGGCAGACGCTTATCCAACTGAGTCACTCAGGTGCCCCATGACTCTTGATTTTGGCTCAGGTCATGATATCAGGATTGTGAGATTGAACCCTGCCTCAGGCTCATGCTCAACAGGAAAGTCTGCTTGAGAATCTCTGTCTCCCTCTCCCTCTGGCCCTCCCTCCTGCTCTCTCTCTCTCTTTCTCTCTTTCTCTCTTTCTCTCTTTCTCTCTTTCTCTCTCTCTCTCCCTAAAATAAAGAAATAAATCTTTAAAAAAATAAGTCATGCAAAAAATAACCAGAATTCATATACACTAAAAATAGTAATAGTGGTATCATTTTCTAAATTAGCAAAATTTATAAAATTTATAAAAAATTATAATATCAAAAAAAAACATACAATATAGGCACTAGATTTCTGTTGAAAAGAAATATCAGAGACTTCAGAGTTCTTTCAGTTTTAGAAAAAAAAAAAAAACAAAAAACAAAACCAAAACAAAAACCAGCTCCGATCAGCACAAGTAAAAGAGGGGAAAGGTTACTAGAGTCATTGTGCTACTCATCATATCTATGTTGTATTATTGCTCAGGCTGATCTCTTCATGGATCCCATTGTTTTGATTTGTATTATTTTTCCTGCAGTGTCACATATTTACTGTGAAATATATCATTCATTTGATGTAAATCTCATGGCCTTTCCTGAAGAATCATTCCAGCCAGGAGATATAATATTCTGACCAAATAAACCCAGGTCATGAACCTACATTTGTATCTGCCTGATGGTACCATTTATTCATTTTCCCTCCCTTCGGGAATTTATTTAACAAATATTTATTGTACACCAACAATGAGTCAGGTACTGTCCTGGGTGCTGAAATATGCCAATGAATAAATCAATCTTTCTTGTAAGTAACTCACATATCAGTGGGTAAAGAGTAAATAAACATAAATACAATGTGTAAATATAATATACAATATTGGTATAAGATATAATGTAGATGGTAAAAAATGCTATGAAAAAAATTAAGGAGGCTAATGGGATAGAAGTTCTGTCTGTTTTCTTTTAGCTAGAGTTCTTAATGTGACATTCCATGAGATGGAGACATCTGAACAAAGACGTTCATTGTGTGAGGAAGTAAGTCATGTGGTTATGAAAAGAAGAGTATTCAGAAAAAAAGGCACAGTAAGTGCAAAGTCCCTCAGGTGGGTGTGTGATTAATATGTCTTGGGAACTGCAAGTGCAGCTAGTGTGTAGTAGAACATGTGGATTACTGTGAAAGAATAGGAGGTTAGAGGGTCACTTGGGCAAGTTTGTAAGTCTTAGGTTATTTTTAAGAGTTTTAAATGTTATTCTTAGTGAACTTGGACACCTTGGAGCAAGGACTGTTAAGGTTTTAGACTGCAAACAGAATAGACCTGGTATTCCAAATGAGAATTCAAGTACTTGAAAAGGAAGAGTGAATGTTGAGAAGGAAAAAAATAAAAATGAAAACATAAAACTCGCAACTTTTCATATGCTAATCTATGTGAACTTATTCTTAATCACATGTGACATAAAAAACATGATAATTGCAGTCAAAGCATTTAATAGAGCCACTTAAATCCTAGACACATCCCACATGGATTAAATGAGATATGCAATTTGTACTTACCTTTGTTATTTGTTGAAATTTAACTATTTTTTTTGTAATCTTCTGATACTTATATAGCTTAGTTGTTCCAGAGTTAATAAGATTATTCCCCAGGACTGTATTATTTTGGAAGAGTTTATGTAGATTGGCCTCTACTAAATAGATTTTTGTCTATTTAAAAATTTTCCCATCTTCCTTTGGGAATGCTTCCTCCATTTTCATATAGTTTTGGTAGTGATTTTAATCAAAGTACTATACCATAATCTTCCATCCCTCCCATCTCTACCACTAAAGGGATGTTTATATTATTTGAACTGGGCCACACAGAGTGCCATTACTTCCTGGATTTTTTTTTTTTTTAAGAGACCGACATAAGCCCAAGGGAGGTTTTCTGCCCTTCAATTTCTGTTGGAGCTGGAGAAGACCAACGTTTGGAGTTTAAGTTTATAGAATATTTTCTTGGAGCTGTTACTGTGCAGAAATCCAGATAGGTGGGCCAACACATAAAGGGCACAGAAATTATGAAGTAGGAAAAGAAAGCAGGCAATATGATTACATCACTGATGCTTTAGTTCACTCTGAATCTGAAGATAATCTTTCCTTGAATTACTGGTTATTTGAGGCAACAATTTTCCTTTCTTACAGTTTAACCTGAGATTTGGATTTTTCACTTTTAATGGAAAAAGTCTTCTCTAAAACAGGACAACAGAAAACAAACTGAAGAGTTCATTGGAGATAATTTTCAAAGCTGGAGAGGAATATAACAGTTGTTACAAAAGAAGGAACCAAAGAGTAAAAGTGTATTTTTCAACCAGTGTTTGTTAGTTGTTTGGAAATAGTCAAAACTATACTCAGGTCAATTCTAGAGAGGTTAACAAGCAGGACCCAGCAGATTCTGAGGAGTTGGAACAAGACTCTTTGGGGATATGACATGGGACTGATGGATTATTTCATTCAGGTGTAAGTGGTCAAGGTCTAGTGATGACTCTAAAGCAAGAAAACCAATAGTGACAATTGGAAGGTAAAAGGAAGGTGACTGACAACTGAATTGTCAAGAAGAGAGTGGAAAGACCCATGAGCATCTCAACAAGATTCTTCCAAACATTACAGAGGAGGAGCAGAATTGGGCATTCTCTTCTGTAGTTGAGTGTTTGCAGGGTCTCACGCCAGAAATATGATTAAAAACTAAGAGGAAAATGGAAGTGTAGGGTGATGGGAGAAAGAATGAATGAGAGAAGGATGCATACAAAAGGAAACGATTTGAAGGGAGATTGTGGGATACGAAAAAATACGTATGGAAAAAAGAGTAATAGAACAACTAAAAGAAGAGAGTAACAGAACAACTAAGAGAAGAGAAGGTGTGGTGAGAGGTGAGGAAGAGAGAAAGAGAATAATAATAAAACAGAAGTTGTTCTAACAGGGTCAAATTTGCACATTTCTAACAAATCCTTGCACTTTGAACATTTGCAGAACTTGTGAAACTATTCCCTTTTCTTAGCTGTCATGTAGGTATAATTATGGCTTGCACTATACCAGCAGTTAGATAAAAGAAAACAACAACAAAACATTTCAGATCAATTGAGACTTTTTTAAAATGTGTTTCCTTTTGCTTCAAACCTTGTCTCATAAACTAAAAGTTCCCTGCAAATATCTAGAATCCACTACAACTAGTGGCTTGGCATTAATTCAATCAATCTTCCATAATTATTTTTCCAATTCCAGATATGTTTTATGATTTGTTTCTTATTTATTTTTAAATTTTTAATTCACACACGATGTTACTTTCAGGTGTTGATCTGCTAAGGAGCATTTTGATATTTTCACATTGAAATTGTTTCTGATAAATTTTAGCTAGCTGTATATTGTTTTAAAAATAAGTTCTGACTTATCATAGGAACTTTAACTTTGAAATCCTAAAAATCGTATACTTGTAGAAACAAGACCTATAATTGCCAATTTAAACCAACTTAACATTCTGTTGTAATGATCTAGAGCTGCTAGATTAATGCTGTTAATGCAGGAAGGGAAATCAGATTATAAATTCTGTGCATTTGCTCTGTTTATGCATGTGTCCCAGTTTCCTATACAAAGGCTATATATAGAAGGCTTTCAAATTATTTTTCTTTTATGGCTGGATGAATATCTTCCAATATTTTATTATATATTTATGAAAACTGAGGCCCAGGAGGTAATTAGCCCAATGTAACAACACTCCTTAGCGACAAAGTAGTGATGAGCTTTTAGATGTTTTGATTCTCAACCCAGTTCTCCTTTCAGAGCTGTCTCTTCTCACCTGGGTTAAGGTTTAAAAAAAATCCAAATATCTAGTTCCTTCTTCTTTAACATTAAAACACTTGTTTTAATTAAGAAAAATTCTGAGACCATTTTGATCTTTTCTCTCTTCAATACCAAATATCCAGATATTTTCAAATGCTAGTTAATATTATACATTGAAGAAAATCAGAATTAACTGTTTATTAACTTATCTATTCCAATTAGTATTGTAACAAGGAACAATATCTCAAAAGACTAATTAACATTATGTAGGAAATCCTAAGTGTCTTTACTTAATATTTACCATTGTATTTGTACTTTTTCTAAACTTCTTCAACAGTCTCTTTTTCTGATAAGACTTTGAACCTGAAGTAATAGGTATTTTGCCTTGTTTAATTTTTTTTTCCACCAGCCTTTTAAGTGAGTTAGAGTCTGTCTTTATTGTCCATCCTAAGCATTTAGAATCACTGCAATGCCCTTTGTGCTAAATAAAAAGTCCTCATCTTCATTCAAACAATTGCTATGACTCTACAAAATAAATTTTTAAATGGGCACATCCTTTTCATGACTGCTTGTCATACTTGGAAATGTTGGAGGCCCCATAAGCCTTGGTGACTGAGGCTGTTATTCTTAACACAGAGTTAGAATGTTGTAAACATGAAATTTTATACAATAATGGGGTTGAAATTGGAACCAAGTGGGAGCTTACAGATTGGCTAGAATTAATGCCTTACTTAAGCAGGATGTGAAAGAACTGATTTCAAGAACTTTATAAGTTAGGAAGAAAGGAAAATATATGTGAAAATAAACATAAACTTCCATAAAACAGAGCCTACAAAGCAAAAAGCATAACATCAGAGTAGAGTCTGATTGGATTGGCAAGCTTACAATTTGCCTCAGTATTAAATAACATTATCCGCTTGTGACCCAGTCTAACTCAGTGGCAAACTTTAGCTTGACCTTTTGAGATCCTGGCTTGTTATGATTTATTCTTCATAGACTTGTAGGCATAGAAGAACTTCACAAGAGAATCCAGTTCATTTTTCAGTTTCCCTGGAAAACCGCATCTAAGCAAACCCCAAAACGGAGGATATAGAGCCTATTCTACTTCTTTTAGGAGTTAGGTCCTGTTTCCCCAAACCCTGACATCCTAGAGAATGAGGATCATTTTCAATAAAACTCCTATGTGCTTTTATCCACATTTATTTCTAGCTTTTGTTTGTTTGTTTGTTTTTGGTTGTTGCTTAAAATTAAGAACAGTTGATTACGGTGCTTCTTGCAGTGCTTTCTCAAAGATTAAAAAAAAACTGGTTTTTGGAGTTTTTAATTCTAAGACATCATTATAGATATATTAGTGAGTTTTCTATTGTGGCTGTAGCAAATGACCACAAACATACTAGCTTCAAACACAAATTTATTGTCTCCTAGAAGTTTGACTTGGGTGTCACTCTACTAAAATCTTGATGTCAACAGGACTGCAGGACTCTCTGGAGTTTTCTAACAGTAAGTGTACTTCCTTGCTTTTTTCAGATTCTAAACACCATTCATGTTCCTTGGCTTATGGCTCCCTTCTTCTATCTTCAAAGTCATCATGGTCGAGTCTTTCTTATATGGTACCACTTTGGCACTGTCTCCTGGACCCCTTCTTTACATTTAAGGGCCTTCGTGAATATCTTAGGGCCATCTGGAAAATCCAGCATGATCTTGACTGTTTAAAGGTCAAATGATTAGCAAGTCAAATCCATGACCAACTTTCATTTCCCTTTGCCAGGTAACATAATGTATGTCTAAGGTTTAGGATATGGACCCCTTTGGGAGAAGCATTATTCGGCCTCCCACAAAAAATGACTTTGAAAATATTTATCCCTCTTGGTTGATTTGCAGCTTCCTTGGGAGCTTCCCTGGTATAATCTGAAACTAGTCCCATACAGTAGGGTAGGGAAGGACTGAAGAAAGAGGAAGACCACTCCAAATCAGTAAGTGGCAGGTTGAATGAAAAAGGAAACTTATATACAAGGCTCATCTTGGTAGCCACAAATGAGTAGATCTCTGCACTTATCCCCAGAATCTCAAAAGTTTACAGAAATGCTTTACCTGGACACATACTATCCAGATGGTTTCAATACCCCATCACCATCTCAAGGGTATGTCCTTGAGGCAGCCTCTGGGAGTTGGGAAGGCAAGTGGAAAACATATTTCAAGGTCCAGGGAGGGAGGTGAGGAGCCTCTAATTGCTGAGGGTGACCCAGTGGTCACGTCCTCTCAATGACCTCCTCCAACACTCTTTTTTATCCTTGAAGTTCTACACATAAATACACACATACACACAACTATAACTGTAAGAAAAAAACAAAAGATAAAACAAGGTCCCAAATATCCCCCATGCTTTTATTTATTCGATTTCAGGATGTCAATGTTCCCACTTGAACAAGAGTTGATGAAGGTTAGGGACAAAAGACCAAGAAGAGAAGGTGACATAAGACCAAGTGAGAATACAGACGTGATGCTGTCGAGGGGTTCTCAATTATGTCGTTCATCTAAGAACTTTCCAACAAATGTGATTTCACAAGATATTACAGGAACCAACCAAATATGTTTTCTCCTTCCAACAAAATAATCCAAAGTAACAAGCAAGTTCAGTATTTAAAAGTTATGTCTCTGATGGCTTTTGTAACTTCCAAAGCTCCCTATAGTTCTCATAAGTGCAAATGCTCCCAAATGAAGAAAAACTACACAAACTTGTCTGAAAAATATATCATTCTCAGGAAAGAAAAAAATATTTTTCAAAATTTGCTATTTTAAATGCACTAAAAAAGTAACATTAGTTTTTTTTTAAAAAAATTGAATTTCACTAAAGTGCCCAAGGACTGCTGGCATCGGGTGGGTTTCCCTTGGCTGTATTTGTCACTTCCTGCCTTCCAGAAATAAGACACCCAAACATTACCCTCCGGGTTTCTCTTCATATCCCTCTGCCAACTGTAATACCCTGTAAATCAGATGCTGGCTGCTATAGAATATTGACATAGTAAAGTGTAATGCTCACAAAAGGTCTGTTTATATGGGTAGGAGACTATTTTCTAGGAGAAAGATAGCTGCCAATGCAATATTTGACTTATTAGCTCCCTGGCAGCTTCCTTTTATATTCTAAATTATGGCATTGAGATGAGATCCCTATATTTGACTAACTTGGTCACGTTTTCCACCTTTATTATTTAGTTTCATTTCAGCTTCGAACAAGCTTTGGTGAATTAAATTTAAAACCACATCACATCACAAATACTTTTATGTTAGACGCTACATGGAAGTAGCAGGAAGCAAAAAGTGTTGTGTAAAGCTGTACTTGCTACAATTTGTACCCCCACGCATCCGGGTAACTCTCTTAAGTGACTATCCTCCAACTCGGAATTTATTGTTCCATGACCCTTCAAATCATCGTTCTACCATTAGAGTATGAGTCTTCCTCCATGATTGTCATAGGAGGGGACAGTGTGCTGGGGAAGTCATACCAGTAATTAAATACTTTAGTCTGGAAGTGATCCAGGTTACTTCTGCTCACAACTCCCTGACTAGAACCAGTTGTACAGTGAAGCCTAGTGCAAAAGCAGCAAACACTAATCCTTACAAAGACCTGAAAAGGGGAAAAATGCATATGAGCACTAGACATCTCTACCACAGCTGTCAGAGGACAAATAAAAATAATGTATCTGTGTTTTAGTTTCTTTAAATTTTATCTTTTTTTCACATATAATAGAATTGCTATGTTGAAGACAAATTTTCAGTAAGCCCATTGAATATAATATTTTTTTCCTGAAAAAGTCATAAACCACTCTTATGCTTTGCAGAAGTGTAGCTCAATGTCATTTATAACCAATAAAAAATGCTTTTGATTTAGTGAGACAAAAATTGTCTATTCAATTCCCATTTAATCTGTCAAAATAACAACTGGTAGTGATAAGGATATATAAATAAAATGATTCCTCCAAATTCATGACTCAAGCCAGTATGGGCAAACAAGCATAACCTTTTGCTGAATACTATCTTTGATAAAGACTATAAAGATTTTGAACTCCGCAGAGAGGGTTCATGTTAAAAGCCAAACCTGTGTACGTGTCATGAAAATAATTTGCAGTAAAACATTTTGTATGATCATCTCTTATATTTAGGTTTAAAACTGCTCATAGAAAGAAAAAAGAACTGGGTGGAGGACCTCAAACACCATCATTACTTTATAATGCGAGTAAATTTTTTTTCTGCTATTAAACTTGAATACCTCATACAAGATCAATTTTTAAAAAGATTTTATTTACTTATTCATGAGAGACACTCACACACAGAGGCAGAGACAGGCAGAGGGAGAAGCAGGCTCCCCGAGGGGAGCCAGATGCAGGATTCGATCCTAGGACCCCAGGATCACAACCTGAGCCAAAGGGAGACACTCAACCACTGAGCTACTCAGGTGCCCCCATACAAGATCAATTTATTTGGTTTTGCTTTCAGGGACAGTTGCAATCCACAGTTTAGTGACCACTGGTCTAAACTGCCACTCACAGGGGGTACATCCTGCAGGAGGTATTGCTCAAGTGCATGGGTCATTTACACCCTGAGTTTAAAAGATTCTAGGCATTTTTTTCTTCTTTTTCCTGAAATGTTTTTCCACAAAGCTTTTTATCTTTAAGCTTATTTCCTGGTTCTATGTTTGAGGCCATTATTCAGTTTATAGAATATTGAACTTAATCCTTCTGTCTCTGCTTTCCCCTATTGTCAGGGAGTTGATGGGTACCGGTGAGCATCTTCCTGGAGAACAGGAAGGGAAACCCCAACTGAGACCGTGTTCTAGAACTGTTTCAGTTTTACCCCCTCCCACGTCTCCTGTAGCTCATGCGAGACCCCATGTCTGTCGAGTAATAGGGTTATACTCACGCTCTCTAGCTGGTCTTCACTATTCTTCTTCTTCTCATCTCACTGATTACTAGCTCTCCTGAGTTCTATTATATTACATTTTTTTTCTAATACCAGATAGAGCCTGGGGCTTAGAAAAACACTATGATTTCTGCCTCTACCTCAGTTATACTCTTCTCTCTAGTTAAAACAGCCACAGCAACAAGGGTATACCTACTAGGGCACCCCCATAGAAGCCTTGCTAGTGTTACTACATATGTTCTGTAAACATTTTCAATCATCCTCACCATAAAAAGAAAAAAAAGAGGACTTATGGTAATAAAATACTTATTCGTCTCCTTAAGTGCTTGTCTGTAATTTAGTTTAATGATGCTACACTTTCTTGTGGTCTCACTAGGCCTCGAGGGCCATTTGTATTGATTTAGCCATTCTGTTTGTCTCAGTAACAAACGGCCACATAAAACACAGACTGGAGAAAGGAACTTTCCTGAAGTGGAAAATCCCATTTATCAGTGTAATAGCACTTTTGATCCTGGGGTACATCTAGGAAAGCATTCTGATTCTTTAAATACAAATCTTGAACATGTTAAAGAAAGGCAAACAGTGTTTATGATTGTTAATTTTCCATTCTTTAAGTCTCCCCAAAAATAAATAAATTGATGATAAAGCTTGCTGAGTTATTTTCTCCTGGGAATCCAGATTTGCCCAAAGCACTCTATTATTTTTGGGTAGTAGGTAAAAAAGTAGATGAAAAGCTGACTCAAGATCAAACAGAGGAGAGAAGCTGACAAAAAAGGAAATGGGAAGTCCGCTAAAGGACTCATGGTTTCTTGTGTAATAGTCTTGAAAAAATAATTATTTTCAGATTTTAACAGAATACACAGTGCTGATTTTAGTGGTTGAGGCTGATTGTGATCTTTATTAAAATCATTACATTTTTCTTAACACACGCCACCCCTTGCTTAGTTAACTACATAGCTCAAATCCAGGACAACTAGAGTCTGAAATCACAGAGAGCCTGTCACTTAAGGGGCTCAGACACTTCATTGCAACTTATTACCCATGACAGGTTTTTCATTACATTTTTAAGGGGTTGAAATATTAAAGCATTCATTTGGATCCAGGTATCTAGTCAGAAAATGAATCCGACTATCAATCATGAATAATCCCCATAAGACTATTGCACTGCAAGGAGAGGATGGGGTCAGAGGATAGTACTCTGTCAAAATTTATAGAATGTTATGCATATATATTACATATGGAAATGGCATGCATGCATGAGGAGAAAAAATATCACCTCATGCTTATTTGCAAATGGCCGGAGAACCATTTTGGGTCATTTCAAATCATTAGGACCATTAACCATGACTTTAATTAAAAACATTGAATTGAACAATCATTCATGATATGCCTGCTATGTACCGAGAACCGTGCCAGGAACACTGAAATTAATAAAATATGGCACCCCCACTTCGTGAGCCAAAGTCTATGGAGAAAGAGAGATGCACGATGCGCACTCAATACTCTCTTGCCCATGCAGTACAGACAAGGTTCACCTTTAGTTTACCAAATCAGTGTTCTGGGTGTCTCACCAATGCAGGCAGCTGCTTTCACTTGCCATCTTCAAGGCTCCTTAAAAAATCATGATGCAGACTCTGGACACCTTCCCAAAAATATGTTCCAAAAGGTTTTTCACATGAGCAGCAAAATTGGATACACAGATAAGCAAGATTGCTTACAACAAATATAGTTCATTTTAATATGTCCATTCTATTAAGAGATTTTTGTTGTTGATTTGTTTGTTTGGTTTTGTTTTAATTACCAGTCCTATTTCTAGAAGCAGCCTGCTTCAAAAAAAATTAAAAATTCAATAAGTAGATCTGGGTCACATTTTTACTCTATTAATGGCTTTCTGTGTAATAAGGAGAATAGTTAATATTTTTTCTCTTTATGGTAAAGAAATAGTGCTTGATCTCTTTCTTTCTATTTTTTTATGGTTAATGTAAATATAATTAGTTCATTAAAATAAAATTTCTAAGAAGTTAGCAATATTCTTCAAGTCAGACACCAGAAAGAAAAGCAGTTGAGTTTCCTATAACCCAAAGTGAGGGATTTATTTATTTATTTATTTATTTATTTATTTATTTATTTATTTTATTTATTCATGAAAGACACACACAGAGAGAGAGAAAGATAGAGAGAGACAGAGAGGCAGAGGCAGAGGCAGAGGGAGAAGCAGGCTCCCTACAGGGAGCCCAATGCGGGACTCCAATCTGGGACCCTGGGATCACACCCTGAACCAAAGGCAGACACTCAACCGCTGAGCCACCCAGGCATCCCCCAAATTGAGGTTCTAAAAACTGAGTATAAAGCAAACACTTGAGTGTGGTCAAATCACTGTTGAAAATTATTTAGGCTTATTCTTTGTTTCAGACTATATAAGGTCTCTAGAAGTTTGTATAGTTCATTTATTTTTTTCATATATTTTTAAAGATTTTTAAAATTTGAGAGAGAGATAGAGACAAAGAAGAAAGTGTGCATGTGCTGGGGCCGGGGGTGTGGAGAAGGAGAGGAAGAAACAGACTCTCCACTGAGTAGGGAGCCCAACACAGTGTTGGGTTCCAGGACCCTGGGATCATGACCTGAGCCCAAGGAAGATGTTTAACCTACTGAGCCACCTAGGTGCCTCTGTTTTTCTTTTTTTTTTTTTTTTCTTTTTTTTTTTTTAAATCCAGGAGTAGAATGGATAGGTATATTAGATGAGAAGAGATTAAGTAGTTGACTTGCAGTTCTATATCTTGGTGTATAAAACTATGTATCTTTAAACAGTCGTATAGCACTAATAGTGGCAACTTTAGTAATGTCTTGTCTAAAACAAAACAAAACATTTCCACTAATTTGTGTTTTCCCATGTTACCCTAGTCTTGCCTGCCTACACATACACACACACACACACACACACACACACACAGGCTGCACACCATGCTAAATTTAGTGAGATGTGCTGACAGTTAATGTTAAATATCTTTGGATTTCATCTGGTTTATATTGAGCCATGCAAACAATACTGAGGGCATTCACAACACTACAAGTGTGGACCAGCGACTCTTCTCTTGCCTTTTCTTTTCCATAAATTGGTTTCATGCTGTCTTCCTTTAGACTCAAAGCTACATGTTGGAAGGCATCATATTTTCTCTTGCTCCCTGCTGCATTTTAAATCTTTTGCATGGAGGCTGGCATCTCAGAGGAACTGAACAGTTGCTTAAAAAAATAAAGATACGCCCTTTGAAACTGTTATCAATAAGTCTTCAATATGAAATATAGGCCTCTGGAGGTTGGGATAGTGGTTTGAGAAAGTCAATGTTAAATAATTATTTTTAAGATACTGACCAGGTATTACTGAACCTATTTTCTGTCCATGAGCTCGGAAATCATAGACCATTTTCTGGAGTTTAGTTCGTATCTTGAGAGAAAACAAATACGTGATACTGAACTAATATAATTAAAGTAATGGGTTCAACTTCACAACTGACTGTGCTGGACATTGTTCAGTTGGCCACTTTGCCAGACTCTGGCCACATAATTATTATAGTCTGTATTTCATAGGTTTATATGGCTGAAGACTTCTCTGACTCTGCCTTTAATAACAGCTTGATAAAAACATCTATAAACCATGAGCAAGGGGTCAAATATCTTCTACCCAAAGAAACATAATATTGGAGGAATGTAAAAAGCCTTGGACATATTAGTCTTTTTCTTAAAAAGTGCAGCTGGTAACTAGATAAGCCAAATGCACACACACAGACAGAACCAAACCAAAACAAAACAAAACCCAAAAAAGTAGAGATGAAATGAGCTTATACTACCATACTGGAAGCAGAGTTTACAGATGATTTATTGTACCTGAGATCTATATTTTAGAGATAAAACCCCCACATTCCATAGTAAAGTACCCATATTTTACAGACATACATTTCACTCTGTACCATTGTAGCATCTCTTACACCAAACCAAACCAAACCAAACATCTCTTATGTCAAGTCACAGGCAACCTACTTTTAAAAAATGTGGATAAAATATTTGAGAGCACTGTAACATGCTTACAGAGAGTATGATGATTTATGAGGATTACAGTGTTGTTTCTAGAAGTTTAACATCATTGAATCAGATCATTTTACCAGAATATTATGTGTAGAGAATCAAACTGCTCAAATTTTATCATAATCAAAAGTAAGAAAACCCAAATAAGAAAATATTACTTAAGAATATAATATTAGGGGCAGCCTGCATGGCTCAGCGGTTTAGCACTGCCTTCAGCCCAGGGTGTGATCCTGGAGACCCAGGATCAAGTCCCAGGTTGGGGTCCCTGCATGGAACCTGCTTCTCCCTTTGCCTGTGTCTCTGCCCGCCCCCCGCCCCGTGTCTCATGAATAAATACATTTAAAAAATCTTTAAAGAATAAAATATTAGGGGTGCCTGGGTGGCTTAGTCAGTTGAGTGCCCTACTCTTGTTTTCAACTCTGGTCATGATCTCAGGGTTATGACATTGAGCTCTGCATGGGCCTCCGTGCTCCACACAGAATCTGCTTGAGACTTTTTCCTTCTCCCGCTGTCCCTTCCCCTGTCTTTCTCTAAAATAAATCAATTAAATATTTTCTTAAAGAATAAAATATTAGAAAATATTTAAAATAAGTAATATGAACAAAATATATGAATAAAATATTAAATTCCTCTTTTGGGGACACTCCAATTGTATCACTTGTCACTTTTTCTATTTCACATCATCAAACAAGCTATG
The DNA here is from genome assembly GCF_048418805.1 of Vulpes vulpes. Classification (NCBI taxonomy): domain Eukaryota; kingdom Metazoa; phylum Chordata; class Mammalia; order Carnivora; family Canidae; genus Vulpes; species Vulpes vulpes. The sequence goes on from NC_132788.1 coordinate 12,766,987, forward strand.
AAATAGGTAGGTTCAAGTCCTACAAACCACAGGTAAGTTCCTGCAGCTGGAAAATAATAGTAGGTCTATTGGGTCTCATGTTGGGTCTTAATTTAATAGAAAAAATATATAATTTTTAATTAAGTAAACAATATTAGTATTTTGTTGTTAGAAATAGTAAGTTTTGGGGTGTCTGGGTGGCCTGTCAATTGAGCATACAGCCCTTGATTTTGACTCAGATTATGATCTCAGAGTCATGGGATCAAGTCCCGCATCCGGCTCCATGGTCAGTGTGGAGTCTGCTTGAGATTCTCCCTCTCCCTCTCCCTCTCCCTCTCTCTCTCCTTCTCCCTCTTCCTCTCCTCTCTCTCTCAAATAAATAAACAGAATCTTAAAAGAAAAAGAAGTAGGTAAGTTTTTAGAGCTACTGAGAAAAAGAAATGCTTTTTGTTCACATTTGAAGTCCCCAAAAGCAAATCTTTTATTTGGTCTGTTGGATCTGAAATGGGAAAGTTTCCTTTATAGGACTTTATCATTAGATTGCGATGACCTTAGAAAGAGGGACAGGATCTTAGTTTTGTTGTTGTTGTGAAATCTTTCAAAACATTTTATTGATAAAAGTAAATATTCAGTATGCATTTTTAGATTGAATTGAATTTTAAATGTATTTTCTTCAATCATGCAATTAATAGGAATTTTATTCATATGACCTTATTGGTGATTATATTTATGACAAGCAAAAACATTGGTAGTAACTTCATGTTATATGGCAGACCGTCTCCAGTTCTTAACAAATTATATAATAAGAGTATTTTTTAAATGAAGCCATCTGCTTTCCAGTAAGAACATTCTCAGAATGGCACCAATAATTGAGATCCCCAGTGCTGGACTTCTTTCCCTTGTCCTCATGGGCTACTGCACCGAATGGCAAAGACAACAGATAATACTTCCCTATGAGATTTACAAATGACAATTTATAGAAGAATTTCATGAATGAATTTTACGGGATATGTAATTAAATATGCCAAAATCTGTACAATCAAGGTGCTGAGATTTCATTTCAAAGTCATTTTGATTTCTGCCTTCATGAATAGTTCATGCTCAAGTGCATAAACAATTCAGCTATGACTTACTTCACTGTCAACAACTCCTTCTGAAATTTTAGCTTTGACTAGTTTAGCTATTGAAGTGAATAAGCCTCTTCAGTCAATCCAACCAGTTGAAACATATATGCATGTTAACCTAGACGCAATTCTATAATTCTTCCATACATAATAATATAGCTCCTAAGGAGGATATGAAATTAAATTTTGGAAGAACTATGCATTTAGTTTTTGAAAGTATCCAAAAATCATTTATCTGAATACACAATCTCCATGCATGATGGAGCTTAGTAAGAATAGACATCAACTGTGTTTTTTTTTTTCAAATAAAATTATACAGTAAATACCTCTTTCAGAAATTACATGTAGAAAGGTTGTGCCTAGTAGTGTAGGTGAACTCCACCCAGAGATTGTGGCCGTGCTTGGAATCAGAGGTGGGGTTAGAAGCCTGCTGGAAGAGAAAAGGATCATTTATTTGCCTGCATAAACATACATTCACTCAGTGTATTTGTGTGTAGACTACCTCTACTACCCCCACCCCCGAAGAAAAGATCAAACACAACAGATTGCATGTTGTACAAAAACCGCACACATCCAAATCCATTTTTACTAGTGGTAGGTTAAATTTACTTTGCCTTAATGTGTAACGCATTATCTGATTCATTTCAGTGACTGATCCATTCAAACAGTCTCCGTATCAGATTTATAGGAATATAGAGGAAATACTTAGAATGAATCAATTTAAATGCAATGGTTAAGAAAAAGCGACCTTTGTGCAAAATCCAGGTTTTATGAATGTGCTTTGTTTTGTGGGAGTAGAAATACCAGTGATAAATATAACATTAGCATAAGGAGTCACACTGAACATTAAAAGCTTTAACAGGAAGAGCGCTTGAAATAATTTAGTGCTGATAAACAGCCCTGCAGGCAAGTTTTTGGCAATTTGTGATAAACCACAAATTTTAAAAGACTCACAGAAATCCTTCTAAATGTGCATTATACTGGAGTCGCGGTGAGTTCATGGGGGTTCTCAGAAGAGTATTTTCAGAGCTGGACATTTTTCCATGGTTAACAAGAAAGTTGTTTCAGTAAACAGTGGGAAGTCTACACACTTTAGCAGTGTTCTGATTCTGGATGGTGGCAAACCAAGACAGGTATTGACAGCTTAGCCAAACAATGTTCTGATTCTTGATCATGGCAAACGATCACAAGTAGCAAGGCCATTTAAAAACAAAAAGGGGGAGGGTAAATTTAGGTATAAATAAATAGATAAAAAATCTTAAATGCCAGCTATAACTAACAGATTTTTTTTTCCTCACCATTCTTGTTCTCTTCTACTCTTTTCGTGCTTACCTTGAAGACACCTTAGACACATTTTGATTATATGTTAGTTGATGTGATAAATCATTCTTTAAATAATTCAGTTCTCTAGATAAAATGAAAAGTATAAATACCTTCAGATGTATTTATCTACTGGTGAAGACTATTACATTTTTTAAAAATTATTTTTATTGGAGTTCAATTTGCCAACATATAGCATATCACCCAGTGCTCATCCCGTCAAGTGCCCCCCTCAGTGCCCGTCACCCAGTCACCCCAACCCCCTGCCCACCTCCCTTTCCACTACCCCTTGTTCATTTCCCAGAGTTAGGAGTCTATACATTTTTTGTATAAGAAAGTTCCCATACACAGCTGAATATAATATCCAAGCCCATGGTTATTAGGTAAGTGGTCAAGAATAGCCTATTTAAAATTCAATGACATAACCAAGCTTTCTAAGATACACAGACATTTAATTTTATCTAGGATAACACAGAACAGAACAATTTGTGGCTCCTCAAAAGAATTAGTAAAGATATAATAATTTTGGATCTTTCTCTCTTTTTGTGCTTAAAAAAAAGTTTAACCTTTTTTTTTTTTTATTATTTCCTTTTCCTCCTTGCTTGCAGGAAGATAAGATGAAATTAATTGCACTAGAACTTTGGTGCATTTGAAGTAGTGATGAAACTGACATTTTCTTGAGATAAACACTTAACAATATAGAAAATATGCAATTTACTAGAAATTCTAGAAAGGCTGAGGTAAGAGTCAATCCGTTGGCACTGATCCCCAAAAGGAGAGAAGGTAGACCAAAGAGTCCAAATGACCATTCTTTCCAGGGGATGATGCAAAGGGATGAGGATTATTCATTGTAAGTACAGATGTAAGAAGGCAGAAGAACAGGAGCACAGACTTATAAAGCTAGCAAAAGGGTTCCAAAGAACCCAAGATGGACAATGCTAAATCAAAATGCCCAATGGAGTTTTTGTTCAGTGTTTTCTGATTTGACTATTCTTTGAGCATCTTTTCATTCGACAGATTTGAAATATCATTTTCTATAAAATAGGGAAAAATTCAGTAATTCTGTGGATGGTCAATTTTTTAAAAAATATTTAATTATTAAGGTCATGAAAGTTTTAAAATTGTTATCAGATTTAGGTGACCTCTTCCAAATTCCTGTCATAGCTGTAAAATTTCATGGATTTTCAAGTTTCCCTCTGCAGTGACCAAAGTTAATTATTACTCTTGTGCTTGTGACATAATCGGTCATCCATGACAGCAATTTGTGTACAATCGTCAAGAAGTTTAAATCTTCTCTCAGTATTTATATATGACTCACTTCTCTTCATTAATTAGGTTATCAAAAATTCCAAGAGACTGTTAACTAATTCCATTAAAATGTATCTCTTCCTTTCAGTGAATTACTACTTTTCATATAATTTGTATTTTTCATACGATTATCATAGTAATTTCCATATAATCTGTATATGTTTTGGCTATAATTCGGTTCTCAATTTGAGAATCATTTCTATTTTATTTCTCCTCTTTATCACTTTTATTTCACATTTCCTTAATTTCTATCAGAATTTTTCAACTCTTTAGTCAATAAATTTAAATTTGAAAAAAATAAAATAAATAAATTTAAATTTGACAAAGAAGATATGCACATCATATATATCTAAGCTATCTTTAATTTCTCCATAATATTATATTTTTTAAAGATTTATTTATTTATTTATTTATTTATTTATTTATTTATTATAGATAGAGAGAGAGAGAGAGAGAGAGGCAGAGATACAGAAGGAGGGAGAAGCAGGCTCCATGCTCGGGAGCCCAACGTGGGACTCGATCCCAGGATTCCAAGATCGCGCCCTGGGCGAAAGGCAGGCACTAAACTGCTGAGCCACCCAGGGATCCCCTCCATAATATTCTTTTAAACATCCAAGTTAGAAATAAAATGGCATACTCAATCTTTATTAAATACATTTCCAAAATATATTATGAATTTTTAACTGAATATGCTTCCCTACTAAGAATATTCCTGAAAGTAGAAAACTTTGCTCTCATGTAGGCTTTGAGAAACAAAATCTCCACTTATAATTTTACATTTCTGATTTTGTGAATTATTTTCTGCAGACTAGCTTTTAGCTCCACATTTTCGAAAGCTACTTTTCCTCGCTCTCTTCTCACGTATTTCTAGTACTGGCTGCCATGAATTTCATTCATAATGCAATGCAGCCTTGGATATATATCTTTGTGTTATGTCAACAGGTGGGTGAACATGTTGAACAGCAGGAGTATTCCTGAAAGATGGTGCCAGCTAGTGCACAGAAGTGACTGGATACCATATAAAAATACTCTACTACACAGAAATCTAAAGCATTTCTAACTCAACATCCCCTTAGCTAGATCCCCAAAATACCATGACCAAACTAAAAACAGAGGGATTTAGAGTGTATTAGAGTTGCATTAATTAAATCTTTGCAAAATATATTACTTTTGCAAATAAATAAACAAAATGATCGTGTGCACACCCTGCTAGAGCCTCCCCTCGAGCATTGGAAAAAGCTTTGCAAATGAGGGACCCCCGAATTTATTCATTATTCATTTCACTGTAAACCTGACTGGTAGGCAGAATCAAAGATGGTCCCTCCAAGAGTCCCTGTACACATCTTCTTGCAGTTAATTAGTACACTATCCAGGCACTAGAGTGAAGGGATTTCACAGATGTAGTTAAAATCTTAGGTCAGTAGAGCTTGAGACAGGGAAATTGGATGGGCCTGATTTCATTACATGGGTCCTTTAAAAGCAGAGAGTTTTCTCTGGCAGGTTATAGAAGAGAAAGAGAGATGTGCGCTTAGCTAGCCTGGAAGAAAGTTACAACATGGGTTCTAAACTACCTGTGGGAGCCATGTGGCAAGGAACTTCCAGAAGCCTCTCATTGCTGAGTGCTGCCTCTGTCATCAGCTTCAGCTAGAAGGAAAATGGGATCTCCAACCTGCCACTTCAGTGAAATAAATTCTACTTTGATCAACATCAGGGATTCAGGACCATGAGTCCAGATAACACTGAAGCCTCAGGTAACACCTTGATTTTATCCACATCAGACTCTGAATGGAGGATCTGTATGCCGTGTCCAAATTTACAGAAACAGTGAGGTAATAAATTTGTGTTTATTTTAGAGTGCCAGATTTGTGGCCATTAATCATGCAGCAATAGAAAACCATTAAAATGCCTTTCTTGGCAGGAGTTGTATAGGAGGTAGATTATAAATTGGAAGTGCCCATAGTCATACAGGCAAAACCAGGGAGTGAGACAGAGAACACATAGAAAAACAAGAGAGAGGGTTTTATTCACCACAAGAATTCTTGGTCTAGGGAACAATGAGCTGATGGGTCTGAAGGGAGACACGGGGTGAACAGAGGACTTTACTCACCTTCCCAGTGATATGGGAGCAGCTGAAGTGGACATTTGAGGGGAGCAAAAAAAAAAAAAGAACAAGTCAAAAGGGAGTGTTATTTCTGTTTGGTTTGCACAGACTCTCCAGATCTTCCCCACAAAACCTTTGCTAAAATTTCTATTGCTTGGAGGTGAATTTGCTGGAAGGGATGGTTCATGGCGGCAAGGAAGAGGACTGAATTTGCTCCCACAGTTTGAGATGGGGTCAGTACAAAGAGATGTGAGGATCCAGTTGAACCATCTTAGACAGGGACCCTCAAGGAGTCAGCTAACTTTAATCACCACCTTAAATTGAGAGTGTAAAAGAACCATGAGTAAAATGTTAATGATAATCACATGTAACTGTAAAAGTCTGAAAAAGAAGGACATGCTGTGGAAACAGAGGTGTCATCAGAGAAACAAAGTGGCATTGGCTTTGATGATTTCTCCAAGGTTCAGAGTCTGACGCTCTTTTACCTTGGAAGCTTAATTTGTTCTGCAGATAAAGAGGAGCTGCACCTCTAGGAAGGAGTAGGAGAGGCATATACCAGTGATCAAACTCTCTGGAAATATATTTATACAAGATTGCAAATTTTACAGTAAAACATATAACAAAGAGCACGTCTGCTGCCCTGGCCAGCATTCTTCTCTTCTCGTAACCATATCCACACAGCAAAGTTGCCTTGATAAACTTGGAATTAGTGCAACAGGGGCCAAGGCTTAATAGCATCAGGCTTTGATGGTTACATATGACTATCTGGGGTACACCTGACACCCATCTGAAGTTACACATTTCTGTCTCACATAGTCCTCATTTTGTATTTCCTGGCAAAATGGTTGAAGCACTGGCATTGCGCATCCCTCCACTATCATATACCTCCGCATATTGGACCATAGACGCTCCCCTAGAGCCTTCTTGATGTTGTAGTGAAGTGCTAGCCATGTAATGTCTTGTTGGTTGGTTTTACGGAACTGCCCCTTAATACTTCTCTTTTGGCCTTATGACCAAGTCACAGCGAAAAGCAGCCAGCTGAGTAAAATCCAAGTCTGCACTTGCTGTAGAAATATCGCTGGGAATAATAATGTAATAATAATAATGTAATGTCATCCATTACATCAATATGGTCTATGTAAAATTTCTCCTCAGTTATTTCTTTTAGATTTAGAAAAGTTCTCTCCTTTGAAGAACTGGTAGGTTTCCTTGTTTCTAATAATGAAAGCAATGCCATTTATCATGTTGTTGGTTTTTTTTTAACCTGGAAGCCAGGAATTTCGATGCTCATTCTGAAACTTAACCATAATGACAACGTTATCAGTCACTGAGGTTAGCCTACGAGGGCTTTCTATTTTCAACATTTCAAATTTTCTACTTGTGTTTCCTTAACTTTGATATATAACTCAACATAAGCCACCTCAAAGCCATTAGGTATATAGATAAATTCAATATTTAAATAAACCTAGATTAGAACACTACTTAGCAATAAAAAAGAATAAACACACAACAATGTGGATGAATCTGAAGGGCATTACGCTGAGTCATAGAAACCGGTTTCCAAAGGCCATATTCTGTATGATTCCACTTATAGGGCATTCTGGAAATGACAAAACTACAGAAACAACAGATTTGTGATTATTGGGGATTAGAGTGGTTGATAGAAAGTAATGGTTGAAACTATAAAGGGGTAGGCGTAGCATGAGCAACCTCTTTGTAGTGATAGGATGCTGTTGTATCCTGACTGCAGTGGTGGCTACATGAATCTACATATGATAAAATGACAGAATTATACCCACACTTTATGCTAACATCACTTTCTTTGTCTTGGAATTACACTGTAATTCTGTAAAGTGTAACTATTGAGGAATCTGGGTGGAAAGTATATGGGACTCTGTACTATCTTTGCAACTTCCTGTGTATCTATAATTATTTCAAAATAAAAAAGGTTTCAAAAGTCACCAACTTGTACATTTTACGTGGGAATTTTATCGTACATAAATAATACCTCAAATACCGTTGATTACAAAAAGTAAGCATCATTGTCATTAACTCCTAAATAATGGATTGATTGCTCACACTGATAAGCTTATTGGTGTGATCCCAGGTTTGAGTCCCCTAAGAAAATAACAGATTCCTGGAAATAACATGCAGTTTCGGTTGGTCAACAACCTTGGGAAAAGACCTAAGAATATTTATACTCAGCCCACTTGTATCAATGAATATAGTGCTGACAGCGTAGCATGTAAGCGGTCAGTCTGAATCAGATGGGGTTTATCGCCAGGGTACAGAATGATAGAAGTGCAAATAAAGCAGAAAGGAAAGCTCTCAGAGGGAAAACAAATGTTTTATCTGCCCTGCAGCAACACCAAGGCCAAGAGCCAAGCAGAAATGTGGGTGGGCGCAGATCGTGGGAGACCCACACACCATATAGACATGGACAGACACCTCTGAAATAAGAGAGGGACTGTGGGAAATCCTGCCCCAACTTTCACCCCTCCACATACTTACTGTTGTTCCAAAGGCATGAGATCATAGTATGAGGTCTACGACTTACCCAGGTCCCGGGGTAGGGGGAGAGGATGCTCATAATGGGATTTCATCTACAGTGGAGCCTTTAAGCCAGCTGAATGAGACAGTGCTAATATGGAATTTGTAAGCTATCCCTACCCTCTCTCTTCAGATCACTACTTGTTAATGGGCTTTTAAAGAGATTGCCTGGAGTTTTGAGGGCCAGGGCTATCCCTGCTGCTTCGATGGGACTGAATCACTGACTTCTGAGCAGCAGTGAAATGATTCTTGTAGAAATGATTCAGTTAGCACAGATGAAAATCTATTGGCTTGATCTGATTTCTAAGTCAGTCTTCCGACACAAAAACTTGTAATACTGTGTTTCTCAAAGTATAGCCTTCAGGGTCCACAGATTCCCAATAAAACAACACAGATCGTAGGCCTACTACTGCTGGACCTCAGACACCATGGTGCTGTTTATGCCGTTAGTCAACCCAAAGAGTGTAGTTGAAAGCAGCAGATTGGTCAAAAACTTTCGTTTCAACAGTAGAGCTTTATCACCCACCCTCTGTATAAAGCTGTAGCTGTCTGGTACAACAAGCCAGACTAAGATTTGCTCTCCTCTGACCCCTACATTGCAGAATCCAGAACTCGTGAAATAACCAGGAGGTTCATAGATGAGAAGAGACCAGCAAAGATCCTACACCCACAGAGTGTAACATAGCATTCCTAGTTTCTGAAAAAAATCTTTGAAGTGCACATGGCTCAAAAGAAACTAATAATGTAATTCTAGAAGTCCACATTTGTTTCCTTAGATACATAACACTGCACAAACAATTTGGTTGCAATTTCCAGGCAGTGGTTTCATAGTTACTTGATTAAACTATGGTGGCTCTCCATAAGAAGGAAGCAGACTGATAGCCCTTCAAGGCTTTTGCAAGTGTGACAATTTAAAATTATAACTTGAGCTGCTTGCATTGATATTTTTAGCTGATTCTTTAGGCTTTTAAACGCATTTCTATATATTATCCCCATTACATTTCCCTCATGATCACAGAGGCTGCTTTTTTTTCAACCAAGACAATACAGCTCTTCAGAGACAAGGAACAAAAGTAAAGAAACAAGTATAACATTTAGCTCTTGAGAAAATTCTGTCCTCAGCAAAGAGGGTGCTTCTAAGTCATTGATAGGAAACCTACTTCCGCAAACCATGGGCTTTCCGTACATTTAGCTCTCCTTCTCAAGCCCCCTCACCCCCCACGTCCCCGCACCTTCAATGAAGTTATCTAACCTTGGGGGCAAAAGAAAAAGGGGTGGGGCAGTGAAATTCACAGCAAGCAGGCAAGAAAGCTGGCAAATGCTGATGAATCACAGTGTATTCTGAAAGGGTGAGGTCATGCATTTTTTCCCATGAATAGTTAACTCCCTTTTTACTATGGGCTACATCATCCATTTTATTTGGGATTATTTTGTTTGGGTGTCAGGGATATTTGCTCCTATGACCACCCTCCCCCCATAGAAACCAACATTTAATCTATAAACACAAGACACTGTATCCTTTGAAGCAGGTAGCCCTAGTGCTGCTCAGCTGTTGCCCTTGACCTTAAGAGAACTGTATTTTTCTCTCCACATCTCAGCCCAGATTCTATTTTCATGCCAACGTGACATTGCAGCCTTTCTTATGAAGGGTTTGCTAGTGGTGCTGAACTGGCCAAGTCATATCGAAATATTTGATGTGTATTTAATATATGTTATGTGGAACTGCAAGGAATTGCTTTGCCAAATACATTGCCCTTGATAGAACAAGCAGTTTGATCCAAACCAGATCATGGATAAAGTGTGTGTGTGTGTGTGTGTGTGTGTGTGTGTGTGTTGATTAAGAAACATTAATAGAAGCAAAGCAAACCAAAGCAATGTATCCAATAAAAATAGGCAGTTAGTTGTATTGTCAGCAAGTGTAATACTTTTAAAAAGTTATAGAACACAGAATTGTTCTTCATTTTAACTTGAGGATAAGCAAGGTACAAAAAAGAGCAAAGTAAGTAAAATAAACATGATGATAATGACCTGTTTTTGAAAAGAAATTCAGGCCATGTATTCTGCTAATATTCATGAGACATTAGTATATTGAGGCCACCTAATAATACCACGTGTAGTACTGGTTTGATTTGCTTTGGTCTTTTTTTTTTTGGTATTACTTTATTAGTATTTTAAAATGCTTTTAATATTATGGAAAGAAAACTATCTGTTTATTTCTTTGATTTCAAATCAATCACATCAGAATACTTGTGATGACTAATGTATGCGAAAAAACACTTTTGCCTCTTTCATGCTTTCTATTCAGTTTTGAAAGGCCCACTATATGCCATGCAGCAATGTAAACACTGAGAAACACTTCCATTATTATTATTAAATAATTATAAAAGTGAAGTTTTTCACTAATACTTGAGAAAACACTACCTTCCCTCTGATATATAAATAACATCTGGAAAGATGGGTTCAGATATTTTCATAGTCTACTGAAATGAGTGATAAAATAACAATTTGAATTTTGAAAAATCGCTTTCAAATAAAATGGAAATTCATAGACTTCTGATGTTAAAGTCTAATATCTACAAATTCAGTGTTAAACTACCTAATTTTAATAACTCCTAATTACCATATTGCTCCAGATCCCTACTGCTCAATGCTGCAGAAACTGGACCTCTATGGTGTGCATCATTGAGCTAGCTTGCTCTCTGGCTCCCTGTGGGTTGGACCAATGGGAAGGACTGGGAGTAGACTGAGTTGGAGGAGGAGAATGGGGCCAGGGATCTCTTTTACGGCAACTCCCTTGCCAAGTGGCAGTAGATTGGCTGCATCACTCTGCCAAAGGCCATAGTGTTCCCAGGCAGTCCTATCCTGGGAACCATTCCCCAGGGTCTAGTAACACATTTCTCTACTCAGGTAAAGAGGTGGGACAGCTCTCAGCTCCCCAGCGCTGTTCATCCCTGTGTGATCCAGCCCTTCTCTGTTTCTATAAACCCCATCTGTACTACTTGTAGAGAAAGAAATATATTTATTAAAAACTCTTCAATTACATCATTTCAAAGAACCATCTGTTTCTGTCAAAACCCTAACATGGCATGCGTATGGCCTATTAGAATTAAGTCCAAGCAGCCTTTTTACAGAGTTCTAAAAATAAATCATAAGCTTTGCATCAGCTCCCATTTACTTTTTCTGTATTCTCAACAAGCTACCTATATTTCTCAAACCTTGGCTGCAGTTTAAGTGAACCATTTAATGTTCTAATGAAAGTATATTTGCTATTGTTAGCATCCTTGTAATGGTTTTAAAAAGGCAGATTTTATTGCTTCGATGAAAGGAAAAAGCTAAATGGCCATGGACTAGAGTAATAAAAGCACTGATGTCCAACTATTTCCAAAATACATGATTGAATTAGACCTGCTAGCCTTTAAGCCAATCCAAGCATCTGCTTCAGATGGTGGGCAAAGAGTGTTTCCTTCATGGCTAGATTATAAGCAGGGGTTGGCTTATGGTAAATTTTCAATAAATCTTTATGTGTTGAATTTATGAAGAAATCGAAGCTCATTTCATCTTCTGATATTACTGAAAAGGAGAAGTTAAAAGTTTAAAGTCTGATAACTACTTCAAATTCTTTAAAGTTTCTTTTAAAATTAAATTATATCTGAGATATAACTACATATCTATAATTATTATTACATTCGTAACTGAGAAAAAATTTAATTGAGCTGTTATGTTTAGGGGGTTAGATTTCATACCCCAACTTTGATTTCCAGAATGGAATATAGAATCTTACACCTGAAAGAGTTCTGTGAGAATTCTAGCCTAATAGGCACCCTTTAGACTTAGAAAATTGAGATCAACGTAATCTGAATGAATCATCCACAACTGATACACAACTCTTTTGAAATGTAAATACTTCCTAGTTTTATAAGCAAATGTAAGGTTTTGGGTTTTGATATAGATTTCCCAGAAAATTCCAGCTGTCCCACCGATGAAGCACTCAGAATATGCTCTGAAAAGTAAGTTCCACCCCTGTCAAAATTAACTGAAGCTACTAGCCTATAATCTTCTGCAAGGAAAGGGGCAAGGGAACAGGGAATTAGCTTGACATCCTCACTTCTCAGGATCTGCACAGCACTGGCTGATTTTTGGTTGATCCTTAGTTGGATTCTCAAACTTTAAAGGCTGATCAAGTCCAAGTGAACCACTATCAAGTAAGTTGGGGTTTCCAGATAAGATGAGAGCCATACCATTTTTTCTTCCATCGATAATGTAAAGTGCACCAATTTCTTTAGCTTGTAAATTAACAAATATAATTCAACTTTTTTCAACCAACTTTTGTTGAAGATAGAGCAGTTTTCTTTGGAATAAGTTATAGTTATGGACCTCAATGACCTTAAAATCTGGACAAAGGCTTGTTGTTGGAGAAAGTCATCAGGAGAAAGTGAGTGCCAGTTGACTTGAGAGGTATACTCAGGCAATAGAAGACTCCTCATCACCTTCCCTGTCTTTAAAATAAACTTCCTGCCATCTATTCCCATGCCAGTAGCCATTTCAAGAATGTAGCCTTGAGAGAGAAAAATGTTGTTAAGGCCATCTGGACTGTATACGTGACTGAACCCTATTAAGGCCTCTTATAAACTATTCAGATTCTGACGGGCAGGTGCAGAAGTTTCCATGTCTTACAGCTGCCCAAGGCAAGGCTCTGATGTCAATTCCCTTGTGTATTGAAACTGCCACCTAACAACCTGGAGTGATCTACCTGTTTCTTCCATCTCTCCCTGCCCTCATTGTACAGGGGCCAGTCTCAGATTTCACCAAGAACTCTTGAGGTTGTGAACCAGCAGCTTGAGACAAGTAAGCAAATAATAGTTCTTCAGTTTTTGTAAGTGGGATGGATTTGATCACGTTTACCTGAGTAAACCAGAATGGGCATCATGAAGTAGTCAATATTTGAATTAAATAACAATTCACCACAATAGGTAAATACAGGAAGAGATCTTAGATTATTGTAACTAGTGGAAGAAACGATTGACAAAGGATGATGGGACTAGCCTGGGGAGAGCCCTGCAAAAATTTACAGATAATCATTTAGTCTGTAATGACTCTTTAGAAATACTTTTAAATATGGAAGTGACATATTTAGATATAACTTAAATGATCCAAACTGAGCTGAATCAAATGGAAAAAAAAATGTTAAGTTACCAAAATGAAATAGAAGCATATGGAACAAGGGACATGCTGGGATCATTATCATTTTTGGTTCTGCCAAAATGAGTAGCTATGCCAAATATTTTTGAGAACCATACATTTTGCTAGCTTTATTGGTGTCTGATTTGAACCCAAAATGATCAGCAAAAGTCATTTTAAACTTTTCTTTAGATCTGCAAGGCCCAAAACAAAACAAACAAAAGAACTTTAAGACCTAGAAATTGTAATCCTAGTACAATAAAAATACATAAAGAAAGAAAACATTTCTTAGGTAAATAATCAAGAAAATAATCAGATTTGTGCTTACCTTTCATTAGCTACTTCTTTTTCAATAAAAAAAATATTGTCTGCTTTTGCCAGTCCATTTCAGGAATAAGAAGACCCTCTCTCATGGTAGGGAAATCTAGTTTTTGTGGTAAAAGCTCACTATATATAAATATACCCAAAGGACAACATTCTATTGCTACTTTGCTAAACTACTTTGAAATAGTTCAAATATCATCTGAAATGGAATATAATTTCTAAACCACTTTAGGTCATCTGTCTTTTCCACATTTCTTTTATATACTAAATATTATGATTTGCAAATATAGTATATATTAATCTATATAACATATGGTACTGGGAAAGCACTTTTACTAATAGGAATATTTGCAAGAGATACATTTCTGATTACTTTTGTTCAAAAATCCTAATAAACTCTTTTGGCCTATTGCATTGAATTCAAAATTCAATTTACTTCTTCTTATCCTCTCAAGAAGTAAAACTGTTACTTTTGCTTCTGGCTTAACTTGTAGAATCAGCTTTCCTAAGCTAAAATCATCATTATTTTTCTGTAAGCATGGCCTAAAGGCCTATATTAGTATTGGATTCCATATCTCACTACTGAGATGTAGGTGGTATGAATTATTTTTGAAGTAGAAAAGAAGCTGCTAAGATGGGCTGATGACCATTGTCTTAAATATCACTTTCCCAACATCAAGGGTTACACCTGGAAACTGTTCATCATAGCCAAAAAGTCAAGGCCTCCTTGGGATGTGGCTCATCAGAATGACTAATACAAAGTCATTTTTCTCATAAATCTGCCTATTTTCCCACCATCTGTTATTTGCATTTTTCCAGAAAGTTAAAAAAAAAACAACCTTACTGATGGAATGTTTTGATCCAACTGCAGTTAAATTCACATGGTTTACTGTTTTAGTTCCCAAGATGACATTTCAGCCAAGCCTACAGTAGGATATTGCATCAGAAGATCTATCATGTGAATTCCAGGTGAGACATCTAGAGGCAAAAGGGGGAAATGCTTAAGAATTCAACCATTACTAGTATTTTGCATCAAATCAATGTTGAGTTAAAAAACAAACAAACAAAAAGGTTGAGTTTAAAAAAAAGAAGAAGAAGAAGAAACCTAACAGTCTGTGTACCTACCACTGAATGTTAGCTCATAAACTTCCACATGCTTTAATTTCCAGCAAGCTAGACTTATGTGTTTAACAGTTTTCTTTGATTTGCAGAGATTTGTATAGTTGTTGTTGTCTTTTTACTGTCAACACCAAAGGAAATGTTGTTTTTTTTTTTTTAAGAACATATATATAGAATACATGCTGTGTATTATGTCTGGACATGAGACATTGATGACATTTGGCATAGACAAATGCCTGCTCAAATCTATTAACCTAAACAATGTTTTATTTAAGCCAAAAGGCCCATATGACATTTGTAAGAAAACAAGTGAAACATGATTCATTCTGCTATGTATAAGGCACTCTGCTAGGCACTGGGTGTGCAGTGGTAAGAAGGGCAGGAATAGTCCTTGCCCTTATGGAGCTCATGGTCTACTGTGGAGAAATCAAAATTTTAAAAATCAACAATAAAACGATGCATAATAATTACAAATTATAAGTGCTTTATTAAGTGCTGTGAAGTAATGAAAAGTATAAACTCATGGCACATTAGAAACTCATTGATGGATGTGACTTTGAACATCATCTAGTGATCAAACACAGTATTTCAGAGTTAAAGAATATAATATCTAATGGAAAAGAAGTTTGTCTTAAGATCTACATACAGAGAGTATGTGGCATATTTCGGATTAGACACAGAGAAAATTTAAAATGATTAAATTTACCAAAACAAAATAATATGATGGCAAGTTAAAATGATTGCCCTAGCTTTGCTGGGGAGTGATGAGATTAGAAAAAAGAGTAGAAGAAAAGATTCTTCTTGATTTACAAATGCCGAAGAAGAAGTGAAGTTGTAGATTGTTTTAAGGATGTTGGAACACTCAGGCTAAGTTACACTGTGATGACAAACAATCCTAAGTTTCAGTATGTTACAACAAAGAGGCCTATTTCTTTCTCATGTTCTGTGCCCTTTATGTGTTGCCTGTGGCTCTGCTCCAATTCATCTTCACTTCTGGGAATGAGGCTAACAGGGAAGACTTCCTTTTTTTTTCTTTTAAGATTTTATTTATTCATTTGAGAGAGACACACACAAAGAGAATGAGCAAGGGAGGGAGGGAGAGGGAGAAGCAGTCTCCTAGCTGAGCAGAGAGTCCGACATGGGGCTCCATCCCAGGACCCTGGGATCATGACCCGAGCAGAAGGCAGACACTTAACTGACTGAGCCACCCAGACTCCCCACTTCTAGCTGATTGTGATGGCAGAGGGAAGAGAAAATTTGTTGAACCACGTGTTGGCTCTCGAAGCTTCCACTCAGAAATGTCACATGTTATCTCAGCTCACAAGGAGAGTCCAGGTTTCATCAGAGTATAGCTTTCTTACCAGCAGGAGAACCAAATACAGGTGAATAATAAATACAACCTACCACATGCATGGATTACATATGTTTTTCATATAAAGACTCTAAAAGATGCAATATTTTAGTGACAGTCCTGACAATTTATCTGGATTAATTCTTGATTTAACAGTTTTTTACTCCCTCAGCTTGTATCTACTTTCTTCTGGAAATATCTCACTTCTTTTTTAGTGGGGCACTCTCCTCCTCTATTCTTAGCTCATGGTATGAGTCCCACTCCCATCTTTTTAAAAAAAAATTATTTAAATACAATGTAGTTACTATATAGTGTATTACTAGTTTCAGGGGTAGAATTTGTGATTCATCAGTTACATATAACAGCCAGTGTTGATTACATCACATGTCCTTCTTAAAACCCATCACCCATTAGCTCATCTACCTACCTACCTCCCCTCCAGCAACCCTCAGTTTGTTTCCAAGAGTTAAGAGTCTCTTATAGTTTGTCTCCCTCTCTGTTTTCATCTTATTTTATTTTTCATTCTCTCTCCCTATGTTCATCTATTTTGTTGCTTAAATTCCATGTGTGAGTGAAATAATATGTATTTGTCTTTTATTTTTATTTTTATTTATTTATGATAGTCACACAGAGAGAGAGAGAGGCAGAGACATAGGCAGAGGGAGAAGCAGGCTCCATGCACCGGGAGCCCGACGTGGGATTCGATCCCAGGTCTCCAGGATCGCGCCCTGGGCCAAAGGCAGGCGCCAAACCACTGCGCCACCCAGGGATCCCTGTATTTGTCTTTCACTGACTTATTTCGCTTAGCATAATACCCTCTGGTTCTATCCACGTCATTGTAAATGGCACAATTTCATTCTTTTTGATGGCTGAGTAATATTCCACTCTGTATACCACATCTTCTTTGTCCATTCATCTTTCGATGGATATCTGAGCTCTTTCCATATTTTGGCTCCTGTAGACAGTGTTGCTATAAACATTGAAGTGCATATGACCCTTGGAATCACTATGTTTGTATCCTTTGGGTAAATACCAAGTAGTGTAACTGCTGGGTCATAGGGTAGTTCTATTTTTAACTTTTTGAGGAACCTCCATACTGTTTTCCAAAGTGGCTGCACCAGTTTGCATGAAATTCCCACTCCATGGAAGATATAAGCCAATTACTGCTTTCTATCTTGCCAGCCATAATGATTAGGTTACAAGTAGGGACTAATTCTCCAGCTGGTCTCATTAAAGCAAACCACCATGCTTCTGTGGGGGCCATAGGTGGATGGCCACGTGGAAGGAAAGTTTATTTCTTGCTAGTCTCAGACCTCACCTTGTTCATACTCAGAGCTTAGAACAAATATAGCCCAACTTGGGGAGGAGGCAAATGATATGAGATACGCAGGATGGTCAGATCCCTTGTGACAATGTTTGAGCTCCTGAACAAAGCTGCTCATGAAGACGGCCCTCAGTTATTAAGATAGTTTTCTATTATTGAGATCATTTTAATTGTTGTTGCAACTGATTTGTTTTGGGCTTTCAATACTTGAAAATATGTAATAAATATTTCGAGCAACTCACTCTGTCTGAATCAATGCTTCCTCTTCTGCTAAATAACAGGGGTGGGGCTAGCTGGATTAGATAGTGATTCGCATTCTATGATTCATAATCTAAGGCACTGGGTGCTATGGTTGAGTCCCTAGCACAGGACCAATAATGCTTGTATCTAATTGGGATTATACACTCAGCATTTGTCTTAGTGTTTTAATCAGAATGACTCTCATTTCATAGTATTGCAATTTGGTCCAATGGCATAGACACTCTGCAGATACCTCTTTAGGACTCACAAAATAAGTCTGCTGGTATTGTTTCAGTCTTTGAAACATTATTTTAAAACATCCCAAGATTTAGCCCCTTCAAAAGTTGTCTCTTCCCCTAGTAGAGTCCATGTGGTTCACTGTCCTCCATCAACAATGTCTCTGTGGCACTTGGGTTATTTCCTAGTTCCCCACTTTGTGGTTTCAAGCAGCAAACGCTCAAAACGCTTTCTGATATTCTCAGCATTGTCATTTTGCTGTAGGTACCTGAAGAGTGATCTACTGGAGTCCTTTATTTTCCATAAAACTCAGTTTTTTTCAACTGTTTGGCCTAATTCCAGAAAACTTGAGAACATGTTGGGAAAAATAAAGAATCACTTACTAATTTTTCACTCCAAATTGGAAATCAGAATTGGTCCAGATGGGTCCCACAGGTCATACTCGAACCTTGAATGTTACTTTATTTTTTGTGAAGTCATGTCAAGACCCACCAAATCCTTGAAAACAGGATAATGAAAAAAAAAAAAAAAAAAAAAGCTCCTAGGGCCTTCACCATTTTAAGCATCAAATAGATTTCTGTGTTATCAGAAATTGGTCCAATAAAAGTATTTATGTTCGTTTGTAGAATGCCTAAATAATTACCCTGTGATGTCTCTCCAAGCATATTTTATTAAGATTATTTTCAACTTCATAATAGCACAATCTGTAATTCACAGAGGAAAGTTTTCAGTTTTCTAGGGGAAAGATTGGATTTAGGGATTCTGAGATTCCATAGCAGGGAAGCTTGGTCATCTTGATTCAAAAACGAAATCTAAGTCATAATGACACATTGATGAGACCGTAAACAATGTTATAAAGTTGTAATGAAAGACTTCAAATTTTAAGCAGTGGTTTTGTAACTACATGAGGAAACACTAAAGCTCCATAACATATTATATACAAATCTGGTACTGATTCAATTCCACAAACAATACTGAGCTCTTAATACATATAAAGTACCATGCTAAGTATGATAGGGACAGGCAAACAGATGAAATCAAGTCTTTTTTAAAAATATTTTATTTATTTATTCATTCATGAGAGACACAGAGAGAGAGGGACAGAGACACAGGCAGAGGGAAAAGCAAGCCCCATGCAGGGAGCCAGAAATGGGACTCGATCCGGGATCCCAGGATCACGCCCTGAGCCAAAGGCAGACGCTCTACTGATGAGCCATCCAGGTGTCCCGAAATCAAATCTTTATACTCCGTAAATTGGTGCTGTCTTAGATAAAGCAAACATAGTTACATATGAAAGGGCTTTACAGTAGAATAGGTCTCACATGATAAAGGAAAGAGATGAGAAAATATTTCCTGGAGGAAATAAATTTTGAAGCAGGTTTTGTGAAGCTTGAAGTAATAATATTAAAAGTGATAATGATGACGATTGATGGTGATAAACAGAACAAAAGCAGAAACAGCAC
Organism: Vulpes vulpes; assembly: GCF_048418805.1. NCBI lineage: Eukaryota > Metazoa > Chordata > Mammalia > Carnivora > Canidae > Vulpes > Vulpes vulpes. The sequence goes on from NC_132788.1 coordinate 12,786,605, forward strand.
AAACAATAAGAAATGTTCACAAAGGCATTACAGATTCTATTAAGAATCTTATAAAGATCATGTGATTTAAACCTCAGCTGCATTAAGAGAAGGTATCACCTCAGTTTAGGGACAAACCGCTGTGGCTTCAATGACATGTCTCTGGCCACACAGCTGGTAGTAGAGGAGTCAGGATTCAAACCCAGGTTTATCTTTCTGTGGATATCTTACTGCGTGTCCCACACTCACCCTGTTATGTATTTAGGATCTCCAAAAGAGGGAACTCAGTCTGGCTCACTCTGTTCCAGGCTACTGCTCCAACAGTCAAAACGGAGCTGCATTATAACAACAATGCTGATGAGATACTGGTGACCCAACAAGGACCAAGGTGTTATGAGGACTAACTGACTTGGTCACAGAGCCAAAGAGTGGTCCCAGGCCCCCTGAAGCCCATTGCAGGTAAGACATTTATTCTGTGCACAACTGGTAGCCTGTGCTCCTTGACCCTCTTCACTCCAAGCCAGGTGAATTAAGAGTCAATTAGTGATGAATGTCCCACCAAATGATGCTGAGTCCATTAGTTTCAATGCCTTAGGGTACAGGAAGGAAGTAGAAAAAAAGTTGCCATATTCTCTGAGGTGATACGACTCGTGTTAGAACATGAATTCCATTGAAACTGTGATGTCTTGAAGTTCTCCTCAGAGTTTTGATGTGTGAACAATAAAATCCTTAAAGAATAGATATTACAGATTGTGGCTGTAATTTAGGTATGTCTTTGGGGACATTTTATTTTAAGGAATATCCTTGCAATAATGTTGTTGCACTATAGAACCCTGATTGGAATTTTAAGAGAATAATCGACTTTTTAGCCTAAGGATTTTCATCAAAATAAAATCTAGAAGCTGTCATGAAGAATCACAGCATTTGATTTTGTTCTCTGAAGATACTAAAGGTAAATAAATCTCCATTTCTCGTTTGATGGATCCCCCATGGGGACTCACCTTGTTTATTGATTGCTGAAACTTGAAGGTCTTTTGGTATTTGGTGTTATTTTTATGTGATTCTATTTTTTTATCATTTAATTGTTTCAGCCTAGAATTTGCCTGTGGGCCCTTTGAGTTGTGACAAAACAGCTGGTACATGACAAGTTGCCAGAGTTAACTCGCCTGTCACACTTCATTTCCAACTGTGACACCAATGATGAACACAACTCTAGTTTTAAATGGACCCATTTTTTTTAGCCTCAGAAAATTGTCTTCATGCCTTTGAGCTGTTAAGAGGCAAAGAACATATCCACACTAACCTATACCTAATTCGTCATCTTGTTAATGCTTGTCTTGTGTTGCTTTTTGTGATTTACCAAAAGGTTGTATAAATTAAAAATACAGGTCCGAGAAGCATATGAAGAAGGAAACACAATTGTGAGGAACTGCATGGAAAATAAGGCAGATATTAAGGGTAAAAAGATGGACACCTCATCTAATAATTCCCAGGACAAGGAAAAATTGTAATAAATGGAGAAAAATATTTGTGCATTATAAAGTAGACAGTGTATAAGCTCTAGAAAAAGGCGACAAAATTTTAATAGCAATTTGTATTAACATACTCATTTTCTTATTTAAATCAAAGATTGTCACACATGACATCTTAAAAATAACCAAGTGCATGATATTCCTCACTCATCTTTAAAGATTAAAGTTCAAAATTTCCAATATTGGGCAGCCCAGGTGGGTCAGAGGTTTAGCGCCACCTTCAGCCCAGGGCGTGACCCTGGAGACCTGGGATGGAGTCCCACGTCGGGCTCCCTGAATGGAGCCTGCTTCTCCCTCTGCCTGTGTCTCTGCCTCTCTCTCTCTGTTTCTCATGAATAAATAAATAAAATATTATTAAAAAAAACAAAATTTCCAATATTATACTTTTGTTTTCTGGGAATAAAACACCTAAATATATTCTTCTTTATTTTTAATATGAAGTAAAACTTCTATAAGAATGTAATGGAAAAATATGTATTTTATATAAAAAAAATACTATCCTCACTACATAAGGCTAAAAAGATAGATTATATTTGAGCCAACATGGTAATGAAGTAAAAGAAATTGAGTGATGTAGAAACAGAAAATAAGAGGAAAGGACAATAAGTAAATTACAAGAAAACAAAAGAAAAATTGAAAGAGATAAAAACATGATTAAACTATCAGTGATTTTAAAATATTGTAACTCTTTTTCGCAACGGGTTTGCCGCCAGAACACAGGTATCGTGAAAACCACCCTAAACCTAAACCAAAATGGGAAAGGAAAAGACTCACATCAACATCGTCGTCATTGGACACGTAGATTCAGGCAAGTCTACCACTACTGGCCATCTGATCTACAAATGTGGTGGGATCGACAAAAGAGTTACTGAAAAATTTGAGAAGGAGGCTGCTGAGATGGGAAAAGGCTCCTTCAAGTGTGCCTGGGTCTTGGATAAACCGAAAGCTGAACGTGAACATGGTATCACCATTGATATCTCCCTGTGGAAATTCAAAATTAGCAAGTATTTTGTGACCATCATTGATGCCCCAGGACACAGAGACTTTATCAAAAACATGATTACAGGCACATCTCAGGCTGACTGTGCTGTCCTGATTGTTGCTGTTGGTGTTGGTGAATTTGAAGCAGGTGTCTCCAAGAATGGGAAGACCCGTGAGCATGCCCTTCTGGCTTACACACTGGGTGTAAAACAACTAATTATTGGTGTTAACGCAATGGATTCCACTGAACCACCCTACAGCCAGAAGAGATATGAGGAAATCGTTAGGGAAGTCAGCACCTACATTAAGAAAATTGGCTACAACCCCGACACAGTAGCATTTGTGCCAATTTCTGGTTGGAATGGTGACAACATGCTGGAGCCAAGTGCTAACATGCCTTGGTTCAAGGGATGGAAAGTCACCCGTGAAGATGGGAATGCCAGCGGAACCACACTGCTTGAAGCCCTGGACTGCATTCTGCCACCAACTCGTCCAACTGATAAGCCCTTGAGTCTGCCTCTCCAAGACGTCTACAAAATTGGTGGTATTGGTACTGTACCAGTGGGTCGAGTGGAGACTGGTGTTCTTAAGCCTGGCACGGTGGTCACCTTTGCTCCAGTCAATGTTACAACTGAAGTCAAGTCTGTTGAAATGCACCATGAAGCTTTGAGTGAGGCTCTTCCTGGGGACAATGTGGGCTTCAATGTCAAGAACGTATCTGTCAAAGATGTTCGTTGTGGCAATGTGGCTGGTGACAGCAAAAATGACCCACCAATGGAAGCAGCTGGCTTCACAGCTCAGGTGATTATCCTGAACCATCCAGGCCAAATCAGTGCTGGATATGCACCTGTGCTGGATTGTCACACAACTCACATTGCCTGCAAGTTTGCTGAGCTGAAGGAAAAGATAGATCATCGTTCTGGAAAGAAGCTGGAAGATGGTCCCAAGTTCTTGAAATCTGGGGATGCTGCCATTGTTGATATGGTTCCTGGCACACCTATGTGTGTTGAGAGCTTCTCTGACTCTCCTCCTCTGGGCCGTTTTGCTGTTCGTGACATGAGACAGACGGTTGCTGTGGGTGTCATCAAAGCAGTGGACAAGAAGGCAGCTGGAGGGCAAAGTCACCAAGTCTGCCCAGAAAGCTCAGAAGGCTAAATGAGTATTATCCCCAATACCTGCCACCCCAGTCTTAATCAGCGGCGAAAGAATGGTCTCAGAGCTGTTTGTGTCAATTGGCCATTTAAGTTTAATAGTAAAAGATTGGGTAATGATAACAATGCATCGTAAAACCTTCAGAAGGAAAGAAGAATGTTTTGTGGACCATTTTTTTGGTGCATGTGTGGCAGTTTTAAGGTATTAGTTTTTAAAATCAGTACTCTTTAATGGAAACAACTTGACCAAAAATCTGTCACAGAATTTTGAGACCCATAAAAACAAAAGTTTAATGAAAAATAAATAAATAAATAAATAAATAAATAAATAAATAAATAAATAAAATATTGTAACTATTTGGCTCCAACTTCATGTTAAAAGCTTAGAACACATAAATTCAATAATAAAGCAAACCCCTCATTGCTATTTATAAGGAATATGGCTAACCTAAAGTGGCCCCCAAATAAAAACAATAATAAAGTAAAGAAGACACAATAGGCACAGAAAGGAAAAAAAATTAAAGAATTATGAGAGAAATTAGAGAAAATGTTCAATCATCAAAAGTGTTTGCTGATCCTCACAAAAAGCACATAGCTGTAACCATTTATGTTCTGATAATATAAAATCAAAATGAGAGGTTTATGTGACTTGTCCTAAATCACAGGGTGTGTAAATGACGGGACAAGAAATCAAACCACATTTCCTGTAGTTAAAACCTAGTGTTCTTTCCATCTTAATCAGGTTTTCAAAACATGGCTAGTGAGGGCACCCAGAAATGAAAAACACGCAATTCACATGAATGCATGGATGCACCACCTTTAGGCTTCACGTGTAATGGGTCCAGCAACCTGTTAAAATTTTCAGATATTGAAAAGACTATGGTGGGCTCCAGTGCAAAGTATGAAAAGTTCGCCTCAGGAGCCCTTTCACCTTTCTTCTCCTGAGTCTTCCGATGACCTTTCCAAAAGGCTTCCCCCCTCTCTTCCCATCACCAGGGTCTCTTGGCTGTCTCAGGGTGCCCTTTTTGGCACCCTCACACATCCTCCCCTTTGCCCTCACTCCATGAAGAGCCTTTCTAATGCTTTACTCTGCTCTAGCAAGTCTAGTCCTGGAGGCACTGTTAGAGCTACATTGACAGATGGTTCTGCACTGCTTTTGATCCTCTGCAGATTCAAGATTCCTTATCCTCATGAGAAGGTACAAAGGAAAACCTGAAGAGCTGGGAAGAGAGAAGACAACATCCCTGGGGGACCTCACCTTTCCTAGCTCAGTATATTAGAAAACAAAAGAAAACAAAAATGAAGTGCCCCTCACTTCATCCTCCGAATGTTCCAATAGGTCATGCTTTCAGAATCCAAAATAGTAACTCCCACCATCCCAAACCCCTTAACTGTTTAAGTTTGCATTATTTATTTCTAACATTATATTATATATTTATTGTTTTGAATTGTGTATCTCCTATAGAATACACATTACATAAGGGCAGGGATTGTGTCTGTTTTGTTCTCTATGTCCCCAGCACATCAGTACAGAGTAGAGGCTCAATACTTGGCAAGAAGGGAGGGAGAGAAGGGAAGGAGGGAGGAAGGAAGGAGGAGGGGGAGGGAAGGAAGAAAATGAAATGAAACAAAATGAAAGCATATAGTAATTCTTATTTTTACATGTTTCTCTAGAACAAGAGAAAGTTTCATGCTTCCACATAAAATGATCCCTATATCCCTATAGTATTTTACCATGCTGGTTTTTTTTTTATTTTTTTATAAGTAAATTCATTTTACATTTGAATATCTTTCTGAATACTCACCTAAAAAGAAATCAAAACTAAATTAGTTCTTTAGTTGAGGTATAGCTACCCTTACTCAGCAATCAGTTTCTTTTTATGCATTTCATATTATAATGCCAAAGAATATTTCCAGAAGTAAATTAACTTGAAACATTATAATCACTGGTATTTTTCTGCCAGATGTAGAAGCAGGCACTAAGACATCCTTATACTCCAGGTAAGTTGTGTTCATGGCATATAAGTTTATATAAAAACACATTGCCTCTGTATACGGGATCAAGGAAGCATGACATTAGCCAGGTAGCCTCCGAGCTGGTTTTTTTAGCTATCTGTAAACTATGGTGAACTTGAATTTTTATGTAGAGAGAAGTTAAATTGTTGAGATTTTTATATCAGAATGTCTTCCAGATAATACTAAATATATTTAGCTAGTTCTTTTATGAAGAGAATTCAGATACTTTAAGAAATGATCCAATTAGTTTTCTCAATATCTTTATGGAATATCTAATGTCAGTAAATAATAATTTATTTCTACTGGAGCACGCCTTCATTAACGGATGCTATTTACCTTGCCTATGTAGGCCAAATAATATATCATCTATTATGATCAGATGAAGTCCTCTCAATCCATGCATCTCTCCAAACTTGCTCTTTAAGTTAATACATAATGAAGAAAATAAAATGTTAGAAATCTCCGGGAGGGTAATCATATATAAATTCAAGGGAGATGGAAGAGAGCCTTGAGCTCCAGATCAGGAAGTCAGGCCCCTTACCATGAGAACTTCAGCTTGTGAGACTCTGAGCAGAGAACACATCTAGGTTGTTCCTTGACTTGTGACCTACAGAAACACTGAGATTATAAATGGGTGCCTAGGGATGCCTGGGTGGCTCCCTGGTTGAGCGTCTACCTTTGACTCAGATCATGATCCGGGGTCCTGGGATAAAGTCTGCCTCTCTCTGTATGTCTCATGAATAAATAAATAAAATATTTTTTAATTAAATAAATAAATAAATAAATAAATAAATAAATAAATAAATAAATACCTAAGCCACTAACTTGGTTGTATTTTGTTATGCAGTGACAAATAACTAATACAGATCATTAACCATGTTATTTAAAATACATTGCTTGTATAGGTTGAACCATGTGAAATTTCGGGTGCTTGACCATTTTTGACACTCAAAATAATGGCCATTTCATAGAGTCCAGTGAATTCTTATGTGGATTACTTGATTCTTTGTAGTTATAGGACTATGACTCTCAGCAGCGAGGGGACATCAGGAGTTGCCTGCCACATGAACTACTCGTGAGAGGTCATGACCATATGACTACATGACCTCTCACGGGTAGTTCATGTGGCAGTTTTGTTTCTGTAGAACTAGCAAGACAATCTCTGACTTCTTCCATATCTAACCTCAAGATCTCTTGTAAAGGAATTGCCTGATGAGGTCAGGTCTGCTTAAGATAATCTCCCTTTTGATAGACTAAAAGTAAACTAGCTAGACATTTTAATTAAATCTGCAAAATCTCTTCACTTTTGCTGTTATGTAGGTTAGAAACAAGTTACAGGTCTACCCTCCAGGAGAGAGGACTAAGTAAGAGTATATGTCATAATTTTTTTTTTTGTATGTCATAATTTTAAATTACTCTCACATACGAATTAGGGAATCTGTTAATAAGATGTGGCTAAGAATATGGGTTGTAAGCTATTATCCAGAAGGTCAAAGTCTCTCTACTTCTCTGTTTCTGTCTTTGTATCTTTTTTTCATTGTCTAGATACTATTTATCTTAGTTTGTAAATTCCAAGCAGCAGATTTTCCCTTATACAATTTTGTTAATTGTAGATCATTCTCACTCTTTACCTATTCCTTTTGCACTATCATAAAGTCTGTATCAATTTTATCGTTGAGATATGTTACTTTTGCCAGTATACCTTCCACTAAATACCTGGGGCTACTTATTTATGTCCAGAAATATTTTGTCTATTTACATAATTATTAGTTTTTACATTTTGTTCAAATTGCCTTGGAATCCTGGACTTCTTAATTAATTTATTTATTCAAGAATATTTTGGGGGATCCCTGGGTGGCGCAGCGGTTTGGCGCCTGCCTTTGGCCCGGGGCGCGATCCTGGAGACCCGGGATCGAATCCCACGTCAGGCTCCCGGTGCATGGAGCCTGCTTCTCCCTCTGCCTATGTCTCTGCTTCTCTCTCTCTCACTGTGTGCCTATCATAAAATGAATAAAATTAAAAAAAAAAAGAATATTTTGGGATGCCTGGGTGGCTCAGCAGTTGAGCATCTGCCTTTGGCTCAGGGCATGATCCTGTGGTCCTGGGATGGAATCCCACATCAGGCTCCCTGCATGGAGCCTGCTTCTCCCTCTGCCTCTGTCTCTGCCTCTTCTCTGTGTCCCTGATGAATAATATATATATATATTTAATTTCCTTTTTTCTCTTTGCCCAATGTGGGGCTTGAACTCATGACTCTAAAATCAAGAGTCACATACTTCACCAAATGAGCCAGCCACGTACCCCATATTTCAAGAACCTATATGTGTCAAGGGAAGAAAGGGATGAAGAATACAGATTTAAGAGTGGTGCATACAGACCAGTAGGGGAGACAGATATTTGTCAAATGATTACAAACAAATAAATAAATTGTGTCTGTGACAATAGCTACCAGAAAAGAAAAAAGAACATCATTTCATATGTGAATGACCTGACCAACTCATGTAAGTCTTCCATGTTTCCTTGAGTTAAGGGTGCTTGAAATAGGTCTGGAAGATGAGAAGGAGAGATGATGCTAAACAGAGAGAAAAGAGCAGTCCACACACAGGGCACTGCATGTACTAAGGCCCTATGGTGAAAGAGAGAACGACAAAGATTAGGGCCTGAGAAAACCCCTATTTAGTGAAGTGGAAAGATTGGTTAGGATGAAACTGGCAGAGAATTTAAGGACTGGATCATGCAAGACATACTACATTCCACTATTGTTCCAGGAGCATTAGGAGATCATTGAAGAGTTATAAGCAGGGCAAGCAGTATGCCTAGAAATAGTTTAGTGCTGGGCAGTGGAAAAACAGAGGACATCCATGGTGGCTCTACTTAGAATGGGAGGCTAAATGAGACATAGCAGAATACAGGTAGAACAAGAATAGAAGAAAAGAGATGGACAAAAGGGTATAGACTCAAGGGGGCATTTATGGGGTAATATTGATATAGTTAGTGCTGGGTTGAATGTCTGATAACTAACCATCCCAGTTTGCCTAGAACTGACGGAATTTGTCGATGCTAGATTAGATGAAGGGCTTTTGGTGCTAAAATCAAGAAAATCCCTGCCTAATTGGGATGAACTGGTCACCATAAGAAGGAAACTGAAGGATGATTATATCAGGCTTAATACTGAATCTACTCATTTTGGTAGAGGGAATAATCTTCAGAATCTATCTCCCACTGGGGGAAACAATGGACATTTGGATGATTTCCTGAGTTAAACTGATAAGCATATTCCAAGCCTATGACTTCTCAAGATTTTACTCTGCAACCGTTTAGTATTCTCTCATAAATGAAAAAAACATTCATTCATTTATTCCAGAGATATTTTGTGGAATCATCTACTGAATCCATGGAGGTGATATTCCAGTTGAGGCTGAGAGGATGGAATAGCCATACGGATATGTAGTGTCAGATTGTGATAGGAATTATGGGAAACCAGTTCCCATGATGAGGGTTTCCAAGAGTGATAATGGCTGGAAGTTGCCTTGTAATTTTAGTGCGTTCAAGAAGGGTCTAGCTAGGAAGAGCACATTTGAGCAACGATCTGCAGCAGGAGAGGGATTATATTAGTCTACTACACAGAGAGGAGAATTAAGTTAGAATGAAAAATACAGTGCAAATTCCTTAAGTAAGAATTGGCCTGGAAACTTTGAGGGGCTGCAAGCAAGACCCAGGGTGTGGCCAGAGCAAGGGAGCTAAGGAAGATTCCTAGCACCTGAGAGGGGTGATGGAGGTGATGTGTGTTGAGACTGTGTACTGAACTCCTGATGAACTCTCTGATGGCGGGCAACAGCAATACCAGTTGATCCACATCATTTTCTTGTGAGTAGTGGTATCACTACCTGTCTAAATTTGTTCTACACCTGTTTCTTGAGACTATGGTGATTTACTTCTGCTTTTGCAGTTTTATTCCAAAAACATATTATTTTCTCCTCCTCCTCCCTCCACTCTCCTGCCCCCCTCCTCCTATTCTCTTTCATGTGTGTGTGTGTGTGTGTGTGTGTGTGTGTGTGTGTGTGTGTATGTGTGGGTGGGTGTGTTAAGATGACAGAAAGGGGACATATGTTTCCAGAGGACTTCTACATGCAAAACACTATACTAGATATTTTTCATGAATTAGAATAATTATTAGATTATCACAATATTAGAGATGCACCACCCAAGAGTCAGAAAGGCACACGAGCAGCATACAGATGCAGAGTAGAATTGCAAATTCAGATCCGTCTCACTTTGAAATCCGTGATGCTAAAATGTTTGAAGGAGGAATCACCGAATAAGGAAAGCTGACTTTATATGTATAGCTACACATTTCCATGAATGCATATTTATGCTATATATAAATACAAAGATACATGCATTCATAAAATGTCTGTAAGATAAGGTATAAACTAAAGACATTGTGAGATTAAAATGAGACTTGGTAGGAAAGTCAGATGAATCCCAAATAAGGAATAAGACAAATAATAAAAGCGATTAACTAGACAGCTAAACAAAAACTAGAAAAGATTCTTTTTACAACATCAGCAGTCTGAAATAAAGGGAGCTCCAGCGATGTGGATGAGAGAGATTAAGAGAATGGGAGTGGAGGATTTCTCATGAGATTACCTCTGAGAGACAGAAGTGTAGTTTCCAGAATCAGCAGGGTAGTAGAGGTGCTCAAGGTGGGTGTGGAGGGAGGGCTGTGGGATGAAAAGGGGAAAGAATACAGAGATCCTAAAATGCCACAAAACAAGTCACTGAAACTGGCTCCACACATGCTCCAGAGGATCTTGACCACTGGGTAAAACCATGGAAGTCTGCTTGAGCTGTGTTTACTGGAATATTCTGAACATTATGACCTTTCTAAGTGAATGTCAGGTGTCAGTGGCATTTCTTCCAGCTGAGGACCGCATCTGGATTTGATCATTACCATTCTGGGGCAGTGAGTACTACCTGGTGTTTGCTACTTATTAGCCTTTCGTTGGGATTCCAAAATACCATGGGGGAAATTTTCTTCAGCTCTACATGTAGCACGTCAAGACGTAGGGAGCTTATTTATCATCTGTCTATTCACTAAGAATCTGACAAGAAGCTTTTCATAAAACCCAAATGGAAGGCCTACAGTATTGTGGTGGCAGGGAATGCATTCACAGAGTGTACTTTCCTGGTTTGTTTAAAGAAAATGAAACTGTCTGCCTCCAGGGAGCCTGAGATTGTGGTGGTGATTGTGGCTTCTGAGAACAATGATCAGGGCGCCACAGTTACCATGATGCAGGAATCAGCAAGCCTGAGAAGAAAGCACACTACCTTTCTATGAAGGGAAGAAAAAAAAAGAAAAAAAAAAAAAAAAAAAAGAACGATCCTGGCAATGAAGGTTGTTAACACTGGAACCAGATCTTAAATGATATGATATAATCTGTTCCAGTGGAGGCCTTTATAAACAAAACAGAGTTTAATATACCCAGGAGACTAAAGGTGTGGCTCTGCATTCGATAAACTATAAATTAGTTGACCATTGCAGGCTTTTTCCATGGCCAATTTATATTTAATTACTGATAACATAAAAACCCAAATTAATGGATATGATGAGCCCCTTTTGCTCATTGCATTGATCTTGCTTATGGCTCCCAGTTGCCTAAAATTTACAGTTATATTTCCTCAGCCTGGACTCACATCCTAACCCATTTTTGCCAAGGCCTGGCTATACCTATTCACTCTATACTAACATTCCTAGAGACCTACAATTCATTCCTCATATTTGTATATTCATATGTGAGTCTTGGTGGCATTAGCTATTCACTGACTATTTCACAATATTTTTTTTAAGACTTATTTATTCAAAAGCGAGAGAAAGAGTGAGAGAGCAGGGGGGAGGGGCAGATGGAGAGGGAGAAGAGCAGATTCCTCACTGAGCGGGGTGTGCCCTACGTGGGGCTGGATACCAGGACCCCGAGATCATGACCTGAGCCAAAACCAAGAGTCTGATCCTTAACCAACTGAGCCACCCAAGCGCCCCGCGACTTCACAATATCTTCTCATCTTCCATCCTCTTCTCTTTATACTTCAGGTCCCAAATTCCAGGTTACTTCCTTAAAATAATTTCTAATTCCCCACTGTTTGTAGGTTTGTATAACCCTTCTCATTTACATCATTTATTTTTATTGTATATTATAGATAGCCTCACACCACTCTTGATAATGAATTACACAAAGGCAAAGACTACATTTTGCTCCCCATCAATCATTCTATAATAGCCACAATGCATATACAAAAGCACATAACACCATAAGTATTTTGAAATTAAGAACTAATTATATATGTATATTCAATACACTTTACTGCAAAATCTTTTCCAACCTACCTCTGCATGGCCCACGTCAGTTGGCTGGTGAGTCATGGATTCCACCATGTAAGTGTCCCTTGACTCTTAATTTTCTAATCTCATTGTCTAAGCCAAGACTCCCATAATTTTTACCTACATTTTTGAAAGAGGCTAGTTTCCATGGCTTCAGGGCATTGCCTTTTCAACATATCTCATACGAGGTAACCACAGGTATTTTTAGTGATTTAGGTATATCACGTTCTTGCTCAACAACAACAAACAGCAGCAGCAGCAGATGACAACCTTGATGTGCCCTCAGGAGATATTCACCCAAGATATGAAGAATGTTAGTGGTTGAGGACACAATGAAATGAAAGTGGAAACCAGTACTGCTGATAATCAGTGAGAATAAGGATGGGTCTCCTGATGACCAGACTGCAACATGCCCATGAGAGGACAAACATCGCTCAAACAGGACACAGACAAGACCACAAACGTGACTAAACATTCCCCTCCTCTGACCAGTAGTAGGGATTACTGCTTCTTTTCCATTACAACTATAAACTCAGCTTCCATCTTCCCACCTCAGGGATACCAAGTCATGAACTTGCCCCTGCTACTTACAGCATCCAGTTCAGAAGTGACTCTGGTTACCTTGATTCCTCCCTAAACTCACCAGGCACAAAGTCCAAGTTCCATAAAAAGTCCATCCTTAACTCCCTTCAGGGTCACCCCCAAGTTTGCTGAGGCAGCACAAATAATAGATCTGCCCTCTTTGGGCTCTGGGAGTGCCCCTAGGGGACACACTAAGAACTTTGCAATTATAGATTATAACCCCCCTCCCCCATCCCAGTAACTTCTCTTTCCCAGAATGAAGATCACTGTCAATAATGAGAGGCAGATAATACTGATGAGAAAATGTTACTCATGGGTCTTGTTTGGAGGAAAAAGAGTAGTAGGTCAGTAAATCTACGGAAATAGTAAGCAAGGTGTTTAAGACACTGCTTCCTCTATCTAAAAATTACCTTCCTATCCTCTTAATAGATTCTCACACCAAAAATATACCTTCCTCCAAACACATCATGCACTTTCTTGTTATGTGTTACTGCTATGCCCATTCTCTAATTTACCAATTCCATTAGCCATTCTCTACGTGATAAATCTCTATGAGCTTAAAGCCCAGACCAACTGTCATTTCTTCTGGGAAACTGTCACCAGTTCCAACATTCAGAATTAATCACCTCTTCTAGGCTCCCATAAGTCTTGAACTTGTATTAAACTTGATGGCGTACATATTCATCTCCCTCTCTGTATCGGGAGCCCTTTGGGTTTTATGAGTCTACTTTTTTTTTTTCATGCCCAACCCAGTTTCTTGAAAGCAGAGCAGCTCAAAACACATATAATTGATTCGTTTTAGAGGTGCTGACCCATGTAAACAAATTCTCAAGAAACTTCTTAATAATCCAGGATCCTAAGTTAACATTACAACCCAACAGTCACATCTGGTTTAAAAACCAGGGGTGGTAACTTCTCAAGCCATTTTTAAAGGGCAAGTTTCCTGAGGAGGCCAAATTATAGATCCAAATATTACCACTGAGCACCAAATTACAAAGGAGATGGAATTTTCTAGAACGGTTCCAAGAAGTTGTGTGGTATTCTAATGCACAGTAGTCTCCCATTCAGGAATATTGCTACAGAAATAACTGCTATAGTCAGCAAGAACCAGAGTATCTGTTTTCTTAAGAAAATTAGTTATAATGTTTTTACTTTTTGGTCCCCCACCACTTTTAAAGTCTGAATACATTAGGTTGTTGAACAACACAGATCTTCCTTTTTTTTCATCAAAAACTGTCAAATATCATCAATCCTATGTGGTCCAAAAAAAAAAAAAAGTTGTATCTCCTACCTCCAAACTGTGCTGTGGTGGGTAAATGGATTTGGTTGTACCTTCCTTTAGTTTCATTCTACTCTGTATGACATGCTGCCATCATGAAGATTGGACTTGGTTGTCCATCTCGTTAACAACAGATATACACATCACTGCTTAAGGAGAATTCTTCCTGCAAATGGCAAATCCTAACCGTTGGCTATTTATTTCTACTGGTTTCAAACTGAGAGCAATGTTTTCTTGGCCTTGGCCTTGGCCTTCACTGCATTACGAAGACTAAAACCCCAAGACTGACGAAAGTGCAGTCATCCTTAGAGATTTATCGTACAGCTTCTGATCTATGGATATATCATTAAAGCTTAGAAGTGGGATCCAACTATGGTGCACGATGCACTTTGTTGCTGTGAATCTCTCTCAATCACTGCAAGCATAAAATAGTCTTCTTCTAAAATATCACATCAGGGTTTTTCTGATTAACAATCATTTCACAAGTATGGTGATCTCACAGCATGAAAACTGAGAACAAAGTTGAAGGCAGTTCTCATGGTACTAATTGAACATGGTTGATATCATCAATATTTTAAAAATCTTTTTTCTAATAATATTTTTAACATTAAAGAGTAAAATTTAACTGTTGTAAGTTTTATTTCCAAATTTTACCACCTGGGAAATACTACTACCTTGGAAATCAATTACCATCTAAGGAAATTGATCACAGTTTGGTATCCTAACACTTATAGATTTTTTTTTCTATTTCTTTTTTTTTCCTCCTAGAAATATTTGGCTCAGGCATTTCACTTTATTTTTCCATTAGTTATAGCCACAAGTTGAAGGTGACAACATAGTTTGTATAAGCAAGTGAGCTGGTTAAATGAACAGGGAGCTCTAAGTCACATGTTGATGGAAAAAATAAGAATATATAATTCAATGATAGAAGGTGTGATTCTTAATTAATGTGCTACCTACAAGACACATAAGTATTTTTTTTTAGCCTCATACATTTAAGGTTTTTGGAAGAGAATGCTAGCTCTTTTAAATAGAATTTTTGAAGAATAGTTTTAGATTTATTTAAAACTTGCAAAGAGAGTACAGGGTTCCCACATACTTCACACCCAGTTTTCTCTATTATTAGTACATGACATTAGTATTAGACATTGGTCATAAATTATGAACCAATATTGATGCATTGCTATTCACTATAGTTTATTCAGATTTCCCTAGTACTTTACTTGATGTCTTCTTCTGTTCATCCAGATATCACATTACATTTGCTCATTGTGATCATGCCTCCTTAGGCTTTCCTTCACTGTGACAGTTTCTAGGACTTTACTTGTTTTTTTTTTTTTTTTTTTTTTAGATTTAACTTACTTTAAAAATTTTTCAACTTTGAGTATGATCAGCACACGATGTTATATTAGTGTCAGGGGCACAAATAGTGATTCAACTTCTCTATACATCATGCTATGCTATGTAGCTACCATCTGTCATCATGCAATGCTAGAATTTTCCTTACTTTTGATGACCTTGACAGTTTCGAGAAATACTGGTGGGATATTTTGTAGAATGTCCCTCGATTGGGGTTTGTCTGTTGTTCTGATGATTAGGCTGCTGTATGTGGGGAATAAGACCACAAAGATACATGCCATTCACATCATGACATATCAAGGGTATGTACTATTAACTCAACTTATCCTTGTTGAGTTAACCTTGATCTCCTGACTGAAGTATAGTTTGTCATATCTCTCATATTAAAGTTACTCTTTTATCTCTTTCTATATTGCACTCTTTAGAAAAAAGTCACTATGTGAAGCCTACACTTAAAGGGTAGGAAGTAGGTGAGGGGGTCTCCTTGAGTGCAGAGTATCCACATAAATTATTTAGAATTCTCCTGCATAGGAGATTTATTTTCTCTCATTTATTTGTTTTTCCCATAAATTAAATAATTGGTCTAGACTCATGGCTATTTACTTTTGCATTGTCTGTAATCCAGCACTGATTTATTTATTTTCTTGCTAAAATTGTTCCAGGTTTGGCCATTGGAAGCTCTTTCCACTAGCTCCTATGTCCCTTTGACATATCCCCATTCAGTTATTTTTTAAGCAGTTCACTTTTTGGCACGTCATTTTTAGGACCCAGCTCATCTCATAGATTCTCTGACTTAGCCCTAGAATCAGCCATTTCTCAAATTCCCAGGGTTTTTTTGTTGAGAAAGGCGTTGAAAACAAAGATGTGGGCACCATGTATGTTCATTGTTTTTGGGATATAGTTGCTGTTAGGCCCTTTTAGCTGGAAGAGCCAGGAAATATAAGCACTTATACTATCTTATGTACTTTGCAAATCTGTAAGTATTTCTGTATGTATTTATCTGTATTTCTATTAAGATAAATATATTTATACTGATATCTCTAACTCTAACTCACTAACACATGGCTCATTTTAGCTTCCTTCCCTTGTTCATATGTAATTTCCACTCTAGCATGAGAAAATTGACTCCCACCATTCAACTTCCATTTAGTTAATGGTTTACTTCCAGAACAAATGTATAATGTTTCAAAAATGCTAACTGATATCTCCATGGGAAACAACTTTACCAAATTAAGTTCCTTGCTTATACACATTTTCTTTAGTTTTTGTTTTAGTCTCCATTCATTTTCAAAGCTATTTACTATCTTTTCCCCTAACCTCTTCGGAGAAGTTATTTGATACATTTGTAACATAATTCCATATTTTTGTCACAGTAACTTTCATCCTGGAATTTCCTGACATGCTAAGTGGCATTTTAAATATTATATATTAAGGTTCATTTTTTTTTTTTGCTGCACAAATGCCTAGTTTCATGTGCCCAGTGGAATGTTACCCTACAAAATAGTTTCACTACCTTACAAAGTCTCCTATATTCAACTATCCCTCTTCCCCAGAGCCCTGGCAACCTCTGATATGTTTATTCTTTCTATACTTTCATCTCTCCCAGAATGTCACATAAATGAAATCATACAGTATACAGTATATATTACATCCTGTAAAGCTATATTATATATAGTGTGTATTTTAAGTCCTTTCTTTCTGATTTCTTTAGTTTAGCAACATGCTTTTAGGATTCATCCATGTTTTTGAATAGCTTGGTAGCTCATTTATTTTTTATTACTAAAATGTATTCTATTACATGGGATATATCCCAGTTTGTTTATTCATTTACTTACTGAAAACCATTTTGGTTTTGGTTTGGTTTTCTGAAAACCATTTTGAGTAAAACTGCTATAAACATTTGTGTATGGGATTTTGTTTGAGCATAAGTTTTCAGACCAATTAAGTAGAAACCTAAGAGGGTAATTTCTGGATCATAACTATGTTTCATCATGTAAGAAACTGCCAAACTCTTTTCCAAAGTGACTGTCCCATTTTTGCATTTTACCAGAAATGGGAGTTCCACCAGGAATGAGAGTTCTTTTTGTTCTACATCTTTGCCAGGAATTATTATTGTCAAGTTTGTGATTTAAGCCATTCCAATAGGTACATTATGGCATTTCATTGTTCTGTTGATGTGAATTTCTCTAATGACAAATGATACTGAGCATTTTTTCCACATGATTGGCATCTGTATATCACCTTTGGTGAAGTATCTGTTCAGATATCTTACTCACATATTAAACTGTGTTTTCTTATTGTTGGGTTTAAGAGATCTTTATATATTTCAGTTACTGTTCCAGGTCTACATTTTGCTAATATTTTTTCCTAGGCTGTGACTTACCTTCTGATTCTCCTAACAGTGTCTTACGTGGATGTGAATGTTTAAATCTAATAAAGTCTCAATTATCAATTCCTTATTTAATGATTAGTGATTTTTTTGTATCTAACAACTCACTGCCATATCCAAAGTCATCAGATTTTTATCTTAAGTTTATTCTAAACCATTTAGTTTTTAAATTTACATATGTGATCCAGTTAATTTTTGCAGAATGTGCAAAAGCCAGGTCGAAGTTCTTCTTCTTCTTTCCTTCTTTTTCTTTTCTTTTCTTTTCTTTTTATTTTTCTTCTTCTTCTTTTTCATCTTCTTCTTCTTCATCTTCTTCTTCCTCATCCTCTTCCTCCTCTTCTTCCTCTTCTTCTTTTTTGCATGTGGACCTCCAGTAGTTCCACCACTATTTGAAAATAACTATCCTTTCTCTATAGAATTGCCTTTGCTGCCTCTGTCAAAAATCATTTGAATACATTTGCTTGGGTCTATTTGTTAGATTCCATCAAATAAGTGTGTATTGATTCAACAGTACCACTCTGTCTTGATTATTGTAGTTTTATAGTATGTCTTGAAATTGAGTATTATAAGTCCTTCAACTTTGTTCTTTTTCAGCATTGTGCTTGCTATCTCAGGTTCGTTGCCTTTCCATATACATTTCAGAATCAGTTTGTTTAATAGGTTGCAGGGATTTTGTTTGAGGCTTCACTCATTCTATGAATCAAGATGGGAAGAGTTGACATTTTACCAATACTAAGACTTACAATCCATGAACATGGAATATTTCTCCATTTATGGAGATCATCTATGATTACTTTATCAGTGTTTTTAGTTTTATCTGAGCATGCCATCTATAAATTTTGATATATTTATACTTAAGTATTTCAATTTTGGTATTATTCTAAAACTTTTTATTTCAAATTTCATTTGTTGAACACCTGTGTATAGGGAAGTAATGGACTTTTATATAGTGTCCTTTATCCTGCAACTTTGTTATACTCACTTATTAATTCAAGGACTATTTACATAAATTCATTGGAGTTTTCTACATACATAATTATTTTCCTTGGTGAATAAAAGCAGTTTTATTTCTGCACTTCAAACTTGTTTGTTTTCCTTTCAAATCAGTATTGATTTTTCAGCCCATGGCTTTCAGTATGATATTGAATAGAGTATTTCCTCAACTGGATGGAAACATCTCCAAAACCTACAGGTTATATCATAATTTCCAATTACTGAATACTCTCCTCATAAAATCAGGAACAAAGCATATATGTGCTCTCACCACTGCCATTCACTATTGTACCAGCAGCTCTGGCCAGCAAATTAAAAGGCCAAGACAACAACAACAACAAGAAGAACAACAACGACAACAACAAAGCATAGCATGCAAAGCATGTGGGTAGGAAACTAATTAATTAATTAATTCTCTCTATGTAGCAGATCATTTGATAGCTTATGTAGACTATCTTAAGGAATTTACAAAATTTTCCAGTATTAAGTGAGTTCAGAAAGTTCACAAGAAACAATATAGACTGAAAAAATCAACTACATTTCTATATCATAGCAACAAATATATAAAAACCCAAATTAAAAACATACTACCACTTACAATAGTTCAAAAGCTAAAATGCTTAGGTGTAAATCTAATAAAATACGTACAGGACTTTTATTCTGCTGACAACAAAATACTGATGGATAAAGAACAAATAAAATCCAAATAAATGAGAAACATTTCATTTTCATGTTTTGAAAGTCTGAGCATAGCTAGTTCTACCCCAATTGATATGCACGTTTGATGCACTGCCCATCAAATCTCCATAAGATTTTTTGCAAATATAAATGAGATTATTCTGAAGTTGTATGGAAAGGCAAAGTAACTAAAATACCTAAAGTAATTCTGAAGAAAAAGAATAAAGAGGGAGAAATTATTCTGCTTGAATTCAAGATTTATTATAGAGCTATAATTACCTAAACTATGTGCCATTTGTAGAGGGATAGACATATAGACCAATAGAACAGAAGAGAGAATCCAGAAATAGATTCATACAAATATGTTCAATACATTTTTCACAACGGATCAAGGGCAGTTCATTAGAGGAAATGCATAGCCTTTCCAATAAGTGGTGCTGGAAAAACTGAGCTTCTATAAACAAACAAACAAAAAAGTGGACCTCACATCTTATATAAAGCCTAACTTCAGAGTTCATACAAAATTAACCTAAAATGTATTATGGATTTAAATGTAAAATATAAAACTATAAAACTTTAAGAAGGTAACATAAAAGGGAATTTTCAGGCCTTAACGCATGATGAAATGTTCTTAGATATGCCATCAAAGCTCAATCCATAAAAGAAATAAATATCAATTAATTAGACTTCATCATAATTTTGAGAAATCCTGTTATGTGAATGAAAAGATGAACTTGGAAGAAAATAGTTGTTAACCATATAGCTGGCAAAGAACTCATATCTAAAATATGTAAAGAACTCCCCATATCCAACAGTTAGAAAGAAAAAAACAAAAACCATTCAATTAGAAAACAGAGGGCAGCCCTGGTGGCCCAGTGGTTTAGTGCCGCCTTCAGCCCGGGGTGTGATCCTGGAGACCTGGGATCGAGTCCCACGTCAGGTTCCCTGCATGGAGCCTGCTTCTCCCTCTGCCTGTGTCTCTGCCTCTCTCTCTCTCTCTCTCTCTCTCTCTCTGTCTGTCATGAATAAATAAAATCTTAAAAAAAAAGGAAACAGATAATTAACAAAATGACAAATAATTACATTAACATATGTTTAACATCACTAATCATTAAGGAAAAGATATTTTTCACATACTTATTAAAACAGAATGTATATATTTTGGTGACAATACACAATTTTCCCCAGACAAATACTGATGACAATACAGAAAAATTGGGTCTATATTTATTCATTGCTGGTAAGAATGAAAATACAATTACAATAAACTCAGCGGTTGCTTTCCTGGACTTTTATCTAAAAAATCAGAAGTTTGTGCCTATAAAAAAGCCTGTATTCTTTTTTCAAAAATGACTTTTTTTTTTTTTTTTTTTTTGTAACAGCCAAAACTAGTAATGACTCTCAGTAGGCAAATGATTAGACTGTGGTGCATCCATATCATGGACTATTACTTAGCAAGAAAAAATAAATGAGCTATTGATTCACACTACAATGTGGATGGATCTCAGGGACATTATGCTTGGCGAAAAAGGCCAATCTCAAAGGGTCATATTATCTATGATTTTATTTCCATAATACCCTCGAAATTATAAAGACTATGGAGATGCAAAGCATATCAGTGTTTGCTAGGGGTTAGGAATAAACAGAGGTGGAAGGATGTGTGTAACTATTAAGGGATAATGTAAGGAAAGTCTCTGTGGTGATGGAATAATCCCAAGTGTTAGTTAAGATGATTGCAGTCAATATATACATTTGATAAAATGAGGCAGAACTATGCACACATGTCAATGGCAATAATCTTATTTTTGATCTTGCACTATAATTATTTAAGATTCATTGGATATGGAGAGAATGGTTGAGGAGTACGTGGGATTGCTCTATACTACCTTCACAACTTTTGTATATAATAATTTTAAAATGAAAAGTTTAAGTAGTTTTAAAATATTTTCATGACTTAAACTTTATAAAAGTATTTATTCATTAATTCAACAATATTAAATGTCTAATCTTCCAGTACTTCCAGTGATAGAAATTCACCAGTGAATAAAGCAAAGTTTCCATTCCCATGGGACTTCCATTGTAGTTGGGCCGGAACATAAAATAAGAAATTCAATCTGCACATGATGTGTCAGGTGGTGACAACAGGGCAAAGGACGATGAATGATGAGGAATGGGAGTGGAGCTTCTATCCATTGCAATCAGGGAAAGCCTGTGATGCAGTGCCAGGACCCGAAGTAAGCAAGGGCATGAGTCAGGAGCCTCTCTGGAGACAGTGTTCTAGGCAGAAAGGACATCAAAACCCTGAAATAAGAGAGAGATTGTCACTTTCAGAGAAAAGCAAGGAGCATATATGACTGGGCTATGAGCAGGAAGAGGTTGGGAGAAACTGGAATCAGAGTAATGAGAAGCCAGATTGTGTATAGCTGGTAAGAACTTTGGATTTTACACTAACCTGGTAACCCCTTGAAAGATTTTGAGAAAAGTGCAATAAAGATTAAGATGAAAGAAAGTAAGACAATCAAAATTTAACATTAAAGAGTATTGCAATGGTTTTATTTATTAGATTGTAGAAAGGCTTGGAAGGATGGCATAACCCAAGAAAAAACCTGCCACTCATAAATAGAACCCATTTTTTTGTGATGAAAATGCAGAAATAATATTTTTAGACACTTTAAAACACCAGTATTATTAAAGTTGTTTATCTCTTGTCAAATGTCAAGATATATCTATATTTAAGATATTTGGTAGAAAGTTCCTTCACAAAGATATTATGGTGCATAAATAGTTCTAATCTCTACAGATTCATCTACTCACATAAGAACATGCTCCATGTATATAATATCCATCCGTCTTGCACTTTAATTATTTTATTTGTTCATTCATTATGTATATATGGGGCATATTTTATTCTGTAAAAATTTATATTTGGTAAATACAGATGAATAAGATGAAATTTCAGAGGGTGCCTGTCTGGCTCAGTCGGTTAAGTGTCTGCCTTCGGCTCAGGTCATGATCTCAGGGCCCTGGGATCAAGCTCCGCATCAGGTTCCCTGCTCAACAGGGAACCTGCTTCTGTCTTTGCCCTTTGCTGTTACCCCCTGCTCCTGCTCTTTATCTCTCTCAAATATATAAATAAAATCTTAAAAAAAAAACATAAGATTTCAGTCCTCTATCACTTCACTATGTTGTATAAGTAACTGATATATAAAGTATCACAATGCAAGCATGTGGGAGAAAACTCTATAACAGAAATAGATGTAAGTTACGGCAAAAGAAAAAAAAATATCCTTCATGAGTTCAGATGTGGCAGTTGATAGATGCTGAAGGTTAAGTAGGTATGTTCCCAGTAGCTAAAGGAGAATATTCTAGGTGCACACCTAAATAACTCAGTACCCAGGCAAAAAAGTGTGAAATATGATCAGTGGTTATAGGATTGGATTCTTAATTTGTATGGTGCTTAGTTATGCAAATAAGAGCTCTGAACTATAGCTCCAGGTTACACCTTACATGGGCATTTTAACCTCAATATGTCCATATCCTTGGAACTAAAGGTGACTGAATATGGCTTGGTGTCAGGACATTGAAAAAGAATTTCCAAATAAGGCTTCAGAGATGGACAGAAAATTGAACATTGCATCATAAAAAGCAAGGACTTCATTTTGTAAGAGAAGGGGAATCGAGATAATTTTAGTAGAAATTATCATGATCATATTTACCTCAGAAGCTCTGTTCTAGGAGCAGAATGGAATACCATTTGGAGAGACATGAAGCCTAACACCAACAAAAACACTTTGCAATCTATTTCAATACTCTTGTCTGGAAATGGTCACTTCTGGAGCCAAAGGATTATTTAGAGAAGGAAGGGGTATTTGGGTAATGAATAAAGAACACAACTTGATAGGACTTGAGGGGAGGGAATTAGAAGATTCAGAACTGCATAGATATAGCAGGAGGGTGAGGGGATAGAAGTGTCTAGGCAGCTGCAAGGGTGTGAGTAAAGACGGTAGAGATGATGTTATCACTGACGAAGGCAAGAAAAGAAAAAGGGGGGGGGGTGGCAGGCAGTGATTGTGGGAAAATCCCAGTGCAAACTTAGTTTGAGCACATCAAGTATGAAGTACACATATGTGAGATTGGGACTAGAAATACAGAAATTAAAAAGATCACCTTTGCGTAACAAAATAAATATTAGCAGGTGCCAGCACCACTTTTTTCAACAACCGGCAATCTTTAGGATCCTGGTTTAGGTTAGGGTTGTAACAGAGTTCAATCTGGCAAAGTTAGGGTTTTTTTGTTTCTGTTTTGCCAAACGGGACCTCATGGGGGTACACCCCAGAAATAGCCTTTGGTATTGCCTAGAAAAGACAAGAGGAGAAGGAAAAAGAAAAGAAGGACAAGAAAAGGGAGGGGGGAGGAGGAAGGACGAGGTGCAAGAGGAAGAAGGAAGTAGCAACAGCAGCTTACATATAAAGAAATTCTTTATCCATCACAACACTTTGTGGTGCCTTCCCAGTATCAGCCCACATCCCTGGGGAAAAGGAGTTTTGTCCGTTATTTGTCTTTTGAGATATCTTCCTATCATAATTAGATATTGACATCTAGGTGGAGGGTCCCAATCCCATGTCTTTTCTCAATAGAGCAGCTGATAACTATGCTGTATCAGAATGATCCTCTATACCAGTGACAGGAACGATGGAATGTGCAAAGCAAAAGTAGCACATATTGTCACTGGTTAGGTCTGTGGAGATTATATGGAAACATCATATGGGGTAGAGCCTGTGGCATTGTTAAATTACGGATTAGCTCTGATCTCATTCTTGAGCTGATATCAAGTCCAGAACAGGTTCCCCAGTTCTAATTACAGACTCCCTTAACAGTCACTCAATTCTTTAATAAATGAACAAACTCATGAATTTCATTTGATTTTAACAATGGAAATGATCTCTAGGTGAGGTTTGATCTATATATCAGAAAGAAGTATGTGTATGTGCTGAAAATATGGCTTAAATATGACATTGGGATGAGTGATGATGGCAAGGAGTTAATGGTAATGATCTATCCCAATGGTGAAAACTTAAAGGTTATCATCAGTGACAACACTGAGACTTGCTTCACAAACATGTCATCAGTGACCTCAGAAGAACATGGTAATGTGCTAGGACTTCTCAATGTCATATGGTAAGCAATATACATGTTCCGGCGTAGAAACATTGTCCAAGGTCATGTAGAAATAGTAAGAGCAACAACAATAATAAAAAACAAACATGGACATGAGAATCTATATTAATTTAAAAATTAGAATACAAGGCCCAAAGATTTTAAACTAACAAAAATCTTAGATTCTGTCCCCCAAGACCTTGTAAGAATGTACAAGCTCATCCTTACTTGCCTTCTGGCTCAGAATATTTCTATTCTGAACAAGATTGAGCAAAATTGCCTTGTGAAGTTTAAGGATCTGAAAGCCCAATGAAATTCAGAATTAATTTTGTCACTAGAAAAAGTTAAATTCATTAGATAGATGGAAGACAGAGAACAAGTGATGGCCAAAAAGTCATTGGCTATATGCACTTTTCATTGGTAATTGGGCAATTGGAGCTGATTAAAGAATCACTTAGGGATCCCTGGGTGGCGCAGTGGTTTGGCACCTGCCTTTGGCCCCAGGGCGCGATCCTGGAGACACGGGATCGAATCCCACGTCGGGCTCCCTGCATGGAGCCTGCTTCTCCCTCTGCCTGTGTCTCTGCCTCTCTGTCTCTCTCTGTGTGACTACCATGAATAAATAAAATCTTTAAAAAAAAAAAAAAAGAATCACTTAGAACAACAGCCAGATGTTATACTAATTGGACATACATTTAAAAATCATGCTATATTATCTTTAATTAAATACAAAGACCTTCCCAATCATTTCACTCACTCTTGACTCTCTTCAATAATGGTGAAGTGGATATTCTTTTCCTTGAGGAAGAGAAATCCATGATTTGTTACATCCATTCACCACTAATAAAAATGTTGGAGAGCGGGATCCCTGGGTGGCGCAGCGGTTTGGCGCCTGCCTTTGGCCCAGGGCGCGATCCTGGAGACCCTGGATCGAATCCCACGTCAGGCTCCCGGTGCATGGAGCCTGCTTCTCCCTCTGCCTGTGTCTCTGCTTCTCTCTCTATCTCTCTGTGACTATCATAAATAAATAAAAAAAATTAAAAAAAATTAAAAAAAAATGTTGGAGAGCATTAGCATCTTTCACATGAAACACATCCAGAGAATCAGAATGTCTCTCTCTGCTGGTGGTCATACCAGCTCTTCCCAGGTTAGCACCCTCCAGTCACCATACACAGGTTC
The DNA here is from genome assembly GCF_048418805.1 of Vulpes vulpes. Classification (NCBI taxonomy): domain Eukaryota; kingdom Metazoa; phylum Chordata; class Mammalia; order Carnivora; family Canidae; genus Vulpes; species Vulpes vulpes. The sequence continues at coordinate 12,812,259 of NC_132788.1, forward strand.
TCAATGTCAAGTTTGATGAAACTGGTCATTTTGCCAGTCTCAAAATCAATCAGAATAGTGAATCAGTCGGCAGATGAGGGGTGCCTTTTGTGCCCACAAAGAACTTTCTCACCTTTCATGACTTGCACTTAACCTTCTCAGGTGTAATATGATGAACAACAAAGTAGCACTTGGTGTCATAAATCATATGGAAGTTTTCTACAGTCTTGTCAATCCTGATGGCATCCATAAAACTGGCAGGGTAGGTTAGATCAGGTCAGACCTTGCCGTCAATCTTCATGAACTGTTGCATGCAGATCTTTTTTACTTCATCTGTCAGGGCATACTCAAGTCTGTTTCTTAGGAGAATGATGAGGAGGAGACATTCTCTCAACTTAGGGGGGCTGGCAGATGGATGAAGAGCAAACATGGTCATTTCATCTAGCATCTAGTGCTTTGTTGTTGCTACACACTTCAGATGTTTCTGCTGCCCACAAGCCATGGCTATGGTAGGCATGGAAAAAGGCCACATTTGATTGTTTTTTGATAAAAGGACAATTTTAGCTCTCTTACACTTTATTCCCTAGGTGACCAAATTGACTTAAAATTCTTTTTTTTTTCTAAGATTTTATTTATTTATTCATGAGAGACAGAGAGAGAGATGCAGAAACACAGGCAGAGGAGAAGCAGGCTCCATGCAGGGGGCCCAATGTGGAACCTGATCCCAGGACTCCAGGATCATGCCCTGGGCCAAAAGCAAGCGCTAAACCGTTGAGCCACCCAAGGATCTCCAACTTAAAATTCTTAACAGTTTAATTTTCAACTGCCACTGAAGCTAAAAATACAATTAAAAAAATACCCTGATGATGCATATGATATTTATTATTACTGTTTTAAATTTAACACAACATAAATGCTAGCACAATTATTCAAAAGAGAAAATTAGGGGATCCCTGGGTGGCGCAGCGGTTTGGCGCCTGCCTTTGGCCCAGGGCGCGATCCTGGAGACCCGGGATCGAATCCCACGTCGGGCTCCCGGTGCATGGAGCCTGCTTCTCCCTCTGCCTATGTCTCTACCTCGCGCCCTCTCTCTCTCTGTGTGACTATCATAAATAAAAAAAAAATTAAAAAAAAAAACAAAAGAGAAAATTATTGAAAATATGGTTCACAAAGTCAAAAGAATAGCTAAAACTCAATTTGGCCTCAGAGAGGACAAGACCTTGGATCTCATCCAAGATCCAGGTAGTACAAATTAATAATCTCTTAAGGGTTTCGATTTTTAGAAGAATACTTTTTTTAAAAAAAAATTCATGAGAGACAGAGAGAGAGAGATGCAGAGACACAGGCAGAGGGAGAAGCAGGCTCCATGCAGGGAGCCCGACGGGACTTGATCCCGGGTACCCAGGATCAGGCCCTTGGCAGAAGGTGTCGCTAAACCACTAAGCCACCCGGGCTGCCTAGAAGAATCCATTTTAACCATTTTTTATTCACCCCTGAGTTGCTTAGGTAAAGATTCAGACACTCAGAGCACCTGGATGGCTCAGTTGGTTAAACATCTGCCTTTGACTCAGATCATGATCCCAGAATCCTGGGATCAATTCCCATATCAGGCTCCTGGTTCGGTGGGGAGTCTGCTTCTCCCTTTGTCCTTTCCCCCTGCTCATGATTTCTCTCTCTCTCTCTCTCTCAAAAAAATAAATATTAAAAAAAGAAAAAAAGATTCAGATGCTCAGGAAAGAGAGTACAGTGAACTGAGTTATTCACAGCCTGTTGGACTCTTGGCACCTTTCTTGCTCCCTCAAGCCCCCATGCAATGGTGGAAAGACAGTATGTGGGGCTCTTAGATACATTTTGAACTACTTTTAGCTACACTGAGTTACCATTTCCTTGATTTCTGATTGTCAGTCAGTTTAAACTTGCCAAATAGAGCCATCATTCAACCAAGATTGTTCTGATTAGTCTTATTACACACTTAATTCTTGATGTATCTGGTTTGTGAAAACCTACAAGGATTTAACCAACTGCCAAATAAAATTAAAGTTTACTTGGAAAGTTTTTAATCAAGCTATTTCTTGACCATCTATTATATGCAAACCAAGTGCTATATCAAGAAGCATATACTTTAATTTCACACATAAACACATAAATTCTGCACATTTACAGAATGTAAATGATTTATTCAGGTAGTAAACTAAGGTATTCACAAATTAAGAACCTTAAATAGATATGCCTTATAAGTCATCATATGCAAGAGCTGAAACTTAATAAGGCCTCAACTTTCTTTAGCAGTATGATAGAATATATACCTATACTGGAGTTGAGACTGACTACCTACTCACCAAATCTACTAGCATCCCATTCCTCTTGGGCACAGAGCTAGGCAACATTTCCCAGCCTTCTTCAGGGTAACACACGACCAGATTATTGAGTTCTATCATGTGTGCCACTCTCAAGCCTGCCCAACAAAAATCATCCCATGTGATCTTCCAAACATCCTTGCCTCCACTTGACTGGCAGATTGTGTTACTCATGGTGATGATTGGAAGTCACTTATTTTGTATGTGGCATTGCCTCCTTCAACCTGAGTCCTTGAACGACTATAGGGAAAAGATACTTTCTCATGTTCTAAACTATGATTAATTGGACTTTACAAGTGAGGAAAAGGAAGATCTTTTAATAAAGAGACTGAGATTATGGGATTTGATTGTTAAAGTAGTCAGCTTTCTTATAATTACCACAAATGCACACTACATAGGGTGGTTGAGGGGCTTAATGAAATAATACACATAAAAAGGTTAATAGAGTTCCCACCATAAACTAAGATCTGCTGTAAAAGTACATGGTTATGAGTAAGTGAACTATGGTTGGCTGAATAAGAAGGGAAAAGCTATATTCAATTATTTTTCAAAAGATTATTAGAATTTGTCTAGATAAATTTGTATCTATTTTTTTTTAATTTTGCCTTTAGGGTAAGTGCTGAAATTTTTCAGTATCTTTTATGTTGAAAAATTGGAGTATCAAACTGAACAGAAGTACTCTTTTTTCCCCAAATATATCCCAGCATTATATTTTATCTCTAAAAATTATTGTTTCCAAAAGCTCTTTTAGACTTATTTTTTCTATATCTGTGTCTAATGTATAAAACTCCGAGGCACCTATGTTGGCTCAGTCAGTTGGGGGTCTGACTCTTGATTTTGGCTCTGGTCATGATCTCAGGGTGGTGAGATTGAGTCCCACTTGAGGCTCCACACTCAGTGGGGAGTCTGCTTGGGATTCTCTCTCTCCTCCCCCTCTGCCCCTCTCCGAGCTCACTTGTGTGTTTGCACGCTCTCTCTAAAATAAATAAATCTTAAAAAAACTCAGAGTTTAATAATGTAACTATTAGGGGAAATGGGTGTGAGAATTAAAAATAAGTCATGTTGAAAAAAAAAATAAGTCACGTTGGCCTTTTGTTCCTTAAATACAGGCCATGAGTATGGAATTAAAAAAAAAACCGAGATGAAACAAAAATAAACTAAATGGATCTCAAGTCAGAAACTTTAATATTTTCTTGAGCAGTTTAGTAAGAAAAACTACAAGCCAAAATTCTTTGTTAGGTAGTCATTGCAAGTTTCAGGCTATTTGCTTACAATCTGAGGAAATATTTAATTTCTTTTATCTTTTGCCATCTAATTTCAGAGTGTTGGAGAGAAGAGTGCCTGATCAGAATGTTGGCTCGGACTGAATGATCCATTTCCCTACATGTATAAGAAATTCAACACCATAGTGACATGTATTATGCCAACGTCGAGAGATCCAAATTCTTAATCAAACATCCATGTTTGTGAAATGTAGGTTTAATATTTCTAAAAATAAGACAGACCTTGATGTAATTCTATTTAAGGTATAGAGATTGGAATAAAACCATGGGGGGCACCTGGGTGGATCACTCAGTTATGTGTCCAACTCTTAATTTTTGCTCAGATCATGATCTCAGGGTCCTGGGATCGAGCCCCATGTTGGGCTCCTTGTTCAGTGTGGAGTCTGCTTGTTCCTCTCTGTCTGCTTCTCCCCTGCTCATTCTCTCTCCCAAGTAAATAAATTTAAAAAAAACGATCCAATCTTGCTGCTCTCATATGAGTTTGGCAGCTCAATAATCTCAAAAACCTTGGAAGTGGTCTCATGACATGGACTTAAGCATTTAATTGAAGCAATGTGTGGCCGTAAGCCTACTGCAGAGATTGAAAATGAAGCTCTTTATAAAACGTGTTTTTGTTTTTCTTTTTTAGAAATAACTGAACAGTACCTATTCACTAAGGTAGATGTGGAAATGAAAGGTTATACTTGCCAACATCCTGTTTGATTCTCCATATTGTCTTTCTGTCTAAAATTAAAAGAATTATTTAAAAAATACAGTACTCTTCCTATGTATTTGCAATGAGTTGCTGATAGTCTGAATCCAGTGACTTTGATGCAAGCAATAAAATCCCCAAATCCTCACACGCCCCCTCATCTAGATAACAAAACAAAATAAGATTCTTTTAAAAGTAAAGCTTTTAGTAAAGTCAGGGTCTTTTACATGGGGTAGAATTATAGCCTTAATGTATTTATGAGGTTCACCTAGAACACGATTTTAAAGTCTCTGAGGATACTGTGTTCTCTGCAAGGTCACAGTGACATGAACAAAGCAGCCTGAATGACTAATGGAGAAATCTTTTGTGCCTCTGTGCAGATTCCTCAATGCAGACTGCTGGATTTGACATTGGAATTCAAAACAAAATCTGTTTCTGATTAGATATAATTAAAATGTTTGCTTTGTGTCAGGTACAAACTATCACCCCCAACCTCGCCCCAGCTCTGCTTTCTTAGAACTCGTAGAGGCTTATCATTTATATTTATAAAGCTTACAGTAAAAATTTAAGTCATTTTTGTCACAGTTTTTTGGAAAACCAAACAAATAAGCAAACAGCCAAGAAATGAGGAAGTCAAAATGATTGGAACTCTGTGTTAACCATTTGATTATGTTCATTTTAAAGAAAATGATGTTTGAAAGTTTGTCTTCATTCTGAATACTAATTTGCACTGGAATGGTGGGTGAATATCCTAGACATGCATTCATACTGTGCTAACTGGCTTGGTTTTCCCAGTTTGCAAGGTAAACAAATGGTGGGAGCCCCCTGAGGAAGTGAACCTTGGATTTTAGGGGCTCATATGGGTTCATCAACTCTCTTCCTAGCCTGGTCTATCAGACAGATTTTCCCATAGGATTTCAGATCCTTATATCTTCACATGGTATGAAGTTCCAAAGTTGCAGCTTAAAAGTTTGAAAATTCATTCCATTAGGATTTATATTTCCTTGAATTTTATTGAGCTTTAGCATTTTTTTCCCATACAACCGTGACATGTTTGTTTGCCTCTTTGCTCTTCTGCATTTACACATGTTTCTATTGATTGTTTCTTTTTAGTAAAAATTTAGGAGCTTTTGGATATTATAAATTGAGTTCCCTGAATCAAAAATACTTCAAAAACAAATGTTTATCTCTAGAATTTATTTTGCTACTTTTTGCTATTTACTTCCTCATTAATTAGACACATATTTATTGAGTACTTAGTATGTGATGTCGTAAAATACCATTTGGAACAGATCTTTAAAAGAATGAAAGGAAAAAAAAAGGACTACACAAAAAATTTTATGCAGAAGAATTTTAATCTATTAATATATGTCCATCTTTTCTTTTGAATCCCTTGGATTTCTAGTCTTCATTAAGAAAGTGATCTCCGATCACTATATAGGTAAATATAGTCTCCTAGATTTCCTTACCATATTTTTATTTGTATTGTTTATTTAGTTTTACATATGGAATTGATAAATACAATTTAATATTGGAGTCTGTCACAGACTGGTTCCCTGTGAAACTGTCTCAAAATGGAGATTTATTGAGCACAAATTTTATCATGGCGCGTTCCTGGGATTGTCACCTGTGAAAGTAAGATTGGGCTGAGAGAGTAGCTGAATGGATCACCATGATGTCTCAATGAGGATTCCATTCAAATCCATGGAAGCTCTGAAACTGGGATGGTTCCTTAAAGTTCCAGTGAGGAGCTGTTCCAGTTATTGGTCTAGGCTTCCTTGGGTAGGTGGTATAATTTGAGTTAAGTAATTGGGCAATTCCAAAGAAGATTGGCAGGACTGTCTATAAGTAACTGGGGTAAAAGGGGAATCTGGAAGCACATCATAGCATCCACTACAGGATGTGATCTTCTATTCGTACCAGATAGGCAGCCAGTCTTATCTGCACCATTATGAAATAAGGCCACCAAATAAAATATCACATTTATAGTATGTTAAATTATACTGACATGTATATGAAAGTAAATAGGCAGCCAGTCATATCTGGACCCCTATAGAATAATGTCACCAAGTCATATCACCTTTATCATATGTTAAATTATATTGACATGTGTAACAGAAGTTCTGGGGCCTATTTCCAGATTCTCTATTCTTTACCAATTACCTATTTGCCATATAGACAGAAAAGTGGATTTTTAGATAAAGGAAGAAGTGTCTTAAGTACATGGCTTACTAATACTGTAAATCTACTGACCTACCACCTCCTAAATAGTTGTAGTTAAGACATTTTCCTTAGACCTCTCCCCCCTGATTTTAAGGAAATATGAGGTATATTTTTTATCTTTGAATTTTGAAAGATTAGGATGTACAGAGCTTTATATATAATTAGATAGTATGAAGAATGGGGAAATGTCATTCTCTTTTGTGACTTGTCTCTGAGTCAGTGATCCTGGAGGTTGATACCACATAATCAAATGTGTCGATGCTTCCTGGTCTGTATCACAGGCCAGGGGGGAATGATACACTAAAAGAATATGAATTAGAAAACATAATGAAGTTAAATTTCTATATTGTCTAGCAAATGCAATCCTTGACTTTGAAAGGAAAGGAGCAAAGTGACCAAAAATTCTGTTTTCATAAAAATGACTTTTTGTTTGACGGTTTTTGTTTTTACAGAAAAAAGTTGTCATCTTAGTGGGGGTAACAGTTAAGAAGCTCAGCTCTCACTAGACACTTCTGAATATAAATTTTTGAGAAAAATAACAGGCATAGTTATTTTGATTTGCTTTATGATTTTAGATAATTATGCAATATTGAATAGACTACATAAGTTTTTGGAGGCTTAGTTTCCTCATACTGGTAATTAGATATATAAAAACAAGGACTTTAACCTGAAGTTAATGGAGTCAGTTGAGAGTTTGAATGCAAAGTCTGCATTTTTCTAAGGAGGGAGGATTGATAGCTTCCAACAAATGTTCTCATACACCCATGGCTCAAAAATGTTTCAGAAATACTCTCAGGATATTTGAATCAGTATGTTAGATGATTGTACCACTGAGTTTGGTATATTTGAACTAGTTTAATGGAGAAAACATATTTAACTGTCTTCGAAGAGTTAATATTTATTGGGGGTGTACTGTATTCTGAGTACTCTAAGGGCACACTCTACATGGGTTATCTCATCCATTCGTTGCAGTAGGATAACGTAGGAGTTAATACCATCCTCATTTAATGATTGAGGAATTCGAGGGTCAGAGAATTCATATTACTTTCCATAGCCTTAAGGTTTGTAGACTGTGGCATCAGAATTTGAGGCCAGGTCTGTACCAAATGAGCATCTTAATGATCCTTGTGCTTAATATGTTTGAGGGGGAAATGCTGCAATGATAATGCTTTCCTGAATTGGAGAGTCTGGACAAAATCAGAAGTAATCACAGATTTATAAATAATTTATTGAAAAGATAAAATACGAGATTGGGTTATAACATCCTTGGGAGGCCAAGAAAGCCTAGTTAGTTCAACAAATACTCAGTGTCACTGATTTTGCCTTAATCCATTTTTCTTCCCTCTGCAAAGCCTTTTCAGAAATTTCTCTCAATGAGGCAAAAGCCCCAATTATCCTCTGCCTGCTGTAAGGAAAATCCTAGATATTGGGGATTCTGCAGGGTGCCATATGTGGGAACAGGAGTTTCTTCATGGTATTAAAGCAACAAAAGAAGACATGATTATCTTTGGGAGAATAGAGTTGGAAAAAGAATAATCCACATGATCCACAGCTTGGATACTCATAGACAATCCTGTAATGGATAGCATGGGATAGTAAGTGAGTAGAAATACATGCATTATTATCAGAAGAGGCACCTGGGGTATTATAAATTGATGTAGTAAAATCCTTTCGGAAAGCAATTTGGCAACCTGTCTGAAAAGCTATAAAAACCTTTATACCTTTGACCTAGTAATATCTCTCCTGAGAATTTATCCTAAGGAAATAATTCAAAAAAGGAACACAACTATATGCATGCAATTATTAATTACAGCATTAACTCCACCAGTAAAAAGAAAAAAAAGGGAACAACCCAAGTACCCAACAATAGAAAGACAGTAAATTATAGGTCATTAAGTCAAAAAATATCAGATGTCCATTATAATTGTAATTATGAGCAACACAAAAAATATATACAATGGAGTCTGTGAAAATAAAGATTATGAAATTACAGGTATTTAATAATGAAGATCTTAAAAAGGGATTCCCACAGGATAAAGACCAAGGGAGATGGAAGAAAGTAGAAGCAGTTGTATATTATAAGAGTGAGATTTGGGACAAAAACAGTGCCTTATTGACATATTGTCAAAATGCTATTAGTAAACTATGTAGATAATTAAAAGTCAGAACCTAAAGACTTGTGCTCCTAGGTCCAATGTGTTAATCCTGCTTCCACCGTACTTGTCTGAGATCTGAGACAAAGAACCAGTGGTTACCTGTATTCATTGTACTGATACTTTGAAATCTGTCCTCTGTGATTTTGCCTTTTTGAATTACTGCAGTTTATTAGAATAAAGCTATTGAGTCTGTCTCTTTAAACTCCACATACATTAAGTACTTTTGGTTGTTTCTTGTTGCATTATTAGCTAAATTCCTAACTGGTGTCTAGTTTAGTGCCTCCTATTTTCAAAATACAATTTGTGAAAGCACAAATACAAGCATGCACATGTTCTTTTATTTTGAATTATTCATTGACTACCCAATATATGCAGGGTACTGTAAGTCTCCCCTATGCTTACCAGAGATAATTGCCATACCCTGTAATCAAGGAACCTCAAAATTCATATGCTGTCTCTTGAATCTCCTGTAAAACTTTCCTTTGTGCAGCCAAAAAGCAGTCAGCTGTCAGCCAAGTGCTCTCTGTTTGCATTTTCTCATATCTATACCTTCATAAACCTAAAAACTTGACACAAGCCTAGAAAAGCTGATATAGCCTCTAAGTACTTAAGTCCTACCTATGTGTCAAAAACCAGGTAAAGCCCTTTTTTCCACCAGAAGGCCTTTCCAGAAAGTATCCACCCTAATTGACTTCTCCTTCCTTTGAAATTTTATGCCACTGCAATTTGACATTACTTATATTAATGATCTGTATTATTACTGCACTCTCAATGCTATATACCTTTATCGTTTGTAAGCCCTTGTTTCAACAATTGGATTGTTAGGATTACAAGGAACAAAAAACCCAATCTTTATATAAGTAGAAGTAAGTAAGCAATCAATACACAAATATTAATCATTTTTTAAAAGATTTTATTTACACATGAGAGACACACACAGAAAGAGAGAGAGGTAGATACACAGGCAGAATGAGAAACAGGCTCCATGCAGGGAGCCTGATGTGGGACTCTATCCTGGGACCACGGGATCACACCCTGAGCCAAAGTCAGATGCTCAACCGCTGAGCCACCCAGGTGTCCCAACACAAATATTAATTAAATGATATTGATAATGTACTTAAGAAACATTTATCATTGACTTTAAAGCTCACTGAGCTTTGGGTTCCACCAAATTGATCTAATACTCCCATTATAACACTCTATCCATGGATGGCAAAGGTTTAATACCATTTTGCACACTGTCTCCCTTTAAGATGTGAGGTTCTTGGACTAAGAGATATAGTGCATGCATTATCCCTTTTTACATATTCTAAACATGAGTATAGTTTTTGTCACAGAAAGGTTCACTGGTATTTGCTGAATGTATGCAACAGTTAACCAACTTCATTTCCTTTAAGAGTCACATTTATGTATTGATTTTTTTTAAAGCATAATACAGTCATGGAAGAAGAGTTTATAAATTAAAAAAATGACTTTTCCTTACCAATAAATAAATAAATAATTTTAAAAAGAAAAAGAAGAAACAAACATTTCTCAAAGGCCCATTTTGTGCCAAAGCAGGTGCTTTAATATACGTTTTTAAAATTTTAATATTAACAATAATGCCTATTTTTTTTAAGATTTTATTTATTTGTTCATGAGAGACACACAGAAAGAGGCAGAGACACAGGCAGAGGGAGAAGCAGGCTCCATGCAGGAAGCCCGATGCGGGACTTGATCCCAGGTCTCCAGAATCACGCTCTGGGCTGACAGCAGTGCTAAACCGCTGAGCCACCCGGGCTGCCCATGCCTAATTTTTTGAGTGTTTGCCAAGTACTTTTTCAAGAGATTACCATGTAGAATTGTATTTAATTATCACAAAACCATAAAATATGTACAATTATTCTCCAATGCAAGAGAAATTTAAAGTACCATTCAAAGATGTGTAATTGTAGGATTGGGTATTCTCAACCAAGAAGTCAGATAGTGTAAGGGCTAGAGAAATTAAGCTTTTCCAAAAGATGACAAATACAGAGAAATAATGAAATTGAAAATCAATTTAATTCATTTATAAAGGTGAAGATTCTCACTTGAGTTGTTCCCTGAGAGGCACATGCTCATGTACCTTTAAAACTTTTTTTATTAAACTTGTTATGGTTTTATTAAGGACTACGCATAAATAGATTTAGAAAACAATTTACTATAAAATTCAAGTGATTGGATTTAGAGTGGTAACTCTATCTTAATAAGGTGTTACACCTCTAAAAGGACTAAAATAAAATATATGCAGTCTAAACTACTTTTCCAATTCTTAAATATTTAGCATCATTTGATAAAACATCAACCTGTTTATTGCAGAGCAGGCATTTTTACAGCTTGATTTACTTTGCACCTAGGGAATGTTATAAATCAGGCTATTTATGAAGAATTAATCATAAGATTTATTTGTTCTCTGGAGTGTTGATAAGAAAACTTTTTTTTTTAATCTAGAAAACAGCATTTCTGGACTTCAAGGAGATAGTGGCTAAGTTGATTTATCTATTTTATTAGCGGTTATAAATAACTAAGGAGATCAAACTGATATTTATTTGAAGTTCCCTTGTCTAGTTGATAAAATGAGACTATTTTCCATTAAAATTTTTGTAACCAAATATATAATTGCACCCTATGGTATAACATAATTCTAGGCATATCCAAAGCTATCACAACGACATTTCCTTTGCCCCTAGTGGTTACAAATTTTGTATTGATTAAAATAAAATAAATATTTTTATTTTAAATTAAATAGACATCTTAAAATAAAGTAAATAGCCATTCGTTTATTCAATTGTTTTCTAAAAGTTGCTAAATGATTCAACTACTACCCAGTCATGATACCTTGATTAATACACCCTCTGGAAAGGAGACTTAGGATTATTTATATGAACTCAACTGTTTTGTCTAAAAACATAATTTGGAGGATGGAAGAAATCTTTTCTCCAAATGAAATGTCATGCATAAATAGGTTTTTGTTCCTTTTTTCTTTCTTTCCATGAAGGCCCTGGAGCAACAATAAGTTGGTCTGAACTGCCCTGCAAACAAACCCAAATTAGTCCTTTCTTTCTGAGAAAGTAAGCCTGGTAGCCATAACACCAGAATGGAGAATTCATGTTTTCTTATTTCCACCATACTTCTGTCTCTCTTCTTTTGACCTCAAAGGGCTGCAGTGGGTGGGAAAGAGAAAAAAAGAGGGATAAACCTAGTACTCAATAGCTGTACCCTGAGAGATAGCTCAGGGAAGTATAAAAACAACAGGTTTTGGAGTCAGACAGACCTGACATTCATATTTTAAATTAATTTTGTTTAGCAAATACTTATGTGGATCTAGTTTTATTCCAGCCACATTCTAAGCTCTTGGCTAATACTGCCTAATCTAATCTTTACAGCAATTCAAGTGAGGGAAGAGGGAGGGACTCTTCATACACCCATTTTGTAGATAAAGAAACTGAGTCACACAGAGGTTAAGCAACATACCCAAATCACAAAGCCAGCAAGTGACAGAGGCTGGACCTAAGGGTTATGAAATGTGCAATCTTCACCTCCAGGTACATGAGGCTGCCTCTCCAAATCTTGGCCAAACCACTTAGTGCTGGACCTTCTTGGGTACTTAATCTCTCTGAACTTCAATTTCTTCAGTTGAAAAACTGGCATCATATCCACAGTCAACAACTGCTATGAGTAATCATATAACATTTTCTGATGGTCCTATTTCTTATGAATATCTTCTCAGCACAGATATACCCAGCAACTTTTCCTTCTCCACGTACTGCCACATTCAGTCACATATATATTTGGGGAGAGTACCCCATTTAACATTAATAGAGTTGGCATTTAATTATATTTCCACATACCACATTATATTCTAAGACATATCCTAATATTTCTTACTTAGTACCTCTCTTATTAGATTGGTGGCTGCATCAGGGTGGCAGTTGTGTCTGACTTATTTTAAACTATATCCACAGAGAGCTTAATATGCAGAAGAAATCCAGTAAGTATAATGTCATAAAAGGATGAGGGAATGGTTTTCCTATGTAACATTTCCAACAATATGTGTTAGCAAATGCATCTTCATTAATATGCATGCCATTAATGATGCCATTTCCTAGGAATAGTAGCAATACAAGTGATCCAGAAGAAAGACAAATGAAATCATAATTTTGCAAAAGAAAAAGAAAACAAAATAAAGGCTCAATGGCATTTGACAAGTTCTTAAGTTGTCGATGCACCAAATTGGAGTCTTTTTTCCTTTGATGCACCAAATCGGTGTCTTTTTTTCCTTTGAGACAAAAATGTGAGTTACATTTATTGGTCTAAGGCTGATGTTATGAAATGAGAACGACCGATCAATAAAACAAAACTAAACTGAAGCAAACAAACAAACAATGATACGGAGCACCTGGGAGGTGCAGTTGGTTAAGCCTTCGACTCTTGGTTTCGGCTCAGGCCATGATCTCATGGGTTGTGAGACTGAGCCCCACAGCTCAGCAGTGAATCTGCTGGAGATTGTCCCCCTTTACCTCTCCCCCCCCCTTCATGCTCACTCTTTCTCAAATAAATAAATATATCTTTAAAATAAAATAACAAGGATAGCAAACAGCAACCCAAATCATAAAGCAAGGTATTTAAATAACATTCTTCTAACAGTATTGATCCTGTCTAGATGGATATGAGAACTAACTCCCAGAGTCACATGGTTTGGATGCTCACTTCAGTATAGGGAGCTGAAAGTGAAAAAGCAACAACAACAACAACAACAAAAATCTTCCTATGTGATTACCAGGCATCTTATGTACTTAAACCTCACCTTAAATTGCATTCAGCAGACAAAGGCTTACTCAGCACAGCCACAGCTTACAAATAGTCATGAATGGCTTCATATGACTGTGTCTAGAAGCCAGTGGGTTCACACAACTCAAATTCAGAACTGAATTACAATTAAATATTAAAAGAAAAATTGTTACGCATCTTATACTTTAATGGGAGGTTTTATAGGAAGCAGGTTTTTTTTTCTTAGTTTGGAGACTTGCATTTCTATTTATATTATATATATATTTTTATAATATATATGTATACAGCTGGATTTGTAAAACAGCTCACTAAGCTGAGTGTTTAATATAATGACTTGTCATGTTAAAAAAAAGCAAAATACACTAATCCTTTCTTTTTTTTAATAATAAATTTATTTTTATTGGTGTTCAATTTGCCAACATACAGAATAACACCCAGTGCTCATTCCGTCAAGTGCCCCCCTCAGTGCCCGTCACCCATTCACCCCCACCCCCGCCCTCCTCCCCTTCCACCACCCCTAGTTATTTCTCAGAGTTAGGAGTCCTTTCTTAAATAGTGAATCTCCAGAAGGAAACTGAAGTGCTTTTACAAAAATGCACTTGAAATCAAAACCAAAAGATAAATGTGTATGTTTAAAATTATTTATGGGCAAGCCTCCCATCTAAAATATTTGAACTATTTGGGCCTCCAGGCACCTGTTCAAGTTTGTACTGATTCTCCCCCAGGCAGCTGCCTCATTTGCCTCTGCCTCAGGCTGGTCCTGAACTTGGTCCAGGATGAATCGCTGATGAACAAGTCCAGCTGGTGCTAAATGACAGGTGTCGGTTCCTGATTGCCTTTGGTGGCGTGGGATAAATCTTAAAGAAGGGAAGAAAGGAGCTATGGAACACTTGCCCTAATATCCAACTTTTTAATGCTTATGCTCAAAACAGAAGTATACAGTAGAAAAATTAATAGGCCAATATCAGGCTAAAGAATATCTTTTTAAAAATTCTTTATTTAAATTCGATTTATGAACATATACGGTATTATTAATTTCAGAAATAGAATTTAGTGATCCATCAGTTGCATATAACACCCAGTGCTGGTTACATCAAGTACCTTTCTTAATGCCCATCCCCCAGTTACCCCTCCCCCTACCCAACTCCCTTCATGTAACCCTCAATTTGTTTTCAAGAATTCAACATCTCTTATGGTTTGCCTCCCTCTCTGTTTTTTATCTTATTTTATTTTTCCTTCTCTTCCCCCATGGCCATCTGTTTTGCTTCTTAAATTCCACATACGAGTGAAATCATATGGTATTTGTCTTTCTCTGATTTACTTCACTTAGCATAATACCCTCTGGTTCCATCCATGTTATTGAAAGTGGCAAGATTTTATTCTTTTTTGATGGCTGAGTAATATTCCAAAATCTATAAAGAATACATTTTCTTAATGAATACAAAGTTATAGACAATAGCAAAGAGGTGACAGACATCCTTGGTGAGATTTGAGGCATTCTATAATGTTCTTAGAGAACATGACTTTGTGACCACTGAAGCCTTGAATCCATGTAGATGGATTGACCCAATGGTTTTAGAGTCATGAAGAACATCCAGACTGTGGGTCCCTGACAATGTGGGCATGGAGAGCACTTTCCATAAGGGTATGAAGCTAAGAGTGGTGCCTTCACAACCAGAAATGCTCCCAATTCCATCCTAGAATCCAGTGAGACTTTGCTGGATGGCAACATGCTGTACCTCAGGAATCAGAAAAATATGACTTGCAGGCCAAATCCAGCCTGTCTTGATATACTCATGATCTAAGAATGGCTTTTGCATTTTTCTGTGGTTAAAAAGAATCTACAGGAGAAGGATATTGAATGACATGTGAAAATTACATGAATTCAAATTGTAGTGGCTATAAATGGTTTTATTAAAACAAACTATATGCCCATTTATTTCCATAGTTCATGGCTGCTTCCATGACAGAGTAGTTTTGACAGACTACCATCTGCAGAAGCTAAATATTAACTATCTGTCCCTTTACAAAAAAATAAAAAAATTGCTGACTCCTGGTATAGCCTCTTATCAACTGAGGTAACAGGAAATGTATTAATTCATTGAGTTTCCTCATCTGACTACAGAGTTGTTAGGAATATTATATGAGATAAAGTACCATAAAGTACCCAACATAATGGCAGTAAATGGTTGTCATTTTTTTCATGATAGAATGGGAGGGAGAGGAGAATTTTTTAGTCTCTGTGTTGTGATGCTACACAATGGAAGTGGCCACCAGTCTCGCCGAAGTTTCTGGCTGCCTGATGGTGTATTGGATGCTATCGTAGTCATTTCTGGCTGCCATAGCTAAATACAATAGACTGGGTGGCTTAAAGAACAGACATTTATTTCTCACAGTTCTGGAGGCTAGAAGTGCCATAGTTTGAGTGTATGGTCAGGTTTTAGCTTGCAGATGTCTTCTTTTTTGTTATATTCTCACATGATGGAGGCAGGCAAGGAGAGAGAGAGAGAGAGTGAGAGAGAGGGCATGCGCTCTGGTGTTTAGTTCTTCTTCTTATGGGTACTTATCCCATCATGGGGCTCCACCCTCATTACTTCGTCTAACCCTATTGACCTCCCAAACTTCTCATCTCCAAACACTATCACTGTGGAAATGAGGACTTTAGTACATGAATTTGGGTGAAAGCAGGGCAGGGGGACACTCAGTCCATGAGAGGTGTTGTAACTGAATCCCCAGCAGCTAATCCACCATTTCTTCAGTGTGTAGCAGCATTTGACTCCACACCAAATTTAGAAAAGAGCTCTCATTAGTCCTAACCAGCGAGACACCCCCACTGAAGTCCACCAGATGGGAACATTCTCAGTTATCTCAGTGCCTAAAAGGTGCCATGACACTGAGTGACAGCAAACAAACAACAAAACAAAACAAAAAAGTGTGTGTGTGTGTGTATATGTGTGTGTGTGTGTGTGTGTGTTTCAACTCAACAAAGAAATGTTACACCCGAAAGGTCAATAGCACTCCCGATAAGTATCATCCAGGGTTATGTAGCCCATCTTGCCATATTTCCAGGTAACTTACTCTTTAGCCAAACTCTCTATGTCCAGTGAACATGGATGCCCAGATATTTGCTAGGAATTTGGGGACATAAATGTTCTCTCTTCTATGCAGTATTGTGAGCAGACATGAAACCTAAAACTGCTACATCATGTCGTTTCATGATTAGGCAATCCAGCTTAAAGTGAAAGAAGTAATATAGGACAGAACCAAGCCATGAGAATCAGAGAAGAAGAAACAGTACCCTAATCAAGTCACATCTGGACCATTTCCTACCTGTGAACTTCTCCATCCTGCAGAGCTTAAGTCACTTTGAGTTAGATTTCTGGAAATCTGCCAACAAGATAAACTAATCACTACTGTCAAGATCTGCTGGTGTGTTCAGGTTGATAGTGGACCTACCCAGACTGCTGGTAATCCTATTACAAGTCAGTCAGAGAATCAGGGAATTGATTTGGCAATGTGTTAGACTTTTATAGGTTGCGGTTCATTCACAGTTTATAAAATCTCTCATACACATTGCTTAACAAACTTAACTTTTTATTTAGTGTCACTGTATTCAAAGCTCTATGTTCAACCATGGGAGATGCAAAGATGGATCAGACATGTGACTAGTCTTCAAGGACTTAATGACCTCGTGGTGAAGAACAACATACAAACTACACAAGAAATTAAAGTAGAAGGCAGAAAAAAGTGAGAGGCAGGCTCTGCACAGTATTAAAGCCACAGAAGGAGAGTTATTACCTCCATTAGATCCCCACAACAGCTCTGTGGGGAGATGGAACAGATGTTTTTATCCTCATTGTTACAGATTAGAAGATTCTGAGAGGTCCAGTGTAACTGGAGTAATTAGTGACACATTAATTGTGCTCAGAGATTCTGGCTCAAAGCCCAATATTCTTTCCATTCTTCCAGGAAACTTAATAATAATAACAGATCACCGAAAAGAAGAGTATTGTTTATTAAACACTGCATAAAAGGCTGACATACAGGAACCAGACATATATTGCCAAGGAATGAAATGAGAAATGTAGAAGATAATAAGGACCAGTGGAGACTGTGAAAAACCAGAAGCCACCTGTTCCAATTAAGGAGAAGCAACCACTCAGCCTATTATTGGCTAATATTTTCAAGAGCTTTACATTTTTTAAGAGATTTTGAAATCTAAACACAGATATTTTATTTTAACATTTTATTAAGGCCTACCAATTCTTTCTTACACATCTTCCCAACAGCAGTCAGAATGATCCATTTAAAAATAAAGATTACCGGGGCACCTGAGTGTCTGCCTTTGGCTCAGGTTGTGATCCGGGGTCCTGGAATCCAGTTCTGCATCAGACTCCCCACGGGGAGTCTGCTTCTCCCTCTGCCTATGTCTCTGCCTTTCTCTCTCTGTGTCTCTCATGAATAAACAAAATAAAACCTCTAAAAAAATAATAAGAAAGATGGTCATTCCTTCATCTACCCCACATATTTATTAATCAGAATTGAATCATAGAAGCCCAGGCATCCTGAGGATTATAAGAATCATTCACTTACTATAAGGGTTAGATCTTACATAATGTGGGAGAAGGTAGGGATGTGAAGAAGTTTAAAAGCTGAAGTCATAAAACCTGGGAAAAAAGCAGCTGTGGATAGTCTTCCTTGCTTTGTCAAATATTAGTTGACCATAGAGTTGAGGGGCCATTTCTGGATTTTCTATTCTGTTCCATTGATCTATGTGTCTGTTTTTGTGCCAGTACCACACTGTCTTGATGACCACAGCTTTGTAGTACAACCTGGAATCTGGCATTGTGATGCCCCCGGCTCTGGTTTTCTTTTTTAATATTCCCCTGGCTATTTGGGGTCTTTTCTGATTCCACACAAATCTTAAGATGATTTGTTCCAACTCTCTGAAGAAAGTCCATGGTATTTTGATAGGGATTGCATTGAATGTGTAAATTGCCCTGCGTAGCATTGACATTTTCACAATATTAATTCTTCCATCCATGAGCATAGAATATTTTTCCATCTCTTTGTGTCTTACTCAATTTCTTTCAGAAGTGTTCTATAGTTTGTAGTGTATAGATCCTTTACCTATTTGGTTAGGTTTATTCCTAGGTATCTTATGCTTTGGGGTGCAATTGTAAATGGGATTGCCTCCCTAATTTCTCTCTCTTCAGTCTCATTGTTAATGTATAGAAATGCCACTGATTTCTGGGCATTGATTTTGTATCCTGCCACACTGCCAAAAGGCTGCATGAGTTCTAGCAATCTTGGGGTGGAATCTTTTGGGTTTTCTACGTAGAGTATCATGTCATCAGAGAAGAGGGAGAGTTTGACTTCTTCTTTGCCAATTTGAATGCCTTTTATTTCTTTTTGTTGTCTGATTGCTGAGGCTAGGACTCTCGTACTATGTTGAATAGCAGTGGTGAGAATGGACATCCCTGTCGTGTTCCTGATCTTAGGAGAAAGGCTCCCAGTGTTCCCTCATTGAGAATGATATTTGCTGTGGGCTTTTCATAGATGGCTTTTAAGATGCTGAGGAATGTTCCCTCTATCCCTACACTCTGAAGAGTTTTGATCAGGAATAGATGCTGTATTTTGTCAAATGCTTTCTCTGCATCTTTTGAGAGGATCATATGGTTATTTTCTCTTGTTGATATGATCAATCAGGTTGATTGCTTTCCGAGTATTGAACCAGCCTTGCATCCCAGGGATAAATCACACTTGGTCATGGTGAATAACCTTCTTAATGTACTATTGGATCCTATTGGCTAGTATCTTGTTGAATTTTTGCATCTGTGTTCATCAGGGATATTGGTCTATAATTCTCATTTCTGGTGGGGTCTTTGGTTTTGGAATTAAAGTGATGCTGGCCTCATAGAATGAGTTTGGAAGTACTCCATCTCTTTCTATCTTTCCAAACAGCTTTAGTAGAATAGGTATGGTTTCTTCTTTAAACGTTTGTTAGAATTCCCTTGGGAAGCCTTATGGCCCTGGACTTTTGTGTCTTGGGAGGTTTTTGATGACTGCTTCAATTTCCTCCCTGATTATTGGCCTGTTCAGGTTTTCTATTTCTTCCTGTTCCAGTTTTGGTAGTTTGTGGTTTTCCAGAAATGTGCCCATTTCTTCTAGATTGCCTAATTTATTGGCATATAGTTGCCCATAATATGTTTTTAAAATTGTTTGTATTCCCTTGGTATTGGTGGTGATCTCTCCTTTCTCATTCAATAAATGGTGCTGGGAAAATTGTACAGCCACGTGCAGAAGAATGAAACTAGATCATTGTCTTATACCATACACAAAGATAAACTCAAAATGGATGAAAGATCTTAATGTGAGACAAGATTCCATCAAAATCCTAGAGGAGAACACAGGCAAAACCTTTTTTGAACTTGGCCACAGCAACTTCTTGCAAGATACATCTATGAAGGCAAGGGAAACAAAAGCAAAAATGAATTTTTGGGACTTAATCAAGATAAAAAGCTTCTGCACAGCAAAAGAAGCAGTCAAGAAAACTAAAAGACAACCTACAGAATGGGAGAAGATATTTTCAAATGACCTATCAGATAAAGGCTAATATCAAAGATCTATAAAGAACTTATTAAACTCAACAACAAAGAAACAAACAATCCAATCATGAAACAGGCAAAAGACATGAACAGAAATTTCACAGAGGAAGACATAGACATGGCTAACATGCACATGAGAAAATGCTCCACATCACTGGCCACCAGGGAAATACAAATCAAAGCCACAATGAGATCCCACCTCACATCAGTGAGAATAGTGAAAATTAACAAGACAGGAAACAACAAATGTTGGAGAGGATGTGGAGAATGGGAAAACACTCTTGCACTGTTGGTGAGAATGTGAACTGGTACAGCCACTCTGGAAAACTGTGTGGCAGTTCCTCAAAGAGTTAAAAATAGATCTGCCCTACGACCTAGCAGTTGCACTGCTGGGGATTTACCCCAAAGATACAGATGCAGTGAAACGCTGGAACACCTGCACCCCAATGTTTATAGCAGCAATATCCACAATAGCCAAACTGTGGAAGGAGCCTCGGTGTCCATCGACAGACGAATGGATAAAGAAGATGTGGTTTATGTACACAATGGAATATTCCTCAGCCATTAGAAATGACAAATACCCACCATTTGCTTCAACGTGGTTGGAACTGGAGGGTATTATGCTGAGTGAAGTAAGTCAATCGGAGAAGGACAAACATTATATGGTCTCCTTCATTTGGGGAATATAAAAAATAGTGAAAGGGAGTGAAAGGAAAAGGAGAGAAAATGAGTGGGAAATATCATGAGGGTGACAGAGCATGAGAGACTCTTAACTCTGGGAAACGAACCAGGGGTAGTGGAAGGGGAGGTGGGCGGGGGGTGGGGGTGACTGGGTGGCAGGCACTTAGGGGGCACTTGACGGAATGAGCACCTGGTGATATGCTATATGTTGGCAAATTGAACTCCAATAAAAAAATAAATGTAAAAAAAGCCACTGATCTAATACAGTGGTGTGAGTGAACACCTAAATCCCAGTGTGTGTGGCTGTGTGTGTGTGTAAATGTGTTTGTGTGTATATTTACACAAATTCACACACACACACACATACACACACACACACAATTTACTTGTATACATATATTTTCACGTGAAGCCCCAGGTTGATAATTTATGCTATTGTGAGTATATGTACAGTTATGAAAACTGGTAAATATATAGACATAGTGATAATTATGGGTGTATCAGTATTAGTGCAAGAAAGTCCAGCCCTGAGTATCAGATAAAATTCTGACTCTGGCGCATTAGATAAGCAGCATCTTCTATAGCGTTTGGTCTCTACACAGCTCATTTCTAGATGGAGGTACCACATGTTACACACTTAAAAACAGTGACCGGTTCACCCATTATTTCCTGAGGCATCATCACAGAGATCTTTCCTTATTCAAAGACCATTATTTCCATAGGAAATTCACTTCAAACAGTTAACAAATCAAAGTTGTCCTACAGACCAAAGCACCTTGCTGGCAACATGCCTGAGCTTTTCTACTTATTCGATATCTAAAGTTCTCTTATTCACAAACTAGAGTGAGTCACACCATTTAACTCCACATATTTAGGCTTCAGAGATGATTTGGTCTCATGAGCTTTTGTTACATTTTATTTCCTGATATTAGGAGGAGTGAGAGATCCCACCCAGGCCTCTCATGAGATTCCTGGGATATGATACTATTAAAGATCTGAAATAACAGTCGGGCCGCATCTGGGACAGGCTGATTTGGAGTACCACACTGCTTAGGGGGGATCTTGGGGATTCCTATGTTGTCTGCATATTTCTCATACCACCTGGTACAAAACATGTGCATAATAAATATTTGTTGCATAAATGATTGAATGGAATGGACAAACATTTTTTTAAAATATGCTAATGTGGACTTGGGATTCTTTAGAATTTGGAGCTTTACTTTCTGGTGTGGCTAAGCAGTAATAGCATGTAACACCAGAGCAGTTTCCATTTTTAAATCGACATACAGTGCGCCTCCAAAAGCAGAGCCTGGTTACTTAACACTGGCCATGAGAGAGCACCAAGTACACGCAAGCCATGGGGACATATGAGCCACTCTGTCCACATAAATGGCATCCACGGGGTCAAGCAGCCCTCTCCAAATCCTTATATACTAGACACTTGATCTGAGATGTTAAACTCTTTTTTTTAAAGATTTTACTTATTTGTCAGAGCGCACAAGCAGAGGGTGCTGTAGACAGAGGGAGAAGCAGGCTCCCCACTGGGCAAGGAGTGTGATGCAGGACCCGATCCCAGGATCCTGGGATCAACACCTGAACCAAAGGCAGACCCTTAACCGACTAAGCCCCCCAGGTGTCCCTTTGTTAAACATTCTTTAAGCAGCCCAGCCACTGTGAAGCCCAGAGACTCTTGGCTGGATCTGCTTTCGCATATTGTGTTCTTAGACACGCTGTGCTGGGTGCGGCCTCCATCTGACATTCTGTCCATTAAATCAAACACAAGACACACAGTGAGGTAACAGACCCGACGTTTTCATATCTCTCCACAGAGAAATTTTAAAAAGAGGAACATAGGTTGCACCTTTCGGATGGGTGAGAAGTAGCAAATTAAATCCTCATCTTGTCTCTATCATCACTACAAATAGAAAACCTATCCGAGAGCTTTAATGTCTTTGGACATTACATTACATGCATGTCAAATTTTATAACTGATTATAGCTCATTTCAAAACAACACCGGAATTTCTCCACAACTGAATAATTGGTATTGTACATCGTGAATGCCAAGTGGAAAGACAAAAAGAATGACAATCTTACAGAATATGTGGGTAGCGGAGCAAAACCTGTTTATGCCTGTCAAGCTGTATAACTGCTTCAGTTTTTTCTTTTCGACACATTTGAAATTAAGTCAACACAAGAACATGCTAGGAAAATCTGTCTCCTGGGATTACTAAAGTATAAATAAAATATAACACAGGAGATTTGGATTTTTAATTTTTTTATAGATATTGTAAGACTGTCCATACTTGTCTCCGTAAGAATGACTGAATGGCACATGGCTTTACAATCTCAACGAGGCAGAAGAAACATTTCCTATCTCTTCATAAGTTTTCCCTTCCAGATTATAGTTCTTCACACATCCAAAAATACACCTATTACACCTCTGAGGTTTCCAGCGTGTTCTTTTCTCTAAGATACTGACACATTCTAACACGTTTGTTTTCTGCGTTTTAATCATTTCTTCTAAATCACAGGGCTCCTCAATATTATCCCTTAGCAGCATTACCACTTTTCAGTTCTGTATATTGTTCTTACTTGTTTAGTCTTCTCCTCCTTTTATATTTCCTCCTCTCCCACTCCCCCCCTTCCTTTTCTTCTTTCCTTTTTTTCCTCTTTTCCCATCTTCATCATAACTCTTTCCCATGGTCTACAAGATTGTGCATGATTGGCCCCTCTCTGTTCCTTTTAACCACTGTCTCTCCACTTTTTCCACACACACATTAGTCTCCAGAATTAAACTTATAAATTCCTGACTCACATCATTTATGTTTACTGTTTGTTTGGCCTAGAACGTTCCTTTCCAAATCTTTGTCTTTTCCATCAATGCTATCACGTGTGGCTATGCACTATGTACAGCACCACTCCTCACTTAGACTATGATGTGACGGATTTTTCTGGAGTTTTAGAGCATGGTGGGCTGTTTTTCCGCTCTAGAGAATTTGGGATACATATTACATTGTTAAAGAGGCCTTTTCTGGGGATCCCTGGGTGGCTCAGCGGTTTAGTGCCTGCCTTCGGCTCAGGGCCTGATACTGGAGTCCCGGGATGGAGTCCCACATCGGGCTCCCGGCATGGAGCCTGCTTTCTCCCTCTTCCTGTGTCTCTGCCTCTCTCTCTCTCTCACTCTCTCTATCATAAATAAATAAATAAATAAATCTAAAAAAAAAGAGGCCTTTACTCCCAACCATATCTAAAGTCCTTCTACCCCTCCTCTCCTATCCAGTAACTCTTTATTTCATCATTGTGTTGGTTGGAATAAGCAATTATCCCATTAATTTATTTGTTACATATTCATCGTATCTCTTCTCAAAACCAACGTTACTTGAGTTTTGTGACCTGTGACTTTTTCCAGCTTGTTCTAAGTTGTATTTTGTAATATCTGTAATATTCTAAACCATGCCTGGCACATAAAAGGCCCCTTGTAAATCAGTATTGATTGGATTGAATAAAAACACAAGTGAATAAATTGGTGAATACATTTTCCCTGAACATATTTATTTTTCTTTCTCCTTGCCAGGGTCCCCATTACAATTAGGTAGAATTAAAACCAGCCTCCAAATAATGGTCTCACCATCCAGCTGTTGTGTAATACATTTCCTCAGTCCCATGAATCTTTCTCTACTTGGAAGGCATGTGATTAGAATTTAATTATGCCTGTGAAATATAGCTTATCAATTAACACCACTTAAACATTTTTGTTGAGGCACATAATGTGTTTAATGATGGCAAGATGCAAGTAGGGCTTGTGTGGGAGTAGTGTAGGATAGTGGATGAGGAGAACGTAGAAGAGAAGAGAGATGGAACCAGATTTTTCCATCTGGTTTATAATTCTAATCAAGGCCTGAATGTTCACTGCTTAACAGGTAATAAGACTGAAGCTCATGTTTGTGATGCCCTGTACGATATTCCTTCTGCCCACTTGATTTCAGCACAATGGTGGTGGATAGTTCCCTGCCCTTTGTAGCTTTCTGCCAAGCCATTTTGTTTTTGCTCTTTGCCTTGGAATGTCATTCAAGCAAACACAACCACAACCTAGAACTGGAGGACTAGACAGAGGAATTAGAGCCTCTGTGAGGAATTTCCAACTGTAGGAGTAGAGAATGTTGTAGCTAAATGCTTTTGACTATCTCCATCTTTGGTGAGACACTTGTGAAGAAGTTCCTACATTACTACTCAAAGGGTCCACTGACGGGTTGAACCATAGTTACCCAGAAGCCATCGATGCACTAGATGCTAGGGTTCACTTTTTCCTAGTCTCACCTTCCACACTTTCTTACTAGTGCCTTTTGGAATCGCTTCTCAAGTATACCACCTGAATCCAATTATGTGCTTTATTAACTACTTCTGGGGGAAATCCCAAAAGGCAAGTACTCTCACTTTTGTCCCCTCTTGTTTCTTTTGTACCCATCCAGGCTCTTAATAAGAACCTCTGTTGCAGTTCCATATTGCTCGATAATAAATTCAGAACTTCCCTCAAGTAAAAAAAAAAAAAAAGTGCCTAAAATAAGCCTGAACTATCAAAATAAGGCTGTTTAAAAGTGATACGCCCCAAATTCGAGCATTCTTATTTAAAAATTTTATTTCTTTTGACAAGACCATTCTATTTATCTTTCCAATTTTACAAATGAAATACTGAATGAAATTTAAGAAGCAAACAAGCAAACTAAAGCAAGATACAAAAAGACTTAAATTTATATAAAGATCCAGTATTTACTATTTTCAGAGATGGGGAAATTGTTCTTCATCTTTCTAGCTTTATTTCTTCTTTTGTAATTTGGTTACTAGGACATTCATCTTACAGGTTAATGTTAATGATTAGCTTTAAAGCACACCTCCTTATACTAGTCTTCCATGTTTCAATTAAAAGAAGAAAGTACCAAAAAAAAAGAAAAAGAAGAAAGTACAGTTGATTCTGGAATAATATGGGTTTGAACTTCATGGGCCCATTTATACAGAAATTTCTTTTTGTTTTTTTGATACATAGAGTACTTCACTTCTGAGTATTATGTTAAAGTCAGAATGAGAAAGACAAATGCCATACAATTTAACTCATATGTGCAATTCAAAAAACATAAGAGATGAATAAAAAAAATAATCTTCCTTATGATTTTCTTAATAATATTTTCTTTTCTTATTTTCTTTATTTTAAGAATTCACTATATAATATGTGCAATTCAAAAAACATAAGAGATGAATAAAAAAATAATCTTCCTTATGATTTTCTTAATAATATTTTCTTTTATTTTCTTTATTTTAAGAATTCACTATATAATATGTGCAATTCAAAAAACATAAGAGATGAATAAAAAAATAATCTTCCTTATGATTTTCTTAATAATATTTTCTTTTCTTATTTTATTTATTTTAAGAATTCACTATATAATACATATGTCATACAAAACTACTTATCATAGTAGGCAGGCTTTTGATCAACAGTGAAACTATGAGTAATTAACTTTTTTAAATTTTACTTTTTAAATTTAAATTCAATTAGCCAACATATAATACATCATTAGTCGCAGAAACAGTGTTAAACAACTTATCAGTTGCATATAACACCTAGAGCTCATCACATCACATGCTCTCCTTAATGCCCATCACCTAGTTACCCCGCCCCGCCCCCTCCAACAACCCTCAGTTTGTTTCCTAGAGTTGAGTCTCTCATGGTTTTACTCCCTCTCTGATGACTTACAAATCAGTTTTACCTCCCTTGCCCTATGAACTTGGGAAGTTGTACACCAGAAACTAATGTAATATTTTGTGTCAACTATACTGAAAAATTAAAAAAAAAACTGAACACAGGTTTCAACAATGTGAGCTTAAATCTTATGTGGGAACATAAACATACCTGTAAATAAACAAAAAAAAATTCCAGGTATGTATATGGATTTTCGATGGAACATTGACTGAAGATATAGTTAATGGGGGTTCATTTTTTTGTTCTATATACTTCCCCAAACCATCTAGTCATGTATTTCCTTATACATATTCCCCAAACCTTTGTATACATAGAACTCATCTTATGCAAAATTTACCAGGCTAGGGCACCTGGGGGGCTCAGTCAATTAAGCTTCTGCCTTCAGCTCAGGTCATGATCCCAGGGTCCTGGGATGGAGCTCCACATTGGGCTCCCTGCTCACTGGGGAACTTGCTTTTTCTCCCTTTTCCTCTGCCTGCCACTTCCCTTACTTGTACTCTCTCTATCTCCCTCATGTCAAGTAAATAAATAAAATCCTTAAAAAAATTTACCAGTCTAGACTGGAAGCTCTGTACATTTTTTTTTTTTTTTTTTTACTGTGGAAACAAACAAAAAGCAGAATAGTTTTGTTTGTTAGCAACCACAGAGATAGTGTGGTGCCTTGGCTGTACCAACCATTCAATAAATGTTAAGTGATTAAATTAATGATTAGATAAGTAAATGATTAATCAAATAGAAATGGGAAGGCTCCAATCTCTGTAACATGGGCTTATCATCCTTATAGTTGTCCAGAAGCATGAAATCCAGTATAACCTAAAAACTGCAGGTATGTGGCCTGAAGGAGGTTCCTAGAAACTCACTTTCACTTTCTACTTAGGGTCTAACAGTACTTTTCTAGGATTGTTGCTATGATGGGATATGGTGGTGGTATGGTGTGTATTCACTTGAAGTTAAAGAGATGAGTTGGTTTTGAGAAACACCTTTAAAAAAATTAAATGACTATCATTTTCATCAATATTCTCATGAAAACTATTTGGAATAATACATTTATTTTAGGTTAATGGAGTTGGAATCTTTATTACTCTAAGGTGATGGTGGTTATTGGAAACTGCTCAGGCATGCAACCACTCATGTTTAGTCTGAAAAGAGTTGGCTTTTTACATACAGATTCCTGGCTCAGTGTTCGATTAACAATATTGTTTGCCTATCATTATTTCTCTTCTCTTTTTTTAAAAGATTTTATTGATTTATTCATGAGAGACACAGAGAAAGAGAGAGAGAGGCAGAGACACAGGCAGAGGGAGAAGCAGGCTCCATGCAGGGAGCCCGACATGGGACTCAATCCCGGGACTCCAGAATCACACCCTGGACTGAAGGCAGCACTAAACTGCTGAGCCACCCGGGCTGCCCTCTCTTCCTCCTCCTCCTCCTCCTCCTCCTCCTCCTCTTCTTCTTCTTCTTCTTCTTCTTCTTCTTCTTCTTCTTCTTCTTCTTCTTCTTTAAACATACCTTATCCCTAGCCTCTGGGAAAGAGAAATAGCAAATTTTAATGTACATTAACATGAAAGCCAGTAATTCTTTTCAGAAACTCCTGAGAAAATCCATCATCAGATATCTCTCTGGAATCATCTATATTTTGAATAAAACTCTCAGAATTATGAAATAATGATCCATAGAGCCAAGATTTGTTGTTTTTTTTTTCATAGAGCCAAGATTTGAATCCAGGTTACCTGATTGCAGATCCAGTAAACATCAAGTAATATTCAAGTAAATATTATTCAAATCAAATTAAGCTTTAAATATTCAATGAGTTCTCTATTCTGTTCCATTGATCTATGTGTCTGTTTTTGTGCCAGTACCACACTGTCTTGATGACCACAACTTTGTAGTACAACCTGAAATCTGGCATTGTGATGGCCCCAGCTATGGTTTTCTTTTTTAAAATTCCCCTGGCTATTCGGGGTCTTTTCTGATTCCACACAAATCTTAAACTAATTTGTTCTAACTCTCTGAAGAAAGTCCATGGTATTTTGATAGGGATTGCATTAAACGTGTACATTGCCCTGGGTAACATTGACATTTTTACAATATTAATTCTGCCAATCCATGAGCATAGAATATTTTTCCATCTCTTTGTGTCTTCCTCAATTTCTTTCAGAAGTGTTCTATAGTTTTTAGGGTATAGATCTTTTACCTCTTTGGTTAGGTTTATTCCTAGGTATCTTATGCTTTTGGGTGCAATTGTAAATGGGATTGAGTCCTTAATTTCTCTTTCTTCAGTCTCATTGTTAGTGTATAGAAATGCCATTGATTTCTGGGCATTGATTTTGTATCCTGCCACGCTACCAAATTGCTGTATGAGTTCTAGCAATCTTGGGGTGGAGGCTTTTGGGTTTTCTATGTAGAGTATCATGTCATCGGCGAAGAGGGAGAGTTTGACTTCTTCTTTGCCAATTTGAATGCCTTTAATGTCTTTTTGTTGTCTGATTGCTGAGGCGAGGACTTCCAGAACTATGTTGAAGAGCAGTGGTGAGAGTGGACAGAATAGAGAACCCAGAAGTGGAACCTGAAATGTATGGTCATCTAATATTCGATAAAAGAGGAAAGACTATCCATTGGAAGAAAGACAGTCTCTTCAATAAATGGTGCTGGGAAAATTGGACATCCACATGCAGAAGAATGAGACTGGACCACTCTCTTTCACCATACACAAAGATAAACTCAAAATGGATGAGAGATCTAAATGTGAGACAAGAGTCCATCAAAATCATAGAAGAGAACACAGGCAACACCCTCTTTGAACTCGGCCACAGTAACTTCTTGCAAGATACATCCACAAAGGCAAAAGAAACAAAAGCAAAAATGAACTATTGGGACTTCATCAAGATAAGGAGCTTTTGCACAGCAAAGGATACAGTCAAGAAAACTAAAAGACAACCTACAGAATGGGAGAGGATATTTGCAAATGACGTATCAGATAAAGGGCTAGTTTCCAAAATCTATAAAGAACTTATTAAACTCAACACCAAAGAAACAAACAATCCAATCATGAAATGGGCAAAAGACATGAAGAGAAATCTCACAGAGGAAGACATGGGCATGGCCAACATGCACATGAGAAAATGCTCTGCATCACTTGCCATCAGGGAAATACAAATCAAAACCACAATGAGATACCACCTCACACCAGTGAGAATGGGGAAAATTAACAAGGCAGGAAACAACAAATGTTGGAGAGGATGCGGAGAAAAGGGAACCCTCTTACACTGTTGGTGGGAATGTGAACTGGTGCAGCCACTCTGGAAAACTGTGTGGAGGTTCCTCAAAGAGTTAAAAATAGACCTGCCCTACGACCCAGCAATTGCACTGTTGGGGATTTACCCCAAAGATTCAGATGCAATGAAACGTCGGGACACCTGCACCCCGATGTTTCTATCAGCAATGGCCACAATAGCCAAAATGTGGAAGGAGCCTCGGTGTCCATCGAAAGATGAATGGATAAAGAAGATGTGGTTTATGTATACAATGGAATATTACTCAGCAATTAGAAACGACAAATACCCACCATTTGCTTCAACGTGGATGGAACTGGAGGGTATTATGCTGAGTGAAATAAGTCAATCGGAGAAGGACAAACAGTGTATGTTCTCATTCATTTGGGGAATATGAATAATAGTGAAAGGGAATATAAAGGAAGGGAAAAGAAATGTTGGGAAATATCAGGAAGGGAGACAGAACATAAAGACTCCTAACTCGGGGCAACGAACTAGGGGTGGTGGAAGGGGAGGAGGGCGGGTGTTGGAGGGGGAATGGGTGACGGGCACTGAGGTGGACACTTGACGGGATGAGCACTGGGTGTTTTTCTGTATGTTGGTAAATTGAATACCAATAAAAATTAATTAAAAAAATGTGAAAAAAATATTCAATGAAAATCTATTTCAATCAAATTGCTGTTCCAGAAGTAACTGGTCATGGTATACCATTGCTATACAATGGATGGTGTGGGTAATGGTGGTGCTATTGCCACTGATACCACAGGATGTTACAGAAAGCTGAAAAAAAACTAGTCTCAGATCAAGAAGTATGACCCTCTGAAATATTATGCTTAACATCTCTTTTCCACATGATAAAACTAAGATTTGGGGAAGTGGAATAGATCGCCCAAATTCACACCATAATTTTAGTGTAGGCAGCCTATCCATTCTTCCAATCATATTGATTATATTTCTACCATATTCAAATTGTGGTGCTAGAAATAACTGATATGAACCACTTACCAACTCTCTTACTAGACTAATAAACATGAAATTGCATTTGCCAAAATAAGCATTTAATTGAGGGCCAGAACTATGATTTGTAGAAATTGTAAGATCGTATTTAAACAGGATTGTAAAAAGGAAATGGACCTGGGGAAGTGGAAAATCATTGGATATATTTATAGGCAAAAGGCACTATATATCCAGCCTTAAATATGAAGTAATCATGCTTGGCAGCTAAGTAACAATGATGATAGGTAAACGTTATTGGATGCTTACTCTGTGCCAGGCACATGCCTATCATATACTATCTAATGTTCATTTTACAAGTGAACAATCAATAGTGTAGATGGGTAAAGTAAGTTATCCAAGTCACACAGCCAGTAAATTTCAGAGTAGGGGTCATAACTAAGCATGTCTTATTCCAAATCTCATCTTGTCCAGATTTTGTAATATTATGAACAATTATGGACAAAAGAAGATTTCATTATTAAGAACTTTTTCTCCCAATCTGAAAATATGGCATCAGTGGAAGTTGCAGACTATAGACTCATGGGCTCAGAAAACACAAGAGAGCTCACCTTTTAGGACTTTGAACTGACTCACCAAAAGGAGTTTATAACTGGACGAGATGGTTTGGCACCTGATAACCTTGTAATGGTGCTAAGACGATTTCGTGATGGCCTCCTAATTGAAAACAACCTATTCCCATTAAAGACCCAGCAATTCCTTGTGGAAAGAACTTAAAACAATGTATTCCCAATGTCTCTGTAGAAGATGGAACTGGGCACATTTCCTTGACAGTCTAGCCTTGCTGTTTGGATGAACTTTTTTAGTGAAACCCACCCTGAAGTCCTATACTTGGGTGGCATTTCCATAGTCCATATTTTTCTTAGATCTTGGTACATCTGTTATGATTCATAATACATTCAACCTTATGTTATTAATATTTATTGACCTGGGATCTCTCTACTGCTGAACTATCAATACTTACAGACAGAAACTTAGTTTTAATTATCTATGATTTTACTCTTCACATACAGCACCTTGCATCACCATGTCTTGCAGATAGAAGTCCAGTTCCAAGATTATTTGTTAAATGTATCAGTTAATTACTTACCAGTGAAAGGTGAAGAACTGTAACTATGACCAGTGCCTTCATCCTTTCAATACTGTCATGTACTTTCATGTTCTTTGTTTCAACAACTTTTATCTACTTCCAAAGTGTCCAGAAATGGCATCTGTATATGACTGAACCAGGCTCAACCTTGTGAATCTGCATGGTATCAAGACCCAAAATATCACACTGACAGTCTTTTTATGTGTTCTCTATTATTCATGTCACTCGTCCTCTCAGACTGTAACATTCAGGAAAAATATGCTCAAATGTCCGAAAATATTCATCACAGGAAAAGTTGATTAATAAATATTGGGACTTCCCTTTGAAATGTTGTCATCCCCGTCCACGTACAAATGGACCTTCTCATGTGGTTCACGCATGACTAGGTCTCAGACTGAAACAAGAGAGAAACAGCCACGTTCACATCTCACCATACTTGAGTCCTTTGATCCTTTATTTGGATGGATGTTTTTCCCTGAAGGAATTTTAAGGAAAAAAAAATTTACAAGTGCTTAGAACATCTAATGAAAACCACTTCTTTCTAAAATGAATAAATAAAAATCAATGGCATAACAATCTTAAGAAAAATTATCATGTATCATAAATTATCATGTGTGCACATGTGTGCATGTGAGTGTCCTTGTATGTTGTATAGGGATAGCATGTTAGGTGCACACACAAGAGCAAAGGAGTTTTTAATGCATTAAGACTAATATTACTATTAAAATTGTTAACACTTTAAAAGGAATTCAAAGAGTATCTATATTTTTACTAAAAGCTATCTAGACCTTTATACCCCTCTTACATTATTAAATTCTACTTTTAAAATTAACTTGAATAAATGATAGATACAGAAGTTTTTTTAAAAAAGAAACTAAAGGATATGAAAGATTAAGAGTGAAAAGAACTGTCATCCACATTAACTTTCCATCCCCTTTCTCCACCTCATTTTGTATCCTTTCTTGGAAGGAAATCATTGCCATCAATTCTGGACTTGGACTTTCCATGCTTTTACAATTGGCTTCTATCAGTACAATATAGAACCATCTCATATATTTAAGAGGCCCATAATATCCCATGCCATTGATTTAACTATTTGTTTATTTGATGGATTCTTTACTGGAATGAAATTTGGAACCTTTTGATTACTGCTTTATGTCTCCCTCAGTGGTGCTGCTGATCCCAGTGTGGACTGAAGTCTTTGACTTACTATAAGCTTTTAATTACTGATCTGCAACAAAAGTATGGAAATTGAGTGTCAGTATTTATAAATCTTAATATAAAATTGATAATATTGCAGTAACTAAGCATAAACTCAGTGTATTTTACAAAAGCATCAGTCTACAAAAGATTGTAAGGAAAAGTATGCCACTGGTTATAGTTTGAGAAATACAACTATTGGTTATGACCCATAAACAAATGATAATACGATATAGGAAGTAAATAAATAGCTGTATAAAGAATAAATAATGACTATGTGTTCTTTTTTCAGCTTTATTGAAGTATGATGGACTAACTAAAATATATTTATGATGTATCATCACCTCAAATGGTTACCATTTTATTGTGTGTGTGTTTGTGTTTGTGTGGTGAGAACATTTGAGATCTAGTCTCTTAGCAAATTTCAAGTTATCATACATTATGATTAGCTACAGTCACCATGATGTACCTCAGATTTCCAGAAATTATTCTTATAGCTGAAAGTTTGAGTTCTTTGATTAGTATCTTCCTTATTCCCTACCATTATACTCTCTATTACAGGAGTTTGACTCTCTCTTTTGGATTCCATATGTAACTGAGATCAAGTGATATTGTCTTTCTATGTCTGCCCTCCGAGGCCACTCGTATGGTTTCAAAAATCAGGATTTAATTTTTTAAGGCAAATAATATTCCATTGCATATATATAGCATATTTTCTCTATCCAGCTGTTGACTGACATTTACCTTGTTTCCATATCTTGGGTATTGTGAACACTGTGGCAATGAACATGAGAGTACAGACATCTCTTTGAGATCCTGTTTTCATTTCATTTGAAATGTACCTACAAGTGGGATTGTTGAATCATATGGTAGTTTTATTTTTAGTTGTTTTTTTTTTTTGAGGAAAATTCATGAAGTTTTCCATAATGCCTGTATCAATTTACATTTTCACCAACACTGTTCAGGGTTTTCCTTTTCTTCACATCCTTGCCAACACTTATTATCTCTTTGTCTTTTTGATGATAGCCATTCTAACAGGTGTGAAGTGATATTTCGCTGTGGCTTCGATTTGCATTTTCCTGATGATCAGTGATGTGGAGCAACTTTTCATATATCTATAGAACCATAAACAATCCCAAATAGGTTGTAATTTGCATATCTTTTTAAATTGCTTTCCTACTAATTCACATTTTATTATATATTTTTTTAAAAAGTATTACTTGGCAATAAATTTAGAATTTTAATAGCAAAACAAACTGACCTTTTCCCTTAGATGGTTTCAGAATTACTTTCCTAGAATATTGGTTGATTGAATCAATGTTTTGGGTGCCCTAAAATTACATAAAGTTTCCAAGACTAAATGAGAACAATAAAATGCTCAAAATAGATAAAATTTTTATTATTCTTGGATATGTTATATTATGATCAATAGGCTAAAGTAATACAGTATCCAATAAACATCAAATATTAAGAAATGTAAGTTTGTAGAAATTAACCAATGGACATAATTATGCTTTTCTAACATCAACTCATCTCTGTTATTTACAAACCCATTGCTTTTGTCAGCAGTTTCATATACAATTTAAAGGTACATACAAATTTCTTTTCTAAAATTCCATTATAGTTTTATTAGCTTACTTACTTGTTTTTAAAAGTTAACTGATTTATGTTTATTTCTCTTACATATTTATTAAAACAAATGAGTTTCCCTGAAAATTAGTACATGTATGGGAGGGATATACTGTGGCCTTGCAATATGTTGCATTTTCAATGGTTTTTAAAATTTCTTATGGGGATGAGAATTGTCTATTTTTAAAAAAAAAATTGAATGTGTCTTACATATAGTGATTTCTTGGTAAATACTTAATGAAGATTTGTTCACTGAATGAAAGCATAAGTCAATAAATGAACTGTTATTTCTCATAGAATGTCAATGAACTTTATATTCAGATAATAGGAGAATCGCATTTTTACTTATAGGAGTTAAACACATATCTAAGACATACTTTCTCAAGGGATTTTGTTATTCCAGTCTACTATGTTATTAAGGTATTTTACAGAAATATGATGATATTTCACAATGATAACAAATTTGAAAATCTCAACAAAAGCCTAAATTATATTTTTACCAGTAGGTTAGAAAAAACTGTGTGTAGATCTGCAAATGTGAATAATCATTGATATAATTATGAGAACAGATCTTAAGGAATGAGTCCATTTCAATATTATAGAACATTATTAAAACTATTGTAAGAAGGAATTTAGCCTCTAATTAGTAAGGATGACAATTCATCTGTTAATTATTATTCCTATTTAGCTATAATAATTTTCATTAGTTTGGAATGCACAGATATGGGAACCTTTTGTCAATTAAAGCACTGATTTGTTAACAATGAAAATAACGGCAAATCTAGAGACAGGAGGATCATAGTACTGGCATGTATAAATTTGTTACCTCCCCTTATAAATCTGAATGCTGTTTCTCATGAATGAACAAATATCTAGACCAATAATACCTTAATTAAGTAATGTATTTTATCTTTTTGATGCTTACAACCTGATAGTGAACAGTGTAAATCTCTAAAATATCCTTGGTCATTCAATCATCAAGTTTGTTTTTGTTTATGCTTTGTTTTTGTTTTTGAGTAGTTAGGAGCTTAGTTTTGCTCTACGCAACACAGACAGAAAAATCTTACAATGTTTATAATAACTAATAGGAAAAAATATCATAAAACATTTAGATATTTATTTTCAACATGAGTAATATTAGTTTTGGCTTTACAGGTATTAAAATCTACTGAAGAAAGAATCTAGTGCATCATGGGAGAGTCTACGTGTTAAATTGTGTCCCACGCTCCTAAATTCATATATTGAAGCTCTAACCCTGTAATGTGAATGTATTTGGAGACAGGACCTTTAAGGAGGTATATACAATTAAATGAGAGCTTGAGATTAAGGATCTTAATCCAACAGGATTAGTTTCTTCATAAGAAGAGAGAGATACCATGAATGTGTGTACACAGAGAAAAAGGTCATGTGAGGACACAATGAGAAAGCAGCCATCTTCGAGCCAAAGAAAGAGGTCTCAGGAGAAACCAAACTAGCCAACACTCTAATTTTGGATTTCCAGCCTCCAAAACTGTGAGAAAATCAATTTATATTATTTCAGCCTCACAGTCTGTGGTATTCTGTTGGCAGCCCCAGCAGACCAACGCATGGAGTTAGGACTTTCACTGAGGCTTGGATGTTGGAAGGCTAGAGAGGCAGGGGGAGACCTCCTTCATTCCAGAAATGATGGCCCTCCATTATTTCTTATATTAGGAAATAATATCCTTATTCACCCAGATGCTCAGTCAGAAATCTAGGATTTGTCCCCATGCCCTCGATTTTTCTTACACATGAAATCTACCAGTAAATCTTTGTATTCTATCTCTTAAATATCTTTAGAGTTCTTTTACTTCCCTCCATTCTCACCATCACAGATCAGTTCACACCACTGTGTCGCCCCAGCCTAGACCACTGCCTTCATTCTGATTCCCTCCTACCCATTTTGCACTCTACCTCCTGAGGGAACCTTTCTTAAATGTAAGTGGGGTACCGTGTGAAACCTCTCTACAATAGAATTTACAATCTTTAATTTGTCTGACGATGATCTGGTCCCTACTTCTCTCTTGAAAGTCATCTTTACCAGCCTTACTCTTATCCACTTCAAAAATAATGAGATTCTTCTATTCTGTGAAAATAACCACAATCTCTCCCCTTTAGATCCCTACATTGGCTGTTATGTCTGCGCCTCTAAAGTTCTCATGTCCTTTCACTTACAATGTCTGTCATATATCCCTTTTTCCTTTTACCATGAGGCCCCCTGACCTGCCCCTAGTTTCTTCCTTACCCAGAGCAAATAATGTTTCCAGTTGTTAATCAGTAGGCACCCTCTAATTTCTCTTCCTTAACATATATTTCATGTAAAAAAATAACTTTAAGTCTACATTCCTTACCTTAATGAAAATTTCAAAGGGTACACAACTACTCTACATGCTCACTACTTCACACTTGTGGTTGTCTGATGAACTGCATAACACAATATATATATTAATTAAGTAAATAAACAGTGACTTTAAAAAGGATAAATGAAAGATGGATTTCTTTCCTAGGAAATTACAGAGGGGGTTCTAATAAATTAATTCTATTTAAAATAATAATATATTATTTCATGCAGACTGTAACATTGAGAAACAGATGA
Organism: Vulpes vulpes; assembly: GCF_048418805.1. NCBI lineage: Eukaryota > Metazoa > Chordata > Mammalia > Carnivora > Canidae > Vulpes > Vulpes vulpes. Next base: position 12,849,622 of record NC_132788.1, read on the forward strand.
GATACAGATATGGATACAGATTATAGATAGATACAGAGACAGATATAGATACAGATATAGATTGATACAGATATGGATACAGATATAGCTATGGATATAGATATAGATAGATATGGATACAGATTTAGACATGGATATGGATGTAGATAGATACAGATACAGATATGGATATAGATACAGATATGGATACAGATACGTATTTGGATACAGATATAGATATAGATATGGATATAGATAGATACAGATACGGATACAGATACAGGCACAGATACAGATTCTCATGAAGTCTGATTTTGACATATGACCATGGGGACTCCAATTTCCTACACAGGAACCTGGTCCAGAGTCATGCTCATTGTGTTACGCCTGTCACTGTTCTTCCCACGTCACCAAAAATGTGATGCCCCTTCCATTCCTTCTAGTTTTACTCTTTAGGTATTAACCAATTTACCAGTTTTAATTCAGTCTATTGATTACTGTTCTTGGAGATATCAGTGTCTCCTGATTTCCAGATCCAGAGACTCTTCCCAAGCATGCTTAAAAAATATTCAACTTATCATTCTCATATGTTTACTTTCTTTTCCTCCTCTGTGTTTCTCATCCTCCCTTCACTTGCTCTCAGTTTATTTCCACTTTCCCTCATTTCCTGAAAGATCAGTCTATATCTCTATTGGATCATAAGATACATGGAAAGGTAAAAATCATGTTTCAGTAAATGAAAAGAAATTTAGAATCTGATTTTCAGGGTCTTGTAACATGTCGAAGAAGCTCTAATTTGTCAACTTCTCTATCATTATTTTAATCAATCAAAGATAGAGATATGGGGAGCCAGTAAGCATAGGCTTTCTTACTAGGTACCTGGAGTTCAACAACTGAAAAACATATGAATTACGGTGGCTTGGGGGAGGTTTTGACGTGAGATTAAATTGAAGCTTTCTAGGGGATCCCTGGGTGGCTCAGGAGTTTAGTGTCTGTCTTCGGCTTGGGGCATGGTCCTGGAGTCCCGGGATTGAGTCGCACATTAGGCTTTCCTGCATGGAGCCTGTTTCACCCTCTGCCTGTGTCTCTGCCTCTGTGTGTGTGTGTGTGTGTGTGTGTGTGTCATGAATAAATAAATAAAATCTTTAAAAAAAATAAATTGAAGCTTTCTATTACCTCTCAAAGGGTTCTAGACGTTGGAACATGCCTATGTTCTAAACACCCTGCCAGCCAAAAGAGGGATCGCAATCTGGTGCACAAACCTGGCTGCAAACAAAGTAGCATCTTAGAGCAAGACTTTGTGCCTGCTGTTGAAAATCGGGTTCTCAGCTTTGAATCATGTAGGTCATTGGAGATGAGGGAGCCAATGGCCCTTCCAACCTGACCATGAAGCAAGCAGCTCCAGAGAAAGGAACAGAGGTTGACTCAGTGTTGCTTTGGAGGTGGTCATGAATAGGCCAATCCACCTCTTCTGGGTAAATAGGGTGAAAGGTTCTTCTCCAGAATTTCTGCAAAAGTTGAGGTGGTCACAGAATGTTTCTCTTTTATAGGCTGATACTGGAATATGAGAATAGGAAAGACTTCCCCTGGTATAGGGGAAAGCAAGTTCAGCTCTGCATTTTACAATGAGTGGAAAAGGATATTAACTTAACTGGTGATGTAGAAGAAGGTAGAAAAGTGAACTGAAGTTGCAGCCTAGAAAAAGCCAACATTTAAAGGTTGGGATAAGAAAGATATGTTAATAAGGGGTTAGCATATTGACCATATCAAGTTTTATCTTTTCAATTAAACCTTTATTAAAATTAAATATTTAGGTATAAAGAAAGATTGATAATGACAAGAATGGTACTGATAAAAATTACTACTTAAGAAAAGAAATTTCGATCAAACAATGCTTTTTAGAGTGTGTGAAAATATGTTTACCAAGAGAGTCTGGGGTGAGAGCAACTGATCTTGCTAAATGCAGTACATGATGTTATTAAATAAAGCAAACAGGTGTTAAACACACAGTTGTCCTTGCTGCCTCAGGAAATCTCACACCCACTGTTGAAGATGTCAAACTCAATTTTGAGCCTTTAATTCATATTTGCAAAATTATTATTTGGCCTTCTGTGGCCTTCTGTTAGCATTGCTAAGAAAAATAATTACCAGATAACTGAATACACACAGAAATATTAATGAATCTTTAAATAATATGCTGGAAAATAATGGGACAAATATTTTATTTTTTTAAAAGGACAATTATGCAGACGAATCAGTCTTTTAGTGTGAATGGAATCCCAAGTAATGCTATTACCTTCAAGTACCTTTTGCCAGACAGTTGACACTGTTTCCAAATGTAGAACACCTGAGATTCTTAGGTTGCTATATTGTTTTAGGGCATAGTTGTGGCTACTACAATTGAGCCCCCAAATAACAATAGCTTAAACAAACAGTTTATTTCTCTCCCATGAGAATCTGAAGCTCCCATTGGGGCATCCTGACATTGAGAACCAACCCATTTCTATCTAGCTGCTTTGCAATCCTTGGGTAGTGCCCACGTCCTCATGGTCCAGAGTAACTCACAAGCATTCCAGCCAGTGTAGAGGGGGAAAGGTAATAGGAAGCTGTGCACTTCTTTTTCAAAGCATGACTTCATTCTCTCATTTTACGTGACAGAGCTGAATAACATGGACATACCAGACTATGAGGAATTTTGTCAAATGCACTCTTCCCTGGGGAGCCATCAGTGCAACAAAAATTCAAAGGTTTTATTAGTAAGAGAAAGAATCACAGCAAGGATATTAAAGCTACTGGCAATGTCCATATAACTGCTTTAAGAAATTGAGGGATCAGCTGCTCCTGGGGAAGTATCCCTACCACAATTGGCAACCCAGAACCTATAAAAGAAAAAAATAGTTTATGCCTAACTACATAAAATGACAAAATTTTGCATGGCAAATCAATTAGGGAATGATAGATTCTGAGAAAAATCTTTATAATGCAGATGCTACTAAATATGTTTACTATCCAAAAGGTTCATGTGAATTGATAAGGACTTGTACCACAACAGAAAACAAATCCAAATGTTCTCAAAGGTGTGAAAATACGGTCAAACCCACTAGCAAGGAAATGTAAATTAAAGCAATAAGATATAATTTTTCATCCATCACACTAAAAAAAAAAATGTTTGTTTCAACATATATTGCAATACAAATGCAAACAAAGTAACAGTATAGTAACAATATAGTAATACTACATATATATAATTATACTTCCATTAAATACATATACTGTACGTACATATATATGACTTTAGGAGGTAAAAATACTTTAAAGATTTCTAATTAATTCATATCTTCCCATTAATGAAGAGAAGGAGTAAGCATTCACTTCATTGGCTGATGTGCCTTTTTAATAACTGGTCCAGTAAATACTCAAAGAACAGCTACTTGCCATCTATAGTTACCTTTTTTTTTTTTTTTTTTTTGATGGTGGTGCTGATTAGCCGTTTTCCAAACAGATCATTCACTTTAAAATAGAGATGCAAAGAAAGACTACAAAGGCCTGATATACTATTACGACATATATCAAGCACCCCTATTATAGAAGGTTGTCAACATGGCTGAGCCATCAAGGCTACTACTTATGTTGCTCTATCAGCCAGATTGTTAAGAAGATTGTCCATGAATTTCACTGGGATGTTTTATGATAAAACATCTTTCACTGCTAGGCAAAGTCAATTCCTAGTTCAGCGGGGAAGATTTGTAACAGTTCCGTGTTGGACTCCTTAAAACATTGAGCACATTAGCAGAGAGGAGTGATAACCTTTAAAAGTAAAAGACTTGGATGATCTGACAGCTGGAGCAAGATGCAGAGTTATCAAGATGCCTCCACAGCGAAGTTAAAATTTTTTAATGGAAATTCAGTAATTGATCAAAGAGACACTCAGGCCTCCTGGGTCCAGAGTGAGGCTATTCCAAGTCCTTAAATCTGCCATAAAGCTCTAATGGACACCCAAGAGGACACTTCTAACAATTTATTTTAGTTTAAGTGAATTCCAAGACCTTAAATTACCAAAGAGAACCTAGTCACTTGCTGCATTTGCTTGCATTCTGTTTCTGATTACTTTCTGGATTAAATAGAAATTTCTCATCATTAGTAATTTCATGATAAGCAACAAATGACTAAAACTGTATCATTAAATGACTCCACCTATAGTAAAGTTCATTTTCCGGAAAGATCTGAATTTTATCATCTACACACATTTATAATTCTTGGGTCAAGTTCCTAAAATGCTCTCTCATTTCTTGTTCAAATATCCTTTATATGTGTACAAGTTTCATCTATTTTTTAAAGAAAATGAATTACTTCTAAAATAGTGATACTAACACACAGCGTTAACCAACCACAGATATATGTTAACTTAACCAGCATCGAATAGAATCTGGTGATTATGAGAATCTTTGTGAAATTTCTCAAGCAATAACAAAGCAACTGTGGAAAGAAATAGTTTATTGCCTGGTATAATATAGAGAGTCCTCTTCCAAATAGTCTGTTCAAGAATGAAATAGTTTTGAATCTCATGGTGACCAACTTCTGTATTGGAACTGCCATTGGTTTTACTCTGACAGCTAAACAGGAGGGAATATAATTTTGAAAAGATAAAATGGGATTGTAGAGGGCAAATGATAAGGCATTTTAGGTTTAAAAATATACTTATGCTAATACTGACTAACCACCCACCTCAAATTTGCCTTTTTTTGAGTTCTCAACTTATTAAGAATAATTTATTGAATGCCTGCATAAGGTAGATACTTTGATAAATCTTCTTCCCCTCAGAATCCATGAATAAATATAAAAATCGAAAAACCAAAAGTTTCTAACAGAAATGAAGTTTCCTGAAAAGTGTTCCTGACTTCCAAATATGAATGCCCATAAACTTTTTAAAATTCATTTTAATTTAATTATAAATTGTATATAGTAAAATTTATCCATTTTAAATGTTCAGTTTGTCAAATTTAACAATTATAAATCAGTTTTGTAATCACTCCCATAATCAAGATTTACACCAAACAGAAAGTTTCCCCAAACCCACTGGAAATCAATTTTCTCTTCTCACTTCCAGCCCCTGGAAAACACCACTGTGTTTTCTGTCACTAAAATTTTGCCATTTTACAGCTTCATATAAATTAAATAATGGGTTTTATAGTATTTTGTGTCTGTCTGCTTCTTTCACTTAGCATGAAATTGTTTCCTGCTACTTTATCCAATGTGAACCTCTGCCTTTCCGTTGGAGCATTTAAACTATTTACATTTATTGTATCTATATGATACCTAGGTCTTCTCTTTGTTCCATTCATCCCTTGCTATTTTTTCCTCTATCTCTACCTTTTATATGAATTGATTATCTGTGATTTTATTTCTGCTTTAGCTTTATCATCAGTACTTGTTTTATCACTTTATAGTTGGTCTAGGCTTACTGTACACATGTTTAATTTACAAGTCTATATTTAAATAATAGGATATCATTTAATGTATAAAACCTTACAATTATATACTTGCATTTCCTCCTTCCCCTTCAAAATGTTATAAAATCTATGTTTTATTCTATTTGTTTTAAACACTTAATCTCTCAAGAGATGAAATAATGAAAAGCAAATAAGGATGGACCCAGAGGGTATTATGCTAAGTGAAATAAGTCAAATTAAGAAAGACAAAAACATTGTTTCACTCACTTGTGGAATAAAAAAAATTCAAAACAAATGAATAAACAAACAAAAGACAGAATCAGAACAAACTGACGGTTGTTGGAGGGGAGGGTAGTAATAGGGATGGGCAAAATGGATAAAGAAGAATGGGAGAGACAGACTTCCAGTCATGGAATGAATAAGTCACAGGAATAAAACACACAGTATAGAGAATATAGTCTGTGACATTGTAATAGCGTGGTGGTATAGTGAAAGGTGGTAGCTACACTTGTGAGCATAGCATGATGTGCAGACATGTTGAATCACTGCGTTGCACACCTAAAACTAATACAATATGGTGTGTCAACTAAACTCAAATGAAAAAAATAAATAATAAAAAAGAATAAGACCATAATGATTAAAAAGAAAAATATAACAGTATAACAGTGGTGTACTCATTCCACCAAATTGGCTATTATTACTTCATCATATTTTCCCAAAAATATTTTCAATCAAAAATTTGAAATAAAAATCTGCTATATTTAGTAATATATTTACCATTACTATCATTCTTTATTCTCCTTGTAGATCTAAATAACCTGGGGAATCTTAAATATTTCCTTAGTAACAGATTTGCTGGTGATGAATTAGCTATTTGTGTTCTGCAATAATTTTTCCCTTTATTTTTAGAATATACATTTTTCTAGGCATAGATTCTGGTTGATAGATTTTTTTATGCCCTTAAATAATAATGTCCTTAGTAATAATGTCCTAATATTAAATGCTGTTAATATTCCTAGCCTCTATAGTTTCTGATAAGAGATCAGCCATCCTTCTTATCTTTGTTTTTCTTAATATAATATGTCTTATTTCTCTGACAGCTTTTAAGATTTTCTCTTGTCACTGATTTTCAAGAATTTAATGATTATAGACCTTGTTATGATTTCTTTGTGTTTATTTCTGCTTGGTGTTTATCAAGCTTATCGTTATTACAGATGTCTAAATCTTCATAAAGTTAGAAAACATTCAGTCATTATATTTTCAAATATTTTTTACTGACAAACTCTTCTTACTCCTTTTTTTTGGGAACTCAAATTACATTTAAGTTTTAGCCATTTGATATTTCCCTATAGACTTTTGAGGCTCTATTCTTTTTCTTGCTAGTGTTGTTTCTCTGTTTTTAAATCCTTTTTTCTTTTTGTGCTTCATTTGAAAAGTTTTGATCTCTGCATTTTTTAGATCCACTAATTTTTTGTTCAGCAATGACTCATCTTCAATCAGTGTATTTTTAATTTCAGATATCATATCATTCATCTTTATGTGTTCCATTTGGATTCTTTGAAAATCTAATACATTTCTCTTCATTAAATTTATTTTTCTTTATACCTGTGAGTATACTTGTAACATTCATAGTAACTTTAAAAATTTCTTATCTACTAACTCTCAGTTGTTTTGGTATCTGTTTCTTTTTATTCAATTTCCCCTAGCAATTGACCATATATATATATATATATATATATATATATATATATATATTTTTTTTTTTTTTGCTTCTTCCATGTCTTTTGATTACACTGTTGATTGCTGAGGGTATTTCTAAAATCATTCTTTTGAAGGATGTTGGATTTTGTTCTGATATTTCATTAGATAACTCTGAATCAGTTTGATCCCTTGAAATGAACTTTTATTAGAGTCCCAGAGAAAACTTTATTAGGGGGCTAATGTAGCTCCACTACTATGGCAAGATGCTTCAGAGTACTCTGCCTAATGTCTTATATATTATGAATAGTTTCCACTTTCTCTGGAAGAAGCACCAGATAATCGCAGGACTGTGTGAGCTGTGGGAGAGTCTTAGGGCTACTTCTCCTTGATGGTTCTTTCCCTAGACTGTAGTTTTCTTCTCATTTATGCACCAATTACATCTCCAACAAAGAGCCAAACCCTTGAAAACTCTGCTCTCTGTCTTCTTAGCACATAAACATCACCAGAGCCTATTTGGTTAGCCCACCCTGCAGCTGTGGTCTCGAAACTGTTTTCAGGTTACAAACTGAGCCAATTATAGGGTATTCTTATCCATTTTCCTTCTCTTAGTTATCACAATTCTGTACTATCCTTTTTGTGATGTCTGAAAACATCATTACTTGTACTTTTTTTTTTTTTTTTTAGTTTATATTTACATATGGTGGAAAGGTAATCCCCCTAGCAGTCATTCCTTCATGAGCAGAAGTGGAAGTATTGGGGCACCTGGGTGGCTCAGTGGTTGAGCATCTGCCTATGGCTCAGGTTTTGATTCTGGGGTCCTGGGATCGAATCCCACATCAGGCACTCTGTAGGGAGCCTGTTCTCCCTCTGCCTATATCTCTGCCTCTCTTTCCGTGTCTCTCATGAATAAATAAATAAAATCTTAAAAAAAATTGAATTCATATTCAGTCACCACACAAAGTCATTACAATATTATTGAGTATATTTAAAAAGAAAGGCACAGAAAACTATAAAAAGCTGAGAAAACTAAAAAACCATATTAAACTTGATGATTTCTAATTCCAGAATTAAGAACAATTTTTATGATTTATTTAGGAATTATATTGTGTTAAGCATAATATAGTTGTTACATCCTTTAGGCACGTTCTAATTTGTATTTTATTAATACATGTAGTACAAAATTTGTTTAATTTTCAAAAAACAACATTCTAACTTAATTATAACATACAATTTAACAGATGAGAAGATAGTGAAATTAAGTAACTTAACCTACTTTACATAACTAATAAATGGTAAAGTACAGTCAAGAAATTGCATCCCTCTGAGTTCATAGCTTATATTTTTTAATCTATATTAGTTTATTTTTTTCAATTCAGATAGTTTACATAATGTGCCCATAGTCATATATCTGGTATTCGGCATAGTGAGAATTTGAAACTTTGCCTACTTGGTTACAAACTTGTTGCTAGTACCATTAAATTATACTAACATCTGATCAACTACAAAGACAGCTGATCATCTGCAGTAGAAAACAATGAAACTATGTACTATAGTTCTAGATACATTCCTAATATAGCCTCAAAAGAAGTATTTCAATATTTTTTTTAATTTTAAGTCAGCTTAAAAGCAATTATAATTCTGATTTTACCTTTAAATATCCATGTATTCATCATTGTATTGAGAAGTCCTGATACTGCAATAAGACAAGAAAAGGAAGTAAGGGTGTGATGCCTAATTTCATGTTAACTCATCTGACCCATGGAGGGTCCAGATACTTAATCAAACATTATTTTACTTATTTCTGTTTGTGTTTTGATAGACTAATTTAAACAGATTACCCTCTATGATGTGAGGGGGCTTCATCCAAATAGTTGAAGATATGAATGGAATAAAGTATGAACTGAAACATCTGTTCTTCTGGGGTCTTGATCCTGCCATATTTCAAGTGGGAACTATGTTTTCTGGCTCTTTTGATTCTCAAGCCTTCAGATTCAAATCAGAACTAGACCATTGGTTCCAGCTTGCCTATTCACTCTGTAGATCTTAGGACTTGCCAACCTCCTCCCTCTCTCTGTCTCTGTCTCTCTTTTTTTCTCTCTCTCTTAAGACTATTAAGCTACCTCAAGAAGCATAGTACTGGTGATAAAAGAGAAATATAGATCAATGAAACAGAATAGAGAGCCCAGAAATAGACTCACACTTATATAGTTAACTGATCTTGACCAAGATGCAAAGGCAATTTAATTGAGAAAGGATGATCTTTTCAACAAATTGTGCTGGAACTATTGGACATCCATAAGCAAAAAGAAGAGAGAAGAAGAGGAGGAAGAGTAAGGAGAAAAGCGAAACTAGACAGAGCATTTACATAAAAATTAATTCAAAATGGAATATAGATCTGAATGTAGAACATGAAACTAAAACATTTCTAAAAAATGCATGTGAAAAGTCTATATGACCTTGATATTGGTCATTAAAACATGAAAAATCTTAGAAATGGTCTCAGTCAAAAAGGGCTGTAAGGAGGCATGACTATTATAAGTAATGTGGTATCGTAGATGGAATCCTAGAACAGAAAAACACATTAGATAAAAATTGAGGACACTTTAATAAACTGGATTCTAATTAAAAACAATATATTAGTAATAATCCCTTAGCTATGATGAATGTACAGTGATAATGTAAGTTGTTGACAAAGGAAACTGGAAGTCAAGTATAGAAGAACTCTCCATATTTTTGCAATTTTTCTGTAAATCTAAAACTAATCTAAAATTAAAAGTTTCCTTTAAAAGTAATCAAAATATAACCTTAAAAAAAGTGATTACACCTATTTTACTAGATATTGAAATAGTACTAAGAATATCTGTGCCCTTGTAAGGAAGGGAAAGCCCTGAGGAGCTGCTGCTTAAGTAGACAAATCAAATTTGTTTTGTGTTCAAGCTGATGTTGATGAATTTTTATGCTTTCATATATGAATCCTTTAGAAGAAGGACATAATTGCATGTTATTTTGACTTTAACTGGATGTTTGAATGTCTACTAGCCTCTATTTAAGGAAAGGTGTAAGTTCAAAGACTAAGGGGAAAAATGGAGTGGTTTTAGAAGTACTCTGATGAAGAAAGGGACAAACTCTTAATAAGCTGCCTGAATAAAAAATTCAATATTTAAACCACAAAATTATATGTTTATAAACCCATGGGATGTCTGTAACCCATATAAAGCCTGTGTCTGTTTTATTTAGAATTTCATTTATTTAAAGCTTAGAGATTTTAAGGGAAAAATTATAAATTGATTCTTAAAGCAACAAATTTCTTTTTTTGTTAAGTTGTATTTCTTTATGGATGAATAAGTCACGGGAATAAAAGCTACAGCATAGGCAACATAGTAAATGATATTATAATAGTGTTCTATGGTGACAGATGGTAGCTATACTTGGGGTGAGCACAGTATTAACTATAGAGGTGTTGAATCACTATGTTGTACATCTGAAATTAATATAACATTGTGTGTCAACTATACTCAAGTAAAAATAACTGATTAATGAAAGAAAAAAGAAGAATCAAAGAAAGAAAGAGTGAGCAAGAGTGTTCTTTTTAAAAATGGACCTTAGATATACATCTGAAAAGAATTTATATCTTAAAAATGTATTCATATTTTTTGAAATACAATTGCTAAAACAGACCCACATCTATAATTACTAACATGATAGATTTTACTATTAGACTCTTTCACCTATAAAGAGAATTTATTTCTACTAAACTTTCATAAGTTATCTTATTATGGGCCATAGAGATTTACGGCCAAGCCCAAAGTTTCAGACCATACATATGTGCATCTGTCTAGTTTGGCTTCATCCATTCCTTTTTAAACAGAAAGAAAAAGATAAAGAAATCATACACAAAGCTGAATATTTGCATATTGTAGAATATATGTAGTGTCTTTTGTCTCAAAGTGCTAGCCTGTATTATGCTAATAAGAAAGTATGTGCCTCAGAATAGCTACTTAAAATGAATCATTGTAAACTGTTCACATTGGGGGCATTTAAAATACTTTTTTTCAACTGCCAGTAAAAACAAAAAAAAATCATTTTATGTTTTTTGGCAAACAGATAAGGAGGTTCTAAAATAGCTCCAGGAGCTAAAAAAATATATTGTGAAAGATTCAAATAACACCTTCTTTACCATTTATTTTTTTTGTTTTTTGTGAAAATAAATTTTTTTTCTGGGAATCATTAACAGTGGAAATTCAGCTCAATTCTAAGGAAATTTAGTTTCTATTGTAAGAAGAGTTGAGTAAAATAAACACGAGAAATTAGAAATACCAGAAAGTGCTCTTTTTAGATCATAATGGATGAATTATAAACATTAATTTGAAAAATCAAACTGGATCCTCCACTGCTTTTTTTTCCCAGCAGACTTCCCTTTCTTTGTTAACTGACGTCTTTTTCCTTTTTGAACCCAAAAAATTCCCAGTAGTTTCCCTGTCTTTTATATTAAGAGTACCACCTTGTTCATTTTCTACACACCTTCATGTTCCACCTAAGTAGAGTACTCATAGTTCTTTGTGTTTTTGATGAGACAATGTGTCTGTGGTAAAAGAGTTAGGATGGTAAGATTTGATAGACACATGAATTTCCTGGTCAAACTTAGTAGATTACCTACATTTCATAATCAATATAAATATACCTTTTAAATGCTGCTCTAGGCAATATTGTTTTGTAATGTCTTTGAAAGCTTTTTCTTAAAAATGTTTCTATTCCATCTTACTGTATTTTAATACATACATGCATATGTGCATATGGGTTTGTTTGTGTCTGTCTTTATGTATGAATATATGAGTATATATATATATATGTGAATGTGTGTGTGCTATTTTAAGCTTTCAGCCATTTAAAGCTCTCAGGGCCATGCATACTATATATTCTTATGTACCTTCTTATATTTTATTTATTTTATTATTTTTTTAAAGATTTTATTTATTTATTTATTCATGAGACACACACACACACACACACACACACACACAGAGGCAGAGACACAGGCAGAGGGAGAAGCAGGCTTTATGCAGGGAGCCCGACATGGGACTCGATCCCAGGTCTCCAGGATCATCAGGCCCTGGGCTGAAGGCGGCGCTAAACTGCTGAGCCACCCGGGCTGCCCCTTATATTTTAATATAACATTTTAATATCTGTATTATACTTTTTTGGCCCATGGATATTAGAATACCGTACATGCTCTCAGCTGATGAGTCCTCTGCTACTGTCTCATCCAAATTATAGTGATTATTTATTTATTTTAGCACATGTTAAAACTTAACAAATTACACATTTTAAGTATATGTAGTTTAATGTATGTCGACTAAACCTTGATGAGTTTAAACACAAGTGACTGTGGATGGATTTAAGTAGGTAGGTAGCAGGAAAATTAAAAACAGCATGCCATATTGCTTTAAGTGATAATTATAAACCTCACTCCATAATAATTTAAGATCTGAGTATAAAATAAATGACAACCAAAAACAACAGAATGTAGAGATCATTAGGAAATTCAAGATCGATGGAATTGGGCATTACTAAAGGTTCCATAAGTATCATGATTGCCTGGGATTATTAAGGAAAAATTGTAGGGAAATTCATTGGAAGAAACTCTAGACGAGGTATGTTAGGACCACTGAGGATCTAAAGAGAACAAAAAATAATAATAATGACTGATGTAAAGTGGCTGGGAATGCACTTATGTAAAGAATATTTAATAAGTCCTATGTGACCAGAAGCCTACCCATCTAATCATCTAAAAACATTATGGCTTCCTGGTGTTTGATTTGGCAGCCAGTGTATATAACCTAGTAATAAAGTACTTGGTGATGTCAGGTTAGGGCTCTAGATACTCTTTGAGGTTTCACAATGAACATTCACTAATGTTAAAGCCAGTGAGTTTACAAAGGAACACTTCCCCTGGATGGAAGGGATAAACCACCAGAAAATGAACACCACAGTTTCAGTTATAAATTATGCTTTAAGCACTACTAAAGAAAACCAAAGAAGACCACTGATTATGAGATAAGTTTTGGTTTTCAACAATCCAACAACCCTGCTCAGTTAATGATGATGGTAAGCTGGTCAATTGTACCAAGTACTGAGAAAGGAATTTCTGCCTTATGATTTCTTATAGCTAAATACAAAAGACTCATTTATAATGGGAACAGAGCTTCTCTTCTGTAGACATTATGTTACCAATGATCACATGTTATGAGTTCCTTAGAAAAAAATACCAACAATGAAAACCTACATCATTGCATATATCATTGATAAACAAAGTGATACATCATTGATAAGCAAAGTGACCATGACTAAGATCTTATGCCTATGTGGCATGAGTGTCACAGACTAGTCAAATTTGGAAAGGAGAGAGAATTTTAGCCCTGCCAGGATATAGGCTGAGTATGAATGTAGACTGAGTACTACCTGCTCTAATATATTCATATGAAGCTGAAATATTTGATATGAACATCTAATCTCTAAATTTCAAAGTTCTAGTTCAAATTTATAAAATCCCATAAAGCTCAAATAAAATATGTCTTCAGCTCAAATTTGCTCCTGAATCTGTCATTTTTCAAAGTCCACTATAATATTGGCCTTGACTGAGTTCACTTAAGTGTCTACTGTGTTGTTGCTTATAGTGCACTATCCAACACCCCTCCCCCAGAAAAATTCTTCTGCTGTCATATAAGTGAAAGTGCTTCCTTGAACACAAATTTATTTCTGTCATTTGAGAAAATTTGGAACATAAGGCCTAGTTATCTTAAACAGAGTAGAAATACTAGATAATGAGCAAAGTGTGTGTCACTTACTTACTCTTCTGAAAAAAAGGAAGGAAGAAAGGAAGGAAGGAGGAAGGAAGGAAGGAAGGAAGGAAGGAAGGAAGGAAGGAAGGAAGGAAGGAAAGGAAGGAAGGAAGGAAAGAAGGAAGGAAGGAAGGAAGGAAGGGATGACAGAAGGGAAAGAAAGAAGGAAGGAGGAGAGAAGGAGGGAAGGAAGAAGAGTCACTATACTCAAAACAAGAGGGCCTTTAATGTGATTGTATATAATAAATTTCCTTGAAAGAATGAGCAGTGGGATGGTCCCGGAACTGCAGTTTAGCCCTAGGACACAGGCTGGCTGTATTCAAGCCAGGAGCCACCTTTCCCAGTAAGGGTGACCTCTGAGATGGTTAACTTCCACCACCCATGGGCAGGTAATCACATTCACAAGATTACTTTTCTTTCTTTTTATTTTTTTTTAATATGGCCTTAAATTTAAAAGGCCTCAGGGTACAAAACACAATAAAGTCATTCATTAAAATATTTAGTCAAACCGATGGCAACATAATACAGTATATTTCATACTGCCTCTTCATCTTGGCAGGGCAATTAATAAGGCAGGTTTTGTTTTATGTCCCGAAGATTAATAAGCCAGGGCTATAATAGCATCATACTCAGACGTGGCTTGCATTAGAAATTATTTTGCTTCTGTTTCCCCCAAAATATATATAGGTTGCCTCAAAATCTATTTCACAAAAAAAGTAGGTACAGTAGGTGTGAACCAATATACAAAATAAACAGTGTAAATTTATAAACAACATAAACTAGGGGATGATTATTAGGACGCAAGTCAGTCAACTGTCTTGAAAAAGCAAAGTGAGATTTCACTCGTATGTGGAATTTGAGAAACAAAGCTGATGAACATAGGGGGAGGGAAGGAAAAAATAAAATAAGATAAAAACAGAGAAGGAAGCAAATCATACAAGACTTAATTATAGGGAACAAACTGAGGGTTGCTGGAGGCGAGGTGGGTGGGGGGAGGGGGCAATTGGGTGACAGGCATTAAGGAGGGCACTGGGTGTTATGTGCAACTGATGAATCACTTAATTCTACACCGAAACAATAATAAACTGCATGTTAGCTAACTTGAATTTAAGTAAAACCAATAAAAAAAGAAAAAGCAAAGGGAATGGATGCCTCTTCTGGAAGCCAAGAAGTAAACCACATTGGAGCCTTAGTGACATCTTCCCTTCAAAAGCAACTGTGGCCATGCAGGAACTAAGCAATTAAAAGTGGAAGGAACAGGCGTAGAATGATATAGAGGCTAGTACCACCCTCTGGTAGGTTAATCTGATTCAGACTCTTGTACCATGACTGATGGAAATCTGCATTACCTGGAGATATACAGGACATCAGCATGTACAGATGGCTGGTCAGTCCGTCCAAGCAAACTATGCTACAAAAAATATGATCAGAGACAGGATTTATGAACCCAAAGCGGTGCTTGGAATATATAAAGAAATGGCTGACATTCCTTTGCAATATTACAATACTTTGATATTTTTCACTTACCCCATCTCAAAAGTTGCGTGTGTTTATAGTATTAACATTCTACAAATGACAGTTCAAGGCTCTGAGAGTCAAAGGGGCTTGTCCACAAAAACAGAGAGAATAAGAGCTGGAATTTGAGCTTTCTGACTTTAAATTCCGCATGTTTACAGCTCCCCAAAGATGTCTGTCCCCAAACTGAGATAACACTGTTTCTGGAACAATGGTTCTTCAACTCTTCAGAGACTCCAATGCCCTGTCTTTGCTCTATCACCTCAATGATAGAATATACATAGGGGAGCATGTTGCTGCATCAACATACAAGCTGCCTTAATCAGAAAGCAAGGATTATGTTCCTGAGAAGAGGGAATACTAATTGTCCAAAGTAAAAAGAAATGAAAGAGTGGTGCAAGAGAGGGGAACATGGAAATGGATGGGACAATAGATGACCAGAGAATGAAACTGTGTTTGGGGTTCAGATTGGGGACCAAGCACATCTCAATGTCTACAATGATGGAGGAAGGAGGATACAAGGGTACATATCAGAGATGATGTGGAGGATGGAAACACAGTGGGTATATTATATAGGGTCAGTACCAGAATGGTGGGTCTTGCATCACACCCCTAGTTAGAATCCATCTCAGTCATCCCCCCACTGCGTGACTCAGGCAAATCACTTACCTTCCCTGACCCTCAGCTTCCTCACCTGTATAATGAAGGTAACCACATCTGATTCACTTAAGGCATGACTCCTGGGAAGATCAAATATCAAGTGATTTCATAAAGCACAGTGTGTTTGAGAAATGTGAGCTGCCATTACTGATGGATATGTATGACATTAGTCACCTCACATTATTTCAGATGAAAAACAACACATTTGTGTTACCAATGCTCAGCCAGAATGAACTTTTCAGAGTCAATCTGCCAAGCTTTAGTAGGAGTTTATTAAGTCAAAAGATGCACAGATAAGTAAATAAAACATATTATACAAATGTGGCACCCGTGAAGCAACCAAATCCTTAGTGAACATTATAGAGTATAAATCCTCATTCTAATCATTTTCTGTAAAGCTTTCATCTGTTATTTTGTATTACTCTCCATGTGTCCATTTCTAATTTTCTTTCTTAGATCAGAATTGTTAGAATTCCATGCAAACGTAGGATAACTTGAATACTACTATTCTAGAACACTACTAGAGTAACTGGAAGACAGACAAATAGCTATTAAGTACATGAAAAAAAATGTTCAAATCCCTAATCATCAGGATAATGTGAATCAAAACCACAATAAGATATAATCAGATCTCCTAGAACGGCTGTTAGCAAAAAGACAACAAACAAGTGGTAGTGAGGATGTGGAGAAAAGGGAACCTTTGTGCACTGTTGGCAGACATGTAAATTGGTGCAGCCATTATGGAAAATAGTGTGGTGGTTCCTCAAAAAAATTGAAGATAAAATTACCATAGCTATTACCAGCAATATCACTGCTGGGCACACATCCAAAGGAAATGAAAACAGAATATCAAAGGCATATCTGTAGTCTTATGTTCATTGCAGCATTATTTACAAAAACCAAGATGTGAAAGCAACTTAAATTTCCATCAACAAATTAATAGGTAAAGAAGATGTGATAGATGATATATTATATATATATGATGAATGTAATATATGTGAGATATATATGAAATATGGAATAAATGGAATATGATTCAGCCTTGAGAAAGAAGGGAATTCTGCTGTTTGTGACAACATGGATGGACCCAAAGGCATCACGCTAAGTAAAATAAGTTAGGAAAAGACAAATACTGTCTGTATGGTATCACTTACATGTAAAGTCTGGAAGAAAAGAAAGAAGAAGAAAAAGAAAGAAGAAAGAAAGAAAGAAGAAAGAAAGAAAGAAAGAAAGAAAGAAAGAAAGAAAGAAAGAAAGAAAGAAAGAAAGAAAGAAAGAAAGAAAGAAAAAGGCAAACTCATAAAACAGTAAAAAAGTGGTTACGGGGGGGTTGGGGGAGCTAGAGGTTGGTAAAAGGATATGAACTTCTAGCTATAGGATAAATAAAGTCTGAAGCTCTAATGTATAATATGGTGACTATAGTTGATGCTACTGTATTATATAATTGATATTTGCCAAAAGAGTAGGACTTAAATATCAATCTCCCCCTCTGTGTCTCTGTCTGTGTCTCTGTCTCTGTCTCTCTGTCTCTCTGTCTCTCTCTCTCTCTCTCTGTGTGTGTGTGTGTGTGTGTGTGTGTGTGTGTGTGTGGTGTGTTTCATTCACACAACAAATTTGCTTTTCAATGCACAATGCTGAATACTTCCAGGTCTGTGATAGACACGGACAATACAGAACTAAACAAAGATGAGGAACTCACAAGCTGAAGGACAAGAAATACTTTAACAGACAGAAGTATCAAATATAGAATGTCAACCCCTCAGTGCATTCATCCTGAATTAATATATATATGTATGTATATATGTATACATATATATATTACTGTGATGGATTTGTTAATAACTTGATGAGGGAAAGCCTTTCACTATATATACTTACGTCAAATCATCCCAAAATACACTTTAAATATCTTAAAACTTTATTTGCCAATTATACCTCAAAAAAGTTGAAAAAATAATTCCCTATTTAACCTGAAAATTAAAAAAAAAAACAACTAGGAATTAATAGGTGTTGGGGAGCTTACCTAGTCATGGGCAATTAGGCAAATAAGAACACTCAAGGGCAGCCCGGTGGCTCAGCGGTTTAGCGCCGCCTTCAGCACAGGGCCTGATCCTGGAGACCCAGGATCAAGTCCCACATCGGGCTCCCTGCATGGAGCCTGCTTCTCCCTCTGCCTGTGTCTCTTCCTCTCTCTCTCTTTGTATCTCTCATTAATAAATAAATAAAATCTTTAAAAAAAAAAGAACACTCAAATATAGTAGCATCTAACTTAGATGTTGGGAGACTGTTTTTAAAATGAAATATTTTATTCTGAGGTGTTTAGAATTCTTTTTTTAAAGATTTTTATTTATTTCTTTGAGAGAGAGAAAGAGATGGGCGGGGGCCAAGGAGCAGAGGGAGAGGGAGAAGTAGATTCCCCTCCGAGCACAGAGTCTGATGTGGGGCTCAATCCCAGGACCCTGAGATCATGACCTGAGCTGAAATCAAGAGTAAGATACTCAATGACTGAGCCACCCAGGTGCCTCTCTGAGCTGTGTTCTGAGTTCACAAATTAGCCACTACTGATCCCAGGTAGGACACTGCGTTGGTAAACATTCTTTCATTCACACAACAAATTTGCTTTTCGATGCACAACATGGAATACTTCCAGGTCTGTGATAGACACGGACAATACAGAACTAAACAAAGACAAGGAACTCACAAGCTGAAGGACAAGAAATACTTTAACAGACAGAAATATAGAATATAGAATGTCAACCCTTCAGTACATTCATCCTGAGTTGATCTAATACCACATTCCCATTTAACACATTAATCAATTCAGGGGCAGCAACCATATTTAACTTATTTTCATTCACAAACACCTAGCATGTGTTTACTATAAGATTAAACAGGAACAGTTGGTCGAACTGTAATTCACATAATGGTGCAATTTAAGGACTTCTTGGTTCCAGCAAACCAGGTAGATTCACTTCAATGCCATGTGTGTGCATTCAGAACCTAACAAACGCTCCTTCACAGTTAACACTTTTCCTGGATTTGTGGTTAAGGTGAAGGAGAGGTTTGTAACACTAGCAACTTCACCAGAATAACATCCCCCGGAGACCATCCTCTTTGGCTGATCTTGTTTTCACTTGGTGTAATGGGTTGAATGGTCCCCCCCCCCCCCAAAAAGAGATACCCACATCCTAATCCGAGGAACATTCTGTGAATGTGATTTTATTTGGAAAAAAAAAAAAAGGTTTTTGCAGGTGTAATCTAGTTAAGGATCTTAAGAGGAGATCATTCTGGATTACCTGAGTAGTCTTAAAACAAATTACCAGTGCCCTTAAAAGAGAAAGGCAGAGGGCGTTTTGAGTCAGACACAAAGGAGAAGACATAGACAGAGGGAAGGAGGCAATGTGACCACAGACAGAGATCAGAGTGATTCAGCTGCAAGTCAAGGAGTGCCAACAACCACCAAAAACTGGAAGAGGCAAAGGATGGATTCCCCCTAGAGACTCCAGAGAGAGTGCAGCCCTGCCAACACTGTGAATGTGGACTTCTGGCCTCCAGAACTGTGAGAACAAATTTCTCTTGTTCTCAGCCACCCAGTTTGTGGTCATTTGTTAGAGCAGCCACAAGAAACTAATATACTTGATTTTGTTCTCTGGTTTCACCTCGTGATGATGCCAATGCATGTCTGTCCTTACAGAGCAATGACTCTCTAGAGTCCTTGAGTTCCGTTTTTGTCTGCTTGGGCTGCCATAACAGAACACTATAGACTGGGTGACTTAAACAATAGACCTTTGTTTTTTACAGTTTGGGAATCTGGGAAGTCTAAGATCCAAGTGATCATCAATTAGGTTCCCAGTGAGGATCCTCTTCCAGGCTTGGGGACAACCACCTTGGCAGTATCCTCACACAGCAGGGAGTGGAAGCTCTGATGTCTCTTTCTTTTTTTATAAAGGCACTAGTATCATGAAGCCCACTCTCCTGACCTCATCAAAGTCTAATTACTTTTCAATGGCCACATCCTACTACCTTCACATTGGGGCTTAGGGCTTCAATATATGCAACCGGGGCAAGGGGGTGGGAGTGCACAAATATTCTGTCTATAACAGGTCCTCTATTTCAGCTCAACATACACGGGAACTACATCCACCAAAGCCTTTCATTCTTGGAGCATTCCAAATGGAATTGTTTCTTTCTTTAGGAAATGAATGTTTACCTTACAAGAACCTTGCAAAATGCTTAGGAGATAGCCATGATGGGGAAAGCAGCCCTTGCTTTTTGCTGATTTGGAGGCCACTCTAGGAATTCCTATTGGACACCCTCATCCATGTAGACAATTGTAAGAAATCGCTGTTCATTTTCACTGGAATGGATCTTTGCCATAGTTTTTGTTTATTTCTTTTAATCAAGGGGCACATATTGGAGAACCCTCCATAGAAATATTGGGTATTCAGTTCATTATGGATGGAATGAGTAGCATGGTATAATAAATGGATGAATATTTATAGAAGTAGTGCCTAGGCCGTGGAGAGCATGCTTTTGCAAAATGTCCCTGTGAAAGGCAACTTTGCTGAGATGCTAAAAGGATGGTCTTCAGAGCCCAAGTAAACAGGATTGAAGTCCT
This sequence comes from Vulpes vulpes, assembly GCF_048418805.1. Lineage (NCBI taxonomy): Eukaryota > Metazoa > Chordata > Mammalia > Carnivora > Canidae > Vulpes > Vulpes vulpes. The sequence goes on from NC_132788.1 coordinate 12,870,384, forward strand.
GGTCTACCACCCACCCAATGTATTATCATGCATGAATTACTTAAATTCTTTTTGCCACAGTTTCCCTTTCAAGAAAAGGGGATTCATAATAGGAGTCTCTATAATAAGAGTAGCTGCACTGAGAGGACTGAATGTGTTACTGTACCTGAAGATCTTTGAAAAGTATCTGGCACAAAAAAAAAACCCACAAAAAAACAAAACAAAACAAAACAAAAAAAATCCTATATATCAGAATTTGTTGCTACTCTCATTATGGGCATTTTATTTAACGCAATCTGTGATTTTAGAAGACCACCTCTATGGGCTCAGTATAGTAGATGTGGAATCATATGGCGTTGTACCCCCCAAGAATAGAGACAGCTTCATTTTGCCATCAGTAAGTCCTAAGACTTCTCATTCTTAGCATCTGTCCTCTTCGGCTCTCACACTACCTTGAGAAGTTAAAGATTCTTTGAGGAGAAAGATCACCTCTTCTTCATTTGCATCTCTCTTTCAAGTATGGGACCCTGTACCCAACTGCTTTTTAAAGATCGATATCAAAATAAATGGATTGAATAGATTTATTCTTCTTAGAAGATGTTTTTAGTCATTGTTCAGAGAACTTACTGGAGTGTTCTGGGCTTTTTAAAAAGAGTAACCAGGGTGGTGAGTGGTAATGATGGCTGCTTTTGACAGGCACATTCCTTGTCTGTGCACCAAAAATGTGACTTGGGGCTAGCGTAGAAGTACTTTGAAGTGAGACAGAATAGCTTGGAAGCTATGATTAAAGAGGACTTGTTTACAAAATAAACTTCAAGATTATAGGAAAACTTCCTCAGTGACTTTTTTAGGTCTTTGATTCAATGAACCAGATCCTGCTTTTCTCCCATGGGGTGAAGCTGACCTAAACCACAATAGAGAAAGTCTCGCAGATAATCTTGCCAACTCCATGCCAGGGACAATTAGTGGGAAACAAACTGTAGCCTTTAAAGAGCAGGTGGAGGAATGATAAACTAAAACAACATCAGTCTCTGGCCCTATCTCCTTTCTCACTGACCATTCACAATTTTTGCAAACATCTAATTAAAGAGAAGACTTTTTGTTTTTCATCCTGAAGCTATAAATATGACACTATCAATCATAGAGATTGTTGGGGCAGGTGATGAAACAGAAATTTCTAACCAAAGGGGAAGACCTTTGAGTGTCATATAATTTTAAGACTTTTCCTCTCTCACTTCTGTTATTTTTGTGTTTGTTTTTAACATCTAACTGTTTTTTTCCTTAAAAATGGTACTCATCACTGACCTGTGCTCTCCATTCTGGAGAATCAGTAATCCCCAAAGACTGATCTGAGGTAACATTGAAGGACGTTTTGCTTAGAATTGTGTTACCAGCCACTAGCCCACAGCAGGAGACATTATAAGCATTTGACAAATAGTCATTGAATACATGAAATAAAAGCCATTAGGGTTTTGTCCTCAATTGTGACCTATTTTTTTAAATTGTTTCCTTTTCATCTGCCAGATATAAAGACATTTGGATAAAGCTGTGAATAGACATACTTTAAAATTAGCACATGTAAAATTCTTTCTGAAACTGTCTTACACCAGCTTCCTCCATCTGAAATCTTGTCAATCAACAGAAAGATTTCTCTGATTACTCTGTGTACTGCTGTCTCTATCTACTCCACATATTTTCTATTGTACTATTTTCTTGTCTTTATCTGACTTGTTACTATTGAATTTACATGATTATTGCCCGTTTTCATCTCTAGAGCATGAGTCACAAGGTCTGGATGGGTAGGGACCTGGTGTCCCTCATTCACAGATTTACCCCTGATACCTAGCGTAAGGCCAACCTAGACCATAGCTTAATATTTGTTTAAAATGAATTACTAAAAAAAAAATCAAAAAATAAAAATAAGTAAAATGAATTACTAAATGAAAAAATGTTTTTATATTTAATAGAATTCAGAATTAACTTTAAAAAAATTTTTGGACAAGTTTTTGAAAAGAGACTTTAGTCATCTTGTATCCACGTGGTATCAATCATGATATTTAAGGTATAGGGTCTGGGTGGCTCAGTTAGCTAAGTATCTGACTCTTGATCGGCTCAGGTCATGCATGATCTCTGGGTCATGACACTAAGCCCTATGTTGCGGCTCTGTGCTGGCGGTGGAGCCTCCTTAATATTCTCTCTCTCCCACTCTCTCACCTGCTCACATTGTCTCTGTCACTCTAAATCAATCAATCAATCAATAAAAAGTTACAGGGTTATTACAGAACGTGAGATATTGTGATTTCATCCCAACTGACCTATTCAATTTTGAATTTTGCTTCAATTAATAAAACTTTGCTCTGTTACATGCATATTGTTACCTAAACTAGTACTATGTGAATTTACATTTATATTAGTTCCACATGAATATAAATATTTGAGATAAACTGCCAGTTACATTTGCCTTCATATTTATTTGCACAAAATTCCTCTATTAGGTGTTATTAGAAGTCCTGGTGTGGTGAAACTGAACTGCTAGAAGTTACACATAAAATCAGGAAGGGAGATAGGAATCACACCAATGTCCTTTTGACTTTTTGGAAGCTTTGTGCATTTTGGCGTGTTTAGACACTGTTGTCCTAAACTATTATTTGTTATTTAAATGTAATAATGCTTATATAAATGAAAGGTTTCCTGAGTCATGGAGATTTAGTTTTTGTAATTTAAAATTTTTCTGGTAGTGAATTGAAAATTTATGATTTTTCATTAATCTTGGGACAAGATGTTTGTAAAATTCACAGCAGGGCACAAGTTAAAGTCTTCTTAGTATCAACTGAGGCGGCAGTGGCAACAAGTTTCTCTTCTTCCCATATAGTTCCACTCTTCTTTTTCCTGCCAAAAAGTTTCCTTTCCCAAATTATCACCCCATTAGCCACACCCCTTCATGGTATCCTCTTTGCTAAGTAAACATGTTATAGTCACACTGAATATAATGTACAATTTATTACACATTTTAATTGGAGATCATAAAGGTCAATGTTATCCAAAGAACTCTCTGTAGTAATAAAAATGTTTTGGTTCGAATTCTTTTTTGCCCAGTGTGGTAGCCAGTACCCATATGTGGCTATTGAGCACTTGAAATGTGGCTGGTTTTATTTAATTTTATTGGTTTATATTTAAATAGACACATGTGGGTAGTGGTGGCCATATTGCACGGCATAGTTATAGATTATGCATTTGAAATACTCTTCCTGGTTTCCTTTCTCAAACACACAGACGGTAAGTTTCAGAAGGGCCAAATACAGTGGCAGTTCTCAGTATTTCTGCAGTTTGTCTGGCTTAGGGAATGAATGATCTACCACCAAGTTACAATCCAAACAATATTTCCCACCTAAGGTTATCCAAGCTCTTCTCTTTATTTTTCACTCTACAGTTCTGGCTGAGCTTAGAACCCAGAGGGTCAAAGGAAAGCTGGTTTCTCAGGATTCCCAGCTGGGAGTGGAAATGATGGTTTGAGTGCCAGATAGCTCTTGAAGTAGCCAGGGCTCGTGAGATCCACCGCCAAGTTTACCAGATGAGAAAGGAGAGAGAAGGACAAAAAGAATCAGCGAGAGTAATACTAATAAATGTTTCGTTTAGCTCCCAAACAATTTTTTTCTATATTGATCTGAGGTTCACACTGGGTAGTAATCTCATTGTATAGCAAATAGATCATTTTGGAGTTTGGGAGTGGGGAATATACATGCATAAAAAATATGATGGGAAATTCAAAGATTTTCAAAGATCTGGGAAAAAAAATTTTTTTTTGCTTCCAGAAGACATAACTGTTATTTTAGTTTCCTGTAAGTCATAGGCTTGGAAGATAACACATTATATCCCACATAATTTTTAAATTGCCTATTTTCTTAAGTATCATTACCTACTTATTGTGCCCCTGAAACCAAAACAGAGATTAAAGTTGTGGATTTCCCATAACTGTAAAAACCATATATATCTAAAAAGATTTAACTCCCCAACGGGGTATGAAATACCTACTCTTTTGGACCATTAGAATTTATTAATCTCTATCATGTTTTAGCAGATATACGGATACACAGCTGTGAGATATGCTTAACAGGTTTCTTGTGCAACAAAGAAACATAGTTGTGAGGGTTGCTGGAGAGGAGGTGGGTGAGAGGAAGGGATAATTGAGCATTAAGGAAGGCACTTGATGTAATGAGCACCGGGTGTTACGTGCAACCGATGAATCACTAAATTCTGCCTTGGAAATTAATAATAAAAAAGAAACATATTTTGTAAGAAAGAAACATCTTCTGAAGCCATTTTCACTTTTTTTCTAATGAACACCTTTTTTTTTTCAAGCATAGTTTTGGAGTTTGGAACTCCAGGTAATGGAAAAGGAGCTTTCTGCTATCATGTAATATAACGAATCCGTAGGGGGAAATAGAGTGAAATCAGAACCACAGAAACCAGCTTCCTCTGCTCTATCACCCTCCAAAGGAAACAGGTTATATATAATGCATGTGATGGAGTCTTGTGGACCAGAAACAAATAGCACGTGCTATTCAATTTTCATTCAAAAAGTTATATTAGAAATGCCACAAAATGAGCAAAGTTTTTACATGCCTAAAACAGAAAGCAAGAAAAGATAAGCGTCTTCAAATAGATATGTATTAATAGAGCTCTCTAGTAGATGTATTAATGAAATGTTCATTGAGAGGAGTTATAAAGGAGCCCCTCAAAGGTCAGTGACCACTTAATTTATCATCCAAATGGAGACACATTGGAGAGCCAAAGTTGGTGCTCTTAATAATGAAGTTACAACTTACAGACCAACCAAGACACATGGCTGTCCTGGTGTGAGTCTTTGTCTCTTAATCCATTATTCACCCCTCCAGATACCCCTTTGCTACTCAAATGCCACCGATACTTTAAGACATCGCTTCATTGGCACTGTCTCAACAATACTTTCATGACCTCTCCAGCCCCCTTCTCTTCACCTATCCCTCCCTATACTTCAGCAGCATTTGTAATCTGTGCTACACAATTATCTTACATTTATCCTCCACTAATATGTTGGTTCTATTTCTAGAATTATGTTATAGATTCCTGAAACCAAGGACTTTGTTCTATTTTTTAAATCTCCCCAAAGCCCAAAACTATCCCCTGGAAATCATTGCTCAAAAATAGCCCTGTCACAGGGAGATCATTGCTTGTTTTCTATAGTTTCAAAGCCAAATTCAGGGCTTCCCTTTACCATGTGGTCTTCCCAAATTAAAGCAGAGGTAATATGCACCCTTCCTCTGACTGCAGATATTTTGGACCACAATACTCAGTCTCATAGCAATGCTTTACTTTATCAGCACAGATCACTGTATGCGATGTACTATCTTTTGAGCTAGATCAAAGGCTGGTGAGGGTAGGCATTGTCTTATTCCTTTTTTTTTCCCTCCAGTGTCCTGCACTGTACTTTTAGATGTAGCAGTGCTAGTAAAATGCCTACTATTGAGTCCCCTACCAATATCAGAGTGGCTTACCACTTTCTATCTCTGCACAGATCATGATTCAGTCATACTAGCAAGGCCAGGTCCAGGAAAAATGGCACAGGTGTCGGAGAAATGACTTCTTCTTGAATTGTACAGCTCTGTTAATATATTTTGAATTGTACATCTAGCTCCTGCAGTAAGGGGGAGAAGCTCTGGTCTGAGGCATGTTGGGACAAGCATAAAGTAGAGCCAAAAGGGACAAAAGGAAGCTGGAAGTAGTTCTAGCTAAAGGTACGGGTCTTTTTAATCCCCTGATCTTGTTTTAGCAGAAGGCTACTGGAAATTCATACGGTTTTCCAGTCTGCTTCTGGAGAGGGGGTCTAGATGGTCAGAGTAAGCCCAGAGGAAACCACCAGGGGATCTAGGTGACTCAGGCAAGTGTAGTACAATGTGGTCCTATAGAGTGATCAAGGTGAGACTCCACGAGGGACCAAGAGGAAGACAACTGTATGGACTGAGCTATAGGAGAGATGGGAATCCATACAAGTTGCTGGTTCTGGGTTCCCAAGGAAGGAGACAGGGAGGAGCTCGGCTGGGAATCAGGGAAGTAATCAAGCAAAGTTAGGCTCCAGGCAGTGGAATAGGCATGTGGGCATTGTAGGGGCCAGAGACAAAGGCAGAGTCTTGGACCTCTGAGATGACACTGTGGGAGAGGGGAGAGAGTAAGCAAAGATGCCACCAGCATCACGGAGCAGACCTCATCACTGTACATCAGATCATGAGGAGGATTTATCCTGCTATATGCATCCAAGCTGTCATGCAGCTAGAGCTGCTGGGGTTCTTCTGAACCTGTAATGATGGTTGTGGAAACAAGAATGGGCCTGGACACAGAGATGGAACCCATAACCACCCCACCCCTGCTAAGAGACACTAAGAGACAAAATGAGACAGGAATGGAGAAGGCCACACATAGAAGGTGAGCAGAGAGTAGCCTTTCCCTGCATGCATTCTTTAGGAGGCTGATCTAAGAAAGGATGAAGTGGTCAGGTAAGTCTCAGAAAAGCTGAACTACACAAAGTTTGCAAGATTCTTTACCAGGTCCTGGCAGATACAGTGTCAATCTCCAGGCATGACTCTTTTATGCAGTGAAATGCTCAGAAGCTTTTGATCCACTAGAGTCTGTGCAGAAAGACTTGCTCAGGCTCAGCAAAGCTGTAGGAATGAAGAAGACAGTGTGGTGACACACTCAGCACATTCCTAGTCCCCATACATGGCCTCAACAGCTAGCTTGGTGAAATCTTTGGCAATACATGCGCAATCACTAATGGTTTATTTGCCTTAGACTCAGCTTATGGGACAGCTAATGAAGAGGTGGCTTGGGAAAGAATAAAACCATGAAACATCTGCTAAGAGTTACACAATTAATTAATTTATTTATCTTCCTATTCATTCCGGTCGGTTACAGTTCTTCCTTTATTCCTCTGCATCTCTGTGGAACACAGTCTCAGATTGAAGCTTCATCCAGAAAAGAGGAGAAAAAAGTGAGATAATGCCAATGAGGACCTAAGTTTTATCAATTTTTTCTGCTAGTTAGTTACATTTGGAGGTTCCCTCCAATGTCATTGGACATTGGACTGTTTCATGTGGGTTCCCTCCAATGTCATTCTGTGGTTACTTCTCAACAAGTTCTTCTATCAGTTGTGTGAGAGCGTGTGTAACAGCACAAAGAGGCAGCAGGCAGGTTGTATGGATGTGGCTTTGTACACAACTCTATCACTTATGACTTTGGGACCTTGAGCTGGTGCACTGGGCAGTTTTGTGCTGGGCCCATGCAACCCCCAAGACACACCCAACTGATGTGGGCCCCTGTGACTGATGAGGGCTTCCTGGAAATCACCCTCCAGCAGAGGGTGTTGCTTTGCCCTGTGTGATGCCCCCTTACTGGAGTCCTTCCCATCCGGACTGGTCAAAAGGTATAGAAGCCTAGATCCATTTCAGTTGGAGACAGCTCTAAAGGTCCAGCCCTGCCCAAAGTTTCCTGTGACATCAGCAGAGGACAATGGTAGCACTGCATTTGCATCACAGATTAACATCTCCCCTTGTTCATACCTGCCCTCCTCACTCTCCCTCGCTTCCAGGTCTTAGTGCTGAGAGAACTCTCCAAAATACTTTCTGCAACCAATCTTTCTATCTTGGAGTCTGTTTCCAAGAGCACTGGTCCACAAGAGCTGGTTCATCATCTTCTGTGAGTCTCAGGTCCCTCATCTGTAATAGAAGAGAAGAATAGAATAGAATAGAATAGAATAGAATAGAATAGAATAGAGAACTGCAAGCGACCGAAATAATGGGAAAATTAATTAATTAATTGTGTAACTCCTGGCAGATGTTTCATGGTTTTATTCTTTTCCAAGCCAACTCTTCATTAGCTCAATTGCATGAGGATTACTAAGGTGCCAGGCTCTTTTCTAAGCACTCTTCCAGAATTATTTTAATTTCTAAAAAAAACTTATGATGCAGTATTATCCTCCCCTTTTACACAGAAGAGGAAACAGGAACAGAGATTATCTAACTTGAAAACTGTCACAAACCTAGTAGGTAGGAGTCCTGGGGTCAGTCACTTTGTCACCAAAAATTATACTCTTAACTCTTAAGCTTCATTATGTTTCCCCACAGAGCAATGGTTAAAATTAATTGAGAATATATAGCATGCGTCTATCACAGTACTGGGAAATGGTAATCAATAAATGTTTTATTTCCTTCAGTCTTCATATACATTTAAATGTCACAGGTGTCCTAACTGTGGGAAATGAACAAGGGGCAGTGGAAAGGGAGGTGGGCAGGGAGTTGGGGTGACTGGATGATGGGCACTGAGGGGGGCACTTGGCGGAATGAGCACTGGGTGTTATGCTAAATGTTGGTAAATTGAACTTCAAAAAAACTTTAAAAAAAATAAATGAATAGTGACATAAAAAAAAAGTGTCCCAGGTGTCATGAGGATGGCAGGAGCCCATGGGATGATGTGATGTGTGTGGGAAGTCTGAAACAGACTACCAAATGACTAGCACTGATTTTCCAAGGGCGCCACATGGCCCAGTGGTAGGAACTGATGCTCTAGAGTCTGATTACCTTCTTTAGAGCTTGGATTCTCTGCCTGCTACTTCAATCTTCTGAGCTTCAGTTTCTCATCTATTATAAAGGAAATAATAATATTATCTATCTTATAAGGTTGTTGTGAAGATCAAATTAATTAAAGTACTTAGCATATTGTCTGACATAGTAAAAGCTGAATAAAAGTTATTATTTTAACCATCATTATAACTAGCATTACTTATTGTAGAGATTTTATTTTCAGTTAGGTTTAGGTTTATGTTCATACAACTTTTTTTCTAAAGATTTTATTTATTTATTCATGAGGGATACAGAGAGAGGCAGAGACACAGGCAGAGGGAGAAGCAGGCTCCCTGTGGGGATTCTGATGTGAGACTCAATCCCAGGACCCCAGGATCATGGCCTGAACCAAAGGCAGATGCTCAACCACTGAGCCATCCAGGTGCCCTTCATACAATTTTAAAAAATGAAATGGTCTTCTTAAATAAGATAAATTTTATTTCTCCCACTTATAAAAGAAGCCCAGAGGTGGGTTACCTAATGCTAGCATAGCCTGGATACCTTCTAACACCATGGACAACCAGCTTGTTTTTGCTTCATGGCCCAAAAATGCCTGTCAGAGCTCCAGCTATCACATTTACATTCCAAACATAGGATGGAAAAAGGAGCAAGAAAGGGATTGTTCCTCTATTTGAAAATTCACCCATCAAAAATATTACCCCTATATCTTATGGCTATAAATTGATCAAATGCCACATCTAGCATGTATGGAATGCTGAGCTGTGTGGATTTTCATTTCAAGCAACGATGGTTCAACCAATGTCAGGACTCTGTTAGGGAGGAAGTAAAATAGGCCTAGGTCCTAGAAGGCATTGAACAATTTCCACCACAGGGGATGAGCCCTCCAGGCACCTGTTTAAAAATAAGCTATAGCTTATTTTCTGTTTTCTGGTTGCAGTTGCAGGAAAAGACAAATTGTTACTTTAGGTATTGCAAATATCCGATGTCAGTTAACTTAAAGGTGGAGAGTTTTAATTCTAAGCTTAAACATTTTACCCATTTTTGTATGTACTTTTATTTCTGACAATTCTAATTTGTACAGCAAAGCCTGCAGGGAGAAATATCTTATAAGAGCATGAGGTAAAAAACAATAACCCATGCTAATTCTTGCAAGTGTCTCATAAATAAAACATGAAGCAAAAGGAAATTAAATATTGATTAAAGAAATCCAAAGCTTAGGACATTTGAGTTTGTTATATACATTGTCATGAGGTTCATTGGAAGCCAACCATTTGGAAAATAGATAAATAGGACCTTTGAGTATCAGGACTAGCTCTTATGGCATCCAATAGTAAGAGATCAGGGATGAGTGATTGTCAGCAACATTTTCATTACATACAAAGAAATAGTGACCTTGAAATCATATAGGAAATTTACAATTAAAAAAAAAATCCCTAGTCTACTTATTCAATTTACTCTCCTGCTCCTATCAATACACATATTTCAAAACACAAAGATTTTAACCAAGAGGAAAACAGTGTGCACAGGCCCTCAAATCAAACTCTGGATTTCTAATAGGAAGAAATCACCACATGAAAAGGAACATGTCACTGTCATGGGAGGAATTGAACAGCTTCTCCCATCCTAAGAATGTGTTAGAGAGAAACCACCCACAGTTTTCCATCGTTTTTTTAACCTGACTTCACCATGAAGCCAGCCAGTGAAAATATAAAATTACGGGAACGTGATTTTCAGCTACACCACAAACCTGGAGAAATCCATGTTATTCTAAAAGTTATTATCTCATTATAGGCAAGGATTAGCTAACAGGAAACGGCCAAATTATCTTGGTCTGTGGTTGAAGAGGATCTAAGATCGACAGGGATGCCGTTTACAAATTTCATATTCAGGGAAGTGTCCAACTAACTGTCTTCTGGGTCACTCCATTGGAATCCAAAGAAAACAGTCTTAGCAGAGAAATCACCATGAACCACAGTTGCAGACTTTTCAAATTAAAAAAGAATAAAATAAAAACTGGGAGGAACGAAGATGAGTGATTGATTTGCTGCGATTTACTGAGGAGTTGTAGGCGTTAACTCTACGGTAAAGTGAATTTTGGGTTAAGAGACCAAACAATGAGAGTGCAGTGCCCCCGATCCCTTTATGTGTTTTTGTGACTGAGTTGAACAAAGAGGGGTTGGCCGTGAGTTTACAGCCCTTTCCTTGGTTCATAAGGCAATCAGCTGAAGAAAGGGCAGCTTGTTTTTCTGACATCGTAACGTACGGATAGCTTCTACTCGTTTTAACTTCAGTTGAAATTTAATGTGTAGGAAAAAGCAGAATAATAGTCTAGTACCTCTTCCAATTTTAAAAAAAATGTTATAAAAAAATTCTAAGCCAAAAACATGCCAAGATGCAAATGTTTCCTTTTTTTCTTCTCTCTCGTCTCTGTTTCTCTTTCTCTCTCTCTCTCTCTCTCTCTCTCTCTCTCTCTCTCACACACACACACACACACACACACATAGCACAGTCCAAATTAAAAGTGAATATAGAGTAAAGCCCAGTTTTCAGAATATTGGAACATAAGAAGAAAACTCTAGGTTGGAATTCAAGCACTCGCCAATGTTACCTAAGCTCCTTGCCTGTTAGCTTCTTCCACTGATAAATGAGCATAATCACAGCTATTTCAGAGCAATCTTGGAAAATCAAGAACACGAGTTTTGTGGTCAGAAAGGCTCCACAGGTCAGAAAGAGACACGCTGGTGTCTCTTGGCCTCATTCTCACATCTGCTTCCTGGGATGGTATGAGAGGAGCCTCTAGCACGAGTTCTGGCACACAACGGCTACCCCTCTCCTCTGCTTGGTCTATTGCTGCAACGTTGACATTTCTAATGCCACATCGAAACCGACAGCTTCCTTGAAAGGATATTCTTTTCTTTTCTTTTTAAATTATTTATTTATTTATTTGAGAGAGAGCGGGAGCAGGAGCAGGAGGGAGGGGCAGACTCCTCACTGAGCAGGAGCTCCATCCAGGGACCCTGGAGTCATGACTGGGCTCAAGGCAGACCCTTAACCCACTGAGCCACCCAGACACCCCTGAAGGGACATTCTTGTAGAAATCCAGGATTAGCAGACTTAGATGCTGAGCACCTCACAAGCCTCATGACATTTTCTCCATCTGCTCAGTTACAGAGCTCTCCACCCATGTGCCTCTGCCAAAGCTCCTGATCCCCTGCCCTGGTTTCCCTTCTCCTGGCCTCAGATTTCAGGCTGAACACCCAGGCCCTTCGTTATGGGTAGTGGTCCCACATTTCTGTATAAGAAGATGCTCAGGGATGGCAAGCGTCTTCCAAGAAAGAATTTATATTGAAGCTAGAGTTGTCACTTGGCTGTACGAGATTTTCTTCTTTGCTCTGCACTGTCCCATGCCTTGCTCTTAGCACTCCTGGTGCCTGTTTACTAAATGCCGGGAGCTACACTCACCTCAAAATCTAGGGACCCCAGAAAGTGCTTACCCACCCCCATTCCCAAATGTCTACAGAGCATGGAGGAAACTCCACCCCAAGTTAAAACTGTGGCTCCAAAAAAAAAAAAAAAAAAAAACTGTGGCTCCAACTCTTAGCCCTTGAGAAACAGCACTATTTTGGAACCTACTCTAGAAAGAGCAACCCTGGTGCCCATGATCAGCAGAAGTTGAAGCTTGCCAAATTTTTCAAGCAACCCCTTCTCCAATTTGTCCTCAATATCTCCCCCTAGGTTGGTGAAATATTTCCTAAGTATTGTCAGAACACATATAAATCAGGTGGACATTTTTTTCCTGTTATTCTTTATACATTCTGCGTCTTCCTTCATAAATCTTTTCCTACATTGTGTTGAAAGGTAAAGTGAGGCACATTAAAATTTTCAACAGTTTCTCAGAGTATACATCAATTTGAAAAGGGCAGTGCCAAACCAACAGTGGTTAAAAGTGATCCACCAACAGGAGCTGTGGAGAGGTTTTCATAGAGAAGACATGAAAGCAAAACAGGAAGTCATTTGATTGGCTTAAACACTTGCTTTATTTGGGAAAGACTAGTCAGTGGTTATAATTAGTGGTTCTTAGGTTTCATTTTCTCAGGTTCAAGTGTGTTAAGTCTGGCCTTGGTTTTGGTCTGCCTGTGTTGGCCCTCAAGGATTTAGAGCCCCTCAGTCTGAAGGCCTTGTTTAATTACTTCAACAATCATTATCTCTAACAAAATAACAACAACAAAAAAAATTGTCTTTATTTTCTTCTGTCATTTAAAAATTCTGTTTTTCATACTTAGGCCATTAATTAATCTGTCTTGAATTTATGTGTCAGTGTGGGGTGGGAATCACATTTTGTTTCAATGAAGACAGAGTTGAGGGGCACTACACACTGAAGATTTCTGTTCCCACAAGGTATCCAAACCTATTCTCCAAGATGATGGTATTTGGAGGTGGAGCATTTGGCAGGTGCTTAGGTGAGGGTGGAGCCCTCATGAATGAGATTAGTGACCTTATAACAGAAGCCCATGTGAGGACACAGCAACAAGACAGTTGTCTACTAACCAGAAAGGGGACCCTCATCAGACATCGGATCTGCTGATGCTTTGATCTTGGATTCCCCAGCTTCCAGCGCTATCAGAAATAAATTTCTGTTCTTTAAAAACCACCCAGTCTGGGGTGACCCAGTTGAACATCAGACTCTGGATTTTGGCTCAGGTCACGATCTCAGGGTCATGAGACTAAATCTGGCATCAAGCTTCACGCTCAGCAGGGAGTCTGCTATCTCCCTCCCCCTCTGCCCCTGCTCACACACTCTCTCTCAAATAAATGAATAAAATCTTAAAACTGACACCCAGTCTATGGTATTTTTGTTTATGCAGATTAAGAGATGGTTTTTTTTAAGGTTTTCTATATCATTTTTTAGTTATTTAGAGTAAAATATTTTTCTCTCATATTTCTCTGTGTCATCAAGGTTTCATATTTATTGTATAAGTTCATGGTGCTCTGTATCCATATATCATTATTCCCACTTGTTTCTGAGCCTCTTCTTGGTACTGAACCAATATGGACAAAAGACGGCCTATTTGATGAATCTCTAGTATCTATTGGGTTTCTTTGTTTTCTATTCCATTGGTGAGGTATTTTTTAAATTCTTTCTTTTCTCCCACTTTCTTTGCATTTAGTCTGTGTTCTTTTTCTAACTTCTTAAAGGTAATTTTCAATCTTTTTTCAATCATATAGATTTCATTGGTATTATGTCCTATAAGCACTGTTCTTTGCTATCTCTTCCCTTCTGAAAAGGTAGTTCAATGTTACTCAGCTCTTATTACTTTATAATTAATATATGATTCACATTAATTATTTTAGATTGCTTAAAAGTTTTTTTTTTATTTTAAAGTGTATTTTTGGGTTATTTTCTTACTGGTATCTAATGTTACTTTTTCTTTCAGAGGCTGTGCTCATATTTAGTACTTCTTTTGAAGAACAGAATAATACAATTAATTTTTAGAAATGTGCCATGTTTCTTTGAAAATAATATGTATTACTTAATTTTCCCTAATTTTCTAATGAGCTTATTGTGTGTATGTGTGTGTACTAGGTCAAGCTTAAGATTTGTTCAAATCTTTTTTTTTATTTTCATTAATTCTTTATCTAATAGGTCTGTCAGTTTCTGAAAGAAATGTTTTTAAAATCTCTAATATTATCTAATACAATTATGAATTTGCTTATTTCATCTTCTAGTTAATTATTGTTTTATATGTTTTGCTCTATATTGCTGGGGAGAATAGAGTTTAGGATTGCTATAATTTCCTGGTAAGTTGTTTCTTTTATTTTATATATTGATCCTTTTTGTCCCTCACAAGGTTTTAGAAGGATGCTTTCTCTCTCTCTCTCTCTTTTTTTTCTTTTTGAGATTTATTTATTTGAGAGAGAGGGATAGAGGGTGAGCACAAGTGGGGAAAGGGGTAGAGGGAGAAGCCGACTCCCCACTGAGCAGAGAGTGCAGGCTGGGGCTCGATTCCAGGACCCCAAGAACATGGCCTGAACCAAAAGCAGACACTTAACCAACTGAGCCATCCAGGCACCTTGAAGGATGTTCTTTCTGATAGCAATTGCTGTGACAATTTGCTTTTGGTTAGGATATACATGATACAGTTTACATTTTCCTGCTGTTTTTGCTTTTTAATTTTATAATTAAATTACTTTCTAGCCCCACTGAAGATGACAAAAATTATTGCCTTTCTACTTGTCAGTTTTTTACATGTAAGTCAGTCTTTTTCTTTGGTAATTTTAAGGACTATTTTCCTTTGGATTTAGGGCTTTACTATGACACTATGCTATGGTCTTATTTTATATATTCAAAACTTGCTATGCCTCCGTGTTCTAAGTAAACAAGTCTTTCATTGATTCTAAACATTCTTGTACCATATATTTCTAAATTTCACTTTTCCCTCATGCTCTCTCTTCCTGTGGCTATTCTTTTGGATGCTAGGTTGAAGTCTTTTTAATTGTCTTTTTTTTTTTCTCTGATCTCCTCCCCTTTCAGGGTCACAGATACTCACACCAGACAAGTCTTGATCTGTCTAAACTTGTCCTCTGAAATTTTAATTTAATTACTTTATTTTTCATTTGCTTGAGGTCTATTTAGTTCTTCTTCTTATTATTCTTCTTCTTAATCTTCTTTTTTTAAGATTTCATTGTTAAGTAATCCCTACACTGAACATGGGGCTCAAACTCACAACACTGAGATCAAGACCCACATGTTCTACCAATTGAATCAGTCAGGTGCCCCATTTTGTTTTAAAATTTTGATGTTTTCTATTCCTTATTTACATCTCCAATAACTTTTAACACTTTATTTTATAAATCTTTCATGTGCTTTTATCATCTTTACACTTTACAGTCCTTCTATATGTTTTGACTGCTAGCTTTTGTTCATGTGGATAATTGCACTGTCATTTGTGCTCATGAAACTATTTTAGGAATAACTGACTTATCCATGGCAGCCTCACACAATCAGGATTGTGCAATTATCTCTAACAAATGGTATTGTGCTTGTTTCTGAGGAACATTCATGGATTTCAGTGATCCAAAACATGCTTGACAATTCCTAAGGCCCTTAATGTAAATTTAATCTCCATGGCAACTCATGGTGCAGGCTTAGCTGCTCAGTAGGAGCTGTCCTTCTGAGATTCTATTTCAAGAAGAGCTCCCAGTTCTAGCTCCTTACCTTCCTCAAGCTCAAGATTATTTCTTTTCTCCTTTCATATGGGTTAAAATTTCAGGACCCAGCAGTAAGAGACCCTAATATTCCAATCCCTCGATAAATCACCTCATATCAACCAACTCATGAAATTATACTATCTTCTTCATTCATGTTAGAGTCACCAAAGCCATTTTTCCTGTCTTTTCCCATATTTTCATGTGCTTTTTAGTTTTGCCTCTGCCAATATCACCATTTTGTCCAAACTGGGTCTCGCTATTCAATCTTTATACTACAGTTCTTTATTTCTGTCTACTGTGCTTGGCACAGTAAATATCAGATGAATGTTATCCTTATAACTTGGGGGAGGAGATACATGTGCCCTGAATTGTGATACGTTGGTGAAGCTTTGTGGGAAGGACTAAGACAGCACATAGAAAGACATCATTAGTTGGCTTGAAAGGATGAGTGAGAGCTTCACCACAGAGACAGATTTGAGATGACCTCTTCTGGGTGATAGGGAGCCGCAAGGGTAGGAAAAAACAAGAGGAGAGGATTCTCTAAGGGAGTTGAATTTGTAGCCTCAGGACGCAGTTTCAGCCTAGAAGTGATAGTTGAAGCCATAGGAACAAAGACCAAAGGGTTGCAGAACTTGCAAAACAAAATAAGACTTGAGAATGTGAGTGTTCGCAATCAAGAAAATCAAGGAACTGGAGTGAAAAGCAGAACTCTGTGCAAAGATTTCAAGTTGTAGGATAAATGTAAGATAAATTTCAAGTTGTAGGATAAATGGATGTGGGACTTTGCGATGGCAAAGTCGAACAAATACCATCAAAGAACCTGATATTCTGTGGTGGAACAAAACCTCCATTGAAAATGTAACTGTTCCTTTTTTTAATGAAAGTATAAGCAGAAAAGATCTTTGCGGGCCTCAAATGAAATGAACTTTCCTTTAAGCAAGAATCACTTTTCATCTTCTATTCTCAATATGTTTTGTTTGACCTTCTTATAACACTAGTTGTGATTAACTAAGTTAATGCTTCTTGAGATCTTGTGGCTAAAGAATAAAATAAATTATAACTAAAACATAAAGACTGTTTATTATATGTTCCATTACTGGATGAAGTCTTCTATAATGTGCCTTTTATTATTTTGTTTTTTAGAAATGCACTTACCTTTATTTCATGGCACACAAATCTTTTCATGACATTCCATCATCATCCAAAATGTCACTGTGGGCAGTTGACCCTGGAAGGAAGAAACTAAATATTTATTTACTGAAACAAGAAAATGTCTACCGGGTCCCTGAAAAATCCTAATGCATAATCTTCTATCTTATCTTCAGAAGTCCATGGGCTTCTATTATAATATATTCTCCTTGATTCCCTGAAGGTTTACTATCTGTCCAAAAGTTCCTCATTCTAAGTCCCAAAAGGGAATTTTGCTTTTTAACTGTCTGCACTATACTAAAAATTAATTCAAGGAATTGACCACTGTGCCCTCAAGAATTGAGTAATAAACCCTCTTGTATCCATTAAGGCTCTCTGAGAGTAAGAGTTCCCCCAAAGCACCAAAGGGCAATTATTGTAAATCTGCCTAGACAGAGCTTTCAGCATAGAGAAAATTTAATTCTCAAAGCTTACTCAGAAAAGAAAAATAGCCTTACTGAGAAGAATAGCCTTTCTGAGAGTTGCAGCCCGATGGAGAGCACCCACATTATAATACCTTTCATCCAATAATGGAGCACTGTGTTTGAAGCAAGATTCAGAAAACATTTTGTTTATAGTCTCCCTATAGCAGTGCTTAACACACAGAAGGTACTAGAGAAATATTTATTGTCTGGATGAAAACATGAATAATTGAGTGATTTAAAAACCATCTAGTCCAATGCTTAATAACTAGATTTAAAGATGAAGATATGGAAGTCCAGAGACTTTTAGGGGTAGCTCTAAGATGACTGTATCAGGCTAATCATTACCTCAATATGTTATTTTTTAAAAGATTTATTTATTTAATAAATATAATGGAGAGGAGGGGCAGAGGGAGAGAGAGAATCTCAAGCAGACTCCATGCTGAGTGCTGAGTGCGGACCCCAGTGCGGGGCTTGATCTCAAGACTCTGAGATCCTGACCTGAGCTGAAACCAAGAGTCAGATACTTAACCAACTGAGTCACCAGTTACTCCTTAGAGAAATCTGGCATGACTATCTTCTTTCCTGGGACACGTACATTTGCTTGCCATTAGTCATTGCACATAGAATCTTCCCACTGAACTAGCTGACTCTTTAAGTTTATGCAGCTCATTCAACTATCAATGGCAATTTTGTACTAACCAGTGGTTCTAAATTCTTCTGTCTCCCATGTACTTGAAGATCATGTACTCTTGCATCCCTTTCTGCAGTAACTCTTGAGCAAGGATTGTCAGCTCTAAAATAATCCTGGGGTGATGAAGAGGAGGGGTAAAAGCCATTTGAAAGAATCTCATAGTTGATTCTAATGCCCACTAAAATTTTACTTGGATTATTATTCTGAATTAAGAATTAGCATGTGCTCTTAATATTTACAGGGATTCTCTTCCTTTTGTCTAATCCTTCTTCAATGTCCTGTTTAAATTATGCCATTTGTGAAGTCATTTCTGATTCTTATTTCTAAAATTATTGTATCAATTAGTGCTCAGCAGCAATTTGATTAAAACTCTGTATAACATAAGCTATATTAGAACTTCTCAGGATGCCTGGGTGGCTCAGTGGTTTAGTGCCTGCCTTTGGCCCAGGGCGTGATCCCAGAGTCCTAGGATCGAGTCCCATGTCGGACTCCCTGCATGGAGCCTGCTTCTCCCACTGCCTGTGTCTCTGCCTCTCTCTCTCTGTGTCTCTCATGAATAAATAAATAAAATCTTAAAAAAAAAGAAAATAACTTTTTTGCTTATGTGTTGGTATAGACTGAGAGTATGTATCCTCTCTAAAATTCAAATGTGGAGACCTAATTCCCAATGTGATAGTAATTGGAGATGGACCCTTTAGAAGGTCATTAAGTCATGAGGCTTCTGCTCTTATGAAACAGGCCCAGAGTTCCTTCGCCCCTACCTCTGTTTAAGGACACAGTGAGAAGGAGTTGTCTATGAACCAGGAAGGGAAACCTCACCAGATACTGAATCTACCAGTGCCTTGATGTTGGCTTCCCTGAGGACTGTGAATCATACATTATGCTTTTTATAAGGAGCCTGAACTGAGAAATGTGCACACTTCTGTGTGAGCTCCAACAGAAGCCTTACCTTACATACCTTTATATCATCAGCTTTTAGCAAATTGTCTGGCCTGGGATAACCTGTCAACAAGTATTTATAGGAGAAAGATAAGCAGGCAGGTAGGCACACATCAATGTCCTGGTACTGAGGTTGAGAACTCTTGCACATACTTTGTGGTCTGTAGACATAGGCAAGGTTAACTGGAAGAAAGATTTTTCTTAATCTAGTTGTCAAGAACTTTGTGTTTTGCTAAACCTAAATATTTGCACATCTTTGCATGTTTTATTTTATTTTAGTCTTTGTGTGTTTTAATTTAAAGCAATACATTTTACAAAAGTAAGACAACTTTGAATTGCAATAATGAAAGACACTTTGGATAAGTTATATATATTTTTATGATCAAAAGCATCCAGCATATGATGTTATTTGGTAAAGGAATGCAGTTTCAGGATTTTACTTTAAAAACTCAAGATCTGGGAATGTTTTAAAAATGGTATTTCAGAACAACAAAAACCCTCCACAAACATAGAATTGCTGGTACTTTTCTCCCCCCACCATGTAAGAACTCTGCAAATTTGTTTGTATTGATTCAAGTCTGCAAAGCAAACACATTTATTTAGATTGATTCGTGAAACTGGCTGTTGTAATGGAATACTGTACTACTTGTTTCAGGATTGGGCCCTGAAAATCAATTACAGAGCACTGAGGCCATTATTTTCACCTTGTAAACAAAGGTTCTTTAAATTCCAGGACATGTCTGCCACGTTAGAGATGAGGGACCAAGCATTTCATTTCAAGAGGGTATAACGCATTTGCCTGTTTAGATGAGCTGAACGCCATGAAATTGATATTGGCTCATTCTGCGTCTTCCAGTTATGCTCAAATGAATACATCATTTTTGGAGAAAAACAACACAAGTCCTGTGTTTACAATGGCACTAACTTGCATGCCAGTTCTTAAAATGAGAGTTTTACTAAAGTCGTTTCAAAGAAAACCAAAACTCTATGAAATATCTTAGTCTAAATGGTTGAGAACTAGAAAGGATCCTGCCCTTGGTGCGTACCACTTGGCTACAATTAAAGAATGTTATGGTCTTGTGGAATTTCCGGTTTTGGTCATTTAGAGTCTGACCAACCTTCCATCACACTGGTTTCAGTAGTACTTACTAGATTCTTTCAAAACAGAGTTGTTCTTTTTCTGGAAAGATCACTTACAATTATATCCAAGAAACAATGCTTAGAGTTTATTTTTAAAAAGAAGAGGAAGTTTAGGTCAAGATTAAAGCTACAACCACCACAGAGTCTCCACCCAAAAAGGCCCTTAAATCTAACTTCTAGGTGTTTTGTTTGTTTGTTTGTTTGTTTGTGTTAAATATACTTCCACAGAGGATGATTTGGAATCCTTGGTTTCTTCCTCTACAAAGAATGAAGGGAACTTCATGGCAAATTTAGGCTGAAAACCCAAACATTAAAAAAAAAGAAGAAGAAGAAGAAGAAGAAAGAAAAGAAAGAAAAGAAAAGAAAACCCAAACATTAACTCTTCACAATCTTTGGGGGAAACACACCATGGAAATAATGATTTTTTTTTTTAAATTAGGCTTAAACATTCTTAAAAACTCTCACTGATTACATGTTTGGAAAAAGGATTGTT
Organism: Vulpes vulpes; assembly: GCF_048418805.1. Classification (NCBI taxonomy): domain Eukaryota; kingdom Metazoa; phylum Chordata; class Mammalia; order Carnivora; family Canidae; genus Vulpes; species Vulpes vulpes. The sequence continues at coordinate 12,891,060 of NC_132788.1, forward strand.
GGTAAGCCGTGGTGTCTCTACATACTAGAGTTAACTCCCAAAGGACTAATGTTGATAATGAGAATTATTGTTTTTTAAAAGTACCTGAGTTGTTTTTTTTTTTGTTTTTTGTTTTTTTTTTTTTTTTTTGAGAAAACTTTCTAAGGGTACCCCACGACATTCACATGCACAAAGCTTGCAATTTCAAAAACATTCTCGCCGTGGTTTTCCATTTAATCTTGACACTGACCTTACAACATAGACAGGCAGGATTTACACCCCTCAGAGAAGCCTCTGAATCTCCTTTTGTCATTTGTAAGGTGGTAATAATAAATAACATTTGACATGCCTAACCCTTCGTATAGTGGAGAATAAAATGATCTTGTCTATCTCTTATGACAGACACCAAAAAAATTAAATTAGAAACTAATGTATATTTTATTGTGCTAAAGATAAAGAGAGAATTGGGGATATCAATTTTAAAAGACAGAAGCAATATATTCAGAACTATTAAGGAAATTGAGTCAAATTATTCACAAACTATATATATGCACAGACATACAAATACATCAAAATCTTTGTGAGACACACACAGACAGGGCCTCATCCTGCTTCTCTTCATGTTTCAGTCTGGGGAAATTTAAAATATTTGCTTCATGCTTACCATTGCATCGTTAGTCCTTGGAGAAATTGTTGAATAACTGATTAAAGAAATGAATATATCAATCTATCTAGAAGAAGGATCAAGCAGATCTAGGAAAAGACCATATGCTGAACCAAATGCAAGCTCGACAAAACTGAAAGGATTAAAATCATGCAGAGTATCTTCTCTGATACCAACAGACGTTAGCTTAGAAATAAAACAAACAAAAAAGCTAGCAAATAATCAAATATTTGGAAATTAGGTAACACATTTTTTATTAACTCATGGGAAGAAAAGGAAATTAAAATAGAAATCAGAAATGTTTTGAACTAAATAGTAATGAAAATACAACCTATCAAAACTTGTGAGATGGAGCTAATGGTTTAATGAAAGCTTAGAGCCTTAAATGCACATTTGAAAAGAAGAAAGGCTGAAAATGGATTATCTAAGAATCCATACCAAGAAATAAGAAAAAAGAAAAATAGTAAGAAGATGCCTGTATCTGGTATATATAAAGAGCATTAGAGTCAATTAGGACAAGAGAAACATACCAAAAAAAAATTTTGTTAGGGACACCTGGGTGGTCAGTGGTTGAGATCTGCCTTCAGCTCTGGTCATGATCCCATGGTCCTGGATCTAGTCCCACATCGGGCTCCCTGCATGGAGCCTGCATCTCCCCTCTGCCTGTGTCTCTCCCTCTCCCTCTGTGTCTCTCATGAATAAATAAATAAAATCTTGGGGATCCCTGGGTGGCTCAGCTGTTTAGTGCCTGCCTTTGTCCCAGGGCCTGATCCTGGAGACCCGGGATCAAGTCCTATGTCGGGCTTCCTGCATGGATCCTGCTTCTCCCTCTGCCTGTGTCTCTCTGCCTCTCTCTCTCTCTCTCGCTCGCTCTCTGTGTGTCTCTCATGAATAAATAAAACCAATAAATAAATAAATAAATAAATAAATAAATAAATAAATAAAAAAAATCTTTAAAAATATATTTTTTAAAGATAAATAAGCACTTAGTCAAAGAGCATAGCCACATTGCCCAGAAATGTGTGAAAAGGTTTCAAACTGATCAGAGATTTGGGAGATGAAAACTGAGGCCATAATGAGAAACTGACATACAAGCACCAGAATAAAACTATGATTAAAACACTGATAATAACGAGTGTTCATGAGGATATGGACGAACTGGAACCCTCGCAGGTTGCTGGTAAGAGAAAAAATTTACACAGTCACTTTAGATAAGTATTTGGTAGTAACTCCTACTAGAGAATCTTTGCCCACCTTTCCAAAGCAGGGTAGAAAGGCAGGGATTCCCAAATATTCCCACATTGTAGCATACAGAAAATAACGTCTGCTTGGCACACTAAGAGAAAACGAGGAGGCTTTTATGGCATGACATCATCAAATGAGTTACCAGTGAACCACCTAGTCATACTGAGGACTGATGTGTTCTTTTCTTTTCCTTTTTTTTTAAAAAAAAAATATTTTATTTATTTATTTATTCATGAGAGACACAGAGAGAGGCAGAGACACAGGCAGAGGGAGAAGCAGCCTGCCTATGGTGAGCCTGATGCAGGACTTGATCCCAAGACGCCTGGATCACAACCTGACCCAAAGACAGACACTCAACCACTGAGCCACCCAGATGCCCCTGATGAGTTCAGTACATGGGATGTTTTTATCTATGCATATGGCGTGTTTGATTTGCACTTTGGGGGAAGCTCAGTTTTTGGTGTCTAAATTGTAACAAGAGGAAAAAGAAAACCCCTATAAATATTTCTGTTTTCTCGAGGTTTTAAATTACTTACCTAATAAATATTAAATTTACCTAGTAAATACTAAATTGGTGTGGTCTGTTAGAATTGGGAGCATTTCTGAAAGATGGGAATATAGGAAAAGAGGTCATAGAAGTATTAAGACTTGAGTTATCTATCTTTTTTGAAAATTGCACAGAAGACAATCCACTGAAATCTACACTGTCAGACTGGCTCTCAGCATTCTGTAATCTGTTTCAAATTCTTGGTGATATAAGGTAGGACATAAATTCATATTTTAAAAAGATAGCTTTGGTTTCTGTTTCCAGGTAAGTGGTGTAAATATGCTTTTCCACTAAGGATAGCAATAAACGCTGGACGTTATGGACAGAATAAGGAGAAGAAGACTCTAAAAGAAGAGAAACAGATTTTCTAGAGACTTTTGGACCAGAGAAACAACATGGCAGCAAGTTCCCTGGATTTTCTTTTAGTTCAATCCAAATGGAACATGAACAAATGACCTGAGGAGATATTTCACTGAGGAGCACATACGGATGGAAAGTAAGCTCATGAAAAGTTATCCAACATCATTAGTCACTGGAAAAATATAAATGAAAACTAAAATGATCTATCAGAATCCCCCCCCAAAAAATTAGCGCTAAAACCAAATGATGGTGAGGATATGAAGAAGCTTCACTTCTAATATGCTGAGGGTAAGAATGTAAAGTGTTTGGCCACTAAAGAATAAAAAAAAAAATACCAGTTTCTTAAAATCTAAATATACAGTCACGAAAAGCCTCAGTAATGCTCTCATAGGCAGTTTCCCAAAAAAAAATGAAGATTTATAGTCACACAAAAACCTATACATACATGTTTATAACTGCTTCATTAATAACACTCCAAAACTCAGATGTCCTACAATGAATGAATGACACAGTTTGATGTCAGAAATAAAAAGGAATGAAATATGGATAAATGTTACAACATAAACAAAAAACCCAAAAATTGTGCTAGTGATAAAAGCCCCAAAGGCTACATACTATACGATTCCATTTCTATACCATTTTGAAATGACAAAACTATAAAACTGGAGAACAGAGGAGTGGTTGTTACAGAGCAGGTGGTGGCAGGAAAGAAGTGGGTGGGATTCTAAAGGAACAACTTGAAGAATCTTTGTGATAATGGAGATTTGTCTGTATTGATGTCAAATATTCTGGTTTTGACATTGTACTATAGTTTTGCAGGATATTATCACTGGGAGAACCAAATCAAGGGTGTTTAAGCTCTCTCTGTATTGTTGCTTAGACGTGCATGGGAATCTATAAACATATCAAAGTAAAAAGTTTAATTAAAAATAAAAATAAATAAAAAATAAAATAAATAAAAATCAAATATCTGGTCACATTAATGTCATGTAGATGACATGTCTCCTCTCTCAATGAATTTTAAGCCATTTCAGCATAAGGTTTACCCTGATTCCAAGGCTCTGCCCCCTTTGACTTGGTTATTACTTCTCACTTAAACCCCACTTTTCCCCTCTCCTTCCTCAACTCCATCAGGACTCTGTGTGGATAGGTTTCCTCCACCCTCCTGATCTAACTCCAACTCATGCTCAGAAGATCATTTTTTTTATAAAAAAATGTGTTATACTTTAATAATTGTAGTATTCAGGTTACCACCTAGCCAGCATTTGATTGATTTATATATAAACTAGATTTAAGAGACTATTTGTTCCAATTTTACCACATGTAAATTAAAAAAAACTGAAGCTCAGGGGGCACCTGGGTGGCTCAGTGGTTGAGCTTCTGCCTTTGGCTCAGGTCTTGATCCTGAGGTCCTGGGATTGAGTCTCACATTGGGCTCCCCGCATGGACCCTGCTTCTCCCTCTGCCTACATCTCTGCTTCTCTCTCTGTGTCTCTCATGAGTAAGTAAATAAAATCTTAAAAAATAATAAAAATAAAAAATCAGAGCTTAGATTCTCAAACCCTTTGCAAAATGGGCTTTTTTGTTTGTTTTTGTTTTCGTTTTGTAAAAGTCATTACTTCTGCTTTCGGTTTCAAAGATAGCCATAAAATACCATAAGCTTAAAAAATTAACTCTTATACTAACACAGTTAATATACATATACACATGTATACATATATACATTTGTATGCAAGATACAGATTACAACACTTAAAAAATGACAGGAAATGTCTTATCAATCCTCTTTCCATTCCAAATAGCTTTCTTCCATTGTTTTTTGTCAGAAGCAAAAACAAGTACATGCACGCACGTGCACACAAACATAGAGATACAATATAAATACCTTTTTTTCTACTCGGCAACACATCTTAGCAATCCTTCCCTACCAGCACATAGATGTGTGGTGGACAGACCTTTGGGCGGTCTGTCTTGATCTCCACTTCCTGATACTTACACCTGTGTATAATCCCTTCACTCCCAGTATGGGCCAGACCCATGACTAATCGCAAGACTATGACAAAGGTGCTGGAATGTCACTCCTGTGATTATTTTACCCTAGTAAGACATAAGATTTTGTCTTCCTACCAGATGTTTTTTAGAGACTCTCCTTACTGGCTTGATGAAGTAAGCAACCATGTGGAAAGAAACTGCTGGCAGCTTCTAGGAATTATGGCCTCTGAGAACTGAGGGTGACCTTTAACCAACAACCAGCATAAGCCAGGTCCCTCAATTCTACAACCACAAGGAAATGAATCTGCCAACAACCTGCGTAACTGTGGCTGCAGATTCCTCCCCGAATGAGCTCCATGAGAGAACACAGCCCAGAGAAAACTTCACTTGAGCCTTATGAGACTCTGAGTAGAAACCCTAACTAAACAGTACCTACCTCTCAACCCACAGGAACTGAGATAATAAATATCCATTCTTGTAAACTACTAAGTTTGTGATAATTTGTTATACAACATAGAAAACTAATACGAAGATCTACCTTATTTTTTCCTACTACAAGCATTGCCTTCCATGAGTAGACCATATAGAATTTAAAATTTTTAAGTTTTCTCTATTAATAGATATTGATTATACATGCCTCTTTGTACATAGACGTAAATGTATCTGTGGGGTTAATTCTCAATAGTAAGATTCTATATTGAACATATATCATGAATGTTTTCATTGATAGTGTCAATATACTCTATAAAAAAGTATATCATTCTATGCTTTCTCCAGAAATCTGTGAGAATTCCATTCTTCTTGACTGTATTTCATTACTATTGTTTTTACTTTCCAAAATACTAATAAAATACTTGATAATATTACTCCTTTTCACAATAGTAATGTTTTAATGCATTTTAAAGTTGAAATTAGATGGCTAATTATCTAACACACAACTTATCAATAAATTGACTTTTCCAAATCATCTGCCTAACGCAATGGATACACCCAATCAAAAGCTCTAACACTTAGCAAAATGCCGTAACTCACACAACTGTTCTGTTCTTATAAGGTATGGCTAAATCTGTCTGGTCTATAGAACTGCAATGACTTCAAAGAAAGAGTCATATCATTTTATTAAACTATTGTCATCTTCTATAATACCATAAGTAGAAATATCAAACCAATGATACGTATAATTCAGAGCATTTTTACCGAAGAGTATAAAAACCCAATATATTTTCAATGAACTTGTCTTTTAACCTTCCAGAACAAAAGAGTGCAAAAGAGTTTTGGATAAATGCCCAGAATCATTAAGATGAAGAGGCATGAGTGTCAGAATAACATTTGACACAATATACCAATATGCACAAAGAATTTATTGCTCTTTTTAGGGTATGAGCCATAGATCTTTCATAGAGATACTTGGGTGCCTGTAATTATGAAGATTTCTCTCTCAGACAATGAAAACTAGAGACACTTCACTCCCAGGAAATGGGGGGTATCAAACACTTTACAGTCAGCCTGCTTTCCTCCAGCATAGGTATTCCTGTTTCTTCTCCTACTGTCCATTGGGTTTGAGAAGAAGCAGATCCAATAGGTTCTGCTTCTTGGATGTGAAGACACTTTCGGTGAGCTCCCTTGGATAGTGAGTGAGTGCTAGTATGGCAAGAAGAGGCACATGGATTCTGGGGTACTTTAGCAAGGGCTGTCACTACTCTCTACATTGTATTCTCCCCTCCTCCATATTATTTGGGCAATAGAGATTGCATACCATACCTCTATGTTTTGGTTATGCACATGGTTTCAAGGCAGAGACACAGTTTGCAGCTGCTCGTGCAGCTAATTCTAGTCATGTGACTCAATTTCAGATAAGGAATTATGGAGCTTTCTCATTTCCATGCCATGATACTTTCTTCTTTTGGGCTGAAATGTTGGTCAGAGAAAAATTTGGGACTCTCTAGTGAAGCTGAAGGTGTCAATGCCCTGTGATTCATAAAGGAAGCTCTTTTATCTTCTAGACAAATCTCTCAGGGCCTATATAAGGAGACATACACTAAAATGTGTGCAGAGGCATTACTTAAAATAGAAATAGTTTTTAAACAACCTAAGTGTTCTGGAGCACCTGGGTGGCTCAGTCAGTTGAGTGGCTGACTCTTGCTTTTGGCTCAGGTCATGATCCCAGGGTCCTGGGATCCAACCCTGCATTCCACTTCCTGCTCAGCAGGGAGTCTACTTGAGGATTCTCCCTCTCTTTCTGCCCCTCCTCCTTGCTCACACTGACTCTAAAAAAACAAAAACACATAAATCTTAAAAAAAAAAAAAAAAACCTAAGAGTTTCTCAAAAAAAAAAAAAAAAAGGATAAATTGCATTTCATCAGTGTTATTGAATAGCATGCAGTTGTGGATTTTGGAAAAAAATATATACATGTATTAAAAGTATAAATAAGCAAGGGGATTGATAAATATCAAATTTAGCACAGCAATTTTATCAGCTGTGGGATTGGGAGAAAAACGGAACTATAAAGATATAGTGGATAAGGTACATATTTTAAAAATATTTAATATATATACAAATGAGAGTGAAGATATCACACATTAGAACTTGTGAGCAACACTTAAGTAATGCTTAAAGTAGAAAAATATATGATAGCTTTAAATTAACCTTAAAAGAAAAGACTGACAACAAATGGGATAAATTAATTATTTCATGAAAGAAATTAGGAAAATAAATAAAGAATAAAACCCATGGAAAGTAAAATAATGAAAAGAAATAAGGAATAAAAATGAAACATGTGGTACAGAAATCATCAATTAAACCAAAAACTGGCTATTTTAAAAATATTAAAAATATAAATCTTTTGTCATATTTCTCAGAAAAAAAATAATAAAGAGAATGCACACAAATAAAAGCATACTTGGAACCAATAGTAAGGATCAAATGACAAAGGAAAGGTTTAAGTCAAATTAATAAAAAACTATAAGAGAATAATTTTATAATTCAGTCAAAAATTTATCAACATATTTTAAAACATGAAAGAGATATTAAAGAATATAAGAGAATTCCAAAGAAATTCAAGAAAAAATGGATAATAAATACTAAAATAAAAAATGAATCAGCTGCTGATACCTGTTACTACATTGAGGAACCTCAAAAACACTATGTTAAGTGACAGAAAAGGCAAATGTTAAAGACCACATTTTTGCATGTTTCCAGTTATATGACATGCCCACAAGATGCAAATCACTCGGACTGAAATTAAATTAGTGGTTGTTCAAGGCTGGGGGTGGGGGTGGGGGAGTGGGAGGGGTGGGGTTGGGGGGATGGGAGATAGCTTCAGGCAGGCACCAATGGGCTTTTGGTGTGATGAACATATTTCAAAGTTGAGTTGTGCAGATGATCCCACAACTCCACAAATTTACTAAAAGTCATTGAATTTTATGTGGGACTTCACAGTAGGAGAATTGTACCTTAATAAGGCTGTTAAAAATAAGAAATAGAATGCTCTAATGGACTCATAACCATATTAAAATAGACAAATTGCTTATTTAAAAAAATAAGCCTACCTCCCAGCCTACCTCCCAGCCTACCTCACCACGACCCTGAAAAAAAATAGGCTAAGAGGACTTTATAGGCAACCTTATATCAAAACTCAATATACCAATATGCACGTGAATTCACGTCCTCTACAAATCATGTCAGAGAAAATGAGAGAAATCCACTCATTTCAATGTACATGTGGTAATGTCCTTTATAGTAACACTTTGTGAGGATGATATAAGAAAAATAATAAAGTAATCCCACCTATGAATGTAAACGAAAATATCCTATATGAAGTACCATCATGCTAAATTCCACACTATATTAATAAAAATTATAATTAGCTAGAACTCATCCCAGGATTACAAGAATATTCAAGGTCAGGAATTTGAGCAACTTTATGAGTTGTGGTACAGAAACCATGTGATTATCTCAATAGAAGCAGAAGAAGTTTTTCAAATACCCATTTATGATCAGAACAAAACTCAGTATGCTAGAACTAAAGAGATATTTTTAACCCTATAAATGCTTTTAATCAAAATTATGTATATGTTATATTTAATTTTTTCAGGCTGAAAAATAAAAAAAACTATAATGTTTTCATTCATTAGAATTACTACAACATGCTATGTTGTTGACATAATTATTATTCATTTAATTATATAATATTAGATAAGTTATATGTGTTGTTTACTGAAGGGGTTGATGCAAAAATAATTTCTCTGTGTTCAGGTATAACCAGGATCCACCATCGGAAGAGATTGACTAGGATATGTTATAACCAATGTTTCTAATATGAAGAATAGCTATGAGTCGTAGTTTCTCTCTCATAAAGTGTTGGCTTTTTTTATTCTGTGAAGCTTTTAGAAGCTCCTCAATATCTTTCTCCAGTGGCCTAGCTCTGAAGATATGTATAACAGTAATTTACTAGAAGAAAGGTGCATTTCTAATCATCACTATGCTTACTTTTATAGCATCAGAAATATTCCTAATAATGTCAGAAACATTATACCCCTACATAGTCCTGACATCGTAACTTTCCCAGAGATCCCCGAGTCACTCAATAGGCAGTACAAAGAAAGGATAAGAAAAAATGATTTTTATATGCAGATGAAATGGCTACCTAAATAAAAAGCCTGAAATAGGGGCTCCTGCGTGACTCACCTGATGCTCAGCTCAGTGGGCTAAGCATCTGCCTTCAGCTCAGGTCATGATCTCAGGATCCTGGGATCAAGTCCTTGGTTGGGCTCCCTGCTCAGGTGGGAGTCTGATTCTCCTTCTCCCTCTGTCCCTCCTTGCCCCGGCTCATGCTTTCTCTCAAATAAATAAATAAAATCTTTTTTAAAATTTTAAAAAGCCTGAAACAGCCCTCAAAACAAATAAATAAGCAATTAAAACTAGTAAGAACAAGGTTTACATACATCAAGAAGACGAACATATAAAAATCAGCTATGTTCTTATACCAACAATACCAGTTATAAAATACAAAAGAGAAACACAGATAGCCTTCAAGATATTTAAAAAATTATGATAACCCAACATTGTGGATACTTAGGAAAAAATTATTCATTATTTGGGAAATATCTAAAGGAAATTGTTTTGTTTCCAAAGAATAGACGGTTAAATTTGGTGGTTAAATTGAATAAAAACAAATATATATATAAAACAAATATATATATACATATACATACACACGTGCACAGATATAAGTGACAGGGAGAGAGAAAACAGACTGTAGGGATTTAAGAGCATAATTATTTCTATAAAGGTGAAAAAAAAATGGTCCCAAGAAGCAAGTAAATCTGGTCTACAATGCTCTATGTATTTTGTTCATAATAACATTGCAGAGAAATGTTATAAAGTTTGTTAAAAATGGGGAGTACATACACAAGTCATTACATGATTCTCTTGTCTTTCCTGTACTTTTAAAACTTTTCAAAATCCAAAATTTGTAAAGGAAATAAGTGAAAACCTTGTTATTAGAACCACACACGTCTGTATTTATAAGATGCACACATGAGTTATCTCACCTGTATAAATCATACATATGATTTATGGATCCTAAGACTACAATAGAAAAGGAGAGATTTAGAATGTCCATTTCAAATCCTTTAACCAATTTACTTAATACAAATATAATTTCAGATCTATGTTATTGAAAATCTCTTGTTAAATGGGATTTCCTTTCCCTTTTGCTTTTCTTTTGTCGATTTAATCTTAGTAACGATTTTTAATTTATTTTTAATTTATTTTTGTCGAAGGATTCAAGAAGAAAACCATAGAGGTAGCAAGTTATATATTTGGTAGTTTCCATATTTTTCCTCTATCATTTTCAAATTCCAGCAGCCATGGTTTGGGCATAAGGTATAAGAGGACCAATTTGTCCCATTCTTTGCTATAGGAATTGAGGGAGCAGGGGGGAAATTAAGGGTCACCTGGATATATGCTGTTCTATGTTCCGTTAAGAGACTATGTGGTCTGGGGAGCTCACTGATTCTGTCTGACGTTTGGACTTCACTTGGCTCTATATACAGTCTTAAGAACAAGACTGAGCCTTTGTTGGCCTTAGTGGATTGGTGGGGGTTTCCTTGATTATCTCTCAAAGATGGTAAGAGATGGGATTCTATATGGACATTGTTCCAAAATTCTAGCATTCAGAAGGAAGACATAGGAACTTAGTAAAATGCAGATCCCTTGGCTCTAAACAGAAATACTTCCAAGCAACAGGCTTGGGTCTGGCAGGAATCCCTCATTTTGAGAACTTCAGGTGATCCTGCTACTGTTCGCTCAGAGATCACAATGTTTGGCATGGTCAGAAAGTCATGAGTGAGCAGAAGTGAGGGGCCGCTCCCTTTGTGTTTCTCCTAAGGTTTTTCTGACTCCTCCTAGACCACCAGTCTATAGGATGGTAAGCCTCAAACTCCCACTTTGGACAAAATTCCAGAGACAGGTTGTATTAGTTTCCCAGGACTCTCGTGACAAAGTACCAGAAAATGGGTTGCTTAGAACAACAGAAATTTATTCTCTGGCAGTTCTGGAAGTTAGAAGTCCAAAATCGGGGTGTTGGCAGAGCCACACTCCCTCCTAAGCCTCCAAGGGAAGATCCTTCCCTGTCTCTTCCAGTTTCTGGGAGCCCCAGGCAGTTCTTGGCCTGTGGCTGTATCACTGTCATCTCGGCTTCCACTATTCACATGACTGTCTTCCTTCTGTGTCTGTGTCTCTGTGTCACTTCTCCTTTTATGAGGCCACAAGTCATGTGGGACTGTGGGCTGACCATACTCAGTGTGACCTTCACTTAAGGAATTATGTTGGCAATGACCCTATTTCCAAATAAGGTTACATTCTGGAGTCCTAGGAAGGGGCTGGATTTGGGGGAAGGACACTATTCAACCCAGCAGACCAGCTTCAAACTACTTGATTAGCTATTACCTTGAAATAATGTTAAGCTCTTCATAAGCAAATGAAAAAAATACCCACTCTCTCCCAATTTTATTTCACTTCATTAAGATTCTTGTTTAACTCCTATGGTGATTCTTTTTTAGACTTTTCCCCCTATCTGTTTGTCAGAGGACAAAAGTATCATTTACTTTAGAATTACCTCATTGTTATCTTTGCAGGACTTGGCACATCCTCAGAAACTAGGAATTCCTTCAATAATATATCTGTGTGTGTATGTATGTAGGAGAACTGAATAAAAATCTCCCGGGAAATCACTGCTGCATTTTCCTTCGGTTGCCAAAAGAAAGATTTTTTGCAATGAACTGAAAGGAATAACCTGCAGAAGGCTGAGGAAGAAGTCTCCCTAACCTTTTTAACCATTCAAATATGATGAGAACAACCACCCATTAACATTTAAAAAGCAGAGTTGATGCATACCAGTTCTGAAGGGGATTATTATTATTATTATTATTATTATTATTATTATTAAATAGGCAGACAAGAGAGACATCAGAAATTCTAGGTTACATTTTTATTCCCTGAGGCCCAGAGATGACAATAGTCAAGGAGAACGTAAGATCCAAAAAGCTCATTTCTCAATGGTAGGTAGCATTTTCAGGTGGTAGAGGGGTTGTAATAGTTAAGAACATCAGTAAAAATGACTCCAATCCAGGCTGTGCTTGATCTTGCCTCATCAGCACAGGACCTTGTGCACATCATTCTTTCCAAAGTGTAAAGTTCAAATTTGATTTAACTCAGAGACACTCCTCTACGGGCAGCTGATCTCTTGTGAAAGTCTCCGTGGAACATGTGGGGGCCCCGGCCATCTCCTTATGACTCAGTTGCATTATGTATCCAACACCACCATAATCTATTAAATCATGGCAATTTAAAAACTGCCTCAGAAACTCATTTTTTAAAAAAAGATGCACAGACTAATGCACTTTTTTCACTGTGATGTTGAAGTTTCCAGGATATTCCTGATCCCATTGCTTCTAAGTGTTGCCTTTAAAGGACTGGAGAAGCACAGACAAACTGTCACAACCGAGCATTTATGAAGGAAATGGCTGTGCCCTTATAAATTGTTCTTAATCAGAATTTATAGACTTGGATCCTGGAAGACTCTCACAATGCTTTCCAAGTGGCCAGAAATATGTACATGTTAGTTTAATAATCATGCATCCTAAAACTGGTCTTTCTTTAATAAGGCAAGAATTTTTCCATTTATGGGTAAGAGAAGATGAGTTGGAATGTGAATCATTTGTTTCTCTGAAATCTTCCACCAGCATATCAGACCTCATTGATAACAGGGATAATGGGATGTGTGTGGTACTAATTCACTATGCCTTTGAAAAGTACATATATTTTTAGTAATGTAAAGTGGAAAATAATTGTTAAGCAGACATGACCCGAAGTTTCCATGTGCATCAGACAGTGTGGCCGACAGAACAGCTGCAGTCATTCTCACTTCTTCCCTTCCTATATCACATTAAATCAATAAGTACAAGTATGATAACTGAGGGATTTGGGGAGCATTTGGTAAAATATAAAATAATATGTATATTTAAAGTTCCCTGAGATAGTACTTCTCAACCTTTGTTATGCTTTGTAATCAACTGGGAGACTTTTAAAAGGTTCAGCTGTCCCCATCAGCTAATGAATGGAGAAACAAATTGTGGTATAGCCATACTCTAGAACACTGCTCAGTACTCTCCATACAGTATAAAGGAATGAACTACTATCATATTTAATAATATAATGAATCTCAAAAATACCAGGTATGTGAAGAAACCAGGTACAGAGACTAAATACTTTGATTACATTTACATAACATTCTTTAATCACTTTTAGTGGCTGAATTTTAGAGCATGTAAGTTGTAACTCAACAAAGCTTGGGATAAATCAGATACCCAAGTCTCACTCCCAGAGATTCTAACTCAGTTGTGGTGGCTTCCCTGCAAGAGCGATTTTTTTAAAAATCTCCCAGGGGAGTCTAAAGCAAAGGTTGAAATCCGCACCACTGTGTTCATATTCGGAGCCCCAATCTCCTTGGACTGTGGTATTGCAATCCCACACAATCGCAATTATCTAAAGTATTAATGTACAAGTATGACCTCTTCTCTACAAATAGACCTATAATATTATTTTCCTTATCGATGATTTTTAATGACTTTAAGACAATACAGTGATATGTTTATATTTTTCTCTGTGAAGATCACCTTCCACCATTTAACTTCATTCAGGAGCATTGGTGAACATCGGTAGCTCCCGTGTAATATATAACTGCACCTTAAAAATACATTTGCCTAGGGGCATCTGGGTGGCTCAGTGGTTGAGCATTTGCCTTTGGCTCAGGTCAAGATCCTAGGGTCCTGGGATCAAGTCCCACATCAGGTTTCCATCAGAGAGCCTGCTTCTCCTTCTATGTCTCTGCCTCTGTGTGTGTGTCTCTCATGAAAAAATAAATAAAATCATTTTTAAAAATACACATGCCTATGATATGCCTATTTGGGGTTAAATTCAGACTCAGACTTCTGTGTGAGTCAAGATTTTGATGTGATCACTCAAATAGCTAAAGAAACCTCAGTTTAATAGGAAATATATATTAAGCATCTATTACATAAAAGGCACCACAAAACCCAAGGAATTTCCTCTCTAGTGGGTCAAATAGGGCATGCATGCACATTCAGAACTAGAGTATTCACTACAAATCAACTACTACCCTAATCTCTACAGGCAGGGGAGGTAAAATATCCCCCCTACCTACAATGCTCAGACTGGTTTCCCGACCTCCTGGATCTCCCACATCAAATCCATCTCACCTCTTTAAAGCCAGATTGAATTTCTCAGTCTACAAATCTGATCTCCAACCCTCCTGCCTGAAATCATTCAACAGTGAACCTGCACCCAGAGGATATGCATCAAATTCCAACCTGCTGTGTAAAGGTTTGCAGCATCTGGGCCTTGCCTCTGGCCTCTACTTCATCCCACTGTTGCTGGCTTTCCCCTACAGACTTCTCCAATGTGTTTGATTTCCAAGCCTAGTTAAATACTAAATCTGGGGGTGGGGATAAAGGGGAAACAATGCTTGTTGACCATGTGCTATGTTACTCTGGGCTGAGAATTATGCTAAGGCAGAGCTGAGTTCCTGGCGTGAAATCTGTGGGATAGTACAGTCGCCGTCCCCCAACTGAGGGCCGAGCAATACCCCTCAATTGGTTTAATGTTCTTTGGCTGCCATCTTGAAATTCCTAATCATGTTAATAATCTTATCTTTGACCCAGTGATTTGGAAAGGATAAGCCACAGAACAATGGAACACACACAGGAGTACAGGCAATAACCTGGGAATAGCGTGTGTGCCCTTGTGTCCATCAGTGGGGTTGCTGGTAGCTCCTGGTTCCAACTGCCCCACAGACCTTGGGGCAGTCGTGGGGAGTTCTCACTGTTTTTGGATGTTCTCTCTGCCTGGAACACATATTTGTAACTCCCCTCACACCTGTCAACTCACCTTCCACTACCTCAACATTGGAGAAGCATTTCCACAGGCTAAGACTCATCAATTGTCCTACAAAGTGTTGCAAGAGTTCATGATTTCCTCCTCAGAGGCAGCACTGGTCTGGCACTAACCCTTGTTCCAGCATGTATCACGAATATTACACAATTATTCACACGTATTTCAGCCCTCACTAAATTGTAGATCCCCAAAGGAAAGAAGTCCTTTTATTAATCTCTGTATTCCTGACACTCAGCACATCACCGACTCTCAGTAAGGGTGTTTTACCGAATTAAGCTGCTGGCACTTACTTAGCAAATGGGCTTCCTGCTGATAGAAAATGAACGTGTGGTCAAATTACCCTCTTTATAAGCTCAAACGGGCATAGGCAAAGGGGAATCTCAGTCTATTTGGGGTGCTCTTAACTCTCCAATAATCCACCAAAACCCATTCAGATGAGTCCCGGCTGCTCCCACTGCAGTGAGTCTCTCTTTTTTGTCTGCTCCGTTCTCTCTCCTTGCCACCTACTCTGTCTCTTTTATGTAAAATTAAACAATATCTCAGACACTTGGGAGTAGGTTTTCCCCAGATGAATGAGTTTAATATTGCAGTGTTTACTTTCTGGCTTTTTGTTGAGGATTTAAATCCAGGTGTTTACAATATAAGGTTCTTCTGTAATTTGGGCTTCTCTTTCCCCCAAGTGGATTTTCTGAAGCAGCTGGTGGCACACATGTAAACAAAATCAAAATATTTGTTTATATGTTCCTATGGTTTTGCATCTACTGGACCTGGTGACGGAAGATGTTTATCTTATAGTTGACTGTGGATGATGTAATTGAGATTGTATTGCCTGGGAAATGTAAAGCAAGTGAAATGGGGTTTATAAAAATACATTAACTATTAGGGTGTATTGATGTAAACCAGAATAATTACTGGTATGGAGCTTAAATAAAGCTGAAGAGAGACGTATACAGGTATCGAAAGAGATGGTACATGGTATTGAGCACCTATTATGAATTGGATACTAAGGTCAAGAAGCATAGAGAATACGATATGTGTTTTTGTGGGTTTAGAAAAGCAGATACACATTTGGGGGCCAGATGGTAAATTTGTAAATTGTTTTGCTCATCTAGGATATTCCCTAACTAATGGATCTTAAATAATACCTTGTCATCATAGGTGATTTCCTTAAAAATGTAAAAAAAAATCCTCCTTTAAGAGAGAATTTGTGGCTTAGGAGAAAGGGTAGCAAAGACACAGGAAAAGGATATGTGTGGGCAGGCGAGGGGCACAAAGGAAGAGTCCCTGGGTGTTACCTGAACTCAACATAACTGGCAACAGAATTGTGTGTAGGCACAGGGCTGGACCCTGGAGAACAGCTCAGAATGACACCAACACAGTTGTCTGTGAGTGTCTACATCTGTAATGAACGATCACATAGTTCCCGGTAAAGTTGCACCTGGGAAGGACACCGTGAAGGGCACTTATATGATGAGAGGAAAGCTTGTGTTAGGACCAGTGGATGAGATCAGATGAGACAGAAAAGCATGGGAACCAGTGGATCCCTGGGTGGTTCAGCGGTTTGGCTCCTGCCTTGGTCCAGGGTGTGATCCTGGAGACCTGGGATCCAGTCCCACGTCGGGCTCCCAGCATGGATCCTGCTTCTCCCTCTCCCTGTGTCTCCGCCTCTTAATCTCTCTCCCCCGCCTCTCTCTATCATGAATAAATAAATAAAATCTTTTTAAAAAAAATGGGAACCACAGAAAAGGGACAACAGGGACAGAGAGGAGCAGGTGTGAGAGTGAGACTTAGACCAAGGTGAGGACACCTTGCAGAGGGAGACAGGTACCTACAGAACACAAAGAATTCTGCTTTATTTCAAAAAGTCACGGGAAGCCCTTGTCTAGAGCCACAGAGAGAGCTGATCAGACCTGGTCAAATCTATCAGGCTGCAAAGGGGGGCAAGATTGGAGAAAAGAGGGCATGAGAAGCCTCTCCACCATTCCTTGATCTTCTCGATGGCCTTCATCTCAATTCCAAACCCAAATGTATTAGATAGTAAAAGGCTTAATATTGGACACTGTGACACATGCACACACACGTACACACATGCATCACTATTCTTCATTATTCAGCCTTCCCTTCTAAAGAGCTGCAATCACTTACCAGTGGTTAAAAAAAAAAAAAAAGAAAGAAAAAAAAGAAAAAAAATATCCACACCTACAGTCTTAAAGCAACTTCATGGATAGCTGGGTCAGGACTTGGCAAGGTCACACAGCTGCTTGGTGAAGGGGCTCTATCCTACAGGTCAGGGTCCCTGGTATAAGAAACAAAAACAACTCTGAGCATTCCTTAGTTAGCCTTGTGGAGTCTGGCAGCCATGCACGAGGATAGGCCAGCCAGGTTCAAGATACATCTGTGTGTGTCAAGGAATGTATAGAAATGTAAGCCAGCTGGACAGTTGATTAGCTTTTGTAGGTTCTGACCAAGGGAGCGCATTTTTGAGGGACTGCATATTTGTGCTTCTCACTAATCAAAGGCACCTGAGTGGGAGAAACACAGAAGTCATTTCCTAATTGGAAACAGTTTGAGAATCTAAACGCTGGAGTTGGCCCCCTGCCCCACCCTCCCTAGTGAACTTGGAGCTTTCCCAGCATCCAGAATAAAGAGTGGCTGTATGATAACCTCATGCTGGTTGAAATGTCAAGCATCGATTGTACTGGGCAGAGAGGATACAGCCCATTCCTTGCCCTGAATATTGCACAGACATGAAGTTTTCCTGGAATGAATTACCAAAGGTCCCAATAATGTCAATATAAGAAATCTCATTTTATTATGATGGAGCTTTGAGACATTTGAGTTCAATACCTACAAAAATAATTGTCATATTTATCTATTGAGTTCCTTTACTCAGTCTACCTTTCTTGGACACCACATCACAAACCGACTCTCTGAAAGTTTTTTTTTATTTTTTTATTTGTATTTATTTATTTTTTTTAAAATTTATGATAGAGAGAGAGAGAGAGGCAGAGACATAGGCAGAGGGAGAAGCAGGCTCCATGGACCAGGAGCCCGACGTGGGATTCGATCCCAGGTCTCCAGGATAGCGCCCTGAGCCAAAGGCAGGCGCCAAACCGCTGCGCCACCCAGGGATCCCTCTGAAGGGTTCTTGAGACAAAAAGGCAGATGACACACAGAGCTTGCCCTTCAGGAGCTTCTAACTAATGGAAGAGACAGATTGGTAAACAAATAGGAAATCAGATAGAAGATTGTGGTTGGTGTTGAGTACCATGAGGCACAGATGAGGGGACTGCACACTCTGTCTGAAACTGGTGAGCTTCTAGTGTCTCTGTTCTCATTATTTACTTCTCCCTTTGGGATCAGTGGTCTTCTTTTCTTCGTTTAGATGACTGCCCTTTCATTTCAGTAGGGCTCTCCTTGCTAGGCAGAGGCAACCTAAGGTAAAACCTCTTTTCACCAGTACTGTGGGAAAGCCCAAGATGAGCCTCTAGTCATTCTCCAAATTCTCACCCTCTATCCTCATGCCCCCACTTCAAGGATGGCATGCGTTATTGGAAGAGGAAGTGAACTCATGCTAACAGAACATCCTTCTTACATTTTTTTGCACTGTGAAATCTCTGGCTGGCTAAAAGCTGAAGAAGACTTAATCTCTACCTTACATTTTAATTGTTTATGTAATTGCATATCCATATTGTGTTTTTTTTATTCATCACGGATCCATGGGACCTAGAAAAGACAGATGGGATGTTGGCCTCATTAATACATACTCATATTAATAATAATGTAAAACATTATTGCAAACAAAAACCCACTTAAAATAATCAAGAAAAAGTGGAATGTTACCTTGTAACCATTCCTTGGAAACAAAATATGAAAATACAAATATGATTGATATAGAAGAATCAATAATTGTGTATCTGTGTTTTATTTCTTATTTCAAACGTCTACTTCAACTCTCTTGGCTTCTGGCTTTTATGCAACTGTTCTACAGTTCCACATAAATCCCCAAATATTTATCAATCAAGCCGTTGTCTTCACCAAGCAATGCAAGGGTAGACGGCATTACTGTCCAGTTTGGTAACTCTTCTATTATGGTTCCTGTCTCATCTGGATCCTCAGCACGACTTGTCAATCTTGCGTCTTGTTGGAATGACTAGTCCCTCTCACTGCTATTAAAAATTTACCATAAACCTCAGACACCCTGCTTGATCCTCTCTAAGTCAATGTACTCACCTGAATAAATGAATGGAGCATATTGGGGGGAAGACAACCAACCTTATAATACTGATCTCTCTGGACCAAGCTTCTCCGCCTCAATTTTTTTCTTTCTTAAACAGATGCTACTTTTCTTTCTGCACCTTAAGGAGTAGTGATATACAGAGTTGTGTTCTCTTTTCTTCCTTCTCAACTGTCACTGGGTGGCTTTCCTGAGAAGCCAATGCCAAGATGGAGCCGAGCATGCAAGGGTTTCACTAGCACCATGATCTTGGACTCCACACTTGTGGGAGGGAGGGGGAATAAGTGGGCAAAGAGGTCTCTCAAAACTTCCCCAAATTGGAGTGGGAGAGACAGGCTTTTATCTGTCTGTCTGTCATCAGATGGAGATTGCCAACTATCCTGGGAAAGGATTATGATCTTGGGAGAAGTGGGTCTTTCAGGTGGAGGGACCCTCCAAAAGTAACTGCAGCAGAGGATGCCAGTAACACTTCAAAAAGTTGGATCATGAGGTTTTCATTCCTAAAGAAGTATTTTGGCTCTGCATCACATCATCATGTCCACCACAGATTGCCCCTGGATGCACACACACACACACACACACACACCCCATGTCTCTGTGACTTTACCTCCTGTCTATATCTCAAATCTAACCTACTCTATCATTCTTATTTCCTCTTGTACCTTGAAGTTGGAAGATATAGATTTAGGACTTGAATTTCTTGTTCCACTCATCATCTTAAGGAGGTTCATCCATGAGAATGAAGCCCACGTTCCAGAAGCAGAGACCAGAGTGGATGGTCTGCTAGTCATCCTCAAACCCAACTTTCTTTCTATGGTGACAGGAAACTTCCTTTCTTTTCCTCAGCTAATTTCAATAGAGCTTCTGATGCTTGAAGTGCGGGAAGCTCTGACTAATACCGAACATCACCAAAGACAGGACTAAGCTGGATCCTGGCAGGTCATTGTGCCCTTCAAGTTAGGCAGCACCTGCCTGGTATTTGTCTGGGCTTTGTTATGTCTGGCTGACTTGTGCCCATATGATTAATCCCCACCATGCTTTATTTTACCTCCGTGCTTTCTTTTTCCTTTATTTTATTTTAATATGCTCGGTTTAAACAGGAAAGTGCCTGCATTTTTCATGCAGTCGACAGGATGATTCATTTCCCAGAAATGTTTATGCCTCTTTTATCAGAAAGAAAAGAAGTAGGAAGGGGGGGTGGAAAAAAAGCTTTGGAATTACTTTCAGACACTCACTTCCTTCTCCACTCTAACATTTAATTGCTCGTCGACACCCTTAAAGAATTATCCTTTACCAACACATACATTTCATACAGCACAGCTGAAGGCGAGGTAAGAAGAACACATCTGACTCATCTTTTACAGGGTGAGAATTCAGGGAATTGTACATGTGGCTACTTGTGTGTGTGAGTTTGCATGTACACATAGGAAAAGTGGCTTTTCTGGTGGGGAGGCTCAGCAGTGGGCTGGTTTTCTTAACTAGCCTCCTCCATCTACAGACCATCCACTCTCCTGTTAGAGATGAGTGGACTCCTATGGGAACTGAATGAACACTGTCTTTCAAAGCAAGCTACGCCCCAGTGATGTTGATTCTTGAAACAATGCAAAAAAAAAAAAAAAAAAAAAAAAGAATGTGGGGAAGGTACCACTTGAACTTGTCAATGATATTTAACTTGCATTTTACTTTAAATCTGGCTCTCGGCCATGGAGGAAAACATATTTTCTTAGAGAAGAGGATTGATTAAAAGTACCTCACTGCCACTGCCTGTTATACACTTCTGAATTCTAGGTTATAATTGATTGCTAGGAATCATAAAATAAATAACATTCGTGGCACACTTTGTACTGTGTCACATATATTATTTCCTTTTCTTACTTTTCGGTATTACATGACATTTTGAGAAGTAGTTATTCAATTTCTCAGGCTAGAAATTTAAAACCTGAGGTCAAAGGCTGCCAAGAGAAGTGCCCAAGGTCATATTGCTAGGGAAGGAAAGAGTTAACATAACTTGAGCTGTCTGACACCAGAGACTAAAATTCATCCAACACAGAATGCAGAATAAATAGGAGAGAGTTGAATTTCTCTAAAATATTATATATCCAAATAAGACCATCAGCAACCTACTCATAATGAAAGCAATGAGGGGATCCCTGGGTGGCTCAGTGGTTTGGCGATTGCCTTTGGCCCAGAGCATGATCCAGGAGTCCTGGGATCAAGTCCCACATCAGGCTCCCTGCCTGGACCCTGCTTCTCCCTCTGCCTGTGTCTCTGCTCTCTCTCTCTCTCTCTCTCTCTGTGTGTGTGTGTGTGTGTATGTGTGTGTGCCTCTTATCAATCAATAAATAAAATCTTTTTAAAAAAATGAAAGCAATGAGGGATTTCTGTTTCTAGAAAAAGAGCTAGACACAATTCATTCAACAAATATTTATTGAGCTCTTTCTTATCATGCACCCTACTATTCTGCTGCCCACCAACCTTGAGTTGACCTCTTTGACAGTTCTTTTGTACAGCTGAGACCATAGCACTTGCCCAGAAATACCCCTAGAGCTTGTTGAGTCAGAATTCATGGGAATGGGTGGGGAATATGCACTTTTACCATGTATTCCGAGCAATTCTTATGGGTGGCAAAACTTGTCCTTCTGGTTTACAAATCCTGTCTCATATTCCCAAATAGCTTGAATTTATCCTTTTCTTACTCCCAGTACTCAAGGTAAATACTGCCAGAGAAATGAGTACCACTTTCTTTCTCTTTCCATTATTAGCTTTGAAATAACATTTTCTCTCAAATGATCCTTCCCTGAAGCAATCAAGTGACAGGTGCTGATAATTCAGAATCGCAGAATCAAGTCACTGAATATAGGGATATTTGGCCGCATTTGTTGGAGGAAACTCTCAGGGTGGTCCAACTGTGAGGGGTTTGTTTTGTTTTTTCATTTTGCTTTTGCTTTGGCAGCAATCCCATCAGTTTGTCTGACTAAAGTTTCTGCCTGTACTTTAAAGGATTCATCCTCTCGTTCTGCCCTGTCCTATGAATTACATCGTAGAATTTCTGCTAATTCGGAACATCCCGTATCAAGGGGCAGGTATTCGATTATGTGTATGTATTTCAAAATGAGCAGATGCAAACATATGAAACACTTGCTCTTTTATGGGTCTCTCAGGATCACCTATCTTCCCAATATCTTAAATTTAAAATCATCAGTCAGCCTTTACATTCTTGAATATCAACTTTAGTCTTTACAATCTCCAAAGAATCAAATGGTATAGTACCAAGTATTGACAGAGAACCAGAGTGACTAAATTCTGTGTACATCCAGAAGGAAAGACAGGACTTACCAAAAAAAGGCTTTTACTGTTTAGGTTGGGACCACTGCTACCATCTGATCTGTGAATTCTGCTTTCCAGGGATCCATTCCCCCAGGGGTATAGATCCTTCTTCAAGATCCATGTAGGCAAAAAAAAAAAAAAAAAAAAAAAAAATCTATGTAGGCAAAGCAAGGCAAGAAGATTCTGAATCAAGAACTCATTAAATAGGTAAAAAGGCCAAATTTTTGCAATCAATCTGAAACAGAACCACCAGACTATTTAACAATTGTTCATTAATATTAGTCCTCAAGTCTTTTTTTTTTCCTTTTTTTTTCTTTTTTGCAATCTGAAATGTGGCCTCCTTTCCATGTCAGCATCCTAGTTACACATCAACCAGCCTCATCAGTTTGAGGCGGACACAAAGGTTAGGAGGGAGGGCTGACCAAGAGAAATAACAAAAGAGGAGCTTCTCAAACCATAGGACACAGAATCTTTTAGAGCATGGAGAAGCAACATTTCTAAAGTTCTATGCTAAATGTTAGAAATTTACATTGTATTGTGTGTAATTGAAAATGAGTATATTGGAGACGGGGAGGGTGGCGGGGTAACTGGGTAGCGGACATTAATTAATTTTATATAAGACTGGTGAATCACTCACCTCTACCTCTGAAACTGATAATACATTATTTGTTAATTAGTTGAATTTAAAATTTTTTTAAAAACTCTATTTATATTTGGATATAATGAAAATGAAAGCAATGAGACATTTTAAAAAGACATTTGCTAATTTTAATTGTTAACGTAAAGTACCCTATGCCACTCAAACTGGTTCTTTAGTGAGAAGATGACTGTATCTTAGCAACGTATGGTTGTAGCAATATCTTGTTCTAAACTTTTTATTAATAGTATGGTCATTGCAATTTATTTGAAACTTCGTTAAAAATTTTTATGTCAGAACTACTTTCTTATGTTATTGTTCTTAATATCGAACTGTTCTCATTTTTAACTAACTAAATAAACAACATGTTAGACTATCTTCCTTAAAAAAAAGAAAGAAAATAGCTATGTCTAATCTGGGACCTTTAACAGTTAACTATTAACACTGGAACTGGGTACTTCTCTGTTGTGGTGGCTGCTCTGCTTATTGTAGGATGTTCAGCAGCATCTTTGGTCTCTACCCATTATAATTTTTTAAAGATTTTATTTATTTATTCATGAGGGGCAGAGACATAGGCAGAGGGAGAAGCAGGCTTTCTGTGGAGAGCCTGATCCCCACGGGACTTGATCCCAGGACCCCAGGATCACGATCTGAGCCAAAGGCAACCGCTGAGCCACCCAGGCGCCCCTCTATCCATTAGATGCCAACGCACCTCTTCCCCATTATGACAACCAAAAACATCTCCAGACATTGACAAATGTCTTATGGTTGGGGGGAAGGGAGATCCCCCCAGGTTGACAATCACTGAACTAAGTAGACTGGGTCTGCTATGTGGGTCACTTCTCTGTGTGAGGCAGTACCTAGCCTCCACCAAGGCCACAACCCCACTGCAAAGGGTAACTGCTGGATTTGTCACCATTGGTCAAATCTTCACTGCTGTTGGGATCCAGCTGGCATTCTCTTCCCTCTGTATTAGAAGTGGGAACTTTCTACTAAAAGCTTGAGGTGTACTCCTTTGCACAAAATGTCCTTGGTTTTTCCCACTCTGCTGTACTACTAAACCCTACTAAGCTTTCAAAACTCGGCTGACAGGTAAACTTATTTCACATTTTCTCTCAAGTTGAATTAGGTGTTCTGTAATAATCATGTCTCAATAAGTACACATATTGTAATATAGTATAATTGTAAATAGACATATTCATCCCATCCACTAAGTTGTGAGTTGCTCAATCCTATGTAGCTCAATCCTATATAGCTATATCCTATTAATCTTCTGGGTATTTCCTCTACTACCCAATGGATAGTCAATGAATATTTTATGAAGAAAGGAATACTAGTTATATGTATTTTGGGTTGTTTTGTTTTGCTTTGTTTTTCTTGGTATAAATTAACAGAAGTTTCCTTTCCTTATACACTAAGTTTGATTTTTATGGTGTTATAGCAGGGAAAGTTTTCCCAGCACTGCTAAAATCCCACCATGACAAATCCATTGATGATAGGGCTAGTTCTAGCAACTTTAAGTGCTCTTCATGTGACATTGATTCTCTATCTGCGGCCAGGGAATCCTGAGATGCTCATGCACTGTTGGACAGCTGCCAAAAGTACACCCAAAACCAGACTTTTGGCACACCTGCTTCATCTAGTTTCTGGGGTATGACTTAAATCTTCTGATTTACTAGCAGTCAAAAGTAAATGACATTATAAAATGTGCATCTGGGTGTCTTCAAGGAAGTATTTATTTCCAAATATCCATCCTGCCTTATTGTAGGATGCAGGATGACTTAGTGAATCCATGACCCTGGCAAAGTACCTATATAATCCATCCTCACATAATTTTTATATTTGTAAATCAAGAAATAGATACCCAACTTAAAACGTCGGAAGGGAGCTCAAAGAGAGATTTCCCTGAGTGAAATTCAACCGTGGTAGCAGGGTCAAAGGAAAACAAAGTTGATCACCCACTCACCATTGATTCTCAAATGCCAGCTTTGATAGTTTTTCTGAAAGGCCTTGATGGCATGAGGATTTATTCATGACCCACTTGTTCATGCAAACCTCCCTCTTACTCTGTGCAGGCACTTTCCCGGGAACTGAGAATGCAGCATCGAGCAAGACAGACAGGGTCGCTGCTCCAGTGAAGATGGAATTTTAACATGGAGAATCTGAGAAACAAATGAAGAATATTTCTGACAATTGCATTTTAGAAAAAAAAAAAACAAAACAGTGCTACATAAAGTGTTAGTTGGAGCACAAGGGAAACACCACATATCAGATGAGATTCTCAGAGAAGGCCATGAGGATGACTCCTGAGCTCAGGTCTAAAAGATGAAAGCAAACAACTTTTGCTAAAAAGCAGTTGAAGAAGAGGAAACAGCAAGTAGAAACTCAGTGAAGAAGAAATATTCTTGACAAAAACAGGACCAGTGTGACGGAATCTTAGTGACCGGTAGCAGATGGACTAGGGCCAGGACACATAGGGACTTGGAGAATTTTTTTTTTAATTTTTAATTTATTTTTTTATTGGAGTTCAATTTGCCAACATATAGCATAACACCCAGTGCTCATCCCGCCAAGTGACCCGCTCAGTGCGCATCACCCAGTCACCCCAACTCCCTGCCCACCTCCCTTTCCATTACCCCATCTTCATTTCCCAGAGTTAGGTATCTCTCATGTTTTGTCCCTCTCACTGATATTTTCACTCATTTTCTCTCCTTTCCCCTTTACTTGGAGATTTAAAAAGAAGGTGGGATTTTATGCCAAAGACAAGCAGCCGTTCATAAGTTTTAAGCAATAGAATGACATGATCTTACTAATTTTGAAAGATCTCTCTTCCTGCCAGTATTAAGGTCCAAACAGCACATCCATAGCAGGAATACTCTTTACTTTTCTGGCTGGATCATCTGCTAACCTATAACACATTAAGTATAATTAGCAGCTGTGATGGAGGCTTCAATTTTAAAGACTATCTTTGTATTTTGTTTTTATTTTCACTCATCACCATAATCATTAATATCATCTGTAGTTATTAGTTCATTCCCTCTATGCTGCTAAAAAACTGGCTTCTAAATAACTGAAACTTTACTGTACTTTAGTCCTCCAGAATATAGGCCTTAATATCCTTAATATTTTAATTCTATATATGACTCTTTTTCCTCTATCACTGGACATTTATTTTTTATACAAATACAGCTATATTCAAGGTAATATAAAATAGTTACAGCTTTACAAATTCCTTTAATAATGATCTTCCCCTGAAAATACAGGGTTAACTTTGCAAATCTCCAGAGCTCATACAAAGCAATACATTTGAATCAATGAGAAGTAATTGGCAGGGCAATAGGTTATATACTGATATGAAAAAAAATTATTAAATATTGGTTCCTTTTTGTTGAAAAGCTTAGGGGTAGAAGGTACTGTTCTTTTTCTGCATTTGTCTATTTTTAATTAAAGGAATACTTCAAACTTATTATTAGAAATAGGGAAGAGCTAGAAAATGATACAGGTTTGGAAGAGAAAAGAAAATACTGCTAAGAAATCAAAGATGTTTATCTTCAAACCTCAGTTACCCAGATGACTATAGCCTATAACACAAAAGAAAGTATCAGGAGACAGAGGTCAAAGAGAAAATGTTCCAGATTATTTCATTTTGACTAACAAGTGGTATATTAATCAGCATTCTCCAAAGAAACAAAACCAATAGCAAATACAAATATATAAAAAGAGATGTATTTAAAGGAATCAGCTCACATGATTATGGAGGCTGACAAATTCCAAGATATACAGTTAGTGAGCTAAGAAGAGTCAAGGTTTTAGTTCAAGTCTGAAGACAGAAAAAAATTGATGTTTTTCTCAAAGGCAAATAGGAGGCAGACAGGAGGGATTCTCTTTTACCTGTGGGAGAGTCAGACCTTTCGTTCCATTCAGGTCTTCAACTTATCATCCGATGACGCCTAACTACATTAGGGAGGATAATCTGCTTTCCTCAGTCTATCCAATTTAAATGATAATCCTCATAGAAACACACAGAATAATGTTTGACTAAATATCTGGGCAGCCTGTGATCCAGTTAAGTTGACCTGTGAAATTAACCATCGCAAGTCGTCAGGCAATTTTTAAAGCTTAGTCCAGGATTAATTTATCTGTCCATCCTATCAACATTTATTGATTTCTTGGTAAGCATTAGGTCCATTTTGGGTGCTGGGGGTCCAGTAAGTGTAAGAAGTAATCTCTGACTTTGGGGTGCCTGGGCAGCTCAGTCAGCTAAGGTCTGACTTGATTTTGGCTCAGGTCATGAGGTCAAGCTCCACATTAAGCTCTGCAATGGGGCATGGAGCCTGCTGAAGATTCTCTCTCTCCTGCTTCCTCTTCCCCACTCTTTCTCCAAAAAAGAAAGAAGAAAGAAAGAAGAAAGAAAGAAAGAAAGAAAGAAAGAAAGAAAGAAGAAAGAAAGAAAGAAAGAAAGAAAGAAAGAAAGAAAGAAAGAAAGAAAGAGAAAGAAAGAAGAAAGAAAGAAGAAAAAAGAAAAAAAAGAAAGAAAAGAAAAAAAAGAAAGAAAAGAAAAGAAAAGAAAAGAAAAGAAAAGAAAAGAAAAGAAAAGAAAAGAAAAGAATCTGAATTCAGTAGCCCCTGGGAAATAAGAAAATGTGTACATACAAAATCAAAATGCCATGAGACAGTTACTAAAGGGAATGGATTGGAGAGATGTATATTAAGTCTTTAACTCCAAAATGTAGAAAATGGTAATGAGATTATCTGCCAAGAGGAGATAAACCTCACAGAGAGAGAGAGAGAGAGAGAGTGCCTGAGCTAAAGAAATGCCCTGCATCAGAAAGGAAAGAATGGGAAAGACAAGTGGACTGAGGAACTTCCAGAAGCCTGTTTTGTGGAGAGAAGAAGAACTAATAGTGGGAAGTCTTATGAAAGGCTTTGTAGACACTGAGCATTCCCCCTTGACTGTTACCACGAGCCAAGTAAGAGTTTTTACTAGATGAAAGGGAACACAGCAGTTCACAAAGAATTATATTCCATTTTTGAAAAACCATAGCTAGTTTTTACCTGAATTTATCCAAAACACTTTCTTTGCAGGTGCCAACCATTAACACTTGTTCTGCCCTCTACCGACTTACTCTGTCAAACGTTTAGACTTAAAATTTATATCATGATCCTTTCATTCAATGCCCATTAATTAAGCACCGGCCACGACAGGAACCATGCTGTGAATCAGTGGATTACAGTGGACGGGACAGATGTGGCCCTTTCCTCATAAAGCTGGAAGTTTTCTAGAAGGGGGAAGTAAATAGAGAATTGTAAAATGAAAATAAACGTGATTACTGCAATGAATGTAATGTATAGCCACGACTTAGCAAGTCTAAACTCAGAATCATCCCCAAACAAAAGATCCCCAGAGAGACCTACGGAAATCTTAGGCTGTTTTGTCTTAGACAATCAGTGACACAATTGCTAAGGTCTTTAAATCAACTTGTAGGATGCCTCTGAAGTCCTCATAAACCCATGGTCTTGCTCAGGCATAGAACTATTATTTTAACCATCATCTCCTCCTGAGAACAAGAAATAAATTTCAAATTTTTCCTTGACTTCATGATCTGACTCATCCACACATTGTTTCTACTGGTTATCACCCATGAATTTCACCACTGCCTTTTCAGCATTGTTGTTTATTTGACTTGGAAATTATACTTTGAGCCTATGCTGTAAAAATCCAAGAAATGACATAAAGGATAAGAATCAAGTTTGTCACAGTTTTCTGCCTCTGGGCAATTAGAGTTTTATAGCATCTTCTTATAACTAAATGGGAAGCATAAATCCTGTAATTGAAATGAGATGAACTCATTTGCTTACCTGAAGACCAAGCTGTTTTTCATCATGCCAACTCCCAACACCCAGAGACTCAAACAGAAAGCTCCGACCTTTGGCGAATTACCACCAAAATGGTTTTAATACTGAGAAGGGGAGGGAGAATAAGAGAAACCCAGAAACTGAGACCTGGTTCATATCCACCAAGCCTTGGTCTGATTCTCCTCGTTGGTTGGCATCGCTATTAAAAATATTTGCAAGCTGCGGTAATTACAGCCCAAACAATTTATTGAGACCTTTCTCTATCTTCCTGGTACATGCAGTCAGGTCTTTCCACTGAGTTCCACTCCTTGGATTCCTGTTGCTGTTGGGTGGTGGCCATTCCCATTCACCTCAGGCCCCGGCCACTCCTCCTCCTCCTCCCCCTCCTCCTCCTCCTCCTCCTCTTCCTCCTCTTCCTCCTCCTCCTCCTCCTTCTTCTTCTTCTTCTTCTTCTTCTTCTTCTTCTTCTTCTTCTTCTTCTTCTTCAAGATTTACTTATTTATTCATGAAAGATAAAGAGAGAGAGGCAGAGACATAGGCAGAGGGAGCCTGATGCAGGACTCTAACCCAGGACCCCGGGATCATGCCCTGAGCTGAAGATGCTCAATCACTGAGCCACCCAGTCATCCCAGGCCACTCATCTTTGGAAAGACCTTCCTTCCTTCACAGCATCCATGCTCACAGGTGATGTGACTAAGGCGCTTTTCAACTCCTAGTGAACTGGAATTCTCTCTTATCATTACGGTTACCATAGAAAGAACAAATAAAGGCTGAAAAAAAGAGACTAATGTTGGGGGCGTGAGGGTTGGTGGAGTTTTTAACAGAGAAAAAGATTTTACATAGTGAATTAGCATAGATAAAACATTGACTATCCCAGTTTTGGCTCTAATTTTGCATTTACATATCACTTATTTTAAGAATACTTAGACATTTAACTATACTAGGGGTTGAACTTTTTAATTTTAAAATGAGGAAACTCAAATACAGCCAGCAGTTAAATTCAATTAACTGTGTTAAATAGGAATTCTTGAGCTAGGAATGAACACATATTAATTCATTCATCCATTTAGCCATTCATGTATTAACTCATTCAATAAATATGTATTTCAAATCAACTGATATGAGCTGATTCTAGTCTAATCAGAGCCCTAAACATGCAGGGAAAGATTGGATGGTATTTTCTTATCATATTGGATTTATGTGGCACAGAGAAACACTATAATGTATTTTTTTTTTTAGCTTTTTAGTAGTAGAATAAACATTATCTATTTCTGGAATCAAACAACAGGGTTATCATGGTTTTATAATCTAATTCATTCATTCATTCATTCATTCAGTTATTCCTTTGGTAAATATGTTACAATCCTACTATCTATATTGGATGAGGCTTATTTCCTACAAAGAGGAATAATTATCTCAATAGATTATTTTGGTAAATATGAGAGTCTAGCACGGCTTGCTCACAAGATGCCTAACAGGGAAACAGAATAGATTTGACACTTTATCTAGAAGTGGAAAGTATCTCCGGAGGCAGTTCAGAAACACTGAAGACTTTTAAGCGAGGATGGAAGTTGGGTTGGGGGCTAGAAGCCTGAGAAGAAGAGAAAGGCTAGAAGGCTGCCCCATAGGCCATAGGAGAGAAGATGGAATCTCAACCAGGCAACCTGAGGCTGAGGGATAAAGAGGAAGCTACCCCTTCAGCAGAGATTTTGTGCTCCCATCAATGTACATACAGATTAAAAACCTAAATATAACCTAGTTATGTAGATGTAAGAGTCACCAGGTTATAAGCAAATATAAATCTATTAAGGGTCAGAAGTGCTAAGCAGTAAAACCCAATATTCATTAAATACTTCCCACATGTCTGAGCGAACAGATTAATTTTTAGAGATTAAATTCACAGATTAATCCTTGCAATAATCCTATAATTCTCTCCCATTTTACAGATGAAGAAACTGAGACAGGAAAGGTCAAAGAAAATTGCTCAAACCTCCAAGCCACTAAATATTAAGTGATAAACTTAAAATCCAGGTATGTAACCACCACACTAAATGACATTATTGTTACTGTCATGGCATCTTTACTGTAACAATTCTTGCTCACATGTTCACCGTAACATCAAATTATACAGAACAATTATATAGTTCTGAAATTCTTTCTTTCTGAATCCCATCCTCTACAATTTTCTTCCAGTTTGGACTCTTTTCATATCTTATGGATTTACCTACATTATTTTATTTTACTTTATTTATTTTATTTTATTTTACTTTTTGAAGATTTTGTTTATTCACTTGAGAAAGAGACAGAGAGAGAGTGCAAGTAAGGGGAGAGGCAGAAGGAGAGGGAGGAGCAGGTTTCCATTGAGCAGGGAGCCCAATGTGGAGCTTGATCCCAGGACCCCGGGATCATGATCTGAGCCGAAAGCAGATGCTCAACCATCTGTCCACCCAGGCACCCCTTCTCCATAATTTTAGATAATATGCTTATTGATACTCTGTAATTAATAAAAATAATATCTATTTTCTTCTCACTATGACCAATGAGTCAGCTTAATGACTTTGACCTCCATTCTTCATCCTTAGGCCCGGTGTTTGACAGTTGTGTTATTGCTCTTGCTTTGTATACTGATCATTTATAACATTAGTATACATTTCTAATTCTTTTTTCCATTATGGTATGGTATCCGTTACCACTTTCCTGCTTTTTTTTTTTTTTTTAAGATTTTATTTATTCATGAGAGACACACAGAGAGAGGCAGAGACACAGACAGAGGGAAAAGCAGGTTCCCCACAGGGAGCCCAATGTGGGACTCGATCCCAATGTGGGGCTTGATTCCAGGACCCCTGGATCATGACCAAAGCCGAAGGCAGGCGCTCAACCACTGAGCCACCCAGGCATCCCCTCTTCCTTGTTTCTTAAAATGAAGTTGTCACTACCCTTTCATATCCTTTATATTTATCCACCACTCTTCCTTCCCTCTCTTGCCTCCCACCTTGCCAGTGAAATACTTCCTTTTTGAGTAATTAACTTTGTCAACTTTTACACTCTGTTCTGCACCCACAACCAAGCTGGACATGCTTTTTTCCATGTACTGATTCCCAAGCTCTAAAGCACAATAACAGCTGCACCACTAGGACAATGCAGGTGATTTTATTAGAGCTGCATTTTCATCTCAGATTTAAAGTTGGAGCCTTTGTGAAAGCTGAAAGAGGTGTTCCAGGGTCAAAGTCAAACTGGCTTTATGTCAGGATACCAAATCATACCACATTTTAATTTGCCTCCACGTAGGCTATGACTTTTCGGTACATTTTAGTTTTATTATTTCCCATCGCCTATTTATTTGGTTTTCCTTTTCTTTTCTCTTCCTTTCCTCTTCCTTCCTTCCTTCTATTCCTCTCTTTGTTCCCTTCCTCCCTCCTTGCCCTCCTCCACCCTCTCTCTTCCAACTATGAGCTTCGATATCATCCTATGATTTTTCCAAACTTCTCCTTCAAAGAAATAGAGATGACCGCAGGACTTTCTTGGGCAGTTTGGGTTTCCTCACTCACTCTTTTTTCTAAGAATCATGAATAATCTGGCAGCTTTGGGATTGTGAAAGGAGAGGAGGCATGCCGGTCCTCTCTCCAGCTCTGCCCATCTGGACCTCTGCAGAGAGGACATTGTCCTCTCTGGTTCTCTTTCCAGCCACTCCTCAGCTGGTCTCCATCCTGAGTATCCATGACATGCAGTCCTTTGCCTGTTCCACTCGCTGGTCAGGAAAATTTGGCAGGACTCCTGAAGCCTGTCCTGAAATATCTTCACAGCTCCATCATGCTCTTCTATTTCTGGGTCACGCATGAGGGACTCTGTGAGGCTTGCCAGATTCCAGGGATTTAGATAGAAAGACTATAAAAATCTCTTCTGCTTCTGAGTTCCCTAAGCTCTATGGAAAAATCTATCGCAATGCCCCCTCCCCATTACCATTCAGGAATCGGGCTTTAGGGGAGGGTAGAGGGTAAAAGTCCCTTCATCAGAGACCAGTATCAGTGAATTATTATGTGCCTTTAAAAAAAAAAAAATGAACTTTCACCCTTTCCTCAGGCCCAAGCATTTGGACCTTCGGCACAGCCAGAAAGTCGCATTCTCAATGCTTCTTCCCAATCTCGCATTTGCGTCAGTACTTCATTAAGTACCTTCTTTTGTTTTCCTTTGCTTTGTTCTTTTAATCCCACCCTGCCTGCGTGCCAAAGACCCTTTGGAACAAACGTCTCTGACAGCTGAGTCTTCCAGTGAGATGATCTATGCACTATACTCCAGGAGTGTCTGAATCACAATTCAAACTCAAGAAGGAAAGTCATTCTACAGATGAGGCTTCACCAGTAGGCAAGTTTTACCAAACACTAAACCTACACACTTCTAAAACAAAAGTGGCCAGTCAAACATATTTTCTAAGTTGAACCTGACCCGAACTGATAAATCCTTCAGTGCAGTCCCAGAAATAAAGATATCTTGAATTTCAACCTTAGGCCAAGATGCTTACTCATTCTAAATTCAGGTCTTCAGTATATGTACAATGGGCACCCAGAGGCCAGATGTGATCATGCCTTGACTTTCTTCTCAGCCTCTCAGGGATCCACTAAAGAAAAAAAGCTTCTAGAGAGCCTGGGTGGCTCAGTGGTTGAGCATCTGCCTTTGGCTCAGGGTGTGATCCTGGGGTCCTGGGATTGAGTCCTGTATCAGGCTCTCTGCTTCTCCCTCTGACTGTGTCTCTGCCTCTCTGTGTCTTGCATGAATAAATAAATTCTTTGAAAGAAAAGAAAGAAAAGCTTCTAGCAGATGACCCAAGGCCCATTTCTGCCACCTGGGTAGCTCGGTTCCCTTGACCTGCTCACTCCATAGGCCAGTGGCTCTTAAAGGACATTCAGATTAACACTCAACCTTCAGGGGCCTGCAAACATCAGGCTTTTTTGTTTGCTTTCTCCCATTTGCTTTCTTCTGTCCTTGGAAGACCATTTAAATAGGTTAAGTTGGACCTGTGGTTGTATTCAAATTGATGTTCTAACAGTTCTTATTAAAGTTTAAAGAATCTTCTCAAAATCAGAAAGTACTTATTAAGCAGATATTACATACATTTTTGAGGAGAAGAGAAAGAGGAATCTTTGAGGCACCTCAGTTTTCTGCTTTAAAATATCAAGAGCATATTTTATTATTGCTACACACTGCCATACAATATCCCTTTCCATAATAAATCCCTAGCAATCCTGAGGGATTTTAAAATAAAAAATATTCTTACAATCTGGAATCATTAAGATCTAAATGCAGGAAGGGTGCTGTGGCTACATAATCTTGCAAAACCCTCTAACCTTTTAATGCTTTGATTGATGAGTCTGATATCACTTGGCTTCAAGCTTCATGGGTCCATTGACTACTAATCAGGTTTAATAAATGTAATTCCATTTGAAAATATTAA
The DNA here is from genome assembly GCF_048418805.1 of Vulpes vulpes. NCBI lineage: Eukaryota > Metazoa > Chordata > Mammalia > Carnivora > Canidae > Vulpes > Vulpes vulpes. The sequence continues at coordinate 12,925,830 of NC_132788.1, forward strand.
GTACCATAAAATTATTACCTTGATGATTTTTAACTAAATGCATCCATAAAAAATTCTGACAGTTTTCATGAGCAGTGATCATTGAACAAAAGTGTTTTCTGCACGCAATATACCACATCCAATATATTTAGAATTATCTTTCTAGAGGTTTCCCCATTTCTTTTGTAATACAGGATAAAAAATTAACTAGAGAATGAGCAAAGTTCCTTAGTATGACTTATAAAATAGAAGCTTACAAAGAAAAATCAATAGAGATCATTTATTCTCTAAAAAATGAGAATAAAGTCTAAAAAGTAAGAGGGCAAATCTATTTTGATAAATATGCATTCAATAACTAGATAGCCTGGGGGTAAAAATAACCTGACTTAAATGAAAATTTAAGGATTCAATTAACATCCTTAGTGCTTAATGCCACCCAAAGGAATTTCGGAAAAAAGGTTCTTAAAGATTTTCACAATTTATTTAAAAATCAGGTTAATCACTGCACAGAGAACAAGATAAATGAAATGCAGTGCAAACAGATTTGTCATAATATAAAAAGATAAAGTTCCTGAAAAATACACAGCACATTTTTGAGAAGATAAGAAAGACGATTTATGGGGCGCCTCGGTGGCTCAGTTGGTTAAGTGTCTGCTTTCCACTCAGGTCGTGATCCTGGGGTCCCGGGGTCGAGCCCCATGTTGGGCTCTCTCTGCTCAGAGTCGGGGCGGGGAGTCTGCTTCTACCTCTCCCTCTTCCCACCCCCATTCCTGTGCACTCTCTCTCTCTAACTCAAGTAAATAAAATATTTTAAAAAATAACGATGGTTTATTATGCTATTCCACAGTCTATTTTTTTTTAGAAAGTCAATATCTAGAAAAGCTGGCAGTTCCAGAAGCAAGTTTATTGTACTATGAGACTGTTGTGATTAATTTTATGTAGCAACTTGACTGGGGCCACAGGGTGCCTAGAAATATGATTAGATATTATTCTGAGTCCTTCTGTGAAGGTGTTTTCAGGTAAGAGTAACACTTGAATCCGTAAAATGAGTAAAGCAAACTGCCTCCCTAATGGTGGTGGGTCTCATCAATCAGTTGAAGGTCTGAATAAAACAAAAACGCTGACAAGAACCCCCTCCCCACCTGCCCTGCACAAGTAAGAGAGAATCACCACTTGCCTGGTAGCTTTCAGACTGAGACATCGGCTTTTCTCCTGCCTTCACACTTGCGTTAAAACATCAGCTCTTCCTGGGTCTCAAGCCGGCTAGCCTCATGATGGAACTACACCATCGGCTCTCAAGTCTTCAGACTTGAACTAGAACTACGACATTGGCTCTCCTGGGTCTCCAGCAGAACAATTCTCCCTGCAGATCTTGAGACTTGGCAGCCTCCATGATCATGTGAGCTAAATCCTCAGAATAAATCCCTATTGGTTCTGTTCTTCTGGAGAACCCTATTATGATCCTCATTCCCAAGTATTTAACCTTGTGAAAATGTATGTGGTTTATTTATTTGAGAGAGAGACAGAGCTCGAGAGCAAAAGAGAAAGAAAGGGCACAAGCAGAGGAGAGAGAGTAGTAGGCTCCTCCCCACCCCCCCATCAGGAAGCCTGATGGCAGGGTTCCATCCCAGGACCTCGGGATTATGTCCTGAGCCAAAGGCAGACACTTAAGCGACTGAGCATCCCAGGTGCCCCCCTATTCTCATGATTTTAGAATAATGTTCAGTGCCATGTGGCATTTGCTAAATTAATATTCACTATGGGTAACAGCAAAGGGGTGGAAAGTGGGTGGATTTTTAAAACCAGGTTTAAAGTCAAATCCTTGCTCTGCCACTAGCTAGATGAGTGGCCCTGGGCAGATGAGTCAACCACTCTGAAAAGTGTGGCTCTTTACTTATGAAAAAGACATTAAAAAAATCTCAACTTAGAAAAAAATAATAAAAAAAAACCTCTCCAGGGTTGTGTGGCTTAAGCAGACAACATGTGTGACCCCCTCCAACAAGGGAGGGAAAGGTAGGGCGGCTCCCTGAGTCCTGTTCCTGCGTGTAGCGCCTGACCAAAAGTCTAGCATTAGCCACCAGAGAGAAAAGATGACAAGGATTTACAGAAATTAATTTGGTCCCATATATTATTGCCTTTCTACATTTGTTAGTCTCACGATGCCAAGGACATCTGACTTGGAGGCAGATGAGCTCCACGTCAGAGAGGACATCCTTAAAGGCTTCTCTATGGTCTTTTCTTGGCGAGAACAGAAAGACTGAACAAAAGAAAAGGTAAAGTTTTCCATATCCGTCACACATGAGGGACCCTCAGGCTTACTTTTCTTCTGTCCCCTCTTTTCCACAGGCTGGTCCTTGAGATAAGAGGAGGATGTTCAAGAGAAAACCTTGCAAAAGGTCCCAGGAGCAGTGGGCTGTGAACTCCTCTCTTGGCAGTGAGTTAAAGGGCAGAGAAACATCCAGAATGGTAAATGAATTGCTATGTGTGAGTCTGTGTGTCTGGATGTGTTATAATCAGTACCTAATACATTTTTGATCTGTAGTGAATTGCTTTTTAATGCTCTCTCCTTGGGACACCTGGGTGGCTCAGTTGGTTAAGCATCTGCCTTCAGCTCAGGGCTTGATCCCGAGGTCCTGGGATTGAGTCCCACATTGGGCTCCCCACAGGGAGCCTGCTTCTCCCTCTGCCCATGTCTTGGCCTCTCTCTATGTCTCGAATGAATGAATGAATAAATAAAAAATAAATAAAAAATAAATAATAAATAAATAAATAAATAAATAAATAAATAAATAAATTCTTTAAAAAAAATAATACCCCCACCTCGGGCATCTAGGTGGCTCAGTCGGTTAGGCATCTAGCTTCAGCTAATGTCATGATCCCGGGATCCTGGGCTGGAGACCTAGATCTGGCTCCCTACTCAGTGAGCACCCTGCTTATCCCTCTCCCTTTGCCTCTGCCCCTGCTTGTGCTCTTTCACTCTCAGTCTCTCTCATTTAAATACATAAGATCTTAAAAACAAACAAACAAACCTCCTCCTCTATAGAAAAAACAATGGTTTCAGTAATAATCATGAAACAAAACTAATAAAAATAATAGCCAGCAAAGACCTGCAGACAGTAAAAGTCTTACTTATTGAATGTTACATAATTATGTTAGTAAAGAGCGAAGTAAAACAAAACAAAATAATTTTGTTGTATAAAAATTTAAAAGGGGATCCCTGGGTGGCGCAGCGGTTTGGCGCCTGCCTTTGGCCCAGGGCGCGATCCTGGAGACCCGGGATCGAATCCCAGTTTGGGCTCCCGGTGCATGGAGCCTGCTTCTCTCTCTGCCTGTGACTCTGCCTCTCTCTCTCTCTGTGACTATCATAAATAAATTTAAAAAAAATTAAAAAAAAATAAAAATAAAAATTTAAAAGCTGGAGGATGAGGGGATGGGGAAAATGTATGGAGGGGAGTGGGAGGTGTAGGCTTCCAGTTATGGAATGATAAATTCCCAGAGATGAGGGGTGTGGCACAGGGAATATAGTCAGGGGTGGTGTTGTATGGTGAGGGGGGCAGCTACACCTGGGGTGAGCACAGCATTTAGTATAGAGTTGTGGACTCACTATGTTGTACACTTGAAACCATCGTCACATTGTGTGTCAACTACAGTTAAATAATAAAAAGAAGTACAACTATTGAATCAGTTTTCAAATCCAGCTAAGCAGTTTGAACTTTGATCTTTAGGAGACAGTTCTATATTAGCTACAGAAATAATTTCCCATTAATTTTATTAGTTAATATTAGTAAAATATACACTGATGTACATTTAGTGACATGTACCCTAACAATTACACTAATGTAATATTAATGAAACATATTCTTTTTGCGAATATAAGCAAAAAATACAATTTAGGCAATTACTCAAACCATCCTGCTGTTGTAACGTTTAATTTCTCTTTAGGAAAAGGAATTAATAATTAAGAAAGAAGAACAAAATTTTAACATTATTTTTACGTGCGTAAAATTTCACATTCATTTCATCATACAAATGTAACAAAGTATTTTCATTCAGGGAAACATTTCATGTGCAAATTAAAAGTTGCTGTGCCATACAAAAATATTACACCTTACAATTCATTCACACGGTTTCTGGGGTACCTGGGTGCCCCAGCTGGGTAAGCATTTGACTCTTGGTTTTGGCTCAGGATGTGATCTCAGGGTCCTGGGATCAAGTCCTGTGTTGGGCTCCTTGCAGAGTCTCTCTCTCTTTGTCCTTCTATCCCTCACACTCATACCCTCTCTAAAATAAGTAAATTTAGGGACTCCTGGTGGCTTGGCAGTTGAGTGTCTGCAGTGGGCTCAGGGTGTGATCTTGGAGTCCTGGGATCGAGTCCCACATTGGGCTCCCTGCATGGAGCCTGCTTCTCCATCTGCCTGTGTCTCTGCCTCTCTCTCTCTCTCTCTCTCTCTCTCTCTCTGTCTCTGAAAGAAAGAAAGAAAGAAAGAAAGAAAGAAAGAAAGAAAGAAAGAAAGAAAGAAAAGAGATATGCATAACAATTCCACATAAATATTATTTGGGACACATAAGATGTAGATAGTAGTTGTTCCTTGTTCCAATCACCTCTTGACAAATTGTCTTTCCCCTTCTGGAGAAGTGGAAAAGTTTCAAGAACCCGTGTTGCCTTTCTTTTAATTTGTTTTAAAATCAAATAATGCATTGAAGCACTCCTCCGATTACATTTTGAAAAGCATATTGCAGTATATAAAATAAAAATAAAAGTACCTCCTCGCTGCTCTTGACCAAGGATGTACCACTTCCTCTTGTTAATGGCTTAGGATTTCAAAACTGTCTATTCATTTACATGAATACATATGTACATATGCAAATATATATGTTTTCAAAATGGGAATGGAATTTAAAGATCCTGTTGAGCTGGATGACTTTTCAACTAAAATATGAACATGCGTATCTGCCTCAATATAGTTGTAACACATTTTTTTTTCCCATGGTACTGTGTAGTTGCTTAGTTTCTAGTACCCCTCCTAGGCAAACGTATAATTTGTGGCACCAGTGGGGTTACGTGTGGCCCTGTGAATAAAATGTAAGTGGGAAAAACATGTATCATTTTCAGGTGGAAGCCCTGAGGGCTATCTGCAAGCTACCACACCATCTCCTCCGCTAGACAGTCTGGAGTAATGCTCCACATTGATGTCTGCTTCATCTGCGTGCATCCTGGTTGAGAAGATACAGGACAGAGTCCCCAGCTGACCTGCAAGGGCCACATATGAGCAAGAAATAACCTGTTATTTTAAACCAATGAGATTTTGGAAGGGGTTCTCCAACATATTCTAGCATTTCTGGGTTAATATAAATAGTATTATGGACAATTTTTTAATTCGATTGTTTTCCTAATAATAGAATTGGTATCACTTCCAATTGTTCAAGTATATAAAATAGTGGCAATAGACAATCTTACATTTATATCTTATTTTTTCTTGTACCTAAGGCAGATTTTATATGGAGGATGTATATAGAGTTACTCAGATATTATCATCCTCTTAAAAAGCTCTAACTCTTTATACTATTAGAATTAGTCATGAGGGGGCACCTGGGTGGTTCAGTGGTTCAGCATCTGCCTTTGGCTCAGGGTGTGATCGCTGAGGTCCTAGATTGAGTCCCGCATCAGGATTCCCAAAGGGAGCCTGCTTCTCTCCCTCTACCTATGTCTCTGCCTTTCTCTGTGTCTCTCATGAATAAATAAGCAAAATCTTAAAAAAAAAAAAAAAAAGAATTAGTCATGAGGATACACATTGACTTATCCTATAGCCAATATTGGTTGATCAAATGTGACCTATCAACAATTTAATATTTTCAGGATCTGATGATTTAGAAATATGGGCCAATGTCTTTCAATTTGTAGTTTCTGATTATTGATTTTTTTCCTATGTTTTTATGTGTGTGAGCTCTATCTACTCTGAATTGCCTATCCATATCTTCTGTCTATATGTCTATTATTTTGTTTTGTCATCCAGATTTTAGGAACTTTTATATATTAGACATCCTTTTTTTTAATTTTTTTTTATTATTTATTCATGATAGAGAGAGAGAGAGAGAGAGAGAGAGAGGCAGAGACACAGGCAGAGGGAGAAGCAGGCTCCATGCACCGGGAGCCCGACGTGGGACTCGATCCCGGGTCTCTAGGATCGCTCCCTGGGCCAAAGGCAGGCGCCAAACCGCTGCGCCACCCAGGGATCCCATATGTTAGACATCCTTATGCTGAATGTGTAATGTATGTTCCAAATATTTTCTCCTAGTCTATATTTTGCCTTTAAATTTTATTTCTTCACTCTTTTATGACAAGGAGCTTTCATTTTCACGTACGAAAATCTCTCTGTGTTCTTGATAGATATGGAATCTAGAGTTTGTTGGGCTTAAGAAAATTTTCCCCAGTCAGCAAGGCATTATAAAATGAATTACATCCTTATTTTAACTTAAATGATTTATAAAATATTATTATAGTTTTGGGGGTTGTTTTATGTTTAACTCTTAAATCCAACTAGAATTTATTTCAGTGAATGGTGTAAAGTAGTGACTGCAATGTATTTTTTGTTCAAATGAATAAGCAATCATGCCCACAGGAGATGTTGAATAATCTGCTTTTTTGTGGATTCCTACAAACATCTTGCATCCCAAATTCTAGAGGTTTCAGCATTTACTTCTAGAGGGACTGAACCCGGGAACATTTGGAAAGAACCAACATAGGTACATTATTGGCATTCAGTTCTTGATGCGTGGAGAGTGATCTTGAGACGCCAATCGTTACCTTCATAAAATCAAGTCCCAGGAGATGACTTGGTGGTCACAGTGTTACAGTGTTTATTCATTCTAAGAATACACATCATCATGAAGAAAAACCACCAATGTATCTATGTAGAGAGTTCAAACAGGTGTCAAGCTATTAACATTAATGGGATCAAATGGGGCTGGGGGAGGTGAATGGGAAGAGAAATAGCACAAACAGAAGGAGATCTTCCTTGTGTATAGATGGCTGCTTAGCTCCAGCCCATCTCAGCCATGTAGATACATGGACCCAAATGATAATCCTTTTCCAGTCTCTTTTTTTTTTTTTTTTTTTGCCAAAGAGAACCTTTGGAGATAGATCTATATATACATATATATTTCCTGCTGCTTGATTGCAAATATGCACATCTATGTTTACAACCATTTTTTTTTCTTTAGAAGGAATGTTTCCAAAACAGAGAAGAAAAGATTTATGAATCAATTATGTATTAAACCTTGATTTATCTTTAACCATATGTCTGGTTTTATAGTCATGAAATAGGAAATAACAATATATTACATCCAAATGTCTGCTGTCAGGTTCTTGAGGTTCCAAGTGGTGGCAGATCAGAATGCATGGCTTGACATGGAAAGCAGATGAGCCAGAATTTTGCCCCAAACTAAAAATGATGTCACTCCTCCTTCCCCAGGGAAGGAGTGAAGCAAATGAGAGAGACCAAGATGCTATCAAGCATCTCTCATAGACAGGGACAGTAAGGGTAAAAATTCCACGCATCACATCAGTGTCATTATACTATCTGATATTTTGGATGTCTTCAAATCTATGAGGTATTAGAACAGGAGATTTTAATGTTCTGTATTTAAGAACAGAAGTAGTAAGATATTTATCTTCATTCATTTGACAAGAATGAACAATAATCTTGAGGCTCTTGGTGTCATCATAATATGTTGTTTACCCCAGAAGGACACAAGCACAACCAGAATGTTTTTTTTTTTACCTGTTTATTTATTCACATTTTTATCTTCCAATATACATACAATGGATCATAAAAGATATCTACTTCATTTTCCTGTAGAATAATAGATTACATATGTAATCCCTTTATCTTCCACTCATCATTCCATTGTCCCCTATGAAGGCCTCAATTCCTAAACCGCTTATATGTGTTAGAGCAAGTCAGAATGCTTGCTGCAGACTGAACATTTGAAAGTCATTCTTCTATCTCAAGAACAACTCTTCTACCTGTGTCTGACTTTTTCTTCAAATATCAATTGTGTTAAGTTTCATTTCAGTTAATATTAATAAACAATAATACAACTGAGAGAAATGAAATCAGAGGACAAACTAAATTTCAAATGTGTGTTTTCTTTAAACAATAAGAGATTCAGAGTATCCAAATAAAATCTATACAACATTTATTAAGCTATCTATAACAAGTAGATAGAACGAAAATTGACTAATGTTATCTAGGCTCAAAAAGTCAATCACCAGTTTCACTGTGTTGCTGTCAGCATTAAAGCGTTGCAATATGGTTTATGAAGCACATACTCATCTTACTGGACTAGGTAATAGTTCAGAAAAGTGTCCTTGAAGATGAAAAACCTAGTAATAATAGTAAAATAGAATAAAAAGCTGTTCTAAAATGTTGTTATCAGTCAAAATCCAATCAGGAGGTGAAAACCACACAATAATTTGAACAAGGAAAATTTGACATAAAGAATTATTAACTGTAACAGGGAAAGTTCTATATAGCAGTAAAGAGAATTCTAAAAATTCCCCCGGGGCTGAGGGAGATTACCTAAAGAAGGAACAAATATGGAAGATGGGAGTCCCTTCCTCAAGAAATCCAGACCTTGTTAGAGTAAGTATGGTTGTGGCTCACTGAATGTCAGAGAAGTTTGCTGAGTTGCCCTGGGCAAGAGCTGGTCCATTGTTCCTGGGTAAGCCAGAAACATCCCTCTGGGACACCATTCAAACTGGATGGAAGAAGAATCACTTGGGCGACCCTACAGATATCCTACTGGCAGCAGCACAATAGGAGGAGGAAGTAGATGAAGAAAAAAGGACCCTACGAGAAGTCTTTTTTTCTTATGGTGTCTATTGCCCCCTACTAACAAATCTTAACATGATGCAAGTTGCAAAGAAAACCCTAGGGGCCCGAATTCATTTTCATAGAGCAGGCATTGAGGAGTAGATTTAGAGCTGAGAGGATATAAATGGATTATTATCACAGTTTTATTTAACTTTCTATTATCTAGTCATTTCTAAATGGACATAAGTGCTTTAGTTTCCAAAAAGTTTAACTTTATCAATTTAATTCTCATGAATATTAAAACAATCATGTTCTAATGGATATGAATGTATCTAGGACACAAGGCCACTTTGGTGATAAATATAACATGCTCAAAATAGGCTATAGACCTCAGAGTTTTCTGAAAATCTGAATCATAATTCCCTGAGATGGTTGATAAAGTGGTTCTGATCTCTTAACTATATATTGTTTGTCTATGAAATTCTATGAGGACTGAAGCTTATACAAACTGAAGGGTGATATTTAAGAAAAAATATACAAAATTATGAATTCTAGAATTCATGTGAACATGTACCACTAAGATTAAAGTAAATGTACATCCAACCTAAATTTTTCTTAGCCATCCCAAAATTCCCACAGGCACTCCAATAACCCCAAATTAAGGCAAAACAGGATGGAAGATAAATTAAGAAAGAAAAAGGCATCACTCTTAACTGACTAGTCAAAATGACCCACACTTTGCAAATCCTACAAAATCACATGACCATGTGAACCTATTACTAGGGTCCGTCCTGGGATCCTAAAGTAGCTTTTACACGTATGTAGCATAAAATTTAAGCTTCATTAGCTTCACATTAAACCTACCTCTCATGTTCAATCTGACTATAATTTATTAAGAACTTAATAAATCCTACCGGATTTCTTTTTATTTGTGTTGTTAGTTTTTGTTAAATGTTTAGTGATTCTTGGTTTTCTGCACACATTCACTGAGCAGTAGGTTGATCGGTTTAGGGAAGTGGCATGAATATCCTTTTTTACTAAATCTACTCCTAAACTCTAGCCATGCCTTTCGTTTTTAGATGGTGCAGGTGATATGCCTTATACAGTGTGCCATGTAAACGCCACTTGCCTACACAACATGGCCCTGCCTCTCCCTCACCTCATCTTTAGTGTATCTGTGGTCAGTGGGATTCCCCAACACATCAAACCCCATTCTCTCTCACAGACTTTATAATCCCTCAAATATTTGAAACCTTCCTTTGGGTCTTTGCATAACTAACTATTCATTGTTTCCATCTCCACTCACCTCTTCAGGTTTAGTGAATAATACATTTATAAAGTAGAAAGAGAAAGCTCTGAGGAGTCATCAGAAAATATTGAGGCCAATAATTTTTGCCTTACTTGCTTCTCTGTACTGACCTTATTCATTTTTATGCCTTGAGTTGCTGTCTTGCTTGCCTTTCTAAATTGCTCTGATCAAGTTCCCCACTGGGCTTTTCTATAGAATCCTGATATTAATTTGAAAAGAAGGCCACACATTTAAATAAAAAAGAGGTCAACTTTTTTCAAAATTTCCACCCAGCAGCCTTTGAGATGAATTGTACTTTTGCCAAAATTAATTAGTCCTAAACTTTCTTTTTTACCTTTATAATATACCTACTCTTTGTGTCTTTACCAGCAAACTCTTTACCTTTGCCCAAGTTTACATTGTGGTCTCTCATCCTCTTCATCCTTCATTTGTTTCAAGATCCATCTGGTTTATTGCCTGTTTCAATATTTGAAGGTAGGTACTTGTCTCTCTCATCCAATGCATTTGAATTTGAGATCTTTGAAGTATGACACTGGAGTCTGGGAGAAAGCAGTGGACTTATAGTATAATACTGGGTCAATGGGTTTCTGGAACAAAGTGGAACTGTTTGGATCTTGGACAATAGAATTGGTATTATAAGATGTGAGAAGTCAAGAATTCTCTAGATTAGGATAAACATTTAGTCTCAGATAAAATCTAGAGATCCTCAGACAAGTACACTATTCTGATACTATCAGGGATGTCTAATCATCTCTGAAATGGTTTTAGCTGTTTGTATGGTTTTAGCTGTTTGTATGGTTTTCTTCAGAATCTTTCCATTGTAAAAGAAGAGTATATTTCCATTGTAAAATAAGTGTATATTTACACACACAATATATTTATGTGTGTGATCTCTGACACATATCAAATCCTAAAGGAATGAGGAGCGTGGAGTTAAAAAGCTTCCTCTGGCAGATGCAATGTATGTCTTCTGGTCTTAGAGCAAGCTCCCATCAGCCATTCAAACACTTCTGAATTTTGCCACATTTGAGTGTTACCTGAACACCACATCTTGTCATCCTCAAGTCTGAGTGAGGGGAGCTTAACTTGGTGCTTACCAACTCCAACTTCAGCATGACTAATCATACCAATTGTGTAAATCCTAAAAAGAGTAGAGTTGTCATTGTTTCATTTGTTCACAATCAAATCCCCATCATGGGTAATAATAGCTGACATATAAACACTCAAGAAATATCTATTCAGTGACTCAAACTTTATATTTTAAATATATAAAAAGTTTTTAACTATTAAAATAATGACAAATGTTTTTTTTTTCTATCTTAGTGACAAATGTTTTTTTTTTTTTTTTTCTGAGTAACATCTTTCAAAGACCCTTGTGACAAATTAGGCTGAGGAATCAAGTATCGAGGTATTAGGGTACTGTGGAAGGATACATTTTGACTTAGGAATAGATATTGTTCTATTTTCTCTCTCTCTCTACTTCTCTTTCACTCTCTCATGCTCTCTCTCTCCCCATCTCCTTTCTCCCTGTCTCTCTCCATTATATCATCCAGTGTCTACCCTGAAGAAAGATCAACACAATTTGAGTGGATGTACTCCCTAAAACAAAGCACCTCCTTCGCCCAATATGTCTTTTTTTAAACATAGCTACAAAGGCACTTTGAAACACATCAAGAAACTTAATTCAACATAGTGTGGCAATAATAGTTACCCTAAGGAAAAGGTACCAGAAAAAATCAATTTAAAAGCCAATTTACTGTTTGACCTTAGTGAATTCATCTGAACTTCATTGCAACCAGTTAGAAGATTGATAAGAAATGATCAATAAAGACACAGGTTTCTGAAAACCTAAAACCCCCTACACTGGACTGTAACAATGAAAACTGTTGTATTGTAAGGAACATACTGCCTCTTTGGTGTTAACTATGTGAATCTAAGTTAAATGGATGAATTTCCTTTCATGGTATGTGATACAGCATAGTGTTTGCATAGTGTCAAAATGTCTTCAAACCTCTGTATACAGTAAATATCAAACTGACAAAAACTGATTTAAATAAGAGGCTGTGTTATATTTGTTTTAGAATCAGAGAAGCCTGGCTTGAGTTCCCAGAATCTGTAACTACTATCTCTACAAGTTTAGGCAACTTCTGCAAACTTCAATTACTTTATGTAGAAAATGAAGATAATCACAGAGGTGAGGTAAGAATTAAATAAAACATATTAAAAACAGTTCAGTATCTAGCATGGAGTAAGCAATAAATCGTAACAGTCATTGTTAACATCATTATTGGTGATATTCCTATTATGATAAATTATAAACTTATTGTTAGTAATGACACAGGGCATCACTGTATGCATTTTGTGAGCTAAAATCTTTCCTGGCTGCTTTTTTAAAAAATACTTTATTTATTTATTCATGAGAAAGAGAGAGACAGAGAGGTAGAGACACAGGCAAAGGGAGAAGCAGGTTCCATGCAGGGAGCCTGATGTGGAACTCGACCTCGGGTCTCCAGGATCATGCCTTGCACTGAAGATGGCGCTAAACTGCTGAGCCACCAGGCTGTCGTCTGGCTGCTTTTATTTCATGTCCTAATCTTTTTTTCCCCCATCTTATAATTCTCACCCATTGCTAACACATGTTATCTTGATATACTTCATGCATTAATAAAAAGTTTTAATTTATTTTGCAACAAAGGGGAGTTTAAATAAATATGCAGATAGATAGACACAAATCATTACTATATAAATAATATACATATTGCAGTAATTTTGGACTTTGAATTACAAAATGTCACAAGATCTCATAAGTTTCTTGTTTTATGGTGATGGAAGAGAGGAAGGGGTAGCATGGGTACACAAAGTGCATAGATTTTGCCGTTATTATATACAACAGTGCTAGGTGTACAGGAGGATTTCAATGAATGTGTGTTGAATAAATACATGAATGAAGTCAATGAATATTATTTAACACTTTCATGTGCAGAGCAATGGGCCAGACACCTTGGAGAATAAAAGATTTACAGCAAGCAAACCTAGCTCTCCTTTCCAAAACACATCATATAGTATTACAAGACAAACTCTAAAAATAAACAAATAAATAAATAAACGATTGTCAACTGATGGCATTTTAATGGAGCCTCAAAGACAATACAATGTGTTTTTATGTAGCAGGGGGTGGACATGGGCTTCTGGGTGGTGGACATACCTTCCAACCGGGGGGATATCTGACAGACGCCTAATGCTACTACCAACAATGAAGATTCTGTGTAGCACTTGGACACTAATTTCTAAGGAACACTGTATGCAGCTAGCACCACAGTCATAGAGACACGCAGCAACACCCCTGAGCTGCTCTAATGTAATCCTGGGGCACCTGGGTAGCTCAGTCAGGTAAGTGTCTGACTCTTGATTTCAGCTTAGGTCATGATCTAAGGGTCTTGAGATCAAGCCACTTGTTGGGCTCATGCTGCTTAAGATTCTCTCTCCCTCTCCCTCTGCCCCTCCTCCCCCCCCCATAGCACTCTCTTTCTCTTTAGAAAAATAATTTTTAAATAAATAAATAGTGTAACTGTTCTCACAGACTATTTACTTCTTCAGAGAGCAGATGGTCACCCAATCATAAAGAATTGATTTTAACTAAAAGCTAGAACTTTCTTCTCACAGTAGCAAGTTTGCCAATGAAGTGTCTTTAAGTAACTGTTGAGTTAGAGGTATGAAAATATACTTTTTTGTATTTTGTACTGTGAGTAAAATATTGTTTCTGGTGAAAATGACATAATTTCCAATGTATGGGACAGAGGTGATTCTCGAATATAGCTTTCTTGGGACCAGCTTCAGATTCTAGAACATTGTAGGGGAAGGAAGCAAAAAGGATAAAAATGAGGAGGAGGAGGGTGAACACGGAAAAAGTTGTCTGGTCCTGAAACCCAGGCTGATAAGATCAGAATCTCTAAGAGTGGACCCCAGACATCAGTAATAAATAAAATATCTTGAGAGGAATGTAATACGCTTCCATGGTTGAAAAGGGTACGGCCAGGGCAATGATTTAGGACAATGCTTCTCAAAACTTACTGAGCAAAAGAATCATCTGGATAGCTTGCTGAAACAGATCCAAGAGCTCCAACCCCAAAGATCTATGAGTCTCAGCTCCAAAGATCCATCTAGGATGGAGTTTAAGGTTTTGCATTTCTAACCAGTATCAAGATACTTCTATGTTGTCCACCTGTGAAGTACACTTTGAATACTTCAGTATTCAGTGCTTCAGAGTATGGTATTCATACTGGCTCCCTGAAAATAGGCAGAAAAGTGAGGCACTTAAGCGCTGTTGTTCAGGAGGTGGTCTACAGATGGGCAGCATCCATCAGCATCTCCAGGGATCCTCCTGAGATGCCAGATCTCAGACTCTGATGAATCAGAACTTGTATGTTCACAAGATCTGCAGGCGATAGACATATTCATTAAAGATTGAGAAACACTAATTCTCAATTTTGGCCACTCCGGAGTCACTTGAACACTTTCAAAATCTCACTAAACCCCTGGATGCCTTGTGGACATAGGAGTTTTTAGAAATTGCCAGCATGACTCTTCTGGGCAGCAAAGTTTGAGAAGCACGGCTCTTTTTCTTTTTAATAAATTTATTTTTTTATTGGTGTTCAATTTACCAACATACAGAATAACACCCAGTGCTCATCCCGTCAAGTGCCCCCCTCAGTGCCCGTCATCCATTCACCCCCACCACCCGCCCTCCTCCCCTTCCACCACCCCTGGTTCGTTTCCCAGAGTTAGGAGTCTTTATGTTCTGTCTCCCTTTCTGATATTTCCCACACATCTCTTGATTTGATATTGTACAAAGTTTCCCATAAACATCTCCTCCTCCAATCTCCCAGTCTGTTACATTGCCTGACATTCCATTAATAGATACTCATTTGTACAAATTTATAAAAATCCTCTCAAATGCAAATGGCCATAGGAAGAAGGTGGTTGTTTTATCGGTCACTTGCATCTTAGTGGTAACATAATTAGACTCTGAGATCACAAAGCTAGAAACAAACGAGTCTTACTGGTTGTTGGGAGAATAGAAGAGATGGTATAGATTATGGGGGTGCTTCTTGTCGTGAGCTGAGATGGATGAGCGTGTGAGCATTGACGATGTGGAGTATGATTAATTATTTCTTGTTCAACCCAGAAGTAGAGTGCCCACAGAGCACTGAGTGGCTGGAGGAGGGGGCTACGTGGTGGGAATAAACTGGATTTCTTTTAAGAAATGAACATGAAAAGAATTTGAGGTATTATAAAATTATAACAAATTACACTGAAATTGGACATGTGGCTGAAGACGTAAGTGGTTGATGAAGTAGCCATTAGAAACTATTACAGGACACTCTATCAGCACAAATGCACTTTTTTTATGAGCTTGCTGAGCTCCAGAAACCTTGTTTTATATATTTCGGGTCCTCCTTGATGTTTTAGTTATTGATACCCTAGTGACGTTGACCACCCTCACTTGCTCCCTATTTAAACTAGATCAGTTCCAGAGGCGTGATTGATTAAATGATCATAGCAAATACTCACACAGTAAACATTTTGTTTACATACACAGATCTAAGACGGTTGGATTTTTTTTGTCTTTCTTCAATGCCTCCAGCATACTTGAGAGACATGCTGAGTCATTTAATTGGGATTAGGTGCATATCGAAGAAAGAAAAACGTCTTACTTAAGGGCTCATCTGTTTGAGGCAGAAGCCAAGTGGTGATTGAGAACAACTGGAGGTCACATAACTAAATCCAAGCGTCCAGGTCCTCACTACTCACTCACGTCGATCTTCCACATGCAACATCAGAGATAGCTTCTGAAGCTGAAAAATGTGTGTGCTTTTCTTTGAAGGATTCTTACGAATCTTGTTTCTTGGTGAATAAATACCAGCAATGACAAAGTCAACTAATTTAAACTATTGCTTTTATTATAATTACACGGGAGCACAAATAAATAAGCACAAAAGTATTGTAAAATATTGCCAATGCACTAAAGAAAACAAATTGTTTTCAAACAACATCTGGTTACTTCAGTAGTATCAAAGTACATTTATAATTACATGTTACCTAAAAAAATCAAGTACAAAAATTAAGAGAAATTAAAACATCAGTGTTTATATTATTATGTATATAGAAAGGGCTAACAACACGTGAATAGAGAAATCTGTTAGCTAATGCTTATTTGCACAATTTTTCAGGCACATACCTGACATTTTTAATGAGTTATGAAAAATGTAATATGACATTCAGATTCTTAGATACGGTAAACATGTTATGTTGGAATGGATGTTAAATGGTTTCTTTTAAAAACCCTGTCTTTTAAAAATGTAGTGCCATTATCCACTAAAAAACATATTATTTTATATCATTTCTTCAATAGCTATTTGTTTTAATTTCTTGAAAAGAGCAAGAAAGTAAACGTACAATTGCTAAATACGTAAACACATTTTTAGTGCAAGATAACAAGACCTGTGACTTTACTGTGCTTTTTTTTTTATAATCACAGTGCACTTTACACCAATTGCTACACTATAAATGTTAACTCAAGGAGTTCCAAACAAAAGTAGTGCATACTAAACATTTTCATATATATTATATACAGTATGTATACTGTATGTGGGTGTATACACTTGTAAATGTAGATGCTTTTAGGGTGGGCAAACCCAGTCATATTTGGGAACAACTGAACACTTGAAAAAGATCTTCATATATTTTTGTTTGAGATAAATCCAACAATATTTCTGTAAAGGTGTTTCCCCTTAAATTTGAAACTTTGTGATATTTAAAGGGAAATGTAATCAGACTTTTTCTTTTCAGATTACACGCATTTTGCTACAATGTGATTGACCCAAATATCAAAGGGTTTTTAAATCAATCCAAACAACAAGCCACAATGTTCAAGTCCAACATGGCAAACGTGTTATCCTTTTACTGAGTTACATAGACAGCAGTACATATCCTATGTGTACATATAGAATCTTATACATAAACATATTTTATACTTAGACATTAACTTTAATATGTTTTAGTATTTTATTTTGACTGTACACTTGACCTGGAAAAAAAGAGAGAATACCATATATAAACACAGAAGAGATGTCAAACACGTGACATTGTATATATTCTTAGAAATAATTGGCTTTGTTTTGACATTTTAATGATTGCATAACTAAGCTCCTTGAAGGCAGGGACCATATCTTTTTGAGTATTCAATTCCAATGCTTCACAAATTTTTAAAAAATAACTAATAGATAAGTTTCTCAACAATGAACTGTTAATCATAAATTAATAAATTGTCCACATTCTACAATTAGCGATCTATTTTCTCACTGAGGGAAGATGTAGTGAGTTAATCTTAAATATTATAGGTACCGTTTTTCTTTAGTTCCATTTAAATTTGGGGCACAATGTATTATGAATTGTTATTCTATTATACTTCTATTCCTCTGAAAGGGTAAACTTTCTCATCTCAGATTATCTACTGCTTAAATTACAGGTATTTTTTTTTTATTTCAAAGGTAGCCATAATAAGTTTACAAGCTCTTTTCTATTTTAGGGAAGTGACTCACTTTAACATATAAGGGATATTAAAATTGGATTGTTAATGTGCACTCTTTTCATGTCTTAATTAAAACACTAACCCAAAAGGGTTGTTTAGCTTTATTGACTTGATTCCTAAACTTGCTCAGAGTCAAATCAAATTATATGTGAGGACGAGGCCTAAGCCAGAGTGTAATAAGAAAAATGTTTCTGTATTCTCTAGAAGCATTCAAGGAAATGATTTGGAACCTCCATGTCTGAAGTCCCATTGTCACTGTTTTGAAATGGGAAGTTGTGTCTCATTGTATCCAGACAACTTCCGGATACTGGAATGTCTATAGTCTTTGAAACTACAAATGTGAACCTCTTAATGTTTTGTTTTGCTTCACTTTCCCAAATATTTTGTATGGGTGGACAATAACCTTCACTTACACAAATCGATCACTCACTCCAAACTTGCTTCCACAGCATGAATACGGGGAAAGAGAGCAACGTTCACATGAAGAACTACCGTGACAGCTCACAAGACTGGCTTCTGGCATTGAACAGAATTGCAGGATCTCCTTTCCATCGATTCTAAAGAAATTTGTCTCTTGTGTGCTAAGAAGTTTTTCCCATATGAAAGCATCTTACTGACAGCCAATAAAATTCTATTTCTGTAGAATTTGTTGTGAAAAGACCATTTCTCACAGGCATGTGCTCTTCCCACCCGATAACCATGCCATGATACCATTTGTTCTTTGGCACTACTAAAAAATATGAGCTTTATCTTTCCATAGTGTTCTGGCTGTCAAAGGAACGTTTTATCATCCAACCAAACTCATAGATTGAAGTGTCCTGATTGACTGCCACCAGAGAATAAGCCGATTTTTCTCTCTATCCTAATGACCTCTTTTTCTCCATATAAAGAAACACAATGCAAAGAGAAAGTGAATTATAGAATGGCTGTCACCATGTGGGCGAAGCCTCAATGGACAGTGGTTTAGGCACCGAATAAAAGTTATTGAGTAATATTAGGGAAGCCACTTTTCCGGATCTTTCAATTACCTCTCATTGAAAGGAAGATTTGGAGAAATTAAACAGAAATGGTTGCCTAAGGTCAGATTTTCAAACAAGCTGCCTTCTCAGAAAATAATTTCCTTGGAAAAAAAAAAAGAGTGCATGAAACCTGGCAACAACATGAGTTTGGCAGACCAAATGGGAATGACTGAATCCAACACAAATCATTTCAGTACCTCTGTTTCCTTCTTGACAAGTGGCCAGCATTAAAAAATATCTTCTGCTTTATTCAGAGAGATATGGGAAAAGATTGGCATCTGAAAAACACACTTGGATATGTGACCTAAATATAAATCTCAAAGGAATTATCCAATCATTACCATACTGAGCTTGAAAATACATGTACATACACCAAGATCATTCTCAAGATGCTGAGAATTGATGTCTCACACCTGATTAGACTGGCTCGAGTATAGGTGGTCATAATAAGTTCAAACAGGCTACTATCCTGGGTCCTATGCACATTTTATTTCCATTCTGATTCTATCTTATCACATTTTCATTACTCTTAGATTGGTACTCCATTGATTGTTGGGATTGAAACATAATCTCTAGTAAAACATGGCAGTAAGATTTATTCAAGCTACTTAAGATCTCTCCATGATTTCCTGTACTTGTGATCCTGCTTCTTCTTCTTCTTCTATTTTTTTTTTTAACCACCTCAGTTATATAAGCAAAACCTAAAACCTCAGTAAGCATTTTATGTATACAGTTCTCCTGCTGGGTACTCATTCACACAAAAACAACAGATACACATGCTCCCACTTACCCTTTTTCCTTATTCTTTCAGAATTCTAATTGGACATCAAAATATACATTGATTATAAAAGATTAAAAAATTATTTTATAACATTTCAAAGGCTTGAAAGGAACTATTACTGATAAAGCATCGCTAGGTTTTTAGCAATATAGATTACAAAAATCCCCTCACTCCTGTTATATTTGGTTTTATTGAGCAGCACTGTGCTATTGCTGTCAAAACCCTTAGAAGAAAAGCCACTATGACAATGACTTCAAACACATACCTTTTCTCTCAGAAATATAATACTAAATTGATTGTTAAAGAAGAAATCACATACTGTCAATTTTAGGAAGCATAAATAGTAATTTAAATATACAAAATATATGAGATAGTTTCCTTTTTATCCATCCGTGGCAATATTTATACGCAACTAACAAGTTATTCTTAAAAGATATATAGGATTTGTTTAACTTAAACTTTACCACCACATAAAATCGAATCCACCCCATCCATCCCCTGTCCCCTGCATTTCCTGTTTCTTCCTTGAAACAAAATAAAATAAACAAGTGGTCATAATTCTTTGGTCATGGTGTCATAATCAGCAAGAATGGATGTGATGGTCATGCACAGAAGATTACGACCCAAAAATGTGGTAATAACTAGTTTGAAAAACTTAAGAAATACTAATTCATTAATGGACCTAAATTTTGAGAAAAAAATTGGCGTTTAGTGTACTAAAATATGTAAACGTATCTGTCTGAATGTTTATTTCTCATTTTCTAGGGGAAACAAACATACACATGAAAAGTTACTTAAACGCAGTGATGGCAGCGGCTATAAAGCCACTGGTCCCACTTTCTTGAAAGCAGTCGTGCTATTTAGCTTTTGATTCCTTGTTCCTTCCATTGTCACAGTGAACCCTGGTCTCCTCCAATCAGATCCATGATGCAAGGACACAAGTCCTGAAAGTCATTTCTGAAGGAAATGTTTTCTGCTGGGATATCCAAATATATCCTAATAACTTTCTCTGGAGTCTGACTAACCATTGCTTAGTATAAACAAGACAATATTGAAGAGAAATTCTTATAAAGCCAATGTAGCAAAAATATTGGCATTGATGTAATGTGGACGTCCAAATTATGCATCACATTTGCATTCATTTCCCATCAAACCCTTAAAAACCTACAAAGCAACAGATGGTCTTAACGAATATGATACTTGACTTCTACATTACTAGCACCAGATCATATATTATGTGATCGAACATGATTTATAGCTGTGAGCTCTCATACAGAAGCCAAATGTGGACAGAAAAAAAAATAACATCTTGAATGCAAAAATCAATAATAAAAGGCATCAAGGGATTACATATAAAAGAGATAACAAACCAGTTAATACCGAAATTATATCATATAGTAAAACTCTGGATATTTCTGTAATTTATATACGTTTCATGTGTATTATTTCAGGTGTCACCCATAAACTAGTAAAATATTTACATCTTAATATCTTTTGGATTCAAAATAATCCGGGATAAATCAGTGTCTTAATTGCAAGGATACAATTAATATACATTTTTATCTTGAACTTGCCATGAGTAGGCACAGCTTCCCATGGGTTTTCCAAGGGAAGCACTGGCATTCCATTCCGACAGAGAAGATATGTAGCAGGTACTTATCGCATGACTGAGCCGACCTCCCTCTTCATGTAAAGTGATGCGGAGCTCACGCCATCCTGTGCACAGTCATATGGCAGTGTCCCAGAACACCGTTTGCTGCTTAGAATAGGGTGGAGGGCTGTACTTCTTCGCCCCTGCATTCTTCTTCCAGCTGGGCAGGATAGGCATGCTATCCTGTTTGCAAAGTCCCTTTTCCGTTTTCTGTCTAGCTTTTATTTCCTTGCACAAGCAACGCTTTTTCTCAATCATCTCAAGCATTGTATGGTCTCCATGAAACCACTGCATGCATGCCACCTAGCAAAAAAGAAAGAGTGAATACAGAAGCAAAAAAATGTAATGAAAGCATTTTTTTTTTTTTGCGCTGTGCTAGTAGTTGTTTCAAAAAAAAATGTCAGCTGTTCCTATATCTTTGTAACTTTCATAAAGCGAAAAAGTATGGGAACTATAAATAAATTTTGTACTTCAGTAAACTTTGTGATCTAACTCAACACTTATTTGGGCAAGACAGCTTTTCTAATATGTTTTAGGGGTTCACAAAATAGAGATAATCCTTTCTTATTTTTAAGCAATTTGCCTAGTCTTTACCTATTACCAATATGTCAATTCCATTGTCTCATAGGTCTCAATGTGTTGAAGTTCAATTATTGGAACTATTTTTTTTTTTTAGTGAGATCTAATATGAACGTGATATGTTTTGAAAACTTTAAAGAACATTTTTATTCTTGAAGTAAAACTTGGATTTGTTTATTAAAAAGCATTTGGAATTAACACTTTTAATTACCAAAATGGCTTCTATCAAAATGACTTTGTATGCACCCAATGCTTGCAATGTAAATGTTTAAATAATGTTTTGCAAAGAAATTTGTCCATGTTTTTCGATGCTTCAGCCAATGTCTGACTTAGAACCATTGGCCTGTGCCATCATACTGACCCAGGCCCAGTTAGTTCCAGCACTTCAGAGAAACAGATTTATCAGGTCAATTATGTACCAGGAGATGATTCAGAGCCGACAATATATTGACACACATACATATATTTCTAGACAGATGAACACTGCTCCCAGGTATATGTGGTCATGTCCCCTAACAACTGTTCTTTAGAACAGAAATACTGAGTTGAATCTGTCACACAAGGACAGCAATGTGATGGAGCCATGAATCCAGCATGGGGAAGCTTCCACTTTAATTGTCTGAGCAAATCTACTCTTGACTTTTAGGGTTAAAATAGCTCACCTGGAATCACTGAATTACATGTTACAATTTTAATATAAAAATCAGAGCAAATACATAACATAATGCTTACTCTATGCCAGATCCCATTCTAAGTACTTTGCATGGTTTCATTTATTCATTCCTCACAATGATGATTCTTTAAAATATTTATTAACCCATAATTATGTAAAATGAGGTTTAGAGAGTTGTAGTAACTTGCTTAAGCTTACCGAGCCAGCAAATGGCAGAGTCGGGATTGGATCCCAAGAATTCATTTCTAACACTGTCCTTTTAACAACTACATTATACTGACTTTCAGTGTGTATTTAGAAGTGGAAAGGATTGAGAAGATGAATTACTACAATACCCTCAATATAGGATGAGGAAGCTAAAACTTCAAGAAATTACATATGTTGCCCAAAGCCAGGCAGGTAAGTTTCTGGCATTCTGGCATGAACAAGGCAAGAATGAATTCTCATGATTCCTAATCCTTTATGGAGTGGGTAGGGTCTAGAGATAGAAGACAAGAATTCGAAGCCTGAATGTGTCAGAAATCTCCCAGTCACTGCACTTCTTGGTTTCTTTATCTGAATAACCAAACTGGTAATATCTCAATTTTAGAAGTTGATGCAAGGATTAAACTGGATAATGAAGGTGAAGTCATTTTTTAAAAGACTAAACCATTGACCAATTATCATTAGTGTAATACTGACAAATACCTAGGAGTTTTGCATGTCTGCCTCTGTCACATATGTGCAAAGAGCTCTTTACGTTACATTAAATCCTCCCAGCCACTCTGAAAGCTTGGATTTATCTTCACAGTACAAGTGTGAAAGCAGAGTCTCAGAAAGTTCAAGAAACTAGATCAAGGCCACAGCTTACTACATGTGATACAGACCCCTATCAAACTTAGATCTGTCTGATTCCACAGTGAATGTTCTTTCTACTATGTCTCCTGATATTACTGATTATAACCTAGAAATTATAGTGATAGTTATTGCTGTAGTTACTGCCATTTCTAGGAACTACTCAAAAAATGTGAATACATTTATAGCTTTATGAGGGAATAAATAGTGCGTATCAAATAAATCCAAATCAGTGGCATGGACTTGGAGTCCAGAAGATGGCATTCTTAGATAAATATCTCTTGTATGTGCCTAATTTGATAGAAAGTTCCTTAAAAAAAATGAGCTGTTTTATGGCCATGGGTGTTTGCTTTTTATTTTTTTTTTTGGGGGGGGTGTTTGCTTTTTAAATGAAAGCCTAGATGTTTGTTAAATTATTCCAGCGAATAGGTTTTTGTCCCAATATAACACTGCCAAAGTGGCTCGGAAATCTTTCAAGAGATTTCTTATAATCCATGCAATAAAAATACAGTAAGTCTATTTTGGTGGAAATACAAGCAAAATTTATTGAGTGACTATAAACTCTTAAAGTGGAATTTATAACACAGAATTCTCAGAGGGTAGGCCCCAAATTTTATCCATCAGCAGCCCCAGCATGCAGAACAGAATCATTAAGTTCTTGATAAAAGTTTTATGAATGAATAGAAGCCACCATCATTGAACAGTTTTTGTTAATTCTTAGAAAGCTCACCAAATAATTTTCTTCTTAAGTAAAATCTCACTGGATTTTACACATTCCAACAAAATTGCAAAACCTCCAATCTTCTTTCAGGTAAGATATTTACAGTATCACTTTGATATTTGCATTGTATTTACTTTTCCACACAAACCGTAAATCATTTATTACTTAATTTTCTTTAAGAGTGTGAATCAGTACATGTCACTGCAAAATAATAATTCTCCTAGATTGCTCTAACAACAGTATCTCCAATATATTTCATAGTAGTCATTACATTTCATGTATGTATAACTGTATTACATTGTCCATAAGTATATGTTTTCTGTCAACTAGAAGTTTGTACTATATGAGTGTGTTAATTTAAGAATAATCCATTCTTTAAAAACATATAAAAAATAAAAGTCTAAGAATAAAGAATTATAAAGTATGATTTCCATATTCTTTACATTTTCATTTTAAAATAGATAAACGTCCATTTGATTGATATAATAGTTTAAAATATTCATAGAAGAAAATCAACCCCTTTTTTCAGACTGACTCCATAATATTAATCTATTTTCTTTTGGTTGTCAATACAAATTTTGTGAGAAAGCATTGGTCAATACATGAAGGAAAGCTAGATATTCTAAGAGAGTTTAAATACAGGTTATTAGAAAATAACCATTTTTTTAAAATTTCAATATTTTAATAAATCTGTTGAAGAGTGCTATGGAATCATCTCATGTGAAGCTGTTATCGAGCATTTTTTTTCTCTCTTAAGACACCCAAGAAAGTTATTACTATATTAATATGAGATAAATGCTTGCTGAATGTGATTCACTTGAGGGAAGACAAATCTACTTCCCACGTTTACTTTTATAGAGCTTCTGTTTTTCAATATTTCTTTCTGGAGGGTGCATGCTCTTTTTAATTCCCAGAATTATTTTTTTAATATTTTATTTATTTATTAATGAGAGACACACACAGAGAGAGGCAGAGACACAGGCAGAGGGAGAAGCAGGCTCCATGCAGGGAGCCCTATATGGGACTTGATCCTGGGACTCAGCCCTGGGCCGAAGGCAGGCACTAAACCGCTGAACCACCCGGGCTGCCCTAATTCACAGAATTAAACTCCATTGTTACCACTATGGCCATTTATGTGGCAAAATGTTTCCCTCTAAAACAAGTCAAAAATTACATTTCATTCTGACAGTAAGATGCCTCAATTTGTTTGTCTCTACATAACAAATAGGATGGTAAATAATTATATGCAGCGTGTTAAGAATACTACCCATGAAATATTTCATGACTTTGCTGTGTTTTTGTTTTATCAGCAAATTCTTCTAAGCTTTTTAAAATGTGGCTATAAAATTCCATTTCACTTCCTAGAGTCAAAGGAACTCCAGGATCTGATTTACAGCAAGCATGCATTGGGAGACAATTGCTCAATTGATATGAATACAGTTACCTGTCTCAGACAAGCTTTTCATATTAACATGATTCAACAGAGGTAATATTCTTGGCTGAAAAGCTGATGGAGATAAAATCAAGGGAAGCTCTTCCTCAAGGAGGTGAAACTTAAGTCCCCATCCCTTATGTTCCAGTTACACACAGTGACTTATTTCCAGAGAGTTCAGTATGGAAGGGGGCGGGGGGTAACTTCACAGTGGAGAGCCTCCCAGACACTACAGACACCACACCAAGTGATTGATGGTGCTAAGTGATGTCCATAGCACGAACCCTTGATATGAGGTGATGAGAAAGGCCTCTGTGTTCCTCCTCCCCAAAACCCATAATCCCAAACTAATCGTGAGAAAAACACCGGGCAAACCCAAATTGAGAAATATTCTACCAAATATCAGTCCAGAAATCCTCAAAACAGTCAAGATCATCCAAAATAGGGAAAGTCTGAGAAATTATCATAGTCTAGAGAATGTACATGAGATATGACAACTGACATTGACTAATCTGGTATTGTGGAAGGGATCCTGAAGCAGATAGATAAGAGATAAGAAAATCTAAACAATGAATGGGCTTTAAACAACTGTTTCAACATTGACTCATTCATTGTGATAAATGCACCATAGCAATGTAAGATATTAACAAAGGGGGAAATTTGGTGTGGGTTAAACAGGAACCTTCTGCACATTCTTTGCAGCTTCTCTGTAAATTTACACCTGTTCTAAAGTTCAAAAGATATACTTTGAAGATATATACTTGAAGAGACCACATTCTTTCCAAATCCTAGTTGTAACTTATCTTTCACTCTTTAGATGGAAGCAACATCTAAATGATATAATGAAGAGTTCACAGCCTTGACTGGGATCCTCATTGTTGCATGACATTGAAAAGTCATGTATACCTGTGAACTTGTATGCACTTCCTCTACACTTTATATATACACACACACACACACACACACACATATATACACACACATATATAAAACTCATATACATATATATTTATATATTAATATATACTATAAATATTTTATGTATACATTATGTGTATTGCTACATGTGTCATAATCCACATGGCTGTAGGAGGCAGTGAACTAAATAAAACTGGCAATTGGATTGGGAAACTGAAGTACCAGAGACTCCTAATGATCGTAATTACTAATCCTTCAATACATGAAGACTGACATAAATGTCAAGGAGCCTTTAATTTCCCTCAATCATTACTTTCTCTAGGAAATAACTAAATACTTCCTGATATTGAGTATATTTCACCCAAAGAACAAAGGAATGATAATATTGCTCAATAATACACCTCCATACTATTTATTTAAAATATTCAGCTGCCAAAATATGTAAACCATAAAGAGATAAAAATATTCTAACCTAAGCGCTTCAACACTAACATTTCACCAGTAAAAATGATGCCAGAATAAAATTGATAGAAGCAGGCATATCTCTATTGATTTGATTTTTGTGCCTCGTGAGTTAGTGTGTAAAAAAAAAAAAAAAAAAAATTACCAAAGACTTAAGGCAAAGCAATGTCAGGCAAGTGCCTTGTTGGCCTCAAAATTAAGTTTAACTCTTGTGAATAAAATTTAATTTCTTAAACAATAGACCTAGCACCAATACTAATTTTCAGTCACTCCCAGGGTGGGGGTGGGGAATGTTCCATGCTCTTCTCTCTGTGTTAATTTCTCCAGCCACATTATGAGAAATCATTTCCAACACAGGGAATATAAGATTTAACCTGGCTGAGAAAGAAGTCAGAGTCACCAAATTTCTTTGAATTTTCTCTTTGCGCTGCAGAAAATTTCTCTGGGAGAGCATGGATAGCCTTAGTGGGGCAACAAGGAAGAACAAGCATGAAGGCTGGCTGGTGAGATTTGAGAAAGGAAAGCTAATTCTTCAGGAATGATGGGGCACAGTGAGTCCCCTGCATCTGTGCAGTCCCTATCCTTAGGTACCATGAAGTCAGCCAGAGGTGTTAATGAAACTAACATTGAAACTGTTCTTCCTCTCCCATGTAGTGGGGAAAGAGATTGATATTTTGGTAACAAAACTTACATAAAAAATAAACATGTAAGTAATGAGGTATATCTTCAGGATAATGGACAGGGGTTGGCAAAATGCAACCCATTTCCCAAATACAGCCTACTTCCTTGTTTTTGTACAGCCCATGAGCAATAATTTCCATTTTACCATTTTTAAGTAGTTGAAAAAAAAAACCAAAAGAATATTTTGTGACACCTGAAAATTATATGAAATTCAAACATCAGTGTGTACAACGTTTTAGCTGGCACACAGACATGCCCGTTTGTGGAGGTATTGTCTATGGCAGCTTTCATGTTATAGAGTTACATAGTTAATGACAGAGACCACGTGTTCCACAAAGTCTAAAATATATACTGTCTGCCCCCTTACAGAAAAATTTTGCTAACCTGCTAAGTAAGTGGCCAATTAGCCCTTGAAATATGTATATTTTAGAATTGTCTAATAGAAGACCAAAAAAGATAATGTTAATATTGATGGTATAAAAAGGGCTATAAAGCAAGTCAAGAGCATTGATTCATAAGTGCTCACAATATTTTTCATATCAAGTTTGGCTCATTAGATTTGAAGTCAGCTCTGACAATTAGTTTAAAGAAATTATTTGAGTATATCAGCTACACATTTTACAATTCCATCATTAAAAGAAAAAAAAAAACAATGTTGGAATTAAATAAAGTGGATTATCTGGTTTAAATTCTCTAGGTAAGGGATCCCTGGGTGGCTCTGCAGTTTAGCGCCTGCCTTTGGCCAAGGGCGTGATCCTGGAGACCCGGAATCGAGTCCCGCATCAGGCTCCCTGAAGGGAGCCTGCTTCTCCCTCTGCCTGTGTCTCTGCCTCTCTCTCTCTCTCTCTCTCTGTATCTTTCATGAATAAATAAATAAAATCTTAATAAAATAAAATAAAATAAAATAAAAATAAAATAAAATAAAATAAAAATAAAATAAAATAATAAAATAAAATAAAATAAAATAAAATAAAATAAATAAAATAAAATAAAATAAAATAAAATAAAATAAAATAAAAAATTCTCTAGGTAAGAGACTTAATGTAAGGTCAGCCCACTGTTTTAATAACCCTGAAGCAGTCATTTGCTTGTGTTATTGCAGGGATTCGACTTCAATATAAAAACAGTTTTGAGAACTTAAAAAAAATAATTCTAGTGAATTATATTTCTTTTCTTCTTTTCTAAATATGTTTTGGGAAGGTTTCAGCTTTACATAGTATAGGCAACAACACAGGTCCTCAATAAACCTTCTGCAAGTGACATAAATTAGAGATGGAAGGGTTGTAATTACCTTCGCTTGTTAGCAAATTCACTAATAAAGTTGATTTATTACTTATCAAATAACAAGTGATCAAATCTATGTTACTTGATTCTTAAACATTAAAAAAAACCTCTAAACTTTTTCTCTTTTTAAAAAGATTATTTAATTATTTATTTATTTGAGAGAAAGAGAGAATGTATGTGATCTAGGGGAGGAGTAGGGGGAGAGGGATGAGCAGACTCCCTGCTGAGTAAGGAGCCTGAAGTGGAGATTGATCCTGTGAGCCTGGGATCAGGGCCTAAGCCAAAATCAAGAGTTGGTCACTTAATGAACTAAGCCACCCAGGTGCCCCCCTACCTTTTTCTTTGAACGAGTAACTTTTGTTCCATGTATCTGTTATAAAATAGATGATATTTTGAAAGCATACAGAGGTGACCAAACATCATAGTATTTTCTATGTTCAATGTTTATAAAAAGGTACGTGCAGTCAAGTAATTCATACGGCTTTATAATTACTTATAAATACCATTTAGTCAACTGTGGAGAGTATAAATTCAAAGTCAGGAAAATGATTCTACACGAATTGATTTTCCCCCTTTTTTTTATGAAGGCCAAAGTGAAGCTATTTGAACAGATAGTACAAGTGTGCAATACACACACACACACAAAAGGATGCAGTACAAAACAACAACAGCAAAAACAGGTAAAATAAGCGTACAATACAAAAAACAGATATGCAATACCAAAAAACCAAGGGATTTGGTTTTCAAGGGATTTTCAAGTCTCATGGGCCTGCATTTGATCCCAAGCCTTTCCATCTCACTTTGGTGGTATTGCCCAAGTGTTTTTTGTTTTTTGTTGTTGTTTTTTTTTTTTTTTTTTTGCCCAAGTTTTATCTTGTTTTCTTGCCTGACATATTATGGGAATTAAATATTCCTAATGTTAGATTTTGAGGATATTATTTGAAACAATAGCATCTTTAGTATATCTCTAGCTTTTCTGATACTTTTTTGCCTGTATTTTTTTCCATCTTTAATTCTGATCTATCGATTGAGTGCTTTTTAGATTATTCCCTTGAACTCCTCTCTCATTTATCAACAATGTTGACTCAGAACCTATGCTTTATGAAAGAATTATTAGACAAGTTTACACCTGAGGCATGTACTGGAAGTGCATATTTTGCTTCACATGCCTGAATTTAGCTTTAAGATATAGATACATTGATAAAATGAGAGCCACATCTTGATTTCAGAACAGCTTTTGAATGCAACATCATGGGCATGCATTAACCCCACCTTCTTTTTTTTAGATCTAAAGAACTCTCTTCATGTATAATCTCATTAGGCATATGAGAAACATCACATGTTGGTGTTTCAAGCCACATAAGCTGTTTGCTTTTATATATTTGTGCTTGGTTACATGATCGATTATGTAAAACCCGCTAATCAAAAAGATTTTAAAAATTGTAAGTTAATAAGCCTCACAATTGCATGGCTCTAAAGACAAATAGAACTTTAAGTTCATATAGATTGCTCATCTTCTCTGTCTGCAAAATGAGGACAACAAACCCTTCAGTTTTATAGGAACGCCTTTAATCAAGACCAAGTTACAGGTCATATCCAAGGACAGAGGTTGATTTTAAGTACCGTGCTGCACAGTGACAAGTGTAACTGATCCCAAGCTCCTCTAATAAACACACTGTGCATCTTTCTTAAAAAATAACAAGCCTATTTTTGTGTGTGTTTGACTTCCTATTTTCTTAAGAGACAGTGTAAGACAGATGAAATGGATAACATGACCTGGTTTTACCACTTATTTGTTGTGAGCTGTGGGACAAGTCACTTAGCCTTCCTGTGAGGGTTTGTTTCTCTACCTGTGAAATGAAATAATAAGACCTCAAGTTTGTTGAGACGAACACAGGTGATACCTTAGCCTCTATTACAAAGTGGACACAAAAATAGAAGGTCCTGGAGTGTCTGGGTGGCAGAGTCAGTTAAGTGTCCGACTCTTGATTCCAGCTCAGGTCATGATTTCAGGCCTCTGGGATCTAGCCCACATTGGGCTCCGCACTCAGCAGGGGGCCTGCTTCTCTGCTCCCTCTCTCTGTCCCCCCACTCTATCTCACACTCCCTCTCTCAAATAAATATAGGGGTGCCTGGGTGCCTTAGTCAGTTAAGCATCTGCCTTGGGCTCAGGTCATGATCCCAGGGTCCTGGGATGGAGCCCAGCCTCCAGCTCCCTGCCCAGGGGGGAATCTGCTTCTCCCTCTCCCTCTGTGCTTGCTGTCTCTCTCATGCACACACACTGTCTCTCTCTCTCAAATAAATAAATCTTTAAAAAATAAAAAATACATACATAAGTTCCTCAACCCCAGCAAAATGTGAGTTCTTTGAAGACAGGTCTGCTGTTAATCCTCATATCCTTAGCCGCCAGCACAATGGAAGTATGTAATAAGGGCTCACGCAAAGGATGAATGAACAAATAGATAACTAGAAGGGTAAAACTCTCTGAGTGCTTTCAGGAAAGGACTTTTGACATTTTTGACTTAATGTTATTATTCCACTTTGGTGCCGTTGAATTCAGCAGTATCTCAAATGTACGAGGTTAAAAAAATATTTCCTACAATTTTTAAACCTCAGAAGGCATTGAACCTAAACTCAGCCCCCGATTCCATGTGAGCCATGCCCTGGATGTTTACAGTTGAGAGCATCTCTTTCAGACTCTGGGGTCTTTGAATCCTTGGGGTCTCAAGTATTCATATCCTTTGAACTATGAGGTCTCAGAATCCTTGGGCCTTTGGCTCAGGTTAAGTGACACATCCATGCTCCTTAAACCTTAATATGAACTCAGCATCCCTTGCGAGCTTGTTAAAATGCACATTCTTAGTCCCCATCCCTAGAGATTCTGACTCTAGATTCTGGATAAAGTGGGTCTTAGGCAACTGCATCCAAATGGTCCAAAAAGCCTTTAATTCTACTTCGGAAATGCTTCTCAAATGACATGTCCAGTGTCATTTTCTTGGTTTGGTTCCTGGACTATTGAGACTGCCTCTAACGTTGCACGTCTGGGCCACTTGTAATCCAGTAGCCACACTGGCCAAGTGCCTGCTGTGAAGCCCCCATAAAATCATATTTCTCAATGGCTCCCCATTTCCTGCAGTAAACACCTGATGCTCCAGATCCATTACAGTGAGCTTCAACATTGTCTTTGCTGGCTAATTATTTCACCCTAATCTTTACTTCATATTCCAATCATACCAGGTTAATATAACTCACCCAACACAACAGGCACATTATTTGCATCCATTCTTTAAATCAAGCTATTTTCCTATTCTGGAGCCCTCTTCCACCCTGAAGCCTTGTCTTTCACGTGAAATCCCACTTATGCTTTTAAAGTCCAGCTAAATACAGCAAGAATCCATTCTGAAATCCTCTATGAACTCTGATAGCCATTCTTATTTATTGCTGGCATAGCATTCCTCCCCTCCCCCCTCCCTCCCTTCCTCCCTTCCTAAAGCCAGTAGATCTCTTACACCATGCTATGAATATTTTAGTGATTATGAGTTTTGCACAAGATTCTGAAACTCTTAAAAACAGAAATCCTATTTATAATATTTTTTGTAGCCCTGGAGTCCTAAGCCGGTACCCTCAAAAAAGTCTTAGAATGTCTTAAGCTAAAGTTTCTTTAAAATACAATTTCAGGGACACCTGCATGGCTCAGTAGTTGAGTGTCTACCTTCAGCTCAGGGCATGATCCCAGGGTCCTGGGATCAAGTCCTGCATCAGGCTCCACAGAGGGAGCCTGCTTCTCCCTCTGCCTATGTCTCTGCCTCTCTCTCTCTCAGTGTCTCTCATGAATAAATAGATAAAAAAACTTAAAAACATAAAATAAAATACAGTTTCAAAGTGACTAGTCTGAGCAGATTTTCTCACTTCTTTTTTCAGATTATAAAAATAGTTTATGCCTATTTTACAAAATATGGATTATAGTAATGTAATAAGCAAAAAACAACTGTGATACCATCACACAAAAAGTTAAGTATATTTCTTTACACATAATCACGTATACATAATTATAATTTATGTATATATGCAATCATTATGTGTGTACAAATTACTTTTAACTTATGATTATACTATATAAAATATTATATCCTTGCATTTTCCTTATTATTATAGTCAGTCTTAGATACTTTTTTCAAGATGTGAAAGTAAAAACAAATCATACATTATGAATACCTTTATCTTGCCATCATATAATTACTCATATTTGATTGGGTTTCATTTTTTAAATGCTGTAAGTAATATTTCAACACTTTATGACTTTTTCCTTCAGAAATCCACTCAAACAGTAACTCCTAAGTCAAAGGGTCAGAACAGTTTAAGGCGTTTGATGTAAATACAGCTTATTTGCCTTCTGGAAAAGTTAAACCGTTCTCCATTTCCATAAACAGTGTGGGATTCCTATCATGTTAGCACTAGTTGTGTCTAGTGCTAACAGACACAAATAAGGAGACAAACAAACAAAAAACCCTGTAAATGGTATGTGTCTAAAAGAATCCTTGGGAATCCCTGGGTGGCTCAGCCATTTACCACCTGCCTTCAGCCCAGGGCATGATCCTGGAGACCCGGGATCAAGTCCCTCATCAAGCTCCCTACGTGGAGCCTGATTCTCCCTCTGCCTGTGTCTCTGCCTCTCTCTCTCTCTCTCTCTCTCTCTCTCTGTGTGTGTGTGTATCTCTCATGAATAAATAAATAAAAATATTTTTAAAAAAATAAAAAAATAAATCCTTGATTTCTACATTTACTTGTATTAACAGTAAGTTGAATGAACTTGAATATTTCCTAAATGTTTAATAGAAGAGTTGATTCATAGCCTGAATTTATTCTTTATTTTTTCTCTAATGAGGTTGTAGTTTTACTTACTAATTTATACTTTTTAAATACATTTGGGGGGCGCCTGGGGAGCTCAGTGGATTAAGCGTCTGCCTTCATCTCAGGTCATGATCTTGGGGTGCTGGGATGGAGCCCATGTAGGGCTCCTTGATCAGTGGGAAGCCTGCCTTTCCCTCTTCCTCTGCATCTCCTCCCCTGCTCCTGCTCCAGCTCTCTCTTTGTCAAATAAATACATAAAATCTTTAAAAAAAATAAATTTGGGGTACTTATATTTTATTTATCATAATAATTTCCTATGTTTGACACTTTATAGTCATTCAGATGATGTTACAGACAGATTTTCCTCATCTTTACGTAGTCAAATCCATTGATTTTTTTTTCAAAATGCCTCCACTTTTTATTCTCTAAAATCCCTGCCTTTTAAATAATGGATAAATATGATTATTTATATTTTTCAAGGTTTAGAGCTTGCAAACTCTTTAACTCATCTATGATTTCATTTGTTTGTACTTTTTCTTGTCACTGAAAATATGTTGCTGACCAAGGGAAAATATATTTAATACAGAAAATGAGACAAAAGATAAAACAATAAAAGGACAATTTTACTTTTTAATTCTTCATGAGGTAAGAATCTACTCTTCATTTCAAATGTTTCATCAACTGTTCAAGCACTTTTTGTTAATCATAAATGTTGAGTCACATTTCAAATTCTAGAAGTAATTCTGTATTATAATCTCATTTTATGAGGTAGTAGCTGGTGTGGAACACTCAACTTTTGAATTGTGTGTATCAGTTCTACCTTAATGAAAATAATATCTAAATGAAAAAAAAAAATTGTTCTTCCCCTCTTCAAATTGCCCTGGTGCAACCATTATCTTCTTGAAACGTAAATCTATATGTATACTCACATACATGCCTAATCAGTCTTTTGAGAAGAAAAATGCATCATTTTCCAGCTTCAAATGATGCATATTTTGCAGAAATGTAGTCTCCTAGGTTGCAATTTATTATAAGAGCCTTCTTCGTAAGTCTTAGGAAAAAATTTAACAACTATGTTTAAAAGAATCATATATCATTAAAAGAAAATAAAAATCTGTTTTGAAGATTGTCTAGAAGTTATCACAAGCACATACACATACATTTCATGTACATTTATGAACATATGTAAGCATGTTTGTAGAAAAGTATGCATCATACATCTATGATTAAATTATTGAAAAATTCTAGATATCTATCTCCTGGTTATCATGTTGTTTAAAAAATAATTATAAAAGTTTTGCTGAAGGAATATATGTGTCAATAATACTGCTGAAGAAATAAATGGTCTACAGCTATTAGACTCTCATTATCGAGATTACTAATGGATCTCAAGGAATGATCTCAAAACATTCTTGAATGCTTTTATAGAGGTTCTAAAATAAGTGAGCAAGTTATATTCACCTTTGATCAAGTGACTTTGGAGTGAAGGAATGTCACAGTCTAGGGAGCAATCATAACATCAATAACGTAATGAGCAGCAACTATGATTTACTGTGCATAAACCATGTTCCAGACACTCTGTGGGCACTTAGCATACATCAATTCCTTTAAAGCTTAATAATCCTATAAGCCTGTCTTATTGCTATTTTTTAAATGATAAATTGAGGCTTTAAGAGGTTAAGTAGTATCTATAGCACCATATTCCTAATAGAAGGCAGAACTAGAATTGGAATTCAAGACTTAAATATACCAAATGTTAAACTTTATGCCCTTCTCATCCCATTAGATTATCTTACAGTTAATTGTGATTAATATGGCTTAAACTGGACACCACACACATACACACACACACACACACACACAGTTATTATGACTTCATATAATCAATGACATGGGAAAATGTGCTGGATTAAATAAAGTTGATAAAGCTTGTTACTGAAAGACGAAAAGATTTGAAGATTTATAAACTACCAGAACACTACTGGAGAGGTGAAACTGTGACTTTATTACTTGTAATATTTGGCATTACTGTCATCACCACCACCCTCTCATCATTGTTATTAAAATCATGCACACAATACCCCAAGTGTTCCCTTTTGGGGCCAGAGCATCACTCAGCTGCTTCATCTCACCCTAGCCTTACAACAACCCTGTGATCACCATTTTCCAAATGAGAAAATCAAGTTCAGGAGAGGTTAAAGATCACTTAGCAGCTGCTGGAGACAGATTCCATGCTGGGTATGGAAGGGAATTGATAATCGAGCAGAACACGATAATCTCCTTCCCTGGGTTGGACCCTCTGTCCATAATGCAGGTTCCTTGCATCTAACCCAAAGAATACACTCAGAAGGGCTCAGGATATTTTCACTTGATTGTCTTTTAACTTCAAAAGTAATTTTTCTCTGCTTTCTACTTTACCTCCTTGGCTTCCTTCTCAAAGACACGATTACTAAGACGTTTAATGGATGGGGCGTCCGATGATATGCGTCCTACTGGTGATTAATGTGATCAATAACAAGAAGAAGTGATGGTTCCTTTCTTGCTATAGAAAAAATAGCTCTATTTTATCTCACTTCCAAACGACTCACTCATTGGTAGTACTTTCACATAATTGTGTGCTGAGCATGTATTACCTGCTCTGGATACCACACCATGGAAGTCCCTCCCTCTGAGGGTATTTTTCTTGTTATTTCATGGATCACAACTGAAATTCATTTCAACAGACACCTTTTTCCTCACTTTCATGGTGGCAAACAATTTAGTAATCCTTCCACATGTACTTAGGCTTATCCACGTATTTTCACAAGTATGGTGAGGTATTGGTGTCTCTTAACTGAGTTGCATAAAGGTTAGCTAATTCAGTGAGTTGCATTAGGAGAAAAAGCCCAAGTAAAGGGTAGTATAAAGGAAAACAGCCAGGGAGGTGTTTTATACCACCATGAAAAGAGATGCTAACGGCATCAAACCATCACCTTACAAATTCTTTGCTGTAGCAGAATATTAGAGAATAAAATTTCATCATCAAGAAAATTGAATGTTTTAGATATTGTAAATGCATTACATTTTCACCTTACAAAATGACAACTGAATGCAAAAAGCAAGTTGTCAAAATTGGGTGTTACCTTTGTATCTCTTATGAAGAAATACAAAATGCAAATTGGCAATTGTATGTAATTTAGCACATATTCTGTGGTCAAAGACTTGTCATACATACAGTGGAAACCTATCTCTCCAAAACGCACCACCCATCTAGATGTGAGTGACATGGTATCTGCATCTTTAACCGTGTATACAGAGCATATCTGCACATGTAGTAAGTGGATTCTCCTGTACAAACATACGGAAAAATGCAATGACTTAGAAATAATGATAATATTGCATGAGAAAGAATTGATTTGTGATTTAATTCTCAAATGTCTGAAATTGCCTTAAAGCATTGCTGTCTTAAAATGTGTAGAAAGTAGTGAAGAACACCTAATATAAATATAAATGATATATGATGTGAAATATGACATTTATATATCAAAATGTAAGATGAGGCTTTTCAGAGAAAAGCCAATTTATGTTACATATAAAAATATTATGTCTGTGTTCATGGGCAGGATCATGTATATTCTTAAAAATACATATACAATATAAAGTAATATAATAATGATTAATAACGTGATTATAATATTAGATAACATACAATTAACATGTCAGTCATGATATACAAATATCGTATATTTAAAATAATATAAAATATATAAATATTATACAAAAATATGTATTATTCTTGATTTGGTTTTTTACTCTTATGATTATAAAGTCTTTGCCCTTGGAAAGTAAAAAGGCTATAGAAAAATTGTGATCCAATTTCCCCAATTAAAAAGACACAACATATTTCTCAGCAATTAAACCTAATAATGACTACAGATATAATTTCAGCTGTTAATTGATTAAGCTAATTGTTTGTAATAAAGGGGAAAAAAAACCCTCTGAGCAGGTTTCAGAATTAATTTATGTTTTTAAATGAGCAAGAAGTTTATAAGTAGAATGCCTTAAAGAGACATTCCCTTAAGGAGCAAACAGTATTACAAGATAAAATTCAATTACAAGAAGTGTATTGATGTTTTTCACTAAGTATATTCTCTTAATCGCTTACATTAGCATTAATTTAATTTCAAGTTTAATTTCATTACAAAATATTGGCTTTTAATAGTGCATATGGACTTGACCACAGATAAATTAGGGAGAGTCACATCTCAGTAAACATTTGTTTTATCTAGCAAAAGAGAGGGAGGTTCATAGGCAAGCAGAATATACTAATCCTCAAGGAACAGACATTAATAAGTTGCTGGAAGAGCTAACAATCATATTTAATTCTTATAACTTTGAATAAAGCTGCGTAAATACCTAAAATACATTTTTTCTCCACCAGAAAGCATTGCTCAATATGAGCATAGCTTCGTTAGAAAGGCGAAACACATTTGTGGTCATGCTAATTCTGAAGCCAGCTTGGCTATTTACTAGCTCTGGGCCAGTCACCTCACTTGTCCTGGCCTCGGGTTAGAAAGAACCAGAGTGCCCACCCTGAAATGCAGGGTGGCATCAGGCTCACAGCTGGATTTTATATAAACTGCACAATATTTTTCATTTTTGAGCCTATGTGAAAAAAATCAGCAGACTACATGTTAAAAGAGAGAAAGAGATTGAAGCAGAGAAAAAGGGGGAGGGGGACATTAAGAGAACTTGGGTTTTCTTGAAAAATCAGAGAAAGGGGCCTGTAATTGATGGAGGTGAGTTTTCTCTGTGCTCTTTACGCTGGCTCCACCTGGTTCCCTCTGTAATGCAACGCTGAAGCCAAGCGCCAGTGGCCATGTTTCATTTCACTGGTAATAAAATTTTTCATATTAGAAAAATATTTTCTGTACTGCCAATTCTACCAAAGGGAGCAAGCACTTGGTTCCAATGCCTCCTTGCAGCTGCAGGCAGCAGGGGCTGTGTCTCCCCAACTCCACCATTTAAATAAACCTCCTTCTGTTCTGTGATTCCACGTCTGAGCCACGTTGACCTAAGGTTTGAGGCCTTTCATCTTAACTCATGGCTAGCACTTAGTCCTCAAGAAATCAAAACCCATAATTTCGTAATTTTGGCCATAATCTCATTGGACTCCTATTATAATTGCATTTCCACAGAAGAGGTTGTCCATTCCCTTGGAGCCAAATTCATTCATGTCTTCATAGGGTCAGGAATGAGAGTAAGAGCAAGGAGTTTCCTTGAAGCCCATGACCTACCAAGGCAGCAGTTCAAAAGATAGGCCTTTTCTCTGCTGCCATTGTATCTTCCATCTGGCTCCCTGCTTCTCTCCTGCTTCCTGCTGTTTACCCACTGCCCAGAAAGACATCCTTTGGAGGAGCTACAAATGCAAGAGAAGGCTCAGCTAATTGCTGTCAAGGAGAGGTGTACCCTGTGTAAGATGTGCTCGGCAGAGAAACAAACAAGGGTTTCCATTCAAGTCGCAGACTGAAAGTCTTGAAATCTAATTTCCAGAAGGAAAGGCTCTTATTTGTCGGTCACACACTTCTCATGAGGGCAATTTAATGCGGTTGGCTAAAGTTTGAAAACTGGAAGGAATTGTTTATTAAATGGTAACTAACGTAACCATGGAGAAATGCTACCTAGTTTAAAAACGTCTTTTCTAAATCAATACTCACAAAGCTTCCGGCGTTGTGACAAACCTACACTCTTTGATCCTGAAAGTGACTGCAGTCATTACTTGGAAAATGGCTCTGCCGTCTCTCACCCCTCCCAGCACCCACATTTCAGAGAATCATGTATGGACCATAGCATCATTTCCTTTTATATATATAAGGACAGCTTACATTTAAAAGTGGAATCAAAGCTAAGATTAAAAGCAGTCAAGTCTTTGCTGGAGATTATTCCAGGACTGCCCCTGTACCTCTGCCATATTATGCTGCCCGAGTTGACAAGGCACTATAGCATCTCTCATCATGATGCCCTTTGGCTGGATGCTTCAGAGAAAGAGAGTCAACAGAGGGTGAATGCTGGGAGCAGCACAGGAGGAGGAGAAAGAGGGGCAATGACTACTACTGCAAGTCATTGTCCCTAGAGAATTGCTCTCATCACGCCATTTATCTGCCTAGAGACGTCAAAGGGCTCCCATTGTCAGAGCATTATGTCTACATAAGTTAGGTTGCTATTGAAACATGTGGACCTTATGGGCACATCTGTTTTCATGATCTCATTGCTTACAACTCCTTCCTAAGAACTTTGGGCTCCCACATCATTCCCAAGTCAAATCAAAAATATTTCTCTCGACCAAGACTGTTAAATATCCAAAAAGGACATGCCTGTTACTTTTGAAAATAGGAGGAATTCTTTTTGACATTTTAATCTAGGAGCCTGAGGAAGCAACCAACACAACTTCAGAAATCCATGATTTCATAAGAGCTAAAATGATAACCTTTCTTCCTCCCCACCCAGGTCAGATGCATAAACCACTCTGAAATAAAATACAAGTGGGGGAAGAAACGAAAATCAGAAAAACAAGGGGGAGGTAGGAGGATATGGGTGTTTTGTAATAGTTTGCAGCTGCCAGAGAGTTCAAATGGCATTGAGGTGGCCTAAAAACTCTACTACTACTTTCATTTCTTCTTTCCCATTTCAATTACTCTTCCTATGATTCTCCACACCTGTTGACATAAAGATAATTCTAAATGCATTGGCTACCTTCTTGTAGAACAACCATATGTTACTCATGCAAGACCTTACAATTTCTCATGCCTATAAACAGGACCACAATAACTAATAATAAAGAGACTATATCTTTTAATAATTTTATTTTTCTTGGAATAATCTCCCTGAAGACCAATATTTGATGGACTTTTTTCCTATTGGTATCCACATAAATAGCTTCCTAAATTGGTTCTGAAAGGAGAGTGCTCAAGCTCAAGACCTCACCTGCCATGAATGGATAGTTTGCCTCTTTCAATAAGCAATAATCTTGTTTCAAAGAACAAGGCGGGGAAATAGCGATGCTTCTCGACTGTACTAATGGCAACTGAGTTGCTAAAAATGATATTAACAGCCACTAACATATATTAAGCAGAGTTAATGTGCCAAGCGCTCTGATTTACTCCTCAGATCAGCCTTATCATAAGGTAGATATCATGATGCCTGTTTTATAGGTGAATAACTGAGGCTCTGTGAGTTAAGAAACATGTTTAAAGTCACTATGCAAATAAGTGGGTAGAACTAGAATCTGAGTTCATGTGAATTAACTCCACCCACTTTAAAAGTCTTGCACCATGTGTCTCTGTTCTTGGAGTAGTTATGTGATACAGTATGATTATAAACATTTTATGTTACATACTTATCACTGTTCCTGGAAAATAGAATGTGACGAATAAGTGTTCACTTTCTTTCTCTTACTATTTCACAGATTAAGTACCTGGGGCATTACACTGCTGTCCAAAGACACACCACGAGGCAAGAGAATAGCCAAATTTAACTCTGGAATCATCAATGCCCTGCTATTTCTCTTGGAATTCAATAACCCCTCAGCAATTCCTAAAACTTTAGATGCTTCAGGGACCAATGTCTCTGCTTTTGCACCATGGCCACTATTCATGATTTATGCATTTATGCCTACAATACTGACTTATTGGAGACCTATCTATACTCCTTTGGAACTGAATTCTGTGTGTCCCTCTCAAGACCAATCTTTCATACATCATCTCACTTTCTCCCCACCCTCACCTGTCAGCCTGAGGCAGCAGATTCAGCAGAAGGTGTAGATGTTCTCAGGAAGGACAGAGCCACACTTGACGAGAAATCCAGCTTTGTCCAAAAATCAGGAATAGTCATCAACCAGGAACATCCATATTGGATTTGTTTGATGGAGAAACATTTATTTAGGAAAAAAATACTAAAATTTTGGGCTATGTCTGTTTTGGAAGCTCAGCTACTCACCTAATCCACAATCACAAATGTAAAAAAGCACACAGAGTGCACAGAAGTGAATTGCTACTGGACAAACTGTATTCTACTAAATCTTTTCATATAGCTACAGCCAGATCTAGGATGCAATGATACAGAATGATATTTTCCAATAATTTACATCTTTTTTAAAAAAAATATTTCTGTGCTTGCTTCGGCAGCACATATACTAAAAAAAAAAAGATTTCTATGGATGGATACATACCTAATTATGGAAATGACATGCAATAGAATGATGAGATGATCTCTTTACATACTTTTCTTTTTATGAATGTGGAGGCTCAGAATTGTAAAACAAATCCTAGCCTTTTAAGAGCCAACAGTCCATTTTCAGTTTTCAATGAATAAAATTGCATTGGAAGGGACATTGGGGAAGTTGCAAACTGCCTTGGCTTTTTATTTTTAAAAATAGGAATGCTATTCTCTATTACAATTTGATTATGTGTGGTCAATGAGATACATCCTGTCTAACAAAGTTGCGTAAGTAAAAGGTGTTACCTCTGTCATTTAAAGATTTATGTTCCTAAAATTCCCTGAATTTAAAAAATGATCTTGAGAAAATAGAGCCCTAGAACTCTAGAAAAATATAAATTGTAGGGCAGAAGAATTTAGGGAGCAGTGCAATATTTGGCATTGATGGTAAGACAGGGACTATGAATGAATACTGACCCCTTGCCGGTGTAAGAAAGCCCCAGAATCAACCCACACTTTTGTACTCTTATTAGTACTGTCTTATAAGGCAGGGCCTTTTAGAACCAGAGCTTTTTCCATACTTTTAAATCTGAGCAACATTTTTGTCTCTGCCAAAGATGTCTTTGGTTAATGAGAGAGAGACTTATTTGGTCAAACTTCATAAAAAATTTTAGAGGCTTCCATTTACTGGATGGAGCTCATGAGGGACTATACTGCTGAAACCAAAAGCTCACTCATGATTTACAACACAAGCAGAAATGCTAAGAGGTAAACTGGACTTGCAGTACGTCAAATATAAGCC
The DNA here is from genome assembly GCF_048418805.1 of Vulpes vulpes. Taxonomy (NCBI): domain Eukaryota; kingdom Metazoa; phylum Chordata; class Mammalia; order Carnivora; family Canidae; genus Vulpes; species Vulpes vulpes. The sequence goes on from NC_132788.1 coordinate 12,968,406, forward strand.
TAGCTACTCTACAGATCACCTCATCTCATGTCTTCATTTATAGTCCCTAAAATAGTTGTGAATACCTCCATGCTGTAGGTGGGGAAACAGGTTGCAGAGCTGGGTGGTGAAGGCTAGAAAGTTTTAAGCCAGGGATGATTAATTCCATGCCATCTTTCTATATGCTGAAGCATTCTTGAGAATTAGAAAAAAAAAAGTCAGTAATAAAATTGATTTGAAAAAAAATTAGAACCATTAGAAACCCCAGTCTGAAAGTAAAAATTTATTACCAATGTGTTTTCAATATATAAATATCATTTTAAGTTACATCAGTCGACGGAATTACTTAATTTGATATAATTGTCATATGCTTTAATGAACATTGTAGACAAAATTTTAAAAAATACCCAGGCACTCACTGTATCATAATATATATGATATTTAATGCACAACTTCTTGCTTACTAGTTTTTATTTCCATGATCATGATTTCAAACCATACAGTATTACTAATATTATCTTTTCTGTTTTTTTTTTTCTTTTCTGAAATAAGTACTTGCTTTTTTAAGGCATTCCTCTAAAATGAGAACATGCCTCCAAAAACAATTGTAATGGTGTCCATACTGTAAGCTACATTTTTCCCTGAATGCAACTTGCCAAGTTTCTCGTACAATATATTTAATATCTTTCTCTTAGCTGGGACAGAAATAAAATAATTTATTCATTGTCCTTTGAGGACTGAGTAATGATAACAAAACCAATGATGTTGTCAAATCTATTTTATCATAAATTACCATTATTCTATACTCTTTAGAACTATAATTACAGCTCATCTTAATTACTGCTATTTTTCAGATAAGGCATCTGAGTCAGAGAGGTTAAATAATTTGTCCATGGAATTCAGCAAGGGGATAATTGAGCTAGGATTAAACCCAGAGATTCTGCACATCTGCACATTTACATGCAATCATACCATGTTCATGAGCAATGCATTTCATAAATACGTATATTCCTGGAGGGACTCCTCTGGTCCCCCATGCTTATATTTCATATCTATCATGCAATTCAAAAACATATAGTATTCTGGAAAGAAGCAAATGGTCTTTTTTTTTTATTTGTACTCATTTAACAAAATGCTACAAATTAAATGAAAGGTTGCCTCCTTCCCATGAAATTTTAGAAAAAAGGTCTGAAAGAACTTGACCTTTGAATATGGAAGCCATTAGTTTGTTCCAAGTTTTGAGAAGAGCAATGAAAACTCTTTCACCATTAGTAACCAAGGACTAATGAAAAATCATTAATGTGACCTATGCGAGTTGTGAAATAAACATATCTTGCCAACTGATAGGAGAAGGTAGTCATGGATAATCATTCATTTTACTATAGAAATGAAGCGCCGCATCATTTCTCTCCTGTTAGCATATAACACTGGAGTTGTGCCCATCACTGCGCTAAACGTGATCTATTCTAAAATCAGCATGTTATTACGAATATAACCTCCAAATTATATCCCCATTCGAGTTCTCTGAATCCCGGTGACCCCTGTGCCCTTGGCAAACATCAACAAATCTTCAGGACACCCCCACTGGGACCAAATATAATCTCCGGTTTTCTCTCCACATACCACTCCCAGGAGAACCTGCAAAGAGATCAGACTCAGGATATGGGATGTAACATGCTCCGTTTTTCAACCGACTAATGGCAAATAGAGCTTCCTGGTCTCAAATAGCAAAAGGAGAAAAAATCAACAAAGCAATGACAAGTCAGGGGTTATGGTCATAAGACAAAGATTCTGGACTGAGGGTAGGTTTCCATCGCACGCCCTGTGTTGATTCACTTTGCACATCTGTAGTTGCTCCAAGAATCATGAGAGAACCATAACTCACTGCTGCCCTCTACACACTCACCAGTGATAGCCCCAGGGGCCAAATGTGAACACAAATATTTCCTGTCAAGTATTCTAAGCACATTAACCTTCCCTACTCCCCATTAGATAAAGGATTAATTAATAATCTCTCAGAATATTTTGATGTTAAGTTCACAAAGTGTTTCATGGGCAAACACCAGAAAATATAGGCCTTCTTCACTGGTCATGTCAAGATGCTTTTTAAATCTCCAAATCCTGGGGGACTCCTGGGTGGCTCAGCGATTGATCGTCTGCCTTTGACTCAGGGTGTGATCTCAGAGTCCTGGGATCGAGTCCCACATCGGGCTCCCTAGATGGAAGCCTGCTTCTCCCTCTGCCTGTGTCTCTGCCTTTCTCTCTGTGTCTCTCATAAATAAATAAATAAATAAATAAATAAATAAATAAATAAATAAATAAAATCTTTAAAAAAATAAATAAACCTCCAAACCCATACCGTGTAATATATATTCAAAGCCTCCAACTCTCTGCAAGTTACAGTCTCTTGAAGGCATTGGTGTCTTCATCAAAGTCTTAGTAGGAGAAATGGAAGGTTTTCATTTACTTTGGCATCTCTCTACCCAGCAGCATTCAGAGCACAAAGCTAGGACCCAATTCAGGAAAATTAAGACTGAGCTTTCTGGCTTCACCTGATTCTCTCAGCCTTAAATGGTCCTTTGCTCAGCACACAGCAAGTCTGTGAGCCTCAGTTCTATTCAGCAGTAGAGAACCTGCTTTGTCATTATGCCCGATATTAAGGGGAAACAGAGGACTACCCGCAGCCAGTACAGAGCCTGCTGAAGATCCCTTTGGGACATCAGCCTTCCTGCCAAGGAAGAATGGATGAGAGGTCATACTGCTAGGTGCACCCAACTGCTCTTGTTTCGCCACATTCATTTCTCAGACTGAGCTTTCTGACTATCCTCTGTGTCTAGTGACTGCTCATCCGAACCCCAATTTTATTACCTAAAAGTTTGCATGACCCTATGGTTATGCTTCGATGGTAATTTGATTCACAAGTGTCTGTATCGCTATCGCTATCTGGGAAAAGTGTACTCTTGCCATTGATCCGTAGTAATAATCCAAGGATGGTGTTTATTTTTCTGAAGAGATTGTGAAGAATGGTCCAAATAAATTTTAGGAAAATTGATTTTAAAATGAAGATCTCTGTCATTCCAAAACATATAAAAAAATGTGAATTCTAATTTGATGCTCCCAAAATGATTGCCAAAAGCCAACAGTAAGATTTTTAGAGAAAACACTGAAATCATTTTCTGAGGAAGAGATAAACTAAGTCAATAGCACCCCTTTGTGGCAATAGAAGGGTATACAAATAACAATTAAGACCATTATTTTATAAGGGTCTTTACAATTTTTTTTCCCTATAAAATTATATTTATAAAGGTCTAAAGACCCATCTATGAATCCTTTCCCCTGCCTTCAGGCAGAGCCACACTAGTATTGTCTCACCGACTTGGGAATCTGCTATGGTTTTAAGGGTCTCCAAAGGGAAGATTTCATGACCTCTCCTGGTAAAACGTTCCAGGATTTCACTCCCAGGTCTCATAAAAATACTTTATACAACAGCATCCACCCATTTCATCTAGTTAAACCTGCTTCTTGGGTTGAGATGAGAAACAGATGGTTTCTATCCTTTAGTCCTTGGCGGTTGTGTAGACGGTTGAGGCCACAGAGAGAGAATCATAGCAAGAGGAACTCAGCATGGTTTATCTACACATCCTACACAACCCTGCAACACCAGGTCCACTGTTCAGAGCAGAGGGTGTGGTTTAAAGGACCAGAGTGTGCCAAGCAAAGCTCTTCATCTGAAAATTGTTTCAGCTTTCCCTTATACATGGTAAATCCCTGTGCCCTCGAGACTCTGCATACTTTCTCAACAACCTGACTCTTCAGAGAAAGTGTTCAAACTGGTCTTAAACAAGAGATTTTTGGGGATTCCCTGGGTGGCGCAGCGGTTTAGTGCCTGCCTTTGCCCAGGGCAGGATCCTGGAGACCCGGGATCGAATCCCACGTCAGGCTCCCAGTGCAGGGAGCCTGCTTCTCCCTCTGTCTACGTCTCTGCCTCTCTCTCTCTCTCTCTGTGTGACGATCATAAATAAAAAAAATAAAAAAAAAAAAACAAGAGATTTTTGAATAATAGTATCCATCAAGTTAACCTTTTCATACTTTGCACATCATCTTGATGATGGAACAGAGCTACAATTCTTCATGTTTCTTTCTTTGAATCCTTTTTTCTCTTTAATATCTTAGCACAATTATACCTTTTCTATTACTGAAATGAAAGCTACTTTACATTTTCCTCATGTGAATATGAGTTTAAATATTAATGAGCTTTGTAATGTTATTCACTTTAGCACTTCCCCATGATTTTCAAAGTCGGCCCAGTACCTTCTGGATACCTGTTTTCATAGGGTTGACATGATAGAGCTGTGCTTCTTTTTTCTGTTTTCTTTCTTTTTAGTTTTTCCCACAGATTACTATTTTGTTATTGTTGCTACTTTGGGAATAAAGAATGAAGGTTTCTATTTATAGCTCTAGATAAGATCTGTTTTGATAATCCAGTCACTATAGAGATTAGCTTTGCCTCGTATTTTTCCATGGCAGTGAGTTTTTAAAGGATGCATTAAACATAATGAGATCTTATTTGTGGTTGGTAAAGGTGTAAGATGCAGACATTTAATTGAGATCCTTTAATCTTAAAACAACACAGCACAATAAGTGCCAAATTCACATTCCATAATGGTTTTTTATGTTATCTTTTAAAAAATATATTATTCTGCAATATTTGTAGTTAATGTATATTCATTCTATTTTAGTCTAAAATTAGCAAACAAAAAAGATGGGGCACCAGTGGGAACACAATAGTTGCTTTTTCTTTATTCATTCATCCTTAAGCATCGCTCAGCATGGAACTCAGTACAGCCAAAGGATTTCTAGTACAAGAGCCGTATATTAACTCTGGAGGTCCTCGTCCCCCCTCTAGTGGTAACGAACACTACAGAACATCTGTAGTGGGTATTTGCAGCTGATCTCTGCAGCAAAGAACATTGGGCAAAGTAACCCTACAGGATTCAAATCCCAGATTTGCCATTGCTAGCTCTGTGAACTTGAGACTTAACTTGACCTTTAGCTTTTCAGTTTTCTCATCAGACATAGAGTAATGATGACAATTTGCGAGATTGTTGTGATGGTCACAAAAGAAAATATAAAGTCAAATCTATTTAGAAATTGATCATAGGGGCGTCTGGGGGGCTCAGTGGTTGAGCATCTGTCTGCCTTTGGCTCAGGGCATGATCCCAGAGTCCCTGGATCAAGTCCCACATTGGGCTCCCCACAGGGAGCCTGCCTCTCCCTCTCCCTATGTCTCTGTCTCTGTGTGTCTCTCATGAATAAATAAATAAAACCTTCACAAACAAGTGATCAAACGAAAACAGATTTAAAAAAATAAAACACAGGATGCATAAAATATTTAATCAATGGACTTGGGAACATGATGTTGGATCACTTGATAAATGCTGTTTCTCAATTCTAAATACTCTGTACCAGGAGGGAGACACCAAGGAAACTGCTTAGAGTCTGTCACCCATAGGATCAATTCTAGAAATTTCTAGATTAAAAATTTCAGCACCTTGAAAAGTCATTGAGGCTGAGAAATATTCATGATGGAAAGGGACTATGAGAACTAGATGTAATATGTGATCCTAGATAAGATCCTGGATGAGGGAAGGTCATAGCATTGGGGCACCTGTAAAGACTTGAAAATGGGCTTTATATGATATCATAGTATTAAGCCATTATAGTTTACCTGACTGCTTTTCTGAGTGCGATTGTTTAGAATTTTCCCCATGTCCCCCTGGTCTTATGAGATACATGTTTAAATATTTAGAGATGAAATGCCATGATGTGTGTGTGTGTGTGTGTGTCACTGACGAAGCTGAAGTTCCTTTGAATACAAGAAGTTTTATCAGCCACTGAGCATCCATCAGAACATCTGGTGTTTATCAGATGGACAATGAGCATGTGCTAAGTGAATGTATGAAAGCAACTTACAAACTCTAAAGTGCCACTGCTAATTACTGCAAAGCATCAATGACAGTGATACCTGGTCGTTATTAGTAACGACAGTTACACATGTTAGTTACTAGTATTTGGGCGGTGGTACAAAAGATAATAAGCTAAATAGCGGGTATGAGACACAGGCTAGAGAATTTTGTGTGACACAGGTGACTTCAGAGTGTAGAGGCTTTAGAAGAAGGACGAGAAGGTAAAATAGCCCCAAATTAATTTTATCCACGCTCTTTTTGCCCAGACCCCTAATAACTATTTGCAGAGCGTGGCAGGTAAGGTTATCAAGTCACCCTCCGAACGTTTGTGGCCTGCAATATCCTCCAGTGAGTCTTTTTTTTTTTTTTTTCCCCTGGGGTCCTGCCACAGCTCTGCCCCTTGAAGCTGCTAAGAGGGAGAGAAGGAAAGATGATCAACAGGAAGAGGAGGAAGGAAAAAACATGCCATGCTAGACTCCAGATGAGTCCCTTGGCCTCACCCCTCTGAGTCATTCTCTCTCCATCTCCATGATGAATACTGAAATGTAGCACCCCTAGGTGCTAAATCCCTCCTGAATTTTAAAGGAAATAGGGAAAGACAAAATGCTGCCCCCTTCTGGTAGCTTTAGCAAATCTTCACACACAATTTATTACACAGCTAATAGTTGCATTAAAAGTCTCCCTTCCACGACTCATTTTGAGAGGACAGATGCACAGCAGGAAAGTCAACTCTGGATCAATTGGACATACTTAACGAAGCCTCTGTGAAAACCTCAAGGGATGAAGTTCCGAGATTCCTTTCACAGGTTGATGAGTATGTTGAGATTCAGAAAGAAGGGGGTTCTCGGACAGCACTAGAAGCAATGAGCCTCTTCCCCCTCAGACCTTGCCCTATGCATGTCCTCCATTTAGATGTTCTGATTTATATTCCTTTATAATAAACCAGTGATCTAGTAAGTAAAAAGTTTCTCTGAGTTCTGTGAACTGCCCCAGCCAAGTAACTGAACCCACAGAGGGGGTCATAGGAACCCTTGGTTTATAGCCAGTTAATCAGAATCAAGAGTGACAACCTGGAGATCCCTGGGTGGCTCAGCGGTTTGGCACCTGCCTTTTGTCCAGGGCGTGATCCTGGAGTCCCGGGATCAAGTCCTGCGTCAGGCTCCCTGCATGGAGTCTGCTTCTCCCTCTGCCTGACTCTCATGAATACATAAATAAAATCTTTAAAAAAAAAAGGGGTGACAACCTGGACTTTCCACTATGGCATCTGAGGTGGGGACAGTCTTGTAGAACTGAGCTGTGGGGTCTGGTGTCATCTACAGGCAGATTATGTCAGAATTGCTTGGTGGTGTGGGGGGAAAACCTTCCATACTTCAGAACATGAACTGCTGAACACACATTGCAGCAAGTGTCAGAAGTATAAATGTTATATAAGATATGTGTTATTTTAAGAGGTAAAATTTCATGTTGAACTGTTTGTGGGGAGACTTCATAATCACTTCTATTAAGGACTGTAAATGTCTTAGTTTCCTCCAATCCCAGTTTATGTTCTGTCCTAAATGGATATTTGCATCATTAAAGTCTATCTTTCTAAAGTGGACCCCATGATATACTCTTCCTCTTTGGGTCAATAAAGCTGCTTTTTTTTTAATTAAAAAAATCAATTTTTAGGAATGAATTGAGGGGGTATTTCCCTTTTGTGTGAATTGCGGGCATTATGTTATTTTTCTCAGTGGCGCCTGAATTTTAATTCTCTTCTCTAACATTTGTCTCTCACCCTCTACCAACAGGTAAAAATAGTCAATTAATGGAGATGGGCATATGTGATAACTATGTGCAGAGCCACCTGTCAAAAGCCCAAATGCTTCTGCAAATTATTATAACAGCTTTGCAATAATATGCTTATCTGTTTCCACCTTTAGCATTAATTAATTTATGCATTCAGTATGTACTAAGACAACTAGAGATTTCTAAGATGAACATATACATCCCACCCCTCAAAGAGTCTACGATCTAATGCAAACAATTATAATGTGCATCTTTGGAATCAAAAGAGGTGTCTTTGGAAAAATTTTTATAAAGGGGAGAGGGTTCCATGGTCAAATATATTTGAGAAATATGGTGTGTTATAGTCTCCTCTTTGCAATTTCCAATGTAACATCTGCAAATTAAAACCTCTGATAGTAGGAATTTATCTAATCTGACCTTTCTCCAGATGGCTTTTTTTGGGAACAGAATGGAGGATAACATCCCTCAGACAATGTTCTCCTTTATACAAATATAAGGCAAACCAGGCATAGAGTTCAGGGGAGACGTAGACAAGGAAAATACGCGGCCTCACAAAATGGGAGAATACAACTGATTCCAGACTTGATGTATTGATAAGGAATGGTTTCCAGGGGCCCAGCATTAAGAGGGGTGTTCCAAGAAGGAAGTGTTAGGCAAATCTTGGAGGGATCCCTGGGGCATTTGAAAGGAGAAAAACCATGGAGGCTAGTGGATGGGCATGAGATGTACCAGATAAGGTGCTGATAATGAAGCTGAAGAGAAAAACCAGGGCCCCATCAGACACACCTGGAAATCCATGGAAAGCAATTTATATTCCAGCCTGTAAGCAATGGGCATATTTTACAGAATTCTGCATTGAGGAGTCAACCCCTAGCACTCTCTTATTGGTGTGGAGGCTGGATAGGGGGACAGGTGGGGAGAGTGAACACGAGTCGAGTCGGGGGAAAAGCATGGAACCTGCCATAAAACTGCATGATCATTTTGCAAGACACTGTTGGTTCTGAGGCTGGAACATAAAGCTGCTGTAGTGGCTTCAGTCCCACTGTCTTCCACTCTCCTGTCTTGTGGCTTGTTTCCCCCTAACGCACCATGCGGCCTTACAGTGCCTTGCACTTCTTTGCCCAAGCAGTGTTAAATGTTAAAAAATGAAAGCCTACATGTTAAATAATAAATTCAGCATTTACATTTAAACACTCTAGCTTAAAATGCGATTTCATATTCATTATCTCATTTCATATGGATTTAGAAATCAAAATGCCTGGAAATTCCGTGGGGGAATTCCTGGGGAAGACAACCATGGGATGTTAAGTGCTTCCAGTGTAAGACTTCTCCAAGGTTTCCTTGTTTCATATTTAGGTGAGTATCAGACAAGTGACAGCACAGATCACCTTCCTCCTGAGGTTGTATCCTGAATGATAGGTGACTGCTCATTGGCTTCTCTTGAAAAGCCTCAACCCTTTCATATGCAAAGCTGATGGGGTGGGTGTGATTATTCCTGACACCTTCTGGTCCTTCAAGTAACTTCCCCATTTCCTGGGAACTAAGCATTCCAGACTCCATCCCTGTCATAACAGCTGACAACTAGGGATTATTAACTAGCTCTAATGCAGCATTTATTTTAGAAAACAAAGGCTTTGAAATGACAGTACGGTTGTTTCTCCCTCCTTTTAAAGTGGCTGTTCACAGATTCCCCACGGAAGCCCAGAAGCTGGATAAATCTTGGTGAATACATAATTTGTCTTTTGTGTGCTGTGGTTAAGTTAAATCTACACCACTGCTCTGGAAGCTGTGTGTATGTGTGCATGTGTGTGAGGAGGTGCTTCTTCTGTCCAGTGGACGAAAAGAATAAGATGTGATCAAGTGTTCACATTCCTCCTCGTGCGTGCACACACGCCACACCCATGCCCACCTGGTTGGTCTCTCAGGACACCAATTCCCAGACGACACAATCAATGGGGGACATCTAGCTTCCTTCCAGGAGCTCCATTCCCGGCCCCACCTCACCCTTGGAGATCCTGCTCTTAGGTGGTACCTTGCTCAGTTGTAGTCTGCATTGAATTTGACCCTCTGATATGTTAGCTTTTAATCTAGAGGAGTTCAAAGGCAAGACCTGGAAAAAAAAAATCAAAGAATGACTAAATAAATCAATGAATGGTATAAATAGAAATGAAAGGAGGGGAGTATTAGGAAGAGAGCAAATTCGGAAGGGCAGCTATTTCTGGTAGAAAAGGAAAACAAATGTTGAGGAGATAGAACCACCTGGGCTTATACCACAAATAGCCATGACTAGCAATGAGACCTTCAACAGGTAACAGACCTTCAACAGGTAACACGTTCTATCCCCATGTCAGTGAAATGGGGATAATGTTATCTACTGCACATGTGGGCTGTGAGAATAAAATCAGATAATATAACACCTTGGACACTGTGTCAAGCACATAGTAGGCCCTCGACAAATGCCGTTTTAGAAATCTACTTTATTTGGGGAAGAGGCTTTCAACCAGAAGGATAATGTTTATTCACAGCACAGAACAGAGAACAGCAGTTTGTCCAGCAGATGAACTAAGTGGAGAAAGTAAAGATTTCTAGGGCTTCTTGCATAAGGCACTCAGAATGTGGGTATATTTATTATTCTGAGTCAAGTGTAGCCTAACTTTGAGCCAACAGTAATATAACATGCACATTTCTTTCCGATTCACGTGTACCCGAAGTTGGAAGTAATTTTACCCACTAGTTAGGGAGGCTTCTCTTTTTAGGAAAGAATCTTAAGCAAATATGTTCATGGTAAACAAAAGCAATCAACAGGAATCTTTCCATTCAGCCAGTCAAGCTTTCTCTGCTAGTTTTCTTTTCAGAATCCAACATCGGAAAAATGATCTCCTTTCCTAGAGGCTCAGGTTGGAACTAGGAAATGACAATGCACAGAAGATGTCATAAGTCCTAAAGAAAATAGTTGCATCTCATCATAAAGAATACATAACATTCGGGATGCCTGGGTGGCTCAGCAGTTGAGCGTCAGCCTTTGGCTCAGGACGTGACCCCAGGGTCCTGGGATCAAGTCCCACATCAGGCTTCCTGCAGGAAGCCTGCTTCTCCCTCTGCCTATGTCTCTGCCTCTTTCTGTCTCTCATGAATAAACAAATAAAATCTTTAAAAATGCATAACATTCAGAGATCACTGGCCGTGGTTCATTATTCCCTCCTACCCCCAAAAGTACAGGAAGGTGTATTTAAAAGACAACCTAAAATTGCAAGGCTAAAGTCCTGAAAATTATCCAAAACAAGTGCCAAAGAAGTCGTTTGTTCTGGATTTCTATAAGTATTGTGGTTATTGTCGCAAACAGTGGATTTTCTCGGTCATAAATCAGTTTTGTTTGCTTGGATTGTTTTTAAAACCCAAGTACATAAAAAAAATAAATACATAAAACCCAAGAACAGATTGTAAAGCATACTTTGGGTGCTAGGTGGCGCTCTGCATCTACCTAATGTTAACGCTCCTTTCCCCAGGCTAAATGGGCCAGCCCCATCTACAGCCTGATACTCTTTTCAATAGTTGGAGCCTATGGTCGGGAAAGTTTCTGTGGACTTCTGCTAACAACTGGCCCCAGAACACACACAAACATGGCATTTAACTCTCAAATGGAGTTATCAATCTGTAAAGCTTTAATGGCCCTTCAGTGTCTATCTATCTGTAAGCAGCTCGGACAAGCTCTACAGTGATAAATTGATAGCTTTTTCTCTAGACTGAGCCAAAGTATCACTTTCTGGTCTACGGGCATTTGGAATAAGTCTAAGCAGTTAAATATTTTCAACTGCCCCCCCCCCCCCCTTCCAGGGTTTCTATTATCTAATCATTTAATAAAAGTTGGATATTTGAATTGATATTGAATTGGAAACTTGAAAGATCAGCTTGAAAACACACGAAATGGACTGACATGATGTTCCGAGGGTTTAAAATCTTCAGCTTTACTTTCCCGAGTAAGTCCATATTATCGTTAGTTTCGTAAACTAGAACAGCCTTGGCATCCGAAGAGGAATAAATGAGGCTACAGAGGACTACACAAAATATACAGATTCCATCGTCTCTCTGACTTTGCTTCAGAAATACGAAGCGGTGCCCCCTGACATCCATACAGAGGGATGAGGCTTGGCCCGCATTCACTTGGCAAGCCCAAACGTTCTTAATATCCAGGCTTCGTGTGCACATAACAATTTATAATGCAATACCCTGAATGCTTTCTTCTTTAAAAGGAAAAGTAGGAATTAAAATGCACAACAGTCAGATCAACATGATGGAATGAAATATTATAATGGGCATGCTTGTGGATAAATACATGTGCATGTAGGAGAAGAACGCATTTAAAATTGTGGTCTGGGGAAGCTCTAAGTAAATGTTGAAGTTCGCAAGAAACTTATTAGCCTGTGTGTCTGCGTCCTTTGTCTTGACGCCAGCAGGTAATGGCTTCCTCTGCAGCCTAAATGTTTTCTTTATGTTCATTCATACTTTGACTCAATTAGGACAGTATAGTAGTATCAGGGGGCAGGTGACCTTCCTGAAATGCTAGCTTTAGTAAGTTTCTACTCACTTGGCTTCCAAACCACACACGAGACCTATAAGGTAAGAAGAAATGCCAGATACAGACTCTTATTATATAGTAAATAGCCAAGTACCTAATTTCCTATTTGGGAAAGGAATAATGAATATAATCATATCAAGTGTAACAGGGAGGGGGCAAGAGAAATCAATCTGTCTCAGATGCTGGCAATAAGGAGATGCACCAGCTAGAGAATTTAGAGTCAGTAACAAAAATGACTAAAAGTCTGTATGGTTTTTACTATCACCATGCACCAACAATTCTACACAAGGTCAGAGATATAGGTGGACAGAACCATTCACTTCGAGCCCACCCCCGTCAGGAGACCACTGATTAGAACTGCTCTCCCACTTAGAAGTTTCCAGCAAGCAGGGAAGTGAATTTTTGGAAGGAAAAGCTATAAGGGAAAAGAGGAAGAATTAGTATTTTTCTAGCAGTTTCTGTCTGTCCACCCAAGACTTCCCCTACACATGTTATCTCATTAATCCTCAATGACAACCAACAACATTCAAGGCAGATAACCCTGTGCCCATTTTACAGGTAAGAAAACAGATTCTGAAAAAGTTGAACAATGTATTCAAGGTCACATAGTTACTAACTGGTGGGTTCAGGACTCTAAAAGAAGTCCTTCATCTTATAAATCTCAGGTTTTAAATCCAACTGAGTAGCTAAGATCACAGACTGCCATTTAATAGGTATAAAACTTAGACAAGGCACATGAGTACCCTCAGTTGTCATGTAGGATGAGAACAGTCCCTACGGGGTAGAACTGTAGAGAGCATACCTGCAATGATGTAGGGAAGCTCTCGGCATCATCCCACAATATGATAAGGATGTCAGAGTTGACAGTAAATGGCACATAATAAATGGCACTTGTTATGCAAACCTCATCTAAGAGATCCAAACAATTTTTGGTCTTTTCCATGGGTTAAAGAATGCTGGAGTATATACTGAAGCCGCTTCACACTTTCACACACCTGCAGGCCTGGTGGGTTAGGTTATCAACTTTGATGCTGAGCAGAAAGACACACACACACATATCAGGGACTACAGTAGAGTCAAAGGGTGGACACTCTCAGAGCCCATTTGTCCCCATCCCCACCCATCTGTGTCAATTGGTTGATGATTTCTTAGAGAACATCTCTAGTTTGTTACACTCTGCCTCCTACCGTAAAGGGATAAAAGGCAAGATTATTCTGTGGGAGGGACTGGCATATGAGCACAGGGATAGATTTGTTGAGGTTCATTCTACTTGATGATGGTGTTATTGAGAGATTGGTCATGAGACCACTGGTATTTAAAAGGTGACTCCCAAATATTGTGTCACTTGGAATATACAAAAGTTAACATGGGATGCCTAAATCATATGCCAAGTTTCTGAGCTGTACTGCAGCATGTTGTAAAAAGCTATCCGAGTCTCTGCTCCTTGAATTCTTTGCATAAACGTGGAAATCAAATAATCCCAGTATTTCATTACACATAATATTGGATTTGCCTATTATTTAAAAGCAATAACAAAATTTTCCTTTTTCTTCAACCATGACATTAATTATAGAGTGTCAATGGGAAACTAAAGGCTAATATTTACATAAAGCAATCAGACAAAATTATTGAGAGCACACATAAGATAATGCTTTTTTGTTTTTGTTTTCTTGGCACTCGCCTTCTTTTCATGTACTTTTGCCATAAGACATGGCAATAGAGCAATATAAACATTGACATTCTGACTTATAATATTAATTTATTCCACATTCCACAGAGCTAGATCCAATTTCTTCAGTAAATATCATTATTATAACAATTATAATTTCTGTGTAACATACTCTCAGTTAACATAACACTTTATTTTACAATTTAAAGTTAGTACAGTTAAACCCTTCTCCAGATAACTGTAAACATGGCAGGGGTTTCCAAGGACCCCAATTAGGTTTTTTACATATTTGGAAATATAGGTCAAGTTAACTTGTATGCAGGATGAAGCAAACAATAGGAGTCTTTTTAAAATCTAAAGCCTGAAGGAAGCTCGGTGGTGGGAAGCTATGTGTTAATGAAGTGAGTTCAGCGTTTGCTGCTTGGCTGTGGGTTCTGTTTCCGCTTTTTCTCCATTTCCATCATGCACTGTAATCATGAGCATATAATCAAATCAGCTGTGTAAAGTACATATACAACACAGAACACTCTCTCAGGTCAGGTCTCACAGGAGGAGCTAGAATGGTCACAAGGTCTTATCAACAAGAGTTTGTTCAACATTTGAGCAAGGCACGGTAGAGAAGGACTCCTTCCTCATGTTAGGTTGGGATGGCACATGCTCCCTAACCCTGTTCCCACCCTTCCTAACACTGTTCTCTCCCATCCACCACAAAACTTCAACTCCCAGATAGAAAACACTCAAAAATGTATCTACAACTGATCACAAGAAACCTCTTAATCCGTATGTTCTAGGTCTACAAGACTTAAGGCTAGAATAAAGTATGTACAGTCGTGGCAAAACAAGTCCTATCCGTGCGAATGGTGGCATTGAATTTTAAAGAGAAAACACTGTTGAAGCTTCTCTAAGCTTCTCTATTCTTAAGGTTGTTTTTCTTTTTCTATTTGGTCCTATGCATGGAAGGTGCAGTTGAATAAAAACATACCCTTTAAGGTTACATTATTCAGAGATGTAGATAGGCATGGAGTAGATGAAAATAGAATTCCTTTCTATGTACTTGTTTGATCATTTATATTAATATTCTCACTCTCCCTTTGTCTTTCACTTTCCTTATGTTTTCCAGGCTCCTCTAAGTTTTATGTGCAAATGTTCTGACTATATGGAAGCCTTAATGAGAGCCCAGAACTCATGCAGATCCTGAGAAAGAGCAGTGGTCTTACCAAACTTTAGGACAAAGCATTACTGAGGCTGTGGGGCAAATCAACGCATCCCACTGCACTGGAGTTAGGAAATAAATGAAAAGGACAAAATTAGTTTGTGTGAGAAAACATTTTTTTCAAGGATATATTATATACATGGAGACATTTATCAAGAGAGAAATTTTGTCAGTCGGCGAAAGATCACTGAGTCTCACACAGTGTGCTGGCCGTTAGAAGTATGCCTCGAAATTGGGCACAGCCTTGTCACAGAATCACACATACTGATCCTTAATCCCTATCTTTGGATGATTTACCTTCCTTTTTTTTTTTTTCCAGAAAAACAATTTTGACATCCAGGCATGGCCAGCACACACGCTGGACATGTGCCAAGCTTGGACACCCCAACACGTTCTTTCATATTCTAGAAAAGCTGGCCAGATGCTGGCATGCAGGCATAGCTATGGCATCTGTGGGAAAAGAAAACATGTTCTACTCTGCAACCAGCCCTGGGCTGGCTCTCATTATGTTCCAGCAGGGTCATCAAACTGAAGGAAGATGTGAGGAGCTTGGAAAGAGTCCAGAGGGCTGGCACTGAAAGGAATAAACATCTGAGAAATCACCCTGAAGGGCAAGTTGCAAGAACCTGGGTATGCTCATTTGACCAGCAGCTGGGGTGAGGCCTATCCTAGGCAAAGAAGAAGCATCTGTCATGGTGCGGAGGGCCCACAAAACAAGAGATAATGGCCTTGGAGGAGACTGTGAGATTTCTAAAGAGATTTGGGTCTATCAGCCTTCGCAATGCATGTCCAAAGGAAGTTACAGATGGCCTTTTCCTAACCCTTCCCCAAGATCAAGGATAATCAGAGATAATGCAGTTTTGAAGGATAAACTAGCCTCAGGGAGAAGGTGAAGTTTCATTTCATCACTTAGGTCACTGTTATTGTGATGTGATTCTGTGATATGATGTGATCACTGCTCTGTGATTCCCCGACTCCACCTGGGGATCTGTTGTTTAACAAATGTCAAGTGTGGACATTCATGAGTGAGTGAATGTGAGCAAGTATGTACTTGTATGTGTGAGCATGTGACAGTTGTGTGGATGAGGGAGCCTAAGTGTATGGAAACGAGTGTTTAAGTGCGTGTGTGCGTACAATGGAGCATGTGGTGTTCATCCCCTTTCTTCCCTGAAAAACAAATACAAACATTCTTTGGGAACATTTTTCCAAAGAAAGCTGGCACTTCTGTGTAGAGACACACCATAGCTGCTCCATTCTTGAGAGAAAGCATGGCTTTCCCATGGCCACAAGCATTGGCTGCTGCCCTATCATCTGCTGTAGCAAGACTACAGATGGTGTCATCACCAGTGGAATGGAGGTCACATTCCAAGAGGTAGGTTTGTTCTTGGCCAGATACAGAGGAATGACAGAAACATCATTTTCTACTGTCTGTAAAAGTGGTCACACCCTTTCTTCTGAACACATGGCTTTCTACTTTATTACAGAAGAGAAAAAGAGAACGTTACATGGACTTCAAGTTCAATATGACTTCCATGCCATTTTGCTTTTTTTTTTTTTAAGACTGCATTTATTTATTTGAGAGAGAGAAAGACAGAGATAGCCACAGAGATGCTGAGAAAGAGCACAAGCAGGGAGGAGAGGGAGAAGCAGGCTCCCCACTGAGCAGGCAGCTGGCTGCAGGGCTCCATCCCAGGACCCTGAGATCATGACCTGAGCTGAAGGCAGACCCTTAACCGACTGAGCCACGCAGGTGCCCCAGTGAAGTTTTACTTTTATAACTAAGGAAAGAAAATAGCATTTTCATAGCAGGAACAGAAACTCAGTTTAATTTCCAAAGAACTGCTTTAAGATGAATGCCAAAATATGTGGCTGCATTGCAATAAAATTCCAAGGAAATGTCTTACCCCATGTCTAGTCTACTTATTCTGGAGTAAATTAAGAGAGAGAAAAAAAAATTTGTTTTCATCTCTCTGAGTTTCAAAGAATATAACACTCTAATGCTTTACAACTCACTTCTCTCCTGAGCACTACATTTTCTCTTCCATATTTCAAACTTCCAGTCAGATAAGATTATGCATTTCTACAAATCTTGTGTTTACTGTAGTTATCGGAGGCCAAGATTGCAAAACCAAGCAAGTGTTATCTTGACCTTTGTTAACACACAAATGCTGATGGTGGACAGTCACTGCTGGCCCTAGGCTCCTCTGTGGCTCAGTAATGTAACTGTAACTAGACTCTTTGGGGGTGGGCAATCATTATTGGCCTAGCCGGGGAGGTGGTGGAGGGGCACTTGCAGGCAACCTCCGTAATTCTCTGCTGGAGCAATGTTAGGCACTTCCATACACATACTCTTGCAACACTTCTTAGAAAGTTCTTATCATGACATGTAATGGTAAGTCAAAAATTGTACTTGTACTGAGGAAACAGAAAAGCGGTAAGATGTGAACAAGCAATCTGAAAGGAAACACAGTTCCTTCTCTATGAACGATAATGTCCCTTAATGTGGCTGAAATGTCACTGGCATCCTAAAGCCAAGTTCCTCAGCTGATAAGCACCCTTAGAATTACTTTAGTTAGGGATTAGCAATTGCTTTTGTTTTAAAGGAATCACGTGGTTTTCCACAATTTCCTAATAAGAAGTGGATTCATCTCCTATTAAGCATTCTGTATTATGTAGTTCCTGGGAATCCTGATATCAGGAAAAACTGCTTCAGAAGCCACTCAGGGTGATTGTTTGATAATGCTAGGCATTCCATATCCTAGTCGGTGTACAGATATTCACTCTTAGAGTCAACAGGTTAACGCTGCCTTGGATTACCAAAAAAAAGGGCAGTGTCATCCTGGTTGTCAGTCAAGAGCATGGGAATTAAGTGAGAAGAGAATCTTTCATAGGTAGCCACTGACTTTAGCCCAATGTTAAGTCATACGAGTGCAAAGCCAGGTTCTTCTGAGTCTTGCTTACCTCTTTTGTTCTAGAATATAGGAATAGGCAAATACTACAATTGGTCACAGTCCACAGAGGAGAGTCTCAGAGGCTCACCTTCTAATTTGGAAACCTGACAGCCCATCTACATATGGATGTGTGTCAGAATTTCTGCTGGTTTGTAGGGAAACTAACAGTGTGAAAGCAATGTGAGGAGGGGGAGAGGGAGGGGCTTTCTCATGTTGCTATCTTCGGAAGAATAAAGCGTATCCTATTAGGTGAGCAAAGAGTTGATAATGCAAAGGCACAAACATTGTGTCTTGTTTTTATCTAAGAAGTTTACCCCAAGAACCTACTTTCGTTGAGAATTAAAGGGGCTTAGGATGAAATAACTATAAAGATAATTAGAAAAAAAAAAAGGAAAAAAACAGAGAACACAAAACCACACTGGGATACTGAGGGCAATATAATAGCAAGGTACATGTCCTTAGAAAATCAATTATGCTAATGCAACCTTTTGTCAGCTAAATTTCTTTCCTTTCTATATCCAATTTTTTAATCTTTAAATATTGATCAATGTAATTTTTTAAAATAGCTTTAAATCAACTAAGATGGTAGTTCATCTTAGTGAGGTCAATTGTTTTATTTATTAATTCATTGTCTTATCGTTTCTACTTCTTTTTTGCCCAAAAAGCATTGGAGCTGAATACATTTAGTTATGAAAGCATTTAACATTTTAAATTAAGACACAAGGAATTCTAAATGACACTTGAGATGCCCTTGAGAGAAGCCTCTCATCTCTCATGTTTATAGATATCTCATATATTCATAAATCAAATCCTGTGCATATTTAAGCCAGACCAAAATACTAAAAAGCACCATGTCTCCCATTAGAAAAAAAATGCAATTATTCTGCTTAGTTATGTTTTTAAAATAGCTTGACATTTTAAATAATTGATGAATATGTAATTTGCTAATCAGTAATGGACAGTTCCCATGGAGGTACCATCGCTAGTTTTATAATTTACTATTTCAGAAGAGTTTTATGAATGCAAAGATTAAAGCTGGGAAGCAGAGAGAAATCACTCCAGGATGACATTACCCTATTTAACACCCATAATACTGAAAGGTAACAACAATTAAGCTTCACAAATTAAGTCGATGTACTGAGTTTCTATTGGGTGAGTTATAGACAGCCATTCATGTGTCATGATTTTTTTTCCATACTAAATTCCTAATAGACAACCATTTACCCAAATGAACAGCAGAGCAACATACTGTTACTGTAAAGGATTAAATGATATTTTAGTTTATGCCTTTATTTCTTTTTTTTATGCTTTTATTTCTTGACTCTTTGCTCCAAGTGATAATAGAGATCTTCTTTACCATGCACGAACACTTACATTCTCTTTCTGAGAACATTTCTGATGTTGTTGGGGTTAAGAGAGGAAAGTCATTTATTTAAAGATCGCCTTATTAATCTACAATTTTGGGTAAATATCTAGATTATCTGGTCGGTCAATTTGTCTTTATAGCCTAAGAAAGAAGACTAGCTGCCATGTTCAATCCAGATGAGTTGGTATATGAATATTTATAAGGACATCGATATTCACAGTGTCTTACAATCATGCTCCAAGCTAAATAGAAATAAAAGCAAAATGGCCACAAATATTACAGCATAATAGGATAAGAGCTAAAAGGTATGTACAAATTCATTGACAACATCTGTGCAAGTGTTGTAGACAAAACATTTAAAAAGAAATCTACATAAAACAGATAAATTTATCAAATGTTGATAAATTTTCAGAGACAGTATAAAAGTACACAAAACATGGAAGAGAGAAAGAATTTTTTTTAAAAAAATAACTGCTAAGCCAATACATAGAGTACAAATTTACTACATTAATTTTACAGAACGATGGGAACCAGAGACAAAAACGATTTGGCAACAAACAGCAAAGAAAGTTTCACCGGTCACAGAGAAGAAAGACTTTTCGTTTCAGATGAGAACACAGACTGCCACAACTCACCCCCTCCACCCACACACAAACATAGAAAAATAAAAGCAAATGCAAAGGTTGTCTACAGCAACACACGACAGACAGAGGTGGAAGCGTTTGGCATGTTGTATCACAGGAAGTCAATCACGATTGGCTAACGATGATGGTACCTGGCTCTGTTGCAGGTCACTGGCTTGCCTGAGAGGAGTGACGGATGGAGGGGGCACACCTGATGTGGACGCAGATCGGCCTAATTTGCAGCTGACTTTCGGTTCTGTGAACAGGGGGAAAAGGCAAAGTGTTAGCAGAGCAATGTCTGAGGTGATGGCTCGCACTTTGTTTGGCTGCATGTTCTTTCAACGCCACCAATACTTCTGATGCTTGCTGGTAATTGGCAGGTGATGGAATGATCTCATAAGGACTCCGAAACGAGCTGTATCTGCAGTCAGCTCCTGGCAATAAAGAACAAATCAAGGAAACGTGGCCCTTGCTCCCTTGGACATTTGTACCTCATTTAGGGTTAGTTTCCACAGGGTGATAACTAGAGCAAGAGCCCCATTCGGGGGAAAAAAGCTAGTGACACAATCATTTTGGGTACTTTCTCTTCAGCTGTGGTCCACGGGTCCCTATGTCCTAAAATGTCTTCATCTTCTCCAAAATTTTCCCTCCCTCCCTTCTGTTTTGTTTTGTTTTGTTTTTCCAATTTTGAAATCTCTCTCACTGTGCTTGTGCTGAATACTTTTATCACGTTTTCAGCGTAGCATTTCTCTGGTTCATCTCTATTAGCTTTCAATTTTATAATCATCTTCTGAGACTTTGCCATTTTTCATAATAATAGTACTTTTCCAAATTATAAAAGTAGTCTCCTAACTCTTCTTCTATTTTCAAGAGCCCAAATGAGCTATCCAGGCCATTGACGGGATACTCTGGAGATTAGAATTTGGGGGATGGAAAGAGTTCCCATCATTCAACAAGGTACAGAGAGGATGTTAATTTTCATATATATTTAAAGATATTTGATAAGAAAGAGGGGAAAAAAGCCATACAATGAAAACTTGACACCTGTGCTTTTGCCACAAACTTTTATATTAGCAGTTACTTTTTTGAGTGTCAAATATATTCCACCTTCTATCTGGCCTACATTTAAATTATGTCTAATCCTAAGGATACCTAATAGGGTTAGAGAGTTAGCTATAAAGGTTGCCAATTTATACTGTGTGTGTGTGTGTGTGTGTGTGTGTGTGTGTGTGTGTCTCAGAAACTTCCCTGCTGACTCCCATAACCTGTCTGCCCAAAATTAACTTGGACACGGACAGCCTGGGTGGTTGAATTGGTTAAGTGTCTGAGTTTGGCTCAGATCATGATCTCAGGGTCCTGGTATGGAGCCACACATCATCAGGCTCTGCGCTCAGCAGGGAGTTCACTTGTCCCTCTGCCCCTCCCCACATTCATGCTCTCTCTTTCAAATAAATACATAAAATCTTAAAGAAAAAACTGACATGGACACAATGGACTGAGCTTCCTAGATTACTTTGAAACCATCCACGTTGTTCAAAATTTTCCAATTACTCCATATTTCACATGATAAAAACTTCAAACTCACTTGACTAATTTTCAAGGGTCTCCTGTGATACACCTTCATGTGATCGGATCCACTGTGTCCACGCTTCTGCTCTCCAAAATGCACACAACTGTCTCCCTTCTCAGTTCTGCATTTAATCCTGCTTCTGTCCTTCACCTCAGGTGTGCCCTTGTGTGGACTTTCATCAGACTAAGTCCTACCCATTTCCGAAGACCAACTTCAATGAGTCCTTCTCTACTGCCAAGCATCCCAATTTCTCTCCTGAAACTGCCTTATCACTTATACAGTGTTTGCTGTGCTTGCGGCTTGGAGCATTTATCATGGTGGGGACCACACAGCAAGGGTTCAATTAATATGTTTTACCCTTTTCACTGAAAATATTCAATTTAACCTAGAAGAGGTCAGTGCAACTCCTAAAAATGAATGAAAGCAACAAAAATAACATAGAATATGTTTTAAGACCTGGGTACAAAGCTTAGCTCTCCTACTTATGAAGGCAGTGATTCTCACTCAAAGGTTCGGGACCTTCCAGGGTCCATTTCAGAGGAAGCATGAGGGTTGGAAATTCTCCCTTCCTCAGTTTTATGCAGATGATTCCAGTAGCTGCTCGTTATTTATTTATTTATTTATTTATTTATTTATTTATTTATTTATTTTTAAGTAGCTTCCATGCCCAATGTGGGGCTTGAACTCATGAACTTGCGATTAGGAGTCACATGCTCCACTGAATCACGTGCTCCACTGCAATATCCAAAGGGGCTTGATGAGCTGAAACATGCTCTGGATTGATGTTCAATGGGGGAAAGGCCTTGTCTTAATAGCCAGGCATGTCTACTCACTCACTCTTGAAAAGTGTTTAAATATAAGAATTATCATACAGTGACACAAACCATCACTATCACTGAGAAATTAATCTCATTTCCCAGAAGTTGTAAATCCTTTCATACCTTAGAAAATCATCTTTTGTTATATAAAATAACAGGTAAAGCATCCATCAGAATCCTGATTGACATGTTTTTATAATGAAGCCAATGTTTCCATATATCCCTTTACTGTGGTAACACAGTCAGTTACACAGAGCCAGAAAATTCAATATTTTTTTCCTAAGAAAAAAGAGTATTTCTTTATTTAAAGTCCTTTTCAAGTTTATGTTAAAGAGATTATCTGATGAGTGACACAACTGAAGGCCTTTTAAGTGATCCAATATACCTAGGGATTAATTTCTCCTGCCAGGTTTCTAGTCAGATTTTGACTTAACCAGCCTCTTTCAAATGTAGACACTCATATCTCTAGTGAACAGACTGAGTTGTACCAAAATCCATGCAAACTCCCCGTTTCATTATGTCCTGGAAAGACTTTGTTTTACCCCCATTGGACATCAATCCAGAGTATGTCTCAGCTCATCAAGCTCCCTTGGGTACTGCAATATAAGCCATTAAGTCCCCACTACACATGGCCTTTACACTACCAGCCAACGACCCTATGGGTTAGCTCTAAAGTTGAGATTACGCTAGAGTCAACTGTTCGATCTCAACATGGCTCATATGGGTTATGATTCTACCTACAGCAGCAGACTAGCATTATGAAATTCATTATGTACACATCCTTACACAGGCAAATACAAACCCACATGCACACTGCATAATATTGCGACTTAGTGATATCATGTTGTAGGGACATTTTTAAAATTGTGAAGTTTGAGTTTATCTTTACCTCATTCATTCTGGCTCTTCTTTCAGTTTTACATGGTTCTTAAACACATTTCAAATGTATTATGGTATCTATGGGATCAGGTTGGTGAAACAATTCTTTATGATGTTGCATCCAGCAAGGTTCCTTTGACTAAAAGAATTGTCCAAAGAAGTCCTAAAAATCCTAGAAAAGATTCTGATTATAACCAAGCTTCACAGAGATTCTTTAGGGCTGTGTCATAGAAGTTAGATTGTCCAGCTCCCTTACTCTTGGAAATACATTGTGTTTTGAGCCTCAAACAGGGAAGCTTAGGAACCATGACTCTAAAAACAATAAATGTTCATAAATTTTACTAACATAAAAATTGCCAAGACTTTTTGGAGACTTGTGCCTCATAAGAGATTTTTGTTAGAATTTTATTTCTCCCCAAAAAACTCATTCCATTCCATTAAGAGATTAATGATGTACTAAAGGCACCTGTTATTCCTACACCAAGGAAAACCCCTTGGTTTGTAAACTCCACCAATCATCATCCTAGAAGTAACAGTTGATATTCTTTATGAAATTTCCATGAAGATCAAGTGTAAAAGAGAACAAGAAGAAATAGAATAAGGTAGTAGATTAAGAAAGAAAGAGACTCAGAGGGGAAAAGCAAGAACAGAAAAAGAAAGGGGAGGCAGGAAGGGAGGGATGAAAGAAAAAGAGAAAGAGAGAGAAAAAGAACAAAAGATATAGAAAAAGAGAAGAAAAGAAAAGAAAAAATGAGAAAAGAGAAAAGAAAAAGAAAGGAAAAGAAAGAAAAAGAAAAAAGGAAAGGAAAAACACTAATTTTACCTTTTTAGAATAAACCATTATCAAGATATTATCATGGGATGTTTCCAGAGTAATAACTCATGATCATCTTAAAGTTTGCATTAAGTAAGTATCCAGTGAACTGTGTGACTTAATATTTCTTTCTTTTTATTCTTAGTGGATATAACTTATCACCGTTTTTGTTTGTTTTAAAGATAGTAATTTCTCAATCATTTTTCATCTTCCCATTAAGGTGAATTGGATTTCTCTTCCAAATCATGTCCTTGGTATTGTTACAGGATAATCTCCAAGGCATCCACTGCTATCACTGTGAGTTTTAGAGTTCTCTTTGCTTTCAGAAAGCAAAGACAAATGACTCTTCTCAACCTCTGCATCTACACAGCAATAGGAGATTAGTGCATTTTCACCAGAGAAAATCCTTTCATCTAGCATCAAAGAAATAAAATCAGTCAAATTCAGAGATATATCTTTCCTCTATCTTGTTTTTTTTTCCCTTAATACACAACATTTTTCTGTAGTAGCAGAGACATATTGTGATTCCCCCTAATCAGTCATGTTGATGAAAGTTTCTAAACAATGACTTAAGGCTACATGGAAGTCACGAGCCTTTAAAAAATACACCAAAGTATGATTATTACAAACTCTAGGGAAGGCATTTTTTTGGGGGGGGGGTGGAAAAAACACATACACTATTTGAGATAAGCAGGTGCCTAAATAATAAGAGGTACTTTTGCCAGGGCTATGTTAAAACCTTCATGGATCCCGCTTTGTTTTAAAGCTTCTATCATACATCACAGTAAACATGTAAGATGCCCTTGAGTCCCATATTAAGTGTAATTTGTCCTGTATATAATTTGAACACATTTTTATAATTTGGCTTCAGAAATTATTGGACTGTGAATAATCCAATTAATTCATGACTGGTTATGATTTCTAGGCAGTCATCAAGCACACTCAGGAATTCTTGCAGCATAATACGATCTAATCTAGAAATTGTTTTCAAAGGTAATGGAATTGTTTTAATACTAAATTTAGCAATTTTTTTTAAAATTTTTTTTTATTTTATTTATTTATGATAGGCACACAGTGAGAGAGAGAGAGAGAGAGAGAGGCAGAGACACAGGCAGAGGGAGAAGCAGGCTCCATGCACCGGGAGCCTGACGTGGGATTCGATCCCGAGTCTCCAGGATCGCACCCTGGGCCAAAGGCAGGCGCCAAACCGCTGCGCCACCCAGGGATCCCTAAATTTAGCAATTAATTAAGTGAACCTAGTGTTACAGTTTGTAGTGATTTAATTAAATATACATTAATGTTAATCTGACAGTTTCTTTTGGAATTTTGGTGCTACTATTTATTTTTAATACCCAGTATTTCTGTAGGTCCCTGAGAAACTCATAGGCTTTGGCATTGTCAGTATGATGCTGAAAAGAGGAAAAAATTCGAATCATTGTGTGACCAGAGAAAGAAAATCGGCAGGCTGCAAAAGTCTACCCTGTGGGTAGATATTCTCTCTCCAGCTTTCCATGGAGCTTTCCTCTGAATAAGACTTGTGTAGCTTTGAATGAATCCTAGTATGCCATAGTCATGGACCAACATCCTGGTGTTATCTGAAGGTCCAGAGAGTAAAACTATTGATGTTGGACTAATTGGTAATTCTTCTTGTAAATACTGGAATTTTGGTGAAGATCTAAAATCCAAAGAAAAGTGAGGTGGAGACATGATAAGTGGAGTTTATGATCCAGTGGTGGACATAGTATAATTGTAAGATCTGTTGAATAGAGGAGGAAGAGGATCACACAAAAGTAGATTTAGGTATGCCTGTTTACGTACAGAGACTTACCTGTTTACATAAACAGGTATGCCTATTTATGTAAATTGTACTATCTACCACCCAGGGATGCGCTAGATACCGAAATGCATTTTTGGTTTCTTACATGGCAGCATAGCACAGTGAAGCATTAACATTTTGGGGCTTTGACAGCCTCTTTTATTTTAATATATAATTTCTGAAACACTCTTAGATTTCTATCACGTTAGCTGAATATGAGAAAGGTGCTTTTGTCTTCAAAAACACTTCATTTCACATTAAAATAAAATCATCATATACGTGTATGAAGCAACGTATTTTAACCATTTAACATGGTTAATGCATGCCCCTTAAAGTCATTACATAAAGAAAATCCACCTACCAAGATATGAATTCAAAAAGACCTATCATGGGATCCCTGGGTGGCGCAGTGGTTTGGCGCCTGCCTTTGGCCCAGGGCGCGATCCTGGAGACCTGGGATCGAGTCCCACATCGGGCTCCCGGTGCATGGAGCCTGCTTCTCCCTCTGCCTATGTCTCTGCCTCTCTCTCTCTGACTATCATAAATAAATAAAAAAAAAACAAAAACAAAAAAAAAACAAAAAGACCTATCATGATTTGTATCACAAATGTTTATTACCATGGGGACGGAAATTTCACTATGTGTTATGGCATCAAAAATAGAATAAATGGGGGATCCCTAGGTGGCTCAGCGGCTTGGCACCTGCCTTCAGCCCAGGGGGTGATCCTGGAGTCCCGGGAGCGAGTCCCACATCAGGCTCCCTGCATGGAGCCTGCTTCTCCCTCTGCCTGTGTCTCTGCCTCTGTGTGTGTGTGTGTGTGTGTGTGTGTGTGTGTCTCATGAATAAATAAATAAAATCTTAAAAAAATAGAATAAATGAACAGGCAAAAATAGAATAAAATCCTTTCATCACTGATATTAGGAATAAAAACATGACAAAAATAACCTATTTTTAAAATGTTATATTTCACTTCTAAATAACAAAATAAAAGAGAAGAAAACCGAGTTTAAATTTTATACATCACTTACCTTATTAACGTAAAAACTCTTTATTCCTAACAAATGAAAATCATCAAAACTGAATGTAATACTAATAACATCTTCTATCTATACCATTGGCTTTTGTGGTTTATTTAAGAGCAAGCATCTTGAGACAAAATTTGGTCCAATATGATGTGTATGGTCCTTATAGCAGATTCTATTTCAATGGCCATGGACCTATGCTTCTGCTTTGAACCATTGTATGTTATAAACATAAATAAGCAATATGTGCCTAGGAATAAGACTTATCTAAGAGCATGCATGGTCAAGTCCACCAGGGCAGGGAACGTCAATGTGATCTCCAATAATGGCCATGTTTGTTCACGCTATAGCAGAACTGCTGGAGATCTCTAGGATCCTGTGAGGAGGTGGTAACCTGAGGTCAAAACCTCAGGTTTTGAAAAAAGTACTAAGTAAGAAGTTACCTACTTTTCCCACTCTGTTGACAAATTCACTAAATGTCTAAAAATAATGCTGGATAACTCTGCTGTTACCTTAGCACATCAAAGCAACAGCACCAAACTGTACTAGTAGCCATGTATTTTTCACTGCCACACAGACTTGAATATTTGGTGGATATTTTCTCAAAAATGAATGAAGTAAGTCTATTGCTTTAAGGAAGACAAGAATTTGTGGGCAATGACAAATCTAAGCTTTCAAGCAGGAGCCAAAATTTTGAAAAACTTGTATGTACCACTGTGAGCTTGACAGCATCCTAATACTTAAAGACTTTTCTTGTGAGATCAGCAGTGATATTAATTAATGTGCTGTATTGATTTTTATAATGAAATATGTCAACATATGGAAGATTTGCATGACTTTGTGAACTGATGCTTTCTAAAAGCATGATGTTATAAATCATGCATGGACAAAAGATCCATTTCAAGTGCAAGATAGACCAATGTATTTTAATGTAACAGAGCATGATGAGTTTATTGATATGTAATTAACCCTTGTGAAACTGCTATTTGTTGAGTTTGGGCAGGATATTAAAGAAGAATATACACAACTATATGAAAAGGGTATTAAAATATTCCTCCTTTTTTCAGTTACGCATCTGTACAAAGCCATATTTCCTTCATATATTTTAACCAAAGCAACATATCACAACAGATTGACTCCAAAGCAGATATAAGAATCTATGCTTGATTAAGTCAGACATTAAAGAGATTTGCAAACATGTAAAAACAATTTCTAATCTCATCACTATTTGTTATAATTTAAGAAATAGAGCTATTTTTCGTGAAAAATGTTACTTATGCTAACATAGAATGGATTTATTATTATTGAGGAATAATTTTTTAATTCTCAATTTTAATTTCTGATATGATAAATATTGTTATATTTCACCCTTATGTTAGACTTAACTTCCAGCTCCAGTAGAGCTCTCTGGGATTCTCAATAGGTTTTAAGAACATAAGGGGTCCCGAGATGGAAGATTTTGAGAACAGTCGCTTTATATAAGACTCCAAAGGGCCCAAAGAGTTCTCTTTAAAAAAGTAATTTTTTTAATGCAGTTAAAATGCCATTGGTGTATTTAAAAACAAACAAAAAGTGAAACAGGAAAATACCATGTTGAAGCACAAGAAACATAGGGAAAACTTTGAAAACTTGGAGGGATTTGGGAATGTCCAGTTCTGAAATGCTTCCCCAGGAAAGTCTTGATGGCAATGTCCAAAAAAAGCCATTATGTGCCTGTAAGACCGGAGATAAGCCATCCAAATTCTCAGGGTACTTTTTCATCATTTATAGTAAGAAGTAAACTCCAAGGTTCATTCATTGATTCTTTGACGTTCATAAATGAAATCTGTTGGAGTAATTGAAATGCCCTCAAAAATACCCTTGATTGATGGTGAGCTTTGTTTACTACGGTCACTGCTTTTACTCCTCCTTTCTGATCCTACTTTCAGTGCTTTATTTTCGTAACAATGTTGTTAGGATTATGCATAACTCAAGTCTGCTATTTGCTAAAATTTTCTAAAATTGTTGGTAGAAGTTTTGGTAGCAAATGATTAAACAGGACCAAAAAATTGTTTTAAATTAAACTGAGGAGAGGTCATGGTCATCTGTCACTTTTAACTGTCCAGAATCCACTTAGTCTTCTTTTTCTGGCATAGCAGTTTGAATTTCTTTTGGAGAACAACACAACCAGTTTCTAGGGTCTCATAGGAAGAGCTTCCCCAACTGAAGCTCCAGAAGTGACCACCTGACTCAGTTCTGTCCAATCAATCATTCTATACCCTCGGCTTCACTGACTGGTTCAGGAGTGGACATGTGGCACAAGCCAGTCCATGAGAACTGCCTTCATACTTTTGGAGCTCTGGGGAAATAATTATCCCGTTGAGTCAAGGCTGCTAAGTTCTCGCTTAGCTGAAAGATCGTGGACAACTTGCTTGACCTCTCTAAGCTTCCTTGTGTTCATGGGTATAATGGGAGAAATAATGCATGCACTTCATGAAATTATTGTAACAAATAAGATAAATGTAGATGTCACCACAGCAACCAGCATGTCATGAGATCTCAATAAATGCAAGCTATTTGTATTTATTCAAAGACAAATCTGACCATTCAGCTCCTCTGCTTATAATATAAGGAAGCCTAAACTGCCTCCTCACAATGGTACCTGTGACTCAGCTTCCATAACCAGCTTGCCACACTGCCTTAGGGTTTCCTAAAGCCACCTGCCTTCTCTTACTCTAGGATTTTAATCATGCCATTCCACTGTCTTCGGCATGCCTGTGCCTTCCCCTTTCTTTCCCTTTCTTCCTATACTAAACCGTATGCACTGTGGAGACAGGAGCCATGTCTAGCTCATTCCCCAATAAATCTCCCTTGAGTAACATAACCGGCCAGTTGGTAAGGACTCATGAATTATTTATTGAATGAATTAGTTTAAACCATATTTTAAAGAATGATGGGGTGCCTGAGTGGCTCAGTGGTTAAGCATCTGCCTTTTGATCAGGTCATGATTGGGGTCCTGAGATGGAGCCTGCTTCACCCTCTCCCTCTGCACCCCCTGACTTGTATTCTTTCTCAAATAAATAAAACCTTAAAAAATAATGAATCCAGTGTAAACAATGAATTATTTGTACATTTCTCATTAATAAAAAAAGCATTTTTTTCTATTCTTTCACTTTTCCTAAATTTTCAGCAAAAAGACAAAAATACATTGACCAGACTTCAAAGGAATTTAACATTAACAAAATTAAGGAGGGAAAAAAATGTAGTGCCTCTTTTCGGACAGCAGGTGGGAGTGCAAATATGATTTGATATGTATTCTGGTCTGCTTACAAAGCTTCCAGAACTAGTCTCTGTAAACGCCCAGCATAAGTCAGACAGAGAACCTTCGTCTTTGTAATGTCTACTAAGACTTTTCACAGAAACAGGGCATTCTTTGTGAATACTGTTGGTGCAGCATATCCACAGGGCTTTTCCAAAGGAAGCCAACAACCCACAACTGGGAAGCAATGTCAGGGAAGACTCCTCTGAGAAAGGGCTCAGGGTGGAGCCACGCTCCCTGCAGTGACAGATACAAGGAGCAGGCATCACAGTCCACACTGGAGCCAGTGCATTGTCATTGTGGTTCTCAAACAGGATTAATCTATTGAGAGGTGAGTAGGTGAAGGTACCTTCCGTGCTATCTGAATTGTTTATGCCCGGTTAACTATTTTTTCCCCAAGAGAATCTGAGAGGACATGGAAATTCAGAATGTCTCTAATAAGAATGAAATTACTATCAAGTTGTGTTTTTTCTCCAATCTTCAGGGAATCATATAGTATACAACATCGTGGTGTATTCTACATATTTAGTAGAAATCAAGTTTAAAGGACTGTGTGTGTGTTTTCACACATATAGTTATATATAGTATATGATAATAAGATAGCTGACTTTGCAAATTGGATCACGTAAGACCCAAGCTTAAGACCCATAAGTGGCTTCATACACATACACACACACATACACACACAACCCAACACACACATGCATCAAATTCATCTAATTCTTTGACTCCATACGGCTCCCATAACTTTAGCCGACCATCTTGGTAGAAAAAAAAAATTAAAAAGAATATAAATGGTTTAGAGAAAACCCAGCAAACTACTGCAAAACCAGGTCTAGCATCCTGTCTTCCTGGATCAGGGCGATAATGCCCTCATGCTGTATAAAATCAAACCAATCATAGACAGGCATAAGCTCTTCAGAGGCAGAGGTCATCTGTCATCACAGCATATTGTGCTGCTCAAACAGGTGTTCTCATTGGGAGAATTTTTGCTGAATGAGTGGATGATGGAACTAAAGA
This sequence comes from Vulpes vulpes, assembly GCF_048418805.1. Classification (NCBI taxonomy): domain Eukaryota; kingdom Metazoa; phylum Chordata; class Mammalia; order Carnivora; family Canidae; genus Vulpes; species Vulpes vulpes. The sequence goes on from NC_132788.1 coordinate 12,999,772, forward strand.
AAAAAAGCATACACAATGTTACTGAAAAGAAAAAAGTATGAGATGCTTCTTGAGGTCCTCAAGAATTAATTTTTAGATATATCAAAACAATCAGTTATAAATACCTCCTCACTGAGTTATAGGTCCAGAGGAATTTCATGGGCTAGGGAGCAGAGAAAACTGCTCAATTTCTTCTTTGGATTTATGAAGCAGGTTATTTGGGGCAGTGTATTTATCTTCATAATTCTGTTTCCCTTGGTTTAGGATGATGATACATTGGCTGACTTTGAAAATCTGATCACACAATCCCCATTTAAAATCCATAAATGGCTTCCTGTCATTCTTAGGCTAAGACCAGAATCATTGATGTGGCCAGCCAGGCCCAGCCCTTGTCAGGCCCTTGGCTTCCTCTCACCACACTGCCTTACTCTTGTTCCTAATCCACCTGAGGTTTCAGTTCCCATTTCACCCAGATATGTGTAACACACTCAAGAGAGAGTGTTTTCCTTAGTTAGTGGCTTTCGTTACAGATTATAATTGCATTTTGAACTTGTTATTAATGGCAATTTCCCCCACTGGCACATGTTCAATGCTTGATAACTTTACATCAAAAAAAATAGCCGAATAAATGAAAGGATTAATAAATTAATGAATTCATGAGCACAGAGGTGGAACTAGGGAAACCTGGTCTAATTAAATCATGGGAAGAGAGCTGGACGAAGGGTCAGAAACCTGAAATCCACCAATGGGTCTGGGCAATTTACCTGATTTCTCTTGAGCTTCAGTTTGGTCACCTAAATAATCAGATCATAACACCAGACCATAGATGTACAAGTTTTTGTGAAGAGCAAAGGAGATAACACTTTTAAAAGTATTTAAAAAGCTAACACATTATTAAAAAGCTAAGACATTATTTTATTTTTAAAAGATTTATTTATTTGAGACAGAGGGTGTGTCCATGAGTGGGGAAGGGGTAAAGGGAGAGGATGAGAGAGAGAATTTCCAGCAGACTCCATCCTGAGCCTTGAGCCCTATGCAGGACTCAATCCCATGACCTTGAGATCATGACCTGAGCCAAAATCTAGAGTTGGATGCTCAACGGACTGAAGCGTCCCAATAGAAAGCATTATCTTGGATGGGTCACAGATGATCCATAAAAGCGATAAACTTAAATTCCATAATTCAGGATAAATATAATTTGCAATAATCTTAGAGCACACTTTGTAATTGTATCAAGTTCTGTTTTCTTTGCACTTGTGTACTTAAACATTCACTTGAACACAGAGGACCTCGGGTGATCAGAAAGCAGTGTCATTCTTGCCTCCCCACAAACCAGTTCCAACCTGCTGTGGGGTAATGGGCAGTTCTTTCTTGTCTTTTGGATAAACCCTAGGCAAACTCCCAGAACTTTCATTTTCATTTTGATAATTAAAAAATGTTCAGTTTCTTCAAGTAAAAAATAAAAAGTAATAATTCATTACCTACTAATACCTAATAATTCAATAATTAGGGTAATAATTCAAATGACTCTTTTTTTTTTACATTAACTACAATTTGAACTCTGTTCCAAGGAAATACTTCTCTCCTGGTCCATTTAGCCCTGTTCGGGGCATACTGAAGAGACCACCTTTCTCTCTGCCTCACCTTCAGGTTGTCATCCCATCTGCTCCTAACTTAGTCCCCACCGTGTCTGCCTTCACAAGGGCTGAGATAGAAGGAAAGGGTGGAGGGGAGGGGTAGGACACCAGCATGAGCTGACGTTTCTCACTCTCTGGCCATAGTAGGGATGGAAAGACAGGTGAACGCCTCTCTTCTTGAAGTGCTTTCAAATGTACCCAGAAGGCTGCCCTTGACTGGCGATCTCTCACCTGGAGATCTCCTTGCTGTCTGCCTTCTGGGCATCCTGTCTTGCACCTTGAACCATGTCCTACAGAGTCTTTGCCAGTCTCGGCAGTCACATGACTAAGCCACCCCTAGGGTTGCTCTCTATGGCCTAATCTGGTCCATGGGAAACACACTTTATGTCCATCTTTAATAGCACCATCAGTGGCCAGAGAGTTACTTGCCAGGCAGCTTTCTGCTCTATTGGTCATAGGCCATTCAGCCAGCCTTTTGCACTTTCATTTTACTGTGTCTCCTCAATGACTAGAAGGCAACAGTGAGACTTCCAGGTAGTCCCATTAATATCCCTCTCTCCCTGTCTTGATTATCCATTGGGAAGTTTCCTATCAAGGATAGAGACTCATCTCTCTCTCTCTCTCTCTCTCTCTCTCTCTCCCTCTCTTTCTCTCTCTCCTCTCTCTCTCTCTCTCTCTCTCTCTTTCACACACACACACACACACACACACACACACCCCACATACACACACACAGTTTATCCCCAAGCCTCTCTAATACCTAGTGTCTAGCCTCTGCCAGCAACCATATTCCTAGGCTAGAGATAAGAGTTCACTTAAGGACAAAATTCATTTTGATCACTTCTTTTGCACGTTCTGCTTCTGTAGTCTAGTTTTTTTGCTTTGCAATGTGAGAGTAATTGCATAATATCATTTTTTTTAAATTACCCTTCTGCATGTTATATCCTGTTTGTTTACATTCAAAGCCTATAAAGACACTCTCTGGCTATTTAAAATGGTCACCTCACCCCACATTCCCCTTTTCTGGTTGTTTCTCAAAGCTGTATCGCCAGTATTAGGAGAAATACAAGCAAAACTATTTCTCTGGTGATCACAAATTGTAGCAGGCAGAAGCCACAGTTTTCCACAGAGAAATAAAAGTGGGCTGTTGGGGATATGACTTACATTGCTCTCTGAAGGCTCTCCAAATGAGAATTCTGTTATGTGTTTACTACGAGAATTAGGAAAGAGAGCGTTAAACTCTAGAGTGTGAAAATACTGAGCAGAACCTAGCAACGGGATCCGGCCAGTGTTCCCAGAGGAAATAACCATGCACCCAATTATAACTGAGAAGGAGAACAGATGTGGAGAACTGTCTTCTGGTGCCTAAACCGACTATACAGAATGACAGCCTGGAGGGTCATAGATGCTCAAGCCCACAGCTGCTGAGGGCTGCTGGGGAGCCAAGCAGGAAGTTAGTCGACATCCTCCAGCAAAGCCCAAATTACAGTGGAGGCCTGAACTCTACCAGATTGGTTTTTTGTTCTTGTTGCACAGTAAAAATGAGAACTCACAGCTCCTATCAATATAGGAGCTTCACAGCTCCCCCACAGTGAAACCACGAAGGTTAAAAATGACACTTTGAAACATGGGATGAGGGAAGCAAAAGATGGCGGAGTGGATTTTCACTTTTTACTTTGACTTTCTGTGTTTCAATGAGCGTGCTCTACTCACAGAATCCTCATAATAAGACATTTACACTTGAGGGAAAATCAGCAAAATGTAAGCAGACCATGGTATCTATGTCAGTTAACTATTTTAGGCTACACCAAACTCAGTGACTTTTAAAAGAGCGGCAATCTAGTGAGTGTTCATGAGTCCATGAATGGGTTTGAGTAACTCTTCTGGTCTCAACTGGGTTCACTTATGCATCTGTGGTCAGCTGTAGGTCAAGGAGGTGTTTCTGCTATGTCATAGTATGCTTTCTCACATGTTTGGGGGTTGGCAGGCTGAAGGCTGAAGACGCTTGGCTTTCCTCCATGTAGCTTCTCCTGCAACAGGCTAACACCAGTTTGATTACGTGGTGGTGGTAGGGTTGGAAAAGAACAAGTGGAAGCATCCCTGAGGCTGAGAGGCTCCCAACTGGCACATGGTCCCTTCCATCTCATTCAACTGGTCAGTGCAAGATACAAGACCACCCCAGATTCAAGGAGTAAGAAATAGGCCTTCTTGATAAGACCCTGTGAAAACACACTGCAAAGGGTGTGTATACAAAGAGAGTATTAACACCGTAACTACGTCCCACAGGTGCCAGACCATGTAAAGAAATGGAAGAGAGAGAAGAGGATATAGTTCGGGAATTATGTAGCCATATCACAATGCTTAATACTAATCAGGTCCAACAAGTAAATCCCTTTCAGCCACACTTCAGTGAGTGAGCTTTAGGGAACGCTCTACCCCTCTCACTTCCTAGCTCCTACTTGCCATACCAGTATCAAATTTAATATCACCTTCTCCAGGAAGCCTGTCTTAATTACCAGAGAATGAATCACATCACCGTGTCTAGTATTTCCCCCTCATAACATTTATAAGAATCTTTTATTTTCTGTCTTCCCTGTTAGACTATGCACTGGGAATGTGGGTTTAGTCTACCGTATTTGCTTTGCACACTCTGCACCTCTGCACTGAGCCCCTGCAATGACACAGAGTAAATGCTGAATAAATACTTGTTAGAAAATAAATACAAAGGGAATGAATGAATAAATGAACGATGAATAGGTGAATGAACGTCAAGTCAGGTATTTACGGAAGGATATGTGCACATTTGGAGATATCAATATTTTCTTGTGATTCCCACGTCCTTGCCAACATGATTTTAAATCCCATTCACTGCTATCAAGCAGAACAGAAACGCTGTGAGAGATTAAGATATTTTTTTGATAACTCTGTGTAATGCAGCAACCAAGTCTTAAAGCCTGCACCTGATCCTTTCTCCAAATTTTATGAATATAGACTCAGGGGAACCCAAAAACAGCCTTGGCACTGGCCTATAATCTTTGTTGGAAAGTGCACAAATAAATGAAGCATGGGTTATTGCACTAATAGTGGTCCTGTAGCTAGTTACATCATGTGTATCTAGAGAAAACCCTCTCTCATATTTGCAATGAGCTGCACTTTCCAAGGGAAATATTCAGTCTTGGTCCTAGAAAAAAAATATGAAACCTTTCCAGTAAAATTGAATGGTAACAGAATAAACTGTGGGCTTACTAGCTATTATAAGCCAGCTTTATACCAAGCATTTCTATGCATTTTTAAAATTTAATCCTCATAATGACCTGCACAGTAAGAGTTCCTTTATCTTTTCTGTAAAGATAGAAAAACTGGGGCACAATAGTGTTATGCAAGTTCCTCAAATTGTTCTCAGCAAAATATTAACTTATTAATATTATTACAAAGCATAGTTTCATTGCACAAAAAATATGCGGGGGCGGGGGGGTATGTGCCTAGCTGGCTCAAGTCCATACAACTCTTTTTTTTTCTTTTAGATTTTATTTATTTATTCATGAGACACACACACACACACACAGAGAGAGAGAGAGAGAGAGAGAGGCAGACATGGGCAGAGAGAAGCAGGCTCCATGCAGGGAGCCTGCATGAGTCCATTGACGTAGAACTCAATCCCTGGTCTCCAGGATCAGGCCCTGGGCTGAAGGTGACGCTAAACCACTAAACCATTGAGCCACCTGGGCTGCCCAGCATGCAACTCTTGATGACAGAGTTGTGAGTTTAAGTCCCACATTGGGGGTGAAGCCTACTTAATCTTTTTTTTTTTTTTTTTTTTTTTTTTTTTTTTTTTGTCAAAGAGAGAGAATGCACAGGAAACTGCATTGATTTAGTATTTTGCCAGGGATTATTTTCATAAATACTGTTCCACAATTCCCAGTTCTGTTGCTTAACTTCTCTCAGTTTTGAGCCTGGGTCTCTTCCTGGATATTAAGGGCAGAATCCTGAATGTTTTTGAGTTTTAGCTGCTGGGAGGTTTATCAGCAAAGTGAGCCAGTGATTCCACCATTATAGAGTACAGTAAATGTGTTTCAGAATTTTCAAGAGGAAAGCATCTTTCTCAAAAATCAACTGGTAAAAATGCAGTATTCAAAGTCTACACTCTTGGATTCAATCATCTTTCCCTTTGCTGAATCCCAGTTTTCTGTTGCTTATATTAAATGGCCCCCATTCAGCTACATCTCCTTGGCAGGCATCCAATCTTAGGCTTTTGGCTAACACCCTAACATCTTCCTGATCTTCCCAATCTTCAAAGTGGTGATCAGAATATGAATTAAAGTCAAATGTTTTAGGAACCCTAGTCTGGGGGATAGGTGTGCTAAGGGGTCAGTTGGAACCAGAGCTCTCACCATCCCCAGCAAGACAACCCATGATCCCTTTGGCTACACTTCTATTGCTTTCTTCTCTAAATTCATCTCAGCTCAAGGTCCAGGTCAAATGCCACCACTTACAGGAAACTTACTTGCATTAACCAGTATCAGTGATTCTCTCTGGTCTCTCACAAAGACATTTGGAAAGATGTCTGAAATCATAGTGATAACTAGTACTTACTTAATATCTTTTGTTTTCCAGACACCATGCTAAGTGTGTTAATCCATTATCTCATTTAATTCTCACCTTTAATTCTCAATAGCATCTATGAGTTAGATACTATTATCATCTATCTTTTATGATGAAGCTCAGTGACATGATGGGACATACCCAATGTCATCACTTATAAAAAGAAATTGATTTCAAATTTAAATCTAGATCTACTGAATGCCCAAATCACAGTGCTCAGTCACTATCTTATACTTTATGTACTCTTTTATTAGTCATATAAAATTCACTCGACAAATGTAGTATGTGAAAAATGGCATATTTCTTTGTTTTCTTTAAATGATATTGAATCCATATATGTTCTTGCTTCCCTGAACTTGTGTGCACAAGACTCTTCTTGGACGTGAAGGGCTGACTCGTGAATGGTGGTGGAAAATGTTTCTCTGCAATGGGTCATGAAAAAGCCCTGATCTGTTCTGCAGAGCAGAACATTCAAGATGGCTCTTTTAGTCTTCAGATCTCACTAGTCATCATGAGGGAGTCTTTTTTTCCAAGCATAAAGAGCCCCTTGAAGTAGTGTTCCATATTTCTGAATTTAGAACCATAAAGCATCAAGTCCAGCCTTACTGGCAACCCCATACAAACTCTAGTCCACCTGTCCTCCCTCCCAATCAGAAGCTAGGCCACTTTACCAGGATGCTATGAAGGGATAGGATGCTAGTCCTTACTATTCACAGAGTACCATATCTTTGTTTTTCTTCTAAAGTTAAAAAAAAATCCCCTTGACTTCTTGATCATTAAAAGTTATTTACCACTCTCAGGGCTGTGGCTCAGTTGGTTAAGCATCTGTATTTGGCTCAGGTCATGATTCCAGGGTCCTGGGATCTAGCCCCACATTGGGCTCTCTACTCAATGAAGAGTCTGTTTCTACGTCTTCCTCTGCTTTTCCCTCTCCCTCTGCCACTCATGTACACACATGCATTCTCTCTCTCTAATAAATAAAATGTTTAAAATAAAAAGCCGTTCACCACTCTCCAATCCCTGTTGATACCAATAGCACATCCTTCTCAAGGAGATGCAGCTTCTGAAAAATAAAAGCCAGGAGGGCAGGATGTCTATTGACATCTGCAGCTTCTACTATAACCCAACGTCTCTGTTTCAGGGTCAGTTCTGTGCCTCCACTAAATCGAATGGTCACTGTTTGACTTTACAAGCCAGAGAAGACAAATTGGCAGACTTTAGGTCTTACCCAGTCAGAGGAAGTAAACTATTTGATTCATTTTTTTTTTCCTGAAAATTGAGCTGTATTTAAAAAGTGGGAGATTTTGCATAAGAGCAATTAAATCTTGAAATTTGGTGTAAATAGTTCTCATAGTGAGCATCCGTTGGCACTGAATAGCTTCTGGCCCCTTGAGAGGCCCCTGTGCTTTCCAGGTCACCTGCATTTCCATGATTCAGTCCGGATGTTCATTGGTATGCAATAGATTTTCTCTGCAATGGAGAAATATTTTTCCATGTCTAAGCTTCTAACAAATGTAGAAATACATAACTAATACATAACTTACACCAAAAGGGCTTCAAGGCTCCAGAAAAATGGGGAAAATGCTTTCCTCACAAGAATGTTCCAAGAACATTCCCAGGTATGGAATGTGCAAGCAAAGCAGGTCTGTTTGGAAGGAGGCATCTTCCCCTAATTCACCACCTAAAGTGACAGCTGGTCCTCCTGGCACCTCAGTTTGCATCCCATGTTGGACCTCCTCAAAATGGCAGAAAGGTACGTGGTTGAACATACAGAAGCTGAGGTCTTTTCAAGATCATTCCACATAGAGTTTAGCCAAGGCCTTCCGAATTTACTGCCAAAAGTGCTTCTTCAGTTTAGCCTGGCAAGGCCAAACCATGAGAGGTGTGCCTCCACCTTTGCTCAACATTCTGCACCCCATGTGGAAAGTTCTCTATGCATCTCTACTCAATTAATAATGTTAAAAATTATTTTTTAAAAGACCTGATATAATCTTGGTTGAAGACTCCAGGTTTCCATTAAGTCCTCCATCTGTTTTCAAGCCTGCACTAATTTTCTCTTCTCTGAATGATATTAATGTACAGCAAATAGGTAACAATAAAAATACATTTAGTTATGCTCATTAGTTTATGTTCAATAGTTTTGTGCCATCAAGAAGCATAGAAAGATCTTTGAGGGGCCGAGATCGTGTTTTATGTACCGTGCGTGTGTGTGTGTGTGTGTCTGTGTATGTGCAGGTGTGTGTGCATACATGTGTACAGGCACATACATGAGTGTTTATCCCCCAGAAACCATGACAAGAGTTGGAAACAAGTTGCTTAGAGACTATTTGTTGATTGATTCAGTGATTGAAATCTGAGTTTTTGTGAATACTCTATTTACTTGCATAACTTCCACTTTTTCCCATTATTTTCATGAGCATTTGGGTCCCAGTCCTCCACTGCCTTCAGGAATCACCCTCTGGGGAATCTCTGATTTACTAAACAGCAGTGACTTTAATAGAGTACCACAGCAACCAGTGGCAATGTTAATTAGAATTGAGATCTCCTGACACATTCCTTCGCTTTACTTAGGCAATTTTTTCATTCCTCCAAAGAGCTGTTAAAAGCAGCCACTCCAAGGGGCTAAACTACTTTGGTAAAGCAATAGTCTGTGACTGGTAGCAGTTCGTGTGTGGTGGGGGGGGGGGGTGTAATTGAGAGAGAGGGAGAACCAGAGGCAGAAAGTTGGCAGACGGGGGTATTGATAGATATGGGGGGTACTGACAGGTGGAACAGGTGAGACCTTCTTTCCTCTCTAGCGTTAGACGTGGACCTGAGTACCTCTGTTATTCAGGGAAGAGGATTATTGGTTGCAGTTCTACTGTTTCTGATAGGGATTAGCAGTTCCAGTGGGGAGGAGATAATAATGAAGAAGAAGTGTGAAGAAAAAGAGAAGAGTAAATAAATACTGACTTCCATTTCAAAGCAGCCAGTTCAAAATGCACCTTTCACTAGTTACTTGCCTATTCTGGACAAAGGCATCTCACTGATGAGTATCCTTTAGCCAGGGCATCCTTTAGTTAAAACATCAAAAGTGAATAAACTTCACGTAGTCTCATTTTATACTATTTTGCTAATGAAGCTATGGCATTTTCTGTGTAAAACTGACACATTTTAGGATCCTTCTTCTTAGAAACATAAAAACTACTAATGTACCAACTATTTTTCCTTTTCTCCTTTTTCCCTCAAAAGAGGTACAAGGGTAATTCAATAGATAAAATTGCAGTGACATATTTGGGAGGGATTGAGTTATAAAAGTTCAGTTAGAGGGATGCCTGGGTGGCTCAGAGGTTAAGCATCTGCTTTCAGCCCAGGGCATGATCCTGGATCCCAGGATCGAGTCCCACATCGGGCTCCTTGCATGGAGCCTGCTTCTCCCTCTGCCTGTCTCTGTCTCTGTCTCTGTCTCTCTCTCTCTCTCTGTATGTCTCTCATGAATAAATAAATAAAATCTTTAAAGAAGAAGTTCAATTAATTGTAATGCTCTTTTGAGTGTTCATGTTGTTGTTGTTTTAAGAGAGAAAGAGACCTAGGCAGGAAGGGGCAGAGAGAAAAGGAGAGAGAAAATCTTAAACAGGCTCATGCCCAGCATGGAGCCTGACGTGGGCTCAATCCCACAATTCCAAGATCATGATCTGAGCTGAAATCAAAAGTTGGAAGAGTAACGGACTGAACCATTCAGGCATCCCTTGAGTGTTCATGTTGAGAGTTTCTCTGGCACATAAGAAACCCTAACTTACACTAACATTATTATATATGGGACTCTATATTTGCCCCTGCATTTCACATTTTTGTTTTTTAAGATTTTATTTATTTATTTATTTATTTATTTATTTATTTATTTATGAGAGAGAGAGAGAGAGAGAACATGAGGAGTAGGGGCAGGGGAGAGGGAGAAGCAGGCTCCCCGCTGATCAGGGAGCCAGATGTGGGGCTCCATCCCTGGGCCCTGAGATCGTGATCTGATCCAAAGGCAGCCAGTTAATTTACTCAGTCACCCAGGTGCCCCTCACATTTCTTTTAATAGAGATACAAAAATGTCTTTATCAAAAATGTACCAAAAATCTCTTCTTCTTCCACCTTTATCTACATCTTTTGTCATCTAAGATGGACAGTGTGAGGGACTGAAGATATTTATGTCATTTCTTCTGGTCAGTAGACAATTTACTGCCCTACAAACACAGCTGAAAGATCCAGGAAAGCAGATTTTAGATGTCGTAAAGCAAAAGAGATGCTTCGGGAGTTTGCAGTGGAAGAAAGTGAAAGTATGTTATAAATTCTTTTTACCCTCTAAATTTCTTGGAAGAATCGCATCAAAGTGTCGAAAACATATTATAGTTTCCCCATTTTTATGCAGCTTTCCAAATATTCAGTCAAAGTTTAATGTGGACCATCTATATGTTTTGTTTTCATTTATTTCACAGCTCCTTCTTCTTTGGCCTACACTTTGAAATGTTTGGATTTCCCAGGGTCCAATCTCTATTTCCTTTTCGTCTCCATTTCCTGCTCTTCTAGTTTAGAATCATCCAGTCTTAGGGTTCTAATCACCCCCAAAGGTCTCTAGCCTCAGTCTATAATACTGCCAAATCTCTTTAGCTCCGGATCTGTAATTCCAAGTGTCTATTAGCTTCTTAGATGTCCCAGAGCACTTCCACCCTAACATAGTCAAGAATTAAGTCCTAACTTTCCCACCTTAACTATGGTGCCTAGCTCATACTGATGATGTCTGTTGTAGTAAATAGTCTCCCAGTCACCCCTTCTTGAAGCTTTGGTGCCATCATGAATCTTTCATGATGAAAACCGAATTGTATCACACCCATCTTACAAATCTTTAAGTGACTACAAATTATCTAATACATAATGTTCCAAACCTAACCATGCTGTGGCGGATACTGTCCGCTGCTTAACACTGTCTTCCCCTTATCCCTGAGAATAGACTGTTGCTTTCATTTCCAAGTGGAGGCAGAAGCTTCTTGATTTAAGAGAAAGAAGGGCCCCTTATACACTCATAAAAATCCTATTCCCCTTCACTGAGTGGATGAGTCCAGAGGACATGTTTCCCAGTTTAGACCAACTAGATGAAAGGGACTGTTTGCTGGGGCATGAGGCCCAGAATCATAGCTCCTCATGAAAGAAATCATCAAGGATAGCAGAAGGGCAGAGTCAAAAAAAAAAAAAAAAAAGTCCCTGTGTCTTCCATGACATCACTGAACAGCAGGAAAATACCTGGAACTGCCTACCTCTAGATACAGGGCTAGGGGAGTTAACAGAAGCCATTATTACTTAAGCTACTATTAATCAGCATTTTGTTGCTAAAAGCATTTCTAGGTAATACACGGGCCCTTCAGGGTTCTTGCTTTCCAGAACCAACTTATTTTACAGTTTCTTTAGTCAGTCTTCCAAACACACTATGCTCTAACCCATAGGATTTTAGGTGTTAATCCAGAAGGCAGACTTTTTCTCCATCATCTTCCTGGTGAGAAGCTCTTGATGTTTCAAGCTCTAGTTCAAACGTTACATCCTCAAGCAGTTATTATTTACCCACCCAAACCCCCTGACTGCTCTTGCCAAAATCATCTGCTCCCAGGAAAAATGCATTGATTTCTCTTTTGTTTCATACCTTATTTGTATATGACACATGGCATAGTGATGATCAGTCTTTCTCTTGACTTTGAGCATCTCGATGCAAGGATGTCTTGTTCATCATTGTGCTCTGAGACTCTAGAACAGTGGCTGTTATGCAATGGCCACTCAGGTAATGCTTTTGGTTTTATATCTCTGGTCACAATAGGAGTACATATTACTCATATTTTGGGGGTCTAGAACCAGTACAAATTTAAATAATTAAAAAATACTACTAATAAGCCTAAAATTAATCCTAAATCCCAACTGAATAGTGATGCCAAGCTTGTTTGGGAGAGGTGTTTTTTCCTACACAATATAATTTGTTCCCTATGTTTCTTTTTATTTTTGACAAAATGCACACATCTTCTCACATATCTATGGCTATTTAGACTTTACCAACAAAAAGTAAATTTTTACTTTCTGCTCAAGTCACTTGTTTCTTCTCCAAGATTTTTATGGCTCCATAACGAAAAAGGTAAGTTACACCTTAAGTATGGGGAAGCTACTGCTTGGTTTCTGCTAGGCCCTATTCTAGAAACATTCTTTCCCAAATACAGAGATCATTCATCCGGTTCCAATTTTAACTTGTGCATGACTGCCAGAGAGAGTCCACAGGCTAAATGCATGTAAAATTGCTTTCCAAGATGAGTATCAGAGTTGAAAAGAACATTAAAGGGTTGGTCTTTTCTTCAGAACTCTAACATTCTTAAGGGATAAAAACCTGAAAATGACAGGAGGTTGCTTGATCATTTGTTTTTTACTTCAATTGACGGCTCTCTGTGAGTCCATCAGGTAGATTAATCACTTCAAAGCAAACATATGTGGCTTTTAGAATTTTGATGTTTCATAATGTTTATCTATTAAAAATGCAAAATTGCCTTGCAGATCTTAATTTCAACTTGAGAAATCTAAGGGGGTATTTGATTCGAATGTTCTAACTCTTTTGACTGAGATCCAGAAACTTAGTAGCATGCCCACAGTTCAGCTAGAGCATTCAGATCATCACGGTATATGCTTCCTGCTATCTGCTCTCTCTACTGCCTTCAGACAGTTTTTGTTACATATTTATCCTCACTTTCATTTTCTGCTCATTTTTTCCCAGTTGCCTAAAATCTCTTTTGAAGCACAGAAGGCATAAACTCTACATCACTTAAACTTTATAAATTAAAACTGCTTCCAATGAGGGCTCTAGATGCTTTTGAAGAAATTTAGTACAAGATGTTTCGAGCTGTCAGAGGCACTTCATTGTACAGCTCCTAGAAGCACTATTCACTACTCTATCATCCACGTGAATAATGCTCCCTGGAGTGGTGCAACATATTAGCTCATCCCTTTGTGTGAAGGGCTACTTATGCTGTCTGTGAGTAGAGACAGTTATATTTGTGGTTATGGTTCTCTAAGTGATAATTGCATCTGAAAGATCATTATTTTTCTTACCTGAGCTGTGGTTTCCTGCTAACAAGGTGGGGCTCACAGAGCATCTTCCCATTCTACTGGTGACCACAGGCGGTCCTGGTGTTCCATCCCATTCCTGAGCTTTGATAGGCTCTCTGGAAGATGCCCCATGATGCCCTCTTTCTTTGCTGTCCAACTTTGGTAACGGCTCCGTGCTGTGGCTTCGGACTTTGAGTTCCTCTGTCGATTCTGTGTATCAACCAGAATTACATTCCGTTAAACAAAAGTCACATCCTTCCCAGACCCCTTTAAAACATTAAAGAGTGACTTTCTAAAATGCTTTCGATATATTTTTGTCAACTTGGAAGTGGGTTGGAGATTACAACATTTAAATATAACAGGGACAGAGATTACGTGGGGCCTTCTTTTCTGAGTAGTGCAGGTTAATATCACCAGGAAATAGTTTTCTCCCTGGAAGAGGAGAACCTCAATGAATCTTGAGTCTTTTGGTAACTATTGTGCTCAACTTCAAGGAAACTTCTAAAGGAGCATGTTAGACTCAAAGTCTTAACTGTCTCATCATCTATTCATTCTACTACCTACTATGAATTCATGAATTCAGTCCACCTCTCTGCTAAAACTGTTTTGCTAAGATCACCTCTCGCCTTCTAGCTGGCAAAACATTTTTAAAACATTCTCTCGGCTTCTATAAGCACCCATCTTCCTTGGTTGTATTCTACATTCAATACCATGTCCTTGTCATTCATATGTTCCCTTCCTCTACTCATCCCTTACATGTTGTCCCCAAGATGCTAGCTTAGCCACTATTCTTTTCATTATATATATATATATATATATATATATATATATATATATATATATATAATCTTTCCTGTGATTTTATCTTCCAGGATTGATAGTGATTTCTGAAAATTTTATCACAAGCCTGGATCATTATTCAGAGCTTTAGACTCACTTATCCAACTGCCTGCTGGGTGAGTCCATCTGCATGCCCCATGGATAACACACATTTAACACCTAAGATATTGGACTGACACCATTTCTTACTAAACTAATAGTTCCTCCTGTCCTGTCTAGCTAATGCTGGATACTTATCTTTCCCTTCCTTTAACTGGTACTCCCCAAATCTATCAGTCTGCAGATTCTACAGATTTTATTTATGAATATCCTGCTTTGCCTTCTGTTGCACTTTGTATCACATCTACCTCAATCACTTCGGTTCCAACTTTAATCATTGCCCTTGAATTATTGTAGCTTGTCTACTACTCTCAATCCTTGCCTCTCTGAAGTCTGAGCTCCATATACTGCCAAAATGATCTGTTTAAAATGCAAATCTAACCAAGTGTATTTTTCAGCAAATGGAAGTAATAGCCATTCTGTTACACATATACATAAGTGTTTAAAAACACATGTAGTAAAGATGGTTTATGAGCAATAACCACTTGCTACGTTCAAAACAGTGTTGTCTCGGGAAATGGATGTGATAGCCATTCTATAATGCACATGGAGAAGTGTTTAAAAACAAAAACAAACAAACAGAAAATGCAAACCTGTTTATCATGTACCTTTGACTAAAATCCTTCCTGAAGCCTTCTATTACCACCCACCGAATTATGTCTAATCTCCTTATCATGACCCACGAGATTCCCCACTATGTCACTCTTCCCTTTCTCTTTGACTTCATTGCTTCCCTCCTGAACACTACATTCAAGAGACACTACTAAATTGGTTGAACCTTCTTCTTCCCTACTCCACCTCCAACAAAACAAGGCTGTTTTTAGTGCTACTATTTTTTACCTCATTTGCTTTGAATACCTTTGTACTTTGTCTTTGCTCCGGGAAGACTCCTGGGTCCTGGTTACTCAATTTAAGTATCCCTCTGAGGTCTCCTCCACCCATATCCCCACCCCATGCTGGGATTTGGTCATCTCTGCATTGACATTGTCTTATAATATCTTTCCACGTATCTGCTCTTTTCAAGAGGCCCTGAGTTCTTGGAAGCAGGGACTATGTTTTGTCTTGCTTAGTTTAGCTTTTATCCATTGGTGTCTTTAGCACCTTCAAAACTGCTCAATAGATATTTAATTAATTAATTAATTTAGTACGTTTCTCAACTCCTCGGGCATCTTTCTGATGTGTGTAGGAAATACAACGTTCCTAATGGAATAAGAGAATGGAGCAAGTGTTATAAATGTATTAAAGTGGCACAGAGCTAATAGTATTTTCCAAAATCTGATTATATAACAATCACAGGTTGTAAAATTCACCAGGTTGAAAGTTTCATTCAAATGAGGAATCATTGGGAAAGACTACAGTGAAAAAAATAACTGCAATGTTTCAGAGAATCTGTATTTTGATTTTGTTACATTTAAGTTCAAATACTCATCAATTGCCATCAGTGTGAGAATACAAATGTCCCACTTTGGTTCCCCATTACCTGAAACTGTGAGGCAGAAACAGATCAGATTTGTAATGCAGTAAGAAGCCCTAGGTGAGGCCATCTGAGTGGCTTAGCTTTGGAACCCTGGCATGGTCATGGACCAGTAACCCATGACACTGAGCACTTGGGTTCTTCTCTCAGGGCTTCATTTCCTTACCTACAAAATAGAGATAATACCAGCCCAGTCTAACCTCTCCCATTTAATTTGAAGGATCTAATGATATTCTACATTTTAAAATATTTTAGAAACTCAGCAGTGCCACACATATAAAAGATATTATTAATTTAAATAAATAGTAGCCATTTGTTCTTCATGAATTTATTTCATCTTTCTACATTTGGACTAGATAAGAGAGATTGAAAACACAAATGGAAAATTGCCAGACCCCATATAAAAATAGAACTCCAACCCATCATCTGCAGTAAGGAGCCCAGAAATCCAATCTACTTTCCTTAAGTCAGATTTATAGAAAGTCAGGCTACTATCTCTAGCAACCAACCCAGGCAGCCTAACAATAATCTCTGTAACAGTTGGCCCCAAACAGCCAGGATTTAATTAATAACTGACAGCTTCTGGAATTGTTGCCTCTGCTTCCAACATAGGACCACCGGAGAAAATCAGATCTGCATCCCTATCCAACCACATAGGATCCCCTCCTGGTTGGCCTGCTTGCAGCTTCCCCATGCCAGCAGCCTCCATTTGGGGCAGAGCTGACGTCTAGCTTCTTTCTCACTAAGTTTTTCTCCCAAAACTTTCCCACTCCTCTCCCTGCCTTCAAATCTCTGCGATTGTAAATAATGGTGGCTAACTGCCTTGCTGTAGCAAGCTCTGAATAAATAGCCTTTGCCAGTTCTCCTTTGTTTGCTCTTCATTTATATGCACATTGCTATAGTCCTTTCCAGCTCCAAGAAGCTATGCAGTTGTGTAAACACATGTCATGAATATTATTTTGTGAGATAAAACTTAAACCAGGAGGGTAGTCTTATAATAACAACCTCAGAAAGATCCCTGGCCTTTACATGGGGCTCAAATAAGCCTAAGTCCCAGTTACACTAAAATCAAATCTAGAAAGCAAAAATATTTAAAAAGTGATACATTCCAGCATAATAATTACAGCAAGACAATTTAACTAACACTTGCTTTTCAGTGCCCTGAGTCAAATGGAATAAAACCAGTAGCAGAAAAGAACATCATAGACAATTTCCAAGCTGTTTATTCACAGTTTCAAGGAAAATGTAACTCTGGCTTCCAAATGTCACAGCCTCAAAGCCTAATGACCCATCTGTTTCCCTTTACCTTCCTTTCAGACTTCAAACAAAACATTGAAGATACTTGCTTTCGTTATCAACTTCGGTATTTTTTTCCACTACCCATATTCAGCATTTACACTCTCTCTCTCATGCACACTAGTCTTCTTCCACTGGAACTGAAACTTATCAAGCTAACAAAATGCTTATGCATAACATTGGATCCAATCTCTTTCCTGCAGGTTTGGACAACATTTTAAATATGAAAGGCTGAGGATGTGTGTCAAGGCACCTTCACCAACATCAATTTCTTTGTTCTCATTCAAATTACTTGCATACACATACTAGGGAAGTGTCACTTAGGTCTCAAACCTCAACTCAGTAAAAGCCCAATACAGCTTTGGAAACAAAAAGGAGACTTTTTCTTTTTCTTTCTTTCTTTCTTCCTTCTTTGTGTTCAAGTCCCAGAGGTTAGTCTTCAGTGAATTTTGGCAGATATATTTAAGGAAACTTGAACAAAAGGGTGGAAGATGTCGTGCTACTCGGAATTGCACCACTATACCTTAACGTCTGCCTCCTAAACAGAAGGAAATCATGAATGTACTATTGAGAATTTTATTTGGGAATAAATTTAGTTTCCTACAGATATTCAAAAAAGCTTCCTATGAGATGCATTTTCTAAATAAAATAATGTGAAAATCTTCAACATAGTTGTTGCAAGTAAATGGAAAGCAGACGATCAGACTAAGACATATATATACAGTAAGACATGTTGAGGGACTCCTGAGTAGCTCAGTGGTCAAGCATCTGCCTTTGGCTCAGAGTGTGATCCCGGGGTCCTGGGATCTAGTCCTGCATTGGGCTCCTTATGGGCAGCCTGCTACTCCCTCTGCCTATGTCTCTGCCTCTCTCTCTCTCTCTATCTCTCATGAATTAATAAATAAAATCTTTAAAAAAGACGTGTTGAAACCTCAAAGAAATCTATTCAGAGGAATCAGGAGGTATTTATCCATATCCATATACTTCAATGTTTTCTTAAAGCCTGAAAAACAAAATTGATTTTACTACCATAAACCTTCCTGATAGTATCAATCTTGGGTCTTCTGGTAAATTTCTAAGTGGGACCTTAGTTCTTTCAGGTCTGAGTTCTTACAGCCTGAGCACGTAGCATAGGGCCAACTATGTGGAAGGTGCTCATATAGCTAGAGGACTGGGTGTCCTCTATTGATCTAAAATCTGATTCTCACATTGAAATCTGATCTTGAGCTGAAATCTTGCTGTGAAAAAATGCATGTATATTTCATTACATTTGTCTTTCAGACTCTACACTCTGCATATTATTGTCTTAAACTTCTTACGGGACTGAAGTTAAAGGACAAGTAAAGATAAGAGACTAGGAGCAATCTTTTCATGACCCAAATATTCTCTTCATGCTTCCAATCTCATCACGCTTCATGCTGCTAATTCTGAAGTTCTTTCTCAGAGTTTCCCCTCTTTATGCTATCTCTGGACCTACTCTTATCTCTCTAGTTTCTACCTTATTCCTCCCTCTACATCCCCTCCCTGGGGAGGTCCTGGGCCATCTAGAAGGACTTGGCTTCCCAGGTTGGATGGCTTTCACCAGCACATCTGTCCCCCATCAGATACTGAGTTTTCCCAGCTTCTCTGACCCACTCTTCCTCAACCACATTTACTCTCTAAACAGAAATGGTACAGAGGAGGAGCATGGCTCAGTGGCTCAGTTGGTTAAGTGTTAGATTCTGGATTTCTACTCAGGTCATGATCTCAGGGTTGTGGGATCCAGCCCCACGTCAGGCTCTGTACTCAGCATGGAGTTTGCTTGTCCTTCTCCCTCTGCTCCTCCCCTGTTCTCTCTCTCTCTCTGTCTCAAATAAATAAATACAATCTTAAAAAAAAAAAAAAGAAAAGAAATGGTACAGAGGAATCTTATAAGTCTCAGAAACCTAAAAATCCCTCTGAAGCTCTAGAGACAAAGAAAACACGATTGTACTGAAGGACCTTTATGTATGGCCATCTGCGGAACTGCACACATTAAAACAGACAGCATTATCCTCTTTCCAGACTTGCTTCTTTTCTGGCTAGGAAGATCATGTAGTTGATTTATATGTCTAGTTCCCCCACCAGACTATAGCAGCTTCTTAAGACTAAAGACTATACCTTTCATGTTGGTCCTCAGTATCTAACAGAGCCCTCAGTGAGAACTGACAGGATGCATGAGTGCATGCATGCTTCACCCAGGTTAGTTGGGTGAATTAGCCTTCATTAATTAGCCTTCATTCCTGGATCCAAGCCCATTGACGGCCATGACGCCGCACAGCCTCTCCCTCCTACCTCTCCATTCTCACCTGGCTCTCAGGCCATACCATGAACCAATAACCCTCAATGACAAACATGAGTTAGCTAAAATTATTTTTGTTTACCTATACGTATAGGTTATGTTTCTAATTGACTTGCTGGCAGATCAGAAAAGCTATTTGCCTGGGAAAATGAGTATTATTTGGAAATATGGCCACACTATTTTCCTGGAGGAACACCCTTTCTTTTCTTTTCTTTTCTTTTCTTTTCTTTTCTTTTCTTTTCTTTTCTTTTCTTTTCTTCTTTTCTTTTCTTTTCTTTTTTCTTTTCTTTTCTTTTTTTTCTTTTCTTTTCTTTCTTTCTTTCTTCTTTCTTTCTTTCTTTCTTTCTTTCTTTCTTTCTTTCTTTCTTTCCTTCTTCTTTCTTTTTCTTTTTTTCTTCTCTCCCCCCCTCTCCCTTCCTTCCTTTTTTTGCAATATGTAAGAATTAACTTGCCATATCATTTAATTGCATCTATGAACATCTAGATGATTCAGATGATTTACACAAGAGGCTTTTATGTATGTGGTTTGTGACTAGTTATTTCTGAAATTTCACCCTCTCGCATAGGGATCCCTTGGTTACAAAATGAACTTGGTGGCTGGTAACAAAGGGACCAAAGTTCATACAGCTGATGAGCATTTGAGCTTCCTGTGGACAAAAAAAAAAAAAAAAAAAAAAAAAAGCTTCGGGAATTATCCCCTCCTACTGGCATAATCAGCAGGATCAAAGTCCCTCCATTCTATTCCAACTGCTGAACAATGGAAATAATGAAAGATGATGGAGGCAGATTAATTAGGCAGAAAAACAGCACCTTGGAAGTGCTGAAGGAGGCACTGAACTAAATTCCATTATCAGATGGTATTTGATTCAATCATCAAATTTAAAGCTGAAAGAGACCTTAGAAATCACAGTGTCAAGAGCTCATGAACAGTAAGGTGTGTGTATGTCATTACTGAGCTGTCTGGCTGCCTTTGGGAGGAGAGCTCCAGGGAGGGGAGACTTCCCACCTCATGGGAAAGTTTGGCTGGGTTTTGAACATCTTTAATTGCTGGAAAGCTCTCACACAGAGCCCAAGTCGGCCTCCCTCCAAGCACAACCATTTGCTGGTTGTTGGTAGTCCAGTTTCTGAAGCAACTCAGAACTAGTCTATTTCTGTTTTTAAAGCAGACATCCTTTAGAATCCAGAGTGAGGCAATCAGTCTCCTGCTGCTCACCTCTTCTTCACTGTACAAATCTAGAACTTTCACTCTCCCGGGCACCCTGGCCTGGACACTAATTGCATATCATGGTGTCTTTTAAAACTGTGGTGTCTGGAGCTGCTCAGAGCCAGACAGCCTGACATGGTTTTCCTTAGAGTCCAGGTGAGAACTGGAGTCCTCTCTTTGCACTTCTGTTATTCCATCTCCCGAGTCTCCAGGGAAAAGAGGGCACAGGCTCCCATGTTTCCACAACAAAAGGGCACCAGGAGCAGGGCCAATTTTCTATTTTTTATTGTTGCTTCTCTGTCAGGTGAACTCTGTCGTTTGGGATCAGTTATGTCAATTCCAACATCTAAAGGATGTCATCTCTTCAAATATAAATAGACAAAGAACAATAGCTCAGGCATCTGGAGATTACATGGCTTTAAATAAAATTGAAAAGAAAGCCCAGGTTTGGGTGAAGAAGGCACTTCCATTTAATAAGATAGATGAGGTACATTACTTAACAAAATAATAAACTAGATGACACACACTGAAGCAGGAGAGGAAACACAAATAATCCTAACCCTTTACAGGTGTACAAACAGCTCAGAGCCTTAACACATCTTGCGCAAGGTCACACAGATGGTAATTAGCAAAGACCCGATAAAGAGACAGGTTTCCTGGCCACTGCCCAGCATGTATCTCTCACCATAAGACATTGGAACTCACATACTGACTTATATTCAACAGTTTTTTTTTTTTTTTATGGTTGCAGGGAATAACACTTATCATAGGGTGCAATAACAAGTAGAATTTCAAACACCATGTTTGGTCTTTAAAATCTCTCAATTAAACATCCAGATGATTTAATTATTTGCCTTTCTTTTTTCTATGAAGGTGGATGAGGATTGTAGAGATACTGCCAAATTATCTCTATTTAAAAAAAAAAAAAAAACTTCACTGAAGTCATCAGCTCAGATGTTGATATCGTTTAGTAACACTTTCTTTAAGAAATTCTAGTATTGCAGGGTAATGAGAGACATTTACCGAGAGA
Organism: Vulpes vulpes; assembly: GCF_048418805.1. Lineage (NCBI taxonomy): Eukaryota > Metazoa > Chordata > Mammalia > Carnivora > Canidae > Vulpes > Vulpes vulpes. Next base: position 13,021,351 of record NC_132788.1, read on the forward strand.
ATGCAATCTGTACTTTTGTTCTTATAATGTAGAAGCTAAAGGACCTGTGGGCAGAGTCCAGTCAGATGCTGGCCAAATTTGTTCTCTCTGGGACTGCATTTAAACTATACAACCCAGCATTTCTTGCAGTGAGGAAGAGCCACATAACTGAGGTCTGGCCTTTAGAATGTGGGTACATGTGATGTATGCCACCTCCAGTTCAGGTCATAAAAATTCCCATGAAATCCCCTCCTGCTGGCTGAGACTTTTTTGAAGTTCCAGGTACTGGTGCTGGTAAAGTCACCAGATGGCAACTTTCCAATAACTGTGGGGAGAACTCTCCATCTTCCACTGAATCCAGTAATTGATTATCACATGCCTGGGACATTTGTCATGTCCTATGACATGAACAAGAGATAAGCCATATTATATAAAGCCATTGAAGTTTTGTAGTTTTTTGCTATAGCAATTGAACTACCCTAATGTACATTTTAACTGATATTATTTCTCATTTTATTTCCTATAAAATATAGTTTAAATACAAAATCCTTGACTTTCTACTGAGGACAATATTTTTATTGGCATATTGACAGAAAAATGAGGGGCAGAGAGATTGGTTAAATTGCCAAATACAGTGTAACCATTTGGCAGGCAATGCTTATCTCTTCATTCTAATTGTAACAAAAATACTTTATAAAATTGACAAACACATTTTTATTGAGTATTTAATAAATATCTTAAATACTATGGTTTCAATAATTATATGCTGAATGTACAAGGGGAAGAATCTCTAAAAGGATCATTCAAACAGCTTATATGTTTTATTTATATTCATTTGAATGAAGATAATGCCACCCAATTTTTTTCCAAATAGCTTTTCACCCAAAATACTAGCGAAGAATGAAATCTCTGAAAATAATTTAAAAAATAAGACCTGTAAAAAATTTCACAAGTAAGATAGTGACTATATCTTTAATATAAAAATTATTTTGATATAAATTAGATAAATTTGGGAAATCTTCACAATAAATTAAAATATTTCTCAGAACCATTCTGGAGTGGGGTTGAGATAATCTGGAGTCCATGCTCAGGTCAGTTCAATAAAACATCCTTCCTGAACCTTGATTTCTTCAAATAAAATTGTAGATTGAAATAAAGTATTTCTAAGTAATCCTCTTGAGTCTAAAATTGTATACATCTATAATGCCAAAGCTAGTACAAAAAGCAAAATAGCTCATGAAGATTCAATAGTATTACTATTTCTGTTCCAAAATATACCTCTGCTTTATATTTCAGAATGTTTTACTTTTGTCAAGGTGACTTTTTTGTAGCTTAATTCCCCTGCCAGTCAAATCATAGTGAACTAGAAAATAAATTAAGAAAGCAAGCTCTTAAAAAACATTAATGAGTTGTTTACCATCATTGGCAAACCTAACATCCAAATTTTTTTCCTTGCTACCTGATTAGGAGACTTGAATTAAATAGGAGTTCTGGTTTTAAAAAAATATAGATAATACCCTCAATGTTTTTCCCTGTTTCCTAGTTACTACTGGAAAAGCACAATGCCAGCTCTAAACAATGTCTTACAATGCCAGCAACAGCACTGTGATGAAAGCTGCTATGGAATCTGTGGCTATTATGCATCAGATGTTGCACTATACTCTTTATAAATAATATTTATAATCTTTGCATAGTCTCCCCAGGCCTGTATAGTGATAATTTTCACTGTTCAGGAAACTTAAAAGTCCTGCTAAAAATAAGTTCACCAGAGCCAGTCAGAGGTAGGTAATTGGAGGAACCAGGATTTGAACTCAGATCTCTCTGAACAAATAGCCACACCAGTGAGGCTTTGTTTGGTTTTCTTTTCTTCTCTTGGGATTCTCTTAAGAAGGAGAATTATTTACCTTATTTTAAAAGGTAATCAGGGACACCTGGGTGACTCACCTGGGTTGAGCATCTGCCTTTGGCTCATGGTGTGATCCTGGGGTCCAGGGATCAAGTCTTGCATTGGGCTCCCCACAGGGAGCCAGCTTCTCCCTCTGCCTGTGTCTCTACCTCTCTCTCTGTCTCTCATGAATAAATAAATAAAATCTTTTAAAAATAATAAAAGGTAATCAAAAAAATTTTAAAGCTCACCTTTCTTTTTTAAAAATTTGAAGATCCTAGGCAGTCCATTAAGTGTCTGACTCTTGATTTCAGTTCAGGTCAAGATCCTAAGATCATGAGATCAAACCTCCCCCAGGCTTTGTGCTCAGTGCAGTCTGCTTGAGATGCTCTCTCTCCTTCTCCCTCTCCCTCTCTCCTCCTTCCTCTCTCTCTCTTTCAAATAAATATATAAAATATTTTTTTAAAAAAAATATTTTTTTAAGCCAAAGACTTTTAAAATTTATTTATTCGTGAGAGACACACAGAGAGAGAGAGAGAGAGAGAGAGAGAGAGAATGAGAGGCAGAGATACAGGCAGAGGGAGAAGGAGGCTCCATGCAGGGAGCCTGATGTGGGACTCAATCCCGGGACTCCAGGATCCATGCTCTGGGCCAAAGGCAGGCACCAATCTGCTGAGCCACCGAGGGATCCCCAATATATAAAATATTTTAAAAAGGAATTTTAAAAAATGAATATTATATAAGCAAAAACATTAATATAATGAGATTTGGGAGAAATCAGTTGTCAGTCTAGATTGCATAGATTATGCACAACTCAGCCCCTGAGACACTTTAACATGCAAGTTATATAGAGGTCCACAGTAGTTTTAAGACTGGATTAAATTCCCATAGCACACTGCGTAATCCAAAGCACAGCTATTAAGTGATATTTATCAGTAACAGTGAAACAAGTCAGAAAACAAAGAACATGCATTTTCTTCAAGACTGCTTTTAGTAGTTACTCTGACATACCTTTTTGGATTGCTTTGATTTAAAAAGGCAAGTGTAGAAAAAATATTAATATTTTTCTTATTATTATGTTCAATCCATAGTAAAATGCACATGTCTTGCTCCATATATATAGGCTATTTTATGTGCCAGGCACCACAACAGTGAGAGACTAGAACACCTCTAGCTGCATGGGGTTCCTTTCTTAGAGAGAGGAAAAAAAAAACAATTTATAGGAACTAATACAGTATTAGAGCTCTGTATGAGCAATAAGAAGAGATGATAGAGCACAATGAAATTATAATAGATGATTTTTCCTAGTTGAGAGGCCAAGAAATCTTGATTAAATAGTGATTTGAAGAATGGAAAGGGGAGGGGGAGGGTGGGTTAAATGAGTTTTGCAAGCTAGGAGAAATGAAATATTCATTTTTTGTGGGGTTGTTTTTGCATTTTATTTTATTATTAGTTTTTGGATATTTATTTATTTATTATGAGAGAGAGAGAGCTTGCATGGGCAGGGAAAGGGAGAGAATCTTAGGCAGACTCTTTGCTGAGCATGGAGACAAAAACAGGGCTCGATCTCATAATCCATAGATCATGACCTGAGCCAAAATCATGAGTCAGATGCTCAACTGACGGAGTCACCCAGGTGCCCCTAGGTTTTTTAATCGAAATTCTAGTTAGTTGACATACAGTTCAATAGTGGTTTTAGGAGTAGAGTTCAGTGATTCATCATTTACTGTAATACTCAGTGCTTGTCATAACAAGTGCCCTCCTTAATGCCCCTCACCTATCTATCCTATCCCCCACCCACTACCTTCCATCAACCCTCAGTTTGTTCTCCAGAGTTGAGAGTCTCTCATGATTTGTTTCCCTCTCTCTCTCTTTCTCCCCTCCTGAATGTTCACCCATTTTGTTTTGTAAATTCTCCATATGAATGAAAATATATAGTATTTGTCTTTCTTTGATTGACTTACTTAGCATAACACACTCTAGCTCCATCCATCTCATTGCAAATGGCAAGATTTCATTCTTTCTGATGGCTGTGTAGTATTCCATTGTATCTATATGCTGTATGTTCTTCATCCAATCATCAGCCAATGGGCATTTGGGCTCTTTCCATAGTTTGGCTATTATTGATAATGCTGCTATAAACATCAGGGTGCATGTACCCCTTTGAATGTATATTTTTGTATCCTTTGGGTAAATACCTATTAGTGCAATTGTTGGATCATAGGGTAGTTCTATCTTTAGCTTGTTGAGGAACTGCCACACTGTTCTCTAGAGTAGCTGCACCATAATTGTTGAACACACATGGCACTTTCATTGGATGTGTCCTCCCAAAAGCTGATCCTGAGGTGGGAACTTCTAGCTTGACAAGCAAACACAATACTTTAAAAAGAGTGGTGGAGAAGAACAATGGTTCAGGCTCTGTGATAAGTTCAGACTATCTAGAAGAAAGCTTTTATATTAGGAAAGAATGGGGCCTAAATTTACATAGTTAAGAAGAAACTAATCAAGGAGGGTTTTTTAAGATTTTATTTATTTATTCATGAGAGACACAATGAGAGAGGCAGAGATATAGGCAGAGGGAGAAGCAAGCTCCCCATGGGGAGTCCGATGCAGGACTTGATCCCAGGACCCTGGGATCATGACCTAAACCAAAGGCAGAAGCTCAACTGAGCCACCCGGGCATCCCTCAAGAAGGGTTTTGAGTGACAAGCTAGAGTATGTATTTTTGAAGGTATGTGATGCGATCAGCATTGAAGGAAGATTCTCTCAGGGGAAGTATGCAAGAAGGACCAAGAGCAAGATATGTGAGGGTCAGAGGCTCGTTATTAGTACCATATTATCCCTGGGCACTTGAAATCCACAGAACTTCAGACATCATCATCTGAACATTATGATGCCATCAACTTCTTAAACATCCTTTTCAATGGGGTATATAGACATGGATGCAAAGATGTAGAAAGATGAAATATTTTATAGTGTATCTTTTTATAAACAAGTTTTAGTGTTTGCACTTAATGTAGATAAACTTGTGACTATATACTAGATGAAGATCACTTTCTGAACCTCAAAAAAAAAAAAACATCATATGTTTAATGACAAGAAAAATCACTTTTTACTAGCCCACCTCATTGTCTGGCCTTAATCTGATGTCAAAATTTAGAGAGAAAAATACCAGACAAGGTTATACTGAGAATTCATTAAGTAATTACCCTGAACTCAGAGTCAATTCTCTGCATATTAAAATCAGAACATAATTATGGAAAGTGTCCTTATTGTTCAACAATTCTTTTTTGCTTTAAAATAGTGCATAAAAATGCAAATGTCTCCTTATAATTTATCACATGAAATATTTATGGCCACAGCTCCTGGCGGCCCCTATAATGCCAATGGTGGGCTTTTAGCTCTTCCTTCTCATTTAAGACCTAACATTCTAAATCTCATCTCAGTCCCTCTACATCCAGTATCTTCACATATATGATAGGGAAATTACTGGTAAAAATCACTTAGAGGGACAAATAGAATTCTGAAAACTTGGCAAAGAGAGTTTTATGGTTATAAAATCTTTATAACCTGGATCAGGCACACATTTTGACTTAGGATGTTTTAAGATATCTACATCTTTTGACAAATTCCAAAATCATATGCCAACAGTTATAGAAGACCTGACACTAGAGTCATTCTTAAGTAGGACACAAGACAGTAAATTAACATAAAGCTAACAATCTAAAAAAGAATCTTCTTGGAGAAAGGAGGCCACAGGGACTCAAACATATGCGATTTTTACATTTTCCTCCTTCCTACTGCCCTAGTCACAGCAATGATGAAGAGAGACTGTTATGGTGCAAAGATCTCTGGATTTAATTGTTTGGGAAAGTTGACCCTGGTAATGGTTCTGCTATCATCTAGGTGACACTGCATATGTTTTCTTTCCATGCTTTTTGTATACATCTATCAAATAAGGGATTTAGACCAGATCATCCTTAAGATATTTCCTGGATCTTAAATTCTATGGGGAAAAAAAAAAAGAGAAGGGCCAAAACTTGAAATCATATGCTTGCTTCCTCAGTTTAAAGTGAAATGGAATTTGTATGTACCTAAATACCTTATAGAAGTGGTATTTGATGGATATACCACCTACTGGAGCCCAGTGTTCTTAAGATTGCAATGTTGTCCTCTTTTAAGGAGGTTTTCAAACTAATTTATTATACCTTACCATGGGACAAAAGAGGGATGGTTTTACATTCAAGACATCCTTAGGTGCTGCCAATAGCATGAGCAATTACACAGCCAAAGTGCAGAAGAAACAATGCCAAGCCCAAGGAGAAGTAACAATAGTATGAAGGCAATGAAAAAAAAAATGGCTATAACTTGAGTTGCCCTTTATGAGATACTCAAGAGAATTTGGCTTTATGAGCAAAATATGCTGCTTACTAAGACCACTGGGAGAAAGCAGACCAATTATCTATCAAATGGAAGGAATCCAAATTAACTTTTTCTTCTATTGGAAAAAAATGTGGAATTCTACCGATGGCCTCTACAGCATTGCTGCTTTCATCTGTTTTCTTAAGCAGCAAAGTCAGAATAACCTTTTGAACAATAGTAGAGAAGAGAATCACTGGAAAGATCAAAACAATATTCCACTACTAGACATTTTATAGATGGGGAAAACTTTGGTTATGTAGGGCACTTTTATGTATCCTCAAGACTGAGTTAATGTGCACAGGAAATTACTATTAGGCATTTGGGATCAAAATTGATGTTTCTGTTGCATGTGTTATTGCCACATTTTTATAGAAATGGTTTAGATGTTGTTGGAAGATATAAAATTGGTGCTAATAATGCAGTGCATGGATTCATATGGCAATTTAGGAACCAAGCGCACAGGGTTCATACCTGTGAATGTCAAGATCTGGGAAGTCCCAACCCCAACATGGTGTAGTGTAAACAGAGTTGTCTTGGGTTATGATGCCCTAGGCACCAGTTCAAATTTAGCCCCTAATTGACAGGGAGGCCTTGGGCAAATTGCCTGCCCCTTCTGAACCTTCATTTGCTTCTCTTTAAATGAGGCATCTGGACTCCAGGATCTTCAAGTTTAGGATTCTTCCGATAAGTACCAGAATACATTCTGCATTCAAGATTCCCAGCCCCAACTGTATATTAGAAATGTTGGGGAGCCTTCAAAAATATTCATGCCTGGGGCACAATTATATTACATTGCTGAGGCTGAGGCCTTGACATGGGTAATTTTTTTTTATGTTGGTAATTTTTTAAAAGCTTCCCAAGATTTTCTAAAGTAAAGCCAGGGGTCAGAAACACTGTTCTACACTTAATGGAACATTTTTAGCAACATTTAATATACTTTTCATTACTCTTTTTGTAGCCTGCCTGAGTTCTCTATTTCCCTGCTTTTCCCTATTTTAGCTGAAAGCATTTTAATTATCTTTCCTTATCCAAGATAAAGGGGAAAAATAGGAGCTAAACTATTTTATATTTATTAAAATTCCTTGAAAAATATTTTAGAGGTGGAGAAGAAAAATGTTTGACCACATCGAATTTTAAAACCATCACCATCAAAAAAAATAAAAATAAATAAATAAAAATAAATAAAACCATCACCATCATTTATTTATTTATTTGCATTACGATTGTTCTCCATCTTCATAAATAAGGGGAAACTGAGCTGCCAAAGCTAAGAGTCACACACAATCAGTGAGTGGGCAAGTGTGAATTTGTTGTCGAATTCTGACTCTTTTGTTTGACTTCTTCAGCTAGGCTGCCTTATAATTGATAAGGAAACCAGCAGCTTAAGGAAGATAACTGACTGCTTTACATCACCTGCCAAACAATCATTAGGAGATACAAAGTCACTGATCTATGATAGCCACAAAACATCATACTTAATTCTCAGTGTTGTCTGTTTTCTATGCCTTTTTTAAAAGGTCATAGTTCTCTCTTTCAATTTTTGAAGGAAAGACAAGCTTTTCCACTAGTAGGTGGGAGGTGTGTGGGTAGTTGAATACTTGCACAGGTGCAATCAACTTTAATTAAGACTCAAATCACTTTAACAGGCAGATGGAAAAATGCTTCAATCTTCTTTAAAAGAAACATAGGCATTCAGGCACTAAAAATATTAATGCATGGGAAGAAAAATATCATTTCCATTCTTCCTGAAAGATATAATTCTGAAAATACATTCATAACTGCTCCTGAAGCAAACATTAAATGCTAACAAGAATAATCCCTTCATCACAAAGGGTATAAAGAATAATTAAATTCTATCAAAGCAAATGCAAAACATAGATTGTTAGAATCACAGTTACTAATGGCCATATTTGAGGGTTAAAAAAAAGTCATAGCTATTAAGGTTTCATAAGAAAAGCAAGGCAGAAATTTTAACCCTTTTAGGGGTAATATAACTGATGACTACAGAATTGAATGTATAAAGAATTGCATTTCTTGCTGATTTTAATTCAACAATTCTTTAGATAAACATGTCTAGAATAAAGAAATAATGCTTGGGAATCACTGTTAGCCAATCTGGAATTTTTCAGTTTTCTTGTGGAAAAACTATATATATATGTTTGAATAAGGGGGAAAAACCCCAACACTTGCTTAGAAAAAGTCTCTAATTAACTAAGTTTGGCTCCCCCCCCCAAAAAAAATTGGTATTTTAAATGAAGTTAGTCAAGAAGATCAAGTAAAGCTATAAGCAAAACCAATAGATACCTATTTAAATGTTGATTTCTGAATGTTTAGAGGGCATTCAAGAGAGCAGAACTCTTTTCAGATTGTCCTTTTACATAACATCCTATTTTTGCTCTAGTATTTGAACCTCTTTGGTTTTCAGATTGTCTGTAATATGAGGAAGTTAAATAAGATTTCCAAGGCTCAACAAATATTTTTTGAATACCCACTGTGTGACTCATGGCCTAAGGACAGAGAGTAGGAAGTTAAGGATCTGGTTCTCCACTTGTTCTCTTTGGAGCCAAGGAAGGTAGGGTACAAGAGTTCTCTGGAAGTTTCATACGACAGTATCATTCCACCTATTTTTCTTCCTCTTTCTTTTTTCTTCTTCCTTCCTTCCTTCCGTTCCCTCCCTCCTTCCCTCCCTTCTCTCTCTCTTCTCTCTCCCTCCCTCTCTCTCTCTCCTCTCCTATCTCCCTCTCTCTGTGTCTTTTTTTCAGCTTACTTTTAGGTTGAGCGCATGTCACCTGCCCCCTTATTTCACCCTGGTATCATCTTTTCTTTGCATTTCTTCACATGACACACACATACAAAATGCATGTGTGAACTGTTTAATCGTGAAGTATCTCAGGAATATAGGGATTTATTTTTTCACCTTTTTATGAATTAAATGCAAATAAGACAGGACTTGGATTCGATAGTATTCTTTATCTCTGATGTTGCCAGTATTCTTTATTACCATGATGCCTTGTTTCATAAATTATCTGGTAGCCGACTTCTTTGTGGCAAAATCAATCTGAATGATGAATAAGGCCTTAGAAAATTCCAATATCCACTGAATGGGGGGGGGGCTTATGGGTTTAAAAAAAGAAGAGAAATAGGAGGAATGGGAGGAGAATAAGGAGAGAGTAGTATTTGCAAGGCAAGATTCTTCAGCTGAGGCTATGATTATGCCTCAAACAAAAACCACTTGTCTGCTAAGGGTCATGAGAACCAGTCCACTGGAGTGGATCAAAGATGCCCAGGCATCTTTGTGAGCTTCAGAACCTAAGGAAATGCTGCAACCTGGACCAGGGGGGCCAGAATGGCACAATGTAGAGGCAAGGGACAGAGAAACAATGCCTTTCTAAAATGCTGAGTTCTAGGGGCAGCTGGGTGCTTCAGTCAGTTGACCATCTGACTCTTGATTTTAGCTCAGGTTGTAAGATGGAGCTCCACATCACACTCTGTGCTGGCCCTGGAACCTGTTTAAGATTCTCTCTCTTGGGGGCACCTGCGTGGCTCAGTCAGTTAAGTGTCTGCCTTCAGCTTAGGTCATGATCCCGGGGTTCTGGGATCAAGCCCAAGTTGGGGGTCTCTGCTCAACGGGGTGTCTGCTTCTCCCTCTCCTCATTGCCCATGCTCTCCTTCTCTCTTAAATAAATAAATACATACACCTAAAAAAAATTCTCTCTCTCTCCCTCTGCCCCTTCCCTCGACTCAAGGGCATGTGGTATCTTTCTCTCTCTCTCTTAAAATAAAGGAATAATAAGGTAAAATAAAATGCTCAGCTCTAAATCTCTCTTTTTTTAACACCATTGATATCTTTGTAACTATGTTTTTGGTTGCCAAATCTTCCCTTATAAGGCACCCTCTTCATGAATAAATGTACCTCTCATCTTGATTTGAATTCTTAGGTATTATTGCCTAATGTTTCAAAATAAAAAATTCTAGCACTTGGAATAGTGCCTGGCATATTTTAGAAACATGCAACAAATGAATGAAAGACTGAATGAACACATATATGTGGTTAAAATGTTTGTGAATTAGTAGCATCAAAAATTCCCCAAATACTTAGGAATAAACTTAACCAAGGGAGTAAAAGATATGTGTACCCTCAACACTATTTCTTCCATAAATTTTACAGGTTCACTCTTCTCTAGTTTAGGATTCTGGAATTTAGCATGAGGCCATCTCTCTAGTTTTGTTCCCTTATGTGACTTCAAACCCCTTATATGTCTGCATGTTAACTCTGGATGGGAACTTGCCTGATCTTCAGTAGGAACTCCTCACCAGGAGGAGCCCCAGTATGCTTGCTGTGATGACTACTGCTCCTCTAACTGGGTATGATTCTTGGTCCCATTTCATTCCCTTCAATTCAGGTATCTAACAAAGGAGCCTCCAAAAAAGTTTGCTATATACCACATGTCTTACTTTCAAAAGCCTTAGAACATAGGTGTCTGAAGACCTTACTCTTAGTAGATTCGATTTTGCTCCCCTGTAGGTTATATCTGAATGTAAGTGGGTGCACTTTAGGGTTTGTTTTCCTTTTCTCAATCCCAGACCTAGGGGTTTCTGTTCATTTGAAGACACCACAAATTTAGCTGACACATGGGCTCACAATCCCCTGGGGGCACAAAACTCAGGTTTGGCTTCACTTATCTGGTTCAATAGCTTCCACAGTCTTCTCTATTCTTAGAAGCTAACTTTTAAAAGAAAGAAAGGGAGAATGCGGAAGCCCAGGGAAACACAATTTAGACCAACACGGATTAGGAGCTGGACTCCTTAAATGTTGGCTGCTTGTGAGTCTCCGTAAGTATTCCATTGATTTCACATGGAAGTAGGTCAGGGCTGCTTTTAAGTAGAGAAGCTGCATGCTGCAGGTTTCATTTTACTATGAGGAGTGAATATTAAAAATTGATGTGCAAAGCAAACCTCTGCTTAATTAGCATCTAGATAAAGACTTTACTGGGAAAGCCATGGAAGTTAATAAAAAATGAGAAAAGTGACAAAGAAGCATTTCAACAGCTATTTATTTCTGTGTCGTAGCCTCTCATTTATGAGAAATACTGTGGATGGTCACTCCATGCCTTGCCTACTTATGAGAGTTAATCTATATTGAGGACGTTAGCATTCTTTCTGTGTCTGTGGCTATCCTCAGAATTCTGTACAAAATTTAAATGTTTGTTGTTGTTTTCTGGCGTTGAATTTTTCAAATTCTAACCTTAAAACTTTTTAGCATGTTAACTGACCACTTTAAAAAAAAAAAAAAGCAAGTCTGTTGAATCTGCTTAGACACAACACTTTTGACAGTCTTCCATCTGCGTACTAAATATTTTTTATATTAATCATTTTGAGTCTTCTTGGTTTCTAATTAATTCATTGGTTAATACCTCTGCCTTCCTGGCAGCAAAATTTCTATTTTAAAAAAATAGACCATTTTTAACCAGAAAAAAATATATTACATTGGAAAAACATGTTACCCCCTCAGCTGTAGTGACTTTTTTCTTTTGCTGATGAAAAAGACTTCTTTCACAATCATGTTGTCATGTTGCCTGACACTTTGTTTTGTTTTGTTTTAAAGGTTTTATTTATTTATTGAGAGGAAGTATGAGCAAGGGGAGGGGCAAACGAAGAGGGAGAAGCAGAGCCCAGTGTGAGCTCGATGCAGGCCTCCATCCCAGGACCCTGGATCATGACCCAAAGTCTCCACCTTCAAGGCTTAGATATCATTCAGTAATATGAAAACAGCCTGCCCCCTGTGGGAACAGAGAATGGCTTACATTCTCCCCAGTGCCTGACGCTCCTCATGTCAGATATTGGATGAGCCACTTAAGATGTCAGATCCTTTATCCAAGCCTAAGTGAAGAGAGTTATAGGAACATGGAACCTCTGAAAATTTAATTCATTTTTGACCTTAATTCATTTTTAATAAAATATTTATTTTTTTCCACAGAACACTCAAAGTCAATGGCCCCTTACAGTTGCATGGCAATTTACATTTTAAAAGGTCTTGCTTGAACCCAATTTTCTTGAATTTTTCACAATCCCCTGAGGTAAATATGAAAAAAAAAAAACCAACAATACAAAGGGAGTTTGACATGCCCTAAAAGCACGGATGTTCAGTGATAAATCTATCTTTCAACCACAGGACATTTGACTCCTGTGTCTTTTCCCATATGTGTATCTCAAGGAACTCTCCGAAACTACTTTCCATTTATAATGAGATTGTTTTTAAAGCTGTTCAAAGGAATTTTTTAAAAATAAACAAAAGTATAGACATGAGGATATGTTTTATTCTCCTTACGTGCTGGAAATTAAATAGTAAATAGGCCATACTCATGCCACATACAATCTAGATGATAGTTTTCTATCTACAACATAATATCTTAATATTGCTTCTAGAATCATCCAGTAAAAAATTATGCTGTACTATTTTTAATGAACTCTACTTTAATTCTTGTATAATCTACATAGATTATGAAACTTGCTTTCATTTTCCTTGCTGAGTACTGTCTAATTTCCCTAATCACTAACAGGACTGACTTCCCTTCTGACTATTTCATATAAAAACTGATCTAAACCTGGGCTCTCCATTGATATTCTTTGGAGCAGTTAGTTCTGAAATATCTTAACTAGTCTTGATCTTCACGTCCTGTGCAAAATTCAGATTACTGTCATTACTTGGTAATCATGGAAATTCTATAGGGCTTTGCTATTTAAGAAATGTTAGCTTTGGGAAAATAATCCATAAATATAAACTGAGTATGCAAAACATAGTCATAGAAACCATGGGCACTTAAATAAAATATATAGACTTTGCTCTCAAAATTTACCATTTAATTGTGGAGATTGGAAACACATTCATTCACTTTAGTGAAACCATCATCTGATGATTCAACGAACACATACTAAACATGTACTCTGTGCCAGAAAATGTGCTTTGGCTGCAATTAAAAAAAGGCTCGGTATTGTGCCCTGACAATTTAGTTGGGGAGATAAACATTCAAAAGTTAATCCCAACACTGTGTCAGGCGTGTGTCAGAAGAGTTTTTTTTATATAAATGGAGGAGCAGACCTCCCCCATCTCTGCCAAAAAAGCAGAAGAAACAGAGTCCAAAGAGGACTGTTAATGAGGAAATCATATTGCATGAGAATCAAGAGAAATGTCTTCAGATGGAGCAAATAACAATGTCAGATGTTCTGTGAAGTTTAAGAGAACAAGAAGAGGAAAGAGGCCAGGGCCAGAGACCAGTTGGGAATGCATGACTTGGGAGTGAGCAGAAGAGGGAGGTGGGTTGTTGAAAATGCAGTAGAGGGTAAGAAATGGAAACAGCAAGAGCAGGGCTTTCACTTGAAAGGTTTGGCCATGGAAAGAAAATAAAGAATCATGGTTGGGTAGAAAATAAAGCTGTTTTTCTCTGAAACATCAACGGGCAATTTCATTATACTTCATATTCAGAACTCATAAACATAGCCTGGTTTAGAAGCCAATGTGAATTCTGCAACCCTACAGTAACATTATCAATCAACCAAACAAGGATCACTCTGAGGCAATCTAATTTCTTAAGTTTGAAATTTCTCTTGGGCCAACATTGACAAAAAGCTTTCATCGTTTTAACAAACGTCTCTTGTCATTAATCATTAGTAAGTGGTTAATAACTAATCGGTTAAAGAAAGAAGCTAGTTTGTGGATCTAGAGGCAACTTAGATACTCAGAATTAGAGTGTTGAGAGCAATTCCTCACTTCAGCAGTCCTCATTCTGTTGGGCGTTGCTAACACCTAAACCATTTATCTGTCTTCTAGTTCCTGGGAATCCAGATTTCTTACTTGAACCATGGGAATAAAAACCACATTAGAATTGCCTATGCATAGCTTTGTAGGTGGATCTAGGGATAGATGATACATGAATGTCCTCAACCTATTTGCTGACTCTTTCTACCTTTTGTCTTTCTATCCTTTTTTTTCTTTCTCACCTTAATTATATTGGTTCCATCTATAACAAGGAAATAGATGCAAACAATTTAGAAATGCTATTTTATTGAATATAACTTGACCAGAATTAAATATAGGGGAAAGTTCTCCATCTGCCATCAATTGTCAGAAGACTATTAGACTTCCAGATTTGATTTTTTTTTCCTTTAAATTCACTTGTTCTGGGTATACCTGGCTAGCCAGGATAATGCTGCTTCAAAATCCATGTTGCTGACACTTCCTCCTTCCTCTTAGATTCTATTTACTTCTTTCATTTGGGAATAGCAATAGCCCAGATTCTCCAGTTGACTGGTTATTCTACTAGAAGTGGAACATTTAATTAACCTAGCTCCCATCGACTAACAACAATAATGAGTTTGCTTCAACCGAGAAACACCATGCACCACTACAGAAACTTCATTAAATTTGGGATTACCATCCATTTACAGAATTCTGAGAAACTGAAGTTTTCAAAAATTAAAAAAGCTTTTCAAATATTTTATAACTCGAACCCATTTTTACCTAGGAACACACATGTGCAAGACCAGCAGTCACATGGTAATAGCTCCCTGAATTTATGCAGTGCGTTTCAAAGAGGTTAAATGACCTCGTTGAATGTGCTTTCATTCTCTTTACCACCTAAATTCAATAATGCATAATGTTAAGCAGATTGGAAGTCCTTCTTTAAAATGTTGATCTCTATTATTTTCTTAAGAAATGCATCTCTCTCTCTCCAAACGTTGAGAAATGATCAATTTTCTCAACTATTCATTTATACAGAAACTGATGGTGATTTGACGTCTACAAAATGGCCCACATTTAAATGCTTTATGGCTATATTCTTTATATCTTTCTTCTAATAAATCTGCCTCGAGTGGAATAGACATTCTTTTAAAACAGGACACTTAAGCACAGAAGTAATGAATTCAGCATTCAGCACAGGTCATTTTTGGCTGAATGACTATATCGATTTCAGTGTGGAATTTTCGAAGTCAGAGGATCTGACTTTTTTTTTTTTCACTCAACAGTCAAACATTTCTCATATAGCTTTTGTTTCCTTGAGTATAGGAGCCCTCTCAAGTCACTATGCCTATTAATTCAACAAGTTCAATAAATACGTATGATGTATCAACTATGAGAAAGACTGAACTGGGTTGAGGGCTACCTTAAATAAAATGATGAAAAAGTATGGCCATATGTCTTAATGGGAATAAGAAAAAAGACTTCACAACATGTCAGAATAAGAAACACTGCTGTACAAGTACAAAGTGCTCTTGGAGTTTGAAAAAAGATTATTTCTAGACAAAAGCATAAGACAAACTCTATGAAAAAGTAGATGGGCTTTAAGCAGAGATTCAAGGATTAAACATTATTTTATAGACTTACCGAGGAAACCCTTCCAGCAAGAGAACAACATCAGACAGATAGTCTCCAAGGCAGGAAGAGACTCCATTGTTTGAGAGTAATCCACAGACACATCAAACAATGGAGCAGAAGAGACTCAACAGTTTTAGCACCTAATATTTTCATTTGAAACGTGAGAAAACTAAAGCATTAAGAGATGAACTGATTTATCCAAAGTCAAAGCTTTTTACTTTGAGTCAAGATGGAAACCATCTCTTGTGACACCCAGCCCCTGCCCTAACCCTCTAGATCTTATTTAATGAAGAAGTAGACAACATAAGGGAGTAAGATGTGGCCGACAGGAATGCCTTTACTCATACCTAATATTTAATCACTTCTTATGTCAAAGTGTTAAAAGCATAGGATAGTAAATACAAAATAAACTGGGTTTCCTATTTGAGATAATTCAATAGGAAGGAAAGAAATCAGTCCCTACATTAAAAGTACAAAATGAGGAAATCTTGTGGTTTTTTTTGTTTTGTTTTGTTTTGTTTTTTTACATTGACTGGTGTAGCTTTATTTCTGAATTGAAACGTTTCTGCATTTTATAAATCTAAAGCAGGGAGGGTTCTTCTTAATGCAGAAGATTGCTGATTAAATTGCCAGCAAGAAATTGCACTTAAGGATTCAGCAGCTGGAGAGTATAAACACAGGGGATAAACACGCCTGCCTGCATCAATCAAAGACAGTTGCAGTATACCCCCAGAAAGGTGAGCAATTATTTATGAAATTATGTCTTCTTCAGTGCTTCTATGTTGCAATCCAAGAAGAAGCTGAATGAGGAAAACAGACAATGTCACGGTCCCAATTAACCAAGGAGTCACACACATTTTCAAAATCAACGGATTTTACTTATACGCTTTTAACCTCATCATCTTGAAAAGAAATTTCTTTAGCTTTAAAAAATAGTAATAATTAAGTAGGTCAGTATGTTCTTGAAGAACTGTATTTTTTAATTGTAATTGGAAAGATAAGTGTCTGATTCTGTCAACTGCACATTAACACAAATCTAAAGAGAAAAGGGGTGATGCTAAGCACCATTTTGCAGAGGGCTCTTTTGGACTGTTTATTTTACTAGGTCAGTTTCTAGATTAGTGATGCCGGTGCCCTCACTGCCTTTGAACATTGGCTGGGGTTTTTGATCCATGGATCAAAACTATTTGTTTTCCCTTGGGGTAGCTACAGGCCATCAAACTACTATGTAGCTATGGACAAGGAGCAAGCAGCTGAGGACAAAAGCCCTACATCCCTAGGTAGGTAGAATTAGCTAGTTGGTAGCTCAGTATTGAAAATCAAATGGACCAAAGAAATATGCACATACTTTCTTAAGTTATATTTAGAGGCATTGAGGTGAGTTCTTGCACCTTCTTGCTCAGGTCATTTAGGTGATTATGAGGCCCACTGGGCAGATCACATGCCTTCAGGGATAGCTCCGAAGCCTGAGGTACAGAACAGCCAAAGAGAAAAGGATCTTTCAAAATGAAGCTTGGAGGGTACTGAAAAAGTTTTCCACATCCTTCCCAAATTGATGACCCCTGCTAAGTAGTCCATGCCATTTAGATACATATTCAGCTTTCTCTTACTAAGCAGCTATCACTGGGAGTGATAACACTATAAGTCATTAGAGGTCTGATGACAACTGGTATATTTTAATGGCCACAGGAAGAGAAAAGAAATTGGGGAGGTTGGTCAAACGTAGATGAAGTATCATTAAAGCCAGAAACTCTAGAGCCAAATAAAGTGGATTCAAGTTTCAGATTTACTTTGTATGTGACTCTGGGCAAGTTGTGCCTCAGTGTCTCCCATCTTTGAAATAGTAATGTTAATATCACCTGCTTCAGAGCATTGCAGGGGGTATGGAATATATATATGTAAAATGCTTAGAACAGTGTCTGGCATAGAGTAAACATATAAAAGTATATGCTACCATTATTATGGAAGCATTCTCAAGGAAAAGGTTGGATGCTGCACACTTTCCTCAGGTCCTCACCACTAGCTCTTTGAGGCATCCCACTCCGGGCAAAGTTCTTGAAATCCGGTCTTAAAATCATTCCTGAGACAAATCTGTTGGAGGCAGAGGCATGTTCCTAGAAATTCATCACCTTATTCCTCCTTTAGGACTGTCATCTCTCACACCCAGAATCCTTCGCTCAGTCATGACAGCCAGACCTCCTCATTGCTCTCATAACGCCTGCTCTCCCTGTCCTCCCAGTGTCCCCCAAGGAAGACTTCCACTCTGTCATATTACTCTCCTACATCAATTAAACCATGTGACTGGGTGCCCTCTCTGGGAAGCACACTCTTGTTCCGGGTCATGTCTCCATCTGGGGGCCCCACTCTGGTCTAGCTAGCCCTCCCACTTAGATGGCCTGGAATGACCTAGGAAGATGTCTGGGGTAGGGACTGTGGAGGCCTGAGTCTCTGGTTCTATTGCCTGCCTGAATGACAGCATCAGCTCCTGCGTGAAGTAGCTCTTTTTGGTGGTTCTCAAACTGAAGTGCTGAGGGAGCCTGATGAAGAGAATGGCAAACGCCCATCATGATTAAGATGGAGGTTCTAAGAACCAGAATGGACATTATTCACAAATTACCTGCCAAAGATACCGCCGTTAAACTCCCAAGGTCTCTGGGAGAATCCAGACACAGCAATATGGATTTCACTATTTGTCCATCTGGATGGCCCTGATTGTCTTCTTTGCAAGATGCCAAAAAACCAGTAGCTTACTCAAGGAAAGGAAAACAACATTCACTCATTTCAAGCTCTCCCCTACCTCTTCTTTCTCTTACATAAATTATATTTGTGACTTTGTTAGATAAAAGCAATGTGTTATAGGTTTCTCTTGCATACAAGTATAGGGTATTGCCAATATTTAGCCATATAACCCTGAGTCATTGTTGGATAGCAGCATAAATATTACTGGAGATTTCATTAAAAAGTCAACATCCCAAGCCCAACCTCCAGAATTTCCCATTTAACAGGTCTATAATAAGGCCTAGGAATCTCTTTTCGACAACACCCAAGTGAATATGATACAAGAGGTTCTTGGACCAAAAGTCTAAGCTTTCTATGTCTTTGCCTGCATACTTTGAACCATCCAAGGACCTTCTCTGAAGCTGGAGCACATCATCAAGGCATTGGCTCAAGTGCATCATTTTAAACCAGATCCTGGTTCAATCTCCCCTCTAAGCAGCTGGAAGGAGCCTTGCTAAGGCAAAAACTAGTCTGAGTCCATGGTGTGCGACTGAGTGGAGGGAGGGGTACAACCAACCAACAAACAGCAGAACAGGGACCTGACAAGGGGTTATGTCTTTATTTAAGATGTTTAACAAAACCTACAGGCTTTGGTCTTTCCAGACCTTCTGGAATCCTCTGGGATATTCTTCAGGTATTCTGAGTTTAGCTTAAGTCTCAAATGCCTCTGAAGAATCCTAGGATTCTACAAGTTCCAGTTCCAGTTCCCAACTCTGGTCAGGTGGCTCTAAGTCACCATGCATTCTGAAGTCCCAAGCTGAGGGTTCACCCATCCTCACACCAAGTGAGAGACCCAGACTTGTGGATTCTCCTCTTTGCAACCCACCTTTGGCTTCTCAATACTTGCTTGGGCCCTAGCCACTCTTTTCAGCCTCTGCTTTGACAGGAATGAAAAGGAGGGGCTATAAAGTCCTGAATTACTTTGCTTGCTAAATTTTACAGAAAAAAAATATTTTATTTTATTTTTTCTTTTCTTTTTATTTTTTTAATGATTTTATTTATTTATTCATGAGAGACACACACACAGAGAGAGAGAGAGAGAGAGAGAGAGAGAGAAGCAGAGACATAGGCAGGGAGGGAGAAGGAGGCTCCATGAAGGGAGCTCGACGCAGCACTCGATCCTGGGTCTCCAGGATCAGGCGCTAAACCCCTGAACTACCCGGGCTGCCTGAAAAAAAATATTTTAAATAGATCAAACAAAATGTGTAGGTTATCTTAAAATAAACTAACATTCATTTCAGGTTTCCTAGGACAATTTGGTTTTTGGGAAGTTTTTTGAGATATTCTTACTATCTCAGATATGTATCCAAGCACTTCACTCAAGACTTACTAAGGGGTTAAAGTAGCCCTTGAAGGTAAAGGTCACTGAGTCCTACACTTACACTAGATGAGAGGCTCCGTGGACAAGGTTGTATATCTGTTTCTTGGTCCACTACTGATTAATGGTGTGATAAGACAAAAGAGGGAAAGGGTTGAAGGAGAATAGGAGAGGCCGGGGAGGGAAAGAGAACCTATCTGCATCAATAAAACTACCTGAAAGAAAGGTAGGAGGCAGGAAAACCACAAAAAAAAAAAAAACCACGTAAGAATTCAAATAAATTTAAATGATATAGCAGTAAAGGGCTAGTCAGAGCTACAAACTCAAACAGCCCCTGAAGACATCCCAGTATCACAATAATTAAGCTATCAACACTGTATCACTGTTATTATAAATGGCCAGGAACAATGACAGTCACCACTGTGTGAGGTGTATCCTGTTCCAATCACCTTGCCAGACACATTTTTTTTCAAAGATTTACTTGGGCGAGTGAGTGAGCAAGTATGAGAGAGAGATCATGAGCGGGAGGGGGAGAGGAAGAGGGAAAGAGAATCTTAAGCAGACTCCATGCTGAGTGCAGAACCCAACACGGGGCTCGATCTCACGACCCTGAGATCATGATTTGAGCTGAATTCTTAACTTACTGTGCCACAACAGTGCCCCAAATACTTTACGTGCATTAGCACATAGTAGGCATACAATGAATGACCTTGAATCATAGAGATGGCTAAATTATGTTAGTATACCCTTCTATTTTCCTAAAAGTAGAGATAATACATAAATACAGAAAAACATTTTAAAAGATTTCTTTCTAAAATCATTCTTTTTTTTTAATGGAAAATTCTTTTTAAAATTAAATTAGTAAGAGTAAGTTGGATCAGTTGCTTCAATAGCAATTCTCCATATTTTAGCATCACTGTACCTCAAATGACTTACAATAGAAGAAAGTTGTGTGTGTCTGTGTGTCTGTGTATTTGTGTGTCTGTGTGTGGTTGGGGGCATGGAGATAGGTTTTTTTTGGTCGGATTTGGCTTTGGATATTTCCTTTGTGTTGTAGTTTCTGTGTGAGTGTGTGTGTGTGTGTGTGTGTGTGTGTGTGTGTGTGTGTGTGTATGTTTTAAGAACATGAATGGAAAGGCAAAGTTTACATCTGATTCCTAAGTTTATTTCACCAAACCCATAGGACCCATTTACATTTGTAATTGTAAAAATACAACATGGTATCTAAAAGTCTTCAATGGGAATATTTTTAAGAGGCTGAAACATGAGATGTAACAGTAGAAAACTGTGTATCTCCATTAATGTGGAATATTGTTGTGTATAATGAAGCTCTTTGGTAATGCCAACTGACCATTTTGGGTTTTTTTAATAACAAAACCAGATGAGTGGGCCTACATCTTTGCTTTTCTTTGCTCCTTCTTTAGGCCTACTGTCTCTGTGTCCTGTGGGCTCTACGTGGACCTTCGCAGGTGCTTCATGTATTGGCACCCAGCCCACCCTGTGTGTGCATTTCCTTTGTATCTTTCTTGGTGCCTTAGTCTCTAAATTAGCCACTTTACTATTTCAAGTTTCTATTTTTTCCTTAAATTTTCTATTGACATTTCTCCACTTATACTTTTTTTATCTCATTCTCTCTCTTGGGTATATTATAGAATTTAATTATATTATTCATTGTCTCTTATGCTTCTTTATAGAAACATATATTCATGCATTTATATTAAATATAAGCAAAACCTTTCTTTTAAAAATATTTCTTATTTGAGGAGAAAAGTATTTTAAGTAATATTATGGTGAATACTCCAAATTCACCATAAAAACATTTGTACTTCACCTACTTCTCACATAGACAAAAATTTACAGCAATAAAATACAAGTGGATCACTTCTTACATGCCGTGTAGACTCTCTCTGCACCAAATTAAGAAATATTTATATAACCAATTCCAAGTAAAGTTTATTATCATTGGATTATGAAGTGTCTTCACCTATAGCTAAGCAACATGACAATGCCCCATCAACCAGGGAAAACAACACTTTCTAGAATACTTAATGTGAAGGCCGTGATTAGAAAATCACGCAGTGAAATGAAATTGGTTCATAGTCTACTACTATCTTCTTACTTTCGTTCGTATCAATCAATCTCTGTCAACTGTTGTAAGCTTTTAAGATATGAAATTAAGTGTATCTTTTTAGATTATTAAAATAAGAGTTTAAGGCACATATTCTATTTGACATGGATTTTTAAATTAAAACAGAAATATTACATTTGCTTTGAGTTGAATATTAGGAAATTATCAAAATTGGCACTTCCAGTAAAGCCAGAGGGAATGGAGAATAGAAACACCAGCCTTAATTTTATTCCTGAAATGTAAAAAAAAAAAAAAAAAAAAACACCTTGAGATTTAGGAATGAATAATACTTCATATCACTTATTCTGTCCCTGTATCAGCAGTATCTATAGATTCTATCTGGCAATAATAAAGGGGAGTACTACAACAGTGATTATACATTAACTCCCAATTACCAGCAATTCTGGGTCTGTGTTTTGAATTACAGAAAGACTCAGAGACCCATTATGATAATTTTTTTTTAATTTTATTTATTTGACAGAGAGCGAGAAAGACAGCAGGAGCCAGGGGGCGAGTGGGACAGAGAGAGAGAGGGAGAAGCAGCCTCCCTCCTTAGCTTCTCTCCCAGGGAGGATTCAGGACTCGATCCCAGGACCCTGAGATCATGATCTGAGCCTAATACAGACACTTAACTGACTGAGCCACCCAGGCACCCTGCTACTACGATTTCTTTTTTTAGGGTTTTCTTCTGGAGTCAAAAGTAAATAACATTAAATTATTCTTTGCACTATCTGCATTTTCTTCCTTTCCCTTTATGTAAAGTAAAATATTGAAGTTAATGTAACTCAAGATATGTCCTTTCTCTGAAGAGTTGACACATGGTTAATAGCACACAGGAAGGAATTCAATCCTCAGATCCCTAAAAGCTATAAAGAGCCTGGATCACTTTTCCATGTATAAGCTTTGTTTTAGAAGCACACAAAGCTCATTTTGGACTCGAATGGAGAAGTCTGTGACATATAGCACATAGACGAATTCTAACAGATGGATTTTTCTTGAAATAACTTCATTAGTTAATCATTTCTTTTACATATACTTTTTCTAGCTAATTGGTATAGCTGCCAGCTGGAGCTGTTAAGGATCCTCCAAAGAAACTGGTAGGTAGGGAGAAAATCCAATAATTTCACCAATTCTGGGATGAAATGTCCATTATTTTCACACTAAACCATTACATATTTTGAAACTGAAATCTTTTTCTTTCACCTTTTTGTCCTCCAACTTATTCCAAAAATCTTAACTGATTTGTGCTTAAACCAAATCAATCATCTAGAGGAAACTTTAAACTTTGACAAATTATTTAGGTCAGGGTTTAGCAAACTTGCCAGTATGGACACTGTGGACCAGATCATCTTTTTTGTAAGCTTTTAAGCAGTACCACTTGATGTCAGTAGCGCCCCTAGCTGTGACCACTAAAAATGTCTCCAGACATTGCAAGAAGTTCCTAGGGGCCAAACTGCCCTTGCTGAGAATGGAAAGTTTAGAAATAGATTGTTCCTCATTTTTAATTCAGTGTAAACAGTAATTTCATATATTCATGTATGTATGTATATAACTTAAGACATGTCTAATAGATTAAAAATTTTTGCCTTTCAGTAAGGTAAATGAAATGTTTTTTGGGGGGGATTATTTAAGCAATAATACTTTCATAAGTCTCTCTGGGTAAACAAAAAAAAAAAAGGACAGGATATGTGGCTTCTAACAGGAATGGATATTGATTATCTAAGTACCATCACCATTGGGGCACGTGGGTGGTTCAGCTGGTTGAGCGTGGACTCTTGGTTTCAGCTCAGGTTGTGATCTCAGGGTCCTGAGATCCAGCCACCCATGGGCTCCCTGCTCTTGGGGGAGTCTGCTTGAAAGTTTCTCTCCCCCTCCCCCTCCCGCCTCAAATAAATAAGTAAATTGTTTTTTTAAAAATGCCATCACCATCTTCATCATCAGATGTATTGATTTTTTTTTTTCCCCTTTAAGGAAGGAACTCAGGTTGATTGTGTGAGGGGATAAACAAAATCTGTGTTGGGATAATCTGAGATGAAAATGATTAATTATCAGTTTAGGTGACTAAGGCATTTTTAAGCAAGGGAAAGCAGTGTAATTTCATAAAATGGACACTGAGAAAACTGGGGTCTGTTTTGACTTTACTGTATGTTTATGGAGTGATCTGGGGTTGACAAGAGGATTCAGTTATTCAGATAGAGACATTTCCTGGTCTTCGAAGTTCAGTGGTAAATATAATGTGCACCACCTATTTAATACTGGTGATCTTTCGGCAATTTATGTATCAGTGGAAATAGGAAGAGTACCATAGGAATAAGATACTAATTACTCTAGGTGCTGAAACAATGAGCCTTTTCTAGTTTAGGGTGAATGTAAGAACATAACCCCACAAAGTATGCAGGGGAAATAGTTCACCATGTTAAAAAAAAAAATCTAAATTCTATCCTAATTGCTATCTTTCCAGCAAGAGCTTTGTGATACAGATTTGCTCAAGTGTTTTTTTTTAATATGAGATAAAGATGAACGTTAAGATCTATCAATCCGTTGAAGTATATACTTTGTCTCAAAAAAATCAAGTTATGTCCCTCAGAGTGCCTCAGCGATGGGTGCAACTTTGTTAGATTTTCTAGAGCCCCTGTAACCACTTAGGTCTTACACTCTACTGTTGGACAAGTGCTTTCTTCCTTTTAATGGCCTCTGCCACACTGTGCCAGTTGTCACCGGGAGCGCTTCCGGAATACACACTCTTTGCTCAGGCATGACAAAGTGCAACAACCCAACTTTGAAACTGCAGCCCCAAGAACCCAAGAATGCACACTCTTCGCTCAGGTATGGTGAGGTGCAACAACCCATTTTGAAACTGCAACCCCAAGAATCCAAGAATGCACACTCTTTGCTCTGGCATGACGAGGTGCAACAACCCAACTTTGAAATTGCAACCGCAAGAACCCAAGAATGCACACTCTTTGCTCTGGCATGACGAAGTGCAACAACCCAACTTTGAAACTGCAACCCCAAGAACCCAAGAATGCACACTCTTTGCTCGGGCATGGCCAAATGCAACAACCCAACTTTGAAACTGCAACCCCAAGAACTCAAGAATGCACACTCTTCACTCGGGCATGGCGAGGTGCAACCCATTTTGAAACTGCAACCCCAAGAACCCAAGAATGCACACTTTTCGCTCAGGCATGGCGAGGTGCAACAACCCAACTTTGAAATTGCAACTGCAAGAACCCAAGAATGCACACTCTTTGCTCGGGCATGGCCAAGTGCAACAACCCAACTTTGAAACTGCAACCCCAAGAACTCAAGAATGCACACTCTTCACTCGGACATGGCGAGGTGCAACCCATTTTGAAACTGCAACCCCAAGAACCCAAGAATGCACACTCTCCGCTCAGGTATGGTCAGGTGCAACAACCCAACTTTGAAACCGCAGCCCCAAGAACCCAAGAATGCACACTCTTTGCTCTGGCATGACGAGGTGCAACAACCCAACTTTGAAACCGCAGCCCCAAGAACCCGAGGCCCTGCCCCGTGCGCTTCACCTGCGCACCGGGGGCAGGTGCGGGCGCTTCGCTTCGGTTCCCCAGCGGGAAGCCTGGCTCCCCGGGACCCCGACCACTTACTCTCCGCGGGGTCTTTGGCCCGGCGGCCGCTGGACGACTTCCTCAGCAGGCTGCGGCCAGAGGTAAAGAGGCTGGTTAGCTCTTCCAAGGGACTCGTGGGGGTCCTGGAGCGGGAGGCGCCCGCGGCCGGGGCCGGGCCGTAGGTGTTGACCGCGGCGTTGACCATCCGCGCCCCGTCCTGCGACACGGGCCTGCCGGCCGAGGGAGGCCCCGACGGAGAGCCCCTGGACAGGCTGCCCGAGTGCACGGCGTCGTAGGGCGGGGGCCGCTTGAGGCTGAGCGGGGTCAGCGACCGCCCCATGCTCACGGGCGACGGCGAGGCCGAGTGGCTCTTGGGGTAGCCGTGGGGGGACTGCGTGCGGTACAGGGCGGACGGCGGGGGCGGGGAGGAGGACAGCGCGGAGGCGGCGGCCGCGGCGGGCCCGGGGGGGCCGGGGGCGCCCAGGGCCGCGGGCTGCTCCTTGTCCAGCTTGGGGTGGCCCGAGGCGTGCGGGGGCAGCGAGGACGGAGACGCGCCCGCCTGCTGCTTCAGGTAGGCCACGTTCTCCAGCACGGGCAGCTTGGTGACCTCCAGCGGGGTGAGCGGAGACTCGTCGGAGTTGGGGGAGCACTGCACGGGCGCGGGCGGGAACACCAGCAGCGGCGGCCGGTGGGACAGCAGGTTGGGGAAGGGCGGGGGGATGTCGCAGAGCAGCCCCTTGGGCGCGCATGGCACTGAGGCCTTGGCGACGTCCGAGTCAGGCACGGTGGGAGTAGCGCACTGCGAGGAGCAGCTGTGATGGTCAAGGTCACATTTGGGATCCGGGCCCAGGTCGTCAAAGATGGGGTACTTCATCTCCTCGTAGACGGCCTCGCTCTGGTCGTCGTCCTCCTTCCTGAAGTCTCGGAGGATGTTGCCCACCATCTCGATGTACACGGGCTCCTCCTCGTCGGGGTCCCCCGCCGGGCTGCACACCTGGGACAGGGAGGGGTCCCGCGGCAGCGACGTCCTCCGCGGCCCGTGCTTCTTGATGTACGTTTCGTCGAAGGAGGTGCTCAGCTGAGTGTTCGGGTTCCTTTTGGGTTTGGGAGGCGGGATCTTCTTTGAATATTCATCGCTGTGGGGTCTCGGTTTGGTGGACACTGCCAAAGAGAAAGGAGAAACACAGGAAGGTAAAAGATAGATGAGGACCGTCGGGGAGGCCTTCAAAGGAGGAGGAGGCCCTGCGCTTGGGGTGTGAAATGCCAGGAACTCCTGGTGGGGGGGGGGGGGGGGGGTGGTGATGGGCCCGGGCCAGAGGCCAAACAAAAGTCGAGCAACTTTTCCGTAGGGAGGGAAACCTGTTGCCAGAACAACAGTCAAATGCATCTTCAGGCCAAGACTAGTAATCCCGACACTGATAAACCATCCCTCTGCTCTCAAATGTCTACATGGAAGCCTGGAGATGAAACATGCTCGGTAAAAACAGACATAAATTTCCTAAAGATTAGCCTCTAAGAATTAAGCGAGAAACCCAGGAGGAAAAAAAAAAAAAGAAACAATCAAGTTTCTGTTAGCACAAACGGTCACAAAAGTACCATGGGATTTGAACCCTTTTCAGTGATGTGGCTATCGCACACACGATCGCATCTTGCTTTCATTTAGGATAAAAATGTCCCAGGCTGCTGGACTTAATCTCTGCCTTGGTTCAGATAAATAACTTCTCTACGGATGGGTCTGATCCTTCGGGGGAAATGGATGTGGAAAACCTTATGAGGCTAGACAAGTTAATCTCTAAATCTCCAGGTATTGTTGGCTATGGTGTATTTGTCTGTTTTTGTTCGTGAGATCTCTCGTGACGTCCCAAATGCTGTCTCGGAATGAACTTATTAGGTACGTTGCACAGACACATCAGAGCCCCTTCGAGTATCTTGCAAGGGAAGGATCCACAGAATGTTGTGTGAGCCTCAAGAATAATGTTTAGAAACTCACAACAGATATATATGTACTAGTGCAGTCAGCAACCTGCCGGAAGCACACTTAGGTGATGAAACATAAACTCTGACACCATACAGTAGGGTGGAACAGGCTGGCAACATGTCTGTGACTACAATCAATTATTTAGCATGCAGGGAAGGTACTGGCATCTTGTGATTATCTCATTATCTCATTGTGTTGATATATGATTACAATGATTATCATTATTATGCTGTGCAGCAGAATGCAAGTTACTTGTGGTAAATGGTAGCATATAATGTAAGGTGACAGTATAGCGTGTTGGTGTAAAGCTATTGAGAAAATAATAGGCTTCTTTCTCTATAATTTGCACCCTTAAGGGTCTCAAGGCACAAATCAGGAAACACCTGAAATCCTCTTTTTCAAATAGCATCCTATGACCCGGGGGCTTTTCTAAAACTTGCAAAAAGAGAAGCAAGTGCTTCAAGATTAGTCGACTGCTCTACTCATTAATCGTGACTTCAGAGAAAAGAAACCCATCAAATATTCCAGAGAAGTGGCTATATCTCCCACTTTTCTAGGTCATTCCTGCTTCCAAATAGTCTGTCTTATTGTGCCCATAATGATGTGTGTACTCACTACAGTCAAGTATCCTTGTGAAGGGAAGTTTCTTAATGTATCTAGACTTTCCCTTACACTTGTAACAGGAGAAACTAGATGTTGCTCTCCAGGGACTTATAGCAGTGGGGTCTTTTAGTGCCCAAAGTGAAACGCCTAGAGACATGATGGGGTGAAAAATACCCAAGTAGTTCTTTAGGAGGGACCCAAAGGGACCAATAGCTCCTCTCGGTATCTCCCGCTGGTCTTAAATTTTACTGGTTTTAAAATCAACTGGGTATGTTAAAAGTCATGAATTATGCAGCCTCATTCGGTTATACACAAAAATCTGAGCCTGATGTATAAAGTAAAATTATACACCACTGAATACAGTTAAGTTAGTACTGGGGGGACACTGAGTCAGGACCTAGAAGAACAAAAGCCTATCCAGACTATTCTAAAAGCTTGTTTCCCGCCATCTCCCGTCTCAGGATCTCATTCTAGGCTAAGTAATTCACACTCTGGGAACGTATTTGCCACTGATTATTAGGCTCCAGAGATTGAATGGTGTGGGGTTAGAGGAATCTTTAGAAGAGAGAAGTCTGAATAGTGAGGTGCTCTGTGAATGGAGGGTTAGGAATCAATGTGTCCATGAAATGATAATTTCATTATATTGGAAGAGTCATATTTAGAATAAGATTATCATTTTTATCCCTTCTAAATCATAATTCACTTTTGTTCTCTTCGACCCTTCACTAAAGACTGATATCCCCGCAGACTTGAGTAGTTGTATGGAGAGAAATAGAAGGACAAGTAGAATTCAAGCATCGGAGCCCGAGCCTAGGTAGCAGCACTGCATTGAGGGAAGACCATGACCCAGAATTCCCAGGCAGTGAGGGGTCAAGATAGAGCTGGCTGTGACAAGATACTCAGGGAAGCAGTAGCCTCGTGAACAACCTTGGAACCAATGTCCTTCTTCCCACATAGATTAGAAGGTGGCCTTTGGAATGGGCAAGACCAATGCTTGGGTTGCACTCAAAATGTGAGCAAACAACACCCATCCTGTTGGCCAAAAGGAGTGGATAACATTAAATAAAGACACTTCATATCTATGGAACGATTGATGAAAGAAACGTTCTCTTCTAGAACACAACATAGAATTAAGTAGAGCAACTGTTCATAAGGAAGGAATACAGACAGTCCATTCATACTGTGAGGACAACTTCAAGGCCAAACCAAGCACAGATATTGTCTGGCAAGGGAAAGAAAATATAATTTGTGACTCTCGGGGTGACTCTTAGATAATCAAAAATCACCACTGCTAAGGACTGAACTCCATTCCTCCACAGCGATGTGCTGAAGCACTAACCCCCCAGTGTGATGGTATCTGGAGATGGTGCCTTTGGAAGATAACTGAGTTTGGATGAGATCATGAGGGTTGGGTCCTCATAGTGGGTGGCATTAGGACCACCATGTGAGGATATAGTGAGAAGGCAGCCATTTACAAGCTGGGAAGAGAGTTCTCCCCAGAAACCAACTGTGCCAGCACCTTGATCTTGGACTTCTGGCCTCCAGAACTGAGAACAAATAAATACCTGTTGTTTAAGCCATCCGGTCTATGGTATTTTGTTATGGAATCCCAAACTGACTTAGACAACAATGTATTTATTGAACCCTGCATAAAGGCGCTGTACAGCTGAATGATAAGCACCCACTTTCATGCTATCATCTGGCATTGAAATATTTGAAATAGCTTTGTTATTTTAATAATTAACCCAGCTCTTAGTCTTTTAAATTTAAGTTCCACATGCCCCTGCCCTATATCTATCTCTTTATCCCCTAGAACCATATCGCAAAGAACAATTACACTTAAATATAAAAATGCTTCTCCCAGGTACCCACCCAGGGATACATTTCCACCTGACAGCCCATAATTCTGATTGTTCTTCTTGGTCTGACTCTTAATCTCTGATTTGTGCTTTTAATTCTAAATGCTTTTTGTTTGTTTGTTGTTGTTGTTGTTGTTTGCTTTGGCATGCTGACTCCCTGTCCTACTTTGTTCTACTGCCCACCAGTGGAAGCAGTTTCTTAGGCAGGCTTGCCCAAGGAATACTTCATTATCTGGGCAAGCTTATCCCTTCACCCTCTGTCTGTGTGATGAAAAGAGCCTAATGCAGGCAGATTCATATAATGCGAGAACATTGTGTTTCCTGGTCCTCTTTCTTTGTATTGATCCAAATTTGAAATGAGAACATTAAAGATTATTCAGATAATAAAGTGTTAAGTAAATTACAGATGATCGGGATAAATAAACAGATTCTTTCCTTCCATATCGGGAGACCAAGATACTTTCCAGACAATATCTGCTTCCCATTCCATATCTCCATTGCAATTGAGTAAATAATTCATGGAACAATAAAAATTTGTTTCAGCTGTCACGTATGCTTTTTTTTTTTTTTAAAGCTTACCTATATAAGGCAAAGCCTGAAATTTTAAACGACATTGTCACATAATTTATTCTACTTTAACCTCACTCCAGGGAATTAAAAATTAAAGAAAAAATCATGTTTAAACAGTCATTTCTTTAGAGAATACTTAAAAAGAGTCTTGATCTATATACATAGATGCTGAAATACTGCTAATAAAAGACAATGAAAATTGCTTGCAAGTTTCAACATTAATCCAAATTCAACTGTAATAAAAAAGGTGATTTTTATTGCTCTTGAATGAATATTAAGTTATTTCTAATAAGCCCAAAGATAGAAGCAATAATTCCTGTTCAGCTCCAGAACACAAATTTTAATGCTTAAAATAGTATAATGACAGTAGCATTGAATAAGCAGAAAGTGACATTTTTGAAATGAAATATCTGAGCACAAAGGTTATGCATGGCTTTCAGTCATGCCCAGATGATCTGTCTTTCACAGTTAATTTTGGAAATTCACCATGTCCTTTGTCAACCTATCCTTCTGAAATAATTTTTTCCTTATTAAAAAAAAGTATAGTGTAAAACCATGCTTTAGTATGTGTGGATGTTCTCAACCCAAGAAGTGGAAAGACGTGACACAACACAGGTTATTATTTCCCTGTCTTTCTGGCCACAGAATCTCAGAATTTGTTTTATTTATTTATTTTTTATTTTTTTTTAGAATCTCAGAATTTGAAAGGCTCTTAGGAATTATCCAGCCCAAGGATGCCTGGGTGGCTCAGTCAGTTAAGCATCCAACTCTTGATTTTGGCTCAGGTTATGATCTCAGGGTTGTGAAATGTAGCTCTGCAATGGGCTCTGTGCCTAGTATGGAGCTTGTTTAGGATTATTATGATTCTTCTCTCTCACTCCCTCTCCCTCTGCTCTCACCCCTCCAACACACATATGCTCCCACACACACACTCTAAAATAAATAAATAAATCTTTAAAAGAAAGAAAGAAATTATCCAGCCCAAACACTATACATTACTGATGAAGAAACATAAATTCAAGTAGTTAAAAAAATTATATCTCTTTTCAATTCAATCTTTTATGCCTTTTAAGACAAAGGAAAACAATAAGCAGGGAAGTTCTTCAATATATTACTTTGTATATGACACAGAGTACCATTTTAAAAGGTCTCCTCGGAAATAAAAATAAAAAATATAAAACTAAAAGGTCTTCTCATCCTGTGCTATAATGTTGGCACCATAACTCTGCAGCTCTAGTTATAGAGATATATTCAATATATATATAGTTGAATATAGAGATATATTCAACTCTCTTCACTGAAACAAGAGTCCAGTGAAGAGAAGTAGTGTCCACACTATGTGATCCTAAAACTGGCTGATTCTGGAAGGTGAGAGACACATTTCCCACTTTCAGCAGAACTGTGCTCACAATAACTCTCTTTCACAACTCACAATTCCAAGGGTTTGAGGGATATTTTTATTTTCACAGTCACAAGCTTTGCAATTCCATCCACAAAATTACTCCTTATTTTATTTTTTTTTTTTTAAATTAAGGTGTTTGTAAAGAGATAGGGTTGCAAATGCCCTTGCTCTGTTTACAGTGGGACCAACAAAGTATGATAATGTGCAAAGAGGATCAGATTTGGAGTTGTAGGAGCTGTGCTATTGTTCTGGAAAACAGAGAACTCAGATCAAAGTTTGGATGGAAACAACAATGTAGACATGGAACTGGCTCAGCAGCATAGTTTTAAAGTTGAATGGGACTTAGCGTCTTGGCTTAAGCTAGAAGACATGATTCTCATCACTTCTTTGCTTTGGTTAAGCTGCACAACTTTGAGCAAATACTTTGAAGTACATTATTGTCTATACTCACTTTTGTCAAAGATAATGAAGGACTTTGATCAGAACCCCTGCTTTTTTGTTACTCATCTCAATCATTCATTATAAAATAAAGTTGGAATTTGTAAGCAATATTTTGAAAGAAATGGATTAAAACAGATTATAAAATATGAGTACATTTCCTATGATGAGAGTAGAGGTTATTTCTTGGAACAATATTTCCCTGTAAGTATTTCCTAAGGCTTGCATATCTCTATAGGTTATGACGAGGGATGTTTGAACAGTCCTAAAGCAGACAATCTCTAATTAATAGTCTTTAAGAAGGGCTCCATCAATTCTTTCCCTTCTAGTATGTGCATACTTTTCTATCCCTCGAAAGGTAGAGTATTCCTTCTCTCCTTGAATATGGCAGCTTTTACCTTGTCCCAAAGGAAGTCAGGCACCATGAAAGAAGTCTAACTACTCTGAGGTGACCATCCAGTGAGGAAGCTCAAGCCAGTCCAGGGAAAAGGAACCAAGAAAATCAATCAATAATGAATGAAATCCTGGCCATACAACTTCATTCCAGGTGTTCCAGTGACCCTTTTAGCTATCTGAACCATGTCAGGTAAGACAGTAGACACTGTGGATCGGTGACAAGTCATCTCCATTCTACCCTTCTGATTTCCTGACCCACAGAATTATGAGCGGATAGGATTTGGGAATAGATTGTTGTGCATGTATACACACCTGAAACTGGCACCAGAAGTATCTAAACCTGCCTTAACAAAAAATCTAAAGCTCGGGCACCAGCCTTGGGGTGGTGGCAGAGGCCTGAAGGACAGTGAGGAGACTGTGGAGAGGCTGAAAATTTGGAGAGCAGATTCTTATGGGGAGGCCGTCAAAAAGGAGAGCTGTGTTATATAGATTGGTGGAAAGTTGGCAAGACTGTTGCCTATGGTAACGTAGAAAACATAAAATGCACCTAATGAAATTTGTGAACCTGACAAAGGAGAGTTCTAGAAGGATATAGAAGTGTCAGCTGGCTTGTTTGGCCTTGTGCAGTAGATGGCTGCCTGAGAAAGAGATTAATGAAGGAAGTGTTCCATTCTTAAGCAAAAGTGAAAGGAAATCGTTCTACACAGGACATGCCATGAATCCTTCCCTGATCAGTAAAAGGTTTCCGGGTGAAAAATGGCCCTGAGGGCAAAGGTCAATCTAGAGCTCTGCCAGTAGATGGTGGCCAGTATATGTCAGGTTTTGTAGCACAGATAAATTGCACTTTTAGCTTGAAGACCTTTGCATATGAGGAAATGCACTCAAAGAGACTCCTGGAATCTGGGCATGATTTAAATGATGAAATCACAGATTTCAAGCTGGTGTTGTAATGCAAGAAAACATTTGGGCAAGAGGGTGAGAGTATTTGCCTACTGGTAATATTGTAGCTGAAAGGCAAATTGTGGTAGACAGTCTCAAAAGATGGCTACCTTCAATTCCCTCCCACCTTGTGTGCTTTCTACCTATTAACAGTTAGGGTCCATCTACCTCTCCTCAAATCAGGGCTGGCTTTGTGACTTATCTTGACTTAGAATGTGGCAGAAGTGATCATCTGAATCTTGAACTTAAGTGAACTGACAACTTTCACTTCCTCTATCTTAAAAGCCAATTTCCATAGAAGAATTCTTAGACCAACATGCTGGGAAGAAATTCAACCTAGTGGTGTGAAGAGGCCACATGGAGGAGAAGTAAGCCAAGACATGTGATTGAACCCTTCATGGACCTTCCAACCCATCCCAACTGGCAACTGAATGCAGCCCAATGAGAGACCCCAATCAATGTCATATAGGGTAGAAGAATCACTCTTATAAGCCAAGTCACCTCAGAGAATAGTAATAAGAAGTAATACATTGTTTCTCTTTTAAGCCATGGCATTTTGGGTTGATTTATTGCACAGCAATAGAGAACTGAAAGAAATACCAAAATTAATTTCCTGTTTGTGTAGATGTCTCATAGAAAATGCTCTTGTTATTTCCATAGAACTAGGGTACAGTGTGCACCCTGAGGAAACAGAAAGCATCTTTCCAGAATAGAAAAATTAAGGAAGATTGCATTCTGAGTACTATAAAATCACCACAGGATGATTCAAAGAAACGATATTAGAGAGATTACACACTTTCTGGTGAAGAAGACTAGATTGAAATCAGAGTGAAGGCATTAGTATATTAAAGAAGAACAGCCAGAGGGGATCTTGCCAGCTACAGGAAATCTAAAGCCAGGAGAATCATGGAGCAAAATGTGGTGGCACCCCACAACAGTGCTGTGGGTATCCAGTCCTCCATTACATCTTTGTTGTGGGTATAGACCCAGTGTGCTCGTAGAGTCTGAATCCCCTCTATACGATTCTCATGAATCCATCTTTTCTTAACGTCAGATTCCTCAAGAAACTTTTAAATAATTTTATGTTACAAAATATTATGCTTATGTTTCTCATTAAAAACAAGCAAGATGGAATTCCTGTTTCATACACTACTATCGTCTGAACATTTGTGACTCCCCTCACTTCCTTCAAATTCACATGTTGGAATCTTAACACTCAGTGTTATGGAGTTAGAAGGTGGGGTCTTTGGAGGTGATTAGTTCATGGATATGGAGCCTTTGTGAATGGCATTAATTTTCTAATGAATGACACCCATCAGAAGTCCCTAGTCCCTTCTACCATGTGAAGCCTCAGAACTTGACCAGAACATGACCATGCTGGTCCCCTGATCTTGGACTTCAGCCTCCAAAGCTGTGAAAAATGCATTTCTATTGTTTATAAGCTACTCAATCTGTGGTATTGTATGTAGCAGCTCAAACAGACTGAGACATATACCCATCCCCTTTGAGCTTGGTTATTATGACATCTTGGTTATTCTAGACATCTGATGATGGAGATTCTGAGCTTATCGATTAAAGGCCAATACTGCTCCAGGGCAAATTCACCACAGTAACACCATTTCATGAGAATCTGTCCAGGCAGGCAGCCCGCATTTCCAAGGAACCACAACCCTCTGCTCACAATGTTCATCCCAACCGTCTAGTTTGATATTTCCATCCCCAGGCGAGTATTTTTTTTCTCAATCACTGTTCTCCCACTCCAGGCATGGATGCACGTTAAACAGAGCCCACTTGTAAAGAACAG
Source organism: Vulpes vulpes (assembly GCF_048418805.1). Classification (NCBI taxonomy): domain Eukaryota; kingdom Metazoa; phylum Chordata; class Mammalia; order Carnivora; family Canidae; genus Vulpes; species Vulpes vulpes. The sequence continues at coordinate 13,056,813 of NC_132788.1, forward strand.
AAATGGTGCAGGGCTGTGGGCACTTCCTTGGCTGCACTACCTCAGCTTCGAAGATTCCACCTGATATTCCATACTTAACACAAATCTAGAAAAAAATAAAGAAAAAAAAAAACTAGAAGCAATGTATCCATCAGGAAGAGGGATTGGTCTGCAGGGATGATCCCAGTTGGACAGAATGCCAAATTATTATGTTTCATAACTGACAAAATTCTTTGCATGACTAAATAGTAGTCAGTCAGGTTCCTGAACCTTTCTCTAAGCCTGTCTATGCACGTCCTTGTAAAATCCAATTTTACATAACCCTGCTAATGTCAGTTTAATCCCAAGCTCCCACCCTCAACATCTGATCACCCTTGAGATCTGATAGGGTTCTTCATCCTCCGCCATCCCTCAGGTGATATCTGAGCACCCCAGCCTAACTTCAGCAAGAATCTTATTAGGTCAGTTCAGCCAGAAACCCCCTTACTTCTGATGTCTCCTCTTGTGGTTTTCCACTCACCAGCCTCTATCCTGTTCTTTGGCTATAAACTTCCACCTGCCCATGGTGTGTTTGGATGGAAGTGAACCTCTATACTGAGTTCTCTTTTCCCATACCATAATAGTCTTAAATAAAATTTGGTTTTGTCACTTTAACTACAGTTCAACTCTGGTTTTTGTTTGACATCTCTGAACTCTACATGTGTGGCTTTTTTGTGTCATTCAGATGTCAGCATATAGTGCCTTCTTCAGAGATGTTTTCCATGACCAAGTAATCAGCATACATCATACTGAATATTTCTCTTGTTTGTTTCTCAATTGGCTTAGGTAGGCTTCTAAGTGGTTGAGTATATATTTTCCTCTTTCCCACTTGCATATAATCTCCATGAGAACAGTGGTTCCCCATTTGCCTCGATCTTTGCTAAATCATCTGTGTAAAGTGACTACAACATCAGATGTTCTTAGCAAATATCTCTTCACTGTTCAGTGAACAGTAGACCTTTAACATTCCTAGAGTCAGCATCCAGGATTTTGGGTACTCTCCAGTGGCTCTAAATAGCCATGGACAGCCCTAGGATTTTCTATTTCCTTAGGTATTATTTGATTTAAGAGGGAGGAAGAGGATGAGGCATGTGAAGAATAGTTAACAGTGGCAAAAGAAATGAAAATGTGAAGGAGAGAAAGCTCAAAGGAGGAATAGTCAGCATTACCCATGTATAGAGATTGAGGCAAGTTAAATATTTCACCTGCCAAAGAGAAAGGACATAAAAATTAGCTGAGGGATGAAAATGGTCCTTTTTCAGTTGCCTTATACTAAGGAAAGATGAGAGGGGTACATGAAAGAACACAGGGCACACAGAATTCACGAGTTAGATCTTGCAAAACAGAAGCACACAAGGTGGGGCACCTGGATGGCTCAGTCAGTTAAGTGTCTGACTCTTGGTTTCAGCTCAGGTCATGATCTCATGGGTCATGTGATCAAACCCCGCTTCAGGCCTTGTGCTCAGAGCTGAGTCTGCTTGAGATTCTGTTTCTACCCTTCCCCCTGCACTCCTGCTCGCACACACATACTCTCCCTCTCTCTCTAATAAGATCTTAAAAAAATAAATAAACACATAAGGTCCAATGACTTTGTAAGCACTATCCTAGACGATGAATTTTCCTTGAGGTTATATATTTTTTTGAAAAAAAAAAAGAACTTTTCTTGTTAATAGAAAACTTAATATGGCAAGGCCTCTTGAAACAATGTCACAAATGTGGGAAACAGGAAACAAAAGCACCCTGAAACTCCATTATAAGTCATCCCTCTTGGACTTACTAGGATCTCTCTGTGGTGGTAAAGAAGCACTCCCACAGGTGTGGTTTCACTTAAATGACAGCATGCCAGACCTCCCATAAGAACATTTGTAATTCCTCTCCTTTTTCTTTTTGGCATTTTTCACATACTTTTCACTCAGGTCAACCCAAACTTCCACTTTTTCCCACAGGTCTCAGATGTGTATATGTTCAGATGTTGCTCTGACATTGTCCTCTGCTCTTCCACTGTCTTAATCTAAACGCGAACCTTCCTAACCTTTAAGCTCTAATTCAAGCATCACTACTTTCTTTTTCCTCTTGTTTTTGATTTTTTTTTCTCTTGTGCCTCACTATTTCTTCCTTGTTATCTTCTTCATTTCCTACCTCATACCTGGTTATCAGTTTTTCCCTCCTAAATATTACAAGCTTTCCAAAGGCAGAAGCAGCTCATCTTTTTAAAACCCCAATGGACTTAATAGAAGGACATTCTACCAACAGGCATTTGATCAATAATTACTATAAATAATTGTACACTAAATAATAAACTACCAATGCACGATGATTGAAAACTCTCAATTCTTTCTCATGCTTTCCTTCAGATTTTCTTCCTTGTTCCCTCCATTCTCAAGATTTTTTCATGAAAATTGATGTCCTTAGAGTTTTTAGAGGTACTTCACCTTAAAGACTAGTTTTCTTTAGGAATAGAACCTAACAAATTAAAGCTATATGTCTACATCACCACAGGTTCCCCCAAACAAGGACTCTCTGGATGGTTTTATCTATGTGTACCAATCATCTCCACCCAGTAGTCGATCAAATAATTCTTAGCAGATGTGGGAAAACAGCACACATTTTAAAACTTAGAGATAGCTGTGTTATTAAACCACTGGTTTAATAGTGGGGTTTTTTGTTTGTTTGTTTGTTTTTATTTGTTTGCCTAAATATTTTGAAGCCATCAGCTTAACAAGTTCCTGGCTCTCAGCTATCTGTTACAGCATCTCTACCTGCAGAGAAAGGAAGTTACCAAATAAGTTAATTTCCTGAGTCTTGAGGGGGGAAAAATGTGACAACAAAAAAAGTAGCCATGGAAAACACAGAGTGCTGAGCACCCAATAGAGGCTCAATTAATTTGGATTCAACCCAGGAGGATATTATGTTCAGGGAAAGTAAGTTAGGAGAAAAATCTGATTAACGATTGGAACATTTCCCCTGTCCCTCCGGCAAGTCAACTCTACAGTGGCTGAATCCCTGCAGTTCCATAGATACAGTCTACTGGGGATTATCCTTTGTAAATCTGTCCTGGCTGAGATATAAAGATAGAAATGTTTGTGATCTTTGAGATCACAAAGGAAGCAACATGGAATCACAGAGCCATAAAACATTTCATTCAACTTCACAGAAGTTGTGTTGATGTGTGCTAATACCTCTAATGAAAATAGTGGTAGTAGTAATAATAATAATAATAATAATAATAATAATAATAATAATAAATGTAATAATAATAGCCTCTATGTAGCAAATGCATTATTTGTATCTTTTGAAAGATTACTTTATTTAATCCCCAGGACATCCCTACAAGGTAATACTATTATAAATCCCATTTTACAGACATTGAAACTTAGTTATAGAGAAATTGAATTACTTGCCCAAGTGAAAGAAATTGACTTTAAACGCAGGTGATCTGACTCTAGTTGCCTACTGTCAGAATAATTTGCCTTTAGAGATGATGGTGCATATTTGTTTTACAAATACATAGGTAAGTGTGTTTTAACCTTAAAAAAAAAATTACCAATACTCATCCATGAGTCTGAATTCTAATTCCAATTTAGTCATTGTGTAACCTTGGGCAAGTTAACTGTAATCTCTTTAAGCCTCATTGAGCTTAACTCTTAAATGGATATAATAATACTTATTTACAGGATGTTGTGAGGGTTTAAAAAGATACTATATCAGAAGTCATTAGCAGACTGCCAAATGAAGGGTTTAAAAAGTATAAGCAATATTACTATCAATTATTATCTGTGTTCATTAGAAAAATCTCTCTCACTACATTGGAAGATATGTAATGGTAGCATATGCTTTCACACATACTTCACACTTATTTAGCACTGAGCTATAAAAATTAATGGTGCCAATGCCAGAGAGCCAGCCAGTTCTGGGAAACTGTAAAATGAATGATTGCCTAAATAAATATAGATTTTATGTTCACTGATGTATGAGATCAATATTTCAGTTTCCTTCTATATTAGGTTTATATCCTATGTATATTCATATAATAGGAGTGAATTTACTTTGAAAGATGTAATTTTTCCTTTAAAATTATGTGGGCATTGGAATTTTTTGGACAATTACCATTTCAGTGTTGGCATTCTTAGTTGCTCCTCAGCCTAAGCTGAAAAAAAAAGTTAATTTTCCTTGAGTAAGTTTTAATTTAATAATGCAATTAAAATCAAAACAAAAGGGTAAATGAAGGATGTAAATCACAGCATATATATATATATATATATATATATATATATAGCAATGCAAAAAATTCAACAGATTAACACCTCTTATTGAAATACTCTTTTTTTTCTGAACCATGGATAGAACACTTAGGTTTTGAAAAATGACATTTGGGTGGGGGATGTTCTCCAAACTTCAATTTAGGAAAAATGTGACTAGATTCTAAAAAAGAGAGAGAGACAGAATATTTCCAAAATTGGAAGTGGCTCACCTCAAGGACATCCTAAAGTTTAATGCCACATGCATGTAGTAAAGATGTAGAATTTGTTATATTTATGTAATTCAATTTTGGATATTATAGATATCCCATTATCCCTATGTAGTTTACCCTTCACTCTTACAGAGTAAGGTTAGAAAGAGAAAGCATTTCCTTTTGTGTGTGTGCACAATTTTTATTTAGCCCTATGACCTTATAAGTCTTCTTTACTGGGATTTATGTGCATGTTTCCATTTACTTTCTCTAAATGTAGATGAAGAAAATGGTCCCCTCCAGCCCAGGGTGGTTTGACTCAAGCCAGAAACTCACTGATCACAAGAAGCAGACACTGGTCTTTTCTAGTCCTGAGTTCTTAGAGACTGCTGAAACGTTTCAAATTGCAGCAGTGCTACACAATGGGAGAACAGAAGCCTTCATTTTGGAACCCTGGAACCCAGATCAGCTTTGCTTTTTTTTTCTTTCTCATAATTTATGGAAATTCTGTTCAATTCACAGAAATTTCAGAGATGGGGCTAGGAATAGGCAAGCCAACAGTAGGTGCCAATGGTGGGCCACACAAAGCAACATCCTGGAGGAGACAGCAACTTTCTTTACCTTGGAGGAAATCATGGGGCTATTTATGAATCTAGCCTTCCATTATTCAAATAGCTTGAGCAATTGCAGAGGTTATTCTTTGGTTTCACTTTGGGATTTAGATTAGCTTTCATTCGTTCATAATAAAAGTCACCAGGATAACATGAATTCTGAACCTAAAATGTAGGGAAAGACAGGGACATTATACTTTACCCAATCTGTATTATTCCCAGATTATTCCCTGTGATTCTTTCTCCACGTCTAAGCTATTCCTTAAACATCTAACAACATCAGCTTGGACTCTTAATCTAAAAGGTCATAGATGACCTTTTGATTCTCATAGATGTTTTGATTAATAATAATGGGAATTTAGAAAAAGACTCTAAACCTAATCTCAAAGCATATTTTCTTTTTTATATATATTTTATTTAAATTCAATTTGCCAACATATAGTATCAAAGCATATTTTCAAACTCAAATTGGAATTTATGTGTATATATACACTTATGTGTGTGTATGTGTGTGTATATATATATATACACATGCATGTATGTATAACGTGTTTATGTATATATTCACTTGTTTATCTACCAAATTAGCATGCGTAATCAGATCCTTTATAAATACAGTTGTAATTATTATAATCAATTAGCCCTGACCATGTCACGAATGCACTTCTCTACCCCAACTCAAAACATGACAATGCCTCCTCATTATTATTAGGACAAATAAGGCCTTCTGTAGCATGGCTTCCATCTCTTACTCCACCTCATCTTACAGTGCTCATCCTTGTGATAACTCCCAGTAGCTAGAGGCTCCTCTTCCAGCGATGCAACCAAAAAAGTAATTCTGCTACTAATGGTTCTCCTGCCATGTGCTCTCTTCACCCAGAATGTCCTTCTTAGAATTCTTCATTCCCTATATCCCCTTTACTTAGCTTTAGACCTTGTTTTAATTTTCACTCAGGAATCTCTTCTTCAAAAATTCAGTCTACAAACAATCTCTCCTGGAAAGCTCTTCTTTTTTGTGCTCTCATTTTTTCTCGGTGAATGTTTATTTGTTTACTGATTGTTTAATATCCTTCTCCCTCCCTAGATAGGAAATTGTGTTTGTCTTCCTCACGTCTGAAGCCTCAGCTCCTAGACCAGTGCCTGTTTTAGAGTAAAATTGGACTTTTTCAAAGTTACAATAAATATATGCAAGCTTTCATAGTGCTCATTCATTCCAAACTGCCTTTACTAATTTTACCAGAAATATTTTGCAGTGAAGCAAAGAAGATGGTAGACCTTGTCTCCACATTAGACATTTTATCTGTGATCCATGTACAAATAATTTATTGTGGTATGAGAAGCAGCCAAAGCTCATCACAATTAAAATAGGAGAAAAGATGCAACAGCCAAAGTTTACCCAAGTCAAGCCGGTAGCTTGGGTAGAGACAAGACAACTACAAGAGTGTGGTGCTGAGAATGTTCAATTAGGGAGAGTACAAGAGGAGAAAGTTAATCTTAACAGGAACAAGGTCTGGGGTGCCCAGCAAGAACAAAATATACAGGACAAGCACACAAGGTAACTGAGAGCAGTGCTGCTTCTTTTATTTCTTAGACTCTGAACATTCTCAAGCAAATTTGCCCCTACAGTGCTTTTCAACTAGCACAAAGACCCAAACAAGGGAGACAAACTGTTCTCAGAATGTCAGTGTTACCTTGGAGATAAGGATCCCTTGCCATCAAACCCATGTCCTAAAAACCTCTGACAATCACCCTCCAGAACACAGCACTTAGACCAGAGACTAAGAGGTTTCCAACAGGCTATACTGGCAAGCTGCTTGAAACAATAACAGAAATTTCTGAGTCAACGGAGGTAATGGAGACATTGGACATGGGGTAAATGCCCTTAGAATGATCAGGAAGCCGAGTTTCTGGAATTTGCCTATATATTTCTGGGTACAGATCCCAACGAGAGGAATTGTGTCACCTATGTCTCATTGGTCATACACCCACACAAAGCAATAGCAGAAACTGTTCTTTTCCCCAGTGCATTTACTGTTTCAGGGGAAACAAAACACATATAATTTTGAACAATTTACCGGCAAGTGAGACCCACAACTGACAAAATATGTAGGAAAAGCACCAGTAATCCAAGTTTCTGCTCCCACTCCTTCCTGCCCTGCCCTGTCTCCCAGATTTCTAGTAAGCTTCTTATAACATTCTAATCTTTTACCTAAAGTCCAGTTGGATCCAAAACTTTTTAAAACACAGAAAGCCAGACCTTCACTAAATTATTTTCTTTGCATCATATGTTCACTGCCATGAATTTTCTGAAAGCTGGCTCCAGACACAGAGCTAAATTGAAGGAAACAGGGGGGAAAAGATGTGGCCTCCTAATTCTGGGGCCCAATGCATGAGGGTGAGCAGATAATTTAATATTTAATTTCAAAATAACCTGATCCACACAACGATGGAATGATATATGCAAGCTACTAAAGGGAAAATATCATTTTATTAAATATAAAGCGATTTTTATATTGCAGCTAGCCAGATGAATTGTTGCTGTGTTCCAGCTAATGACCTCTACTTCAGCCACGATAGTGCAACCACAGATCAACCATGATGGCCTCGGTGCTTGCCTGTGTCCTCACCGAAGTGCTGGCTCCATGACAGCCTTGCCTGCCTTCACCTCTTTGCGGACTCAGTGTCTAACCAGGGCTCCAGGACATAGCAGGAGCTTTAAAATACATATGCTGAATGGCCGATCACAATGATTCAAGGCTGGAGATGTTGCAGAGTCCTTACTGTGCCTTATAATGCCCTGCAGTAACTATCTGTCTTTCTAACTTCTTTTCCTATTCTTCTCCTCCTCATTGAGTCTGCTCCAGCAACACTGGCCTCCTTCCCATCCCCTAATCACCGAGCATATTCCAAGTGGTCAGGGCCTGAGTACTTGCTCGTCCTTCTGTCTGCAATGTTCTGCCCCCAGGATCTGAATGGGTTATTCCATCACTTCATTTCAATTCTGCTCCAAAGGTTTTCTCTGACCACCTTATCTAGAATAGACCTTCCCTTGGGGCACCTGCCTTTGGTTCAAGTCATGGTCTCAGGGTCCTGGAATTGAGCCCCACATTGGGCTCCCTGCTTTGCAAGGAGTCTGCTTCTCCCCTTGTCTCTCCCCCTGCTCATGTCTGCACTTTCTCTCTGAAAAAAATAAAATAAAATAAAATCTTTAAAATACATACATACATACATACATAAAATAGTAATTTCTCTGCCTCTCTTCCTACCACTCATTCTCGCCTTCAACTTCATAGCATCCAACACCAACTGCCATAATATTGCAAATTTATGTCTGCTTGCTTGTTGTCTGCCTCCCTACACTGGAACCTTCACTCCATAATGGCAGGGACTTGTTTCCAGGCACTGATATATCCCCTGGGGCCAGTAGTAGTGCCCGTCATAGTAGTTGCTTAATAAATATTTGCTGACTTGTGAACTTCACAAGAAGCCACAAGAAACAGCATTTGGGAGGTGTTTGCTTTGTTGTCTGTGTCTCTTCCATCTCAGACCTCTACAGCAAATCCAGTCACAGAAGCTGGAATGGAATGTGTGGACAGCTTTAAAATAATAAAAAAATAAATAAATAAATAAGAAAGGGAGCTAGAATGAGTCAAACCAAGAACCACTTGGCTGGTAACCATTTTTCCTGCCCCTTTGTCCACAGAAACCCTTAGCGTTTTGCTGAGCCAAGTGACACATGTAAAATTCTGAACACATCACAAATCTCCCGGTTCCTGCTTGCTCCCAAGTTTCTGTTCCAATTGAACAATTACAGCCTCTAAAAATATGCCCAATCATCTGGATGCAAACGCAATATTTTATTGGTAGGAAAGAAATCACTCAATTACCCAGATCCTGCCCAAATTTTGCTATGATTATGGCTCTTTGAAAGGAATCATGCTGTTTTGGTGAACAGTTTAGCATCACGTATCGAGAACCTTGATAATACATCCCTTCTGGAAGATTGCAGTTGTAGGCATGGATCCCAAGGAAATATTCTGTCATGTATGAAAAGGTGTGTACAAGACTCTGTAATCACAGCGTTGCTTCTCTCAAAATGAGTTCAAAACAACATAAATATCTGAAACGAGTGTTGTGACCTGAATTATGAGACCCTATAACTACATGATAAAGTACTCTGTAGATATAAAAGCAATGTTGTGATAATATACCTAGGAACATAGAAAGATGCTTAGGATTACAAAATTAAATTTTTGTGTGTTGTATATTTATGTATATCTCTGACGTGCAAAAGAATAGCTGTTCTTGATCATTTTTGTGTGTATGTATATTTTGTGATTTTCATGTCATTATCCAGTTTCACTTTTAAAATAAGTAATTTTAATATTATAAAGTTGGAGAAAAGTAAAGTATGCCTCTTCAGTTTAGATCATACATTCACAATGGGGTGATACCTTTCACAACAGGGTGGAAATTGATTCTTGGGTCAGGGGCAAAATACCATCCTCTTTTGAATGAAAATTATACATCTAGCACATCAACAGAGCTAGTATTTCAGCAGTATTAAGTTCCATAGGAGGGTGATTAGGAAAAAATATGTCTTAAGGGACTCCTTATAAGTGTAATAATGAAAAATTGGTTGAGAAACCCCACTTCATTCCAATCCAAACATTTTAATCTTAGGCTTATGTATCTTATGTATTTTTAAGTTCCTTCCGTTAACTTTGCCCGCAATGACTCCTAACTTCCAGGAAATGCAGGTTTAATTCCAGCCATTGGCACTGAGGAGACTGCCCTCCATAAATCCATGAGGAGTCTCTGAAAAGAAGTAAAAGGATGAAGGTACTAGATCACTAATGGCAAAGAGCTGCAGCATAGGAGAGCGGTAACTCCAACATCCAGTAAGACTCTTTAGGCATCTCAAAAGCAATCCTTAGAAATATTTCTGCTTTTTCTAATTGAGGTCAGACAATGGGAAGCTTTCACTAATCCATAGACATAGCATTTTTTTCTTTTCTTTTCTTCTCCTTTGGCATTTGTACAATGCCTTCATTTAAGGCCTTCCTTAAAAGCATCCTCTCAGTGATATATGAACGACAGAGTTGGCAAGCCTTTTCTCTACTGACACTCATATTTCAGAAAGTCAGGATTATGATTAGAGAAGCACAATATCAAAGACAAGGCCCAAATCAGTCCCCAGAGCAAGAGCAGCTGAAATTAGAATTATCACCACAGTTTCCTCCCAGGAACAATTTGGAATCCATCAAAAGGACAGAAGGGAATGATGCTAAAACATAAACAATGAGGGGGGGATAAAAACCAGCCTTCACCTCCCAATATAATAAAAACAACTTCTCCAGGGTGTCATAGGGCATCCTTAAGAAGTGACTCAAATTCCAGTTGCAAAACAAGACAAGCTGGGGTTTTCCACTGACATGTTACAAAGGGTACTTATCTCCCAGATGTACTGAATTCTTGGCCAGAAGCTGGTGCTGTTACAGCACTGAGGTAACACTTTTGTTTTCCTTATCCCTTCCTAGGAATCAGAGTATTCTCATTAAGGAATGGCTCTGTCTGGTAAGGCTTCTCATATTTAAGGAAGTCACAGTCATAAATTTAAAGAGAAAGTATGGTAGGCAGAATCATGGCAGACCCAAAGATGCCCATCTCCTAAAACGTGGAACCTATGAATACATGATCTTACATGACAAAGGGGAAATTGCAGATGTGATTAAGGCTAAGAACTTCAAGATGATGTGATTAGCCTGAATTATCCAGATGAATCTAATCCAGTCTCATGAATCTTTGTCTCCAGGCTGTGGTCAGAGGAAAAGGTGTGATGATAGACGCAAGGTTAAAGAGATGTGGCATGAGGACCTGACCAGCTATAGCTGGCACCAGAGTTGGAGAAAGAAGGTCATAAACCAAGAGGTGTGTGTGTGGCCTACAGAAGCTGGAAAAGTCAAGGAAAGGGAGTTTCCCTTACAGACTCCAGAAAGGAATGAGCAGCAGAAAATCAGCCCTACTGACATGTTGATTGTATTTTATTTTATCTTATTTTTTTTAAGATTTTATTTATTTATCCATGATAGACACAGAGGGAGAGAGAGGCAGAGACATAGGCAGAGGGGGAAGCAGGCTCAATGCAGGGAGCCCAATGTGGGACTCCATCCCAGGACTCCGGGATCATGACTTGGGCCAAAAGCAGATGCTGGACCACCCAGTGTCCCTGATGTGCTGATTTTAGACCAATGAGACTCTTAGCAGAAGTATCAGATAGTAAAGTTGTGTTTTAACCACATTATCTATGGCACTTTGTTATATCAGCAATAGGAAAAGAGTATCAAGCTAAGGGTGGAAATTTCAATTCTCACTTTTTCACCTCCAGTGCTAGCTCTTAATCATAATTCAAAATACCTTGAGTGTTGGTGTGACAAAGTCAGCCCTTCCTCCACAATCAGACCACACACCCCTTTGGAGGGTCACACCACCATGAGATCAAACCAAGTCAGTACCCAAAGTAGTATAGGCAGGACAGGACAACCTGAGAAAGGAAGTAACATTTTCAAGGACCCTTATTCATTTTTCCCTGAACTTTTAAAATTAGTACTATAATGCATTAAGCAACATTATTCCACCATATTTGCTCAATTGTTGCTTTGTTAGAAAAATAAAGGCCCTTCAAGTAATATAATTCCACTTCATTTTAAAATAACTGAGCAAATTATGGATACTGGCAATCAGCCTAGCCTATTCTATTTGGTCTTTTTTTTATATTCACCACAAAACATAATTATGATAAATGAATGACAGAGGTAGGAAAAAAGGGTAAGCTTTACAGGTACTTTTGTTACAGTGACTCTAATTTTAATTATATATTTGACTAAAGTTTCATGGGCTGTTTTATTTTTATCATTTTATTCTCAACTCAAAGATTGTCCTTGACTACCGACTTAACATTGATCATCAACCTCCGCCTCACAGTCTAATTTCCCTATTTCCACTTATTCACAATATCTGCAGTCATAATTATGTTTTGGTTCGTGTATCTATGTTCTCCGCTAACATAAAAGCCCTGTGAAACTGGAGATTTTCTCTATCTTATTTATGCTGTATATCCATTTTGTAAAAGAATGCTTGATACTTACTAGACAACTATTAACTAGTTGTTGAAATGATGGGTGGCTAGATGAATGAATGGATGGATAGATGGATGGATGGATGGATGGATGGATGAGGGAAGAAAGATAGTCAATGCCTGGAAGATAAAAAAATATTCAAGAAAACAGTGATATTTCATAAGTCTTCAGTGGGTCGTTATTAATTAGAGAGGTGGAGAGAAGCAAGGATTACACATGACATTCTCCATGCAGATAATAATACTAACACACACCCAGAGAGGAGTATAACTTTGGTGTTTGAAGAGAACAGGAACTAGTCTGAAAAGATTGGAGCACAAAGGCAGAGTTTGACAGAGGTTGGGATTGTTGCAAGTTAGCAATCAAACAGTTCCGCCTAGGGAGTGGGGATAAGATAAAGAGAGGGAAATAAGAAGTTGACTCTAGCATTTCAATATAGGATCTCTTAACAGTGACCTCTCAATACGGAGGATCTCTCATTTAAGTGTCTCCCCTATTCTCAGGTGAAATAATTTGAGATATCATATTAAATTTCAGTTCTATGTCTGAATGTATTCAACATAAGCCTGTGCGGAATTTATTTGTCCTCAGATATTCACTCCCCACCACCCCATACATGCCACAGGGGGCATATTCTTCCTCGTTTTATTGAGTTTGACCATGTAAATTGCCTTGGCCAATAAAACTAGTGCAGAGCTTATATATTCTATGTTCGAGAAGAAGATTTAGACACGTGTGGTTTCACTTGACCTCTTTCCAATGACGCTTATGCGTAAAGCATGTTCCAAGTTCTGTTGATGCTGCTTATCATAGGTCCCAGCATGAGAAACATTTGGAAGAGATCTAAATGTCATTTATAGTCTACAGCTGAACACTTCCACTAATAATGGTCAACCATTATATTCTAGTTATTATGCATTATTATGACAGTAAAACCTCATTCATACAGTTTGCCAATGAGAGTGCATGCTACAAGAGAGCTACATCATGAAATGTAGCAAAGACAGTTAACAATTCATCAACATTTATCTTTCCCTTAGTATAGAATAGAACTGTCCCTAGAAAGTAGCAGTCCAACTAAAGACCACATAACACATGGCAAAGCCATGTGACAGTTCTGATCAATGGAATGGAACCGATAGAAGTGATTAGTGTCTCTTCAAGGACAAGCTGATTAAGAAGCCATCTCTTTCTCCTTCAGTCACCTGGATGTTGATGACTGAGGAGACCCACAAAGTCATAACACTGAAGAAGTACCTGGGTACCTGATAAATCACATAGGGGTAGGCCACTCCAGATCATAAACATCCACACTTGGACTGTTAGATGAGCAAGAACTAAATTTCTATTTTCTTAAGTACTAAAGTTTAGTTTGAAGCTGCTCACGTTAGCCTATTTAATAAATTAGACATGTAACAAAATTGTATGTATTACGAAATTATTAAATTATATGCACAGGATTATTTCAGGATCAAAAAAAAAGGTTTATGTTTGCTTAGGAGAATGTTCCTCAAAAAAGAATGTTCACTTTTTAATAAAGCTAGCTTTCCAATGTGGTAACATTTTTTTTATTTCTATGAATAAATTTGACAAATCTTCAAGTGTTCTAGCTGATGAAGAAGGGATCAATGAAAAGATCCCCTGCTCTCAGGTAGTTTGTATACTAGCAGGAGTAAGATAAAAATCGTAATAAATAAGTTATATAATATATTGGAAGGTAATAACTGCATAGAAACAAAGAAACAAAGAGCAGGGTAAGGATTACCAGGATTTGGGGGGATGAGAAGGCACCCATTAACTATATTTAGCTGATTCTTGCCTAGGAAGAGTGGAGATGGAGGGAGGAAGGAACATCCTCAATCCATCTCTTCCATCTGTATTCCTCACCAACTCCCAAGTGATTTTTAGAAATTCTGGAGTTCCCATTATCCTCATATCAGCACTACATGATTTTTGACTGATGCTATTACTGGGCAGAGGAAGAGGAGGGGACTACTCAGGCTTGGACTGGTTTGTATGGCAATGGTCCTCTGTGGATGGGATTAGACATACTTCCATACTGTGGAAGCCTATGGTGGCATCCACTGGCACGTGCACCAGACCTGCTGGTTACACTATTTACTATCGATAACAAGATGGATAGACCTTAAATCTGGAGGTTCTAACAATCCCTAAAGATCAAAGATGTTATTAACTTAAGACTGTGTTTAAAAGATTTTAACAACATGGAATCTTTGGTTGTGATGGCAACACTAAAAAGACCAGGCCCGGGAAAGGGAAGAGAATAGTTCATATCTGACCCAACATCATTTGGATAAAGGTAGAAAAAAGGGAATAAAGTGTATGCCCTACATATAATTTGGAAAAGAGAAGAAAGAGGAAATAGAATAAAAACCCAACTCAGGTGCAGGAAATGTATTTTTAGAACATAAGAAACAAAATGCTTGTTTTTCCCCTCCCACCTATCCTATATTTATTTTGCCTCTTCCCACCTCCTTCCAAATGGCTGGTCAAAACATAAATCCTTCTGGAATGAAGCTTGAACATGCTTATTTCAGGCTACAAATTATCCTCTAAAAACCATTCCAAAAGCATTAACATATTTTGTATAGAAAATAAATAAAGATAAAAAATTGTGAAGGAAAACTGGAACATACTCGCAGTTTCTGTAAGCTGCTATAATACTGTATTGAGAAAGCTGTGATTATTTCACAAATGCTGCTCAAAATTCCCATGATCTGTGTATTAGCAGTTATCAAGATGAATGTTTTCTGAATGACAGTTTTATAGATGTTTTTGGATTGGGAATTTTTCTATAATGCAAATAGTTTATATGAAGGCCAGAAGAGGACACAAGAAAGAGAAACTTGTACTACTTTAGAATATGTATTGTTTAGCTCATTCTTTTGATTGCCACTGAAAAATGAAAATTCTGGTGTAGAAAAGAGTTAGCAACAGAGAACTAAGGGGTCAGATTGTTACAGGGTCATTAATGCCTAAATTTTGTTCTTTTTCATTTTTAGGAGATATTTTCTTTTTCTTTTTTAATCCTTGATAAAAATTTGATCAATTTTTCACTTCATTATTAAGTCAAAAATGAAAAGCATATACACACTTTTGATATTAGAACCTTTAAAATAAGGGTCATGTTCATGAAAATGAAGACTAACGAGCCTTTGTCCAAGTATTCTTTGAAGACAGTGTAATAAAGTATTTCCAAGGCAAAGGATCAAGACATAAAAAGTTACCATCCCACACTGGGTTGTTTATCTTTTTCCCTCCCAGTCATACTACTGAAGAGATAATGGCAAAGATGGTGGTAAGGAACTGTGCTAGTCATTAAGATATCATCATTTGGCTCCAATCTCACCCTTCTCTGGTCAGCTCTGTGACGCTGGGTTTGAATCTCTGTAAACCTTGTTTATGCTTTACAAAGTGCTCCCTCTTCTTCCAAAAGGGGGTGGGGGTGACTAGGTGGCGGGCACTGAGGTGGGCACTTGACGGGATGAGCACTGGGTGTTATTCTGTATGTTGGCAAATTGAACATCAATAAAAAATAAATTTATTATTAAAAAAATAAAGTCAGAACAAAAAAAACAAAAAAGGAGGCACTACAGAAAGGCTGAACAATTGAAAGGAGAAAGGACTTGTTTCTTCCTGTTTTTGCATCTTGTTTTTCACTATTGGGGTGGCATTTGGTTCTAGTTTCCAGATTTGCCCAGCAGTTCTAGAGCTAACTTCATCAAGGCAGCTCCTTTTCCTAAGAACTTTAGATGACTGGTCATTAGGACCCTCCCTCTAGCTTTGAAGGGTTTAAAAAATCTCTTCCCTTAGCTCCAAAGATAGTAGCTGCTTCCTGCAATTTCTACTCCTGGGTTATATCTGTATCCTCTTTTTTTCAGTGTTTGCATATCTGTTGAATCAGGTCCTTACATGAAATATTCTGTATTTAAATGGCAAGTAGAATTTCTATAGTTGTGAATGGACATTGATATAAGGGCCAAGTAAAAAAGTTTAAATATGTGAGGGAGTTTTGGACAATCTATCTTTTATTAAAAAGGGTAAATGGAGCGAAATTGTGTGGGTAATGAATGAAAAGTAGAGAAGGAAGAAATACCTAATAATAGAAATAAGGGTTTCAACTATTTTATAAATTATTCGACCACTAAAACCTGTTGATGCCAAGGATAACATTGATAGCTTTCTTTTGGAACTTTTGAAGGCTGAACATTTTGACTTGAATGTAGTAAATATCTAAACTGATTGTGATGGATCAAGAATTTTAAAGGAAAATAATAAGAAAGCCTATAAAAGATAAAAGGAAGGGAATTACATACATTGACACTCTTCTGCTGTCCACATATTTTCTCCGAGACTCAAACATTTATAAATGATCTTGCCAGTCTGCTTCCTTTGCGCACTGGAGAGCTGCTGAAGAATATCACACAAAACCACACTAATAGAAGATTGATGTTATTTTCTATTATTTTCATAAATACAGCTCATAAACCCACTCAGCACGACCCAAAATATTATTATGTATGCCAATTCTCATAATGATAGTCTTGCTTTTTGTATATCTTTCCCAACCAACATTTAAGACATAACACTGTGTTGTTTAAGAAAACAGAAGCTACTTGTGATAGTTACCTTAAGTGGCCCCCAATGAACTTTAACTCCTGGCATGTATGACCTTGAATAGCCTCTCTCACATCAACTCTGGCTTTGACCATGTGACTTGCTTAGCCAACAAGGATATTTGCAAGTGTGATGCAAGCAAATGCTAAATACTTGAATATCAGGTGTGTTCTCTTGGAAGTGCTTGCTCTTGGAAGTCGGCTGCCACACTGTAAATAGAGACTACCGAATTGTGAGAACTCATATGAACAAAGACCCTGGAGGTTGAAAAACCACTTTCCAGTGAGGCCTCCAGCTGAAAACAGTAGCTTTAATGACCTCAGCCACACTTAGGGAGCAGAGCTACCCACTGCATTCAGTCAAAGCCCAGAATAATGAGAAATAATAAATCATTGTTAATCCACAAAGTTATGAATCTTTTGTTGAATTGCCATTGGAGAGAATTTTTTCTTTTATTTTCATGACCAAGTCAAACCACAAACCAGAATTCCTACCCATTTCTTTACTTGCTTTTCTCTGAGGACAGAGGAAGAACCTTTGTCCCATCAAGGGTCTTTGTCATTGGATGGGGACTTTTCTCCATTGATCATCTCCTCTCTCTCTCTTCTGAATCCTTTTCATCACCATCCTAAGTTGTTCTTTGTTTCTCCCACAGTTTACACAAGTCTGTATGTACATATTTCCCACTGCTCTCTCATCTTCTTCCAGCTACCGCACCATTTCTCTGCTTCTTTTCATAGCCAACCTTTCAAAAATTACATCTGTCCTCCCTTTAATTCCTCATCGTCCATTTCCTCTTTAATCCTCCTCAAATTTGGCTTCTCCTTCCATCATTCCACTATTTTTTTTGTCCTGATCACCAATCGCCTCTAGATTGCCAGATCTAACAGACTCACATCTGCCCACTACCTATGTAAGCTCTCGAAGACTTGTCACCGTTTATCACTGTATCATTGTACTTTCTTTTCCCTTGGCTCTTGTCTTCCTTCTAGCTTGCTGACTACATTGACTGGTTCCCTAGCTCCTCCTTTCCCACCTGACTGAATCTGACTTACTGCACGTGGGTTGCTTCTAGACCTTCTGATTTTCTTCTGCTCCCTCTCACAACGTGATTCCTTCTAATCCAGTGGCTAAGCGATATCTATTCTAATGACAATTAAATCTACATCTCCACTCCAATTCTCCAGAGAACTATATCCAACTGTTTGCTGTTTACCTCTATACTTGAATATCTGGCAAGCATATTCATCTGAATTTCAGTTCTCCCCTAATCTTCCCTATCTCAGCGATGACTCCATCATAAATTCACTTGATCCATCTAGAATCATAGGAGTAACACTTAATTCTACCACTTATTCTTTCAACAAACATTTCATTGAACCCTTTCTAGTACCAAACATACACTAGATTAATATGATTCTCATCCTACAGGATGTTCACCACTTAGAGTTGACAAAAGATGTGAATGGATAATTACAATACAACTGAAAAAAAATCAACAATGGAGAATAGATAAAATATGTCTATAAGCAGAGATATGATTCAAGTACCATTCTGGGAAATGGAGAAAAACATTTCAAATAACCAAGTTCTGAGAACTTTTGCTCTCATTACGTGGACTTTTCAGTTTCTTGTTTGGCTTATTATTACTTGAAGGTAGCCATACAGCTTAGATCCCAAGTTATGTATCCCTTCGGATAAAGAGTTCTCGGGTTTGAAATAAATGTTTCCCTAATGGGGAACTTCTGCCAAGCTGTGGATTCTCACTGTTGGTTTGGATTTGGATTAGTCCCTTCTTCATCAAATATATTCAAGTTATTCTCTCTTCAGTGTTTCAACAGAATATGGCTATAAATCCCACTTCATTTCTTTCTGTCTGCATTCTTGTTTTGCTCTGATCCAGCATAATTTTAGAGTTGCAGGAAACTTGACATCCCCAGTAAACCTCCTACTCTCAGAGACACATGAGCATTATGTAATTGAACAGTGAGGTACATTGCTTAAGACACAGACATTTTTATTTTAAGCACTTACATTTGGCAACAACTTGAATATTAATAAAAGAATGTGCATATTTTGTATATTATATTTCACTCAGGAAGTGCTAGAAGATTAAGAATCATGAGCAGTTTCATCTGTTTAGTATGATAGTCTCTGGAAGTGCAAGGGTTAAAAGAAAACAATTGTGCTTCATATTAAAAAAATTAAAAAGTATTAATAAGATGGGGATTTTATTGTACCTCTATGGATGGGCTAATACTGAATATTGCAAAGAATTTCTCCCCAATTCAATAAATACTTCAGGAAGCAAGAAATTCAGGGTAACAGACATAAATTGATGTATATACTGGAGAAAAATAATTTGCAAGAATTATTTCAACTATTATTAGATAATGTATTTTTAATTAGGTATAATATCAATCTCTGCAACTTTATTTTCAAATAAATAAAGGTCAACTTTAAGAAATAAAGGTCATGTTTCAGGAAATTTAATAGGAATATGAAAAGGAGTAAGACCTTCAAGATTTAACAGCTTAAAGGAGAAGATAGTCTTAGAGAAAAAAACCCAGTAATGTCAGCATGGCAACACAGTATGGAAGGGAGCACATAGAAAAGAATACTTTGTTCTGGGAAAATACAGCCTTGGGAGGAGGAGCTGAGTATGTCTTCCCTCAAGATTTGGGCAAGAATGTGAAGAAGTGTGAAAGTGTTGAATTATTATATTGTATACCTGAAATTAACATAACACTGTATGTTAATTAACTGGAATTAAAATAAAAATTTAAAAAAGGAAATGTGAAGAAAGTGATAAATTTTCTTAGGGCCAGGGGAAAGTAGGCCAGTATTTCAACACTAGTAAAGGTATGAGAATGGCAAGGGGCAGACTGGGGTGCACTTGGAGGGTGGGAAGGAACCCTGAGCTCCAGGCTGTGGGCAGAACCTGGAATGAAGAGGAGAAGTAAGGCTGGGCAGGTTGACAGGGCCAGCTGGAGAGCAACTGGGGTCTGCATAGAATGTGGCCTTGATCTCAGTTAACATTCTAAACTAGATTTGTGTTTTGGAAACATAAAAGTTAAATACAACCTTTTGCATTTATTTAATGATAAAATAGCTGTGTCTGCTATGTTTGTAATTTAAACACCTATAGATCTTTTACGGAAACTCATTTTTGGCTCACAACCTTCCAGATTGCAAGAAAAAAAATGTAAATGTAATCAACAGCATGCATTTAATGAGTTTTAATCTATATAGAGCGCTCGGATCCTTGTCTCACAGAAAAGTTTTCACAGATAAGTCCTGTATATCCTAAAAATATCTATATATCTACATCTGCATATCTATACCTATACCAATAGCAATACCTATACATATCCTATACCTGCACCTATGTCTATGCCTATAGTAATAGCTATCTCCCCAGTAAGGAAGGAAGGGAGAAGGGACTATGAGCAATAGCTCCTATAGAAAAGTCAACATGGATAGAACTGGAGGGTATTATGCTGAGTGAAGTAAGTCAATCAGAGAAGGACAAACATGGTCTCATTCATTTGGGGAATATAAAAAATAGTGAAAGGGAATAAAGGGGAAAGGAGAGAAAATGAGTGGGAAACATCAGTGAGGGTGACAGAACAGAAGAGACTCCTAACTCTGGGAAACGAACAAGGGGTGGTGGAAAAGGAGGTGGACAGGGGGATGGGGTGACTGGGTGATGGGCACTGAGGGGGGCGCTTGATGGGATGAGCATTGGGTGTTATGCTATATGTTACCAAATCGAACTCCAATAAAAAATATACAAAAAAAGAAAGAAAAGGTAACATTTTTCTGACTATTTCTCTTTACTTCCACTGCCCCCATCATCTCTCATCTGGATTACTGCAATTGTCTCCTGGCAGGTCTCTCCAATACTATATCCAAGCCCATGACTCTATACTCACTATAGTCACTAAAATGATTCTTTTCAAACTTAATGCAACTCTTCTGCTCCACCCTCTGAATGGGTGCCTTGGATGCAAAGCCCTATGATGGCCTAGAAGGAAAGTCCTCTAGGGTCTCACCTTCTTTTTCTCTCTCATCTCTTTCTTGGGTTTTTTGTTTTGTTTTGTTTTTTAAGCTCTAGGCCCAACATGGGATTTGAACTCATGACTCTGAGATCAAGAGTTGCATGCTCTACTGACTGAGCCAGCCAGGCACCCCTTGATTTTGTCTTTTTCATTCACAATGTTCCCCTACACTGACCTTCTACCTATGTACTTCCTGCCTTTGGGTCTTTGTAGCATCTGTGATCTCTACTTGGAACATTCTCCCTTAAGATATCAACATAAGACACATCCCCACTTCCTTACTGTCTGTGCAAGTTATCAATTGATTGTCTCTCACTTTTAAATGCATCCTCTTTTCCTGCTTCTGACAAGAGATCTAGGCTCTTTAAATATCCTCTCCTGGGCCAGCTGGCACAATGTTAAGCTTTGTCAGTAGAAGATGCTGGAAAAACATTGCAGCAAAAAAAGGATTCTGCTTCCTGGTTCCAGCTGCTCACTAGCCAAACTCTTGTCATGCAAGTGGCTTCCCCATGTCCAGCTCCTGCAGAGCATGCAGTTTCTCTAGCCTGAACTCCAAAAGCCAACAGCTGCCTACATCAGTCCCCTCAACCCTGAGTGCTCTTGTGGAGGAATAACTCTAATAAGAAACCCCTATGAATAGTTTCCTCCCCACCACATCAGAGGGAGGTTCTCTGATAAGTTCCAGGAGGTAGATTTCCAGCAAGAGCACAATTCCAAAGGAATGTTTCTTCTTCTCTTTTTTAAATACGTGGTTTAATTTTCTTTCATTATTATTATTATTATTTTATTTTATTATTTATTCATTTGGCAGAGAGAGAGCTCAAGCAGGGGGAGTAGCAGGCAGAGGCAGAGGGAGAAGCAGGCTCCCCACTGAGCAAGGAGCCTGATGTGGGACTCTATCCCAGAGCTTTGCTATCATAACCTGAGCCAAAGCCAGATGCTTCACTGACTGAGCCACCTAGGCACCCCCGTAGGAATGTTTCCACCCATAACTGTGCCACCTAACAATGCCTGGAAGTCAGCTCTGGCTGGAGAGCACTATCTTAGCCCTAGACATAGGGGCTGTTTCTCACCTGTTCTATTCCTATATTCTCTGCTATCTGTTCTACTTCTTACTAGTTGACCTCCTATTACTCTAATCCTGTTATAGTTATTAAGTCTTTATGAGTAAGGGACAGGTGAGGCTAGGTAGGGGGAGATAGGGAACTTGGGGATCAGGCTCACAGAAATCCCAAAAATGCTGAGATGTAAGGAAACCAGAGATAAGGGAACAAACCAGACCACCTGTTCTAAGGTGTGTGTGTGTGGGGGGGGGTCTTTTTTATGACAGTCACCTGTGACCAACAAAGAATAACCAGACCCAAAAAATAAACCATTAAAGATGTTACCACCAGTCCTTACTCAAACCAAAGCATCACAAGAATGATAAGGCCACAAGCTCCCTAGTCAGTTCCAAATAAAAGACTATCTATCAGTGGAGGCCCATGTCGGAAATCCTGTCCAGACCCCTTTCACTCCTGAGAGCTTTTTCTATATCCTTGCTTATAAACTTCAATCACCTGAATCACTCTCCTTTGTCTGCGAGATTCATTCTTTGACTCCGTGAGACAAGAACGTGTTTTACAGTAAATATTCCTTGTTTGAATTACTATGTGGTTGCTCTTGATTGGGCCTAGACCGAATCTGTATCTTCAATATCAGAATGAAGTCATTTCTTCTCTCTCTACTTAAATGTGCCTGCCTTTGCCTTAATCCAGAATTTTGGATCCCTTTGCCTTACTCCAGATTTTTCTTTCTTCTATAGCACTTATAACTTTCCAGCATGCTAGGAAGTTTATGGACTTATTATGTCTATTGTTTATCAACTGCTTTACTCCTGCTAGAATAGAAATACTTCGAAGGTATGCACCATTTTCAAAAGTTTGTTCATGAATGTTATCTCATTCTGGTGTATAACTGGTATATAATGGGTGCTCAATAAATATTAGTCAAAGTAATAACCACAGAGATCACAAGCAGCTGCCTCTCAGAATATACTGTTTCCATGTGGGGGGACTTTAACATGTTTTCTCAGTGGCTACCATCAGAATTTCCACATCCTTTGGGTCCTGAGAGATATGCCAATCCTTCCACTTGTCCTAGATTATAGATGATAGAAGTTGCTTATTTCTATATTTACAGTCTTTAAGGTACCATAGAAGAATGTGGCCTCAGTACCTCAAATTCATTTAACCATGTTAACCAAATCATAACTCTTTATTCAGTTATTTTTTTGAATATGGCAATTAATTTTATATTTAACCTGCTTGTGTTCACTGTCAAGCTGGTGTGTACATGTTGCTAAAACGAAGATTTTCATAGACACGGAAACTTAAGTTTTGATTAAGTTGATTAAGCATTTAAGAGAGCAGACCAGCTAAAGAATAGAGCTATATGGCATTGATCTAATCAAACATAGGTAGAAGCATATATTTCCTTTTCTTTTCCAAAGCTTCTATATCATAGAAATTATGATAGCCAAATTAACCAGGCACAGTTAGGGAAGAGAAATAAAACTGAAATATGCAAAAATGGGCAACGTGTAATTTTAATATTTCATTGCTATTTAACATAAGGATATAAAATCGATTTACTCTATGGAAGTATCTCCAGTTTGAATTTCATCTTTATGTACTCTAAGCTTTCTTCTAAAGATAATCCAGTGCTTTGTATCTCATAAAGATGGAAGATTCCATAAGATAAAATAAACATCTGAACTCCCCAAATAAAGATTATATAGGGACAGTAGATCTTTGGTTGCTTAAAACTATGAGAATATAACTCAGCTTGGTTAGCCACATTTTCCAGAGAATCAGAGCATTCTCATTCGGTAGCTATATATTTTTTCATTGTAAGCATTTTTTATCCAGAATATTTCTAAAATACATTGCATTTTGGGTCTGTGGGTAGAGCATATGACTCAGTGGTTCAGTGGGTAGAGCATATGACTCTGGATCTCAGGGTCATTAGTTCAAGCTCCACACTGGGCAGTGTTTTCTTAAAAACAAAAAAATATATATATTGCATGCTTATTTTCAGCAGTTTAAGACACTTGTTCTGAAAAGCCATCTCTGCCTCTTCTAGTTTGAGGTGGGTGCCCTTGATCTATGCTCACAACAGACCCTGTACTTCACCAACCAGTATTCTGGTCCCACTTCACTGTGACTGCTTGTTTAAATGTTAGTGACCCTTCCTGGGGTATAATGTCTTTTAGGGGATATAACATATCTTTCCTGTTTCTCCGTTACCTAGCACAGTGCTTGGCAAATAGCAGATAGTCAATAAATATTTGTTGACTAATGACATCCTCGGGGGCATCACCATTATTAACACTGAAAGTAATACAAGCTGAGAGTAATCAGGGCATTTTGAGTGGGTGATGCTCTTGGACTTGACAGTAACTGTATAAATTTCTGAAATTTTGTTTCTCTCCTCTTAGTATCAAGTAAAACAATCCTTATTGTTCTTTTTCTCATGATCATTCATTGCTTCTAATATGCTATGGGGATGTGAAAAACAAGACCTGAAAACAAATGTATACTAAGTTAAAACAAATAAACCTGCAATTGACTTTCTGTAAAGTTCACAAGCTTCAGTGCTAGAAGGAGCTTAGTTCCTCTAAGCTATCTCTCTCTCTCTCTCTTTTTTTTTTTTTTTTTACTTTTCTTATATTTTCAGCTGTTCTTATTAGATGAAGTTGTCAGAAAGCAGAGGTTCCAAAGGGTGATGTGTTCGCATGTTCTGCTCCATAAAATCAACTTAATTTAATACATATTAATAACAAAAAAGAAATTTAAAAAGCTTGTCTTAAATCACTGCCTTCCCACTTATCAAGAAAAATCATAGAAAGCAGTACATAGTATAGTAACTCTCGGTACAGACGGAGGGCCATAAAATCAAAGCACTCTTTCTGCAATAAGTGGATGCTTCGTTGAGGTCAATTAAAGGCAAGATTTATGCACACTTGCAGTCTCTCTGCTTTAAAAAATGGCTTTACACACTCTTCTTGAAGGTAGAGTGACAAACTGCTCAGTAGTTGGATGCCTTTGTAATGGAAAAACAGAACTAATTTGGAGGATGTCCCTGGCCTTTAAGACTATGACAGAAATAGTGGAGGGAAACCATAAAATACATGAGAACAGGGAAGATTAAAGCCAACTTCCAAAAGTCATTGAAGGGGAAGGAATCTCAGCTCTTTATTTAGAGCATCTCAATGGAGAAACTTGTTTTTTATACCTAATCTGAATGGCACAGGCTGAACCTTCTTTGACCAAAACATAAGGATAAACTTAAAAGGTATACAATACCGATAACACAATATAGCCCGTCAACAGTATTCTTTGCCACCACCCATAATTAATTTGTGTACCTAACAAGATTCAGAAATGTAAAACAATGGAGAAAATATAACGTTTTACAAACCTAAAACAATTTAATTGTTTAAATCATTCGGAATAGGTGACTGTATTGTAAACCCAACGGGGCCTGAGTGATGGCAGTTGCCTTGGGGCCTTAAAGGATGAGTGGGAGCTTGCTATGGAGACTGATCTGGAAAAGGCATTCCAGACAAGAGGAATTCCACATGCACAGAAAGATCCAGAAGCAGAAAAAAGCTTGACTTGTTCAGAGAAAATGAAGTACTTTGGGACCATACCAAGGGTATGCATAGTGGGAGATGTGAATCTGTAGGCTTGTAGGGGAAAAATGATAAAGATTAAGCTCATGTGTTGTGCTTTTATCAGGTAAATGATGAAATGGATAACAAAATAACCAATGAAATCACGAGCTGGATAAGGATATGACTGGATAAGCAGGTGATAAAATCTCTGGAAGTAGTAAGCAGGGTGGATTTGAGAAGAGGAGACTGCAGGAAAGGAGAGGAGTCAGATGTGCAAACAGTTGTCCAGTTGAGAAATGATGATGGTCTGAGATGGGAGAGTAAAAGCTATAAAGGATGGAGAGGAGCAGACATGGGAGGCATGAGGAACAGAACTGGGTACATGTGATGATGGATTATATGTCAGGGGTAAGGTAGGAGAAGCAATCTGATAAGGCTCTTACATTCCAACTTTGGTATCAAGAGAAGAAACATAGAGGAAATGGCTGGTTCAGTGTAGGAATGAAGAGTTTGAAGACTGTGATATCTACAGATAGACATGTATCCAGAGATTCAATCAGACATTTGGAGAGTATGTGGATTCATCACTTATTTATTCAACAACTATCAGAGTAGAAGATAAGATCCAAGGGTAGAATTTGGAGACATTAGATTCAGGCAGAGCAAGAAATATTGTCAAAGGAGATTTAGAGAGCAGTGGTCAGGAAGAAAACCACTAAGAGTGGTGCATGAACAACAAAAAAAGCAGAGGGGTTACCAATATGGGAGTTACCAATGATCTAACATGCAGAAGAGAAGTAGCAAAGGATAGGCACAGAAGGAAGCCACTGAGATGGAAACGAAGACTGGATTCAAAGTCATGGTGAGGATAGAGCCAGATAGTAAGTTATTCATCTCAAACCAATGAGAGTTGACTCAGTAGAGCAAGCACATGCAGAAGGCCTTTTAGAAACCAGCTGAATAAGGAGACATGTAAGATGGTGGCTTGAGGAGGTCATTGGGTCAAGATCAGAAATAGGTTAGATCAGTAATCAAGGTTAGATTGGTCTGAAATGAGCTAATTGTACTTCCAACATGCTTTGGAGGAAGTCCACCCACTACTTGACTAAAGACTCTTTCCCGTTACCATTATTGTTTTATCTACGAGATGGAGAATATAGATATAAAGAAGATCATACCTCTCTCTCTCTCTCTCTCTCTCTATATATATATATATATATGATATATATATCATATATATATGAATATAATTATATTTATATATATTAATATATATAAATCTCTATATATACATATATATAAATTATTTGGCAAATTATCAAATGCTTTATATAATCAAATGAGAAGAAATGTTTTTATCAGAAATATTCTCAGAAAGACACTGCCTGGGATTGGAAAGATTGGAATGGAGCTAAGCTAACACACAGGGTACGTGCTTACATAAGTGCAAAGACTCTGCACTGATGGTGCTGTCAGTTATCTTCAAGACATGGGGGCCAGACTGAAGTCTAAAGAAATAGAGAAGTGAGTGCTTTGCAGAGAAATGAGGAAGTAAGAGGTAGAGGTTATTTAAGGAAGGCAGGCTATCAACTCTTTTTCTCCATTTTTATTACAAAATTTTAGTGATTAGTAATTTAATAACTTACTGCATTACTCCTTAATGCTTTTGCACGATTGCAAAGAAGAGATAAATACCTATCCAAGCTTGAGACCAGACAAAAACAGAGACCATGGGGGAAAGTTGAAGTAGGATTACATTTAATTCTCTCCCCTTCCTTCGAGGATGGATGCTTTCAGATGTCCATATACCCACAATTGGAAATTGATGCAGTAGTTTTAATTCAGAAGTTGCACAACTTGGGAACATGTAGTCTCATGTTTATTTGTCATCAAAATGCTACTCAATGGGCAGGTAGAAGACAGGAAGTTCCATAGCATAAATTGCCACCACTTATCCCTATAGTCCTGGGGTCCTGTGGGTATCCACAGGCCAAATTGTGGCGAGTACTATCACCATATCAAGGATACTATGTATTAGCTAGTCCACATCGATGTGGTTTTTTAGGGCCAGTGACTGTGCTGGGTCAAGTTTGCCCAGTGAGTCAACAAGAGAGTTCACCAACCAGAAAAATCAACAGTGATGATCAAATAGACTGACATTTGTACACACCACAATTTTTAATATTTGCACTAGTTTGGTGTCTTGAATCTTTATGTGCTAGAAGTCCTTTCACATGGGGATTATGGGACTGAGAAGTGTATATTTTCATGTCTTCCAGGTAAAGGCGGAAGCCAAAAGAAATGAGATTTTTCCACTTTCAAATCAATAAAACAGTCCAGGCATTTTGCAGCAGGGGTGGCTTCCATTATGTAGAAAAAAGGAAAGACAAAGAGAAATGAAGAGGGTAGTTATATTGTGCCCTATACTTACCAATTATTTAGGTTATTTTATGATACTTGTATTATTCTAGTGAATTATAGTTTGCTTCTCACTTTGCTAATTAACTTTCCACAAACTGACTTCCGAAGTATTCAACTGGATAGTTGACCGATTTCTAGAAAAGCTATGTGTACATATTCTTCGTGTCATTCTGAGGAGGCTGAATTCTAGGCTGCCCAAAGAGCCCTGCACTCTGTGACTTACATCCTGTATAATTCTCTCTCCTTGAGTGCAAGCAGGACTGTGAATATGATGGTTTATTACTCTCATAATTAAGTTGCAGTATGTGGAAAAAGGTGAAGGGATTTTCAATTGTAATTAAGGTTACTAATCAGTAAACTCTGTTCATCAAAAGGGAGATTATCCTGGATGAGATATTTATTTCTTTTTTAAAGATTTTTATTTATTTATTTGAGTGAGAGAGAAAGAGAGCATGAGTAGAGAGGAGGGCCAAGCAGACTCCCCGCTGAGCAGGGAACCCGATACAGGGCTCCATCCCCAGGATTGGATTATGACCTGAGCCAAAGGCAGATGCTTAACTGACTGAGCCACCCAGGTGTCACTGGATGAGCTATTTAAAAGAAGATTCAGGCCTTTCCTGAAGGGAAAGAATAAAAGTGAGAGTCCCTGTCTTGCTACCCTTGAAGAGGTAACCTATCATGTGTACTACAATCCCAAGAAAATCAACTCCACCAACAACCACATGAGCTTGGCAAGGACTCCGAGGTTCAGATGAGATCCCAGCCCCAGCTGGCCCCTGGATTGCAGCCTTAGGGGACCCTGAGGAGACTCCTGACTCAGAGAAGCTATAAGATAATAAAGGTATATTGTTTTCAGCCACTAAGTTTGTGTCAATTTGTTGCACAGCAAGCAAACACCCTCACACGAATGGCCTGATCACCACACTCAGGAACTTGGGGCTTTATGGGTCTCTCAGGGGAATATCATTCTGTGCCAACAACATGGACAAAAATGCTCTGACGAATCTAAGACATTGAGATAATTGAGGCCAAATCTGGACTCTAAATAGAAGGATGTTGGGTAAGACCATTAGAGACAAGGTAGTTCTTTGGACCAAAATCAACAAGCAAGGCAAGGACTGAGAGAGCTCTGTTGTGTGATGATTGATTTGCAAACTGTTTCATTCATGGGCCTCAGGGCACATTTGGAGAAAGATCACACACGCTGTGGATGCACAACCCTGTCTCCGTCTGAGCCGCGCCTGGTTTGACAGATGGCTTTTCCACCAGGAAGCCTAGCAGCTTCTGGTTCTGTCACCCTGGAAAGAGGAATCCAGGAATGTGGGGCTCCGATGATAATCTCCCACATCCCATGTCTACAACAGTGAGAATGCACATCAGAACCCCATCCAATGCCGGAGCTCTGAAGGTTTCGAGAGCTCATTTCCCCACTTTCTTTGTGTTGTATTAGTGCTGCACTACACGGGGCTTTGAGCACTTGTTGGGCACACACTGTGAAATACAAGTGGCACTTGTTATGTGGAAAAGGTCCTAAGCAGGCAAGCCGCAGCCGTCGAAATGAGTCATTCCAAAAGCCACCCGATAAGCCACTGCTGAGCCCTTTGAAAGAACAAAACCTGTGAGTGAGAAGAAAGGACCCTCTCAGGAAAAGATCTGAACAAAACTACAAAAACCTAAGCAGATACTCAAGAGCCCTGATATGTCAGCGTTTCCCAGGGATCCTTCATCTCATTTATTTGCAAGGTCCAGCCTGGGAAGTTGGAAAGCCACTGATCCTGCTGGAACCCCCCTCCACTCCCTCAGAGAACAGCCCAGTGGGAGAGAGGAAGGGAAGCTATCCTCTGGCCCATCTCGCCTTTCCTGCCTAGTAACTCGGTAAGATGGATTATTGTTCCATTGCTACATAACAAGTTAGCACAAGCACAGCAGCTTAAGAATCAATACCGTCCTCTTAGCTCATGGTTCTACAGATCAGAAGTCTGGGCACAGTCAGAACCCAGGAGGCTGGGTTCTCTGCTCCGGGTCCCACAGGCTTGCCCATCCACATGGCAGCCAGACTGTGTCCTTGTCTGGGGATGCTGGGCTCAAATCCCCTTCCAAGCTCATTTTTGTCATTGGCAGAATTCAGTTCCTTGCAGTTATAGAGCTGAGGTCCCTGTTTCCTTACTGGTTTTTAGCTGGAGACTACTTTCCATTCCTAGAGGTCACCCGTATGCCTTGCCACACTGCCACCTCCATCCGCAAGCCATCAGGGGTTTGTCAGTTCCAGGGAATAGGTGGGGTGAGTACACCAGGAAATGTGACTCTCGGATACCCTCTTGGATGCCATTCCGCCTACCACGCAAGATCAGGATTGTTGGGCAGCCCTGGTGGCCCAGCAGTTTAGCGCTGCCTTCAGCCCAAGGTGTGATCCTGGAGACCCGGGATCGAGTCCCGCATGGGGCTCCCTGCATGGAGCCTGCTTCTCCCTCTGCCTGTGTCTCTGCCTCTCTCTCTCTCTCTCTCTCTCTGTCTCTCTCTCATGAATAAATAAATAAAATCTTAAAAAAAAAAAGATCAGTATTGTTATTCTCATTTTATAGATGAGGAGGGGGAGGCTGAGACAGTGTTGAATGCTGCCAGCACTGATGTGACACCTCTAACACCCCTACTTCCCTAATATGGTTGAGTTCTAAAAGGAATAGTCTTAACATTTTTGTACAAGAACCTTATAAATGTCCGAGATCTGGGCTAGTCACTGAGAAGGCAAAAACAAGTATATGGCTGGCCCTGCGTGGTGCTGGCGTAGCTTCCTTAACCAGAATTCTGAAACCTGAAAGTTCGCCAACATAATAAGCACACACAACCTTCTCCTCCTCTCTCCTTAAATGCCCTCTGGTTGCTTTTGAAGCTTTATTGGTAGAAAATCAGATTTGGGCACCTTTTCAGTTGTCAGCCCTGAACAACGAAAGAACAGCAAATATTCTTTGTAGGAACAACACTTTATTAAAATGTGTTAAACTGTTTCTTCCAGAGCTAAACAACTAATTACGTGGAGGAAGCCCCCATGGTTGTCATGCCAGATTTTCTGGTTTCTAAGGAAGGATTTCATTAAGTCAGCGCTTGCTCCGTGATGTGATAGAGGAAGGCTGAGTTGCAAAGTTAAAAACCCAATTGGTGATGAGTAACATGATGGAAAGGACCACTTGCTCTGTTTGCCACCGGATCTCCATACAATTAGCAGTGCTTACAGCATTGGCTAAATAGATGGAAGACTGAAAAACAGCATAGTTAGAGATTGTGAGTTTCTTTCTTTTTTTTTCTTTTTTTTTTTAGATTGTGAGTTTCTTCAAGTGGTAACTGGAGAAAGGGATTTGGTGTTTTGTTTGGTTTTGTTTTTAAGGCAGTGATCTTATGATGAGTTTAGACTTTGATTCTACACATTTGGTTCCATACACTTCAAGGTTTTAAGGACGGTCATGATTCTAAACAATTTCTGCAGGTACCCCAATTTCTGAATCACAGGTCTGACTCCAATAAACATCTCTAGATGGGAAAATCAGAAGCCGGGAGATCTATCCCAATTCAAAAACATTTTCTCATCGTTTTGTAAAGAGACAATCATGAAACAACATTGCAAATGAAGCATTAAAAAAGACCCGAAAGAAGGATTCATAACAAATAGAAGTTTTAGGAAGTGGGGAGGTAAGAGTGAAAGGGGTCAAGACACACGAACTTCCATTTATAAAATAACCAAGTCCTGGGATGCGATATATGATATGGTGACTTTAGTTAAAATATTGTATTGCATACTTGAAAGTTGCCAAGGGAATAAATCTCAAAAGTTCTCAATAGAAGAAAAAAACCTGTGACTATGTATGATGACAGATGTTAACTAGACTTATTGTGCTGATCACTTTCCGATATACACAAATATTGAATCATCATGTCGTACATCTGAAACTACTATGTTATATGTCAATTATAGCACAACTAAAAAAATAATACTTTGTATTTTCTGAAGGACTCAAGAGTGTAGAAGTGCTTGATGCTCAAGGGAACATATTTTCCTCATTACGCTAAATATTATATGAATGTCACAATATCATGAAAAGATTATTACACCTGGGTAATACCTCCCTGTTTATTCAGACTGTTATATAAAAAATTTTAAGCCTAACATGGACAGTACGTGCGTGTTGGGGGAAGGCTTTCTTTTCCTCTCTTATTTGTTTTTAACATGTGTGTTGCACCAAACCCAAATTTTATGTTATTCAAGCCTATTAATAAGCAGTAAGCACACCTTTAAAATAGTATTAATTTATCATTGTAGAGCAATTTCTTTCTACCATGCCGCATTATGGGCATTATTCCACTGGGTTGTCATAAGGCTGTGACGGAGCCAGGCTGTGACTGAAAACCATCAATTTTCAGTTCTTTATTCTCATTCTAAAGGTAACAAAATAGTCTCATTAGATCACTTGTCCCAAGTCAAATGCCCGTTGGTTCCAAGTACGGTCTCTGCCTGCACCACACAGAGTCTCAAATGATGAGTGGGATGCTCATTTACCTGAGCAGTGGGGGTGGAGAATGCAAGCTTGCTCAGCTCCTGCTTGCTCTGGGTCATACATGAGATATGACTGGTAGGGCTTCTCATCTTTTCCAGGTAACTCTTTTTATTTAATCCAATCTTTCCTCATACTAAGTAGCTACTACACCGAAGCAATAAAAAAAAAAAAAAGCAATTAAAATATTTATCACATACTTGTTGCCAGTTTATCTTCTCCACTGTATAATTTTTAAAGGTGTTACTATTGTAGAAGACCCTAAAATAGAGCCATAAATGTATATTTTTAGTGTGATAGAATTACAATTTTTTAAAAAACTAAATTGTACTTTCTTGGTATGTAATTTTTTGCGCGTTCATCGGTAAGCTATTTTTTCCCTACTCTAAAAAGCTGTTTTGCTACAAGTCCAGTTCTTTTTTACTTTTATCCACAGGGAAGTCATAATCCCCTGCTTAAATAGAAGCTGGTTACCATGGAAATCATTCTAATGCCACTGAATCAATATTTTGATTTTGCTGACATTTAATGTAAAAAGACAAGACAGACTAAGATTCATAGAAGTCACTTTAAATCTTTGTTATAATTTTGATAGCTAGAAAAATTGTAAAGAAAACATATGCTCTGTAATGAACTCCAGTTAACTCCTGGTTATAAAGAACTGAGAATTCATAAAAGAACAATCTACATATTTATATGCTTTTGGCTTTGAGTGTACACATATGTACACATGCATTTGGACTCACGATTTTTTTCCCCATCTCTGAACTGAGCCCTGATTCTCTCTTGCTATTGAAGTCATAACTTGGTAGAGGAGATTTGAATATATCCAGTTTTGCAAGTGCCTTTTTATTAAGTGTTCTGAAGAGGTGAAATTTGCATCGAGAATCACTCTTCTATAGAAGTTGACCTTTTCTGGGGCACCTGGGTGGCTCAGCGGTTGAGCATCTGCCTTTGGCTTAGGTCATGATCCCAGGGTACCTGGGATCGAGTCCCGCATCAGAATCCCCACAGGGAACCTGCTTCTCTTTCTGCCTATGTCTCTGCCTCTCTCTGTGTGTCTCTCATGAATTTAAAAACAAAAAAAAAAGGGAAAAAAAGTTTGCATTTTCTGCACTGGATCCTAGTAGTCCATCTGGTCCACTGACCATCCTCAAACAAGTACGACCACTAAAGCATCTCATTCCATACTTAGAGCTCCTTTTGAGGAGAGATATTGAACTTGGACCTCGTGTTTAATAAGTCTCATACCGATCAAGCAGCTTTCCATGTCTCACTTAAGTCTTTGTGCTGCTCGAAATCACTGTCTCCTCTCCTGTCCTCGGAAGAAATAAAGATAATAGAGCTATTGTCTTTTGTTTGATAAGTACGTATTTGAAATCCTAGATCTTTAGATGATGAGGGGATCTGAAAGAAATTAAGAGCTGCTCTCCCTCAGGAATTAGGTATTTAAGGCATCCCAAATGACTGTTAATCAGTTCTACTTTCAAGGTAACTGAATCACCACCCAAATGTTTCTTCTATGGGACAACCATCATGTATCTCTGCATGCTGTGAAGACCCCTGGTTCCCACTATCTTGAGAGGGGCTATTCTGAGGCAGGTATTTTACACTGCTTCCAGATGTTTCCAGCAGCACTGCAGTGCTTGATAACACATCCCTTACTGGCTATGTTCCTTCTCTGTTTCATCTTTCCCCTCCCTTTGAGGAGGTTCTTTTATTTCCCTTTGATTCTTCAATATTTCTAGATTACGCTCAAGCCTGCATCCTATGGAGAACCGAGTTTGAAATCAGTAAACTTCTTTTGTAAATAATCTAACATCATTGGCAATGCAGTTTTTTGGCAAGAAAGGTAGGAGTGGGGGTACTTCTGGAAATAAGATCAGAGCAAATAAAGGGAAATGAAAGGCATTGTGTAACAACATCAGGGGAAACCTAAGAACAATATTTAGGTCTCTAGGGCCCTTCAGTGTATTAACAAGTAAATGAAACACCTAGTTTGTTTCTACAAGCACCAATGTGTTACAAGTTGAAGGACATACTGATGACCTTGAATCAGGAGAGAATGGAGTCTTCTGATCTATTCTTAAGGCAGCAGAGAAAAAATAAAGAGATTTGTACAAACAGACTCACAGACATGAACACATGCATGCACACATGCACATTTGTGTCAGTTCTATTTATTACAGCAAAATAAACTGGACCAACCTAAGTACTTATCAAGGAGAAAATTATTCAATAAAGTGTTATGATGTACACTTCTCTTCTTAAAAATAGTGTTTCTTAGGGCAGCCCGTGTGGCTCAGTGATTTAGTGCCGCCTTCAGCCCAGGGTGATCCTAGAGACCTGAGATTGAGTCCCACGTCAGGATCCATGCATGGAGCCTGCTTCTCCCTCTGCCTGTGTCTCTGCTTCATTCTCTCTCTCTCATAAATAAATAAAATCTTTTAAAAAAAGATTTAAAAAAATAGTGTTTCTTAAATTGAACACCATGGAAAATAGTCGCAGGAAAATAGGTGGAAATAAAACATGAAACTGTTTTGACTGACGCATGCAGTCATGATTTCAATTT
Organism: Vulpes vulpes; assembly: GCF_048418805.1. NCBI lineage: Eukaryota > Metazoa > Chordata > Mammalia > Carnivora > Canidae > Vulpes > Vulpes vulpes. Next base: position 13,091,924 of record NC_132788.1, read on the forward strand.
TGTAAATATACATCCCTCTTACTCACATATGAACTCACATGCATATGCATATAGTCATGTTTTTACATGTATGTGTAGTAGGAAAAACAGCCTCAGTGGAGATTTTCCATTGATTAGCTCCACCTCCAAGCATTTATTTGTATTCTTTAATGTGCCTCGAAGCTTTCTTTCTTTCTTTTTTTTTTTTTTTTCAGTTTTGGCTGAATAGACACCAAGCTCGGGGAAATGAAATATGAGGGGGATGGAAGAGATGTGACATGAGTCATGGGCACCCCGTCTCATGGGCTAGGCTTGAGCTTCTGTGGAAAGATTAGACCACAATATGAAGGACTGGGGAGCCCACACGACAAAGACAGCTTCCCAGTTGAGACAAGGACCACCTCGGCTTCCACTGTCAGCTACAAACCACCGTGACACTTGGCACGCTGGGGGCTTGGGGGAAGCCTCCTGTGGAGAATGTCAGGGACAAACAGCATGAGAGAACAATGAGGACCTGGCCCAAAGGTACTTTCAAGCTGGCACAGGGAACCTTGAACCGCTGTCTGCAGCTGACGCACAAAAATCTGAATGCGCTTGTATCAACACACACTTGAGACTGCTCTTACTGCAAGGGACTCTCAGGAGAAACCTAGACAAGCTGAAATTTCCTTACTCAAGGTAGACGAAAGGGCTGTGAGATCTCTGGTTAACCTGACCTAATTCACCCTCCTAGGCCAGCAAGGAGGAGGAGAGAGATTTGTACATTTAATAGCTGAGTTAAAATAGAGGTAAGGGTAGAGTGTAGAGATTGAGATTGAAGTAGACACCGAAATATATACACAGCGTGTGTGCCCATATTCACTGGAAGGCAGTCCACCAAAGTGTCCCCAATCACCAGTCCTAAAATAATTACAATTTGCCTTCTATTTTTCTGCCTCACAATGTTCCTCTAAGAATCACATAATGTTTTTGTGACCATACAAATGATACTAATCAAAGCAAGAAAATAGAAATTTTAGATCTTTTTCGAGGCCAAACCACTTCCTAATGATTTGAAGCTTTTTTTTTTTTTTAAAGATTTTATTTATTCACGAGAGACACACACAGAGAGAGGCAGAGACATAGAGGGAGAAGCAGGCTCCCTGCAGGGAGCCTGACACGGGACTCGATCCCAGAACCCCAGGATCACAACCTAAGCCAAAGACAGACACTCAATCACTGAGCCACCCAGGCATCCCTGATTTGAAGTTTTAAGGGGGTAAAAAAATATGCAACAGGATGCCTTCCCTTTCTGATGATATAAATGCATCCCTCTGGGTGTCCTTCCTTGACACCTTAACAAAAGGCCTCTTGGGCTCCAGGCCTCCTGTCTGAGGGGAAGGCAGACCTGTGAGACCCAGGGGGGCAGGCAGGTGCTCAGGAGCATGCCGACCCCACAGGTGCGGGGCCAGGCACATCTTGACCCACAGGTGAGGGCCCAGGCTCATGCCGACCCCACAGGTGCAGGGCCCAGGCTCATGCCGACCCCACAGGTGCGGGATCCAGGCTCATGCAGAGCCCACAGGTGCGGGGCCCAGGTGCATGCTGACTCACAGGTGCCAGGCCCAGGGGCATGCTGACCCCACAGGTGCGGGGCCCAAGCACATGCCCACCCCACAGGTGCGGGACCCAGGGGCACACCGACCCCACAGGTGCAGGGCCCAGGCACATGCCAACCCCACAGGTGCGGGGCCCAGGGGCACACCGACCCCACAGGTGCAGGGCCCAGGCACATGCCACCCCCACAGGTGCCGGGCCCAGGGGCACACAGGCCCCACAGGTGCGGGGCCCAAGCACATGCCAACCCCACAGGTGCGGGGCCCAGGATCATGCCGCCCCCACAGGTGCGGGGTCCAGGCTCATGTCGCCCCCACAGGTGCGGGGCCCAAGCACATGCCAACCCCACAGGTGCGGGGCCCAGGGGCACACCGACCCCACAGGTGCAAGGCCCAGGCACATGCCAACCCCACAGGTGCAGGGCCCAAGCACATGCCAACAGCACAGGTTCGGGGCCCAGGATCATGCCGCCCCCACAGGTGCGGGATCCAGGCCCATGCCGCCCCCACAGGTGTGGGGCCCAAGCACATGCCAACCCCACAGGTGCGGGGCCCAGGGGCACACCGACCCCACAGGTGCAAGGCCCAGGCACATGCCAACCCCACAGGTGCAGGGCCCAAGCACATGCCAACAGCACAGGTTCGGGGCCCAGGATCATGCCGCCCCCACAGGTGCGGGATCCAGGCCCATGCCGCCCCCACAGGTGTGGGGCCCAAGCACATGCCAACCCCACAGGTGCGGGGCCCAGGGGCAGGCCGACCGCACAGGTGCAGGGCCCAGGGGCACACCGACCCCACAGGTGCGGGGTCCAAGCACATGCGGACCCCACAGGTGCGGGGCCCAGGATCATGCCGCCCCCACAGGTGCAGGGCCCAGGGCCACACCGACCCCACAGGTGCGGGGCCCAAGCACATGCGGACCCCACAGGTGCGCCCCCCCAGGTCGGCCGTCTCTTACCTTCGGGCCGCTCGGGGCCCTTGGCGCTCTTGCCGGGCGCCGCGGCGCTGTTGACCGTCTCGGAGGACGTGCTCAGCTTGGTGCTGGGGTCCCGCTTGGGCTTGGGGGGCGGCTGCCTGCGGGAGCCGCAGCTGCTGTCGTCGTCTGTGCCCCCGACCGAGTGCAGGGACTGGGACCTCACGGAGAAGCCGCCGGCGCAGGGGTGGGGAAGGCGGTCCTGCGGGGCGGGCATGGTCATGAAGCCCATGCGGAAGTGCTTGCCCGCGTAGCTCCCCTCGTGGCCGCGGCCCACGTCGCCCCCGATGCTGCAAGACAGAGCAGAGCCCCGCGCGGGGGGTGAGGGGAGCCGGCGGAGCCCGACCCCGACCCCGACCCCGACCCCGCCCCGGCCCGGCCCGGGGGAGCGCGGACCCTAACCGGGATGGGGAAGGCGCGAATGCATCGCCCGGCACAGGCTGCACCTGTGCATCGAGTCCGACGGGAGAGCAGATGTAACCTGATTATCATCGGAAACCCCAACACTTATTTCCAGCCACCCCAGTATCCTGGCATCCAGATACTCTCAACATAGTATTTTAAAGGAGAAGAAAGTCCCGCAGTGGCACATGTCAGCTTCCATCGCGTCCCCTAAGGGAGATCTTGTGGGTGGCTTAAAAGCAGGCAGGAGGCCGGTGACAATGACTCGCCTGGGCTGTCTTTTGACACACGACTGAGGTCAAGTGGGCAGCACCTGACACTCTTCTCCACTTCCTCAACCAGGTAAAGAGCACATCCCTGCTCTTTACCTGGTAGATTTAGTGGGGAAAACAAGGCAAAGAGCAACAAAAGAGGTGTCATGACCAAATACAGGGGGGAGAGAAAGAGCAAGGCTGCAAGTGCTAACCTCTGGGAGCTCTCCAGGAACCTTCACTGATACTGGAAGCTCAGTTCTTACTAATAAGCTGGCCTCACAGAATTAAATAGCATAATAATAAATAAAGAGATACAGTGGAAGTATCATGGGATCCTGGGATCGTTCTAAACACTTCATGGAGTATGCAAAGTTTTTAAATGGAAGGTTCTTGGGGATCCCTGGGTGGCGCAGCAGTTTGGCGCCTGCCTTTGGCCCAGGGCGCGATCCTGGAGACCCGGGATCGAATCCCACGTCAGGCTCCCGGTGCATGGAGCCTGCTTCTCCCTCTGCCTGTGTCTCTGCCTCTCTCTCTCTCTCTCTCTGTGACTATCATAAATAAATAAAAATTAAAAAAAAAAATTTTAAATGGAAGGTTCTTATGTTTTACGGAGGAAAGTTCGATCAAACGTCTTAAAATATAAGAGATCCCAGTTTGAAGCTCAGTGACTCATATAGGAAATGACTCTTGGCCCTTTCTCTAGGTTATTAAGTAATAGTGACTCTTGGATGAAGAAAAAAGACAGGAGTGTCAATGTGAAATTTTTAAAGATTTTTTTTTCTAGAGTTTTCCCCATTTATGTTTATTCATCAATAGAGGAAGCAAAAAGAAACCTTGTTGAAAATATCCCACTGATTTTCTTAGACAGATATGAATATTAAAAAAGTAGCTTCGAGTATATGGATTTTGGAAGCCTGTAGAGTCTACCTTTCCAGACATAAGTTTATTTAAACTCTTTTTTTTTTAACCTAAATTTTTGGCTGGTTCTGCCTTTATAACATGATGAAATTCAAGCTAAGATTCTATCATTCTCTGTATTGTATCTTTCATACCATTATAATGTTTGCCACAAATTTTACATTCTAACAGGAACAATAATGGAAAATGAATTTTTTTCTTTCCCTCTTTGGTTGAGGACATAGCAGAATTATATGACCATAGTGGATAGAGCCAGAAAGGATTCAGAAAGAACATGAGACTCTGATTCTGGCGTTAATTTGGACAATGACTTGGCACACAGTCAAAAATATTTGTTTATATTTATTTCTTTTTTTTCTGAATATTTTGAGTGGATATTCAGACAATGAGTATACCATCTTTGCAAAATGAAATTAAGATGGCTGGAAGCTGGCTACACTATCCTGAGCAATGAATATCCAGAAGCATGAATGAAGTCAAAGGATTGGGTGGGTGGAGCTTTCCACATCGTGGTTGTAAGCGTCCTAAGCCTGGGCAGAGTTGCCACGTATTTTATTTTGTGTGCTTTCTTCAAGAACATCCATCAGAAAATAAATGAAGCTTACTTAAATGGAATAGTTTAGGAAAAATCATTAAAAATTTAAGGCGGAACAGAAGTGGTGGAGGAGGGGGATGGGTGTGGTGGAATGGGAAGGTTTCTCTTTAACTTGTGATGATTGTAACCTTCATCTTTCTCATAGATATTTGATTTTGTGTAACTTTGCCTTCAATCATTTTGCATCCTCATCTTTTCCTTATTTCTGTTGTCATATCACTGCACAAGGAGTGCTTTATGGATTTATTTAGACAGTCATCTCATTCCGAGTAACATAGCCACGTGAGGGGATTTATGCATGTGTTAATGCACATAGGCATTTATGAGACAGTTACTAGGAATAATTGTATCAGCAATTTCTCTGTTACTTTTGACCTAAATAGAGCCTGAGCCTTTTTCCAGACAGATAATTAGCTCTGCTGCTTCATTTCGAAATTACATTTTTTCAGCATAAAACAATTTCATCTAACTCTGAATGCCTTTGTTCATACATGTCCATGCACACGCACACACACAGATCCACACGCACACACACACACACACACACACACTTCTCCCAAAGAGAAATTCAATGTATACTTCAAACAATAGTAGGTCTGAGTTGCTAGTTTTATATGATCAGGCTATGAATGCAGGACAAAGGGATGGGACTAAAATAAATTGGATACAAAGGCCATTGTCCAAGGGTAAGCAATAAAGGTAATGGTACCTCTAAGTTCAAGAGACCAGTAAAGATGATTAGCTTATAGCAAATGGAAGATTGTGGAATATAACATACAACAATTCCTGAATCTATTGTAGGAACTTGTGGAGCTTTAAAAATATGCAGATTCCAGAACCCCCACACTAAAGACAACTACCGAATCACATCTGTGGAGTCAGGACCTCTGTATGTGCAGCCAGTGAGTTGTGTTTTTAAAGACTGTATCCAGATGTTTCTGAGATAGTCAATCCAGAGATCTCCCAGAAATATTAAGAACAATAGTTAGAGCCATTAATGAGCAGACATCTGTTATTTAGGAATAGCCAGGGAAACACAAATATCAGAAAGTGGGACAAAGGAGACTTGCTAGCAACCAGCAAAATATCACAAATATCAAAATGCACCATTTACTAGCCAGATCCATATAGTAACAAACAATCCCTGATTCTTAGTGCTTTACAACAACAAAGGTTTATTTCTTGCATGCATTAATTGGGTTGGCTGTGCTTTAGCCATGGCTCTGATCTACAGGCCTCCTTCATGGTAGGAGCTAGGCCCTCCTGGGATATGTTCTTGTGGCAGAGAGAAAAGGACTCACGGAACCACATAGTGTCTCTTAAAGCTTCTGCTCAGACATGACATATAATTTTTCATTCATATCCCATTGGCTAAAACCAGGCTTATGGCCAAACTTGATATCAGTGGGGTAGGGATAGATTTTCCTCCAACAGGAAATCGCCGCAAGTTACATGAGAATATATGAGGATGCATAATCTTCTACAAATACTGGTACAGCAGCTATGGTATATGCCACTGAGATTTCCCTTCAAGCAAGAACTTGTCATGAGGAATGAAGTTAGCCAACAATCAACAACCCAGTGGTCATTATGGGCAATTTATATTTTCTGTCTCTATAATTCTGGGCTCTACATAGTTAGAGATCCTAGTCCCCACACTCTTTCTAGAAGACATAGGAAGTGTTCCATTGAGCAACAAGCCATAGCTGCCTCCTGGGTAATTTGAACTCCCTTTGTAATGGCCAGCAGGCCAGAAGACAAGTCTCTATTGTGGAACAACTCTTTGATCCCGATTAGCAGGCGGAGCAGGGCTGCTGTCACATGTTGGGGCAGAAAGAAAAATGTGTGCAACTGCTTTTGATATTCCCTTGCCCAATTGTGATTTTGAAATTGCAGTCCCTCGCAGCAATCCTGGCCCAAGAAGGATTTGGATACCAGGGGCTCCAACCTCCCATGGGAGGGATTAGTCTCACCGCCTGTAAGCCACTGAGACCAGCAGAGCTGTTAACCAATGGTGACAGTGAGGTAAATTTAGAACAAATGGTGGAGGGGGGCAGAGACTGAGTATCAGTTGCAGCCCCCATATGAACTGCACTGCTGAGAGCTATAGTTTATCATTCTAACTGTTCCCTTGTAAGATTCCCCTGGGGAAAAGACCTGAGGGAGCCATGAAACAGCTGTCTCCCAAACCTATAAGAGAAGAATGTCTGCTGAGGAAAGCTGGGGGGGGGAGTGTGACAGCCATGAAGCCATGTAGCTCTGATCTTCCTCAAGAGAAACTTCTCTAAGGTCAGCAGGTGATAGCCAACAATGACAAAGTCTTCAAATCTGCAGCAGCATTTTAGTCAAGGTCACTCTGTCCTAGAAAGCTCTTCACCAGTAGCTAAGCATGATGTGGTATGGGACCTGGCTATTTCTGCCCAGTGTGGGAGTCCTTTCTGGGCAGTCTTGGTGTCTGAGTTCCCCTATTGGGCTGGCCATGCATTTCCCACAGCTACACCATGGTAGGAGGCTCTTCTTAGCCCACTACTTCTCCTTTAGCAGATGTCCTGTTGCATCATGACCTGAGTCCTACCCTGCCTATTCCAGCTCCCTCCCCATTGTCCTATGCATCCTTCTCCATAGATCTTTCATATTTTTTTTTCTTGAGAAAGAGAGAGAGAGGTTGTGTGCACACACCATTGGGGGGAAGGGGCAGAGGGAGAAAGAGAGAGAATCTTAAGCAGGCTTCATGTCCAGCACAAAGCCCAACACAGGGCTGTATCTCACAACCCTGACACCATGACCTGAGCCGAAATCAAGAGCCAGACACTTAACCAATTAACCCACTCAGACTCCCCTAAATCTCTCACATTTCTAACCCCATCGAGCTTGGTTTCTGCCATCTAGAAGGTGTGAACTGACTCACATGGGAATAATCATACAACCAAATGAAACTCAGAAGCCAAAGAAGAGGGAAGAGAAAGCCTACAAATAAATGTGGGACCACAGAAATAATAAATGCCTAGGAAAATAGGGCATGCTCTTGTTTCAGACCAAGCATTTAAATGGTGGTTGAGGAGGTAGGATCAACTCCACTGCAGGAATACTTGGCTGGAAGTGAAAGTTACGTGGGCTGAAGAAAACAGAATCTTTTTGCAATAAAACTCTAACACTCAAGATAGATGAAGCCTGACACATCTCATGTTATAAAAATAAAAATAAGTTTCATAATCCTGAATTTAAACAAGTATGCTTTTTCTCACACAATGAAGACAATGTTGCAAGATCTAGTTGTAGATTAGGTTTTCCAATATAAAACAAACAAACCCAAAGTATTGCTTCTATCAAAGGAGATTATTTCCCAGAAGTAACTGATAAAATATTTGTAAACTTCCTCCCCCAAACAAAACATTGGCCTGGGCATCTGTGCTCTTGAGTCATTGAATTATGAGCTCCCTCCCCAGTTCCATCATTCAGCAACCAAACAATAGTAGCGATTGATCCCCAAGACCATTTCCCTATCTGTTAAACAGTCGTACTGGCCTCATGGGTTGCTACATTGCTACCAAGTTTACCTGAGATACTGCATATGAAGCTCTTAGCACAGAGTCTGACATACAATATGGCTCAGTGATTTTAGCTTCAAAATTCCCACTTTTAAATCCTGTCCTCCTGAATTTTTTAGAGGGTCATCATTTGCCTGGTCAGAGTGTGTTTTTAAAGGGTGGTATAAGATACCATGTAACCTCAAGAAACTGCACACAAAGTCAAAACAAATTCCTGCATTCAACTCAAGGTACCAAGATAATCTTTTTTTTTTTTTTTTTTTTATGATAGTCACAGAGAGAGAGAGAGAGGCAAAGACACAGGCAGAGGGAGAAGCAGGCTCCATGCACCGGGAGCCCGACGTGGGATTCGATCCCGGGTCTCCAGGACCGCGCCCTGGGCCAAAGGCAGGCACCAAACCGCTGCGCCACCCAGGGATCCCGGTACCAAGATAATCTAGACAAATAGAGTCCTCATGCTCTCTTAACTTCCCTCAATACTTGCTTCAGTTTTTCAAAGCACCTGTTGATCATGACAGACAAATATATAAAACAAGAACTTCAAAACTGCTTTGACGATGCTATTCGACAGAGATTTTTATTTGTCTGGCTGTCTTCTTGGAAATCCATCAGCATTAATGTTTTGCGTCTCCTTCTGAGAACTGTCACCTTTCAGAGATGAAAAACACAACCCCTGAGAAGGGCGAGCTAGCAAGGTGAGATGTCAGCTCTCAAAGTGACAGAGGCATTGCTTCTGTGTGTGATGTTGAAGCCAACATGCCAATATTTCTTAAGAACCATTGAAAAATAACTGAATTCCAATCCATATATATGTGCATACATATCTCGTCTTTCAAGTGTATCGAGGAATTCGAAATACAAACTGAAAGGTCACTTAGGAGTTTGTTGTTTGGATTTTTTTTTTTTCTGAAACAATGCTGTGAAGCTGAGCTGAAACTCCATCTCTAACACTGATGTGTAATCTAGTATATTCTTCAAGAAGGTGTATTTATCTGGTATCTGGAAAGAGGCACTTTCAACCATGAAATAAATGGGGAGAAATCTGGGAGAGGAATGGAGGCAACAGCTGTAAAGGAAATAATAAAATTTGCCAGTGGGCAAGTTGACTACCATCATCTGCTAGTTATTCATGTCAGGCATTCTACGCTAAATGAGTACAAGGATATTAATATTTGGACTTTCTTCATTAAAATTATTACCTAAAAAGTTTGTATTGATCCTGCCCCCCTCTTGCTTTCTCTTCAGACACACATCAAGGCCAGACCCCAAAGACTCCATGCTGCCCACCCCACCAGAGGGGATCCTGCTCCAGAACTCCATCCTTTTTCTCTTCCAACATTGGCCTCTTCCAGGGATCATCTCCAGCTAAAACAATGTATGTACAAGAAAATTGGATGTTAAAATAAGCCAAGAGGTTAATGTGTTACACCTTTTTCTATTTTGACGGGTAAAACACCTCAGCCAAAATCAGATTCTGCGAAGCATCATTAATTATATTTTTGGTGGATGGGACTCATCCCAGTCACATTGCACTCTTAGGAGGACATGGGGCTGTTCACATTCACTCACCTGGAGTTTCCTGAGGGCAGATATTTTACATTCTTGCTCCTTGCTATAGTTACTAGCCACACTGTAAGTGCTCAAACATGTTTATTTTGTGAAGGAAAAATGAATAAAGGAAATAAGTCCACTGTGAAGATAGATAGAGGGCTTAGTTAGGGAACTTTGTGGAGTTTTGTCATCTGTGCTCCCCAGGGATCCATTCTCCCAACTCCTGGCAATGGAAAGTCCAAAGTGAACCAGTAGAATGCAACAGTTACTCCATAAATGCTATTGGCTAACTTAGATCAGAAGATGCAATGATGTCATTGGAGAGCAGGAGCTAACTATATCCTACTTATTTCTTTCTTGAAAATACTCCTTCTAGGGATGCCTGAGTGGCTCAGTGGTTGAGCATCTGCCTTTGGCTAAGGGCATGATCCCAGGTATTGGGATCGAGTCCCACATCAAGCTCCTCGTAGGGAGCCTGCTTCTCCCTCTGCCTATGTCTCTGCCTCTCTTTCTCTTTCTTTCGTGGATAAATAAATAAAATCTTTTAAGAAAAGAAGAAAGAAAATATTCTTTCTATTTAACAGTATAAGTGGGAGTAATTAACCACCTTATATGTTTGCCCTATTATATATTATAAATATAAAAACATATAAATATAAATATAAATATAAATATAAATATAAATATAAATATATATAAATATATATATTTTAACCACGTAGTATGCTTTGATGTGGAAACTTGACTCCAGTAAAGTTAAACTGTGTTCATATTTTCTTTCAAATTGTTCACTCACCATCACCTTTAATGTCTTCTCTGAGTCTCACTTGCTCATTCAAAAACCATAATCTGTGGATGTCTTGCCTTAGGCTCAAACATTTATTCTCAGCACTTCATATCCTCAGTGATACCTATTTTCTATCTTTGTGCCCCCAATATCTTAACTCTCTTAGATTTTTTTTAGAGTCTTAATTTCTTATGTCTGGCTATTTATTGATGCATCTTGGATTTTTTAAAAAATAATTTATTTATTCATGAGACAAACACACACACAGAGAGAGAAAGAGAGAGAGAGGCAGAGACACAGGCAGAGGGAGAAGCAGGCTCCATGCAGGGAGCCTGATGTGGGACTCGATCCCGGGTCTCCAGGATCATGCCCTGGGTTGAAGGTAGGCGCTAAGCCATTGAGCTACCCGGGCTGCCCTAAATCTTGGATCTTAAGGTCAAGTGTTAAAAATGAAATCTTTACACTTTTGTTAACTACTATGGTAATCTATTATAGAAAACCAAAGCAAACTAAAACAGAAAAAAAAAAAAAAAACCCTGCCCAAAGAGATGGCATGCAATTTCTGTTAGTTCCCCATGTTTTAGACTTAAAGTTGATATTCTTAAGCATCAACTGTTATTTCTCCTTGCTAGACTATTTCAACTCTCCCCCAAATTTGATAACTTCGGAAAGAATATGAGACATGTAATCAACCAGTGACCAGCTCTCTCATTTGAGGTAGGAGACACATACTTTCTGAGCCTCATTACCTTTATCTTTGTAATGGTAGAAGTACTCTCCAGGGTTGTTATGAGAAATTAAAATGATATAAAAATTCCAAAGTCACCTAGCAATGTGGTCAGGACAAGTAGAAGCTAGGCAAATAATTAATTTGCCTTCCCTACCTTCCTGGTTTGCCAGGCAACTCTGTATCAGTTTTTATCTTTCTGAGCCCAGATATAAAATCGTCATCTTAATGATCAGTTTCCACCCCATTGCACCATAAAGGAGAATACGCTCTAACAATATCAATGCAATTTGCTTATTTCTCGTAAGTGGGCTTTGATAGTAATTATCAGACAATATACCTCTAACTCCAGATTAGTGAGGAAAAAAAAGAAATTTGCTCAAATGTGAAGGAAAAAGAACAAAAATAATTTTTTCTGCCATAATTATTAGTTGGGTATAATACAGAGTTCGGCAAATATATCGGATGCATTTATGGTTATTTGTGGCAAAACCTCATGAAAATTTAAGATTTTTATGAAAGTTAGGGTCTTGGGTAACCATGGCCAGAGAGTTATGCTTGAAAACCATATATGACATTTTTTTTTAATCACAAGGTACTTATTGCCAAGAGTTTGAGGTTGATATTGCTGCCTATTAATCTGATGCTTAGTCATAACGATAAAGTACAGAATATAATAATAAATTAATAATGATTTAAAAATAAAAAATATAAAAATGAAGTTGAAGCAAGGAATAGAAAGATTTTTTAAACCTTTTTCAAAGTTATAATACTTATAACTTTAAGTATTTAACTTATAACTTTAAAGAGTAGGTATAGAACATTCTATGGAACATCTTTCAGAGTCTTATTTTTACTTAAGACATGACAACTGCTTTTAAGATTAACATATGTTATTATCTATGGCACTTCGGAATTTAAAATTAAAATATTTCTTATGTCTGTACATAAATAAGACGTCTTTACTCCTTAAAGTGTCATGGCTTGAAAAAGAGAGGGTACATGGAAAATTCAAATCAAATCATGATATTCAGATTCAACTTAGAACATTGGTTTACAGAACTTCACATCGTGGGAGATCTTTTCCAAAAATTCAACCAAAGACGGGGAGGTTCTAGAAAATATATTTTATTTGTGTCTTCAAAACTGACATAAGCTTTGAATGTGGTTTGAGAACATGCCAAGTTTTTACAAATGAGTTTAGCTAACCATATGTGGCTCATTTTCTCAACCTGGAACTGGAAGCTAGAAATACAGAATTTAACATTTAATGGCCTTGAAACCCTTGAGTAGAAGGGGCTCACTTAATGCCAGTTTAAGGTGTCATAATCGGTTTGATTTTCTAAAGGTGTAATTTTTACAGGGGAGACACAACTCTGTGTTGCGGCATTTAATTCATCTCCTCACTATTTGTTCAAAGAGTACTTGAGTACCTACTCGTCGGTGGTGATCTAAACAGAGTGTTAGTGTCCTTAGGGAAGCACGGGCTTCTGAAGCAGCATGAGTTCAGCACCATGTGGTCAGACGTGCTCTTGGAGGAAGTACAGGGCAAGCGCAATGGAAGAAGTCGTGAGGCCTTAACCACGACGGAGGGGCTGGGAAGTCCCATGGGAGGAAGTGGCTTTTCAGCTGATAAAGAGCATGAGTAAAACTTAATCAGAAAATGGAGAGAAAGGAGAAGAGAATTTGTGTGCTGTCACTGGGGATCTAGAGAAACTGAAAAATTAGAGAGGTGTTTGGATAGAATTTGATTGAAGCTGTTTGTTTCACACATTCAAAGGCTAGAATGATGCCTGGCTCAAAGAGGGAAATCAATAAATATTTATTAAATAAATGGAGAAATACACGATTGGAAAAGTTTGAGAGTAACTTCTAGGTGGCTTACGCACCAGGGTGGGTGAGAGTGTTTTAATGATATCCTGTACTATTTCCCCCTTTCCTTGAATTGCCATTTTCTTAATTTATGATGGAGAAAGGAAAAATCTGTGAATGCTCAAACACTATTAATTCTTGTCTTTGCTATAAGAGTTAATAATTTGAATTCAGGGATCAGCTTAATCCTCTCTTCTCCATCTCCACTACCCTGCTTTGGTTTAGATGCTCATCATTTCCTGGCTAAATTAATGCAATTGCTTCTTAGCTGATCTTTTTCCACGGTGCTGCCAGATTATCCTTGTAAATGCAGATTTGCTCATGTCACTCCCTAAATTAAAACTCTTTGATAGCTTTTCCATTTCTTCAGACTAAAAATGCAAACTTTCATGTAACAGTCAAGGTCTTTCAAGATTCGGATCTTATGCCAAGTATCATCTGCAACATTTTCCATACTTGATTTTAAGATTCTTCTAATACAACATGTTCTCACCTTCACATTGTTCCAGATTTGTTGATTGTAAAGTTCAAGACCAACCACATGCCGAGTGTGGCAATGAGTCTTGAGGAGACAGACAAGTTAGATCATGACCTCAGCCACCAGTCACACTGCTCTGTCTGCCTAAACTTCTTCCTTTAGTTAAATCATGTTTTAAGACCTAATTCAGATGTGGTTTCTTTGAGGGAGACTGTCATTATCAGACAGGTGGTTTTTGTTGTTGTTTTTGTTGTTGTTGTTGTTTTAAGTTGAACTCCATGCCTCCCCTCTGGACTGTCACAGGGTTTTGTGCTTCTCTGTATCACAGCACCTCATTTATGACACTTTACAGTTGTCATCTGTGAGTTGATCTCTATTGGTCTGTGAGCCCCTTGAAGGATAGACCACAAATTATTTGCAACAAGCAGAAAGTAGGTAGGGATAATGGAAGGGAAGGAAAGGTATGACCCATGTAAAATTGCTCGATATTTTCAGAACCTTTCTCTTCCTTAATTTTTTTGAGTTACACATTCTCAAACTATTATTGGAAGGAAAAAAGCTGAAAGGACACTGTGAGACTCAGCCATGATTATCCAATAATTATTTTCACTGTTAAAAAAAATGGAGGCTGCTAATAGCTACCTGTCATATTGTTTGTAGAGAATTTGGTTGCCTGAGATAACACAGTAAAAAGCCTCCAAGATAATTTTTATTTAATAAACCCCTGGGTTATATCTAATTCTTATTTAACTTTGTAAAACATCCTGATTAACAGCCATAGCATTCTAAATTCTTATGGCCAATAGGCTCTCTGGCATGTCCACACACTTATGTTCTGGACGCTGAATGGTAATTGTGTGCTTATGAGAATCAGTTATGTTTGCTGTCAAACCTGCTTATTTCAACTGTGCTTTTTGTCACAATTATCTAATTAAATTTTATGTAAACCAAAGAAATATGAGTGTGAACAATTACTGAGAATTTCTGCAAGAACTCTGTTGAAAAGCTATGTTGATTGCTTTGAAGATACTCAATAAAAGGTTTACTTTAAAAAAAAAAAGATGGTCTAGTAGGATATGCTGACATTAGGATAAATCTGTTAAATCTAAAAGGACTCTGAACTGTGTTTGTTTTTCTAAATGTCTTTAAATTCTGGCTCCACTTTGAAGAAACTAAAATTACATTAAAAAGTGAAAACAATGGGCACACTTTAAGCATGAAGGTTTTATGGAAGTCCAATTAGGGAAAATGCACACAAGTAAGAGATTCTATTGCAAAATTTGATAAACAATCTGTGTTTACAAAAGAGTTGTATAGGTGTTATGTATTTCTCTTTTTAATATTTCTCTATTTTTGACATTTTGTTTAATCAATCTCTATTATATTCGTTCTTCTTTATTCACATTCTATAAATAAAGGAACTAGCAAAGAGCCTGGCACATAGTAGAGGCTCAGAAAGTCTCAAAAAATATTGTTTTAATTCCTCCCACATCCCCTCAAAATTATCCAAGACTCAATGATAATTGAATCAAAGGAAGTTATTTTAGGGATAGTCATTGATCAATAGAAAAACCAAATTTCCTTGAGGTACAATTGTATTCAGTCAAAAAAAATAGTGCAGGACATTAATTTACTCACAGAAAATTATTTAAGCAATTGCATTCTTAAGGCTCTTTGGAAATGAAGTCTGGAAGGATAGCACCTTTTCCTAGTGGTGACAGTGTGCAAAGCAATGTTCTCAGTTGAGAAAAGAGCCAGATAACTCAAGAAAGCTGCAAATGCCATGCTCTTCAGTATCATTTCAATATATTTTCTCTTCTGAGAGACATATCAGTATCTGGGTACCTAGTGACTTCCCTGCCCAGATCATCATCTATGACACTGCATTAGAAACTGACATCATGGGGATCCCTGGGTGGCTCAGCAGTTTAGCACCTGCCTTCAGCCCAGGGTGTGATCCTGGGGTCCTGGGATCAAGTCCCGCATCGGGATCCCTGCATGGAACCTGCTTCTCCCTCTGCCTGTGTCTCTGCCTCTCTCTCTCTCTCTCTCTCTCTCTCTCTCTCATAAATAAATAAAATATTTAATTAAAAAAAGAAAGAAACTAACATCATCACTGAAAGCTTCCAATAGTGTGTGCAAAACTAGAAAAATATACAGTCCATTTTCCAGGGGTTATATTATCTATCATATCGGGAGAAAGGGTTGATTTGGCCCAAAGTTACTTCAGGCATGAATTTTACAGCCAGAAAAATAAGTTTTCCCTAAATTTGTAAAACTTCCAAGTCCATAACCATCAATCCATTTACTTTCTAGAAGGGAGATGATAAGATGTGCCAAGCAAAAGAGGAGAGGACTGTAATAAAAAAGCTTTAATGTCAGCTCTATCTCAAACATAAAGCATTCACACACATCCGTAACTTGCTCTTTTCCTGATCATGACATCTTAAAAGTTAATGGAATTATGGTCTAAATTTCTTGAACAAAAGGTGATCTCAAAAACTTTGTAGGAAGTACCCGTAGATGCAGTGTATTTGAGCACAGTAAAATGCTACTTGCAAAATACCCTGCTCAGTTTCCAGAAAAATTTTGCGGTTTAAATAGAGTTATGGAGAAGAAGAGGAAATGCACTTCAGAAAGATCAAGAAATTCTAGACATGTATTTACAGAATATTTGTGGAAATGATCTATCAATGAATAAAAGATTCAGTGTTTTTATATCTTCCATATCAGGCTAAAAATCATCCAATGTCTTTCTAAATAATATTTTTAAATTATCAGAATGCAACTGAAAGTTACCCCTATTAAAACTGAAGATAATACTCTACTTACAAATAGTACACACATCATAGTAACAGTTTCAAAGCCTCAAGACATCTTGGTTTTTGTAAATTCCCACTTAGCCCCCAGCGGCACACCACCAGGTCTGTTCATTGAGAGGTTTTGCTCTCCAATGGGAGGCTCCTTTGTCTTTCTCCTCTCCATCTTTGACATTCTCCATACCATTAACTGTACATTTTCTCTGATTTCTTAACTCAATCTCTCTCACTAGAGTTTTCAACATAAAATTCTAATTCCATAGTCTTTTCTCTCTGACCAGATTCTTCTTGATCTTTTTTACTTAAAGATTTTATTATTTATTTGAGAGAGAAAGAAGCACTAGCTTGGGGGAGGAGTAGAGAGAGAAAGGGAGAAGCAGTTTCCACTGAGCAGGGACCCCAATGTGGGGCTCTATCCCAGGACCCTGAGATCACAACATGAGCCAAAGGCAGATGCTTAACCTGCTGAGCCACCCAGGAGTCCCTCCTCTTGATCTCTTTAGAGCTGTCTTCACTATTCTTGACCACAGCTTCTTTATGGAATGTCCCATTTTCTTTGGCTTCCCTGAAAGAAATCATCCTTCCCTATTTTTCATCTTTCTCCTTGCTCCTACTTAGTATTTTCATGGACTTCTTGCCCCTCCTGTTTCAGTATGGGCCAAGGTTCTGTTTCTACATTTCTCCTTTCTCTGATAAATAAATAAATAAATAAATAAATATATATATATATATATATATATATATATATATATATGACTTGGATGCTCTATCCTACTTACACAATTTCTAAATCTAACATTTTATTGCTCCTGCACTCTGAGACCTATCTTTGCTCTCTTTAAAATGTTCAATAATGGGACACCTGAGTGGCTCAGTGGTGGAGTGTCTGCCTTTGGCTCAGGGCCTAATTCCAGATTCCTGGGATCGAGTCCCACATCGGGCTCCCTGCGAGGAGCCTGTTTCTCTCTCTGCCTGTGTCTCTGCCTCTCTTTCTGTGTCTCTCATGAATAAATAAATAAAATCTTTTTTAAAATGCTCAATATTTCCAAATGAGTATTCCTTTGTCACTCAAGGTCAATGTTAAACTCAGCATCATTTCCCTGTTCCCTCTATTGAAACTTAGTCTTCAATAGTATCATTAGTCTATCAGTCATAGAGAACAAAGCCTTCCAAACAATTTGATACTAAACATCTTCTTATATGTATACATTCAACTGGTCAACAAGTCCTTCCTCCTCTCGCACTCTGGATCTCCTGTTTTCCAACCCATCTACAAGGTTCTTATTAATTTTTGGTCTTGACTACTAAGTGATATTCTTAATTGGATTCCCTATCTCAAGTTTCCTCTACACTAATCATTAGCCTGAAAAAATAGTTCCAAAAAAGAAATAACATCACCTCACTTCCCTTCTTTAGAATCTTCAGGAGTACCCAAAATAAAGTCTAGTTCCTCTGTAAGGCAATTCAGATTTTGCATGATCTTTCCAGTTTTGTCATATTACCTACTCACATAGTTCTCTCTCCTGGGGACCCTTACTTTTCAAACTACATCACCGTTAAAAAAAAATGAAGTCCATCGGGGTTTAAATTGAATGTCACTTCTTCCCCAAACCTTTCATCTATATACTCTCACTTCTTAGCTTGAATTTCTTTTGTATTATTTGTCACTTTCTGCCTTACATTATAGCCATGACACACAAATATGAGATTCTGGAATTTTTAAGGATGAGGATCAGGCTCTGTGCATTCCTTGTTTCTCCTATAGCATCTGGTATGTTTCTGAGCAAAAACAGTAATCTGTACATGTTTCAGTATTTAAATGTAATTAAGATGTTAATTAAAGAAATATGTAGTAAGCTATTTTAGCTCATTATTTCCAGGTATATTAAAAGGTTACAAGTCTCTAGAAATTTTGCTTCATGAAAATAAGTTTGGCAGACCAAAAAAAAATTTAAATAGAAGTTTGGTTTAGAAGTAAATGAAGAGATATAGTGAAGCAGAGAGAATAAGGACATTACGTTGTCCAGAAATTCCCAACTTCTAAAGTGAACTGAGCTCAAGATCCACAACTGAGTAGTCAAACCCCTCCTTTTTTCTTCAGGAAGTACCTACAAAGTGGGGAAAAATGTAATCTATGTATCTGCACAAAAAGATACTCTAGATCACACACAGACACGCAGACATACACGGACACACACACACACACACACACACAGAGCTTTTTCCACCCTATTTAGAAGATTCTGTTTCTAGCTCTATTCCTAAACCATCCTGTGGCCACCTGGGAATTCATTTCCAATAGAGTCATCATTCACCTTTCAAATGTGGTAGTGATACCTTAACCCAAGGATCCCCCAGGATATTTATGGGATTTAAATGAGAATGTAAAACAAAGGCAGGTTATATGTTCCTGTTAAACAACAAAAATCATTTCCCAAACCTTTCTATTGGACATACCACCTTTGCAAACTGATAAAGCCAAGAACTGTACTCCTTGGTATTTTTAAAGTCCATTAAAAAAAAAAATGCCTGCAGTTCTAAAACCCAATCTTCTATCCCTCATTCATATAATCAAAGTGATATGTAAATGTGAATTGCTATAGATGCTACTTAAGAACCAAATACTCATTCACGGATGCATTAGTTGCTCTAAATGGAGCAGCCAACATGCTGTGTTTATGCCCAACAGGTTGTGCATCCGCTTAATGTACCCAAATGTAATAACATGATAGATGGAAATATAGATGCTACAGACGGCCTACGTAGAGGCCAGAAGCTTGGCTCCCTATTTTCCTAGAATGACTTTCCGGGAACAACTCACTTTCCCTGATTGGTTTCCTTCAGACAAAATAATTGAATCTAATGCTCTGTATCAATGCAAGCACTTGAATTATTTGCTTTATGATGCAGCCCTTAGGGGCGTCAGGGTCCGGTGTTAAAATTTGCCTTTGATCAAGCCTCATCCTCTCCTACACATCTTTATTCATAACAAATTAGAAGCTATTATCACAACATATTAGCAACAGTTTTAATGCCCACAGTGCATCTTAAATAAAAAGAAACAATTTCCTCATCATAATGGGTGCAGTATCTTAGTTGGCCTCATTATAATATTTATCATCTCTTATTTGTCGCATGTGAGAGCACAATGAGCTGATGCCTTACCCTAGTGAAAGATACACACCCCTCAGGGCTTACAGTTTATTGGAGAACACATTTAAATTCAAACTCTACCTTATTAAAATAAACCTTTCTTATGCACATCTGAGAGGACTGGGAAATGTGACTTCATGGCTGCCTTATTGAAAAGGGAGTTTCTTATTTATTGAAGAATAGTACAACCTGAAGAGTGTGTAATTAACTTAATGATTCCTTGGTAAAGTTCCCCAACTCCACCCCCATTTATAACTGTCATTTGTGGGCACTCGTTTCCATTTTCTCTTAAAGAGTTTGCCTTGAAAAATAGAAGATTTGAATCTAGATTGAAATCACAAAAAGAGATTTCATTGTAACTCACTTAGTTTAAAAAATGAAAGAGACGAAACATTGTAAGTTTCAGACTAAATTGGGAATACACAAAATGCGGTGTTAAATATACACACATTCCCCGGCCACTTAATTTCTCCTCCAAAATATCCTGTTTTTTCCTTTCTCAGCCACCACTCCTATGGTCAGACCTGGGCCTTTTGATTCTCAATACTTTTGCCCCCTCCACAATCTCAGTTTAAACAACTGTGTTATTGACCAAGACCTGTCCTTCTGGCTCACTATCTCTATTCAGTTAAGTTCAAGTCCCCCTTGTCACTTTTTTTGGAACCTCCTATCCACTGGTCTTGCAATCTTCTCTGTGCTCCTCCTCAATTGCTGTAAATGTTGTCTTTCTGTACGCAGCTTAAATTCTATGGCGAATCATTATTATCACTCCCTGGCATGTACCCTCAACACTCTTGTCCTCGTACTTCACTGTTTACGTGATAAGCACAGGTGTGTCAAATGAGGAGTCATGGTCAGTCTGTTTAGGATTGTAGTAGGCTAGGCTGTCATCATCACATGTACAGGCGACCCCAAGCAACAACCAGGTTTGATGTGTAGCCTTCTCCTCCCATCTCTTTGCCTTAGCATTACTAGGTCAGTCTACCTAAGATCCATTTAAGGGGATACTCCCTTGTTCAAATGCCCACAACAGCATTTAATTTAAAAATATTTTATAATGTGCCAACACCATCCCTATTAAATCTAATTTTCTACTTTTACACTCACCCATATCCATTCTCTGCTGATGATCTCCACCCAAAATATAGATGACTGATTGATTGGTACCTATCTAAATAATTAATTAAATTCATAATTATTGAAGATGTATTTGGTCAAGACAGAGACCTGTTTGGTCCAAGTCATTCCACAGAAACCATGATATTTATCTTTCCCAAATGTGGAGCCAAGTGATCAAGATAGATACCATGTAGAGAACAGTGATGTGAAAGAGAGAACCAGGGAAGACCTTCAAACAGAATTGAGTGAATAATTCATTCTTCTGACAGAAGGTACTCTTCCCATTTCTTCCAATCCTATCTGTCTTTTAAAACCTCTCATCAACTCATTCTCAAGTATGGTTCAAACCACTCTCCCTGAGAGCTGACTACTCTAAATTTCTCTACTCCTTAAACCTGCAGAAGTACCAAAGAGTAGATTTCATTTTTCTAATTCATTTCATAATTTTAATTTTTTATTCCCAATTGAAACAAAAGTTCCTGAAGTGGGGAAGGAATCAGTGCTGTTTCTTATGTTTGTTTTTAATAGGCCCTTGTGTAGTCCTGAATATTTAGGAGACTGTTTTAACAGAAAAATTGATCTATTAATATTTCCTTATAAATTCTTAAATAAGCACATGTAAACATGCAATGAAGGGGTTACATGAGCACTATTCATTGAATTCTATATGATAAGGAAATATAGTGCTTTTGAATTTTTTTGGCCAAGTTTAATGAGTTTAGATAAAGTTAATGCATCATTATTGGTTGGTAAAAGAAACACAGGTGTAAACAAGTTCCATAGCTTTCCCCTGTGTCACATTTAAGATTTTTATAAAATCCAAGCAAACAAGACTCTCCCATAAGGTTGGAGATACAAATGCAATGGCATTGTGTAGACAAGCTCTATAAACAGAAATCAAACTATTCCACCTCTGTTTTCCACTCCACCTCAACCCCCAAAAGCATTATTAACAAGAATAGCAAATAACATTCCCCTAGACAATACCACCAGGTTCAGAATAAAACAAAACAACAAAACCATACCTTGACAAATACATGTGGAATACCTATTTGCAAATCATTTCTTCCAAACCTCTTTTAGTCTCTGTAGGACTCAGTTTTCTGGAAAGAATAGAATTTCATATCCTGATATCTGATATCTCCCTTTATAAGCAGGATCTGGAGCAGAAATGAATGGCTAACTGCGACAGGAAGGTGAGTCCACCAGAACTGGTCACCTCAGAGTAAAGCATTAGTGGCTGAATTCACACAATGGGCAGGTTTTGATGTGACCGAATGCATTAGGGCAACTGATTCATTCTTGCCTTTTGAAGTCATTCTCAAAGTCAAGCAAACTAATACTTCCCATTTCCCTGCAGATTTACAGAGACTATTCACAGTAAATCAGGTGACAGAAAGTTTGGTTCACATCCAGTTTTGTGGGGAGACACAGTCAATGAGTAATATGTCCAGCTCGATGAAAGTCGGTGACCTATGTGTCACATTCTCTCACATTGGAGGAACTACTAGTGTTCCCACCAACTTGGATCTATAAACCATTTTCCTTCTTAAGAGTACTGGATGCTGTCATACATTTCATGTGATATGTTGTGGCAAACACACCTCCATTTTACAAATTAAATAACCGCAACAAGGAATAAAACTAAAGACGAGAGTTGGAAGTAAGATTAGAGAGACAACTGGAAGTACGGGCTTGATTCATGGCCATTTTAAGGACTTGCTTTGAGTGGCTTGGGAAGTCACTGAAAGTTTTGTAATTACATACTACAGCCGATCACACTGGCTTGGGAGACTCTCTTGTATGCATATCTTTCCAACTCCAACGTGACATTACGTGGGTAGCTTGAGGTCAGCCACAGTGGAAATGCCACACATGAAGGCGTTTCCTTTTTCCTGACAAAGGCAATAATTTAAACTTTTCACTGTTTTGAACAAAAGAATGATGTGGTGTGAACTAAGTTCTGAATTAATAACAGGAGTTGAGGTGTGAGAACAAGAGAGGGAGAGACTAGTTGGGTCCTGCACTAAGCCATATGAGAGCCCCAATACTCAAACTAGAGTAAATCCGCTCTCAGAAAAACAAATCTACCCTTTGTTTTGAGAAAGTGTGAAAATCCAACCTTTATGTAAATCTCCCATTATTTTTATGTTGGCCACACTGTACAAGTTAGATAAACAGATGTCACTCCGCAGCTCCCAGTTCATGGCCCTGCACCAACCTGTGATTTTTCCTGAGACCGGCAATGGTGCCCTTACTCTTTACCAATGTACATTTGGGGAATGCATTTTAAACATGCCATTTAAAAAAACAGAAACGTTAGTATAAAAATGTGCTCATTGCAGAAGTCCCTACTTCACACCACACCATGGAACTGACAGGATGCATTGTGGAGGTGACACCTAAATTATCGGAATCTTATACAAAATATGTGTATTCCTCAAGTGATATGTTCATTGCAATATCCTTGTATTCGAATACAGAGTATAGTGTGATTATTTATACCCATTTTATGCATAAAAGAACACAACCTGATTAGTAAATTGACAGACTCAATTCCAGAATGTTCCGCTTCTATGATGGTCTGCCTCTTTGTATCATGCTGCATGGTTTACATTTGAACTGAGGATTAATGACCCCAGATGCTTCATTTAAAGAGTTGGCACAGTGCATGGATTAAATTATTCAAAATAATAATAATGATAGTAATAATAAAATTATAACTAGCTATGTTTAAGGCACTATCCCATACATGAATTATCTCCAAACAGCCCTGTGAATTAGGGACTATTATTGTTCCTGTTTGAAGATGAAAATATGAATTGTAAGGAACCTAAGTTACTTGTTTGAGGTCTTACAGGTTGAAACTAAGTTGGTTTTGAACCAGACCTGCCTATTCCGAGTTGGTGCACAGTCTTAAAACTCATGGAACATGGGGATCTTTTGAAGGAAAAAAAAATCCAAGTATAGAGTCTTAGAATATAGATATGCTTGACAAAATGGCCTGGTAAAAACAGCATTGCCTATTTTTTTTTAACAGCATTGCCTCTGATTGCTTGGACATAGATGCTTCTCACAATCAACAAGCAGAGGGATAATCACTGTGACCTGTGGGCATAATTGGGACCTTGCTCTTCTTATCACCCACCAGTTCCATGCACCATGGACCAGCTAACATATGATGCGCACATGGGCCTTCTCCTGGCTTTAACTACTCAGAGACACATTCTGCCATTTATCTGCTCCACACAAGCCCTAGAATCAGCCCACATCCTTTTGGTCCATACCACTACCTCCTTCACTTTTTCTGTCCATCATTTCCTGTTCCACAGCCAAATAGGATACAACTGAGAATATGCCAACAATATATAATAAAAAATAAAGAAAGTAAATGGTTAAATCATGAGCTTTTACAGCCTGCAAAATATTTTATTGCTTTAGAGGAAGTGACATAGAATCAATGACTTTTATAGAGAAGAGGTGCCTTTCTGAGCCCATACTCAACTGGAAATGTCTCCTGCAGAAAGTTAAGGCTATAAGCATCTTTCATGACTTGAAATGTCACTGACTGCAGAGTAAAGAAACCCAGTCCTACCCACTGGAGAGAAGCCATCTGTAGCAGAAAGTTTTGCAGTACATGCACTAGATGAAGGAGAAACTTACTAAGTTCCTATTAAAGACAAATAAGTGTAATAAAAACTAGAGAAATACACTTGGTTAAGATTTTATACTTAAGTCTGAATTTTGACATATTGCCAAAAGATTACAAACTCAGACACTTACAAGAACTCTGAGTTAAAATCCATAACAAAAGAAAGAAAACATTTCAACACCGGTGAAGTGTTGGTGTTCAATGCAAAATAAGATGTGTGCAGAGTAAAGGATGGTAGGACTGAGATCCCTAAGAGAGCAGACGTGGGTTTTATCAGCAATGGAACATTTATTATGATCACATTCCAGCTAAGGAATTCTCTAGCTCTTTAGAAAACAAGTTGATTAAAATTTGATTATTGCATTGTATGTTGTAGAATATGTTACTTGTTCCTTACATGATTATGCTATCGGCAATAAATTATATGCAATACTCCTTCTGTAGAGTGGCAGTTATATTTAAACTTCCTTTTTTTTTTTCTTTTTTATTTTTATTTTTATTTATTTTTTTTTTTTGGCCTTTTAAAAGTCCTGTCTTAAGAACTCTGTGGGTATCATTAGGAACGATGTTGCATAGGTTGGATCACATTCAAAGACTCTCAGACTTGTCCATCTTGATCTTCATTCTGTCCTCAGCATCTTGTACATTACTTGAAACATGAATACCTTCAAAAAGTACTGCTTAAGTGATGGATCAAACAAATAATCTCATTAAAACAATCAAGAGAGTGATGCTCCAGGTGGGCAAACTTGAGACTCATCACTCTTAACAGTAACTCATCATGTGACTCATTAGGCAAGTATCCAGATGTATTTAAGTTTGTCTTGGCCAATGGTAAACTTTAGGACAAAGTTTGGCAAGTCCACATTTAAGAAAAGACAAAGGTATAACAAGATTTTAATTTACATAATTAGTTATCTGTGTCTTATCAGGGCCCATATTCTCCAGGGCTCCTGACAGAGTAAGCCCTGGATAAACTCCCCTTTTAGTCTCTGGATCGGTAATCCTGCTTTGGGATTACCAAATCCAAGCAAGAAGCCTTCCTTGGTCTACCTGACCTTTTTTTTTTTTTTTTTCAACTCAGCCTTCACGGTAAAACAGTAGATGCTACTTACAAAATTTAATTTATAAAGAAAGTCAGGGAGATGCATTTACATCTACAAGATAAATCCCCAATCTTCCTCGAAACTAGTATTTCCCTTCATTTAGCAACGACCATCCTAGATGTTCCAAAGCATTATCCATGGATATGCCTTGAACATTTCTCTTCAAAGGATAATAATTGTGGGTTTCGGGTGCTGCTGTTAAGGGAGTCGAACAAGAGTCTTTATGTTGTAAGTAATCAAAGGGATACCTTTGGGACAACATTGCATGTTGAATGGTTTAGAACGGAACAGAATAGAGTGGAAATTGAAACTCAGAGCTAGAAGCTGTCCTAAGTCCCCAGAGTATTTAGTTCTGTGTTTTCCTGAAGTGCTCTGACAAATAGAAGCCCCTCTAATGGCCAGTATCTGAATTAAAAGAGTTCTATGAAACTTAAGTCATTAAGACCAGTCAAGTTAAAGACAGTTCAGCAGGTTTCTTAACTGCAGGTCACAAGGATGAACAACATGCAAATATGTACTGTGACCATCCAAGGAGCTTTCACAGTTTAGTTTCCCAAACTGTTTCACGGAGAATTTCACAGAGCTATGAGCATCCTTTGGGGAATGGACTTGTCGTTAGTGATTTTCAAACCTGGCTGCACATTAGATACACCAGGAGAGCTTTGAAAAATAGTTGTGTCAGGATTCATCCCCAGAGAGATCTATTATTTGGTCTAGGTCAAGGTACTAGGCACTGGTGTTTAAAAAGTGCTCCAGGGTCTCACAATGGGCAGCTAGGGTTGAGACACTTTGCACTGTGTGAGTTCAACCTCCATGCTTTGGAGATGAGGAAACTGCTTATCTACATGCCCAGATCCAGGATGCATGACCCCATATTGCTTTCTTGACCCCTACAAAATCTGGTGATTTGAGAATACAACAAATACCGGTACCCATCCCATCTCTAAAATGGACAATGCGTTATTTATCATCTTTTAATAAGAAAAGGAAAACAGGAACCTATTGTCTTATGATTCATTACTAGTTACTGGCGAATGGGACAACTCATGTTTGAAAGAAAAGAGGAAGCGCTAATCTATGAGGAAAACCACTGTAAAAACATAAGTATGATGTGGACTTTGGAATAAGTGTGCAGCTGAATGGATGAAACTTTTTATTTCAGTTGAGAGTTGATGTCACTAGTCATCAAATAGTTTTATAGGTGGGGTTAGAACTGCTCTTCTCCCTGGATTCTTAGCAAAGCCATGTTCAAAAGCATTCATTTCCTTACCTGGGTGGTGTACTTCCCTATTTACTGTGTAGTTCTGAGTTGCTTTTTAAGGGAAGTCCTTGTTTCAATACTACTGATAAACTTACACACGGCAACCATCATGGGGGAGTTCATTCCATGACAATTGTTTCACTGAGCTCTGTAGACCCTTGTGGAAACTAGCTAAAGTCTGCCCCAGGAGTGTCCCTTATGAGAGGAACAAAGGAGCAGCTCACCCACCTGGAAAATTTTGGAAATAAGTCATATCAAAAAGATGAAATAAAAATCCCGTTAAGTTGACATGAGGGTCTTACGAAATGAGCAGTCTGATTTTTTTCTCAAATAAAATAAACAAAATCTGCTTATTATATTTTTAAAGGCCAAGGATTATCATTCTTTCCTGGCACTTATGACTTCATTATGTGTGTACTTCCAGGCATGTTTGTTCTTCAAGCTCTGTGGGAGAACAATTCAGATTTTTCTCTGCCGTTCTTTTTTTTTTTTCCTGAGTAGCAGCAGGATTATGGACTGGAAATACATACATTTTTATTTCAACCCTATAATGGTCGATTGATGTGGGTTAGAAGAAATTTCTTGAGAGAACAAAGAAAGCTTTGCCAATATTGAGACCAAATTTCTTTTCTGGTCTCAGTGGGAGCTTTGGCCCCCTCTTATACCAAGATCCCTGGGAATGTCAACTCCACTTCTGCCAATGCCACCACCACCAGATGTGCCACCATATACAAAGACAGTCAAAGATCTGTTTAAAATACTGCTTATAGAATTGTTCCTATGAGCATGGATGTAAGGGCAAGGTGTATATGAGGGTGAGGAAAACAGCAGATGACTGCTAGAAAAATCTATAAATGCCTGTGAATAAACAGTACCACCAGAGATACCATAGGTTACCTTATAAAGTGGGATAAAACTGGTCTATCCAAGCTAATTAAAAATTTGTATTTGGTCAAGTTGAAAGTTACCTCTGAGAAAGCAGAAAAGAGGCTCTTGGCTCCAGGTGAGGTCAAAAGAAGCTGTGAGGGTCTTCAGCTGGGCCTCAAGGTCAGCTCCTCTGTGCATGGTTCCCTCCCATCATGTCTTGCCCAAATACATACTTGGAACCAAGGCCAAGCCAAAGCGACTGACTCTGGGTACAAAGCAGACAGTATGCCAAGATTCTCCTTCCCAGAGAGAAAGAGAGAAGATGAACCAGGCAAGGCCCACTCAGCCCCTAGAGAGTGTCTGAGACCATAGAAACCAGAGGAGATGGAAGTGAGAAGCTGGCCTTAGTTACCAGATGACACTAGAGGACTCGTCTATGTGTGGTTTCAGAAGTGGTGGCCATGTTTTCCAGGAACCCTGTGTTGTTTTTCACTCATACTGCTGGCCAACTTTCCTGTAACTGGTAAGGCCCTTCCCACCAAAACTGTGTACATGTGGGGATCTCTGAGGAGCAGCTGCAACTCAGATGCGCATGGGTAGGAGGTAATGACGGTTACCACACAATTTTCTCAAAAGGAGGACCCAGAGTGATTGAATTGTGAAGCATAAGAGGAAAAAAGGGACAAGTAAATATCATACCAGCGCCTGACAGAGGGCAATGTCTCCAGCCAACTCACCCAAAGTGGGCTCTCATGGGGGTTTTTCTTCTATATTTTAATATAGACACAATTGCTTTGACTGAGGATAATGAATTTAGATGAGGAACGCCTGGAAATAAATCCAGAGGTTATTTCAAAGGTTATTTATGAGAAGCAACTGTCTCCATGGAGGCAATCAGGGGCATTTGGAAGCAGAGATCACGTCTACCTAATACTATAAGCTCAGCTCGACCGTAGGCAGGGCTCAGCACCTGTGTCTGCTTGCTCTTCAGGCTTACACACAGTGCTATTTGCACAGGTCTTCAGAGAATTCTCTGTAGCATCAAAGCTTGGAACATTTACCTCCTACAGAAATGCTAATAGCTGGCAGTTTTCTTTTCAGCTCATCTACTACTATAGCTCCCATCCTTGGCTATTTTTTCCAAGTCGACTGTTGCTGGGAGCATAAGAGCTGTCAATGCTTTCTTAGCTTTACTGTCCAACTCTCCCTCCTGATTGATTTTTGTGCACAGCAACAAAGTTTTTCAAGAATCTGAGGCTCCTCTTTTTACACTGGTCCTGAAATCATAGCCAGGAGAAGGAAGGCTCAGAAGATGATGGCTATTCCAGCCTGGGTACCATGCACTTTGCTCATGGTAGGCACCATGAGATGGGGAAGTAAAAGCAAATGCCCTAGGGCACTGGTTGCCAACCAAAGTGAGGACAGTTTTGCTCCCCAAGAGGCATTGATCAGTATTTGCAGATATTTTTGACTGTCACAACTCCAGCAGGGATGGCTCCTGGCATCTAGCAAGTAGAGGCCAGTGATGCTATTAAACATTCTACAAGACACAGGACAGCTATATCAGCAAAGAGTTATGCAGTCCCAAATGTCCTTTGCTGGAAACCCTACCCTAGGATCTCCTAGAACTTTGTGAGGTGACACCATTCACTCTCCTTTTGAGCCTACCCTTTCCTCATTTTAGCAATTTGGAAACTATCCATTTTTTCCTTCCCAGTGTTGGCCTGAGTGTGGGACTGTGGGATTCAGTTAGAGGGAGGTAAGTCCAAATGTACTCTATGTACACTTCCTGGTCAAGAGAATACCCCATGTCTTGACACGCACCACTCTCCCACTGCTCTGTTGCTTCTAATTGGTCCTCTGGAAAATACCATAAAGTCAGAGCTAAAGGGAATAAGTTCATCTTAGAGACATCTCATCCTGCTTCCTTCTCCAGTAATCTTTCCCAAAAAGCTGTCAGGTCAAGGTGGGAACAAACCCAACATAGAGACATTACTAAAATGGTTACAGTCAGCAACTGATTGTCCTAAGTATGTCAGCCGGAGTCTAAATAAGCCATGTTGGTGAACCTCAACTTCAGAAGGTTTCAAAATCATCTACAGGAGTTTGTAAAATCCAAATTAATGGGCCCTGCACTTCAAGTTTCTAGTTTGGTAGATCTGGCATGAGACCAAGAACGTTCATTTCTAGCCAGCTCCCAAGTGATGCTAAAGCTGCTGCTGGGGAACCACATTGAGAACTACTTGACTAGGCTGACCAAGTTTGATCCCAAACTTCCTGCTCAATTAGTAAGATTCACAAATAGCATTTTAAAGCAGAGATTAACCTTAGTGACAACTCTTTGAGGATTTCAACATTAAGCCCATCAACATGAAGCAGGATCATAAGGTCGAGTAGGAAGAGTAAGGAGTGTTGTCTCTGAACATCTGCATTCTAGGCCTGAGGGCCCCTTACCCAAGGAGCTAGCTGGGCTAAGTAGTCTTTAGTAAATCGCTTAGTTTCTGATCCTCAGCCCCTCATCCACAACAGAGGAAATACTTGCTTTACCTATTTCACAGTGTCAAGGAGATTAATCTTTTTTTAATATTTTATTTATTTATTCATGAGAGACACAGAGAGACAGAGGCAGAGACACAGGCAGAGGGAGAAGCAGGCTCCATACATCGAGCCCAATGTGGGACTTGATCTTGGGATTCCAGGGTCACATCCTGGGCTAAAGGCAGACACTAAACCGCTGAGCCACCCAGGCATCCCAGACATTATTCAATAAGACTTTATAAAATGATAAATGAAAACACTAGATTCAAATGGATGTAAGAATTCTTGTTATTCAGCAACTAGCCTGAAGCCACAGAAGCAAGTGACAAAGCCCTTGGCAAAGGGCTCTGCTCCTAGCTCAGTATTGTTGCTCTTTGGAAATCGATAGTCTGGAAAAATACACAATGGTGCATGATCCTTTCTGTAGATCTCCAGCATTTGCCCCATTTACAGAACTAAGACAAAAGAATTATGTGAACAAATACATATAATTGTTGTTTGCTTCTTACACACACTAACAATGCGGGCACCAGTGCTGCCCCTAGCAAAGTGGGACGCTAACACCCATTAAGCACTCTTCTGAAGAGCTTGTTTCTCTAAAATCTTAGTGATATTTCTATTATGGTGGATGGAAGAAACATCACTGCTTCTTAAATTGGAGATCCCAAGACTCTCCTATTTTCCTTGCAAATTACAAACCCAAAACACTTCTTGGTAATGTGATTTAAAAATTACATTTGTGGGCAGCCCGGGTGACTCAGTGGTTTAGCACCTGTCTTCGGCCCAGGGCATGATCCTGGAGACCTGGGATGGAGTCCCACATCAGACTCCCTGCATGGATCCTGCTTCTCCCTCTGCCTGTGTCTCTGCCTCTCTCTCTCTCTCTCTCTTTCTCTCTGTGTCTCTTATGAATAAATAAAATATTTTTAAAAAATTAAATAAATAAAAAATAAAATAAAAATTAATATTCATTTTAAAATATTATTTAAAAATTTAAAACTAAACACCTTCTATGTATTTGTAATTTATCTGGTTTCTTAGACAAAAGAAAGAGTATGCTACTTGATGGCATTTAAAATAATTTAAAATACACTTTTTCGAGATAGATGTTTTCCCACACCTGAAATAGACCAATGGGTAAAACACTTTCCCTCATTTAACAATTATGTAATCAAATGATTCCCACATAAAACTTTTAGTGACTCAAACATAAATAAAATTATTTCAATTTTCCATATGAACCTTAAAATTAAAAAAATATTTTGAGCACTGAATAACCACATCCTAATATTATTGCACTCAGTGCAATTTTCTTCTTAGATACACTATTACTCTTACATTATTATTTAAAACAGCATGTATATGTGTCTGCATATACTTCATACCTTTTCTGTGCATGGCTCTTGTCAAAATTATAAAAGGAAGTTATTTTGATCAGTGTTTTTACCCAGTGTTTATGAGATCCACAAACAGCTCTGAAACTAGCAGGAAAACCACACTCTTCCTTTTTAAAGTTTCTGCTCAGATCAGGGCAGAAATTTTGAATAATAATGGATTAAGTTCATTTTTAAACAATTAAAAATAAATTACAGATTTTTACTTTACTGATCACCTGCATATAAATTACCAAATACAGAAAATTCACCATTGCCACATAGTATTAGGAAAGCATAAGCCGTCTTTTATCCATACAAAGATGAAATATTTACCAGCTATCTGAAGAAGTCCTGAACAGTCCATAGGATCCCTGAAATAATGAGTCCACAGCCTTCATCCTTCCTCTATACAGATTTTCATCAATTTCCCTCTCCCATTCCAACCCTATTGTCCTATTTTCAACAAGACTGCATATTTGTTTACCTATACCTTTTGCTCAGGTGTGGCAGGCTGGGGAAAAGAGCCACCGTAGGGATTCCAGTTCAGAGACCTGGAGGAGGGAACTCGAGATCTATGGAACTGACTATTCTAGAAAGGGAGGAGGGGTGGTGGGCACAGTGGTAGTGAAATATGCAAAACAACATTCAGAAGGTTCAATTTTCTGTGACTGCTGAGTGAAGAGGAATGAGGAAGGGGTCTGTGAGTGTATTCTGGAGCCATCAGGAAAAGTTCACTGCATCTTTCTATTGAAATGACTCATTTATTCATCATTGGGAGCTACTTCGTCCTTTCAGATGGCGTAACCTAGGGCAGACATTGAGAAGCAGGAGAAGATACACTAAGCGGTCTCATAGTTGATATGACCAGAACGACAGGAACAGAAGCCAAGACTGGGGAAGCCAGTGCAGAAGAACCAGAGAGCACAGGAGAAGAGCAAGTGCGCACAGCATGGGTGTGGAGCACAGTTTTCAGCCCCTTTCCCTCTTAGACCAGTCACCCCACGCACACCATTAATGACTTTAAAGGCAACCCAACAAAACTTCTATATGTAAAAGCAGATAGCAAGAGGTTTTGACATGAAAAGAAAATCCTTAATGACTCTTTTCCTGTCAAATTGTAGGTAGTCATGGTTAAAGGGTTTTGAAATTGATTTAGTAGGTCACTACCAGAATTTCATTAAGGGATAGAATACAGTGGAAGCAGAATTAGCGTCATGCTTCCTGGATGAGGGTAAGAAATTCTTGTATACTGTTGCTTTATTTAATTTTACTCTCATTATACTCTCCTATAATTCTCTGTGTCAGGCTTTTTATCCATTACTACTGTTGCCTTTGCATCTTGTGTGTGTGTGTGTGTGTGTGTGCACGCACGTACACCCATGTGAGCATTTGTTGTTGTCATTATTTTGATGTCTCACTCCTCCAACTAAATCACAAACTGCAGGCCCTTATGTGTTTGCCACATTCTTGTC
The DNA here is from genome assembly GCF_048418805.1 of Vulpes vulpes. Taxonomy (NCBI): domain Eukaryota; kingdom Metazoa; phylum Chordata; class Mammalia; order Carnivora; family Canidae; genus Vulpes; species Vulpes vulpes. Next base: position 13,124,966 of record NC_132788.1, read on the forward strand.
TCCAGCATTTAGGACGATGTTTAGCCAAATTAGGAATGAAAAATATTTATTGAAGAAACGATAAATAAATGCCTAAAGGCCTTGTCTCCCAAAGGCTCACTCTGAGCCAGAACATCACAAACCTTGTCTATTTTATATGTTTTCCAATAATGTAATATTTAGTGATTTTTAAGATGAGAAATCCTCCTTCATATCATTCCTTAAGAGAGAGAGGTGGCTCACAAGTCAACAATTGTAATTTAAATCAGTACGCTGAGGTTGAAAAATTAGAAAATTATAACTGGGGACTCCTGCGTGGCTCAGCAGTTGAGCATCTGCCTGTGGCTCAGGGCGTGATCCCTCAGTCCGGAGATCGAGTTCCACATCGAGCTTCCTGCATGGAGCCTGCTTCTCCCTCTGCCTGTGTCTCAGCCTCTCTCTCCCTGTGTCTCTCATGAATAAATAAATTAAATATTTATAAATAAATAAATAAATAAATAAATAAACAAACAAAAGTTACAACTGGCCTCAATATTCTCTCTTCTTGTTTTTAATCCATTCAGTTCTTTATTAGGACACCAAAAGTTTTAGCATTCAAAAACTAGCAACAGCATTTAGAACAAAAACATAAATACGATGCAATGTATCAATTTACCAGGCTTATGACAGTAATTTCACTCCAAAGCATTTGCTAATGAAAACAGTGACCATTAGATGAATTGACAAAAACTAGAGAAAAAAATAATAATCATAATTTATCAGTTTAATGAAGAGGTTTGGTGGTTGATAAAAACAGAACTACAAGAGGTACATGGATAACCTGGTTGCTTCTTGAGAGAAGATTAATTTTATTAGGCAAGACTTTAAATTGACACATGTTTCTGAAGAAAAGGCATTGTTAAAGAAAGAAAAAACAGAGCTCAGTAGTCATCTAATTTTTCTGTTATTTCTCCCTTGGATTTCATGGCTCCTAAATTAAGAGTCATTCTGAAATTTCAATGAGATGTCAATTTAAGGAAGACAGGAGGGTCTGTTGTTGCACTGTAACAATCCTCCCAACAAAGAGGTTGTAAATGAATAGGAGGGTTGTTTGCTATAGATTTAAGATAACTGAAGCTGAAGCTTATTACCTGGATCATGATATTGAGTAAGGGACAGTCAGGGCTAGATACGGAGAGATAGATAAGGCGTCATGGAATCAAGCTCACAAAAGAAAATCCCAAAAAATGCTGAGATGTAAGGAAATCAAGAGATAAATGAACAAACCAGACCACCCTGCCCTAGGTATGGGTGGAAAAGATATTTTTTTATGACAATTGCCTGTGACCAACAAAGAATAACCAGACCCCAAAAGGAAACCATCAAAGATGGTATCACCAGTCTTCACTCAAAGTAAGTCATCACAAGAATGATAAGGCCACAAGCTCCCTGGTCAGTCTATAGAAGAGACTGTCAGCGGAAGCCCACTTGGGCAACCCTGTCGGGACCCCTCTCACTCCTGAGAGCTTTCTCTGTATCCTTGCTTAATAAACGTCTATCACTTGACTCACTCTCCTTTGTCTGCAAGATTCATTCTTCAACTCTGTGAGACAAAAACCTGGCTCTCCAGCTTCAATATTGAGCTAAATTATAGCAACTTCTTAAAAACATTTTTTTCTAATTAAAAAATAAATTATATATGGGAAAAAAAAACAAATTGTCTTTTTGTTGTTCTAGTCACACCAAACAAGTTTTTTAAGTCATCTCAAACACAGCCCTGTAGATGTAATTCTCCTGCTTAAATATCTTCAATGACCATTCTTTTCAGTTTTGCATTCAAGATCCTCCTTGATATTCCCTCAACCACTTTTGCCATGAATAGCCTCACAATACATCCGATATCAATCATACAAATCACTTCTCCTTTTACAAAACTTGCATTCTTGTTCCTCAATATTACTTGACACTCTTTCCCCTGTGTGTCCACCCTAAATGAAGCACACCCATCCTACTGGAAGCACGCATTCCTTCAAGGGCTAGCTCAAGTGCCCTTTCACTTAAGAAATATTCCTCAACTCACCTGGCTGGCCTCTATCTTTCTCTACTCCATGTTCTCCCTATGCTTCCAATTTTTAACAGTACAATTTGTTTTTTATTAGAATTTTCATATACTTATCTATCTTTCCTATTGTGAATTTATGTATTTTAGAAAAAAGATAATTTATTTCATTTCTAGAGCCTTCTGTACCCACTCTTCCCAATAACCATGATAATTGTTATTGTATAGTAGATCCTCAATAATGTCGGTTGAAGAAAATTAGTCTTAACAAGGATAATCTTTCAGAAAATCATTTTTAAATTTTAAAAATGTCTCAGACTATCAGAAATGATTATATAAATTAAGAATTTACATCATTAGAGAAGTATGGATTTCCTTAGAAAGCAATACAAATTTTGATTGCTTTAACTTTTACCAAGGTTGCATGGCTAGTGAGGTTCAACACTGTCAGTAGACAGGTAAAGAACTAGAATTTCTTAATATAGGTTTACCTTCGGGGATTGGTTGGAAATTGAAGAGACGAACATGGAGATAGAATAATGTTTCTACATTAAGAAAGATACTTTATAGAAAACAGGACTGGGGGAAGGAAATCACTTTGGGGAAAATTTCATAAAACTCAATTTATATATCCTAGAAAATTGAGATGCTTTTCATATCCTAACATTCTGGGTAAATTTAACCTCTGAATCTTCTGAAGTTTGCCCTAAGGAAATGCTGATCACACTTTAAGATATACACAAGGTGACAGTATAAGCAAATAACCTTTGGTCATTGATGGTGGATTAAAAAAGGAAATGAAAGTAATGGTACTTTGGAATTCTAAAAGTCTTAATAATGCATTGTCACAAATCCAAAAAAGCTATTAGAGGTTATTGTTTTGGCTGGACTAGCAGAACCCATGGAAAGTTGAACCTCTGGCATGCCATGCTGTTTTATTAAAGGACTTTTGATATGCATATGGAATAGTGCCTTTTAACTATCCTGATGGGTCATTTAGGGTCCTTCAAATTGTCTGAAATTTTTTTCACTAAGTATTCTCTCTGAGATTCACTTAATAAGTAGAGCACATTAGTATTTCTAATGCACCGAGGTAGAGTATTAATTTAGGACAACTTGTATTTTAAATTAAGAACAACTGACCTGATTTTGCAAGAATTAGAAATTCCCATGCAAATTAGACTGAATTCAAAGGAATGACAGTGGATTTATTTAACTGAATTCCTTCTTCTGGCCAGAGGGTAAAGAGAAGCTCAGCGTCTGAAAACTTACTCAACCCTCAACATACTTCCCATGAATTGTCCCACCACTTTTTATATTTTCTCCTTTGGCTCCCCTTCTTCAACTGTTCGCTGAATCACCTATGAACACATTAACTCCCTCAATATTCAATCAGACCTGCTATCATAATTTTAAAACAGATTTAACACCCTAAGGCCAGATCTCTAATTTCTTTACAATGATCAAATTCCCTGATGTTAAATTTAACAAGTCAAAGGGCTTTATTCTTTTCCTTCACAATTCAAACACTTTTCTTGTGAACTGTCCATAAAGAGTCATCTTCTATGCCTTCCATTATTTGCTGAACGCTTTCTATATGAGGGTTTATACTATACTTTTCTTCTTCACTTTCCAGTAAGTTCCTTTGTTGCCCTTTCCTGAAGTACTCTGGTCAAAGCCTTCCTAAACTTTACCCTCAGGACTGCTGCTTTTCATGGAAGTTTACAGTCATCTGTTTTCATCCCTAGATTGCTCCTGGGAAAGATTTAAGATCTGATCACTAAGAATAAGAACAATATAAACAATGAAATGATTACAAATAAATATCCCAAGCTCCAGGCTAACGCAGCAACTCAATGTTTGATTTGCTTCTAGCCAGTATCTTGTGGTCAGAGACAAAAAGCCAGCATACAGAACATACCTCAAGAACTTAGAAGCTGATAAACTTCCTGATTTTCATGTTACTAATCCTCTAGTGAGTTACTTTTGAATCACTTCACCTTTGAGAAAAATAGATTAATAATAAGTATAGTTAATATTGTCTGCCTTATTGTCAATTAAGAAAAAAAAAAGAGAGAGATGGCTTCTTTTCCCAGGACTGTTAACCAGCTGCACCAGTGTGTTTTCTATCACTGTGGTTTAGCATTTCAGAATTTTTATCCTCATACCCAGGACCCAGGTTCTTCTGGACTCTTCCACCCCCTGGCACAGGCATTTATCCTTTACTCCTGGCTTACGATATACAACCTCTCTGTACCAGCCTTGATTTGTCTTCAGTTTGGATAGCACCAGATTAAACTTCCTAGAGCATGCTGGTTTTTTTTTTTATTATTATTATTATTGTTACTAATGACATGTTCCTTATAAATGCCTACAGGATTAATTTAAAATGTCCCTGGCTGAAATTCAAGGTCCCCATATGTCCTAAAATCTCAGACAGTTTGAACTGATTTGGTATTCTTTAAGCATTTTTTTTAAATACCAGAATTGATAAGCCTTGACTTCAAGCCTTTGATTTTCTAATTCTTTCCTAAATTTTCATATCCTTCTTATCCTCAGAGGCAGTTCGTCCTCCTCCACTAGGCCATCTACAATTCTTCTAACTCCCATTTTCTTCCTGTTTTCCCTGCAGAATTGCATACTCTTCTGTTTTGAGCAGATGGAAGAGCCTCCTTCATATTACACACACACATACACACACACACACATACACACACATTATATATCTATATCTATATCTCTCTGTATATACTTAGCTATATATTGATTCTTTTATATAGTAAGGCTCTAAGGAAATCAGTTTGGGGTTTTGCTATTCAAAGTATGGTCCATGGGCCAACAGCACCAGTAACACCCGGAGTAACATCAGAAATATAGAATCTCAGAACTACTAAATCAGAATTCAAACGGTCCCTCAGTAATTTACATTAAAATTTGAGAAGTGCTATTTTGGAGGTATACTTCTAAAAACACACATATAATACAGATACCTTACAAATGCTGAATCAAATGACATATTTAGCATATGGTACATAATGCATGATGTAGGGTTTGTTTGTTTGTTTGTTTGTTTCTCCACAGCCCCCTCCTTCCAGAGACATAGGCAGCAATGGTTAAAACTTGTTCTGGTTCAGATAGGCTAGCAAAACCCAACTGTGAAAGCTTCAGGAAGTTTCTGAAATAGTTGTTAAACACAGACATCTTTAAACATTAAATATACAAACTCACAAATAAATCATATTGAGAATGAAAGTAACATATGCAAAACTCATCGCTTCCCAATTATTTTACTCATTTACTATTATTTATATCTTGAGGCTGCCAGGTCCATCGTATCTGTATGATCTAATACTGCATAAGGATGTGTATTTCCTTTTTCAACTGCGCAGAGTGACCACAGGTTGGTGGCTTGAAATCTGTCATGATGGTAATATTTACACCATGGAAACCCACAAATACTACAAATCAGGGATGATTTAGTGTTTTGATTTCCTGGATTTAGGAAAACGCTGGAGGAAATTATAGTAAGGTAAATAAAATTGCGTCATAAAATAAATATTTGAATATATTTTCTTCTTCCAAGGAACTTGTTAAACATTTACTAGCACATAGCTGGGTAAGACACAAGAAATAGAATGTTCCTACAATGAACACTTACATTTTTTTTTTAGGTAAAAACATTTTCAGACATCTATTGAAACTAGAGTAACCAACCCTATAGTTTTTTTTTTTATCAATTCGTTTAGACTCTACTCAAAATTTTTTTCTGAACCTATATTGAGCTTCTCTAGTACCACAGAATTATGAACTATTCCATAACATGCTGTGACGTATTTATCGTAAAATCTCCTAACCTCTCCAGGCTTCTTTTCTCTTCACTGTGAAATGAGGAGTTTGTATTCCATAACATGTCATGTTCTCCAAGACCATTAATGCCAGAGAACATCCTAAACACATAGCTTTATTAGAGACTGGGACAAATGTCTTTTTCAGTTTCCTCTTGGGAAATCAGTCCAGTGTTGTGAAAAAACATATCCAAAAAACCAGGCCAGGAGATTTCAATTATAAATGAAATATTTATTTATTCTCTGGCTCTGTCTACTCAGTGGCAAAATAGGTGAATGAAATCTGAAAAGTTTTATTACTCAGATGCATAATTTACTCAATCAGATGGTACCCCTCACACCTGAATAACCAAATACTGATTTCTGAATCTAGATTTTTCGAACTAACATAAACAAAAAAGGAAAATGCCAAAATACCATTTTTGCCTTTCCAATTCAAGTAGAATATTTTTTCCCTACCCTATTTCAAATTTATGCTTGTAATACAGAAATCAAATGAAAGTTACTTGCATTTATTTTCTTTAGTTTTGTTCGTGTTTTTAATATCAGCATTACTATCAATTAACATGACAAAGAGAAATATAAGTTTACCAGGGGAGTAACAGAGAGAAGATGGTATCTTTTAAAGAGGAGGAATAAAGTTCATTAGTGTTCTCTACTGTGAGTGGTCATTTTGGTTTAGTTTAGCAACAGTCTAGAATTTGGCCAATTAAACAACTGCTAATGTGGACAAGCTTATATTCTTCACAGTGATATATTCCAAAATGTAAATAGTGAATATATTTGTTTGGTTCACTTATAACTTCTTTTTTTATGCTTTTGCTATAATTTTCTCTATAATTAAAAATTTTACCATAAGTATGCATGAATCTAATATTTAGAAAAAATAAGAAAAACATTTTTTTCTAGATGATGAATACTAATCTACCCAGAACTGGAATATCTGACAAGAATTATAGATACTTTGAGGGGAAAAATTTTTACAGTTGTATTGACCCTCACTCCTGGCTATACATTCAGGAAATAACTATTCTCTGAAATGGGTGATGCTTTGAAAGACAAAAGACCGATACCATATTTATCTACTGTTAGCAAGGAGAGAGATATGCCATCTGATTTCTTTCCGGAGAACTTATACTGAAACATTTATGAGACAAAATTTAAATGGAAAAAAATAATTACTATTTAGATATAAATGTTTCAAAAAAAATGACAAACTTCCTGGGATTTTTAAACAGCACCCACTGAACATATGTTGATAATTTGTCCCCTTCTTTTCTACTCAGAGTCAAAATTAAGAGCATCAATCTTGTACCATGTTTGAAAATAGACTAATGTGTTTAGGGACAATTTAACTTTGAAGTCCTCTTGCCTCTATACCAAATGCTCTCCCACTGCAGGTGCACTCATGCATCTCCCTCACAATCAGCCAGTAACTGTCTTCTAGAGTCAGAGGGGCCACCACAGCAGATTGCTTTGCTACCACCCTTACCCAGCCCACTCCTCTAGTTGTCTACTTCTTATTTGCTGCCAGTTGAAAATGCATTGCCAAACATGTGATACCTATCTCCAAATGAAAGTTAAGAGCAGGGATCCCTGGGTGGCCCCGCGCTTTAGCGCCTGCCTTTGGCCAAGGGCGCGATCCTAGAGACCCAGGATCGAATCCCACGTCAGGCTCCCTGCGTGGAGCCTGCTTCTTCCTCTGCCTGTGTCTCTGCCTCTGTGTGTGTGTGTGTGCCTATCATAAATAAATAAATAAAATATTAAAAAAAAAAAAAGAAAGAAAGTAAAGAACAGATTTGTGAACATCTCAAAAGCTGAGTGGACCTGTGTGATTCTCATAGGTGTGATATGAAAGTTGGCAGATGTTGAAAATTTTCTTCTTCTTGGGAAGGAGTATGATTCTTAGAAGTCAGGTTTCATTCAAATCCAGAGAGGATCTACCTCTTACCAGGCATGCGATTTTAGGCAAATCTCTCCACCTCCTTAGCCTTTAGCTACTCCATCCATAAAACAAGGATGGCATAGTATCTCCCTCAAATCACAGCAGGAAGATTAAATGTGGTATCCATACTCATCTGGGAATATAATAAACAAATGATAAATGGTATTCCTTGCCATTTATTTTTGACCTCTTGGTTACATTTTATAAGTTAAAACTAACAGATGCTGAGGTGCATTTGGTACATCTATGTGGCATTTTAATGTGTTTCACAGAGTCTTTCCACTATCATGGAGAGATAGTCCAGTCTGGCTTTGAAGCCAAACAGAGCCAAATTCAATCCCAGCCTCGACATTTGTAGTGCACAATGGTGAGCACCTTACCCTCTGTCTGCTTGTTTTCTCCTGTGTCGAGTGAGGCAACATGTTTCACAGGGGCTCTTTGGAGATTAATTAAGATAATGCCTATCAAATACTACCTTCACCTAGAAGCTGGACGCTTGTAAAAATTGGCTACAAGTGTTCACCAAAATCAACTGTAAGTATGCAAGTGTTCAACGAGGAGATTGCCCAGGATATTTCTATGAATGTTACTGTATATCTAGTTTAGAGACCCACTCCAAATGAATGTAAGCTAAATTATTTTAAAAATATTCAAATACAATGATGCCTCAATATTTCCTTGTTTGCAGAGAATGAAAAAGAAAACTATTTGAAAGATAATATTGCTTTTAAAAAGTCTCAGATATATTCTTCTTAATCTATCATCACAGCAATATCCAAGGATCAAGGTCACAAAGGCAGGTTTTCTAAGCAACCAAAAAATTAAAATTCATCTGAACTGCTCTGCTTTCCACCCATTCATTCACACACATAGATATATACACACCAGAATATAAATAGCTTCAGGTCTGATTTTTAAACTGACAGTTGCTTTGTTTGGGGACAACCAAGTTTATAGCACATTCAATAATACAGATGTGGTTTCTGGCAGGCATTTTCTGTAGAGTGGCTGGAGTCTGGTTAATTTCCATGAACAATGAATGGAGGTTCATTGAAATCCTGCCACAATGAATTGAAGGTTGATCCTCAAATTGTTCTAGCATATTGAGAGCAAAGGTATGGATGCATATTAATACGATTCAGCAACATTTTTGGCATTGCCACCTGAAAGGAACACGTGCTTTATGTAAGATACATGCAATATTATATTTAAACACATCTACATGCATATATAGATATATATGGTAAAAGTTTTTATAGTCTTTGCAGTCCAATGCTATCATATGTGCTAGGTTTTTGCTTTTGTTTTTTATTACAGTCCTAGTAAGGAGTTGGCCATTAATATTTTAGAATGCAAGTAAAACAGAATATACAATGCTTTGTATTTTGTGGGAAAGGAGAATTCCTCAGCAGGCATCCCCCCATGAGATGTTTTTCTTAGAATTGCTTTTTACCCACCAGAAATGCTGAGCGTACTTTTCCTCAAGCATGCCACAAAAAGGAATATGCAAAAGAAATTCAAGAGCCTGTACCATGTATGCCAGATTGCAAGACTGTACTGTTGTCCTGAAATTTAGAGTTTTAAATTATTCTAATGAAGAGGTCAAAGTGAAACCTAACAGGATTTCACTTTATTTCCAGTAATTGGAGGAAGTGGATGTATATGTGTTTGCATGTAATATAGGAATAAGCAGACTTGGAGAAAATAGAGGAGAGCAAAATTTCTGTATAGTTATATTTTAAAAGAAGAATCTTACCATATCTATTACTTAAGGCACAAAAAATTGGATCTGAAGTAACTTAAGGAAAACTTACCACATTTTAACACTGTACATGGGTTCAATGATGGAAAGACAATGCAATCACTTACCATGTATCTAGTGCCAAATAGGTAAGAAAGCTGCAATATATTTCTTTATGAAATCTTCATAATAGCCTATTAGCTGTTAATCAGAACTTTTTTCCTAACTTTAAGCTACTGAAATCACAGTTTTGAAGTGCCACCTGCCAAACTGATAGAGGAATTCTCAATATCAAAGTTAGAATTCTAATATATATACAAACTGTTAAATTCACAGGTCACGTGAAATCATGCATTATCACAATTAGAAGAAGCTTCTCTTCTTGTCCTTTTCATCTCCTTCATGTCTTCATGGCTTCTCCTCTTTGTCACTAGGCTGGTGGATATTGCTAGACTGACTGGATTATTTAAGAGAGGATGGGTTTGTGTATCGCTGTTAATTTTTTAAAATGTCCCTTTATGATACCTCTTTTTCTCAGTGATTTACTATTGTCTAGGTCTGAGCTTCTCCATTTATCATTCAATCATATTCTTAATCTGAATGCCAGTAGTTTGTTCACTTGAACTGAACCTGGGTTTGAATGACCTTACTTCTGAATTTGTCTATTTCTGTGTTTCTTCTCTTCTGACAGGGACACCACTCATATGGGATTCAGGGCTCACCCTAATTTAGCACAACCACATCTTAACTTTATTGTATCTGCAAAAGCCTTATTTTCAAAGGTCACATTCACAGGTATCAAGGGGTTAGTACTTCAACATATCTTTTGGAAAGACACAATTCAACCAGTAACAAAATACTAATCTCTCAAAGCTTGACACATGCCCTAATTCCATCAAGAAGATTCTTCTCATTTCTTTAGTTTATACATCTCTAAATTTTCAGGCTGATTCACTGTAGGCATTAACTCTGATGGGTTTTTTCATCCCTTTATTCCAGGAAACTGGAGTAGAAGCCGATACATAGTAAGAACTCAGTATTTGTTGAATGAATGCCTATATTCAACAAGTGAATGAATTCATACCATATAATTCAGTTCTCTTTTTGTATGCAATGGCACAGTGTTACTTGCTTTATTTAAATTAATTGCTTTTCTAAAAGAATCTGAAGTACATTATTTTACCTGTTTTATATCTCAGAGCCATAGAGTTCAGCCTGGAATTCCCACATGGCTGATAATCTGATAAATGCTTTGCTAATTGATCGGTCTAGAAAAATCTGATTGAAAGGCAGTGAGACATCAATAGTCTATTCAGAGGCATTTAAAAAAAAAGTGGAGGTCTATTTCAGGCAGAAAAAGAAGCTGCTGAGGTGAAAGAAAAGACAAATAGATTGGTGATTGAGGTTTTATTTAGGCCAAATACAACCTCTCCCAATATTATAAGAGGCTCCAGATAGCTAGCTGATTAGAATTGTTTAGGTGCCATCTGGGCATATCTTTCAAACTTCGAGTTTTGATTTTTTTTTTTGATAATATGTCTTTCTCTCTATTTGTATGTTTTATCAGAAAAATGATATGTGTCTGTTTATATACCTACCCAATTTACTGTGAAACAGTACTTTAGAGTGGAAAATCATGAGAATAACTCCTGCAGCCTTGGCTATTAACTTTTCATAATTTCTAATCAGTTTCACAACAGGGAGCAGAGCAAGGCTAACACCTGGGGTCTTAAATACGACAAAGAATACTTGAAATAAAGAGAATTAAAATAATTTTCTCTCTTTGTATTAATGTTTGTGCTTAAGTAGTCCCTTTATCCTCAAAGTAGGCCCAAATGCTCATTTTCTTAACCCTGAAAGATATCTTCAAAATTTTACAGGCAACCAGGCCACCCATAGAAAATAAGCAAAATGGAAGAAAGTGCACACATTTCCCTAAGTCACAGATGGGGAAAAGGAAACACGGTTTGTCAAGAGGGCATGAATCTTTTGCAAATGTTTAAAGGAAAAATGTTTTGAAGAAATGGCATATTCAGAAAACATAGTGTATGTGTGTTATTTTTGTTCAGTGCAGTAGTGTGCGATAGCACAAAGAGGGCAGGCTCCTCTCCATGTTATCAGAGTCTTTTGCCATGAAAGTGGCTGGTTAACACCACCAGCCCTACATTTGCAATGTAAATTAGCAAACAACATGATGCCTTCAATTGTAGGTGAACCTTAATAAGCCTGCTGATTGCTTCTTAAGAGTGCAGTTCTGTTGGTGCTTAAGGAATTGCTGAATGGTTGGGAACCTGTGCATTTTGTAAGAAACCCCACAAAGGGCAGAAGTTAAGTGTGAAAGAGAAGAATAAACACGATGATTGTGGTCAAGGAAAGAGTCCAGATTTTTGTCCACTGAAATGCATTCATGGGATGTCAACCGTATTTTTCAACAAAGCTCTCAAGGTCACAGCAAGAAGTTTGAGAATGTGCGTCGGTAAAGGAAACACCCAACAGGATAAATTCCTTCATGAGTCTGACCCAGAGGTATAATAGGTAGATACATATGTGCCCAGAGGAGGACAGAGGATACAAATGGGCCGGTCTGCTGCACAGTCTGGTTCATGCATATGTAGAAACCTACTTTTAGATAACAATCCTGGCATTCAAGCAAAGGAGACTCCTTTTCTCCCACAATTGAAGAAAATTCGCTCCCCACTTCTCATTCCTTTGCTCTTGATTTTATGGGAAAACGAAGTGAATTCACCATTCCCCTTAAAACAGCTCTTTTATGCACTTAAAATGGTATATTTCATTGCCTTCCGCATATTGGATTCCCAAGTTCGTACCCTATCCAAGGGTGAGATGGAAATACTCATAACTTTTGCCAGTAATCGGATTAAAAGTCCCTAAATAGCTCATCTCCTACCGAGTCTGCTGCACAAATACTATCCCAAAATGAGCTGGAGCATTTCGGAGAGCTAGCAGCAAAGAGAAAGAGAAGTATGCATTACAGGCAAATCAGACTCTATTGCTCCTAGTACACACTCAATCAGTGATCATCTCTTCCCCTTTGCAAGATGATGGCACATCTGTGCCTCACTGTCATGCCTTTACCATCCCCCAAAGCACCAATGAGATAGAAAAACAATACAAAGGAGGACTAAAATTGATAGCTTTCCCATAATCCATACACTTATAAGAATTAGAAAATTTCACATTGATAGAATTTTGGCTTCTTCTGATTCCAGAAGATCTGGTGACAATGGGATCACAGGTCCTGATGCAGAAATAGGCTGGAGATGAGTTTGGTGCCATCCCCTCAGGGTGCATCCCAGTTGAGTGCAAACAGCACCCCTCTCTATTAGGTCAGAAGCAGACTGCCTCCACCGTTAGTGCCACTTTCCGAGCTTCTCAAGGTCTTATTGTTTTGTGTTGTTTCTTATGCAACAGGTGTCTATTCACTTCCCTGCATCTCCTCCACAGATCTGACTCTCTGCTTTGCCCCAAAGTGTCATGACATTAGGTCATGAAGCAGATTCTGAAATGTTGCAGGATAGACTTGAGGATGTTTCTCAGGCAGTGCCCTTCAGGAAGGCCAACACTAGGGGAAGAGAAGTGGAGGGGGGAAAAGCTAAAATGGGTAGAGGCAGAGGTCCAGCTAAGATGTGGTCCTGAAATAGCCTGGACTCCCTTAGGGAGCTCTGGAGCTCAAAGGGCTGTCAGAATTGTCAGGCCCCTGCTTCTAACAGTTGCTGGATGTGCACTGCCCCCTGCTGATGCACTCCCAACAGCTGGTAGGAAAAGTTTCCCCTTGAAATAGCTCTGTGCAGGGCTGAGGGCATCACACCTGAGGAGTCAGTTTGCTCGCACATCATCCACCAGTGCCTCCCATCTGACCTAGCATGGAAGGTCATTGACAGGTCTTCGCTATATTAGGACAACTGCTATGAGGACTCAAGCTTCTAGAGTTCTGAAGTCACTAGGATGGCCTATCTAGCCATTTCTCTATATAAACAGAGTCCTCCAGGATTCCCGAAATGCACACTGCTTATAATCCACAGCCAAATAAACTGCTGTGCTTATCCTGCATCTGCCCACCACTCTAACACCTGAATGTTTTCTGAGTCCTTTGGAAAAGACCTGATGAGGAGTTTTCTGGGTGGGTGTAAAGGAAAGGACAAGATGATATGGGAAATAAAGACTTCACATGATTTGATTGAAAGCAATTTTGGACAAACTGGCACAATTAAGTATCAGTTTAATCACTTCCTGGTGACTCTAGAGTATACTGGGGGTAAGTTCCCCTACCCTGAAGAGTTTGCTATTACAAATAAAGCCAAATAACATGTTTTTTTAGAGTAAGAATTCTGAAAATGGTCCAACTTATTAGCAAATAACATGTTAGTCAAAGATACATTGAAGTTAAAAATACGTTTAAAAAAGTATGATTGATTGACTGATGACCTATTCAGTTTGACAAAATTATTTCTGCAAATGTGATTGCCTTTCTCTAATCTGCTGCAAATCATTCCAAATGCCAGAGATGGAACTAGGCTTGTCTTTATCCCACACTCCAGCACACCACAGCAGCCAAATTCCTGTTCAGAGTTGGTGAGGTGCAGGCTTAAGTCTGCCCTTACCAATGCTTATTTGGAATTTAGAGGGCAGAACCATTTCACACAGAGATAGAACTGAGGCAAACATCTAGATCACCAGTCTACCTCCTCATTTACCTGGCCTGCTTCACTATGTAAGTTACACATCTGATCCCAGGAGGTTATTTGAGTTTTGAATCTCCTGCACTGTAGGTTATTAATCTTTAGAACCAATTGATGATGACCATTTTAGAACAAGTATGAATCACTAAGATTGAATGCATAAATAATCTAAATCAACATATTAAAATACTCTTGGGGTGCCTGGCTTGGTCAGTTGGTAGAGCATGCAACTCTTGATCTTGGGGTCATAAGTTTGAACCCACATTGAGTGTAGAGATTACTTAAAAAAATAAAATCTTGGGCAGCCTGGGTGGTTCAGTGGTTTAGCACCGCCTTCAGCCCAGGTCGTGATCTGGAGACCCGAGATGGAGTCCCATGACAGGCTCCCTGCATGGAGCCTGCTTCTCCCTCTGCTTGTGTCTCTGCCTCTCTCTCTCTCTCTCTCTCTCTCTCTCTCTCTCTCTCTCTCATAAATAAATAATTTTTTTAAATCTTTAAAAATAAATAAATAAATAAATAAGTGTTCTTAGCAGGTATGGACGTATGCCACTGGAACATGAAATGGGTCATTTTTTCAGTGCACCAATGAAGCTACTGGAGAGGGCTCCAAATACTATTCTATCTGAATAGAACTCAGAATTACTAAAATTGCTTCTATTGCCTTACATTCTGTTTCGAGTCATCCAGATTTACAAAGCCAGAGATTTCACTGTAGTTTAGGGAAAATCATATTTCTTTGGAGCTGGCCTGGAAATATATGATCTAATAAGATCAAGAAGATGAATAGCAGACATGTTTCTCCTCTGACCCAAATATAACATTATCAGAGTTATAAAGCCATTCATCGGGATGGAAGAATTGGAAACTGGAGTCTTCTAGTCTGAGTGGGTACATTTGGTCAGGAAAAGAAGCAAAACTTATCAAGACATGCAAAAAAAGGTTAAGTTGGGTCTCAGTGAAAGGATTATGAGGGCAATGGAGAGGATGCAGCAAGAAAGTGAAAAATGAAAAGAAAGGAGGGAAAGGTATCCTTCATTTCATTCCTTAAATCCAAATTTTAGTAGCTTATTTTATAGCTTCGAACTTTTCAATTCAAGTTTGGTAAGAAACACTGCCATATACATTTATTTAGAAATCTCTGGAGAAATATATGTAGAAGAGCAAATCTAATTAATTAAACCTCCATATTCATTAAATAAACCTATGCAAATGTGCAGCATATATATATACATGACATGCATTTATATGTTTAAGTTTATTTAATAAGATATTATATTTTTACAGGACGCACATGTAGACTTCAGGGGGGAAATCACTTTCTAATTAGGATCAAGCGTTTTGGAAATTTACATTTCTAACTAATTAGTGTTGATGTTGAGACACCCACATTTAATTATACTGCAATCTGTGGCAGAAGAAGATACATGTTTTGACTCAAATAAATAATACAACAAAGGTACATAAATTATTGTCTTTCCTAAGTTAAAAGTGACACTAGCTTAATTTTTTAAGTCTATAATAATTGTTATTATCATCAATAATTCTAACCTTGTCAATCTTCACTAATAGATCTACCCACTAGTAGTTATCAACAGAAAGCATAATGATTTGATTGTTTCTGTCAAGAAATCTTCTCCCATCTCCAATTCATGTAGAGTAATGGAATTTTAGAACTATCCTAGCTAGGTCCCCTTCCTGTCCTATGCTGTCTCTCAAAATAAAAATACAGTAGAAGCTACAAAGCAAAAGAAGCAGGACAAAGACATCTGGGGCCCCATGAGGAAAAGCGAAAGGTGGAAGTTATAAGTACTTTATCTCCATAAACACAGAAAGAGACTAATTTCTCTTTCAAACTCACTCAGCCTTCTAATCCCCAAAGTTTATTCCAGGAACAGATTTTTCTCTACTGGTCCATCCCTAGCATACCCTGTAGTTAATTCTTTCTTCTGTCAAGTATATGTTATTTTCAGCTAAGTGTTCAAATATCACTTTAAAAGGACAATGAGAAGAGATGGATGGAGGATTGCGCACAGCAGGCTAGGAGGCAATTCCAGTGCTACGCATGTATGGAAAGAATCCTTAATATGTTCTCAAGTCCCTGGCACATTTTGGCACAGACTTTCTGGGCTAGAGTTTAAGATAACATAGTGAGACACCTCCTCACATAGAACAAATGAATAAGGGACATCTGGCATTTATTTAGGGAAATTCATCATCAACTTTAAGAAGTGTTTACATGGGGAAAAACAACTTTGGTGGAGAATATGAACTATTCCCACCATGCCACTGAAGTCAGCAGGAGTGGTTTGGGTCACTTATTGCTGGGCACAATAAATCCATCCACAGGAACAGTACACTCATCCTCTGTTTTCCAAACGCCAAATTTAAATTCCAAAATGAAGATTTGACAGAGCCTAAATCTGGCCATCTTACGCTAAAAAGAAAATGAGGAAGGACTGAAACAAGCATGCCCAGACTCCTCCTTCCCAATGGGTCAATCCAAGAACAGCCCCACCTCTCCTGGGTTCAGAGAAAGCCTAGAAACGTTAAATTCAGAGATCTCCCTTCACATGACAAGAAATACCAGGATCAGAGAATTATCCCAACACGAAACTATAAATGTATAACCAAATGTGGCTTCATTATATAACTTAGTAAATCTCCTAATGAAATAAAATTAGAAAGATTTTTAGAAATCAGCAGATTCTGAGTGATTTTTTGGTAATAATTTTGTCAAAGTAAAACATCCATGAAGATCCACCACTAGCAATATTAACAGAAACTGTCATCCAAAATATAGCTAGTATTTGATTAATAAGACATTGCTACCTTATTAATTGTAGATTCTCTGTAAGGAAGGTTGGTAATCCTCCTGGAATCTCTTAAAAGCTAATATAATGAATGTTAATGCCTATATAAAAATATTGTTAGTTGTCTGGTTAATTAATTGATCGATCAGCATCCATTTCACAACTAAAGAAGAATAACTAAGACAAGACCATCCTGAATCTTTCCACCTGCCTTGATTGCTAATACTCTCTAAATGCAGCCACACCCATCAGGGTGAGTTTCCAGGGCACCAGAGTACAAACATGATAGAATTTACCCTTACCCCAATCCATATTTAATTAAAGCATGCATTTTTCATTTTCAAATGTATATGTGCTTAGTTACTCAATTTAAATTTCAGTGTATTAAAATAGTTAAATGGAAGTTTGTGTTAGTCTGAGGACAGTTTGTCCACTGGTAGAGAGAGACATTTATTTTCGCTCAACAGATATTTAGTGTGCTTAAAAAATAATACTACGTGAGCACCTGGTGTGGGGAGAGGGTGCTACATTAGTCTACATTAGTCATTGTGGGTTACAATGATGAGTAGGACATCCTAACTCTACGTTAACCTACATCTTAATCTCAACACTACGTTGTACCAAATTCTGGTGAGGAAGAGAGATATACAAATAACAAGAGCACAATGTTAAATTCAAATAAACAGGAAATATTTTAAAATATACATAATTTAATACCATTTCTATCAACAAGTTAAATAGTTCAGCTAGAGGAGGTACTAGATGAATCTCTCTCTTTAAGGGGAGTGATACTTCCCTTTAAGGGCAGGAAGTAACCACTCTTCACTGGCTCTACTTCTTAAAAATGTGAGTGAAGATGGATCTTTCTGTTTCTAAAAGGATATGAGGAAACTAAAAAGAGACTAAATATGAGGTTATAAAACCAGAAGCAGAGATGACCAATGAAAACTTTAACAATGGCATTCAAGTGAATTGTGTTATTTATGTCTAAGAAAGGAACTGCTATTCACTCTCTCCATATAGGTCTGCAGAGAAATTCATCAAGAATTAGGTCAGAACTCGATTGTACCTTTTTGACTAGTTGGAAAGAAGGAACTAAACATTTATAGTTCCAATAAACCTAACATTGCAAGTTGAAATTTACAGTTGCTAAAGGTGGGACTTCTTGAATTGAAGCATTTAATTGAGCATCTGCTTCTCAGAGCTTTGGTAGAGGTGTGTGAAAAATAGTGAAAAGGAGCAGAGGCTCCTGCTCTGGGGGAACAAAATCTAGCAGAAATTTCTTCTTTAGAGTGACTTAAAGCTCAAAGGTATGTTTCCTCAGTACAAAGCAGCATTACTTTGTCTGACATTCAGATGACTCTAAGCCTTTGTTATATTCTATTAAAAGAAAAAAAATTGAACTGATCTTCCTTTCTAAATGAAAGGATTAAGGCTATACTGACATTCATTTGATCAAAAAATTTGGGAACAGACTTTGCTTATAGACTCTGACTTGTATTTTGAAATCTTTAACAAAGCTACAAAGAATGCCTTAACCTATGTGTATTTTCTTAAATTATTCCTTAAGTGAATCTTCTTTGTACTCTGTGTAGTATTGTAGTATTATTTTTTTTCTTAAGCATCAGCAGAAATTAGTTCAGTTGTAACATTTAATCAGGTAACTAAATAAATAGGAGGGAGAACTATAGCTCAGCTAATTACTTGCCAAAAAACACCTTACAAATGATTCCACATTATTTTTGCCTGATCAAACACTTGTTTTAGAAACATCATATGTGAATACTGATGTCCTTGTAGATTCATTTGGGTATTAAGATTGTTGTTTTCCTCTCGTGATGTTTGATACGGAAAAGCAAATGTTTCATTAGGTACTATCCTTTTTCCTACCTGCTGCCACATGACCTTTGGTCTTGGTTAACATAATAATGAATTACATTTATCTCTGTGTATTCACAAATATACTCCTGAGACCAATAAAATGGCATATGGCATAATTGAGTCATCTGTGCAATCATGATTATTATTAGCTAAATACATTCAGCCTGGTGAAGTTGACAAGAGCCCATGTTGTTCTTTGCACTCAAGGGTTATGATGTTCTGTTCCTTGGTTTAGGTTTAATCATAGTTTTTCCTATTTTCCTAATAGTATATACTTTAGCAGTTTCTGTAGTATAGGGTCAGAGGTTTTGTTACTTTTTTGATTTTTTAAACGATTTTTATTTATTCATTTGAGAGAGAAAGAGGGAGACCAAGAGTCTGTGGGAGAGGAGAGGGAGAGGGAGGAGCAGATTCCCCATTGAACTAGGAGCCTGATGCAGGTTTCAATCCCAGGACCCAAAGATCCTGACCTGAGCCAAAGGCAGATGTTCAATCATCTGAGCCACCTAGGTGCCCCATTTATTTGATTTTCAAAGATAACCACAGTAAGATTTAAGGTGGGATTAATTCAAAGTGCTTTTTTCTTTTATCAATAAAGGAGTGTGTTATCAAAAGACTGGGAGACTCTTCTATACTCTACTAATAAACATTAGCATACCTTTAGCAACAAACCTGGGGTCCTCTTTAAAAGAATGTTAACAATTGACATTAAATCTATAGTATAAAATACTGTTCTGCATTAATTTGATAGCTGAGTAGAGACCAAGCACTAGGCACATGACAGTGATTGGTATAGGAAAAGCAAAGCTTGTATATTGCCCTCACTCTGGAACAGTGTTGGACCAGTTCCAGGCACACACCAGGGTCTTGATAAATACATACGGAATCAATGATAAAGGAAAGAATGGAAGGCAGTGGCAGAGACAGAAAATCAAGCCAAAATTATGTTCTCAGCCTCCGAGTAGAAGATGCCAGGATGCAAGTCCAACAAGTATCAGATCGTGGGCTATGAATCAGAGCCAACAGGAGAAAACTATCAATGACAAATGGTCCATCAGGACGTGTGATCCCATGAAGAAAGTCTGGTTGGAAGTGACTCAATTTACTGAGCCATATCTGGTTGGCCTCAAGTTATTTTTGTTTGTTTGTTTATTTACAAGAGCAATGTAAGCCCGTTGCTAATTAAACAGTAGACACTCATGAAAATGTAATGTGTGATAAATGTCTCATCTGAAAACTCCACAAAATAATTAAAGTGGTTGTTTCTGTATGCTTGGATTCTAGGAGGCCAACCTTCCTGGTAAATAAATATGTTCAATCTTATATGGACCAGTGCTTCTGAAAATCTGAGAGCTACTCACACAATTCCTGACGAAGAGACTAGGCCCACCACAAGACTCTTTCAGCATTATTTTCTAATGATAATTTTATGCATCACATAATCAACATTAAAATCTTAAGAACTTACTGATAATTTTAAATTAGTTTAATCAATGCTGAGCCTCTCAACTAAGTATAGAGGAGACCCTACAATCCTCGTAGGGTCCATGAGTAGGTATGAAAATTAAACTGACAGATTAATGGGAGATAAGCACCCAAACTTATTTAATATAAGTTTTACATGACCTGAGGAAATAAAGACCTGAAGAAATGGCAAAACCTACTTGCTTTTGTATTAGGTTGAACAAAGTAAGGCAATTGTGAAACTGCCTGATTATGTGGTGAGAGTAAAAGAAATGAAGAATTATCTAACAAGGTCCATATATATATAGTATTCTTGAAGTCCCAAAATCTTGTGCTTGAAGATAAAAGTGTCTTTATTCCTCCCAATACAGAAGGGTGCCTTGAACGTGAGAGCTGTATCTCCTGCTTTCAGGAAGGTCAGGCTGCTCTGGTTGCACCCACTGTTTCCCAAGTAACTTTAGTTCAAAATAACCAATATGCCAAAGTGGCATGTTTAGGGTGATGTACTCTAAACTCCTTCAAAAGCAACAAGCTTCCCAACCATTCCCACCAAGTCATCCTAAAACTGGAGGAGTGTGAAAGTTTGATCCCAGAGGTTTCTGAGAAGACCCTACAAATTATTATTTTTTTCTTGATTTTTCCCTTTAATTTCTATGATACTGTTTCATTTTCTTCAGAATGTATCCCCTTGAAAATCTAAAAATAATAAAGGCTTTAGTAGGATACACCATGTTTATAGGTGTTACATTTTATATAGGATTGTCACACTTGTGCGTAAAATCAAGCACATTTATACCCCAGTTTCAGAGAAAGCTATTTCCAACCTGGCCCATAGCTGATAAAACTGTATGATCAATTATGAGGAAAACTTCCTTGCAATATGTATTGAAAGGGGTATGCCATTCATCATTTCTCAGACTTTTTCGTATCAAATGGTGTCTTGCACAGATAATAGATAGCTGAGAATATGAATATGAATATGGACATAGGTCCGAGGCTCGTGATTTGGATGTGCACTGCATGGCCAAGTGTTTAGATACTTACTCAGCAAGGACAAGTGTATCAGTTTCCTATTGCTCCTGTAACCAATGACCACCAACTTAGTGGCTGAAACAACCCAAATTTATTTTCTTGCCTTTCTGGGGTTCAGAACAGTGGAATGAGTCTTTCTGGTCAAAATTAAGGTGTCTACAGGAGAATCTGGTTTTTTGGTTTTGTTTTGTTTTTTTTTTTACCCTTTCCAACTTCTCAGCCTGTCTTGTTTCCTTCATTCTAACCTTCCTCAAGTTCTGAAGCCAGCAATGGACAGCTGGAGTTTTGCCCAGGTCCCATCCCTCTGACTCTTCTGCCTCTATTTAAGGACTCTTTGATTACATCTTGTACACCCAGATAATCCAGAACAATCTCTTGATTTTAAAATCAGCTGTTAGCGGGATCCCTGGGTGGCGCAGCGGTTTGGCGCCTGCCTTTGGCCCAGGGCGCGATCCTGGAGACCCGGGATCGAATCCCACGTCAGGCTCCCGGTGCATGGAGCCTGCTTCTCCCTCTGCCTGTGTCTCTGCCTCTCTCTCTATCTCTCTGTGACTATCGTAAATAAATAAAAATTAAAAAAAAAAAATCAGCTGTTAGCAACCCAAGTTCCACCTGTAACTCCTATTCCATTTTGCTATATAATATAACATATTCATAGGTCCCAGAATTAGGACATGGACATCTTTGGGGACCCATTATTCATTCTCCCATGCTAAAGTTCGAGCCAATATCACCATCAAAACTGAATGCCTGGGCACTAGAAAAAATCTGTAATTTTCTGAAAAAATTATTATTGAGATTTATTTCAAAAAATCTAGCTGTAAAATTTTCAAGTTTTACATTGTAACACAAGAGCACTCATTTCTTTGTTTAAAAAATTAATAGATTGACACTTCTCCTGGAAAGTGTCTTATGTGACCTTAAAGAAATTACATACCTGAAATTATAAAACAGTAATTAAAAGTTATTTCATTGGCTCTAGTGTTAAAATAATTCTCTTAGAATTCTCATCTGGTTTTTCTATGACATATTTGTATTTATTGTCACAAGCATTAATTATCACAGGCAGGATTTCATATTCTCCAAGATAGGCACCATGTGGAAGTTTCCTAGAAGTAACAGAATCCCAGGTCCTACCCAAATGAATCAGAATATGAATGTTTACAAGATCCCTGGCTGATTTGTGAGCAGATTAAAGTATGAAAAGCACTGCTATAACAGAGTCTCTCACTTAATGTAAACATTTATATTAGCTGTCAGTATGTTTCCCTGTTTACTTAACTGTTTAAAAGGCCTTCTTTAATGTTTTGTGCATAAAATTAACAGCTTTCATAATCATAGTTTTTTTGGTGCAATAATAAACAGTTCTACTTCACATCATTAATATAATTTCAAGCTTTAAAGACAGAGAAGGACTCACATTCTGAGTTACATCTAGGATGCTCACCTGTATTTGAAAGTGAATATGCAGAGGTAATTACACCAGAGAACTGACTGATAAGCCCTATTTTATCACTGACTTGGGATATGAATTGGATTTGAAAGTATCCTAAAGGGGATCCCTGGGTGGCTCAGTGGTTTGGTGCCGGGCTTTGGCCCAGGGCGCGATCCTGGAGACCCAGGATCGAGTCCCACGTCGGGCTCCCTGCGTGGAGCCTGCTTCTCCCTCTGCCTGTGTCTCTGCCTCTCTCTCTCTATATATATCTATCATGAATAAATAAATAAAATCTTTAAAAAAAAGAAAGTATCCTAAAAGGTCTCCATGGTTGACTATACACAAATTTTAAAATTCTGGGAATTACAGTGACACAGGCATTTGGTTACTCTGCCATCCAAAGGCCAAGGATACAGTCCAAGTTAACGTAGATTTTAGCCTAGCACTGAAGTTGAAACTGAACTGTGGTGTGTGTGTGCATGTGTGTGTATTCATTGCTTTTATTGTCCTTTAACACTGATTTGGAAAGGAAACAAATCAAAATAAACAATAACAAAAAATTAATCAACTTAACACCCCAGGCGCTCTTTGGCTTCTTCATTGAGAATAAATCAAATCGAATGGGAAGCTCTAAAGTTGTTCTTACGTATCTGAGAAGCTGTCAAATGAAAGAAGAATGAGAAATGTATGGTAAAGCCCTCAGGGGTAAAACTGAGACAAATGTGAAAAAGTTATAGGAAGAAGGATTTCATTTGTCTTAAGAACTAATTTTCCAACCACCCCAGAGAGCTGTCCAAGGATGAGATGGGCTGCCTTGGGACCTAATGAATTATCTTCTGGCGAAGGTGTTTAGCTTTGGGCAGAATGACCATCTGAAATGGGTGCTGCAGAAGGGATTCAAGTTTCATTTGGATGATTAATAGCAATGGCTAACATGTATTGAGCCCTTCCGAAGAGTCTGCTACGAGGTGGATGAAACTTACAACCTCAATTTGCTTACTCACAACTCCGTCAGATGGATGCCATTTTAAACAGAGACCCAGAGAAGTGTAAGGACTTCATCTAAATGTGCAAGTCATGAATGACAAGGACGGTATTTTAATTCAACTCCCTCAGATTACAGATACTTGGAATGAAGAGGTATAGGCTTGGACCCTCCTTGCCCATCAACCAGAGAAATGCTTCCTGGCAATTTGTGCTAAAAAGCAGAGAGAATTACTCTAACTTTTAAGAATGAGACTTTCATTTCACTGCTTCCACCTTATTTGACATGAGTAAATCATTCAATATCTCTCAATACGATTTATGGACAAAAGTGAGTATGTGTGTATCTATGGATACAGATAATAGATAACAGAGACAAGAAAGTGGGGTTTGACCTACTGCACTCCACAGTGATTGAGAGGATTGAACAGGGTAATGGAAACCAACTTGAGCATGTGGTTTAGAAGGAATTCACAAAATGTTTGTTGAATGAATGTACAAATGAATAAACCTTCCATTCTTAACATATCTTGCAACAGAGTTTAAAAGCCAAGAAGAAAAACATTGCTTGGATCATTATTTTATGTTTCATTTATTAAATGCCACAGAAATTTGTTGCTAAGTAAAGTGAGGAGTGTGGGCCGCATGAGGTTTTGTGATCAATTTGAACTGGAATTAGCCAGTAGTTCCTATCCGCTATGAAGTGCTCCACCTGTTACTTTAAATTACAGTCTTCATAATGATTTCCGTAAAGTATACATCATCTGTTTGGTCTGGTAAATGCATTCACCCTGTATTATATTTTTTTAAAAGGCAAAGCAATAATTTCCAGCCTCTAAATTACTCTTACAGATAGTGATGGAGTTTCGCCAGATCTAAGTCTTCATAGTATAATAATAATAAAAAAAACCCCTCAGTTTCATTTAAGTGCAATGAAGTAATTATCTGTATAAAACAGGTACATTTTGTGTTCCTACACACATAATTATGGAAACAAGGAAACTGTTAATATTGTAAGATCAAGGGCATTTAAAATAAAATGAAGGCTTTCCTCAGCCACTATGAATAAGAACAGATGGTGCACAGAGTTCCAAATGGAACCCAATAACTTCTTATCTTTCTGGTGACTGGCAGTTGTGGTTGGATTTTCTGTATCTATTACTTCCTTATTTTGCTCCCCTATTCTCTCCAATGCCAAAACATCAAATCTTTCCATCACCTGTTCCAATCTTCCTTTTTAATTTAACTAATTTATTTTATTTTTTTCTTTAGCATTTGCAAAAGTGACCTATTGCTTTTGCTAACTCATAGTTAGGCATCCTTATGTGGCCATGACACCCCTATTTTGCTTTTTGGTCCTCCCGTCCCCTTATCTCTATGGTATTTTCTCACCAGTTTCAAGGATATTCTCAGGCAAAGCATTCAGGGTTGGCCAGAACATGAAAGTCTCCAGGCCATCGTGTGATGGTTTAAGGATGACCAGTTAAAACCATGACTTGAAAGAAGACATACCCGTTCTACTGGTCCTCAATTGGGAAGTTTTAGATACCCCATGGTTCCAGACAGGTGATGGAAATCTAGAGAGATGGAGTCCTAACATTACAAGATTAACACTTGTGGAGTATTTACAGTGTGTCAGGCACTGCTGTGAACACTATACGTGTGTAAATACATCATTTTGTTGGTTACGACAGCAATATTCTCATTCTACAGTTCAGGAAACTGAGGTATAGTTTTTAGGGATGCCAAAGGACACACAATTACCAAGTGAGTGAACCTGAGAAGGTGACTCACCTTTACCACTACCTTCTCCCGCCTCTTCAAGTGCCATCATTTGAGTTGAAGCCAGTTGGATTACTGTGGATTTCATTTCATTGAACCAAAAACTCCCACTGAGACATTTTGACTTAGGTTTGCCAACACTGCTAATACCCAGACCAGTCTCCTCGGGAACAAAATGTGTCTCATGAGTTTTACTCTTCATATTTACTGACTTTGGAAATACTCCACTAACTCTAATCTTTCTGGCTGAGTGTTTTCTACTAAGTCTTATTTTGAGCATGAAGCCTTTCCTTGCTCACTCCAGTGTGCAGTGTTGCTCCCTACTTTGGACTTATAAACCTCCACCAAGGTAGGGCTGGTGGTGATCTCCTTCACACTACTAAATTATTTTGTTCCTTCTAATGTCTATATCATTTTCTTCCAAAATAAAATACATGTCCTTAAGGTAAAGGCTAACATCATGTATTATTTCCTCTGATTCCTCAGGGCAAATCCTACAAAATTGATACCTAACAAATATTTGTTAGGTGTCAGATTATCAGAGCTAGTTATGGTGTATGAAAAAAATCAGAGTTTGGCTTAGCAACTATGTATTGGGTATTTTAAAATGAAAATGCATTTTAGAAGGAACCATTCATTCTAGCGTCAATTTTGTTTTTGCATTATATACATCTAATGATATGGTAACACTGCTAATTACTGCAGTTTTGCTACATCAAGAATCAATTCTCAGGACACCTGGCTCAGCAGTTGAGCATCTGTCTTCAGCTCAGGGCATGATCCTGGGTCTGGGATCGAGTCCCGCATTGGGCTCCTTATGGGGGAGCTTGCTTCTCTCTCTGCCTATGTCTCTACCTCTCTCTCTCTGTGTCTCTCATGAATAAGTAAATAATTTTTTTAAAAAAAGAATTAATTCTCATGTCCTCAAATATCTGGTAAATCTTTCCTCCTAGTGAACTACAGTTCATCACTACAGCATTGCAAGAGTTCTTCATTGTAAGGCATGCTAGGGTTTACACTATGTAGAATATTGCTCCCTCTGATCCTCACAACAACATTATGAGGTCAGTACTATTACTTCTCCAACATAGTCAAGGAAAATTAGATTCAAAGATAAATGACTGCCAGAGTGTGGACATCTACCATTATAATGCAAACCCTTACACATAGACCTGAACTCATTCTACTCTTCTATTTTATTATTTTGTGGCCAGCAGGATATCTGTCACATAGTCAGTGCTCAATGAATATGTATTTTTGGCTTGACTGGCCCTTATCTGCCTTCATTCTTAAAGATATATTCAGTGTGTTATGTTGAATACTACAAGATACAATGAGATTCTATAACGAACAGACATTTCTACGGTCCCCAAGGAATTCAGCATACAGTTTGTAGAGAAATGATCTCTTATAAACACATACATATCCTTTTCACTCACCAGAGTTGGTGCAGATCTGAATGTATACCAACCACAAGCGCAACAAATAGAAACAAAGCTCACAGTTTGCAAACCAACTTTAAAATTAACAACCTAAACTTAGAAATATTGCTCATTGAATCCCTGCTGGCTAATTTTGATTCTGAAGCATGACAAAGACGAGGACTTGCCACCATTCAGTTCTTCTAGATAGTGATGATTATTTCAAAGCTTGGAAGGTGTAACTAAAAGTGTGAGCTCTCTTTCAGAGGACACTAGAACCAGAACACTGGGATTGAGAATTGGATGCATCTGTGCACATCCACAAGAATTGTAAACACATATATTAACTGGGTTCTGGAAATCAATAATTCAGAAGCATTCATAGCCCATAACTCTATTAAAATATGCTTCTTTAAGGGCTAATTCACTATCATACTTCTTTCTTAAAATGATTAGTAAATGGGGCGCCTGGGTGGCTCAGTCTGTTGAGCATCCAACTCTTGATTTTGGCTCAGTTCATGATCTCAGCGTCATGAGATCAAGGCCCACGTTGGGCTCCATACTCAGTGCTGAATCTCCATACTCAGTGAGAATCTCCACTTGAGATTCTCTCTCTCCCTCTTCCTGTGTCCATTCCCCCCCTAAAATAAATAAGTAAATATTTTTAAAAAAACTTATCAGTACAGAATGGGCACATTAATTCAAGTATTTCATTATAAAAGAGATATTCACTTACATACCCTAGCATCTTTCTCCACCACCTCGTCCCCTGAATATTTTGATTTAAATACATCTCCCTCTGTTTCCTACAATTCCTCTGCTGTCTTTCAAGTGTGACCCTCCACCATCAGAGCCACGTCACTCTCTCCTGATCTTTAACAATTATTGATGACTGTCGCTGGATTGCAGCTTGTGTCCTCAAAAGCAGGAGGTGGTGTGTTAATTGCCTGAAAAGATTCCAACTCCTCCACTTGGCCTGCTGTCTCTCTCCTTTTTGCTTTTTTACCAAAAGGCTTTCTTTACTCCGCTTCCACAGAGCTGGATCCATCACTAACCGGCCCTAGCCGTGTACTAAGTGTTTTGCCAGCAAAACTGAAAAGGCCGAACTCAGGTGGCAACAAACCGGGACAGCTTCCCAGGTTCCATTGCTTTCCCATCACAGGTTCAATCGTCCTAAATTCCACTTCAAATGGAATCCCCACCTGAGTTCTTTTTAAACTACAGATCAGACCCGAGAACATCAAGAACATTCACAGCAATTACATTTGTCTAAAGGGCTGTTTGGAGCTGCTCTCACTGTATTCAGATTCCTTTATAATCTCTTGGTCAGGGAGCTACGAGTTCAAATGGCTCATATTGAATTAAGCATAAATGATGCAGTGGAATGCAGGAGGCATCGATTTTACCATTCCCTGGCTGTTTCCAAGTTCCTTCTAGTTTAGTGCTCTGAGTGTCACAGATTTATTGTATTTGATCTCTCAACCTCTTCCATCTAATCATTTTGTCTGATTCTTTCATCCATTCTATATTAATTTAAAGAATTGACAGTAGATTTGAGGTCCTTTACCTTCAAGTTTGGAATGCACTCAGCATTTTTCTTATTTATATTTTCTTATCTATAGTGTCTGTCCAAGGCTAGCATCTTACCCCAGGTTTGGGGGTCTGACACAAATTACTTTTATGCATAGACAATGTATATTGTTTTAATAACAAACTCTCAAGGTCTATGTGATAGAGTTGGCCTTTATTTGATATTAGTATCAAATATGTTAGGATATTTTAAGATTAACAGATTTTGTCTTGTTTTGTTCTTTAAAGATTTATTTGTTTGTTTATTTTAGAGAGAGACAGAACACAACGGGGGGGGGGGGATGAGAGAGAGAGAGAGAGATCGGGAGAGGGAGAATGAGAGAGAGCAAATTCCCCACTGAGTGAGGAGCCCGATGTGGGGCTCAATCTTGTGACCCTGAGATCATGACCTGAGCTGAAATCAAGAGTTAGATGTGCCACCAAGGTAACCCAAGATTAACAGGTTTCATATATAAATAATTTTATAAATAGAAATTATGTAACAAACAAACATGTGTTTAGCCAAACCTGATGGAGGTTAAATGATCTGTTATGGAGGGTGCCTGGGTGGCTCAGTGGTTGAGAGTCTGCCTTTGGCTCATGTGGGGATCCCGGGATCCCAGGATGGAGTCCTACATCGAGCTCCTTGCTGGGAGCCTGCTTCTCCCTCTGCCTATGCCTCTCTCTCTGCATTTCTCATGAATAAATAAATAAAATCTTTTAAAAAAATCTGTTATGGAAATGAAGGAACAATGTGGTCTGTGCTAAGGTGAAAGAGGACAGTTCCAACAGATTACCCAAATGGCCTTGCATGTCTCCCTCTAGGCTAACATACACAAGGCTAGACCATGGTCTTCCTGGAGTCTTGGCACAACTCCCTGCAATTTCTGCTGTAGCCAGTGGAGGTAAGCAGTCTGGTGAGCAGCTATCTTGCCGCCGCCCCCCGACCCCCACCTCAGGCTGGAGATGCAGAGTTCCCTATAAGTTCCCTATAAGGCAAGTCTCCAAAACCACTTGGCTATAGTTTAGTATCAGCTTCTCGATGGAAGAAATAACTGCTTACGCTGCCTCTCATATGGCCTATCCGGTTCAGAGTCGTCCTGTTGGACCAGGGGCATGGAGAGCAAACACCACACCCATCTTGACTTTTTTGTCTTGTATAAATGATAAACTGGCTGAATCCATTTGGGCTCATTGTCTCCTTACCAGCCAAATGTAACAGCTGTAGTAGTTATCCTGGTGGCCCTGTTAATCATGACACTGCTGTATATGAACTGCTTTACCTCCATCCTACATATTTTCAAAGTCACCTAATTACTTAATTATCACAATAACTCCAGAAGTTTGGGACTAGTTTTATAGATGAGGAAATTTAGACAAAGAAAGGTTATTAGCCCAAGATAAGACTGAATGTCATCACTAATAAGTAAATAAAATATATTATCAAAAATACTAGGCAAATTTATTTGACTTGCATTTATATTTCATAGACTTCTTTAATGAAACTATAGCATCTTTAATATTGTCTTTGCAATATTATAACACTTTTAGTATAATTCACTTTTGTTTTAGTGGAGTACCAAATTGGACTGCTCAGATTTTAAGTTATATGTATAGAGAGAGACTTAAAATAAAATATCTATATCTATATCTATCTATATAGATAGATATAGATATTTTAAGAACCATCTTAAAAGGTATCATAGGTCACATAAATCACACTTTGGCCATTCACGAGAGGATTCAATTAATGCAAATCCCAATATATACATGACTCAGTAGATTAAAGTATATAAATATATGTGCACCCAAAGTCAAAAAGTGATGAAATGAGAGAGAAGCACTGTCTTTTCCAGATGGTGCCCTGAAAACTTTGTTATTTTATCTTAAGATCTGCTTTTTGGCTCCACAGAAATTCAAACTCGAATTAAGCACCAGAAATATCAGGAATGGCAGTGATTTTTTTTTCAAGAGAGGGAGAGACAAGGGGAGGGGCAGAGGGAGAGAGAATCTTAAGCAGGCTCCATGCCCAGCACAGAGCCTGACCCAGGACTTGATCCCACAACCCTGAGATCTTCACCTGAGCTGAAACCAAGAATAGGACACTTAAATGACTGAGCCACTGAGAGTGATTCTACATTCAATTGATGGTTTTTGTTATTCTCTCAATATTAAAAGAACAAAATTTGGATGCACTTTAGCAATCTGGGGAAGGTAGTATTTTGGCAAAATTGTGTACGGAAAATAAGTCAACATTTTCTAGTTAGAGTAGTTGAAACATCCGAAGATGTTATGAGTAACCCAAACATGTTCATAATGTTTTGCCACAGAAAATGTCAGTGATATACCTCTATAATATTTTTTTTAAAAAAATACAACAGGTTTTGTAAATTAAGTTGTATGGACACAATTAAACTGCCATGTGACATAGATCATAGGCAGGTCAATAACAAAAACCATGGACTAACTTTTTTTTTCATGCCATGTGTTTTGTGCTGGTAAGGGGAGAGAGAAGGAAAGTGTCCCAGATTTTCAGTATTTCTTTCTGCAACTTTTCTGGAAGAAGTAGATGCATAACACAAGTACTATCATATTCTAACACGTTATTATGTATACTGTTAACATTTCCAAAGTAGACTGAAAAAAAGTGTTTCTAAGACCCCCTGTTGTTTCAGGATGGCATTATAAGTTGGCAACAAAATGACAGGAAGGTGACACTGTTCCAGGAACACCTGGCCAATAACTGGAGCCAACTCAGAAATTCACTTTCCTTTTCTCACCACAATATGAATTCTATAGATCCTTTATTATCAAAATACCACATCACATGCCTCAAGAAGTTACTCCAAGTAAATTAATTACATATCATTCTCTTAATTTTGATTCCTGCATCTGATATTGCCATGTCCCGTGTGTGTGTGTGTGTGTGTGCGTGTATAAAACCAGTAAATCAAATAACTCAGGTGTGTATACAACCTCAGGTTTCTACACAACTCCTTTCGGGAAGATTTCACTTTTTAGAAACATTTCACTCTGTATCACAATTTTATATTCATATATGTTCACATCACTTTAAAATACCACAGATGGCATGGGACACAGATGGCATGTGCTAAGAGAAAGAAACTGAACTCAAGGAAGACGTAATTGCCAGTGCACATAATTTAATTCATATTGATTCTGGTTATGTTGGTAGAGAATACATTAGACCACACATGTTGAATTTCTATAGGAAGTATTGATGCCATTATGGAGAGAGGAAGCAAATCTCTCTGGGAATCAATGACTTGCACAGTAATTCTTTCTGAGTAGTTGGCTACCATTTGAATATTTTTGTTTCAGCCCTTTAAAATAATTCCAAGGTTATCTGGAAAAATTATTGCATGAGCAGATGATTACTACTAAGTGTTTTACTCATTCAATATGGAAATACCCATTGAGATAATCTGAATCCGACTAGTAGCTGCCATCTTAGCTTGGCACAAGACTGTACAAAGGAATGTACATCTTGGGAGATGACAGATCACACAAGGCCAATAATGTTTATTAAAAGTTCATTAATTTACTTGAATTGATGGTCTGTGACTATTGCTTTTCAGTCTGAGCCCTCATCTCATAAAGGTACTTTACCAGTCCAAAAGGAAAGGGATCCAAACGGTGTGCGACAATGACTATACAAAAGAAAACTCAAATTCTATGCATAGTATTTGTATATAGTTTCAAGAAAAAATAGTCAAGTGATTAATGGTCCTTGTCATTATTTTACAGGTAGTTTCTTACAGGTGTGGTTCAATTTTTTTTTAAGATTTCTTTCTTTCTTTATTTTTTTTTTTTTGAGAAAGAGCAAGAGAGAAAGGACAGAGTGTGAGGAAGAGGGAGAGAATCTCAAGCAGACTCTCTGCTGAGTGTGGAGCCCAACATGGGGCTCAATTTCATGACTCTGAGATCATGACCTGAGCCGAAATAAAGAGTTGGATGCTTAAACAACCGAGTCACCCAGGTGCCTGGGTGTAGTTTTATTTTTAATGTGAATATGCTATATTTCCCCCTTTTTCTGCCATGGAATTATATATCTATCAGAACATCATTTTATACTACATTCAGGGATTGGCTGTGCTCAAGCAGGAAGTAATGATGTGTAAAGAAATCTGTTTGCATGAACGTCAGAGTGGCCTTTAGTTGGTACTTATGTCTTCTCCTAGAGCTGTATGTCTGGGGTCTTAAAATGCCACCTGAGAATGTGTTAGGAAAGACAGGAAGAGGAGGAACTACTATTTTAGTATGCTCGGTAGATGATTTCATTTTGTTTTCTCATTTAAGCCTACCATAACTCTGACAGATTGGGAATTATCT
Source organism: Vulpes vulpes (assembly GCF_048418805.1). Taxonomy (NCBI): domain Eukaryota; kingdom Metazoa; phylum Chordata; class Mammalia; order Carnivora; family Canidae; genus Vulpes; species Vulpes vulpes. Next base: position 13,157,945 of record NC_132788.1, read on the forward strand.
CTGTTTCATGAGTGAAGAAACTAAACCCCTCAAAATTAATGATTTTCCTAGGTTTAGTAGGAGATGTGTGACTTGAGCCCAGGCTTTTCTGCCTCTAAAGACTTTCTAGAAAGCAGCAAAGTTGGGATGCTGGTTGGCCAACATGGGCTCTGTCAGTTAAGTTTAGGAAATACTAAGAATGCAGAGTAAAAATGAAACTTTTTTTTTTGTACAATTTGTCATAATATCAAGTATGAGAATGTGCATTATGTATACCAAAAGTGAGAGTATCTGCCACATTTCCAAACATAAAATCAGAGAGCTTTATAAGCAAGAAGCATCTCCAAAGGACTGGTGCCCCACAGAACACATTTTGGGAAATATCATATTTTCTTGATGCATCAGCCAGGTGAAACTCTTTGAGAGACTAGATCTATGTAAATTATTTTATGGAGAAGATGGGACACTATACAGCCTAGGTGTACACAGCCCTTGGGTCAGTATAAACTATATTATCACTTTGTGTACCTATAATTCGGTCACTGGCCTAGATTCCCCTGCCTGGATGCTCATTTGCCCTACTGTGTAAGCTTGTTCCTTTCCTTCTTGGGTTCTGAATTCCTGCATGCAATTTTTTTTTTTCTTTTTGCCTTAGCCATTCTTTATAATTTGTTTCTTGATTCACGGAATTCCTGTAGGTGTGTGAAATTACCCAGCTTTCTCATTGAAATCTCAGTCCTGGTCTAACATGACTTATTGGCATTCGGGTCCTGTTGTTCCAATTCTGGCCTTTGATTCCTGTCACTTTCCAGTTCCTGACTATTTTTCTAAAATTTCTTCTGATGCCTCTTAATATTTCTGCCTCTTAGGTTCTTACCTACCTCAACCAAGGGTATGTAGGGCTCACTTTCCCCAATTTCTAGGCCCCGGATGACCCTTCACATACTCTGCCTGGATTTCTGATCAGGTCTGGCTAATCCCCTTGCTCCCTGTTCATTCCCTACTCTTTGTTTCAGCCTTAGCTTTATTTTCTGATCCTAGCACCCTGTCCTGTGCCCTTAATCCATTATGTCACGAAATCCTTACACAAACATCATGCATCTGCTTTTTATAACTTTCACTGAGGAAGGTATTTTCATTATAATTTAGTATGTTATTAGTAAATAGAATACTTAAATTATTTTACATAGTTTTTTAAAAAGTAACATCTATTATAAAAGCTATAGGTACTTTTAAATTATCATGTCTGAGAAAAGGCAACTATTCATCAATGCAATTATGAGGATGTAGTATTATTTACCTGTGGCAGCTACTGGAGGTTCAGGTCTGGTCAGAAGGAAGAAGTAAGTAATTTCTACAAGGATTACCTTTTATTTATTTTTTATTTTTTTATTTTTTTAGGTTTTATTTATTTATTCATGACACACACACACACACACACACACACACAGAGGCAGAGACACAGGCAGAGGGAGAAGCAGGCTCCATGCAGGGAGCCCAATGTGGGACTCGATCCCAGGTCTCCAGGATCAGGCCCTGGGCTGAAGACAGCAGTAAACTGCTGAGCCGGGCTGTCCATGGATTGCCTTTTAAAGGTAAGTCCAGCCCCTCTGCATGACGCTAAGCATAGCATCCTTTTCCAAAATGACGCAGACTTAAGTCTGCTCAGATAAATTATTATTCCTCTTTTAACTGCCTCGCTGGGCAGAAACAACCCATTCACATGCCAGTTTGAACAGAGAAAAGAAAAAGACATCTTACAGCATATCAAATCATAAGCATCAACCACTTATATTTTTAATTTAAACATCACTGCATGATCCTGGTACATCTCTACATTCATATAGACTACATCTGTAGGTATTTCAAAGCTAAAATAGTGAAAACATAGCAACCTCGACAGGTATCATCCCAGAAAAACCCACTGGTCGCCCAGACACATCCTTGCAAGGAGGCATGACAATGTCTGGTGAATTCCCCATAGTCATGGTGCAAAGAATCCTCTGTATCCAGCTCTCTCCAATAAGCAAATCCAAATATTTGACTTGAACGCTTCAAGTGACACACAAACACTGGTAATGTAACTGCAGGTCAAACCCTTCCTTAAATATTCCCTACATACTGGTGTGCCATGTGCCCCTGCTGAGAAGTCTGACTCTCGGCCTTCCCTGCTCAGAACCCGATTTCTTTGTGCACAAGGAGTGGATTTGTTCCTTAATGATGGACTCCAATTAACCGGATTTCCATAGACGAATGTATAAAATGATGGACAATGGGATCTCCCTTTATTTTATACAAAACGAGTCTCTCATCCATCAGAAGTACAATTCACCCAAGCTGAGCAAGATTCTTAGGATTCTAGGCAAACCTGCCTTTATCCACCAGGGAGAACTAAGTCTTCTGGCAAATTGAGACCAGATAAAAGCCACCTACCTTGCCTCACAGCTGCTACCCTGAGACTGCCCCAGATGTGACATGGTTCTCCACAAAAATCAAAAATCTTTTCCCTCCTCTTTTGCAAGCTTTTTGTCTCTTATTAAGCCTATATCTTACATCATGTACCTTGACCTCTTCCACTACTCCCTACTTGATTCAATCCTAGCTACTCGGGGATCCCTAGGTGGCGCAGCGGTTTGGCGCCTGCCTTTGGCCCAGGGCGCGATCCTGGAGACCCGGGATCGAATCCCACATTGGGCTCCCAGTGCATGGAGCCTGCTTCTCCCTCCGCCTGTGTCTCTGCCTCTCTCTCTCTGTGTGACTATCATAAATAAATTAAAAAAAAAATCCTAGCTACTCATCATTCTTATGGATTGACAGTCACTCTACCCCATACTCTGTAGCCCATGCTCCACGTTGATAAAATCCTCTGTGCATTAGAACTCTTTCCTGAGTATTTTCTATATCTCCCTAGCTGAAAAGAACCACAATTGTTCTTGGAGGAAGCTGGTGCTTTGTTTTGTTTTGTTCCTTTATGCTGAGATTTGAACCCAAACCTTCAAGTCTATGAGTCCACATGCTTAACCCTACATCACAACTGTATTTTGCAGCATTGCCTGAAATTACCAGCTAAGAGGATCATTATCTCAATGTCATATTAACTGTTAGTGTCAAATGGAACCTCTTCATTCATTCTATCTGATGGGCCCCCATGATCTGAAGGTGGAATCAGTAGCCCTCTGTGGGCACAGTGTTATTTCCAGGCACTTAGCCTTATCCTTATGTAAAAAAAAAAAAAAAAAAAATCACTAACCAGTGTGAAACCTGAGTTTCATGGTATTTGCTTACGCTTTCCCCCTTTTCATTCTTCCTCACTAATTGATGGGGTACATGGGTCACTGTGTCCTCATCTATTCAATGTTGTCCCTTCATTCTGGGTGTCTTCAATGTCCACCAGAAACTGACTCATTCTTGTCTCTCTTTTCCTTGGTGTCCTCATTTCCAGTAACTTTTGTTTCTCTTTAACTTTAGTGATCCTCCTCCATGGTTGCAGTCCACAATTTGTAGTAACCCAGAACTTTCCACCATCAAAGTAATAGACCCAGACACCTTATTAGTATTCACACTTTCCATCATTTCAGCCCTATTACTCTTTCTCTTATTCATGTCCTATGCTTTTGTGCTTTAACCTCAAACAGAGCTTCAATGTTAGCCTTTCTATTTTCTCTCTAATGATGAGGCCATTCCTGGTTTAATGCTCTTCCAATATTTGGCTCAGATTCCATGATCTATCTCTTTAATTATACTCTTTTCCTGTATCTTCAACTTCCCTTTACATCCTTCAAATGCAACTTTCAGAAACCCAACTCATATACATGTGCCCTCTCCTTAGCCTAATCGTGGATTCTGGGTGCAACTAGAAAACCCATCACCAGTGGAGAAATGTGTTGACATCACATGTCCATGATCCCCAACCTGATCTCAGCTTTTAAATCTCTCCTCCTCATCCCTCCAACACATGGACTTGCTCAGACTCACCCACATATCACCTGCTTCTGCTTTCTTCTCCAGCATGTCCCATCCAGCACATTTGTTTTCAATCTCACTGAACTGCTTTGAATTTCCTAAAGCCCTTATGCTTGGGAGCTTCTTAGCTTGTTTCTCCCTTTGCCCTAACATCCACTTTCCCCTAGTCTTTTTTTTAAGATTTTATTTATTTGTTCATGAGAGACACAGAAAGAGAGGCAGAGCAGGCAGAGGACGAAACAGGTTCCATGCCGGGAGCCCAATGTGGGACTCTATCCTGGGATTCCAGGATCACAACCTGAGCCAAAGGCAGATGCCCAACTACTAAGCCACCCAGGCATCCCTGCCTCCCCTAGTCTTATCTTGGTTAACTTGTACTCATTATATCGGTCTAAACTCATCTATTCCTTCACCTAGAAGCCTTAACTGATCCTTTAATTATGATTTGGGTGCAAAGCCTATGTACTTCCAAAGCATATGCATCCTCTATTATCACTCTTAGTGCCCCCCCAAAAAAGTTAGTGTTACATAAATATGTGTTGAGTGAATGAACAAATGGATGAACAAATAATTTAGATTGCCTTCCTGTTTTACCCTGGACTTATAATGTTATTATTTTAAAGATACTCACCACCTTAAATTCTTAATTCTTTAATTTGGAGATAGAGAAAGATATGTGAGTTATTATCTGGTAAAGCATCTTGATATTTGTATCTCTAGAAATGAAATCAATGCAAAGACCTACATAAAACCATTGGCATTTGTCAGTGACTTTACAATACTTGTTAAATAGAGTCTGGAATTCCCAGGGCAGAGCTTGGTAGACAAGCATATCACTGTAGTGCCATAACAGAGGTAGTGCACTGTGAAGAATGGGAGCACGTGTCTGTCTTTGATAAAGCCAGAATCTTTTGTTTTGTGGCAGGTTCTTAAAACCGTTGCAATAGCACTGAATATATAATCATGTTTAGCCAACGCATTATTTAATGTGATGGTTTTCACATAAAACTCATCTATACCCAATTAATCTCACTTACCCTCAGTAAAGCTGAAATTCAGAATCAACCAATAGAGTCTGGACACAACTACTAGGTACTCAGTACTGGGCCTGGCATAGCAAGGTGTCCAGGAAGCATATACTACGGTGTGATGTGACACTTGCTATTAGAATGATACTTGAGATCTAAATAGGTGCACATGGCATAGAAAGAAGACAAACTTGTGCTAGGCTGCTTATTTCAACTGTATGTATATTCCATATTAGTGCAGAGAGAGAAAGAAAAAGAATTAACACTGTTTCATCTGTGACTATTTGAATTGAAATCCTCATCCATAAATTAGTTATAGAGAGACAGCTGGGGCAATGCAATGGTTAAAAGCAGCCTTTGGAGAAAGACAGGTCTAGATGTGATGGTATTTCTATTAGTTCTTTGGCACTAGGACCCTTACTTAACCTTGCTAGGCCTCACCTGGAAGGTTGATTAAATCTGAGAATGTGTATGAAGCACAAAGTCCAGAGCCTGGGTCAAGTGAAGAAGACCTCATTTAGAGTTGCAGATGTGTTGATTTTAGTGTTTAGCATGGTGGACATGGGTTTAGCATGGTGGAGAAAGTGCCCCTGAGAGAAGCCCCCCACATTTACCAAATACTTTTATTCTATTTAGCAAGCTTAAGCGGGAAAATGAAGCAATTGTGATCTGCTAGTAGTGTGTTCTATGATCAGAGAACCTTATCCCCAGGCGTTAGAGCCAGATGTGATAATGTTTACCAATAGACAGGGACAACCTGTCTGCCTTTTAGCTCATACTGACATGAACCTACCCCCAAATATGGCATTACTGGTGTTGTTTTTAAAGATTTTATTTATTTATTCATGAGAGACACAGAGAGAGAGAGAGAGAGAGAGAGAGAGAGAGAGGCAGAGACACAGGCAGAAGGAGAAGCAGGCTCCATGCAGGGAGCCCTACGTGGGCCTCGATCCCGGGACTCCAGGATCAGGCCCTGGGCTGAAGGCGGCGCTAAACTGCTGAGCCACCAGGGCTGCCCCTATTACTGGTGTTTTATACCATCTCTGATATTTAGATGATTAGAACAGGGAGGAGCAGGGAATATTTTTTGCACCTGTCACATACTGACCTCCGTAAACATAAACATAGACAACTTTATGATTGCCATTAAGCCATTCCAAGTAGCTTTGGAGGAGGATATGTGAAAGCTCATGTTCCAGCCCAGCATAGCACCTTTTCAGAAGTCACAGATGCTTGGCTTTAAAAGCGAGACACCAAATAACAAGATTATTCTAATTTATATTCCTTGGGTGCAACAGTGCTAGCTGAATTCTATTTTCCATTTCATAGCTCAGCTCATCTCTTCCTCCATAGAGCCATTTTGATAATTCATTAGGGTAGCTTCTGTGGTTACTCAAGCCATCTGTTGCCCCTGTGGGTATCTGCTCCCTAAGCCCCAGCACCAGACCCCAGCTGAGGAATGGAGAGTTTGATAGGGAGGAGAGTCTATTAAACAGGAAGAAGATGGCAGGGAAGGTAGAGGTAGTGGAGAAAGGGCAAAGAATGCACACAAAACTGGCAGAATTTGACCTGAGAACTGAAAGTACAGAAAAAGGGCATTCTGGCATCTTTCAGGCTTATGAAGGCAGACATGCAGAAACTACGGTATGTGTAGAGGCCAGCAAGTCTTGTTTGTTCTTTATGTCCCTCCCCTCCCCGCCCCTCCCCTTCCTCCCTCCCTCCCTCCCTCCCTTCCCTTCTCCTCTCTTCTCCCTTCCCCTCCTCTCCTCTCCATTCCTTTTCTCATCCTCTCTCCTTTCTTTCTTTCTTTCTTTCTTTCTTTCTTTCTTTCTTTCTTTCTTTCTTTTTCTTTCTTCTTTCTTTCTTTCTTTCTTCTTTCTTTCTTTCTTTCTTTCTTTCTTTCTTTCTTTCTTTCTTCTTTCTTTTCCCTTCCTTCCTTCCTTCCTTCCTTCCTTCCTTCCTTCCTTCCTTCCTCTATTTGGAGGGAAAAACTCAGAGTTAGGTTAGAGAGTTGGGCTTGGGGCCAGATTATGGCATGTTTTATAAATTAATCATTTTGTGTCCCCTCCCACTCATGTTATAGGGTCTTAGCAGATGTAATTAGTTAAGATGAGGTAATATTGGAGTTGGATGGCCCCCCAATCCAGTATGAGTGGGGATCATACCCAAAGGGGAAAACTGGACAACACACACAGATATACACACACACACACACACACAGAGGGAGAACACCATGTGAAGATGAAGGCAGAGATTGGATTGATGCTTCTATACACCAGGGAATCCAGAAGTGTCCAGTAAACCAGCAGAAGCAGGGGAGAGGCCTGGGACAGACTGCCCCTCACAGCTTCACAAGGAACCATCCATGGCAACACCTTGATTTTGAACTTCTGGCCTCCAGAACTAGGGCAATAAATTTTTGTTTTTTAAGCCACCCAGTTTGTGGTATTTTGTTATAGCAGCCAAGGAAGCTAATATATTCTGAGTATTGGACAAATTATTGTTTGGTGTTAGTTTTATAGTCAAAGGAAAGCATAGAAAATGTCAGGAAAAAAACAATTTGACCAATTAACTTGGTCATCACATGTGGGGTGTAGGAGGTAAAGACAGGGAGTTCAGTGAGAAGTCCACAGCACAACTGCAAATCACAGTGCCTTGGCACCTAGTAGGTCATCAGTAACATCTTATATTTATTAATACTGAGTACCTGGCACATTACCTGTATCACCTCACTGAACTCTCGCAACTATCCAAAGAGAGAGGTAGTATCAGTATCTCCCTTTTACAAATGAGCAAACTGATACTCAAAGGGAGTGAGTGGTAGAGCCAAAACTTAAATACAGATCTGTCTATTTCCAGGGTCCAAGTTCTTTACCACTATGGTATATGGCCATGTAATAATATTATGTTTAATAACTAAAATAATATGTGTATATGCTTGTGTTTGTACACATGTGCATAAGAATGACTAAGAAATAAAGCCAAGAAGGGTAATGGCTATGATATAAATTCATCCCTTTAACTTACTGAAGTGTATACTTCACAAGGAAATTAATTAGTAAAAGGGATACCAATGTGTAGAAACTTTTAAGCATTTTAATAATTGGGAATGATATACAGTTTATTTTTCTGACAGAAAACCAAACCAATAGGCAGACTGTAGCTATGGGCATAAGGAGATTTGAGATTTGAGTATTTGACCAGTCAAATCAAATTTAAAAATTAAGCTCACTGAACTTCTGGTTTGACTGCTAGTGTTGAAGACTTGAACTGATGGATAACACATCATTTGACTCTCAGAGGTCTCCATCTTAATTCACCCTCATTTGTATCTATAATACAAGTACAGTTGAGTTTCGGTAGACTTCTGTTTTTTATCTTTTTCCGTTGGGTCACTTTCCCTTTCTTCCCTAATCCTTTACTGCCATATATTTGGAATGAAATAAAATGATGCCTTTGTTCCATTATGTGTCTGCTTCATTTACTTTCAATGTTTACTTGATTACTGAAGATCTCTGAGGGCACATCACCATTCTCTGGACTGTACATTCAGAGGAAAAACGTCACAAAAAAAAAAGAGAGAAACAAAGAAAAAATATGCATATAAAAGACTACTACAGAAGTCACAAACCATGGGTCAGGAAGCAGTAAAGCAATATCATGAGATAAAATAGCCTTTTCATATCCCAGGACACTTTTCAGGCTTGCCTCAGAAAGCACTGTCAGCCATAGTACAAAGGCTCGTGAGAACAATAGTGTTCTGCCCAAAGAAGAATCCTTCAGCATCGATGTCTGGGATAGATAGGCAAGTCTGGTTATTTCTGAAGGGTCAAGTTGCTTGGTCATACTCATATCAGAACACACACACACACACACACACACACACACACACACACACACAATAAGGTTTTGATTTAGAGAATATACCAAATATGTGAAATTATAATATATGCCCATCTATAACAATGGAACCGTCCATGTATTTCTCAACTATGAAATGACATGATGTGCAGTCTTCAGAGGAGAAAGTTCACAAAGAAAATTCATTATCAGGAAATACCAACTGGTTTCACAGAGCACCTCCGAGTCCGTGTTGTACATTCCAGTGCCTATTAGTAATGCAGGCACGGAGTGAACAATCAATCAGTATCGGTTGAATGCATGAACATTTTCCAGATAAAGGAGTTGCTTCTTCCATCATTGGAACCTAAAGCATTTTTTTTTTCTAAATCTCTTCTGGTAATTGCACAAGTACCGCACTTGCTAACTCAAAGAACATGCCCCTATTGCCCCCAAATACTCAGAGTTCTGCTAGAATTCCAAGAAAGAAATAAGTTTATCCCCCTAACTTAAGTGTGGAAGGACCAGTGCTACGGTGGCTATTGGCTGATAGAAATTCCTAAGCAGCTTTCAAGCCTCCTACAAAGCTGCTGTGGCAGAGGGCAGAATGGCAGCTGTCCCTAAGGCTACTCAAGCTGCTCCCTATGCCACCCCTTACAGCCTCCCGACTGGATGCTCAGCTGTCCTTCCTCAGCATCCTTTAAGCCACAGAAGACATGCCATGTTCTCTTCCCCAGCTCTTCTGAAGGTAGCACAAAGAAGGCTTCTCTTCACTATTTACACAAACCCTCCCTTTCTAACGCACAAGAAAAACTCGCAGGCTGTTGGATGATAGTCATTCTTTTGTTAAAATATTTTATTGGCCTATTGTTTGATAATTAGAGAAATACATAGTATCCTCACTCATTCTATTTGCAGTCACTTCTACATCTTATAAATACTCATCTTTGTAAAATACAGTTCAATGAAACGGCAGACACTTTATGACTATACAACTTGACTGTAACATTTTTCAAAATCATTTGAGGACCAATTGAAAAACCATTTGAAGACCATTAAATCACTTAGTTTGCGGACTTTCCTACTTGACTTTTCTGGAACAAACTAAAATGTATACTCATACCAAATATAATACTTGTTATAAAATTTTTAAGTATTTTAAAAATTGGTCTTCGAGGGGCACGTGGGTGGCTCAGTGGTTGAGCATTTGCCTTTGGCTCAGTTCATGATCCCAGGGTCCTGGGATGGAGTCCCATGTCAGGCTCCCTATAGGGTGCCTGGTCCTCCCTCTGCCTATGTCTGTCTGTCTCTCTGTGTGTCCCTCATGAATAAATAAATAAAATATTTTTAAAAATTGCTCTTTTTATTTGACTGTACATTTCTTGTTTAATTAATGGCTGATTATAATTTTTCAGCAAATGTGTATATTCTAAGGTTTTGGCAATCTAATGTAAATATTATTTTTAATATTAATATTATTTTTAGATAAATGGTTTTTTAAGAATACTGAATTAAACAATGAATGAATTTGGTCTGATTATAGATCATAGATATGTTACCAGATATTCATTAAATTATATTTTGTATATAAAATTACAAAATATAATTACATTTTGTATATTAAATTATGTTTTGTAGGGTTTGGGTTTTTTTTGTACTTTGGAGCCAATAAGCTTTTTTAAAATTTCAAATATCCATTAGGCTTTGAGAAACTTATATGTCCTAAGCACTCTGTATAAAATGCCTACCTTAGAATATGGCTTTGGTTGAAACTTCAATATGTTTTATCAATGTGAGTTTTCTTGTTCAGCTAAAGACTACATTTCCCAGCATCCCTGGTAGCTGGATGTCATCATTTGACTAGGTCATGGGTAATGAGTGAAAAAGAAGTGTGCAATTTTGGGTCATGCTTTAAAATAAAAAAATCTGACTACCCTTGTCCCTCTCTAGTGGCTAAAATACAGATATGGCAGGACAAGATAGAGCAGATATGGATCTTAGATCACAAGTGGGAATTTGCAAGAAGATGGATGAGCAAAACACAAAAACATGAAGGTGTCTAGATGCAAAACATGGTGGAGATTTCATATGAGCCCTGGACTATTTATGCTTGGATTATCACAGAGATGGTATGAGAGGGAAATAGTCTTTTATTTCACTTAAATCAAGGTTATTTCATTCTCTGTTACAAAAGTTGAACTGGAGGATCCCTGGGTGGCTCACCGGTTTAGTGCCTGCATTTGGCCCAGGGCATGATCCTGGAGTCCGGGGATCTAGTCCCACATCAGGCTCCCTGCATGTGGCCTGCTTCTCCCTCTGCCTGTCTCTCTCTTTCTCTCTCTCTCTCTCTCTCTCTCTCTCTCATTCTCTCTGTCTCTCGTGAATAAATAAATAAATATATAAATAAAAATCTTAAAAAAAAAGTTGAACTGGTAAAGTAAGATTTTGGGAGTTGCAGGACTGAATCAGAGCTGACTCAGCTCTCAAGAAGATGGTCTTATAGAGAAGAGCTATAGATAGATGATATAGATATAGATAGATATAGACACAGAGGCATAGAAAAATATCTTAACATAGGTAGCAAGATGAATTTATGTTACCTTTTCCTACTAACCAAACTTGAGTATGCATGCATAGCACAGGGCAAATGTGTATACAAGATCAATGATCAGCCTCTGCAGACAAGACCTTTAAAAACTATTATCATTGTAAATCATATGGCCCCACCTGCATATTTGTAGTATGTATTTTAGCTAGAAACATTATTATTGTCTCACATTAAATTTTTTTTTTAAAGAATATCAGATTTTTTTTCACTGATGAAAAACTTTTGGTCAACCCTTCCTATCTTCAATTCCTCAACCTCTTTCTGTTTTCACAGTAGATACAACATGGCACTGCTTCTTAATGCATAAATGCATTTGCAAATGAGTTCCTGGAACATGCTAATGATATTTTGTTCTGGATCATTTCCAAAATGGTCTCAAGCAAACAAGCTCATTTTTAAGAGAGAGAGAGAAAGAGAGAGTTTAGAGGCAGACAATTATTCAATGGCTGTTAACTAAAAACATTTGCGCATAAACGTGATTACTTAGGAAATAGCATTGGAGTCTGATTGACTGGCATTGGAAATTGAAAATGGACTCCCTTGAAGTTCAAAAGCTTTACCACAAATCACAAGATTCATTAATTACCGTACATGGGATCTTGGGAGTTGCCTGTTTGTAAAATCTGCGGCCTTTATGTTCTTGAAGCTAAACTAGAGAGGCAGAGGGCCAGTAAGGAATTAAAACATAGAATTTTGTTAATTAAACCAATATGTAAACCAAAACTCTGAAAGAATGTCAGGAGTATACGGTTAGCTGGTGGTTTGATTCTTCTATGGCAGTAACATATGGAGAGCATGTAACTATGATGTGTTTAATCCAAGTGGATTAAAATACTCTTCTGGGATTTGAAATAATTTTTGAAAAAGATTGAGCCCATATTTTCATCACTGTTTTCAAGACATAGAAGTGATATACATCACATGGTTTAAAATTTTGTTTTGTTTTGTTAGCTTTGTTTTTTTTTTTCTACTTAAGCCTGTTTTTGTCTTTGGTTTTTGGTTTTAATCAAATAAATAAATTACTTATTACTTAATAAATAACTTTGATGCTATTAAAACAATAGCTAAGCAAATAATATCCTTTTATTAATTGAATGAGATAATTTAAAAAGCTTATGCAATTTCAAACATTTTTGCTATGGATATTTCTGATTTTTGCTTTGTTCTTGGTCAGTCTTTGGAAAGATTGCATGTTGTCACATTCTAAGACACTGATAGGAACATTAATAAAGTCTTGCACACTGCAAAATATTTTTCCAGCCACAGATTTCAATACAAAGGATTATTTTGAGTCAATCTAAGATGGTAAAAAAACTAACTATTGCATTCTATATTGAAGATAAGCGAAAGTAAGGGAGAGAAGGAGGGAGAGAGGAAGAAAAAAAGAGAAGATGAGTGAGCAGATCTAAAGAAGGCAAAAGAATTGCAGGAGTCAGAATAACCCGGAGTTTATCAGTTTATGCTGACACATTTTCTTGGCAAAGGCTGCTGACTGTAGGCAAAGTCACATGGCCAGGAGGCTGGTGTGTGTGTGTCTGCTTAAGAGCCCATGAAGCTCTTTGCTTCCAGACTAGCATGTACGCCATGTGATGCTGGGGTTGCCATGGTAAGTACATAGTGTGCAATGATTTTTTTCCCCTTTCTTTCTGATATGCTGCTCTAGCATAGATACACCAGAATTCAAATTAATACTATAAGAAAAGCACTGAAAGAGGAAGCTGTAAGAGGCTTTGGTTAAACATACAGCACTCACACTAGATTCTGTAAGCAAATGTGCTACATTTATTACTTTTTCCCCAATATAAAGAGCTTATCTTAAAATAGTCAATGGATTAGCAGTATACAAATCAAAAATACATATTCACCATAGCTCATTGTCTCCTCTTTTGCAATGTTGAGGCCTATAGTACAGAGGACTCTTTAGCTACTTGATTGTGTTCTATTTCAAAAGAAAGATACTTTTTGTTGTTCTTCAAAATGTCACAGACATTGCAAGAAATTCCAGGTATGTTGAAATCTGATAATCTGAAGATATTATTACAAATTTTACATGGAAGGAGCCCCGAGAACTGGATAATGGATTTGGAGTCTTCATAGTCCCCCTTGAGTGCCCAGAGGTTCTCTTGACTCCATAGTAGCACCACATAAAAGGCAAGCTTAGCATTCAGATGATGGCTTTGGAATCCAGCTGGCATTGCCCTGGTGACCTGTCAGATTGGCTCAAGTAGGAGCAAATGATGGTAGAACCATTTCTCATCTCTAAATCCCATCCCCAGGATAATGCATTATTTCTGACCCTCCTTAGTCTCTTCTTTTTCAGAACTGTTCTTTGAAGTCAGATATACCAATCCTGCCACTCACCATGTGATCTTGGCAAATTTCCTTCTCCCTAAGACTTAGCCTCTCCATTTGTAAGATGGAACAAATGATAGTTTCTAACTCATGGGAATATCATCTGGATTAAATGGACCTAGATGTAAAAAAATACAGAGGATCTGGTATGAGATAAGCACTAAATCAATGTCAGACAAGCACTAATCAATGATCAGTGTCAATCGTTGTCATCTCTTTTTTTTAAGATTTTATTTATTTATTCATGAGAGACACTGAGAGAGGCAGAGACATAGGCAGAGGGAGAAGCAGGCTCCATGCAGGGAGCCCAATGTGGGACTCAATCCCAGGACCCTAGGATCACGCCCTGAGCCAAAGACAGATGCTCAACCACTGAGCCACCTAGGTGTCCCAATCATTGTCATCTCCTAAAATTATTAATTTCTTTATTGCTTAAGTTAGGCACATTCTTGAAAACTAGTTCTTCTAGAATTTCAAAAACTCTCTCAAAGTTCTATTGAAGTTTTAGTTTGCATCTGGATCATCCAGCCACAGAACTCCACAGAAAGTGTAGTTCTAATTTCCGTTTCTTGGTGCTTTCAAATCACACGTTTGAGGAGGGCAAAATACCAGTGAATTCCCTTCAGAAGAATTGGCCTGGATAGTGACAATCAGGTCAACAAAAACCACTGGATAGAATAGCAGGATTTGGAAAACTATGGCCCACAGGCCAAATCTGGCCCTCTACCTATTTTTACAAACAAAATTTTATTGGGGGTGCCCAGGTGGCTCAGTTGATTGAGCATTCAACTCTTGGTTTCAGCTCAGGTCATGACCCACGGGTTGTGAGATCGAGCCCCAAGACAGACTAAGTACTCAGCAGGGAGTCTGCTTGAGATTCTCTCCCTCAGCCCTTCCCCCGACTCATGCTTGTACTCTTGTTCTCTTTTTCAAATGAATAAATAAATTTAAAAAAATAAAGTTTTATTGAACACCGTAGTGCTCATGGTTTAAGTATTGTCAAGTTGCTTTCATGCTACAATAGCAAGGTCAAGTAGTTGCCACAGTGAGTTGATGGTTCATATAACCACTATCTGAAAGTGTAGACTAAAGGGTACTTGAGTGAGAAAGTACATGTAAAGAAAAGAGGCCCTTAAGAAGAAATAGAGTTGCCAAATTATGCTGAGAACTCCAATTTATTACTTTTCCAAGTCCCACCTAGATACCTATATTGAGAAGGAATCAATCTGGGACACCTAGGTGGCTCTGTGGTTAAGCATCTGCCTTTGGCTCAGGTCATGATCCTGGAGTCCCAGAATCAAGTCCCACATCGGGCTGCCTGAATGGAGCCTGCTCCTCCCTCTGCCTGTATCTGCCTCTCTCTTTCTGTGTCTTTCATGAATAAATAAATAAATAAAATGTTTAAAACAAAAAGAGGGAAGGAATCCAGCTAACAGTGAAAAGAAAGGAACAGGCAACTATGGATGGGACTTAAATGAAGACTCTAAATGATAAATGATTATGAACTTTGTTATTTTCTTCACTTCTCAAGGAAGAACAATGCTATATCCCAGCCTGGAGACATGCTCCTGTGCAGAGTTTAGGTACTGCACAAAGACGGAAGGAAGAAAAATCAACCTCTCTTGCTTCCCGCCAGATCCCCAAAACTCTGAGCAATAGTTGATCTATGCAATCAAGAGTTTAAAGTCAAGAGAAGAGAGTGGAGAGAGGAGAACGTGAGTGGCATGGTATGGGGCCTATTAGCAGTTTATAAGTGAGAAGGAGAGACATTGGTTTCCTGAATGAAAACAACCCTTTGGCTATTCTTTGAGACACTCCAGCAAAGGTCTAGGTCACTTTATAAATATTCCAAGTGGTTAGACTCTCATCTATTTGAATACCCTTCCATACCAGGGTATGGCCATTATTTGGTTCACTTTTAAGTTTACATGTGGAAATCATTATAGAAGATGCATTAAAGGTTAGAATAGAATTATATAGAGTAATTTGGAGCAAATAAGAGGGAACGACCAATGTCTGTGAAGACAAGAGAATGTGTCTGAGAGCTGATGCTGGAGCTTAGTCTTAAAACAATCATAGGGACCCACCCAAGACACAGGATCATGAATGGTGTGAAATACACAAGCGTGAGCAGAGGCAGAACTTGAGGGAGAAACACACATTCCCTAAAGTTGGAAAGTAGTGGGTTCTCGAAATACTGATATTCCATTTAATCCTCACTACCATCTGGCAAGGTGGGCATTATGGTTTTGACTTTCAAGGATGAGGACACTAAGATACTTTAAGGATAAACAAATTTGACTAAAATTACACAATTTGATGGAGTGCCATTATTTGTAGCTCATTAGTATTGTATAAAAAAATGATCCATTTGTTAACAGTTTCCTAGGTGTTATAACTGAGTAGTGATTATGTGGGCAACACTAAAAATGCAGATAGTCTGGATATTCCTTAACATTCATCCTCCTTTTTTGGAGTTTTGTGGAGAGAATCATAAGGATGAGAGGCAGGTTTTCTGCTTCAAGACCTTTAGCAGGGTTTTAAACTTTTTAATCCCAATATTCCACATTTTATTGTCCAACTGTTTTCCATCTAAAATCTAAACTAAATGAGATAATTTAGATCAGTTATACCAGGAAACTAGTCTTGCTTTTCTTTTTAAATTCAGCAAAAATTTGCTATCTGACTTCAGGAAACCCACTTTCCTGCTCGATGACATTACATATTAGTCTAAATCTGAAAAAAGTATAAAATAGAGATTTGTTACCAGCTCATTGCCACATTCAATTCACAATTCACATCTCTTTGCCACTTGGATATCCCCTTAAAAGGACAGTGCTCACCAACCTTTTATTATTGGGAATGGATATAATAAATCATTCGAAGTAAAGCAAAATTGACTAATACTAGTGTGATGATATTAATATGTTTTCTCTTCATTTACCTTATAAAGAGTAAACCAACATGGAAGCCAAAAGAATAATTTTATAATTTTGAGATTTATAGTATTGGTTATATCAAAGAAGATATTTTCACAGAATAAGGATTAAATTAGCACCCCCTCAAATTACATGATATTATTAACTTCCTATTTTTTTTTTAAATTTATTTATAATAGTCACAGAGAGAGAGAGAAAGGCAGAGACACAGGCAGAGGGAGAAGCAGGCTCCATGCACTGGGAGCCCGACGTGGGATTCGATCCCTGGTCTCCAGGATCGCACCCCGGGCCAAACCGCTGCACCACCCAGGGATCCCCTTAACTTCCTATTAATCCATGAGTAAGGTCTCATAATATCAATTGATAATAAATCATTCAAATATACACTTACTGAGCATTCATTGTTCTAAGATGCTAAGTATTCTTTGCACTAAGGTGCCAAGAATATAGTACTAAGCAAAGCAAAATCCTTGCCCTTATGTTGTGTATATTTTAGTGCATAAAAGTTAACACTCAGTAGTGCTTACTGTGAGTTCTCTTTTAAGCCTCACCCCCCCCCCCCCCCCCCCCGCCCCACGTGCCTGATGTCATTGACTTTTTTCATAAACATTCTAAGCTACTCTTCACCACTCCTTTACTCTGGAGAGAACTGCTGCCCAGAGAGTTTGAGTAACTTGTCTATGATCACACAACTAGAAGTTAGGGAGAAAATACAGCCAGGAAGGAAGTCTGATACTGTAGATTACATTGTGAACTGCTACACTACACAGTGGGTTCAGACAAAAATACTAAGTAGAAAAAAAGAAAAGGAAAAGCCCAAGAGATAAGTATAATATGGAACTAATTTTCCAGAAGACATTACAATTTTCTTTTGATTTCAATTATCAAGAATTTATTCTTGACAAACTACCCCTCTTTTTCTTAATCTGTATGTATCCCCACGATAATGAATATAAATTTGAGTTTACACTTAAAATTCCTCTTTCCCTTTCTCCCTCCCTCCCTCCCTCCCTCCCTCTCTCTCTCTCTCTCTCTCACACACACACACACACACACACACATACACACACACACACAAATAATCCCACTTTTTCCTAATCTAGCCATCAAACTGAAAATTAGACATTTATGTAACATGTATCTGATTTAGTCCAATTTTATTATTAAAAAACTGCCTTCATTAAGGTGTCTGCTAAAATGGCTATAATACAACTCCTACTGGTTGTATAAAATCTAAAAAAGAAAAAAAAATTGAAAATCCAAACATTTAGTTCTGCTCAGATTATTCTCTACATAACAGGTAGTGTCTGTCCTACCAGAGGGCAGAGGATGTGGGCTCCTATACATATTAGAAAGAACTCTTTAAAAGTCCATTTTCAAAGAGAAACTTGACAATAGAAATCCTCTTTAATTTTCCCCTTCACATTAAGTTTGCCATTCCAACTGTGTGTCAAGAATTTAATTGCAGCATGAAATTAACCGGTTATAAAATACTGTACTTGTGCCCTTGCCTTCTAAAGCAGAATGCACTAAATAATTTGCTTAATGGCCTCTAACATGAGACTTCAATTTAATAACCAAAGTGCCCTTACTTGTTGGATAAATTCCTGATGAAAAATGCTCTGTGTATAATCCATCAAAACATCAGTAGATGAAGCACACATATACACATGCACACATATTCACAGACAAGAAAACAACTAAAATAAAAGTAAAAATTCTGATATGCCACACTGACTCCTTTGAAATAAACCGTCTGGCAGACGTGCATTAGGATGAATGCACCTGCTCCCTCATCCTGTAGCTGTGCGATGGTTGTGCTTCAATAACTCCATAGTGGGAGAGACATGGCCACTCCATTGACATGAACTTGCCAGGCACCTGATGTGGTTCTGTCTCCTTTTTATGAAAGTTTTTCCCCTGAAACAAATGGATTTCTATTGTTGAAGTTGCTAAAAGTTTGATTTCTAGAAAAGCGATGTTCTTGTGGCAATTAAGTACCAGTTTAGAGACACAGGTTTTCATAGGATGGAAATAACTTCCAATTGTTTTGGGTTTACTTTATTCAGAACTGCACAGATTCTTTTAATGGTTACTCCTAGCAAGCATTTTGCAAAATTACTTATAAATTGAGAGACTGAAGAAGAAGGAAACAAAGTCTGGCATTTCAGTGACCGGGCTAAAATTTTCTTGACCTCTACTCTCCCTTTTCATTTTTGTCCTTTATATCTATTTATTTCCATTTAATGCTTTGGTTTTAGGAAGACCAGGTTCTGAACACATTTAAATATATGCAGTACAAATGTCATAAGCACATTGGTGGTCAACACAATTACTTGTATTTACCTTTCTAAACTATAAAAGTCAAACCTGAAGGTGTTATAATTCTCCTAAATTATAATTTCCTCTTTTTTGCCTCATTTATATTTATTCTATGTTTCTAATAAAATCATAAGAGAATAACTCTAGGTCTCAAAGGTCATTATTCAAAAATTCAGAAACTTCTTATGCTAATTTATAAGCCATGTACAACAGAAGACTCTTCCTACAGTCTGTGGGTCGTGTTATTTATGTGGTTATTTGTTTTGCCCATAAATGATAATTAGGGTTTGAATAATACGAATTGAGGCTGGGAACATTTAGAGAAAATGTACAAATGAGATGTTTGATTAATCTGAAGTACTTATACTTGAGAAGAAAAATAATTTGATGAAAACTTTAATTAATTCATTGTCTCGCTATCATTTTTAATACAAAGTAACATTTTCTTGGTTCATTTCTTCACTCTATCCTAATGAATTTGAAAGGGATGAAGAAACTCTATTTTTCTCCAAAGTTCAGATGTGAATGCAAACAAAAATGGAACAAAATGTTGGCTTTGAGATATATCAAGTCTGATCTTAAATGCATGAATTTGACAGCTCAAGATGTTGAAAGTAGAAGGTGTATCTACTACATACTATTTTTTGTACAAATGTTTTGCAGAATACATTGCATCCTTTTGAGGAACTCGTGGGGCACCTGGGTGGCTCAGTTGGCTGAGCATCCCACTCTTAATTTGGGGGAGGTCATGATCTCAGGGTCATGAGATCAAGCCCTGCCTCCAGCCTGGGATAGACATGGAGCTTGTTTAAGAAGATTTTTTAAAATTCTCTCTCCCTCTGCCCTGCTCCACCCCTACACACCCTTTCAAAAAGAACTAATATCCTGCTAGTTGGCACAACTAGTAAACTATTTGTTGGCACAAATAGTTTTATTGCATCAGGTTGATCATGCTGAGCCTGTTCATTAAAATGGGGTTTCAAAAAAATAAAATAAAATAAAATGGGGTTTCATCTGTGTGAACGAGGTCATGCAACACACATACATTATCAAAGCACATCGTTAAAAACTAAACATGCATACATTTGTCTAGGAGAAAATCGGGCCAGGATATGAAGGATTTTTCCAGTTTCCCACATGTTCACCAAGGCCATTTGAGTTTTTCCCCCAGCTTACCTTCCAAGAGTTCACACATGCCATCAAACCTGAACTGAGTTTCTCATTCAACTCTGGGGTGACAGAGGTCATTCTATTTTCATGTTAACTAAATCACAGTCTGTCTCAAACCAAGATTGCCAATTGTGTTAAATTAAAGATAGAGGTTCTTTGCTGAAGGCAACTTACATGGGGGACCTAGGAAGCTGACTTCCTTTTAGAATTCTAAATTTCATTGAAATGGAAAGGCTTGGGCAGATAGGGTCACAGCATTAATGACAAATCCACAAGCAGCCTTCCTACCTAAAACCCAATACCACCCTAATCTTTCATTCCTCCACTTTAATGCAATCATACAATAGCTCAGGCTTAGTATTTCCACCTCGTTTCAAAAATACTCCCTTACATGAGCGATATCTCCTCGGAGACTTTTAATCTCCTAAGAAGTGGTAGCACGCTTTTTCCCTTCCACTATGGGTTCAAAAGCAGGTGCTTTTCTTTTCAGGATGTATACAAAGCCAATGGACTTCATCAGAAGAATTACGCAGTGTCGATTCAAAGTAAAGAACCTCAGGAGGACGTGTTCTATTGTGCCTTAAAAAGTATCCATTGATAATAATGAGAGCTTCTCATAGCAAGCCAGGGGAAGAATATTAGTTATGGTAGCTATCATTAAATAGAATTGTTCATCAGTGGAGACCAGACTAAGATGCTGTAATTAAAATATTCATGGAAGGATTTAGTTACTCCTTTTTCCCTTTCCTTTTATCCTCCTTGTCTTGGGCCTATTTTCCCATGATGGATATCTCTGGGCTACAGTAATGCTGTCATCTGACTTTGCAAACTCTGTATTGACTATCCTTTTCGGGTTGTGTTTCTAGCTGACACTTTTGGCCATGGGGTTGAGTTGGATTGCTCCCTGCCAGTGTATTTTTGGTAGATGGGTTCACAGTGTAGTTGTCTCTGGCTTATCTCTCTAGCTACCTATCCTTCTTTGCTGTAGGTGGTGGTGTTCATTCAGAGAGATGTTGTTCTTCTCTTTCACCTGTTTAGTCTTGTCTAACCCCGTGAAAAAAAATTCATCATGAGTCAGGAGAAATTCAGCATGGCATGTATTATTGGTATTGTGATTTGAATGGCAGCCGACTAACACTTAGGGAACAATTTATCTACCTGAATTGGACTAGACATCACTAATGCACATGGCAGATTGATTGTACAGCTTTAGTGGACGTATTCTTTATTAATGAGATTCAGCATGATTTGCTAAAAAGGCTTTTACTGGGCAGTCGTTTTCTGCCCATCCCCCACCTGTCTTTATCCCATTTAATCTGTTGAACCATGTACCATGTTTTGAAACTGTGTTTCTCCTCTCTACTTTTATTTGAAATACCTAGGCCTTATAAATAATTGTGCACAAACTTAATAGAGTACACACAGACATACGTACGTATACAAACCAGATTAGAACAGAAATGGATTATAAAACACAGGAACTAAGGAAATAAATTGAAATCCTAAGAGGTTACTAAGAAATAAAAGTAAAATTATATGGAAAAAAACAGATCTGAGAATGAAGCTTACTATTTCAAAGAACTAATTTCTAGAAATGAAATTAGCATCTGTACTAAGGGGGTTGGGTTTAAAGCACATGGAATTTCTTTCTAAATAAGACATGATATATGTATTGATTTGCAGGTTTGAAGCTGCTGAGGTTTCAGGGCTGCAAACAGGGTTCCATAAAAGTCCTGAGAAAAGTCACAAACTACTCATCTCAACCCTTTGTTTCATGATCCAGAGACTAGGAGGCAGAAGAAAATAAATTACATTAATTGCAATGAGTTTTTTCCTAAAACACTTTAGAGGGACACTAAAGGTAAATCATTTCAGATTCTAGTCTCACCATGGTCAACTTTTCCCTGCTATATAATTTCATACCTGGTATGGAAGGAGAATTAAAAAAAAGGAAGCCATCCTCTCTCCTGAGAGAAGACTCTATAGGTGCTCTGATCACTATAAAGATATCTCTCCATCATTTTTTTTAATTTCTCCATTACTGTTCATTTTTGTTAATCACAAAATGACATCTCTTCCCAAAATAAAATAAAATACCAGCTGCTGGAAAAGCAACATTGCCTTAAAAATGATCTATAAAATAAACTTGTTTGACAAGTCATTTCCAGTCCTGTTTGTCATTTCTCACCAAAACAAATACTATTTCAGTTGTGTATTAGAACAGACTTTTAAAAAATTACATGTGACACTGTAACAACAAAGCATCCTGGGGAGTTATAAATCCCTGTAGGAAAATTTTTAAAGACTCGAGTTTCTCCATGCAATTCTGATTTTCTTCAAAAGGAGCTGGGGAGAGCAGAGTTACAATTACTTCCTCAAGTAGAATGAAAGAAGAGCTCTTTCTCCGTGCAAAGGCCAGTTAAGCGCTATTGTTGGCCTAACCTTCCCCGGAATCATCAAACCATTAAGAAGCTGAAACCTTTTAGCAGCATTTACATGCAATGTTGAAAGTAACATTGGTCTCCAGAAGAGGAATCAAACCACTGGAGCATTTTTCTTTAAAACAAAAACAAAACAGCAACAAAAAGAACAAAAAACCATTTTAGAATGTAGCTCTTGTCGATATCAAGTAGTTGTCATTTTATCTTCATAATTCATTATTTTTTTCTCTGCATTTTATCTTCATAATTCATGATTTTTTTTCTCTGTTTACCTTTAACCTAAAAGTTATGGCAGTTTTACAGCAACTATTCATTTCCATGAAAAGAGTAAAAATTTAGTAGCTCCTAGGTCAAGAGGAAAAACTTTGAGGGTACTGCCCTGAAAACATCTGGAAACTCATTAGTGAATTACTTTAAAAAAAATCACGCGCTCTACCAGTTTATTTGCTATTCCCTTGGGAAACCCATTGTCAGCACACCAAGTGAGTTCAATGCAATTTGATTTACAAATGTTTCAGAACATACTATGCACAAGGGACAGTTGCTCTGCTCTTAGAAGCCAGTTTAATAATTAAAATTAAAACTGCCAATTATTGCAACCTTTTGAATCTATGTGTATGCCAAAATTCTTTCAGCCTTCATGAGCTTTAACAATTTTAGGAGAAACAACAAAAACACACACACATCAAGAAGATGAAACAGAATGATAATAAAGTAAGAAATTCACATTTGGAAGCCTGGGGGTACACTTGTCATTTGCAAGTGCTCAAAGCAAACCATCTTGTTCCTTTCTCTGTGTTGGTTTTTACCCTAAACGGAGGCAGAACCTTTTGGACAAGATGCCATGTCATTATTAATATAGCCACATTATGTGATGAAGATGAAGGTGATAATGATGACAGTAAAAGCAGTAATAACAATCCTAATTCTAACAATAATAGCAATTACCAATTGTAAGTAGCAACCACATGTTGGCTACTCCACTAATTGCTTCGTGGACTGTATCTTTATTTCCCTGAGCAATGCAACAAAATGAATATTGTAATTCCTAATTACCAAATGAGTAAACTTAACCTTAAGAATTAAGGGACTTTGGGGAGTGTCTGGTGGCTCAATGGGTTAAGCATCTGCCTTTGGCTCAGGTCATGATTTCAGGGTCCTGGGATCTAGCCTGAATCAGGCTCCCTGCTTGGTGAGGAGCCTGCTCCTCCTTAACCTTTCCCAATGCACGCTTGCTCTCTCTCTTTTTTTTTTTTTAAGATTTTATTTATTTATTCATGAGCGACAGGGAGGGGGAGAGAGAGAGAGAGAGAGAGAGAGAGAGAGAGAGGCAGAGATACAGGCCAAGGGAGAAGCAGGCTCCATGGAGGGAGCCGGACGTGGGACTCGATCCCGGGTCCCCAGGATCAGGCCCTGGGCTGAAGGCAGCGCTAAACCGCTGAGCCACCCAGGCTGCCCACTCTCTCTTTGAAATAAACAAAAATATTATGCTATATGTTGGCAAATAGAACTTCAATTAAAAATATATATGTAAAAAATATATATATATGTAAAAATAAATACATAAATAAATAAAAATAAAAAGTCTTAAAAAAAATATGGACTTTTTTATGGTTCTCACTAAAGCGGGGAAAGTTACTTATACCACCTTTGTGCACTAGGATTTTTCCACTACGTAGTTATGCTCCTTTTTTGCCCTTTTACAATAGGATAACTATCTACTGGTTTATTGTCATACCCAAGAACAGAAAAAGTGCCTAATGTGCATCAATTAGCAAACTAATTATCTATGTCTCTGTCATTTTAAAAGTGGACATTTCCAATGCTAATAATTGAATCAACACATCCTCAGAGCATTTTCTCTCTTTAAAAAACGTCAAGTGTTTGGTAGGACAGGCCTGCACCTACCTGCCTTTTGTCTTGCTTTTTAAATTAAGGAGTAGGGTTGTTATCTCTGCCCTAAACTGGAAAGCATCTGAGAGTGTGGATCATGACACTCTCAGAATCAAGATCACTAACTCCACTAACTCTGCACAATGGAGAGACCTCCAGGCAATTGTTCATTCGCTGTGGTTAATCTACAATGCTTGCTCTCCTCTGAATAAACATTAAAAAAAAATAATCTGTCCTCAAACTTAAATGCATGTCAGTATACCTTTTAGAGTTTTATAAAAGTATTTCAAATT
This sequence comes from Vulpes vulpes, assembly GCF_048418805.1. Classification (NCBI taxonomy): domain Eukaryota; kingdom Metazoa; phylum Chordata; class Mammalia; order Carnivora; family Canidae; genus Vulpes; species Vulpes vulpes. The sequence continues at coordinate 13,182,773 of NC_132788.1, forward strand.
TCCATAAAATCATACAGTTTCTCACCTACAAATTATCAAAAAGGAAACATTAATTCCTATAAAACTCAACAAATCACTGGAAGCCTAGTAAACATATCAAACTTAGTATGTCCCAAGTGTTTCTCACAAAAACCTTTATCTGTTGTCCTTCCATCCTAGTTAATGGGAATGTCATGCTTTTACCTTGCTCTCAACCCCACATCAAATCTGTCACCAAGTTCCATCAACTCTACCTTCAGAATGTATCTCAATTTCTACGACAATTCTCCCTATCCATGGACCCTGGTCCATACCAACATCTTCCCTCCTCACAACTGCTTTAATGGCTTCCCAACTGATGATCCAGCTTTTGTCCTTGCTTCTCCACGTAGTGGCCCCATGACCCACTTTTTGATTACAGAAGTCAGATAAGGCATTCTTCCTCTTGAAACACTATGACTTCTCATCTCACCTCATTTGAGTAAAAGCCAAAGTCCTGACAGTGATCTCCACATCCTGTCAAGATTCAACCCCGTTCCTTTTGACCTCACATGCCCTGTTCTAGTCACACTGACCTCAGGTTGGTTTCACCAACATGCCAGAACGTCTCCCACCTAGGACATCTTCTCTGGATGTTTCCTCATCCTGGAACACAGCTTTTTCCCTCAAAGGTGATGTGTTCTGCTTTCCCTGACCAATCTGTGTAAAATTGCCTTCTCCCCATACCCCTGACCCCCAATGCCCCGATTTACTTTTCTTCATAGAACTCATCACATTTTAATGTATTCTGTACTCGCTTATTGTCTCCCTCATCCCACCCCCACAAGACTGTAAATCCCACAAAGGCAAACATTTTTACTACTTTGTTTGCTGCTTTATCCCAAACATTCAAAATAATCCCTACCATGAAATAGATGTTCAATAAATGCTTACAGAAAAAAATCGTGTAGAAACAAAATAGCTAAGCAACACATATAAACATCAGCCTAATAGGAAATTAAGACGTCTCTGTGGTAATGCTCTTCATTGCTGAACGACCTCATTTCTTATTCAACCATCACGTTATGCTGAGTGGTATATTTAGCCTCAAATCAAAGACTAAAATGCAATTTACTAATTAAAATAATGGATTCTAAATGCCGGTCTTTTTATTTTTAAAGTGTTTTCCTTGTATATCTTATTGAAAGTGCTTTTCTTAAAAAAAAAAAAAGTTTGCTTTTTTTCCCCCTTCGCTTCCTGCTTCCTGGCAGGCTAGTTATATTCATATTCTGAGGATGGACATACAATATTCTGTTCTGTTTTTCCAAATATGAGTGTCATTGAGAATAACTTTTAACTAGAGGCAGGTGTTTTGAGCAAAGATCCATTTGGGGACAGGGGCTTGCTCTTCCTTCTGTCAATTCACTATTAAAATTAATTTCAAGGTGACCCATACATTTATAATGAAGATATTTTCTTCAGGCTAAATCAAAGTTGGACAGAGCCTTGGAGCTATTTTATTAGCATGCTCAGTCTCGAGCAGTTTCATTTGCTACATTAGACATGTTCTCTAAGCCATATTACATTTTTAGGAGCTAAAAAATCCTCTGACTCATAGCCTTGCTCTGTAATAATTCCTTTCCCTTATCTGGGTTTTTAAACATTTTACAAAGGCCATGTTTAGTTAAAGATTGAGACTATCCTCCAAGAGCCTGAAGAGCATAAAAAACACCCTGGGCTGAAAGCTATTGCCTAATTAATCTATAAACATCTCTAAATATTTAACGCTACTTCTAAAAGAAAGATTACCTTAAATTTTCCAAAGGGTTTCTTTTCAATCATTCAGGTTGCCATAGGTTTGGATGTTTGGAAGGTGTACCCTTTGCTGCAATTTCCTCAGCTTTACTAGAGCTTAATCCTCATGCTGACTGGCTGGCGCATAGAGGGTTATGTTCTAAAAGCCCCTCCTCTTGCCAACATCTGTCTATTTATTTCAGATATGGAACAGATACTGAGATTCTTAAAATCCAAAGTCAAGGCTAGGTCCAGAATCTAATTAAGTCTAAACAATCACAGCTATAAATAGCTCTCAAAAAGGTAGATGAGGGGGAGGAGGTTTATCTTAAATGGACTATAAACGGCCTCTCCTTATGTGGCTTCTAATCTGTCTTGGCAGGTAACTGAATGAAAAACTTAAAATCATCTTTATTAGAAATATAGATGCAGTGTAAATTGTAAATAGATGAAGGCTGAAGTTTGTATTAATCATATGAGGACTGTGGTGATCCTTCCTGAAAACCCTGCAGGGCAGCAGGACAGGGGCCACTTTACTTGCAAAGTGCATAGGCACAATGGTCAGAATGGACCAATGTGGTGTCCTTAGGCTAAGTGGGGAGAGTTAATATTAACGAGCATAAGTGGTGTCCCTAGATATATGCTCACTAATATTAACTTTCCCCACCAGCACTGAAAAAAAAAGGGGAACACTTTCAATAAATCAATTTATTTAGGATCAGCCTTGTCGATTTGGCTTCTGGCTCAATAAAGAACAGCCAGTGAGGGATGGACAAGGTGAATTATTGAATTCTGTCTTTCAATTGTGTGGTTCTACGAATGAAAACCTTTCCATACATTTGGTGTTTAACCAAAATCACTGCAATATCTGGATATTTTGTTTGTCTATAAAAAAAAGAAAATCTGGATGCATAATTTTAACATAAAAACTAGAAAAGCAGCTTGAGGTCCCCTGAAATGATTAATACAAAAGTGATTGGAATTAATCACAAACACAAGAGGAAGCTGAAATTAGAGAGAGTTATCAAGATACTGTCTGCTGTTTAATCTCAGCCCCTTATCAACACATTAACCTTGTTTTCTCTGCCTGAGCACTGAGTCCTACAGCAAAATTAGGTCAGAAATTCACATCAGATCAGATCAGCTGATTCAGTCCAGCAAGACCCTGACACGCTGCAGATTTGAGTTTCATTCTAGATGGGATTATGGCTGAGGGCTTTTTGAGTTTGTTTCCTAGACTCTAAGCATAGGAGCTTTTGCTAATTATAGAGTATTTCTATCCTAGCTATAAAATATTTCTAAATATTTTAAGACTAGCTGTAGAATATTTTTAAAAGTTGACACAGTTATATTTCTGAACTCTGGTTCATTTAACTGTCCTCAATTCACCTGAGCAATGGTGGTTCAACATCTATTTTGATATACAAATAGGGTATTTCAGTTTTCTATATGCCTCCAATTAAAACAAACCCAATGAGATTATCTATTCATGACCAAAGTAGGTATTCATTTAGCACTAAATGGATAGATCACTCACGAAAATGCACTTCAGCAAATGCTCTCTATTTCCATACAGTCTTTTGCCACAAATCATGAGCATGATTTCAGAAGCCATAACTATCTAGAGAGGATTTATGTAACTGTTAACATTTCTCTAATAAGAGTTCTCAGTGTAATTATGTCTTCGACTAATTATTTAAAATATTAACCAATTCAAAACCCTGGTATTAGGACCATTTGCTTTTTAGGTAGCAATGTTTTAGAAAAAGAACAGCAAATACTTTATTTTTATTTTTACTCTTTTTTTCCCTACATGGTCTGAAGGATATTTAGTGGTCCTTTGTTCCTCTTTGACTAACAGAAGTACTGAAGCCTTCAACTATAAACAGCTTCCAAGTATACATACTAATATACAATTGCATGTATTTTTTTTAAAGGAGCTGTAAGTAATCTAATTCCATTTCTGACTGTCACTTTTAAAGAGGAAATATAACCTCATATAGATCCCTTGAGGGCATCCACAGGGAACAGAGATGTTCCTAATCAGCCTAAGTAGTCCTTTGTGACAGAACCACTTTGCTCTAGCTGAGAGCTGTCTTCCAGACTTGCAATGTTTGGGAGAATTTCACTAATGTAGCATTTGTTTCATTAGGGAAAAAAAAAATCAAATCCGGTTGGATAATAGAAAACATACTCGGAGAAACATGTCCCGGGAACATATTTTCTTGTTGCTTTATGGTGAAGGGATATTGCCTCTATTGTTTTCAAAGTTCTGTGGCTAATAGTAAAAGGAGACAGTGTAGGGACAGGTTCCAGAATCCAGAAAGAAAAGTTCACTTGAAAGGAAGCCTCACCTCTGGTCTTGGTATACCAGATGCTCTTTTGATTAGCCCTCCTCCTCAATGAATAGCTTTATTTTTTTTTTTATTTTTTTTTTCAGTGAATAGCTTTAACTGGTGTCCTAAACACAGCTTTACCTATACATAGTGAACTTCTGAAACTGGCCTATGTTCACAGGTGCACACAAGCACTGCCTTTACAATTCGTCTGTGGCTAGATTCTATTCTCTTTGGTCAGTTGCCTTCTATTTATTTAATGTCTGATGCCTGTGTTACCTCAGTGGCTCGACATACACATCATCCCTGTTTCTTAGACATCCTTTTTCACCCCCACACATGACAAAGTAGGGTTTTGTAACCTGCCTCAAGTGAGCTCACTTGTTGGAAGCTGTAGGTTTTGAGTGTTTGTTTTCTTACAGACTTTTTAATAAAAAATAAATCTCATTTAACAGTGCCTGCACAAAACCATTAGGGTTTAAAATAGCAGAAATGATGAGCTACTGAAATATTTTTTTTCATTCTCCATTAACTTTTCTTTTTTCGGTCTTTCTCTCCCATTCTTTCTCATCAAATGTTATTTGGGGCTGTTAAAAAAAAAAAAAAAAGCACTAACAGGATCACTTTTTTCTATTTATTTAGAATTTTTCACACAATGAGCGTTTTCAGTAAAATCCCATTTGAGAAATGGAAGTGAAGGTACCAGAAAGTTAGGAGTGACAGGGGGCTCAAGTTAGTTTAAAAAATAAGGAATTGCACTGAGAAAGCCTAAGTGACTTACAACACTGAGAAAGTGATGAGGATATTTTTTTTCTGAGAGCTCAGTGTTTTAAGCCTCCAAGCTTCAGTACAAAAGGCATTTCGGCACATATGTGATCCAGAAGGTCAATCATATGAAATCCTATTTCCATTTTTTAAGCAATCCTTGGCAGTCTGCACATTTCTGAAATTGCAACTGGCATATTTCACAGAGAATTATCATCAATGCCTTTTCAAGGTCAAACATGCCCCATCTTTAGATTTTTAGCATTTATATCCCATATATCAAATCACAGCATATATTTAAGAAGGCATCCAGCAGACATGTTAAAGAATTTTAATTAAGCTATGTTCATTAATGTCATGTAGAATTTTGTTTACAATTGGACATAAATTACATGTTAAAAAATTAAAATATGTGTTAAATTTAGATGTGAGTATTCAGCTTCTGTTGCCAACCCTGAAACCCCAAAATGCTGAAAAATATTAAACATGTATTTTCTATTAAGAAATTTGAAGTAATTCCAAAAATGTACTCTGAGAAGAAATAAAAGCTTATTAAGTTTTAAATTGTCAGAATCCCAAGATGCCAGTCACTATATGAACAAAACAAAGTTGAGTTTGGATATTGCAATGGACACTAAAAGGGGATAACTTAAGATACCCATAGACAGCCCTGGCACAGAGTCATGCAAGACCTTTGGTCCCTTCTTCCTGTCTGATCACTCATGTTTGGTTCTTTTGATATTTCTCTCTCAAACCTCACCCCCCACCCCCAACAACATCCAGAGACTTCTATGTCTTCAAATCATTGAGGAAGAAACCTCAATAATTTAGGAGGTTTTGCTGAATTTTGTCCTTTCAAAGATATTAACATTATACAATTCCAGAAAAATATTTAGAGGAATGGGTGCAGGAAAGAATGTGTAGAGTTACCAGTATCTGAGACACATACGAACCACATCTTCAAATCCTACTGAATGAACAGCTATAGAAGCAGTAACACAAAGGTGCTCGGAAGGCAATGAACCAGGTTGGGGACCTTGTCCTGCAGGGTTAGTCATTCATTCAGTCTCATTCAGCCTTCTGTACCCTGAGCCATCTTTTCTTCTATGATGGCTGTGCAATCTATGCTTTTTCCTAAGATGCCTTGGATCCTAAGCCTTCACGCCTACTCAAGTCCATAATCACAGTAATTTTTCCTTCTTTCTCCTAAGCCATTAACATTTTCCTTTCTTTGTAATCATTCATTCAGCATTTTAAATAAGTATTTTAAATAAGCATTTTAAATAAGTTTACTTTCTTCTTAAAGGAAAAATATAGAAAAACAAAATACCATTGACCCCACTTTCCACTACAATTACTCTCCATATTTTTGAATTTCTTTAGCCTCAAAGCCCTCAGAATAGTTCGCTATATTCTGCTTCAGTTCCTTTCTTCCCACTCACTCATGAATACAATCTCACTGGGTTTTGTTCCCAGCCCTTCACCAGAACTGTTCTTGTCAACAACACCAATGTGGTAAGAGGCGTCAATTCTCAGGCTTCAACTGATCCATTACGAAAATCTATCTTCTTTAATCACTTTTCTCACTTGACTCTGAGACATCACCATCCTTCATGGTTCTTCCCCTCTGTCCTGGCTGTACTTCCCGGATTCTTCTATTGTTCCTACCATGTAAGCAGTCAGGTGACCCAAGGAACAGTCCAGGGTGCATCTCGGACTTTAGATTCTAAGTGTACTCAACAAGGCTAATGTCTTGTGATCTATAGACCCTGATGAACCTCACATTCATGTCTCCAGCTTTGATCTTACCATATATCCTGGATCGAACTGTCTATCCAGCGTTCTCCACTGGGCCATCCAAAAGGGCTCACAAAATTGGGATACCAAAGCTGAGCTTTCATTCCTCTAACAGTTAACTTAAACTTCGTCTCTTCTAGTCTTTGCTATTTCATTAAATGAAAACATCACTTTTCTCATGTTTCAGGCAAAAGACGAAGCAAAACATGCACACACATGGACACAAAACAACATCAAAATGAAGTAGAAAGCCATCTTCAGTTTTTTTTCTTATTCAACTCCCATCTCTCATCAATTAGAACATTTTGATGGTGCCCATAATTTGAGCATTTTATGCCACCTTTACTATTACCACCCTGGTCCAAGCCACCATCATCTCTCACCTGATGTATCACAAAGGATTTGTCTTTGGATTTCAAACATTTAGCCATGCCCCATCTATCTCCTCAATACAGAAGTAAGACAAACCCTGGCAGAATGTTCGGTTAAAGCAGCTCACACCTCTGCTCAAAAATCTTCAATGGATTTTGTTTTCTCCTTCAGAATAAAACACAAAAGTTTATAAAGCTCTATATTACCCGATGGCCTTCTACCAGTCTCAACTTAAATCTCCCCAATCCTTGCCTTGGTCACTGTGTGATGCCTTGTCCTCTTCTTAGAACACCTCAAACTTACTATTCCCCCTGCCTACAATCCTCTTCTTGCCAATAGCCATACACTTCACATCTCTGGCAGCACTTTTCCAATGTCTCAAACATAATTTATGCAGCCTTCCCTAGGCTCTGTTTTTATCTCCTTTACCAAGCTTAGTTTTATCACCTGTTATATATATTTATATATAATTATGTTTAGTGTTGTCTCCTCTTTACCCTTCCCTCAGAATGTATCTTCCTTACAACAGGAAATTTGTTCTGTTAATTGCTGTCACATCAAGGTCTTGAACGTGGCCTGGCAGTTAGCAAAATTTTAAGATATATTTCCCCAGTCAATTAATACATTTAACAGCAAACGTTTGTTGAACAATAAATCTGCTTTAGGTCTTTCTTCCCATGAAAGTTACACTGTGGTTTGGACATCAGCAACCATGGTGCATATTGCAGTATGCATGCATTGTTTGGCCCCGTGGCCTTGAATCTTCTTGATCTCAGGTGTGAGGTGCCCTATCTGTCTTATCAGAATCAGTGTTATTTCTTACAACCAGGATTAAGTCTCTCTGTCTGATCCTTATTTCAGGGTGGAGTCAGAATTCATAAGATAAGGCCACTGAATTAGGACCAGGCAGTTTACCTCTAGTTGGCCATTCCCTTGTGTGGGAAGTTGGTTCATTCTCCTACTATACCCACATCTAGGGAGAAATTCTGAATAGACTGATCATGTGAAATCTTACTGCACCAGGTCTGATCCGACAAATTACATACCTCTATAACTCTCCCGTGAATAACACCACCTGGAACGTAACATGGTGGGTAACTTATTCCTGTCCTTTGCTCTGTTCTCAAGCAGAGCCAGACTAACGTTTGAACTTATGCTGAGAGCATGATGTGGAAATAAAGGTCTTCACATCATTGGGGACTGTTTTTCAACTCAATGTATGATCTGAACTATCTATACTTTAATGCTTTCTAACATGATTCTAGAAAATACTGCTTTCTTAACCTAGCAGAGACCAACTCAAAGTTCACATAACTGAATTTTCTGGACCTCACTTATTATGTAATGACAGGGTTTTGATGTGTTGCCACTTACCTAAATCCCTGCCACCATGCCTCGAACTTCAGGCTCCTTTGGAGTTGTTGGTTATGACTTTTTGAACACTTGACAGAAAACTATCTAAAAATCAGACATTTTCTGTCTTAATATCTTTATAGATAGAACCTTTCTAAAGTTTGTTGATGAAACACAAAAGTTAATAGTACAATGATAAGCACACTTTAGATTTCTGTAAAATCTAATGAAACTTCTGCAAATAATTCTATTTATATGGTTAAAGAAAAGAATGAATGATTGAGTTTTAATGCCGAGATCAGGAAAACTTTCATTATAAAGATGAAGCTGTTTTAGAGACATGTGAATTATTCTTTTTTGTTATGAATTTTAGAAACATTTTAGGAAAACTTTAGAAACCTCATTTTTAATGAGTTTTCTTCAGTGCTAGCATACATACAGAAGTTCCTGAGAATTAATTCCCAAGGGGTGGAAATTGTCCTGAAGAAAGGCTATTTAGTGTATCCTAGAAGGGAATTGGTGATACCAACTAAAATTGGGGAGGAATAAAAAATAGCATAGTCCCCAACAACATATTGACTTAAATATAAACAATTGTGACAATATTTATCAAGTATATAATTTCACAAATATTTTTATACCTGGTAATACACGGATTTCCATTTAACAGTCTAAAATAAAAAGATTACACTGTTTCAAAATAGTCTTCCACAACATTTCTTTTTTTGGTTTCCAATGCTCTCTCTCTTTCCCAAACCTCTCATATAAAGTTATTTGCCTTTAAAGATTAAAGTAGGGCTTCCTTATCTAGTTTCATTATAAGAATAAATAGTTCATCTAACAAATTTTTCCCTAATATCATAATGTTCACAGAGAGGAAGCAAAATTATTAATGTCAGATTAGATGAAAAATCCACCAACTATTGAAATAGCTTAACTAATATTATTCTGTATCCAGCTAATTGATATGGATTAATTTTCTAAGTTCTGAATCTTTGCACTTAGTAAATAGATCTTATTGAAAAAATAAGACTTTGTAGAATGCAATATGCCTCTACCTTTACCACTATCAAATACACACACACACACACATACACACACTGAAAACACTATGACATTCTTGGGGGAATCAAAAGATGTATATCCTTCTTTGGGCTTCAGTGCCCCAGGAAATTTAGCCTCAGTTTGGAAGTTGTAATCTGGTACTTATTTGCTTGTAGCTGTACATTTTGCTGTAAAAAAAGTCATTTCATTTCAACAAACCTGGGGCACTTGGTACCAGACAAGATATGTAATAGTCCTAAAACTCTGCATAGAGAGCACTCAGGGAGGGTCCCCTTGCCTTCAGTGGCTCATATAATTCTAATTATCCATGAGTCTTTTTATAATCTAGGAAGAAGATGAGCCATTATAAAATAAGAACTATAACAAAGACCATTAAAGGTGGGGATTTTCATCAAACACTGACGATGAGATTGTTTATGTGTTCCCTTGGGCTTTTACCAAGAGGTTGTTTGGTATGAGCTTTTATTAAAGAAAACTGAATTCTTTCCCAATCCCCGCTGTACCTCCATATGCACAACACACCAGTAAGTAACTTTTCTAAGCTGAGGCGAGAGTCCTGTGAGTCAGATGAATTGCGTTTCTGTTACAGTTGAGCTGCCAATTTCACTTGGTCTCATCAAGACTAACTGGTAAACACCCTTCTTGACCAGGTGACACCATCACAGCCTTTGCAGAACTCATGGATTTCCTTGTTATGCAAGACTTGGGATACTTTTATTTATATTTACCGTTTTATTGCTTCTTCTTGTCTTCGGCGTTTTTCATTCTTCTCCTTCAAGTAGGCCAGGTTGGTTTCATTTCTCAAGCGGTCATTCTCTCGAGCAATGTCTGATGCATTCTGAATGACCAAACCATCGTAGGCCTTCATCCCCATATCCTCAATATATTGGAGAAATGTGTCCAAAGGGTCTTCCTCAGGATTAGAACTCATCATCTTGGAGGGTATCATGTAAAAAGGAACACTTCCTGTAGGATGAGAACACAGGTTACCTTTATCAAAGGTGAAGGTAAAAAGCAAGGTGTTTGTTTATTCACCCTAATATCTCCTCAACCCAAAGCTCCAATGTTTATGGTAGAATCTATTGGGAGAAAATGTCTCATTAGATACTACAAACCATCAAGAGTATTTGAGGTAAATATTAAATGAAAGTTGCCTAAGTAGCAAACACTCCCTCAAACTGACAAAATTAGCACATCGAAGACCGAATCGCTTGCGTTGAAAGGTAATGTGAGGGTACAAATACAATATGCCAAGGTCAACGTTTGGTTTATGTACTTAGAGTCAAGATTTTGTTTCTCAAAAATGTATTCTTATTTCTATTTGCCATAAAGACTTTCTTGCTCAATTTCAAATAAAATATGATTACTTGGAACAAACTTAAATTAGGTGTAGTTTTTTTTTTATAATTTTAAACTAAGATCCACAAACCTAAAACAAGTGCCAAAATATCGCAGTAATCAAGGAAATACACATTTCTAATATAATTTATTTTGGAAATAATCCCTTTCTGATCCAACATTATTTTTCAAAATGGTGCTGCATCATGGCTGCCTACTTCAACTCAAATAGCATAGGTCACCAAGATCACATTAATCCTCAGCAGTCTGGTAATTCAAGCAATGACAACTACAGTTATCACTGCTACACGAAGATTTGAAAACCCAAACTATAGAACGGATTACTGAAAAACCAAAATCAAACAAAATCAACAACAAAACATAGGACTTTCAACCAACATATACTCTGCTCACCTACAAAATGATGGAAATAATAGCTTCTACCTCCTGCTGATATAATGATTCAGAGAGGCGATGCTATAAAGAATTTAGCTTAGAGTTTAACACTAATAACCATATAGTAATGTTAGCTAATATTATCATAATAAAAGTACAGGTAGAAGATTGGCAGCAATGGTAATGTCAAATGTGTATATGAGTATAGATAGATGGGTGATGGATAACCAGCAGGCTCTGAAAATCAGGATGCCTTGAAATAGAAGTATCCAATGAATTATAGAAATCAATGAAGCCAGAGGATAGAGAAATGGTGCTTCAATCAATCAAAAAATAGAACTGAAGTTTAATTAATTAATTGCATACAAGATAAGTATTTTACCCTTCTAGCTTATTAAGGCCTACTGTCCTCAATTGCATATTCACTGTTGTATAGGAAACTGGTATAATTGAGTCAGATTGAAAAAGCAAAAGCAAAATTAACAAGAAAAAAAACTTGGCCATTTAAAATGATAAATTACATTTATGTCTTTTACGTTCTTTAAAAGTCTCAGAAAGATATTTTTGAAATATTCACCCAAATATCTAAGGTAGAAATCCTCGGCTTTCATTTTTGCTACTACGAATCATTTTCATTTTGATTTTTTTACAAGTATAATCATGTTCCATACCTGGATGGTAGCTATGGAAACTTTACTTCTTATCAGAGTTTATTAGCATTTCAGCTGTCAGTCAATTCATATGTTATTTGAGGCCCATTCTGAATTTAAAGATTTATTCTCCAATCTGTAAGAAATTGTTGAAACAAGAGGATACGAGTTGTTTGTTGACTCATGATTTCTTTTTTGTTATGTTTTATTATGTTTGGTTTGGTTTTAAGCCATAATGGGTTGGCAAATGAAATAGTCTTTTAATTCCAACTATCTAGCATAATTGAATTGTATTGTAATATCAGTCTGTGAGTTTAGATACTCAAGTGGTGGACACATGTGGAAATAAGAAATTACCGCTACAAACGACTGCAATTTTCAGAAAAAAAAAAAGGAACATTATTCTCAGAAAGCTGAAGCATTATGATTATTAGGAATTCATTTTTACCAAGGACTTTAGCAGGGAGTGTGCCTGGATAAAAAAATATCTGTATAACTTTATGGCAATTAATTCTACCATAGTTAAGTGAGCCAAGTCAGTATTACAAGGATTCCACAGATAATGCCTCAGGGTGGAAGATGAACATTCCCACTTTGCCCTGGAGCAAAACTGCATATATCCCATTGTGAAAGACATTACCTCAAAATTTGTATTTCTTCTGTTAAATTTTCCTCCCATCCAAATGACATCAGATATCCTTTATACAGTTATATATTCCAAATATTAACAAGGTTAATTGGGTACTTCTGAAAATTAATTATCTCTGTAAGTGGTCTTTCAAATTGCCTGGAGTTTAAATTGTGTTTATTCCAAGACAATATTAAATAATTATATCATAAAATATTTATCCCATGGAAAGTTGTACAATAAGATTTTTTTTAAAGTTGAGATGAAAATTTGAGGGATAAAAAATCAACCATAAAATCTAGTAATACTTCCAGATAATGAAATGCAAATGTTGAATGCGAGCATGCTTGTCATCTAGTTCTAGGGAAGGATTTGATTCTATGATCATTCATTTATTCAATTATTTCTTGAGCATCTATTATAAACCAGGCACTGATAAAGGCAAAACTGTGTCCTTCTAGACATTTATATTGCAATGTAAAAGCACAATAAATAAAAAAATTGCCATGCAGTCTGACAAGGGCACCAATTCAGGTAACAATGGTGGCTTTCATTAGTTTGTCATGGTTTATGGTCACCATTTTTGAGGATGAACAAAGAAAAACTTTCGACAATTATATTAAAAAATAAACATAAACAATGGACTTGGACTCTACTAATGTTGAAGCATCACATTTTTCTGCTTTCTCATCCACATGTAAAAGGTAATTTGTAATGGGGGGCAGGGACAGAGGGCAGTTAGACAGTTCTGAAGAGCATAACTGAGAACTTGAGTAGTATGACCTAGAAATCCCAATGGAAGCACCCCTAGGTCTCCAACTTTAGACAATCTAATGAACCCCTCCCTCCGAGCTTTAGTTTCCATGTTTTTGCAATGGTGGTTGGAATGATAACTTACCTCCTTACATTATTGGAGGTTCAGTTAGAAAATGAAAATCCAAGAAACATGAGCATAATCATCAGTTACGAACGTTGCTATTAGATACTTTTCACAATTCTTAACTGTGGCCAAGATTATGTTTAGTAATCACTCCTTGATAAACACATTTTTACTGGAACATAAGTGAATAGAATATTTAATGAAGTTCAACATTCTTAGGCACAGATGTGCAAATGGAGGCATGGAAGGCGTTCGCAGACTTGCCTCCTAACCATGCAGGCAGATCATTTATCCATTCTACACCATTTTCTAGGTATAGAGGTATAGACCATTTCTAGGTCTTAGCACATAAGAAGCATGAAGCTCAAAGACTCAGAGTCTTCCAAGCCAAAGGTATTTCTTAGCTGCTGAACTCTGAATGAACAGATTCATTCATTCACTCCTCACTAAAGGAAGATGAGGCCTCATTTAAAAAAAGTGAACTTGATGTGAAGTGTCTATCTTATTACAACTATTACCCATTTCTATGTGGTGAGAACCCACAGTCAGATATGATCATAAATCTGTTTCTCTTTCAGAAATGTATAGTTATGGCTAAGATGGATATTGAGTAAGGAACATTTTATACCACTAAAAACTAAGCTTCATTTTGACTGCTGGATATTAGATCAAGTTCATTTCTGGCCCTTGAATGACAACCCTATATGCAAATATTTTATAGAGCTTTGTCTTGAACACTGAATCCCTAATATTGACATCTTAGGAGGACTATAATAGTTAAGAAGTGAAGAGGCCCCCACCTTTAGGTAGCATCTTTAGCTCTACCCTAATAAGTAAGAGATTCTTATTAGACCTCAAATGACTGCATGGTACTTTTGGGACAACAAAGTGAGTGAGATTGAAAGGATCTGTTACTTTTGCATTCTCCAGTTATCCCCTTTATTTAAATTAGTATGTGCCTGCAGCCATTTTTGCTCCCAACAAATTAGGCATTTTAGCCCCCCCTAGAGCATTAGTTGAAAACTGACATCCATGGTCTTCATCTACAAGGTAGATAGATTTTGATAAAAATGCATGGCATGGACTCAAATAGTGCAAAATTTGTATGTGTGTTCTTTTTCTTGGGAGTTGTAGCTAATATTGAAAATCTGTGTCAGGGTGGTCTTAGGAAAGCACCTAAAATGACCGAGATCAGAATCTCCATACAAATCACAGAGAGCTTCACTTATTCCTTTCTTCCACTGCTATATTGTGTATTCATAAAACCCTCCTTTTGTTTGATTTTTGGATTACTGTATTTAAAATCATTACCATTCTAATAAAAGCTACAGATGTTGGCTTAAACACAACTGGATAGCTAATTGCTCATCTTTATTTTATTCTTTCACTCTTGTTAGTTATTTCCTGTAGACCACACCCTTCACAAAGCATATTTTATATAATATTGTGACACTTCCTAAAACTTGAATTTCACTCTACTTAGCTAAGATGCACCAATTTAAACTGGTGAGATTGAGGTCATATTTAAAACACTAAGCATTTAACTTTGTATTCAATTAACCATGTCTTTATTTTCTTTTGTGTAAAACCATCACTGTACCTTTCCCATGCAGAGCCTAGAGCTGAAAGTATCATTACATTTCTTTACAATGTTTCCACTTAAATGAAACTATTTATTACATATACATGTGGAGCATAGAATATACATAAAAGTATCCAAATGGAATCCATAGAAACATAAAAATCCACTTGCTTATTTTCTCTTTCTGTACCCAAGAAACTCAAGAAGCTGAGATACTGCATGACTTTCAATGTTAAAGCCAAAAAAGTGCACATTTTTGAGGATTCAGTGTATGCAAAAACTTTAAGAACATACATTTATGTAGATTTACCTTATAAATTAAGAAATCAATTTTTATAGCCTTAATTTACCAGAAGATAATTTAATGTGTCACTAATTCGTGTCAAGATTGGGTTCTCCATGGTATAGAAGGGATTTGATTAATTACAGGCTATTGTTGAAGAAAAGACACACAGAAAGGGGCAGATAACAATTAAGCATGCCATATTCTTATACATGTTAAAGTATTTCTCTTTTCTTAAAATTCAGAACAAATTCCTCTTTTGGTATAATTTCATGCATTGTGACATTCTGGCTCTACAAGAAGTGACTCAGGTGGGTGTGTACACCAACTTAGCAGGCAAAGCCTTCTGATGGATCATTGACCACCATCCACCAAAAGTTGGGTTCTAGTATATTAGTATCATCTGAATGAATGAGCCCACTGGCCCTTGTGGGGACTGGTTCTTTTAATCTCTTCTTAAAATGTTTGTTCAGAATTCCTGAAATAGAGTTGTTCTCCATCTAAAACTTTGGTTTTCCAAGATTTAAAGTTGTGAAAACTCCATTAATCCAGATATTTTCTGTATCTACCAAGTGATAGAGGAAGGAAAAGCAACTGTTGGGGAGAGAACTGCTTCTCCATTCTTGAAGTTAAGAAGCTTCTTAAATTTTAGTTCACGGTTAACCCTAAAGGATAATGTTATAGCAAGAATAATGTAAAGTTTATCTTGTGTTGTTTTTATGCTGCTGTTTGTTTTGACTGGGAAAAACAAAATACATACAAGGAAATAAATTTCTCAGTAGAAAGACTAGGCATTTTGCCTTCATTTCACATTGTGTATTTCATTTCACTTGCATATGGGACAGTTAACCAGGCCCCATCCTTAGTTATTTCTGAGTTTTTCACACCACACCTGTCTCAATGCTGTGAGGAAGTTATTAGAATTTGAGCTATTAAAAGTTGATTTTCCCTCTCACTCAAATCATTCCATCCTCTCTAAGACAGAGAATCCTATTTCATGTAGCAGTATCAACTCCTCCAAATAAAAGTTTCCCAAGGCAATTTTTAACTGTATTTTTTTGGTCAGGAGAAGGAAAAAGATCTCTTACATATTTTGCATGTACTCAGACCAATTTGAAAACACATTGTGAAAATATAAGTATTTAAATAATCAGTCTTCACATACATATGTAAAATATGTATGCAAATTAATTTCTAAAATTTGCTGACTTCACATAGGATTAAATCAACAGACAAGATTGCCTGGTTATAATTCGTCACCTGTGTAAACCACGTCAAAATTGTTATTCTGATAATGTGTCAAAAATAAATCCTATCATTTCACTTTGATTATGCTTAAAATCCTGCCCTCGACCCCACAAATGGTCATGCTCATTTTCTTATTCAAACTTTCATCAAAATGCAGCTGTTCTGCCCAAAATGGGAAATGTTAGAGTTAAAACCACGAGAGCTTGTTGAAGTGACTACAAAGACGCTGATTGCTTTTTTTTCGCAGAAGGCAGATTACTTGATAGTGAGTTTTTCTCTACACTCTCCCTTCCCACAATGGGTAAAATGGGTATGGATCATGTTAATAGAGTAACATCATAAATCGGACTTCCCCAAACTTCCCGGTTGTCATGTGCTATGTGCCTACGGTCTAAAGAAATAGCACAGTTCCAGCAATATTAGGGACTCACACAAAATGTCAACGGCTGAGGTACTTTTCTGAGCCTTTGGCCAAATGTTTCCAGACGCTTACAAGGCAGTATTTGCAAAGTAGATATAGTCAGTATGATAAATTGCTGACTGGAGCTGCAATGGAAACCATCTAATTGAATTGAGAGTCTATGACTTTTTTTATTTCTTGTAACAATAGACAACCTTCTTGTCTCTAGGATTTTTACACTTCTCTTTCTAAACTTTGCTAATGCCCCAAGTCCTTGGGCTTCTCTATAGTTTCTTTTGAAGTGGTAGTATTTTTTCTCAGGTCTGTTTTCACTGATTTCCTAAACTGTCAATGTCCTTCAGAGTCCCCTTCTTTGCTGAGTTGGCAAACATATGTTGCAATGGCCACAGAAAAATAAAATAATTTTGGTATTTGTGGCTCACATATTCTAATACTAATCTGTTTACCAATTGACAGTATAAAAAATAAGTTGGAACATTATTTAACATGTGAAGAATTAGGAGAGGAGTTCATTTTCACTCTTGCTCCACAGTCATTATTTCATACGAGTTGGTTATAATTTTTTGCATGTTAAAATGACTAGAACTACATAGTATAACTTTTTACACTGAATTCCCTTATTTTGGGGCTATGTTTAAAAAACACACAAAAACAACAGTTCTATGGTACGGAAACAACTTTAGGCTTTCCTAATGAGAAGGAACAATATTAATTTCATGTAATAGTTCTTCCAGCTAGGGAAGACCTATATTTCTTGTATTTAAAATATTTCTGGTTCTTGAAAAAATTAAGGTGAAGACACTCCAACAAAATAAGTGTATATCCCAGGTAAAACAAGTCTACCAAAAGTTCAATAGAAAATATTTGTTGTGATAAGGTTAAGGAAATCTTTCTGATATTGAGTGATATTAAAATACATGTTTCTCAAAAAGGTTTAGATCTACTCAGGAAGAAGCAGTTTCAGCTTTAGTGTATGTCTGATAGTTTTTTTTTTTTCTTGGTAGGTTTTTTTTTTTTTTTTTAGAATGCAAAATTAGGCTGACACAAATGTGCTGAGAGACTGTTGTAAAATATTTATGGTATGGAATAGCAGATAAATAGCTAGCATGCACAACGTGAATGCCAATTAACACCCTTGAAAATATTTTCAATGCTTTTAATAATTTAACATGGCTTATTTTACCAATGAAAATCTAGTTTAGCCATTTCTGTGGTAATGTAACTAAGTGGGTGAGAGGGTACAAAATAGCCTGAGGCTTATTAAAGCCTTAGATGCCTTCGCTGTGGCTTTATTTCTGTTCCACCTAATAAGACATGCAAACTTCAGCATTAAGTATCCCCAGATAAAATCCATTCCATTTCATAACCAGATTGCTTGATCTATTTAGTGCTGGATTCAATTAGCATGCTTAGATAATCTGAAAAATGAGATACATACCAAAATTTAAGTCTCCAGGGAGAGCTAAGTGCAATAATCAGAAGGTGACTTGTGTCTTTCAGAGCCCTCTCTCGCGGTTGATCTCAGGGCAGTTCTGTAGGAGTAATCCAGCACCATAAGAAATAGACTTGTAGTTCAGCTCAGTTTTTCTTCAATTAAAGTGCATTGTGTCTGGATGGGAAAAGTGTCCATTCCCAGATTCTTCATCACTAGAGATCAGAGCATTCTTGATGTTCTTCCTATCAGATAAAATGGCCTTTAAAGTTTGCTAGGAAGATACGGTGGCAGAAGACAGGTGCTTGCTTCCTTAAATCGACATTCAGAGAAAAGAGGGCATAGCTAATGGGTGGGGATGAATACACAGCCCCTCGCCTTCCAGGTCCAGCAGGAAAGAAATTGAATGATTTTACCCACTTTGCTACACAGATGATTACAAGACTCGAAGCAATCACCCAGGCTGGCTAAGGTGCCTCATTTGATTATATTCTGTGAAGACAAAAATAAATGAAAACAAAAAATCAGAAGCATCCTCTCTAAATGTCTCCTTTCAGCCAAAAAGATGCTCTTTCTCATTGCCACTTACATACAGAAGGTTTGGAGCAGCCTAGCTTGTGGCATCGTCCCTCCCCCGTGACAACCAGCTCTCTCTCTCCCATTCTCTCTCTTTCCCCTCCCTCCCTCGCTGCCCCTGACTCCCTCCCTTCCTGCTTCTCTCTCTCTCTCCTCTCCAGCTGCCTTAGTCTGTTGATGCTGCTGCTGATTAATCAGGGATTCTGAAACAAAGAACCTACCTTCTGAAATAAGCAGTAATCTTTCTTCTCTGTTTCTGCAATCCGTCTGCCTTGAACAGCAAAGCTGCCAGCATTCTAGCACCTTGGATAGTTCCTGCTCACTAGGCCCATTGGAAACGGAAGAAGAAACTGAAGAAATGGCAAGAAACCCGAAAGCAGCATCGTTCTACTTCGGATTTCGCCTCCCTGGGGCCTCCCATCCTCATTAAAGGCCTCACATCTAGGCAACAGAACCTCTCTCTTTTATCTATCTGAACTGAAGTCTGATTAGTCAATAATAAAATGAAAAGAGGATAAAGAAACCCCTTCATTTATATCCACTACAACACTAAAATTCAATCTTTGTGGAGAAGAAAAAATATAAATCCATCAAAAATAAATGTTCTTCCTACAGAGGGTGTTTAGGTGATAAGCTTTTCACCCCTGGCATGCCTAATGAAAATGAGCAACAACTTAAATGGAACATCGAGATCGCAGTTTGATAACCTTATTTGATATCAATTTTGCCTGCACCCTCCCTGCACAGCCGAGCCAGGCACACAATTACTGCTGACGTACTTCGGGCTGCTGCTTGGGGAAAGAGGGGAGGAGCCTTTTAACCTCATCAAAACAGCTTCATGCCACCTGCTCCCATGGCATGAGAACAAAACTAGCCCACTTAGAAAGAACATGCACAGCACACACGTATGTTGAATAAAGATCTCAGAGAGCATGCTATTTTTTTTAACAAAAATAAGATGTGAATTAACTATGGTGTGTGTGTCACTGACTCCTGTAGACTCCCTGTTGAAATTATTTAAAGTCATCCTATTTCTTATATTTCCTGAGGACTCTCTTCATTCCATTCTTAAAAGCCTGCTGAATATATGCTTATATGCCATGTTATATAATACAACTTCTATAAATATATGTATATAGGTATACAAAAATATGTGTGTCTATACATACACACACAGCTCTAAGTTTTTATCTGATCTGTTTTTCTCAAAGTAAGAAGTATAGTGAAGTATAATATGAATTTTTATTGTGTAAGTTGGTATTATGGTAAATGTAACAATAAGCAATGATTTCTTTTAAATTGGGGCTAAAATACCAATTTTGAGCAGAATAATGAGCTTATTATTCAGTTGGGACCAGCAGATTGCTTTTTTTTTATAAAGATTTTGTTTATTTATTCATGAAAGACACACACAGAGAGAGAGAGGCAGAGACACAGACAGAGGGAGAAGCAGGCTCCTTGAGGGGAGCCTGATGTGGGACTCGACCCCAGTACTCCTGGACCATGCCCTAAGCCAAAGGCAGCTCAACATTGAGCCGCCCAGGTGTCCCAAGGTAGATTTCTTTTATCACATTTTTTTCTGGTAACTCTTTTTGTAAATTACTTTCACTCACAAACAGATTTTCCCAAGAGTTGTCCCCAAAACTGAAATTCATAGCTAATTTCTTAGAATAATGTAACCTGAATGTAATTTTTCATGCATCTATGAACCATAAAAATTAATAAACTTAAGTTTACCTTCATGATTCTTAAATGCTACCTGAAACTGCACCACAAATTTGCAAATTTTATTTTTTTTTAACTTGTAAGTATCTGGGGAAAAAGGAAATCAGCATGTTGCATTGCTGTAAGAATTTTAAGTTTTCACATATCCTAATGCACATTCGTAAAACAAATCACATATGTCACTTATTTCTTAGTTTTTGTGCCTCTACTTTTTGGATAAAATAGGACATCTGTTTCATACATTGTGGAAGATTAGATGAAAAAGGAAGGGAAATTTAATTAGGAAAGAGAAGAGGTCACATATCTGTCTCTCTCAAGCTCTCTCTCTTTCTCCCTCTTTTTTACCATCTTACCCCCACACTCTCTCTCTTTCTCAATGTTATGAAGATTCTAAAAACTTAGTACACTGTAGGGGAACAAAGTCCCTCAAGTACCACTTACAAACTAGTAACAGTCACCATACTGTCATCAAGAGGTTATTTTTGGTGGTCGAGTGTTCTCATGGAAGTTGTCTTTAAGCACGTGACCAAAAGCAGGAAAGACCTATTCTAACAAAATTTTAGGAAGTGGAAATGATTTATCATGACTGATAACTCTATCAGGTTTGGGAGAACCACATTTTTTAACTACAGAGAAATTGAATAAACACTATATAAAGCCCATTTCTACATAGGAGAAAATTAATACCCAGATAAGCATACAGACTTGCTTTAGGACTCGTACCCATTGGCTCACTGGGATAAGGGTAAGAGGTCACTGGGCTGTTGTGCATCTCATTACCCTTGACAACGCAGTGGCTCTCAGTCACCTGGATGTCATGTCCAGGATAATTTCAAACAAAGTGAGGAGAGATTGACTTATGGTTGTTAAATTAAAAAAAAAAAAAAACACACCATTTTTCCCACACAATTCCCAAGAGCAAAAGGGATTTTTATTTCAAGAGAACAGCGAGAACATAGAATTCTTCACATTTAGTATTTTCAGCTTTAGTAAAATTTATGATTATTGTGTTTCCTTTCTGTTCTCATTTCTTTTTTTTTTTTCTCTTCTTTTCACAGAACAGAGTTTGGGTGCCATCACATTATATCAACCCTATCTTCTTAACCCATGACCTCCTCATTTCAGGCCACAGTATACATTCATCAGGCAATTTCTTCTCTGGAGATATAGTAGTGTATTGAAGCTTATAACACGTTTGGGAGTTGGTGTCTGGAAGGTCCCCAGAACTAATTCTTTAGATCTCACTGAATGAAACAGAAAAGGACCTGTACTTTCAAGTAACCTTAGAATCAGTAGAATTCATCTCCAATCATTTCAGTAGTATTCAGAGAAAAAAAATCCACAGTCAAAATTAAAGTTGAAAATGTTTATGTTAAAAATAAAGGTATAGAGATACCAAATAATTATGTGTTGGTTTATTTCTTGAACATCTTTATAAAATACACAGATGTTCCTGATGTCATAGAAACTAGTCATTGCAATGTCTCATGACTTATTTCTTCTAAAGTTCTTAAGTCAAGGTAAAAATGGGCTCTTTCTGTTGTGCCGTACTGGCTAACAGACTTGATGTTCTTGGGGTTAAGTAGAACTCAGATAGAGAAGGAAAGTTGAAGCACTGAAAGTGCTTCTTAATCTATAAATCAGCCAGATGGTGGGGAGTGCTTTTTGTATAAAAGTGATGCAAATGAGAAAATGAGAATTGAAACTGAGCAATCTAGTTACCTCAACTTAAGGGGTTTATTCAAATACATCAAGATGTACTCTCTGAAGTCATGTCATAATTTATAATAAAGCCTTTCTAGTTTTTTTTCATGATCTGTAATCTTTCTATTATTCTTTCCACATTTAGCTTAGGGAGATGACACCTCCGTTTTAATGAAATTATTCCACTAGGGAAAAAGCTAATCTTCCCATCCAATCAGGATTTCTAAGCATTCTGGTAACAGCATGAAATGAAAGTCTTGGTAGAATGAGAACCATATGTTCCTCATGATTTTCGCCTATACAACGACGTAGGTATCGACAGAAGTTGCACATGGCTTAGGGACTGTCAAGCAGTGGATAATGATGTAGTGCTCTAGGATTCAGAATACTGAGTAACTGGGGGGAAGGGGGAGATTTATTGTCTAGTAATGTACACAAAAGCTAAATTTATATTGTCAAGGGAGCAAACTGGCAATAATTGGAATATTTCATGACAGGAAACACATGGATTGACTCAAACATATGAATTGATCCCTCTCTTCTTTTGTCCAGCAGTTATCTCCTAGTGAAGATTTCAGAAGATTTTATACTTAATAAATTATATTTGTCTCTATACTCAAAAATAATACAAATAGTGTTAAAAAAAAAAAAACAATCATTTGTTCTAGGGAACCAAATACTCAAACTCCAACAAATCTTCTCCCTTCTTTGAACGGATGATGTCTACTCAAGTTACAAAAATTGGGAATGTGTTACCTTGGTTGCCTTTCCTGAGTTACCAGTGTCAAACCTGGTTATGTGTTTTCTGTATTATGAACTACTCCATCAATAAATACACCACCAGTAAAGAATAAGATCATGAAATTCTTTCCTGCTCTTCAAGCATACCTATTTCATCCTCCAACTGTGCTGGTCTAAGACTCCTGAAAAAAAGTGGGATCTTTTTCTTCTATCCCCAGGGCTCTAGCATACAGATTGCATCTAGCCAGTGGCAGGGATTTGTTGAATGACTCCAGATCTCAACTAATAACATGCCTGCCCAAGGAGAAAAGTCAAAAAGGCCTGTATATTAAACATAAAGTTCTCTTTTAAAAATGAGATTCTAAATCAAAATTTTTAAATGCACCCCCCTCTAAAACTTAACCATTTAAGGAGAGAGAATCTTTCCAAAGGGATTCTAAATTTTCTGAGTGAAAAATCCAGAATAATCAGTTTTACATTCAAGTATTTATTTATATTTATATTTTATTTCTATTTTTTTATCAAAATAATTAGGGTACCATAGAAAGACCAGTTGAATACACAAACATAGAGATCAAATTTAGAGAAAACAATACAATTTTTCTGAGACACTGTCTCAAAGCTCACACTGCCATAAAAAGATACCATGACCTTGGTGGGTTAAAAAACAGTCATTTATTTCTCACAGTGTCCAAGTCTGAAAGGTCCAAGATCAAAATGCTGGAAGATGAGTTTCTAGTGAAGTTCTTCTGTTGGCTTGCAGCTTTCTTACTGAGTCCTCACAGGATGAAGAGAGGAAGCTCTGGTCTGTTTTGCTTTTCCAAAATCCATAATCTCTTCATGGAGATTAAGACTCTCCCAACCTGGTCTAAACCTAAGTACCTCCCAAAGATCC
Source organism: Vulpes vulpes (assembly GCF_048418805.1). Classification (NCBI taxonomy): domain Eukaryota; kingdom Metazoa; phylum Chordata; class Mammalia; order Carnivora; family Canidae; genus Vulpes; species Vulpes vulpes. Next base: position 13,206,712 of record NC_132788.1, read on the forward strand.
CACCACAAACACCATCACATTGGGGTCAGAGTTTCAACATATAAATTTGGAGGAGACACAAATATTCAGTCCATAGCAAAGACATAAATTAAGATGGGGGAAATAGATGTTGTCTTCTGGAATAGAAAGAATCAATTTTGTAAATAATTCCTTCTCACTAAATTGGCTTCAAAGTGAATGTATTTTTAATTGAAATAAAAATTTGATGATTGATGGAACTTGAAAAGCTATTGATAGATATTGTCTTGACTAAATACCAAAGAATGTTGCAAAGCTATATTGATTTTCTGGTAGCATAGGACAGTTGATTTTCAATCAAGAGTTCAGAGAACCCAGAAAAAGTATATATGGGTAATATAACACATGATAGATATGCTATTGCATGTCAGTAAGTAATACAATTAAACAAACAGAAATGCATACATACACATATACAAGATTTTTATGATCTCTTGCATAAAAGCAAATCTAGAGTCTTGCTACTCAAAGTGGGATCCAAAAAGCTGCAGCATCAGTATCATTTGGGGACTTGTTTCATATAGGAAGCTCAGTCTCCCCCCAGACCATCTAAGTCAGGAGCTGCATTTTAACATATGCCTCAGTGATAGGTGTGCATAGTAACATTTAAGAAGCACCTTCCAATGACAATTCATTCAACGATGGCAATGGTCAATATCGTCACTGTCAAAACTGATAGTCACTAGGCACATGTGGCTATTGAGCACTTGAATTGTGGTCATTGAAAATGAGAAACTAATTTTACATTTTATTTTTATTTTAATTACTTTTAATTTAAAATTTACATATAGATAGGACTATCATATTGGGCAAGGCAGCTCCAGACCTTTCTTTGAAATACTCGCATATGAAAAACAATCTACTGAAAGAAATTTTAATAAGATCTTGGGGGTGGAGATGGTCTATCTAAAGATAACAGCAAAGCTTAAAACAAGTAAGTGAAAACCAAGAGAACTAAAAATGTAAAATATTTCAATGGGAAAGATTTAAAAGATTATAAAGTACAAAATTAGGAAATTATCTGCAACATATATGAGAGCTAAGCAGTTACATTGTCCTTCTATATTACTAATTTTAAAAAATCCTCATAAACAAGCAAGAACAAAACACTACAGCACCAAACAAGGATAGAAGATAGGAATGACTTATTCACAAAGTTAGAATTTGAAACGGCAAATAAATACAAAAAAAAAAAAAAAAAAAAAAAAAGTTTAACCTCAATAGTAATAAAATGCAATTAAATCACAAATGGGTCATTTTTAAATAATTTCCCATGCTGATAAATATGTGGAGAAATGGATAGTTACATAAATTTATGCAACTAAATGAAGGGAAATCTGATAATGTTTTAATTTACTTTTTAATGAGCACAGTCTTTGAAATACTACTTCTACTTTAAGGACATGAAAAGTGCACAAAACTATATGTTTGAGGCTACTCGCAGTTTGTAATAACAGAAATTTGAAAATTCTCTACATAGTCAAGAATAGGAGATTGAAAAATATTATGTAATATTAAAATTATGATATAGATCTATATTCATCTATGTGAATGTGAGAACTGTATAGATAACAGTATTATTTCTAGAAAGGAATTGTTAGGCTGGTACACTGCTCATCCCTATATCCTAACTGCATGACAACGGGCAAACCACGTAACCTCTCTCTGCTTCAGTTTATTGATCTGAAAAATGACAATACTATTAGCACAAGTCATAAATTTATTGTGAAGATTCAAACTGTCCATGTAAAACTCTACATAAAATCAAAACCTGTGTCTAGCACTTAATGTGTACCAAAAAATTCTAGCTGCCCTTAGTAATAGATGTAATCACAGTATAGGATGCAGTACTTGGAAAGATAACCAATACTAAGCCGGAAACCAATTCAGTCATGTTTTCGAATCCAGTGGCCATTCTTTTCATCATCCCACTCATAGTACTATTTTACCTTATCTTCCATAATGCTGTATTCTTCTGTTTTCCCTCTTGTTTTGGTAACTTCTTCCTCCTTGTCTTCTTTACTGATCCTCCTCTGCTTGGATTCTAAATTATGGAATGGCCCAGACTTCATATTTTCTTTTCCTGGTCCTCTAATGTTTAAAAAAAAAAAACAGACAACCTAGTCACCCTCATCCTATCAGACCACTTTCTCTGCAAATACTCATCACCATTGGATATTATCTTGTTTATGCACACATGTATACACACACATAAATATATTGGACATATTTTTACTACTTTTTTATTTTACCAGTTTTTTCTTACTAGGATACAAGCCTCATGAGAACAGGTACCTTCAAATTGCCTCATCTCTGGATCCCCAGCAAATAGAGAAATGGTTCATATATACCATATACTGAGTTAAACTTATTGAATAGCTATATTACATAGTAAATAATATACCATGATACATGCATACTTATAATACTCATGCATAAATGTAATAACAGCAATAGTAAACACATACATGATGTTTATCACATGCTCAACTCTAACTCAATAATTCAATCACCACACAGATGTTAAGAGCAAGCAAATCTTCCTCATCTTTAAATTGGAATAATGAGGGAGAGTTTAAGGGATTTGTCTAACTATTACACAACTATTAGATTCAGAGGGAAATTTCTAGTCCAGAAAAAATAGCATCATTGTGTTCACATCTGGGTGATGATTTTTTTTTTTTTTTACTCTTTAAAAAGTAGATGTAGGTGTTGCTTAAATAAGTTTTCTCAAATAAGCATATGCTATTTTTATAATAATTTCATAGGGTAATTTTGGGGAAAATTCCCCCTGAAAGAGAAGCCTTTGGAACCTTTGAATTTCCATTTATTTTTAAAATGAGAAGCCTGGGTCAGGAGGATTTGTGAAATGGAAATGTGGCCAACGCATTACGAAGTTGGCAATACCTGCAACAAGGAGATAAAAATTCAAAAGTATGTATGAGTAGTGTATCGGCCAGATAGCATTTGGGGAAAAGTTATATTATACAGCAAGAAGGAATCACAGGTGGAAACAACCTGTCTAATGAAAATATTTAAAACAGGACTTAGAAGATTGTGCCCTTCAGGACTGGGGCCAGTTCGTTGTCTCTGACTGCCTTAGTTGATACTGAGCCAAGTCTTGCCCTCTTTTTCGGCTTCTGCCATTTAAAATGCTATAGTATTTCCTGAATAGAGACATTGTAGTCTTATTTAAGCTCACACAGAGTTAATAAGTATTTGAAAATACCCATCAGCAATTAGAGAGAACAGTGGAAGAAACAAATGAAAGCTGTAGCCTACAATATATTCTCCAAGCCTATTTCCTCACCTCATTTAGTTAATCCAAATAAAGTTCTTTGAGGGAATTTTAAGGCAGATGAAGGAGGTCAGGGAAATTGATCACTAAAGTAAGGCATGAGGTACCACACTCCTTCAAAACATACTGACCAATGAGAGTGATGAATTCAATGATCTCATTCCTCAACATTCGGTCTTCGAACTCTAGGCTGACTATGATTTAAATCTAAGGTGTTTGTGGATAAAGTTTCCACATGATTGTGCTGCAGTTCACTCTCTGGGTGGCTGGCCACTATTCTGACGTCAAATTTAAATACAGAAACAGGACTTTGTTGATAAACCAATGTAATTCCTTCATTAAACAGATCAGGAAATTGAAGACAGAAAGTTAAACAGCTTGTCTAAGAAAAGGAAGCTTCTTCTTTGGCTGTCCAGGACTAGTTAGCTCTCTTTCTCATCTATAGTGCTTTCTTTTCATTCACAGATTTTTTTTTTCAGCTCTTTGGGAAGAACAAAGTCACATATTTCAAATGTAAACCAGGAGTAAAACCAACTTTGTGGAGTGATGAAGTAAGACAATGAAATATCCATTGGGATCTGAGAAATATCAGTCAGGCTCTGGGTACAATTGTGAGATGGTTTCCTGGTGATCTCAATAATCCCTTTCAACTTTCCCCACCCTATCTCATTCTGCACTCTCAACCAAATGCCTACTGCCCTCTCCTTGACTCCTGGAAACTTCGCTCAAGAGAGAATTTGCTATTAGTTTGCACATGTGCTTCTCTCTACTGGAGAAGCTCTTTCCTGGATATCTGCATGGCCTTTATTGATAACCTCTAAAACTTCCCTCCTGAACATCTGTTCTCAAATATTATCATGCCACTTGCCTTTGGAGTTACATTTACCTGAGTTTACAGCTCAAATTTAGTCTTAGTTGTATACCACAAACAATATTTAACTTCTATGTGGTTCAGCTGGTGTTGGAAAAATGGTGACAGGACCTATGTCCTACAGCTGTAATAATTAAATGAGTTGTCATTTGCAAAATGCAAAACATTAAATCCAATTGCCCTATTTTATTTCTTTTCATGCATTTTTATATGCTATTATCTTAATGATATATTCACTTATTAACTCATTTATTATTTGTCTCTACTGTGGTAAAAAAAAAATTCTAGAAGAGCACAGAACTTGATTTTCTTTTTCATCTCACCTCCCAAGTGTTCGGAAAGTTTCTTGGAATATGAAGGCCCTTAAGAAACATTTTGTTAAGTAGCCAATAGTTGTTCACATTTTGGGGCACGTCAGTATATATATCCTTGGGTCCATTCAGTCTCAGGCTTATTTCTAACACTGAATGAAGCCCTGTTTGGACTGACAGTGTTTCAAGCCTCAGTAAAGAGGGTGGTAAAGGGCACAGGGGACCCATGTGGCAGGTGGCCCCAAGTGAACCACAATTGTTTCTAAAATTTGATTCTTCTCTTTGCTTAATCTCTGCCTTTATCTGAGGGTTACCAAATACCCACTCTGAGGAATTTGTGTTCAATTACAAGTGATTTCTTTTTTTTTTCTTTTTCTTTTTTTTTTTTTTTTTAAAGAGAGAGAGAGAGAGAGGCAGAGACACAGGCAGAGGGAGAAGCAGGCTCCATGCACCAGGAGCCCGATGTGGGATTCGATCCCGAGTCTCCAGGATCGTGCCCTGGGCCAAAGGCAGGCGCCAAACCGCTGTGCCACCCAGGGATCCCCTTACAAGTGATTTCTAACTTTAGGGGTATCACCTAGTTTAATGTTTTTTTTCTCATTGCAAATAGACTCTGACAACAAAGACAAAATTTGAGTTCATAATCCTCTAATTATTTTGCCTAATGTTTATGTAAGTAGACAGGTGGCAACACTGATGAAATGATAAAAATGAAACAGGGAGGCAATTGAGTTTGTTAACTTGTAGTTATGAAAATTTCCTTATGAATTTCTTCACATTTTAGTTTTTTCCTTTCTTGGGTCTAAGGGAAATAAATGTGAAATAGAATTTCAAATAACAAAATAGGTTACAGAAAACCATGCCTTGGGAAGAGAAATAAACTAGCTTGAGAAAAAAAAAAAAGTGAAGATTTAAAGTAAATCAATCACTTACAACGTTTAAATCACATTTGATCTATGGCTTAAGAGATTAGCAAAAATATTCAAAGGAAGTACAGAGAACCACGCCAATCACACAAAATCACCAGAGTTAAGGAAACACAAATAGCTAATTTTGGAAGTAAAAAAGCTTTGATGATGGAGCTATCCAATGGCTCCAGCCCAGGGACTACATTCAACAGACACCCAATTAACACTATTTATTGAAAAATGGCTATACAGAATAAGTACAATGAATGAGTTCTAACTTGCTCTTCTTTTCCTTCTTCTTCCTCTTCTTCCTCTTCCTCCTCTTCTTCTACTTCCTCCTCCTCCTCTCCTTCTTCTTCTCTGTCTTCGTCTTCATTACTGTTGTTATTATTATATTTCCCATGCCTCTTGAGCACAGTATGCAAATACTTACAATTAATAAGTAAACAATTAAAACAAATGTTTGTGAATGAACTCTGCTTGGGTCTAGTGAAGAAGTTTTGAGGTTGAGGGGGAAGGAATGTAAAAGTCAGAAAAGAGTAACAATGTGGTCCATTTATTTTACAGTTTAGAGTCTGATATAGTCTGCAGATCTCTCTTAAATTTTCACTTATACACTTATGTTTAGATGAGTTATTTCAATAAAATGTGCTTTTTTTCCCTTGATAATAAAATAAGATTTATAACTACTGTGTCTATAAAACAAAATACAACCATATCAAAATTACAGGAATGTTATTATAAGAAAACCATATTAAATAAAACTATATAGCATAAAATAGTTAGATAATATTATTTTTCCAAAGTCTTTAATTTATAAATTAAGAACATGTAGCCATAAAAAATGTATGATTTGTGCAAAGTCCATCAATGATAAATCTGTGGTAGAATTTAATGTTCTGGTACAGTCATTATGGAAAATATCAAGTTTCCTTATAAATTAAAAATAGATCTACCATATGACTCAACAATCCCACTTCTGGTATATATCTAAAGGAAATGAAATCAGGATCTCAAAGATATATCTGCACTTCCATGTTCACTGTAGCATTATTCACAATAGCCAAGAAAGATAGGGAAACCACCTAAGTGTCCATCAACAAATGAATGGATAAAGACAAGGATGCGTGTATTTGTGTGTGCGTGTGTGTGTAATCATTCTTACATGTGGAATTTTTAAAAGTCAAATTCATAGAAGTAGAGAGTATAATAGTGGTTGCCAGGGGTTGAGGGGAAGGGGAAAATGGGAAGACTTTGGTCAAAGGATAAAAACTTCGTTAGAAGATGAATAAATTCTGGAGATCTAATGCACAGCATGATGACTATTGTTAACAATAGAGTACTGTATAGATAAAATTTTCTGAAAGTAGACCTTAAGTATTCTCACCAGAACAAAAAATATGTGAAGTGATGGATGCACTAATTAACTTTATTGTGGTAATCATTTCACATCGTATATGTATATTAAACCATCACATTGTATACCTTTAAAAAATCACAACCTAAAGGTACATAATTATTGTCAATCATGCCTCAATACAGCTGCAAAAATTAGTAAAAAATAATAATAAAATAGTCTAATATTTTGTCTCTAAATTTGGTTTCCTTTCCCCTGGAGAGAAGACCTAGATGGATAGTCTGGAGCAAATGTGACCAGACTTGTAATTCTCGATCCAGAAAATAATATTTTGTGTTCAGGTGTGTTCCCAGGTGCATTCACCTGGGAAATCATGTAGTGAGTAGCTCACTGCAAAAGTATGCAACTGATATAAGGGAAAATAAATGTGAGACTTTTGTTTCCTTGAATTTCTGCTTATTAACATAGCATCATGATTTTTTCAAGTTTTTGACCCTGTTGAAAACAATAGAAGAAAACAAAAGTCAGACGAAATGTCAAAATGTATCTTCAAAAGATCCAATTTTAGTAAACTCTTAAATACAATGTATAAATATTTATGTATATACCATATATATATATATGAAATCTCATATATATGAAATATATATATGAACTATATATATTTAATTTATAAACTATATGTATAAAAATATAGATAAACTCATATATATGAAATATACATCTATATTTGATATATATCAAAATCTCATATATATATGAAATATATATATATATAAATTATATATATAATTCTTAAAGTCAATGTACTGCCATAATTTTAAATTCTACCTGTTTGAATGCTATTGTATAATTTCAATAATTACAATAAGGTAAAAGATTTGACATAAATTAAGTTTCTAGAGTATGTTCTAAACTTTATTTAATTAGAGTAGGGGAAATAGTTGAGTCTTGCTGCACCATTAACAGGTAGTAAAAGTCCAGGGTAATTACCAGTGATTTTTAGTAGCTTGTTATTTTAAATGGAGACTCTTATCTCAATAAAATATTCAGAGCATTGTCTATAATGCTTACATTTTCTATTCATTTTAAAAGAAAATACACAATTGGAGGCATACCATGGTAAAGCAAAAGCAAAACCAAAACCTGAGTCACTGAATACACACAGCCTCTTTTAATTTGGGTCCTTTGTGAAATATTAAATGATCCTTAGCATTTGTTTTATTATTAAAGAAATACATGTAGAGTCATCTAGAATCATCAAAAAAATCATTTTAAAGCTACTTAAAATATCTTGAGTTTGTTTTCTAGCCACTTAAATTAGTTGTGTATTTAAAATTAGTTGTATGTTGGGGCACCTGGGTGGCTCAGTCGGTTAGGTATCTGTCTTGGACTCAGGTCATGATCTCTGGGTCCTGGGGTAGATCCCCACATTGGCTTCATGCTCAGGGGGGAGCCTGCCTCTCCCTCTCCTTTTGACCCTCCCCCCCCCCCCGCTCATGTTGTCTCTCTCTCTCTCTCTCTTC